>NC_069657.1:9324356-11824356 GCF_027244095.1 Hemicordylus capensis
GAGCAGTCTTGGCAAGAGAGAGAGAGAGAGAGAATGGAGCAGTCTTGGCAAGAGAGAGAGAGAGAGAGAGAGAATGGAGCAGTCTTGGTGGGAGAGAGAGAGAGAGAGAGAGAGAGAATGGAGCAGTCTTGGCAAGAGAGAGAGAGAGAGAGAGAATGGAGCAGCCTTGGCAAGAGAGAGAGAGAGAGAGAGAGAGAGAGAGAGAATGGAGCAGCCTTGGCAAGAGAGAGAGAGAGAGAGAGAGAGAGAGAGAGAGAATGGAGCAGTCTTGGAGAGAGAGAGAGAGAGAGAGAGAGAGAGAGAGAGAGAGAGAGAGAGAATGGAGCAGCCTTGGCAAGAGAGAGAGAGAGAGAGAGAGAGAGAGGGAGAGAATGGAGCAGTCTTGGAGAGAGAGAGAGAGAGAGAGAGAGAGAGAGAGAGAGAGAGAGAGAGAGAGAGAATGGAGCAGCCTTGGCAAGAGAGAGAGAGAGAGAGAGAGAGAGGGAGAGAATGGAGCAGTCTTGGAGAGAGAGAGAGAGAGAGAGAGAGAGAGAGAGAGAGAGAGAGAGAGAGAGAGAGAATGGAGCAGTCTTGGAGAGAGAGAGAGAGAGAGAGAGAGAGAGAGAGAGAGAATGGAGCAGTCTTGGCAAGAGAGAGAGAGAGAGAGAGAATGGAGCAGTCTTGGTGGAGAGAGAGAGAGAGAGAGAGAGAGAGAGAGAATGGAGCAGTCTTGGCAAGAGAGAGAGAGAGAGAGAGAATGGAGCAGTCTTGGTGGGAGAGAGAGAGAGAGAATGGAGCAGTCTTGGCAAGAGAGAGAGAGAGAGAGAGAGAGAGAATGGAGCAGCCTTGGCAAGAGAGAGAGAGAGAGAGAGAGAGAGAGAGAGAGAGAGAGAGAGAGAGAGAGAATGGAGCAGCCTTGGCAAGAGAGAGAGAGAGAGAGAGAGAGGGAGAGAATGGAGCAGTCTTGGAGAGAGAGAGAGAGAGAGAGAGAGAGAGAGAGAGAGAATGGAGCAGTCTTGGCAAGAGGGAGAGAGAGAGAATGGAGTCTTGGTGGGAGAGAGTCTGTTCCCCGTTGTTCCGGAGGTCCCCGTTCTCCTCCCGCCACTAACAGCTTTCCCTCCCCACCCCTCGGCAACGCTTTCTCTCCCCGCCAGGCTCCCTCCGTCCCTGCCATTTTTGCCCCCGCCACTGGACTCCCTCATGGGGCCACCGACCACCGCCGCCTCCTACCTCATCGTCGCCGCCCCCCCAATTCCAGTCACTGCGCAGCTGAGGAGATGCCCCTGGGGCTATTTCCCCTTCCTCCCCCTGCTACTTAACCCCCCCCCCCCAATTCCAGCCCCCGTGCGGCCAAGGAGATGGCCGCCGGGGTCCTTCCCTCCCCTCCCTCACGGTGGCAGCGCACGGCGACAGAATTCAGAGCGACGCTTGGGCCTGCTATTTGGCCCGGCATCACTTTCCAACTGCAAGGCACGCCTGCAGTGGGGGGAGCTTAAGCAGCAGAGGGAGGGAGGGGAAATAGACCCGGGGGCCAGGAAAAAACGGCCTTTCCGGCTGCATGTGGCCCACGGGCCGTAGGTTGTGCAGGCCTGCTCCATGCCAATGACAGACGCTGGCAACTCTGGATGAGAGAGGGAGGGCAAACAAACTCTCTTTACACTTCCTCTGCTGTCTTTGGTGCATGCTTTCTGGAACCCCTCTCACTGTCACTTCTTCAGTCTGCCACTGAAAATGCCCCTAAACATTGAGCCTTTCTTCACTCCATCTTTCTGTGATGACATATCGAACACAGGTTATTAGGAACATTGAAAGCTGCCTTATTCTGAGTCAGACCTTCTGTTTCAGGCAGGAGACCTTCCCATCCCAGCCCTATCTGAACCTGGGGCCTTCTGTATGCAAAGCAGATTTATTTATTTTAATTTTATTTACATTTCATATCCCGCTCTTCCTCCAAGGAGCCCAGAGCAGTATACGACATACTCAAGTTCCTCCTCACAACAACCCTGTGAAGTAGGTTAGGCTGAGAGAGAAGTGACTGGCCCAGAGTTACCCAACAAGTCTCCTGGCTCCATGGGGATTTGAACTCGGGTCTCCCTGGTCCTAGTCCAGCACTAACCACTAGACCACGCTGGCTCCAGATGCTCTACCACTGAAGTACAGCTCAGTTCAGATCTATCCCTGCCTTGCCTTTCCCTCCCCATGAGAAAAGTCCGCCTTTGTTTCTCCTTCCACGGGACCTCCATTTCCTTGGCAAACAATGACCACCCCAATAGCCCATGGCCTATTCAGAGGCTTCCACACTCTTGTGCTAATTTTCGCTCACAGCTGTGGCAATTAGAAATGTGTGCTTAATGGAGTGTCATGTTAATTGTTGCCCAGTTAACCAATTTCTCCCTTTAATTGCCAATTGATTAACCTATTGAAATGTTAAGTGACTCAGTTTCCTCCCCAAGCAAACACGGAGACTTCATCTGCTGGAGGGGAGGGGCGGGCAGCCCACCAGACTCCGAGTGTGCTGGTATTTTCTCTCCACCTCCCTGAGCTTTTTAATTAGATGAGCCAATTTGACATGCATTTGTCTGCTGGAAAGGTTATCAGCTCTGGAGGTGACCTGTGGAGGCAAAGTTGAGCGGAGCATCCTTAACAGAAAGGGTTTGCAGCAGCAGCGGGCGATGGCTGCCATACTCGATTGCATTGTGATGATAATTCACAAGATTTGGCCTTCTGCAGTGCCTCCCTCCTCTTCCTCCTCTGTAGCATTAACTATGCAAGAAAATGTTTCCTCTGCCAGATATGTATATACAGTCACAAAGCACTCATTGGCTTATAATAAGGCTGGTTCTCTTGAGGAGATTGGGGGACCATCTACTTGCTGCAAAGCCCTTAGCCTGTGGAAGGCTGAGAGAGAGAGAGAGAGAGAGAGAGGGAAAATCCATCTAATGCCATGATTTCTTTGGGGCCAAAGTCTCATACAAATGTGGCTTCCAGTGAAAGGCACCAGCACCAGTACAGGAGAGTCCCCAGGTTAACTCAGTGCCAGCGTGGTGTAGTGGTTAGAGTGCTGGACTAGGACTGGGGAGACCCGAGTTCAAATCCCCATTCAGCCATAATACTAGCTGGGTGACTCTGGGCCAGTCACTTCTCCCTCAGCCCAACCTACTTCACAGGGCTGTTGTGAGGAGAAACTCAAGTATGTAGTACACCGCTCTGGGCTCCTTGGAGGAAGAGCGGGATATAAATGTAAAAATAAAAATAAATAAAACTCCACATTGTATTTCACAGTGACCACCTAGCCACCTAATGGTGCCGCGGGGAAATGGCTTGACTACCAAGCCGGAGGTTGCTGGTTTGAATCCCCGCTGGTACTATATTGGGCAGCAGCAATACAGGAAGAAGCTGCAAGGCATAGGAACATAGGAAGCTGCCATATAGTGAGTCAGACCATGGGTCTATCTAGCTCAGGATTGTCTGCACAGACTGGCAGCGGCTTCTCCAAGCTTGCAGGCAGGAGTCTCTCTCAGCCCGATCTTGGAGATGCTGCCAGGGAGGGAACTTGGAACCTTCTGCTCTTCCTAGAGCATCTCCCTGCCCTGAGGGGAATCTCTTACAGTGCTTACACTGTAAGCACTGTAAACAGAATCTTCCATTCATATGCAACCAGAGCAGACCCTGCTTCACTAAGGGGATATCCGGCATAAGAAAGTTGCTGTATGCATCATCTCATTATGGGAGGAGGCCATGGCAAACCCCTCCTGTATTCTACCAAAGAAAACCACAGGGCTCTGTGGGTGCCAGGAGTCAGCACCGACTCAACGGCACACTTTACCTTTACCTGGCTGTTTAAGAATTTTTAATTGATTACTGGTTAATCAAGAAATTGATTAATGGATTAATCAAGGAAACATAGTGCCAGGGTTCCCAACGTTGGGTCCCTAGATGTTGAGGCTCTTCACACCATCGGGTGACGAGCCATAAGGGGGTTTGTGGGGAGAGCGGGTTTGACCTGCTCTCCCTGAAGACAATCACTAGCCCATTGCTGGGCGGGCAGATCAAAGGGGATTGTGGCGGGGGGTGATGGGAGTTGTAGTCCAACATCCCATCCAAAGTTGGGAACCCCTTGATGTAGTGGATCTAATTGCACTGGCTTCCAAATTGTATCCGAGAACAGTTTGAGGGGCTAGTCCTTCCCTTTAAAGTTCTATACAGTTTCGGTCAGGGTACCTAAAGGCCTGGCTACTCCAGTTCCTGACAAATTGTCTTCGGATTTACGAGCCATCCCAAAAATGTAGGAGCCAGACACTTGACAAAATTACTAGACTTAGTGATGGACACTGTGGATGGATGGGATAAATGGGCTTCTCTTTATCCCTTTACAAGCAACCTCACATGCTCTGAACAGAAGCAAGGCTGCCTGGGACAAATAAAGATTTTATAAATAACTCTAACACTGATTAGCCTAATCTATTCATCTCCTAGAGTCTTTGGAGGAGGCGGTATATAAGAACATTTCAACAAACAAAGCAACCAACCAACAAACAAATTATCTAGGCACCACGGTTAAATTCCTAGCTCTGGGCTACTCTAAATGAGCCTGTTCCCCACCCCAGATCTTCTTTGGAAGCCCTTCTCCAGGAGTCTCACTATCTGAAGGAAGGCAAGTGATGATGCCTGGAGAGAACGGGGCCTTCTTAGCAGTGGCACCCCATCTGTGGAAATCTCCCCTCAGCGATGCCCATCTGGCACTTATCTTTTTGGTGCCAGGCAAAGAACTTTTTTATTTTCCTAGACCTTTTCCTCTTTGAGGATTATGTCTGAACGGTGCCTTCACTCGCAGTGCTATCATTCGTTATGCGTTTATTTGATGTCCATGGTTTTTAATTTTAGTTTTCTCATTATTGTGTCAATAACCTCCCTGAGCCCCCTGCTGAAATAAGAGACTCCCCATCTCTGACAACTTTTAAAAAGTCTTTAAAGACACATCCATCCACCCAGGCTTTTAACTGAATACTGTTTTAATATTTTTAACATTGTTTTAAAATTTTAAATTGTTGTAATGTTTTAACGTGTTCTGTTGTTTATTTTGTTCTATTGCAAACTTCCCAGAGACATAAATTTTGGCCAGTATAAAAATATGTTAAACAAAGTAAAATAAAAAATAAACTTCCCTGGAAATATTTATTTATACTGGAGGGTGGCATGCACATACTTCATGTAAAAAATCAGAGGAACAAACAAATAAATAACAGCAAAAGAAGTGGAGCGGGGTAAATTCAGGAGCCTCGGGCAAGCTGTTATTCTCTAGTCTCTCTCAATTCTCCGTCAAGGCAATTATCACTGACCTACCTCACTGATTTGTTGTAAGGATTAATGCATGTGAAGCTCTTTTTAAAAGTCAATATAAATATTATCGATTATTAATACATGTGCACATTACCAGATTGTCAACAGAGGTGCTTTCTTGAGATACTGATGGTAAGATAATTTAATAACTTGGAGAAGTCAGGTCTGACCTCAGATACTTATGCAATGGTGGCATCCAGATGGGATTACTGCTAGGGATGTGCACGGAACCAGCTGACCGGGTCAGTTCATTCGGGCACCCCCTCGAGCCCCCCGCTTGCCGGTTCGGTCCAGTCCAGGGGAATTCGTGGAACTTTTTTTCTCTTTTCTCTTTAAAAAAAAAACACATTTTTAAAAAATTCTGTACCTTTACTCCCTTTGGGGGAGTTCCTTGAGGCAGTGGGGGTGGGAGGTCCGTGGAGGTTCCTCTCCCTCCACTAGCCTCAATGCAGCCCGAACCAGCCCATTCCACCAGCTCTTTGGCCTGTTTGGGCCTTCCCCCTCAACGTGGTGGCCATTTTGGACACCACCATGCCTGCACAATTGGCCTCTGAGAGTCCTGGCACAACCCAGGACTCTCAGAGGATAATTTCGCAGACACGGCAGCATCCAAAATGGCCACCATGCTGAGGGGGAGGCCTAAATGGGCCAAAGAGGCGGCCAAACAAGCCGGTTTGGACTGCATTGAAGCTGGCGGGGGGAGGAGGAACCTCTGCAGACCCCACCACCTCACGGAACTCCCCTGAAGGGAGTAAAGGTACAGATTTTTTAATTTTTAAAAAGGTTTGTGAAACCCTGAACAGTGGGGGGGTGTGTGTTCAGTCCGAGGTGGTTCGGTTTGACAACGGACCGTCAAACTGAACCCGCTCGATGTGGAACCTGTTTGACGTCGAGCCTGTTTGCACATCCCTAATTACTGCAATGTGGTCTACGTGAGGCTGCTCTTGAAGACAGTTTGGAAGCTTCAGCTGGTCCAGAATGCTGCTTCAAGGATTCTTGTGGGTAGTAGGGATGTGCACGGAATTCAACCAAATACAATTCAAATCGAATTCAGATCAATTTGATTTGGAACCATTGAATAGAGTGGAGATTTGTTCGAATCGATTCAAATGAATCTCCACTCTATTCAATGGTTCTAAATTGAACTGATTTGAATTTGGTTGAATTTCGTGCACATCCCTAGTGGGTGGTAGTTGCTTCATGAATATTACACTCATCCCATGGCAGCTTCACTGGTTACCAGTTTGCTTCCAGGCTAGAATCAAAGTGCCGGTCTTCACTTTAAAGTCCTACATGGCTTGGGGTCGGGATATCTGTGGGACCACATTCGCCCACTCCACATCTCAGGCCCTGCTGAGATTATTGAAATCAAGCCGGCAGAGACTAGATGGGACCTTTTTGGTGGTAGCCCCTCAGCTTTGAAATGCCCTCCGGAACTAACTTTGCCATGATCTCTCCCTTGGGGTTTTTAACAAACCCTGGAAACTCATCTTTTTAGAGAGTCTTTTTAGTTTTCATTCTTTGTCTCCAATGGGTTTTTAATATGTGAATCTGGTTTTAACTGGGTCTAACTTTTAACTGAATTTTACTAATTTTATATTGTTTTATCTGCTTTATTGTTTCATGAGCAACCCCAAGCAGTATTGCATTGCATTGGTGTGATACAGATATTTTAAATAAATAAATAGGAGGAAAGGCCACGATCTGCCATGCTTCTCCCTACCATTGCCTGTTAGAATAGACCAGTACCAAGATAGCCTAAAACAATTAAGCAAGCTTAATTTTCATCCTCAGTGATAAGAACCGGCCTGCATCAAATAATTGTAATATGCAGATTAAACTGGATAAAGCTTGCAATTATTATTATTAGCAGTAGTAATCATTATTTTTGTGTTGCTGCTGTTGACGTCTAGCCCTTTTCAGTGCTTGTAGATACAAATTCAGTCTCATTTGTCTATGCCACACCCAGCAAAGAGACAGAGTCTGGTGAACGTATTTCCTTACTTGAGGCTAAGAAACGTTTCCAGTTTGTAGTGGGAGGGAACCAGTTTAAAACCAAAATGCAGGAAATGAAAATTGGGGTGGGGGAAAGCTGTTTGGACATTTCTGGTACAAATGGCTCAATAATGTTGGATATGCTTCAAGGTCACCATAATTTAAATTGGAACATAGTGAGCTGCCATATACTGAGTCAGACCCTTGGTCCATCTAGCTCAGTAGTGTCTACACGGACTGGCAGAGGCTCTCCAAGCTTTCAGGAAGGAGTATTTCCTAGCCCTACCTGGAGATGCCACCATGGCCTGAACCTTCTGTACACAAAGCAGATGCTTTACCACTGAGATGCACTGAAATGCTCTGTCCCCTTCTCCAAGAGTCTCACATGGCTTAGTCCCAGAACCTGCTTATTGTAGTACCAGAGCTCTGTGACACTGTAGGAAGAGAAGTGTTGTTGTTGAGAAAGAGCAGGTAGCCTTCTCTCTCCACTGGAGGGACCACAATAAGCCCATTCACAGTAAGGCCTTCTGATCAAACCTTCCATTTTAGCATGGAAGAGCAAATCCAATGTGCTTTCTGGCTAAATGACCAGGAGGACAGCATGGCTCCACTGTACCTTTTCCACATCTCTGTTTTCTAAATTTTTATCTTATGAAGCAAGGGTTCTTGGGTCCCCAGATGCTGTTGGACTACAATTCCCATCATCCCCAGCCATGATAGCTTTTGACCATTGTGGCTGGGGATGATGGGAATTGTAGTCCAACTACATCTTGATACCCAAGTTTGAGAAGCCCTGGTTTAAAGTGATTTGATGCTGAGCAATTGGGCAGAATGACAAGAGAGCAGAGACTTTAGCCCTATTCAGACACTATGTGGTACAAGTACACATGTTTATGTGAATGACTGTATCTGCATTCATGCTAAAAGTGAATCTGGGTACCAGTTCCCCAAAATGCAGGATACAGTCTGCACTGTCTGCTGCACCTGTGTTTAGTGGGACATGTGCATAATTCTATGTGGATAATTCTATATGTAAGTTGTATACAGATTGTATGAGTGTTGAATGTAAGGTGTGAACAGGGCTTTCGTTGTTGTTCAGTGAAAGCTGAACATTTAGGAAGGGGACATGAAATATCCCCGGGCAGGCCTCTGCTTTCTCTCGTCCACCTTTATAAAATATAAATTTAGGAAACAGAGAGATGGAAAAGGTATAGTGGAGCTTTGCTGTCTTTTAGATTGTGAGCCCTTTGAGGACAGGGATCCATCTTTTAAAAAAAAATTATTATTATTTTTTTCTATGTAAACTGCTTTGGAAACTTTTGCTGAAAAGTGGTACATAAATATTTGTTGTTGTTGTTTTTGAATCGACCCCATTCGATTGTGAATCGATTCAACAACCTTTTGGCACCTTTAAAAAACTATCCAGGCACCCTGATTGGTTTAAAAGGCACCAAAACAGGGCCAATTCAAATCAAATTGATTCAAATCGACCCTGTTGCGATACAAATTTCAAACCAAACTGCTAAATTCAATTTGTGCACATCCCTACTTGGCACCTGTACGTTGCTTTTCCAGAATATGCATATTATAGCAACAAGATAACATTTATTTGAGTAGAAATTAGGCATAATTGCTGCTCTTTTCTTTAGAAGTGAAAACCTAAGCAAAATGTTACCACATCTTGATCATAATTTGGAGGGTGGGGCTGCAGTTCAGTGCTAGAGCACCCACTTTGCATGGAGAAAGTTCCCAGGTCCGATCCCAGGAATCTCCAGGTTAGGGTGGGAATGACCCTTCTCTGTTTGAAACCCTGAAGAGCTGCAGCCAGTCAATGCTGAAAATACTAAGCTAGATACACCAAGGGTCTGACTCAGTAGAGTCATTTTCATATGATAAAACTGAGGAGGACCACCAAGGGCAAAATGAAAGTATTTTGGGAGCCCAAGTTGGATCTCTGGTCCTCTTTAGTTTATCCTTGCCTAATTGTTCACAAGCTGGCTATCCAGTTTATCAGTGTGTGTTTTCAAATGTAGGTTTCTGGGACATCAATGTTTAGGTTGGAGGGAATCATGAATATACAGTAACTGTCTTTAAAACACACACACACACACACACACACACACACACCATTTTAAATCTCCTCCCCTTTTCTGGTTTCCATGAGGGATAGAAACTTATTCCCACCCACCCCCGCTCACCCTAAAGATAGGAAAACAAAAGGAAACATGCTGTTAGTGGATTGCCTGGAGTGTGTGTCTCTCTCTGTGTGTGTTGTTTGTGTGTGTCTTCATTGCTGACATTCATCTTAAGCCCTTTGAACAGTCAGATGCTATTCTGAATTGGGGGTTGGGGGTAGGAGAGACCCATCACAACTAACTGAGCATGATCATGGTTGGAAATATTTATTTATTTATTTAAACATTTCTATACTGCCCAAAACCCACGTCTCTGGGTGGTCCACAGAACAAAAACAAAGCAAAACATTCGCTATGACAAAAATGGGGGGGACACACACGCATTACATCAATTTAAAAACCCCAAAAATAATATTTTAAGTGTTGGTAGCGGGCAACAGAAACAGAAAAGATTACCAACCTATGTTAGGAACATAGGAAGCTGCCATACACTGAGTCAGACCATTGGTCCATCTGGCTCAGTGTTGTCTTCACAGACTGGCAGTAGCTCCTCCAAGGTTGCAGGCAGGAATCTCTCTCAGCCCAATCTTGGAGATGCTGCCAGGGAGGGAACTTGAAACCTTCTGCTCTTCCCAGAGTGGCTCCATCCCCTGAGGGGAATCTCTTTCAGTGCTCACACATCAAGTCTCTCTTTCATTTTCAACCAGGGTGGACCCTGCTTAGCTAAGGGGGCAAGTCATGCTTGCTACCACCAGACCAGCTCTCCTCTTTGTTTTTCTCAATAGTCCCTGTAGAGAGGATCTCTCCCCCTTGAATGTTTTGGCTCATTTGTGTGATGCATGGGGCATTTGCTCCATTAAAAAGCGGCAAAGATCAGGAGAGTTTCAGGGTTAGGTTAATAATTCGGGACTGGAAATGACTGCTGGCATTGTGCAGGCGGCTGCTGCTGTTGCCTGGCGCTTTCTCCGGCTCTGCCACTCGGCAGCTTGGCCCAGTTGGTCAACAGCTTATGGCCAGACATCTTTTCATTCTTTTAAGGCAACCGCTTGATTTTTTTTTTTTAAAGGCAGAAGAAGGGGGTGGAGAGAAAACCCAGATCTAAGTGGCGACTAGCTGGCGCTGCCCTTACAATAGTCAGTAACATTATGCAAAGGTATTTACATAGGCCTTAATGGAGGAGAAGGCGGGGGGGGGCAATTAATGATGGGGGGGTACACATATCAGGATAGATTGCCCAATCCATTCTCTAGTGAAGAGCTTTTGTAAAAGTCTATGGAAACTCATCAAGCTTCCCGTCGGTCCATTCTCCCCTCCGCCCCGCAAGCGATTAAGGACTGGAATTTAGCAAGGAATTCTATTCGTTCTGTCTTTTAAATTAAAAAATTAAAATTAAAACCTTACCTGTAAAGGGTCAAATGTGGTCAGGCTTTGTTGAAGGGAAAAAGGTTTAGCTCTTCTATATTTAGATTGGAAAGGAATGGTGCCCAAAGTGGGTGGGTAGGGGAGATTGGGGGAAGCAAGATGCAGGATCTGTTTTGTACAGCTTTGTCAGAGCAGAAAGCCTTAATGAAAGAATCAAACCCTTGGCAGGCTAGCCTGCCGGACAGGGGGTGCCTGGAAATGAAAGGGGCGGGTGTGCAGCCGTTCCAAGGTCCAGCTAGTCTCTTTTAGGACAGAAGACTGAAATTTAAGCTGATTTGTAAGTATTTAGGGGCGGTGGGTGGGGGCTAATTCCCAGTGCTCTTTGTTGTTGGCGCAACTCTGCCGAGGTTATCCCATCATTGTGGCAAAAGTGGTCAGTATCATGTCAGGGATCTTCCCAGTTCTTTCAGCCTGGTTGTCCATAAGGTACTTTATTTTTGGTTGCAGGGAATGGATCCTACTGCATTTTCGAAGCTTGGCCTCAGGGGCTCTTCTCAGCTTACAGTGGCTGACATCCAGACTAATGCTGCACTAGCACAACCAACAAAGATGCAAGACAGTCCCAGAGCTGAATGGATGCTCGGAGTTGCTTTCCATTCTTATCTCAGTCTCTTGTATGCTTGAACGGATGCTCAAAGTTGCAGTCTCTTGCGTGTGCAGGTTAAGGACACAGGGACATAGAAATCTGCCTTCTACTGAGTCAAAACATTGGTCCATCTAGCTCAGTATTGTCTGCACAGACTGGCAATAGCTTCTCCAAAGTTACAGGAAGGAGTCTCTCTCAGCCCTATCTTGGAGTTGCCTCCTTTACATCTAGTTTCCCTGCCTTTGTTAATGGCAGCTGGTCTTGTGGTGTTGTCTTCTTTGCTATGCAGGAAACTACATGTGAGCGCTGTAAGATATTCCCCTTAGGGGATGGGGCCATAGCTCAGTGGAAGAGCATCGTCATACTTGCACGCAGAAGGTCCCAGATTCAATCCCTGGCAGCACCTCTGAGTAGACCTGGGAGAGACTCCTGTCTGTAATTTGGAAGAGCTGCTGCCAGTCAATACTTTGGGGACAGGGAGCCATATACAATAGACAATACTGAGCTAGATGGACCAATGATCCACAGAGGTCCACCTAGGTAATTTTGGAGCCTGGACCTAAAGGCCTTTGGAGGCCCCCCACACCCCACCCGCTGCAAGTTAAGCGTAATTTTTTAACACGTAGGTTCTTAAGGGCACAAACCACACAACCCAGGACAGACTAAAGAGGATTTGGGGGCCTCCAGGGTGTGTGGAGGCCCTGGACTTTGGCCCTGAAGACCAGGGGTAAGAGTGCCTCTGATGGTTCGACACAGTATTAGGCAGCTTCCTATGTTCCTATAGCATAAGAACATAAGAACAGCCCTGCTGGATCAGGCCCAAGGAAGCCCATCTAGTCCAGCATCCTGTTTCACACAGTGGCCCACCAGATGCCTCTGGAGAGCCCACAGGCAGGAGCTGAGGGCATGCCCTCTCTCCTGCTGTTACTCACCTGCAACTGGTACTCAGAGGCATCCTGCCTTGGAGGCTGGAGGTGGCCTATAGCCCTCCGACTAGTAGCCATTGATAGAGCTCTCCTCCATGAAGTTATCCAAATCCCTCTTCAAGCCATCCAGGTTGTTGGATTATCAAGGCAGGGTAAATGGGCTTCTTTTTATTTCAGGTAACATAGTTAGGACAGAAAAAGGGCTGCCAGAAACAAATAGATTTTATTTTATAACTATCTCTTTCATAACTATCCACTTGAGAGCATCTCCACAGAAGGTCTCACAGCCCATGTTTACACAACGCCCTCTTAGGGAAAAAAGTGCCCTGACATTTTCAAACCATAAACTGTAGGAACCCAAAGGAAACAGCAAAGTACAGTGCTTTAACTCCAGCATTTGAGATAGGAGAGAGAGAGAGCACAAATAAATATTATTATTATTATTATTTCTTGTTTACACAGTCAGGCAAGTGTTATTGACTGGTTTGTTTTATCCAGACATCGAGTCCTTCCCAAGGACCTGGGATGGCTGAATTTTATTGTCAATGTTGTTGCTGTTGTTATAGATATCATTGCGACGATATCTATAACAATTCACAATGAAATTCAGCCATCCCAGGTCCTTGGGAAGGACTCGATGTCTGGATAAAACAAACCAGTCAATAACACCTGTCTTACTGTGTAAACAAGAAATACTAATCAAACAGTAGAGGAGGAGAAAAGAGGCCTTGAAGAATATATCAAGGACAGTGAAGAAGATGCACTTCAAATGGTCAAGAACGAGAAACTATTCAACACCAATGAAACAAAGCAGGCCTACAAGAAAGAACAAGTCAAGAACCGAGCAGAAAAATGGAAAAAATAAGCCACTGCATGGTCAATATTTGCACAGTATAAGTGGAAAATCAGACATCACCAAGACCTGGCAATGGCTTAAGAATGGCAACTTGAAGAAAGAAACAGAGGGTTTAATACTGGCTGTGCAAGAACAGGCACTGAGAACAAATGCAATAAGAGCAAAAGTCAAAAAATCCACCACAAACAGCAAGTGCCGCTTTTGTAAAGAAGCAGATGAAACCGTGGACCACCTAATCAGCTGTTATAAAAAGATCGCACAGACTGACTACAAAGGCATGACAAGGTAGCAGGGATGATACACTGGAACATCTGCAAAAAACACAAGCTACCTGTAGCCAAAAATTGGTGGGACCATAAAATTGAAAAAGTTGAAGAAAATGAAGATGTAAAAATATTATGGGACTTCCGACTACAAACAGACAAACATCTGCCACACAATACACCAGATATAACTGTAGTCGAGATGAAAGAAAAACAAGTGAAAATAATCGACATAGCAATACCAGGGGATTATCATTATCATTATTATTATTATTTTACACAGTCAGACAGGTGTTATTGACTGGTTTGTTTTATCCAGACATCGAGTCCTTCCCAAGGACCTGGAATGCCAGAATTTTATTGTCAATGTTGTTGCTGTTGTTATAGATATCGTCGCAGAATATAGGCTGTTCCCAGTAAAGTTGCTTTTTGTAATTGGCTGATGGTGATTTCGGTGGCCCCTATGGTGTTGAGGTGCTCTTCAAGGTCTTTTGGAACTGCACCCAGGGCGCCAATTACCACTGGGATTATTTTCATCTTTTTCTGCCACAGCCTTTCAATTTCAGTTTGTAGATCTTTGTATTTTGTTATTTTTTTCTGTTTCTATTATTATTATTACTAGTAGACATTAAGCCCGTTACATTAACGGGCACTAGAAGAGTTGTGTAGAGAACAGTTAATGTAACGGGCTTAATGTCTCTGTGGTGAAAACCTCGATCTGCTTGCATTGGAACTGAACAGCAAAAAGCCAATTCCATTTTGGACCACAGGAGTGCCAAGAAGGACGGCCACTGTTTGTCACTCTCGTCTATTTCTGTCTCTCTGGATGCTGTGGCGGAAGCCGTAAACTGCGCGATCGGAAGCGAGCTTCAGCTGGCGAAGGGGCGGGGGGCTGCCTCTCTCCGCCGTGGAAGCTGTGAGGGAGGGAGGTGCGTGCGCGGGGGGCCATTTTAGCAATCGTCCAGCGACGGGCAGTGGAAGGTATTGGCGTGCAAGGCCAGGCTGGGCCCCCTCCGGAAAGGTGGCAGAAGTCGAGCCGCCCCGTGCTGCTTTCTTCGCCCTTGCGGGGTCCGCCACCATGCTGCCCCCGTGGAGGGATTCCAGTTGCCAGGCCTGAACGACGGACAAAAAATGCCCTCCGGGGCGCTTCAGCTCTCGAAGTTCTGCTGCTTCCTCTCAAGCCCACAGTGGGCACCGCAGTTGCCCTTCTCGTCCGACGCCACCTGCAGCTGCTGCCACCCCATTGCCAAACCTCCCCCCCGCCCGTCTAGTTTCCCATTTTTAAATAAACAAAACCAAACAAAATCTCCTGTTTAATCTTTTTGCCCTCGCTTCATCCATTTTCTTGTAACCCTCCACGTACCCTGGGTTTCCTTACCGCCCATTCCCTTCTTTTGGGGGCATTGTCCCTGCTCCTCCCGCCATTGTGTCCGGTGTGTGTGTTTCGGTCTTCGACGCAGAGACGGTCACTACGCGCGCACGCAGTTGTGTGCGTAGTTTCTGTTGCTGCGTCCGCGCCCGCCACGCATGCGCAGAACACCTGCAAGAGACACGGACGCAGGTACCTTAGGGTTTTATTAGATAGGATTATTATTATTATTTATTCAATTTCTATACCGCCCTTCCAAAAATGGCTCAGGGCAGTTTACACAGAGAAATAATAAATAAATCTTTATGGCTCCCTGTCCCCGAAGGGCTCACAATCTAAAAGAAACATAAGATAGACACCAGCAACAGTCACTGGAGGTACAGCACTGGGGGTGGAGAGGGCCAGTTACTCTTCTGAAATTAGATAGGGCCAGTTACTCTATTGCTATTAAAATATGTGTACCATTTGCAAGCAATGCTCCTCCAATCCAGGTAGATAGCAGTGGATGATATTCACTCTCCCTCCACCATCTGCCTGCACTTTTCTGAAGATAGTTTCAGCGTTTCTGGTGCAAATCTCGTATCTCTCTTATTGCCCAAATTCCTGTCTGAAGCAAGCTCTGAGGCGATCTCTGTGCCTGAGCTGGCACAAGGGTTGGAAGGAAATGGGCTTGTGTTTATCAAGCACTCAAATCCTAATACAGAGAGTGTACCTGGAGCAAAAACTTGTAAATCATGTCATGTAAATCACTCACAGGTGGGAAGGAAAAGAGCCTTGAGTTTGCCAGATATCTACATTTAAATACACCTTTCCATCTATTGCACTAGCTTTCTTTGAAAGGAACACACTTTTCTCCCTCTGTTTTGCATGGGGAAGGGGGTCGCGTAATGCAGTCGCAAAAGACTTGCTTTCTCTGAGAAGCTCCCAGAACCAGTCCCTGGTACTTACAGTTGAAACAGGAGTTCTCAAACCTGGGTCCCCAGATGTTGTTGGCCTTTGGCCATGGGAGCCAGGGACGATGGGAGTTGTAGTCCGGCAACATCTGGTTTGAGAACTCCTGAGTTAAAATGATCTCAGATAGCAGTGATGGCATATATATAAAACCTGCTTTCCCCATGATTTATCCAAGCATTATCCAGGCTTCTGCTAACTGACCAAAGAGGCACCTTTTTAAAGTGGCGATTCTCTTGATTTAGCAGAGAAAGCACATCCTTTGCTATTGAATTACGGCCCTGCTTTATTTAAATACCCCTTTAAATACACCTTTGGTGTGTGTATGGGGCGGGGGGAATTGGCTGTCCAAGAATCCCTGTTGGGGGATGCGTTTTATACCCGACCCCGGGAACTGCCCCCCTGTCAAATGTTCCAGTCCCGGCGAGGTAATGTGGTGCCCTGCTTATGTTATAACCTGGAGTGCTTGTGCTTGTGAACATACATCATGGTTGCTTTATTCTTAGAGAGCGAATGTCATCCTGTCCCCTTTCCCCCCTGCTTGCCAGGAGTGGGGGAGCAAGGGACAGAGTGGGAATGCCCCCGTGGTACTTTGCCACTTCACAGGCTGACCGGTTTAGGTTGGGACATGGAGGCATCCCTGTTGATAGCCAGCTGCATAGCTGCATCGGAGAAAGGAGGGGCAGGGCTGGTGCTTGGAGAGGCAGCCAGTGAGAAGCATTGCAGGCACGGAGTAGGTGTGATCCCAGGCACATCTGTGACACTGTTTGTGATTGTGGTTTCAAAAACCTCATGGAACCGGGTTATGGTGCGGTCCATGTTCAGACGTAACGCTTCAGCGGCCAAACCTCTGGTCTCGGCAGCAAAGTTTACTGTAAACAGAAGGTTCAAACTGGAGTTTGACAAGGCAAACCACAGGTCACTTTCACCACGAAATCATGGTTGCATGAATTCAGATGTTACAGAGTTCCAAACTCTGCCCCGTTTAATTCCGGTTTTGTGTTATGTCCGAATTTGGCCACAGAATTAAAAACCCATCAGAAAATCAGCCCTGAACTCAGCCCATTCTGAGGCCTTTTGCAAATGTTCTGATGTCATAGGAACATAGGAAGCTACTTTCTACCGAGTCAGACCATTGGTCCATCTAGCTCATTATTGTCTACACAGACTGGCAACAGCTTCTCCAAGGTTACAGGCAGCCTGATCTTGGAGATGCCAGTGGGGTGGGAACTTGGAAGCTTCTGCCTGCAAGCATGCAGGTGCTCTTCTCAGAGCAGCCCCATCCCCTAAGGGGAATACCTTGCAGTGCTCACACATGTAGTCTCCCATTCAAATGCAAACCATGGTGGACCCTGCTTAGCCAAGAGAACAATTCATGCTTGCTACCACTCAGTTTGGGAAAGGATAGGCGAGTAATACAGCCTGCTCTCCTTTAACCTGGCACCTGAAGGAGAGTAGTGCAAGCAAACCCCCTTGGGGACTAGTTCCAACACTGGAGTGCCACAACTGCAAGGGCCCAAGCTAGATTCTTGGGCCAGTTTGGATGATACCTTCCTGGGTCACACAATTAAAAGTGGGAGGCACCAGGAGTATGCCCATCATGACATATTTTGTGGATGTCCCAACACCCTTCTGGAATGTCCCGACCCTTTATTGTGTGGGAGCGGGGGGTTATTTGTCTAGATGGCTGCTCTACAAGTGCCTTCAAATAATAGATTCCTGAAAATTAAATATTAGTTTAAACCAGTACGTTCTCTTTCTCTAGCACTAAGGCCAACATATCCTGATACTTTTTGTTTGTTTGTTTGTTTGTTTGTTTGTTAAGGAGCAAACAGATTGCTGGATTGAAAATGCAGCAACAATAATGCTGTGTTTAGGGAACTCACTCTGAGACAAAGTTGTACCTGTAGATACCTTAAAAGATAAATTTCCATACCCCGAAGTCCTTGGATGCCAAAGTCCGTAGCATTGCAAATCCCTTTTGCAAGTATTATCCTATATGAATTTGAAAACCTAGTTCATATATACCAAGGCATCTACAAATCGACTTGCCAGCTCGCCAATAACAAGTGCCATTTCCACTGCCATTTCTGAGAAGGTAAGAAACGTCAGGAATCCTTTCTGAGCAATAGGAGAGGACTCCCTTTGTTTCTTCTTACCCTCTCCATCTCCCAGTGAAAGTGACAAAAGACCCTCTTCTCTCCTGAGCCCTCTGCCTGTGTGCCAGAAAAGGATCTGAGGGAAGAGAAGGGATTGGTGGCGACCACGAATAATGGCTGGCCACTGAGCCACCCCCCAAATTTGTGGATCCATGTATAGAACTATATATGCATCTGCTCTCTCCCCCGCTGCCCCACCTCGGAGTCTGGCAGTATTTGGTCATCGTATCTTAAGACGGATATTGTAGAACTGGAAAAGGTGCAGAAGAGGGCAACCAAGATGATTGGGGGCCTGGAGCACCTTCCTTATGAGGCAAGGCTACAGCATCTGGGGTTCTTTAGCTTGGAAAAGAGGCGGCTAAGGGGAGACATGATCAAGGTATATAAAATTTTGCATGCAGGGGAGAGGGAGGGTGGACAGAGAGAATTTTTTCTCCCTCTCACACAACACAAGAACCAGAGGTCACCCCATGAAACTGAAGGTCAGGAAATTTAGGACCGACAAGAAGAAGTACTTTTTCACACAAAGCATAATCTATGGAATTCCTTGCCATGGGATGTGGTGATGGCCACCAGCTTGGATGGCTTTAAAATGGGCTTAGAGAAATCCATGATGGATATCAATGGCTACTAGTCTGGTAGCTGTGAGCCACTTCCAGCCTCAGAGGCACGAGTTGCAGGGGACCAGAAGGAGGAGAGAGGACATGCACATACCTCTTGCCTGTGGGCTTCCCAGCGGCATCTGGTGGGCCACTGTGCGAAACGGGATGCTGGACTAGATGGGCCTTGGGCCCGATCCAGCAGGGCTGTTCTTATGTTCTTATAGTATATAAATAAAATAAAATAAATGATTTTAGCTGGATTGTGGTTTATCAAATCTGTCAACTACCTAGGGATCTTCAGGGGAAAGGCAGCATATACTGTAAATTATATAACTTATTAAACAAATAAGTTAAATAAATAATGAAAAGAGAAGCAGTATAAGCTGAAATGCTAGCATGGCAATTCTTTAGAAAGAACATAAGGGCAAAGCTGAGAGAATGTAATTCTATTCCACTTCCTTGAGAGGGGGGAAAAAATTAAACCTCCAGAAATCAATGCCTCATTCAAGGGTATTGATCAGGACTAAATTAATTAGACTTCAAGGCTTATAGTAGTTGATAAGACAACTTGTTAATTTACTCAATGCCAGTTTTCCCTACAGCGGCAAATACCCTCTTCCTAGTAAAAGACATTCCGAGCACTCGCAACAAATAAGACTCTGTGTGTGTGCGTGCGTGTGTGTGTGTGTGTGTAGGAGAATGGGAGAATTCTCCTTAGAATCCAGTTTTAGTGTAAATTAAGGCAACAATTTCAAGAGGGGCTGGTTTCTATTCATTTGTCTTCCTAATATGCTTACTTGATGTTGAGAATACCTTATACTCTCTTTGGCTAAAGCAGCCTATATAAACAGCTGCCTTCTATTAGGCATGTGCAAATTTGGGTCACTAAAATCAGACATGGTCCAATTTTACCCAAATCAGAGGTGTTCAGAGAGAGTCTGAATCCAAACTTGGACAGTTTGGTTCAGGTCAAACTTTTCCAACCCCATTCAGAAAAGAATCAGAACATTTCAAAGCTCCAAATGGTGACTGGATTCTGCTCCCCCGCACCGATCATGCGCGGTGGGGGGACCTTCTGACACCTCTATGCCTGCTTGCCTGCCTGCCTGCCTGCCCACGCATTTTTAATTTTTAAATAAGTATTTAATAAGTATATTTTTTTACTATTTAAAAGTGAAAGCAGAGGATTCATCACTTCCCCTTGGAGTCTCTAGTGTTACATCACCTGAGACTCTTGGATGTGCCATAACTTTTCTTCCGTAAGTACAATTTCAAGGTTACTTTTAAAAAATAATTTAAAATAAAACGATGGTCAGATTCACTTATATTTAAATACACAGAGTCCGACCATCCTTATCTACTTGTGAGCCAGCTTTAAGAGCTCCTGGGCTAGCCACGGTTTTTGATTGTTAGTTTGTTTTGTGACTTTTTTCTTTCCCCATAGGCTTCTATGAGGATTTCCCCCCCATTTTACCAATCCGGTTTTACCAAATCTGACCTTCTAAGGGGCCAAAATGAGCCGAATCAACATTTGTGGTTTGAGATCAGATCAGTCCCTATTCAAATCCTATTCTTCCAGTTGTGCAGTAGAAGGCCAACCTTCTACCAAGTCAGACCTTTGGTCCATCTAGCTTAGTGTTGCCATGCCTACAATGACCACCAGCTGCTCTCAAGAGCTTCTGATGGGCAACTTTCCCCGTCCTACTGGGAGATGCGGCCAGGGATTGAACCTGGGACCCTTTGCATGCAAAGGAAATGCTCTGCTACCAAGCAAGGATCTTTCTCCCTAAAACATGGGTTCCTCCACTGAGCTAAGATGCTGATCAACTAAATGGCCTTCTACTGAGGCAGACTCTTGAGTGCTCTAGCTCGAGATTGCTAGCAGCAGCTCCCCTTTCAGACAGAGGACTTACCTAGAGATGCCAGTAATCGAAGCTGGGGTCTTTTGCATGCAGTGTACACCAACAATGAGCTACAGACCATTGCTTGAGCAGGCTTGACCATACAGGCAGACTAGGTGTCTAGGGTGATGGTGTGATGGATGGGGCTTCTGCTCTGCTGAAAGCAGCATCCAAGGCCAGGCTGGCCCTCCTTTCTCTCTATCCAACACACGTGTTATGGTCAACGAATGTACATTCTGTGTATAATTTATGCACATACCAATCTGCACACTAATATAGTTATTCACACATAGACACAAAGGAACATAGGAAGCTGGCATATACTAAGTCAGACCATTGGTCCATCTAGCTCAGGATGGTCTACCCAGACTGGCAGTGGCTTCTCCAAGGTTGCAGGCAGGACTCTCTCTCAGCCCTATCTTGGAGATGCTGCCAGGGAGGGAACTTGGAACCTTCTGCTCTTCCTAGAGCAATTCCATCCCCGAAGGGAATATCTTACAGTGCTCACACATATAGTCTCCCATTCCAATGCAAACCAGGGTGGATCCTGCTTAGTAAAAGGGACAAGTCCTGCTTGCTACCCCAAAAGTCATGCTTGCTACCCCAAGACCAATTTGTGGGAGGACAGGCCACAGGTATTTAGAAACATAGGAAGCTGCCTTATACCGAGTCAGATCACTGGTCCATTTAGCTGAGTATTGTCTACCCAGACTGGCAGAGGCTTCTCCAAGGCTTCAGGCAGTGGTCTCTCTCAACCCTATCTTGGAGATGCTGCCAGGCAGGGAATTTGGAAGCATGCAGGTGGTCTTCCCAGAGCAGCCCCATCCCCTAAGAGGAATATGTTACAGTGCTCAGGCATGAAGTCTCCCATTCAAATGCAAACCAAGATGGACCCTGCTTAGCAGAGGGGACAATTCATGCTCTTTTCCCAAGACCAGCTCTCTTCCCTTAGGTGGAGATCTCGTAGCCACTGATCTCTAAGTGGAATCTCCATGTTCAAAGGCAGTATACCTCTGAATAGCAGTTGCTGGAGAGCAAGCAGTGAGGGTAGACTTTCATGCCCCAGTTGTGGACTTCCCAGAGGCATCTGGCTACCCAGTGTCTCAAACAAGGCTAAATGGGTCTGATCATAGGAACATAGGAAGCGGCCATATACTGAGTCAGACCATTGGTCTATCTAGCTCAGTATTGTCTTCACATACTGGCAGTGGCTTCTCCAAGGTTGAAGGCAGGCGTCTCTCTCAGCCCTATCTTGGAGAAGCCAGGGAGGGAACTTGGAACCTTCTGCTCTTCCTAGAGCGGTTCCATCCCCGAGGGGAATATCGTACAGTGCTTACACATGTAGTCTCCCATTCCAATGCAAACCAGGGTGGACCCTGCTTAGTAAAGGGGACAAGTGCTGCTTGCTACCCCAAAACCTGCTCTCCTCCTCACATTATGTTCAACACATGTGCAGCAGTCCACTTCCTATCTGTACCTTTGCATTTGAGGGGCCCTGTACCCAGATTCATTTATTCAATGAGCACATTTAATGAGCACAAGCTTCCTTCTTGCTTGAAGGACAGCCCACACAGCCAACTACGGCCAGAGAGAGGGAGGAGCTTTCCCCATCAACTCTGGTTGGAACTAATGCAGCCTCCATTGCTGCATTCGGACGAAATGCTCCACTACTGGAACCCTGGTGATGAGCAGCAGAACTCACTACAAACCGAGGGTTCAAACTGGAGTTTGTGGAGCACCACCTCAGGTGGATTTCCAGAAGGGACTAGAGCTGCATACTGGATGTAACGGTATGGTAAACTCTGTTCCCTGCAACTCCGGTTCCCCGTTATGTGTGAACGTGGCCAATATGTATTTATTTGCAAAATATCCCATGTGGGGGCACTGTCCAAAGGTTGATTTGTTTCAAGAAGCAAAATAAAAATAAAAGAGAACCAGGCAGTGTGGCTTTCTCCTTCTCAAGTAATACTATAACAGTGAGGCAGGCAGCCGGTAAACAAAGAGGATGACAGCCTGTTGGTTCTGCAAACTGTGAATGGAATGAAGGTATCCCAGAATGCTTTGAACACAGGGCAGCATTTCCTGCTGGCTGGGATGGGCGGGGGAGAGACAAAACAGAAAAGAGGGCAAGGGTCCCACCAACAGCTTTCGGAGGCAGCAGTCTGCTATCAGCTGTACTCCATCCCTGTGAGAATGCTAATAAGCCAGTGAAGAGCCTGGCTTTCCTGCCATATTTCTATAGAGGAGTTGAGTACCCCATAGTGTTCACCAAATAAAGACAACTAATTGAGAATTTTTTGCACATTTGGCTCGAGGGACTGGTTGTTCACACAGCTCATTGTGGGAGAATGCGCACCCTCACCGATGACAGGGGACGACTGTTCAAGGGGCGGTCTTCCCGTTCGCTTTATTTCCTTGGGACCTTCAAAGTAGGAAAAACATGTCTAATTTAATTTGGAGGGTATTCCCACTCCCCTCCGATATTATGTTGCTGGGAATGATTTTGGCATCTCACTCAGAGAGCTGGTCACCTAATGCTTGCATATTATGAGTTTTCATATTCTATTTTTTTAAAAAAAATAATTATAATAATGCTGACAGAATTTTTTGGAATTAAATCCCCCTCTCTCTCCCCCCCGCCCCTTGTATTTTCTGAGGCGTAGTCTACATTTTTGTGTCTGCAGGTGACACACTTTGATTGAAACTAAAATTAATAAATCAGCGGAAAAGCACACACCTACGGTTCACAGCAGGACTTGAAAACACGTTCATAAAAGGAGCTTTATGCCCTTGTATAAAGCAGGAATAAATTACAGGAACACTTGTTGCCTTTGGTCTCAATTTTGCGCCACAGACGGGTATCTTATTTTCGAAGGCTTATTCGTAATCAACAGGTTCCTTGGCGCTTTAGCAGGTGACTTTGTTATTTATCTCTTATTTGACCATTCTGGCATATTAATGAGGCAGATGCCTATCTCTGGCATAAGGAATTAGTTTAAAAGGTGCACTTGTGACTAAATTGCTTGCAGCAAGGAGGAAGCAAGCAACAGTGCAGACTAAATGCAAAAGAGCATTTTTCTCCGGCTTTGGTCGCATTAAAGAGTATTTGACTAACATTATGTCCCTTGCTGTGCTATTCTTCAGTCGCATACTTATTGCTTCACCTCAGAGTGCTATTACTAGGTTTTGCTGATCATTGTTATTTGTGTGTGTGTGTGTGTGCTGGTATATCTTTATATTATTGAATATTTCCCTCACCCTTTCCTAAACAAAATATGTATCCATGTCATACAACAATATCCCTTCTGATTAATGGTGTGTCTCTATTTTTATTTTTATTTTAGTTAATTAAACAGTTCCAGCCTGTTTGGGAAGGAGTTCGCATAGCTCCATGGAACACCAGTGTTGGTTTGGTTCAATATTTCCCTTTCAGAACTGCTGTAATAAATATCATTATATATATTTTAAAAGGGTTGGAATCCTACCAGCCTTCTTTCACCTTGTATTTGGGGTCTGACAGGAGCCTGAAGTGAGAATTCCAATGGTACTTTAAAAACATTTAGTGGGGGGAAAGTGCTAAGGATTTAGGTCTTAAATTTGTGATTACTACGATCTGCCAAAATATATAATATTATGACTTTAGGCTTACTTGAAAAAAACAGCCTTCAACAAAAGCTACCTCCCACACTGTGGCAAAAACAGTTCTGTTGTAATACAGCAATTTACGCATTTCCAAAGAATTCAGCTGACAATAAATCTGGTTTTGGTGTTTCCTTTCATCATTCAGAGGCAAGCAAGAAGGCACACCAGCGGCCTTCCAACCAGAGGCATTTCTATTTAAATTCATGATAAATGTCAAGTTTACATATTCATATTTTCAGTGTTTTTCCCCCTTTAAAAAAGCCTGTTCCAAGCCAAGTTATTTACGTCAGATGTGTCATTCCTCGGTTTTGTAGCCTTAATGGCAAAACGTCTGTTTTTTGTGGATTAGAGTCAAAGCTATCATGTTATTTGGGGCCTGCCCGTAGAGAGACTCTTTCTTGATAAAACTGGAATGTTAAAAGGAGAAGAGCAAGACAGAGATACGTCTGCTCTGCAAGTATCCAAGGTTTGATACTTTGGTTGCATATAGTCAGGGCTGTGTGCTTCTGCAGTGGAAGGACTGCTTTGGCAGGCTGCCTTCTTTACTGTCAGCCAAGGGTCACCAAATCATGGACAGTCCAAGGGATGGACAGTCCAAGAGTCCATCTGTAGCTCCGCCTGCCTCTCCCTCTGCAGAGAACAGTCTAGACAGCATCTACAAGGACCCAGAAGAGCTTACCATTAATCAGGAGTTCTCCACCTTGGGTCCCCAGATATTGCTGGACTACAAGTCCCATCATCCCCAATGGCCTTCAGCCATTATGGCTAGAGATGATGGGGCTTGTACTTGGACAATATCTGTGGACTCAAGGTTGAGAACCCCTGCCATAAACTTTAACCCTCTCTCTAATTATATTCTACTTTTGAGTGGTTTTAAATTATAAATCAATTTGGACTAGGACCAGGGAGACCCGAGTTCAAATCCCCATTCAGCCGTGAGACTTGCTGGGTGACTCTGGGCCAGTCACCTCTCTCTCTGCCTAACCTACTTCACAGGGTTGTTGTGAGGAGAAGCTTAAGTATGTGCTCTGGGCTCCTTGGAGGAAGAGCGGGATATAAAATGGAAGGAAAAAAAAAGAGGTATAGTAATAGAATTTATGTCATCATATATCCGGCAGCCAGATTGGTATCTGGGACAACCTGAAGGGACGACATAACACTGATTTTAAAAGAACTGAACTGGCTGCCGTTATGTTTCCGGGCAAAATACAAAATGCTGGTTATTACCTATAAAGCTTGGGCTGAGGGTATTTAAGAGAGTGCCTTCTTTGTCATTAAACCGGACTCCTAATACCATCTTCTGGAGAGGTCCGGTTACGGCTGCCACATTTGGTGGTAACTTGGGACCAGGCTTTCTCCGTGGCTGTCCTGGGGCTTCAGAATATGCTCCCTGTTGAATTAAGAGCATCTCTTTCTCTGTTTGTTTTCAGGAAGACCCTCAAGATGTATCTGTTCTCACAGGCTTTTAACTTGAATTAATTTTAATAATTGGATTTAATAACTTGCTTTATATTGGTTTTCTTTGCGGAATTTTAATCTTATTTATTTATTTAACACATTTGTATTTTAATCTGTTTTTACTTTTTTAAATATTGTTTTACATTTTGTAAACCGCCAAGAGATAGATAGATAGATAGATAGATAGATAGATAGATAGATAGATAGATAGATAGATCTTCATATTGCAGCGCAAATGCAAATGTTAGTATTGGGTCTAGAATTCAGTATGTTGAGAGCTTCAGTTTCCCCTTTTTAATTTTAGATAACTAAGTTTTCTGTGCTCACTGCTTATTGATCATATCTGTATCCTACTCATTCTCCAAAGTAGTTCAGGGAAATATACATTCCGCCCGCCCCGCCCCTTTATCCTCACAACAACACTGGGAGGTAGTTAGGTTGAAAGATGGTGATTAGTCCAACGTGACTCTGCGTGTCTTCATAGCGACATCTATGTTACAAACTTATATTGGTTTCTTAGCAGTTTAATTGCCATGGCTATAGCTCAGTGGCAGAGCACATGCCGAAGGCCCCAGGTTCAATCCCTGGCAGCATCTCCAGGTAGGGCTGGGCAAGATTCCTGCCTGAAACCCTGGAGAGCCACTGCCAGTAAGTATAGACAATACTGAGCTAGATGGAGCAATGATCATTGAAATTAAAAGGCCAAGTTGGGAGTACTTTGAGTAATGTTCCTTGTCATGTCAGCTAGGGATGTGCATGGAACCGGCTGCTCCAGTTCAGTTCGAGTCTGAACTGGACTCAAACCGGACCAGGCCAGTTCGGTCTGGCACCCCCTCGAAACCCTCCCCACCGGTTTGGTCTGGGGGTGGTGGTCCACAAGCTTATTTTATTTTCAAACTTACCCTCACTGGGGGACTTGTCTGAGGAAGTGGTGGGAGGTGGGGGTGTCCCACGGAGGTTCCCCTTCCCCTCTGCGGGCTTCCATTAATTAAAAAAATTGGCCCATTCTGCAGACACGGCGGCCTCCATTGGGGGGAAAGGCCCAAAACCGGCTGGAGAATTTTTGGGAGGCCAGCAAGGGGGGAGGGAGAACCTCCACGGGACACCCCCCATGCCCCCATGCCACCTCAGACAACTCCCCTAAAGGGGATAGGTTTTTTGGGGGGGAAACAAAAACTTGCAACCCCCTCAAACTGGCCAGTGGAGGGAGGATTCGGCCCAGGGTTGGACTGAACAGAGGATGGTTCAGTTTTACCCCAAACGGTTGAACCAAACCAGTTCAACGTCGAACACATTTCTCCACTGTCTGTTTGTTAAAGAGTTGATAATGTCATACAGGAAAAAGAGGCAGGAAAGAGTCAGCTTATCTCATTGCTGTCACATGAACTTTACTTGAAATTACCCACTATTCAGGGTACCAGCCATTGTTACGGACCAGGGCCTGGATGGGGAAAGATGACATGAGAGGAAAAGTGTCAGGTGAAATCATCAGCTGCCACTCTTTTGCCTGGGTTTGCTCCTCTCCATTCCCAAAATACTCAGCTACCATTGTTATTCCATTTCCTTCCTTCCTTCCTTCCTTCCTTCCTCTTATATCCCATCCCTCGAGCGCAATGCTCACAGAAGCAATAAATCACAAGATGACTGATGATCCCTTCATAATTAGGATTGCCATATTCCACTTCCCCAAATCCTGGCAGCCTAATTTGCATATTACATAAAGGGCCCAGTTTCTGGTGTTGGGATGCCTATGCCGGCATTTGGCATGTTGTCCAACCCACCATGGTTGGCATATTCTGCCCTGCTTGCAGTCTGGAAGTAGACATCTGTCCCTCACTTCAAATCTTGGTTACAGATGTCGGCATCCTGTTCACAAGTAGAGCAGAATATGTCGACATTGGTGGCTTCAGATGACATGCCCAATGTCGGCATAGCAGTTCCGACACTGGAAGTCAGGCTTGCTTTTGTGCTCCTGCAGCTAGTGATTCACTGTTTCCCGTGTTGTCTGAACCCACCTGCATTGTTTTTATCTCAATCATCATCATCATCATCACCATCAACAACAACAACAGGTAGGTTGCAGAAGGGTTAAGCAGCTTCCCTGCTCCATGGCTTTTCCACTCAGAGTTGCAAAGAAATGGGCCATTTCTTGCACATTTTTGAGTGGAACATATACGTTGAACCCTCAAAGTCTTAATAAAAGCTAAGACAGTCACTTATCCCTGAGAAGCAACACTTTTTGTGTGGATGGGGCTGGGATGTGTTTGGCAGAAAGTCTATAACTGGGCTGGTGATGGTGACTGACATGGAAAAGTCAGAAAAATCCAGGAAAATTAGGTCAATTCAGAAAAACGATACTGCTCAGATGAACAGCAACAAGGGACGTTTCCCCCATTGAAGATGCATATTGTCCTACTGTGGTGTGACACTCCTGACGTTTAAGGACAGTGGCCAAGGTGACAGCAGTCCTCTGGTGCCATTAGGGACCTACCGAGGCTGCTGTGCAACTTGAAAGGCAGACCCGGTGGTGTCGTAGGACTAGGTTGCTACAGAATGACTTATGAGAAAATCACTTCTGGGCAGCAGTGAAAAGCAGCAGAGAAAATCACTTCCGGGGATCCTTCTACTCAAGACTACGGGTCAATCTAGCTCAGTATTTCTACACCAGTGGTTCCCAACCTGGGTTTCTCCAGGTGTTGCTGAACTACAACTCCCAGCATCCCCAGCCATAATAAATTATAGCTGGGGATGCTGGGAGTTGTAGTTCAGTAACATCTGGAGGAAGCCTGGTGGGGAACGACTGGTCTACACAGACTGGCACTGGCAGTGGCTTCTCCGAGGTTACAGGCAGGAGTCTCCCTCAGCTCTATCTTGGAGATGCCAGAGAGAGAACTTGGAACCTCCTGCATGCAAGCTGGCAGGTGCTCTTCCCAGGGCGACCTCATCCCCTAAGGAGAGTATCTTACAGTGCTCACACATGTAGTCTCCCATTCAAATGCAAACCAGGGTGGACCCTGCTTAGCAAAGGGGACAATCCATGCCTGCTACCCCAAGACTGGCTCTCCTCCTTCCATTGTTAGGGGTATGTATTTCAGATTTTTTTGGTTTTGTTTCTGGCTGAATCCGAAGCCCCCACAATTTGGATAGGGTCTGAAATGAAGCTCCCCGAAACCCCAAATTTTCAGTTTCGGAGCCGACTTGCTCCAAAACCAAAACCGAAGTACAGGCTGCCCACTACGTCCCCCCTCCCTTCTGCCCCAGTCCATTCCCCGTTCTCTGTTGTTCTGTTCTCCTTCCCCAGTCCGTTCTCCTGTCTGTTCTCTCCCCGGCGCCGGACTCCCTCCTTCCCTCCCCGACATTTTCACTCACCCGCCTCCTCTGCCAGGGCCTGCCACCGCTGCCTGCTCACCCCGCCATTCACCGAACACCCATGACTGCTGTCTGTCACACTTGGGACAATTGTGGGCTGCTGCCCACACTAAGGATCTCTTGGGCCGGCAAGCCAATCTCCCTGTTCCTGTCCCTGCCACTCCAGAAACTCCCTGCCACATCCGGCCCTGCTTTTGCCTGCCAATCTGCAGGCCTGAAGGGTGGGAAATTCAAACCGAAGTCAGAAGAAGAACTAAAGGGAGAATCTTGAGAGACTGCTAGCGATCGCAAAACAGGTCCGAATTTCCCCCCGAAAAACAAAGCTTCGTTTCCGAAATGGGGTTGTTTCGATTCGGCTACAAAAATCTTCATTATGGCATTTTTCATTTTCGGTCGGTGTACAAAACGTCCCAAAGTGCCATTTTCAGACACAAAATGTTTTGTAGCCGAATCCAAATGCACATCCCTATCCATTGTTTCCAACAGAAGGAGCTCTGTGCAGCTTCATGGAAATGGTTTTAAGTCATTCTGCAGACTCGTGCCACACAGTTGGGGGCCACCTTTGTTGTTCTCTATGAACATTTATACACCACTTTTCAACACAGAAACGTTCACAAAGCAGGTTACACGGAAAAAGAAACAAAATGGTTTCCTGCCCCCAAAGGGGGCAGAAACACATCTCAACAGAAACACAAAGTAGCTTCCAGCAAGTCACTGGGAAAACGCTGTGCTGGGGATGGATAGGGATAGTTGCTCTCTGCCTGCTAAAGACAAAAGAGTCACCACTTTAAAATGTGCCTCTTTGAACAGTCAGCAGGTGTTGGACTTCCAGGCTGGGCAGCAGGTCTGGTGGGCCCCGAACGCTGACCAGGTCGGGGGTGGGGCACTTCCTGTCCTGTCAGCAATTATGATCACTTTCCTTTCCTTAAAAAACACTTACGAATGGTCACTTTTCAACAGAAGGCTCCAAGATGGCACACAATCCCGATCAAAATACATTTTAAAAATAACAAAAGAACAATTCTGAAATAACAAAAAAAAAAAAAGATCATCAATTAGTTTATCCATTGCTTTTATAGCTGCTTCTGAGGAAGAGCACTTTTGTGCTCAAAACATGTCAGGCAATGACTGAATAAATAAATAATCAATATTTTTTGTCGTGGCATAAAAAATTAACCCAAGGCTCATTTAAATGAGATGGACTTCATCAGCCTATGCTAGCAAGGAAGGAGCTAGACATGCCTCCCAGCAGAAGGAATTCCAGAGTGTAGGTGCCATGACCAAGAAGGCCCTGATCCATGAGTGAACCAACCACACATTGAATTGTACCAGGGAATGTAGTAGAGCATACCAGAAAGATCTCAATATAGTAAACATGGGATTCAACAGGAGAATCAGAAAATAGTCATTTGAGTTGTAGCCCCTGAAACTGGACTATTATTAATTGTGGGGGATCTGACCGCCATGTGGATTTTTAATGTTAATTACAACTAATTTTAAACTGTTTAATTGTTTTACGCTCTCTCTTTCTCTCTCTCTCTCTGTTTTATTGTTTATTGTTTTTAATTGTTTTTTTATTCTGTGAAAGTGTTTTAATTGTTATAACTTGGATTATGTACATCACACACACACACACACATATATATCAATCAGGTGGTAGATAGATAGATAGATAGATAGATAGATAGATAGATAGATAGATAGATATCCCTTTGAACAGGCATGGTTTTAATGATGCATTTTCCTCTTCATCTTAGACGGTGTAATATCCTCTTTCCTCCTCAAAAATATTGCTTGTGAGATATCTATCTATCTATCTATCTATCTATCTATCTATCTATCCATCTACTTTAACTTTTGAGCATCCATCACACACGTCTCCTGAGACATGGTTCAAGGCTTACCATTTTCTGTCTTACAAGAGACCCATTATAGTAATCATTAACGGATATATTGGTGGTCAGACAATCATTGTTATGTCTTACCTTGCGGGGGAGGGGCACTGCTAAAAAGAATGCCAAAACACTTTCTTAAAATGCTAGTTTTGAATGCATAAGGCCATTATAATTAGCCTCAACCTGATTATTCCCAGCCCCCTCACATCACTCACTGACTGAATAGATGGTCTTGTGTGTCAAGGGCTGACATAATGATTTTTTGTTTTATTTGGCTGGGGCTACGGCCCCTGAAATACAAGTTTTATCATTAAAATACTGACAGGTACTTCAGTGAAGTGGAGCTACCAACGGCTGCCGTAATGTTCATTTCTAAGGAGCGCCAGTCAGTTGAGCGTTTGTTGGAAGGAGGCCTGCTTCCCGCCCCTCCTCCACGCTTCCCTGGACAGTTTCAGCTCATTTTGTCTTTTCACGACTTAGCCGAGATCAGACACAGTTCTCCAATGCATATGCAGATTTCGCCTCTTGTTACTTTCTCTAATGAGCCTTCACTTAATCAATTTGACAGTAGCTTTTATTCCCTACCCCGCTTCCTTTTTGACATACATCCACCAGAAAAGTATTTCGGGAAAGAGCATGAGCAGATTCAGGGCATCTTAGCAAAACGAAATCATGACGGAGCCAATTTTAGGGGGGTTGCAAAGTGTTGTTTTCAAAAGAGAGCGGGGAGAATAAGCTAAAACTGAAGGAGTGAAGATCTCCATGGAAGTATGACTTGCAAAAGCATTAGATGTGTGTTGTGTATGTGTGTGTGTGTTTGTGTGAAAAGTCCATTCACACCTCTTTGGAGCAGACTCATTCTTAGTTTATTTTATTTGGACATTCAATATCCTGCCTTATTCCTAAGATTTTAAGTGGCTAAAAATATCCACTGAAAAGAGGGGCCACTACAGAGAAAGCCCTGTGGCACTTCTCCCATAGAACAGAAGGGCTGCTCTAATTTCAGACCTAGCCCATGTCCTATCCATGCCTGAGGAGGAGCAGTGCTCCCCCCTTAACTTTGGCAGCATGTTGAGCTGCAGCAGTAGCAGCAACAACAACAACAGTGGTCCTGATTCCACTGCCAGGTAAAGGAAGGAGCCAGGGTGGGGAGCTGCAGTGATATGGTCAGCAGGGGCTCTGGGAGGAGGCATGCCCTGCCACCTCTGCAAAACCACCACCTCAACCTCCACCCTGCCCCACACCCCAGTCTGTTGGATTTGTTGGACCTTCAGATGAATTTGGTCCGACTGGCCTCTGAATCTCTGGAGGCAGTCAAGGAAAAGCAAGAAAAGCTGGTAGGAGAATCACCGAGAGAAGAAACACTCTTCCACCGAGTGCCAGCATTGGAATATGAAGAGTCTCAAAGTATCTGCAGACATCAAAATTGCCTTATTTTCACGCATTGTGGTGAGCCCACTTGGGTCTCCTTAAGAAAAGCAGGGATAAAAAAATTCCCATGTAAATAAGCTGTTGAAGATCAACTCTTAATGCTGCTGGCAACCAAATGGGGTTCTGAGGCCTACACTGGAAAATGCCTCTCCTACGGCAGTCTTTGCCACTGTGCTGCAAAGCTGACTTTCCACCATGACAACAAGATGGCCTTGATGCCGTCCAATCCCTCCTTTTGCTCTGACTGAAGAACAATGACCCCATTGTGCGAGTGACCCTTCCAGGTCTGGAGTCAGAGACAATCCAAAGAGGATTTGCCACCCTCGGTTTCCCTTATTTTGCCTATCTGATTCGGAGAGCTGTTCCCTGGGTGGCTGGTTCCCCCATCCCCACCTGCTACTATCAGAGACCGGTGGGCTCTTTCCAAAGAAATATAATATTGTTTGCGTCACTTCCTTGGGCATAAAGTTTTGGCTCTCCAGAACATTCCTGCGGCCATTTTATTATATTTTTGTGTGACCGTCAGCGCGATGTGGGCTATTTTAAGAATGTAGGACAGAGTTAAGGATTAGCGGCCACATTCTCTTCTCTGTGTATCAGAGCTTCTTAGCCGTAATTAATTGGGACGCAGGGTTTTGTACTGTGCGTTCAGGTCATTTGCCTATGAGCTGCCAGAATCTTTATTTCTTTTTCTTTTTTTAACAAAGCCATGTTGCTTATGTTCCTAGGCACCTTTTTGAGGGGAGATTTAAACTCGCTGGTGGAATAATACTTTGCTACAAGTGTTTTGGCCCCAGGCAAGAAAGCAAATTGGGGAGGAAGAGGGGGAGAGAGAATAGGGTGGCTTTGTATAACCATAGCCTGGAGGTGCAGCCTTTCTGAATTTGACGTGACTGGCCTCACACTGTCACATGTCCGTGATGTAAGAGCTGGAGCGCCGTGTGTCAGACAAATCTGGATTTAGGGGAATTATAGCAGATGTTGCAAAATGACAACAGTTTAGCGAGTTCCTTTCATCCCACCGTCGGGGAGGCAGGTCCGCTAAATGTACCAGACAGAAAAGAATGTTATCTTTGATCCCTAAGACTCATGGGGAAAGGGGGAGATGGTGGGGCTGTGCTAGTTACAAACGTATGGCAGCCCTCGGAATAATGTCGACACCGAGGAGATGTGCAGCAGGTACCAAGGAAAAGAGACTTTGTGGAGGACCCAGATACGTGGCGGGGAATGGCTGGGTCCCCCTGTGCGGTAGGGCCAGGGATGGTGATCATGCTTGGCTTCAGATTCTAGGGTTGTGCAGGTGTGTAATCTGTCGCTTTAGGGAAATGCATCTACAGTCTATATTTCCTAATTTCATCAGCTGCAACCGCCTGGATCAGAGAGCATAAAAGAGTTGGGCTCCTCTTTAGGGGAGTGAAGACAGGAAGAAGGGAGGGGAGGGAAAGGTGCCGAGCAGCCTCGCTCCCTCTGCCCACCATTCCCATGCTTTCTTGTGAGTAGGGCCAGCTTTAGGGGTGTGTGGCCTGTGTCACTGAACAGGGTGCCATGCTTAGGAACATGGCACTTTCACCCTGAAGAGGATGTTGTGGGAAGTAAACGTGGGCTGTGAGGCTTTCTGTGGAGATTCATTCAGTCTGTCAAAATCCAGTTCATTCAAAATCCTTCCAAAAATGGCTCAGGGCAGTTTACATAGAGAAAGAATAAATAAATAAATAAGATGGATCCTTGTCCCCAAAGGGCTCACAATCTAAAAAGAAACACAAGACAGACACCAGCAATAGTCACTGGAGGTCCTGTGCTGGGGGTGGAGAGGGCCAGTTACTCTCCCCCTGCTAAGTAAAGAGAATCACCACGTTAAAAGGTGCCTCTTTGCCCTTTAGCAGGGGCTCTCAAGTGCTCTCAAGTGCCATAGGAACCTAGGAAGCTGCCTTGTACCGAGTCAGACCATTGGTCCATCTATCTCAGTATTGTCTACACAGACTGGCAGCGGCTTCTCCAAGGCTGCAGGCAGGAGTTTCTCTCAGCCCTATCTTGGAGATGCTGTCAGGGAGGGAACGTCTTCTGCATGCAAGCATGCAGATGCTCTACCACTGAGCGATGGCCCCATCCCCTCAGAGGAATATCTTACAGAGCTCCCATTCAAATGCAAACCAGGGTGGGCCCTGCTTAGCAAAGGGGACAGTTCATGCTTACCACAAGACCAGCTCTCCTCCCCTATGGTGCTTTGAAGGGCCCCATGCAGAGGTGCTACGAACAGGGCACCACGCTAGAAAATGATGCTTGGGGTGAAACTGAGAATACCTGCATTTCTCCTGGAAGGAGGCAGTTTCAGCTTCTTTCTTTACAGAGTGTGGATTAGTCTAGAGTTGGCTCTACTTATGAGCCCCCACTTGTAACCCTGAAGAGCAGATGCTCGGGGCAAGCAACGGGCCGTCTCTCTCTCTCCTCATTCATTGTGAGCCTCCCTTGCATTGCGACTGGGCACTGTTGGAGACCAGAGAGCTGGACAGGGTCCAATCCAGCAAAGTGGGCCCTTAGGTTTACTTATTATTTATTTTATTTATTTTTACATTTATATCCCACTCTTCCTCAGAGCGGTGTACATGGTTATGTTTCTCCTCACAACAGCCCGGTGAGGTGGGTTAGGCTGAGAGAGAAGCAACAGGCCCAGAGTCACCCAGTGAGTTTCATGGCTGAATGGGGATTTGAACTCGGGTCTCTCTGGGCCTAGTCCAACACTCTAGCCACTACACCACGCTGGCTCTCCTGTTTGTGCCAGTTCCATGGAACCATTCATTTGATTCTATGTACACTGACTCTTGACTGGGCCTTCATCTGACTGAGGGTCAAACTGCATGCTTGCTGATCAAATGCGTAGTAGTAGTAGTAGTGTCAGGGCCGGTGCTAGGGTTTTTTGCGCCCTAGGCGAGATCACCTTCTGCCCCCCCCCGACCAATCATATTTCAAACACAGATGTATTATAGGAAGAATGAAAAGCACAGAATTTGAAATCCCCCCCCCCGCCAGCGCTCATCGGGGCAGCAGCGTTGCCCCCTTTACCGGATGTAACTGGAAGTACTCGACACGCCTGTGTGCGTTGCACACGCACCCAACGCGCACAGATATGTTGAGTACCTCCAGTTCCATCTGGTAAAGGGGGCAATAGGGCGGCACGATGCCAGCCCAACGGACTTTTAGGAAATTGAGCGCGGGGAGGGGAGAGAAGTGCACCCTCCCCTGCCCTTAAAGTTACCCCAGGCCAGTTCCATGCACCTCCCTAATGTGGGGCCCATGGAGCAGACTTGCAGGAGCTAGGCAGCCAGGGGAGCCAATGGGATGAGAGGCAGTAGGGATGGGGGGGGACCCTTCTGGGCAGTCTCCCCGCAGTGAGCCAGCTGGCTGGGTCCAGGGGGGCTGGGGGGAGGTGGTGGTGTCTTGCCATGGAGCTGGTGGCCCTTTGGCTACTGCCGGCCACCAGGCACTGCCAGGCTCTCCCGGGGCTGTGGCTGCTGGTTTCTGCAGCCCTCTTGCCTGATGTCTCTGTGCCACCCACAACCCTAACCCTACCCCCCCCCACCAGAGAGGGAGCAGCGGCAGCCCGCTGAGTGTGCAGGGTGGGGGGGGCAGCCTTCTTGCAGGTGGCGGCAGCAGCGGCCTCAGCCTCCTCCTTGCAGGCCTCTCCTCCGCGGCCAACCAAGCAGGCGCTGCTTTCTGCCCTCCTGCCGCTTGTGCTGGCGGCGTCGCCGTGCGCCCCGCAAGCTCCTCAGCGGGCAACTGCCAGGTGGCTGCTGCTGGGCGGGTGCCACCACCGAGGCCCTCGACTCAGCCGCGGCGGGCTTCCCATGCTGAGAGTCACTCAGCAGAGCCGGCCCGCTGCTGACGGTGGCTCCGGGGCGCCCAGTGGCCGGTCAGGGCTCCGGGGTGAGGGTGGTCGCCCTCCTCCTCCTCCTCCTGCAGCCGCAACTGGCAGGCTGGGCAAAGCAGGGCGCGGGGGCGGGCTGGGGAGCCCCGCCACGCCAGAGGCGCGGCTGGCTGGCTGGCCGGGGTTGCGGGGTGCCCAGCAGCAGCAGCAGCAGGCCGCTGCCCGGCAGGTGCCCCCGCTGGCTGGCCTTCGGTGGGAGCCTCCGTGCGGGGGGCTCCCTCTGGAGCGGGAGGCGAAGGCGGTCCTCGCAAGGCCTGGACTGCTCCGTCCAGCAGGTGCGGCGCGGCCAGAGAGAGAGAGCTGAGTCCCACCCAGCCCCCGGAGGAGGCGGCGCCGCCTGCTTGCTGCTGCTGCCTCGGGGGCTGGTCGGGGCCTGCTGCTGCTGCCTGCCTTGCCCCTGCCGCGGGGGGGGGGGGCGGCAGCCCTGGGTTGGGTCCCCCGCCTCGCCCCGCCGCCAGACAAAGGGCTGCTGCCTTGTCCTGCCTTCTTGGCCCCTCGCTCTCCCCCGCCAGGCAGGGGCCTGCAGGCTGACCGCTCGGGGTGGGGGGGCGGCCGGCTGGCCAGCGCGGCGCCCCCTCCATTTTGGCGCCCTAGGCAACTGCCTAGTTTGCCTTAATGGATGCGCCGGCACTGAGTAGTGTCCTGGCCTCCTTAGGTTTTCTTTGTAAACAGCCCCCACATGGAGGGTGGGGGAGATCTCTATCAAGACTGTGGGATGTGGGGATGAGAAACTTTAACCCAAACAGCAGGCTTTACTGCTTTGTGCTGGGTTACTGTGAGGCTTTTATGCAAGTTGGAAGCTGCCCCCAAAAACCGAGGCAAAAAGTGGATTTTTTTTACCCCAGATATAAACCAAGCCACATTCTAACGCACAGTGAAAAACCCAAATTGTGTGTGAAGGGCTCCCTGATAGCTGGGAGGGACTTTGAGGTAAATCTGGCCAAAATGTGAACACACACCCCTCCATTCCAAATAAAGTGGTAATTCTCTTTATTTAGCAGGGGGAGAGTAACTGGCCCTCTCCACCCCCAGCACAGGACCTCCAGTGACTGTTGATGGTGTCTATCTTATGTTTCGTTTTAGATTGTGAGCCCTTTGGGGACAGGGATCCATCTTATTTATTTATTATTTCTCTATGTAAACTGCCCTGAGCCATTTTTTAGAAGGGCGGTATAGAAATCAAATGAATGAATGAATGAATGAGATGCGGTCTAAAAGTCAGATGTGGAAAACTTCCTGCGCTGCAGTCCCCATATGGATTGGGCTCCTTATGGCCACTGTTTCCTCTAGGAGGGAAGCTCCCACAGGCACCAAATACAGGAGCTGTGGAGGGAAGGCAATCCAGATTGAGGCTGCAGGGAAGGGAAAGGATTCAAGCCTCCTCTCCTCATGCTGAGGTCCTGATTTGGAACTAGCCTCCCATGTGGCTGCTGTTAATGAAAGAAAGCCCAACTATGCAGGAGTGTAGGGAGGCTGGTGCTGGCCCGTGTGCGGCCACCGTCACCGCCCCCTGGCCCCACCCCCCACATCTGACATCAGACTTGGGGGCATGGTCTTTCTCCTAAATGGGGCTGCATGGAGGGAGATCGACCCACGCTGCGTTGGGCAGCGTGGGCCAGAGCAACTCTTCCTGCCTAAAGGCAGGGAGAGCCATTACAGCTGCGCTGCCATTGCAGTGCGGGCTGATCTCTCTCCTAAACGGGGCCATGCAGCCCCATTTGGGAGAGAGATTGATCAGCCCCGCTGCATTGGCAGCGAGACCAGGAGCGGCTCTCCCTGCCTTTAAGGCCGAGAGAGTGACTCCAGCCAGACTGCCAATGCAATGTGGGCTGATTTCGGTTCCAACCGGGGCCGCGCAGCCCCACGTGGGACCATAATAATGCCCCTCCGCATCTGACGTCAGACACGGGAGGCATGTCTGCGGCCACACCCGTGGCCCCTGATTGGTGGCGGCCCGAGTTCTTTGAACCCATTTGTCCAATGGTGGCTCCAATCCTGCAAGGATAACATGACAAGTTTGATGAAAGACAAGAGTTCTGATATGTGGGTCCCCATTTGTTGTTGGATTTGTCCTCCATGAATTTGTCTACGTTCCTCTGAAAGCCATCTAGGCTGGAGGCTGTCACTACATCCCATGGCCAAGAATCCCGTAGATTAATTATGTGCGGTGTGGGGAAAGTACTTCCTTTGGTTGGTCCTAAATTTCTTGGCCATCAGTTTCATGCAATGACCCCTGGTTCTAGTGTTGCGAGAGAGGGAGAGAACCTGTATTTAACCTCTCTTTTTTAAGGGGATCATCTTAAATTCAGAGTCTTCTTCTATTCAGGTAAATTTATTTGTTTTTATTTATTATTGAATTTGTATACTGCCTTTGACTAAAGCAATCCCAAGGCGGTTACAAATGTAAATATGGTATATACCTCAGCTTGAGGCCCTGAATGAGTCCCCCCCAATCAGGATCCAGCAGCATGCCAGGTAGGCAGGAGGAAGAATGGTAGAGAAAGCTCATATGCAGCCGGCGGGCCTCCCTCTCTCATAGCCCAGAGACATTGGTTCGCCCAGTTCAGTTATAGCTCTGCCCCTCTATTGCCGCATCCGAATATGGTAGTAGCATTGTCAGGTGGCAGATAGTGATGTGCCCGGACCGGTCCGGAGGCCATTCTACAGGCCTCCGGACTGGTCCAGACAAGAGCGGTTTGGGTTCGGGTGGATTGGGGTGGGGGGTTCCTTTAAGGGCGGGGGAGGGTTTACTTACCCCTCCCGCCGCTTTCCATACTCGGGTGCACGTATTTCTTTTAGTGATTGGGGCGGCAGGATACCACCCTGCCACCCCTTCTCCCGTGGGGCTGCTGTAGCAGCCTTCAAAAGGCTTTAAGAAGCCTTTTGCACGCATGCACGTCGCGCGTGCTTCACGTGGACGTTTTTTTTAAAATTGCCAGATTTGGGGAGGGTCGTATCTCAGCAGGGAGCACATTTCACAATCTCAGGGCAGCAACCGAGAAGGCCCGTCTCTGTGTAGCCATCAGACCAGTTGGCGGTAACTGGAGATGGACCTCTTCAGGTGACCTCAATGGGCGGCAGGGTTCATAGTGAAGAAGACGCTCTCTTAAATACCAGTTTACCAATATGAAATACCAATTTAACGACAATGTTATTGTCGTTATCATCAGTTTGTGGGGCTATATGCAGTTCTGCAAGGAAACACTCATGATTTAAAAAACGCTTTCCAAAAGGACCCTTGAATTAAGTACAAACATTGCACAGGCATGGTGGGAGAAGTTGGAGATGGTAAGGGCATGGGCACTATCCAATAGGGGTCCCTAACAGCCATAAAATGAATTTTGTTGTTAATTTTTAGTATTTGTACCCTGCTGTTCCAGCAAAAAGGTGCCCAAGGTAGCTAACAACATAGAAAATAGAGGAGGCCCTCAAATATCATGGGTTTTGTGTTCCACGATACCATCACGAATACTGAAACTGCGATAATTGAAACTTTGTGCCTATGGGAATGATGGGGTTGGGTTCCTTGGCATATTAAAAAGTACAACCCCCCCCCCCAAAAAAAACCCCAGCGGGGAAAACCAGAAATAAGAGAGGAGTACAGCAGCGGGGAAATGCTTGACTAACAAGTAGAAGGTTGCTGGTTCGAATCCCCGCTGGTACTATATCAGGCAGCAGAGATACAGGAAGGTGCTGAAAGGCATTATCTCATACTGTCTGGGAGGAGGCAATGGTAAACCCCTCCTGTATCCTACCAAAGAAAGCCACAGGGCTCTATGGGCACCAGGAGTTGAAATCGACTTGACGGCACACTTTACCTTACAGCACTGAGCCTGTACTCCAGCTCTCCAACTCCTCCAATGGCCCCAAAGACATACCAAAGTAATTGCAGAAAAGATGATGAATGAACATCTTTGTTCATTCAGAATCTTCTTTGGAGCAAAATCATGAATCAGCTTAGAATCCACTCTCATTTCCCACCAAAGAATCTACTTCCAGAACACCTCAAACATTGAAAACAACAAATCTCAGTACCCCATGGGCTTGTGGTTTCAGGGTGGTTTGCACCCTATTGGCACTACACCACAACCTGCTCTGGGCCACTCTGGTGCCCACCAAGTGGAGTTATGGAGCTGCTGAAATCCCCATTATTCCCTATGGGGGGAAACTTAAAGGCATGCCAACTTCAAAAAATTGTTTAAAAATCACCCCTTTCACCAATTTCTTTAAAATCTGGGTGGTGGCAGGCACCCATTGGGGAACTACCACTTGACCCACTCTTCTGCCCCCGGAACCCCTTTTCTGCCATGAATCTGCCACAAAGACAAGCCAACTTCAAAACGTTAAAAAATCACCCCTTTGCCCAATTTCTTTGAAATCTGGGTGGTAGCTTCCTTTGACCTATTGGACACTACCACCCACCACAACCCAGCCTGGGCCACCCTGGTGCCCCCCATGTGGAGTTATAAGGCTGCTGAAATCCCTATTATTCCCTATGGGAAAAAGCTTAAAGATGCTTGAACTTCACAAATTGTTCAAAATCACCCCTTTGCCCAATTTCCTTTGGAATTTGGGTGGTAGCTTCCACCCATTGGGCACTACCACCCACCCCACTCTTTTGCCCCTGCAACCCCTTTGTTCCCCTAAATCGATTCAGATTCAGAAAATTTGGGTACAAATTGAATCTGGGGTGATTCTCATGGGGGGGGGCAGATTTGGACCCAAAATAAATCAGGAGTGATTTGGTTTGGGTACAAATTGAATAGAAAAAAATCAATTTGTGCAAATCCGTACTCTCTAGCTTGGACCTTCACTCCTTAGCCTCCACCCTCCAGGGCGGTTTTCACACTTTACTGAGAGCTTACTGTGAGCTTTACTATAAGTTCGAAGTTGCCCCCCAAAAACCAATGCAAAAAGTGGATTTTTTTTACCCTAGATATAAATTGGGCTATACTCTAACGTGCAATGAAAAACCCGAATTGTGTGTGAAGTGCTCCCTGATAGTTCGCAGGGGCTTTGGGGTAAATCTGGTCGATATGTGAACACACCCCCTCCATTCCAGAGATGTGAGCTAAAAGCGCTGTGTGAAAAATGCCCAAGTCACCATACAGTCTCCTGCTCCCTGAAAAAACTCCACCAATGTCCCTTGGTCTGGAACTCCCTCCTGGATCTCCTGTGTGGTGCCTCTCTCTCTCTCTCCCCACCCCCCTTCAAATCCAGTTCAGAATCTCTCTTGCATGAATTGCTTTGTCTTGACCCCCATTCCCAATTTAAGTAAAGTCTAGATGAATTCATTTAATTGTATTCATCCCTTGTTACTCTTTCCACCACTTCTTCCTGTTTACATTTAAATTGTAAAGTCTGGATCGTATTAGTACCTGGATGGGAGACTACCTGGGAGCCAAGTTAGCTCATGGTCTAAAAAGGAAACATAAGATAGACACCAGCAACAGCCACTGGAGGGATGCTGTGCTGGGGATGGATAGGGCCAGTTGCTCTCCCCCTGCTCAATAAAGAGAATCGCCAGTTTGAAAAGATGCCTCTTTGCTCAGTTAGCAGGAGTAAAGAGCTCCGGACACAGAGTGTTCATGTCACATCCATCTTAGCCTTAAGAAGCCCCATCTAGGCCTTCTAGTCTGGTTACATGTCCAACTGGACAATATGAGTCCATTACTATTGAACGGCCAGAGGGAACAGATTTTGCCTTGTGATTTTGGACCATTTCAGCAAGTGGGTGGAAGCTATCCCCACCAAAACAGACACTGTGGCTGTGACAGCCAAGGTATCTTTTAGTGTTGTTTGCTCCAGATTTGGGGTCTATCTAGTCCCTTCCAGCATCCTGTTTCCATTGGTGGCCAGCCACATGCGGTCTGCCCCCTCTCCACTCCCCTTTTTCTGCAGAAATTCTCTTGTTGCTCCGCATAATCCCCCCACCTTTGGCTACTTCCGAACCCAGATAAACAGGCCTGTGTTCAGTTCCCATTCCATGCATAGCATTTCCTCCAACCCCTCAGCATTTTGCACCATGTCCAACTGCTGTTTATAGATCGTGTTCTGGAAGCACCGGCCATTTGAACAGCAGCATCTGTTGTTCCTCTCTTTAATGATTTGTAGTTTGCCAAACTACTAGAAAGCAGACAACCCTTTTCTTTTCTTTTAATTGGCACTCTGGACTTCAGGTCTTTGGCAGGTCGGAGCCCAAACGTGCATGGGGCTGTGTGCTGCTCCCAGCGGCTAGCGGTGGAAAAGTATGGAGGAAGACATCACAGATTTTGCTCTCAGCACTGAGCTTGGCCAACTGCTTGCTATTTCTTTGTCAGACTCTGATCTTTTCCATCATGGCCGGGTTTTTCTCCCCTCACTCCTTTTTACATTTTTTGGCTCAACATCCAGCCAAAAAAGCTGTCTGAAAACCCTGAAGCTTGCTCACTACTTAGGGACTTTTACTTGGGGATCAAGTTATTACCTTACTGTTACCTTTGAAGTCCCCGCCACCATAGACCATAGGAACATAGGAAGCTGCCTTCTACTGAGTCAGACCATTGGTCCAGCAAGTTTGCAGGCAGAAGGCTCTCTCACTCCTAGCGAATGAGCGAATCTGGGACCATCTGCATTCAAGCATGCAGGTGCTCTTCCCAGAGCGGCCCCATCCCCTAAAGGGAATATCTTAATAAGTGCTCTTACATGTAGTCCTATCCAACCCCAGCACAAAGGAGGCAGCTTGGTTGGCTGTTGCTGGTGTCTATCTTATGTTCCTTTGTGAGCCTTTGGGGGACAGGGATCTATCTTTATTTATTTATTTTTATTTCTCGATGTAAACCACTTTGGTAACTTTCGTTGAAAAGTGGTATATAAATATTCGTTGTTGTCATCCCATTCAAATGTAAATGAGGGTAGGACCTGCTTAGCAAAGGGGACAATTCATGCTTGCTGCCACAAGACTAGCCCTCCTCCCACCCCAGCACAGCCACCTGCCAACTTTGGTCATCATTTTTATTAATGGTCTGAATGTAAATATCTGAGTGAGAATGGTCTAAAGGTACCAGGTTTGTGGACTGGTGATCTCAGAGGTAGGGGTGTGCATGAAGTGATAAGGGCCTTTGGATGCTTTTAGGAGGATTCCCCCACACCTGAACTTGTAAAGGCGAATCCTCACCGGATTCCCCTCAAAATGTGTGTCTTCTGAGGATTCCCCTCAAACCCCCTCAAACTGCTGAACCAGTTCAACCGGTTGAACGGAACCAGCAACCTCTTTGACCCAAATCGGGTCACGGACCGGTGGTTCGGTTCGAATTTGTTTCAAATTTGAACCAAACTGCCCTAAATGGTTCCGAGCACACCCGTACTCACAGGCTGACATACTTTGCAGTGTTCCGTGTGGATTTGAACAGAACGCATGCACAATTGTGCAAGAACACTCTTGTGCAAGTGCAGAAAAACACACCCATGGAGTGATGGGTTGGATGGCCATTGGAAATAATGGCTCCCCATAGTTCAACTTTTTTGAACTATGAGGAGCCATAGTTCCATTTGCACAATGTTCCATTTGCACATAGTTCTGTTTGCACAATGTTTGCATGTGCAGAACTGCGTGCATGTTCCATCAAAAGGCGCACAAATTGCTGTCAATATGTCAGCGAGAAACTTTCAAAATATGAGCAAATTCCATGAAGAGAGTGGAGGAGAAAATGTCATGCCTTTTCCCTTTCCCCCGCTCATCAGCACCCTTTCCCTCCCTCACCCCCCACCCACATTTGTTTGAGTGCACCCTTGCCATAATTGGAAATGCAACAATTGTTTAAAAATGGCACTGTCCCTGAAAAGATTTATTGAGGGATGAAGAAATTTCTTGAACCTCGAGGCCTAATCTGCTGTTCCAATTCCCTCCACTGTGTCAGTTCCTCGGGAGCTCCATTTGCCCGGCTACGGGCCCTCCCACCTCCTTGTGTCCCATCTAGACAATCTCCTGGGATTCCTCCTTTGTCCCCTCCTGTTTTTTTCTCCTTTCAGTCCAAACAGAAGAACAAGAGGGAGGGTTCCAAAGGGCAGGGGAACATCAGGAGCTGGAGAGAAAGCAGGTCAGGGTCCGGCTCCTTCTGCCAACAGTTACTGGGGGGGCGGCGGTGCTGCCCCCCTGAACAATGTTCAAAGGCTTTAGTGAGCTTTGTTCCACTGTGTAGGGATTAGGCCAGGCGGTCTGAGAATTTGCCTTCTAATTAAAAAGGATAAAAGATAGAAGTTGCGTTCAACTAAAACATAGCAATGATACTTCACAAGGTTGAGCTCTCCCTCTCTCTCTCTTAAAAAAAAAACCTGTTAGTCACAAGACTACATAAGAAGTCACCATCAGGTTTGCTTTATTCCTCTTGTTTTCTGCCCAAATTTAAGCAAGGAGAGAGAGAGAGAGAGAGAGAGAGAGAGAGAGAGAGAGAGAGAAAAGAAAGGGCAAAAAGTTTTGAAACTCTTCCCAGCTGTTCCTTAGTGAGGACAGAAGACTAATTGTATGGAAATCATCTTCCATTTACAGTGATTTGTTTTTTTAAAAAAGAAAAGCATTTGCTAATAGGGTGCACACAGGAAGAGTACACAAATAGTCTCCTCACACTGCAGTCTCTAATCAGAGACATCTACAAGGGGACTATCCAACTCCCCACCCTTCATCTATGATTTTAATTGGATCTGACTTATCTCGTTTAAAAAAGAAGCCAGCTACACTGGTTCTGTGTGAACAGGTGTGAGTACTCAGACTATTTCTCCTGATTTGTGTCTGTGCCATATGGAATACAGGCTACCAGGTTGTTGTGCTGGTATTCTTTGATAACTGATCACATTTTTCTTAAATGGAAAAGGGATCTGTGTGTGAGTGTATGAACCAAAATGTAGGAGACCTTGAGGTCCAAAGAAGATCATTGGCTGCCCAACACATTTTGAATATTGCAGTCTTCATCAGTAGTGATTCTAATTATTTGAGGGAGAGACCATAACAGTCTTCTCTATCAGGGGTTCTCAAACTTGGGTCCCCAGATGATGATGGACTACAACTCTCATCTTCTTCAGCCACACTGGCCCAGCCATTATGCCAGGGGGAGATGGGAGTTGTAGTCCAACAACATCTGGTGACCCAAGTTTGAGAACCTACACCATCTCAAAGTTACCACCACTCAAACAACCAAAATAACTACCATCTCAGAAGAGGGTGTGGAAGGCAGTTCTTCAGGTTGTTCTCTCTCTGAAAGAACTGAATTAGGCACCCTTGAGGAAGAGTTACAATACTCAAATGAACTTGTCTTCCACACCTTAAACTCAGCTCCCATTTCATTCCTGAATGTGGTGTCTCCTCTTCTTCCCTCAGAGATCAGAGGGTGGCCTGGATCCTGCTAACTCATGTGCTCCATCTCATCCTGAGCCAATCAAACAAACTACTGAATTCAGTATAGATTTACATGATTTTACATGTGGGTTTTCAGGATGGAAGACCTTTGCCTCTACAAGAGGAGGAGGAGGAGACAATGACAACAACAACAACAACAACAAAAACAACAACTGAGGCTGCCAATGGTGCTACAGGAAACATTACAGACCCTATCCTGTTTTCCCTTATCTCACCTGGCTTTGGTGCTGGGACAAGCCCCAAGCACCATACTCATGCCACTGGTGCTGTACCACATGTTCTGATGCTCAGCTTAAGCCTATTTGTTGCACAGCTGCTCTGTGCAAGAGGCATTTTTGAGCATGCAGAGAGCTAGAAAGGAGGAGGTGAAGCTACAAGCACACTATGATACAGCATCCTAAGAGCTGTCAAAGCCGCGCTTCTTCCCCTGGCATCAGTGCAAAGTTACATAGACAAACCCTGAGATTCACTTGCCCACCCAGCAAGGAATATATCAAAATAGTCATGCTACTTTATTTATTTATTTGATTGATTGATTGATTGATATGCCGCCTTGACTCCAAAGGCTCTAGGCAGTTCACAAAAACAAAAAAAACAAGAACAAAATAAAACAAACTGTTAAAACAATTTAGAACTCTTAGAGAGCGCCTTCTTCAGTATGATCCCCACTGCACATTAAGGTAATCTGAGGAGGTCTGTCTTCAGTTGCCACTACTACGTCTAGTGGTGACTCAGAGGTGGGCCTTCTCTGGACTGCTCCCGGGCTATGAAATGCACTCCTGGCAGAAATCCGTAATCTGAGTTTATTATTGACCTTCCGGACAGCCCTTAAGACCTATCTATTTGGCCTGGCCTTCCAGGGTTTTCAAACTGTTTTTAAACTGTAAAAGTTTGGCCTGGTTTTCCAGGGTTTTAATTGTTTTAATAAAGGTTTTTTGTTGTTTTTACAGTTTTCAATTTTAACAATTAATTTATTTTAGTGTTGGTTTTAATTTAAACTGCCCTGAGCCATTTTTGGAAGGGCGGTGTAGAAATAAAAAATAATAAGCAAACAAACATTCAAAGATTACTAAAAGCCTGGCTGAAAAAAAAAGAGTCTTAAGGGCTCTTTAAAGGGCTGGTAAAGATGTTAAAACACAAATATCTATAGCGAATGCATTCCTCAGCCTAGGAGTGACTACAGAGAAAGCCCGCTTCCGAGTCATCGCCAGACGAGCCAGCGGCATACGGAGACAGAACTCTCTCAATGACCTCAATGTGTGGTGGGGATCATGCAGAAGAAGGCACTCTCCCTGGAAACCCTGTCCTACTTCCATAACACAGAGAAATTTCAAAATGTGGTACTCCAAACACACCCAGACTATTTGAACTGTCTGGACATTGGGACATATTTGGTCAGGCTGTGCACTGAATCGGAACAATAACCTGATCTGATTCAATACAGCCCCGATAGGCAGCATTTTAATGTTGTGCTGTAAGCCGGCCAGAGAACAATTTCTTATGGGGCAGCTAACAGGTGTTATTGATTGGTTTGCTTTATCCAGACATCAAGTCCTTCCCAAGGACCTGGGATGGCTGGATTTTATTATCAATATTGTTGTTATTATTATAGATATCGTTGCAAAATATAGGCTATTCCCAGTAAAGTTGCTTTTTGTAATTGGCTGATTGTGATTTCTGTGGCCCCTATGAGGTGCTCTTCAAGTTGTTTTGGAATTGCACCTGTTGTTGTTGTTGTTGTTATTTTGCATCATATCCTTTGGAAGCAAAATTGCTATATCAGCGCCCCCAATATGATATTTCCATATCGTAAAACTGCATAGAACTCCATGCGATGAATGGATGGCTGTTCTTTCATGCTTTTATGTTTTGTTGATGGTGTCACAAGACTTGATGTGTCATGTACGGAAAGTGCTGGGGTGGGGAAGATTGCCGTGATGTGACTGACAGCTCCATTTCAGTGCCAGGTTTTCAAGCTACTCAGAGCACGCTGCAATGAGTTCATCTCCCTTCCAACTGCAGTGCTGGTGGGAGGAGGGATGGCATATTATGACGTGTAGGAACGAAAACTCCACCCTTCTTGTGAGCACGTCTGTCTTTAGAACAGGGCTGCTCAACTTAGCCCCCCCCCAGCAGATGTTGAACAACTACAACTCCCATAATCCTTAGCTATTAGCCACTGTGGCTGGGGATTATGGGAGTTGTTGTCCAAAAATAGCTGGGGGGCCAATGCTGAGCAAGTCTGCTTAAGAGGAATGGGCTGGGAAGGGGCTTTGCTGCAGAAATAAATAAAGAGAGAGGCATCTGTGATTTGGTTTGTTACTTCTGGTCTTTCTGATCAAACTGCAATCTGTGAGACAAAGTCCGTCCAGGAAGGACTTGGCCGGTCTTGTAGTAGCAAGCCTGAATTGTCCCCTTTGCTAAGTCACATATGAATGGGAGACTACATGTGTGAGCACTGTATGATGTTCCCCTGAGGGAATGGAGCCAATCTGGGAAGAGCATCTCAAGTTCCAAGTTCCCTCCCTGCCCTGGCATCTCTAAGGTAGGGGTGAGAGAAATTCTTGCCTGCAGCCTTAGAGACAGAGGTGCTCTTACCCCTGAACATCAGGGTGGAAATCCAGGGCCTCCACACCCTCTGGGACCCCCCCAAATTCTCTTTAGTCTGTCCAGAGTTGTGTGGTTTGTGCCTTAAGGAACCTATGTGTTAAAAATGATGCTTAATTTGCAGTGGGGGTGGGGTGGGTGGGTCCAAAGGCCTTTAGGTCCAGGCTCCAAAATTACCTAGGTGCACCTCTGCTTGGAGATGCCACTGCCAGTCTGTGTAGACAATGCTGAGCTAGATGGACCAATGGTCTGACTCAGTCGAAGGCAGCTTCCAGTGTTCCTTTGGCCTCCAAGCATCTGAGAAAAGCACACATGTGAAGCAGGGGAAGGTTTGACTGCTCCTCAGATACCCTGGCTCTTCGCTTGAAACGGGGGTGATATCAAGCCTTAAGAAGGGTTCGCCATCAACTCTAAGAAGGTTCTACCATATCTGAAAGTTTTATCAGACTCTTACTTACAATAATATTTTTGATTATTTCCTATTATATCCTAAAGATAAAGGTAAAGTGTGCCGTTGAGTTGGTGTCGACTCCTAGTGACCACAGAGCCCTATGGTTGTCTTTGGTAGAATACAGGAGGGGTTTACCATTGCCTCTTCCTGCACAGTATGAGATGATGCCTTTCAGCATCTTCCTATAGCACTGCTGCCCAATATACCCTACATGCCATTACATCCTATGAGATTATTCATCATCCCAATAACAATTTAATCCAGGCTGGTATAGTTACTGGATGCACACTTTGCAAGTTGCTTGCATCAGATTGGGATAGGATCAGATCCACTGATTTCATCTGCACACGGCCCTAGTATTTAGAACTTCCACTGGTTATTGAGGAAACGAAGTCTGTCTCAAAACAGTGACAGGTCCTCCTACACAGCAAGACAAGGAATGGATGGGACCATAATGCTGGGCTGTGGGAGTTCTACACTCACACCATTGAAACAGCCTTGGCCAGAATTGATGTGATTTCCAGTGGCAACTAAGGACTTGATTATGGTGGCTAAATGCAAACTGTGATTAGCAGCACATCAGAACATATCTGCTCAAGGTTGACTCAGCCTTCCATCCTTCCGAGGTTGGTAAAATGAGTACCCAGAATGTTGGGGGCAATATGCTAAAATCATTGTAAACCGCTTAGAGAGCTCCGGCTATAGAGCGGTATATAAATGTAAGTGCTATTGCTATTGCTACCCAGCCAACCAACCAACCACTCAACTATCCACTCACTACTAGTTACAGCTTTAAAAATGAAACATGTTTCTGGCTGCCGCTGAGGGTTTTTATATTGTCTAAATGGACATTCCACATGTACGTATAGCGTGTTCAATTTCAATAATGAATATATACACCTGGCTGCCACAACCAATCCCTCCCCCCCGACCCCAATCAGAGGCTGGGTTCGAATTCTCTGTGGTCCAATATTTCATCCCATCTCTTAGAAACACTGGAAGCTGCCTTATACCAAGTCAGACCCTTGGTCCATCTAGCTCAGTATGGTCTATTCTCACTGGCAGCAGCTATTCAAGGTTTCCGGCCGGAGTATCTCCTTGCCCTACCTGGAGATGCTGGAGTGAATCTGGGGCCTTCTGAATGCAAGCAGATCCTCTACCATTGGGCTACAGCACCATCTCCTAAGGGAAATATCTTATAGCACTCACATTTAGTCACCCATCCAAATGCAAAACAAGGCAGATCCAACTTTAAAAGGGGGGCAATTTATGTTCCCTTCCACAAGACTGGCTCTCCTCCCCAAACTCTCCGTTGACTTGCTCTGTGCTGGAGTGGAGGAGGCTACTGTATTGGGACCGAGTTCAAGAGAGGCAGTCTTTGTAGGGAAGAATTTGAATCAACCCCTTATTTAGCAGAGAAACCCAGTTTGATGAGGACAGAGCTCACAGAGGAGATCTAGAGACAATTGCTTCCAGGCGAAAACAAGTAAGGGTTTATTTTAGAAGGATTCAAACCTAGATAAAAAGTGTGCACCATGTACTAGCTACATTATGGAGGAAGAAAGAAGGAAGAAGAAGGAGCATCCTAAGAGTATCAGCCTACCAATTACAAGAGACTTAGAGCAGAGAGACAGAAATAAGAGAGAACAAGGGAGCACTCCTAGGGGCTATTCTGACAATCGGCAAAAATTGGGCTAGGAGAGCCTAGCTCAATTTTTGCCAAGCATAAGAACCACCGGGCTCGCAGCTGAGCCCGGTGGTTCTAGAGCAGGTAACCCGCTCTGCAAACCTGGTTTTAATAATTGTGAATAGCCACGGCGCGGCTTCACGCCGTGCCTACTCACAAGGAGACCCCCCCAAGAGGGGCCCCGCCAGCTCCGTCTCAGATCCGGCAATCGTGTGGGCGACCGATCCGGTTGCCCAGGGCTCCCTCCCCACTCGTGAGCAGGGAGAGCGGGCTTAGCCCGCTCTTCCCACTCACCACCCCAAACCAGGTCTCACGGATCGTGAGACCCACTCCCACGACTGTCTACTGGTGCTCCTTGAGGTCATTCACACAATCAAAAACTGTGTTCTATCCGGGTTTGGGTGCTGTGTGAGCTCCCAATTGGTGGAGGTGTGGAAGCAAGGGTTTGGTGGAAGCAAGGGGTTTGGATAACTTCATGGAGGAGAGGTCTATCATCGGCTACTAGTTGGAGGGCTATAGGCCACCTCCAGCCTCAGAGGCAGGATGCCTCCGAATACCAGTTGCAGGGCAGTAACGGTAGCAGGAGAGAGGCCATGCCCTCAGCTCTTGCCTGTAGGCTTCCAGCAGCATCCGGCGGGCCACTGTGTGAAACAGGACGCTGGACTAGATGGGCCTTCTTGGGCCTCAAAATGTCCCTAGTGGTTAATAGGAGTTATAGGTGTTGCGAGTCTAGGAGGCTATTCTCACGAGCGTGCAAAACAGATCTAAGGGAGCCCAGCCCGGTTTCGCATGCTCGTGAAAACCACTGGGCTTGAGGGTGAGCCTGGTGGCTCCACAGCGGCAAGCCTGCCTATGTAGCCGCCCTATTAAATGGGGTTAAGGGAGCAAGCCCTCCCTTACCCTCATTTTCTTGACTATGTGTCAGCCACAGCTGCTTGCAGCCACAGCTGGCAAGCTCAAGGGGGAGGGGGCTCCCAATAATCCACCGCACATTATTGGGGCTCCTGGGTGCACATTATTGGGGCTCTCTGCTCACTGCACCACTTTCAAAGTTTGAAAGGCTGGTTTTGAAAGGGGTTCCATACCCATGGTGGTATGGAACCAGGCAGCATTTAGAGCTTCACCTCAGGTGCTGCAAACGTCATGAACTGTGCTACGGGGGAGAAAGGGAAACATGTCACTTTTCCAGCCTTTTCTAGTAATCAGGGGTGCTATTCTCACGACCAACAAAATTCGGGCTAGCAGAGGCTAGCCCGATTTTTGTTGGTCGTCAGAACCACCAGGCTCGCAGCCGAGCCTGGTGGTTCTGGAGCAGGTAACCCGCTCGAGAACCCCTGGCAAAAAGCAGGTTTGTGGAGCGAGTGCTTCTGCAAACCTGCTTTTTGCAATTGTGAGTAGCCGCACCGCGCCTTCATGCCGCGCCTTCACACCGTGCCTTCTCACGAGTAGACCCCTGTCCGGGAGGCTTAAAAGCAGCCTCCCGGCCCGGGGGTCTCCCCAGCATGCCCTGAGTGTTCACGCAGGGCATACTGGGGCTTGTGGGGGCCACGTGGCCCCCGCTCCCCCCACCCCCCACCAGCTCCATCTCAGAGCCGGCCATTGTGTAGGCGGCCGATCCGGCTGCCCAGGGCTCCCTGCCCGCTCGTGAGCGGGGAGAGCGGGCTTAGCCTGCTCTTCCCACTCACCGGACAAAACCGGGTCTCACTGATTGTAAGACCTGGTCCAGGATGTATTGGCTGCATTTCTATATAACAGAGCCGAAATAGATGGACACATCCCATCAGTGAGAAAGACCCAAGCATCTTTAAATATCCAGTTCTACCCCCATAACCCTGCTCTCCCCAGCACTTCCCTCCCCTCCGGTCTCCCATGCTTGCATATACAGTACACCCCAGGCTTTCTGGGTTTGGGGGAGGGGCATTCCTCTGTTCACTGGACAGGCCCTGTTCAGCTCCATCATTTAAGCCACCCTTCTCATCAACAGGCCAACAGCTCACACGCCTTGAATTAAGCATCTGTTCCTCTTGCAGTGCACTTGAAATGACGGGTCCAAGCCATGTTATCCTATGCAGGAACTGGAGGTTAGCAGTTCTCGAAGAGCGACGGGCAGGATTATAGGCATTACGTTTTGAGAGGACAAGGTGGGCGGTTTGCTCCAAAGCCCTCTAAGCTTCCAGAGCGGCCCAGCTCCAGTTGCACACACAAGTGTAAAAGGAAGGGCCTTTTCGTTCCCACACGTCTCATGTTACGTCATGAGGCCAGGAGGGCTGCCTGCTGCTTTTCTTTCTGCTCTATTCTTCCCCCTGGAATTTGTCGTTCGTGTCTATAAAACGACGATGAATCAAAGCAGGTGTGGCCCTGTTAGCTGTCCAGATGGGAGCCCTCCTGGGCCACTCAGAGCACTTCAGACGGAGAGCAGGACAGAAACGTCATGCATAAATATATGAAAAACAGAAGGGGAAGGTAAAACATAGTTTAAAACAGGGCTTCTTACATTTGCATCCCTTGATGTGGTTGGACTACAACTCCCATCACTGGGAATCTTTGGCCAGTATGGCAGTGGATGATGGGAATTGTACTCCAAGAGCATACGGGGACTCAAGTTGAAAGCCCCTAGTTTAGTGTGTTGCACAGAAGTCTGGGCTAGAGCAGAGATCTTCGACCATTTCAGACCCTGTGAAGGAATGAGGCCTGAACCCCCCTCTTTTTGTGTTACAGATTCTATTCTGCCAGCCGGGTCTCACAATCAGTGAGACACGGTTTGCGAGAGTGAGCGGGGAGAGCAGGCTAAGCCCACTGTCCCAGCACATGAGCAGGGTGGGAGCCCTGGGCAGTTGGATAGGCTACCCACACGATTGCCGGCTCCATGACAGAGCCGGCGGGGGCTAGGGGGAGCGGGGGCCAATTGGCCCCCGCAAGCTCCAGCATGACCTGCATGAACGCACAGGGCATGCTGGCGAGAGCTCCCAGTAGCCGGGAGGTGGCTTTTCGCCTCCCCTCCGGAGGGGGTCTCCTCGTGAGTAGCCGCAGCACGGAGCTGCACCGCGGCTACTCACGATAAAAAAACCCGGGTTTGCGAAGCACTCGCTCAGCAAACCTGGTTTTAGAGGCGGGCTACTTGAACGGGTTACCCGCTCAAGAACCACTGGGCTTGCAGCCGAGCCCTGGTTCTCACGATTGCAGAAAATCAGGCTAGTGGAGGCTAGCCTGATTTTCTGCAATTGTGTGAATAGCCTCTGACTATGTCAGTGGTCCCCAGCCAGGGTTCCTCCAGATGTTGCTGAACTACAACTCCCAGCTTCCCCTGCCGCTCTCTACGTTCAGTGTTAAAAAGCAGTGCAGGGGTCAAGTTCACACTTCCTGTTCTACAATTTGGTTCAGGAGGGGAAAGAGTTTTACTGGTTAACCTTTGGAGGGAAGAGGAGGGTTGGATTTGACTGGGTATCTTTTAAAAGAATGGGAGGGAACATGAGTTGTCCTGACTGGCTGGTTTCGAGACATTTGGCGGGGAGGAGAGAATAAAAGGAGGCTTGCCTGCAGCAGAGAGTTAGTTGAAAAGTGGGAGAGCTGAAGAGTTGGAGTCTGGGAGAGCCAGGAGAGAAGCGCTGCTGAAATTAGAGCTGAAAGATCACTGGGAGGCGGGTCTCACCAAAGCATCCGCCCACTCGATTGCCGGCTCCATTACGGAGCTGGGGGGTGCTGGGGGGAGTGGGGGCCGATCAGCCCCTGGAAGGTCCAGCATGCCCTTCGTGAGCGCGCAGGGAATGCTGGAGAGACCCCCGGAGCCGGGAGGTGGCTTTTCGCCTCCCCTCTGGGGGTCTACTCAAGTAGCCGCACCACGGCAACGCGCCATGGCAACTCGTGATTGCTAAAACTGGGATTGCGGAGCACTTGCTCCGCAAACCTGGTTCAAGCACTGGGCTACAGAAGCAGGTGACCCGCTTAGGAACCACCGGGCTCGCAGCCAAGCCCAGGGGTTCTCACGGGGGGCAAAAATCGGGCAAGGCTCCCTTAGCCCGACTTTTGCAGCCCGTGTGAATAGCCTCTGGGAGAGTTAAGCTGAAAACCCTCCTGAGAACTGAATCGCCCTCAAAGCAGCTGAAGGACCAGTCTGGATAGAACCTCCCGTACAGAAAGGAAGATCAAGGACCGGGTCTCGCGATCAGTGAGACCCGGTTCCTAGCCGTGAGCAGGAGGAGCGGGCTAAGCCTGCTCTCCCCGCTCACAAGTGGGCAGGGAGCCCTGGGCAGCCAGATCGGCCGCCCACACGATGGCTGGCCCGAGATGGAGCCGACAGGGGCTGGGGAGCTCGGGGGCCAAGTGGCCCCCGGAAGCCCCAGTATGCCCTGTGTGAGCGCGCAGGGCATACTGGAGAGACCCTCGAGCCGGGAGGCTGCTTTTAAGCCTCCTGGCCAGGGGTCTACTCACGGAGTCACGCCGTGGCTACTCACAAGCAGATAGCCCGGGTTTGCGGAGCGCTCGCTCTGCAAACCTGGGCTAAGGGGCGGGCTACAGGAGCGGGTTAGCCACTCCAGAACCACCGGGCTCGGCTGCAAGCCCAGTGGTTGTTACAATCACAAAAATCAGGCTAGGCCCGATTTTTGTGATCGTGAGAACAGCCCCCAAGACTTGAATCTCAGAAGAGGGAAAGGCCAGGCTTGCTGCAGAAGCTGATTGGAAGTGCTTGTAAGAAAACCCCTGGTAACTCTAAGTTACTCTAAGTTAAGGCACAGTATTAGGTGCATGTTAAACTGGATGCATTTTTCTCCTATTTTATTTGTTCCTTTATGCTCATATGGCTGCTGTTTCTTTGTGCTAAACTTTTCCAAAAGAACTACTGTTTTGAAATGAAAACAGTAGTTTTCATGAATTGAACATGAATTTTCATGAATTGAACATGAAAACATGAATTGAACTGTTTCAGAGTAAAATTTCTCTTTTGGGATCTTTGTGTAGCTTCTGTTTGTTCTCCCCATCCCATGCTTAAAAGCCTTTCCACACTACCTAGCTGTGAATGAAACAGATCATTTAAGCTATCCTTATCATCTGTTTGGAGGACTCTTTGGAAGGATTGGAAGGCTGTTTCAGTCGATTCAGGCAGAGAAAATATAAACGTCTATTTGTTGGCAGCAGTGAAACTTAAGTCCATGGGGCTGGTTAAGACTGGGTCGTGATATACCCTCAAACCCTCTTTTAGCCCTGATCCACAACACAGGATCCTCTTAATTTCTTTTATGATAGCTATCCTACTCTCTTTCCAGGAAGATCAGATGCAAAAGATTGTATATAATTGTACTGGAATTTTGGCAGATGCAACCTGTCACACGGGAGTGAGAAAATTTGCATTTCATGAAATTCCCTCTCCCACACAACTATGGTGGTTCCATATTAACCCTTTTATCTAGAATTGCCATCTTTTATTCCCATGTTCTTTATGGAGCATCTGCACAAAAATATGTTAAATAAATAAAATGACATCTTTTCTAAATCATCAGCTTGGAAAGTTTTCTGCATTCCCCTCTGGCTCATTTTTCAAACCTAATTTGTGATTATCTTTTAAAATAATTAAATGTTGGGGCTATTCTCACGATAAGCAAAAATCGGGCTAGGAGAGCCTAGTCCAATTTTGGCTGATCGTGTAAACCACTGGGCTCGTAGGTGAGCCTGGTGGCTTCCAAGCGGCTAGCCCGCTTTTTTAGCCCTCCCCTTAGCCCAAACCCGGGTGTTCCAATCGTGAGTAGCTGCGGCTACTCATGAGGAGACTCTCAGAGGGGAGGCGAAAAGCCACCTCCTGGCTCGGGGGTCTCCCCAGGATGCCCCGCGTGCTCGCGCTGGGCATACTGGAGCTTCCGGGGGCCACGCGGCCCCCGAGCTCCCCAGCCCCCGCCGGCTCCGTCATGGAGCCGGCAAATGTGTGGGCGGCTGATCCAGCCACCCAGGGCTCCCTCCCTGATCGTGTGTGGGGGATCGTGAGACCCAGCACGTAATGTGGTTATAGCCTGCTAGGTGTGGTCAGGCAAAGTCCCTTACTCATGAATCCCTCAGCTAGGATCAACCAAAGCAATAAAAGGCATTCCGAAGCAAATATGGTCTCGTGTGTTCCCAGCAACATGTCCTAGAGAGAGACCAATGCTCCAAAACCATCACATGCAGAGAATAGTTCTCTATCACAATCCAACTATGTTCTCCATGTCTTAACCAGAATCTACCCACATTGGGAAACAGGATATGAGGCTATTCTCATGATGGGGGTAATCGGGCTAAAGGAGCCCAGCCTGATTTCCCCCCATCGTGAGAACCACCAGGCTCATGGGCGAGCCCTGTGGTTTTCTGGCGGCTAGCCCACCAAAGTAGCCCTCCCCTTCAATGAGGTTAGCGGAGTGAGTGCTCCGCTAACCTCATTTTGGCGCTCGTGAGTCGCCACGGTGTGGCTCCACGCTGCGGTGACTCGTGAGGAGACCCCAGCCAGGAGGCTAAAGTAAGCCTCCTGGTCTTGGGGGTCTCCCCAGGATGCCCCACACACTTGCACAGGGCATCCTTGGACTACCGGGATCCAGGTGGCCCCGATCCCCTCAGCCCCTACTGTCTCCCTGATGTAGCCGGTAGTCGTGTGGGCGGCCGATCCGGCCACCCAGGGCTAGGCGTTTGATCATGTATGGGGAGAGTGGCTAAGCCCACTCTCCCAGGACAAGCCCTGCAGGCTCTCCTCACGGCTCATGCAGAGATCCTCTATGAAAACTTTCATTCTAATACAATTGGTCCTTTTGCTTAGTCTTCAAGGATAGGTGTTAGATTAGCAAGTGTCTGGGTTCATCTCCTTCAGGAGTCATGAACATCTCCAAGATGCTCCCGCCCCCTCCCTTGCTAATGTCAGGACCCAGCAGGGTCTGGGTCTACAAGCCATCAAATGGAAGGGGCCAGAAGTAAGTCTGTAGCCCAGGTCAAGACCAAGTCAAGATCCAGAGCAGCCGGAAGAGGGATCAGATGCGGGTGCAGTAGCAACTTGTCCTAAGGAGCCGGGGGGGACCAAACAAGGCCCAGATCCTCTGGTTCCCGGCAGCTCTGGTTGTGTCTCTCTCTTCCATGTGGTGCTACCCCAGCATTCATGAGAGCCATTCTGCCTGCAGGCTGGCCATTCATCAGGTAGAGCTGCATGGGCTGGTCCATGATTAACCAGCACACACAGTTCTCCCTGGACATCTGTGATGTTTTGAAATTGTTTGTTTGTTGATTACATTTAGATCGCTCTCTTCCTATGAGGAGCTCAGAGGAGCTCAGAGCAGTGTCCATGGTTATTTTTTTATCCTCACAACCACCCTTGCGAAGTAGATTAGGCTGAGAGATACATGACTGGCCCAGAGTCACTCAGTGAGTTTCAAGGCTGAACTGGGATTCAAACTCGGGTCTTCCTGGCCCTAGTCCAACACTCTAACCACTATGCTATACAGCTCAGAATATACTGTGCATGGCTCCTAGAGGTTCACACGCACAGTGGAAACTGGGCTGAGCTCCCTTAGCCCGGTTTCCACCATGCATGAAAATAGCCTCCATGGGTCCATCTCGCTCAGTGTTGTCTATCCAGACTGCCAGTGGCTTCTCCAAAGTTTCAGGTAGGAATCTCTCTCAGTCCTATCTGGAGAGGTCAGGGAGGGAACTTGGAACAGCAGCTCCATCCCCTAAGGGGAATATCTTCCAGAGCTCACACATGTAGTCTCCCATTCAAATGCAAACCAGGGCAGATCCTGCTTAGCAGAGAGGACAATCCATGCTTGATACCACAAGACCAGCTTCCTAACTGAGGGTGTTGTGTGGCGGGGGCGGGGGGCGGGGAGGTAGATTTAGATACTTCTAGCCCCTAGGCTTGTGCTTGGAGCACCACTGAGGATGCAGAAGTTGGCTACTCGTGCTATAAATGCTCCTGATAATCAGAGTTTTTGAGAGATCATATGAGCCCAATAACACTTGTCCTGCAGGTTAACACTCTTGAAAGGCTTTTATGATGTTTTCATTCTGCTTCTCTCGATCTCTCTCCCCCCTCACACACACACACACTTACTTTTTGGCTTTTGGAATATCAACTTGGAAATGCAGCAACTCCCAAACAGATTTCTTTATCCATGAGCCAGCTTGGAGACTTTCCACCGGCTGCAATTGCAAGGGGCACCTTGGTCTGATTTCGAAGACGGCCGTCCCTTAAGACAGCCAACAGAGATGCAATGTTAACTCCCTCTCTTAGCCCAGCCTCAGGTTTCTCCTTGGCAGAAGAACCCCAGGGATGCTGAATTGCTTGCGGAAGTGGGGCGGGAAGGAGTCGGGGATGGTGCTTTTGTGATATGGACGACTGTCTCCCAGTGATTGAGCTGGAAGGACACAACTCTTTCCTTTCCTTTTGAGCCCCCCACTTGGGCAACGACCAAGGTCGCGAGTTCAATAGTCAGGGCTTTATCCTCTCAGCCAAGCCCTTGCTGGCGCGCTTCCCTTTGAAGTGAAGAATGAGCACCAGCTCCCTCTGAACTCCAGTCCAAGATGGGGACGGATGAAACCTTGGCTTCTAGTTCACATCAGCTGGCTGGCTGTAGGTTAGATGAAATACTTGTCTGACCCAGACAACAAAAACAAAACCGTTGATCCTTGCCAGTCGTGCTGCTAAAAAACATTCGAGACAGTATCTCCAATGCCACGGCCATACATATACAATCGTTTCATTTCCACTTTAAACAGAGCCATCTCTTTGAACGGGTGGTTGCCTTGGACCCACCCTACTTCAGTTAAAGTCAAGATCAAACCCTCACTTGGGCTTCCAAAGGGGGGGATAAAACTCACCCAAACTTTCTTTGAAGCTATTCACTTGGTCGATTAGTGCATATGGCTGCGTTCCAATTAGGTACAAGGCTCATTGGGATATACACAAGAGCGTACCTTGAATAACATGGTGACATTTACAGAATCAAAAGCCATCTGTGTAAGGTGCTGGGGGCTGCAAACCAGAGCCCCGAGGAACCAGGGTCATCACCTGACTCCCTGCATCATCAAGGCTTTTCTTATGCAGAAGGAATTGTTGGTCGTTAATGTTTGCCGCACAGCAGTGCCACCCAAGTAATGGCCAAAGAAGGTACTGCAGTTCATCAGCCCAGCCAGACGAGATGATCTGAGGAACCATGAGGGGCTTTATGTAACTGTTGCTTTCGGCTCAGTCGAAGCAACTTGATTCTAGGATTAGCCACATGGACCTCCTCACCTCACCTGACACCACACCCTTTTGAGTTTCCACCATCAGTGAAGCCTTTGGGAAGCATCTGGAGGTTTTTCTGCGCCTTGGAGAAAGCTTGCATCAAACTCATTGGGCAGTTTGGGTTTTCACTGATAAATCTTGCATTGCGAGCGCCTGGTTTTTTGTTGTTGTTGTTGTTGTTGTTTTTAGCCCTGTCTCCATATTTTGCCCTCTCATTTTTAGAACTGTGTTTGACTAGCTCAGTCATAGGAACATAGGAAACTGCCATATACTGTGTCAATTGGTCCATCTAGCTCAGTATTGTCTTCACAAACTGGCAGTGACTTCTCCGCCGGGGTTGCAGGCCAGAATCTCTCTCAGCCCTGTCATGGAGATGCCAGGGAGGGAACTTGGAACCTTCTGCAGGCAAGCATGCAGATACTCTTCCCAGAGCAGATCCATCCCCTAAGGAGAATAGTGTACAGTGCTCACACATGGAGGCTATTCTCACATATGCAGGAAAGTGGTCTAGGCAAATCACCGGGCTCGCAGGCAGAGGTGGCTTAATGGCGGCAAGCCCGATTTTTCAGCCCTCCCCTTATCCCGGGTTTGCGAAGCGAGCACTCCGCAAACCCGGGCTTTCCAATTGTGAGTAGCTGTGGTATGGCTCCGCACCATGGCTACTCACGAGGAGACCCCTGGAGGGTAGGCAAAAAGCCACCTCCCGGCTCCGGGGGTCTCCCCAGTATGCCCTGTGCACTCGTGTGGCCCCCGAGCTCCCCAGCCCCCGCCAGCTCCATCACGGAGCCGGCAATCGTGTGGGCAGCCAATCCGGCCACCCAGGGCTCCTGCCGGAATCATGTGGGGAGAGCGGGCTTAACCTACTCTCCTTGCAAAAGCGGCAAAAGTGGGTCTCAACCCGCCTCACTATGTGTGAGCACTGTAAGATATTCCCCTTAGGGGATGGGGCCACTCTGGCAAAAGCATTTACATGCAGAAGGTTCCAAGTTCCCTCCCTGACATCTCCTGCATCAGTAGGCTAAGTGGGTCTGAGGAGGAGACTAAGGATGACTGTGAATCTGGGGTTGCCGGGCTGGATGCATCCTAAAGCTTGAGCTTTCTGAGGTGGGGCTTAGTGATGTCTCATGACTGCCTACCCCTGAAAAATGGGGAGCAATCTGGTCCTCGAGCAGAGCCCAGCAACAAAAGGATGAAGCCAGGTGGCAAAGGGGTGAAGCCCTGTGGCAAAGGGGTGCAGCCCAGCAGGAGCCTCCAAATGGCTCAAGATCTTTGCCATTGAGGAAAAAAAGGAAATAAAACCTGGAGAAACAGGCAAACGTTTTTGCAAACCGGTCTGAAAACATTTGGGTATCTGTGGATTATTTCTAGCAACTGGCAACTTGTGCCCATCCCTGTTTAAAAAGATCAAGCTATTCATCTGGTATATACAAACTAAGCATTAGAAGCAACACTGGATATTTAGAGGTGGTGGGGAAACTCTCTGTGAGATAGGCAGGAGACATGTACTAACTAAAGTATGCTAGGGCAGCATGAGGAGAAACTTTATCAGAAAGAAATGCCAGGGGCACAGATAAGGTAATATGTAAGCTGTTCAACTTCATTTACATTTATCATACTGCAAAGGAGAAAAAATCCCAAATAACTGAAACAGAATATGGGTGCTTTCAGGTGGTCTGTACTGCAAGAAAAGCATGTAGAACAGAAAAGAATCTGCTTCCCTCCTCCACCCCAAATTCTCCTCAAAATTCTCCTCCCGGATGTTGATGGTGAATATTCCCCAAATATGGGTGAATATTTAATATTTAGCATCAGCATTTAACATCCAAAGATTTTGTGTGAGACTAGGACCTCTAACTATCAGTAGGAGGAAGTGGGTGCTTGACACAGCCTGAACTCCCCTCCTCTTGCAGAGGAAGGAGAGGAATACGACAAATATGACGAAAATAAATAAATGAAATGGCTCCCTGTCTCCAAAGGGCTCACAGTCTAAAAAAGAAACATAAGACAGACACCAGTAACAGCCACTGGAGGGATGCTGTGTTGGGGATGGATAGGGCCAGTTGCTCTCCCTCTGCTAAATAAAGAGAATCACCACTTTTTTTTAATGTTCCTCTTTGTTCAGTTAGCAAGGGAAGCAGGAGGAAAGAGGAGGGGTCCACAGAAGCATAGGTTCTACTGCGGCTCATTCTTGCATTGCTAAAGTATGACTCTGCATTATGTCTGAACCAGACCAGTGTCAAATATGAGGGCTCTTCATGCCACTAGGAATAGGGTTGGAGAAGCCTCCTGCCTTAATTTGGGAGCTGTGCATTCTCCTGTTTCCTGCTCTTGTCTGAGAGAAAAACAAGTTTTTTAAAATATGAGGCTCTTCTCACGATTAGTGAGAAGAGTCTGTGGAGGGTTTAGGGCTTAGCCCTCTCTCCTTGCCCATGAGCAGCAGTCTGCTTTGGGCAACCCAAGTGGCCGCCCACATGACTGCCGGCTCTGTTACGGAGCCAGCGGGGGCTGGGAGGATCGGGGGCCATGCGATCTCCAGCATGCCCTGTACGAGTGCAATCTAAAATAGATTGCCACTGTTCCAGTAGACATTGATAATAGAATTGGAGTGCTACAATGACCTTTTAGTTGGCAAAAGAATACATTTTTTGCAACAAGCTCACCACCACAGTGTGAATGCCCATCGTGTGAATAGCCTCTCTCTAGATCTTAAAACCTACTTCTTCAGAGAGGTGTTCTAATGTGTTTTATTGCAGCCTGGTGGGTTTTTAATTTTAATTGGGTTTGTTGAATGGGTGGAGGGGGGGGAGAGGAAGCAGCAGTCAGTGGCAGTGGCTGGCCAAATGGCCAGCAGGAGAAAGAAAATGGCTGCTCCTACCATATTCATAATTGTGGAAATGAGCCTTAGATCTACCAATTACAAACTTTTAGACCGAATGCACAGAAAACAACATTTTTTGTGGCCACTGCTGCTTTCTCTCCCCCCCCGCCACTGCTTTCTGTCCTCCTGGGCCGCTGCTTTCTCTCCTCCCCAGCTGCTTTCTCTCCCCACCTGCTCACCTACCCGCCTGTCTGTTGGCCTTCCCATTGGCCTTATCTTCACCGCTTCTGCTGCTTTCCAATCCCCCTTCCAGCAACTCGCTTGGAAATTCTCACGAGAGCTGCCACACATGGGATTAGCCACAGGTACATCTTAGCGAATTTTAGATAGATAGATAGATAGATAGATAGATAGATAGATAGATAGATAGATAGATAGACAGTTGAATAACATTTTTCAGGCACAATGGTTCTCAGAGCAGTTAGCAATAATAAAATTAGCCTTATAGAAGGAAGATATTGTCCTCACACTGGCAAATCCAGAATACCAGATGTATTGATAGCATCACAATGGTATTATGTGGCTTCTGCTTTACTCTCCTGAAAACATGAGCCAAAGAAGGCACTAGAAGAAGCGGGGGTGGGGGGGAGACATGTTTTTCACACTCCTCTCTCTGGTCCACCAGGTGTTCCGCTTTTGCTACTGCTCGGGGCAGATGGTCTCAGTGGTTCCAAGCCCTTAAACATTTGCAGATGCCCATCTTTCTTCTATGTCTTTCTGACCCTCCCTTTATTTCTTCTGCTCTCTCTCTCCAGCCCCACCCAGATTCCTTTCTTTTTAGCAGGGGAGAGAAACTGGCCCTATCCAGCCCCAGCACAGCTTGCTTCCAGTGGTGGTTTCTGGTGTCTACTTTCTGTGTCTTTTTAGACTGTGAGCCCTTTGGGGATAGGAAACCATCGCATTCTTATCATTTTATTGTTTTTTCCTGTGTAAACTGTGCTGATACATTTAATTTTTTTTTTTTTTTTTGGTGAAAAGTGCTGTGTAGGTACTAGTAACATTAATATTCCACCCTTTCCACTCTAATGCTCAAGGTAGATTATTCACAATGGTGATTCACCAAGTCAAGCACGGTATACCAACCATGTATTGTGGCCTGCCAAAGTGCTCAATAAGCCTCCTGTTACTGCAGTACTAAAAGCCTCCTGTTACAGCAGCACTCAGTTTTAGCTAACTGTGCAAAGAGGCACCTTTTAAAAGTGATTATTCTGTTTATTTGGCAGAGGGAGAGTAACTGGCCCTATCCATCCCCAGCACAGCATCCCTCCAACAATTATTGCCGGTGTCTATCTTATGTTTCTGTTTCAGATTGTGAGCCCTTTGGGGACAGGGAGCCATCTTTATTTCTTTATTTATTTTTATTTCTCTGTGTAAACCACCTTGGGAACTTCTGTTGAATAGTGGTATATAAATATTCGTCGTATTTGTCGTATTTGGCATATTCGTATTCATATTCAGTACTGGAAAGGCAATGAGAAAAAGGTCATCTCCTCTCTTAGGGATGTTCACAAATAGAATTTTCAGATTCAATTTGAATTTGTATTGAAACTGGCCAATCAATTCAAATTTGAATTGAATTGGCCTGAAACAGGCTGATTCAATTTGAACCTATTTGGGCTCCTTTTTTGACCAATCAGGGTGCCTGAATGGTTTTTAAAAGGTGCAAAGGTGTTGTCAAAAGGTGTTCCAAAAGGTGTTGTCAAATTGATTTGAATCTATTTGAATTCAAATCAGAAAGATTTGATTCAAATTTGAATCATTTGAATCAGCCAGATTTGAGTTAGATTGATTTGAATTTGAATTGATTCGCACATCCCTATCCTCTCTTTCTCGGCTATCAGGCAAATGTGGCTTCCTATCTCCAGCCCTGGCTTATGCCAATCACCTCACTGTCTTCTGTATGATTGGCCACTGATTCAGCAGACCATCACTACTGTATTGTCTACTGTCTGTAGAATCTGTGGATGGCGTGGTAATTATGACATCAACACTTGCACGACCAATCCCTCTGCTGCCCCCGCCAGCTGATTTACATGCTTGGATTCCATTGGTTGGCATGATGCTGCGAGAAGCTTCAGATGTAGCAAGAAACAGAGAACGAAACCAATGCTGTAGATGATTTACATAGCCGATAAAGACAAGAAATGCAATTTTGTAATGTTTCCCTTTGATGTTTTCCCATCCCATACACAGGACGAGTGGTGTTTCGTTGGGCTCCAGCAGTGTTAGAACAATTCAGGATGCAGTTTCTCTGCCCCCTTTCAGCAGTATGGTTTGAAAAGACAATTTTAATTAAGTCTCTGGGTTTTGTTTTGCATGCATTTCATGGTTTCAGTGTGCCAAAGAGTGGTTCCCTTCATGTTTGTTTCAGACAGCTGCGCTGAGAAAAATGGAGACAACTTGATTTTAACAGATGTCAAGGATGGTTAGGACAATAGCCAAGACATTCGATGGTAAGACGAATTGCCTTGTGGAAGCTTATGCGGGATCTTATGGGCAAATACAGATTTATCACTGTATTTTCTAACAATGCAGTAAAAACAGTTACGTAGATTTATGTAGGAGCAAAACAGGTCTAAAGAATGACCACTGCTTTCCTTTATACATTAGAGCAGGGGTTCCCAACCTGTGGTGCTCCAGATCGTGTTAAACTACAACTCCCATCATCCCCAGCCACAATAAATTGTCACTAAGGACCATGGAAATTGTAGTTCAACAAGATCTGGAGGGCCACAGGTTGGGAACCTCTGCATTAGAGGAATCTTCAGGCCTGTAGCAAGACTTTTCTGGAGGGTGAGGAGGCCCTAAAGGAACACAGATTGGATGTATATCAGGTTACCGGCCAATGAATATAGGTAGCCTAATGTGGTCAATGGTATTTAATTGTATTAAAGGGAGGCGAGAAATCGGGCCCACCTAGATTGGATTTTGGCAGTGCACATGCCTTCAAAGTGTTTTCAAAAGTTTGTAACGGAGCATATTACTTAAATATTATTCAGGTCTACATTGGTTCCTTGATACATTTACGGGTCCAGTTCAAGGTGCTGGTTATCACCTATAAAATTCTAAACGATTCATATCCATGGTCCTTGACAGGAGATCAACTTCCATACAAATTTGCCTGCTCGTTGAGATCTGTGTCCCATCTCCTTCTGAGGTAAGTTTAGCAGGTGTGTGGGAGAGGGCCTTCCCTGAGGAGGTGTCTAGGCATTGTTTCTAAGGCTTCGTCCCTTACAACAGGGGTTCTCAAACTTGGGTGCAAATGTTGCACTCTCATCATTCCCAACCACAATAAAGTCCAGTCATTGTGGCTGGATATAATGGGAACTGCAGTCCGACAACATCAGGCAGTTGGAGAACCTTGCCTGAGAAGACACATCTGACTCCCTCTATTTTTAGCTTCGGATGGTTGGGCAAATACCTAATTACATGTTTATAGTATACTAATATTAGGTATACTATACTTTCATATAGCACTTCTTGGTAGAGATGTGCACAAAATGGATTTTGTGATTTGTTTTGAGCTGGTCTACCAACTGGGGTCGGCAGGTAGACCAGTCCTCTGAGGTGGGCTGACGTGCCAAGTCCAGAGTGGAGGGCTGATCAGCTCACCACGCCCAATCGTTAGACCAGCTCTCCCCAGAAAAACAGCACTGTTTTTCTGAGGAGAGCTAATCTGGTTGGGGTCAGCAGGTAGAACAGCCCTCTGTTCTGAACTTGGCGTGTTGGCCTGCCTCGGAGGACTAGTCTATCCACTGACCCCAATTGGTAGACCAGCTCTCCCCAGAAAAACACGCCTCAAAATGGTGCTCGAAACACACAAAGCAATTCAAGTTGAAATGAGGCTGTTTCATTTTGAGCTCGAAACAGGCCCTTTATTTTAAGGGTGTTGTTTCGAGTTCAAAAGACATGAAACAGTCTGTTTCCAGCTCAAATCAATTCCAGCCCAAATCAGTTTGCACATCTCTACTTGTTGAGTGTGCAAAACATTTATGCATTGTCTTGATGTAATCCATATAACAACTCTGTAAGGTAGGTATTATTATCCCTATCTTGTGACTGAGGCTAAGAAGGAGTAGCTTTCCTAGTGAATTCATGGCAGAGGGAAGATTCGAACTAGGGAAGTCGTCTCTGTAAACAGTCTTTTAGTCATCACATTACACCAGCTCTTGGGTGAGTTACTCCACTGAGTTTTTAATGCAGAGTGGCTTTCCCCCTGGATTGTTTTACTATATTGACTCTGTCTTTGTATTGCTGCTCTCTCTTCTAAATTGGGTGTTTTTAGTATATTATGCCTTTTAGTTCTCTGTGAGTTGCTTGGGGGTGGGGAACATCAGCTGAAAAGCAGCATAACAAAATAGCAAAGAAACCAAAATTAGTAAAATAAAATGTAATTGTATACAATTTAAAAATAAGGGCCTTGCATTTGTCAGTTGCCTTTATGCCTTTGCATTTGTTGGGAGAACACCAGAAGGTGGGAGCAAAATTTACTTCTTGAGGAGCAATTGAGCCTTCAAGTTTTGTGAGTCTGAATAAAAGGGGTTGGAGACAGCTGAGTCAGAGGGCTTTCCCCGCTACCTCATTCTGGAGCTCTCCCACCCAGCTGCTGCTTAGCACAGGATCACTGCCAGCACCACCAGCCTTCTTTTTAACACGCACACAAGCCAAAAACGGGAGGGTGTGCAGCTCCCAAACTGGGGTAGGAGGCGTCTCCTACCCAGAGGCACTCTAACCCCCGGACCTTGGGGCCCTGGTCTGTGGCCTCCAAGGTCCAGGGGGGACTCCAAATGGCTGAGGGGAGCTCCTAGAGCCAACACCTGTGCCTGCTCACCATGCCGCAGCTAACCTACCGTACAGAGCAACAAAGTACCAGCGCTTCAAGAGAAGTGCCCATGTTTCATGTGTCAAATTTCGATGCCTCGCCTTCCCCTAGAACCACTCTGTGCAACACAGAAGTGTGTCCTTGAGGGCTGTGGAGACCTCAAGGAGATCTCCTGGAAGCACCTCTGTGCCACCTGAAAAGTTGTCCCTGAGGGCTGCACGGCCCTCAGAGACATATTTCCCATATTGCACAAAGTGCTTTGGACAGAAGGAGAGGTTGCTGGAATCCACCCCCACCCCCACCATCTCATGGCTGAGCTACATCAGCCAATAAATATGAGAAGAGGGTGTTAAAAACATGTCATGCTTGCAACAAGATTGGGGTTAAAAATGGATAAAAAGGGTTGAAGACTCTCGGTCTAAATGCAGTCTTGGGTCCCTTCAGATTCCTAAGGCCCTTGCTCTCTGATCTCCCTGCTGCTCTGAAAGCTGGCATTTCCCACCAACATATCACAGCCGAATAAGCACATGAAAAGACTGAGCTAAGAGAACCCACCCAGTGAGTAAATTCTCTTTTTCAGAAGGGATTTTTTTTTTTGCCTCCTGAAATAAATCTCCCAGAGCTTTCCAGCCTAGAGAAAGCTTAAAGACAGTCAATGGGAGAACGAGGAAGGGTGGGTGGGATGACAAAACATTATGACAGGAGAAACTGTAAAACACACATTGTGAAAATCAGCCGAGAGCAGAACAGCTTTTATGTCAGTCACTGTGTGGGAGATGTCAAGAAGATGCTTCTCTCTTCCTTTCTTGTCTTCCTTTTTTGTATTGGGGAAAACACACACACACACACACACACACACACACACACACACACACACAGAGCCCACTACCCATAGTGGCAGCTCAACTGCACTGAAAATGCATCATCTCGCCCCTGATTCAGAATCCTTCACCTTGCACAAGCTGTAATTTGAAATCGGGGCCAGAAAACTCAGTCCCAGGACCAGAACACTTGTAGGGTGCATTTCCTTTGCCATTCAATTTGTCATGGATGTAGCATGGAAAAAGGTGATTAGAGCTCTGGAATCAATGGGACAATTATGAATAGAGTGCCTCTGAACATATACAGAGTGTATCTCCTTCACCTCTGTGTTTATCTAGCTCTGTTTATTTAGCCTGAGAGAAGGTTGTTGGAGCCCTGGAACCAATGAAACAATAGAATGGCTTGGATCCACTCATGAAAGGTGCCTCTGCCCAGTTTTGAGGGATTGTATCTACCATTACAGCCATTCCCAGAATGTCACATCACATCATTCCTAAGGGTCCTCTAGCCCTCAGGAATGATTTTGGGGGAGCTCAGTGAGCTGTAGATGCAGGAACAAAGGAAAATTCCTTGCATAATCATTGTTCAATCTGCACGGGTCTGGAGGCAAGATGTTGCCTGCAAAGCATATTCAAAGTGTATTTCCTCCTAGGGTTATCTGGGTGAGGAAGTATAAAATTTAATAAGCAAACAAACAAATACTTCCACCTCCACCACAGAGTTTTCAAAATATTAAGCAGGAGAGGAAATGGCATTTATGATAGGGCTAGTTCAGATGTAATGCAGAACCTCAGTTAAAGCCTGCTCCTACGTAATGTCCTCAAGTGTCAGGAATATACACTCCCCATTCCGATCCCCACATGAGCATCTTCATCCGATTAGGTTAAAATACATGCATGACATCCAAACTGACCAAGCTTGGTTTATTCTAACCTCCATACTTGAAATAAACCGTGATGTGCAGCTGGCTTCAAACCTTGGTTTCAGATCATGGTTTATTGCAAATAAGTAGGCTAGAATAAACCAAGTTTGGGCAATTCAGATGTCATGAGTGATCTTGATTTATTTTAACCTAAATCGGATGTAGATGCTCATGTGGGCATGGGTGCGGGGGCTTATCGCTCCCAAGGCTTGGGGATATTGTCTAGAACCAGGTTTTAACCAAGATGCTGTGTGAACTAGCCCATAATTGAACTAATTCAAACCAAAGCTGACCAAAGACCAGGTTTCTACAAAACTACCCTGAATCAAAGTCAGGAGTTGAAAAGTTCTTCTCAGCCCATGTGTTGGGACTGAGGTCAATCATTCCCTTTTACCAACATGAAAGTTGTGCTTGGGACAATGAAAGTGACAACCTGTGAGCCCATAGGTGGATTCTTGCCCATAGATGAAGACATCTATAGGGCTAAACCGGTTTGGTTCGAACTGCCAACACTTTACTTAGGAAAGGAGTTGGGCAAGATGGCCACAAAGCTGTGTCTATTCAGCACTGGATCCAAACATCGCCCTGGGAGCAGATTATATATTTATTTAAAGCATTTATCTCCTACCATTCAGCCCTACAAAAGGGTCCCTAAGGGAGTTCACAAGAAATTCCCCCCCCCAAAAGTGCAATATATCAAAACAAAGAAATGCACAAAAGCAAGACCAGGAAAAACCAAATGGTGACCAAGAACTAAAATCACATCATCCTGAACACCTGGCAGAACAAATTGGTCTTTGCCACCTGGGGACTATATAGGCCTCCTAAGGGAGAACATATTACAATCAAGGGGCCTTGATTGAGAAGGCTCATTTCTGCATCCCAGCCCAATTGATCCCTGTCAGCAATGAGATGCATTGCTTACAAAGAACAGCTGGCATCTTGCTTAAATTATTCAAATATATTTTATGCTGTAGAGTAAAGTTTGTGGTCTAAAGCATAGATTTGTTCCTAGCTGCTAACTGGAAGTTATGTCTTGCCCTGGTCTAAGCATGGCAAGCCCTTCCATGAGGCAAGGTGAGGCAGTTGTCTTAGACACAGGTGTGGTAAGGGGTGCAGAGGGTGGTAAGGGCCATCCCCCACCCCACGGACTCCACCCTGTCATCCAGTGTCACTGCACTCCATTGCCCCGCTAGGGCAGTCTATTCATTTCTCCCACCTTCTGAACATAGGAAGCTGTGAGTCAGACCCTTGGTCCATTGAGCTCAGTATTGTCTACACTAACTGGCAGCAGCTCTCCAAGGTTTCAGGCAGGAATCTCTATCAGCCCTGTCTTGGAAATGCTGCCAGGGAGGGAACTTGGGACCTTCTACATGCAGTGCAGCGGCTGTACAACTGAGCTACAGCCATATTGCACCTGCAAGTTCACGTCCGGCAGAGTTTTTCAGGGTTGTGAGAGGGCTAGTATGTGCCCCTCTTCCCTTGAATCAGAATCTTGAACCATCGATTACACACTATGATGTGTTTAATGGATTATTTGCGGGGGGAAATATCTCGTATTCGGGCCGACTTAGACTCAGTTTCCACAATTACTGCAGTGTCCAATGCGGAGGTGTCCAGTGACTCCTCTTGTGTGGTTAGGTTGGATCATGCTTGGCTGGGTGACCATACCACCCGGGACAGACTAAAGAGGATTTGGGACCACACACACCCCCAGGGCAGTGGTGGCCCTGGACGTTGGCCCCAAAGTCCAGGGGTAAGAGCACCTCTGGGGACAGAGGGGACAGAGTAGAACCAGGCAAAGAGTAGACAGAAGGATGTGCTAGCTAGTCAAAGAGATCAAATGGCCATAAGAAAGATGAGATTGAATGGCCATTATACACCAGGTAACAGATTCAGTGTATAGGTGCTTATATGCCAGTGCCAGAAGCCTCTGAGCCAAGATGAGATAGCTGGAGTGCTTGGTTGCTAATGAAAACATAGATAAAGTGGATGTAATGGAAACATGGTGGAACAGTGAGGAACAAGTGAGACACTGATGTCTGGATATAAACTCTATAGAAAGTCCCCACAAAAATGAGGGGATTGGTAAAAAGGAAGCTGAAAGGGCAAGGCAGAAGGGTCAAATCACTCCAGAAAGCAAGGGACTTATTTAAAACCACAATAATAGAAGCTCAGTTAGTATACCAAGAAGGAACATAGCAGCATAGGAAGCTGCCATATACTGAGTCAGACCCTTGGTCCATCTAGCTCAGTATTGTCTACACAGACTGAAAGCGGCTTCTCCAAGGTTGCAGGCAGGAGTCTCTCTCAGCCCTGTCTTGGAGATGCTGCCAGGGAGGGAACTTGGAACCTAGATGCTCTTCCCAGAGTGGCTCAATCCCCTGAGGGGAATCTCTTCCAGTGCTCACACTTCTAGTCTCCCATTCAAATGCAACCAGGGCAGACCCTGCTTAGCTAAGGGGACAAGTCATGCTTGCTACCACAAAACCAGCTCTCCTCTCTTCGAGAGGAAGGAGGAAAGGTACCTCCAAGTTCAGGAGGATGCCAGCATGGTTAACAAGTAAAGTAAGGGAAGCTATAAAAGGGGGAAAGACTTCCTTCAGAAATGGGAGTCCTGCCCGAAAGAAGAGAACAGGAAGGAACATAAACCCTGGCAAAAGAAATGCCATCACTTTTTGCCCTTACTTCCAATTTGCTGAGTTCAGATGTGTGGCTTGGGAAACCAGAAGTGAAGAGACCTCCAGTTTCCTATTTTGTCTGAACTCGGCCAATGTTTCTTACCTTGCGGGGGACTGGGATGCATTAATGATGAAACATCTGTGCCAAATTCCAGCTTCCTGTCTCTTGTGGAAGTGCTTCAACAAGCGTTGATGATACACCTGTCAATGAGTGAACCCAAGCCTCTTTGTACATAGAAGGACATTTACTTAATATTTATTAATTAGACTTAAGATTTACCTTTTTAAAAGAAATACCCCTGATGGCTGAACGTGGAACTGAATGTAAATGTTGCCATTTTAAATTAGAATGCTGAACCATCAGCCACGTTTTGAGTGCATCTAAAATGTCGTTTCAGATTTACTCTCCCCCTCCTGTGTGGTTTTGCACCAATGAAGCATCGTGTCCAAGTTGTGTTGGCTGAAACGTTTCTTTGCTGCATTTTAAGGTGCTACTGACTCCTCTCGGCAAGCACCCCGGCCCCTTCCCATGGAAACTCAGCCCGGAAAAGAAGCTACTCTTCCCCCAATATTCGAGGACAAGCAGGATTTCTCCAGAACAAGGCAGGATCATCAGGTTTCAGAGAAGGGAATTTTGCTGAAGCTATTTTAAAACCCCCAATGGCTTATGCTTTTGCCTCCATTGTTACCAATGATAAATAAATACAAGGGAGAGAAGAGAAGGGAGCCTATGGGGGGTAAAGACAGAGCATTATTGGAAACCAAATCCCATCCCCAGCATGGAAGCTCTGCGGTGTTTAATGGAATCTTTTCTTCCTGTGACCCCCAAGGCGGCAAAGAAGCAGCAGTAGAAGGACCAATGGAGAGACTCCCCTTGCTGTTGCCCGACTTACAGCTCTCTCTCTCTCTCATGGGCCAGGGTGGGAATACAAGGAACTGGCCCCTACACCCTCCCCACTTTGCCTCCTTCCCCCAAACCTTCTCCATGCTGCCGTTATTTTATTTCGAATGAGTGAAAGCTCCGTTCTTGTGATGGGTGGATCTGCAGGGAGGAGTGCCTGGTTGATTGTCTGGGCCTCTGCAGGGATGCGGTGGGACTCCCAGAATCACAGAAGCAGGGACTGTTAGAACTGGAGGGAATCTTGTAGAACTTCTAGCCTGCTAACTGGAGGTTAGAGAGGGCTAACTGGGCTGGAGAGCTGGTCTTGTGGTAGCAAGCATGACTTGTCCCCATAGCTAAGCAGGGTCTGCCCTGGTTGCATATGAATGGGAGACAAGCACTGTAAGGTATTCTCCTCAGGGTATGGATCCGCTCTGGGAAGAGCAGAAGGTTCCAAGTTCCCTCCCTGGCAGCATCTCCAAGATAGGGCTGAGAGAGATTCCTGCCTGCAACCTTGGAGAAGCCGCTGCCAGTCTGTGAAGACAATACTGAGCTAGATAGACCAAGGGTCTGACTCAGTATATGGCAGTTTCCTATGTTTCCTAACTGAGCAAAGAGGCACCTTTTAAAAGCGGCCATTCTCTTTATTGAGCAGAGGGAGAGCAACTGGCCCTCTCCATCCCAGCACAGCATTTTATTTTATTTTATTTTTATTTTTCCAGTAAATTGGTTTGAGAACTTTTGTTGAAAGGTGACATACAAACATTTGTTGTTGTTGTTGTTGTTGTAGTCCAGAGACCTGCCCAGTGCAGGACTTTGCTCATAGAGACACATGACTGCGCACATCCTCATGGGAGAGGAAGAGAGCTGTTCTTGTGCACCTGGTTGCTTATGAAAGGGAAACTAGAAGTGTGAGCACTGTAAGATATTCCCCTCAGGGAATGGAGCCTCTCTGGGAAGAGCAAACGGTTTCACATTCCCTCCCTGGCTTCTCCAAGACGGGGTGGAGAGAGATTCCTGCTTGCAATCTTGGAGAAGCTGCTACCCGTCTGTGAAGACAATACTGAGCTAGATAGACCAATGATCTGACTAAGTATACGGCATTCCTATGTTCCTCATATATTCATGCAACATCAACAGTGAAGAGCAAAGAGTGACCTGTCACCCAGACAGTGGTGCCGTCTCCCCCACTCAGGGGCCCGGGGACATTTGTCCCCCCTTTGCTCAACTGTAGCTATGGACTGAGACAGTCTAGGCCTGCAATCAATACTTGGAAAACAAGGCTGCCAACCTTTATGTGACAATAACTAAGCATATCTGGCAATCAAGCCAAAATGCTGGCGTTTACAAAAATGAAAAACCAGGTCCAAAAGCGCTGCATGGCTGATGGTTTGTTCTTCTGTTCGGCTGGCTATCCTGCCACCAGCTGCAGCACTAAATGGGTTGACCTCTCATAGGAACAATAGGAAGCTGCCATATACTGAGTCAGACCGTAGGTCCATCTAGCTCAGTATTGTCTTCACAGACTGGCAGCGGCTTCTCCAAGGTTGCAGGCAGGCATCTCTCTCAGCCCTATCTTGGAGAAGCCAGGGAGGGAACTTGAAACCTTCTGCTCTTCCCAGAGCGGCTCCATCACCTAAGCAGAATATCTTACAGTGCTCACACTTCTAGTCTCCCATTCAAATGCAATCAGGGCAGATGCTGCTTAGCTAAGGGGACAAGTCATGCTTGCTACCACACGACCAGCTCTCCTCCCATGGTAGTAGGATTCTATGTTAAAAAATATTTCTGAGCAAATATGTGTGTGTGGAAGTATCAGCATGCTTGGGGGCAGGGGGTGAGAAACGAGGCCTTGCTGCAAATGCCCACTTCTTCACCAAGTCCTGATGATTCTTTTGCAGCAAAGGCATGGGCTGAGGACAAGATGGCAGGGTCTAGAGGCCCTTCTGCATTGTTTGTCCCAGGGCCAACTCCAGCCTGGCCACACCCCTGAACTGTATATTGAGATAGTGTGGTGAAAGAGGGCAGGAGCAGGAACAGGGAGCCTGGATTCAATCCCCACTAAGCCATGAAATGCTTTGAGTAAGCTGGACCCGTCCCACAATCCTCACCTGAGTAGGAAGAACACCCAGCCAAGGGCTCTCCCATCTGTGGTCGTATGAACTAGGGGTGTGGATGAATCAAAATCTTCAAGATAAGATTGAATTGCAGACCCCTCAAACTGATTCATTGAAAACAGGTGGCTTGCCTGCTGCCTCAACAAATCAGCCCCCAATCACCTGATTCAATTTGGGTGGTTTGCATGCCATTCTGAGGCCCATTTTGCTGAGGAAATGGGCCTCAAAATGGTGCTTTTTTTCCCTGGGGAAAGCTGGTCTACCAATTGGGATCAGCAGGTAGACCAGCCCTCTGCTCCGGACTTATGTTCATAAGAACATAAGAACAGCCCTGCTGGATCAGGCCCAAGGAAACCCATCTAGTCCAGCATCCTGTTTCACACAGTGGCCCACCAGATGCCGCTGGGAAGTCCACAGACAGGAGCTGAGGGCATGCCCTCTTTCCTGCTGTTACTCCCCCGCAACTAGTACTCAGAGGCATCCTGCCTTTGAGGCTGGAGGTGGCCTATAGCCCTCCGACTAGTAGCTGTCAATAGACCTCTCCTCCATGAAGTGATCCAAACCTCTCTTAAAGCCATCCAGGTTGTTGGCTGTCACCACATCTTGTGGCAGAGAATTCCACAACTTGATTATGTGTTGTGTTAAAAAATACCTCTGTTTGTTGGTCCTAAATTTCCTGGCAATCAATTTCATGGGATGACCCTGGTGCTAGTGTTATGTGTGTGAGAGAGTTATTTCTCCCTATCCACTTTCTCCACACCATGCATGATTTTATAGATCTCTATCATGCCTCCCCGCAGTCATCTTTTTTCTAAACTAAAAAGCCCCAGGTGTTGTAGTCTTGCCTCATAAGAAAGGTGCTCTAGGCCCCTGATCATCTTGGTTGCCCTCTTCTGTACCTTTTCCAGTTCTACAATGTCCTTTTTAAGATGTGGTGACCAGAATTGTATGCAGTACTCCAGGTGTGGCCACACCATAGTTTTGTATAAGGGCATTATAATATGAGCCGTTTTATTTTCAATCCCCTTCCTAATGATCCCTAGCATGGATTTTGCCTTTTTCACAGCTGCCGCACATTGAGTCGACACTTTCAATGAGCTGTCCACCACCACCCCAAGATCCCTCTCCTGGTCAGTCACCGACAGCTCAGATCCCATCAGCATATACTTGAAGTTGGAGTTTTTTGTCTCAATGTGTATCACTTTACATTTGCCAGCACTGAACCGCATTTGCCACTTGGTTGCCAACTCATCCAGTTTGGAGAGATCTTTTTGGAGCTCCTCACAATCCCTTTTGGATTTCACATCATCCTGCCTTGAAGGACAAGTGTACCCAGGTAGACCTGTCCTCCAAAGCAGGCTGAAGCGCCATAGTCCAGAGTGGGGGGCTGGTCTACCTGCCAACCCTGATTAGTAGACTGGTTCTACTGTTTTTCTGGGTAGACTTGTACTCCAAGGCAGGCTGATGCTCCGATCCCAATTGGTAGACCACCTCTCATGAGTTCACATGACTGCAGATTGGGCTCAGGCCCAGGTCTCCTGCCCTGGCTGGGTGCTCGTCCTACCTAGATGAGGATTGTGTGTGTGAACTAGCTTACTCACTTTCCCTCTCTGGTCACATAATTGTTCAGATCTAGCTTTAATGTGGGTTAATATTAACATTAATGTGATTGTGTGAATTCCTGCCAGGATGGTTTATGGCGTGAGATGAATCTGAGATTCCTGCCCAGGCAGGAGGGTTCGCACAATCACGCTAATGTTGGTCACCCACATTAGACCTAGATTTGCACAGATGTGTGAATCAGTTCTCTCTCTCTCCCTCCCTCCCTCCCTCATTCTCCCCCCTTAACCTTCAAAGCACAATGTAAATTATCCTGAGCTTCTTGAAGGGATGGATACAAATGCAATAAATAAATAAATAAATAAATAAATAAATAGCACATGTTCACTAAGGCAGGGGTTCTCAACTGTGTGGCTCCTCAGATGTTGTTGGACTTCAACTCCCATCATCCCCAGCTATAACTGTAAGTCATTTTTAACAGGGTGATATAAAAATATCATAGACACATAGATAGATATGAATACAACGAATATTTATATACCGCTTTTAAACCAAAGTCCCCAAAGAGGTTCACATAGATATAACTAAATAAATAAAATGGCTCCCTATCCTCCAAAGGGTTCAGAATCTAAAAAAGAAATATAAGATCGACACCAGCAACAGCCACTGGAGGGATGCTGTGCTGGGGATGGATAGGGCCAGTTGCTCTCCCCATCTGAATAAAGAGACCAAAGGCCATCATAGCTGGAAATGATGGGGATTTAGTCCAACCATATCTGGGTACCCACATTTGAGAATCCCTGTTTTAAGCAATTCTCTTGCTTTATACATTTCCATTAATGCACATTACTAAACTGTGGGGGGCTGTGTTTTAAAAAAAAGAGTAGACCACACACTGAACTTAGCTCACCCTGCCTTCTAAATGCAATCTTTCTATGATTTTAATTTACCTCCCACATTGTGTTCCACAATGAGGCCTCACCCTTGCCCTTCAAACCTTGTTCACATACCAAGCTGTGGAAGGCAAGGCCTTGACCCACATTTCAGGGGGGTGGGGGTTTGTTCTTTTGCACACCTCATCCATCCTCTCGGGGTTTGCTGGAAAGAAGCCTCCTAACGTCATGAGAGTCGTAATTAAAATGATGACATGAGTGTGCAGATCAGATGTTAACACTCTAGCTCAGAGGTTCCCAGCCTTGGGTCCCCAGATGCTGTTGAACTACAACTCCCATCGTCCCCAGCCCAAGAGCAGTGGTGCACCTAGGTAATTTTGGAACCTGGACCTAAAGGCCTTTGGAGATCTCCCTCCCCTGAAAATTAAACATCATCATGCTCAGCTGGGTGACCACACCACCCAGACAAACCAAAGAGGATTTGGGGAGGCCCAGGGAGCTGTGGAGGCCCTGGCATTCGGCCTGGGAGTGCAGGGGTAAGAGCACCTCTGCCCAAGAGCCATTTGGGGGACTCAAGGTTGGGGATTCCGGCTCTAGCTGGTACGTGAACATCTGTGATGTCAACTTCTCAATCAACACTCTGATTCAAGCAAACTAGACATTTAATGAAGGATGTCTCCGAATATACCTCAGAATGCTCTGGATACTTTCCCCCCAGAACTTGACACCCAGGGCAACCTGGCTCTAATGATTTTGAAACTGGCTTACAAGACTCAAGGGGTGGGGGTACACAATAGGGGTTTATAACCTCAGATGCGGGGTGGAGAAAGAAGAGGCAGGGATGGGGCCGTAGTCTAGTCTTAGAGCATCTGCTTGCATGCAGAAGGTCCAGGTTCAGTCCTCAGCATCTCCAGGTAAGGCTGGGGAAGACCCCTATCTAAAGCCCTAGAGAGTGGCTGATAGTGAAGCGATGATCTGATTCAGTAGAAGGCAGTTTTCTCCCTCACTCATAATGAAGAAATCAGCATCACCTGATGAAACTCTAGGGCGGTAGATTTGGAATAGACAAGGTTCGGGATAGATAAATGGAGGACGTCTTCACAAAATACATAATTCACATATTTATTTGTTTATGTGTTTATTTGTTTGTTTGTTTATTTATTTATTTTAATGTATCCTGTCTTTCTCTGCAGATTCAAGGCACCTATTCACCCAGGCTTTTATTGTTTTAACAGTTTTAACATCGTTTTAAAACATTTTAAAATTTAAATTGTTGTAATGTTTTAACTTTTGCTATGTCATTTATTTTGTTTTTAACTTCTGTTCGAAGTTTTATGTTGTCACTTATTTTAACGAATGTTTTAACTTTTTGTTTGCTTGCTTGTTGTAAACTACCCAGAGACGTGAGTTTGGGGCGGTATAGAAAAATGTCAAATAAATAAATAAATAAAACATATGGAATTTGCTTGTGATGGGCACTTAACTTGAATGACTTTAATGGGAGATTAGACAGAGGAGGAGGAGGAAGAGGAGGAAGAGAAAGATCAATTGCTATTAGAGAAGGAGAGTTAAATGGAGCTTCCATGTTCAGAGGCAGTATACCACTGGACACCATATGCAGGGGACATACAACCATCGAGAGGGCTGTTGCCTTCATCGCTTGCTTGCGGCCTCTTTCTGGTTGCCCAAGCAGGTCGCTGGACTCAGTGGACCTGTGGTCTTTGATTCCGTAAAACTCTTCTTGGGTTCTTTTATGTTAAGGAGCTGGTCGCAAGACTTGTTTGCTCTGGCAGGACTCACCCGTAGACCATGTGAGGCTTCTGTCACAAGCGTGACCCAGAAAGAGAAAGCAGGAAATCGCTAGATGAAGTAATGGCCTATACAAGATCGGACAAACTTGATTCTCAAGCACTTCCACTGAGGCAGGAGTTCCCAAGCTTGGCTCCCCAGACGTTGTTGGACTACAACTCCCATCATCCCCGGCCACAACTGGGGCTGGGGGTGATGGGTGCCGTAGTCCAACATCATCTGAGGAGCCAGGCATAGAAACCCTTGCACGTAGAGGTACACTTGGGTAATTTGGGAGCCTGGACCTAAAGGCCTTTGGCGCCTCCCCCCGCACCTGCTGCAAGTTAAGCATCATCCCCCTACACACACACACACCATGACAAACACAGTCAAAAAGACTGTGGGCTCTTGAGGACACAAACAGCAACTGAACTCACAAGAATGTGAGGATATAAAACAGGTCTATTTATGCAAATATGCATTCGCAGCAACATTTCAACACGCAACTTCACGTATTCCCATCCCACATATTTCTTTCCCCACACGCCCCTCTGTCTGTAAAGCACCCGGCACAGCTCACATCCACACTCAGCCACCCAGCAGGCCAGCAGAGACCACACTAGCCAGGACAGACTCAAGAGGATTTGGGGGGCCCAGTGTGGAGGCCCTGGACTTTGGCCCCTAAGTCCAAGGGTAAGCGTGTCACTGCTTGCACAAAGCATGGTGGAAATGAACTCCAATCCTTGACACAGTTGAGTCAGGGGCAAAACTGGTCAGTTGACCCAGACACTAGGCTGCTGGCCAGAAGCTGGTTTGGCTCCCATCTCAATGGTGTCTTTATTGCACCCTTTTCATCTTTCCCATATACAGTAAACGAGCACAGGAAGCTACTTTACACTGACTCGTGCCATTTGCCCATCTAGCTTAATGTTGTCTACACACCAGGGGCTTCTCAAGCTTAGGTCTCCAGATGCTTTTGACTACAACTCCTGTCTTCCCCAGCCACAACGGCTATTGTGAGTGTGGATGATGAGAGTTGTAGTCCAACAACATCTGGGGACCCAAGCCAGGGGGGTCCCTGGCCGACACTGACCGTGATTCAAAGAAGTGTCTTCCCCCAGATGCCCTTCCCGATGGAGATGCCACCACCAAGGACTGAACCTGGGACCTTTTGTGTGCAAACTAAAGCAGGTGTTCTGCTGCTGGGCCACAGCTCCTCCCAAGGGCTGTCGTTCATGCCCCTGACAAAAAGCACAGTACTCCTCTACTACTACTACTACTACTACTGCTACTACTACTACTACTACTACTACAAATATTTATATACCGCTTTTCAACAGAAGTTCCCAAAGTGGTTTACATAGAGAATGAATGAATGAATGAATGAATATGGCTCCCTGTCCCCAAAGGGCTCATAATCTAAAAAGGAAACCTAAGGTAGACACCAGCAACAGCCACTGGAGGATTGCTGTGCTGGGGATGGTTAGGGCCAGTTGCTCTCCCCCTGCTCAATAAAGAGAATCCCCACTTTAAAAGGTGTCTCTTTGCTCAGTTAGCAGGGTCCACAATGGAAACCTGGGGAAATCCTCACTTACTTCTGCCCCTGATACTGAACAGTTCTGTCCCCCCAATGAAATCTTGTCTCAGTGCTACAAAAGGTCCCCAATTTTCTGTCCATGTAGGTGGGTATAATCTGTCCCTGTGCAAGAACATAAAGCTGACTGTGAAAAATGTTGGGCATGATCCAGCAAAATTTAATCACTTTAAAAGCCATTCATGTCAATAACAGAGAGTGAAGTGCGTGCTTAAATCTCGCCCACCAGAACTTAAAAAGTGCTTAACTTTATCCAGCTCAGGCTCCTTGGAAACAAGCAGCTAGAGAAAGTGACACCAGATTCTTGCAGTTGTAAACAGAGGTGCAGCTAGGTAATTTTGGAGCCTGGACCTAATGGGCTAATGGGACCCCGCACGAATAAACCTCCAGAATAAACCATCCCCAAAGCAGTTTACATAGATATAAATACATAAATAAAATGGCTCCATGTCCTCCAAAGGGCTCACAATCTAAAAAAGAAACAGAAGATAGACCCCAGCAACAGCCCCTGGAGGGATGCTGTGTTGGGGATGGATAGGGCGAGTTGCTCTCCCCCTGCTAAATAAAGAGAATCACCACTTCAAAAGATGTCTCTCTGCTTGCTTAGCAGGGGTACTAAATGACTGTGCATATACATACGTGCACTCACACACACGAGAGATTTAGCTTATTTCTTTTTTGAAGATCCACCTGAATATGCACATTTAGAAATGATGAAAACACCTGCAGAATACACGTTGAGCCGGGTCTCACGATCCGTGAGACCCGGTTTCTTCGGGTGAGCAGGGAGGGAGCCCTGGGCAGCCGGATCAGCCGCCCACACGATTGCCGGCTCCGAGACGGAGCCGGCTGGGGCTGGGGAGCTCGGGGGCTACACGGCCCCCGCAAGCCCCAGTATGCCCAGTATGTCTGCGCCGCGGCTACTCACGATTGTAAAAAGCAGGTTTGCGGAGCACTCACTCTGCAAACCTGCTTTTTACCAGGGGTTCCAGAGCGGGTTACCCACTCTAGAACCACCAGGCTCACAGCTGAGCCCGGTGGTTTTGACGAGTAACAAAAATTGGGCTCGGCTCTCCTAGACCGATTTTTGTTAATCGTGAGAATAGCCCCACTGTGTAGCAAGTAGGGTCTCAGAGGACGTTTGTTTCCTGCTTTCCCACCAGCTACAAAGGGGCTTTAGAGCACTTTACAACAGATAATTAAATAAGCAGATAAAAATAAGAATCAGTGATGTTTGTAGCCAGCCATGCTAGATTGCCATAAGCAAGAACATTTTATTTCCTTCCATCTTTAGCCCCTTGTTATGCTGTTAAGTTAAACTGTTGTTAAGTGAAACTTCATTGTGGCCTTGAAATTCATGCCATACTATTATATCATACCATATGCACCATGAACCCAGTTTTTGTGAAAACAGAGGCATTTGCCATCATTGTTTCTGCCAGTATTTGAATAGCAGTGACAAACATAGTTTCAGTCCTGCCATGTAAATAAGCTGAATGCTTATTTTCACACCAGAAAATGCTCAAGGAAAGGTTTTCAAAAAAACACTCTAAAAAAGTATTTTTAGAAGAAATTCTGAAGAAGAAGAAGAAGAAGAAGAAGAAGAAGAAGAAGAAGAAGAAGAAGAAGAAGAAGAAGAAGAATCTGGAGTGTGCCAGCCCCAGCAAAGGCAGGGGGTGGGGGAGAAACACAGTGAAGCAACTCTTCTTTGACACTTGGCAGGAGTGGGCAGTGGGATGGGGGGAGAAACATGGCGGTGACAGCAGGAAACAGCAACTCTTCTCCCCTCCTTGTTCCTAGTCCCAAGGGTTAGTGTGAAGCCTTCCTGCTATGTTTGCTGCCGCTGCTGCTGCCACAGCTACCATGTTTCTTTCCCTCCCCACCCCCCACATTTTTCCTCCTCCCCATTCCTTCCCCACTCCCCTGCAGGCGTGCGCTGCCTAGAATGGCCGGCTGCCTAGAATGGCCGGCTGTGGTGGAAGCTGTTCTGCTCAGTCACTTCTCTCACCTGGCCGGTGACTTGTGGCCCCACCGCCGCCAAACACACCGACAGAGCCTGCCTGGTTGGCTGGCTGGCGGGAGGGAGGGAGGGATCAGGTGGCCCGACCATCACACGCGTCACACTGATGCAGCCGGGCCACGGAAGTGCTGTGCACCCCAGTCCACACAAGCAGCAGATTTTGCAGGCCCCCAAGCCCTGCAGGGACCGGACCTCTGCCCAGAAGTAAGTCTGTTCCAAACGGCACCCTGGTTCTCACTAACCTTTCACACTCTGTCTCTGAGGTGGAGTTGCTTTCCCATTCTGCCTCACAATGTGCCCTGTGTCACTGAAAAACTTGCTTATTCCTAGACCATCATCAAATGGTCTTTTGATGATCGTCTTCTGACAACTTTTAAAAAGTCTTTTAAGGACTCATTTATTCACCCAAGCTTTTTAACTAAACTTGTGGTTTTAAATTGTTTTAAGCTTTTAATTTCTGTTTTAATTTGTTGTATTTTGCTGTAAACTGCCCAGTTTCTCCTTGCTCGTTGGAGCTTAGCTCAGTTGATGTCCAGAGTTTTTAAACAATCCACTTTTAATTGTGTCCATTTTTTTTTAGTCAGACTTGAAATATCCGTACCTTGCATTGCTTCACCCCTCTTAAGCCTACAGTAAAGCCTGCTGTCTGAGAAAGCTCCAGGGAGGGCTGGGAGAGACACGATCATTCCGTGTAGACTTGGCCCCCCAGCTGTTGTAGATCCACGTCTCCCATCACCCCCAGTCCAATAACAATGGGAGGGCCAAGTGTGCCAGCTCTTGGTGTAGACCAGGCCTGCTCAACTTCGGCCCTCCTGCAGATGTTGGCCTACAATTCCCATAATCCCTGGCTATTGGCCACTGTGGCTGGGGATTATGGGAGTTGTAGTCCAAAAACAGCTGGGGGGCCTAAGTTGAGCAGGCCTGGTGTAGACAATGCTGAGCGAGATGACGAACCACTGGTCTGCCTCCGTATCCGGCCGTTTCCTGTGTCCCCGTGCCAGGGTTTGAACCTGGGACCTCCAGCATGCAAGGCAGAGCCTCTGCCACTGAACTCCATCCCACCTGGGGACCCAAGGCTGAGAACCCGACGCCGGCCTTGAGGCATCCTCAGACCAGCTTCCTTGGGTGGCACATGCATGCCCCCCAACGCCCTGCTTAGCATCACTTTCCCCATTTGCCCTGCAACCATTCTCCACCACGTCTCCCCATGCTCCCCTTCTCTTGTTTTCCCCTCTCCTAACTACCCAGAGTTTTCCTGGGGCCATTCCCCCCGCCCGGAGACCCGGCCGACCCTGCATTCCAGTCAGTGCTGATCACATGCCACCGAATCTTGGCGTGTCTGCAGAGGGCATGGAGCGCAGGTCTTCTCGGCCAAGGACTGTGTCTCAAATTCCACCCCGTCCCTGCCAAACGAGTATTGCCTGTTCTCCACACGCCCCTTCATCTTTTTCATTGAGTTCTGCTGTGGCGGCCAGCACATTCTTGAGCAGAGACTGCAGTAGGCATGGAAACTGGTTTCTAGCTAGCTGCAAGCTGACTTTTTTCAGTGGTGTTCCCCCCCCTTCCCCCCCCCACCCCAGGCTCCGTCCTTTGCGGCCTGCCCTCTATTCCACCCCCCCCCCCCCCGCCATGGATGATGACTTAAATGTGTTCCATGTTATCGCAAGCATCTGTTTGGTGCATGAGCCGCGTGTGTGTGCAAGGTGATAAATTGCCTAGATACAATACAAAGTCATAATGGAGGTAGTGATACATTCCCTGAGCCTGGCTGGCTTCATCGAATTCCTGAATCGGTGATGCTGATAGCTTGCAGGTACCTTCAAGCTGTTCTCAAAACAGTTGCTATGTTGACTTTGTCTAATTGCAGAGGAGGGACTTCAGGGCACTGTGATGAGCAGCATTAAACCCCAGCAGGGTGGCTGCGAAAAGACTGGAACGGCCATGCAGAGCTGAACAAACTGACTGACAAAGCTCTGGGTTGGTGTATTCTTCTTCTTCTTCTTTTTCTCTTCCCTCTTTAAAAAAAAAAAAAATCTAGCCAAATGCTTATCTCTTCCCCTGTCCTCCCCTCTCTCTCCCTCTCCCACCCCTAAAATGTTATAAGGAAAATCAGAGCTGCATAACTTTATCCCAAGTTGGATTTTCAAATAACCAAGTGCCAACTTGTCGATCAAAATTAATAGGGCATTTCTTCTTCATACAGAAGAATCCGGGAAAGGGAGATGGGGGGGGGCAGCTCCTCGTCCATTTTATTCATTTATTCATTGCTAACCAATATGATGTGCCTGCTAAGATTTATTTGGGGGGCGGGGAGTGGTTGGATGCTAATGTCTGGGTTGTGAAAAAGCAGCTATTCAAACCAGTATTTAAGGAGAAGAGGTCTGTCTGGCCAACCAGAGTAGGAAAAATAAAATGCAGTGTGATCATAAATGATGCTGTTTCTCTACAAGGTTAAAATATCTCTCAACTTTCCCCCGCCCTGTCCCCACAGATGGGTATTCCTCCCCGCCCCCCCATTCACTCAAAACATTTCCAAACCAATCCATGTGTTAGTTATTCAAAATTGCCTTTGGTTTTAAAACTATTGCCATCGCATTGGATCCAGTGAATTCATCAAAGAACGTTTAAATCCAAGCATTTTTGCTTAACCAGGTTGTCGCGCAACCCATATCTAAATATATCTATTTCCCCAAAAGCTGGCAATGATCCATTTGGATACATACTGTAAGCAGAGAACCTGAAGGTCAAAGAGAGGTACTGGCAGATTCAGGGCAACCCACAGATACAAAAATCTGAAGAAAAAAACTAAGCAAGAAAGCAACCCCCCCCCCCTCCAAACTGCCCCAATGTAATTCAATGGAGTGGAATGTTTGTAGACTCAGAGGGCAGTTAACAGACAAACAGATGGGTGTAGCTAATGGAACTCAGTGCTGAGTTGCAGGGGAGAGGAGGGATTTAACAAAAGGAGTGGGAAATTTCTTGACTTCAGGAATACCCCCTCAAACCAGTCAAAACCCTTTCTGCTTCTGAGGAAGGAAAGCGTTCAAAACTTCCCTCATGCTCACACACAGGGTCAAGCAACACATGAGCATGAGGGATATATTGCAACAATTTTGTTTTTGGTCATACTTGTACTAATAATTAATCTTTAGCAGTTTTGCAAATCATGTGGATTGTCAGTGGCACCGATCAATAAATAGACCTGTGGGCAGTTATTTCTTGCTGGCTTTCACTGCTTCCGCTGGTCTGGTGAACCACTGTGTGAAACAGGATGCTGGACAAGATGGGCTTCCTTGGGCCTGATCCAGCAGGGCTGTTCTTATGTTCTTATATCAAGGTCAGTCAGTTTAACTATTTTACCCTTCATGTGAAACTTGAGGATGCAATCTGTTAAAATCATATGTGGCATCACCCACGAAGATCTCAATGAAATGTCTCGCCTTCCATTTCTGCAAATCTACATATTGACCGAATTTGGCCAATGTTAGTTAAGTAATGCTTCCCCTGCTAAGGGAACAAAGAGGCACCTTTTTAAAGTGGGGATTCTCCGGTGGCTGTTGCTGGGGTCTGTCGTGTTTCTTTTTCAGATTGGGAGCCCTTTGGGGACAGGGAGCCATATTTATTTATTCATTTATATCTATGCAAACCACTTTGGGAACTTTGGTTGAAAAGCGGTATATAAATATGCTTCTTTGTCATGTGTAACCCGCTTTTCCCTGGCAAAAGTAGCATGGTCTCTTTGACTGTGATGGTATCTTGCAGTCATAGGCATTGTTGGGGATGCGTTGGGGATCTTTTCAGGGTGTTTACAGTGCTCAGCCCTCTAAGGAAGGACATTAGAATACTGGGAAAGGAGCAGAAAGCAGAGAAAGTCTTTAAGAGGAAGGGTCAAAATGTTTGAGTCTCTTTAGTTTAGGGGGGGGGAAGTGGCTGAGCGGGGGACAATATAGATACATATGGCATGATGTATGGTGTAGAGAAAGCAGACAGAAGGCAGTTTCTCTCCCTCTGAAACTCATCAGCAGTAGAATGGGGGGGGGAGCGAGGGGAGAGGAAGTATGCTTGCATACAATGCATTATAAAGTGGTGTAATTCATTTCTACGAGGTGTAGTGTGATGGCCACCATCCTATGGGGCTTTTCAGAAGGGTTAGATAAATGCATGGCTTTCAGTGAGCTCCAAATAGAACTCCTGTATTGTAAGGCGATGTACCTCTGCAAACCAGATGTTAAAGGGATAAACTTGTGGGGAGTGCAATTGCCCTCGAGCCCTTTCTGTGAGCCTCCATGAGACATTTGGCTGTCCTCCATCAGAAGCAGGAGGCCAGATTTGTGTCTGCTCCAGCTTACGTTTTTAAGATCAGGCAATATGGGGAGCTGCCGTCTACTGAGTTAGGCTCTAGGTCCATCTGGCTCAGTATTGTCTACACTGACTGGCAGCAGCTCTCCACGGTTTCAGGTAGGAGCCGTTCCCAGCCCCACCTGGAGATGCTGCCAGGGAGTGAACCTGGAGACCTGGAGTATGAGATGATGCTTTTCAGCATCTTCCTAGATCGCTGCTGCCCGATATAGTACCAGCGGGGATTCGAACCGCCAACTTTCTGCTTGTTAGTCAAGCATTTCCCGCTGCGCCACTTAAGGTGACAACCCCCCTTCAATACTTCCTATCTTTTATATTTGTTCACATGGTGAGAGTTTTAGATCACAGTCTGAAGAATCATTTGACAAACATCCCTGGGGAGTAAAACCTGAAAAGAACCCTTTGGGGGAAATCCTGAATCATTTGTGCTGACACATCAGTACCTTGGATGATAGGCAGGGAGGACATGTATTCGTTGAGATCCCACCCTTCCTTCAAGAAACCCAAAGTAGTGTGTACACAGTTCTCCTGACTCCCCTTTATCCTCACAACTCCCCTGTGAGATAGTTTGGCTAAGACCTTGGGCTCTCAGATGTTGTTGGACTACAACTCCCATGATCCTTTGACCATTGTGGTTGTGGATGATAGGAGTTGTAGTTCAACAACATCTGGGAACCCAAAGTTCGGAGCGTCTGAGCTAAGAGTTTGTGACTAGGCCTAAGTCCCCCAGTAAACTTCAGGGCCGAATGAGGATTTGAATACAAGCAGGGGCAGAGGGATTATGGAGCAAAGGTGGATGATTGTCCCCCGGGCACCAGGGTCTGGGGGGGCCACCAAGGCACCCCCTCACCCTCAGCCAAGGTGCCCCCTTGCTCCCTCCTGCACCCAGCCAGTGAACAAAGTGCTCACCCACTGGGAGCACAAGGCAAGCCCTACTGCTCCGTAGCCGTGCTGTCCGTGCTGGGGGTTGTGGGGAGACCTGCCAGCCAGTGTTTCAATGAAACACTGTCTGGGGAGAGTCTCTCAGGCAGTGAGGAGGCAGGGAAAGGAGCTCCCACGAAGCAATTCCATGAACTGCTGACTGAGGAAGGGAAGCTCTGACGGGCTCTGTTCACGGCATTAGCCCCCCCCTTGCATATGACATCACGTGCATGGGGTGTGGCTTGGGGCGTGCGTGTGTGCCTTGCCCGTGCAATTGTAAAACCTAGGGGGCAGGGGAGCTGCCGGAGGACTTTGTCCTCTGGCTGTGACCAACCTCCCTACTCCACTGAATACAAGTCTGAATAGAGGTCTGCTACTCTAACCACCACACCATGCTGGCTCTCATTTAGAGAAGGAAGGAATGGAGACCCCTTCCCTATGTTTCAAGTCACGTGGATGATTCCTCAGGGTGACCTATATCTCTGGTTCTTAGGAAGCATTCAAGAAGTAAGCATGGATGTTCTTAAAATCAGGTGCAGAGCCACCATTGCCCAGACATGTTCAGAGAACACGAGCCGCCATTTCCCTAGGGTTCGCCCCGCAGCCTCTAGCCACACCCCCTTCATCTGTTGACTTGCGGGGCATGGCCAGACTCACAAACAGGGCCATTCAACCCTGTTCACGAGACTCTTCAGCCAGTGCTGGGTTTCCAGCCTGGCTGGGAGCACCTCTCTATCTCACAAGGCAGAGAGAAGCACTCCCAGGCAGACTGGGAACACAGCGCTGGTTGAGGTCCCTCGCAAACGGGGCTGAGTGGTCCCGTTTTCGGATCTGGCCCCTTCCCCTCCATCAGCGTCAGATAAAGGGAGTGTGGTTAGAGTGTGCATGCACTAGCACATGTATCTATTTAAAACCAAATAGGGGCCTTTGGCAGGGGATTAGACCTCAGCAGCCGGCAGCTTCCTGCATCTTTATGTAAAATATGCTGCTTTGGTACATCTCTTATATTAATTCTCCTGGGTGTGCCTTGGAATGTGCATCCCAGCACGCACCTGATTGGCTGGGCAGCGGAGGTGCCTGATTGGCTGAGGCACACCCAGGAGAATTGGCCCACTGGGCGGCAGCAGAGGCAGGCCCGGCCACGGCAGCGGTTGCGGCGGGTCCGGCCGCAGATGCGAGGCAGCAGCGGAGGCAAGGCAAGGCGGCGGCGGGTCCAGCCGCAGCAGCGGCACCTTGGCCACCATGGTGGCACTTGGCCCAGCAGCCTGGGCCCGGCCGGAGACTGGGGCAGGTGTGGGGGGAGAGATAGCTGGCCCCAAAGAGCGCACAGATGCTCTGTGTGGGGGTTGGCTAGTTACTGATATTGAAGATATTGAGAAGTGGGCCTCTGAAGATTGCTGTGAATTGTGGCCCCTCCTTGAAATCCCCCATTACTGAGACACCTCAGATTGCAATATGGTGGTTTTAATCCTGAAACCAAGGGCCAATGCGTCCTACTTTGGAGGCCCATGTGCAAGATCAGCCTTTTGAGGCCTCTTAGCTCTCGAGACACGAAATCCAAACCCATCACCGCCACCTGAGCACAAATATAATAACTGATCTCTTGCCACACTTCAGCCAACCCCCGGACTTGCTGCCTGAGGCAGCTTCTTCACCCTGCCCCATGGCGGAGCCGCTCCTGAATGTGAAATGCCATGCCTCCGATATACTACTGCAATGGTACACCAAGAAAGAATCTGATTCAGACGCCAAGGAACAAGCAGCTCCAGATCTAGCCTATCAGGAAGCTCAGCTGGAGCGGGGCTGGGGGGACTGAACTATGACACCATGGAAATATTTTCATGCCATGATAATAATCACACCGGTGGTAGCACAACTCCAGCCCACTAGATTCTGGGAGTGGGTTTTTTCATTTTACATCAGTTCATTGCTCCTTCATTTCCTCTCTTACCTCTTGGGGCACTGTAGTTAAGTAAATGAACACACACACACACACACACCCCAACACACACATCACACACACACACACACACACACACACACCACACACACACACACACGTGCTGCCTTCTTTTGACTCAGGCTTTTAGTCCATCCAGCCCAGAGTTGGCTTCTCTCACTCAAAGGTTCCAAACCTCCGCTCCAGATATTGTTGGACAACAACTCCCATCATCCCCAGTCACGGCAGCCAAAGGCCCTTGGGAGTTCTAGTCCGGCAACATCTGGGAGCCCAAGGTTGGGAACCCCTGCTCAAATTGATAGCAGCTCCTGGAAAAAGAAGTCTTTCCTAGCCTTGCTGTTTCAGATGCTTCTAGATGTTTAACCTGGGACCTTTGGAATGAAAAGCAGTTGCATTTCCATGGACCAACAGACCTCAAAGGTTGCAGCCAATGATTTTTGTACCTTCACACCAATCCTGTGTAGTGGGTTACCTTGCCTCATCCCTAGGGTTGCCAACTGTCCTGCACTGCGAGGGATGTCCCAACTCATCCCATCCCGTTCGGGATTGTCCCATTCGGGACTCAATTTCTCCTGCTTTTTGACTTTGCTTTTAAAACTGTTTTGACTTTTCCCCCTTTTACCTGTACTTCTAAAGCTGCTGCTATGCCATGGCAGCGGTGGACAGGCATGGGGGCGAGAGCTCTCCTGCCTCTCAAATTATGTGGAGTCCAGCTAGCTGGGGCTTGGGGTGGGTGTGCAGGCAGGAAGTGAGGTGCACAGAGGCCTGAAATTGGCCTGATCTGCTTCTTTGGGGAGGAAGGCGTGTCCGGGTAAGAGACTCTTTCGCCTCCTTCTCTCCTCATCTCGCCTCCTGCCCCAGCACACCTGTGGCCAGGGCACCTGCCCCAAGGTCCAGCCAGCCAGACTTCACATCATGTGGGAGGTGGGAGAGCTCTCACCACCATCCCTGCTCCACGGCCGCCATGAGGCAGCAGCCAGCCATCCAACCACCCACCATGGTGGTGATGGTGACCACCACTACATAAGCACTCCTGGCGGCTGCCAATTGAGGCCAAGATAAGCCCTGCCCCTAGGTGGCCCCTCCTAGCCCCCCACATCCTGATTTCAGCCAACACAATGTTGGCAACCCTACTCACCCCATAGGGCAAAATGGATGTGGGGGTAATTAGTCTCAGTGGGACATAGGAACGTAGGAAGCTGCCTTCTACCGAGTCAGACCATTGGCCCATCTAGCTCAGCATTGTCTGCACAGACTGGCAGCAGCTTCTTCAAAGTTGCAGGCAGGAATCTCTCTCCGCCCTATCTTGGAGATGCTGCCAGGGAGGGAACTGGGAACTTAGATGCTCTTCCCAGATCGGCTCCATCCCCTGAGGGGAAGATCTTCCAGTGCTCACACATCAAGTCTCCCATTCATATGCAACCAGGGTAGACCCTGCTTAGCTAAGGGGGCAAGTCATACTTGCTACCACAAGACCAGCACAAGATCATCCACACTTCCAGGCAGGCAGCGAGTGGGCATTGGGCAGGTGGGCCAGCAGGGAAAGGCTTTGCTTCACTCACCTTCCCCTTCCCCCCAGACGATTGCCAAAATGTTGTTGGAAGCACCGACCATGCTCTCGACATGATCCATTCTCGCAGTGCTGGGACAACACTTCCCAACCTCCGGGTATCCCACAATGCACACACACTGAGCACAGTGCATTGGAGGATTCTTCCAGGAGACGGGCACTCTAGGCGTCCATCTCTTTGTGTGGCCCTGCTGGAAGTAACCTGAGCTCCCACACAAGCAGGAATCCCAGGTTAAGGCAGCACTCCCTCCCTTGACCTTGGATAACAGCCGTGCTAAAAGGCCATGCTAGATGGCACTGCCCCACCAGCACTGGGCCCATTCCCAGAGGTTCTCACATGTAGCCTAACCCAGGTTGAACTTCCCTAGCCTGGGTAGGTTGCATGTGAGAACAGCCTCAATGTCTATCAAATATAGACAGGTACTACATCCTATAAATCAGGGGTTCTCAATCTTGGATCTTCGGATGGCGTTGGATTACAACTCCCACCCTGCCCAGCCACAATGACCATAGTGGCTGAGGATTACAAGGGTTGTAGTTCAAAATCTAGAGACCCAAGGTTGAGAACCCTCAACATTAGAAGCTTCTGCCAATTCAATTCTTGGTCCATCCAGCTGAGTATTGTCTATACTGACTCGCAGCAGCTCTCCAGGTTTTGAGGCAGGAGCCTTTCCCACCCTACCTGGAGATTCTGCCAGGAATTCAACCTAAGGCCTCCTGCGTGCAAAGCAGGGCCCTGCCACTAAATTTGCATGCAGAAGAATTCAGTAATGCTTACATGCAGAAGGTCCCAAGTTCCTTCCCTGGCATCTACAGACCAAGAGAGAGACACTCTGAGAGACACTATCTGAGAGACACTTCTGCCTGCAACTTCGGAGAAGCCGCTGCCAGTCTGTGTATACTGAGTCCGACCAATGGTCTGACTCAGTATAAAGCAGCTTCCTATGTTCATAAATTACATCTCCATCCCCAGTGCCATTGCATGTCAACAACTGAATCCTGCTATATATGTACTGTCAGAAATCTGAAATCAAGAATCGTTGGGTGTCAAATCCTGATATCAAATACTCGGAGAATATTTGGCAAGTTTGACTATTCAGGGAATATCTGGAGGATATTTGACATCAAATCGCTCCAAGGAGAAAAATAATTTCTGCTCTAATCTGGACGTTCCTTGAAAGCAGCGGCCCCTTTCCCTCCAGCCCATCTGAACAGTTGGCTCACTTGGCTTGACTCATTATTTCGGCTGGGAAAGTCACTATATGAATTAATAGCAGATTTCCCAGCTGAAAATAAATGTTTACCAGTGTAATCGTTCCCCCCATCCCCCTCTCTCTTTTGGCAGAGATCTGGCTTTTTGTCTGACAAACTCCCCCCTTTTTTGGCTCATACATCCCTGAGGTGTGTAATTAAAGCAAAGGAATTTACACATAGTACTTTAGGAGCTTAATGAATAGGAAACTCAGAATATTTCATTGATTTGGTGCATGCTTTACTATCGGGGTGGTGCATTTCCTTTGTAAATTAAAAAGGGGAAAGAGAAAAAGAGAAAGAGGCCATAATAACATGTGCATTCAACCCAGTTCAAAGGGGCAGGGGGGGAGGGGGGAAATGGGTTTTGTTTCTACATTCTAATTTAAATTAAAACACACACTGGAAAAGAGCAATTCAGACTGAAGCCAATGGGCTTTGCAACTTTAATATGGTGCTCTATTTATAAACCATACCTTGCTGCCACAGATCAAATTCCACTTAGCGTTGGTGCCTGTGTGCATCTCTCTCAGTGTGTCTCTTTCTCTCTCCATCATTCTCCACTGCAAAATGGGGGTGTCCCTTCCTGCTCGCTAACAACTGTTCAGCTCTTCTTAAAGGTAAAGTTGCACCATTGATGTCAACTCCTGGCGACCACAGAGCCCCGTGGTTGTCTTTGGGAGAATACAGGAGGGGTTTGCCATTGCCTCCTCCCGTGCAGTATGAGATGACACCTTTCAGCATCTTCCTACATCGCTGCTGCCCGATATAGGTGTTTCCCATAGTCTGGGAAACATAGTCTGGGAAACATAGTGGCTTCCCATCGTCTGGGAAACATACCAGCATTGATTTGAACCGGCAACCTCTGGCTTGCTAGTCAAGTCATTTCCCCGCTGTGCCATTAGGTGGCTTCAGCTCTTCTTACCAAATACAAAAATACACATGGTTGTCCATGCTTATGTTTTACATCTGGATATGTTGCATCTGACAACAGAGCTGTACTCAAAATCAGAACTTGGCTAGGAGAAGCCGCCCCCCCACCCCCGCCGCTGCCAGTTTGGGTGCTGTGTGCACTCCCGGTATTGGATTGTGTATTAGATAAAAACAAGGCCATGGGGAGGAGCTGTAATCGGCCACACAGGCCCCATCCTGTCCCACTGCCTCCAAGGCCTCCTCAGTCGTTTCTGAGGCCACCTCGCTAACCTCTTTTCCGCCTCACGGTGCATCAGTGGAGAGAACAGGAGAGCCTCACCCCATGATCCAGAGACGTAGGGAGTGCCCCACTGCTGTCACGGGGGTGGGTGGGAGCTGCCCTTGAGAACACAGGCCGTCTATGCCCTCCCTGCACCACTGGCAAGGTCAGAGGCAGGGAGCTTGCTTGTCTGTCATGTCCCGGTCCAGATTCCATCCCAGCTTCGGAAGGAGGTAGGTAGGAGGAAAAACCCTCCTACCCAGCCGGGGCTCGAAATGAAACACAAAATGTATACATGCACATCCCTATGAAGAAGCACCTTTTAAAGGAGTGGCTCCCTTACATTTGGCATGAGGAGAGCAACGGTCCCTCTTCAGCCCAGCACAGGGTCCTTTGGGCAGGGCGTACAGGGCGTCCGCCCCCAGCCCTGCACTCAGACAAGCCCTGTACTGTCCGAGTGAGAAGCCTGCTCTCTCTCCTCAACTGGGTGCCAGGCAAGACCAGCCCCCACTATCAGGGCCGCACCTGCTTTCCTCACAGCTGGAGCCCAGAGAGTGCGGCTGCCACTCACCACTCGGAGAGGAGGCCCATGGCCTACAGATGCATGCACACTCTCTCCCCAGCACCCACCACATTAGGCGGCTAAGTTGGCTGTGAAAAAAGCTGGTGCAGCCGCCATGGTGGGGACTGGGCCTGCCTGGCGCCCAGTTGAGAAGAGAGAGCAGGCTGCTCACACAGCCAGTGCAGGGCCAGTCTGAGTGCGGGGCTGGGGGCGGCTGCACTGCACGCCCTGCCCAAAGGACAGCCCTGTCACCACCGATTTCCTGGGCTGAAACGAATGGAGATCTCCTCACATTGTATGTTTTCCTACACCTCCCAGTGATAGCCAATGATGTGGAGCTGGGAGGGGGACCTGGGTCCAGCAGCCACAGAGTGGAGAAAGCAGCTGGGCGGGGGGGGGGGGGCTGGCTCTGTCCCGCACCACTGGAGCCGAGCAGCTGCAGCGCTAGCTTGGGCGGGGGGAGTGGGCTGGGAGGAGGCGCGGGACCCCCCCACACACACTCTCTCTCTCTCCACTGCCCCCAGCTGGAAGAGTGGGGCAAACACTGTTAATCACAATGCCCCAGACATTGCTTCTCTCCTCTTCCTTCTAGCCCTTTAACCCGAGTGTTCAGGTGAGCCTCTTGCAAACTAGGCAAAGCTGAACTGGAATCTTGTTATCTAATCAATTTGGTTACTAGATGTGGTCAAGGGGTTTTTTTTGTGTGTTTTTTAAATGAAGGATATTTCCATATGCCAGTTATTAGGAGTGACAGCTAACATGTTTTGCATATTGGTAGGCTTCATATACAACCCCCACACCTCCCCACCACTATTTGTCTCATTATATATGTTAAGGAAGCACTTTTGGTTTCCTGGGAATATGTACTCTTGTACTTGTATCCCCAAGCTATCTATCTATCTATCTATCTATCTATCTATCTATCTATCTATCTATCTACAATATACTAATTTTAAAACCTTTTTTGGCAAGAAATAATTATAGAATTACTGACACAAGTTTAATGTTAGAGTATATGCAGGGATACCTTGAAAAGAGGTCTTGCAACATTTTCTTTTCTTCCCTGAACTTTGCAATGTTTTTAATTTAGATTTATCAACTAATCAAATGCCAATTGTGTTGTCTTTCAGTTACCCTTTGCGTCAGGGGGGCTAGCCAGACTTTTTTTTTTTTTAAGCACTGCTTGAATTTTATTCAATTTAATGTTTGATTCCTTGGTGCTTTTTTTAATGTAGATGAACTGAAGAAACAACTTTAGGGACTGCAAGGAGAGGTACATGAAGTAGCCAGGGCCCACTCAGTGTAATGCAACCTTAGTCTCAGCCCCAAACACAGAACAGGTTTCTGTGTTCTGGCAGAAGGTTATTATACCAATGTATATAATCATCCTGAGAGAAGAATTGTAGAGAGAGACGAAATGAATGGTTTTCAACAAGGCTCTACCAGCAGTTACGTTTGATTTCACCTGTTCATTAATAACCAAAGTGCTTATACTCTTCCTCCCACCCCCAATGCTTTAATGCAGCTGTTTTCAAAACATTGGCCAGATTCACATGTCACACACACACACACACACACACACACACACACACACACACGCCACTTGCTCTCCTGTCCGAATGTGGACATAACACAGAGCATCCTCTTTGCAGTCAGCGAGACTGCAGAGAGGACGAGGAGCTGACTGTGCGGGCTTCCTTCTTGAAGGAAGGTCACGCCGTAGCTGAGAGAGGAGCTTCCTCCCTCAACTCTGGTTCCACGGGGACGCAGCCTGCAGTTCTGCATTCGGACGTACTGCATGCTGTGCGGAAACATGGGTTGCAGCGACGAAACTCACTATGACCCGAAGGTTCAGATTGGAGTCCCAAATCTGAACCCTCAGTTGTGTGGCTGCACCAAACCCGAATTGAACGAATTTGCATGTAACATCCACAGAACCGCTGGCCTATTCAACTGCAGTTCCACATTATGTGCACGTTTATTTATTTATTTATTTATTTATTAGAAACATTTAATATACCGCCCACTCCAAAGACTCTGGGCGGTTCACAAAAACATGCAAACAAGGCAACATTAAAAATTACATTCTAAATTAAAAACTAAAGTAACTAACAGAAAACAAATAGGTAAACTACAGGGCAAAAGCCTGGCGAAAAAGAAAAGTCTTCGATAGAGATTTGAAGATCAGTAAGGAATCTGGAGGGGAAGAGAGCTCCAGAGAAGTGGGGCAGCAAGCGAAAAAGCCCTTTTGCGGGTCTGAGAGCCCTGAACCTCCCGGAAATCAGGGACCGACAAGAGGGCCATCTGAGATTATCTAACCGGACGGGATGTAACTGGATGGGAGAGGCGGGTCTGTAGGTAGACAGCCGCTAAGCCCCGCAAAGCTTTGAAGGTCTCTGTGGCCTTCTGTGTTCCAATGAAACTTGGAGCTTCCTCAGAAACTTTTGAAGGGTTCTTCAGTGAGAAGATCAGTCATGGTGGCCAAGGTTTCCTAAAAGGAAATCTGCCTTCAGTGGATGGAATAATTAAATGTCTGTCCATGCAAAAATGTGGAGTGCCTTGTTCAAAAAATACCTGCCCCTTGCAATAAATGTACAATCATCTTGGGAATCCAAGTGTCTTCCTTCAAAATATCCTCCCTCCTGAAATTAGAGCCTCCCCATCTCTGACAACTTTTTAAAAACCTTTAAAGATGCGTCTGTTCACCTAGGCTTTCCATTAAATACTGTTTTGACAGTTTTAACACTGTTTTCAAACATTTAAAATTTTAAATTGTAATGTTTTAATTTTTTGTTGTGGTTTATTTTAACTAATGTTTTAATTTTTCTGTTCTCATTTATTTTGTTTTGTTGTAAACCGTCCAGAGACCTAAGTTTTGGGTGGCATAAAAATATGTTCAACAAATAAATATAAATAAATAAATATAAATAAGATTTTTATTGCAAGAGAATTCAATTTTGGAATGAAAGTTATGCAGATGTGTAAAATAAAGAAGTTATTTGTGTGTATGTTTGTGTGTGTATATGTTTATTTTACATATAATGTATATTATATTGAAATGTTAAGGAAGGCCCACACATGCTGATTTGCCCTCAGCCCCCACATCCCATTAGGGACAGCCCTGGGTGGCTGTCTGAAGTCCAACAGGTAAACCCCCTGCCTGCAGCCTGAAGGGTTAACAATCCAAGAAAGGTTTTAGCACTTGCAGCTGCTGAATGTTTCGACTACCCTGAATGCATGAGTGGACTTATTGCCTCTTTTGGAAATGAACAGGTCCAACTTGCTGATCAAATAATAATAATAAACTTTATTTGTTAGCCGTCCCATAACAAATTGTTCTCTGAGTGGCTTACAACACAACATTAAAACATGAGATAAAGCTACAGAATACATTAAAATCATAATAGACCAAAAAAGTGTGTGTGGGGGTACTAAATACAATACCAAAAAAAATTAAATGCTTTTTAAAAAATCAGTTACAATCAGATCAAAATTTTACAAATTTAAAAGGCCTGAGTGAACAAAAAGGTCTTCACTTTGCATCTAAAAGAACAAAGTGATGAAACCAGGCGAACTTCACGGGGAAGGCTATTTCATAAACGGAGTGCCGTCGCCAAAAAGGCTCTCTCCCTAGTAGCCACCCACCTCACCTTGTCTGGCAGAGGCACCTGGAGGAGGGCCTCCAAAGAAGATCTTAAGGTCCGAGTTGGGACATATGAAGCAAGGTGCTCTCTCAAGTAACCTGGTCCCAAGTCATTTAGGGCTTTAAAGTTTAAAACCAGCACTTTGAATTGGGCCCAGAAACAGACTGGGAGTCTCTTTCTGGGCCCAAACTTCTGCAGCTGATGAACATAGGAACATAGGAAGCTGCCATATACTGAGTCAGACCATTGGTCTATCTAGCTCAATATTGTCTTCACAGACTAGCAGCGGCTTCTCCAAGTTTGCAGGCAGGAATCTCTCTCAGCCCTATCTCGGAGAAGCCAGGGAGGGAACTTGAAACCTTTTGCTCCTCCCAGAGCAGCTCCATCCCCTGAGGGGAATGTCTTACAGTGCTCACACTTCTAGTCTTCCTTCTTGAACTAAGCACTGGCGTGATATGATCAAAACATCCAGTCTGTTCATAATCTAGCAGCTCTATTTTGTACCAGCTGCAGTTTCCGGACCATTTTCAAAGGCAGCCCCACATACAATGCATCGTACAACACAAACACATCAAAGAGCTCACTGTGTGCCCAAGAGCACACATGGGTATCTGGATAGTTTGACTGTGTACAAGTCTGGTCACCATATCTCAAAAACGATATTATAGAACTGGAAAAGATGCAGAAGACGGTGCCCCTTATGATCATGGGTAACTGATCATTCCTTATGAGGCAAAGGCTACAATATTTTGAGCTTTTTTGTTAAGGAAAAAGGCAACTAAGGGAAGACATGACAGAGGTCTATAAAAGTATGCATGATGTGGAGAGAGTAGATAGGGAGAAGTTCTCCTCTCATACACACCACACTAGAAACAGGGGTCATCCCATTGTAGAATCCAAGGGAAAGAGTTGCGGTATGCAAGGACAAGACCGTGGAGTGGAATCAGGAATATTATTAGTTTAATGAAATAGATATTATGTACAAACAGGCAAATGCAGTCTGCTTTTCAGTGCTCTTGCTGCTGGCTGTTTGTTAGCAATATCTACTGGGCAATATCCGGTTTGGCAAATGCCACCCATTAAGGTGCGAGGGTGTAAAAGATTCAGATAAAACAGAAGGGGACAGAGCAGAACCACATGAAGAGCAGACAGGAGGCTGTGCTAGCTGGTCAAAGAGATCCAAGAGCCAAAAGAAAAAGAACATACACCAGGTAAGAGATGCAGCGTATAGGTGCTTATATGCCAATGCCAGAAGGGTGAGCTGGAGTTCTTGGTTGCTAACAGAGAAATAGATATAGTGGGCATAATGGAAACATGGTGGAACAGTGAGAACCAGTGGGACACTGTTATCCCTGGGTATAAACTCTATAGAAAGGACAGGGAGGGGCACCTTGGAGGTGGAGCAAGGACGGGATAGAATCGAACAAGCTAGAAAACCTAAGAGGACCGGAGTCCTCCACAGAAACCCTGTGACAATACAAGGCCTGAAATACAAGCCCCCCATGTACTGGGGACATGTTATCACCCTCCGGATCAAAACGCCGACAGTGACTGGGAATTGCAGAAGGAATTGCAGATAGGGCTTTGGGAGGGACTTGCAGATAGGGCTTGGGCCTGATCCAGCAAGTCTCTTACATTCTTCTGACTTTGGGTTATGAAAGAGCATATCCATCATTTCCTGAACAGCCTCGGCTTTCACTGTGAGCTAGGAAGGCAAAGAGCAAACGGCTGTGCACCTTCCTGACCATTCCTTGGGTGAGAACGTCATTTTCCCTTGGAGACAAAATGGCTTTTCCGTAACAATGTCCTGCTACACCCCAGAATAAAAAAGAGCCAGAAGCCACAACACACAAGACTGGAGAAATATGTTTTATACATGCCAGGGGGAGAGTGAGCCGAGTCGCATTTCAGCGCTGACTATTTTGTTCCACTTCACGAAATCCTTTCCTGCTGCCTCTGATTCCACCCTCCCCCCGCCTACTGATCTCAATATATTTGGTCATATTATGCAAGTGTCAGATTTGACACTTAAGAGAAGGGAGACTTTGCTTCGAGTGAGAAATGAGGGTTCTGACTGCCGTAGAACAACAGCTCCTGGGATGGATCATCATAATCAAGATTCCACATTTTGGAACACGCAGGTTGCCTGTAGATTTCCAGTGGCAAAGTAGGACATTGCGGCAAAAACTATAGGCTTGTTCACATGATCAGTAATTGGGTAGGAAATGTGTCCTACCCAGGTTCAGGAGCTGTGCGCTTCCACATTTTGGTCATCTGTCACAAAAACCTAGGTAGGGACATAGGATGCTGCCTTCTACTGAGTCAGACTATTGGTCCATCTAGATCAGTATGGTCTGCACAGACTGGCAGCAGCTCTCCAAGGTTTCAAGCAGGGGTATCTCCCAACCCTACGTACAGACAGACAGAGCCATCCTATCCCCTAACTCCCCTCCCACACTTCTAATTGGGTTTTCAATGGCAGGTGACCACAAATCAGAAATGCACACAGCTCACAAACCTGGGAAGGACATTTGTCTTGCCCAATTACTGATCATGTGAACAAGTCTATTGTTTGTGCCACAACTTCCTACTTTGCCACTGGAAATCTACAGGCAATCTGCATGTTACAAAATGTTGAATCTTGATCATGATCTGCTCCTGGCACTGTTTCTCCTGGAGCCTTCTTATTTATTTGCATATTGTCTTAAAGAAATCTAGGTAGTGGATTGCGCCACCATCCCATGATAGAGACATCATAGAGGACTATGAAATCATGCGGGAAAAGTGGATAGAGAGACATTCTTCTCCCTCTCACATAGCACTAGAACCAGGGGTCATCCCATGAAATTGATTGCTGGTAAATCTAGGACCAACAAAGGGAAGTACTTTTTCACATAAACGCATAATCCGCTTGTGGAATTCTCTGCCACGAGATGTGGTGACAGCCAACAACCTGGATGGCTTTAAGAGGGGTCTGGATAACTTTATGGAGGAGAGGTCTATCAACGACTACTAGTCGGAGGGCTATAGGCCACCACCAGCCTCCAAGGCAGGATGCCTCTGAGTCCCAGTTGCAGGGGAGTAACAGCAGGAGAGAGGGCATGCCCTCAACGCCTGCCTGTGGGCTTCCAGCGGCATCTGGTGGGCCACTGTGTGAAACAGGATGCTGGACTAGATGGGCTTCCTTGGGCCTGATCCAGCAGGGCTGTTCTTATGTTCCTATCCCCACCCCACCCCACCCACCCCAGGTGGCCTCACTCTGTAGAAGAGCAAACTGAGGGGAGATATGTTAGCCACCTTAAAAGCGGTTTGCTAACTTGGCAAAGAGGCACTTTTTAACATGGTGATTCTCTGTATTTAGCAGGGGGAGAGCAACTGGACACTTCGGACACATGACGCGAAGACCCAGCTCCCTAGAGAAGTCCATAATGCTGAGGAAGTTGAAGGAAAGAGAAGAAGAGGACAACCAGCAGCAAGGTGGATGGACTCGATGACGACAGCAATGAATGCACCACTGAGAGACCTTAAAGGCCAAGTGGAAGACAGATCATTCAGGCATTGAATCTATCTGTGTGGTCACTAAGAGTCAACACCGACTTGATGGCACTTAATCAATCAATCAATCAATCAGATTCAGACTAGACATTAAGAGGGATTTCCTGATTGTGGGAGCTGCTTGCCTGCTTTCAGCAGCAGTGGACTTTCCTTCTCTAGAGGTTTTCCAACAGTGGCTGGCTGGCCTTCTGTCAGGAATGCTGGAATGCTGAATTCTGTCAGTTTCCTGAACTGAGTAGGAGGGATGTATGAGATTGACTTCCAAGGCCCCTTCCAACTCTTAATATTCTGTGACCCCACCGTTGTGTCATAGAGTTGGAATAGTGGGCACCTGGAGGCTAGTCCATGACCCAAAGAATGGTTTAATCAGGGTTGGCGCAGCCTGCAATATAAATGGCAATCAAAATCCTGCACCAAAAGGAAGCTGCATTTTATGAACTGTGCCTGTTACAACAAGGCAGGCCCATTTCCTTGTATTTTCCATAATTTGTGCTGTACCTTTTGCTGTTTTGTTTCATGCATTCTGGTTTTGTTAATGATAGGGAAGGACAAGGCTCGATTGAGGAAGCATCACCACATAACCCCTGGGAACCTTGGGCTTGTTCACATGAGCATTAACAAGCGTCCTACCCAGTTTCAGGAGCTGCGTGCTGCGCTCCGAATTTGTGATCGCCTGCGAGGGGGAAACAAAATAAGAGGTGCAGGCCATGGTAGGAACAGAGGAACATAGGCAGCTGCCTTCTACCGAGTCAGACCCTTGGTCCACCTAGCTCAGTACTGTCTACACCAGGCCTGCTCAATTTAGGCTCCCCCCAGCTGGTTTTGGACTACAACTCCCATAATCCCCAGCCATGGTGGCCAATAGCCAGGGATTATGGGAGTCGTAGGCCAACATCTGCAGGAGGGCCCAAGTTGAGCAGGCCTGGTCTACACAGACTGGCAGCGGCTTCTCCAAAGTTGCAGGCAGGCGTCTCTCTCGCAGCCCTGTCTTGGAAATGCCACCAGGGAGGGAACTTGGAAGCTTCTGCAGGCAAGCAGGCAGGTGTTCTTCCCAGAGCAGCCCCATCCCCTAAAGGAGATTTCTTACAGTGCTATAGCACTAGCAGTGGTCTGCTAGCCTCCGCTCCCACCGGTTTGGCAGGCTCTGTCCTCCCTGCAGCTGTACGAAGGAGGCAGGAGAGGAAACCCTCCAATGCAGCTACTGCTTAGCACAGACCCTGGATCCCCCTACCTACCTTGTTCTTCCCTTGCAGATGGTTAGAAAATCGGGAGCAGGCAGGCACCGCTTCTCCTACCCAGGTCAAGGCCGTTTCAATGAGCCTCTTGCTTCTTGTCTCTTTATCTATGGCCTGCACCTCACCACCACCCCACTGAATTACCGGAGGGCCATGTGTGTGTTGGAAGAAAGAGGGGTTACCTGGAAGGGAAGGTATCAGGAGCCAAGCACACAAAGCCCCCTGTCCAGTAAGCTGCAAGGCTGTGGGGGAAAGGATCATGGCCTGAGCGATGCCGTGGAAGTCAAAGGAACGCAAGGACCCTGATAGCAGGGTCCGCCCTGGTTGCCTATGAATGGGAGACTAGTAGTGTGAGCACTGTAAGATCTTCCCCTCAGGGGATGGAGCTGCTCTGGGAAGAGCATCTGAGGTCCTTGGAGAAGCCGCTGCCAGTCTGTGTAGACAAGACTGAGCTAGATAGACCATGGTCTGACTCAGTATATGGCAGCTTCCTATGTTCCTATGACAGAAGGAGAAGGGGCTGGTCATCCATGAGGAGAAGCTGTGTGTTACAAGGCCGGATTAAGCTAGTGCGAGGCCTGTGGTATATGTTATAAAGGGGCCCTAAATTTTTAAAAATGCACATAAATATTAAAACATAAATTATTTACTTGCATAGTAAAGTAATGCAATTTTTTCATTTGCTATATTTTGGAGTATGGGAGACCAAGCCACAAACTCACACTTACTACAACAACAGTGAACATTTTTATACCGTTTTTCCAATCAAAATTCTCAACGTGGTTTACATAGAAAAATAAAGAGTGGAGAGATGCTTCTCTGTCTCCAAAGGGCTCACACTCTAAAAAGAAAAATGTGGTAGGCACCAGCAACAACCACTGGACAGATGCTGTGCTGGGCCTTCTCTTAAAAGGCATATTTAGCAGAGAAGGGTTATTTTATATAACATGGACCAAATAAAACAGGTAAAGTTTTAACTTTAATTCCCAGTTGGAAGCTGGGCATGCGGGGCCCTCAAAAACGCGGGGTCCGTAGCAAATGCTACATTTGCTACTACATTAATCCACCATAGCGTGTGTATCAGGGAAGTTTCCTATGAGCTGCGGGACTGATGGTTTACTGTTTGTGCAGGGCTTTCCAGCTGAGCGCTGGTGTGGCATTGTGGTGAAGGCTGCAAGCCTACACATGTATATGGGAACTAAGCCCCACTGGATACAGCAGGACTTGCTGCTGGTTACACACACATCAACTCTGCTGCAGGAGCATGAAATGGAAGCCACAACATCTCTCTGGTTCGAGGCCTGTCTCTCTGCCACAAACTCAGTAGGCAAGCCACTCGCTCAGCCTCACTGCCACACACCCCACACACCCCGCTTCTCTAGTATGACCAGCAGCAAGGTGGATGGACTTGATGACGACAACAATGAATGCACCACTGAGAGACCTGAAACGGCCAAGTGGAAGACAGATCATCCTGGAGAGAATCTATCTAGGTGGTTGCTAAGAGACGACACCGACTTGACGGCACTTAATCAATCAGTCAATCAATCAATCAATCAACATTGCCCTACTTTGCAGGGTTGTTGCAAGAATGACTGAGATAAGGAGTACAGTTGGGTTTTGGCTTTTTTTAATCTACGGCATTTAAAATAAGCAGCAGGAGATTCCTTTGGGGAAGGGGTTATCAAACTTGGGTCCCTGGTTGCCATGGAACTATAGTTCCATCATCCCCAGCCACAATGGCTGAAGACCACTCTGGCTGTGGATGATGGAAGTTGTAGTTCACCAAGACCTGGGGACCTAGGCTTGAGAAGCCCTGCTTTGCTTTAGGGACATCTGCCCCATGATACAGACTACCACCAGAAGACTCCAGAGGGGTACCAAGAGTTTCCCATAGCTCCAAGCCCCTTCCACAATAGTCCTTGACTGTTCCTCATTGCACCATTTAATCTTTGGAGTAACAGCTGGTGAAGACACTGCCTATGAAAACTGAGGATTGGGGAGGAGAGCAAGTCTTGTGGTAGTGACCATAAATTGGGGAGGAGGAGGATTGGGGAGGAAGAGGATTGGGGAGGAGAGCTAGTCTTGTGATAGTGAGCATAAATTGGGGAGGAGGAGGATTGCGGAGGAAGAGGATTGGGGAGGAGAGCTAGTCTTGTGGTAGTGAGCATAAATTGGGGAGGAGGAGGATTGGGAAGGAAGAGGATTGGGGAGGAGAGCTAGTCTTGTGGTAGTGAGCATAAATTGTTCCTTTTGCTAAGCAGCATCTGCCTTGGTTTGCATTTGTATGGGAGACTGCATGTGAGCACTGTCTGCTATAAGTGGCACATGCCTCCATATGCTGAAACAAGTTCAGCAGCTTGATGAGTGAATGTCCTGGCCTCTATTTCATTTAATGCAGCCTTCCCCGAGATCCGCAATTGAATCTACATCCTGCAATGTGCAGATTTGTTCCAAACACTGCAACTCTAACAGAGCATAACATTTTGGGGCCATATGCAGGGGGTGGGAACCAATCATTCCATTCCCTTGGGGTTAGACAAGGGGAAAATACGCTATTTAAAGTAGCTTGGCCAATTTGACAAATATTTTCTCATACATGTGCATTATGTTTGAGGATCAGTGAATCTCAGAGGGTGTGCAGCACAGATCAAGAGTGCATCCAGACTCCTTGGTGCGGTGACTCTCACTTAATATCCAGCTGTTCCAGTTCAACTACTGAAAATTCGCAGAATTTCAGATATAAACAGAATTGTAAATCAGTTCTCACTGGATTTGACCAGATGAGTATTTTTGTCCCTTCAAGGCTACAGGGATACTGTTGAGGGGTGTGAGGAGAAACATTAAAACCCTCACACATCAGAGTATGCTCTGGTGGTAAAGAAGTTCAGCCCAAGAGATTATCTAGAGACAAGAAGATGAGTTCAAAAAACAAATAAAGATTGATTAAGAAACTAAGTGTCACATACTGAGAGAGACACAAAACAACATACCCAAACAGGCACTAGCCATCAACAACAATTCTAACTGACTCTTAACTGACCAAGAGCAGGGATCTGCAAATCCATTCGAATCCAAACTGATTCGGTGGGCCCCTGTGGGAAACAGGATGCTGAACTAGATGGGCCTTGGGCCTGATCCAGCAAGGCTGTTCTTATGTTCTTATGACTTGAACCTTGGTGATTCCAGAGATTCGGATTAGAACCACCCCTGAAAAGGGTCATTTGATTCAAATTCAAATTGAATCGACACAATTTGAATTCAAATTGATTTGAATTGATTCAACAACCATTTGGGCACCTTTTTAAAATCATTCAGGCACCCTGATTGGCTATGAAAGGTGCCAAAACAGGGTTGCATTGATCTGAATTTGAATCAAAACAATTTGAATTTGAATCAAATTGACCCAGTTTCAAACTGATTTGAATCGCAAAATTTGATTCGTGCGCATCCCTAACCAAGAGAGACCCATTAAAGTCACTCCTCATGCCTCTAGTGGCCAGAAGTGGTTATTGTGGTGCTAAGAGAAATGCTTAAGACTTCTCACTTCTAACAGACACATGGCTATATAGCAATAGCAATAGCACTTACATTTATATACCGCTCTATAGCTGGAAGATCTCTAAGCGGTTTACAATGATTTAACATATTGCCCCCCAACATTCTGGGTACTCATTTTACCGACCTCAGAAGGATGGAAGGCTGAGTCAACCTTGAGCCCCTGGTCAGGATCGAACTTGTAACCTTCTGGTTACAGGGCAGCAGTTTTACCACTGCGCCACCAGGGGCTCTTCTAATAATCTAATATATAGGTTAAACACATACGTATATTTAGACAAATGCCATGATTCCTGCACCCCACCTAGGACATGAACTGAGTCAGACCATAGACCCATCTAGCTCAGTATTGTCTGCACAGACTAGCAGCAGCTTCTGCAAGGTTACAGGCAGGAGTCTCTCCCAGTCCTATCTTGGAAGTGCGAGGGAGGAACCTTGGAACCTTCCGCATGCAAGCATAAAGATGCTCTTCCCAGAGTGGCCCCACCCCTAAGGGAAATAGCTTACAATGCATACACTTGTAGTCTCCCATTGAAACGCAAACCAGGGCAGACCCTACTTAGCAAAGGGAACAGGGTTTTATATCTCACTGGCAGAACTCTGGTCTGCAGCAGAGTTTCCTCTCAGCCACATGTTCCCAGCCTTGGGTCCCCAGTTGTTTTGGGACTACAATCCCCATCATCCATAGCCACAATGGGCTTTGGCCATCATGGCTGTGGATGATGGGAGTTATAGTCCAACTACATCTGGGAAACTCTTGCCCTACACCAAAAGATGGCTGGGCTGCACTTAAGGGGACAGTAGTTGGTTAATTCAGTGTGACTCATTACCGCTCCGGCTCATTCTTAGCGCCATTATTTGTAAAAGCAGATTGTATATGGATCATCATAAGGTCATCTTCTGCGTCTATAAATGAACACTGCATCTAGTCATCATGACTAGGAGCCATTGACTGGTCTTGCGGTAGCAAGTATGAATTGACCCCTTGGCTAAGCAGGGCATGCCCCGGTTGCATTTGAATGAGAGACTTCATGTGTGAGCGCTACTAGATGGGATGGGGGCACTCTGCGAAGAGCAACTGCATGCATGCAGAAGGTTCCAAGTTCCCTCACTGGCATCTCCAAGATAAGGCTGAGAGAGACTCCGCCCATGGGCGTACCGCTGAGGCGTAACTATAGGGGGGGCAGGGGGGGCATGTGCCCCGGGCGCCATCTTTTTTGGTCACATGGGGGGCGCCGCCATGACAAAAAAAAATTTTTATTTTTTTTTTATTTTTTGTTAATACAAATGTTTCCTGCTCAGTGCAGCAGCGCTGCAGCAGTCAAGGGAGCGCATTGGCGCCCCCCCCCCAGCGGTCCCTTGCGTGCTGCCCGCCCCCCCCCATTGCTTTGCTGGCGCCTGGCGGCCAGTCAGTGGCCTGGCTTGGCGGCGGCGGGCGGGCGCTTGTGAGGAAAAACCTAAGTATGATGTAGTATGTTGGGGGCGCGGGGGGGGGCATTTCAATGCTTGCCCCGAGCGCCGTTTTCCCTAGTTACGCCTCTGGCGTACCGTCAGTTAGGCAAGGGGAGACAGTTGTCTCCTGGCCCGCTGCCTCAAAGGGCCCCCCAGAGTCAAGTCACATGACCCATCCCGACTCCCCAGTGCCCACCCGATTGCAGCCCACTGCCCGGGCTTCCTTCGGTATTCCTTCTCTCTCTCTCTCTCTCTCTCTCTCTCTCTCTCTCTCTCTCTCTCTCTCCTTTCCCCATCTCTCTTTGGCCTCCAAGGCTCCTCCTTCCCCATCAGGGCTCACAGAGGCCCTCCGCGTGCAGCCAGTGTGTGTTTGCCGCGCCCGCCGCCCCACCCAGTTCCCTCCACTCTTCCTCCTTAGCAGAAACCTCTGCATTCCCGTCCCCTTTACTCCACCCCACCACCTTCGCAGGGCACAACCCCGTCTGCCTCCGTCTTCGCGGGAGGAAACCCAGCAGGAGCGAGAAAGAGCGGAGGAGAAGGAGGGTTAGGATCACCCGAGATCGATGCCGAAGGCCACGTCTAGATGAAAGCAAGGGTGCTTAGGCTTCTAGACTCCACGTTATTACATGACCCAAACCTGAGCTCCACCGGTGGGAGCCCTGGACTCACTACTCCAGCATCAGCCACGTGTTTATTTGTTTATTTGTTTATTTTATCAGCCCGTCTGCCCACCAGCACTTCTCTGTGATCTGTCATCTGCTCAAGTTCGCATATTATATTTTATTTTATTATTTTCATCCCCGCCCGGGCTTTTGGTAGAGAAAAGGAAGAGTGTGTCACTGCAGTGCTGTACTCCAGTATTCCCGAGGAAGGCAATCTGAAGGGAGCAACCTCGATCGATCTCTCAGCATCATGAGCAAGCTGCCTCCATTGCATGGGATAGAAGGACGACTGGTTCCAACCCCAGCAGCCATCCCCGCCTTGGCCTTGCAGTGGCTCAAATTTACAAAAGTTTACAAAAATAATAACACGGAGGTTTGTGGCGGGGGGAGGCAAGCGGAAAGTAGCAGGAGGTTCGGCATGGCGGGGTGGCTCTTGCCATCTTTCTTTCTTTTTAAACTTTCTCTCTCTTTCTCTCCCTCTCTCGCCTCAAGCCTGCCCCATCCCCTTTTTCTTTTTCTCTTCCTCTCGCTCTCTTGCTCTCAAGCCAAACCTACCCATCCTCTTCCCATCTCTTTTTAAACTTTCTCTCACTCTTTCTTTCTCTCCCTCTCTCCCCCCTCAAGCCTGCCCCATCCCCTTTTCCTTTTTCTATCCCTCTTTCTCTCTCTGGTCAAGCCTCCCCCATCCCCTTTCTCTCTCATCTTCCACACAGGTGGAGTTTGTGTTGAAGGCTCAGAACAGTGTGTGATGAAGGATCAAGGTGTAATTTTAATCAAAATTTCAGAGAAAAACTTCTCTTATTTTTTCCTCACAAGTGCTCCATGTTAAGTGGGGTGATTTGTATGAATAATGAACTGTGAGACCATGGGGGCTTGTATTATTTCCCCTTACAGATGCACTATTTTCAAGGTGAATTATCAAGAAGGCTGTGAATCCATGGAGGAGCCTCTGCTGTTTTTCTTTTTGACAAGTGTATTTATGTATTTTATTAGAATGGAATTTAATTTTAAATTAATCTGAGCCTGCCAACAAAAGTTAAATTGTAATTAAATTCATTTTAATTTGATTTATTTATTTATTTATTTAACTAACTAACTAACTAATATAAAGTGTTACTTTAATAATCAGCACCCTAAAGATTGACCTTGGCCCCCACACACCAAGTCACAGTAAGTTTCGGCTGTTGCCACTGTTAAAAAGCTGTGTATAAATGTACTGCAAGGGGCCCATTTTAAGACCTCGTTTCTGGGCCCACTCCAACCTTGGTACACTCCTGCTCCTGCCTGCAACTCTGGAGAAGCTGCTGCCAGTCTTGGTAGACGATAGTGAGCTAGATGGACCAAAGGTCTGACTCAGTAAAAGGCAGCTTCCTATGTTCCTATTTTGGCAGGACTACTTTCCATGTGCAAAATAAAGGCCCTTTGATTGCAGAATGTGGAACTATCTTTAATCTCAAAATCCAAACTAATTTCTTTTTAAAAATCTAATATTATTACTTCCATAATTTATATCCTGCTCATCTGGCTAAACACCGTAGATGCCGTGTACGTACAAATAGTAATCATCACTAAACAAAGGCAATAAAACCAGCAAATACAACCACTTATCATAATGCCTACATAAACACAGTAGGGAAGCATAATTAAATACAATTTCAAATGGGATTATAGAGAAATGTCTAAAAGATGTTCTCATTAAAACACCTAGGGTTTTTTTAAGATTTAAAAAGAAAGCTGAACACTTTTGTGTCCAATTCTGCAAGGATATGCTTATATTAATATCTTCCCGCAATGGATTCCCAAGCTCTGGGGCCAAAGCCAAAAAAGTCCTGTATTGATTCCCTGTTTGCAGTGAAGGTTCTTCCAAGCACAGCCATTTTGCAGATCTTAGTGGGTGGAAGAGCTTATAGGCAGATAAATGCTTTCTCAGATCCAAAAATCACAGGCCATATATATCCAATGGTTTGGGGACAACTACTGACAGCTACTGACTATTGAGGACTAGCAGCATGTTTGCCATAATGATAGGCAAAGTGGAGAAAAATTGGGGAGAGGAACTGTATATAGCAAGAACACCTCTCATGGGGCTGTTGTTAGTGAATATCATCCCACACAATCTCAGGGGCAGTTTTGCTCCCAAATGTGGCACCATATTTATCTGACTAGAAGACATCCCTAAATTCAAGATGGCCCCCTTAAGAATACAGATTAAATACAGGTTATAACTGCATTTATCTGAAGTGAAGAAGACTGAATTTAAGACTTTAAGATGACTTTAAGACAGGCCTGCTCAACTTGGGCCCCCCAGCTGTTTTGGGACTAAAGTAAAGTAAAGTGTGCCGTCGAGTCAATTTCGACTCCTGGTGCCCACAGAGCCCTGTGGTTTTCTTTGGTAGAATACAGGAGGGGTTTACCATTGCCTCCTCCCGCGCAATCTGAGATGATGCCTTTCAGCATCGTCCTATATCGCTGCTGCCCGATATAGATGTTTCCCCATCGTCTGAGAAACATACCAGCAGGGATTCGAACCAGCAACCTTCTGCTTGTTAGTCAAGCATTTCCTCGCTGCATCACTTAAGGTGGGTTTTTGGACTACAACACCCATAATCCCTAGCCACAGTGGCCAATAGCTAGGCATTATGGGAGTTGTAGGCCAACATCTGCAGGACAGCCGAAGTTGAGCAGCCCTGCTTTAAGACAATCCCTCCAATTTTGAACATCAAAGAACTTGGGGGGGAGGAATATTACAGGTAAATAGCAGTAATTTACTTTCCCCATCAATATGCATGGCAAGCATTCACTTACATGGGGAAATGTAAAAAGTGGGAACTCGGGAATAGAACATCCCCAGAGGGGAGCGGTTCAACCTGCAGCCCTCATTGATTGGGTCCCAGACTTCAGCCAGTTTACTTCCTCCCATGGAATTCGATGGAAGCCACTGACAAGTATTTGCATAACCTGGCCCCTTCATTTGCATAGCCGTGCCCTGGATTCTGTTTCTTGGTCACACAAGACCACACCATTTCCTTTCTTTCTATCTATCTATGTAAACCGCTTTGGGAACATTTGTTGAAAAGCAGTATATAAACCTTCATCATCATTGTGTTCGTAGACCCCGGGGTTCTTCCCTGCAAGGCCCACAAGCCAGTGGGATCTCCCATCAACCCTAAGGGCAGCTCCGTAATCGTTTATGACCTCTGCGGAGCTCTGTCCTAGGGATGTGCAAACTGCCTTGATGTTGAGCCAGTTTGGCATTGAACTGGCTCAGTTTGACAGTTCAGGGTCAAACTGAACCACCTCCTGTTTGGTTTGACCTTGGGACAATCACACACCGCCCTGAATGTTTGCGGGGATCATTAACATTTTCCAGCGTAATTATTATTATTTTAATTAACCTTACTCTTTTCCAGGGAGTTGCTAGAAGTGGTGGAGAGGTCCACAGAGGTTCCCCCTCCCTCTATCAACTTTCCTTATGGCCTCTCTGGCAGGTCTGGCTGCTTTTTGGCCTTCTCAGCTTGGCACAGCAGCCATTTTGGAGGCTGCGCACCTGTGCAATTGGCCTCTGCATGGCCTGGGGCACACAGAGGCCAATCACACAGGTGCGTGGCCTCCAAATTGGCTGCCACGCCAAGCAGAGAAGGCCAAAAACTGTCCGAACAGCCAGCCAAACCAGCTGGAGGGAAATATAAGGAAAGCCGGTGGGGGGATCCCCACCGCCATCTCCAGCAACTCCCTGGAAGGGAGTAAGGTAAAAAAATATTTTTTATATACCAAAAAACATTCACGACCCCCGCCCCAACTGAACCAAATGGTGGGGGGCGGGGGTTCAACAGGGTGCTGAACCAAACTGGCCCGGTCGGGTTCGAGTCCAGATTGGACTCAAACCAAACCAGGCCTGTCTTTTCTGTGCACATCCCTACTCTGTCCAAAGCCAATACCCCACAAACAGGGAAATTAGCTTCAAATGGGTGCAGACCAATCAACAGCATTATTTAACCTTAAGGTCCTGCAGGAAAGCGGGCCGTGGCGTGGATGCATTGGAAGGAAGGAATGAGAGCAGACACAAGTTCTTGAGAACACAGAGTTGCTTTATTGAGGGATGAGCAGTAGAGAATGTAAAGCCATAGGCCATCTGGCCCATGCTAGGTATCATTAGGAAGGGGATTGAAAATAAAACAGCTAATTTTATAATGCCCTTATACAAAACTATGGTGCGGCCACACCTGGAGTACTGCATACAATTCTGGTCACCACATCTAAAAAGGACATTGTAGAACTGGAGAAGGTGCAGAAGAGGGCAACCAAGATGATCAGGGGCCTGGAGCACCTTCCTTATGAGGCAAGGCTACAGCATCTGGGGCTTTTTAGTTTAGAAAAAAGACAACTGCGGGGAGACATGATCAAGGTCTATAAAATCATGCATGGTGTGGAGAAAGTGGATAGAGAGAAATTCTTCTCCCTCTCACATAACACTAACACCAGCGGTCATCCCATGAAATTGATTGCAAGGAAATTTAGGACCAACAAAGAGAGGTACTTTTTCAGACAACACATAATCAACTTGTGGAATATCAATGGAGTAACAGCAGGAGAGAGGGCATGCCCTCAACTCCTGCCTGTGGGCTTCTCAGAGGCATCTGGTGGGCCACTGTGTGAAACAGGATGCTGGACTAGATGGGCCTTGGGCCTGATCCACCAGGGCTGTTCTTATTGTATGTTCTTAAAGAGGGTGGATAGCTTTAATACTGGGAAGGTGATAGAGATCTTCAGAAAAGAGGAAGCTGCCTTCTACTGAGTCAGACCCTTGGTCCATCTAGCTCAGTATTGTCTACACAGACTGGCAGCAGATCAAGGTTGCAGATGGGAGTCTCTCTCAGCCCTATCTGGAGATGCCAGGGAACTTGGAACTTGGAACCTCCTGCAATCAGAAAGGTTGTGAATTTCAGTTCACAACACGGATTTCAGTTCACTGACTACACCCCTGAAGATCAAATCTGGGCTGAAATCACTCGGGTAAGTTGTCCCTCTCCCCCAGCATGCTTTGTTTCCCAGAACAATATGCCACAAGGAAGGAGCGTGGCACTTAATGAAACAGTTAATGCTATTTGCTGGTAATGATTATTCAGCTAAAAGGCTTTGAAGCCACCCAATTAGCACTTCACTACAGTAAACAAGATCTTGAGATATGCCCAGATCGGAAGCATAATGTATGACAGTTTGGGCTCATTTGAGCAACACTTGCTAGACAGCACGGCTTCCTTTCCTGACTATAAGAGCAACCGGCTTTTAGATGCCATCTCGGCTGTTGTTCCAATGTCATGATCTCCAAGGAGCACTTCCAGTATTCTTGGCTCCTTGTCTAAAACGATATCTTTCAAGATGAGCACTGGCAGGTTGGATAGTGGAGGACTGATCCCAGCCGTGCTATATGGGGGGCTCTGAAGATGAATGGCATGGAGTGCATTGATCCATAGAGTGACCAAGAGTTGGACACGACTGAATGGATAAGAAGAAGAAGAGGTTCAAAGTCAAAGCATGATCCACCTGAACTTTTCAACCAGTTCTTAAGACAGAAGTTACAAAAAGAGAGGAGAGCTGGTCTTGTGGTAGCAAGCATAAATTGTCCCCTTTGCTAAGTAGGATCAGCCCTGGTTTGCATTTCAATGGGAAACTACATGTGAGAGCTGTAAGATATTCTCCTTAGGGGATGGAGCTGCTCTGGGAAGAGCATCTGTGGTTCCGAGTTCCCTCTCTGGCAGCATCTCCAAGACAGAGCTGGGAGAGACTCTTGCCTACAAACTTGGAGAAGCCGCTGCCAGTGTGAGTAGACAACACTCAACTAGATGGGCCAAGGTTCTGACCCTGTATATGGCAGCTTCCTATGTTCCTATATGTTCCACGATTTAGCATAAACCTTTGTAGACTGCAGCCTACTTCACCAGATAAATGAAGTGCAATTATTATTATTTATTACAGTTTATATGACTTTTCCCAGCAAGCCACCTCCTCTACAATATTTAAAAGCATCTGTTTGCAGGCCTCTCTCTCCCTCCTTCTGCTTAGCAGTTCCATTCACTAAATGCTGACAGCAGACTCACATTTACATAAGAAGCTGCTTTCTGCCGAGGCAAACCACTGGTCCATCTAGCTCAGTATTGCTTACACACCTGCTCAACTTTGGCCGCCCAGCTGTTTTTGGACTACAACTTCCATAATCTCCAGCCACAGTGGCCAATAGCCAGGGATTATGGGAGTTGTAGGCCGACAGCTGCAGGAGGGCCAAAGTTGAGCAGCCCTTGTCTATACCAGGGATTCTCAACGTTGGGTCCTCAGATGTTATTGGACTTCAGCTCCCATAATCCCCAGCCCCAGTGGCCTTTGGTTGGGGATTATGGGAGTTGAAGTCCAATAACATCTGGAGACCCAACATTGAGAATCCCTGGTCTACACTGACTGGCAGCGGCTTCTCCAAGATGGAAGGCAGGAGACTTTCCTAACCCTACCTGGAGATGCTGCCAGGGATTGAACCTGGAACCTTCCTCATGCAAGGCTGATGCTCTGCCACTGAGCTACACGATTCTCCCATCCAGGCACTGACCACACCAAGACCTGCTTAGCTTCAGTAAGTTGCTGAATCATGTGCCCTTGGTCCATGTTCTGACACTCATGCACAGACGTGGCCCCAACTACCAGGAGTCCAGAGGACTCTGCAGATTAACAGAAGAAGGGCCACTTTTCCAGCTCTAAGTCCATCTACAGCTCCTTCTGCCCGTGCCCCCTGGAGGGATGATCCTGGAACCTGGATTATGCCCTCAGCCCCTGCTGACTGGGCCAAGAGCCACCTTTTTCATGTGGTGGCTCTCTTTTATGAAGCAGGAGGAGAGCGGCTGTCCTATCCAGCCCCAGCTCAGCACCCACCCACTCGCCCCTAGTGGCTGTGGCTGGCTTTTGTCTGTATTTTGACTGTGAGCCCCTTTGGGACAAAGAACCCTATTCAGACCCATTGTGGCACACAGTCTGGGAATTGCCCCTGCTAACTGGGAAAGAGCCCCTTTTAAAGTGGGGGTTCTCATGTTTGGCAGGGGAGACCAACTGTCCCAGTTCAGCCCTGCCCAGCCTCCCTGAAGTGGCTGTTTCTGGAGTCTCCGTGGCTTTTGTTTTAGATTGGGAGCCCTTTGGGGACAGGGAACCATCTCCTTGCAGCCTTGTGCAAATCTGGCCCTCCAGCTCTTACTGAACGACAGTCCCCGTCTTCTAAATTCTAACTGGGGATGCTGGGAGTTTTAGTCCAAAAACTCCTCCAGGGCCCTGTACCTGATGCCTTTTGCGATGTCGTCGTCGTCGTCGTCATCTTCACCAATTGCCGGGAAGCAGATAATTCTGCAGACCAATGCTGCCGTTTCTTTGGGTTGCCATCTTTGTAATCAGCCAATCCCTGAGCATCACCAGCCACCCCGTCTACCTGCAGGGCGCTACCTGGAATTTCTATCCCTGGAATTTGGACTATGTCAACCATTGCTGAGGGTTCAGAAGACGTCTCTGCCATACCATCTCTCCACGTATCCCTACTGTCCTTGTAACTTCATGTGCATTTTAATTGTAAGCCAGTTGTGGGTCACCAACTTGTGGTCACTCTGGCCAGAACACTTTGAGAACTAATCTGGCTGAAAAGCAGCATGTGCATTTGGTTAGTAAAAGAAGCGTGCAGGCCTCAGCTACAGATTGCGATAGCCCAGCCAAAGGGGAGAGGCAAGCTACCAGGCACCTGTCCGTTTTTATTCCCATTGAAACCTGAAAGGTTGCCCCGTAGCTAACCCATCTAGGACAGCATCTGCTGCATGCGGAAGATGCAATCCCAAATTCAATCCCTGCCGCCACCAGACTCCAGAGAGGGTTAGAAATATTCATCTGAAACCTTGGAGAGCCATTACCAGTCAGAGCAAATCAGGGCCACACAGCTTGGCCCGCCACCAGCTGTTGCTGGACTACAACTCCCATCATCCCCAGCCACAGTGGCCATGGTCGGGGATGATGGGCATTGTAGTCTACCAAGAGCTGGAGGGCCATGGTTGTGCATTCCTGGTGTCGACAATACTGAGCTCGATGGACCAGGGTCTGACTCGGTAGAAGGCAGCTTTGTATGTTCCTAAGAACCCAGTGTGCAGAGCCTTGTGGCCCATGACCTCACGTGCAGTCATCGGGCTCTTACAGTGCCAGGACCGCAAGGCCTGGGGAGGGGGAGATGCAAGGAATTGTGACTTATCTGAAAAGCTGTACACAGAGCACGTCCCCCGCCCCTTGCTTTCTTCCCTTTGTTCCAGTGTAATTCTGCTTTTTAGTGAAATTATTAAAGCTAATTGCATTATTTAATCCCCATCACATGCAATTCTCCAGTGTTTCCCTAATCAGTGTAATCAAGCCAATCGAAACAGATAAAGGAGATCTTTTAACGGGCCTTGATGAGATTTTATCATCAATCTCCGTGTGTATTGCAAAGCCGTGACACACTCAGAAGGAACAAAAGTAACTTGGGAATAGAGGACCGTTAATATGGCAGCCAAGGGCTGCTCTGGGTGGAGAGGCAGGAGCTGATTGTGCGTACAAAGGAAGGAAGGGAAGGAAGAAAGAGAAAGCGTGGGGGGGAGGGAGGGAGTCCCATAGGGTTGCCAGAGCTCAAGGTCTGACCTGACATTTTAGTGCTTTAGCTCTCTTTTCAGGGTCTGCAGGTGACAGAGCAAAATCTCAGGACAAAGGGACAAAATCAAAGGGGCAGGCAACTTTCTGCTTGGCTTGGCTAGAGCTTTTGCAATCCCCTCCATGCCTGAGGCCCCAGAGACCAGAAAGCAAGGCAGGGCTGTCCCTGTCTTCATACAGGACTAAGGGGGGGCAGCAATCCATGGCCCCACACTGAAGAAGGGCCCGACACTGTGGCACAGCAACCTGGAAATGCAACCGGGGATTCGACCTGGGACCCCTTGCATTCAAAACAGGTGCTCTGCAAGCACCTGTGTCCCACCACCATCCAAGATGTAGGGGACCTGGGATAGGGCCCTTTTGGTGGTGGCATCTAGTCTGTAAAATATTCCAGGGGGGGGCAACAGAACCCCTCCCCTACCAATGTTCAGAATGGCTGCAGGCAGTGTTCCCTCTAACAGGGATTCCCAGATGTTGTTGACTACAACTGCCATAATCCCCAAGCAAAAGCCTTAGCAGCTGGGGATTCTGGGAGTTGTAGTCAACAACATCTGGGAATCCCTGTTAGAGGGAACACGGGCTGCAGGTCTCCCCTGAATGACTGATTTTGCTGAGAGAGACTATTACCAGTCATGAAACCTTAGAGAGCTGTTGCCAGTCAGTGTAGACAGACAATACAGAGCAAAATCAGCTAAGGGTCTGACTCCTATGTTCCTGTGAGAACCTTATAAGGAGGGAGCTTCCTGTGTTCCTCTAAGGAGGAGCAAGGAAGCAACACAGACGGCAGGCCCGGTGGGATGACCACCTGCCATGGAGGGGTTACTCCACCCCCCTGACTGCTGAACTTGGGGGCTGGCTCCTAGAGCCACAGAAAATTTGCCAAGGCCTGTCCAAAGGGTTGAGCAGCCACGCCATGGGTCCCACCTGCAAGGTCCTGCACTTCTCACATGCCGCCCTGCAACAAGGGCTTCCACACCATGCAATCATGCATGGTGTGGAGAAAGTGATAGAGAGAAACCTCTCTTTCTCTAGCATAACCTTAGAACCAGGGGTCATCCTGTGAAATTGATTGCCAGGAAATTTAAGACCAACAAACAGAAGTACGTTTTCACACAACACATAATCAACTTGTGGAATTCTCTGCCACAAGAAGTGGTGACAGCCAGCAACCTGGATGGCTTTAAGAGGGGTTTGGATAACTTCATGGAGGAGAGGTCTATCAACGGCTACTAGTCAGAGGGCTGTAGGCCACCTACAGCCTCAAAGGCAGGATGCCTCTGCGTACTGGTTGCAGGGGAGTAACAGCAGGAGAGAAGGCATGCCCTCTGCTCTTTCCTGTGGGCTTCTCAGAAGCATCTGGTGGGCCACTGTATGAAACAGGATGCTGGACTATGTTCCACGCCACTGAGATAATGTGAGCACCAGTCGAAGAGGTGTGTGATTGATTGACCAAAGGACATAAAACCGCCCATTACCTGCCAGTTTGGGTGGCAAAGCATTGAGGACACAACAAACAAGATGGAGGATTAGCAGTGTCTTCTCTGGAGGTCATAGGACGCTGCCTTATACAGAGTCAGACCCTTGGTCCATCTAGCTCAGTATTGTCTACACAGACTAGCAGCAGTTTCTCCAAGGCTGCAGGCAGGAATCTCTCTCAGCCCTATCTTGGAAAAGCCAGGGAGGGAACTTGAAACCTTCTGCTCTTCCCAGAGCAGCTCCATCCCCTGAAGGGGAATATCTAACAGTGCTCACATGTGGTCTCCATAGGAACATAGGAAACTGCCATATACAGAGTCAGACCATTGGTCTATCTAGCTCAGTATTGTCTACACAGACTGGCAGCGGCTTCTCCAAGGCTGCAGGCAGGAATCTCTCTCAGCCCTATCTTGGAGAAGCCGGGGAGGGAACTTGAAACCTTCTGCATGCAAGGCAGGTGCTCTAGCGAACATACTAAAATGAATGACAGGGAATGCCCACTGAAAAGCCCTGGGTTCTTCGAAATGGTCATGGAATGCATTGAAATCCCTGCATTCCTATGGCCTTCTACCGAGTCAGACACTTGGTCCATCTAGCTCAGTATTGTCTGCACAGAATGGCAGTGGCATCTCCAAGGTTGCAGGCAGGAATCCTTCTCAGCCTTATCTGGAGATGCCAGGGAACCTTCTTGGAACTTGGAACCTTCTGCATGCAAGCGAGCAGATGCTCTTCCCAGAGCAGCCCCATCCCCTCAGGGGACTGGCTTACAGTGCTCACACATGTAGTCTCCCATTCAAGTGCAAACCAGGGCAGACCCTGCTTAGCAAAGGGGAGAATCCATGCCTGCGACCACCAGACCCGCTCTCTTTGCTAGCAGCCACCCAAACACGATCCCTCCTTGCCCTCGCTCTGCCTCGGCTGGGCACTGCACAAAGCAGACCCCAGCTGGGCCTCTGGCCCTTCTGCCCCGAAGATGCTGCCGATCGAGGCGTGGCAGGAGGGGCAGCAGTTCTGGTCCTGCGGGCGCCGGGTCTGGGGCCTGGCTGAAAAGGCACCATTAGGTCTCCACAGTAACAAATCCATGGGCCATAATGGAGGAGGAGGGTCTGGAAATTTCCTTTCTTGCGGCCGAGAAGGCAAGGCGGCAACGGTTCATTACTCAGAAAGCTGCTGGACCGCGTGTGTCGGTAGCCGCCCGACAATGGCCACGTCTATTACACGCTGTAATTGTGCCTTGTGTGGTGCTCTCACTATACCATGTTGCGGCCCGTTTGAAATGGAATTAATCGCGGCCGTGCTCAAAAGGAAAGCTGGGCCCTTGCCCGCTCCAGATCCCACTCCCCGCTCACCCAGGGCTCACTCTTGCCTTCCCTTTTCTCTCTCGTGCTTTACAGAAGAAGTCTGCATAACCCCCCAACATTCCCCAGACGGAAACAGGGACAGGGGAGCAACGCCGCCGTCGTTCTGGAGGACTGTCTCTCCCCCCTGTGTGAGCCCACTTGCCGACTCCGGTCTAGCCAGCAGGCCAGCTTTGTCCCGGCCACCTTGGCAGCCAGTTTGGATGGTGATGGCCCCGAATTGGGCTTTTATGATGACTGCCCCTCATTTGGCAGCCTGGAGAAGTGAGGGAAGCTTCCTCCTTGGTGGTTTCGCAAAACGGCGAAAGAGCTACCCCTTTTCATCAGGCTTGTGGCTGGCAATATTGGCCCCGGCTAGGCTAACTGAGCAAAGAGGCGCCTTTTACTGTGGGGAGACAGGAACTATCCCTGTGCAACCCGGCATAATATCCCCAGAGGTGCACCTAGGTAATTTGGGAGCCAGGACCTAAAGGCCTTTGGAGCCATCCCCCCGTGCCCCCGCCCTGCTGCAAGTTAAGCATCATTTTTCAACACGTAGGTTAAAAAACCACACCACCCAGGACAGACTAAAGAGGATCTGGGGGCCTGCGGGGTGTGTGGAGGTCCTGGACGTCGGCCCCGAAGTACAGGGGTAAGAACACCTCTGAATGTCCCCGTGGCTTTTTCCTGGGTTCTCCCTTCTGTTTCTTAGATTATGAGTCCCTTTGGGACTGGGAACCATATCCAGGCTCACTTGTGTGGCACACAGTTTGGGAATCGCTCGTGCTCAATGGGCCAAAAGACACCTCTTAAAGTGGTGGCTCATAGTGCGGGGTGGGTGGGTGGGGGAGGACCACTGTCCCTATTGAACTCGGCACAGCATCCCTCCTGTGGCTGTTGCCAAACCACTTTCTCACTCTTTTTGCCATTCCAAACCGCTGTGTGAGCTTTTTATTTTATTGATGTATTTTGTGACATTTGCAACCCACCGAACGCCTGGATCTCGATGCTACACAACTTAGACAATAAATAAAACTCAATCGGAACACGGGTGCAAGCAGTCCACATGGCTGCCGGAGGGAAACTCAAAGCTGTGCTCTTGCATGGCTGTGTGAAAGTTCCCTCCAAAACATATGAGGTATGCCACAGGCCTCATGTGCCTTGCTACACAAGCACACAACACAAGTCTGAAATGCAAGCGGCAGGCGGAACGCAACGTGTTTGCACAAGCGCAGCCTTCTCCATGTCAGAACCTCTGTGTTGCTAGAATGGGAAACAAGAAAATCGGAGCAAAGCTGCATGCTTGCACTCACACAAGGAAACTTCTTATAGCCCCAAATTTTGCTGCTTGTTTTGAATCGCGTCCTCTTCCAATCAAGAGCTCCTGCCTTGTTTGGGGGTGGATCTTCTCTTCCCCTGCACACCTCTACACCGCACCCCATTCCAGAGACTCCCCAAATCCCCAAGAGCGGTTTTCAAAGGGTGCTGGTGGCTGCTATCAAGAGGACGGGGCAGGGAAGTTCTTCATGGGAAATTTCTTCCACACACAGTTCTGAAGATCTGTGTTTTTAGAAGGTGCATGTATATGGCGCAGAAGGTGCCACCTTATAAGAGTGGCAGTATGAACAGGGAATCTCTCTCTTTTGGCGATGGCAGACTATCTTAGAATTGATAGTTAACATCTACTCTTTAAAAAGGGTAACCGACTAATTTGATGAATGCATTAAAGGCTGCAAGCTTATTGATATCCACAATACTATATTACCAAAAACGAGTGTCTCAAACAGCATGCTTACCACATAAAAGGCCAGGCCAGGCCATTTATCCACTGTGCCTCATTTTAGTCTGATTGTGCCAGAATCCATGCATCCATTGCAGAAAAGAGTCTGAGTTAACTTTTCTGACTTACTCTAAAAACACACACAATTGCTCTCCAACAAAAGTGAATGTGTTTTTTAGAATTTATTTTTTTTAGCCTATTGCATGAAAAAGTTTTCGAAGATCCTTCTTAAACCTCTTTCAGATCTGAAATGTTACCGGGAGGAGGGGCTCATTGTGGAGGGGTGTTGGCATTCCATTCATCTCAGCAGGCCACACCGCTGCTCTTTGGAAGGCAATCACAAGGCCTGGACATCAAGCTGTGGAAGAGACTCTTCCGAGCAACCGGCAGCATCTGGCCCGTTGGCAGGCAGAACGAGCGGTTGAGCTGGTGGTGGGCTTGGAGTTGCTTCTGGGTCTGTCACATGACTTGGCTGCAATGGGCTCTCTGAGCTGCCATGGCTTTTTTGGTGGGTGGGGGGAGGGAACCACAGTTCTTTTTGATACACCCCTCAGGGTGAAAAAAATCCATCTCCTACTCTCTGAGAACATGGGCACCCAAACCGTCGTGTTGAGCCTAGATGAGGAGCAGCTATATTTTCTATTCAGGGTGACCGCCTGTTTTATGGCTTTGCTCCTGCACCTTTAGCAGCACAACAACATAAAGAAATGGAATGAGTAGAACATTTTCCGAAAAAAGTGTGACCTGGTAATCTGGGAGAACGGAGTGCTGTGAAAGACTGTGAAAGACACAAGCGAAGAAAAGAGGTTGAAGCCTTGCTACTTTCCCCAACCTTTGCACCCTCTTGAAATACAGTCAGTGGTGCCATTTCAGCAGGGAGTGGGTAGTTGAGATCCCACCCACCCCCATCTTTTAGGCTGGGTCTAGGAATGCAGCAGAATGAAACAGAGTCCTGGAGGGGTCAAGCAGATGGAACCCATTCAGGATGCAGGCAGGGAGGCCACATTGGCATGCTCTCTCCCTGCCCCCAGCAAAAAAGCTCCCTGCCAAAATAAAACTATCATGGAAGGGATAAAGATTGAAGAGCCCAGCCCTTTGCCTGCCCTGTGCCTTTATTTTCAGGCAAGGGCGGTCCTTTGATGAGGCAAGGTGGGGCAGTTGCCTCCAGTGGCGTGCTTCGGACCGGACTTCCGGGCACAGGTCCAGTCCCCCGCAGGCCTGGGAGGCCTCCAAATGCTGAGCGACCCACTAATTTAAGTGGCAGGGTTGTCTATGCAAATTGTGGTATCTCTCCACAAGTCAGTGGGAAGTATCTTATTCAGAATCTCTTTTAAAAATCAGACAGACAGAGAGAGAGAGAATATTTCCCTGAGCATGTTCTGGTGTAAAATGTAGTGCAGTGCTATGCAACTTATCTGGTGGCAGCAGCAGGAGCAGGGGTGGCTGGGGCCCCCCAAAAGGCCTTTAGGACCAGGCTCCAAAATTACCTAGGTACACCTCTGGTCTCCTCGAGGGGCAGATTGCTAGGGCACCAGCAGAGTGGCAAGATACCCCGCCATCAGACCAGCTCTTCAGGACCAATCTAATCCTTAAATTGCCCTTGTTCCCTTTAAAAGAAAAGACCAGGCCTGTCTCTATGTATTTTATTTAAGTAAGTATAAAAAGCAGGACAGGCAAACAAGGGGAAAAGGTTAAAATGCACAAGTAAGGTAACTTTCTTCCTGGCTCGTGCTTAGACAGGAGGCTCTTTTAGTCCTCAAGTCTTAAACTGCAGTTCAGAAAACAAACACTTGCTTGAACTCTGTACCTTCCTAGGAGCCATGCAGCATGGACTCAGCTAACAAAGCTAAACTAACACAGAAGGTAACATTCAGGAATCAACAACCTCAAAAAAGCCTCTCTCTCCTCTTACACAAAACTGGCCTTCACTTTTATAGGGAAGAAGTTTGCAAATTTGCCGTCTAGCGTGGAAGCCAGGTGTTAATTAAAATCTTGCTTTTGGATTTGAGCAAATGGCACTTAATTGTCCAGAACTCTGAATTCAAAGACTTGATGTTTCTCCCTAGTTGTGTCATATCCTTAGAAAATAGGGGGTCATCAGGGGCGTAGTAAGGTTGGAGTGGGCCCAGAGACAAGATTTTAAAATGCGCCCCCCTCCCTCACTGAAGCTCGGCTCATGAAGTAAAGAAATCTTAAATGAGGCTGAATAGTGGTAACAAAAAGCATACTAAAATTCGTGTGTGTGTGTGTCTGTCTGTCTGTCTGTCTATCTATCTATCTATCTATCTATCTATCTATCTATCAAAAACCTATGTGCCACAATAGAACAGCATCCTAAATTATTTTTAAAATTGTGGACGATGCAAGTCATTTAATGGTACTAGAGAAAGACATGCTGTTCTGGTCTTAACACTCCCATCAATTTCGAAGGATGAATACAACTGAAGGAAGCCCAGGCGGGTGCAAGGCTGGGGGAGTCAGTCATGTGACTTGCCTCTGGGGGGCCCCCAAGGCAGTGGGCCCCCAGACAACTGTCTCCCCTTGCCCTATTAGAGTTACGCCCCTGCGGCAGGGGTCTCCTCATGTGTTGCCGTGGCATGGAGCTGCGCCACAGCAACACACAATCAAATATAACGGGGTTAGCGGAGCACTCGCTCTGCTAACCTCGTCTAAGGAGAGGGGAGATCAAGAGGGTTTGCTGCCGAGAGCTGCGTGACTCCCTTGGCAGCACACGCTCCACCAAAAGTGGGCTAGGCTCCCTTAGCCCGCTTTTGGTGGATTGTGAGAATCTCCTCACTGTCTACTTGACAAGGTCATCAAAGGGAGCTCTGCTCCATGTGCCAATGATGAGGGAGGCGCAGCTATTGTGCACATGAGACAGGGCCTTCTCAGTGATTGCCCCCAGGCTTTGGAATGCTCTCCTGGTGGGCATCTGCTCCTCAGTCCCCATTACAGCTTTTAGAAAGCAAGTGAAACAGCAGCTTTTTAACCAGGCTTTTATATGAGTGTTGTTTTCTCGTTGCTGCTGCTTCTGTGCTGTGTTTTATGGTTTTATCATGCATATGTTGTTTAGCTTTTTTAATAGATTTGTATTTTTTTCTTATATTCCAATTTAATATTTGCATCATTTTAACTGTTTTAATAGTTTTGTAAAAAAAATTGTTTATATTGTAAACTGCATTGAGATTATTTGAATGAAACATGGTATATAAATCAAACAATAATTAAATAAAATGTACAGTAAGGACCTCACGCACTGCTGTGTGCATGCTGTACATAACATGTGAATAACTATGCAGATCAGTAGTCATGTGCACACTGCACACAAAATGCATAGGTGGGGGACATAATATGCAAATAGGCTTCATGTGATTATACATCAGGAGCACCTCTGTTTCTAGGCAGCCCACTTTACCTCCAGAAATGGGCATAGCCAATGTATCAAAGAAGTGTTTCTGACCACAGTCTCAACCTGAGAAATCAGAGGGAGGTTTGGATCCAGGAGCACTCCCAAGCTACGTACCTGATCTTTCATAGGAAGGGTACCATCCAGAACAGGCAGATCTAAACAATCTCTCAGGTCCTGACCCCGCAGAGTCAGTACCTACATCTTATTTAGATTCAACTTCAGTTTGTTAAGAACATAAGAACAGCCCTGCTGGATCAGGCCCAAGGCCCATCTAGTCCAGCATCCTGTTTCTCACAGTGGTCCACCAGATGCCGCTGGAAGTCACGGGCAGGAGTTGAGAGCATGCCCTCTCTCATCCAGCCCATTATCCCTCATCCAGCCCATTTCCACCTCCAGGCAGGTGTTTAGGGAAGTTATGCCATTTCCTGATGAGGCTGATATGGAAAAATAGATCTGGGTGTCATCAGCATATTGATAACACCCTGCACCTGCCTCCTGATGGTCTCTCTCAGCGGTTTCATGTTAATGTTAGAGCACTGCAGTATGAGTTAGTATCTTTATGAGTTAGAATCATAGAGTTGAAGGCCAGGGACTTGTTGGCCATTTGTCCAAGCCCTTGCTCAGCACAGGAAAGCCAGAGCTAAAGTATCCTCAAAGGATGGCTGACCACCCTCTGCTTGTAGACCTACAACAGGATAGAGCCCATTCTCCTGCTTAGTAATTGGTCCTATGGTCCATCTGCCATTACTATAAAGAAATTTTTCCTAAAGTTCCGCTGAAATCTACCCTTCTGTAATGTGAGCCCATGAGATCAATTCTTGCCAGAGAACTAGTATTGTCCTCATCTATGTGACAGTCCTTCAAGTATTTGAAGAATGCTATCATAGCCCTCCTCAGTCTTCTCTTCTGCAGCCTAAACGTGCTCAATTCCTTAACCCTTTCACACATAACAGGGCTTGTTTTCTGGATACTTGACCATCTTAATTGTCCTTCTCTGCTGCACCCGTTCCAATTTTTCTACATCCTTCTTAAAGTATAGTGCCCAGTACTCTAAATGAGATCTGATTAGTGTGGAATAGAGTAGAACTGTTACGTCTCATTACTTGGAAATTCTAGTTCTATTAATGCGACCTAAAACTGTGCTTACAAACTCAGGCAGCTTTCAAACAGCTCTTAAACCGTTTTTTAAAAAAAGAAAAACTCATCTTTTCAACCAAACTTTTAATTAGAACTGGCTTTTGAATGTTTATGGTTGTTTTACATTTTTCTGTGATATTTTATGTAAACCACCTGGAGACACAAGTATATAACAATGCACAAATAATAATAAATTAGTCCTTTTTTGCAGCTGCATTGTGCTGCTGACTCCTGTTCACTTTATGGTGGACCAAAATCTCAAGAGCCTTTCCCACGTGTTTCCTTGCTGAAGTGCAGAACTTTGCATGTGTCTTTGTTAAACTTCATTTTGTTCATTTCAGCCAAGTTTCCCATTCTGTCAATGTCATTTTGAATCCCACTCCAAGCGTCCTGTCATCTGAAAATCAGATAATCCCCCCCCCACCCCTCTTCCTCCAAATAACTGATAAAAATGCTGAAGAGCACGGAGCCCAGGAGTGGGGCACCCCACTCGAAACCTTCTAGTTTGATCAGGACCTATTGATGAGCATTCTTTGAGTATGGTTTTCCAGCTTGCTGCTGTGAATCCACCACCATCACCATATTTCTGCAGTAGGCTAGAGGATCTCTTCTTTGAATATCTGGAGCCACACCCAGCAAGGATTCCACTGGTCTGCCCAGAATGTTATCCTCTCTCAGCCTGTTGCCAAAATTTGGAGGAGTGTGGGGAGGGCGGACAGCCATCCTGGTTTGCAGCATGAATGCACTGCCATTACATAGGAAGCTGCCTTCTACCGAGTCAGACCTGTGGGCCATCTAGCTCAGTATGGTCTGCACTGACGAGCAGCAGCTTCTCCAAGGTTGCAGGCAGGCAGGAATCTCTCCCAGCCCTGTCCTGGAGATGCTGCCAGGGAGGAAACACAGAACCTTCTGCATGCAAGCATGCAGATGCTCTTCTCAGAGCAGCCGCATTCCCTAAGGGGAATCTCTTACAGTGCTTGCATGTCTCCCATTCAAATTCCAACCAGGGTGGACCCTGCTTAGCAAAGGGGACAGTTCTTGCTTGCTACCACAAGACCAGCTCTAACTGTGCATTCATAGTGCAGCTCATCGGTGACCCCACTTCATGCTGCCAGTGCAAATGCATGCACACTGTACCACCATGTGGAGTGTTGCTCCTCCATGAGAGAATCATGGAGGCGACTGGTGCCATTTTGCTGGGAGCAGTTCATGGAACTGCATGCATGTCTATTGGCTTTCCAGCCACTCTATCGGCAGCCAGCCAGCTCAACGCGCAGTCCAGGCCTTCTTCCCCCTACCCACTCTACTGAAATGAGTGCCTACTAGCCCATCTCAGGCAGAGGATTATCTGCCACCCTAGGAAGGCAGGCAGGCAGACTGAAGGTCAGATGCAGGAAGATGAAATTGCCCAGCACACCTGGACAGGTAAAGAAACATTCTTTCCAAAAAAAGGAGAGGTATTCTGCAGATGGTCAGTGGCACTTTGTCCTTAGGTTATCTTTCCTTGAAAGGTTTTCCCTTTGAGGGGAGAAGGGACTCTGCACATGCTCAGAGACACTCAGCTCTAGGTGCCAAACCTTTGAAAACAACAGGCAGCACTACTGTTTTTGCAAAGTCAGATAAGTGGTCTATGTAGCACCACACTAGCAAGGTCTCCAAGGCAGTGATCTCCTTTATTTTTTAAGTGGGGTCCACTTTGACAAAAGACCTTCAATGCGAGAACCACCCCCCATCATGCTGACCTCCTCGCAGTGCTTCATTTCTCCCAGCACTGGGGTGGGAGAAGCCTTTTAAAAGAAACTGAGTCTTGTTGAGCCCGGGCACCATCTTGGAAGGCACACACAGAATGCTGGGCTATGTAGTGCTTCCTGTCGCTTTCCCCACAGAGCTCTGAGCAGGTAATGCTGGGAAGGATGCTCCATAAGCACCTTCCAGGATGCTGCTGGGGCTTACAATGCCAGAGCTTTATTCCCCTTAAATGCCTCCCTCCCCCACCCACATCCACCATGCTGGGCTTCCAGCACAGCATGGTGGAAACAATCACTGTTACTAGCTATGCTCGTAACACACCATTTTGGTGGGTACCAGTCAGGGGAGTAGCAAGGTTGGAGTGGGCCCAGAGACAAGATTTTAAAATGCTGTGTGTGTGTGTATCCTATGTGCCACAATAGATCATCATCCTAAATTATTTTTTAAAGGATTTTGTAAATTGTGGACGATGCAAGTCAATTTAATGGTACTAGAGAAAGACATGCTGTTCCGGTAGCTCCAGGTCTTAACACTCACATCAATTTCGGAGGATGAGTACAACTGAAGGAAGCCCGGGCAGGTCTGCAGCTGGGGGAGTCAGTCATGTGACTTGCCTCTGGCCCCCCCCAAGGCAGTGGGCCCCCAGACAACTGTCTCCCCTTGCCCTATTATAGTTACGCCCCTGGTACCAGTGCACCTCTAAAACTCAGCCTATCAGCCATGCTCATCCCTTAACCTGTTTGGAAGAGAAACGCTGGCTGCATTCCAAGCAAAAGGTGGTTCTGGCACGACATTTTCCCCCAAAGTGCTTTCCAGTTTCCAAAAAAACCTGCAGTAATCCCGAGGAAATGCCGCTCTCTGGTTGCATTAGAGCACAGGCAGAGAGAGATGCAAAACAGACCCAATTGAAGTTGAAAAGAGACAAAAGGCAAAGGAATGCAATGCAAGCCCTCTTCCATTTGCAAGAAGTGGAAGAGGGCTTGCACGGACCTGCTGCATGGACCTTCTTACACAGACCTTCTTACCTTATTTTGTCCCTCCTGTTATCATAGATAAGCCAGTATATGCCAGAATGCTTGATGTGCCCTTCCCAAAATCTATTCCAGGGATTGCCCAGGGGGATCGCTCTTTTCAGGATACTTTCTTTGTCTAAGGAAGTAGGCAGGCAGCCACCCAACATAACCTAATCAATACCCGATATTCATGCCTTCTCAGCAACAGGAAAGCCTGAAGTTAGGAAGTTCCTGAAGGAGACCCTTTTAGCAGTCCTTTTTAGCTTCCAGTCAATGCCTCAGAGTATGTTTTTGCCTACAAAAACTTCCCTCAAATTTGGAATCACACTTTTGCCACCTGGCCCGTCTGCTGGTGTGTGTGCCACCTAGCGCACACATACCCCTGTGTGCAAGCTGGCACTCTGCCCAGGGAGCCCTTGCATTTGAATCAAGGCATTGGCCTTTTTGCATTTGCCACCTGCAGCTGCCATTACCACCCTACCATCGGATTATGCACCCCACGTCGTCTGGGTGCACCCCAATGAGCTCGCTTTATGTTTGAGCTCCCTGGAGATAAGGATTTCCCACAGGTGTAGTGGTTAGAGTGCTGGACTAGGACCGGGGAGACCCGAGTTCAAATCCCCATTCAGCCATGAGACTAGCTGGGTGACTCTGGGCCAGTCACTTCTCTCTCAGCCTAACCTACTTCACAGGGTTGTTGTGAAAGAGAAACTCAAGTATGTAGTACACCACTCTGGGCTCCTTGGAGGAAGAGTGGGATATAAATGTAAAATAATAATAATAATAATAACAGCAGCAACAACAACAACAACAACAACACACGCTTGTTCTCTTTCACTTTTCTTTCGCCCTGGAGCCTCTATCCCCCTGCCTAGTACAGGAGAACTTCGCCATTCCCAGATCCAACATCCGCAGTTTCGCATTTCCACAGTAGGGTAATAGACACCTGACCTCAGCATACATGTGGGGAAACCCGGTTCATGAGGAGTTAATTCCACATATCCATGGGTTCAGGGTGGCCAGAAATGACCTCCGAGATCATTTCCGGCCAACATTTTGAGAAGAGCCATTTTGTGGCTTGTTTGTTTTTTAAAAATGTAATTTTTTGCAAAACAAAAAACAAACACAAATTGGGACTTGGCGGGAGGGGTGGGACATTGCCCCTGCTAACTGGGCAAAGAGGCACCTTTTAACATGGTGATTCTCTTTATTTAGCAGGGGGAGAGTAACTGGCCCTATCCACCCCCAGCCCAGTACTTCCAGTGACTCTGCTGGTGTCTATCTTATGTTTCTGTTTCAGATTGTGAGCCCTTTGGGGACAGGGATCCATCTGTGCGGACAGGGATCCATCCATCCATTTATGTATTATTTCTCTGTGTAAACTGCCCTGAGCTATTTTTGGAATGGGGTATAGAAATTGAATGAATGAATGAATGAACACCCAGAGACCCGCAGAGCATGGTAGGGCATTCCCTCCTCCATTTTTAGGGTGCTTTCCTGCCATTTCCACAGCCTCCACAAACCTAACCCCCTGAGTCCCATTGACTTAATGACTCAGTATCCGCGGTTACGTTATCTGCAGTTGTAGCGGAGAACGGAACTCCTGGAGAGACTGTACATTAACTTTGTAACAGGCCTAACCAACCACTTTTAAAATTTCCTGTACCTATATTAGCCCTCACTAGAACAACTCTTTGTTTTCAAAGCCTGGTCTCCGCTCCCTTTAGTCTCCTTCCAGCGCGTCAATGCCGCGGCCACGATCCTGCAGGACTTTGAGAATTTTCTTGCTGTCCGTGGTCTGCACCCATTTGATGCTAATTTCCCCCACGTTAAGCAAAACATAGAAATGGACCATGGTGCAGTCGTGTGGGGCTGTGGGGATGGGGACACAGTCCTGGCACTTTCCCCCCTCTGGGGTCTCCATAGGGATGCAAAGCCCTCAGCTTTCTACATGGAAATAATGTGTGACTCTTCCTATTCCAACTGCTTATTATTACCATCCTTCCTGTCTTAGGAAGACAGGAAGCTGCTGCTTATGCCGAGTCACACCCAGGGGCGGAGGGAGGCCAGCGGCGGCCCAGGGTCAGCCTGCCGCCACAGCCCTAGCCCCACCCTCTGCGTCAGACCTCAGACGCAGGGGGTGTCGCTTAGGTCACAAACAGGGCCGCACAGCCCAATTTGCCAGCGAAAGAATGCCTGACCTCAGACGCAGGGGTGTGACGGGGGCGTGACACGTAGCCCCCGAGGGGCAGCGGCCTGGGTTCTTTGAACCTGATCGTGCAATGGTGGCTCCACCCCTGGTCAGACCCTTGTCTCATCTAGCTCCGTATTGTCCACACTGACTGGCAGTGGCAGCTCTCCATGGTTCCTGGAGATGCTGCCAGGGACTGAACCTGAGACCGTCAGCACGCACGTCCTACAGTGGACTAGTGTCAGGACATCCTAGGATGAATGACAAGGAATGCCCACTGAAATGCACGGGTGCCTTCCAAACAGCCATTTGGAAGGACCCCCTGCATTTCAGTGGGCATGCCCTGAGGTTCTTTCTAGTACATTCCCTGGAGTCTGCATGATCCTTGATGTCTTTTAACAGAACCCCCCACCCAATTATTACCTCTGTTTAAGTGAGGGGGTGTGGCCACTGGGATGGTCGGGGCCATAGCGCATGGCTGGCTGTTAAGAGTGGGTGTGGCTTGGGCCGCTGTCATGGAGAGCACCTCAACTTCTGAATTTGCAACTACTTCACTGCCATGGCAGTAAACACGTGTCCAGCAGACATGGCTTCTGCACAGTGCCAGGAATGTGGTGCCAAGTATCTTAGCTACAGCCAGTTCCACGCAGGCTTAATAAACCATTAGTCCGGAGTTTGGGCCGATGGGAGCTGCCACTGGCTCCTGGGCCTTGCAACAAAGGAGAGGAGAGCTGGTCTTGTGGTAGCAGGCATGACTTGTCCCCTTAGCTAAGCAGGGTCTGCCTTGGTTGCATATGAATGGGAGACTTGATGTGTGAGCACTGGAAGATAGTCCCTCAGCGGATGGAGCCGCTCTGGGAAGAGCATCTAGGCTCCAAGTTCCCTCCCTGGCAGCATCTCCAGGATAGGGCTGAGAGAGACTCCTGCCTGCAACCTTGGAGAAGCCGCTGCCAGTCTGTGGAGACAATACTGAACTAGATGGGCCAGGGGTCTGACTCAGTATATGGCAGCTTCCTATGCTCCTAACAAAGCCAAGTGTTCAAGGTGTCCGTGGCTTCGTGGACCTGCTTCTTGGAGCACTTTAAGCACAGAGGCCATGCACTATCCGGGTCCCTTCTGCCTGCATGCCACCAGCACGCTGCGGCTCCTCTGCTTAGTGGAAAGCCACTGTCCCGCTCTCGACGGCACCCCTTTGCTGCCGATTACGAATCAGAGCTTGCTGAGTAGTTCCCTCTCTGTCAGCAAGGGCAAGCTCTCATGACCTATTTTGCCCACACACGTTGACCTTTGGCAGTCACCCCCTGAGGGAGAGCCACACGGAGGAACCCAGTCTGGAGGGAAAATGCCGCCCCCCCAGCTCGCCTCGTCTGACTCCACAACGAAAACAACAAGAAGATGTTTGCCAACTGCCTGGCTGGAGACAGCCATTTCACAGGGAGCCAGTTTTGCAGACTGGTTTCCATATGAACCATTGCGCAAAGGCAGATATTGCCAAGCTTGGGTCTCCAGATGCTGCTGGACTACAACTCCCATCGTCTCCTGCCACACTGGCCTTTGGCCATTTTGGTACAGGATGATGGGAGCTGTAGTCCAACAACATTCAGGGACCCAAGCTTGTGAACCCTTGTTCTAAAGGCCCGTTCACACACTATGTTCAACACTCGTACAGTGCGTGTACAGTGTAAAGTAAGGTCAAGTGTGCCGTCAAGTCGGTGTTGACTCCTGATGACCACAGAGCCCTGTGGGTTTCTTTGGTAGAATACAGGACTGAGGTTTACCACTGCCAACTCCCACGCAGTATGAGATGATGGCCTTTCAGCATCTTCCTACATCGCTGCTGCCCGATATAGGTGTTTCCCATAGTTCAAATCCCAGCAGGGATTCGAACTGGCAACCTCTGGCTTGCAAGCCAAGTCACTTCCCCGTTGCGCCAGTGTACACAGGTACAAATCTGTACACAGATACAGTTGTTCACAGGTTATGCTGAATGCAGGTACAGCAGTACACTTTCTATCTCTACCATGCATTTGAGGGACCTGTACCCAAGTGCACTTTTAACATGAACACAGCTACCGTCATTCACACAAACACATATACAAGTGAACAGATATCTGTACACTCATACAGCATAATGTCTGAATCAGTCTTGACTCACAGTGGGTGTCCGGGCACAATCATACAAGGATCTACCCCAGGGCTGCACAACGATGACCCTTCTGCAGATGTTGGACTACAACTCCCATAATTCCTGGCAATTGGCCACTGTGGCTGCAGTTGATGGGAGTTGTAGTCCAAAAACAGTTGGAGGGGCAAAGTTGTGCCATCCTGGTCCACCCTAAAAAGTCAACTAACTGTGTGCTCGCTTGTTCTTGGGGGGGGGGGGCAAACCGGCAGGACAGCTATCTGTGAGGGCTGGCCATTAACTCTATTGTTTGTTCCTGGTCCTATGAGAGAAGGAGCAGCCACGGACCTAAGCTACCTCTCTGCTGTTGGGGAACCCAAGGGAATCTATATTCCCAAATACAAGATGACTCTGAATTTAACATGCCCACCCCACTTAAAAACAGAGTTATACAGGTTATACTTGTATCTACCTGAAAGGAACAGGACTCTGAATTTAAGATGAACCACCCCCCTTATTTCTAATACCAAATAACTTGGGTGGGTGGCTCATCTTGCATTCAGGGAGGAGAGCTGGTCTTGTGGTAGCAAGCATGAATTGACCCCTTTGCTAAGTATGGTCTGCCCTGGTTTGCATTTGAAGGGGAGACTACATGTGTGAGCACTGGAAGATATTCCCTTCAGGGGATGGAGCCACTCCGGGAAGTGCACCTACCTGCTTGCAGGCAGAAGCTTCCAAGTTCTCTCCCTGGAAGCATCTCCAAGACAGGGCTGAGAGAGATTCCTGCCTGCAACCTCGGAGAAGCCACTGCCAATCTGGGTAGACATTACTGAGCTAGCTGGACCAATGGTCTGACTCAGTAGAAGGCAGCTTCCTAGGTTCCTAAATATGGCCCTGCAGCCAGCCCCTGAGGCCAGGCACAAAATGCAACCTTGCCCCATGACCTTGGTGGGGTGCTGGGGGCCAGCCCCCATTCAAAACCAACCCTTGGAAAGTACATGGAGAGCAAGGAGGAGGAGAGGAGGAGGAGGGAAGGCTGATGGAAACAGGCCCAACGGTGTTAATTCAGACAAAATGCACAAAAAGGCAATGAGGCACTTGCCCACTGAGAGTGCCCCTTTTCACTCACCAGTAAGGGCCCAGTACAGGCTTCAACAAGGGGAGGGCACAGAGATTTCAAGGGGCAGTCAAGCTTCTGGGTATTCTCAAGGCGGCAGCCTTTTTTAAAAGTAGCATATTTGCCTGTCTGTCGTACAACACAGAGAAGTGGGGGAAGAGTCAGCACCCCGCTCTCTAAATAGCATCCAATCCTTGGGGCGGAGAACTGGTCTTGTGGGGTAGCGAGCATGGGCCCACCTTGCTTTGCATTTGGATGGGTGACTACATGTGAGCACTATAAGAGATCCCCCTGGAAGCTTTTCACACGGGGCTTTTGAAGCCCTTTAACTCTCATCTTATTATTATTTATTATTATTATTTACATTTTATATCTCGCTCTTCCTCCAAGGAGCCCAGAGCAGTGTACTGCATACTTAAGTTTCTCCTCACAACAACCCTGTGGGGTAGGTTAGGCTGAGAGAGAAGTGACTGGCCCAGAGTCACCCAGCAAATATTATGGCTGAATGGGGATTTAAACTCAGGTCTCCCCGGTCCTAGTCCAGCACGCTAACCACTATATCTCCTCTGGAATGGAGCGGGTGCGTTCACATACTGGCTAGATTTGCCCCAAAGTCCCTGTGAGTTATCGGGGAGCAGTTCAGACACAATTTTGGTTTTTCACTGCACGTTAGAGTATAGCCCGACTTATATCAAGGATTTTTTTAAAAAATCCACGATTTGTGTCGGCTTTTGGGGACCACTTCAAGTTCGCAGTTCAGCCTCCCCATAAACTTGCGGTAAAGCCTTCTGTACATAAAAGTCCCTGGAGTGGGAGTGGGTGGGGATATAGCTCAGTGGCAGAGAATCTGCTTTGCATGCAGAAGGACCCAGGTTCAAATCCTGGCAGCATCTCCAGGAGGTTTTTCACACCCAGCTTTTAGTTCACACTCTCCTCTGGAATCAGGGGCGGATTAAGCCTTTTGCCACCTGTAGGTGGCCAAGGATTTGCCACCCCCACCGCTGCAGCAAGGGTAGGGGCGGAGGGAGAAAGTCCCCCCTTTTCCTCCTTAAAGACCACCGCTGTACGGGCTGGATAAGATCAGCAAAGGCGGCACAGCGGTGTGCAGTCATTTGCGAGGGAGGGAGGGAGATGGAAGGAGCTCTACCTCTCTGCCCTTGCCGCCCGTGCAGTGGCATTGCTAAACGGGGGAACTTTCCCCTTGGCCCACTACCACCCTCCCTGCTGCACTGCTGCAGTCGCTGCCACCCCTTCGCCTGTGCGGCATTTTAAAGGTAAGGAGGGAACTTTCCCCTCGCCCCCCTCCCTGCAGCCACCGCTGCGCAGCCTTCACTGACCTTATCCTGCCACACACAGTGGCAGTTTTTAAGGAGAAAAAGTGGGGCTTTCCCCTTCCCCCCCCCCCCGAAGAGGGGCAGCAAAATCTGAGGAGTGGCAAAATTTGCCGCTCCTCAAATTTTGCCGCCGTAGGCAAGTGCCTACTCTCCTTCTGCTTAAACCCGCCACTGTCTGGAAGGGAGGTGTGCGTCCACATGTCGGCCAGATTTACCCTGAAGTTCTTGTGGGGAGCACTTCACACGCAATTCGGGTTTTTCATTGTGCGTTAGAGTGCAGCCTGTTGTATAGCTGGGTTTTTAAAAAAACCCACTTTTTGCATTGGTTTGGGGGCAACTTTGAACCTGTAGTAAAGCCTCACAATCACAGTCAACTTGTGGTAAAACCTGTTGTCTGAAAGCCCTCCAGGTAGAGCTGGGAGAAACGCCTGCCTGTAACCTTGGAGGAGCTGCTGCCAGCCAGTGTCAACAATACTGAGCAAGAAGGGCCAGTGGTCTGACTCAGTATAAAGCAGCTTCCTCTGTCCCTCTGCTCCCTTGAGCAGCCTCGTCGTCGTCATCGGCTTCCTTTAAAATGTGACATGAGGCGGGTGAATGGCTGTGATCTCAATGCACAACTGTGAAATATCCACACTGTGTGTCCTCCCCACCCCCAAGAAGCCTGTTTGTGGTTTCACTGCCGCACAGGTTGTCTGAAACGGCCTTGATGAGGGACTGTCTATTTGTCCAGGTGGGGAAGAAAACCTCCACTGTCTCTCTAAACAGGGCACCACCTCAGGAGAACACGTCCATCTGTAGGAGAAAGAAACTGATAATGGAGTTGCCTGTCTGTCTGTCCATCTGTCTGTGAGGGGGAAACAGCTTAGTGCCTCTCTCTCTCTCTCTCTCCCTCACTCTATTTCGGTCTCTGAGGAGCAGATGGCCTGTGCAGCTTGTCTTTCTGACAGAGGGAGATATAAACTGGGGCAATACGTCGTCTGCCTGTCTCTCCGTTTCTGGTGGCTGACCTGGCTGCACGGTTGCCACTTTCAATCTTAAACAGAGTTTCTGTGACTTCTCACAGCTGCGCAACAGTCAGAAACTCAGCCGGTGAAGCGTTTACCACTCGTGGAAATACAGCAAGGGCCAAAGCTCCACCTGCTGAATTTCAGCCTGCTGTGCCACTGCAAAAGGCACAGGGCCCCCGCCAGAAGAAAAGACAAGGTGGCAATCCCAGCCGCAGGGAAGAGAGAACTCAAAATGAATCCATGTCTGACTAATCGATGAAGCGGGGCTGGGGAGGGCCTTGTCCAGCTGCCTGCGAGAGGCATCGCCGCTCTCTCGTCTGCCTCGGCTGGAGGACCGAGACCGTCTCTTTCTTAGCCCCGGGGTCGGGGAAGGGGTGGAAGGGGAGACTGGCAGCCAAGTCTGCTGGGAAGAGGCAGAGCCTGGAGGGACGGTTGCCCGGGCTGCTGGGCACAGTTTCCAGGCAGGCAGGCAGGCAGGCAAGGGAGGAGGGAGGCGGAGCAGAGGTTGCCCTGCTCCCACCTCCCTCTTGGAGATTAGTCTGCCGGGGAGCTGGCTTGGCAAAGGCTGGAGGAGGCCCTTGCCTTTGTGCTGCGCACCGCAGGGAGAACGGCTCAGGAGCTGGCATTGTCGTCCACCCCGGGCTCGCCACATGGTCTCAGCAAGCCGGCGAGGGGATCCCAGTGGCAGGCCCAGAGGCCGAGAGGCCCCGGAGCCGGGCCAGATGGGTCCCCAGGCCAGCGGGAGGGCTGGCAAGGAAGCCTCCGGGGACAGCAAGCCTCAGGTGCGGCCCGCCGACCTCCACCCCCACGCGCAACCCGGAGACTTCAGGCTCACGACCCTCTCCCCACACCTCTCTCCCCTGCGCGCGCGCGCGTGTTCAGCTGCTCGTGTGTGCAGTGTACCGACCCGCACGGACAGCAGCTGGTGCCTGCAGTGCCGCCCCCTGAACCCCACCCGCTGCTGGGACGGAGCTGTTTTTACAAGCAGCTTCATTTCTCTCTCTCTCTCTATCTCGCAATCATATTTCTAGACTGCCTGGTATGTGACTCCCTCGGCAGGGCACGTGGTTTGAAACGCAACAAACATCAAACGGGATAAAGCGGCTCAAACAATTTTATGCAATAAAACAAGCCATTTCAAATTAAGTCGTTCAGTCAGAGCCTGAGAAAAGAGGTGCATCTTAAGGGCCTTTTGAAAAAGAGCTCTTATTTGGGCAGGCAGTGCATTCCAGAGCCCTGGGGCAGCCACAGAGAAGAAGGCCGGATCCCAAATCGCCACCAAACGTGCTGGTAGCAACCGTAACCGGACCTCCACAGGTGACCTTCGTAGTCGGGAGGGTACACGACAAAGGAGGCGCTCTCTCAAGTACCCTGGACCTTTGGAGAGGAGAGGTGGTCCTCTCCAAATGGGCTCGCTACCAGCTCTCCTCTTTCAGCAGGAAGAGAGGGGGTGGGACTTCCTCTTGCTAAAATAGCCACCTTTCTCTTCCAGGGCAAAGGGGATATAGAGGTAGTAGCACCTGGCATAGCAGGAGAGGTCAAGATCCAACAAGAGGAGGGAAGGCATAGCCATTTTTGGAGAAGGGCAGAAGCAAGCATCTCCCCTTCAAGCCCCAGAGCTATCCTTTCTGCAAACCCCTCATTCTTATAGATGGCTCTCCCCACTTGGTTATAGATGGCTCTCCCCACTTTTCGTATTGAAATGGAAAAAGACACACCCTGCTGGAAGCCAGGCAAAGGTCCTCCTTGCCACTACCAGCAGGTATTTGTAGTGCCCAGTCCATGGCACACTTACACAACTAATCGTTTCCAATACAAACGCCTTTATAAAACACTGCATATAATCTTCAGCCCTACCTAGAGCTGTATGGACAACTGCCAAGGGGAAAGGAAGCTTTAGTGACTTCAGTGGGACTTTTTTCCAAGTATGTGTGCTTAGGGACACAGCCTTTTTGCTGCTTCTAAAAGAGCACAGTTGCATCCTTAATGTGGGAAGGGCCACACTTCCGTCTTTTTCTGGTGAGAAAAGGGAAGAGGACATAGCTGAGTAGCAGAGCATGTGCTTAGCATCCAAAAGTAGGGATATGCAGAACCGGTTTGCAATTGAACTGATCCTCTGTGAACCAATTGTGCACCACTCCGAACTGGTTCGGGCTGGTTCGTTGGTTTGACTGGCCCAGCCACTGGGTTTCACTGAACCAACTTGCAGAGTGGTGGTTCAGTCCGAATTTGGTTCAAATTCAGGCCGAACCACCACTACCGGCCCATGCACACTCCTCTCCAAAAGGACCAGGTTCCAACTCTGGGATCTCTGGGCACCAAACCTGGAATTAACCTCCTCCTGACATCTCTGCAGCCAGCATAGATTGACTAATTGAACATTTTGCTATAAGGTTTGTGCAATTTTTGGACCTGCTTTGGGAGGAGGTCTGTGCGATTTGCATATTCCCCTAGGAAACAGATATATGTGCCTAGCTTCTTATACCTCTAAAGCAAAGGGCTGCACTTTGGGCTTGTAAAAAGAGGCGGAGAACTGAGAAATGAGACTCCTTATGCGTGACTATTTTTCATGTCTAGCTAATTAGCAGCATTATATATGGTGATAGATGGCATGTGACTACAGCTGTCGCCAGCTTTAGGAAGCATATATTCAACTGAGTAGTGTGCGCTGCCGAAGAGCCAAGCCACTTTTTCAGCTGAATGGTGACTTGTTTCTTCAGGAGCAGCAGAGGCAGCTCATTAACTGTCATCATGATCACTTAAGGTAAGTTGCACTCTTCTCTGCTCACCATTCCCGCTGCCTGGGTAAGCCCAGCATGGATTCCAGGCCGAGCCCTACCACCCGGCTCACCACCACACCCCCTAGGCTGGAGTCCAGCACTGATACTACCCCTCTTCCCCTCACTGGCTTCACACTTCGGCAGCCCAAAGGGAACAGGTTTGTTTGGTGCTGGAGGGGGGAGACTGTGGGGTGGTGCAGAGACCAACTGGCCAAAGAGGCTGGGTGCAGGCTACCTGCTCTAGTAAGCCGCAGTGCCAGCCAGAAGGCAGAGTTGTGCCACAGAAGGTGGGACTGGTGACGTCGGCGCTGGCCTCTAGCCCAGGCGGGTGGGGCAGTGAGGTGGGTGGTGGGGACAGGCCCCCCAGCAGGAGGGAGCAGAAGAGAGACGGGGTGGCAGAGCAAGGAGCAGGCAGGCAGGGGGCCCACGCTCACTGCCTTGTGGCTCACCGGGCCCCATCACCTTGCATGGCCTCGTGGGGAAGCCGCCCCTGCTAATGGGAACTGCTTCAGCCGAACAGCAAATTAAACCCAGGCTGGATGTGCAGCCTAGCAACACTGTAGCTATTTGTTTCTGGCCATAACTGTTCTGGTGGACAGAAGCTGAGCTATGATTGTGATGAGGTTGTAATCAGGGCTGCTGACCTGAACATTCCTCCCTTTTGATCTTTGCATCGAGAATTGCTCTTTCAACCAGGCAGAATTTTCCTGTTGAAAAAGGAGAGGACAGATCTGAGGTTCTCCTGAGGCTGCTTCAAGAGAGGCTGAAAGGGCTGCATGACAAAAAATACTGAAGGGGAGAGGGTGTTGCTGAAGAACTGGTGGGAAAAAACAAGAGCAATATATTTATGAGAAAAGACAAAGCTGTGACACGTTTAGAATGCTGCCTGAATGGTTTCAGCCCTGTTCTGCTTGTTGTAACTAACTAGTACAGCACATGATAAGTTGTCATATCTGCCGTGGTGCATGGCAAGGCACATATTATAGATACTCGTATTTCACATGTGCTAAAGGAATCACATAATGCCTGGAGTTCTCAAACTTGAGGCCCCAGATGTTGTTGGTTGGACTACAAACCCCATTACCCCCAGCCACAATGGCCTTCAGCCAACATCTGGGAACCCATGTTTCAGAACCCCTGGCATTATATATACCTAGTTCATGACTTCTGGTGGTATACTCAGGGGTGTCGTGGAGGGTGGGGATGGAGTGCTGGTACTTCTCGGCTTCTCTGGCTGTTGGGGTGGGCATGGCCATGGAGACTGTCGTGGAGAGCGCCTTCTGCACTTCTGAATTGGCCACGACATCGCTGGTGATACTCTCTCTGGCATTAACTGCTGTAAGCAGGGGGAGTGTTCAGAAACAGACAGGTACAAGATACCAGCAAAATGTCCAAAGTGTCCTCCGTGGAGGGGAAAGTGGAATCCTTTTTCAGCCCTTCCAGTAAGGGACAGCATCCATTGCCAGTTCTTCTCTTTATCAAACATAATGCATTTCATCTTGTAATCTCCTTACAGAGATTATACCTTATACGTGGTGGATGTATAGCTCCGTATACTTGATGTGTATACTAAGACATAATATCACTGATGAGCAGAGCCAAAGAGGCACCTTTTCAAGCAATGGTTTTCCTTATATTGATCAGGGGCAGAGTATCTGTCAGGCCAGCTTTGTCCACAGCATCTTTGCAACAAGTTCCAATGAGGATGGCCAGGAACTGGGCTTTTACACAGTGAGGCTTTTGCAGCCTTCGGAGTCAGATTATCTAGAGATCCTGGCCTGCTTCACCCATAAGGTGGAACGTAAGAAGCTGCCTTCTACCAAGTCAGACCCTTGGTCCATCTAGCTCAGTATTGTCTATATCAGGCCTGCTCAACTTACCCCCACCCCCAGCTATTTTTGGACTGCCATAATTCCCAGCCCCAGTGCCAATAGCCAGGGATTATGGGAGATGTAGGCTGACATCTGAAGGATGGTCAAAGCTGAGCCACCCTGGTCTTGACTAACAGCGACTCTCTCCAGGGTACCAGACAGGAGCCTTTCCCAGCTCTTCCTGGAGATGATGCCAGGGGTTGAACTTGGGACCCCCTGAATGCAAAACAGATGCTCCACTACTCAGCTACAGCCTTACTCCCCAAATTAAAAAGCAAGTTGGGACCTGTGTGGATTGCAAATATGGGTCGCATGATGCAATGCTTCTTCAGAGTGTTTAAAAACAAACAACAACAACTCCCTGCACATAAAGAGCTAGATATTTGGAAAAGAATTCTTCTCTAACCTTCATCCTGAAATGCTAGTTTTCTATGTGCAATTTCTCTAAGTTTTTCGCCATGTGGTTTCGCCCCACCAAGTAAGTCCAAAGTGATAAAAGTCCAGGTGATAAACCCCTTTATACCCTTTAAACCCCTGCTAACTGGGCAAAGAGGCACCTTTTAACGTGATGGTTCTCTTTATTGAGCAGGGGGAGAGTAACTAGCCCTATCCACCCCCAGCACAGGACCTCCTCCAGTGACTGTTGCTGGTGTCTGTCTTACGTTTCTTTTTAGATTGGGAGCCCTTTGGGGACAGGGAGCATCTTATTTATTTATTATTTCTCTATGTAAACCGCCCTGAGCCATTTTTGGAAGGGCGGTATAGAAATCAAATAAGTAAGTAAGTAAGTAAGTAATAATATACCTCATCTGCTGTGTGAGTGAATTAGGTTCCTGTTTTTGTGCTTTGAGGGGGGGTTGATTTTGCCTTTGTTCTTTGTCTTCCCCTGCTGCATATGGCTTGGCTCTGGACTCCATGGGCACTTTTCTACAGCTGTCCTACTCTTGGCTTCTGGCACAGCATGTGGTAGCATGTCTATACAGTATTGTTCTATGGGCTGCTGGTAGACGGGAGGTCTTGGGGTGCCAGAGTGCTTCGGGGTCCCCAGGATAGTTCAAGGTAACCTAAACTTACTAAACACCTTCATTTTCAGACCAACCACAGGAAGAGAAACATATTGTAGTGGTTCATAGACACTGGGAAGTTTGAGAAATGGATGTTCATGAAACTAAAATGAAATCGATGATAAAAGACCAGCTCTCTCACAGATTGTGTCCACCAATTACAATACTAATCAGAAGTCCTTCTCCAGGTAATTCTACCATTGGTTGTTAAGTGGGTGGTCCCTGAAGGAAGGGACTTCTCTGTGGTGGCACCCAAATGTGAAATGGAATTCCCTCCCCAAAGGGATTTGCCTGGCACCTTCTTTACTATCCTTCAGGCAGCAGGCAAAATCTGCCCTCATCTCTAGGGCCTGTAATGGCATTTTATGGTACGTGGCCCCTTTTAAATTGTCCCATTGTTGCCTAATGTTTAATCTCCTGCTCACTTCACTTGGCTTTTGATCTGCTGCTTTCTCATGTTGTTTTACTGTGTTTTTGTATTGTATTTTTGATGGTATTGTAAGCCATTACTAAGGCTGTTACAAAAGTCAGGAAATAAATACCTTGGCTGGATGGATATTACATGATAAATCATAGGTTGCCTCTGGGGTGGAGGATGGGGCCCTCCAACTAATTTGGATTTTATATCCCTGAACCAGATGACCTTTGGCCTCTTCCATAAAACAAAAGTTGAAACAGGAAAACAATTTAAAACCACAATTCTAGTTTTTTAAACTTGGATGAATAAATGTGTATTTAGAGACTTTTAAAAAGCTGTCAGAGATGAGAAGGCTTTTATCCCAGCAGGGAGCACGTTCCAAAGTCTCAGGGTGGCAACAGAGAAGGCTTGTCCCTAAGTTGGCCACCAGATGAACTGGTGGCAACTGCAGACGGACTTCTCTGGATGATCTCAATGGGTGATGGAGCTCATGGCAAAGAAGATGTCCTCTTTTAGATTGTGAGCCCTTTGGGGACAGGGATCCATCTTATTTATTTATTATTTCTCTATGTAAACTGTTTTGGAAACTTGTGTTGAAAAGCGGTATATAAATGGTTGTTGCTGTTGTTGTTAAACACCCAGGGCCTAAGCTGTTTAGGGCTTTATTATAGGTTATAACCAGCACCTTGTATTTTGCCTGGAAACGTATGGGTAGCCAGTGTAGTTCTTTTACTATAGGAGTGATGTGGTCTTCTGGGACTATATATATGATTGGGTTATTTATATCAGGGATTCTCAGAGTTGAGTCCCCAGATGTTGTTGGACTTCAACTCCCATAATCCCCAACCCCAGTGGCCTTTGGTTGGGGATTATGGGAGTTGAAGTCCAATAACATCTGGGGACCCCTACGTTGAGAATCCCTGATTTATATGATTGGGGTTTGTTCTTACATTACAAGGGTGGTGTGAGTGCTGATCTGTGATGCTAACCCATGTCCTTCCAACAGTCTTGCAAAGGGAGAAATCATGCAGAAGGAGCCAGTGGTATCCTTATTTGCCACACAACGAGGACTCCAAATCCCGAGGGCCACAGTGGCATGGAGTACAACCATCCCTTCTTTCCAATCATTCTAAGGACCAGTATATACCTTCAGTGAATTCAAGTGGTAAAGTTTTTCCTGGACTGTACTGCTTTCAGCTGCAGCGGAGGGGGTTTATGCCGGGGAGAGCAACTGACCCTATCCATCCCCAGCACAGCATCCCTCCAGTGGCTGTTGCTGGTGTCTATCTTATATTTCTCTTTTAGATTATGAGCCCTTTGGGGACAGGGAGCCTTTGTTTGTTTGTTTGTTTGTTTGTTTGTTTGTTTGTTTGTTTGTTTGTAAACCGCTTTGGAAACTTTTATTGAGAAGCAGTATATAAATGTTTGTCATAGTTATATTCATTGTTATTGTTAAGTACTACCCTATGAAGGAAAAACTCCCTGTCCCTCAGAAAACTAGCATGTCAGGAAGACATTCCACTCCAGTGTTTTCCTAGAGATGCTAGGTTTCTATGTGTGGGGATTTTTTAAAAATATATCATGGAAGTGGTTTAAGCATTACACTGCCCCACCTTTCTCCACCCCAGCATGCACACACATACACACACACAGCTCAAAGTGGTACACGTGGGCTGGGGGGAAAACCTATCATTTGATTCTACTGATTTTACAAACTGATCCCTACTGAAGCCATATGTGCTGAAGCCAATGGAATGCAGCAACTATTATGTTTTAAAGAACCAGAGATGCCCTCTCAGAACCAACATGGAAGTCATGGACGGGCAGAAGGTTGATCATTACCTGGATCATTACTGGTGAATCTCCAGGTGATCTGCAGTAGATCAGCACGGCTTTCTGCCTCCTGATATTTTAGTAAACAAGTAAAATAGCAAGCAAGCAAAAGAAAAATCCTCAGCTACAGCTGGCTAACCATCTCTCTCTCTCTCTCTCTCTCTCTCTCTCTCTCTCTCTCTCAGTGTCAGTGTTACTCGTCTGTAAAGCAGATGCCTTATTAGATGCATTTGACCAGGTTTTTCTGCAGCTCTGCTGGCCAGTTTTACAGTGTCTCGTGTCAGAACACTTGACCTGTAATAACCCAGAGAGAGATCCATCACATTTATGTATTTATATCGATGTAAACCACTTTTAGAACTTTTGTTGAACAGCGGGCTATAAATATTTGTCATTGTAGTAGCAGACATAGATTTCTTCTTGTATATACAGAATATCCCAATGTGTGTGATGGGGTGCAGTGGGCACTTGACGTTTTGCATCGGGCACCACCCCAAGCCACTGTTTGGCATCTGACTCTGGTTGGGTATCTTGGGATTCTGGAATGGGAACAGTGTAGCCACCATTGGACAAGCGGGGAGAAATGTCTCCGGGCTGCTGGGGTCAGCCACAGTGCCCCCTCCCTCGGGGCAACCCCTTGTCCTCCTCTGGCACCCAGCCAGCAAATGAAGTGCTCACTGGCTGGGATCCAAGGCCTGGCCCCTCACCCACTCTTTCCCAGCTGGGGAATGAAGCAGAGTCAATGCAGAAGGTGTGGCTGGCATGTGTGCACATGCGCATGGGCAGTGGGGGGAAGGGCATGGCATGCATCCTGGCATGTGTGTGCATGTACTTGGGCAGTGGGGGGAAGGGCATAGCATGCATCCAGGCATGGCTGCGCATGCGCATGGGCAGTGGGGGAAGGGCATGGCATGCATCCCGGCATGGCCGCACATGTGCATGGGCAGTGGAGGGAAGGGCATGGGATGCATCCAACATGTGGGCACATGCGCATGGGCGGGGGGGAAGGCATGGCATGCATCCCGGCATGGTCGCACATGGGCAGTGGGGGGAAGGGCATGGCATGCATCCCGGCATGTGCGTACATGTGCATGGGCAGTAAGGGGGCAGGGCATGCATTTCAGCATGTGGGCACATGTGCATGGGCAGTGGGGGGGAGGGCATGGCATGCATCCCAGCATGTGCATACATGCGCATGGGCAGTGGGGGGAAGGGCATGGCATGCATCCCAGCATGTGCACACATGCGCATGGGCAGTGGTGGGGAAGGGCATGGCATGCATCCTGGCATGTGCGCACATGCGCATGGGCAGTGGGGGGAAGGGCATGGCATGCATCCAGGGGTGTAGCTATAATTGAGCGCATGGGTTCAAAGAACCAGGGGCCCCCAGCTCCTGAGGGGCCCCCAGCCCCACCCCTCTCTATTTTCTCCATTGTCTCCCTCTCTCTAAGGTGCCGCCTGGGACAGGAGCAAACATGGGCCCCCTCTCCCCCGGCTACGCCCCTGCATGCATCCTGGCATGTGCGCACATGCGTGTGGGCGGGGGGGGGGAGGCCGACTGGCAGCAGCAGCCTCTCCCAGGCCACCAGCAATTTCCTAATCCCCCTGTGTATATTCATTCTCTCTCTCCCCCCTCCCTCTCTCTCAGTCTCACACACACACCTGAAATCTGCCCACCTCTGATGCTGGTAACCAATAAACACTGTCTGGAAGCCACCTGAAGCTCTGAAGACAAGTGGATCTGTGTCTGCCCACTTGAAGAGGAGACTTGCCTTGAAGCCCTGCCTTTCGAAGGCTCCTCGGAGCTACAGTGAGAGAACCCATTTCTGGAAAGAAAATCGCACTCCCAGTGACTTAGTGGCAATGCAAATCCTCTGCTTGCAAAAGGTCCCAGGTCTGAAGGCTGACAAGTTCTAGTTAGAACTTGGATCTTGGGTGGGATTAAACTCCCACCTGAGAAATGGGAGTTCATGACTCTCTAGAGGGACTGGAGACTAACACAACAGAAAGTTGCTTTGTGTGTCCGCTTCTCACTCAGCATCTCTGCAGTGCGTTTGTGTGTTTCATTTTCCAACCATATGCTATTTCTTCTCCCTTCCTCAAATTCGGTCAGTTTGTATTTTAAGTCATTTGCCCCTCTGAGAGGAGGCCCTTTTAATAGGAAAAGGGCTGGCCTCCTCCCTCACTAGGATGCGAGGCTGTGCCAGAGGCCAGGCAGCAGGCCCACAGGGAGAGGTGGTGTGTGTGCCTGTGTGTGTGTATACACACACATGTATATGCACAGGTGCACACCTGCATCTTGGAGACAGGAAGAGAGATGGCTAGATCTCTCTCCTCCATCCCTGTAAAAGACCAGCCAGGTTTAGTATCAGATAAGGAACATCGTGGTGCCCTACTAAGATATTACCTTATACACAGGTTCAGACGTTGCATGCACATTAGAATGTTTTTGTGTGAATGACTGTACCTGCATTCCTTTTCAAAACATACCTGGGTAAAAAAAAACAAAACCTTGAAATTCAGGAGAGAGATAGAAAATGCTTGCGTACAAGTGCAGGTGTGTATATGTGTACATATCCAATGGATTGTACACCTGTTGGATATAACATGTGAATAAGGTTTGTAGAAAGAGTGAGATGGAAGAGGGCATTCATGGGGTCCCAGGATCTGGGCACATGAACGCAATTTTGTTGGAAGCCATCTATTCATTTTGGTTATTTCTCAGAGTGTGTGGTCCAGGGGTAACCTACTTATGAAGTTCATCCGTTATATTTCCCCATTATGATGGGGAAATATATATATATCATAATATATTTGGAACTGCACTTTTTTCCTGATAAAAAGATTTAAAACAAAACGTTTTAGAGTTTTTATCTGTATTTTAAGCTTCTTGAATTGTGTTAATGTTTTGATTATTGTGTTTTTGGATTGAACCACCCAGGGACTTGTGTATGGAGTGGTATTTTAAAAAATGTGTTTAATTAATTAATGAAAGGCGAAGACACCACCCAGCCAAAATCAAGCAGTTGTGTGTCCATCGACTTCAGTGGGAGAGCTTTATGAGCGCACTGGCGTTGTTTGTTTACACTCAGTGGGGCTTACGCCGGGATCAGCGTGCACAGGATGATACCCCTGATCTCTCCCGTTGAAATCCAGGCGATCTGCAAGTGCTTCACTATAGCGGGATCGTGGCCTGCTCCCCCTCACTCACCCCCACCCCTATATGCAGCATTTATCTCCAACAAAGTGGCTGGTTTGACATCCAGACTAAGTTATTCAGGAGTTACTCGAAAAGACTCCTTAATTTCAGTAGGACTACTCGGGAGTAATTTAGTCTGGATGCCGGCCAGTATGCTCAGTCCTTACCTAAGTAACCGATAATTGAAACTGCCTCGCCCCTCCCCGCGCACCCCCGCTCCCTCACATATAATAATCTATAATATTTTCTCCCTCCAGAGTCCCTTTTTATCTCACTTCCTCAAACGAGTTAAGGCAGAGGTGTTTGCGTTAAAAAGCCGATGGCAACCTCTGGGAGTGAAAGGAAGCGGCCCTGATCCGACCCGTATTTCCTTGGAAGTAAGTGCTATTCATTTCCTGAAACGAATGTGCTAAATCAGGTTAAGTGTCTATAGCATCGCAGCCCGGCTTTCGCTCCTCTGGGCTGCAAATCCCGACACCATCAAACGCGGTCTGAGTTGACTTGGCTTTTCCATTGATTTTATTTATTTTATTTATGGTGTTGTTCACTCCGTCTCAGGTTTCTAGTTAACATGCCCGCGGAAATGCAAAGCCATGAAGCCAAACTGCAACTTGGGGTTAACTTAAAGTCCAGAGGAGTGGGGAATGAGATCCAGATTCCTTGATGGATTCTGATCTGTAATCTCTGAATCAGATCAGACTTCAGATCGATGGCTTTTTTCTTTTTCTTTTTCTGGTCCAAGAAAGGGCGATTGAAACCAAGATGCAAGTTGGAAAGGACCCCCAAGAAAAGACACACACCCCCTCTCTTATATAAACCTTTTCATTAACTTTTATTGTGTTATTGTAAACAGCTTTAGACAGCAGGTTTTGTGTGCCTGTATGTGTTAATGTGAACACAAATAATAAACATGATTTTAGAAGCAATATATTGGGATTCTACAGAACTGCCCCCTTGTAACAAGCATGCAAAGCAGAACCTCGGTGATGGTGGTGTTATTGGCCAGTATTAATTTTAAATTGAAGGCAGGTCTCCGCCCCGAGGAGCGCTAAGCTCGCAATTTATTCATTTATTTTTTCTTGAAACGTTAATGGAATGTTTAGAGTGAGGTTTTCTCCCAAGTAAGTGGACATACTAGGGTAAGTCCTGGGGCGGAATTCACAACCGTACTAATCGGGGCGAGTTTGCCGTTGGTTTTAATAGGAAGTCCATTGCAAGGAGTTAAGAACCACCAGGTTATATCCGCGTAGTTCTTTCTGTCTTTCTGTCCCCAAATCTTCTCCATGTCCTTGTACTGCTATCCCTTCCGTAGCCCCAAAATTGCAGCCCAAACACAGGGATTATAAATGCATTGGCTGTAATCCGACCATACATAGGTTGTTTAAATCCTGTTGAAGTGAATGGGATTGCGCGAGAGCCTAACACTGTGCAGGATCACAGGCAGCGTACGGGTCTCTCCACAAGCCCCAGGGTGGAAACGAGTCCCCTCCTTAATGGTATTCGGGGCTGCGATCCTACTGTATAAAGTTGCCTGGGAGTAAGGCTGCTTGCACTCGGTAGGCTTACTTGGGAGTCAGCCTGCTCGGATCGTTCTCCAAGGGTGCTTAGGCTCGCAGGTCTGAGGGGAAGGGGAGAAAGCACCCGTTTTTGGGAATGCAAAATGTCCAGGCGCTTTCCTGAACATTTTGCGGTTGGACATTTAACTAAATCCACAAAGGTGGGAAATGATCTGATGCCAATAAAAATTGTAAATAAAAACAATTAAAGGACATAAAACAATTTTTAAAATGACATTCGGGGGCCATTTTTAAAAAAAATCAACGGTGTAAAATGATATTTCTTGGAGAGGGATTTCTTTTAACCAAAGGTGGAAAATTATATCTGTGTGTGGGAGGTTATTTTTAAGCCTTGGTTTTTACCTGGCAAATTCCGAATGCTTTCAAAGCGAATTCCAAAGCGGGGGAGGGGGCTTGGTATCCATGATGCTTGTGGATGGAAACTGCGCCTTGAATTAATATTTAAACCAGTGCAGACAGATCCTATGGGTTTTTCTCCGAGCTACCCCCCACCTCGCCATCCATGGGACCGAGAGCGCACTCCTGTGCGCTTCTACTCAGAAGTAGGTTTTACAGGGTTCAATGAGGGCTGCTTCCCTTGTAGTGTGTTGAGGATTATAGTCCCAACTAGGCGATCCTGGGCACACTGGCTTGAGATCTCGGCCCACTGAACTCAGTGAGACTTTCCTCGGAGTAAGAGGCACGGGATCGGACGCATCAGCCCTCCGAGGGCTGAAAGGGTCCCCAGTCGCCCCTCTTGTCCCTGAGAGCCGGGAGTTTTAGGTTGGTGCCTTCTTCGGGGCGCCCTTTGGAAAAACTTATCGGGGATCAATTTGACAAAACGGCGAACGTCTCCTTCAGCTGTTCTTCGTTGAAGGGGGGGGCGGGGGTTGTCGGGTGTCAGAGTCCCCTCTTCAGCCTTGCCTTGCCTCCTGGTGAAATGGACCATATGCTGAAGCTGGGTGGGTGAGGGAGGGCAGGAGGGGGCATCGCAGCCCCCAGGGCTCAGGTAGTGGGACCCCCCCCGCCCGCCTGCCCGCCTGCCCGCCCGCCCGCCTGACACTGACGCAACCACATTAGGGTTAATGGCCATCGCCGGCCCACCCTTATTAATTGACTCGGTGTTTGGATAAAGTCTGTAATCTTCTCCTCAACCGCACCATTAAAACAGGTTGCCTTTTTCAATTAAGAACCGTTCCCAGCCCGGCAGTCAATTATCCTAATGGCAATACATTTACACACACACACACACACACACACACTCACATATATATATGCACCATCATATTATATATCTCACAAACACACACACACACGCATAGGCAATCCTAAGTTTTCATTTGGGTCGATTGTGGAGGAAGTCCCAGAGAGAGGAAGGGGGCAGATAATGGGGCTGGTTTGGGGAAGGGTTTTGTCTGGATCGGGCCTGGTTGTGTGCTATTAAACCACCACGCTTTTAAATAAATTGGAATTTCATGCAGCCAGCCTAGCTGGGGTGGGGGGCGGCTCTGGATGGAGTGGGGGCCTTCAGATTAAAAACAGGGTATTTTTAATAGGGGATGTATTGGAAGTTCTTTCTTTTAAACGCCCTTATGAGATGGGGCGGCGGGAGTAGAGGGGAGGGGAAAGAATGATTAACATTTTAAGCAACTTTCGGTCACTCTTAGCTGCAATTATTCGGGTAAACTTTGCAATTCTCTTCTTCAAACCCCGGGTTTAGTTTGCACCCATTAAAGCCCCGAAGATCAAGCTCTGAACAGGCCTCTCTCACGTTTGGATAATACTCAGCTTTGGAGAACAAATAAAGCACTTTAATCGGGCAGGAACGCAGGAGAAATGCAAAAATGTCGGCACTTTTCGGGTTTGGGGGTTGCTTTAGAGGTTTTTGTTTTGCTTTTTAACACACCTGTATCTGGTGGAGAGCTTGAAAAGGTTGATTTTCCTGGACTAGCCACGGAAATGTTCCCTAAGATTTTGTAAGCATCAAACTGATTGGGGGGGGGGGGTAAGGAAGTCAACACATACACACAATATTTAAAGAACTGCAAAAGACAGTCCCTCCTGCAAAAATAAAAAAATAAAAAAATAATCACACACAACCCTTCCCTTCCTCGCCCCAATTTCATTTCGGGGAAGCTGTGTTATATTGACAGTCATTTGTGTTTTTTCCCTTCGGATCTAATATTTTTAATACTTTAGTTCAACATGCACCCTCTGTCTTTCGCAAGTCAAATATTATTTTCGACACAGAGAGAAAATCTTAAAGGACTTACTTTTGATTTCGTGGGCGGGCATATTCTATAAACGGACAACTTAGGAGAGCAGTCTCCGAGGGGAATGAGGAGGCGAAATGTGTGCCCACATTTTTATATGTATGCATATTAAAGAAGGTGCAGGGTTTCCTTTTCCCATCTTTTGCAAACATCCTCCCTCTCTCTCTCCTTTTACTTTTACTTTTGTAAAGTTTTTCTCACCCTCAGCAAACATTTCCGTCTGTATCAGTAAGATGCGAAAATATATTTTCCCTTTTGCCCCTTCTCTCCAATGAAAACCTTATCCCATCTCCACCCTGGATTACGTGGTATCGATTCTGCAAATAATTGATGGGTCCTAATTTAAAAAAAAAAATCCGAGGAACGGGAGAGAAAAAGTTCTTTGGGGAGAGCTCCTTATAAAGGACCTTTTCTTACTCGGGGAAATAAAGGTTGGAAAAGGTTACAAACGAAAGATTAGAGATTGCTTCCAACGACTTTAAAAGCCGCACTGGGGTAGTCTATTCTTCTTGTTCACAGGGTCCCCCCACCCCGCCCCAACCCTACACTTTGGGCTGCTTAGGTTCCCCCTTCCTTTAAAAAAAAATGCCTCCCTTGTCTATGAAGTTTGCCAACACACGCAAATATATTGGACTGTAATGGTTATTTTATATGAGTCCTGCCTTCTTGAAGGTGTTGGTTGTAAAGCCAAGCTAAGCAGGGGGTGCGAGGACAACAAATATATATGCCATAGAAGTGAAGCTGGCGCCTTTCACCCCTGATCACCCCCCACTCCGCAGCGCAAGCTCAGTCTGATCCAAATGTCTTGCGTAGTCGGAACCCCACACGCAGCTTGATCCATATCTCATGCTCTGCGCGGTCACTTTCTCCAAACCAAGGCGCTAAGTTTCGATCCACAGTTCGATCCACGACGCTCAAAAGCTGGCTCACCTACGCTAGAGGAGTCCCCTTGCACACCACTTCCAAGTAATGCCCCGATCCTAAGCACCTTTCCTCAGAAGTAAGGATATGGATGGGAGAGGGTCTGAGTTCCAGATGCTTAGGACCACACTGTCTTTAGGTTGGGGTGATTGTTTTGTTTTGTTTTGTTTGGGTCAGACCCACGCAAAAGCAGAGCAAGAACCGGAGCGAATGCGCCGATTTTCCACCCGAGCTGGGTGTTGTGATGGTTCGGCGGTGTGGGGCTGCGTGGGCGACCCTTTCCCTCAGACACACTTCACGGGGTTCGCAGCCCGTTTTGGACTGTGCCTTACCTACAATGCGCAGCGCACACCTGTTTTTGTGGCAGTCATTTGCACACTCATTAACGCAAATCCCTCCCCTTTAAAAAACACACATACACACCCTTTTTAAATAGTTATTTTGGAGGGCATGGTTGAGATGTTGAAAATAGGGCAAGTTGGTGCCTCTCAAACGCGCCTCTCCAGATGCCGCAAAACACGCAGCCTGAGTCCCAATGAGTCAGTATTAGGAAATTCGTACTTGTTTTAAAAACAACCACAACAAAACACACACACACACGCCGTATCTGTTTGCCTTGCTCTCCCTCTCTCTCAAGACCGCGTACCAGTGTGCCTAGGTCGCCCTTAGGAAATCTATGCCTGAATATCCAGACCTGCTCTTTGCCAGGCTGCATCTGAATACATCCCACCCACCTTCACCCTTCTGCAGCCCCCTCCCTCGGTTTATGGAAGCTGCCTTCCTCCAGAAGATTGTGAGCATTTTTAATCATTCGTTGAACTCGAACGGAGCCGGATTCTTCCCGAGGAGCTGTTCTTTCTCAGCCTTGTTGGAAAATAGACCAGCCCACACCCCTTCGCCACAGTCTTTGCTTGCTATCTGTCCCTCTATCTTTTTAACCCCAATTTATTTTGATCGGAAGGCAGGCCAAGAGAGGGACGGGTTAAGGGGGGGAAAGTGAGGAATCGTTGATCAACTTCAAAGGAAGTTTGGAAGAGCTGAACAACTGCATAGACTACAAGGCTCTGGGCGGAGTGCGCGGGGTGGGGGCGGGGGTGGGGTGGGGTGGGGGGGCGGTGAAAGCGTCTCGTTGGGAAGTTCCTGGTATAGACGGAATCAGCAACAGACAAGCTGCAAACCGTTATTATGAAAAGTGTTCCTGAAGGGAGGGGTGTGGCGGGGGGGGGGAGGTCGCACGGTGTACACTCCTGCCCTCCAAAGAAAGGGTCTCCTTCCTTTCACCTCCCAGTTCGTCAAGAGCACCTTGTTGGTGAAAGTCAGCGACACTTGCAAAAAATTAAAAAGTGGGGGGAGCGGATTCGGAGGAATAGAGAAAAGTGCGAACTGGAACGGTCTGGAGTGGATTTGGTGGGGCTTCCCCCACATTTTTTAAATTAAGAAAGAGGAAAAAGAAGGGATGAGAGCCGGGAAAGAGAAGGAAAGGACGGGTCTTTAAAACAGTTGGCATAAGAATAGGAAAGTAACTTACTGCACATCAGGAGCGGAGTCGCTCTCTCTCTCCTCCCTGAAAACTTAGATCTTGTCGCAGTTTATCCCGAGCTGACCACCGTTTCTGGGACTGGAAGAGCTTCCAACGGGACCAGAAAATAACAGAAACTTGAAGGGAGGGGGGACGTCTCATTCTGCCCTCCCCCCAGCAAAAACAAAAACCCCAACACCCTAATGTTCTTAAAGATGAGAAAGAACCGCTGCCCCCCACTCAACTTTCCGATCAGCTGCGAAGGCTTTGCTGCTGTCCCTGAAAAGTCCAGTGCAGATTCTATTCCTCTAGGATACTTTTTCTAAAGGGGGGGTTTCCCCCTCTTTCCCCCCATTCTTCCCCTTTCAGATCCAATTTTTTCCCCCTTCCTTTTTTCCAAGAGCCATTCGGGCATCAATATTGCTAAGCTAAAGGGGAAATTCTCTTTGATAAAGCCGTGTTCCCAGCGACTGGGTTTTAAAACCTAAATCTATATTCAAATCTGGCTGAAGGTGTGTTCTGGGATTTATGAAAGCCTCTTAAAGGGGTAAATTTACCAAACCGTGACAAAATCATCGCGATCTTGCTTTTTTAGACATCTGAAGTGGATGGAGAATTTTAAAGAGAGAGAGAGAGAGAGAGAGAGAGAGAGAGAGAGAGAGAGAGAGAGAGAGAGAGAGAGAGATTGTTTATTTAAGTCACACAAACTGCCCGTTCCTGGCCACTTGATTTATTTATTGGCCGCGCGATTATGCCACAGTTATTGGACGGGGGGCAAAGGGGAAAGGCATGTGGGGGGGGGGAGAGCGAGAGAGAGCAGGCTGAGGCACGGAGCTTTCCGAATCTTGTCGATTCCAGAAGGGCTGATTAGAACCACCAGAAAGTCAGACAAGCCTCCTTTTCCTACTGGGGGTGCTTTCAACTTGTTTTTTAAATTTCCTCCGAATTCAGCTCTTCCCCCCCAGTCCTCAGCCGCTTGAGTTCCTATCCCCAAGAAGCTTTATCTTCACTTGTTGTTGTCACCACCTTCGTGACGCAAAGATGTGGCTCGTTAAAAGTTCCCTTTGGTCAATGTGGCGGAGGAGTTTCCTTCCCAGTAGCAGCGCGTTATTATTTACTGGTTCGGGGCATCAGTGGATTTCCTTTCGGATCGCCCGCCCCCACGCACTTTAAAATGTCGAGGAAGAGTCAGAGTGCTGCTGCGGCTGCGGCTGGACGGTGGTGTCCTTTCTACGTTGGGCTTCTTGCAGGGAGGTCTCAGAGGGGGCCATTCCGCAGAGCAGAGCTGGGGGCCTGCTGGAGAAGCCGCCGAGTGCCTTGCTCCCAATCTCCTCTCTGCTGAAGGGGCCTCACCCAAGGCAAAGGGCTCGCCTCCCCGCTCCCCAGTCCCCAAAGGGCCAGAGCTCTGGGACAACACCAAGGAAGGATCCCGGATGCCCTTTTCTCCGGTCTCCCTCCCAGAAAAGAGTGGGCCCCCTGTCCCGCTAGGCACTAGCTTTGGGGGGCCTGTTTTGTAGGAAGAGATGGAGCGCCAAACGGGAATCCAAAGGCAATCTAGGGAGGGGATGATGGGGACTCCTTGTTTTAATCTCTCCTCGGAAAGAAGGGCGGTGGGGGGGGAGGGCGACGAGAGAGAGAGAGAGTCTGAAAGTAATGGCTTGCAAATCGCTAGCTAGGATGCTCTGCAATAATTCGTTAATTGCAGTGGGAAACTCGTTTGATTGCAACGCATCGTCTGTCAGAAAACGACATACAGAGACGATTTAATTGCTAGGACATCAATAGCGCAAAGATCCCAGACAGAGGCTGAAGAGCTTGCATCATCATCATCGTCGTCGTCATTTTATTTGTTTGTTTGTTTGTTTTCGTCTCCCGAAAGATTAATAATGTTCGTTCTCTCTCTCTCTCTCTCTCTCTCTCTCTCACACACACACACACACACACACACACACACACAGACACACAGCTCGCCTTAACTAATTTGGGGATCAGGCTGAAGTGAAGTAGTGTGCAAGCAGGAGGAGAGAGACAGGCCTCGCTTGCGCCTGAAACGCTACCTCTGTGAGCGGGCCTTGGCGGGGTAAAGGGGCTGGAGAGAGGCCGAGGAATTCCACTGGAGTCTGGTTGATTTTCATTGTTTTAATGGCATCTTAGTTAGGGCTTTCCTCCGCCCTTCCCAATTCCTTTTGAAATGTAGTATTACCCGCCCCGAGACCTGCGGATGGGAAGGGCTACAAGACGAACCTCTTCTTCTATTCATTTGCAGTGTGCCCTTGGAGCCGAATATACAGGTGAAGCCTTAATAATATTTATTTATTTATTTATTTATTTATTTATTTATTTCCTCCCTCATCTCTTAAACACGGAGACTGAGTCTGGACAGATCTGTATTTCTAGAAAGCTGGGGATTCATGAGGACGGAAGGGGAGGATCTTGCGTGGATCACCTTTGCCCCTTTGCAGCCGGGCCTTGCCACGAGTTAACTCGGCTTCCCTCCACACCCAACGCCTTTGCTTCGAAACGAGTGTCCCTTTTGTTTCGTTTTTTTATTTTTTGGCATTTCCCCAGGGGCAGAGGACTGTGTCTCTAGGTGCTCTGGGCCCCACAGATATCCACGGGACCCCCTTCCCCAGCAAAAAGATAGCTTAGAATGAATCTCACTAGATCTCTGCCTCCGGTGGGTGTCAGGACCTCCAGAGTTTCTCTTCATTCTATGGAAATACCCACGTGTCCTATGAGGGGGAGTGCAAAAAAGTGAAATGTGCCTGGTCACATTCACACGTTCACACGCACACGTTCACACCCTGCGGCATGCGCCTTTCTGCTTCATGAACACTCACCCTCACTCTGTATTCGGCCTTGTGTGTGAAGTCTCTTACAGCGCGGTTAAGAAAGAAATAGGGTGAGTTTGGGACATGCGTGCCCCCAATCGCCCTTGCCCCCCCCCGCCCCCCTTCTGACTTGCATCCTATAGAGACAGTACAGTAGTGTGTGCGCGAGAGGCTGGCTCCTTTGTTACTGGCTAACTCCTTCCAAAAAAAAAAAAATCTTTCCTCTTTCTCCCTCAAGTCAAATTTCTTCCCCTCCCTGTCATGAGTTCCATCCCAGAGATGGGTCCTGTATACCAGGATGCTGGAACTCCAAATCCAACCACTTTTGGCCTCCTAGGAGCTGTTTCCCTCCCCCCCCGAAGCCTCCATGCCCCATCCCAATCTATCTTCGCCTATGCTCGTGTCTTTTCCCTTCCCACCCCCCCTTCCCCCTCTTCCTCTGCCCCATAGCAAGAGCATTTACCCGATCCTGACTTCCTCGGCACGTGTGAACGGCGCGATTCCCTCATAGACCTTAACCCACACAGTGCGTGCGCGAGTGACTTAGAAAGAGAAGGCAGGGAAAGGGGAGAAATTACATTTTTCCTGTCTATTTGCCTGTGTGTGGGGTGTGTGTGTGTGTGTGCTGTGTGCGTCTCTCTTTAAAAAAAGTAGCTGTTATTTGTTGTCTGATTGTCCCCCTGGCGAAGCGGTGCCCTGTTTTCCTTTCCCCCTGTTGTCTGTTTTTATTCTTTTCCCTCTGGCTTAGATGTGTCAATCACTCGCTGCTTGCCATTGGTTGGCGAACCAGCGTCAAAAAAGTTGCCCGAGCGGCGCTCTCGCAGCAAACCAACCCGGGAGAGGGAGCGAGAGCCCTTCCGCCTTCGCCACCATTATTCAAAAGTCAAATCTCGCTCCAGAGCAATCTGCTACGGCGGCGCCCCTCCACTGACCAAAGGGGGGGGGGGTGTTTGTGGGGCTGCCTAGATTTTTTTTTAAACACACACACACACACATACACACATACATATATATATTCTTTCACAATCAGGTAGTATATTTTGCAGGCCGTCCAAAATATACAGGCTTCCCCTCCACCCCTCACTTCTTGAAGAAGCTGGAAGATTTCTAACCCTCTTCCTTGTGATTTCTTTTGTAGGAGAAAACTCTCTGGCTTGGGAACCTGACCAGGATAACTCGGCCGGGTTGTTTTTTCCCCCCACGATTTTTTTCCCCCGCAACGTGCAGATTTTCTCCAAGCTTTAAGGTAAGTGAGGAAAACACACCTTGGATGTTGGTATTGGCATGTTCAGTTCTTATTCTGTTTCTTTTTCCCCACGCTAATCAGAACGCGAATGCTTCTTTCTTCGGCTCTATGGTACGGTCTCCCCCCGCCCGCCCCAATCCCAACCCTACAACACCACTTGGAAGAGAGTTCTATTGGCATCAGTGGGATTTCCTTCCTTCCTTCCTTCTTTCCTTCCTCCCACCTTTCTCCGGGGAATTGTGCGTGTGTGTTTTGTAAGGATCTCGAAAGTTGTTATGGAGAAGCGCCCAATATATCTCAGAGGGACAGATAGCTTTCTGTATGAGAACAATTACATTGTTGAAATTTTCGCATTACGGCTTTCTTTATTTTCTATTTCATTTTCCAGAGCAAATTGCTTGTGTTTCCTTTCTTTAAAAGCCACTTGGGGCATCCGGGGCCCCACGGGTTAATTGTTCCCCTTCAACGGGGGGGGGGGACCCCAAATCCAGAAATTTCCCTCCTAGTCCAAATGCAAGGAATAAGGGTCGTTGTTTATTTGAGGTGTGTGGGTGAGATAATTAATTCAAATACGACTTCTAGCTCTCTCCCAACCATCACTTGGGCTGACTTATAGCCCGATCCTGGGTTTGTTTACTCAGAAGTAAATCCCACTGAGTTCCCTGGGACTTCCCTGCAGTAAAAGTGCGTGTCGATTTGCAGCCAAAATCCCTCCGGAGGAAGGAAGACCACAGTGATTTAAATGTTAAGTCTGCTGCTTAGCTAGGTTGTGGATCGAAGGGACCTTTATTTTCTTTCGGTAGGGAAGCAAAATGGGAATTAAATTCATCCAGCTCGCTGCTTATTGATAAATAGATTGACCCCGATCGATAGACGAAGCGAAAGAAAAATCATGTTGCAAATTCAGCATTGGGGTTCTCAAGTACTCCAAGGTACCCCTGCAGAAGGAAAAGCTGAATTAGAAAGGGGGGAGGAGACCTGCAGCTACCAAGAGAGAGAGGGCTTGGGGGGGGCAGAGAGGGTTTTTTTGTGGGGGGGGGCGTTTCCTGGTCTGGTAGAGTCCGACGTGGTTGAGACCTTTTCTCCTTCTTTTCTTGGGCCAACTGTGTTGCTAGGGTAGCGAGTTTCTGAGTTGCACAGCGCCCTGAAGCAGGAAAAGGCAGGACTGGGAGGAAAGCATGCAAGACACAAATGGTGCGTTTCTGGTGTGCTGAAAAGGCAAGCCAAAAAAGTGGATCCATTGTGGGGTCGAGCGGGGGCGAGTTTGCGCTGCAGACAAACTGATCGGAGTGAAACCCCCTCGGGATGGAATAAGAAGGAATAGAATCTTGTGGTATTTATAAGCCAGCCCCTATCCCAACAGGCTTACTTGCAAGGAAGCCCAAGTCAGTGGTATTCCTTAGGAGTCGGTGCTTCCTTTGGATCACCTAAGTTGTATGGCAGGCGATGGAAGCTACTTTTGAGTAAATGTGGGAAGGATCAGGACCGCCTGGTTCCTGGTTACCAGAGAGAGCCTCGAACAATCCAAATCTCCCGCTCTCTCAGACCTCCTTCTAATTCCAATAATCCAACCTGTCTCAACAATATGTATATTCCGTGGTAACTGTATAACTTATCTCTTTTTAAAAAGAAAACAATCTTTTTCCCTCTAAGAGAGATCTGAATGCAATGTGCAAAATTCCATTTAAAAAAAATGTTGGGTCTTGTTCGATTTTGAGTTTTGGTTTTCTTTATTTCTGAGAGCTGGTTTCTCTTACATGCGTATGGCAAAACCCTGCTGCTTCCATTCAGCTGCCCCAAATCGATGCAAACTTTTGTGTGTGTGTGTGTGTGTGTGTGTGTGTTTGAAATACGGAGAATAAGATAGACGTGTGGATAATGTGCATAACTTCAACTAATAGATCAAGAGTTATCTGTACATCTTCAAAGTTATGTTGATCTTAAATGATGCTTTATTTAATATGGCGAATGTAGCTTTTGCACGACCCTTCTAATTCACACTGATATATGAATAAGCACTGTTAAATCGATGGGATGCTGATCTGCTTCTCCTATGCAAGAAATCCAGTTTTTTAAAAAAATTACAAAACCTGCATCTGTTCTAAAGACAGACTTTGAAAGAAAACAGCAACGGGCGGCCCCTATCTTCATCCGGGGAGCTCCCTGGAATCTATCCCACTGGAAATCAGGGAGGCTTTCCCCACGGCCCTGCTAATCAGGGAGGCCTCATTCATTTCACGGGCTCGCATTTTGCAGACAGCTTGCTTAGGATCGCAAGGAAGGGGTTTGGATTCGTGCCCCCCCCCCCTTTAACCTCCCTTCAAGGCCGCGAGGCCTAAGCACCCAAGTTCCTTGAAGTCTCTGGAGCTTAAAAACTTCGCTCTTCTTGGATTGGGTCTCTCCCCCACCCCCCATATTCATCCTGAGGACCCAGGAGGCCCAATCCGAGAGACGTTTACTCGGAAGGAAGTTCCACTAAGTTAAAGTGGAGCTTACTCCTAAGTAAGTGTGTCTAGGGAATTGCAGCTTGGCTTGGAAACCCCAGCGATTGAAATAGGAAAGACCGCACGGTGGACCAAGCCCCCTTCCCCCTGGGGGTGATGGTTTGGGGATCGTGTGGGATGTATGAAGTGCAGCCGAGGCTGCTTACTCGGGAGTAAATGAGTTTCGTGTCCTTTCTTCCCGAGTCAAGTGGGCAGAGGGAGGCAACCTACGTCCGAATAAGCTTTCTTTGGCAACAAAGATAGGAATTGGCCGGGGTGCACACTTGAGAAAACTGCACTGCCGAATCCGGAGCGAAGCCCTTCTAGACCAGAGCGTCCACCCTCGGCCTGGGAACTGAAGCAGTTCAGCCTGGAGGACTTTTAAAGTCCTCAAACATTTTTTTCCCCCCGGGGAGGGAGATTTTGACTACATCCTAAAATGGTTGCTTAGGATCCAGAGAGGAAGGCCGAAATTCACGCCTATATGTAATTCGGTTTTGGAAAGAAAAGTAAATGGGTAGAGACTGGGTTCTGAGGAAAACGACAAGGAAATCCATTCGACACCTTTCCATTCCGTTTTTGCTTTACTGAAAAAGTTTTTTTGTGGCTGGCAGGAGGGTTTCTGGGGGAGAAGATACTTACTCAGAGTCTCCAACTGTTAGTTAACCTGGTGGAAACACCAAGACTCGCTTCTCCCTCTCCCTGTCTAGATAATGTTTTCTTTCATCGCCATCATGCAGAAAATTAATCAACCCAAATGATCCTGAGAGCTGTTGCTGGCGTCCCGTAATTAGGGACCGTGTGCCGCCCGGATTATCTCGTTAGTTTATCAAGAAAACATTTATTATAATTAATTCTTGGACTGGGTAATTATAATTGAGCGGGGACAGAGCAACCGGTAGATGGGGTCCTTGGGGGTGGGGGAGAGAAAGAGAGAGACGCGACAGATTGCATAGAGCAGCCGTTAGATCCAAATCTTCTTCAGTGGATCTGACCGGCGTAGCGCTCCTGTCCTTCGCTAAAGGGTTTGACTTCGGATCAGGTAGGAGTTCAGAGCAAACTTAACTTTCCCCCTTCCAGAGTGTGATGCAAAGCTACAACTTCTGCTCTCCACCTGGCTTAAGAGCTCATCCCGAACCGAGCTTACTCGGAAGTCAGTCCCGTTGATTTCAATGGGACTTAATAAGGAGGAAAACAGTCAGGGGATCTCGGCCTGCAAAGAGCGTGCGTTTGTTTTCTCTCCACGAAGGCGGAAAAAGTGAGGAAGGGGGTTAGTAGAAGAAAGAATTCAACTCTTGCAACATTTTTTGTACAACAACAACAAAAGGCACGATCCAAGCAGAGGTAAGCACTTTTAAGGAGCTCAGTTTATGTTAAGAGAAGACGTGAAACACGTGCTTCTCTCTGTGTGTCCCATTGAAATCACTTGGGCGTAAACATGCTTTACTTTGGGTTGGATCGTGCCCAAAGTTTGAGGGAAGAGATTTTCATCCTCTTTCCTTAGGAAACTTGAGGAAGCGGTGGAGAGGGGTAGTGAAAATGGGGGCTTTTGGAAAAGAGAGAGAGAGAAGAAGATATGAGGGCCATTTTGAAAAGTATGTCCTGCTTCTTTAAAAAAAAAAATCACTCGCTCGGAGTTCTTGACTAAAGTCCTGTAGTCTACGGAATGAATCAACGAGCAGCAATTAGTGGATAACTTTTGGGGCGGACAGACAGAACATGCGGCCGGCCGGAGCCTATTTATTCAGAAGTAAGCTCACGGAGTTCAATGGCGCTTGATCCCGAATAACCGTGCCCAGGATTGCAGCCCTTATTGAGTCCTGTGAGCTATAAAGTGATTACACTCAAACCTTTTCCTATTAGTACTACTCTAGGTTTTCTTAGCGCTGCGGGCTGCGTGCAAGGAGCTCCAGGAAAGGTCGAGCGGACAGGAATCCTCCCCAGCCGAAATCAAGTTCCTAGGATGTGGAAAGGGCTGTTAAAAGACCTGTGTATGTCCACCCCGAATAAATAGACGTGCAGTCCGAATTCTGTGCACGGTTATCAGTCCCACTAAACTCGCTGGGATTGCCTGCCTGGCGCCGGTCCTGTTCCGTTGAAATCGATGGCAAAACTCGAAGGGGCTTGAATGACTTTAGCTGGCAGAGAACGAGGAAATGCTCCAGGCAGAACCGCATCTGCGCTGGTGCGCTCCGGACAGCAACGGCGGGACTCCTAAGCGTTTAGAAAGTATGATCACAAATCTTCTTTAATAGCGGGGAGCGGGACTCAATAAACCGTGAGCAGCCGCCCTATCCTAATTCTGATAACAAAGTAACTTCCAAAATAAGGGTATGATGCAACCAAAACTAAATGCACCCGCAGCAAGATATTAGGGAGTATGTTCTCAGAGCAGGTCCTGCTGATTTCTAGAGGGTTTGCTCCCACTTAAGTATTTATCGGCTTGCGTTGCAACTGTAGAGCGTGATCCCACGGATATTTGCTCAGAAGTAATTCCAGAGGAATTCTATGGGATTTACTTTCGAGGAAGTGCGCATAGGATTGCATTCTTCGGGACCGATCTGGTGCATAGTCGGTTACCCAGGTCGAGCGCAGTGAGACTTACTTCCGAGTAAACGAGTAGGACTGAGTTGCTACTAGTCCCTTTTGATTCCAATGGGAGAGTGAAACTCGCGCTGAACTCTTTCCCGTTGAAATCAATAAGATGTAGACGCTTGATCTGGATTGGGCCCAGTTACATTTAAAAGGATAGGGTTATCTCTTTCTCTCTCTCGGTTTTGGAGAATATTTGAATGTTAAAACACATCTCATTTAAAGATGTAGATATCGTTTATGTAGATCTAATTTTCTAAATCGTGTAGTCGGTTATGGGGAAAACATCACTAGTAGGCATGGATTCCTTCCTTTACAGTTGTAGGCTTTCGGATAATGTGTATTGTCAGCCTGAGAGCTCTGTGAAAAAATCTGAACAAATCTACTCCTGGCCTTCCAAGAACTTCCTTGTAAGTAAAGCATCTCTAGAACCGGCTGAGTTCTTTCGTTTTCCATTTGGGCAGCTAGGTTTAAAATCCCCTCGGTTAATGGGGCTGTGTAGAGCTTAATCCGCATTGCTACTTAAAACTCGGGTTTTTGTTTTTTTAATTGATGTGGTTCCCTCTGTTCTGACGGAAGTTCAGTGGGATTACTTCCCAAGCAAGAGTGTTGAGGATCGCGTCCCGAAAGCTCCTGAAAGGCTGCAATCCCATGCATTACTTGGGGGTAAATCCTCTTGAACTCAGGCCGAATACGAATTTACGGCAGTTTTGCATCACTCATATGTGGTAGTCTGCCCTTTGCCAGAGGGCAGGATGATTCAGAGGGCCAACCTACCCGGGTGGGGGGGAAGGGGGAGAGCGCCTGGGTGCTGGGACTTCGGTCCTCTGAATGGACTCTTATGCTTCTGAGTCAACTTCTTCGAATCGGGTTGTTGTATAATAAACTCAACTCGACACTTCGGTTTAGTTGCCTAGTAAATTGGGCTTCGTGACGTCATCTGCGCGCACGCTGCCGCCGGATTTTTTAGAGGTCTTCGGGAGCCGGATCCTAAAAGGAATCCAGTCCTATGGATTTTAATGGGGCCGGCAATTTCGGTCCATAGAAACGATTTGGGATCGAAGTTGTAAGTGACCCGTTAACGCTGCAGTCCCGTGCAGCCCGAGCCTGCGCGTGTTTACTCGGAAGTAAGCCCCACAGGCTCCAAGGGGCCTTCCTTGGAAATATATATATTTTTTAATCCCCGTTGTAGTAAAATGCTTCTTACTTCTGAGCAAACATGTGCTGGACGGCTGCAGTCCCAACCAGGAGGCTAACGTAAATAAATTGGGTTTGCTATTGAGAGGTTAGGAACGGGCTATAGAGCTCTGTATCTGGAAAACATCCGAAATTACTTCCAAACTGAAGTGTTTAGGAGGGAGGATAATTTTTCCAGAGGTGGGACTCCCAAGTTGTCTTGTTGAGGAAACCACCACAGGGCTATAGGAAGATGTTGGAAGGCTTCATCTCATACTGCGCGAGAGATGGCAATGGCAAACCCCTCCTGTATTCTACCAAAGAAAACCACAGGGCTCTGTGGTCGCCAGGAGTCCACACCGACTCGACGACACAACTTTACTTTAAATGAGAAAGTGAGAACTAAACTGCGCTACATACAGACGTGGCGAGATCTCGGTTCCCAGCTCGGTAGAGGAACCTCTCTGCGCCCAACTTACTTCCTTAGTAGTCGGTTGTTCTGCGGGGGGGAATTGGGATCCGCTCCTTGAAGGAAGGGAAGGGAGCTTAGAATTATTTAGGCTCGACATAGCAGAATTTAGTGAAGCTCGGCAATGCCAGTTTCTTTCCTCCTTCAGCTCCCTACTTAACTAACTATCCGCCAATTTGGGGAGGAGGGAACTGGTACAACAGCCCCATTGCAGAGACCTGAGTTTATGAAAGGAGCAACGTGCATTTCTAGGGCCGAGGCGGCGAACTTTGTCCTCAGATTCCTGAAGCAGAAATATGGTATATTTCACATGAAAGCGCTTATCCGAAAATATTTTCTCTGCAGCCCGCCCTATGGATGTTGGTGGAGTTAACTTTCAAGCGCTGCTTTGAGTGCACCCTTAATTTCCATTTATGATTCAGCTATGGGGGGGCCTTGCCCCCCACCCTTGGCGCTCCTCTGCCGCCGCCGCCGCCTGCAAAACGGCCAGCTCATTAGATCCTTGAAGAAGTCCTAACCCAGCGCTTTCTTCCCCCAAATGCTCAAGGGTTTAATCTGTCAGGAGCTGTTAGCATCACCCTTTGGAATCCTGCAACGGTTTAGCGCTGGGGGGAGACAATCAATAGAACTTGCCGGGGAGGGGGGTGCAAGGGGCAGCTGACATCCAAATAGGTGTTAAAATGAATAAACACACACCTACCCAAAGCCGCTGGGGAAGGGACCAGGAAATGGTGCCCAACACACACACCCCCCCGCCCAAACTCCCCTTCTTGTGTTCTGGTCCCTAGGCCAAACTGTAAGGCAAACTGTGGGGAAATCGCCCGTTTCTCTCCTTTCTGCGAGCTCACCTAGGCACAGGTTCTATGATCTCCTCGATTAAGGCTTCCTCCTTTCCCCAAAAAGAGAATTGGAGGAAGCTTGGAGAGAAAGATCCTCGCCACTTATGCAGAAGTTAATTACTTGTTTGTTTAGCTTGCGACGAAACCTCCCCCCCCCCCCCCGCGCATCCTTCTAAAAGTCTCCAAAATCTGGGGATCTTTTTTTTTTTTTTTTGGCCTCTAAATCTAATTAGCCCAAGTGCTAATTAGGGGGGAAATGCCTGAAAGCAATCACTTCAGGCTTGCAAAGAGGGGCGGGGTGGGGCTTTAAAGGAGGTTTGGATCTTCTCTAAAGTGGGTGTATTCTAAACTTTTTTTTTTTTAGCAGGGGTGGGGGGGGGAGGTGGCCGAGGTGGGTTACTTACTGCTGCTTTTGGAATTGCAAAAAGAAGGTAATTAAAAAGCTTGGGGAGTGGGGGTGGGGACAACAGATATGCTCCTTTGTCGCCGAGGGAAGGGGGGGGGAAGGCTTTGTTAGCAGCCTTATTTATTTAGCCAAGGAGTTCTTTGTGTCTGCAAAGTGGGCCCCCAAGAAGTTTTGTTGGAGACAATTAACTACTTGCTAAGCCCAGAGAATCTCATGCAAATGCCCCCTTGGATAGCAAGCCTGTGTGTGCGTGTTGGGGGGGGGTGTTCCTAAGGAGGGGGCAATTACTGTATGTGCGCACTGTAACTTTGGGGGCGGGAGGGAGAAAGGAGTTTCTCTAGGCAGTCACCCCCGGGGATGCTCCCGCCTGCAGTCTGTGTCCGCCGATTTTGCGCCAGGACTGAACAATGCCTCCCACCTCCACGCACCGCCTTTTCCGAACCGGCTGGCTGAATCCGACTCCGGCTTTTCGAGTAATTGGTTTTTATTTTACTGCTGTTTGGTTTTATCCCCCCCCCCCCCAAAAAAATACATAGATTCCAGATCTCCTGGATTCCCTTCGTCTCCATCGCCTTTCCCCAACCCGCTCGCTTAGCCAGACTTTTGCTTTTCGAATAATTCGTTTCGTTTTGTTTTGATTAAATGTGTAGACGCCAGATCTCCAGGCTTCCCGTCCCGACGCCGCCGTCGACGCCACCCCGAGCTCCTGAAGCAGAGAGAGAATAAGGGGGAGCGCAAGACCCCCCGCCCTCTTCTCGCCCCCACCCGGAATTTTGGCCATCTTTCCTCCACTCCACCCCAACTTTAGCATGATGTCTTATCTTAAGCAACCACCTTACGCAGTCAACGGACTGAGTCTCACCACCTCCGGGATGGATCTGCTCCATCCGTCTGTCGGGTATCCAGGTGAGCAGACAGGGCCGACGTCGCCTCGAGGCCTGGCAAGGGGAGGGACGGCTTTGAGGAAACTGGCGGGGAGGGGCTGCAGCATCTTGGGGGCGGGGGGTGGCCCTGGGCGGCGGAGTGTTGCTTTCAGGCTCTGGCAGACCCTTGAAGCCTCGCCCCCCCCCCCCCCACTGCAGATCTGAAAAGCTGGGAGAAGAGGGAGAGCACCCCCTAGAAGGTGTGGAAACTTGTGTACAGTACAACTTGCGGGTTTCTTGGAGGGCGCCCCAAGGAATACATTGCTTCTGCAAGCTGGGGAATCTAGGCTATGGGTCTGAAACGGAGGAGGGGGGACTGTGGGGGGGGCACCTCGTTTATGTGATTGTAGGAGGGTGGGCTTCTGCGCACCCTGCCGGGACCAAGGAGAGGGAAAGGGCGAACCTCCACCACCACCACCACCACCTTGAGTGACTCTGTGTCGCTCAGGAGAGATGCGGGGCTCTGTGACTACCTGGCAAGAACCCGATCCATTGCTTGCTTCCTCCACAAGCAAGTCCGTTAGTCTACTCCTGGAACTGAGCCCCGGGTACAGTCTCCGCACCAGGGCGTCCTGCCGGGCGGGGGAGCAGGCATGGGTGGGCAGGCGCCCCCTCCCAGACCAGTGGCCTGCTGCTCCCCCATTTCTCCTTCAGGAATCTAGCATGTTGGACACAGCTCGCCTAACCATACGTGCCCTGTGCCCCTTCTGTACCCCCCCTCCCCAACGATTCTTCTTTTCGATGCCGCCAGTCTCCGCTTGGGAGGGTGGAAGTAACTGGTTTTTGTTGCTGTAGAAGAAACTGCTCCGGCTCTGCTTAGCTATCTGTGGCAGAGAGGGGTTCTCCACCTTGTAGTCCAGCAATAGCTGGGGCCCCAACTCCCACCGCCCCCCCAGCCACCATGCCGTTGTGGCTGGGGGGGGGTGATGGGAGTTGTAGTTCAACCCCTGGAGACCCAAGGTTGAGAATCCCTGATCTTTTTCCTTCCACGCCCACGTGCTTAGGTCCCCCACTGAAATCTGTGGGGCTTCTTTTCAAGTTAACGTGTTGTGGTGGGAGCAAAGTGACGTTCTCCAGTCTGCCGAAAGAAGGGACCTTCTCTTCCAGACATGCCCGCTTGGTTGGCGAATATGAGACTGTGACCCCCCCACCTGCCCACCGCAGTCCAATCCTTTCTGCATGTTTGCTGGGAAAGAAGCCCCGTAAATAAAAATAAATAAATAAAATAAAAATGGAGGGAACAGCCTTGTGCCATCTTATTTGTTATTTCTCTTTGTAAACCGCCCTGAGCCATTTTTGAAAGGGCGGTATAGAAATCGAATTCTTCTTCTTCTTCTTATTGTGTTCTGCTTTAAGCTTCCCGGAGCAAGGGTAGAATTTAAATATCATGATGATGCAGACAGAATTCAGATCTTCCAGAGAAGTGTGGGTCGCAGCCCTATCCTGTGCATGTTGACTCGGATCATCCAATCCCCTGTTTGTTCAAAGAAACTCTTCCCCAAGTAACTGTGAATTCGACTGCTGGGCTGGCTGCCGTCTTCTGCACAGTTACTTGGGAGTAAAGCCCCGCGGAAGTCCAGAGGACTTCCTTCCGGGAAAACCTGTTTAGGATCGGGCTGCGCGCTATAACAGGACGCAGTCTACTGAACTCCATGGGGCTTAGCTCTGTGTAACCTCTACACCGCCGTGTAGTGGCTTGCTCTTGACGGCAGTCACTCTATATCTTGAACTCGCTCCCGGGTTAACATGCATAGGCTGGCCCTGTTACTCCGGAGTGATCAGCTGCCTCTGATCAATGGGGAGGCTGGGGCTTAAGTGCCTGGTGGATTGGCTCGGGCGGGCCTTCCCCGCGGCCCCGGGTCCTCTTTCCATAGCCGCGCTGGGCTTCTCCTGAGGCCTTCTGCCTGGTTTTTCTCTCCAGCCACCCCTCGGAAGCAGCGGAGGGAGCGCACCACCTTCACCCGGGCGCAGCTGGACGTGCTGGAGGCCCTCTTCGCCAAGACCCGCTACCCGGACATCTTCATGAGGGAGGAGGTGGCGCTGAAGATCAACCTCCCGGAGTCCAGAGTGCAGGTAGGGCGCGTGGCTGTGTTGCTGGTGGGGAGGAGGGGGCTTGGTCTCTCTGGGGCCCCTTTTCTCCTGCCTGGCGCTAGATAGGGCTGAATCCCTCGACTCCAAGGGTCTCTCAAAGGAGGGGTGTGTGTGTGTGAATGGCCAAGGCACCTTAGAAGGGGCTGTGCAAAGAACAACCGCAGCGCCACCGTTTTAGAGTTCAGTGTGTGTGGGGGGGGGGGTTAAAGAGGTCTGAGAAGGAGGACAGTAAGCTGGCTCTTTTAGGAACAGTAAGAAAGTAGGATGCTGCCTCCCTCCCCCCCCCCTCTGGCTAGATGGACCAGCCATTGGTCCATCTAGTACTGTCCATACTGACTAGCAGCAGCTTCTCCAAGGTTTCAGGCACGAGCCTCTCTCAGCCCTATCTGGAGATGTCAAGGCAGGAACCTTCTGCAGGCAAGTAGGCAGGTGCTCTTCCCAGAGCAGCCCCATCCTCCCCTAAGGGGAATATCTCACAGTTCTCACGCATGTAGTGTCCCATTCAAATGCAAACAAGGGTAGACCCTGCTTAGCAAAGGGGACAAGTCATGCTTGCTAACACAGGACCAGATCTCCTCCTGTAAACTAGTTGTTCCATTGGATTTACTCATGGGTGTGTCCGGCTTCTGCAAAAGGACCCTTCTATGGTAGAAGGGGTTTGAAACAAGCAGGGGCTGGGGAAGACACCCCCCCAACCCCGAATGGCAGAGAGCAAAATAGAAAGGGCCTCTCTCTGGATATGCAGAGGTGGTGATGGCACCTGGAATAGAGGTTTTCAGGCATTAGGCAGATTCCTGGCCTACTCGGTGCATAGCTGAAATAAAACTTCAATGTCCAGAGGCACTGTACCCCTGAATATCAGCTGCCTGGGGACAAAGAGAGGAGAGCTATTCCCTCCTTTGCTAATGGATTTTCCCAGAGGTATCGGACTGACCACTGCTAGAAATGAGATGCTGGTTTTGGCGGGTCTGAGCCAGCGAGGTCTACGTTCTTCTCTTATATCAAGGGTTCCCCACCTTGGGTCCCAAGGTGTTGTTGGACTACAACTCCCATCATCCCCAGTCCCAGGGGCCTTAGGTTGGGAAGCCCAGTATACCACACCCTTCATGCAAAGAGTTTCTAGCATAGTTTTCAGGCTCTCTCCTGTAGATCCAAAGACTAGACCTGCTTAGCTTCAGCTGGCTCTTCGGACAGTCTACTAGTCCTTGTTTGTCCTCATTCCTGAGGACTGTGACAAACCTGGGCAATTATTCCTGGAGTGTGCCAGGCAGTGGAATGTGCCTGGTGGCATTGCAATCCTCAGAACAAAAATTTAGGAGCATAGGAAGCTGCCTTATATCACGTCTGGCCTTTGGTCCATCTAGCTCTGGGTCCCCAGATGCTTTTGGATTTCAACTCCCATAATCCTCAACCAAAGGCTAAGGGACTGGGGATTATGGGAGTTGAAGTCCAAAACATCTGGGGACCCAATGTTGAGAATCCCTGGTCTATACTGGCAGCAGCTTCTCCAAGGTTTTGGGAGTGCCAGTGACGGGGATTGAACCTGGGACCTTCTGGATACAAGGCAGATGCTCTATCACTGAGCTAGATCCTCATCTCTTTTCTGTCTCTTACCCTTCCATCACTATTTCACCACAGCCCTGTGACATAGACCAGAGGTGTTTTGATTCAGCAGAACGATGGGGTGAATTTCTTTGAGGGTACACAGGGAATTTCTGGTCTGAGATGAGATTTGATTTACAGAAGAGCCATTTGAGTGTGAGTGAGTGAGTGAGTGAGTGTGTGTGTGTGTAGACTCCCAGCAAGGTTCACAGGTCAGCTTTTTAATCTATTCTATATTAAGTTGCAAAAAAAGGCAGAGTACTACCCAAGCATTTGACGTGATTATAATTTTCTTATATCTCGTACTGACTTCAACCATGTTATCCAGCAGTCACCCCTTTGAAAAAGAACGTGTGCTTTTTGCATGCAATTTAGTACACAGACCTATGTAATTGCTTACGTTGGGTGAGCTTGCCAAATATATAGGTGCTTCTGATGAAATAATGAAATGTGATGCAATATATAGGCAAGCTGTGCCCCTGGTTTTAAGGCAGTTCTTCCAAGCACAACCCCTATGGTCTATGCACTGGATTGTACCAGCTGCAGCCATCTCGTTTGAGAACCTATTTATTCATTCATTCAACACACTTTGATGCCACCCCATATGCAACTCCCTGGGCAGTTCACAGTCTAAAAACACAAAACATTACATTTTTACGACGTGCACACCTAAGCTGATTTGGTTATATGTGTGGTGGCAGAGGTGGACTGTGAAAGATAACATGTGGACATGTTTGCAAAATAGGTCAACCTAGCGGGGATCCAAAATTGGCTGTAGCTCCCTGTTGATGACGCACTCAGTGGCAAACCTGGTTTGGCCACTGTGTTAAGATGTGAATGGGCTCTTAGAGGTTTGAGAGATTGAAGCTGAGAGACTGAATGGATTGAGAAGCAGGAGAAGTCATTTGCAGGTCACTGATTGGTTCTCTGTAGATTCACGCTCCCAACTAGCTGTTGTAGTTGCTTCAGAAAATGATATTTTCATTGGAATCTAGCCTGCACTCCTTCCATCCCTGGATCTGTTGTTCTTTTGAGTTCTCTGGCCTCCGTAGTGGTTTCATCTAAGAAGCCTTTGCCAGATAATAATTTCTGTTCTCTTTCCCTGAATGCCTACGCCCACTGTGTTCCACTTGAGTTCACACACCAGATTCCTGGCTGAGCTCTGTCTCCAAAACAACCAGAAAGATCTTCCCCCATCCCATCCTACTTGTATCCATCATTATCTGAATTAGGCCCAACTCAGTTCTATGAAAACCAATAGAGGTTTTGCCATTGATTTCAATGAACTGTCCAGTGTACTTGATATCATACAAAACTGACTTGAGCACTTCCTCCTTCTTCCAAAGAAGGTTCTTTGCCCTGTCATCAGATCAGAATGTAGCCACAAGTAGGTCTGCCCCCAAAGCCAAATTATATGGTGGGCATGTAGGTCTACAGTGACTGGCAGAAGCTCTCCATGGTTCCAGGCAGGAGTCTTTCTCAGCCTTACCTGGAGGCACCAGCACCTGGGATTTTCTGCATGCAAAGCAAATGCTCTACCACTCAGCAATTCCAGGTGTAACTGGGAGGCTCTCCCAAGAGCAATGCACATCCCATGACTGGGAAAGGCTTTCTGCATGTGGCTATCCTCTTGATCTTAAACACAGTTCTAGGGTCAGTTCGCCGTTATAAAATTCCTGCACAGAAAGCACTTTCCTGTAGGACTCAAAATGAAATCTGTAGATAAATAATAATGTGGCATTATTGTACATATGCTTTGAAGCGTCAGTCTCTTAATGGTGCACATTGCATGTGTACAACACACACAATATCAATCAATCTCTCTCTCCTCCTGCATGATCATACATTTCCATTTATATCGAGGTTTTATGCAACTTCCATCTAGTAATTCCTGGCATCTGAAGTGACCTTTGCTTGGAAGCAAAGTTTGCTGGTTCCATAGGACTTATTCTCTCCAGTGTGTAACCAGACTAGGAAACGCTTGCTGGCATCAAAGCTGGGACCAATAATATATTCTAAGCCACAGGAGCCAGTAGGGCACGTTACACTGCAGACTTTAAGCCATCGCCTCCCAGGAAATTCTCTGGGAATAAGAGTTTTGTAAACAAGAATTCTTCCCAATCTAGGATTCTTTGGAAGAAGCCATGACAGTTAAACTGGTATAAATTGGTATAACCAATAGATGTCTATAGTACAGATCTGCCCATACTGGAAAGAAACTGGTCGGTCGGTCTGTCTGTCTGTCTGTCTTCTTGTACCCTGTTTGATGCATTACTTGGAAATGCCATTCATTTCAGTAGAACAGGCTTGACAACCTTTTCACGCATGACACAGAGGCAAATCTGGATTTCCCTGCAGAGTGTATGCCCAACAGGAACCTGTGGCCCATTCTGGCTGCTCCAAGTGTACCTGGCTGCATGGGACACATCTTTGCTACATTCATGCTTCACAGTTTTAGAAATGCATTTAAAACACGTGAAATGGCTTTTAGCCCTCACTGAGATTAGAGCCCCTTAACACAAAGATTGATGCACTCTGCACCATATATAGCTGCACCAGGAAGCATTGTGATTCCTTGCTGCGCATATATCCACAAAACACACAGTGTCAAAGCACACATTTCGTTTGGCATGCACATCACAATACAGATTTATGTGGGTCTTTTCTTTCTTTTCTTTCTTTTCTTTCTTTTCTTTCTTTTCTTTCTTCATGTCAACATAAAATTTGCAGGGTGTGAAGCAGGAGTTTAGCCATGTGTAACTAGATTCAAGAACACAGCCGAGTGTATTTATTTATTTCAGACATGTTTCTATTAAATGATTGTCGGGGAGGGTGATGATATAAATCACACCAATGATAAAACAAAGGGAAAGTTATTAGCAACAGAATTAAAGAATACATTATTATTTTTTTCAAAATCAAGTCAACCTCCTGGTGAACATCTTAAAATGACTACAGTCTATTACAGTGTTGAGAAGGAGTTGAGGAGTAGGTTATATGGACAATATCAGGAAGAATGTAACACCAGTAGTTCTGCTGCTGCCACCTCTTCTTTCTCCTGTTCTTTCTTTCCCCACTCTTTCCTCCCCCCCCACCCCAGCAAAATGTTCAGTGTGGGTGCTTCTTCAGGTACTGGACCATTTTAGGTGCTGGACAGAGAGCACTCTGTGTTGGGAGTTCTTTGTTTTAATGTTTGTGTTAAAGAAATGTGTGTTCGCTATCAGGCAGGATATGGATCCAGGCTTGCTTACCATGTGCATTTCCTAGAGCAGTCACTCCAGGGAGAAAAGCTGGTATTGCGTTAGTGAGCCTGAACTGTCCCCTTTGCTAAACAGGGTCTGCTCTGGTTTTCATTTGGATGGGTGAAAATTCATGAGCACTGTCTGCTGTAAAGATATTCCCTTTAGAGGAGGCGGCTGTAGCTCAGTGTCAGAGCATCTGCTTGCATGAAGACAGTCTCACATTCAGTCCCTGGCATCTCCAGGTAAGGCTGGGAGAGACTCCTGCCTGAAACCTTGGAGAGACTCTGCCAGCCAGCCAGTGCTGAGCTAGATGGGCCAAAGGTCTAAATTGGTGGGAAACAGCTTCCTACGTTCCAAGCTTCTTTGGGGATGGGGTGGTAGCTCAGAGGCAGAGCATCTGCTTTGCATGCCGAAGGTCCCAGGTTCAGTCCCTGGCACCTCCCAGGTAGGTCAGGGAAAGACCCCTGTCTGAAATCTTTGAGAGTCTGCCTGCCAGTGTACCAGGCTTGCTCAACCTCCCCCCCCCCAGCTGTTTTTGGACTACAACTCTCATAATTCCCAGCCATAGTGGCCAATAGCCAAGGATTATGGGAGCTGTAGGCCAACATCTGCAGAAGGGTCAAAGTTGAGCAGCCCTGTAAGACAATAGTGAACTAGATGGTCTGGCTTGGTATCAGGCAGCTTCCTCTGTTCCTATAGGTGAAATCAGTATAAGATCTGATCTAAGAAGTCCTACAGGAAATATTTCCCTGGCACTGCCAGAGGAAGAGACTGATTAGATGTGGAGGTAAGGAGAAGTTGTGAGTAGAGGGAGAGAGAAGAATGTGTTGGTGGTTATTTTTCCTCCAAGAAGCTCAGGGCAGTGTGCTAGTTCCCACTTCCCACTGATCTTTCTTTAAAACAACAACAAATATTTGTGTACCACTTTTCAACAAAAGTTTCCAAAGCAGTTTACACAGGAAATAATAAATAGATAAGATGGATCTCTGTCCCCAGAGGGCTCACAATCTAAAAAGACACCAGCAACAGTCACTGGAGGTCCTGTGCTGGGGGTGGATAGGGCCAGTTGCTCTCCCCCTGCGCAGTAAAGGGGATCACCACATTGATTCTCAATAGTCCTGTGAGGTACAGTAGACTGAGAGATACTGAGTGGCCCAGTGGCCAAGCAAGGACTTGAATTTGGTTCTTCCTAGTCCATCTCTGACCTTCTAACAACTGTGCCACAATGGTTTTCATCCGTTGCCTATCCAATGCATTATACAGAGGGAGAAGGCAGAATATTGCTGTGAGAGAATGCACAGCCCCACTCCCAGCTGTAGGTGAGCACTGAGATTTGTGGGCACTCCCCTGTGTAGATGGCAACAAATAGAAAAGTAGTGTGCCCGTGCTGGGCAACGACGTTTCTTCTTGATGTGCTAGATTTTTTTAAAATGCCTTGCAGAGAGTCTTTTATGGGGAGGGTCCTTCAAAAATAGCAACTCCCCCCCCCACTGTAGCTTCACGTAAGGTAAAAGGTAAAGTGTGCCATCAAGTCGATTTTGACTCCTGGTGCATACAGAGCCCTGTGGTCGTCCTTTGGTAGAATACAGGAGGGGTTTCCCATTGCTGCCTCTTGTGCAATGTGAGACGATGCCTTTCAGCACCTTCTTATGTTGCTGCTGCCCAATATAGTACCAGGGGGGATTTGAACTGGCAACCTTCTGCTTGTTAGTCAAGCATTTCCCTGCTGCACTCACATAGTACAGTCCATTCTGTCACCTCAGAACTCTTCATTCCCACCTCATTCCGCTGCACATGCAGATCTACATTTCAGAGGTTCTCCAGTCTGAAGATCTCAGATGTTGTTGGACTACAACTCCCATCAGACTTGGCCCCAGTGACTTAAGGATTATGGGAGCTGCAATCCAACAGCATCGGGGGACCCAAATTTGAGAGCCTCTGCTATATGTAGATTTTCTCACCTTGGGTGTTAGACTAAGGCCAGCCCTGGGCATAAGAAGGAGCAGAACATCTGAGGAACAAAGGGTGACCTTGAAAGGGCTGTTGCCCTTGCAGACCCAAAGTGTCGAGAGAAGGAGGAATAGCTGGGACTGGTACAGCAATCTCAAGTTGCATTGCTTGAAGGTAGATCCAGTTTATTCCTGGGGGACTTACTTGCACATACGTGTGCTTTTAAGGGTGGTCCTATCCTACTGATTGAGAAATTGAGTGAGAAGTAGCAGAGGTACAGGTCAGGTTTCATGGATCTCTCTTCCAGCCAACTGCTCAGAGACCTGATCTGTAGGAGGGGTAGAGGAGAAGGACTATACAGTCGATTGAAAAGAACAGACACCCTTCCTCCCCATCAGTTTGCTTCCTTAATTTTTCACCCCCTTTCTAATACTCTGTTCTTTTAATTAAGGGCTTGACTTCAATAGGACTTAAGTGGAGGTCCTTGGGGTACCCTAAGCTGGCCAGCTCACTGGATTGGAGGGGCTTTTTCTCCTTGTTCCCCACAGTGGCTTTATTAAGCAATTGGGCTTGCTTGGTTCTACTTGTGGAGTCATGGGCAGTAATCCCTGAGGCTGAACTGGTGCCATGCAGAAGGTTTCTACCCACCTTGGGGCAGCCCTTCCATGAGGTGAGGTGAGACAGCCACCTCATGCGGCAGATGGTTGGAGCACCAGTGAGGCAGCAAGATGCCTTCCTGCCTCCCCTTTTTAAAAGGGGGGAGCATTTGGCTCCCTGCCTCAGGAGCACAGAAGTCCTGAGTTACCACTGTACCCACTTACCCATATTGGTTCCATGTGTAGTCATGGGGATGATCCCTTGGTTGTGGTTTCTCCATCATGGTTAAGAAAATCAGCTCCAATAAATATCTGTCCAAAAAAAAAAAAAAAACCCAGGTGACTAGTGTGGCGAAGCCTTGAGAGATGAAGATGGAGTCAAATGTCTGGCCACTCAAAGCCTTGATGCTCGTGATTGTGATGGGCCAACATGACTCAGGCAACTGCATGCCTTGGCCACACATTGCGGTGAGCCTGCACTGAACTGCAGGCTGAAAAGTCCTCACGTTCCATGCAATACCATGCTGCCTTCCATACTATTAGAACCACCAGCATATTTCACCTGAAGCCAAATTTCAAGATGTAACTGGAGCACCCTGCTTGTGCAAGATGTCTGAGGAAGTTGGAGGGAAGGGGCAACCCTTCCATGAGGCAGTGTGAGGTGATCGCATCAGGCATGGGTGCAAGGAAGGGTGTAGGGATGGCAAGTCCACCCGCCAACCCAAGTTAGAATTGCCCCAGCCCCTGCTGCAAGGCTTGATGGCATGATTTGTGAGTTCTTGCATGTTGCTGTGCTGCCTCAGCCACATGGCCTGAGAGTGCTGAGCACCATCTGCAGAGAGGGGAAGGCAGTGTCATATTGTTGCCTCAGGCAGCAAAATGTCTTGCATTGCTCTTGGGAAGGAGACAAGCAAAGGTTTTCAGTGGGGACCTACAGAAAATATAAATGAAACTTATTAGTCAAGCTGTACTGTAGGAACAATCTGCTTCTTGCCAGTGCTGGAAGCCCTTCTGAGACATGAAGCTGTCTTCTACTGAGTCAGATCATTGGTGCATCAGATCAGTATTGCCTACACTGACTGGCAGAAGCTCTGCAGACAGGGATCTTTCCCAGTCCTACCTGAAGATGTAAGGGATTAGTTTGGGGGGTCTTCTGTAAGCAAAGCAGGTACTCTATCACTCACCCATAGTTAACACGAAAAATTAGAGTTGAGACCAAAAGCTAAACCTTTAAGTCAGAGATGGAACTCATTCTTTCAAAAACCATACAAGGAATTTTAGTGAAAGCCAAGAAGAGCTTTGGTAGTTCCCCGTATGGTTCCACACACCATTTCATCCTTTCATCTTGCTTGTAATGATAGCCATTGTCCTGCTTCTTTTAGCCAGGATCAACATGTCTTACAAACACTGCTCTTCTTTTCCTTTCCTCCTCCCCTCTGTCCTGTTGGGTTTCCAGGTGTGGTTCAAAAACCGTCGGGCCAAGTGTCGCCAGCAGCAGCAACAGCAGCAAAATGGTGGTCAGAACAAAGTGAGGCCTGCAAAGAAGAAAAGTTCTCCAGCACGAGAAGTGAGTTCAGAGAGTGGGACAAGTGGACAATTCACACCCCCGTCCAGCACCTCAGTCCCAGCCATTTCCAGCAGCAGTGCTCCAGTGTCCATCTGGAGTCCAGCCTCGATCTCCCCACTTTCAGACCCCTTGTCCACTTCTTCTTCATGCATGCAGAGGTCCTACCCTATGACCTACACTCAGGCTTCTGGCTACAGCCAAGGATATGCTGGCTCAACCTCCTATTTTGGCGGGATGGACTGTGGATCTTATCTGACCCCTATGCACCACCAGCTACCAGGACCAGGGGCTGCTCTGAGCCCCATGGGTACCAATGCTGTCGCCAGCCATCTCAACCAGTCTCCAGCTTCACTCTCCACCCAGGGCTATGGAGCTTCAAGTTTGGGGTTTAATTCAACTACTGATTGCTTGGATTATAAGGACCAAACCGCCTCCTGGAAGTTAAACTTCAATGCTGATTGCTTGGATTATAAAGACCAGACATCTTCATGGAAGTTCCAGGTTTTGTGAAGACCTCTTAGGAACCCTTTGTGATAATGAAAATAATAAATGATCATGATGATGTTGTTCAGACACACAGGACGCTACCCATGGCGGGTTGAACATTCCAGTTTGTAGTCAGGTCTTTGGTTTAAATTAAAGAAAAATGCAGACAGTACACAAGAAGCAAACCACTAAGACAAGAAAGACAGTAAACATGATCATTCTCCCAATTTCATCTTTCGCTCAGAAGCTCTGGAAAGGAAGACGGAATGAAGGACATCTTATGTGGACAGAGAGCAGAATCACAGACCGCTCTGTTCTTCATAGTTTTAGCCAATTGTTGGATTTCTTTGGATGGAATGAAAGATCATTCTAATGATGGGCCAGGTTTTCTGTGTAGGGGTGGGTGGACTTCTTTTTTGAAAAAAAAATTGTCTAGATTTTTGCTCCAGCCCCCTCTTTTTGTGTGCATATGGAAAGAATAATCCCCCCCCCCGAAACCCCATTCCCCATCCCCAGTTTGTCATCCAACCCTTGGTTAAAATATTTTTTTTTCCAATGGACAATGTCTATATATATATCTCAAGCTCCTTCAATTGCTTCAGAGCCAACATTTGGCAAAGTTGGCTACAGGAGAGGGGGGAAAAGAACTCAGTTCAGAGCTATGTGGTTTGTGGGACTGATTGTCTTAGCTGCACTACTTTATTTAAGAGGAAAAAAAGAATAATGTCCATAAGGAGTCAATATGTAGTTTTTAAGAGACAATCAGTGTGTGTCTTATATAAATGGTACATCTGTGGTTTTTAATCTGTGCTAGACTTTAAAACTGTGATCTCCTGTATTGTATGCAACTCTGGACCCCACACCAGCAGGGGGTTCTGCTGTGATTTTAAATAGGTTATAATTAACAGTGAAATTTGAGCAACTGAGTTACATATTACCATCTCTCTCTCTCTCTTTCTCTTTCTCTCTCTCTTTGAAAAAAAAAAGCCTTTCACTAGAGGTAAACTGCACTGAAAAACTTTTTACAACAAACTGTCTCTGAAAGAATGAACCACCAAAAAAAGGAAAAAAAAATAGATAGATAAACAAGGACTTTAAAGCTCATCTGTAACAATAGCTTACTGTTGGGAAAGCTAGCAGTGAGGGGATAAAAATATTTAAGACATTGGTCAATTGCTCTGACCTTGAATTTCCAAAAGGAGAAATTCCTGGATGTTTTTATGCTTGCAGATGTGAAAACTGGAGAAAAACAAAGAGATATATATGCATAAACATTTTCTTTTCTGGATTTGGCAGATATGTATAATTATATTAAAATGGTTCTAGCACAACTGATTGTCGTGTTTTCCAGCGTCCTTGTAAAGGAACTTAATAATAATAATTAATAATAATAATCAAAAGCAATTCAGCTTTTCTTAGAATGAAAATCTCATTGAAGACTCTGGAAAAATTCGTTGAGGGGTGGGTGAATTCCAACCAATTTTTCTTTTTTACAGAGTCTCCCTATCCTCGTTCGTTCTAGCATTTGTGGAGTTTCCAACTCTTCATTCAAGACTGAATCCGTAATGTATCTCTGCTTTTTCCCTTTTTCGGTTGCTTTAGCTTAGGAAACCAGCTCGCTTGTCGCAAATGGTTGTGGCGGGGAACTCAATATCTTTTAAAGCAGATTAGAAAGCTTGTATGTGTAGGGGGTGTCGATTATTTTAGGCCTTGAAAAGGAGGGGAGGGGAGATGGAGGGGGAGGGGGAAAGTCCTCTTGGGGGCTAAAGGGGTGTTTGAGGCGTCCCCTCTAAACTTTCTAAGGAGGGATAGGATGTACGCAGAACAGGAGAGCCAGCCAAGCAGAAGTGATGCCCGGACAAAAGAGTTTGGGAAAAGTTTTTGAGAACTATGATTTCTACAGCTGGAGACAAAAGAGCCTCGAGCGCTTTTCCCCTCTTGGTCCCCGCCCCTCCCGCCTGGAAACTGCGAGGAAAATGGTTTCCTCTTGAAGGGAGGGGGAGGAGATGGTTCCTGGATTTCTCTCTATTTTCTCCTTCTCCTTACAGATCAGTAGAAGAGAGCACACCCGATTTGAGGCAGGGGCCTGAGAGACTGAAAATGGTCTTTTCTTTTAATTGCATTTTAAAGAACTTCCCAGTTACTTGCAAAAAATAAAAATAAAAATTACTCCGCACCCCCGTGCGTGAGCCCCTTCGGCAAGATCTTTTGAGGTTTCCCTTTTTGTCAAGAGGATCATCGGAACAAGAATAATAAAAACCGGAATCGGTGCCAGATTCCACACACCCCACGCCGCGCCCTCCCAAACTTCAGCCCCTTAACTATCCAGGATAGATACAGCCCCAACTGCGAAGGTAGAGAAAAGGAAACATTGGCGGAAATCCCAGATTTTGCTTCCGTTCTGGGGGCGGATTGCGCTGAGATACTTAATATATTTGCCTAACGGTGATCTACCCAGGTGGAGTGCCAGACCTGCTCCAAAAAAGCGTTTACACGGTGGAGCAGAGATTCCTGGATTTCCTTAATACTTCCCTTTTTAAGGCAGGGTTTCTTAACTCCCATCATCCCCAACCATGGCCTTTGTGGCTGGGGATGATGGGAGTTGTAGTCTAACAACATCTGGTGGGGACCTAAGACTAGGAAAGCCAGCCTTAAAGGGCTTTCGCTCTCAACTGGGATCATCGCAAATAACAGGCCCTTTTTAGAGGGGCGTATTGCATTGACCTGCCGCGAAATTTCTTGAACGGTAAAGGTGAGGAGGCGGTCCCCATTTTCGTTTCCTCTCACCTCCTCCTCGCTTTTTGTCGGATTCCTTGGTGGCAATTTCCTTTTCCGTTTTCGTTCCTAGAATGGCAGCCTATGCTGGAAAACGGGGGGCCCGGAGGAGAGCGAGCGAGCGGAGAGTTGGGCACGGGAAATTATTCCTTTTTCTCCCAAGAAAGGGGAACGCATCCCCCTTTCGATCGGTGCGTGCCCCGTAAATTCGAAGCCAGATTAGCCTTTCCAAATCAACAAAGCCCCAACGATCAGATCGCAAATAAATGGAAGCTCTTGGAAGGGAGGGCGGCGGGGGGGGGGGCTGGAGCTGGGATTGGGGGCCGCCCTCTTGGTAGGATTTATTTATCAAGAAAACCGAAAGAACTTGGCGGTCGACATGCACAGATCAAAGAGAAGGATTTTGTTTTGGTTAGTTTGCTTTTTAGGAGAGTTTTTCTCCAGGCAGGTAGATTAGAATTACCGCGTGTGTGTATGTGAATGTGAATCTTCGCATGGAGTTCACTTGGGTTTTTACTCTATAGAGATTTAAGGATGTTTAAAAAGCATTTGGACTCCCCCCTCCCAAGTTTTTGTATCAAAACGGGGAGAAAAATAAATTCGGCGTTTGGTAGTAAAAGCATCAGCTCCATATATTTACTTGGGAAGAGTGTCCAGGCTATCATGAGGCGGCGTTCTTTCAGTCGCCTGCTCCTACGCCTGTTTACTCGTAAGTAAGCCCTACTGCGATCAGTGAGGTTATTCAGAAGCAATTGCGCATAAAATTGCAGCTTTAGACTCGGCTCTGTGTGACGATCCGCCTTGTTCTTAACTGTTCTCCATTATTTTTGTAACGACTTGACGTGAAGTCCGAGCTATCGGATTACACTCCTAGGCGGTTTAGAGAGTAAGTCTAATTGAACTCGGTGAGATTTACTTCCGAGTAGCCATGCGTTCGATCTGGCTGCCTGCCTGCCATTTACTCGGAAGAAAGGCCACTGGAAAAAAGAGAGCTTGGTTTCTGTCGAATGTCCTCCTCAGCAGACAGTACAAACAGGTGACCGCAAATTTGGTTTGTCGTCTTAAAAGATTTTACTTGTTTGGATAGTTTCCCTTTCTTCTTTCCTCTCCGAAAATAATTGCCTTTCTTTCCCTCCTTGTGCTCTTCAGCTCTCTTAATGTTTGTAAACCGCCCTGCACATGGAAGTTTTGAAAGGCAGGACACAGAGTGTCATCCAATAATTAGAGAACACCATACATGCACTCTCTCCTGCAGACTGAGCGACCAAAATTTAGCAAGCATATTTGCTGAACAGCTGGTTGAGGGAGAGTCTTTTAAACCTGAGGTCGAGTCTCAGGATTTCCTCTTATTCTGGTTCCAAGTTTCATTGACACTTCCTGGGATTCTACGTGGATACGTTGCCGAAATAAGACGGCAAGGAGTTACTCTAACCGATTACTGCAGTCCATGTTGCATCGGGTTTGGTACTCGAAAGAAAGAAGGGGACAACTGTATTTGGGTACACTTCTTGTAAAGAGAAAGAGAGGAGAGGGACGGGCTTGTTTTCGAGAAGTATGTATATTTAGTAACCCCTACTTTCGAGTAAGCATGCCATGTTTGCGGAAACATCTTATTTCAAAATAGCTATCGTATTTATTATGACAGATAACGATATAGGTTCTTCTCATATGTAAGAATCGGATGTGTCTCCCGGTAAACGTTCCTAGGATCGGGCGCATGCCCAGGCAGAGAGCGACTCTTAGGCGAAAGAATTAGATTAGAAAGAAAAACCTCCTTTAAAGCTGAGAACCTACTCGCACTTACTTGGGAGTAAATCCAATTGGACACAGTGTGACTTTCGAGAATGAGTCATCCGGGCTACATTCGCGTGTGCGCCTGTTTTGTGGGGATCCTTTTATTTCCTTCTAAAGTATTTGTTTAATACGCACAGCCTGCATGCCATTACAACCGCGCGCTCTCCCCTTGCCCCCCCCCCACCTCTCTTCTCCAAGACCCCTTTGGCCAGAAGAACTTCCTTGCGCAAACGAATGCGGAAATGGGAATTCACCAGCAAGCTTGGTCCATTTCTCACTGCAGCAGAGCTTCCCAGATCTAGAAAGGGGATTGCCTTTAAATCCGTCGGAGGGGGGGGGAGTGAGTAGTGGGGAGGGGGAACCCCCCCTTAAGCTCTGCTAGAGCCTGTGGAGGGATTTCCCCACCCACCCCAACCCCCTCCACACATTCTCTCTCTCTCTCTTTCCCTCTTCAGTTCCTTAATATCATTTGTTTTCGTTTGAAACAAAAGAAGAATAAATCCCTTCTCCCCACCAAGCGCTAAGAAGTATTGTCCGTTTCCAAGGAGACGCGAAGAACAGCTATTTATTTATTTTAAATCCGGTGTTATTTACTCCTGGCCGCGGTTGCCTCCTTGTATTTATCCTTCTGATCAGAAACTGGAGTTGAGGCCATTCTTGAATCAGAAAAAGCAACGCAAGTTTGGGGCGGGGGGGCGGGGGCGGGGGGTTGCTCCAAGGGAATCTTTGCTAGATCGGGAGGATGATGGAGAAGATAAGCGACATTCAGGAATCTAAAAGTGCCGGCGGGCGGGGGACAGAAGAGGCACCGAAAAGAGATCTAGATACCGCAGCTGGCCAGAGAAATTTGAAAAAGCAGTTCTCCAGGCTGAACATATTCCCCTGCATTGCCGACTACTAGAATGACACCCAAACCAGTGCAGAATGGCCTAAAGATTCTGGGCATTCTGATCGCTTTTTTGCACAAATGCAGCCAACTCTAATGTTTCAAGCCCCCTTAGTCATTAAGTCCAACATCCTGCCCCACCGCATCCAAGATTACTCTGAATTTAAGACGAGGCCCATAAAAAGTAGCAGTTAAATACAGGTTATTCCTGCATGCACTGCAAAGGAACAGGATTCTGAATTTAAGAGCACCTCCTGATTTTTAATATATAAAAAAACTTGGGGCGCGGGTAAATACAGTCGTCCTCACAGTGATCAAAAGAATGCCTCCAGGAAGCCAGCAAACACGACATGAAATCAACAGCTCTCACCAGCTATTGCCTCCCCGCACCAGCAACTGGTATTCGGAGATAGACGGCCTCTGAATGTGGAGGCTCTACATGCCTGTGACATATCTATGATCCATGAATGTACCTCATCCCCTTTTAAAGCTCAGTCTCAAGAACACTTGCCTGAGAGTAAGTTTCACTGGATTCAGTAGGACACCTCTGAGTAAACGTGGTTAGAATTGCACTGCTTGCCAAAAGACATCACTACATCTTCTGGCGGGGAATTCTGTACATTAATGCTGCCTTGTGGGAAGAAGTGTTTATTTCTGGTCTATCCTGAATAGATGGCCAATCGATTTCCGATACATGCATCTGATCAATAAAGAAGAACCCGAGGACGGGGATGGAAGTGGTGGGGACTGGAGAATGGAATTGTGGTTTCAGAATTTTGTGTACACCATGTTTGCACAACATCCTGTAGCTAAGAGACTGTAGATGCTCATGCTCCTAAAAAGTGTGTGAAAAAATGGTGACGATTCCGGAGTATATGCATTGTCTGAAAGGACATGGAGGCTGTGTTCCAATGCACATATTTTGGGGAGTAAACCCCCTGTCCTCCATGAGACTTCCTTCTCAGTAGGGATTGTGCTGTGAACTTGGACTCAGGGTGCCTCCCCCACCCCTCCTCGAATCTGACACCTGTCCTGAACTCACTAGACTAGGAGTTTCCAACCTTGGGTGCCCAGATGTTTGTTTATTTTATTTAATTTTTGGATCTCCAACTCCCAGCATCCCCAGCCACAATGGTCAAAGGCCCTTGGGATTTGTAGTACAACAACATCTGGGGATTCAAGGCTGGGAACCCCCCTGACCTAGATAAGGCACAATCTGCAGTTTGGTAAATTATAACTGGTCTACCTTATAGGCTTTTTGTAAAATCGCTTTGAACCCTCAATTGCTTTTGAACTCGAATGAGCTCTATCAATCCCGAGGCTTATGGTTCTGATAATTATTCATATCCCTACAGTGTGTGGTTGCCTTACGAACAGGGCTGCCATATGGAAAAGCGGACGGGGCTCCTGTACCTTGAAGAGATATACAGAAGAGGGAAATTCAGCAGTGTCGCTTGTCGTGTAGGCGAAAGAAAAGGTGTACCTGGTGAAATTCCCACTTCTGTGCTTCTCTTCAAGGTACAGGAGCCCAGCCCTCTTTTCCAGGTGGCAGCCGCCCTACTTGGGAAAAGCTCAGTCCAGCGCATCCACAGGCCTCTTGAATTCTCCCCGGTGCCGCCGCCTCCTCCATCGCAAAGGTCTTCCTCTCCCCTGCTATGCAGTATCTCCATCCCTGCAATTCCTACATGCAGTGGTTAGACTAGGACTTGCGAGATCCGGGTTCAACTCCCTCCTAGGCCACCAAACTCGCCGGGTGACTTTGGGCCATTCTCTAACTCAACTTAACCTACCTTGCAAGGTTGTTTTGAGGATAAAATTGTGTGTGTGTGGGGGGAGACTGTACACCCTCCTGGATTCCTTTGAAGAAGAGCAGTATCTTCTTCAGTATCAAATAAATGCAAACGCCACTGCACTCTCGAACTCCAAGGGGATGGGGTGGGGGGGTGGGTTTGAACCCCCAAACTGCAAAGCGCTCTCTTGCAATTGGGTAGTGAAGCCGGTGGATCAGCCGCCCCGGTGTGAAAATGAAATACTTGGGGTGGAGAGAAATGGAAAAGGGTGTCCTAGGAAAAGCGAGAGGACTCGTGGCTTTTCTTGGGGTGAGATGTGTGCGTATTTCATCATAAAGCGGCACTCTTAGGGTGGCACAGAAGTGCGAGTTTCCAGTCATTTTGCAAAATGTCCATGACCCCTTAGTCCCCACCCCCAGGCCTCCGCCCTCGGCTGGGGCGCTTTGAAGGTCAGTCGGCTGTTGCCAAGAGGGGCGGATTCTTTGCAGGCGCCGACACTTCAGAGGCTTCTTTGCGGGGAGCGACTGCGGACCTCCCTCCTGCTGAATGAAGCAGAGAGGGGCTGTTTATGCGCAGAGCGAAGTGGAGGAATATTGTGCGCGAGTTTGAGTGATAATACACGTGTCTGGGCGAATGATACGGCCGCTTGTATGTAAACAAACACACTTTGGCCCTTCATTCGACATTTTTATATGGAACATGTAAAGGGCAGGATCTAGGTCAGCCATATATATGTTGTAAGTAGTGTATTTTAAAATAATAATAATAATAATAAATAAATAAAATTATTATTTTTTAAAAAAATTATTCGTGGTGTGCCTGAAACACCCTAGGCGTGGCGCAGGGAATGAAAGGAAACAGGCTCTGCCCGGAGGTTTTGCCAGTGCGCTATGATGGTCATTCCCAGCTACTAAGGCGCCGGTTCGAATCTCGACAGCACCACGAGGTCACTGGGTGACTTTGGGCCAGCCCCTTTCTTACAGCCAGCCTACCTTACAGGATTGTTGTTATGAGAATAAAATGGGCGGGTGACTGCCTTTACATTTCTTGAAAGGAAGGCGGCAGGATCAAAAGGTAATTAATAACTCCAGCTGATCAAAGGCGCCACACACATTATGGACCATCAGGAAGGTAGGTAAAATGGGTCTTCAGAAACCCAGGAGGCGCTTAAATATGGGAATGGAAAAGGAGAGTCAACTGTACAGTGAAAGGCCTTCCAGGTTGAGGGATCTGTAAGGGGAGCGGTAAACACAGCGTCTCTCACTGGTTGCAATTTGTAGGAGGAGAGACTTAAGCCTGCGCTTAACTCTCCCACTGAAATCTAGGCAACCTAAACCTGATTCACGTTCGCTGGTTTCTTCTGTCCAAACGTTTTGTGTGTTTTTTAAAAGCAAGTTCTCTTTCTGCCCTCTCTGTTTGCACTCTGCACCCTCTTCCACTCCCCATGTATGCATCTCCCTGAGCGCTTGCTTGCTTGCTGCCAACTTTTCTTTTGCGAACCTCACAGCCCCCTGGAAATCTCCTATCCAAACACTGGCGAGGGCTGCCGTGCTGTTCACACGCACATGGGAGTAAGCTCAGTGCAGCACAATGGGACGTACTGCAGAGTAAACATGCACATAGGATTGCGCGGAAGCCGCTTAACATTTTACTACTGCAACCCCAGCATAAACTGCGAAAAGATGAAGGAAAAGAAAAGAAAATACAGAGTGTCCTGATGGATCTGAACCCGAACAAGGCCTGTCTAGCTCAGATGCCCAGCGTGGGGGTGCTGGTGGTGTGTTTCCAGAATCATTTGGTCTTCCAGGGGTAATGCCTGCCTCTGGTTCTTGGCGTTTAAATGGCAACTGTATTAATTAATTTAAAATTAATGAAAATTAAAGTTCAAATTACTTGATTAATACATTTAATTAATTAATTATTAATTAATATACCGCCTCCGAGGTTCGAGGCCGTGTAAATTTAGGTTATACTTCCATGTAACTGTTGTTAAATGTAATCGATTAAAGAATCGCTTCATCGCGTTGAAGGTTCATCGACGGCAATTTCTTTAATCGGTGGGCAGCCATCGGCGGCACAACCCCACTGAAGTGCTCTTAAGGCTGCGATCCTATGCGTGGCAGTAAGCCCCGCCCAACACAGCCGGGTTTACTTCCGAGTAAATGTGCCCAGGCTTGCCCTACACACTCTGAAATCCATAGGACTGAAACGTGCTCCTCTGTGACTGGATCGTCACCACGTTGCCGTTGGTTTGACTGGCGTGTAACTCGAGAAGGACTTTTTCGACGCCGAGCGGGTCGCTACGCAGGTGGCAAAAAGCAACCAGGGCGAACAGATTGATGGGGGGTGCGTGGGAGCCAGGGAAGGGCCCTCGGGTCTTGCTGGTCTTCCTTGGAACTCTGGTCCACGAAGTCTTACGCCACAACAACGTGACACTGGTTAGGCTTAATGAGCCGGAAGACTCTTAGGGGTGGGGGGTGGGTTCACACGCAGCTCAGAGGGAGGGAGGAGAGGGAGGGAGGGGAGAAGAGAGAGAGAGTGGCTAGTTTCTCTAGGCCTGTCGGGTTGTTGTATGGTCGAGACTGGGGGCGGGGGGGGGAATGAGGGGGCACAGAAGGGGCAAAATGCATTTACGTTCCACATATTAGATTTCTGAAATAGTCGTGGGGTGGGGGCGATGGAAGGGCAAGTCGCTCTTGAGACTAGGACAAATTGTATATTTAACCTTTCTTCTCTTCTCTTCTCTTCTCTTCTCTTCTCTTCTCTCTGTCGTCCATTCATATTTTACCGCTAGTCTTTTTTTCCTTTTTTTCTAAATAAACGGAAAGTGGATTTAAGTTTTAATGACAACCCACAGAAAGTGGACTCCTTTTTCAACTATCAACTCAGAAACCTCAAGGATCCCCAGCGGGGTGTGGAGGTTGCGAGTTTTAGGAAGACAAGTTCTCCCCCGCCCCACGCCCCCGCATTAACTCTTTGGCGGCGGTGGCTGTCGCATCCCCAGACACGTCCACACACCAGCCGCGCACTCAGCCAGGCAGGCTTTAATATTAAATCAATCTAATTCAAACCAGTTTAATATTAGCGGTCGCCCCGCGGCGTGGAAGGGGTCCGACCCGCTATTCCAAATGGCGAGCCAAGTAAAAATCTCCTTCTACTGTGGGAGGCAGGATGAAATGAACGTGGGACGACGCCAGATTTTTTTTTGGGGGGGGGGTAATTCGCATCCCTCCTATTTACACGCACGCCCCCGTCTTTCCTGAATCTTTTTGAACTAGAAGACCTGTTCGGCTTCTCTGCATTCCTATCCGATTCGCAGGCCCTTGCCGCTTTTAGGTGGAGTGAAAGCGGATCCGTTCTCCTTAAAATGATTCTAAAAGCTGGTTTGGAAGTCGTGGAGGGAAAAGTCTAATATCTAGTATTAGAAAGCGAACCAAAGGCACGGCCTGTTGGGGGAGTGAAGGTCTAGGCAGCTCTGGTCGCTCTGAGTCTTGGTCAGAAAATACGAGAGACAGACAGACGTTTGCCAAGCCGCCTTTGTCCCGGGTTTAAAATCCATTCTGTGCCAAGGGAAGGAAGGAAATGAATACAACGGATCGCAGACTCTGGGAGCGCCCCCCCCGCCCCCCCAAAACCCCCAACCACGGCTTGCCCCCGCCCCCACATTTCTCTTTTAGAAATCTAAAATATAGGACGCAGCTCACCCACCCAGAAATTCACTTTGCCCCTTCTGTGCCCCTACAATTTTTATTTTTATTTTTTGCAGCAACTCATCGCACGCTTTGCCGTCCAAGTGAAAGGCGATTCTGCCATCCATCCAGGCCCGAGAACGTCGCTATAATTGAGCCGATGGGGTCAAAGAAGAACCCCCGGCCCCCCAGCTCCTGAGGGGCCCCCAGCAGCTCCACCCCTCCCCGTTTTCTCCATTCTCTCCTTCACCCCAAAGAGCCCCCTCTCGCCTCGCTAGCCAATATCCTCCTCGTCTTGGGTCACCCCAGAAATGAGATCGCACCCAGGCCTGAGAAGGCGCCGGCCCGGCCGGCAGCCAAGCGAGCCGAGCACTTCACCGTGGCTCCCCTATAAATAGCAACATTTGGGATTAATGGGCTGCTGTTTAACAGGCAAAGAAGGCGGCAGCGGCAGCCCCAGAGAGAGGGGGTGAGGTCGCCGAAGCAGCGCTGCAGAGGCCCGAAGGCTCCGCGTGGAGGGGAGAGAAGCCAGGCTTCGGCGAAGGGGCCTTGCTTGCCTCCTCCAAGGCCAGTCGGCTGCCTGCGGGGAGCATCGCGGGTGCAGGCAGAGGGGAAACCCGAGGACGGAGCAGCTCCTCACTTGTGGGGGGAGGGAGAAAAGACCCTTTGGGGAGGAGGATAAAAATAAGTTTTGGGGAGTTCAATAAAACAAAACAAAACGCATAATCAGCTTGTGGAATTCTCTGCCACAAGATGTGGTGACAGCCAACAACCTGGATGGCTTTAAGAGGGGTTTGGATCACTTCATGGAGGAGAGGTCTATCATGGGAGGGCTCTAGGCCACCTCCAGCCTCAAAGGCAGGATGCCTCTGAGTACCAGTTGCAGGGGAGTCACAGCAGGAGAGAGGGCATGCCCTCAACGCCTGCCTGTGGCTTCCAGTGGCATCTGGTGGGCCACTGTGCAAAACAGGATGCTGGATGATGATGATGATGATGATGATTACATTTTATATCCCGCTCTCCCTCCAAGGAGCCCAGAGCAGTGTACTACATACTTGAGTTTCTCCTCCCAACAACCTTGTGAAGTAGGTTAAGCTGAGAGAAGTGACTGGCCCAGAGTCACCCAGCAAGTCTCATGGCTGAATGGGGATTTGAACTCTTCAAATTAAGGTCTTCCCGGTCCTAGTCCAGCACTCTAACCACTACACCACGCTGGCTAGACGGGCTTCCTTAGGCCTGGCCCAGCAGGGCTGTTCTTATGTTCTTATGGGGGGGGCGCTCCTCAAATGCTTAAGGGGGGGATCAGCACCCCCTGCCAAGGGAGCCTGGATTTCACAAGCACAGCGGAGGCTCCCCATGATTCTTCCTCTGCACCAGTGCCGCGAGAGAGCAGCCTACAAGAACTTCCAATTAACAGCACTGGTGAAGGGGGAGGTGAGAATTTTTGATCCCCACCCCCTGCCCAGGAAGCCCTCTGAACCACTCCAAAATATGACTGTGAGGGCTGCATAGCCCTCGGGGACATATTTTGGGGTGGCACAGAGGACTTCCTGAGGAAAGGGAGGGCGTAAAAAAATTGCCACTTCCCCCCACAGCACTGGTGCAGTTAGTTGTGGAGTTCTTCTGTTAGGCTGCGCTCTCACTGCCCGTTCTTCCTTGCTCTGTCTGTCTGTTGCAGCCTTAATCGGACCCTTGATGACTTAGGGCAGGCTCTGCACTTGCACACTCAATCCTGATTCAGTAGAAAGACTTACTTGTCTTCTCATGTCCTTTAATCGTTTTACATCCGTTTTTATGCCTTTTATTACTTTCATGCCTTCATGCTTCTTGTGTACATTTTACTATTTTATTATTTTTAGTATTATTATATACTTTAAGTACCGTACCATATTCAATCCCCCACTGTGTACTTTATATCTACTCTAACTTTTAACATGTAATCACCCCTTATACTTTATGCTGGTCTATGACTGTAATAAAGATTGATTGATTGCTCTATATGTCAATCAGCCACTGATTCTGGATGACCTACTATCCCTACACACACACACACACACACACACACACACACACACACACACACTTTATTTATTACATTTCCCTCCTGCCCATAACTTTCTCCAAGAAGTTTGGGGCACTCTCCAGCCCATTTTAGACTCACAACAACTCTGCAAGTAGCCAGGGGCCTTCAAACTTGGGTCCCCAGGTTGTGTTGGACTATAACTCCCATCATCCCCAGCCACAATGTCTGGAGCCTGGGGATGATGGGAGTTGTAGTCCAGCAAGATCTGGGGACTAAACTTTTGAGAACTCCTGTGTTAGGCTGAACGGTAATGGCTAGCCCAGAGTTTCATGGCTGAGTGGGAATTTTTAAAGCCAGGGTGTCCCAATTGAAGGCTGATATTCTGATGAATAATGGAGATTATTAATGGAGACCAAGGTTGACATTTTTTTGAGCAGCAAAATGTCTTGAACTTTGGAGGAGGGGAGATGAGCCAGAAGGGCAGCTAATGCTGATTTAGTCTGATCATCTTGCAGAGAGAAGAGCTGGTCTTGTGGTAGCAAGCATGACTTGTCCCCTTAGCTAAGCAGGGTCTGCCCTGGTTGCATATGAAAGGGAGACTAGAAGTGTGAGCACTGGAAGAGATTCCCCTTAGGGGATGGAATCGCTCTGCGAAGAGCAGAAGGTTCCAAGTTCCCTCCCTGGCAGCATCTCCAAGATAGGGCTGAGGGAGATTCCTGCCTGCAGCCTTGGAGAAGCCGCTGCCAGTCTGTGAAGACAATACTGAGCTAGATAGACCAAGGGTCTGACTCAGTATAAGGCAGTTTCCTATGTTCCTATCATATGGCCAGACTTTAGTGGCCCTTGACTAAACAGCAGAGGGTTGAAAAGACTGACCCCTCCATTCTTCATTCCTCTCCCCAATACTTTATTCCAACAGATGAATAACATTATATGGTTCAGAAGGCAGGGATTAATGGGGAGAGGGAAATGATCTAAAGCAGACCATTATACTTAGGGCAGCAGTTTTGATGAGGAGGATAGGGGGCTTATGTATTAATTCAATTAATTAATTAATTATATTTGTACACTGCCCCAAACTTCCATCTCTGGGTGGTTTAAAGGTAAAGTTCTGCTGCCGAGTCGGTGTCGACTCCTGGCATCCACAGAGCCCTGTTGGTTTTCTTTGGTAGAATACAGGAGCGGTTTACCATTGCCTCTTCCCACACAGTATGAGATGATGCCTTTCAGCATCTTCCTATATCGCTGCTGCCCAATATAGGTGTTTCCCATAGTTTGGGAAACATACCAGTGGGGATTCGAACTGGCAACCTCCTGCTTGTTAGTCAAGCATTTCCCTGCTGCGCCATTGGGTGGTTTACAATAACATAAACAAATTAAAACTTAAATTAAAAATTTAAAACAATTTAAAACCACAATTCCAGTTTAAAAAGCTTGAGTGAATACAAGTATCTTTAAAGACTTTTTAAAAAAAATTGCCAGAGATGGGGAGGCTCAGAGTCTAGAGCAGGCCTGGTCAACTTTGCTGCCCCCCCAGCTATTTTTGAACAACAACTCCCAAAGTCCTCAGCCACAGTGGCCAATAGCCAGGGATTATGGGAGTTGCAGGTCAACGTCTGCAGGAGGACCAGAGTTGAGTAGCCCTGGTCTAGAGCAGAGATTCTCAACGTTGGGTCCCCAGATGTTATTGGACTTCGACTCCCATAATCCCCAACCCAAGGCTACGGGGGTTGGGAATTATGGGAGTTCAAGTCCAATAATATCTGGGGACCCAACATTGAGAATCCCTGGTCTACAGTCTGGTGGGGGGGTGGGGCAACAGGGAAGGCCCATCCCTGCTTAGCCACCAGACGAGCTGGTGGCAACTGCAGATAAAGCTCTCCAGATGATCGCAATGTGCAGTGGGGCTCATGGCATAGAAGACGTTCTCTTAAAAACACAGGGCCTAAGCTGTTTAGGGCTGTATAGATGCTTCATATGGGAGGTCTAGAAGAACTCAAGTAACTTTTGAATGAATGACAGCAGGAACACACACACACACACACACACACACACACACCCCTCCTCCTCTACATTCAGCCACAGAAGCTGGCTTTTATCACCCACCCTCAGTTCTGAATCACAGCTATTTGGGGGCAATCATCAGTATTTTCTGCCATATTGTTACCTTCCTTTGTTGGCGGAACTATATTCCAAGTAAAAGGAACTGTTTCCAAAAGTGAGTGTGTGTCTGTGGGTGTGATTTCCCCCCTCTTACAAAAAACCTTTGTTCACAACCCCTAACAGCCTAAGAGCATGAAGTTAAGCCTTATGGGGCCTGGCAGTTTACTCCCAAAGCTGTGTGTATTGATTCACACTCTTTTCTATAAACGTGCAAAGTTTGTTGCAGTCCTTTACCATTACAGCAGAGGAGATGCTGTCTCTCCTAGGAGGCAACCCTGAACACAGGCTTGAGGTATAACACTGGCCATGACTAGAACGTGTTTGGAAGGATGCTGCCAAAAGAGAAATCTAGAGAAGGCCATAGTCCTCAACCTTGGGACCCCAGATGTTACACTATAGCTCCCACACAGGAGTGTAACTAGTGGAGAGGGGGCCCATGTTCATCCCTCTCTCTGGCGGCCCCCCAGAGTAAGGGATATAATGAAGAAAATAGGGAGGGGTGGACCTGGAGGGCCCTCAGGAGCGTGGAGGCATGTGTTCTTTGAACCCTTCCACTCAATTATAGCTACGCTCCTGCTCCCAAAAGCCATTGGCCATTGTTGCTGTGGATGATGAAAGTTGTAGCTCATCAAGGTCTGTAACACAGGAACATAGGAAGCCGCCTTATGCCAATATCAGACCATTGGTCCATCTAGCTCAGTATTGTCTACACAGACTGGCAGCAGCTTCTCCAAGGATGAAGGTAGGAGTCTCTCTCCGCCCTATCTTGGGGATGCCAGGGAGGGAACTTGGAACCTTTTGCAGGCAAGCAGGTAGATGCTCTTTCCAGAGTGGCCCCATCCCCTAAGGGGAATATCTTACAGTCTGGACTAGAACTTGGGGAGACCCGAGTTCAAATCCCCATCCAGCCATGAGATTTAGCTGGGTGACTCTGGGCCAGTCACTTTTCTCTCAGCCTAACTTACTTCACAGGGTTGTTGTGAGGAGAAACTCAAGTATGTAGTACACCGCTCTGGACTCCTTGGAGGAAGAGCGGGAAATAAATAAATAAATAAATAAATAAAGTGATCTCCCATTCAAATGTGAACCAGGGTGGACCCTGCTTAGCAAAGGGGACAGTTCATGCTTGCTACCGCAAGACCAGCTCTCCTCCCTTAAGGAGGAGGGTTTGGGGACCCAAAGCTGGCAATTCTTTATCTAGAATATCATCATATGTGTATTTGTGGGACACGTTTGGTGAAGGACTTGTGCCTCATGGTTTTCTGTGAGGTGAGCCTTCTTTCTGTCTCCCATGCCCCTTGTAAGGCTTGCAAGGGTCAGATTCGCCCTGAAGAGCTGCTCCAGTGGTGGTGGTGGTGGTGGTAGGTATCTTGCTGCCTTGCTGGTGCCCCAAGAATCTGCCACCTGAGTCCACTGCCTCACCTCGCCTCATGAAAGGGCTTGCATGCAGCGTGCAAGCAGGCCTGGCGCCATTTTGTTGATGCTCTCCTCCTCATGGCTGGAAGAGGAAGAAGGTCCAGAGGGGACAGAGGAGGCCACAGCCAATCTTCTCTCCTCACACACTCTCTTTTAAAGGCAATAGGTCGCTTCCCTTTCCAGTCTGTGAGCTCACCAACTCGCTGCTCCAGGCACTTGGTAGGTATTCAGGGACAATCCATGGCACACAGTCCTCTAAATAACAGGCTCCATTCAGTATCTCAGCACCCAGGGTAAACATGTGTTCACTGGCTCGAAATACCTTTCAGTGACACCAGCCATTTGCCAGGATGGGATCATTGTATGTAATGGATAATTGCTCGGCAATTAAACAATCTGGAAGCTATGAGGCAGGATCATTAGAGTAGAAACAAATGGAAGGCGGATTGGCCTTTATGAACACAGCAGTCACCCTGAACGCGCCCAGCAGAGTTGCTCTGGGAAAAACACACAGACCTTTTTTGGTTAGGGTTTTTGGAGATGCCGAGATTGACACCTACAGCCTCTTACCAGTGGGTTTGGATTTACAGTCTCATTTGGAAAATGGCTATGGCAGGCTTGAGCACCTTGAAGATCTCCAGCTACTGCTGGAAAACTCCCATAATTCTCAGCTGCAAAGTGGGATGATGGGATTTGTAGTCCAAGAACAGCCGGAGAGCCTCAGGTTGGTCATCCCTGGGCTAAAGCCTTAAAAGCCATCCCTGGACGTAACTTAACACCACAATGGAAGTCATTTCAGATTCCATGCCTATTTGGCTGAAGAAGAAACACCTTAAAAATATATGAGGCCGTCATAAAAGAAAAAATGGCAGCTCTGAGTCCTGAGCCACTGCATGGTCAATATTTGCACAATATAAGTGGAAAATCAGACATCACCAAGACTTGGCAATGGCTTAAGAATGGCAACTTGAAGAAAGAAACAGAGGGTTTAATACTGGCTGCACAAGAACAGGCACTATGAACAAATGCAATAAGAGCAAAAGTCGAAAAATCAACAACAAACAGCAAGTGCCACCTTTGTAAAGAAGCAGATGAAACAGTGGACCACCTAATCAGCTGTTGTAAAAAGATTGCACAGACTGACTACAAACAAAGGCATGACAAAGTAGCAGGGATGATACACTGGAACATCTGCAAAAAATACAAGCTACCTGTAGCCAAAAATTGGTGGGACCATAAAATTGAAAAAGTTTGAAGAAACAGAAGATGTAAAAATATTATGGGACTTCCGACTACAAACAGACAAACATCTGCCACACAACACACCAGATATAACTGTAGTCGAGAAGAAAGAAAAACAAGTTAAAATAATCAGCAATACCAGGGGATAGCAGAATAGAAGAAAAAGAAATAGAAAAAATCACCAAATACAAAGATCTACAAATTGAAATTGAAAGGCTGTGGCAGAAAAAGACCAAAATAATCCCAGTGGTAATTGGCGCCCTAGGTGCAATTCCAAAACAACTTGAAGAGCACCTCAACACCATAGGGGTCACAGAAATCACCACCAGCCAATTACAAAAAGCAACTTTACTGGGAACAGCCTATATTCTGCAACGATATCTATAATAATAACAACAACGATATTGATAATAAAATTCAACCATCCCAGGTACTTGGGAAGGACCCGATGTCTGGATATAACAAACCAGTCAATAACACCTGTCTGAGTGTGTGAACAAGAAATAATAATAATAATAATAATAATAATTATAATTATAATTATAATTATAATACTATCAAATCAAATCAATTCGTCAATCTTAATCTCAGGCCATTGCTGGCTGATTTGATGAATCAAATAAAAAATGCACTATAAATTCATGGTTCGCCTATAGGGAACCATGGTGAACTTGAATCTCCCCATTGTTCCCCATGGGTAGGTCCAAGGGACAGCAAAGTGGGTTGATGGGTGCATGATGGGTGCTATATACCACTCAACCCACAAAAGAAATGGGCAAGCAGGCATTTTTAAAAAAATTAACCCCCCCAATACCCTTAGGATCCTATGGGGGGGTTAGATTAAAATAAAAACAAAAATTATCTGCTTGCCTATTTCTTTTGTGGGTTGGAAGGTAGGTAGCACCTATGATAGGTAGCATCGACCTTGAATCAGCCCCTTCATTTAAGGAGTGGTTTAATTTGTGGCCGAATCTGCAAATCACCCCCAATTCAACTTGATATTTAATGTGTAAATATTTAACATATTTATACACCACCCAAAACTCACTTCTCTGGGCAGTTTACAATAAAACAACACAGATTAAAACAAAATTAAACCATTAAATCATTAAAACAATTTAAAATGTAAAAACAATGATAAATTCTAGAAGTCTAATTAAAAGCCTGGATGAATAAATGCATCTTAACAGCCTTTTAAAAAGCTGTCAGAGATGGGGAGGATGTTATTTCAGCAGGGAGCGCAATGGAGTATTAGTAGCAATAGAGCCCCTCCAAGCTTGTTAGCAGTGAGAACAGGCAGAGGTGCACCTAGGTAATTTTGGAGCCTGGACCTAAAGGCATTTGGAGGGCCCTCCACACCCCCGCTGCAAGTTAAGCATCATTTTTTAACATGTGGGTTCTTGAAGGCACAAACCACACCACCCAGGACAGACTAAAGTGAATTTGGGCCCCCCAGGGAGTGTGGAGGGCCTGGACTTTGGCCCCGAAGACCAGGGGTAAGAGCTCCTCAGAGAACATGGTTTGCAGGGACATAGAATGAGCTCATGCTCCCCAATCTTAGATTGGTAGGACACTGTGCTCTGTGTAAGCCACTGAGACTGAAAGACAAGCAATGATCACAAGGCCAGACATAGCACCAAGGTTTTTGCTTTGCTTTCAGTGTTACTGGTTATTGATAAACTATTGGGAGTCAAAAAGGCTTGTTGGTCTACTACATCGGGGGCGTAACTATAATTGAGCGGATGGGTTCAAAGAACCTGGGCCCCGAGTTCCTGAGGGCCTCCCAGCTCCACCCCTTCCTGTTTTCTTCATGATCTCCCTCACTCTGAGGGGCTGCTGGGGAGAGGAACACGGGCCTCCTCTCCCCTAGCTACACCCCAGTACTGCATATCACCCAGAGATTTATCAGCAGATCCTGATCTGCTTCCTACTCACCCATAGTCTTCTACAGGAGTGTGCCAGAGACCCAAAGGACTCAGAGAATGGTCCATGAGCATCTGACACGAAAATATATTCCTAGCCATTGCCTTGATGGGAGACTGCCTGGGTACTCCTGGCTTCTCAAAAGAAGGGTGGGAGAGGGGTCTAATAAATACATGCATTTGCCTTCAACCACAAGATCAAGGCAAATCTCACAGCTCTCCACCTGGAAGCAAGCTCAGTGGAGATGGACATATTTCCCAGCCCTGCATGGCCTTTGCCACTAAAAAATACACACAACTTGTACTTGTCTTATTGACCAGGTTGCGGAATATATCTCTAAAAGCGATCGGTTCCCAAGCAAGAGATTACTTCTGTATCCTAAAAAATGGGGTTGTGTTTTTTTGTTCCGGTTCTTATTCTGTGTAGAAGAGGCACCTCTGTGTTTGACAAGGAGGTTCCCATGCAACTATCATTCCCACACCCCTCAATTGTGTGCTGAAACCGGATCCTTGAACAATGTAGAAAGAATGTCTTGGGATGATTTCCCCATTCTCTTCCAGCCCCGCCTCCCCCATTCCTCTTGGGTGTTTCTTTTCTCCTGCGGTGCCGTCTCTGGAACTGTTTCCCACCCCTTCACCAAGACATTGAGAAGTCCTCATGGCCAGGTGCGCAAACTTCCTCTCTCTCCCCTGACACATCTTTGGCAAGTCATACACAGAACCCAGCAGGGAAGGTCAGGGTCAAGTTTTAACAAAACCACCACCACCACCATCAAGATGCCAGGGTGGGTCAGGTTACTTCTCCCGGTCACCTTGGCCAAGTGAACAGCAACATTGCTTAAGACTTCAGTCTCTCATCAGCCAAATCTACAGCTGATTAACTGGTAAGCACTCATTTTGAACCAGTGCTATAAATCAGTCAAACCCATTTGTAATCCGTTTGATGGCACACTTGTTCATCTCCGGAGGCTATTATGGTTCTGGTATGTTCCTGACAGTTTTTGTTTTATTTTATGTTGATCATTTGTGACCTCACCTTTCCCAATTAAAATAAACACACTGCAATTTACAATAAATAAGGATTAGTGAATGAACAAGTATGAAGTAAATATGGTATTTTCTTCTAACGGTGTTAGCCTTTATTTTTTTCAAGCTCTCTTGCATATCCTTCAATCTGTGAAAGGCACGGAGGTTTTGGCAATATGCATATTTGTTTAAATTTAATTCATTGATTGATCAGTTAAACTAAAGGCCTATTCAGAGTGCCACTTTTGGATAGGTCATTTTGAATCAGAAAGATTGGGGGTAAGTGCTTTTCATAAACAAAATAATAAATAAACCAATAATTCTTTACGTATTAGGGGTTCTGGGCTGAAGGGGGAAACCCCTGGCATTCATGCTTTCAACTAATGAACAAAGAAACAATTAGGCAATGTGGTTTTAAGGGTTTTCAAATTTTTAATGTAATGTAATAATAAAGCACATGCTTCAATCCCTCCTCTTGAAATATATGACTTAAGAAAAGTCTTTAAAACATTTTAAAACATTCTGGATGGTATTTTGTATTGTAATTTGTTTATTGTGTGTTATGTGTTTTAATTGGATGTCTTCTGCTTCTTTTTCTTCTTCTTCTTCCTCCTCCTCCTCCTCTTCCTCTTCCTCTTGGATTACTTCACTTTGGGGCTCACTATGTGGCTTTAGACAAGCCACAGCCTGGTCCTCAGCTTCATCTCTGCAACATGGGGATAAAAATAATGCTGACTGACATACTGCACAATGTCCTGTGTGCTTTGTAACGAAATGTGTGTGCTGTAGTGCAGGAGTGCTCTTGCACAAACATGGGAGCTTATGCAAGTGCAATTGTGTGGTGAATGGCCATTGGCAATAATAACAGCTGTCCATCACACAACTGGACTTGCTCAAGAGCAGTGGGGAGAGGTGCTCCTTGCACGGTGGGCAAGGGCCAGGCTGGTCCTGAAGAGCTGTTCCTGTGATGATGGCAATGGACATCTTGCTACTCTGCTGGTGCCCCAATGCTCTACAGCCTGAGGCAACCTCTTGCTTCTCAGAAGATCCACCCCTCTATTATCTACAACAGGGATTCTCAATGTTGGGTCCCCAGATGTTAGTGGACTTCAACTCCCATAATCCCCAGCCCCAGCAGCCTTTGGTTGGGGATTATGGGAGCTGAAGTCCAATAACATCTGGGGACCCAATGTTGAGAATCCCTGATCTACACTACTGTAGGTTGGTTAATTGTTAAAAAGCAGGCACTTTCTTACTTGACAACTTATCGAAGGGGTTCTCAAAGTTGGCTGCCTAAATGTTGTTGGACTACAACTCCCATCATCCCTGGCCACACTAGCCATTGGCTGGGGATGATGGAAGTTTTAGCCCAACAACATCTGGGCAGCCAAACTGGAGGACTTTGACCTATGAATTATCCAGTTATTGTCTATTCACACTACTGTATATTCATTAAAAAATAGCTAGCTTCTTGATGATGGGAGTTGTATTTCAATGATGGGAGTTGTAGTCCAACATCTGGGCAGCCAAGTTGGAGAATTTTGACCTATGGATTACCCAGTCATTAATAAAACCCCTGCTTCTCAATCCTGGTGGTGTGGGGTGGTGAGGCTGTGTTTACCTGGTGGTGGGGCAGGTTGATGGAAAAGCACTCTGTATATTCTCCTGAGAGGAGTCCTTCTGGATCAGTTTAAATGTCAATCAAGTCCACCATCCTGTTTCCCACATTGGCCAACCAGATGGCCCTAAGGAGCCCCCAAGCAGGCCATGAAGGAAACAGCCCTCTTTTGCTGATGTACCTTCCAACTATTGGTATTTTGAGATATACTGCTCCTGATCAAGGGGGTTCCATAGCTGAGATGATGCCAGTCCTATCCTCAGTGAATGTGTCTAATCTTTCTAAAAGCTGTCTAAGCTAGTGACCATCCTCACAACCTGAGGGTCAAAGGCATTTTTCCTGATTCTTACTTCCAGGACTCCAGGGATGACCCCAAAGAGTAGCAAGGGGTAACAGGCATGCACCCCCCCAAATATTTCCTGCTCCCCCTTTTGCTCCCCTATCCTCTAGACTTGAGCTTTACAGCAAAGGGAATACAGTCATGGTATATAATCGTCCTATAGCTTGAATGAATTGTTTTCAAAGGCCTCTGTGGCTTAAAGAAGCCTCATCCACCCACTTCTATCCCAGAACAGGTAGCAGAATCCGGCATGGCCAGGTAGGGAGGAGACTGCTCCAGCCTCCCAGGACCCAGGGCAAACCCTTCGTTCCTTCCTGGCCAGGATATGGGCTGGCTGAGACTATGGGGGTAGCGGGGGTGCAGGATCATCTCCCCTGCAGATTTCAGCTGCCGTGGTACCGGACTCTCTCCCACACCCCAGTCTTGCCTGCCACATAGTCTTGGACAGGAAGAGAAAACGATTCTGGAAAGCAGACGAGAAGGTTTGCCCTAATCCAAAATGACAGTAAGGTCATTCTTATGTCCAGCCCTACTTGGGTCGGACAGGGCTAGCCCAGTGGGGCTTGTTGTATGAAGACTCAGGATCACTCCTGATCCTGCTGATCCATACCTGGGTAGCCCAGAATTCCTACTTAGGCTTAAAGTGAGGTAGGAGGACCAGCATGCGCTTGCTGCTTTGCTCTCTGATTGTCTGTGTTGTGGAGCTGCAGGCAGCTGCTCTCAGACTGCTGGCAGCCATCTTGGCCATAGAGCTGGTGGGGGAGGAGCAGCCAGGTAGCACAGAGCTTTCCCCATGCGTCATGCTGCTGGCATAATGCATTGTGGGAAACCTGGAGGGCTGGCTTCCTCCTCCACCAATCACAGCTCGGCTCGCCACAGCACCACGCATGTGGGTGTGAGGGCGGCAGATGATCAGGCTCTGGTCATCTGGAGGGGAGGCAGGTAGAAGGCTCCTGCCTTCCTCTCAGCCCACCCCAGCGTGGTCTTGTGAACAACCTCAGTATTTTCCTGGAGAACCATGGACGGTTTTCAAAATACCAATCGAGCTTCATTAATATGGTAAATAAATTATTCAGGGGCCTAGAGCACCTTCCTTATGAGGCAAGACTACAACACCTGGGACTTTTTAGTTTCGAAAAAAGACGACTGCGGGGAGACATGATAGAGGTCTATAAAATCATGCATGGCGTGGAGAAAGTGGAGAGAGAGAAATTCTTCTCCCTCTCACATAACACGAGAACCAGGGGGCATCCCATGAAATTGATTGCCAGGAGGTCTAGGACCAACAAACAGAGGTACTTTTTCACACAACGCGTGATCCACTTGTGGAACTCACTGCCACAGGATGTGGTGACAGCCAACAACCTGGATGGCTTGAAGAGGGGTTTGGATGACTTCATGGAGGAGAGGTCTATCAATGGCTACTAGTCGGAGGGCTATAGGCCACCTCCAGCCTTAAAGGCCTCTGAGTACCAGTTGCAGGGGAGTAACAGCAGGAGGGAGGGCCTGCCCTCAACTCCTCTCTGTGGCTTCCAGCGGCATCTGGTGGGCCACTGTGCAAAACAGGATGCTGGACTAAATGGGCCTTGGGCCTGATCCAGCAGGGCTGTTCTTATGTTCTTATGTTCTTAAACTAGCTACATTAATTACCTTTTCTCCATAAGTATTTTTTCGAACTATTCACACGCACTGGCAAAACCAGGATAAGGAAGCCCAGCCTGGTTTTGCCTGTGTGAGTTTACCTCCAGGATCGGGCCTGATCCCGGTGGCACTTCAGCAGCAAACCCGCCTCCGCAGCCACCCTCTAAAACAAGGCTGGGAAAGCGAGCACTCGCCTAACCCCGTTTCTGCGAGATTCCCATAATGCACCATGCAACTTCACGCAGGGCCGGTGCTACCATTAGGCCAACCAGGCAACTGCCTAAGGTGCAGACCTCAGAGGGGCGCAGAGTGTGGAGTGTCAATGTGTTAAAAGTGTGAGAAACCAGAATAATGAGTAGAAATGTGAGGGGGGGGGGGAACCAATTCATTGTTTTCAACACTACAAAACATCTGTTTTTGAAAATCAAAGTTGAAATCTTTTATTTTTTTTTGGTGGGGTGCAAGTACTTAGCCTTGCCTAGGGTGCAAAATAGTCTGGCATCGGTCCCGACTGCACAGTGCATTCTGGGAGCTCTGAGGGGAAGGTGACACAGGATGTTGCGTCCCGGCAATCCGACCCTTTGAGCTACTGGCAGCACCCAGTAGTCATCTGGGTGGGCAATTCCCCCTCCGAAGAGGGAGCCCTTGGTCGTCTGCAGGGAGGCAAGCTCTTTAAGACATCCTCCCTGTAGCCCTCTTGCCCCTTTCTCACGGCTCGTGAGAAAGGGCTCAATGCGTAGCAAAATCCTCAGTCTCCTAATAACATTCTTTGCCACCTCTTTGCTCCCCCAAACTAGTTGTTCCAGAGTTGTCCCTGCAGAACTCAGCCCTGGGGCTGGAAAGAGATATCAGGGCGGAACTAGCACTAATTAAGTCCTATTATGAGTCCGAGAGAGATGCGGGCTGGGTGGGTGGGGGGAGAAATGTGTCTTGAAAGTAGGACTGAGGATGTGGGGGTTGAGATGCAGAGAAAGGAGGGAATCAGGTATGGAGAAGGAAGGTGAGTGAGGCAGGCGGGGAGCAAACAGACGTAAGAAATTGTAGAGACTGCAGGCAATAAGTGCTACCCATTAACATGGCTCAAGATAATCCTATTATTTTAATATATCTTAAATTGGGAAGGGGGCTAGAATTTTCAGTGGCAGGAATCCAATAATTGGCATGTGAGGGGATCAGATGTGAGGAGGTGGGGAGGACTCCGATGGTGTCCTACCTGCCTAGTAACCACCCCAGAGGCTGCTGTGCTGATATCCCCCTGCACATCTGGGAAAGTGTAGGAAAACATTTCTACTTGTAGCTTCAAGTATTGAAGTATTTGTCCCCTTTTAACAGTGCTGTAGGGCTCTTGGTGGAGCCCTGGTGGAAACCACAGGAGAGGAAACCTCACAGGTGCTTTTGAATTTTTTTAAAAAAATTATTAAACCCGACATATTTTAAGTGGACATTCGTCTTCAGGGGCACTGATAAAGCAAAATAGCCTTTTCTGTTCCCTCATACCATATTTACTTGAATCCAAGATGAGCCCCCCCCATTCTTTCCTGTTAAATATGGGGGGGGGGGGGTATTTTAAATTTGCTGTCCTCTTTCTTTTGGGTAAATACAGGTATAACTTGTATTTAACCTCTCTTTTAAGGAACCATCTTAAACCCAAAGTCGCCTTCTATTTGGGTAAATATGGTGTTTCTAGGTATTTTGGGAGCTTCGTTTCCCACTATTTCTTCACTAGCGCCCCCTGCAGGGGCGGTCCTTCTATGAGGCAAGCTGGGGCGGTTGCCTCAGGTGCAGGCATGAGGGCTGCAAGTGTGGGCGCCTGGCCATCAGAGACACCCTCCCATGAGCCTCTCCGCTGCCCCATCCTTCCTCATCCTTCTGAGGCACGCTGTTCATTCCTCCCTCCTTGCCCTGCTGGGGTGGGCCTCTTCTTTCCCCTCTGCCCCTCACTTGATAAAAGCCCTGCCACCAGGGCCTGGCTTGGTGGCGCAGTCTGAAGATGCTCATGTGTCACCCCTGTTGCCTTTGCCAGCAGGGCCAAAGTGTGCTGAGCACCCATCTGGAGATGAGGGGGGACTGTCCTTCACCCCAGGCAACAACATTTCTGGGTCCTCCGCCCTTTCCGTCACAACCCCAGTGGAACTCTGGCCAGCCACGGTCCTGGGGGCAGGGGCAGCCTGGTGAGCTGGGGTGGGTGGGTGGGGTCTGGCCATGCTGGGGGCCTTGGAGGTGGAACTCGGTTGACACAGGGAGATGGAGCTCATAGCAAACACTTGCGAGTCAAGCAGAAAAGAGTTTGCCCCTTATTCCGGCCCCTCCCCCTGATATTTAGTCCCTCTTCTGGAGACCCTAAGAAGGAGGCTGGAACCCTGAAACATCAGCTCAACACAAGAAGAACTGAGTCCCCCTTTATCTGCATAGCTCCATCCCTTTGTTTGCTTGTTCAGTCCTATCAAATGCTATGCTGTATGTATGTACGGGTGTCAGAGGAACATGGGAAGCTGCCATACACCGTGTCAGATCCTTGGTCTATCTAGCTCAGGATTGCCTACCCAGACTGGCAGCGGCTTCTCCAAGGTTGCAGGCAGGAGTCTCTCTCAGCCCTATTTGGAGATGCCACCAGGGAGGGAACTCGGAAGCTTCTGCATGCAAGCTCTTCCTTCCCTGCTTGCTTGAATATGTTCATTCTATCTATCTATCCATCCATCTATCTATCTATCTAATTTGTAGACCACCCCAAACTTCTGTCTCTGGGTGGTTTACAACAACAGAAAGCATATGGGGGGGGAAAGAAATGAAAACCTGAAAACAATTCAAAACCATGAGTCTAGTTAAAAAGCTTGGGTGAAAAAAATGAGTCTTTAGGGATGTTTTAAAAAGTCATCAGAGATGTGGAAGTTCTTAATTCAGCAGGGGACACATTCCAGAGTTGGTGCAGCCACAGAGAAGGCCCATCCCTGTGGAGTCGAGCCAGTGGCAACTGTAGACAAATCTCTCTGCATGATCTCAATGGGCGATGCGGCTCATGGCAAAGAAGACGTTCTCTTAAATACCCAGGGCCCAAGCTGTTTAGGGCTTTCTAGGTTATGACCAACACCTTGTATTCTGCCCGGAAACTTATTGGTAGTGTAGCTCTTCTACTATAGGAGTAATATGGTCCTATTATGGTCCTGTAAAAAAGTAAAGTGTGCCGTCAAGTCGATTTCGACTCCTGGCACCCACAGAGCCCTGTGGTTGTCTTTGGTAGAATACAGGAGGGGTTTGCCATTGCTTCCTCCCGCGCAGTCTGAGATGATGCCTTTCAGCATCTTCCTATATCGCGGCTGCCCGATATAATACCAGCGGGGATTCAAAAACAATCTAGTAGCAGTGGGGATTCGAAATATCAACTTTCCGCTTGTTAGTTGAGCATTTCCCCATTGCGCCACTTAAGGTGAAGTGGTGCTTCTCTTTATTAAGCAGTGGGAGAGCAACTGGCCCTATCCAACCCCAGCACAGCATCCCTCCAGTGGCTGTGCTGGTACCTATCTTCTTAAAATACTTTAAAAACAATTTAAAATCTTGGAAGGCCAGGCTTCCTTTTAGCTTGTGAATGCTTTTGGCACAGGGAACCATCTTCTTTATGTATTCTAGGTTTTTCTGTGTAACCTGTTTTGAGAGCTCGTCTTGTGGTAGCAAGTATGAATTGTCCTCTTTGCTAAGCAGGGTCCACCCTGGTTTGCATTTGAATGGGAGACTACATGTGGGAGCACTGTAATATATTCCCCAAAGGGGATGGGGCTGCTCTGGGAAGAGAATCTAGGTTCCAAGTTCCCTCTCTGGCATTTCCAAGGTAGGGCTGAGAGAGACTCCTGCCAGCAACTTTGGAGAAGCCGCTGCCAGTTGGGTAGACAATACTGAGCTAGATGGACCAATGGTCTGACTCAGTAGAAGGCAGCTTCCTAGGTTTCTGTGTAATGTCCTTTGGGTTGTTACAGGTTGCCTGCAATGACCTGTTATAGTCAACCTGTTTGGAAACCATAATGCAGCAACATCTGGGAGTTTTAGTGGCACAAAAGTTATAGGTTATAGAACCCACTTGTGGGTAAGATCCACATGACTCCCTCCCTCCCAGTCTTTTGGAAGAAACTGAAGATGGCTCCTTTTATCCAGGCTTTTGGCTAATGAGTGGGCCCCTGTGTTTCTTCTCGTGTAGCTGTGTTTGCTTATTTTTTCAGATTGTTTGTACTGAATTTTATACTTGTTTTTATCTTGTTAACCTCCCTGGGGTCTTAGGGCGAAGGGTCGTATAAATAATATGCAAACAAACAAACGTCTGGGAACCCATGGTCTAAGTCAACGGTTCCCAACCAGGGTTCCTCCAGAAGTTGCTGAACTACAACTCCCAGCATCCCCAGCCACAATAAATTGTAGCTGGGGATGATGGGAGTTGTAGTTAAGCAACATCTGGAGGAACCCTGGTTGGGAACCACTGGTCTAAGTGATCTTTTCAGACTTGTTACCCTTTTGGGGGGGGGGTTTAAAAAAAAGGTGTGGCCATTTTTTCCAGTTATTGCAGAAGATATTGAGGTCCTTGTGCGGAGTAAGGCTTCTGTTAGGAACATAGGAAACTGCCATATGCTGAGGGGATTCTCATGATCCACCAAAAGTGGGCGAAGGGAGCCTAGCCTCCAAACCCTCCTAAATCCCCCTCCCCTTAGATGAGGTTAGCAGAGCAAGCATTCCGCTAACCCCGTCTGTTTGATCGTGTATTGCTGGGGCGCTCCTCCACACCGTGGCAACACATGAGGAGACCCCTGCTGGGAGGCTGAAACAAGCCTCCCGGCCCTGGGGGTGTCTCCAGGATGCCTCTTGGGTGGGGCATCCTGGAACTTCCAGGGGCCACACGGCCCCCGCCCCCTGCAGCCCCCGCCGGCTCCGTGACGGAGCCGTGCGTCGTGTGGGTGGCTGATATGGCTGCCCAGGGCTGCAGGAATGATTGTCTGTGGGGAGAGCGGGCTAAGCCCACTCTCCCTGCAAACCCCATTCAGGCAAGTCTCACTGATCGTGAGACTCGCCTCACTGAGTCAGACCATTGGTCTATCTAGCTCAGGCCTGCTCAACTTAGGCCCTTCAGCTGTTTTTGGACTACAACTCCCATAATCCCCAGGCACAGTGGCCAATAGCTAGGGATTATGGGAGTTGTAGGCCAACATCTGCAGAACTTGAGCAGCCCTGATCTAGCTCAATATTGTCTTCACAGATTGGCAGCAGCTTCTTCAAGTTTGCAGGCAGGAATCTCTCTCAGCCCGATCTTGGAGATGCTGCCAGGGAGGGAACTGGGAACTTTCTGCTCTTCCCAGAGCGGCTCCATCCTATGAGGGGAATAATATCTTACAGTGCTCACGCTTCTAGTCTCCCATTTAAATGCAACCAGGGTGGACTCTGCTTAGCTAAGGGGACAAGTCATGCTTGCTACCACAAGACCAGCTCTCCTCTCTGTTGTGGGGGAGCTCATATCTTCCCAGCCCTAGGCAACCTGTCCTGTACCAAGCATGATTTCCAGGTGCACTTGCTCAGAGGAAGACCCATAACTCTGTGACGGAGTACACGCTTTGTAGGTGGAAGGTCCCAGGATCTGTCCATGTCATCTCCACTTAAAAGAACTCAGGAAGCAGGACTGGGAAGATGATTTCCACCCAAGACCTTGGACAGCCACAGCCAACTGATGTATCATGGGGATGACTTTGTAGAAAGCATCTCCTTCACACAGTCAGCAGGGGATAAGGGCAGACCTCAGGAAGAGAAAGAATTGCCTCCTCCCTCTGTGTTTTGGCAGATTTCAAGCCTCCTGCAAGGCCTCCAGTTTGCAATTTGCCAATCCTAATTTGTCTTTTGTGCCTATTCTATTAATAGTTTTATCACCATTTCCCACTTCCTGGTCAGAGTCTTGATGGCTGGATTGGATCAGGAAACACATTGGATAAGAATCTAGTATTTTGCACTTTGGATTAGGAAGAGGCCCGTGGTTTCAAGCCATGCAAGGTCCCTTGTAACCTGATAACCCAGCTATTGGTTTGGAAGAAAGACTCACAAATAAATGGCTAATCAGCCAGGTTACTGTTGCCCTGTTCCAATTACTCTGTTATAATCTCATCTCCTCCTCCCTTCACTTAATTAATTTCCACTTTCCCTGCACAGGGGCATTTCTTGAGTGTGTCTTATTTGGAAGAGATGAACTGTCAGACACTTCATTAGCAAGGTGTAAATGATCGTGTGCTCCTCCATCCACTGCTTAATTGGGTTAATGAAGCATCTCTGTGGGCCTTGCTTAGAGCACAGTTCTCCAGGGCTCCCAACAGACCTCACTCATAGCACTTTGGGAAATCTAGGGAAGAGTTTTCAAGGAAACGTGCTCCCTTTGCAAGATGTGCAGCTGGCCCTTGCTCAGAAAAGACACCATTGCTTGGAGAGGAGGAATCGGAAAAGCTTCTGCAAAAATAAGCCTTGCTTTTCTTACCCTTTGGAAATATTTAAGGCACAAGCTGTACATGATACACAAACACATACTGTATTGACCTGAGAGGAGAGCTGGTCTGGTGGTAGCAAGCATGACTTGTCCCCTTAGCTAAGCAGGCTCTGCTCTGGTTGCATTTGAATGGGAGACTTGATGTGTGAGCACTGCAAGATATTCCCCTCAGGGGATGGAGCTGCTCTGGGAAGAGCAGAAGATTCCAAGTTCCCTCCCTGGCCGATTTTCCAAGATAGGGCTGAGAGAGATTCCTGCCTGCAACCTTGGAGAAGCCGCTGCCAGTCTATATAGACACTACTGAGCTATATGGACCCATGGTCTGACTCAGTATATGGCAGCTTCCTATGTTCCTATGATCCAAGACTAGATTTTCCCCCAAGTTATTTGATGTTAGAAATCAGGGAGTCATCTTAAATTCAGAGTCATTTTTCTTTTAGGTAAATATGGGTATAACCTATATTTAACCTCTGTTTCTTAAGGGGCTCGTCTTAAATTCAGAGAGCTGGGTCTCATGATCCATGAGACCCGGTTTCTTCGGGTGAGTGAGGAGGGAGCCCTGGGCGGCCGGATCGGCCACCCACATGATGGCCGGCTCTGAGATGGAGCCGACAGGGGCTGAGGAGCTAGGGGGCCGCGTGGCCCCCACAAGCCCTAGTATGCCCCGCACGAGCACGCAGGGCATACTGGGGAGACCCCCGAGCCGGGAGGCAGCTTTTCGCCTCCCAGCCGGGGGTCTACTCACGAGTAGGCGTGCCGCGAAGGCGCAGCGCGGCTACTCACGATTGTAAAAAGCAGGTTTTCTGGAGCGCTCGCTCCGCAAACCTGCTTTTTACCAGGGGTTCCAGAGCGGGTTTGCCACTCCAGAACCACCGGGCTCGGCTACAAGCCCGGTGGTTCTGACGATCAGCAAAAATTGGGCTAGTGGAGGCTAGCCTGATTTTTGCTGATCGTCAGAATAGCCCCAGAGTCATCTTGAATTTGCGGTATCACCACTCCCTATAGTTGGAGCATTTTCTTTTTGGTGTGGGGCTGAATATACATAGCCTTGAGAAGATGCAGTTTTGAGCGGAGCAGCAGCATATATGTGAAGAGGGGAGATGCTTAACCCAGGAATTCTCAACTGTGGGTCCCCAGATGCACTTGGACTACAACTCCCATCATCCTCAGCCACAATGGCCTTGAGCAGTAGCACAATGGCAGCAGTGCAAGCCGTGCTTCCACAGTTCCCCCCACTCCTGCAAATGGGGGAAACTACAATAGCACTGCGGGTATTGACAGAGAGGCCAAATTTCTAGACATGTTAATGACTGTGCCTTAGAACCGTTAGTTGTAGAACCAACCAGAAAGAAGGTGACCTTGGACTTAATCCTGAGTGGTGCCCAGGACCTGGTGCAAGATGTAGAATCATTGGGGAACAGTGACCATAGTGTGATCCAATGCAGCTTATATATGCGAGTGGAACATTGCCAAGGAAGCCCAACACAGATGTGTTGGACCCAGGAAGAGGAAACTTCCATAAGATTTGGGGGGACTGCAGGGGCGTAGCAAGGTTGGAGTGGGCCCAGAGACAAGATTTTAAAATGGGCCCCCCCCCAAAGTCCAGGGCCTCCGCACACCCCAGGCCCCCAAGGATTTAAGTCTGATATTCCAAAATAAGTATGCTGCCTGCAAATACATTTCACTGAATACACACACACACGTCACAATATATAGTGATATACATTGAGTACTATACATTTGTATTACTTTTAATGCCTAGAACACACTAGAAAGATGAATTATTAAAATGGGCCCCTCGGTGAAGATTAGCAAAGGAGACTTTCAACCATGCAGGGTGAACCTATGTTTGTTTTCTCAGAATTCTGAACAAATTCAGTCAAGTTTGATTGCAGGAGGTTTTTCACAGGAGGCTTTTAAAGCCCTTTAAGACACATCTCCTCTGGAATGGAGGTGCTGCATTCACATGTTGGCCAGATTGACCCTGAAGTCCCTGCGAGTTATTGGGGAGCAGTTCACACACAAGAAAAATAAAATAAAATAAAAGCACCACACATGCTTCACAGTTCTCACTCAGACCTTCTGGGTTGCAAAACAACTTGAACATAAGTGCATTTATAAATGAATGAATGAATAAATAAAATTAATAAAATACTGTTCCAGAAGTTTTTGCAATTTTCTGCCATGAAACAAGCCACTTATAGGACTTTTTAGATAGTTTTTTTTAAGTCAGCAAATTTTCCAAGCTGTTTAAAAATAAATATTCAGAGACTTCTCAGTCCCTCCCCCCCCCCATATCCAAGCCCTATGGCAAGCAGATCCCTATATGGGGGGGGGGGGGGGCGGGAAAGGTAACCACAAAAAGGAGTTCACACTCTACCTGGCAAATGCTGGGCTGGGTTAAGCAGGGCAGCAAGGGGTCTTCTGCTGCAGAGAACACTCTGGCTGCCTCCTCCTTCCTGGCTGGCTTGGGCCCTACTCGAGTTCAGGCTTCACTGTGGCCTACACGGAGGCCTCCGTGGAAGCCCCACTGCCCACCCGCCGATCAGCTGAGAGGCGGGAGAAAAGGAGCTCTTGGCAGCTTGTCTGCTGCCTGGATTGCCGGCCAGGAGAACAAGCTGGAGAGACGGCGAAGAGGGCAAGTGGCTGAGAGGCTATGGGGCTGGGCAGGGGGCAATGGGGAGTCACGTGAGGTGCCTCTGGGGTGCCCCTCCAGGCAGTGGGGCCCCCAGACAACGGTCTCCCCTTGCCCTATCATTGTTACGCGCCTGGGGGACTGGTAAAAATGGAGGTGAAAGGGAAAGTCAGAAAGGTCACATCACTACAGAAAGCATGGGACTTATTTAAAACCACAAAACTAGAAGCTCAGTTGGTGGATGCTCAGTTGGAATATATGCCAAGAAGGAGGAAAGGCACCACGAAGTTCAGGAGGACCCAGCATGGCTAACAAGTAGAGTCAGGGAAGCTATAAAAAGGAAGAAGACTTCCTTGAGAAAATGGAAGACCTGCCCAGATGAAGAGAACAGAAAGGAACATAAACTCTGGCAAACAAAATGCAAGGAGACAATAAGGGATGCAAAGAGAGAGAGAGTTTGAAGAGCATATCACTAGATGTGTCAAGGGGAATAACAAAAACTTCTTTAAATATTAAAAATTTATGGTTTTAAATTTTTAATGTTGGTTTTCAATGATTTTAATGTTAATTATTTAAATGTTTAAATGATTTTAATTGTTTAATTGATTTAGTTTTGACTGTAATTGTTAAATGATTTTAATTGTTTTTGTTTTGATGTAAACCGCCCTGGGCCAGTTTTGGAAGGGCGGTATAGAAAATAAACAAACAAACAAACAAACAAACAAATCGGAAGCAGAAAACTGACCAGGGAGGTGATTGGACCCTAAGATGATGAGGACATGAAAGGGATTAATAAGGAAAATAAGGAAATTGCAGAGAAGCTGAATGAGTTCTTTGCATCTGTCTTCACTACGGAGGATACTGATCATATGCTGACTCCAGAACTGAGCTTCTCAGGCTTGGAGGCTAAAGAACTGGGCCAGTTTGAGGTGATGAGAGAGGATGTTCTAAACTGTCTTGAAAAATTAAAAAAATAACAAATTTCCAGGACAAAATGGCATCCATCAAATGTGAAATTGCTACTCTATCAAAAATATGTAACTCGCCCCTACAATCAGACTCTGGAAGAGGACTGGAAAGTACTCAGGGGATTGGAAAGTAGCTAATGTAACTCCCATTTTTAAAAAGTGATCTGGGGGGGGGGGGGAATCTAGGAAATTACAGGTGGGCTAGCTTAACTTTGGTGCCAGGTAAACTTATGTAATGTATACAGTACTTAAGGACAAAATGGTTAAGCATATAGAAGAAAAGGCCTTGCTGAAGGAGAACCAGCCTGGCTTCTGCAAGGGAGAGTCTTGCCTCACTAACCGTTTGGAGTTCTTTGAGAGTGTCAACAGGCATGTGGATAAAGGTGAACTTGGAAATTGGACTTCCAAAAAGCTTTTGATAAAGTTCTCCACCAAAGATTCTTGAGCGAACTTAGCAGTCAGAGAATAAGGGGCCAGGTTCATGGGTGGATCAGTAACTGGTTGAAGGATAGGAAACTGAGGATAGGAATAAATGGACAGTTTTCACAATGGAGGGAGGTAAGGTCCCCAAGGGAACTGTACTGGGACCAGTGCTCTTTATTCAATATGTTCATAAATGATCTAGAACAGGGATTCTCAATGTTGGGTCCCCAGATGTTATTGGACATCTAATATTATGTTGCCCATAATCCCCAGCCCCAGTGGCCTTTGGTTGGGGATTATGGGAGTTGAAGTCCAATAACATCTGAGGACCCAACGTTGAGAATCCCTGATCTAGAAGTTGGGGTAAGCAACAAAGTGGCCACATTGGTAGATGACACTAAACTATTTAGGGTAGTGAAATCCAAAAGAGATTGTGAGGAGTTCCAAAAGGATCTCTCCAAACTGGGGGAGTGGGCGACAAAATGACAAATGTGGTTCAGTGTTGGCAAGTGTAAAGTGATGCTTATTGGGGCAAAAAAACCCCACCCCAAAACAACAACAAAACCCCCAAAAAACCCAGCACAGAGTAAAGAGAGTGGACAGAGATAAATTTTTCTCCCTTTCTCACAACACTAGAATCGGGTCATCCCATGAAATGGAAGGCTGGGAAATTCAGGACCAACAAAAGGAAGTCCTTTCCCACATAATTAGCCTATGGAATTCTCTGACACAGGATGTGGTGATGGCCACCAGCTTGGATGGCTTCAGAAGGGCTTAGACAAATTCAAGGAGGACTAGGGATGTGCAGACAGTTTGAAACCGAACCAGTTCAAAGTTGAACCAGTTTGGTTTGAAGGCTCGAGGTTGAGCCGAATCACCCCCTGATTCAGCTCAACACCGGACCAAACCCCCTGGCCCATTCAGGGTGTGTGTGAATGAATTTTTTAAAAATTAAACTTAGCCCCTCTAGGGGGTTCTCCGAGGTGGTGGTGGGGGTCTGCAGAGGTTCCCCTGCCCCTGCCAGCCTTCCCACCTTAAAAAACCACCCCCATTCAGCTGTTCTTTGGCCCGTTCAGGCCTTTTCCCTACTAAAGACTGCCGCGCTTGCGCAATGGGCCTCTGTGTGGCCTGGGCATGACCAGGGGAAGGGGGAACCTCTGTGACCACCCCCCACCGCTGCCTTGGAGGACACCCCCCCCCCACAGAAGGGGTAAGTTTAATTTTTTAAAAAAAATCATTCATGAACCCCTCACCTCACCACGGACCAAACCAAACCAGGGGTGGGGGTTGAGGGCGTGCCAGACCAAACTGGCCTGGTCTGGTTCATGTCCAGTTTGGACTCAGACCTGACCGGACCGGCTGGTTCTGTGCACACCCTTAAGGAGGACAGGTCTATCAATGGCTACTAGTCTGAGGGCTATAGACCACCTCCAGCCCCAGAGGCAAGATGCCTCTCAATACCAGTTGCAGGGCAGCAACAGCAGAAGAGAGGGCCTGCCTTCAGCTCTTGTCAATGGGCTTTTCAGGGGCTTCCGGTGGGCTACTGTGTGAAACAGGATGCTGGACTGGATGGGCCTTAGGCCTGATCCACAAGGGCAGTTCTTACGTTCACTGCTTGCACAAACATTGATTTTTAGTACTGTTAGGGATGGCTTATGAGTCTTCATTAGGGCTCCATCATGCTGTGCATCATGTTAGCCAGTGTGGTCAGATGGACCATCAGGGTTTTTTCTCATTTGGTTCTCCAGCTAGAATCACATGTATGGGGGGAGAGCTGGTCTTGTGGTAGCAATCATGAATTGTCCCCTTTGCTAAGCAGGCTTCACCCTGGTTGCATTTGAATGGGAGACTATATTTGAGCCCTGTAAGATATTCTCTTTAGGGGAGCAGGCCATTCTCCAAGTCCCTGGCAGCATCTCCAAGAAAGGGCTGAGAAAGACTCCTGACTTCAGCCTTGAAGAAGCTGCTGCCAGTCTGTGTACTGTCTACTGAGCTCGATGGACAAATGGTCTGACTCAGGAGAAGGCAGCTTCATATGTTCCTATGATTCTCTACAAACCTCTTACTGTGGTGCAATTCCTCATTTTTGTGTCACATGGTGCTAGCACAGACTGATCTGGAAACTGGCAATGTGCACACGAATTTTTCTTTGCATAAAGGAGTAAAATTTCACAGTCCTTTTCTCTGAAGGGCAGTTTTGACGGTGAAAAAACCCCCTCTCCATCTGCCTAAAACCTGGCTTCTCGAAATCGACTTATTTTACTACAGTATTTCATGCTAAAGGAATTCCCTTTCTCTTAAAACATGGCCCAAGCCATGAACTAATCACTCCCTTTGCAAGACAGCTTCCTTGTTAGATTGTGCTGTAACATAATCGCGGATGGTTTGCCATATATCTAGACGCTTGCAATGCCGTTATGAAAAGAGCATACAAGAAACAGGTGCTCAGTACAGTCTCTCCGGAGTTCTTGTATTAGGAATGTGGGAACTGATCAGATGCTGTATAAGGTAACTCTGCTATATTCTTCATAGAGGGGATTTGAATAAAGGCCTAAACACCATGCCCAAGCCCTCAGCTATTCCTCTCCCTCCCTCCCTCCCCCCCTCTCTTATTTACACATTTTTAAACAAGGGGGAAACATTCTCTGACTCTTTAGTGCTCTTGTTGACAGTGTTCTTGTCTATTTGCAGCTGGGTGTGAACTCAGTAATGGTACATGCCAGGGATTTTTAAAATAAACATGGCATAAAAATGCTGGTAAAAGGTAATAAAATCAATATTGATATTTTCTGTGAGTGAGATCGGAGGTGCCTCCAATTCCTCCTAATGATTGTGTCTGAAGACCTGAGAAGTACCACTTTGACTCATTTAAGACTAAAAAACCTCAGCCCCCGGGCAATTTCACCACCAGAGTTCAGCTGCGGAAAGCGATTCATATATGAGCTCCCACACAGTGCATCATCCTAGCAGGGAACAGAAACTTGCATGCCCATAGGGTCAACACACTTACAATCTGTGTGCACACAGTTTTAAAAGCACATGTGCAATGGGTTGTCCCCCCCCCCCACTTCAGCTGTGTACGCGTGCGCACACAGGGAGTGATTTTTGCCAGAAGCGTCCTGTGCAATCTGCAAATATTCTCCGTGGTTTGTGCGGAAGGCTTCCAGGGCAATGTTGAGGTGGGGATGCATTTGCTGCAGGGCTGTAGTGTAGCTATAACTGAGTGGATGGCTTCAAAGAACCCGGGGCCCCCAGCTCCTGAGGGGCCCCCAGCTCCATCTCTTCCCTGCCTATTTTCTTCATTATCTCCCTCACTCCGAGGGGCTGCCAGGGAGAGGAGAAAACACAGGGGCCCCCCCTCTAGCTACGCCCCTGGTTTGCTGCTTCTTTTGGCTGCGTGCACGCAGTGTCAAGCAAGATGTTGGCCACTGTTTAAACATTCAAATCTGTACACAGGAACAGTTATTCGCACATTTCAATCAACATATGTACAACGGCCAGCTTGTTCACACGACTGCTAGCCTGGGTAAGAGAGCTGGGTTGACTTCTTGTTTTTGGCTGTGTGCTTGCAAACATTAAGGTAGGAGGCAGGGAGAGTGATTGTGTGCAAGGCTGCAGCTGGGTAGGACAAACGCATCCTACCCAGATTCCATCCCCAGCATTTTATCACTATGAATATCTATATACCGCTTTTCAGCAAAAGTTAGCAATACAGGGACATGGGAAGCTGTCCCAGGGAGAGGACTTGGGACCCTCTGCATGCAGGTGCTCTTCCCAGAGCAGCCCCATCAGAGCATACTGTGCTCATACATGTCTCCCATTCAAATGCAAACCAGGATGGACCCTGCTTAGCAAATATGACTATTCATGCTTGCTACACCTTAAGTGGCACAGTGGGGAAATGCTTGACTAACAAGCAGAAGGTTGTGGGTTCGAATCGCTGCTGGTTAAATACCTATATTGGGCAGCAGAGATATAGGAAGATGCTGAAAGGAAACATCTCATACTGCGTGGGAGGAGGCAATGGTAAACCCCTCCTGTATTCTACCAAAGAAAACCACAGGGCTCTGTGGGCACCAGGAGTCGAAATCGACTTGATGGCACACTTTACTTGTCACAAGACCAACTCTCCTCTTGCTACCATAAGACCAGCCACATTGTGGCTGAGGATGATGGGACTTGTAGTCCAACAATACCCGGTGACCCAAGATTGGAAACGCCTGCCTGAGAGTCATGTTAAGCCTTCTTTCATCAGAATCCACCTGCTGGCACCAGCCTGCCATGAAATTATTAGCAGTGCAAGAATAATCCTGCTGTCTTTGAGGAGCTTATTATGTTTTGAGCAAAGGCACTCCGTACAACTTTCTGACAAGGAAAAGCACAACCGGAAGCCAACTGTCGTCAAACTTGTTTATCTAATCCCACTGCAAAGTTAAGCTCAGTTCACTTTTCCCTGCCAGGGATAATTTGTGGTTTCACACCGTGCTTTTGACTGTCGGGGCCATCACTTCTAAATGAAAACGAGGCAACCAAGAAATGCACAAAAGAGGTTTCTAATTTTTAAAAATCACTGCTCTTGCCCAAGAGTGGCAATCCAAGAAATCGGAAAAAGGCAAGTTCTCCTGAAAGCAGGAAAAAATGAAATAACGATCCGACTTAAGCAGAAAGATCAGTACAATTTTGCTTGATGGTTATATTTGGCAAGGGATTGCACATGGCTTTTCTGTGCAGAGTTGCACTGCTAGTTTCTTGGGAAGCGTTTCTCGAGATGCAGTGAAGCCAACAGCAAAGTCATCATTAGTCCTGGAGCTTTGGCTTCTTATTTTTATGGCTTTAAGCTGATTCAAAGAATCATTTGCGACTGGAACGGAGAGCCAAGCTGAATGTCATGAGGAAGTGCCACGACTGGGATCCCATTCAGGATGGCTTGTTTTCCTTCTCAAAAAGTAGCAATAGGAGCCTCTGGTTTGGATGGGAGAAAGCGTGTAAGGAAAGAGGGGGTTAGCCCTTTGCCCCCACATCAACCTACTTGCACCCCCAGTCTGCGATTTCCTATAGAATGAAAAACAGATAGGCCTATAAGCTTTTCCCTGCATACCTAATAGCAGTTTGGGGGATTAGAACATAAGAACCACCCTGCTGGATCAGGCCCAAGAAGGCCCATCCAGTCCAGCATCCTGTTTCCCACAGTGGCCCACCAGATGCCACTGGGAGCCTACAGGCAGGAGTTGAGGGCATGCCCTCCCTCCTGCTGTTACTCCCCTGCAACTGGTACTCAGAGGCATCCTGCCTTTGAGGCTGGAGGTATAATCTCAGACTATTACTGAGATTATAGTATAATCTCAGTAGATTACTGAGATTATACTATAATCTCAGACTAGTAGCCAGTGATAGACCTCTCCTCTGTGGATTTATCTAAACCCCTCTTAAAGCTATCCAGGTTGTTGGATGTCACCACATCTTGGTGACCACCACATCAGAGAATTCCACAAATTGATTATGTGTTGTGTGAAAAAGTACCTCCGTTTGCTGGCCCTAGATTTCCTGGCAATCCATTTCATGGGATGACCCCTGGTTCTAGTGTTATGGGAGAGGGAGAAGAATTTCTCTCTCTCCACTTTCTCCACACTGTGCATGATTTTATAGACCTCTATCATGTCTCCCCGCAGTTGTCTTTTTTCCAAATTTAAGAGCCCCAGGTGTTGTAGCCTTGCCTCATAAGGAAGGTACTCCGCTTTTGGATTGGGGGACATGGCACAGGGGGAGAAAAAGGTTAGACACCCCCCCTCCCAACACTGTGGTGCCAGTCAGGGTCCCCCACAAGTGCTTTTTGAAGAAGAAAAGACATTGCCCAACATGAAGTCCAGTCTTCCATCAGTGTTTCCAGTGTGCCAGGGCTGCTGCACCCATAAAAGGGAGCTCTGGCAGTCTTGCACAGGAACCCTTGCACAATTCCTTAAAATCAGTGCTGTGCAGTGCTACTTTCCATTGCTCTGAATGCATTCGCCCTGCACAGCTGTGGCAGCACTGTCTTTGAGTCGTGCAAAAGCTCATGTTGGGGTTGCCTTGTATAAGCACAGCAGTCCCTGTGCATCAGAAATGCAGAGGAGAGACTACACATCATATTGCCCCCCTGGAGTTCTAATTGTGAACCTCACGTAATCTAGGCCTAAGGGATTAGATTTGGGACTTTTCCAAATCACAATAAACTACAGGGTAAACGCTTTTGGGGAAGTTTCAAGCACAATCTTATTCTGCATACACACATGCTACGTCACAATCTTATATCCTCTGTGTGCATGCCAAACAGGGACCCTTGCACAATGTTCACAGCTCCACCTGCTGGCCAGCTCTTGAACTCCACTTTTGTGGCAACTGGGGGGGCGGCTCTTCTTGGAATGCAACAGCTGGCTGGCACATGGCGCTGAAAAAAATTGTGTGTTGTCCTTAGTATGTGCATCTCACTGGAAAATAGTTCAGAAGCCTGCAGGATTGTACAGGGAGCAAAAGCGTGCTTAGAACTTGTGCAATAGATTTTAACAACCTTTAGTTTATTGTACTTGGAAAGGGCCTGTGTCTCTGTGAAGCCCACCTAGTCAGTGCTCAGATTTCAGGGGAATCAGAGGAAGCTTGGTCGCTAAACCATTTGTGCTGGTCCCCTTTGCAACTGTTTTTAGAAGGCTACATACAGGACAGATAGGAACAGGATTGGACTAAGGTTGGGGGCAGCATTCTCTCTAACAGGGGATTCCAGATGTTAACTACAACTCCAAGAATTCCCAGCTGTGATGGCCTTTGGATGGGAATTATGTGAGTTGTCGTCAACATCTGGAATTCCCTGTTAGAGGAAAAACTGGTTGGGGGGTGTCAAGGGACAAGGCTTATGGGTTCCACTAAGAATTTTATTGCAGAATGCCAAAGTTGGGCTACTGGCAAATACAATGTGGCCAGAGCACATGACTCCTCTTTTGGCCCAACTGCATTGGCTACCAATACACTCCTGGGTTCAATTCAAGTTGACCACAGAAGCTACCATTGGCGATTCCCACCTGAATGGGGAAATAGGGACATGTTGGCAGGTATGTTAAGAACAGAGAAAAATATAGCACAAGAAAACTCAATCTCTTGTGCATATTAATGCAAATCCAGAAATAAATTCTAAAAAGAAAAGATTGCAAGGGTTCACGGAAATGTTGGCATTCCCTGCATGTGAGGGCATACAAGCCACCTCTAAGTTGTTTTAATTGTTCCTCCTGGTTGTTTAAACTAGCTACAGCCTTGTCATCTTGGCCTAAGCAGCCTCAAGAGCACAGCTATGTGACTCTTGAGGTGCATCTGTAGTAAGGAGAGGAGAAAACACCAAAAGCTGAGCTGTTTGGGGGACTCTGTGGTAGAAAAGGCAGTGGCCAGGGGTGCTTTCTATCAGCTTCGGCTGATACACCAGCTGCGTCCGTTTCTCGAGATCATTGACCTCGAAACAGTAGTACATCTGCTGATAACCTCCAGACCAGACTGGATTACTGTAATGTGCTCTATGTGGGGCTGCCCTTGTATCTAGTCCGGAAACTGCATTATTATTATTTTTATTATTTTTCTGTATACCAATGTGACTTCCAGTTCATCCTTCAACATAGTTATACCAAAACATCCATATTTGCTCTCATGTAAATATTTTCTTCATATTTATATATCTAGTTGTTATATCCTCTACGTGGGGCTGCCTTTGTACATAGTCAGTTGGTTCAGAATGCGGCAGCCAGGTTGGTCTCTGGGTCATCTCGGAGAGACCATGTTACTCCTTTGCTGATGGTGTTAGACTGGCTGCAAAGTGCTAGTTATAACTTATAAAGCCCTAAATGACTTAGGCCCTGGGTATTTAAGAGAGTGTCTTCTTCACTGGGAGCCCCACCGCCCATTGCGGTCATCTGAGGAGGTCCGTTTCCAGTTACCACCAACTTGTCTGATGGCTACCCAGAGACGGGCCTTCTCAGTTGCTGCCCCGAGATTGTGGAATGCACTCCCCACTAAGATACAATCCTCCCTATCTCTGGTAATTTTTTAAAAAAACATCTAAAACCCCATCTTCTTAACCAAGATTTCTCAGCCTTTTAAAATTTGTTGGTTTTAATTTTGTGATTGATTTTAAATTGTTGAATTGTTTTCACTTTTTTATATGTGTTTTAATTATTTTATGTTAACTGCCCAGAGACGAAAGTTTGGGCGGTATATAAATGTGATGAATAAATAAATTAATAAAATAAATAAAAGTGGTGTGTTTTTTTTTACATTCTGGCTGTGTGATTCTAGCTCCTCTGACTGCTTCCAGTCTCCCTTCATCCCATCCCTGACCTATTTGGCCTGCTTCCAACACTCTCCCACTGAGACAGGGCTGTTCAGCTTCCCGAGGGGACTTGTCTCATTGGTGGAGCAAGGGCAGACGTCAAAACTCTCCCTTTATTCACAGCGCAGAAAACCATCGTTGTCGTAACCAATCAGCAAACTTGCTTCACAGCCTTTCTTCCCTGTCTGCTCTCTTTTCCTCCTTGCTCTGCAACAGATATCCCCCTTGCAGTCATGCAAACGTTGGGGTGAGCAGAGCAGCAGCCCCTTCCCTCTCAGGCCTTGCTGCTTCAGAGGCCATGAGAAGGGGCCACGGCACTGGTGCTGTCAGTTTACTATGAAGTCATCATTATTTCTAAAGGCAGTTTAGAGCTGAAACAAATATTCACCTACAATCAATCCCAAGTGTAGCTAAGCTTGAAGTACAGGGATTGGGATTTGCCGATGTAACATGTCGTCCGATACCACATCTCTCCATTCCTCCCTCTGTTGCTCTCATAAGAACACAAGAACAGCCCTGCTGGATCAGGCCCAAGAAGGCCCATCTAGTCCAGCATCCTGTCTCACACAGTGGCCCACCAGATGCCTCTGAGAAGCCCACAGGCAAGAGCTGAGGGCATGTCCTCTCTCCTGCCGCTGCTCCCCTGCAACTGGTATTGAGAGGCATCCTGCCTTTGAGGCTGGAGGTGGCCCACAGCCACCGGACTAGTAGCTATTGATAGACCTGTCCTCCGTGAATCTGTCTAAGCCCCTTTTAAAGCCATCCAAGCTGGTGGCCACCACCACATCCCATGGCAAAGAATTCCACAGATTAATTATGCGCTGTGTGGAAAAAGTACTTCCTCTTGTCAGTCCTAGTAAGAACATAAGAAGACTATCCTCACTACATAGTTTAGATTGTAAGCTTCTGGAGAAGAAGAACCTGTGCAACTCTGTATGGCAGCATGTACACCAATGGCATGGTCGTAGTAATAGTAGTAATAACAACAGGGACAGCAGCAGCAAAGATAAATATAGCCAACATTCAGACTGACAAAGTATTGATGCAGCTAACGCTGTATGGTGTTGCAGGGAAGGGGTGATTTTGTTGCTCTCCCCTTCCCTCTGAAACTCACAGTGTCTCCAGAAAATATGTCCCTGAGGTCTGCGCAGCCCTCAGAGATATATATTTTCTGGAGTCATAGTCAGCATGAGAGGGAATGAAAAAGAGAGAGCTACTAAGACCACCCCTCCCCATAACACCAGTGCAGAGTTGCTGCACTTGCACTTCAAGTAGTCTGGATATTAGCTAATAATATTCCTCTGACTTAATTAATTAATTAATTAATTAATTAATTAATTTTATACCGCCTCACCCAGATGCCTCTAGGCAGTACACAAATATAAAAACAACATTAACTAATAAAAACAAAATTAAAACCGGTTTAAAATCATTTCAGCATTCACTAAAGACCAGGCTAAAAAGATACGTTGTTGTTAGGGCTCTTTGAAAGGCTGCCAATACTCTTAAGCCTCTAATATCCACAGGGAGCACAGTCCAGAGTCCAGGAGCAGCTACGGAGAAGGCCCGATGCTGAGTCACCACCAGGCGAGCTGGCAGCAGCCGGAGACGGACCTCTCCCAATGACCTCAAAGTGCAGTGGGGAATCACACTGAAGAAGGCACTCGCCCAGGTAACCCAGTCCTAAGCCATTTAGGGCTTTAAAGGTAATTACCAGCACTTTGTATTTTGCCTGGAAACATATCAGCAGCCAGTACAGCTATCTTAAAACAGGCATCATTTGGTTCCACCAAGAAACCCCAGAGACCAGTCTGGCTGCCGCATTTTGAACAAACTGAAGTTTCCGAACAAGATAGAAAGGCAGCCCCACGTACAGCACAGTGCAGTAGTCAAGCCAAGAAATTCCCAGGGAGTGCACCACTGTTTCGAGATTGTTATCTTCAAGGACCAGACATGGCTGTCATATCAACCGAAGTGGATAGAAAGTCCTCCTGCCCATAACCTCCACCTGGAACACCAGCGTGTGGCCAGGGTCCAGAAGCACTCTCAAGTAGGGATGTGCATGAACTAGTTTGTGCACTCCCAGGAGGCTGTGGGGGTTGCTTTAAGGGACAGGAACATAGAAACATAGGCAGCTGCCATATACTGAGTCAGACCATTGGTCTATCTAGCTCAGTATCGTCTTCACAGACTGGCAGCGGCTTCTCCAAGGTTGCAGGCAGGAATCTCTCTCAGCCCTATCTTGGAGAATCGGCCAGGGAGGGAACTTGAAACCTTCTGCTCTTCCCAGTGTTTATATTAAAATTATTTTAATATATGTTTATATTAAAATAATATAAACATCATCCCCTGAGGGGAATCTCTTGCAGTGCTCACACATCAAGTCTCCCATTCAGATGCAACCAGGGCAGACCCTGCTTAGCTATGGGGACAAGTCATGCTTGCAACCACAAGACCAGCTCTCCTCCCTGTCAGCCCCGCCCCACCTCTTTGCCCCCACCGGCACTCTCCAAAAAAGCGGGTGAGCTGGGCTGCCTCATTCCTGCTTGCAGCCCCGATCCACACCACCACATTCATGGCCGACACGCATGTACATGGCACACACACGCCCATGTGTTGGCCATGAGCATGGGGACGCTGATTGGGGCTGCAAGCAGGAACACTGCATAGGCAGCACCTTCCCTGTTCCTTAAAGCAACCCAACCCGCCGCCGCCCTTCAAACCGGCTTGAACACCAGCAGACTGAACCATTCAGTGCTCCAGGAAGGGAGCGCAGAACTGGTTCTGTGTACATCCCTACTCCCAATCTAAGTACCTGTTCTTTTAGCGGGAGTACAACCCCATCCAGAACAGGAAGTTCTATCACATCCCTCAAACTATGACCCCTCACCACTAGTACCTCCGTCTTGTTTGGATTCAACTTCCATTTATTATCCCTCATCCATCCCATTACTGCCTGAAGGCAGGCAGTTGGGGGAACTATGCTATTTCTAATAAAAGAATTATTATAATTATAGGAATTTTTCCAGCATTTCAAACGCTACCATTTGAATTATTGGCATTCAAATCTGCTTGCTTTCTGTATGTATGTATGTATGTATGTATGTATGTATGTATGTATTTAAACATATTTCTATACCACCCAAAACTTGCATCTCTGGGCGGTTTACCATTAAAATAATATAAACATTAAAGTCATTTAAAACCCAACATTAAAAGTATTAAAACTATAAATCTAATTAAAAACCTGGGTAAAGAAATAAGTCTTCAATGGTTTTTTAAATGTTGCCAGAGATGGGGAGGCTCTTATCTCAACAGGGAGCACATTCCAAAGCTGAGGGACAGCAACAAAGAAGACCCATCGCCCAGTAGCCACCAGACAAGCCCGTGGCAAACGTAGACATACTTCTCCAGAGGACCTCAACGGGCAATGGGGCTCATGGCGAAGATGACGTTCTCCTAAAAACCCAGGGCCTAAGCTGTTTAGGGTTTTAGAGGTAATGACCAGCCCCTGGTATTTTGCCCAGAAACATATCGGCAACCAGTGTACCTCCTTCAACACAGCAGTAATATGGTCTCTCCAAGATGACCCAGAGACCAACCTGGCTACCACATTCTGTACCAACTACAGTTTCCGGACTACGTACAAAGGCAGCCCCACTTAAAGAGCATTGCAGAAGTCCAGTCTAGAGGTTTCCAGCATATGTACCACCGTTCAGTTTTAACCTCAGTATTCAAAACTTAATAACAATAATAAGAATAAGAATAATACACTTTATTTGTTAGCCGCCCTATAACAAACTGTTCTCTGGGCAGCTTAAGTGTGGTAGGCTTATTGATTCAATATGGATTTGGTCAGACGCCGATATGAAATCTCATAAGTGGTCCACTGAGAAATCTGGACCACTATTACATATCAATCAACTCTCAAATAGCCATCAGACATCAAACGTTGAAAAAGACGGACTCTGAGTGTCCAAGAAAAAGATTCAGCAAATGTGTTGAATATTCAGCAACTCTTTGAGTACCTCGAGAACCTTCAGTGAATATTTGACCTGAAATTTTGCCGAGGAAAGTGGGTGAGAGCGAATTCATTTCAACTGTACAGCTTTTTCCCACAGAAATGGCATCATAATCCTTCACGTATCACCGGCTGAATCCTGTTGCTTCAGTAGGGGGAAAACAATAGAACTGCAGATTAAAGCTCTATGCTCTGGTCCTAGCTGCACAGTGGGATTTGGGGTACTCACATCAATCCTATCAATTCCTGGCATCCTTTTGCCTTTACTCCTGGTAATTAATCTTTTCATGAATTGCTGTCACATTTAGAGCCATTTCATTAAGTTTCTTTCCACTTTACGTAACGGCTCACTGCGTCTCACATCTGCTCCATCAACGGGGAGAGGTCAGGCTGAGGGGATGGTTTTGGCCCCTCCCCACACTGGCACTTGTTTTTCTCATTGCTGCAGATTCAGATCAACAAACTTACGTAACCACTGCCTGTCTGTAAGGAAGTCTAGGGCTTCCAAAGGCAAGAGAACTGAAATAAATAGGGCCTGGATCAGTTTTCCTAGTCAGGGCAATTCTTGTAAACGATTCCTGGTGCACGGACTGTTTCCATGTGAGCTGTTTTCTCTGGAATATTGACATCCTCAGTTTTCCCCAAGAACCCAGAGGATATGACTGCCAAGTTGCCCTCCTTACCCCCCGCCCCTGGCCACTGCACCAGATTTTATGTGTGGCGGTGTTTTTATGTATTTATGTATTCAAATAAATGAAATTGCAGTACCAGCCTATCCACTGTGTACTGGCCCCGTACCATTGAGGCTTCCCAGAGCTCTTGTCCCTTTAATTTTCCTTCTTGCCTCTTTCTGGTAAAGCCGCTTCCGCTTCTTGGCTTCAGCTCCATTAATTAGTTCCTTCCTGTTCACTTGGTTGACCAGCCAGAGCATTCCTTAGTTAGTTAGTCCTTGTTCCTTGCAGGGAGGAAAGACTTTAATTGCTGGTTTCCTCTGTAGCGAGAACATTATTCTTCTCTCTCCTTTCCTTCTCTTTCCTTTCTTTTATCTGATGCCAGAGCATCATTTTGTTTTGTTTTAACCTTTCCTTTGGCTGAACAGAATATACTCGGTAGATATGGATTTTTGATTAGAGATATGCAACCCCCCTTTTCCCTTTATGTGATTAGGAATATGCAAGCTCTTTTTCCTTCAGGGTGCATCTTTGTTTGTTGTACTAGTGCAGTGTTAGTCTGGATGTCAGCCATTGTCTCTCGAATATTTATCAGCATCCCTTCAGTTTAAAGCTTCTAGGGTGGCAAATAATCAAGAATAAAAAGAATATTTGGTGGAATTGTTCTCGTGTTTAGGTATTTTGGAAAGAAGCCATTGCTAAAATGTATGAGCTGTTAAGAGTCTTCATTCCACTGGATCCCAAATATTTAATATTGGGTCCTGGATATTCAGAAACCAAGCAGGCAGTGCCAATGATGCTTCACTTGTTGACAGTAGTGAAGTATTTGGTAGCTTAGTTCTGGAAGCAAAAAGAGACCCCAACTGTGAGAGAGTGGGGAAAATAAATGTTGGGGAATGATCAGCTGCTTGAAACTAAGTTATTACATACAATTTAGAGAAGGGTGGATGAGAGAAATCAGTAGTTTGGATATGATGAGCAGATTATGTTTGTAATGGAGTCAAAACAAGAGACATGATGAATTATGGATAGAAGGAAAGAAATGATGAGATACTAGGGAGGATGATCTTAGATGGTTGGCAAATGAATTTTGCTTTGTACTGTGCAATTCACACTTAGATCATTGCCCTTGTTTTTATATTTGTGATCATATGCAGTTTAAACTCACAATAAAGATATAAAAAGGATAAAATAAATAATACAATCAAACATAACAGCATCAATAAAGCACATATCTTGAGCAGAGGCACAGATATCCACATCAGAGAACTTACAGGCACCATTTTGAATATTGCCGTTTGAGCCCAAAATACTACCGTGTGTATTACCAAAAGGGCTAGAAACTTGCTCAGTGAAAAGTAAGAACAAAAACCAGGATTGGCAGGCAGCTGCAGCCGTGGTACAATCTGCATCTCTCCCCACCCTCGCCATCCTGCTATGCACATAGGGACTGTCTAACTAGACCCGAACATTTCTGAACTGTTCTTCTGTAATAGTAGTCCACAGCTTTCATTTATCTTTATTACAATTGTACAGAAGGATGTTCCACTGAAGGGGTTTTGTTAGGATAGATCTTCTTCTTCTTCTTCTTCTTTTTTTGGCTCAGTGCCCTTCCCTGTTGTGAGTGGGGAGGTAAAATATTTTCATTACCTTCTCCCCTAGAAGGAAGGAATCTTCAAAGGAGGAGGAGGAGGGAGGTTAACTTCTTAACCCTAATTTCCCTACCACCAGCTTTGCTTGGATGCTCATCATAAAATTAGTTTGCACACACTCCTTGTACAAACGCGTGGGGCGGTTGTAGGTTTTTGCTTAGTGGGTTGTTGTTTTTTTTTAAAAAAAGAACCATTTCGTATTGTAAACCTAGTGATTATTTCATGCTGTTTAAACTATATTTATAGCCTTTGATCATACATTAGGAGACCAGAGTAAACTGCTGATATGCCGAGAACACTGGATTCTTTTCTGGCTTCATCTCTCTTTGTTCAAAGCTTTATAGCTTGCAGAACATTTCTGCTTGGACAAAGTGGCTTTGTTTTTTAATGCTTGCGGGGGGGCAGTGGCTGTTAAAGCAGCCTTCTCAAGCAGTAAAACTTATCCATACATGTAAGGATGGCCGTGCAGTTTGTGCATAAGGAGCAGAGGTTGGACATATACACAAAAGATATGTTATGTATGGGCTTACAGACTGCTACTATGGTATGGTATAATTAAAAGGTTCACAGGTGTGGGTCCCCAGGTGTTGCTGGATTACAGCTCCCATCAACTGTAGCCTTTGGCCATTGTGGCTGGAGATGATGGAAGTTGTAGTTCCACAACATCTGGGGACCCAAGGTTGGGAAACCCTGGTATAGTCAACATGGTTATCCGCAGAACTCTTTCCGGGGAGGGGGAGCCAGCAATCTAATATCCTCACTCCACGGGAATATGCCCCATTGAATTCAATGGGAACTGACTCAATCCTACGGGGAGCAAATGCCCCCTCCTCCAGATGCCAATGATAGTGGACTGCATGCTGGATTAGCACCTGGGTTCAGCTTCCAGTTCCTTCTCAGCCAAGAAGCTCATTCAGTGGCGAGTCCATTACTAATCTACCTCGCAGGGTTGTTGTGAGGATAAAATGGCCGGGAAAGCTGTGTGTGCCACTCTGAATAACGATGGCTGACAGACAGAGCAAGGAAGCACCAGTGCAGCAAGAGGAGCAGGATAGCATCACTTACGGACTAACTGCATCGGCGCACCGAGGAAGGGGCTGTTTTTGATGGCCTCTCCCCTGCCCCGGAAACCCTCTTTGCCAGCTGGAAACATGTCCCTCAGGGGTATGCATGGGCCTTAAGGTCATGTTTTCAGGTGGCACAGAGAGCGTTCTGGGGGAGGGGAGGTCATAAAAAACCACCCCTTCCACGGTGCACGCATGTCACTAATCTGCTCTTTCCCTGCTCCGTATGACTAAGGGGATTTCCACACATGAACCCTGCAGTGCCAACCTTCCCCATGTACAGCCTCAAGCCACATTGCAGTGTTCTTTCCACAGGTCAGTAGACATTGTCACCAACGTGCTAATTTTATCTTTTTCTTTCTTTCTTTCTTTCTTTCTTTCTTTCTTTCTTTCTTTCTTTCTTTCTTTCTTTCTTTCTTTCTTTCTTTCTCAAATGTGTACACTGCCCCAAACGTTCATCTCTGGGCGGTTAACAATAACATACAAGTTAAAAACATATATAAAAAACTTAAAACAATTTAACTATTTACAAATAAACCAGAGATTAGAACCTAGAAAATCTAGGAAGCTGAGAAAGCTTGAGCGAAAAGATGGATTTTCAGGTGGGTTTTTTAAAAAAATTGCCAGAGATGGGGAGGATCATATTTCATCAGGGAGAGCATTCCACAGTCTCGGGGCAGTGACCGAGAAGGCCCGTCTCTGTGTAGCCACCAAACGGGTTGGCGGTAACTGGAGACGGACCTCCTCAGATGACCTCAATGGGCGGTGGGGCTCCTAGTGAAGAAGACGCTCTCTTAGATACCCAGGGCCTAAGCCGTGGGCATGCAGCCAGCAGATGCACACACCAATGCCCCTGTGGTTGGAGATGGTGGGAGTCATTGCCCAACAACATCTGGGGACCCAAGTTTGGGAACTCCTTTATTACACCCGCACCCTGATCAAGCAAGAGAGATCTCTGTGTGGAAGCTGTCTCCTGTGCATGGCCGGTGATGTGGATATCAATGTGCATTCCCTTCTGCCCCATGGCACTCATCCAGGCTGCGCTGAACTGGCTGCCCATCTCTTTTGATGCAGCTGAGGACATGCACCCTTATCCTGGACTTCTCATTGTTTTGTGCACTAGATCCCTATATGAATATGACGAATATGAATACGATGAATATTTATAGACCGTTTTTCAACAAAAGTTCCCAAAGCGGTTTACATAGATAGACATAAATAAATAAAATGGCTCCCTGTCCCCAAAGGGCTCACACTCTACAAAAAGAAGCATAGGACACCAGCAACAGCCACTGGAGGGATGATAGGGCCAGTTGTCCCCGCTCTGCAAGAATCACAATTTTAAAAAGGTGCCTCTTTGCTCTGTTAGCAGGGGACTAGAAATGAATCAGGGCCAATGGCCCCAATCCACCACAGAACTAGATGTGCACTGATTCCAACAGGACTTAAATGCATGTATACTTGTGCATTGGATTGGGGGTCACCATTTTGCTACATGCTTACTCCTGTTTCTGTCCATGTGCTTTCCTGTAGTTTTTTGGATCTCAGTCCCTACAGTACAGTTATTTACTTACTTACTTACTTACTTATTTATCATATTTCTGTACCACCTGATATGTAAATCTCTAGGCAGTATATAAATCCCAATATTAAAATCACAGGTTAAAATACATAAAACATGATAAAAACAATCTAAAATAAATTATTAAAATTATTAAAATTCTAATTAAAAGCTTGCAAGAACAGGAAGGTCTTGAGGGTCTTCCTGAAAACAAACAGAGAAGGAGATACTCTGAGTTCAGCAGGGAGCATATTCCAAAGCCCTGGGGCAGCCACAGAGAAAGCCTGGTTCTGAGTCGCCACCAGACAAGCTGGTAGCAACCGCAACCAGACCTCTCCAGAAGACCATAAAAGGTGGGTGGGTTCATGACAGAGGAGGCACTCTCTTAAATAGCCTGGTCCCAAGCCGTTAAGGGCTTTATAGGTAATAACCAGCACTTGGTATTTCACCCAGAAACATATTGGCAGCCAACGCAGTTCTTTCAAAACTGGTGTTATATGGTTCTTTTGTGTTATCCCAGAGACCAATCTGGCTGCCACATTCTTGTACAAATTGTAGTTTCCGGACTACATACAAAGGCAGCCCCACGTAGAGCGCTTTACAGTAGTCAAGCCTGGAGGTTACCAGCATATGTATCACTGTTTTAAGGTCATTCACCTCTAGAAATGGATGCAGCTGACAAATCAACCGAAGCTGATAAAAAGCACTCCTGGCCACCTGAGAAACCAGGAAAACTTTGGGTCTAGAAACACTCCCGGGCTACATATCTGATCTTTCAGGGGGAGTGTAACACCATCCAGAACAGGCAGATCTAAACCATATTTTGGGTCCCACAGTCAGTACTTCCATCTTATTTGGATTCAGCTTCAGTTTGCTATCCCTCATCCAGCCCATTACTGCCTCCAAACAGCCATTTAGGGAAGATATGCTATTTCCTGATGAGGTTGACATGGAAAGGTAAATCTGGGTGTCATCAGCATATAGATAACACCCAGCACCAAACCTCCTGATGATCTCTCCCAGTGGTTTCATATAGATGTTAAAGAGCATTGGAGACAGCATGGAGCCTTGTGGGACTCCATACTTCAGTTCTCACTTTGTAGAGCAACAGTCTCCAAGCAACATTATCTAGAATCTACCTGAGTGGTAGGAGTGGAACCACTGTAAAACAGTGCCACCCAATCCCAACCCTCTCAGGCTATCCAGAAGGGTTCCATGGTCCCCCACCCCCTTCCTCATGAAGAGGGAGCCATGGGTACCATAAACTTTAATGAAGTTTATGACCTTTAATTTACCAAAGAATCAGTTGTCTTCTCTCTTCACCTGAGAGCGAGAAACGGCTCATCAAAGAAGGACCAGACCTCCAACTTCGTTGTGTGCAAAGATGGACACAGACCAGCAAGACCAGCAACAGGGGTAGCAGGGATCTGTGCTGCTGCAGGCTGGCGATTCATCAGGTAGAGCTGTGTGGGTTAACTTGTGCTGCGCGCAGGCTGGCTATTTATCAGGTAAATAAATACCTGTGTGGGCTAACGAGAGTCACCCATCAGGTACAGCTGTGGGAGCTAATGGCCAGCCTGCAGGCTATTATTATTATTATTATTATTATTATTATTATTATTATTATATTTAATTTTTTACATTTTATATCCCGCTCTTCTTCCAAGGACCCCAGAGCAGTGTACTACATACTTAGGTTTCTCTTCACAACAACCCTGTGAAGTAGGTTAGGCTGAGAGAGAAGTGACTGTCCCAGAGTCACCCAGCAAGTCTCATGGTGGAATGGGGATTTGAACTCGGGTCTCCCCGGTCCTAGTCCAGCACTCTAACCACTACACCACGCTGGCTCTCAGGGGCAGGGTGGGATGGGAGAAATGGGTGCAATCAGGCTGCCAGGAACCAGAGGTTGCACAAATTGCTCATTAGGACAAACTGCTGGAGCATCATCATCATCATCATCATCATCATTATTATTATCATCATCTTCTTCTTCTTCATCATCATCATCATCATCATAATATTTATTTATTTAATATACCACCTAACTCCAAAGGCTCTTTTTTCTCTAAACACAAGAAAAACGAACGGTTAAAAACAGCATTTGAAAAATCTAAAACATTCACATAGATGCATTACTGGGACCACTCCCCCTGCAACAAGGGCGATAGTAGCCTTGTGCAAATCACAGCTGAGGGAGAACTGAATGGTGAGGGCAGCCTGTCAGCATCTCTCCCCACAAGCACTCCTACAGGTGTGTGCACAGAGGCTCTCTAGGTAGGATCTGAATCCTGAATTTCTGGAAGGGTAGATACTGCATAATCAGAGGCCAACGTCCAGAACACTGCAATTGTGCAGACATGTTGCACAAGTGCCATGATGTTGCGCAAGTGCAAGGATGTTTCACACTAGTTCCGTTGTGTTAGGAGCCTGCGTTCCGGACCAAGGTCATGCTAGCACAAGTGTCCTTGCACTTGGACACCAAGGTGCACTTCCTCTGGTGGTGCTTCTGGTTGGGAAACGTCTCCCTCCCTCCGCTTGTGTTGCAGGGCAAATTTGTGCAAGAGCACAAGAGCCCAACTTTGGCTGGCACAGCTATGCAGTTTTCTGGTGGGTGCACAACTTTAGTCTGGGTGTTGGCTGCCAGTGTTTCTAAGATAGGTCTTGCGCATGCATGGACTCTGTGCAGAAGGACAGGTGAATGCGCAGAGGTCAGGGAAAGGGCTGGAGGACATGATCCTGACCCATTCACCAGTACTGAACTACATAGACTCTGGAATGCAGCCCCAGCTGAAATAAGAGCCTCCCTATCTCTGACAGCTTTTAAAAAGACTTCAAAAACACTCCCCCACCAAGTCTTTAGACTAGAACTGTGGTTTTTAAATGGTTTTAAGGTTTGTTTTGTTTTATGCTGTTGTAAACCACCCAGAGATGTAAGTTTGGGGGCATTGTGAAAATATAATAAATATATAAATATAAATGTATTTCGTTCATTCACCAGCACTGCTGTCTGCACTACTGCTGACTGTCTATGTAGATGATTGTACACTGATTGCAAGATCATTGCATGCATTACCAAGGAAGCCCCGAGGGAGGGGCGGTTTCCCTCTCCCCCAACCCACACTTGTGGGCTCCCCAGATACCCTTGGCTGGCTGCTGCATGGACTGGATGGGCCCTGGCCAGATCCAGCAGGGCTTTTCTGATGTTCTTACCTTGGGTGCAGGGTAGGTTTTTTTCCTTGTGCAGGATCCTGTTGCATGGAGCACATTGTGTCTGAATCGGGGCCAGTGTTCCCTCTATGGTGTGTGCACATGCACATGCACACAAGTTTTTTAAATAGCTGTACAGTTAATTTTAGATCCCGCCCAGACTGAATCCGGAAGGCCCCACTCTGAATGCATGTGGGTGTGCACACACAGCCTTGATACTGCCGCCCAGAATAAAACTCATTCCGCACACTGATGGGGGAAAGAAAAATTAGAGAGTCCACTGATTGGGGGGCCCATATCCAGGCTCCGACTGATTGCTTGGCTTTCCTACAAACACACAAACACAGAAATGGGTAACGAGATTAACAGATTAAGGAGCTGCAGCACAGGCAGCGACTTCTCTGCTTTCATCTCAGACATTTCTCTCCCCCCCTCCCACCCCCGTCTCACCTGTTGCCTAGTTCTTTTCTGTTAAAAAGAGAAATTCTAAAAGGTGAGTTTTGCAAGTAACCAAAGTCATCCTGGGGAGCTAAGAAAGCTGACAGCATTGGAGCCATAACTGGGTTCAAAAGTGACCCATTCCCAAGGGCTACTTCCTTAATGGGAGAAAGGAAAGTGGAGGGAAGCATTCATAGCCTCAGAAGGTTTCAACCGCCCCCCCCCCCAATTTGCATCTGCTAAAATTATTATTGACGTTGAGGATGACTCTTGAACAGATTGCGTAACTGTTGCCCAACTCCTGTGTCCAAGTGTGGCACTAATTTAATTTTAATTTTACAGTCCGAGTTGGTCTAAGATCCACCCCAGCTGGCTGGTGCCCATCATCTGTCAACAGAACTATCACTAAGCCATGCTGGGCTAAGTCAGGATTATAAATGAAGAGCTGCCATGTGCTCTAAATCTTCTTATTTGACTAGCCTGGAAGGTATGTGGTCGCAGAATTTGATTGGCAGCCCGCTTCATTCTGTCCATTGACTTCGAGGGGCCCCATCCCATTGGTCCTTTCAGCGCATCTCAGTAGCTGTATTGACTGTCACCTGCTGATTCGAGCACGTGCCTGACCTCCGACCCCACCCCTCCCCTCCCGGGCTTCTCCTCCCTCCCCCCTCATTTGGTTACCAGCTCGGAGGCTCCTGACTTGCTGGGCCTCTCTGGTGGCACGTGGAGCCTAGAGGGCATATGGCCGGCTAGTAGCATGCAGCATGGGATAAACCCAAGCCAAGCAGCCCCGCACGGTTATCGCAGCAGATGGGGGAAGCGTGGCATTCAATATTTAGACAGATGCCACCTCCTTATTCCACCTGTCTGGAACTTGGACGTTGTGCAGCATGAACTGTCTGCCTCATTATTAAAGGAGACAAAGGGTGCCTTTATGGAGTGCGGCTCGGAGCATCGTATCAGCAAAGCACAAGCAGATATTAATTGCTGACCCTCTCCATAAAGGCTGAGAGACATCTTTGCAATTATGGCAGGAGAACTGTACTGTTCCCAGCTGCTTTCTGAGTCTTTTATCTAGACTGGTTGCTGCATTAAATTAAATGCCAAGGCAAGATTATATACATATATATATATACAGCCAGCATTATGATTATCATCATTGCCACCGCCACTATTATTATTATTAGTATTATTATTACAATTATAAAATCACATTTGAAAATGACTGCAAAGTTCCTTCCATTAAAAGCTCCACCTTCCCATCTAACAATCACGGCTCTATTGTGTTCTGCCCTTTCTTGCAAATTTCCTCTTTGCCTCGCAGTAGTCAACAGTTTTTTTAACAGCCAGGCACTGGAAAAACACTCTTTGCAAGGGTGCTATTATATTCCGCATATTTTTACACAACAATTTATACCTTTTCCCCCTTTGGCTTTGTTAAAAAAAAAAAAAAGGCAGCCAAGAATGGTACAATGCAGAAAAAGAACAGAGAACAAAAGTCCACATTATCTGAGTTCAGTTACTGTTTGGGTTTCATACTTTTTAAACTGGCAAAAGTGTTGGCTGATGGGGAAAACTAGATCTTGGGCCATTCACAATGATTAATTGAAAATGTAAGAAAGGAATAGTTTGTTTTATTTATAACCTTATTTCAAAGAACTCAGTGTAGCAGCTTAACGGCCCCTGGAAGCTCTCCCATCCTGTTCAGCTTCAGCAATGGAAGGCTTCTCAACCTTGGGTTCCCAGATATTGTGGATTACCACTCCCATCATCCATCAGGGATGATGGGAGTTGTAGTCCAGCAATATTTGGGGGCTCCGAGTTGAAAACCCCTGTCTCACACAGTCTGCCAGTCTTTGGGCCTGTTCACTTGTTACAGTGGATCCAGAAGTCCTCCTTCAAGGAAGCAAGTGTGGGCAGGGCTACTTTCAGGTTTTAGGGGGCTTTCCATGAACTGCATTCCATGGGACTGTTCTTACATGAATGAGCCCTGGAAGAGACACTCTGCCACCACAAGGACTGTGAGCACAATTGTAGACTCAGGGATTAAGGGCCCTGAGCCTTAGGAAGCTGCCATATACCGAGTCAGGCCATTGGTCCATCTAGCTCAGTATTGTCTACACCAGGGATTCTCAATGTCGGGTCCCCAGATGCTATGGGAGTTGAATAACATCTGGGGGCCCAACGTTGAGAAACCCTGGTCTACACAGACTGGCAGCGGCTTCTCCAAGGCTGAAGGCAGGAGTCTCCCTCAGCCCTATCTTGGAGATGCTGCCAGGGAGGGAACTTGGAACTTGGAACCTTCTGCATGCAAGTGTGCAGGTGCTCTTCCCAGAGAGGCTCCTAAGGGGAATGTCTTACAGTCCTTCAACAGCCGAGCAACTACATAGAAGCATAGGAACAGAGGAAGCTGCCTTAGCCTGCTCCATCTAGCTCAGCATTGTCATTGACTGGAGGCAGCTCTCCAAGGGTTTTTTTGGATCTCCTTATGGCATTGTCTCAGTTCTTTGTTTCTTATTTGGAATATATCTATGTGCTGGCTTATGTGGTGGAGTCACAGAGTCCGTTTGTCTGCACATCATTTGCTGTCCTGAATTCAGAGAGGTTCTCCCTCTGGCTGCATTTGCACATAATGCGGAACCTTGGGCCGCGTGGACCTGTGGTCCCGCCCCTATCCCCAGCATGGTTATCTGTCTGGATGTAACCAGCAGGACCCAAACTCAGGGAGACTACAGGGAGGAGGGGGATCTGGCTGCGTGGGCTTCCTTCTGGAATGAAAGATAGCCCTGGCAGCCAATCACAGCTGGAGCAAGGAGGAGCTTCCTCTTTCAACTCTGATTGGGGCACAGTGGGACTGCAGTTCAGCATTTAGACATAATGCAGACACCTTCAAACCTCATCTAGGTGCAGCAAAACTCACTAAAACTGAAGGTTCAAATTGGAGTTCAGGTGGGGAACCTTGGGTTGCTTTTGTGTCTGATCTGTAGTCACACGCGTTTGGACCTACTAGAAATTCAGCCTCCGTCCCCTTCAACTCCAGTTTCCCACTACATGCGGATGGGGCCTCTCTGCATCAGAAAGTCTGTTTATTGTTTTCTTAGCCTATGTTTTAGTTAGTAATCAGTATCAAACTCTTGTTTCTCATTTAAAGTTGGGTCCCTGTTCAATGACTTATAGGGCATTAGTAACTTCTCTGCAACAGGTTTCAGGCAGGATTCTTTTCCAGCCCTTCCTGGAGATGCCAGAGATTAAACCTGAGGCCATCCATCTGCATACAAAGCAGGTGTTTTGCCATGGAGCTATGACCCCATCCTCACTATGCCAACTCCTGGGGGTGTGTGTGAGAGAGAGAGAGGGAAGGGGAGAAGACTAGGCTCCCAGCTTTGGCCCCTGACTAAGCACCCTATAGGCTGACCCCGAAGGACCACTGGGCTCCTCAAAACCATATAACTCCCCCATCTGAGAACTTCAAAGTCCCATCTCAGTGGAGACAGAGGGCCATTCTTGGCCCAGTACCTGTCCTCTCCCTCTGCAACTTGGGAGAGGAGAGCTGGTCTTGTGATAGCGAACCTGAATTGTCCCCTTTGCTAAGCAGGGTCCATTTGGTTTGTATTCAGATGGGTGACTACACGTAAGCACTGTAAGAAATTCCCCTTGGGAGATGAGGCCATAGCTCAGTGGAGGAGCATCTGCATGCTTGTATGAAGGATGTCCCAGGCTCAATCCATGGCAACATCTCCAGGTAGGGCTGGGAGAGACTCCTGCCTGAAACTCTAGATTGCTGCTGCCAGTCAGTGTAGACCAGGGCTGCTCTACTTCGCCCCTCTGGCAGATGCTGGCCTACAACTCCCATAATCCCTGGCTATTGGCCACTGTGGCTGGGGATTGTGGGAGTTGTAGTCCAAAAACAGTTGGGGGGCCTAAGTTGAGCAGGCCTGGTGTAGACAATACTGAACTAGATGAACCAAGGCTCTCACTCGCTCTAAGGCTACCTTGGCCTGCCAGCCTTGGACTATGTTATCTATTTCCAGCTGCTCATGGTACCTGACTTTTGTCTCCCATGGATGCCCTCCTCACCTCTGGCTCCACTGGACTGACAGCTAGATCCCCCCACCCCATATACGTGGACTGATTGGGGTCTGATCTTTGGTGCCTAGTGGTGTATCTTTGGGTGAGCTACCATCTTTCCCCACTGCTCAAACTATTTAGCCAGAATTTCTGTGGGGTTGGGCTGTTGCGATCAAGTCCTCAGGCTCTTCAGAGAGTGACCTGGAGCTGGGAAGCCAGGAATCAAGCAAAATGATCCCCAGGCAAAAGCCATTGCAGCTGGGGATTCTGGGAGTTGTAGTCAACAACATCTGGGAATCCCTATTAGATGGAACACTGGCCTAGAGAGAGGCTCTGAAGAGGAGCCTGAGAGAAGCTTTGAAGAGGAGTTTCCTGAAGACCTCTCTGAAGGGAAAGTATTGAGTGTATTCTGAGGCCACTGAACAGGACAAGTGCAAGCACAGAAGACCGCCCCTTGAAATACCCCACACTTTTCACACATTATGTGCAACACACATACAATCTGTGTACAGTGTATGCACACATACAATTATTCACATATGCTCTACACATGTACAGTAGTAGACTTCCTGTCTGTACCCTGTGTTGGAGAAAACAGCTCTTTTTGGTGGTGGCACCCTGTTTATGGAACAGCCTCCCCAGTGAGGCTCGCCTGGTGTCATCACTTTGTTCTTTGAGACTCTAGGTGAAGATCTTTCTGTTCACTCAAGATTTTAAAGACTGATTTTAAAAAGAAGTTTTTAAAATGTTCTGTATTGTATTTGTGTGTGTGTGTGTTGTGTTGTGATTTCTTTGTCATGTTTTATGTGTTTTTATTGGGTTTTTAAATTGTTGTGTTGTGAGCCACCCAGAGAACAATTTGTTATGGGATGGCTAACAAATAAAGTAAATTGTTTGAGGAGAGCTGGACTAGTGAGGAGAAGTGGTCTTGCGGCAGCAAGCATGAATTGTCCACTTTGCTAGCAGGGGCTGTCCACCCTGGTTTGCATTTGAATGGGAGAGCACATATGTCCGCATTGTAAGATATTGCATTTAGGGGATGGGGTTGCTCTGGAAAGAGAACCTGCATGCTTGCATGCAGAAGGTTCCAAGTTCCCTCCCTGGCAGCATCTCCAAGATAGGGCTGAGAGAGACTCCTGGCTGCAACCTTGGAGAAGCTGCTGCCAGTCTGTGTAGACAATACTGAGCTAGATACTTGGCAATACCTGGCTTTAGAACGCAGCATGGTATCCTTCTGGGTCACCTGGGGGAGTTGGGGATAGGGGGCACTGCCTTGCAGTGGTTCCGTTCCTATCTCTCGGGTAGATTCCAGATGGTGGAGCTTGGTGACAGTCACTCCTCAAAGTGGGACCTGTTATATGAAGTCCCCCAGGGCTCCATTCTGTCACCAATGCTTTTCAATATCTACATGAAACCGCTGGGTGAGGTCATCAGGAGATTTGGTGCTGGGTGTTATCAGTATGCTGATGACAACCAAATCTACATCTCCCTTTCATCTTCAGGAAATGGCACTCATTCTCTAAATGCCTGCCTACAGGTAGTAATGGGCTGGATGAGGGATAACAAATTGAAGCTGAATCCAAGCAAGACGGAGGTGCTTATTGTGGGGGCTTAGAATCTGAGGGGTGAATTAGATCTTCCTGTGCTGGATGGGGTTACACTCCCCCAGAAGGAGAAGGTGCACAGCTTGGGAGTACTCCCGGACCCAGGCCTCACCCTGGTATCTCAGGTGGAGGCCATGGCCAGGAGTGTTTTCTATCAGCTTCGGCTGATTCGACAGCTGCGCCCATTCCTTGAAGAGGATGACAAAACAGTGGTGCACCAGCTGCTAACCTCCCGGCTTGACTATTGCAATGCGCTCTATGTGGGGCAGTCTTTGTACATAGTTCGGAAACTTCAATTAGTTCAGAATGCGGCAGCCAGATTGGTCTCTGGGGCAACCCGGAGAGACCATATTACGCCTGTTTTGAAACAATTGCACTGGCTGCCGATACGTTTCCAGGCAAAATACAAAGTGCTGGTTATTACCTTTGAAGCCCTGAACAGCTTAGGCCCAAGTTAACTTAGAGAGCGCCTTCTTCTGCATGATCCCCACATTAAGGTCATCTGAGGAGGTTCATCTCCAGTTACTACCAGTTCGTCTGGTGGCGACTCAGAGGCGAGCCTTCTCTACAGCTGCTCCGGGGCTGTGGAATGCGCTCCCTGCGGAAATCCTTAGTTTGAATTCTCTATTAGCCTTCAGGAGAGCCCTTAAAACATATCTGTTTGGCCTGGCTTTCCAGGGTTTTAAACTCGGTTTTTATATTTTAACCCGGTTTTAGGGTTTTTAATTACTGCGATTGTTTGTTATTTTAAAATGTTTGTAATTGTTAATTGTTGTTATATTGTTTTTTAATTTTTGTTTTAGTTCTTTACTGTTTTAATAATTTGTTTTAATTGTAAACCGCCCTGAGCCATTTTGGAAGGGCAGTATAAAAATCAAATAAATATATAAATAAATAAATGAATAAATGAATGAATGAATGAATGAATGAATGAATGAATAAATAAATAAATAAATAAATAAATAAATAGCTGGACCAATAGTCTGACTCAGTAGAAGGCAGCTTGCTATGTTCCTAAAGTTTTTTATTATTATCTATATTATTAATTATTATCTTGTTTACACAGTCAGACAGGTGTTATTGACTGGTTTGTTTTATCCAGACATCGAGTCCTTCCCAAGGACCTGGGATGGCTGAATTTTATTGTCAATGTTGTTGCTGTTGTTATAGATATCGTTGCAGAATATAGGCTGTTCCCAGTAAAGTTTATTTTTATCATTGGCTGATGGTGATTTCTGTGGCCCCTATAGTGTTGAGGTGCTCTTCAAGGTCTTTTGGAACTGCACCCAGGGCGCCAATGACCACTGGGATTATTTTGGTCTTTTTCTGCCACAGCCTTTCAATTTCAATTTGTAGATCTTTGTATTTTGTGATTTTTTCTATTTCTTTTTCTTCTATTCTGCTATCCCCTGGTATTGCTATGTTGATTATTTTAACTTGTTTTTCTTTCTTCTCGACTACAGTTATATCTGGTGTATTGTGTGGCAGATGTTTGTCTGTTTGTAGTCGGAAGTCTCATAATATTTTTACATCTTCATTTTCTTCAACTTTTTCAATTTTATGGTCCCACCAATTTTTGGCTACAGGTAGCTTGTATTTTTTGCAGATGTTCCAGTGTATCATCCCTGCTACCTTGTCATGCCTTTGTTTGTAGTCAGTCTGTGCGATCTTTTTACAACAGCTGATTAGGTGGTCCACGGTTTCATCTGCTTCTGTACAAAGGCGGCACTTGCTGTTTGTTGTGGATTTTTCGACTTTTGCTCTTATTGCATTTGTTCTTAGTGCCTGTTCTTGTCTAGCCAGTATTCAACCCTCTGTTTCTTTCTTCAAGTTGCCATTCTTAAGCCATTGCCAAGTCTTGGTGATGTCTGATTTTCCACTTATATTGTGCAAATATTGACCATGCAGGGGCCTATTTCTCCATTTTTCTGCTCAGTTCTTGACTTGTTCTTTCTTGTAGGCCTGCTTTGTTTCATTGGTGTTGAATAGTTTCTCGTTATTGACCATTTGAAGTGCATCTTCTTCACTGTCCCTGATATATTCTTCAAGGCCTCTTTTCTCCTCCTCTACTGTTTGATAGACTTGCAGCATCCCTCTTCCACCTGAGCTGCAAGGGAGGTATAGCCTATCGACACACTGCGGGGGTGCAGAGCATGATTGATGGTCATTATTTTCCTGGTCTTACGATCTAGCGTCTCTAGCTCTGTCTGGGTCCAGTCTATTATTCCTGAAGTGTATCTGATAACAGGTATAGCCCAGGTGTTTATGGCTTGTATGGTGTTCCCGCCATTGAGTTTGGACTTGAGGATTTTTCTAACTCTCCTGATGTATTCACTTCCAAATTTTCTTTTAACTTCAGTGTGTGCAATGTTATCAGCCTGGAGAATGCCCAAGTATTTGTAACGTTCTTTCTCTTCCAGGTTCTTGATCTTGCTTCCATTCGACAGTTCTATTCCTTCGGTTTTCTTATTTTTCCTCTTTTCATTATTAATGCAGCACACTTGTCTAGTCCAAACTCCATTGCTATATTGCTACTGAATATACGGACAGTGTTTAGCAGTGATTCGATTTCTGACTGGGACTTTCCATACAACTTCAGATCGTCCATGTACAGCAGATGGTTGATTTGACTTGATGTTTTAGATGTTTGGTATCCAAGGCCTGTTTTGTTTAGTATTTGTGAAAGTGGGGTCATGGCGATTACAAACAACAGAGGGGATAGTGAGTCCCCTTGGGAAATGCCTCTTCTAATGCTAACCTGTCCAAGTGTCTCACCATTGATTGTTAACTGTGTACTCCACATGCTCATTGCTTTTAAAAATAAATAAATATCTGAATGTTTTTGCTGACACCAGTTGTTTCTAAACATTTTAGTATCCATGTGTGAGGCAATGCATCAAAGGCTTTCTTGTAGTCAATCCATGGAACACTTAGATTTGTTTTTCTTCTCTTGCAGTTTTCTAAAATCATTTTGTCAATCAGCAGCTGATCTTTTGTGCCTCTGTTGTTCGGGCAATTTCCTTTCTGTTCAACTGGAAGCTGTTTGTTAGTTAATAAGTGTTGCATCACTTCATCTGCTATTATTCCAGTTAATAATTTGAACATGGTTGGCAGGCAGGTTATCGTTCTATAATTGCTTGGAACTGCACCTTTTGCTGGGTCTTTCATTATGAGATGGGTTTTCCCAGTTGTTAGCCATTGTTCAATATCACCTCCTTGCAAAATGTGATTGAACTGTTTTGATAGTTGTTTATGAAGGCTTGTTAGGTGTTTAAGCCAAAAGCCATGCAGTTCATCGTCGCCTGGCGCAGTCCAATTTTTAATTTTCTTTGCTCTTTCACTTATTAATTCTGGTGTTATTATTAGGTCTTGCATTTGTTGGTTACATTTTTTCACTTCTTTCATCCAGCCTGCTTTTTTATTATAATCTATTGGATTGTCCCATAATTTTCCCCAGAATTGCACCGTTTCTTCTTTATTTGGTGTTTCTATGTTTCTTGAAGTTTCTCCTTCTATGCTTTGGTAGAAACGTCTCTGATTCGACTGGAATTGGAGGTTCTGCCTGTGTTGTGTAATTCTGGCTTCGTATCTGCTAATCTTCTTTGACACTGTTGTTATTTGCTGCTTTATTATTTCCAGGACTTCTCTAATTTTCCTTGACTCTAGGTGGTATTTTTGGATCAGATACTGTTTGGTGTTTTCATTCTTCAGCTTCTTGTCTTTCATATCTTTCAATTTACTAGCATCTGATCTAAGCCTGGAGATTTTATTTTCTAATCTAATCTTCCATTTAGGTGATGTACTGCTTTCTTTTTTTACAGGTCCACTGATCTTATATCCGAGCTCTTGTGTTGTTTTTGTTGCTGCACTGTACATTAGTTGGTTTGTTTCTTGCAAATTCTTGGTTGTTGTTTCTGCAAGTGCAGCATTGACATCTTTTAATGCCTGAGTGAGTTGTTTTTTGGCAATTGTTTTTAGAGCTGGAAGTCGAACCCTGGTGGTTGTTTGGTTCATGTGCTCAGTTATTTTTTGCTTTAGTTCTTGTTGCTTTTCTGTTAAACGGCATTTGGGTTTTTGAGGTGAAGGCAAAGGGGCGGTTGCCTGGTTTTGATTTTAAAACAGTTCAGTCACAGTGGCATCCTCAATTTCCAACACCACCTCCACCTGCGCCTGAGCAACTTCTTCAGTTGGTGGTAATTCGTCTTCCATATCTTGAGCCTGTGTTGCTCTTTGCAGTTCTTCCAGCTCAACTCCTGTGAATACTTTATTTCTTATTATGTATCTTCTCTGGTCTGCTAGCCTTTGTTCTGTTATTTCTGTATCTGGATGCTTCTCTTTCCAAATTTGGTACATTCTTTTTAAATAACCTCTTCTAGTTGGACTAGACTTGTAATAGCAGATCATTATTTCCTTGTTGGCATTTTTCGTATATTTTTTTCCGGTGAAGCGATGTTTCTTCCAGTAACCTTGCAGTCTCCAGCCCTGGTTGCTCAACTGAAGATCCTGAGTCCTGTTGCCCACCTGCCACCAGATGTCCAGGGACTATAGCACCTGGCGTGGTCCTTGTTGACCCGGGCGATGACCGATCCGGTATAGATTTATTAAAGTTATGTCTCACCATATTGTTGATGGGAGAGGCACTCTTTGTCTGGCTCCTCTGATGTGACCTGTCCAGTATGGTTGGACCTCTGGCATAAGCTCTCACCTTCCTCAGAGCACACAAGTCCCACAACCACGCCAAGGTAGTGCCTCACTGGGGGTTGTTGTTGTTGTTGTTGTTGTTGTTGTTATTATTATTATGCTATTTACACAAAGTCTACCAGATGTTATTGACTGGATTTGACACTTTAATTATCAGGCGCTTTCCAAGGGTCTACGTAGGATAACAAACAAACAAAATTAAATATAGCGTCGTAGTATTCGTGTTGTCCTGAGGAGTGTGGCCTTCTGTAGTAGATGTGTTGTAATTTTATTGATGCCCAAGGTGTCAAGATGGTGTTCATGTTCTTTTAGTACTGCACCTAGGGCACCAACAACTATTGACACCACTACTATTTTATTTTTCCAGAGCCGCTCAATTTCAGTCTGAAGGTCCTTCTATTTAGTTATTTTCTCCAATTGTTTTTCGTCAACTCATCTATCCCCTGGGATTGCAATATCAATTATCAGAATGCTATTCTTCTCGATGACTGTCAGATCCAGTGTATTGTGCACTAAATCCCTATCAGTTTGTTTTTGAAAATCCCAAAGAATTTTTGCCTCTTCATTTTCTGTGACCTTCTCAACTAGATGATTCCATCAATTCTTGCTCATTGGCAATTTGTAATTTGGAAGCAATTTGGAGGAAGAGCGGGATATAAATGTAATACATACATACATACATACATACATTCTTGCAATAGTTCCAGTGAATCACTGCAGCAACTTTGTTGTATCTTTCCTTATAATCAGTCTGCACGATTTTCTTACAGCATCATACAAGGTGCTCAACCGTCTTATCCACTTCCTTGCATAATTTACTGTCTTTCTGGGTCTTATCAATTAATTTTTGCTTTTATAATATTTGTTCGTAGTGATTGTTCTTGGGCTGCAAAATGAGCCCTACTGTTTCTTTCTTCAATGTCCCCTTCTTTAACCACTGCCATGTTGTGCTATTGTTGACTTTTGATTGTATATCACTAAAGAACTGATCATGCAATGGTTTGTTGTGACATTTTTCTCGTCAATTCATCATCTGCTGTTTTTTGTATTCATCCTTTGATTCTTTTATTTTCAAAAGCCCTGTCTTATTCACTTCCTGTAACATTTCTTCTTGGCTTTCATTGATGTATTCTGCCAATGCTCATTTTTCTTCTTCAACAGATTGTCTGACTTGCAACATTCCACATCCACCTTTTTTTCTAGGCAGGTACAGCCTATCAACATCATTTCTTGGGTGTAGGGCATGATTGATGGTCATTATTTTCCTGGTTTTCCAATCCAGCACATCCAATTCTGCTTGTGATCATTCAACAATACCTGCTGTATATCGGATTACAGGAATTGCCCATGTGTTGCTTGCTTTGGTAGTATTACCATCATTGAGTATGGATTTCAGTGTCTCTCTTACTCACCTTATATATTCCTTGCCAACTTTGGGCATCGCTTCAGCATGCTTGATCTTATCCCTTTGGAGAATGCCCAAATACTTATAAATTTCATCAGATGACTCTTATGTTGTTTCCATTTGGCATCTCAATTCCTTCACAGGCTGTGATTTTTCCTCAATTTATTTCCAATATTTCACATTTGTCCAGTCCAAACTCCATTGTGAAGTCACGGCTATAAATTCTAACCATATTGCATAATGACTCAATTTCTGATGGTGATTTTTCGTAAAGCTTTACATTGTCCATAAAAAGAAGGTGGGAAAGCTTAACTGATGTTTCTGAAGTTTGGTATCCATGGTTTGTTTTGTTCAAGCTAATGGATAGTGGAATTAGGGAGATTACAAAAAGTAAAGGTGACAGTATTTAAACAGAACATCCTAGCCAGCACCAATGTCCAACCCGTGTTCCTAACTAACATATGTGTGTATATTAAATCTTCCTAAAGCCTAATAATTCAGATATAGACAGAAAAAGGGGGGGTAAGGAAGGTTGAGGACTGGCATGGTTTGGGGAGATCAGGAATTAGTAGAGGGTTGAGGGGAAGGGAGCAGAAGAAGGGGAAGGGAGGAAGGGATTCAAGGCTTGTAAGGGCAGCATATTACCAGGATCAGAGAGACTTGAGAGCGGTGGATCTCTTCAGCTGAAGGAGCAAGGCCTTTGGTTGGAGACAGGAGCTTTGGATTAAGCATGCAGTTTGCTCAGAGCACGGCTGAGAGTCAGAGCACCATGGCTGGGGAAGTCTTGACTTCTCAATGTGCAGTAGAAGTCACAGACAGCTCCTGTCCATGGACAGAGTTCCTGCTTGTTGCCCCGTGGCTTAGCAGCAAACTCTGGGATTGCTTGTGAGCAGGTCTTGCATGTAGGCACAAGATTGCTAACTCTCTGTCCAGTAGCCTCATTCTTTATAGTTGTATTTTCCTTTAATCTATTCAAATCTCATCTTTTCCTGGGTCCCAAAAGGTGACAACTTGCTGCTACCTTCTGGATAATGTCTTTTAATTATTCAGGATATTGGCCAGTCCAGAGAGATCTGAATCTCATCTTCTGTAAACTATGCGCTTAGAAGGGGGGGACATTGCCCAAAGCAAATCTGCATCTCTGAGCTACAAATGGCATCTTCCCTGATTTGCCAGTCTGACCCCAAAAGGTGTTAAAGTGTTAGTAAGGTAAGAATTAAAGTCTATAGGTGTTTTCTTTCTATGCATCTACCTATGTTGAATTTCCATAGAGAGCAATTGAGTTAGTCATTGACAAGGATTAACGCTGACTTCTTGCAACAGGAGAGGGGAGATCAGCCTCTGGCCTCTTCCACAGACATTATCTGGTAGTGAGTCACATATTAGCATATGGATTATTCGGGCCTGGCTTTTGTGCTTCCTTGAGTATCCATTTCACAATACAATGCTGGATCTCCTCTTCCATCGCAGACCAGTTGAGATCTGGAGGTCAATTCACCCTGAGTTCAGGCAATAATTGAACTCTTAATATAAAATGAAATCAGACACAGGCCTGATTCTACATACTTCTGAGTTGGTACATTTAAGTCCAAGGTTGGGGTACATGTGTCCGTAACAATGAGTCTCCTTGAAATATTGCTTTCTGGATGTTAACTTCTCCCACTTCTCCATTGACTAGTAAATGAGTTTTCCAAGTGTTCATTGCCTTTTTAAAACAAAGTTTTTAATGTTATCACTCACTCCAGTCATATCCAGGCATTTTAAAATCCAGTTATGTGATAATGAGTAAAATGCTTTCTTATAGTCCATCCAAGCTACGTTTAGATTTGTCTTCATTCGTTTACAATTTTCCAAAACCGTTTTGTCAATAAGAAGCTGACCTTTCGTGCCTCTTGTTTTCCAACAGTTTCCCTTCTGTTCCATTGGTAACAAACTGTTCCTTTCTAGGTGGTCTTGCATGGCATCTGCTACAATTGCTGTCATGAGTTTGAACGTTATTGGAAGGAAAGTTATTGCTACTGCACCTTTTTCATAGACTTTCAGAAGAAGACAAGTCTTGCCAGTTGTCATCCATTCATCAAGTTCTCCACTGTCGAGTGTATCATTCAATTGCTCGGCTAATCTTTTATGTAAGCTGGTCAGATGTTTGAGCCAGAAGCCATGTACTTCATCCATTCCTGGTGCTGTCCAATTCTTAATCTTTTTTGTTCAGTTTTCAACCAGCTGTGGTGTTAGTATCAAGTTGTCTATTTTGGTTCCATCAAATTTTCCATCAACTCTTTTATCCATTCTGCATTCTTGTTGTAATCAACAGGGTTATCCCAAATGTTTCTCCAAAACCCAAGGAGCTGTTCCCTGTCTGGTTGCACAATGTTATCCAATTTTTCTCTATTAACCCTCTGGTAAAACTGACATTGATTTGAATAGAAAAGGAAATTTTGTTGGTATTGCAGTAGACGAGCATCATATTGGCTGATCTTCTTCACTATTGCTGTAATTTGCTGATTCACAATTTTGAGGGCTTCTTTTATTTTCCTGGTATCCAAGTGGTACTCTTTACTAAGTATTCCTTGATCTTTTCATTCTTAAGCTTTTTCTCTTTCATGTCCTTCAATTTGCTGACATCTGCCCTTAACTTACTGGTCTTATTTTCCAATCTAACCTTCCATTTTGGTTTTTCCTTTTGTTGTATCTTTGGCTTGTTAAGTTCATATTTATTATTATTGTGGTTGTTGTTCACAGAGTCAGACAGGTGTTATTGACTGGTTTGTTTTATACAGGCATCGAGTCCTTCCCAAGGACCTGGGATGGCTGAATTTTATTATCAATGTTGTTGCTGTTATTATAGATATCGTCAAAGAATATAGGCTGTTCCCAGTAAAGTTGTTTTTTGTAACTGACTGATGGTGATTTCTGTGGCCCCTGTGGTGTTGAGGTGCTCTTCAAGTTGTTTTGGAATTGCACCTAGGGTGTGAATTATTATTATTGTTATGTTGCTCAGGTGCAACATAATGGGCTGGTTCTCAAAAGCAAAGTCAGGACAGGAGGAGCTTCTAGCCAGACTTCAAGCTCTGTGGGCACTCCTGAGAAATGGTCACATGATGGCAAAAATTGAGGTCGGAGGAGGGAGAAGAGATCATCTGCTAGCCTCAATCTGGGTGGGATGTTGGCAGCCACCCCAGATCATTTACCCAGCATTTTATTGAGGGTGGAGGAAAAGCACCCCCTGCACTGTCCTACCCAGATCGAGACGAGCACACAATCAATTCCCAGCTCCTCCTACCTTGATTTCTCAGGTGTGCAGATGGCGCTTAGAGCTTGGCTAGATGCTTCCCTTACCCAGCTGCTGGCTGTGAGAATAAGCCCAGTGTCTGAAGAGTGTGGACTCTTTCCTTCTTGCATCCGATTCAGGTGAGGCCCTAGAGGAGCTAAATCAGTGGCAGGACTCACTAATGGGTTGTCTGAGGCTCAGTGCATTGAAGCGCAGTCCTGATAAGATGAAGGTACTGTTGGTGGATTGTTAATCTGCTCAGGGAAGTGGTGTTCAATCTGTTCTGTATGGGCTTGCCCTCCACCTAAGAAAGGGATTCTCTATCTTGGGTTCCCAGATGTTAACGGACTACATTTCCCACCATCGCAGCCATTATGGCTGGAGATGATGAGAGATGTTGTCCCACAGCATTTGAGGAGCCCATCTTAGGAACCCCTGCCCTAGGGAATCTGCAGAAGGAGGGAGCCCATTGTGCCCCACCTGGGCCCACCCATCAACACTGGGCCGCCTCTGATCAGCACTATGACCTCAAGAACAGAGACAGCGGTGGGCCGAAAGCGAAGCTCAGACCTGCTGCTGCAGCACTCACGGAGCCACAGAAGGAATCCCAGTTCAGAGCCCTACTTGGGAGGAGGAATCCTAACCTAGAGTATGGTCAGGATCAGGACTCTTCTCGCACACCAGGAAAAGTGGGGCTGTCTACATCATGCGTCAGTGCTTCCCTGGAAGCTGCAGCTGCAGTCATGAGCTGGCTCCTAGCTGCTCTCATGCTCAGCCGTGCTGGACAGCTCCCTTGCCTTGCTCAAAGGACTGTCCCATACTAGCCTTCTGAGCATAGCAGGGGAGCTGTCCAGTAGGTCAGCAGTCAGCAGTCAGAGGAGAGAGGCGCTGTCCAGCCAGTAGCTTGGCTAGGAGTGGGTGTAGGGATGGGAGGTCGTTGCACTAGCAGCTTTCAGGCAGCCACATCCATACATCCAGTGTGGAGAGGGGGAAGTAGGACCTGCCCACCAGTCCTGCCCTAGTGTCTCTGCATTTCGCACAGTGTAAAATGGTGAGTGCACGCATGTGTGCACACCTTAGAGAAAACACTGGACCCTTCCTGGGGCTTTGGTGGAACTGTCAACTGGGCCAGACAGTAAAAGCCCTCCAGCCCACATGCATGCCTCTATGGCTGGACACTTTCATGAGAGAGGGGGCCACTCCAAAGCAGGATCTGTCTCCATCGCACAAGAAGAATCCCTTATATGATTTCATCCTGTTCTAGATGGACAGTTCTTCTCTTGAGGTTTGGCTGAGACCAAGCATGTTCACATCTAGGGGAAGAGGCTGGGTCCCCCATCACCTACCAACTTGTAAAAATAAAATAAAATAGAGCATCACTACTAAAAATGAAAGGGGCAAATCCTAAGTAATCTAGCCTTCTTCTAGCACTCTCATCCTATCCATGCATGCATGCATACATACATACAATAACAAATATTTATATACCACTTTTCAACAGAAGTTTCCAAAGCAGTTTACAAAGAGAAACAATACAAACAAACAAACATACATACATAGATCCCTGTCCCCCAAAGGGCTCACAATCTAAAAAGAAACATGACAGACACCAGCAACAGCCTTTGGAGGGATGCTGTGCTGGGGGTGGATAGGGCCAGTTACTCTCCTCCTGCTAAATAAAGAGAATCGCCACATTAAAAAGGTGCCTCTTTGCCCAGCTACCAGGGGTTATAAGCACTCATGCACGGGATAGGGATGGCAGTCTAGGAGGAGGAAGAAAATAGAACCCAAAGAAATGGGAGAGAGTCCATGCATCAGGCAGTTAATTTTAGATCCCAGTCAGGTTGAATCAGGAAGGCCCCATTCTGAATGCCTGTGTGCACACACTGCTTTGATACTGCCATACAGAACAAAACATTCCACACGCAGATGGGGGGAAAAATTAGAGAGAACATTGGAAGGGTCTCTTGGCAACATCCCTCCTGGACCCAGCAACTGCCAGAAAACAAGAATATAAGTGCCCCTTAAAAGAGTCTGGTCTCCCCAGAACGCATCTCCATGCTCAGTTGTGCTGTTCATGGTCACCTGGCTAGCCAGGGGGCTCTCCAATCCATAGATGTCCTGGCCCAGAGTGCTTGGTGGTGGCTAGTGTGCATTTGCTGTAGCACTGGGCCAAACACATTAGTGTTTCTTTTTTCTCCAGTGGACTGGCCCTCCCATGAGAAGGCTAACATCATAGCCAGGAAATTGGCACAAGGATGAGATTGTATTGGGTCTCTCTCACTGCTTTGCCCGGGTCTGCAAGCCTGGTAGCACCCTGGCTACAATGAACCAAACTCCAGGATCTCTTTGCCTGACTTTCTATAAATATTCCCTCCCAGGAAGTTAATAAGATCAGTTCCTGGAGTACCAGACTAGCAGCCTCGGGCCTTCCATGGTCTGGCAACTTGGATGGAGAGCTGGTCTTGTGGTAGCAAGCATGATTTGTCCCCTTAGCTAAGCAGGGTCCATCCCAGTTGCATATGAATGGGAGACTAGAAGTGTGAGCACTGTAAGATATTCCCCTCAGGGAATGGAGCCACTCTGGGAAGAGCAGAAGGTTCCAAGTTCTCTCCCTGGCATCTCCAAGATAAGGCTGAGAGAGATTCCTGACTGCAGCCTTGGAGAAGCTGCTGCCAGTCTGTGAAGTCAATACTGAGCTAGATAGACCAATGGTCTGACTCAGTATATGGCAGTTTCCTATGTTCCTATGTTCATTTGTGTCTTCTCCTGGGATTCTCGGGCATGTTCCTCAGCCTGGTCCCCTCCACCCCAGCACCCTTGTGTACATTAAGGCCAAAGAAACCACACTCTGAGAAACCACACCCTATTGATAAGATCTAAGAGCCCCAGGAATGGGGCTAGATCAGGTATTGGGTCAACAAAAAGGGCTCCTGGTCTATTCCCCTTTTATTTAGAGCGTGCTTTCCCCAGTGCCATTGCACCCCTTTAAATGCAGGAACTGCAGAGACGCAGCATCCCTATTACGAAGCAGCTGCAGGAGGAGCAAGGGGGTGGCAGAGGGTGGGGCATCTGCTCTGAGAGGCAACCAGCAGGAAATGTGGCTACCCTAGAACTGATGCACTTAGAGTGGCAGGCCAGGAGAAGCTTGCACACGAAACCCAGGTTGTGGCAGGTGGCACAATGCTGCCTTCTAACCTCAGATTTCAGCAGCAAAACTCGCTACAAACTGAGGGTTCAAATTCAGGCTTGGCAGTGAAAATGGAGCCATGGTTGTGTAACAAAACTGCCGCTTACTACTTTCGGACAATAACAAACTCAGCTCTCTGGCATTTTCACCCTTGGTTTGTCCAAATGGGGCCTTGGAGTCCGAAGTTTTGATACGAAGGAGCATAAGTGGTCAGGGAATGGTAGCCCTGTGGCCCCTTCTCCCCTCCATTTCAGGATGGAGAGGGGGAAACCCATCCTGTCAAGTAAGCTAAATTCCCCCTGGGCTTCCATTGCATGCCAAAACTAGAAACAAACAAATATTAGCTTAAGCATTCTTCCCCAGACCTTTTCCTGTTACACCTAAGGCTTCTTCACACATAATACGATTTTCCTACATAGAGCACATTTCCTTGCAGGAAACAGCAGGCCACCTGCATCTAGGTAATTGTATGTAATAACTGCACGTGAGGGCATTTCACTCTTGACTGTAACTTCCCAGCATGTGGACGCACAGTGAAATAATCATGGATGCCATTGAATGCCTGGCTCCAGCGCATGGGAAATCTGGCCAATGCCTGGATCCCTGGGGTGCCCGCTCAGTCACACCCTGGGCTAGGAGGAACCTCACCTGCCTTCCCAGGGCCGGATTAAGGGCAACTGATGCCCTAAGCACAGCCCAACAATGGTGCCCCCCCGCCCCCTCCATTGCTTAACTGACAAGACATGAAGACTCAAGCAAATCATTTACTTATACCTTAATATTTATTTAAATTTTTAAAAGTTTTCTTCTAGATCTTTTAAGGTAAAACAAAACAGTTCCACTGCCTATAATTTCATATAAATAGCCACAACAGAAGGAATGATTGAGAAAAATATTTCATCTTCAAGGTCAGACATCATAACAGACAATCATCTTTTATGTGAATATTTTGTACTGCCCTTTACAGTAATCTTTCGCAAACCCATGACTTTTTACTTCAGATACATAGTTTAGTAGTTTCTCGAAACTTTTGTTGCTCACCGATCCAAAGAAAACGTCTTTTAACAATGCAGAGTAAAGTTGAACACGGCAAATAAAAGCAATTACAAAAAATTGACTAAAGTTGAGTGTGGCAGTGAAATGCAAGGGGGGAAAGAAATGCAAGGTGACAATAAGGGAGGCGAAAAGAGAGTTTGAGGAACATTTAGCTAAAAATATCAAGGGGAATGATAAAAACTTCTTTAAATACCTCAGAAGCAGGAAACTAGCCAGGGAGGTGGTTGGACCATTAGACAATGAGGGAGTGAAAGGGATTATTAAGGAGGATATGGAGGTTGCAGAGAAGCTAAATGAGTTTTTTGTGTCTGTCTTCATGGCAAAGGATACTGAGCATATACCTGTTCCTGAACCAGGCTTTTCGGAGATGGAGGCTAAAGAACTGAGTTAGATAGAAGTGATGAGAGATGATGTTCTAAACTGTCTGGAAAAAGTGAAAACTAACAAATCACCAGGGCCGGATGGCATCCATCCAAGAGTCCTCAAAGAACTCAAATGTGAAATTGTTGACCTCCTTGCCAAAATATATAACTTATCCCTGCAATCAGGCTCTGTACTGGAGGACTGGAAAGTAGCAAATGTAACACCAATTTTCAAAAAGGGATCCAGGGGCAATCTGGGAAATTACAGGCCGGTTAGTTTAATGTCAGTTCCAGGCAAATTGATAGAAAGCACCCTCAAGGAAAAAATTGTAAAGCACATAGAACAGGCCCTGCTGGGGGAGAACCAGCATGACTTCTGCAAAGGTAAATCTTGCCTCACAAACCTTTGAGAGTTCTTTGAGAGTGTCAACAAGTGTGTGGATCAAGGTGATCCAGTTGACATAGTATACCTGGACTTCCAAAAAGCTTTTGACAAAGTTCCTCAGCAAATACTCCTGAGGAAACTCAGCAGTCATGGGATAAGGGGACAAATACATGTGTGGATTGCAAACTTGTTGAAAGACAGGAAACAGAGGGTAGGGATAAATAGAGAGTTTTCACAATGGAGGGAAGTAAGAAGTGGGGTCCCCCAGGGATCTGTACTGGGACCAGTGCTTTTTAATTTATTCATAAATGATCTAGAAGCAGGGGTAAGCAGCAAGGTGGCCAAATTTGCAGATGATACCAAACCCTTCCGGATAGTGAAATCCAAATGGATTGTGAGGAGCTCCAAAAGGATCTCTCCAAACTGGGTGAGTGGGTGACAAAATGGCAAATGCATTTCAATGTTGGCAAGTGTAAAGTGATGCACTTTGGGACAAAAAACCCCAACTTCAAGTATATGCTAATAGGATCTGAGCTGTTGGTGACTGACCAGGAGAGGGATCTTGAGGTCATGGTGGACAGCTCGTTGAAAGTGTCGACTCAATGTGCGGCAGTTGTGAAAAAGGCCAATTCCATGCTAGGGATCATTAGGAAAGGGATTGAAAATAAAACGGCTAATATTATAATGCCCTTATACAAAACTATGGTGCGGCCACACCTGGAGTACTGCTTACAATTCTTGTCAACACATCTAAAAAAGGACATTGTAGAACTGGAAAAGGTGCAAAAAAGGGCAACCAAGATGATCAGGGGCCTAGAGCACCTTTCTTATGAGGCAAGACTACAACACATGGGGCTTCTTAGTTTAGAAAAAAGACAACTGTGGGGAAACATGATAGAGGTCTATAAAATCATGCCTGTGGTGGAGAAAATGGATAGAGGGAAATTCTTCTCCCTCTCCCATAACACTAGAACCAGGGGTCAACCCATGAAATTGATTGCCGAGAAATCAAGGACCAACAAATGGAAGTACTTTTTCACACAACGCATAATCAACTTGTGGAATTCTCTGCCACGAGATGTGGTGATCGCCAACAACCTGGAAGGCCTTAAGAGGGGTTTGGATAACTTCATGGAGGAGAGGTCTATCATCGGCTACTAGTCGGTGGGCTATAGGCCACCTCCAGCCTCAGGGGCAGGATGCCTCTGAGTACCAGTTGCAGGGGAGTAACAGCAGGAAAAAGGGCATGCCCTCAACTCCAGGCTGTGGCTCCCAGCAGCATCTGGTGGGCCACTGTGTGAAATAGGATGTTGGACTAGATGGGCTTCCTTGGGCCTGATCCAGCAGGGCTGTTCTTATGTTCAGTGAAAGAGTTAATGGCATGATAGCTAGCAGGGAAACTCTGTGGTGCCCCCACTTCCCTTGATGCCTTAAGCATGTGCTTGTTTTGCCTTATGGCTAATCCAGGGCTTTTCCTTCCCTACTACTCAGTAGAACTGGTGCAGGCATTACTGGTGCCTCAGTCTGGTGTAAAGACTAAGGGACTGAGCCATGACTCAGAAAGCCCCCAGTTCAAATCCAACCTCTGCCATGAACTTAAGCATGCTGCTGCAGCACAACCCCTCTGTAATAATAATAATGGCTGACATACTGTGCAGTGAACTGCCGATCTTGGTGACAGGCACGCAGACTGCTTTCAAGCCCTTTCAAATCCCGCTGGTCCAGCTAGCAAATGTGTCCTCCCACTCCTGCCACTACCCCCATAACCCCCAATGGAACATAGGAAAATAGGCAGCTGCCATAAACTGAGTCAGACCATAGGTCCATCTAGCTCAGTATTGTCTACCCAGACTGGCAGCAGCTTCTCCAAAGTTGCAGGCAGGAATCACTCTTGGCTCTATCTTTGAGATACCGGGGTGGGAACTTGGAACCTTCTGCTCTTCCCAGAGTGGCTCCATCCCCTAAGGGGAATATCTTCCAGTGCTCACACTTCTAGTCTCCCATTCATATGCAACCAGGGTGGACCCTGCTTAGCTAAGGGGACAAGTCATGCTTGCTACCACAAGACCAGCTGCCAGCAGCCAGCAGCCCAGACTTTCAGATGACCAGGTGGTGAGGCAGGAGGTGGTGGTGCATTGGGAGATTCCCCACTGTTGGGCCACTCCTTCCTCCTAACTCTATGGAAGCTCATAGGAACATAGGATGCTGCCATATACTGAGTCAGACCATTGGTCTATCTAGTTCAGTATTGTCTTCACAGACTGGCAGCGGCTTCTCCCAGGTTGCAGGCAGGAATCTCTCTCAGCCCTCTTTTGGAGATGCTGCCAGGGAGGGAACTTGGAACCTTCTGCTCTTCCCAGAGCGGCTCCATCCCCTAAGGGTGCTCACACTTCTAGTCTCCCATTCATATGCAACTGGGATGGACTGTGCTTAGCTAAGGGGACAAGTTGTGCTTGCTACCACAAGACCAGATGGAAGTAGCAGCGCGTGAATGAGGACACACCCCTCAGTAGACATGGAGCCTCCCCCGCCTTCACAAGCTGCGCTGGCGGGATTTAAAGGGGCTTGGAAGCAGCAGTGTGTGCACCTGTCACCTAGATTGGCAGTTCACTGTGCAATAAGTGAATCACTATTTGCCTACCTTTCAGGTAAGAGCACCTTCCTTACGAGGCAAAGCTAAAACCCCTTGCTTTTTTTTTTTTTTTTAGTTTAGAAAAAAGACAACTGAGGGGGTGACATGATAGAGGCCTACAAAATCGTTCATGATGGGGAAAGAGTGGAGAGCGAGGATTTTTTCTCCCTCTCACATAACACTAGAACCAGAGGTCATCCCATGGAACTGATTGCCAAGAAAGTTAAGACAGAGAGAAGGGCGTACTTTCCCCACACAATGCCTTTTCCCGCCTTGGGATTGTTTTTAATGAAAGGCTGTATATAAATTTAACAATAAATAAATACATAAATAAATAAATACATAAATACATAAATAAATAGAAATAATTAACCTATTGAATTCTCTGCCACAAGATGTGGTGACAGCCACCAGCCTAGATTATTATTATTATTTTTACATTTGTATCCCACTCTTCCTCCAAGGAGCCCAGAGCTGTGAGTTTCTCTTTCACAACAACCCTGTGAAGTAGGTTAGGCTGAGAGAGAAGTGACTGGCCCAGAGTCACCCAGCTAGTTTCATGGCTGAAGGGGGATTTGAACTCAGGTCTCCCCGGTCCTGGTCCAGCACTCTAACCAATAGAAGCATTTAGATTAATTCATGGAGGACAAGTCTATCAATGGCTACTAGTCTGAGGGGGATAGGCTACCTCCAGCCTCAGAGGCAAGATGCCGTCCGAATACCAGTTTCAGGGAGGCAACAGTTGGAGAGAGGGCGTGCCCTCTGCTCTTGTCTGTGGGCTTCCCAGAGGCATCGGGTAGGCCACTATATGAAAAAGAATGCTGGACAAGATGGGCCTTGGGCCTGATCCAGCAGGGCTGTTCTCTTAAGTTCCTATGTTCTTAGGGTTGTTGCAATGATTAGGAACATAGGAACATAGGAAACTGTCATATACTGAGTCAGACCATTGGTCAATCCAGCTCAGTATTGTCTTCACAGACTGGCAGCGGCTTCTCCAAGGTTGCAGGCAGGAATCTCTCTCAGCCCTATCTTGGAGAAGCCAGGGAGGGAACTTGAAACCTTCTGCTCTTCCCAGAGCGGCTTCATCCCCTGAGGGGAATATCTTGCAGTGCTCACACATCAAGTCTCCCATTCATATGCAACCAGGGCAGACCCTGCTTAGCTATGGGGACAAGTCATGCTTACTACCACAAGACCAGCTCTCCAAGATAATATATGTGAAGCACTCGGAATGCTTGAAAGCACGATGCAAATGCAATGTGTTATTGCTGATCCAATAATTGCACAACCGGCCTATTTGTATAATCAGCACAATGCCCTGTTGTTTTGTAGACTAGTTTAACTCCGGGATTCTGAAACCTGGGTCCCCAGAGGGTGGGGGCTGGAACTCCCATCACCCCCTGCCCCAATGGCCTCTGAGAAGCCATGTTTTAAGTGGGTTTTGTAAACTGGCCCGCTAATGAGTCTGGAAGACGTAGTTGCTTCAGGCGGCAGGGTTGGCAGAGGTGGTGGATTATCCAGTCGCGAGCATCAACGGAGTATCCAAGTAGCAGATACTGATATTTTAATATAATCATAATAAAGCCGTGTGATTAAAAGACTGGGCAATGGCATACATTGTGATAATAATGGAGCAATAAAAACAGAGCTGTGTGTTTCAATAACATTATTTTGTATAAATGTTATTATACATTTATAATCATAAAAACATTATAATTATTATTATATATTAATAAAATAATATAATACGATTATTATTAATAGTATAATAATAAATGTTATTATAAAATCATAATCATTTATTAATCATTAAAATAGTCTCTGGGTCTAACTGCAAAGAGAGTTCGTTTCGAAGATAGCTTATTGCTGGTAAAATGGGAGAAGTGTGAGTAGAAATTCCCAAGATGAAGTCTTGTGTCATAATTTTGCCAACATCTGATGAGTCCTATATTCTCGCCATATGCCTTTGTACGTAGTTTGGAAACTTCAGTTAGTTCAGAATGCGGCAGCCAGATAGGTCTCTGGGGCAACCCGGAGAGACCATATTATGTCCATTTTGAAGCAGTTACACTGGCTGCCGATATGTTTCCGGGCAAAATTTGGCCGGGTTTTCCAGGTTTTTTAAACTGTTGTCAATGTCCAGCCTGGTTCTCTAGGGTTTTAAACTGTTTAAATGTTTTAACTGTTAATTGGTTTTATATGAATACAACATATGGCAAATATTTATATACCACTTTTCAACAAAAGTTCCCAAAGTGGTTTACATACATATATATATATATATATATATATATATATATATATATATACATATACATACATATATATACATATATACACACACACACACACACACGTCATTTAGCCCGTTACATTAACGGGCGCTAGAAGAGTGGTGTTAGAAGAGTGCTAGAAGAGTTGCACTAGAAGAGTTGGCCGCGGCTCCGGCCGGGCCCATCACCCACCGCCACCCAAGGCTCCGGCCATGCCCACCACCGCCTCGCCCGGCTTCCCCTGCCGCCTCCTCGCCTTGCCCGGCCAGGACCGCTGCCTTGGCTCCACGGCCACCATGGCCGCCCACAGCCTGGCCCGCTGGTTCTCCTGGGTGCACCGCCAGGACCAATCAGGCGCCCCCTGCATACACGGACACCTTTATGCGTACCCCACGCATGCGCAGAACACCTTCAAGAGACACGGACGCAGGTACCTTAGGGTATATATATATATATATATATATATATATATATATATATATATATATAATGGCTCCCTGCCCTCAACTCCTGCTGTAGACTTCCAGTGGCATCTGGTGGGCCACTGTATGAAACAGGATGCTGGACTAGATGGGCCTCCTTGGGCCCGATCCAGCAGGGCTGTTCTTATGTTCTTATATTCTAAAGGGCTCACAATCTAAAAAAGAAACACAAGACAGGCACCAGCAACAGCTACTGGAGGGATGCTGTGCTGGGGACGGATAGAGCCAGTTGCTCACCCCCTGCTAAATAAAGAGAACCACCACTTTAAAAAGGTGCCTCTTTGCTCAGCTAGCAAGGGACTTTTATGCTGTTTTTATAGTTCTGATTTTAATTGTTTTTATTTTGATGTAAACCTCCCCGAGCCATTTTTGGAAGGGCGAATCAAAATAATTCAATCAAATCAATTGAATCAAATAATTCAATCAATCAATCAAACAAACAAACAAAATGTTTTTCGATTCTGTCTTCTACAGTGGCAGTTTCCTGGAGAATCTCTTTCTACTAGTGGTATCTACCCAACATGAAGACTGAGCTCCTGTTAGCTTCTCCCTTCAGCTGAAAGTTGGGAGTATGGAGGGGATCACTGTGAAGAGGTCAGCATGCTCACCCCATGAAATTCAGTGCCGCAGGAGTGGGAGGAGAGCAGGACGTTGGGGATATTGGGAGGGTATCGTGGGAGACTGGTGCACAGCACCCCGCACATCCCACATGGATGAGGGCAGTGCAACAGCCCTCCATGCCTCCTCTGGTCTCAGGGGAGTTTGGGCTGGGTCTGTACAAGTGCGTCACAAGTGCAGTAACCCCACAAGGGACACGATCCAAAGAGAGTGCTTGTACAAAAGTGGCTCCCACACCTTATGAAGTGAGGATCATTTTTAAAAGATTCCACACTATCAGTCGCCGAGAGTCTCCTTAATCTTTGGAAACCTGACTATTTCTAGGAGAAAAGCTGCGAATGAAAGGCTGCTGGACTGAATAGTCCCCTACCCCCATTCCCTGCAGCTGCCCACGGGGTGGTGGGCCCCCTCCCAGGCATCTGTATGATTTTTAAAGCTAATATTTGCTCATTTTCCTGCAACAATCATTTCACATTAAAAGCCCATCTGACAAAAGGCATATGGACGCTGGGGCGGGCCAAGGGGGTCCACCCTAATTGAACAGCCCGGGACTCGTGAGGTTAATTACAGATATTAACACTGCTTTTCTCCGGCTTTTTGCCCTCGCAAAGGCTACAGGAGCTTCCAAATGATCTGGCCTCAACAATAAGTCTCCCTTCAGCCTGTTAACTAATTGATACAAATGTGAGTGTTTAGAAGGAGTCTAATTAAATCACTGAGCCTTACAATTACAGACCCATTTGGTAGCTGTCAGGAGATGGGTAACCTCAGTTGGCACTGTGGGGCGAGGAATAATTTTCTTGTGATAAATAAATAAAGGCGGTTTAATCGGCGAGCATTTGAATAGCGGGTCACTGGAAGACAAGGTATACCTTGGCCTGAAATCTATATCGGTTAGGTCAAATGCCATTTCAAGTTAATTCTCTTTCAAAGGATTGATTGAAACTCATGTGATCCGTTGAGCAAAAGACTGTTGTTCTTGTTGCCGTCGTAGCATCATCCATGTAAATGGGCTGACATACTGTGCAGTGTTCCGTCTGCCTTGGAATGGCACGTGTGAACCGTTCTGCAAGAGCACTGTGGTGCAAAAATGCAAGCATCGCACAGTTGCATGTGCCTGATTCTTGCCGTTTGCAGAAGAGCTTTCTTGTGCCGCTGTAGGCAGGGTCTGTTACAGGGCAGATGGGATGTTGTGCAGTCGGCCAGCCATGGTGCTTGACAATAGATGAGAGGATGCGTCCCTGCCCCAAGGCACTCCCAGTTTGGAAATAGACACAACAGTGGAATGGGAGGGAAACGGAGTCGGGGTAAGCCAGGGGAAAGAATGCAATTGTTTCTTGTTTGTGCACTCAGACTTAGCTGCAGAAAGCAATGAGAACAAGGGGGCTGTGCTAAATGTTTTGCAGAAAAGTCAGGTTTGGGGGAGGGATTTGAATCAAGTAAGAGAGGGAGCTCCAGGCAGAAGAGGCAGCAAAGAAGAAAAAGTGGAGAGGCTTTGGGGAGCAGGGGACCAGAGGCGTAACTATAGGGGGCAGGGGGGGCACGTGCCTCGGGCGCCATCTTTTCTGGTCACGTGGGGGGCGCTGCCATGACAAAAATTTTTTTTTTAATTTTTAAAATTTTTTTTGTTAATACAAATGTTTCCTGCTCAGTGCAGCAGCGCTGCAGCAGTCAAGGGAGCGTGTCGGCGCCCCCTCCCCCACGAGTGGTCCCTTCCGCGCCGCCCGCCCCCCCCCCCCCATTGCTTTGCTGGTGCCTGGCGGCCAGTCAGTGGCCTGGCTTGGCAGCGGGCGCTTGTGAGGAAAAACCTAAGTATAATGTAGTATGTTGGGGGCGCGGGGGGGCATGGGGGGCACCATTTCAGTGCTTGCCCCGGGCGCCGTTTTCCCTAGTTACGCCTCTGCAGGGGACCTTCAGGTGGTTGAAGGGGTTGGAGCTGGAGGTACGGAGGTCACAGGCAAGACTGTGACAGGAGCCTGCTTCAGACATCATTTTGCATGTGTGTAGCTGTCTGTACACATGGACATATTTCTGTGTAAGTAACTATACATGCATTTTGGGTTTAACATCTTTGCCAGCCTTTAAAAGAGCCCTTAAGACACTTTCCCCACTCCCAGCCCAGGAGCAGCTACAGAGAAGGCCCGGTTCTGAGTTGCCACCAGACATACTGGTGGTAACTGGAGATGGACATTCTCAGATGACCTTAACATGCGGTGGGGATCATACAGAAGAAGACACTCTCTGAGGTAACTTGGACCTAAGCTGTTTAGGGCTTTAAAGAGAATAACCAGCACTTTGTATTTTGGACCTGGGTGTTACTCTATAAACCCGTTCTCACAACCACAGTTTCCTGGGTAGGACGGGGCTAACCCAGGAATCCATGGTCAGCTGGGGAACTGGGAGGCCTTCCGACCAAGTCGCAAAACAAACCGAGCAAAACAAAACATCTGAAGCACTGGCACAATTTAAATTCTGGGCTGCCGGCAGCCATGGTTTACCATAGAATTCTGTGCAAAGCAAGGCTAGGCAGAGCAGAGCTTGTGCATTACTAAGGGATGCCTCTCTACTGCTCACTCAAAGCATTGTGGGATATGTGGCATCAGCACCCCCGGTTCCAGCAATGGAGAATGCCACTTCAGCGTCTGTGTGGGCATGCAAGTTGCAGAGCCCAAAGGACGCTCTGGCTATCTGGGAAGCATGAGGTAGGTGTGTGCCTTCCCTCCAATGCATCTCCAGATGTTCATGAGAACAACAGACTCTATGTTTCTTGGGATCTCAGGAGAGAGAATGCTCTGAGCCCAGCTGAAGAGCACAGCACTCCTTCAAGGTAGGCTGTCACTAGTTGAAGACTGATCTAAAGCCACGGACCAGGCTCACAGAATGCTTCAACCACCCAAGAACTGTCTGGCTTGGGATTTAGCTGTCATTGCACAGCCAAAACCCAGCTCTGGACAAACAGTATATTAGTCCAGGAGCAAATCTTCCATAGCACATGACCGCATGAAGGACATGGGGAAGGGTTTAGCAGATGATCCTCCAGAACCTTTTAAAACCCAACTGAAACTGCTTCTAATTATCTGAAATTTATTAAGAAAATAAGAGTTGCACTGAATAATGGGAGGGGGGGATGGAATAGGGGGAAATCGAAGGCACACAAGAATTCAGAAGAAAACAGCAAAACATTAATGAAAACTGAGCTTTGCCTTAGTTCAGCAAGTAGGTAGCCAACTCCCTGGCTAAGAGAGAATTAATCTCAGTGTCTCCCTTTCAGCAGGACACCAGTAGAAGAATATTGAGAATACTGAATACCAGTAGAAAATACTGAGCCCTTTCTCACATGCAGTGAGAAAGGGTTACCCGTTTCTGCAGAGAGGAAGCCTGAAAGCGCTTACCTCCCTGCAGATGATCCTTGTGACATCCCTGGGTGGGCAAGTGCGCGGTGCATTATGGGGATTCCCTGCCCTCAAGTAGGAACATGCAAACAGGTTCGACGTTGAACGTGTTCGATGTCAAACTAAACCATCCCCTGTTTGGTCCGTCCCCGGACCAAACACCCCCCGACTGTTCGGGGGGTTCATGGATTTTAAAAAAAATAATTATTATTTTTTTAACTTACTCTCTTTGGGGAGTTGTTGGAGGCAGCTGGTGGGGGGAGTTCCACAGAGGTTCCCCCTCCCCACACTGGCCTCTCTTTATGCCACCACCGGCCATTCAGCTGGCTCTTCGGCCCAACCTTCTGCCTCTGGCGCAGTGGCCATTTTGGAGGCCACCACGCTACACAATTGGCCTCTGCATGGCCTGGGTCACACAGAGGACAATTGGGCAGGTTATATAAAAGGCCAAACGGCATAAAGGGAGGCCGGTGGGGGGAGGGGGAACTGCCATGGACCCCAACCCCCGCCACCTCCAACAATTCCCCCGAAGGGGTAAGTGAAAAAATTATTTTTTAAAAAAATGTTCACGAATCCCACCCACCCCCAGACCGGACTGAACTGGGGTGGGGATTTGAGGGGGTGCCGGACCGAACTGGCCTGGTCCAGCTCAGGTCCAGTCTGGACTTGAACCGAACTGGACCAGCTGGTTCCATGCACACCTGTACCCCTGAGTGCTAGCTGCAGCTGCTTGCAGCTGCGGCTGACAGACAACACGGAAAATCGGGTTAAGGAAGCTCCCTGGACCTCATTTTCAAGGGAGGCTCTGTAGGCAGGTTTGCCGCTATGGTGCTGCTGGGATCAGGCAGAATCTTGGTGGTTCACCCGGACAAGCAAAACCCGGCTGGGCTCCCTTAGCCCAGTTTTGCACACACATGTGAATAGCCTCACTGACCGGTAGACTGGTGCTTTGGCCCCTGTTTATCGTGAATAAAGAGGGAGATGGCTTTCCCACTGTTCCAAAGATATACAGCTCTGGGGTCCAATGAGAAGAGCAAGCTCCATCTGAAATGTAACGGTGGGTTTGGGCCAATCCAGGGTTGAGGTTTTCCATCCCAACTTAATGTCCCTCCTCCTTAATGAGTTTTAAGTTACATGTCTAAATGTGGGTCTGGTTTGAGCTGCTTACCCATTGTGGAAAAAGGATTAAGACTCTACCTTGCTGGCTCTGTCCCTTCAATAACAAGAGGCAAGAGACGGTCTCAATCAGTAGAAAAAAGCGAGGCATTCAGGATGGAGTGGAAGTGGCCGACATTCTTGAGCTAAGATGGAGATCTGAGTTTTGTTAACTCAAGTGTTAAAGAATTACGCGACTTTGCATAATTGTTTTCCTGTGATGTTTGGTCTCATTAATCTCTTCCCACTTCTCCACAACATGCATAATTGTGTCCCCTTGTCAGATCCCTTCAGGTAATTTCTGGCCCCCCTCCCAATTTCTACAGAATAACCCGCCCTCAGAATTCAGCAGGATGGATTATACTGTGCAGTTCTCTTGGATGAGTTCGCCTGTTGAGCACTATTTGTTGATATTAATTTAGCCATCTTCCTAATTTACATATTGCCCATCTGCCAAGCCATTCTGGGTGGTGTTGATCTGATTTATATCCCAAAATTTCCCTTTCTTTCAAAACAGTCAAAGCACCCTGCATTAAATAGCAAATAAAATGTTTACAACCCATTCATAAAAGTCAAAACTGACCCACCAAAAAAAGACACATAAAACAACCTCAAAGAACCACCATATAAAAACCCACCCTAAACATATCAAAATGGCAGGGCAGAAGCAGGCTATAACAGACTTCTGAGCAGTGTTCCCTATAACAGGGATTTTCAGATGTTGTTGACTACTACTCCTATCATCCACAGCCAAAGGCCATTGCAGCAGGGTATGATGGGAGCTGTAGTCAACAACATCTGGGAATCCTGGTTACAGGGAACATTACTTGTGAGCATTCAACCAGTTTTCTCTTGTAACTTGTAGCTCTTTAACTTCAAAGAGTTAAATGTATTGGCCAACATCCTAAAGGTGTGCTTGCACAAGGTCTTTGCAAAGCAAGTTCCACTGCTTGCATTCCAGTCTAGTGCGGTAGTGAATTGAGGTTGTGCTAGCTACTTACAGACATAGCACAAGGATGTTGTGCAATGAAAGGAACATCTGTTCAAGACTAGTCCTTGCACTAGCAGAAGAGGTTGAGCACAAACATTGGTTGCTCAAGGCTGCTGCACTTAACTTATTGCGCAACCTTGTATATGTCCCAGAGAAGTTCTTCCACTTGCAGCATCAGGAAGCACCACCACTTCACACAGTTCCACAACCTTCTTGTGTGAACACAACTTTGTTCATGGTGCAAATGCACCATTAGGAGGTCAGCCATTGCACCCAGACCAACAGATGTGTGAAACCGCTTTTGGAGTTGGTGTCTGGAGATTGCTTTCTACCTCTCAGCCTTACAGGGTTAGCACTGGAAAACCTGGGCTTTTGAGTCATTCCCCCCAAATGGGCTTCAGGACTATTTAAAAAAGTGTCAAATGGCATGGCTCCGTAAGGATCCCAACCATTCTGGGAAGAGCAAAGAAGAATATTGGAAAGAGAGGTGTAGTATTATCATACACAGGAATTTGCAAGGCTGTTATCTGGGGAGGTGGGGAAAGCATTTGGAGATCATTAATAAAAAATGGCCTTCAGCGAATGTTTGTGGGCCAAGCAAAAACCATATGCAGCGTATATTGATTTTTTTTTCCTGTGCAAGGGAAGAGATTGCCATGTGAGTCTGGTGCATTATTCAAACAGAGCAGATGGGATGTTGGCTCAAACATGCCAAATACAAGATGTGCAGTTTTACCCAAGTGGGCTGATAAATTATCATAAACCACTTATGGATATCCCTCAACCATGACGTCTAATAGTAAAATTAAATTAAACAAGAAACTTCCAGCATGACTGTGTGGAAAAGCTGGCAGGAAGAATGCCTCGGGAATGGAGGAGATAGGTTCATTCTTCTTCACGATTTTGGATTGCAGACATTCTTAAGGTAGGGATCAGCTGAAATGACTCTGTATTCTGCATGAACATTTTGGGGAGGGCCAAAAAGCACACTCCTCAGTAATTTTTCAGTGACTGACTCAAAAGTATGCTTATTCATGAAGCCCTCACTCTGAATTGACTTTGCTCTCAGTGATGTCATCATGCAGCCAAATCTGATTGGCTGCATACCATCCTATAACATCATTCTGTTCAATATATGAGCTGTGATTGACTAGGATCACCCATATGACTAATCGAGGGAGATGACAAAGTGGTAATTTGAAAGAAACCATGAATAAGGGAAACAATAGCAGTGAAGAATTTTTTTTAAAAAATGTGAATGTTCACATAGGCCGCATTCACACGTAATGCAGAACCACAGTTGAAAAGGCCAGAGGTTCAGCAAGCATTATGTGCAAATGCATGCAATTGGAGTTTGGCGCAGCGACGAATGCGTGGTTTAGAACTTGGAACTCCAACCTGAACCTCAGGTTGTAGTGAGTTTTCTTGCCGCAACCCAAGGTTGGACGTAGCCTGTGATGTGTCCAAATGTGGAACCACAGGCGGTGTCCCCCTGGAGCTGGAGTTGAGGGAGGAAGCTCCTCCCTCATCTCCAGCCATGATTGGCTGTGCAGGTTGTCTTTCAGTTAAGAAGGAAGTCTGTACAGCCAATTCCCCCTTCTGTCTGCAGTCTTGCTGACTGCAGAGAGGACTCTCTCCATTGTGTCCAAATTCAGATGGAAGAGTGGGGGTGGGGTGGGGAGAGGGGAACCGTGGGTCCACTGGACCTGTGGTTCCGTGTTATTTGCAAACGCGGCCGTTATTAAGATGTTTGGAGTGGAAAAAATGCCTACTACAAAAGCACTACTTTCAGCCCCACAAGTGAAGCATTTGGTATAGTTCTGTTGTAGAATCATTTAAATATGATTCTAACATTGGGTTAGGTGCTTTCCACATATCCCACCTTCTGCCCTTGTTCCCCGTAGTGGTCCATGCGCACAAGGCATTAGTATGTCAGGGGCACATCTGCACAGGCGGGTGTAAAAATGCTTTCCTTGTTTCAACAAGTGCACGAGGCAAACAAGATGAAGCCTGCATGCTATTGTGCCCACAGCCACTATCTCACTTATATCAGTTCTTGGACTCCCAGAGGGCCTTTGGGTGGTTTATAAATATCTGTTGGCATCTTGGCTAACTAAATACCAGTGCAATGAGAGAAGAACCAACATCACCACCACAACAAATAATGAATTAATGCTTGAACTTCTTCTGATACTGAACAGCTGATATCCAGGCTGGGGTAATCAGTAGTACTTCTCAGGAATTACTACTCTAAAGTAGGGATCCTCAACGTTGGCTCCCCAGAGGTTATTGGACTTCAACTCCCATAATCCCTAGCCCCAGTGGCCTTTGATCGGGGATTATGGGAGTTGAAGTCCAAAAACATCTGACCCGACGTTGAGAATCCCTGCTCTAAAGGATGATCTAATATAAGGTGCTGGTTATAACCTATAAAGCCCTAAACACCTTAGGCCCCGGGTATTTAAGAGAACGTTTTCTTCGCCATTCACCCCACCACCCATTGAGATCATCAGGAGAGGTTTGTCTGCAGTGGCTGCCAACTTGTGGCTAATTGTTTTTAACATTTTAAATTATTGTAATGTTTTTTAACCTTTTTATTTTGTTTGTTTGTTTTGTTTTATTGTAAACCACCCAGAGATGTAAGTTCGGGGCAGTATACAAATATGTCAGATAGATAGGTAGATAGATAGATAGATAGATAGATTTCAGTAGGGCTACCCAGGAGTAATTGAGTCTGGATGTCAGCCGGTGGGTGTTTCTATGTCTCCCCTTTTAGTGATTTCTCTTGCCAGCTCCCTTTGTGTGTCTTCCTTCACAAGGCCCTGGCACTAAAGATGGAAATTCTGCTGCCTGGAAAGGGAGAGACTGGTGGGCAGAGCCTGAAAGAGGAGCTTTGCTGGATCAGGCCAAAAAGGGCCCATCTAGTCCCGCTTTCTGTTTCCAACAGTTGTTGGCCAGATGCTTCTGGGAAGCGCAGAAGCAGGCTGAGATTAAGATAAAATTAAAGCATAAATAACAACATATGGGGTATCCTCACTCAAACCTTCCAACAGGGGTTCTCACTCTCAGGTCCTCAACTGTTGGACTAAAACTCTCATCAGCCCCAGTTCAGCCATTGTGGCTGGGGGTGATGGGAGTTGTAGTCCAACAACATCTGGGGACAAAAGGCTGAGAAGCTCTGCCCTATAAGGTTCATTAACAGAACACTTGGAACTGTTCAAGAAAATGATGGTTTGTAAACATTCTACCTAATTTTTCACACAAAAACTGCCAAAGATAAGCTCCAAAAATGAGGATCCCAAAGGAAAACTCCCTTTGATTTCCCCCCTTTGCGGGTCTCCTGTTCTCATCCTGTGGGAGAAATGGTCCCCACACAATTGGGCTGCCTAGCAACCAGAGTCATTAACATCTGATGTGTCCATCACTAGGGGGTGGGGCTACTTCTCACCTGGGCAGATAGACATTCATGGTTTCTAGCTCTTCCTAGTGGCGTGGGATGGTGAGATTGTTATAGTGATGTACAAATTTCAGTCCCCAGATGTGAAAACTTTCAGAATGAAATTTGGGAGAAGTTGAATATTCTCCCCAAAATCTGAAAATAAAAATGGTGGCCTCCAGTCACCCAAAGGAATGCCACCAACATTGGCAAGACTCTCCCTTTCCCTCATTTTGTCCCCCCAAAATTGCACAGCCCCCCACCAATTTTACTCACAAAATGGTGTGGCAAAATTGCACTAGCAATTTCAGCTCAATGGAGGGGAAAGTGCTAAAACATTTATTAGATGGAATAATCTTACAAATCAATGTTTTAGCATCTTGGGTTCACCCTCTCTTTCAGAAGGGGCCATTTCAGCTCAGCCCTTCCAGCTGTGCTGCTCCAACTGCTTTTCTTTGGAAACACTCAGATCTTGCTATAAGCCATTGATGGGCCAGAGGTCTGACTCTGTATCAGAGCACTTCATGTCTTCAGTTGTAATCCAGAACACAGTATACTGGGTATTAAGAATTGTGGGAAACTGTATTAACTGCCATCATGCAAACATTTTGATATGATGCAAGAAAGCACACATCTCGGACCATTATGCCTTTGACTTTTTGCAAGAAGGAAATGAGTTAAACATTCTAACCAATTCATTAGCCCTATTCAGACATTATGTTGTACAAGTGTACAGATGTCTGTATACTCGTACATGTTTTTGTGAGAATGGGAGCAGAGCTGGTTTTGTGGCAGCGAGCCTGAATTATCCCCTTTTCCAAGCAGGGTCTGCCCTGGTTTGCATTTGAATGGGAGACTACATGTGTGAGCACTGCCTGCAACCTTGTAGAAGCTGCTGCCAGCCTGTGTAGATAAAACTGTGCTAAATAGACCAATGGTCTGACTCTGTATACGGCAGCTTCCTATGTTCCACTGTAAGATATTCCCATCAGGGGATGGGGCCACTCTGGGAAGAGCATCTGTATGCTTGCATGCAGAATGTTCTAAGTTCCTTCCCTGGCATCTCCAGATAAAGCTGAGAGAGACTCCTCCCTGCAACCTTGGAGAAACCACTGCCAGTCTGTGTAGACAGTACTGAGCTAGTTGGACCAACAGTCTGACTCAGTATCAGGCAGGTTCCTATGTTTCTATGCGTGTACCTGTGTTCATTTTAAAAGTGAACCTGAGTAAAAGCCCCTCAAATGCATGGTACAGATAAGTGTACAGAACTGTACACTCATTATACGTATGCAGCATAACTCATGAATAGGACTTTTGTAGTTCTTTCTAGTCTGGTGAAAAACCACACACAACATTCCATTCATAAAGAGCGATTGAGAGAGAGAGAGATCCTTGCAAGGTTTTGGTTTATTTTACTAGTTACACAGAGACTAGGCCAGCATTTTACGGACAAGTGGGTTTTCTGTACCTTGGGGGGCGGGAAATGTCATTGAGAAACACAAAAGATGGATAAGAAGCAAAAAGATGGAGGAAGAGAGAGAGAGCGAAAGAGCGCCTGCAACCTAATTGGTCACTGTTATGAATCTGTTCTCTGGGGAGAGATCGCCTATGTGGAGAGGTAATAGCTAGCACACGTCAGCTTGAGCTGTGCAATCGAGGGAGAAGTATCCCCGATGGATTGGGCGAGGGCTTAGTTCCGGGATTATGTGGAGACGGTGGGTAATTATTGAGTGGCATTACTTTAGCACTGATTAGTATCTGCAAGCTTGTTCCTTCCCTTCGGAGGCAACCATTGATAAAGATCAGCCGCCCGGCTGCTCCATGTCCTTCACCAGGCTGAGAAGAAAACACATTGCAATCTAACAGGATCAGGCCTCTTGCCCCCTCCCATTCGATCGCAATCTGTTACCTCGATGCCTTTGCAAATTAATCAGGCCCTGCTTGTTTAGCCCCAGTCCGTTTGTACGGCTAAATTAATAAATGTAGCAGGAGCAACAGAACAGAATACATAATTAAATTCTACCGTTTAATCTCTCCATAATAATTTTGACCTTCGTCTGGAGTGGAGTTCTAGCCAGCGACATGTTGAGCAGAGATGGCCCTCACAAGGCAGCTTATGCCAACAATCCACCTTGAACAATTACTTAAGGGGCACGGCCAGCAGAAGCCACAGAGAAATCAGACACCAGGCTGCGCGCGCACACACACACACACACACACACACACACGGCGGGGGGGGGACATTTGCTGGGCTTTTCCCCGGTGGTGGGGGATAGAAAAATAGCCAGCTAGTGTGAATGTTACATCTTCTACTGGAAATTATAGCCCGTGCTTAGCTTTTGCTGAACCAAATTCATTTAGCACTCGTTGAACTCGGAGGAGAACTGACCTCCTGCTAGAGAGCATGACTGGTCCCCTTTGCTAAGCAGAGTCTGCCTTGGTTTGCCTGTGGATGGGAGACTGCATGGGAGTGCTGTAAGATATTCCCCTTAGGGCAGGAGTGGGCAAACCAGGCCCTCCAGCTGTTGCTGAATTACTATAAGTTGTGGCTGGGGGTGACGAGAGTTGTAGTCCAACAAGAGCTGGAGGGCCAAGCCAAACCCCTTGCCTTAGGGGATGGTGCTATAGTTCAGTATCAGAGCATCTACTTGCATGCATGCAGGAGGTCCCAGGTTCCCTCCCTGGCAGTATCTCCAGGTAGGGCTGGGAGAGACTCTTGACGGAAACCTTGGAGAAGCCGCTGCCAGTCTGTGTAGGCAATACTGAGTTAGATGGACCAGTGGTCTGATTTGGTATAGGCAACTTCCTATGTTCCACACAGGCTTGTGCATTGTTGGATGATGTCATGGCCCCACCCACAACCAGTGACCCAGGCACTGAAACAGAGGGCCTGTTATGTCAAAGGGGCAGAGGAGCTCTTACCCTTGGACTCCATGGCTGAAGTTCGGGGCCCCCACAGCCCCTAGAGCCCCCCCAATCCTCTTTAGTCTTTCCTGGGTGGTGTGCTCACCAGGCAGAACATGATGATGCTTAATTTGCGGGGGTGGGGGTGCTCCAATGGCCTTTAGGTCCAGGCTCCAAAATTACCTAGGTGCACCTCTAGGGGCCAGTGGTGCGGACTGCAGAAGCCTTGGACCCAGGCTGTGACACAAAGCTTAATCCGACAGCTACCAAGCCAGAGACCACTGAGCTAGGAATCCCTGCACTGCAATCCCCAAAGCTCTTCAAAGGAAGAGCTATATTGTATATGTGTTTGACATATATAGCCACATCCAAGATGGCAGCAGCCACTGAACACAGGGTCACTGTCCTTTTGAGAATGGCTGTGCATGCTCAGATGACCACGGAATATGCTTTGATACATTGAAGATGATAATAGCGTAGCGACTACGCAGTCTAGCTGTCCCCCATCATTTGAACCTCTCTTGCCAAGACATGGATAGCCACCAGACTAGTAGCCATTGTTAGACCTGGCCTCCATGAATCTGTCCAAGCCCCTCTTAAAGCCAATGGTCTCACTGAGTAGAAGGCGTTTCCAATGCTCACCATTTGACGGGCATTTTGCTGGTTCTTTCTTTTACCCTAGAATTCTAGCCCACCAGAATTCATAGCTCAGATGGAATAAGGAGCACTTGAATATGTCTTCATGGTTGACATCATGTTTCATTGTTTAGTGAGGAAGAGAAGGGGGGAAATGGCCACCATTGTACATGGGGAGACCTGAAGTCCTAACATCACTTAAAACACATTCCAGAAACTATTTAAGCAAACATTCTTAAATTGCAATCATTAGAATACCCTTCCCCCGCTGGATTGATTCCTAGCCCTGCAGATTTCCAAACCAGTTAAGGCAGAACACCTGGGCATAATTCTGGTCCCCACATATAAATCCTTTGGAGACCACAGTGATGGCAGTTCATCTTTTCTTTCCTCCTGTAGTTCATTCTGTAAGTGCAAGTCTTTTTGCAATCAAACTAATTATGATGTTATCCAGTATGCTATTAGCTGCAGCTATTGGCTGGGTCTGCTGAGGCTCTGCAGGTGCAATTCTCTCTAGTGCAATGATGCTCAGGTGAAAGATGGAGGGAGCTAGCTGCATCCCCGTTGCCATGGAGATGCATACTCAGGCAGCTAAGTCTCCCTGCCCCCACATAGCCTCAGTAGATTATGCCCCTAGTATGTAGCACTTACACATGAACAAGATTTGGCAGCTCATAATAGATACATTCAAACCTCTCCGATGAAACCTTGGAGGTGTCCCAGTTAATTATTTTGAATAAAGAAAGTTTGAAGGATTCATATCAGGTTTAATAGACACATCATAACAGGTACCCAAGAATATAGATACCTATATACATGAAAGCAGTTTAGCATTTGTTAACATTAAAAAATGCTCAGTGGCCAAAGATGTGGGTGCACATGCTAGCAAAATTTACAAAGATTTAGCATACATACATACAATAGAAGAATGGGTCAAACTGTTGAGACCCACTCTCTTCATGCTAGGATTACTCACACCTTTAGCAGTTTAACACACAAGGATACAACCTGTCCCTAGAGGAGCCATTTGCCAAGCTGGGGTTTCAGCTGAGGCAGGGGTCTGGGTAGAGACAGTAATCCAACATGGATTCAGACCTTAGACACTTATGAGGGAGAGCCAGAGTCAGGCACTGGATGTCAGGACCTCAGTCAGCTCCGAGCAGGAGAGTTTGAGCTGGAGAGTAACACCAGAGCAGGTAGGATATTGTTCCAGCAAATGACTGGAGTCTGGTGCAGACTTATGTAGGGTGATGGCTGGTTAAGATGATTGGCCCCACCCTCTTTCTGGAGAAGAGCCCTTGCCCAGTTTCACAGGCATTGATTCTCCTGGCATTGAGGGGCCTCTCTTCAGCTGAGTTCTCAGAGATATCCTCCAAATTTGAAAATCAGGGCAGAGCCATATCCTCTGACTGTGGATGAGCTGCTGAAAACAGGAGCTGGATGTACACCTGTCAGGGACGCTCTAACAGTTTCCAGCATGGAGCAGGGGGTTGAACCAGAAGGTCTTCCAAGATCTCTTCCAGCTCTTAACATCTAATGACTCTATTTATCTATCTTAACACTGTTGAGTGCGTGCTTGGCTGCTGTTCAAATGATGGCCAACCATTTTAAATCATAAATGTTTGTTTCCCTGTTTGTTTCAGGTGGAGGACAGATTGGGCTACATGCTGGTTGAAGAAGACTGATGGATGGAGATAGACAACAGAAGAACTGAGTGAACCATCATTGTTCAAGTCCAACACATGGAAAAAGTCTAACACATCTGGACAATTAATTGAGGGGGTAATATTTTAGTGGGAGGAATGAATTTTAAATGAAGGTTAAAATGACAGGGGTGTCAGGGAGGAAAATGAATTTTTTGGAGTATAAATATTTTGGTGGTTTGGTGTTATGGAGCTCAGGCATTACCTCTGCCTTGCATTCAGTAGTCAGGTTTTTTAAATCACTTCATTCACTCACATCTTTTCTCCCCTATAGACATATGTGATAGAAAACAACAAAAATAGTGTAACCCAATATGGTGTGCTACTACGCCGTTCCCTTGTTTTTGAAATATGAAATTGTATGCAGGCTCCTTGAGTGAGAAGAGACAATTTAATGTACTAAGACAGTCTAGAATAAGTTTTAAACATTAACTTAAACTATATCTATTGGGAGCAACTACATGTCTTGCAATGCACAAGATTATGTTCCATAAATATAAGTGGCAATTTTCTCAGCTGGTATTGCCAATTTTAGCCCTTTAACCAGATCTTTGAATACATAAAGATGGGTCTATAAGATGTGCTGAGAGTTGAAGTACTCCTTTCTGCAAAGTAGATAAGGCTGGGTGGAGGAGAGACTGTGAAAAAATCTATTTGATTTTTCTCTCTCTTTTACCGCATTCGTGCTCTAAGGAACCTGGCACGTCATTCCCCGCTTCTTTATATTCACAACCACCCTGTGGGGTAGGTTAGGTTGAGAAATGGTGACTAAGAAATGGTGTCATGCAGTAGGCTCCCTTGCTGGTGTGGATTTGTACCTGGGTCTTCCAAGCGAAGTACAGCACTCTAACCACTATACCATGCTGCCTTTCAGCTAGGTTTTTCTACGCTGTCTCTTTTAATCAATGGTACATAAGAAGAGCCTTGCTGGATCAGGCCCAAGACCTATCTAGTCCAGCATCCTGTTTCACACAGTGGCCCACCAGATGCCCCTAAGAAGTCCACAGGTAAGAGCTGAGGGCATGCCTCCTCTCCTGCTGTTGCTCCCCTGCAACTGATATTCAGAGACATCCTGCCTCTGAGGCAGGAGGTAGCCTGTAGGAGGTAGCATCAAGACTAGCAGCCACTACTACTACTACTACTACTACTACTACTACAACAAATCTGCTTCCATGAATTTGTCTAAGCCCCCTTTAAAATCCATCCAAGCTGGTGGCCATCACCACATCTTGTGGCAGAGAATTGCACAGATTAATTATGTGCTGTGTGAAAAGCGCTTCCTTTTGTCAGTCCTAAATTTCCTGCCAATCAATTTCATGGGATGAACCCTGATCCTAGTGTTGTGAGAGAGGGAGAAATTTTTCTCTCTATGCCCTCTCTCCACACCATGCATAATTTTACAAACTCCTACCATGTCTCCCCTTCGTTGCCTTTTTTTCTAAACAAAAAAGCCCCAGATGCTGTAGCCTTGCCCCGTAAGAAAACTGCTTTAAGCCCCTGATCATCTTGGTTGCCCTCTTCTGCACCCTTTCCCATTCTTTAATGTCCTTTAAGATATGGTGACCAGAACTGTACACAGAACTCCAAATGTGGCTGCATCACAGATGCATGCAGAAAGTTCCAAGTTCCCTCCCTGGCAGCATCTCCAAGATAGGGCTGAGAGAGACTCCTGCCTTTTGCAACCTCAGAGAAGCCGCTGCCAGTCTGTGAAGACAATACTGAGCTAGATGGACCTATGGTCTGACTGTGTATATGGCAGCTTCCTATGTTCATATAGGCATCATAATATTCATGGTTTTATTTTCCAATTCCCTTCCCTTCCTGATGATCCCAAGCACAGAATTTGCCTTTTTCACAGCTGCCATGCACTGAGTAAACATTTTCAGTGAGCTGTCCACCGTGACCCCAAGAGACCTCTCCTGGTCAGTCAGAACCCATCAGCATATATGTGTTGTGTGGGGGTGGGGGTTGCCCCAATGTGCATCACTTTACACTTGATTACACTGAACCGCATTTGCCATTTTGTCACCCACTCCTCCAGTTTGGAGAGATCATTTTGGAGCTCCTTACAATCCGTTTTGGATTTCGCTAACCCAAAGAGTTTCATGACAAGCAATGTAGACACAACATTACACAGGGTAACACCTCTCACCAGTGCTTAAAGAGCTACCCTGCCTCTCACTTTCATTGACTGACATCCCAACTAGTAAAGTGTGGGCTGTCCTAACATCAGCATTCATGCAGTGCTAGAGACCCCACAATGGTCTGCTGTCCTTGCAAAGCATGGCCTGTCTTGTGTTATTGCACAAGAGCACAACTAATTTCCTGAGCTCACTCATGCTCTGTTAAACCAGAAGCATGTCACTGAGGGCCCAGTGGTGTGTTTCCAGTAGGGATGTGCACAAAACAGTAGTCGTGTTCCGTTCCAAGCTCAGAACACAAATATCTGGAATGTTCCATTGGAATAACTGGTCGAGCCGGTTGTTTTGATGGAATGGACCCTGTTCCAAGCACCATTTTGGACTCCAAAATGGCACTCTTCTGGCCTCCGTGCATGCACGGCAGCCATTTGCATGGTAGTGCTGACCACACAAATGGCTGCCACACATGTGCAGAGGCCAGAAGAGCACCATTTTGGAGTCCAAAATGACGCTTGGAACATTCGGAACGTTTCAACACAGAACGTTCTGACTTGGAACAGGGTCATTCTGTTCCAAGCTTGGAACACCCCATTTAGAGAACATTCCACTGATGGAAAGTTCTGCATATCCCTAGTTTCCAGCTCTACAGAATGTGAGCAAGCTCCAAAAAACATTTGTGCTCTTCCACAATAGCACAAGACCGCCAACGCTTTGCAAGTGTGGGAGACCAGAGCTGGGACCAGCATTGCATGAGTGCTCAAGTTAGGACTGCCCGCACCTGGCTAGTCAGGATGTCAGCCACTGAATTTAGTGGGACTGTGCAGGACCTGCGAAACCGCAGGGATGCCTGCAGGATCTTGAGGAACTACATCCCCTAGGCAGCCCTGCGGTTCCCAGCTGCTTCCTCGTCACTCCCTATGCATCCCCCCCCCCACCGGACGCTCCCAAGGAGCTATGCAGCTGCCCAGCTTTCCTGGTCCCAATGCTGGGTAGCTTTTAAAGAGCTTTTAAACCGCCACCCTCCTGACTCAGACAGTTACCCCATGAGCAGCTGCCTCTTCATGGTGGGGACTGGAAATTCCGGGGTGGAATTCCGAAGTTTTCCAACATGCAGAATCCTAGTAACCCACTTACCCTCCAGACATGCCCTAGATTTAACTCTGAATCCTTCATAGGTTTTGGTGAAATGCGCAGGACTCGATTTCATTGTTTGGGCCAGGTTAGTTGATGCAACAGGTGGTGGGCCAGTGCTCTGTTTCCAGGTTGCTGGTGGGTTTCATTTTTAGTAGCAATCTCATTTGGATACAAAAGTGACCCCGCCCTCCACGCTGAAGAAATGACACAATCACAAGCGATTTCTTCTTCGGAGTAATTTCCAGTAACCTCTGGAGCAGGTTTTTTTTTTTTTTAAAATTAAATAAACTTCATCCTGTCTAGCTTTGTGGTCAGCATTTTGAACCCCCTGCAGATGGGTCTGGAGGATTAACCGCAAATCCTCCTCGACCCTGGCTCTGGCAGATGGGCAGCATGTGTCTGATAAATAGTTGGACAAGACCTGCTCCCTCCTGTTTCTGACAGATAGAGTGTATACCCCGCAAATTACATTTTTTTAAATGGTGGCCCTTTCACCCTTCAGAATAGCACAGGAAATGGGACACAAATGAGATGCATTTCACATCACCGCCACATTGTGACTTCACAATGCTTGAATCCAGCCTCACCTGTTGGGGAAATAGAAGCATTTGGGGATGGCTCCTGGGTCGTTCACATCTTGCTCAAAGGGAGGCTACTCATGCTGTAGCTGAGGATGTAGATATGGGCCCCATCCTGCTGAAACTGAGCACTTTCAGTTTCTGTTATTTCAGTGGAACAAATGTACTAGGGATGTGCACAAACCAAGGTTCATGCACTGATTCAGCACCGAACCGGTTCAGATGAGGTCCATACTGGTACGGCACCACAGAGAGAGGAGCAGTGAGTGGGAGCTTTAAAAAAAGAGAGGAGATTAGATCCTTACCTGCTCTCCACTAGTATGCACAAATCAATTTTTTAAATTTGATTTGTGCCCCAAACAAATCACCCCTGATTTGTTTTGTATCCAAATCTACCCAGATTCGATTTGTATTTGCATTGATTTGATTTGAATTTGGACTGATTTGAACCACTTAACAAGGTCCTAGGGGCACAAAATTTGGTTGTTGGGTAGATCCCCATGGGTGCGACCTACTACCCAAATTTCAAGGCAGTGGGACACTTGGTTGATTTTTAATGATTTTTTATTTTTTACTTATTTTGAACATTTCCACCATAGGAAACAATGGAGATTCAAAGTTGCCATATCCTAACCCTAAAATGGATCCCCAGAGTTCATTTTTTAAAAAAATCTAAGCTCTAGCCCTTGTAGAAGTGGAGTTATGGAGCAAAATTGAGCAAAATATTTTCCTCTTAATGAATCCCTATGAGGATTAATTGCACACCTTTATTTCTTCTGTTCATTTTGACTGTCACTGGACAGTGCCAACTGTCAACTGCTATGTGCCAACTACACCCTACCCACCCCCACCTGCAAAGCAGTGCGGTACTAATTTTTAGGAATATTGAAATGTTTAGATTCTTTGGTGTCTAATAACTGTTCCTCATAATGAATCCCTATGAGAATTCATTACACACCTTTGTTTCTTCTGTTCATTTTGACTATCATTGGATACTCAGTTTATTTTTTAGGTATTTTTGAAGTGTTTCGATTATTTGGTGTCTTCATTACATGCCTTCATTTCTTCTGTTCATTTTGACCCCACTGCTTTACATGTAGGGGTGGGGAATTAGTGGCTAGGGATGGGCCTGGACCGGTCCTGAGGCCATTGAAAAGGCCTCTGGACTGGTCCGGACCTGGGTGGTTCAGATCGGGGGTGGGGGGTAGCTTTAAGAGCGGCGGGAGGGTTTACTTACCCCTTCCCGCTCTGGCGCCATAATGTAATGAGTAATTGGGGCGGCAGGATACCTCCCTGCCGCCCCTTCCCCGACGTTGCTCTTCAAAAACTCCCAGTAATCCTTTGCGCACGCGCACGTTGTGCGCACGCTTCACGTCACTGACGTGCACGCGCGCAAAGGATTACTGGGAGTTTTTGAAGAGCAATGTCGGGGAAGGGGCGGCAGGGAGGTATCCTGTTGCCCCAATTACTCATTACATTACGGCACCAGAGCGGGAAAGCGGCGGGAGGGGTAAGTAAACCCTCCTGCCATTCTTAAAGCTACCCCCCCCACCCCAGTGCCAGACCACAGTGTGGCAGTTCCGTGCACACCCCTATTAGTGGCATCCCATGTTACAACTACCCCCCACAACCCACAAGCCACTGGGTACTCAGTTTATATTTTAGGAATTTTTGAGGTGTTTAGACTCTTTGGTGTGTAATGAATCCTCATAGGGATTCATTATGAGGAAAGGTTATTAGACACTAAAAAGCCTAAAGACTTGAAAAAAATCCTGGAACATAAACTGAGTGGTACCCCACTGCCTTGCGGGTGGGAGTCGGGTGTAGTTGGCACATGGCACTTGACACTGTTGAAAAGACAGTCAAAATGAATAGAAGAAATGAAGATGTGTAACGAATCCTCATAGGGATTCATTGAGGGAAAGTCATTACACACCAAAGAATCCAAACACTTGAAAAATAGTGACCACACATTTTGTTCCATAACTCCACTTCTACAAGGGCTAGAGCTTAGCTTTAAAAAAAAAAAAAAGGCTAGGAATCTGGGGAAATTAATAGGAGGGATCTGAATCTTGAATCAATTTGAATCAAATCAGGCACGATTTGATTTGTACCCAAATCTAGCTACAGGGGTGATTTGTTTTGTCTCCAAATCACCCGAATCAGCTAGAATCAGCTAGATTCGGGTACAAATCGATTCGTACCCAAATCGATTTGCACATCCCTCCTCTCCCCCTCCCCATGTAGCTTCCTGCTGGGGCAATGCTCATCTCAAGAACCCGCATGTGGCACCAGCATGCACAGGGCACCCACGCATGCGCTGGCGCCATTTGTATGGTCAGCAACACCATACTGACCACACAAATGGGGCCCACACATGCACAGACACCACGTGCATGCAGACGTCCTGCATGGATTCTTGGGACGAATGCTGCCACAACAGGAAGCTGCATGGAGTGGCAGAGACCAGTGAAAGACTTGCTCTCTTCTTTTTAAAAGCTCTCGCTCACTGTTCCCCTTCCCGCAGCACTGAACCAGTAGCACAAACCTAGGTTTGTTCTTGTCCCTAAAATGTACCTTTAAGACACATTTAAGTACATTTAAGGTACATTAAATGAGATTCATGGTTTGTCATTGAAAATCTCATATGCTACCTATGGCCCTTTGGAAGGAACCAAGAGCTGTTATGGGGCGGCTGAAACCTCCATTATTCCCTATGGAGAAAAACCTAAAAGATGTGTAAACTTCAACAAATCACCAAAATCCAGCCCTTTGCCTAATTCCTTTGGAATCTGGGTGGTGGCAGACACTCATCGGGGCACTACCACCCCACCCTTTCACCCCAGATGCAGAGGCATAACTAGGGAAAATGGCGCCCGGGGCAAGCACTGAAATGGCGCCCCCCACGCCCCCCCGCGCCACAACATACTACATTATACTTAGGTTTTTCCTCACAAGCGCCCGCCGCCGCCGCCAAGCCAGGCCACTGACTGGCCGCCAGGCACCAGCAAAGCAATGGGGGGGCGCGGGCGGCGTGGAAGGGACCGCTCGTGGGGGATGGGCTGCCTACGCGCTCCCTTGACTGCTGCAGCGCTGCTGCACTGAGCAGGAAAATTTGTATTAACAAAATTTTTTTAAAAAAAAAATAAAAAAAATTTGTCATGTCGGCGCCCCCCATGTGACCAGAAAAGATGGCACCCGGGGCACATGCCCCCCCTGCCCCCCCTATAGTTACGCCTCTGCCCAGATGCCCCCATTTCTGCCCTGAATCTGCCCCAAAAACACTCAAACAGAAGGTTCCAAGTTCCCTCCCTGGCATCTCCAGACAGGACTGAGATAGACTCCTGCTTGCAACCTTGGACAAGCTGCTGCCAATCTGTGTAGACCAGGCCTGCTCAACTTTGCCCCCACAGCTGTTTTTGGATTACAACTCCCATAATCCCCAGCCATAGTGGCCAATACCCAAGATTATGGGAATTGTAGGCCAACTTTGTAGGGCCAAATTTGAGCAAGCCTGGTGTAGACAACACTGAGCTAGATGGACCAAAGCTCTGACTTGGTAGAAGGCAGCTTCCTGTGTTCCTCCTTCCAAATGGCCATGGAATGCATGGAATTTCCATGGCCCTTTGGAAGGAACCAGAGCCTTTCAGTGGGCATTCCCAATCATTCATTTTAGAACATTCTCTAGAGCATTTGCTTTGCATTTAGAAGGTCCCAGATTCCCTCCCCGGCATCTCCAAGACGGGGCCGAGACACACTCCTGCCTGCAGCCTTGGAGAAACCACTGCCAGTCTGTGTAGACACTACTGAGCTAGATGGACCAATGGTCTGACTCGGTAGAAAACAGCTTCCTGGGTTCTTATGTGTATACTTCTTGCTGCAGGAAAAGGCCAGTGAGTGATGCCCAAGGGCGGGGCTTGTTCCAGACTTCAGAGGCCTAGGAGACTATTGTAATGCAGCAAGCTGCCACAAGGAGCAGCAACACACAGGACCCCAGGGCAGGCACATGTAGAGCATAAGAGAAAGTTTGCCTTTAGCTGGACTGGGCTCTTAAAGCACCTTCCAGTCATGGGCAGAGCCATCACTGAGCAAAGGGGTTCAAAGAACGTCTTCCAGTCAGGGGCGGAGCCATCACTGAGCAAACGGGTTCAATAGGGGGTGTGGCCCAATTTCCAGAAGGCCCGCCCCAGTCCTCCAGCTCTCATTTCCAGGCAGCACTTGCTGCCTGACCGCATTTTTTTTCTCTCTGGAGAGAAAGAAAGGGAAGTATATGCTGTCAAACAGCAAGCACTGCCGAAAACGAGAGGGGAGGGAAGCTCGCTCGGGGCTCTCCGGAGCCAGAGCCAAGGCGCTGCACGCATGAAGTCACATGCACAGTGTGTCACTGGGGGGGCCGCCAGGTGGGGCAGAACACAGGCTGCGATTTGGCTGGCTCCGCTATGGCTTCCAGTGCTGGTGAGAAACAGATGATACCGACCACGCCGCTTGACGAAGAACCTGCGTTCATTTTTCTCCCCTATATGTCCTCAACGAAAAAATGTTGTAGCCCCCCTTTTTCTCCTCTCAAAATTCCTCAGCTGAGCATAAATGGGTGGGTTTTTTAAAAAAAGATGGTAATAACAAAAACTACACCATGACGGCCCCTCCTCCTTTGTGTATATATACCCAGGGGCGTAACTATAATAGGGCAAGGGGAGACAGTTGTCTGGGGGCCCACTGCCTTGGGGGGCCCCCCAGAGGCAAGTCACATGACTGACTCCCCCAGCCACGCACCTGCCCAGGCTTCCTTCAGTTGTATTCATCCTCCAAAACTGATGTGAGTGTTAAGACCTGGAGCTACCAGAACAGCACGTCTTTCTCTAGTACCATTAAATGACTTGCATCGTCCACAACTTACAAAAACGTTTTAAAAATCATTTAGGATGATGTTCTATTGTGGCACACAGGATATAAATTTTACTGTGCTTTTTGTTACCACTATTCAGCCTCATTTAAGATTTCTTTACTTCATGAGCTGAGCTTCAGTGGAGGGGGGGGCATTTTAAAATCTTGTCTCTGGGCCCACTCCAACCTTGCTACGCCCCTGTATATACCCCACCTTTCTCTAGCAGGCTGATGCAGGAGCCAACATGATAAAGAGTAGACAGATGGGAAGAGCCAATAACATGATTAACCCAGACCTCAGGAAAGCTTACGGCAGGGCATAAAATCAGTAAATACAATGAAAAGAAGGGAGGAAAGTGTGACCAGCCCTGAAAGCAATGAGCTAACTTGTAGATTTCAGGAAGCATCCCATTCCCAATCTAAACTTAGTCCTGTATTGAAGCTGCCAACTCAAAATGTGGACCTTTGACATTTCCAGTGATTAGCAAAAGGTGAAGAAAAACAAGAAGCACCAAATCCAGTTTCAAATGAAGAGACAGAAGTCCCACTGTGCTGTAAACTTATTTTTTTGCCCAATGAGTTTCGGCTGAAGCCTTCTTCAAGGGCAAACTAGGACACATAACATGAAAAGTGTTAAAATATACCATCATTATAAAACTCTTAAAACACAATAACATTAAAATGACCTGTTGTGAAAACTGTAATCCTCGTGTGATTACATCTTCTCCAGTGTAATCCTGTTAAAAAAAACCCTTTCTTCAAAAACAGGAAAATATCTAGAAAATCTAAAATAGAAGCTCAGTTTTGCAGACACAGTACTTGACCAAAATATAACACTGAAAAACAATGAAAAACATGCCACTATTTACATCTTGGACTACCAAAGCTGATGGTGCACATTTGCTGCTATCTGACTAATGTGAGCTTGTCACATTTCTCTGTTTTCCTGCAAATGTATACCCTTAGATAGTGCCCCAGTTGTACTACATGGCCTAACCAACTCCTGAAGACATACTAATTAAAGGAGAATAGAATTCACTTGAGCATAGCCCCAAGATCTAACTCCTCATTTAAACCACCCAGAATCAAGGTTTTTAATTCAAGAAGCCACCAAGCCTCCCTCCTGAGTAAGATTCTATCATGGCCAAAATTAATCCTTTCAACAGCCCCCAAACATAAGTCATGCTTGCTACCACAAGACCAGCTCTCCTCTGGAGAGCAGAAACTACATAAAGTAGTTCCTGCTCTTCCTACCTATTCCCAGTCCTGTTGTCCATCCCATAAACATCCCACAAGCTCGTTCCAACGAGCCGGGGGGGGGGGGCCAAGGAGACGCAGCTGCCTCTGCTTCCTGGCAGAAGCTCAGGTTGCTCCTCTCTCTCCCACCCTGCCCCAGAGCTCCACTGCCTGCAGGCTGGCTATTCATCAGGTAGAGCCACGCAGCTGAACCTGATGAATAGCCAGTCTGCAGGCAACGTGGCTCTTAGATGGGACGGGAAGGACAGAGGAGAGCTTGTGCCTCCTTTGATGCCCCCTGGGCTCGTTAGGATGAGCCACTACAGCCCATAAGAAGAGTCCTGCTGGGAACAGGCAATGATCTATCTAGTCCACCACTTGTTTTCCAGAATGGCCAATCAGACGTCTCCAGGAATTATGGCTGCAGGGTATGAGGAGCAACATCTCTCCAACATTGTTGCTCGGAAGACCAGTGGATGGTCTTCCGAGGCATTCTTCCATACAGCCACCTTGCCTAATAACTGGTAGACCCACCGCCCATGAATTTGTTGACTCCCCTTTTATCTAGGCTGGTGGCCATCACTGGGGGCAGTCAAGGTGTTGCAGCGCCTCAGGTGAGCTACCACGTGCTCCATGACCCCACAGCCCTGGTGGGGGCCAGCCCCCTTTCAAAACCAATCACTGCAAACTTTTGCAGGGTCGGAGAGGAGGGAAAGGTGCCAGCAGCCTCCTTTTCTCTTCTTGTGCTCCTTGTGAGGTTTGCAAGGAAAGTGAGCAGAGGCCCTCCTTGCAAAGCCTGCCCGGGTCAGATCAGTCCTGAAGGGCTGCCCCAGTGGCAGGAATGAGGGCATCTCGCTGCCCTGCTTGTGTCCCCAGAATCTGTCACTTGAGGCAATCGCCTCACCTCGCCTCATGAAAGGACCGCCCCTGCCGTCACCATATACTGGGGCTGCAATTCCCACAAATGGATCAGACGTTCTCTGAAATGGCATCCCTCTTTTATTTTTTATTTTTATTGGGGGCGGGGGGAAGGTCCTGTCCTGGATCTCCTGCCTATGGGTTTTTTGGAATGACCCTGCGCCCTACTCACATGAGAAACAGAGACAAACTCTTCTCTGTCCTTTCCCCACACAATGGCTCATTTGATCGACCTCTAATGCATGGGTCTCAAGCTGCAGCCCCCCAGCTGTTGAGGCAGCTCGCCAGTTGTGGTCTGTGGCCTGCCAGTCCCACACGCCAACCCCATTCTGGCAGCCCCAGCCTAGCTGTAAAACGGGATATTTGTTTAGCCTTCGGTGGGCCACCATAAGGAGGTGAAAAGCTGCCTTCAGTTGGGTGGGCCTGATCTACACTCAAGGCCAAATACTCCTAACAAAAATCCAAAGCCATAACATTGTTTTTAAACTGTTTTACTACTGCTGCTATGAATATTTATGTACCACTCTTCAACCAAAGTTCTTAAAGTGGTTTACATAGAAAAATAAATAATGCATCAATAAGATGGTCCCCTGTCCCCAAAGGGCTCACAATCTAAAAAGAAACATAAGATAGACACCAGCAACCAGTCATTGGAGGGATGATGTGCTTTGGTTGGATAGGGCCAGTTGCTCTCCCCCTGCTAAATATAAGAGAATCACCACTTTAAAAGGTGCCTCTTTGCTCACTTAGAGAGGTAAACTTTGTTTCTAAATTGTCTTTAATTTTTTAATTGTTTTAAATGTTTATTGTTGGTTTTAAAATTTTATATTATAGAGAGGGTATATTATATTATATTATATTATATTATATTATATTATATTATATTATATTATATTATATTAGAGGGGAGTATATAGATGATGATGATGATGATGATGGATGGTGGGAATTGTAGTCCATCAACATCTGGGGACCCAAGGTTGGGAACCCCTAAGCATATTCCATAGCGGCTGGCATGTCACAGACATTGCTATATGCTTCCAGTCTCTCAAGGACTATTTAAATTAATATGTAAGGACTTTTTTAAAAAAATGAACCTTTGACAAAGCATCCCTAATGGAATTCAGTCGATCTGTGAAGTGTCATCAGGGATCATGTATATTGTTTGCTTTAAGATTAATAGGTGAGGCCCCTGTTGATTGTCAGAGGAAGCATCAACATTGCACAAAGGCATCCGTTGTGATGTTTTCCGTCCGATGACATGGACCCTCCATTCCTGACATGACCTTGGATTCCAAATCTTTGCTCTTCTCTGCTTGGAACCAGGCTGCATACACATTATGCAAATACTGTAGCACGATCAATCAGTCCAATTTTGATCAAACCAAATACTTAGCAGGTCAAGCCTTGACCGTCCCAGTCTTCGCTATGAATGGCTAGTGGTCACAGAGAAGTAAATTGTAGCCAGGGTCACCATCTCTCCAGGACTGGCCTGGAGTCTCCCGGAACTGCTAGCCATTTAAAGTACTGGCCAGGAGGTGGCTTAATTAGTTGAGAAGGTGGGGGTTGCAACGCCATGTATTATTCATGAGCTTCAAAGTGGAATGCGTGGGGTTCCCAGGCAGCCTCCCATTTGGGCATCGACCAAATCCAGAGACCTGCTGAATGTATGAAGCTGATTGACGGAGCTGGACCTTTAGTCCATCTTGCTCAATACTGTCAACACTGACGGGCAGCAGCCAGGATTTCAAGCAGGGGGTCTTTCCCAGCCCTAACGAGGGATTGAACCAGGAGCCTTCTGCATGCAAGGCAGGTGCCCTATCACTGGACCCTTAGCATTAAGCCACCATATAGGGGGATAGCTATAACTGAACAAGGGCGGGGGGCGCTGAGGGAGGGGTGGCCTGCCAGCTGAGCAACAGCTGGATCTTTAGCCCACCCCACCCCCATCTCTCCAAAGAATCAAGGACTCTTCTTCACTTTTTGTCCCAGGGCCCACTGGGACAAAAACCTTGCGATGCCCCTCCCATCATATACAGAGTCAGGCCCAAAGGTGGAGCCACCATTGGGTTGACGGGTTCAAAGAACCCGGGCTGCCACCCCCAGGGGTCGTGCCTCGCAGCCCCAGGCACGCCCCCCATGTCTGACACCGTTTGGGACCGAAATCAGCCCATGCCGCATTGGCAGCACAGTCAGAATGACTCTCCCTGCCTTTTAACGGGCCTTTAAAGGCAGGGAGAGTCACTCCGGCCCACACTGCCCAACACATGGGCATGGCCCTATTTGGGATGGAGACCACACACCCATGTCTGACATCAGACATGGGGGGCGTGGCTAGCCGGCCCCCTGCGTCTGATGTCAGATGGGGGGCCAGGGGGCTGCGGCAAAACACAGGCCGCCGCCAGCCTCCCTCTGCCACTGGTCAGGCCACTGGTCCACCTCTTCATGGCCTCAGGTGGGGCAAAGTCCCTTCTCTACCATTTGAGTTTGGCCAGTACTGTCTACGCTGACTAGCCATGGCTCTCCAGGGTTTCACAGAGGGTCTTTCTCCAGCCCTACCTGGAGATGCTGAACCTGGGACCTTCTGCACAGAGGCACTTTTATCCCTGGACTTTCGGGCGGATGCCCAGGGACTCCACGCCCCCTGGGGCCCCACAAATCTTCTTTAGTCTGTTCCAGGTGGTGTGGTCCCCCTGCCACGCCATCAGCCCACACTATGCCAGGCAGCCAAGCGTGACTGTGACTTGCGCCGGGCGGCCAAGCGTGAGCTCTGCTTTAGAGTCAGAGAGGGGAAAGAGATCTGTGGGATGGCAATGTTAAGTGGGGTGTTGAAATGTTTCTGCTAATGCATATTTTCATAAATACACCTGTTTTATATTCTTACGTTCTTGTGAGCTCAGTTGTTGTTTGTGCCTATAACCGATGTATTTTAAATTGTGTGTGTGTGTGTGTGTGTGTGTGTGTGTGTGTGTGTGTGTAGGAGGAGGATGCTTAATTTGCATGTGGGGGGAAGCCTTTAGGTCCAGGCTCCAAAATTACGCAGGTGAATCTCTGCTGCATGCACGGGAGGAGAGCTGGTCTTATGGTAGCAGGAATGAATTGCCCCCTTTGCTAAGCATTGGGAAGTATTCCTCTTAGAGGATAGAACCATAGTTCAGTGGAAGAGCATCTGCATGCTTGCGTGTAGAAAGCCCCAGGTTCACTCTCTATCATCTCCAGGGAGGGCTGGGAGAGTCTCCTGCTGAAACCTTGGAGAGCTGCTGCCAGTCAGTGTAGTAGACAATTCTGAGCTAGATGGACCAATGGTCTGACTCAGTATAAGGTAGCTTCCTATGTTCCTATGCAAAGCAGGTGCTCTCCCACTGAGCTTTAGGAACATAGAAACATAGAAAGCTGCCATATACTGAGTCAGACCCTTGGTCCATCTAGCTCAGTATTGTCTTCACAGACTGGCAGCGGCTTTTCCAAGGTTGCAGGCGGGAATCTCTCTCAGCCCTATCTTGGAGATGCTGCCATGGAGGGAAGTTGGAACCTTCTGCTCTTCCCAGAGCGGCTCCATCCCCTGAAGGGAATCTCTTCCAGTGCTCACACATCTAATCTCCCATTCATATGCAACCAGGGTGGACCCTGCTTAGCTAAGGGGACAAGTCATGCTTGCTACCAGGGTTGTGTGTTTTGTTTTTTTCTGTTTTGTTTTTGGCCTGAATCCAAAACACCCCCATTTTGTTCTTTGTTTGAAATCAGCCAATTCAAAATACCCCAATTTTGTTCTTTGTTCGAAATTGCAAAATCCGAACCCGATTCTGAAACGTTTTGGGTTTTCAAAAAACAGCCCCAGGGCAAAACTAGTGGGTGGGGGTGGTAATGCCCAATGGGTGGAATCTACCACCCGAATTTCAGAAGAATTGGGCAAAGTGCTGATTTTTAGTGAATTTTTGAAGTTTAAGATTTTCCCCATAGGGAATAATGGTTACAGCAAAAGTATAGCTTCACGTTGGGGGGGAGGGGTGGCCCAGAGCATAGGGTGGCTGATAGTGCCCAGTGGGGGCAAGGAAGCTGCCAGAATTATTTCAAAAGAATTGGGCAGATGGCTGGTTTTTTAAGATTTAATGTAGTTTACGCATCTTTAAAGTTCTTCCCCATAGGGAATGATGGAGGTTTCAGCAGCCCCATAGCTGCACTTGGGGGGCACCAGGGTGGCCCAGAGCGAGTGGTGTGTAGGGCAGGGATTCTCAATATTGGGTCCCCAGATGTTGTTGGATTTCAACTCCCATAATCCCCAGTCCCAGAGTCCTTTGGTTGGGGATTATGGGAGTTGAAGTCCAATAACATCTGGGGTCTCAACTTTGAAAATCCCTGGTGTAGAGCACATAGGGTGTCAAACACCCTCATGGGTTGTTAACCCATGGGGTACTGAGTTCTGTTGTTTCTGAGATGTTTTGAGTGTTGATTCTCTGGTAGCATATGAGAGTGGATTCATGGTTTGGCATTGAAAATCTCATATGCTACCAGAGAATCTACACTCAGAACACATCAGAAACAACAGAACCCAGCACCCCATGGGTTAGCAACCCATGGGGGTGGTTGGCACTCTATGTGCACTACACCACCACTTGTTCCCAGCCACCCCCAGGTGGAGTTATGGGTCTGCTGAAACCTCATTATTCCCTAGGGTGGGAAACATGAAAGAAGTGCAAACTTCAACATTTCCTAAGAAATCAGCCCTTTGCCATAATCCTTTGGAATCTGGGTTGTGGAAGGCACCCCTTGGGGCACTGCCACCCAACCCACTGTTTTGCCACTCAGGGCCCCCCTTTCTGCCCCGAATCTGCACCAAAGACATGTAAACTTCAGAAATTCTTTAAAAATCAGCCATTTCCCCAATTCCTTTGGAATCTGGGTGGCAGCAGGCACCCATTGGGGCACTACCACCTGACCCACTCTTCTGCCCCCAAAGCCCCCTTTCTGCCCTGAATCCACCCCAAATAATATCAACATCACACATCAACAACAGCAGAGCTTTGCAAAGAACCAGGCAGATTTCCAGAGGTCATGCACATCCACATCCCCCCACCCCCCCTGCAGAAATGCAATTGATCTACACACAACAGTGTGAAACAACAACAATGAAATACACACTGCCCCACTGGCCAATGAGCGTAAATTTCACCCTTAAATTTCCTTAAAAGGAATAAGGAGTCAATTGCCAGCAGATCAGCCCATGCTTTCGCTGGTCAACCTGCAGGTTGGAAGGGCCGGAGATTCAAACAGATGTCAAAACTCAAAATGGAGACTGAAGGAGAAAGACATTTCACGATTGCAAAATGGAGTTCCGAAACAGCCGAAACCACAAAACGTTTTGTATCCGAAACAGGGACGTTTTGTTTTGGCAACAAAATTGTCTGTTCTGAGCATTGGGTGTTTTGTTTCGGCTACAAAACAGACGGAATGGCCTGTTTTGGGGACAAAATGTTTTGTATCTGAAACAAAACGTACACCCCTACTTGCTACCACAAGACCAGCTCTCCTCTCCCTAACTCTCCTTTAGCCCTAACCCCAAAGGCTGCTGCATCGCATACCTATCAAGCTTATCATGAGACCCTTCCTTGCGGTCTACATGATCAGAATGAACTGTTCAAACCTCTTTTAAAAGGTAGAATAAATAACACAAATAACCTTTGCACAACTTCTTTTACAGTGCAATCCTTATGCACATTTATTCCCGATAGGAATCCCAATGAGATTTACTCCTAGGCAAGTGTGCATAGGATTGTAGCCTTAATTTGATCAATGCTATACATCCTTCAGAATGCATCTCTCCTTGGACAGAATTTGGAATACCTTGGCTCAGAATGTACAATCTTTTAGTCCAGACTCCCACAACCCTGTCTATAACAAGTCTACCTTAAGGATGAATCCAGTACTGATTCCAGTGAGGTTGGCCAGTTATTGAGATGTTGGATTGATTTATTTCCCCCTGCACTTTCCTCTGTGAAGCAAGTGCAAGTTTGCCTAAGTCGCAACGATCACCAATTTTCCGTAAAAATATTAACCAAACACACTGAGAAACGGTCCGTGTGACTCTATCTACTGCTTCAATAAAATTAATAGAGGCAGATATTGACTCTTGCTGCTGCCGTCAGATTTCCACCCACTGCACTCCAAACAATGAAATGACACTAAATTCATTTAAAGCAAACGTGCAGCATAGCTCTTTTAAACAATACCTAATTTAATTTCGGTGTTTGGAATGCAGCAATTGGAAATTATTAATACTCTCATCTAATGTTGGAAATTGATCATTCAACTATAAATTATTAGCATATCCAAGCCTCCCAAACAGCCAAAAGCTCTGTCATTTACATTTGCCTGAAAATGGCAAAAGCCACTCAGAAGGATGAGAGGCTTTTCCTCATTCCATCCCTGAGTTGCTGCCCTGGTTTGCTTTTTCCTGCCTTTCACTCCTGATGAATTCAGGTTTAACCCCTGCTAACTGGGCAAAGAGGCACCTTTTACCATGGTGATTCTCTTTATTTAGCAGGGGGAGAGTAACTGGCCCTATCCACCCCCAGCACAGTACTTCCAGTGACTGTTGCTGGTGTGTGTCTTATGTTTCTTTTTAGAATGTGAGCCCTTTGGGGACAGGGAGCCATCTTATTGTTTGTTATTTCTCTTTGTAAACCGCCCTGAGCCATTTTTGGAAGGGCGGTATAGAAATTGAATTAATAATAATAATAATAACCAGAAGAATTTCTCAAATTCATTCTAGAACTGGAGCGTGTGCTGTTTGGAACAAACATTCCGCTCTGTGCGTTTGCATCTTTTCCCCTGTTTGGTACCTGCCAGGGCAGCCCTTTCATGAGACAAAGTGAGGCAATTGCCTCAGGTGGTGGATTCATGGGACATCAAGATTTTCCTGCCACCATCAGAGAAGCTCGTTGCAAAGAAGCATAAGGAAGAAGAGGAGGCTGCTGTAAACTTTCCCTCCTCCCTGCCCCCCTGCATCACTTTCAAAGCTCGCAAAGGTTGGTTGCACACAAGGAGCATCATTCAACGTGAGCAATGTTAATCTGGATGGCAGCCTGCCATTTTTTAGAATGATTTTAAAAATGAACAGTGTTTGTTTTAATGCTCCTTCCATATGACAAGCTGCTTCCAGCCAGAGATCTGACATGCAGCCCGCTTCTAGTGACAGCTGGTTGCAACAGCATGCCAGTTGTGCAGTGTTGTTGTAGAGCTGGGGTTCTCAACCTTGGGTCCCCAGAGGGTGTTGTACTACAATGCCCATCATCCCCAAACACAATGGCCTTCAGCTCATAGTCTATGGAATTTGCTGCCACAAGTTGTGGTGATGGCTACTGGCTTAGATATCTTTATCAGGGATCATATACATTCATGAAGGACAAATCAATCAATGGCTACTAGTCCCAATGGCAGTGTAGAACCTCCATATTCAGGGGCAGTTCATCCTGGAATCCTAGTTACTGGGGCTTCTTTTGCGTTCTTATGTTCACTCTGCCCCATTCATCATCATTATTTTTCCAAGGGCTGGCACAGCGAGCCTTAGGATTGGGTCATTAAGCGACTCACTGTGGAACGCTTGCAATGTTTTGATCCGGTGAACCTTGAGACCGCTGCGCTTGTGAATGGCTTGATTGCATGTAGAAAGCTTAAGGCAACGGGACACGCCCTGAATCAACATGAAGGGTTTTTAATCGTAAACTTGGTGACATAAGGACAAATGCCGAAATCTTAGGACCAAATTATGTCTAATTGCTGGGCAACGGGAGACACACCACTTAACTGCCAATTTGCATATGGGGGAAGGACACACGCTGCATTGTTTTAAACAAGTTTACCAAACATATCATTAGCAACAAGCACCAGCCACCTTTTGGGGTGGGTTTTTGTTTTTTGTTTTTTGGTTGTTAATTCTTAATTAGAGCTCCACTCAGCGTTGAACAGGCCAACTTCATCCTCCTCCAGTGAGTGCTTCTTTATCAGAAGATTATAGAAGCACACTGTCCACAGGGGGGAAAGATCAAATACAAGTGGAAGCAGCCAGTTGGTCAGACAGGATGGAGATCAGAGGGAAAGAAGCTGGAAACTCCCATTTATGAATCACGACCAACATTTAAAGACAGGAGTGCTTGGAGGGAACCCCATAGCTGGAGCCAAATGAGCATCCATTGCATTGCAGAGATCAGAACAGCTTGAAGCGGGAAATGAAACCTTTCCTAACCAGGGAGCTTTGCAAGAAATGCTAATGTGCTTTGTAGCTTATGAGAGGATCTTCTGCCTATTTCCAAAAGAGCCGGGAATGTGCTGATCATTTTTGCATAACTACAGCAACTGTCAGCTAGAGAGAGGTTCTGACAGACTTTGGAAACCCGCAGATACAAAAATTTCACAAATATCTGAGGAGGAAAGGGCAGAGGCGTAACTATAGGGGGGGCAGGGGGGGCACGTGCCCCGGGCGCCATCTTTTCTGGTCACGTGGGGGGCGCCGCCATGACCAAATTTTTAATTTTTTAAAAAAATTTTTGTTAATACAAATGTTTCCTGCTCAGTGCAGCAGCGCTGCAGCAGTCAAGGGAGCGCGTCGGTGCCCCCTTCCCCACAAGCGGTCCCTTCCACGCCTCCTGCGCCCCCCCCCATTGCTTTGCTGGCGCCTGGCAGCCAGTTATTGGCCCTGCTTGGCAGCGGCAGCGGGCGCTTGTGAGGAAAAACCTAAGTATAATGTAGTATGTTGGGGGGGCGGCGGTGGGGGGCGCCATTTCAGTGCTTGCCCCGGGCACCGTTTTCCCTAGTTACGCCTCTGGGAAAGGGGGCGGGCACACACACACACACACACACACACACACACACACACACACACACCGACCGCATCAAATATAAGTCTATGGAGTGGAATGTTTTCAGACTCAGAGGACAGTTAACAAACAAACAGGTGGGTGGAGCTAATGCAACTTAGTGGCAGGAAGACTTGAACAAAAAGAGAGGGAAATTTCTCAGCTTGAAGAATACTCCCTCAAGGCAGTCACAACCCCTTCCTCTTCTGAGGGGGAAAGGCTCCTAAACATTTCACTATCCTCAGGCACAGGTTCAGGAAACAATGCACACCCAGGATATACTGCAACATTTTGATCCAGTCCCTGCTTGTTCCCCATATTCCTCTGGTTCACTCTGCCGTGTGTTTCATTTCTCCCTAGTCCCAGGTTAACTAGAAGTTCTAAAGATAATTTCAGAATTAGAATATGTGATGTTTGCAACAGTACCCAGGTCTTTCTGCTCATTTGCTTCCTGTTCCCTCCTGCATGTCACTGACATGCACCTGTGCAGGAGAACACTTCAAAGAAGCAGCAGCCTCTGTGCAATTGTACAAATGATTGCATCAAAATTCTTCTTGTGTGGTGCTTTACTAATAAGCACATGCACTTCTGCATTGGGTAAAACATTATGTCTTGGGTGCAGTTATTTTATTTATTTGTCACATGTGTACACCACCCCAACGCTTCGTCTCTGGGCGGTTAACAACAACATAACAACAGTTACTATATGCATTCAAATCCATCAGTATTGCTTGTCTGCAGTGATTTCTCCGTGAACACACATGCATCGGTAATGCAGTGGGTAGGAGATATGAATGAACAAAAGAAACTGAAAAGTGGTGGCAAACTGCACATAGACAAGTGATCTGCACCAAGTCAGGAGAAATAGGGGGGGAAATAGAGGATTCCTTCCTAACACATCAGTTGCACCAGGTATTAGTCCAAACCCCAGGGAGAAATTCCAAGGAGAATTATAGAAGCATCTGTAATCGACAGGTGGAGGGGAAAGTGTCAGTTCTTAGGACCAGGCCCCCTTTCAAAAGTGACCTTTGCAGGTAGCACAGGACAGGCAGGAGGGAGGGTTGCCAGCAGCCGCCTCCTCTCTCCTTGTGTTTCTTGTCAGCTTTGCTAGGGGTGTGTGGAGAGAGGCAGTGCTGGCAACGTTTGCAACCACCAGGGCAGTCCCAAAGGACTGCTCTGAGGGCAACAAGGGGCATCTTGCTGTCATGCTGCCACCCCAGTCATCTGCCCCCTGAGGCAGCCACCTCACCTCGCCTCATGAAAGCACCGCCGATGCTTGGCTTCAGCTCTCACCCATAGCTTGTCTCCTAATCCAAATGCCTGGCTTCCCTGCTACATTTTGACCCTTAGCTTTGATGTTAACTCCTGATTAGTTTCGTGACCACCCAGTTCCTGGTCTGTTCCCTTGCTCCTGGTTCTCTGGTCCTGACCTAAGGCTCCAGTCTACCTGCTAGTGAGTGCCTACAAGCCAGGAATGGCCTCCTGCTCCTCCTCCTCCTCCTCCTCCTCATCTTCACCATGGCCACCCAGTGGACCCAAAGGCTGTGACTGCTACTCATCCTCTGCTGACTGAGGGCATTGTCTAGCCCTCTGTATGTGCCTGGAAAGCTAACAAATCAGCTGCAATTTAGGAAGCTCTCATGTGTGCAACCTGTGGCAAGCCTCCTTCTGAGAAACCTCTTACTCAGTCCATCTAAGTTGCAGGGAATGATGCAAAGCCACCCGCTATCCTTGTTGTCCAAGCGGAGCAAAAGCACAACAGGAGAAGAGCCCTGCTGGGTTGGGACCAGGTTCTATCTAGTCCAGCATCCTGTTTGCCACAGTGGCCCACCAGATGCCTCTGAGAAAGCCACAGGCAAAAAGCGAGGGCATGATGGGAGTTATAATAATAATAATAATAATAATAATAATAATAATAATAATAATAATGCCCTCTCTCCTGCTGTTGCTCTCCTGCAACTGGTATTCAAGGGCATCTTGCCTCTGGACCTGGAGGTAGCCTCTAGGCATCAAGACTACTAGCCATTGCTAGACCTGGCTGCCATGAATTGGTCTAAGCCCCTCCAAGCTGATGGCCATCACCATGTCCTGTGGCAGAGAATTCCACAGATTAATCATGCACTGTGTGAAAAAGCACTTCCTTTTGTCAGTTCTAAATTTAGTTCTGCAAACCTGTGCAAGAGATTGTGCAACTCTGAACATCTGCTCAGCAACACAACCTTCTCATGTGTGTGGATCTTTGTTCGTTGCACTGGCACAGGCGTTCCCAACCTGTGGTCCTCCAGATGTTGCTGAACTACAACTCCCATCATCCTCAGCTATAATTTTTTGTGACTGGGGAAGGTGGGAGTTGTAGTTCAGCAACACCTGGAGGACCACAGGTTGGGAACTCCTGCACTAGCACAACATTCTTCTGGATATCAGCCACTTACTAGGGAGTAAGCCCCTCTGAACATGGGTGACTCATGATAAGTAAATGTGCATAGGATTGTGCTGCAAATGTCCGATTCCCCAGGCAGCTGTTATGGCTTTTGTTTGCACAATTCCTCTTTACAAATGGTAAATCCACTCATTTATATGGCTGGTTTTGCCTCCTGGCTATTCTTGTGTATATAAGACTTGCCTGTATTTTGGGGGAGCGAGAGGGGAGCAAGGGTCAAGAGAGATGGAAGCAGGGAGAAAAACTGGGCTGAAAGCATTAATCAGAATTTAATCAGAGTGGCACCCTGTCAAAAAGGCTGTTTGGTGCTGATAGCATTGTCGTAAGCAATCTACATACATCTCTTCATTCAGGCGGCGAGGTAAGATTAGTTCCTTCACAATAAGTCATTTGTCTGTGGTGTTATTTAGTGGAGACCCTTAATTAAATGGCCTCAACCCCTCTATTGAGATGCTGCAATATTAATTTTAATCTGCTAATGAATCAATTGATCGGTTTAAAAAAATGACATTTTGAAAAAGACAGGAAAAGACCTTGCACCACGTGAAGCACTTGGCTGTCCTAGGAAGGAGGACAGCCCAAATCTTACCAATCTGTTTTTGTGGCCAAATGCAAAACAGGCAGATGCAGTGGCATCCTTTAACTGGACCATGGAGTAAGGGCGTCCACCTGGGGCCAGGTGGCTCATTGTAAAGGAGAGAAGGGTTCCGTCACGCCAGCACAATCTCAAGGACAGACAGGGCTTATGGATGGCTGCACCCAAGATGAGATCTGTGGCTGATATCCTGAATAACAAAGCGCTTGAGGAACGAGCAAAGTTGCGTTAGTGCAAGGAGATTGCATAGCTGGGCAAAACATAGTCCATGTGCCAAGCCCCCCAATTTTGGCCATTGGTACCATCTTAGGATAGCCACCTAATGGTGCAATGGGGAAACGACTTGACTAGCAAGCCAGAGGTTGCTGGTTTGAATCCTCGCTGGTCTGTTTCCCAGACTATGGGGAACACCTATATTGGGCAGCAGCGATCTAGGAAGATGCTCACAGGCATCGTCTCATACTGTGTGGGAGATAGCAATGGTAACCCCCCCCCGTATTCTACCAAAGACAACCACAGGGCTCTGTGGTCACCAGGAGTCAACACCGACTCGATGGCATACTTTACCTTTACCATCTCGGGATGAATGCTCACAGTGGTTTATGGCAAGATCTACCCGCATCTAACAGAGATGGGAAACGGGTGATAGCATTGTTGCACTTGCAGCTTTCTATGAGTGATCACCCCTTCTTTATTCTTTACTTATTCAAACAATAAGGGTAAAATTGCAGTAATCATTGCACAGAGGAAAGACTTTGAGTCAGGGTCAGAGTAACAAGGGACAAATTGTTATGCTGTCTCCATGGTGTAATCTTTGGAGGACATTCCTTCCCATTTTCATTCTCCTGACAACATTGATAAAATTCTGTAGTCATTTTCAAGGTCATTCACACAAGTGAAAACTGGGTAGGACAAGTGTGTGTTTGGGAGCTGTGTGTGTTTCCAATTTTTGGTTGTGTGGGAGTAAACAATTAGGTAGGAGGAGGGAGAGGTGATTGTGTGGAATCAAGATAGGAGGAAAAGCTGGGTAGGGCAGCTTTTCTGCCTACCTTGGTCAAATACTAGGTATGAAAGCTGAGTCCTACCCTATGCCCCCTGATAGCTCACAGAGACTTCAGGGTAAATTCAGCCAATATGTGAACACACACCTCCATTCTGGAGAAGATGCGAACTAAATGCAGCAGCCAGGTTGGTCTCTGGGTCATCTTGGAGAGACCATATCACTCCTATCTTAAAAGATCTACACTGGCTGCCAGTAAATTTCTGGGCAAAATAAAAGGTTTTGGTTCTAACCTATAAAGCCCTAAACAGCTTGGGCCCTGGGTATTTAAGAGAACATCTTCTTCGCTATGAGCCACACTTCCCACTGAGATCATCTGGAGAGGTCCGTCTGCATTTGCCACCGGCTCGTCTGGTGGCTACTCAGGGACGGGCCTTCTCCGTTGCTGCCCCGAGGCTTTGGAATGTGCTTCCTAGTGAAATAAGAGCCTCCTCATCTCTGACAACTTTTTAAAAGGCAGTCAAGACACATTTGTTCACCCAGGCTTTTAATTAGCTATTGTTTTAATCATGTGTTTAATAGTTTTAACTATTAATTTAATAACTTTAATAAATAATAATAATAATAATAATAATAATTATTATTATTATTTAATAAATTTTAAATCATTGTAATGTTCTAACCGTTTTATCTGTTGTTTTTATTGTTTTGTTGTAAACGGCCCAGAGACTTGCGTTTTGGGGGGTATACAAATGTGTAGTGTAAAATAAAATAAAATAAAATAAAATAAAATAAAATAAAATACCAGGTGTGAAAAATCTCCAGGTTTGAGAACCCACCATTCAGCTAAATGTGCAGTTTCGCCTTTCATGGTCTCAGGAGACATGCAGAACTTTTCCCACTCAGCTGCCAGCCGGAGTCGAAGAAGAGGACAGCCACGTGGCAGCAGAATCTGCTTTGAGCAAATAGATCAAGTTCTTATTAGATCAGTACAAAGAGAAGAGGAAGGCAATGAGTTATAAAGTAAGGAGCTTTTTAGCAATTATTCCAAGACAATCAATCTTGGCAGATCTTGAACCCACTTCAGGATGCACATCCCAAACTCATCCTGCCTTCCTCCTGCAACTCAAATGCCTGCGAATCTTGCGAGTGACTTTCGGCCTCCTGATATTTTTATTCACCTCACACTCTGAGGAGCTCACTGACTGGAATTCAATAGAAACTGTTCTCTGTGTGAAAGTAATTTCAGAAAGTAATCTAGTTTATGGAAATGAAAGGCATCAAAACACAAAAAAAGCCCACTGTTTCCGTACAAGTGCTCAGCTTCAAATATTTGACATGGAAATTTATCTAATCCCTCTGGGGCACGCAGGTTTCACAAGTGTTAACGTCTTCCGAAATGAATTTCACAAATGTTTATTTGGGATTCCCAGGCATACAAATAATTGAGAATATCTCGGCATCTCGCGGAATCAGTCTTAATGATAGAGATCTCAGATGGCTCAGAAGGTTAAAGGGTATGAATTTTAATTGAGGAACAGAGAAGATGCCATTTTTCAATCGTTCCTCACACTTGCTGAGGGTAAATAGCATTCGGCACTTCTCCAGCCTCCCAGCCTCTGCTTTTCTCTGATGCTTAGGGAAGAGAATGCAGCACTTGTCACGTTTTAGGAGAAGGAGTGAGAAGCTTGAGGAAGACGGGTGAAGCAGGTCAGGCTCGAGAGGAAGACTTTTGACAATTCAGAAACACAAACAAGGGTAACTGTAGCCTTATCTGCCTGCTATGCTCAATGAATGTACAGTCGGCGTATAGTGGCTGACATCTTGATGAATGTAGTGTGGATGATGCATCAGAAAGATGTGTCCATGCTGTGGAGAGCTTCCCCATTATTGTTGTGCACAGTGGAAGGAAGTGAAATTTGAAGATCTGCTCGGCCTCCAGAAATGTTCTGTGGCACCCAAAAATATGTCCCTGAAGGCTATGTGACTCTTGGAGATATATTTTTCTGAAGGCAGAGGAGATAATGGAAATTTACTCCCCCCGTGGCATGCCAGATGCTGCACAGCTAGGACAACTCTCTGTAGTAGGGTGGGTCTATCTTCCTGGTGCGGCTTTCATCCGGATGTCAATCCGTATTCATATACAGATTTGTATGTACATAAAGTATGTATGTACATACACATTATGTTCAACATTCATAAAGCAATATACTTCCTATCTGTACTCTGTATTTGAGGGGGGATGTACCCAGGCCTACTTTTACAATGAATGTCTGTACCGTCATTCACACAAAAATATGTATATGTGTTCAGACGCCTGTACACATGCATAATGCAATGAGGTTGTTCACATGACCAAAGGAGAGGGAGCTTGGGGGAAAGCAGGATCCTACCCAACTTCCCAGAGATGATCTGCACATCTCTGAGACTCCACCACTCACATACCCACACAATCGGTGTGGTGGTGATGGATGCCTGCAACCTTGGAGAAGCCACTGCCAGTCCGTGTAGACAATACTGAGCTAGATGGACCTATGGTCTGACTCAGTATATGGCAGCTTCCTATGTCCCTATGCCCAAAGTGGGATTGGGAGGAAGAAGTCCTCCTGCATCCCACAATGCACTGTGCAGGCAGTGGAGAGGCAGCCCTTGCCAGTGCAGCAGGACTCCTCTCCCTGGCCATGCTGCACTCAGGACTCTATGGAATGCACTCCCTAGTGAAATAAGAGCCTCCCCATCTCTGACAGCTTTTAAAAAGTCTTTCAAGACACATCTGTTCACCCAGGCTTTTAATTAACATTGTTTTAATGGTTTTAATGTTGTTTTAAAATATTCTTATTAAAAAATTTAACTAATGTTTTACTTTGTTTTTATTTTGTTGTAAACTGCCCAGTCATAGGTTTTGGGCGGTATAAAACTATGTTAATAAAAATAATGAATAAAATATGGCCGCCATTCCCAGGGGCCATTTTCAGAGCTCCAATGCTGCAGATGACCAGAAAGTGAGATAGGACAGACTCCTTTCCCCTCCTACCTCATGTTTTGCCAGGGAAGCAGATCTGGGTTACCTGAGTCTGCAGCCGCTGCATTTGGGAGTCCTCTTGGTCTCCCAGACGAGCTGCTTAGGGAAACTCTCCTACCAAAGCAGCTCCTTTGGTGCAAAAGGGATCACCGTCTGAATAGGACCTGAGATGAAAGGGGGTGGAAGGTAACGCTTCCTATTATTATTATTACATTTATATCCTGCTCTTCCTCCAAGGAGCCCAGAGCGGTGTACTACATACTTAAGTTTCTCTTTCACAACAACCCTGTGAAGTAGGTTAGGCTGAGAGAGAAGTGACTGGCCCAGCATGTATCATGGCTGAATGGGGATTTGAACTCGGGTCTCCCCAGTCCTAGTCCAGCACTCTAACCACTACACCACGCTGCAGCCTGACTAGAGCCAAGGGAGCTGTGCTGACCTCCTGTCTGCCTGTGCCAATGCACTTCATTGCCCTGCCCTGTGCTATCTCCAGACACAGCCATTATCAGCAGAGCTAAACATGGCTCTCAAGGAGAGATCCTCCCTGCAACTGAAAATGCGGCACACCCACAATTCTTAATTCTGGAGATACATACTGCACAGCGGCGGTATATCAGCCTAATCACGTGGCATGTGTGCAATATAGGTATGTCCTGCGAGTTGTGCAAGTGAAAAATGTGCAACTTTCACAAATGGCACAGACACAGTGCTACTAGGCTGTTCAGTATGCCAACCAGCATCTCCTCCCATTCAGCATTTGTCTCTGTTGACAACCACTGTATTCATGGAGAGCGGAGGCTACAGGCCATGTTGGCACCAGCTGTGGGGCTAGCTGTCACTAGGTCCCCATGGTCACTATAGATATGTACAGCATACATGGTTATATAGTGACTGAACAGGCTCCATCTGAGTCTAGCCTGTCCACTCTGTCTACTCTGGCTGGCCAGCATCAAGTGGCTGGCCAACGTCTCCACCAGAGTCTTTCCCAGTCACTACCTCTGAGCCCTTTCAACAGGAGATACTGGGAGTTAAATGCCAGACCTCCTGCATGCTCCACCACTGAGCTATGCCCCTCCCCTAAAAAAGAAAGAGAACAAAGTTCCTTTGGGTGGCACCCATTTTGGTTCGTCCTCGATGGGTGTTAGGGACAGTGTCAGGCCGGCTCCTGTGAAGCTGAGGGAAGGGTGAGGCAAAGACATAAGAAAAAGTCTTTGTGTGGATCATTTAGTCCCACATCCTGTTTCCAACACTGACCAGCCAGGTACCTCCGAGAAGCCCACAATTCTTTGCTGTGCTGGGTATTTTTTGGTCCTTGGACAGTGGTTCTATTATAATTTGTTTTGGGAGTCCTAAATTGTAAGCAGCTTTGATCAGCTGGGAAAAAAGAGCCGATAAATATTAATATAAATAAAGCAGAATGAGAATCATGTTTATCAATGGTCCACAGGCTTTTGGTTTACCCAACTTACAAGCAGACCACTAGTCCTAAGAATAAATTAATGTAAAAAATGATAAAACACTTCTCCAACAGCTGAACAAGTAAATCCTAATTGCATTCAACACAACTAACAAAGATTAAATGACTGGAAACAACCAGTACCCTCTGACAACTCAGTATTATTTGTGAATCTTAACAGCTGAAAATGAAGGTTTTGCTACCGCCTCTGTTGCATATCCATAAGCAGGAAGGATCTATAACATTCCAACAGCCTCCTGGTATAAGTAAATTCTGGGTTCTTGACCTTGATTGCAGGTCATAAGGGAAAACAGAGGATGGGGAGAATGTCACGACTGGGGCTACAACTTCCAGAGTGTGTCCAAATGCTGAACCAGAAGAAAGGAGCTCCAGCAGATCAGAACTGCTACCAGGTTCACTCACCATCCAGATAGCTGGACATGCTACTTCCATTGAATCATTCTCCTGTGATTTAGGGCCTCCCCAGAAGGAGAAGAAAAGCTCTGGGGAAATAGCAGCACTAGGTTGCGAATATGAATACATATACGACAAATATTTGTATACCGCTTTTCAACAGAAGTTCCCAAAGTGGTTTACACAAACAAACAAAATGGCTCTTCTGACCCCAAAGGGCTCACAATCTAAAAAGAAACATAAGATAGACACCAGCAACAGTCACTGGAGGGATGCTGTGCTGGGGACGGGTAGGGCCAGTTGCTCTCCCCCTGCTAAATATAAGAGAATCACCACTTTTAAAGGGTGCCTTTTTGCTCAGTGAGGCTCTGACCATACAGCACCAGTTATGTATAGCGCTAGCTCAATATCTGAAAAAGTCTTTAAAAGTGCAGAATTCTGGTTGGAGGCCTCCCCCGCCACTTGTCTGTTGACATTGCTTTACTTTTGTTTTGTTTTTCTAATGCAATATTTTAACTCCAAAGTTCACCTGCTAATCCTTAAGCTGCTGATAGACCACTATCTATAGGATGGGATTTGTGATTTTCTCATTATTATTATGTATTGTTCTTGCCGGGTATTCTGTATTAATATTTATAAATGCTAGGGAAGTGATCCATTCATTCATATATATATATATATATATATATATATATATATATATATATATCCCATTCATTTCTGCATTCAAAAACTGTATCCACTATAGTCGATTACATTTTTAGACAGCAACAAGAAGATGAAATGATTTCCTAAACGATCCCATTTATGCCCGTTGGGGATTGCTTCTTCATGCATGTTTGTATACATCAAATGTCTTAGGTATGACCTTATCATACGATTAGGAGTTGCCCATCCAATATGCAGCTGGCAATTTCAGATCAATACATGAATGTCAATCTTCCCCACCGCTGCTCCTGTCCATGTGGGATGGAAGAATGAACGGAGGAAGGAGAGGGGTGAGGAAAGAAAGTTGAAGCAAAGATGAAGTTAAGGAAAGGAGAAGCCAAGGAGAAAGGAGGACTGACTGGGTGGGCTTGGGCCCCACAGCCTCCTCTACTGTCGAGGGGCACTTCCACGCTCTCAACTCCTCCATCTAGCCCTCTGCTGCCAGAGATCTCCCAACATGCACTGCACAATCTGTACTTTAGGAAGGACACTGATAAACGGGAATGAATTCAGAGGCGGGGAGCAAAGATGGCGAGGGGGGGGACTGAAAAGCAACTCCCACGTAGAAGGGTGGGATGGATCATTCCAGGGAAAGAAGTCCAAGGGGAGACGTGATAACTCTCTTCAGAAATCTGAAATACCTTCACACAGAAGAAGCAGAGTTCTTGTCCATCGCTCCTGAGGGCAAGACCAGAACCAATGGGTTGAAAGGACAAGGAAGCAGATTTAGAGGCTGTTTCCATGTGCAGCCTGAGCCCAGGCTCCGGAGACCTACCCCCACTCCACCCCAGCCCGGGCAAGGCTGTGTGTGTGAAGCACCAGGATCGGGCCCCGATCTCGGCACTGCTGCCCCTGTGCCAAGCCCGAGTTGTTAACCTGGCGTCTGGGCGACCGTCGCCAAATTATATGGCTCCCCCCGGCCCACCAGTAGTGAGCCGGGGTGGGGGGGAAGCAGCCACGCTGAGCTCGGCGGCTGCTCTAACAAGAGCATCCACCGCACTCGTAGTGCAGGGCACCCTGGGATGCTGGAGCGGGGAAGTCCTCTCTCTTCCAGCTCCTGCCGCCACCCCGCCACTGTTCGTGTGGGCGCACAATGGGATGCAGAGGAGGGCAGCTGCTGCCAGTCATCTGCCAGGGAAGGCAAGTGAGCTCCCGCCTTCCCCACAGCTCTTTGCAGCGGCCACCGGAGGTGGTGTGAAAGAGCTCTTAAGTCTAGAGAATAGGAAGAAGCTCCTGACTGCAAGAGCAATTTGACAGTGGAACAGCCTGCCTCATGGGCTCTTCTTGGCTGAGGATTTTTAAAGAGAGGCTGGAAGGCCATCTGTCAGGGAGGTGTAGCCGTTTCCTGCATTTAGCAGAAAGCTGGAGTAGGAGACCTCCAAGGCCCCTTCCCAGACTGTAATTTTATTATTCTCTGCCATGGTGCACTCACCTCTGCCGCCACTTCTTGTCTTCTTGCTCTCTGCTGGATTTTTAAAAGAAAGCGTGAAGCAGAAGAGTGGTGTCCCAGAGCGTCACTCAGGAAACACTCTAGGCCAGGGTTTCTCAACGTTGGGTCTCCAGCTGTTATTGGACTTCAACTCCCATAATCCCTAGCCCCAGTGGCCTTTGGTTGGGGATTATGGGAGTTGAAGTCCAATAACATCTGGGGACCCACCGTTGAGAATCCCTGCTCTAGGCCACCTCTCCTCTCCTTCACTCTTTCGAAAAAATGGTGCGAGTGTACCACCAAAAAGAAGAGAAGTGAAGGCGTGCCTAGTCCTATTGGGAAAGCAAGACTTGGGTCTACTCTGTATGCATGATGAGATTCTCCTTTAAAATGTGCATCACACACACCCAGCTGTCAAGACAGCAGATGGTATGGCCCATAGCTGACTTTACATATGGTGTAATCGGGAGAGGGGAGGGTAAATTTCTTTGAAGTAGAAGACACCAGCTGACCTTCAGAGCATGGAAGCACCACTGCAGCGAGAGAAGAGCCTATCAAAAATTCCCAATTAACTGCACCAATGCACTGGGGAAAGGCCAGTCTGTGACAACCACCCCTTCCTCTGGAAGCCCTCTGTGCCACCCCAAAATATGTCTCCAAGATTGCACAGCCCTCAAGGACATGTTTTCAGATGACACAGAGGGCTTCCTGAGGAAGGAGAGGGTGTCAAAAACTGTCCCTTTCCTGGTGCATTGGTGCAGTTAATTGGGAAGTTTGGCTAGGCTGTTCTCTCACTGCATCAGTGCTTCTGTCCTCTAAATGTCAGCCACCATATTTTATTGTATTTATTTTGATTTGTGCTATCCACCCTGAACCTTTGAGATGGGCAGGCTATGAGTCTAAGTAAATATAAACCCCGAATTGGCTTTTAGCCTACGAGCAACGATGGCCTCTTTATGAATATCTGGAAAACTCCCAAGTTCTTTCAATGGTGGCTACGTCTGTAAATAAATAATAATTAGAAAAGAGATTGAATTTCTGCCATGGGCACCTTTGCAGTACAAGCAAGAAAGAGAATACCTGAGTGGTTGGAGCAATCAACACACAAGATCGGATTCATTGGACAGTTTCAGCACCACCACAGGGGCTGCTAATCTGAGATGATTTTATGCGGAGGGAAATGGAGTTTACCAATGACTTTGGACGGAAGCCCATAAGAACAAAAGCCACTCCTCCAGGGAGTGGAACAACAATAGATAGATAGATAGATAGATAGATAGATAGATAGATAGATAGATCTGCCTGAGCGAGTTTTGTTCTTTCTTGTCAACACATTTTCTTTGTGTTGTCTCTTTAACAGGGAACATTACATAAAACAACTGCATTGTTTTATAAAAGGTTCTAAAGTAGCCATTCATGGCCCACAGTCCTGTTTGTTTGGTTTCTCCACAGGTGCTGATTTCTTTCATATCCTTGGATTTTTTTCTTCTTCTCTCGGACTTGGGCAGATAAAGCTTTTCTGCTCACTGAATCGGAAAACTGGACTGTCGTGCCTAGAGTTGCCCTGAAGCATTAACCAATACCTGATACTTTAGAAGAGAAACACATTCACTTCCCAGTGAAGTACCCAGTGGTGAGGTCTCTCAGTGGGAGCATCAGTTTACCCCCTAAAGCAAGGCGATTGATTGCTTTCATTAGCTTACCTTTCCCAACTGCAAACATGGTGATTGGTCAACAATGACCCCATCTACCATTTCGCCCCCACTCACAATGTCTTGTCCTGAAAGCAGAGTTGGGTTGGCTTACTGGGTGGGGATCAGGATGCTAAAGCGGCCAATATCATCAAACAGCCTTTTTTTAAAGGGTGGGGCTATTTTGTGGAAATCTATATCTTTCTGGGGAGGAAATAAAAATGCTTGTGCTGCAATTTTGCAAGCCTACACACCTTAAGTGGTGCAGTGGAGAAATGCTTGACTAACAAGCAGAAGGTTGCTAGTTCGAATCCCCACTGGTATGTTTCCCAAGACTATGGGAAATTCCTCTATCGGGCAGCAGAGATACAAGAAGATGCATCATCTCATATTGCACGGGAGATGACAATGGTAAACCGCTCCTGTATTCTACCAAAGAAAAGCACAGGGCTCTATGGGCGCCAGGAGTCGAAATTGACTTGATGGCACACATTACCTTTACCTTACTGAAGTGCAATTCATATTGAAAATAATGTCTGTTTAAAAAAAAAATTATTGAGACATTAAACTTAAAATATATGGTTTGCAAACATAGTAGCTTTCCCAAAACATCAAAAGCAATGTCTATTTTGGTCTTGAAGTCTCCAGTACAAATATGTTTGAAATGAAGCAGCTTTGGAAATTATATCAATTAATGGTTGTGCTAGATACTGGCCACCTTAAGTGGCGCAGTGGGGAAATGCTTGACTAACAAGCAGAAGGTTGCCGTATGTTTCCCAGAATATGGTATGGGAAACACCTATATTGGGCAGCAGCAATATAGGAAGATGCTGAAAGGAATCATCTCATACTGCATGGGAGGAGGCCATGGCAAACCCCTCCTGTCTTCTACCAAAAGAAAACCACAGGGCTCTGTGGGCGCCAGGGGTCGAAATTGACTTGATGGCACACTTTACCTATACCTTAGATACTGCCAAGTTAGAAGCAAGTATCTCAGGTCTGGGGATGTGGTAAGCTGTCAGGGTTACAGGTTGGGGCATCTCCCTAGGTCAGGTGCTCTCAACACTGGGCATTTAAGAGAGTGTCTTCTTTGCCATGAGCACCACCGCCTGCTAAGATCAGCCAGAGAAGTTCGCTTGCGGCTGCCACTGACTCGTCTGGCGGCTACTCGGGGACGGGCCTTCTCCGTTGCAGGCCCTGGACTTTGGAATGTGCTCTCTGTTGAAATAAGAGCTGCCCCATCTCTGGCAACTTTTTAAAAGGCACTGAAGACGCATTTGTTCACCCAGGCTTTTAATTAGATATCACAGTTTTAACATTTTTAATATTGGGTTTTACATGTTTTACATGTTTTTAATGGTTAATTGATTTGATGTTTTAAATGATTTTAATTGTAAACCTCCCAGATGCATGTTTTAGGCGGTATAGAGATATTTTAAATGAATGAATGAATGAATGAATGAACAAACAAACACTGGGCCAACCATTGTGGCTAGAGATGATGGGAGTTGTAGTCCAACAACATCTGAGACCCTAGTTTGGGAACCTGAAAGCCATTGTAGCTGGGGATGATGGGAGACCCAATATTGTCCGAAGACCCAAAGTTGAGAGCCTGTCTTTAAAGGCTGGGTGTTATTGGTTCATCTAGCCCAATATTGTCTGATCTGATTGGCAGAAGAGCTCTTTCCCAGAACCACTACTGGTCTTGTGGTCACAGGCATGACTTGTCACCTTAGCTAAGCAGGGTCCACCCTGGTTGCATATAAATGTGAGAACTGCAAGATATTCTCCTCAGGAGATGGAGCTGCTCTGGGAAGAGCAGAAGGTTTCAAGTTCCCTCTCTGGCTTCTCCAAAGATAGGGCTGAGAGAGATTCCTGCCTGCAACCTTGGAGAAGCCGCTGCCAGTCTGTGAAGACAATACTGAGCTAGATAGACCAATGGTCTGACTCAGTATATGGCAGCTTCCAATGTTCCTAAGCCCACCCCTGTATGGAACGGGACTTACTTCCATTTCAGCATAGGGAAAGATTGCAGACAAAAAAGGAACATACAAGTCGGCAGAAAACCATCCTATCCGTTGCTAGTATCCATGACAAATGGAACCTTCATGTACAGGGGCACCATGCCTCAGAATAGCAGGTGCCGAGGTCGTCAGGGGATGGAGACGCGGGATGAAGCCGCTCTGGGAAGAGCAGAAGGTTCCAAATTCCCTCCCTGGCAGCATCTCCAAGCTAGGTCTGAGAGAGTCTCCTGCCTGCAACCTTGGAGAAGCCGCTGCCAGTCTGTGAAGACAATACTGAGCTAGATGGACCAATGGTCTGACTCGGTATACGGCAGCTTCCTATGTTCCTAGAGACACTAGGAATGTGGGGACTTTGGCACCTGAAGACCTAATGGCTACACTCCCAGATCAGCATGTCATGCTCAAACACAGTCAGTCTCAAACGCAAGAGGTCTTCCCACAATATGTATTTCCTGCATAAGCACATTTATTTTTCTACATTTATATCCCGCTCTTCCTCCGAAGAGCTCAGAGCAGTGTCCATGCTTATTTTTATCCTCACAACAGCCCTGTGAGGTAGGTTAGGCTGAGAGATACTCATGTATCTCTCATGAGTCACCCAGTGAGTTTCATGGTTGAATGGGGATTCGAACTCGGGTCTTTCCTGCTGGATCAGGCCAAAGGCCCATCTAGTCCAGCATCCTGCTTCATACAGTGACCCACCAGGTGCACCTGGGGACACAGAAATATAGGGACCTGTCTTCTACCGAATCAGACCGTTGGTCCATCTAGCTCAGTATTGTCTACACTTACTGGCAGCAGGTCTCCAGGATTTCAGATGGGTTCTCCCCACCCAGCCCTACCTGGAGATGTTGGGGATTGATCCTGGGGCCTTCTGCATGCTCTGCCACTGAGCTAAAGCCCCACCCCAAAGGTGGCGTACATGAGTCTCCCACCCAGGCTCTGACCACACCAAGACCTGTTTTGCTTCCGCAGTCTTGTGCACCATTCGTTTTGGGAAGCCCACAAGTGGGGAGTCAGTCCAGTGAAGGGAACGGCTCGAATCCCACATGAGTATTTTGTCAAATGTGGCCGACTACAAGGAGGTCTGGCACAGAACTGACTTGGGGGGGGGATTCCCCCCCCCCATGCAAGGCAGCCCTTGCATTACATTTAAATGCTGCTGCTGTTTTCATCTTGGTTGTACAGACTGTAAAAACGGCAAAAAGACGGGAATAACCGCGCAAACTGCCTCAATTTGTATGTTGGGTTGCAAATGTGAGGGGAGACGGATACAAATAAGAAAGAGATCTGGGCTAAACCGTAGTGGGAATCGGCCCCTCCCTCGGGCAAGCCCCCCCCCCACCCAGGGCTGAGGACACACCAAGGGTCACTGGGGTCAGGCAGCAATAAAAGCCGGACTGGCCCAGCCAGAGAAAGGAGAAGGGAAGGGACCAGCCTGGCTCTGAATAGCAGCAGGCTGCAGCCTTTCTCTTCTCTCAATGAAATCGATGCCTTGGGTGGGACCACTTTCCCTCCCACTTCCCCTGTTCACCAGCGGTTCCTCCCGCCCCTGCAACCTATTCATAAAAGAGCCGGGAGTAAAAGGGCTTGTATTCCCCGCTGTCCCTCGTAATGAGAGGGGAGTGCCCGAGACAGAGAGCTGGGCTCAGATGTCACAGAGATGAGCTCGCGGGCAGGAGTGCCTCCCTTGGCAAGGGGACGGGCTGGTGGCCGGAGCAGGCAGATGCTCAGGCAGTGAAGCTGGGAGGGAAAGAGGCTGCTTGCTGGGAGCTATGACCGCGCGCTGGCTGCTGCGCCCTTTTGTATCTCTGAACTGCTCTGGCTTGCCCACACGAGAACCCACCAAGCCAAGTGCAGCTGACCGGTTGTCCAACGCTGGACATGGAGGCTCCAACAGGCCCATTGTCCAGGGAGAGCCCCTATTTTCTGGAATTTGTCCCTGGGAAATCACTCTCCCGGTTGGGGCCCTCTTTTTGCTCTCTTTTTGCCCCCTGCTAACTGAGCAAAGAGGCACCTTTTTAATGTAATGGTTCTTTGTATTGAGCAGGGGGAGAGTAACTGGTCCTATCCACCCTCAGCACAGGACCTCCTCCAGTGACTGTTGCTGGGGTCTATCTTATGTTTCTTTTTAGATTGTGAGCCCTTTGGGGACAGGGATCCATCTTATTTATTATTTCGCTTTGGAAACTTTTGTTGAAAAGCGGTATATAAATATTTCTCGTTGATGATGATGATGATGATTTTTACATTTATATCCCGCTCTTCCTCCAAGGAGCTCAGAGCGGTGCACTACATACTTACATACATACAGTGCATACATACATACATACATACATACGGTGCACTACATACTTCTCTTTCACAACAACCCTGTGAAGTAGGTTAGGCTGAGAGAGAAGTGACTGGCCCAGAGTCACCCAGCTAGTCTCATGGCTGAATGGGGATTTGAACTCAGGTCTCCCCGGTCCTAGTCCAGCACTCTAGCCACTACACCACGCTGGCTTTATGATGCCTTGTTCAGATGATGTTGTTGATGATGATGATGATGATGATGATGATGATGATGCCTTGTTCAGTCCACCACCCACCCCACCCCCCACACTTGAGTTGCTAGAGTTGGCATTCTTCAGGATTCAACTGTCTCCCCAGAACCTCTAGGAATGAAATATCCCGGTGGAGGCACCACATTTCTTGCACGCCTGGCTGCACAACACTGAAGCATCGTGCAGAGCACAGCACCCAGCAGGTGGAATCCTGTCCTCAGCATTGTAGAATAGTGGAGAGGGAGGCTTGGGCAGTGATTGTTGGTATGAGAACAGGTTGCTCCAAGTCTGTCCCTGTTTTCACCTGCAAAACGCTGGAGGCCTTGGCTGGGCTCATCTGCCTTGGGAATCTGGAATCTTGTGCTCTGTGTGCACTTGGTTACCTGCTTTCCATTTGTGGCACCCTTATGGTTCGAACTATATTTGTTTCTTGGTTTGCTCATCGTATTTATATAGAGCCTGATATGCATAGCCCTAGGCAGTGTGCAGAATTTAAAATACTACCAATGTAGAAACAATAAAGCTTCCCTTTATTGAGAGAAGAGAGCTGGTCTTAGGAAGAGAACTGGCCTTGGGAAGTGAGCTGGTCTTGTGGTAGCAAGCATGACTTGTCCCCTTAAGCTAAGCAGGGTCCACCCTGGTTGCAGATGAATGGGAGACTAGACTAGAAGTGTGAGCACTGAAAGATATTCCCCTCAGGGGATGGAGCCACTCTGGGAAGAGAATCGAGGTTCCAAGTTCCCTCCCTGGCAGCAGCTCCAAGCTAGGTCTGAGAGAGACAACCTTGGAGAAGCCACTGCCAGTCTGTGTAGACAATACTGAGCGAGATGGACCAATAGTCTATGGCAACTTCCTATGTTCCCTTCATTCATTCTCACTCATTAGGATCATCGGGAGCTGCCTTGTACTGAGTCAGACCATTAGTCCATCAAGTTCAGTATTGTCTGCACAGACTGGCAGCAGCTTCTCCAAGGTTTCAGGCAGGCAGGAGTCTTTCTCAGCCCGACCTGGAGATGCTGCCAGGAATCAATCCCAGGACTTTCTATATGCAAAGCAGATGCTCCACCCCCGAGTACAGTCTCATCCTGAAACGAATGAGAGGAAATGCCCACTGAGGTGCACTGATTCCTTCCCAATGTATGGAATTGCCAAATTCCAATGTATGGAATTTCCAATGCATTCCATGGCCATTTGGTCCACCTAGTTCAGGATTGTCTGCACGGACTGGCAGCAGCTTCTCCAAGGTTTCACGCAGGAGTCCATCCCAGTCCTAGCTGAAGATGCTGCCAGGGGTTGAACCTGGGACCTTCTGCATGCAAAGCAGATGCTCCACCACGGAGCTGTGACCGCATCCCAAGCACCTCCCTGGCATAAACAGAGTTAAAGGGCTCCCAGCTGGCTTCTCTCTGCTTCCTCCAGTATACCAAAGTATCTGTTTTCTCTCCTATTTCTGAAATGTAGGGGAGAGAGGGACGGGGGTGGGGTGGGTGGTGAGCGGGATGCAGCCCTGTCACTGGAACTCCAAGCGATAATCAGGTCTTAGCCTGTGCCTCTATTCAAATAGGGTGCACCAGCCTGGCTTGAGATGCAAATGAGGTTCAAAAGGAAATAACATCAGAAGTGCGGGAGGGGGAAGTGGATGTGTGGTGATGATAGGCCTGTCCTTCAGCCAGGCTTTAACAGGCAATTAATGCAGAGACTAAAAATGGGTGGTGGGGGGACTTGAGTGGGAGCCTTTGGTTCAACATACCTAATAGCTCTAGAAAGTCACTAGCATTAGCCAAACAAAACGCGCTCGGTAAAGAATTAATGTGCCCTCGCAAGAGGTCAGTGCAGGCCAGCTTGACCGGCTAAACCCCAAAGATCCATTCTAATGTCTCCTCTCAAGGATCTTTAAGCAGGCCTCGGATGCTCTTCACGACACTTTGATGATCCAGGCGTCGTTCCATCAAAACTCTGCAAGTCAGGACTTTCTGAACCTGATCGCCGGCCCAACCCGGTCCTCAGAGTGGGAGCTAAGCCGCTGTGTGTAAAATAACTTGGCTGTCATAGAGGGGATGAAGCCCCCTAAGCCAGGACTCCCAACCTTGGGTCCCCAGATGTTGTGGGAATAATAAACTCCCATCATCCCCAACTGCAATGGCCAAAGGATGATGGGAGTTGTAGTCTAACATCTGGGGACCCAAAAGTTGGTAACCCCTGACCTAGGCCCAAGCGGGAAATAAGCCTGCTCTCTACCCTGCATGGTGCACATGAAGAAAAGCTGGATGTTTATTACAATTCTGCATTGAAACAACACAAAACAACCATAGGATGTCATACTGGGGATGAAGTCCACCTAAACCAGGGGTCCCCAATCCTAGGTCCCCAAATATTGTTGGACTACAACTTCCATCACCCCCCAACTTGTCGTCAAACTGGGGCTGGGGATGATGGGGTTGTAGGCCAACAACATCTGGGACTCCAGGTTTGAAACTGGCAGGAAACTAACCGACTCTCTTCACAGCAAGAAACTGAGCAATATTACACTGGAAGGAGGGGCTAGAAAAATTTTAAATACACACACACAAACACACGAAAACACTCCCTGTTTAGATGTTTATTTTAATTCTGTGTGGAAATAACACAAAACAATAGGAATATGCAGAACGTTCCGAGCTCAGAACGTTCTGCCTCGAAACGGGCCATTGCAAGTGTTTCGACCCCAAATGGAACACTCTTCAAATGAAGGGTTGATCCATCAGAATAACCAGCTCAACAGGTTGTTTTGACAGAATGTTCCGGACATGGGGGATAGAATGCAAATGTCCGGAACATGCCATCAAAACAACCGGTCAAGCCAGTTGTTTCAACGGAACGGCCCTTCCTTTGAAGGGTGTTCCATTTTGGGAAGTTGAAATGGCCGGAGGCAGAATGGCCCGAGAAAAGTTTTGAGGCAGAAACAGCCCGAGGTCGGAACATTCTTCACATCCCTACCCCGCAAAAAACCACAAGAGGATAGTGTCCACACATGAGATCTGGTATGAATTGAAACATCCTTTTTTAATTGCCCCTTAACCGCAGCACTTTTCAAATCTCTTATCTTGTGGTCAGGGCCACTGAGAGCAGGTTTGGGCCTCGGTGGGGGAAAAAATGTCCGTGTCCCCGCCGTGAGGCACACCCCCCCTCCACTGCCGCGAGGCTACAAGGTCGTCTCTGCTGCCTGGCCAAACCACCAATCCTTAAAATGATTCTAGCCGCCATGTGGTTGGCTGGGGGGTGGGGGTTGAGCCAAGCAACCTCCTATGGTGGCGGCGGATGGAGCAGGAGCTGCTGCTGAGCCTGACCGTCTGGCCCAGTGACCCTTGAGAGCTGCAAGGCGCTCCAGTGCACCTGCTCAGTTCGAAACGAGTGTCATTGCTCTATCCAAACTGCACAGGCACACTGGAGTGCCTCGCAGTTCTCAAGGGTCGCTGGACCAGACAGTCAGGCTCAGCAGCTGCTCCCACTCTGCTGGCGGTCGGGGTGGTGCTCAGCTCATTTGAAGCACCTCAGGGTCTGTCCTGGTTTGCATTTTAATGGGAGACTACAGGTGTGAGCACTGGAAGATATTCCCCTTAGGAGATGGGGCCGCTTTGGGAAGAGCACCTACATGCTTGCATGCAGAAAGTTCCAAGTTTCCTCCCTGGCATCTCCAAGATAGGGCTGAGAGGGACTCCTGCCTGCTGCAACCTTGGAGAAGCCGCTGCCAGTCAATACTGAGCTAGATGGACTAATGGTCTGACTCGGTATAAGGGATACATGGGAGCTTCCTATGTTGCTATGAAGCTGCCGTGCTTATGGGTTCTTGCAGACAGGTGGAACCAACGATGCTGGCTTCCTCAGGCCTTGCCTCCATCAGCACTTCTCAGGAGGGAGGAGGATGCACTCATGCATGCTTAGGTTCAGGGCCCTTCGGGGATTCAGGAAGGCAAAAGAGTAGCCCTTCATTCTCTCCTGGGTAGCTGCTGGTGCAACAGCTCCAAAGGACATCTCCCTTGCCAGCTCCTGCTGGACAGCTCCGCAGCTGGTTCAGGCTGCAGCTCATGTGCTCCTGCACCACTCAGGGTTGGAGGGAAAGGGAACACATACTCATAGGCTCATTTGGTATGATCAGGGGCAGTTATAATTGAGTAGATGGGTTCAAAGAACCCGGGCCCCCAAGCTCCAGAGGGGCCCCCCAGCTCCACCCCTCCCTATTTTCTTTGTTATCTCCCTCAATCTGAGGGGCCGCCAGGGACAGAGGTGAACACGGGCCCCCTCTCCCCTAGCGACACCCCTGGGTATGATCTTTCCTATGCTTTATGGGGGGGCTGCCCACAGGGGTGTGTGTGTGTGTGTGTGTGTGTGTGCACGCGCACGTGTGCTTTATGCAAATGGTGGGAAAGGTTGCATGCACCTGTCCCTCCCACAGAAAAAAAGATCATCTCTTGTGAGTACAGTGTATGAACTAGCCCCAAGAGAAGATCTGCACACACAAAATGTCTGTGAGCTCTTCCAGGGTCCCAGTTACAGGTATTGTGATTATCTTAGAGAGTGCCTTCTTCGACATGATCCCCACCACACGTTAAGGTCGTCTGAGGAGATCATCTCCAGTTACCACTGGTTCGTTTGGTGGCGACTCAGAGGCGGGCCTTCTCTGTAGCTGCTCCTGGTCTGTGGAATGCACCCCCAGCAGAAATCCGCAATCTGAATTCTTTATTGACCTTCAAGAGAGCCCTTAAAACCTATCTGTTTGGCCTGGCCTTACAGGGTTTTTAATTATTTTTAATTGTTTTAATGCTGTAACCTGGTATTCAGGGTTTTAATTGTTCTGATTGTTTAATTGTTTTTAAAAGATGTTTTAATTGTTAATTGGTATTTATATTTATATTTCTGTTTTAATTGTTATTGGTTTTAATGGTTTCTGTTTCAATTGTTATTGGTTTTAATGGTTTCTGTTTTAATTGTAAACTGCCCTGAGCCATTTCGGAAGGGCCGTATAAAAATCAAATCAAATCAAATCAAATCAATAATATCTGTGCATCCTGAAGCACATCACCTGATGCTTGGAAAGAAGCCAAAGCATCAGACCCTAGTGGGGTTTATGCGAACTGCCCTGTTTCAACTCTAGTCATCTGTGAATAGAGCAGAATCCTTTTCTTGCTGGGATCTTGGCAGGGTGGACTTTTCCCCCTCATATGTCCTGACTTCCCTGGGGATGGGTGGGAAAGATATAGAGGAAACGGCAGTAGCCACCTCTGATCTGACTGAAGACCAGGATAGAAGGATCTTCCCTTCCCTTCATATTCTTTCAGTAACAGGGAGAATGAGATGGAGGAGAGGGCTGAGCTGATTGCACCCTGTAGGACACCTTTTATGTGATATTGTTTAACTAAAACAATAAGATGTGGGGCCCAGAATTGGACACAGTCAGACTAAATTACTCCTGAGTAGTACTATTGAAATTAGGTAGCCCTTTAGAGTAACTCCTGAGTAGGACAATTGAGTAACTTAGTCTGGCTGTCTATCAGGATTCCAAGTGAGGTCTGACTAGCGCAGAGAACCATTTATTGCTGTATTCTGGCCACCACTTCTGTTTATTCTGCCTACAACTGGATTACCTTTTTCTTTTTTAGCAGGTGTTATCACATCATTTGGTACTATTAACAAAGATCATAAATGGCTTGCTCATCTACTCCGACTGACTACAGACAGCCTCTAGGGTATCCCACCACTGTCTAAGGCAGGGGTGCTCAACTTTGGAACTCCAGATATCATTGGACTACAACTCCCATCATTCCCAGCCACAGTGGCTTTGTAGTCCGAGGATTCAGGTTTGAGAATCCCTGGTCTGAGACGCAGTTACTGGGGACACAAGAGAAAGCTTCTTCTGCAGTGGCGCTTAAACTCTGGAGTTCCCTGCCCAGGGAGATCTACCTGGCCTCCTCCCTGATGACTTTCTATCTTCATCTAAATACCTTCTTCTTCTGGCAAGCATTTGGTCTGCCAGTTGAATGATTTATTTTTATTATTCACTCTTGACTACTTGCTGGCTATGCTATTGCATCTGTTTTATAATTATGATTTTCATAAGCCTTCTTGGGAATTTATAGAAAATGCAAATCACAGAATTGCATTTAATAAAACAATGTGCAGGTCTGCCATTTTGTTGCCTGCCATCTCAGCGCTATAACCGGCTGTCGAATTGCCCCCACATATCTGGCATTACTCGGTGAGGAAAGCTGACGATACTCAGCGAGCACACCTCAGCTGTTCTTTGACTTCTCCGTGTACAATTCCTGTCTATGACAGGAATGTTTTTCTCTTTTCAGTTCTTCCTTGCATCTAAGATGGGCTTGCAGTAAATCCTGTCAACTCAACACCTGGCAAAAGTGCTCCGACGTCAGATAAAAAGAATGCCACCTACGGCTTAATGTCTGGTTTTTAAAAGTACAAGCCAAAAAAGAAAGAGCGGGAGGGAGAAAGGGGGGTGGGAGAGGGAGGGGGGAGAGAGAGAGAGAGAGAGAGCGAGAGAGAGAGAGCTATCAAATGATTCTCAAGCACAGCAAACAATGCGTATTTTTGTCTTCCTCATGCCCAGTAGGCAACCGAGTGGAAATACAACTTCCATCCTTAATCTACAAATGAAATTAAAGTTGTTGAGAGATGCCTGCGAAACCAGGAAGGCCTTGTTTCTTGGCGAGAGGGGAGGAAAAGCTGAAACCGCAACATATTTTAGCAGCTTTATTAAATTTCCAATTATATTGGGAATAATCACTGCGCACATGCTGTATTCACACACACACACACACACACACACACACACACACACACACACACACATGTTGGCTCACTGAAGAGAAATTGGGAGGTTTAAAGGTTTCCCCGGCATCAATAAAGGAGCGCAAGTGAAGGGGATTTGAGAATCCGCAACGTTTGCCCTCAGCCAGGGGAACAACAGCGGTGCTTCCATGTGGCTATGAGGTGATGCCGGATCCTCAGCAGGTGGAAGCAGACGGCACTGAAACGGCAGTCTGCAGCAAGAGGGAAGGAGTGCCTCCTTCAGCCAGTTGGCAGGGAGGCCTGTCTGCAGCCACAAATCCCCCTTCACCAAGAAGAAGCTTAAAGAAGGAGAAAAGAGACACAGTGGGCCCAAGCGCAAGGTTGTGAATTCACCACAGCGTCGTCAGCACCATGACGACGGGCTCATACAAGGGAGGAATGAGCGATGGGTGGATGAGGAGACAAATGTCCCTGCACATCAGAACATAGGAAGCTGTCTTATACCGAGTCAGACCATCTAGCTCAGTATTGCCTGCACAGACCTGCAGCAGCTTCTCCAAGGTTGCAGGCAGGAGTCTCTCTCAGCCCTATCTTGGAGATGCTGCCAGGGAAGGAACCTGGAACCTTCTGCATGCAAGCAGTCAGGTACTCTTGCCTTGGAGGCCCCATCCAGGGCTGTCCTTTTCGTAGTCCCCACAAATAGAGAGAGGGACTTTTTTTCATAGGAACGTAGGAAGCTACCTTCTACTGAGTCAGACCATTGGTCCATCTCGCTCAGTATTGTCTACACTGACTGGCGGAGGCCCTCCAAGGTCTTCGGCAGGAGTCTCTCTCAGCCCTAACTGCTGCCAGGGAGGGAACCTGGGATCTTCTGCACACAAGCAGATTCTCTATCATGAGCTATGGCCTCATTTCCTAAGGGGAGTATCTTCCAGCACCCATCCAAATGCAAGCCAAGGCAGACTGCTTAGCAAAGGGACAATTCGTGCTCGCTACCAGAAGACCCGTTCCACACCGGGTAAGGAGAGGGTTTCATATTGTTGTATAGTCCTTATTTTCCCACAGCCATCTTCAGACGCCACATTGCACATACATTCAGATGTCTGTGAGCATGGCTGCAGGTCTCCCCCAAGCATTTGAGGGGCTCCCCCCCCTTATTTTACTGGACTATCCCCACAAAAACTAATAAGCCATATCTCGTCCCAAAAAGTGTCTTTCCTCCTAGGCTCCCACTAAAAAAAATATGAAGTATCTGAACTGTTTTAGATTTTAACCTGTTTGTTTTAAATGCAGTTTGTTGTTGTATTTTTATTTACTTACTTACTTCATTTTTATGCCGCCTTTCTGCCTTGACAAAGGCACCCAAAGCAGTTTACAATATTAAAAGAAGCAAATTACAGAATATTAATAAAACATTGAGACAACAATGTATATTATTATAATGAATATTAAAATGAATATTAATATTAATATAATATAATGAATATTAACATTATAATGAATATTAATAATAATGAATATTAATAAAACATTGAGAAAACAATCAGTGAGACCCGCCTGGGGAGGGTGAGCGGACACACGAGCAGACACACGAACAGACAGTCTGCTCTGGGCAGCCGAAACAGCCGCCCACACCACGGCCGGCTCTGTTACGGAGCAGGCAGGTGCTGGGGGGTGTGCAGGGGCCGATCGGCCCCCAGAAGCTAGGGGGGAAGGACTCGATGTCTGGATAAAACAAACCAGTCAACAACACCTGTCTGACTGTGGAAATAAATAATAATAATATATGGAGTCCCGCAGGGCCATTCTGTCACCAATGTTTTTTAATCTCTACATGAAACCGCTGGGTGAGGTCATCAGGAGATTTGGTGCTGGGTGTTTTCAGTATGGTGATGACACCCAAATCTACTTCTCCCTTTCATCTGCATCATCAGGAAATGGCATTCATTCCCTAAATGCCTGCCTACAGGCAGTAATGGGCTGGATGAAAGATAACAAATTGAAATTGTTGTAAATGTTTTTAATCTGTTGTAACCTGAGTTTCTAGGGTTTTTAAACTGTGTTGAAAGTTTTAATTGTTTTATGATGTTTTTAACTGTTAATTGGTTTTTATTGTTTTGTTTTAATGTAAACTGCCCTGAGCCATTTTTGGAAGGGTGGTATAGAAATCAATCAATCAATCAATCAAATAAATAAATAAATAAGTTATCAATGAATCTCATGTAGAAGAGACACTTTGGGGGACAGGAAATGACAAAGTGTTGCTGTGAATCAGCTATGCGTGTGTTTGCCAGAGCCACCCAAATCCCCCATGGCATTGACCCAAAGAAGCAAGTTGTGGCCAAATCTGATATAATTGTGGGTAAGGACAAAGTGGCAAAGCTTGATAGCTCAGTTTGTGGCCACATCATCTGGAATAATATTCCTGGTAGTTTGCAGTCCATCTATAGTTGCTTTCCCATGCCAAACAATCCAGAGAAAAAACAGGATCAAGAGATTATTTTTTAACAATTGGCTCCCATAAAGTGAGTCCCTCTCAGCCATACCTTGGAGATGAGAGCTGGTCTTGTGGTAGCAAGCATGACTTGTCGCCTTAGCTAAGCAGGGTCCTCCCTGGTTGCATATGAAAGGGCAACTAGAAGTGTGAGCACTGTAAGAGATTCCTCTCAGGGGATGGAGCTGCTCTGGGAAGAGCAGAAGGTTCCAAGTTCCCTCCCTGGCAGCATCTCCAAGATAGGGCTGAGAGAGACTCCTGCCTGCAACCTTGGAGAAGCCACTGCCAGTCTGTGTAGACAGTACTGAGCTAGATGGACCAATGGTTCGACTCAGTCTATGGCACCTTCCTATGTTCCTATGAATCAATTGACCATAATCAGGCAGCAAACCCACAACACTGTCAAGGCACACTGTTTGCAGAGGATAGCTATGTCTCCTGTCCATTACACCACGGTTACTAGGAATGCTTGTCATGTGACTGTCACTGGCATGCATGTAAGCTTATAGATTTATAGTGTTAAAGACGTGTGAATATTTAGTGACTGGGATGTAACTGTACATGGCTCACTATACAAGAATGCTTTGGGTTTCCCAACAGCTACATCGTTAATTGGAAACATTAATTGGAAACATAGGACACCATTTTTGTTTTTGAATATCCCCTTTATCAGTTACATGTGTGCTATCATTTATTTAAGGAGGCCACTATGACCAATTTGCAATGCACTTTGCAAATAAAGTGATCTGAACTGGATTTTATGTTTTGAGTAGATGCTGCAGAAATGCCTATGGCAACGAAAGATTGTGCACCCTTTTGGGAAAGGATTCTTCACTCCAAAGAATACTGTAAGCTGCTTTGAGCCTTTCAGGAAGAGTGGGATATAAATGTAAAAAAGTGAATACATACATACATACATACATACATACAGTACATGTTGCAAAGTCCCTGTGTCATCGGTGATGGGACATAACAGGGAGAAAAGGTTCCTTCCCAGTTTCATTGTTCGTTGTTTCATGTGTTTCATTCACTAGGAATTGTAATCTCAATTGTGATTGAGATTATTAGTAATTGAGTTTTTAAAATATGAACTTTATTGTATATTTATTGAATTTATATACCACCCAATATTGAAATCTCTAGGCAGTGTTACAAATTGAACAAAGTTTATTTTTTCAAAACTAAATAAAATTCTGCAGCTAAGGTAAAAGCATGCAATTAAAAATATACCCCTAAATACCGAAAAATAAGTTTGTTTGTTTTTTTAAAAAAAATCTGTTTAATAAGGAAAGGAACTTTCTGCCTTCCATTATTAGGTAGAGCTGAGTTCTCAGGCTGCCTAGCTTGTTGAGTTACCTTATACATAATCATACATTTCCAAATCTTCTCCATCTGTTGATTTATTTTTTATTTAGTATGTGTGTGTGTGCTGTTTCCCACAACCTAGCAATAAAAATCATATTTAGTATTTATTTTTAAAAGAAATGCTGAAAGCTGTTCTGTTTGACACACTGTATTGTGAGCCACTTTCGATTTCCTTGGGAGAGAAAATAATAGAGTCAAATTAATATTTAACTGAATATTAGAAACAATATGAAATCTAATAAAACCAAACCATATTACCTATCAGAGGAGGAATGCTCAGAAAAGGGGGTGTAACTCAGTGGAAGAGCATCTGCTTTGCATGCAAAAGGTCCCAGGTTCAGCCCTGGCTGCATCTCCAGATAGGGCTGAAAAATATTCCTCTCTGAAACCCTGGAGAGCTGCTGCCAGTCAGAGTAGACAAGATAACCTGGAAGATAACCTGATGGCCTGACTCAGTATATGGCAGCCTCTGTGCTTGTGAGCTTCCCAAAGGTATCTGGTCTTTGGGAAGAGGAAGGTTTAGGGAAAAGGAAGCTGAACTAAACAGAAACATGGAAAGTGGGTTATTGTGAAGCATCTGTTCAGTTTGAATTGAAAGGGAAACAAGTGAGGATCGGCTATCAGATATTTGAGGAACGCTGCCCTCAAGGGCCAAAATTAAACAGATAAATAAGCCATGATACAGAATCAGGGGCGGAGCCACCGCTGGGCGAACCGGTTCAAAGAAGTCTTTTAAAGGCAAGGAGCTGCTCCTAGCCTCGTTGCCAATGCAGTGAGGCTGATCTCCCTCCAAAATGGGGCCACCACGCGGTTTTAGTTTTTATTAAAACTAAAACCCTTCTCTGTGGAATGACAGTTTTCTGTGTGTGTGGGGGGGGGGGGGGGTTATTTATTTTTTTGGCTTTAAGGAACATTCAGTCATGTGTCCCCCAACCTGACCTCTGAAATGGTATCGTCCCAACACAACTGTACACACACACACACCGAGTCTCAGAAACTCAACAGTGAACCAGCAATCCCTTATTCAAATCATGCCTCTCCCGCAGTTTTATGGAGATCATCAGGAGATTTGGTGCAGGGTGCTATCAGTATGCTGATGACACCCAAATCTATTTCTCCATGTCAGCATCATGAGGAGAGGGCATAACCTTCCTAAATGCCTGCCTGGAGTCGGTGATGGGCTGGATGAGGGATAACAAATGGAGACTGAATCCAGATAAGACGGAGGTACTCATTGTGTGGGGGTTGGAACTTGAGAGACGATTTTGATCTGCCTGTTCTGGATGGGGTCACGCTTCCCCAGAAGGAACAGGTACGCAGTCTGGGGGTGCTTCTGGATCCGAGCCTCTCCCTGGTGTCCCAGGTTGAGGCGGTGGCCAGAAGTGCCTTCTGTCAGCTCCGGCTGATACGCCAGCTGTGTCCATTTCTTGAGATGAACGACCTCAAGACAGTGGTACATCCGCTGGTAACCTCCAGACTGCATTACTGCAGTCTGTGGGGCTGCCCTTGTATGTAGTCCAGAAACTACAGTTGGTCCAGAATGCGGCAGCCAGGTTGGTCTCTGGGTCATCTCGGAGAGACCATATAACTCCTGTATTGAAGGAGCTACACTGGCTGCCAATATGTTTCTGGGCAAAATACAAGGTCTTGATTATAACCTATAAAGCCCTAAACAGCTTGGGCCCTGGGTATTTAAGAGAACGTCTTCTTCGTTGTGAACCCCACCGCCCACTGAAATCATCTGGAGAGGTCTGTCTGCATTTGCCACCAGCTGGTCTGGTGGCCACTCAGGGGCGGGCCTTCTCCGCTGCTGCCCCGAGGCTTTGGAATGTGCTCCCTAGTGAAATAAGAGCCTCCCCATCTCTGACAGCTTTTAAAAAGTCTTTAAAGATGCATCTGTTCACCCACGATTTTAATTAATATTGTGTTAACGGTTTTAATGCTGTTTTAAAATATTGTTTTAAAAATTTTAAATTGTTGTAATGTTTTAAATGTTTTGTTTTTGTTTTAACTAATGTTTTACTTTCTGTTTTTATTTTGTTGTAAACTGCCCAGAGACATAAGTTTTGGGCAGTAAAAAAAAAAAATTTATATATATATATATAAATCCAAGATGGTTTGCGAGAAGCCCCTCTTCGTCTACATCAGAGTGGCCTGATGCATTTTGTTCTCAGCGTTACCGCTGAGCAAACAGGTGTTGCATGCTTCCAAAGATCACAAAACCTGTTGAATCTATTTCCTAGAGGCGAAAATAGGAGTAGGAGTTTATTATGAGTTGCCCTCTCTCTTTCAAACCACGTTGAAGTCTCTAGTTGACCATCAGCTAACTCTAAACTAATATTGCCTAATCTTTGGTTCCTAGAGCTTGGTCTAAGGGTACATGATACAGCCATCTTGCTGGAGCTAAGCAGGTCTTGGTGTAGTCAGTGGCTGGAAGGGAGACCCATGTGTGATACCTTCAGGGGATGGGGCTGTAGCTCAGTGGTGATGTATCTGCTTTGTATGCACAAGTTCCCAAGATTCAAACCCTGGCAGCATCTCCAGGGCATTTTCTGGACTACGCACTGCAACAGTTTTGCAACGTGTCCGAAGTGTCCCTCCAGACTGCCCATGTAACAACATCGCTGTCGTTATGCTGTCAGCAAGGTGCCATTCATATTTCCCATGCCTTGTTTCAGATTTCATTGATGTACTGTAGCCCTACAATGCTGTAAATGCGTTGCTGGAAAGTAGCTGTATTTTTGCGCTGTAGGAGGCTTGCCCCGTTTTTCATGCGTTGCAGGTGTGGATGGTTCACTCGCAGTGCAACGATTTGCTGATGTTTGCAGCCCCTTTCCGCCCATTCCTAAAAGAATGTTGCCACTCATGTGAAATGATTTTCCACTGATGAGTAAAATGAGTTGCCACTCATGCAAAATGAGTTCTTGCGCAAGGGTGCAAGACACACGGGTGCGAGGGTGCAACTCGATTCTCATCCGCTTTGGATTTCATTCGCATTTGCACTTTTTTTTCTTTTAAAAAATATATTTCCGCTCTGTTTCATTTCCGCTTTCGACCTTGGCTTTTCATCCCATTTGTCTCACGCCCCACATGTTCCGTGCTTCTGCTTGTGCAAAGGGGAAAGTTGCTGGGCCTTCCGCTGCTGGCGGCTTTGCACAAAGGCACCAAGAAATGTTTTTTTAACCACTCCGTGACCCTATTGGCTGGAAATGGAGGGGGGGTCAGTGAATGCGAGCACAGTGGAATATGGAGACCCTCTGCTTGGAGAATCTGCTACAGTGGCAGGCAATATGGATGGCTAAAACCCTGTCATGCTGCATACATTGAGAATCTCTGCGCTTGCATTTTCAAACCGCTGCCTCATTCAGTTGCACTTTGCAACACTTTAACCATTACAAATCCCATAGTCCAGAAAACGCCCAGGCAGAGCTGGGAGATTCTCCTGCCTGAAACCTTGGAGAAGCTGCTGTCAGTCTGTGCTGGATGGACTAACGGTCCGACTCCGTATAAAGCAGCTTCCTATGAACCTTGTAGAGTCATTGCAAGAATTCCAGAGATCACGTAGGGAATTGTAGCTTTCCATGTACTAAAAGGCTACGCAAATGTTCAGTTTCATGAATGAATTTTTAGCAAAAACAAAAACAAACAAACAGGGAACTATTTTGGGAAAATTGGCATCTTAAGAGATATCCACCCACCCACCAGCACTCTCCACCCTTCTCCGATCTGATGTTTTACATTTTGCAAAAATAAGTCAGGAAAAGAAATGCAACAACTCATTCAAGTGTGACAATTTAATCCATCCATTTAGTAACTTGTATCCGCAAACAGAAAGGCTCACACCTCAAGCAACGTCTCCAACGTGTCGGCAAGGAGACACAAAGTTTTAAATCTGATGCCCGCATTCTGAATCACATTCCAAAATGTAAATATGCACACACAAGCATGCTGTTACATATTTTGAGAGAAACAATTACAAGTTGGTCTTTCTCACTCCTCTCCTGACTGAGAGAGGTGCCCAAGACCTATCTGGTGTGCCCTCTTCTGGAAAGAGGGGGAAAATGCAGGCCACGCTGCCTCCAATTAATTTTTGGCACCACCTCCTTGCATCTGCTTTAAGAATGCTAGGCGTGAAATTTGGAGTAGCAGGTTTAATATTTGATCCAGCCAAAAAATTTTTGCTACAAGGACTTACCTATGGTAGGGTTTGTGGGGAGGGTTATTATTCTGAGTCTCCATGTTTTGTTCCCTTGCTACCCAGCCGGTCCAAACTCGAAAATCTGTCACCAAAGTAAATACGTGGCAGGAATAATTTCATGGCTGTGCAAAATTTGTTTAATTTCCCATCCGGTGCAAATAATTACTGAGGATAATACCACTTAAAATGTGTGTGCTCTTATCTGAAAACTGCCGATGGCACATTACAAAAAAAGGGGGGGAAATCCAACTTGAGAAAGAATTGTGGTGTCTTATGATGCTTTCTGTCACACATCTCTTTCCACTTGGGTCAAGACAACTGCAAACTGGTGGATACAAGTTGATATGACATTCACTGAACAGTTCACGGTTTCAGCAAAACTTTCACATTGTGGTCTGTACCCAGAGGATAGCATTCTGGTTTTGTGCTGGTCTTGTGGTTGCAAGCATGACTTGTCCCCTTAGCTAAGCAGAGTCTGTCCTGGTTGCATATGAATGGGAAACTAGAAGTGTGAGCACTGTAAGATATTCCCCTTAGGGGATGGAGCCACTCTGGGAAGGGCAGAAGGTTTCCAGTTCCCTCCCTGGCTTCTCCAAGATAGGGCTGAGAGAGATGCCTGCCTGCAACCTTGGAGAAGCCGCTGCCAGTTTGGGAAGACAATACTGGGTTAGATAGACCAATGGTCTGACTTGGTATATGGCAGCTTCCTTTGTTCCTATGATATGTGATTGCTGACCATTTTGAGCCATGGCAAAAGTGGTTTGAAATATAGCAAATAAATACATCCTGTATACAGGAGCCGCATATCTTGGCCTTATGTGAAGTCCAGATGGTTTTTCTATCTAGCCCAGAATCTAGCCAACTTTGGTTGAAAGGAGCTCTCCAAGGTTTCAGACAGGGATATTTCCAGCTCTATCTGGGGGTGCCAGGGATTAAATCTGGGGCCTTCTGCCTGCAAAGCAGGTGTGCGGCCATTGAGGCATTGTTCTTTCCATGCGCCAGAGGCCTTCTGTTCATGGTGTCTCCTGCATTCATTGTTGCTTTATTGCAGAGTCTATGTGGTCGCTAAGAGTTGACACCGACTTGACGGCACTTCATCAATCACTCAGTCAATCACTACCAACTCCCATGAGTGAAAGGCTAATGTCACTGGGGAGGATGGGAATCTGTTGCTGATATGTTTCCGGGCAAAATACAAAGTGCTGGTATTTACCTTTAAAGCCCTAGACGGCTTAGAACTGGGTTACCTGGGAGAGTGCCTTCTTCAGTATGATCCCCACCGTACCTTAAGGTCATCGGGAGAGGTCCGTCTCCAGCTGCCACCAGCTTGCTTGGCAGCAACTCAAAATTAGCTGCTCCTGGGCTGTGAAATGTGCTCGCTGTGGATATTAGAGGCTAAAGAGCTGTAGCAACCTTTATAAGATCTAGTGTGTTGGACTAGGGCCGGGAAGACCCGAGTTTGAATCCCCATTCAACCATGAAACTCACTGGGTGACTCTGAGCCAGTCAAGTAGCTCTCAGCCTAACCTACCTCACAGGGTTGTTGTGTGGATACAAAATAAGCTCCTCTGAGCTCCTCGGAGGAAGAGCGGGATAGAAGTGTAAACATAAATAAATAAAAATAAATAACTCTTTTTAGCCTGGCTTTTAGTGATTCTCGAAATGATTTCAAACCGGTTTTCATTTTATTTGCTTTTAATGAATTATTGATTGTTTATCGGTTTTTATATTTGTGAGCTGCCTAGAGCCATCTGGGTGAGGCAGTACTGATTGATTGATTGATTGATTGATTGATTGAATCATCAATTAATAAAGGTCCAACCACATCTGGGGACCCACGCTTGAGAGTCCCTGTATTAATGGCTGTCATTGATCACAGTTCATCCCACTGAAAACATGGACATCTTTCAGAGACAGTATCCTTCTGAATACAGTCCCTGGAGACAAATAGGAAGGGAGACCATCTAGGGGCCACTGTGTCCACTACTTGGGCCGATTCCCTTTTCCAAAGCTCGCCCACGGCAGCAACAGGATAACTTGGAACGAAAGAGCTGACTCCTCATCAGTTGTTGAGGCTCCAAATAGAACACTGGATCCTCAGGATGGACCGTCCAGACATTTAGCCCCACAATCATGGAGCATCTAAATGTCAAGGGGATGCCAACCTTACCAGATGTAATGAAGGCCAGAAGGCAATGCGGCTGGGATTCCCAGGGTCTCTGTGGGCTGACTGAAACAGACCCCAAGTTCAGGGGCGGTTCTTCCATAAGGCGAGGTGAGACCGTCACTTCAGGTGGCAGATTACTGGGGCACCAGGAAGGTGGCAAGAAGCACCCCCCACACACACACACACTTCAGGACTGATTTCACCCATACAGGGGTGGAGGGAGGCCAGCAGTGCCCCACTTCTGCCGCCGCTGCCCCCCGCCCCCCAGCCCCACTCCTGCATCTGACGTCAGATGCAGGGAAAGTCGCTCTGGCCATGCTGATCTAACTCCCAAACAGGGCCATGTGTCCCCGTTTGGGAGCTAAATCAGCCAGTGCTGCATTTGCAGAGCAGCCAGGAGCTGCTCTCCCTGCAGATTTAGCTCAAAAATAGGGCTGGGCTGCCTCGTTTGGGAGCTCAATCACACCCCTCATGTCTGACATCAAATGCGGGGTGGGGGTGTATCTGGGCTGCCAGGCTAACCCTAACCCCTGAGGGGTGGCGGCCCTGGTTCTTTGAACCCATCCGCTCAATGGTGGCTCCACCCCTGCACCCGTAGAAAGAACCCCTCGCCTCCCACTGCTGACCAAGCTTGCAAGAAGCTCAGGGAGAGAAGAGGAGACTACTAGCACCTTCTCTCCCCCCTGCTGCCTCCTCCTTTCCAAAGTTTGCAAGGACTAATTTTAAGGCACTGGACGCCACCAGGGATGAGTGAGGCAAGGTAGCATTTGGCACCTTACCTTGCCCCCCACCAGCCAAGTTAGCTTCAGTCAGTACACATTTTCTAGGGACAGACATGGTATCCAACTGCTGCACTGCTTCATACAGAGACGGAAAACCTTCTTGCACAGAAGCGAAATAACACAGAGAGGTTATTCACACGATGGCTCGCCCGATTTCGTCCCACCGTGGGAACCACCGGGCTCGGCTGCCAGCCTGGTGGTTCCTGAGCAGCTAACCTGCTCAAGTAGCCCACCCCTTAATCCTGTCCAGTTATCTCTTGCCGTTTGTTTGTTTGTTTGGACCCTTGTCCGAAGGGGGATCCAGTAGCCACTGTGGGGGAGCAGCCACAAAGGAAAAGGGAGGGAAAGGGGAAGGAGAAGGAGAACATGGAGTTGTTGCTGAATGAACCTTCCATTAAATCCACGTCAGATTTCCTTGTGTGTGTATGAGGGAAGCAGCTATAAAACATTTGGCGATGAGATCTTGAACAAGTAAGCATGTGAGCCTGCAAAGCTTGTGAATGTTCCTGCAACCTCATTTCACTGCATTCCTGGGCCTACATCCCTGAACTGCTTTCTATTAGCGCTGCTGCTGATTGTTTCTCCAGTTTCCTGACCTGCACAACACCTGAAGGTGCTATTTCCTTCTCAGTCCTGGACTCTGTTGTTCACTGGATGCCCACTGCAGCATGGCTCAGATCCCACCACTTCTTCTTCTTCTTCTTCTTCTTCTTCTTCTTCTTCTTCTTCTTTGTCCACCCCAGGAGAACCTGGTCTTCCCTGGAAACAATGGAGGGCCTATTTCTGCAATTAGCTCCTCATCACACAGAGCCCTGATTTTACTCCAGCAAAGCAGAAGGCTATATTGCTTCACTGCCTGGGCTCTGAAGGCAAATGGTTACATATTCTTTGGCCCTTTCCTGCCCACTTGGAAGAGGGGGCCAAATCTTATGAAGCTGCTCTTCAAACCTTAGATGATCATCTCAACCCTACTTTGAATGTGATTACTGAACGTCACAAGTTCTGTTCTGGACCCCAACTGCCTGATGAATTTGTTGATCAATATGGCACAGCACTGCGTGCCTTAAGTGTAACCTGTGAGTTTGCAAACTTTATTGATGAACTGATCAGGGATCAGATTGTTATGAAAACAAACCGCTCCAGACTGTACGAAAAACTGTTGGAATGGAAACTTACCTTGGATAAAGTTATAGAGATGGCTAGGAGGGTGGGAAATGCTCTTCACTGTACCAAATCGCTCTCTTTGGTATCCTCAAGATCCATCTCCTGAAATCCAGGCTGTTAAGTCTAAAGCCTTCCAAACCCAATATTCCCATATGGCATTGCCCCAGAAAGTGGCAGCACAAGAGAGGAGCTACGAATGCTACCAGTGTGTAAACTCTGCCCACAAAGCCAGTTTTGCTCACTGTCCTGAACAGAAGGTCACTTGCAACAGGTGCAAAAAGGGGGGGATTATGATTGCCGGTGGGCTGAGAAATTCATACATTTCTCTAGTTTTTTAAAGTTAGTTTTTCTGCATTTTTTCAGAGGGGGCTGAGAAATTCATTGGAATTTTTCAACCCCCTCTGAAAAATTGTAGAAACCCACCCACTCCAGTTTGAGAATTTGTATAGAAAATCAAAAGAGCCTTTCAGACCAGCTTTACAGTGGTCTGATGCAGGAGAAGGCAGCTTCAAGGAGAGGAGAGCTGGTTTTTTGGTCACAAGCATGAATTGTTCCCTTTGGTAAGGACGCTCCACCCTGGTTTGCATTTGAATGGGGGACTACATGTGTGAGCACTGTAAGATATTCCCCTGTGAGGAAAGGGCCGTTGTGGAAAAGCATCGACATACTTGCACGCAGAAGGTTCCAAGTTCCCTCCCTGGCAGCATCTCCAAGATAGGGCTGAGGGAGATTCCTGCCCGCAGCCTTGGAGAAGCCGCTGCCAGTCTGTGAAGACAATACTGAGCTGGACAGATCAGTGGTCTGACTCAGTATATGGCAGCTTCCTATGTTGCTAGTTGTCCATAGAATGCCTTAGTATTCCTCCATCTGCATGCAAACTAAATGGGCATTTATATATCCTGCTCCAGGGTCTCTGCCAAGGCCTTGCTCCAGGAGCACACCAGATCTTGGACAGTTCCAAAGACCAGACTTGGCCAGCAGAGAGCAGGGGAGCCAGAGCTGGGTATTGCAATACAGATGAGAACGTTGCACCAGCAACTTCTCACAGCCAACTGCCGATTCTTATACTGCCTGCTGCCCAGGCAGGGTGTATTGGCCCCGCCCCTTCTCCAGGAAAGTGTCTCAACCAATTTCTCAAGCACTGGCTGCAGCAATGCGAGAGGGTGTGTGGAGTGTTTGTCTGCTAAAATTGGCAGGTCCTCAGGGGATTCCTCCATGTCAGATGACGAAAACAGAGGTGCATCCTCAGGTCATGGTTGGGGGGCTGGCTCGAGATCTCCTGCTGCAGGGGGTCGCAGCAGCATGGGGTCATCTAAGCTTGCTCCCGCTCCATCTCACCCCTGGAATCTCATCCCCCAATGGGGTGGTGGTGGTGGTGGTGTTTACCTGGATCCAAGGTCACAACAGTTTACCAACACCCTTCAGAGATTTAACTTCTAAAAACCCAGGTAAGGCACCAGACTCCAAAGAACAAGAGCTCTAGCCACTCACATAAACTTTTGTTAATCAAGGCACTCTAAAGATTTCTCCAAAGGCAAAATAGGGACAGATGCCAGAAAAGCAGAGTAGCCATCTGGACATATAAAGCTGTCTTATACCGAGTCAAACTACCGGTCCCTCTAGCTCCGTATCGTCTAACCTGACCAGCAGAAGCTCTCTGGATCTTTCTCAGCCCTACTAAGAGATGGCAGGGATTGAACGTATGCATCCTAATCCCCTGGTGGTTGTGTATCTAATATTTTATTTATAGGCTTGCTCTATAGATTCAAATTATGGAGATGTTTGAAGAGTGCAGACAGTGATGTCTTCATTGGATACAAGAATGAGTACAGAAGCCATAACTGTGTTCGCTCTCATAATAATGTGCCAAAATCCGGCGTCCTTTAAAACTTCCCAGCACTCCCTGGAAACCTGATTCTTGCTTACATTTGCAAGCATACAGTCTGTTTAACCAGCACAAAGCCCTCTTTCTTAATGTCTCTGAGGACCAATTCAAATATACAGCTCCTGACGTAAGACCTTGGGTTAGGGCGGTATAAAAATGTGCAAAATCAATCAATAATAAATAAATAAATATAGTCCCCTCATAGGACTGCATTGCCTCAGAATAGATGTGGCAACACAGTCCTAGGAGGGGACTATATCGCGTCAGGAGCTGCATATTTGAAAGCTTCCTCATATCAACATTTTCCTGCAGATGAAAACCTAAAACTTGGCCAAGAAGGCTAGCCAGATTACTCTCTTGCACAGAATCTTTGGTTCTGGAGGACCAAGCACCCATTTGTGTCAGCCATTTCAACAGTCAGCCATTGAGGGGAGAATGCAGAGAGCAGAAGGCAATGCCCAGTGACTGAAATGGAGAGGTGTACATCTCAGGATTGTCTACACAGACTGGCAGTGGCTTCTCCAAGGTTGCAGGCTGGAGTCTCTCTCAGCCCTATCTGGAGATGCTGCCAGGGAGGGAACTTGGAACCTTCTGCTCTTCCCAGAGCGGCCCCATCCCCCAAGAGGAATATCTTATCAACCATACTCCTCCTAAATGACACCCGGAGCCATTCATGGGCCTACTTTATCATAAAGTAAAATAAAGTTGTGCCGCTGAGTCGATTTTGACTCCTGGTGCCCACAGAGCCCTGTGGTTTTCTTGGGTAGAATACAGGAGAGGTTTACCATTGCCATCTCCCTCGCAGTGTGAGATGATGCCTTTCAGCATCTCCCTATATTGCTGCTGCCCGATATAGATCTTTCCCATAGTCTGGGAAACATACCAGCAGGGATTCGAACCGGCAACCTCTTGCTCCCTAGGCAAATTACTTCTCCGCTGTGCCATTAGGTGGCTTACCTTATCATCGGGGATCTCACCTTTGAGTCCTCAGGTGTGGCTGGACTGCTGCTCCCATCATGCCCAGCCACAGTGGCCAAACGCCATGATGGGAGTTGTGATCCAACAACATCTGGGGACCCAAACATGAGAGCCCCTGCTTCATCACATGGAAATAAGGGAACTGTATCTATGTTTCCAAATGTCTAGCGCAGGGATAGGCCACCCTTGGCTCTCCAGATGTGCTTGAACTACAACTCCCATCATCCCCAGACACTGTGGCTGGGGATGATGAGAGTTGCAGTTCAACAGCAGCTGGAGTGCCAAGGTGGCCTGTCCCTCATCTCAGGAGAGCTCAGGGGACAGGTCGGAGACTTAGGTGCTCCTTAGGTCTGCCCGCTTGCAGGAACACCCCCCCTGCCCCCGCCCCACTCTGCCCACCAGTGAAGGGCCCTTCTCGATACCTGCAACTCTCAATACTAGTTGCAGGGGAGCAACAGCAAAAGAGAGGGCATGCCCTCGCCTCTTGCCTGTGGGCTCCCCACATCCGGCATCTGGTGGGATGCTATGTGAAAAAGGATGCTCGATGGGCCTAGATATAAAAGGATACTAGATGGGCCTTCTTGGGACTGATCCAGATAGCGGAACTTTACCTTAACTTTACCAGGCGGTTGACCCTGTGACGCCAAGGTGCCTTCTCCCACTGGAAAGCAACTAAGCAGTTTGTTTGTTAACTGGTGGGCAATGAAGCTGTTTGGACGGCAATCTGAGTTGGTTGAGCGCCTCCTGCTGCGAGTGGAGTGCCTCTTCCTTAGCCCATAGATGTTGCAAGGATGGAACAAAGTCATAGGAACACAGGAAGCTACCTTCTACTGAGTCAGGCCCTTGGTCCTTCTAGCTCAGTACTGTCTACCCAGACTGGCAGTGGCTTCTCCAAGGCTGCAGGCAGAAATCTCTCTCAGCCCTATCTTGGAGACACCAGGAAGGGAACCTGGAACCTAGATGTTCTTCCCAGATTTTACAAAAATCACATTAAAATCAAAGGATGAACCCATAAAAACCAACTACATACAAGGAAGACACAGGAAGCAGCCTTATACCGAGTCAGACCCTTGGTCCACCTAGCTCAATATTGTCTACACTGACTGGCAGTGGCTTCTCCAAGGTTGCAGGCAGGAGTCTCTCCCAGCCCTACCTGGAGATGCTGCCAGGGATTGAACCTGGGACCTTCTGCATGCAAAGCAGATGCTCTTCCACTGAACTAAAGCCCCCTCCCATGAGGGGAATATCTTACATGTAGTCTCCCATCCCAAGACAAACTGAGGTAGAGCCTGCTTAGTAAAGGGGACAATTCATGGTCACTACCACAAGACCAGCTCTCCTCACCCAGGCAGGTCTTCCTAGGAAAAGTATTCCATGGACACTGTCTGTGTGTGGTGGTGGGGGGGGGGGAGTGCTGTTAAGAAAAAGGCTCTCTCTTGGTAGCCACCTGTCATACCACTGTGAGCAGCAGCACCCAGAGAAGAGACTCCTAAGATGATAAAGAATTGCCAGGAACACATCAGAAAAGGAACTCCTGCAGATAGACTGGTCTTAAGCCTAATGTTGTTAACATCGGTCCACTTAGCCTTTGGGTTCCCAACCTTGGGTCACCAGATGTTGATGGACTACAACTCCCACCATCCCCAGCCAAATATCTTTGTGGCTAGGGATAATGGGAGTTTGGGTGAGTGGGCGACAAAATGGTGAATTTGGTTCAGTGTTGGTAAGTGTAAAGTGATGCACATTGGGACGAAAAACCCCAACTTCAAGTATAAGCTGATGAGATCTGAGAGTTTTGGCCATTTTTGCAGTATTAGCAGTGTTGCCGCCACCATTAGTAATTTTTATGGTCTCTGAGTATTTATCTTTGCACGGTGTCTTTTACCCCATTCCTTCTATTTGTTGTGCATCCCGCTTTTTGCCAGATGCGATCTGAGCTGTCAGAGAGTGACCAGGAGAGGGATCTTGGGGTCATGGTGGACAGCTCGTTGAAAGTGTCAACTCAATGTGCAACAGCGGTGAAAAAGGCCAATTCCATGCTAGGGATCATTAGGAATGGGACTGAAAATAAAACAGCTAATATTATAATGCCCTTATACAAAACTATGGTGTGACCACACTTGGAGTACTGCATACAATTCTGGTCACCACATCTAAAAAAGGACATTGTAGAACTGGAAAAAGTGCAGAAGAGGGCAGCCAAGATCATCAGGGGCCTAGAGCACCTTTCTTATGAGGCAAGGCTACAACACATGGGGCTTTTTAGTTTAGAAAAAAGATGACTGCGGGGAGACATGATAGAGGTCTATACAATCATGCATGGTGTGGAGAATGTGGCTAGAGGGAAATTCTTCTCCCTCTCCCATAACATTAGAACCAGGAGTCATCCCATAAAATCGATTGCCAGGAAATCTAGGACCAACAAACGGAAGTACTTTTTCACACAACACATAATCAACTTGTGTTGTGGAATCCTCTGCCCTGAGATGTGGTGACAGCCAACAACCTGGATGGCTTGAAGAGGCGTTTGGATAACTTCATGGTCTATCAACGGCTACTAGTCGGAGGGCTATAGGCCACCTCCAGCCTCAAAGGCAGGATGCCTCTGAGTACCAGTTGCAGGGGAGTACCAGCAAGAGAGAGGGCATGCCCTCAATAACTGCCTGTGGGTTCTCCAGTGGCATCTGGTGGGCCACTGTGTGAAACAGGATGCTGGACTAGATGGGCCTTGGGCCTGATCCAGCAGGGCTGTTCTTATGAGTTGTAGTCCAGCAACATCTAGTGACCCAAGGTTGGAAACTGATAATTTAGCTAGTATAAATATTGGCTTCTTGGCCTGACAGTGGTCTTTCTAAGTCCCGTTTCCTGAAACCCTTTCAGCTGGAAATACTGAGGACTTATCCTAGAACCTTGCACACACAAATAAAGTATTTGCTCATGTAGTTGAAGCTTTCAGAGGGGTGATACAATAGAAGACTTTAAAATCTAAATAATAAAGCCCCTTCAGCAGTCAATCCATGGAGCAGAGCAGTGACTAAAAAGGAATTCCTAGCATAGAAACCAAGCCTTCCAAAGCAATCAAGAAGGTCTGGGAAAAGAGAAAGGTTTTCACCGGATGCGAAAAAGTCTATAGAGCTGGTTCTGGCAAACCTCTTTGGAGAGGTCGTTCCAGAGAGGAGGTGCCACCGCTGAAAAGACCCTGCCTCTGATTGCCACCTGCCTCATGTCAGAAGGAGGGGGGTGGGATTCAAAACAGGGCCTCAGAGGGCAATCTTTAAGTCCAGGTAGGTCCAAAGCATTATTACCAATTATTTATTAAAGTCATATACCACTTTTCCTAAGAGCTCAAAGGGGTATGCCAAAGACAAGAGGACAACACATTTCAACAATGATTAATAAATACAACCATACAAACTATAATCATCATCAGACAATCAGATTACATCCCAGCATGAGAAACTACAGTCCAGTGATGGTCAAAACCAGTCAGTCGGGGGAAATAGCAATGTTTTCAGTCAGCGGTCATAGGAACATAGGAAGCTGCCATATACTGAGTCAGACCATTGGTCTATCTAGCTCAGTATTGTCTTCACAGACTGGCAGCAGCTTCTCCAAGGTTGCAGGCAGGAATCTCTCTCAGCCCTATCTTGGAGATGCTGCCATGGAGGGAACTTGGAACCTTCTGCTCTTCCCAGAGCAGCTTCATCCCCTGAGGGGAATATCTTCCAGTGCTCACACATCAAGTCTCCCATTCAAATGCAACCAGGGCAGACCCTGCTTAGCTATGGGGACAAGTCATGCTTGCTACCACAAGACCAGCTCTCCTCCCTAAGTTGGGCGGGATCTAGCGAGTGTCCTAGCAGTATGCATTGAGCACTAGACATTTTTAGAACAGTTTCTGGAGATAGATTTGCGATTCTCAAACGTACTCAAAAGTACATGGCATATAGGTCTGAGGGAAATTAACAAACTTTAGTTGGAAACGCCAAGCAGGCAGACTGGATGGAATGGGCTGGTTTTTATTGCTTGCATTTTTGAACAAGATAACAAGCAGTTTAGGTAAGAACTTTCCGCCTACTTTCAGTGCAGCCACCATCTTGGATTGGGGTGCTATACCATCCTCACAAACCATTGCTGTTCAGGTGTCCCTTTCTGGAACATCTGTACCAAATGTGGTGCAAATCGGTGCAGGCATTGCAAAATTGTTGGGGGTCACACACTCACACACAAAATTGTTGGGGGACAGCAAGGTGATCTATTAAGGGTGCTTTCCATATGGAAAGTAGGCTAGAAATAAAGAGTACCAGAATTTGCAGAAGTACTTGTGGCCCATTAAGGCCACAAGTCTATACACACAAGAGAGTACTATATTTAGGGTTTCCCCAAGCTCTTTTATGTTAGAAACTGGGAGTTCATCTTAAATTCAGAATCCTCTTCCTTTTGGATCAATGTAGGCACAACCTGTATTTAATCTGTGTTTTTAAGGGTATTTATTTATTTATCTATCATATTTTTATACCTCCTGATTGCCTTACATTCAGAGTTGTCTTATATTTGGGTAATTGAGCAAAGGGGCAAAAGTTGTGATTCTCTGTATATAGCAGGGGGAGAGCAACTGGCCCTATCCATTCCCAACACAGCATCCCTCCAGTGGCTGTTGTTGGTGTCTATCTTAGGTTTCTTTTTAGGAGTGTGAGCCCTTTGGGGACAAGGAGCCATTTTATTTAGCTTTATCTATCTCTGTAAACTGCTTTGGGAACTTTGGTTGAAAAGCAGTATATACATATTTGTCATATTCATAATTATGGTAAGCTCCACTGAAGACAGGGGAGACTTGCTTCTGAGTCAATGTGCACGGGATTGTCTACCAGAACGCCAGCCCTAGGCAAGCATACTTGTGAGTAGGTTTCCCTGAATTCTGTAGGATGCACTTTTAAGTCCTGAGTTAGGCTCCATCTTTTGGCCATGTGCACCTTTACAGGCTTAAGGATCGAGCACTTAATTGTGCACTTCTGTGCAGCATTAGGCCTTACCCTGCTTCTGTGCGCTGTTTGTGAAATGCTTTTGTGAATGGGGCAAGGTAAAAACGGCGATTTCTTTCCCCCACCCCTCTTTTTTCCAGCCCCCTTCCCATGGAGAAGTTACTTTCAAGTCAGCAAAGTCCTTGGCCCACGATGAAAAGTCTTTGCCAATTAGCACTCAACAACTCCCATTCATCCCCTCCTCCCCTCCCCGTTCAAGATGAGTAGGAGACTAATAAGGCAGCGATAAAAGGGCAAAAGGCACCGAGGCAGCCAGAAAGGGATTAATGAGCCTCCTCCACTTATTTGTCTCCCTAACAGCTGAACTGTTACATCCATTGATGCTATTCAAAAGGGCCCACTCAGGGCCTGGCAGCTTCCAACGTGCACCTTCCGAGCAGGGAGAATGGGAGGGCCAGCCCGCTCCCCTTTGGGTCACTCCAAAACTAATCAAGGCCCTCAGATCAGGTAATGGCACTTTGCCTCCCCCAATGCCACCCCCTGCCCCCACCCCAGCCCCCTCCCAGCCCCAGCCCTTTGGAGGTCCAGTTTCCGGCAGCTGAGGAGGGCCAAGGGAGCTTGAGGATGGTGCAGCCGGGACCTTGTCGCGGTCTTCACAGGCACCCTGGTCTTGAAGCACCTCGGTGACTGGCATCTTGCTCAAAAAGCAATCCCCGAGCGACCTCCCCCCCCACCACACCGGGTGCCCCCCCCCGCCCTTAACGGCTTATGACATCACAAAGGGCACTCCAAACAGATGCCTCCATGGCATCCTGCAGCACTTTTAAAAGAGAATTAGGGGTTTTAATTATGGCCGTGGTCTGAAAGGGAGCCCGGTGGAGTTCAACAGGGGGCCTTTGATCAAGGACCTGGGCGAACACAATGGTGCGGAACTGTGACTGCTCCTCATCGGGGGGAGGGGGGGCTCCCCTCGCCCCTGAATAGCTCACCAGTGATCTTTGAATGCAAGAGAGCGCCAGCCCTCCCTCTTCATTAAGCGGACATTTCTATACAGAGGCCTATATAGCGCGCCGAGTCTCGGAGCTTGACAATTGGAAGGGGAAAGAAACCCTACAGATTCGGGCGACTACTTAGGAAGTGCTGAAGGGCCCTGAGTGACTTAATTCATTAAAACAGGTTGCTATTAATTAACTGTCATAATCAAATAAAGAGCCATTATTTGCATTTCTTAACATTGTTCCCTTTCGTTCATATGCAGCGGCGGGGGTGGGGAGGGTTCTTGTAACGGGGGGGGGGAATGAATTTATTTAAAGGGGGGAATTAAAAACACGCAAGAGAAAAGGAGAGAGTTGGGGAGAAGGGGAAGAAAGGCAGCCCCCCCCCCGCAAAATGCTCCTTTTCAACACAGAGGCAGCAGGAGCCTTGGCTAATTACAAGGACCTGATCGGCACAGAGGACAAAAAGGGAGGGGAAACACAAATCGGAAAGTAATTAGGAAGATGCAGAAAGGTGTTTAGCGGGCAACCAGTTTGTGCAACTGAGCCTAACGGAGGATCGCCCGCTTGTTTGGTAAACCTTGGAAGGACAGCACTGCAAGAGGGCAACAGAAAGCCAAACTTCCGCCCGTTGGCTTCTTTCAGCACCGTTGGCTTAGGCCAGTGGCTCTAATGGGTTCCATTGATCCAGAGTCATTCCTTGGGGTATTAGCAGGCCTGTGGTCTGAAAGCGAAGGTTAAATAAAGGCAAAACGCTCTTTGCTCTCAAGATCGTACCAAGGCAAGCAGCCACTGAGAAAACCGAAAGAGTCCTGCTGGATCAGACCCAAGGTCATTTATGTACAGAATCCCACTTCCCAAGGAGTCGATGCCTCTGGGAAGCAATCTTGGCTGACTTCCTGTCCTACTTCTGCCAGGGAACCCAACATCCAATCTCAGTTGGTGTTGGGCTCCCCGATGGAAGTAGGGCAGCGTAAGCTGAAATTGGTGGGTTCAGCCATCACGAACAACCCTAGCAAACCTAACTCGGCACAGGAAGTAGAGGCTGGTGCTGGGATGAAGGGGGCACACAGTCCCAGGTCTGCATGAAACTCAGGAACTGCCGTACGTGTGAACCCATTCAGTCTCTGAACATGGAGGCTCAACATAGCCATACTGCTTGCTCCAATTTGGGCTTCTGATCGATTGTGGCATTAGGTGAGATTTCTGATCTCACTGCATAGAGAGGCACAGCCCCCCTCCAGACATGTGAGAGCCATTTTCCCATCGGAAGACATGCATGCAAATATTGAAACTCTTAATGCAAGGCAGTTTGGGTAGGTCTTTCCTACCCAATCATTAACCATCCTCCTACCGAGATGCTGATTGGGTGGGAAAGGCCCATGTGGTTGGCTGCACCCCATGGCTGCAAGATTCACACTGACTACAGCCATGTGGAATCAGTAATGTTCAGAGTGATACCAGTAATGAGTAGAACTGCAAGCTGAAGCCAACTGCACACATGCCAACTCCCAGGTAAATTCTAGAAACCCTCCACGTTGAATCAGAATGACAGTGGAGCATTATACAGAGCAGAGCAAACCCACAGATCAAGAATGGGATGTGGGGAACTCGCTCATCCAGGGTGGCTTTACCACCCAGCCTGAATGCCGAGACAGCTGAATTCTTGGAATCTGAGCCATGGCTCCTTAACCCCAACTAATTTAATTTAATTTAATATATACCGCCTTTCATTCAAACAGTCCCAAGGCATTTTTGCTCAGTTCATTTGTCCAACCCCCAATTAACCTGGCTATCAAATGATCTGCTGCTGCACAGGGGGCCACTATGCTCAGGGTGGAATTCCCAGATGGCTACACTTCTAACCCCAATGGGCTGGTTCGGATGATATTCCCTCCGCCTCCTGCAGCTGGGGCACAGTGAGAGGGCACACATCCCAACATCTTTCCTAGATGACCCAAAGTACTCTTAGCACATTCTTTCACTGTGTGGGGTAGGGGGGCAGTGTTGCAGAATAAATTTCTTATCCTCTATCAGTAACTGAACAAGAAGCCAACGTTAACTGAGAAACAAGAGTTTGATATTTATTACTAACTAAACATAGGCCAGGCCACCTAATGGCGCGAGAGGGAAATGACTTGACTAGCAAGCCAGTTGCCGGTTCGAATCCCCACTGGTATGTTTCCCAGACTATGGGGAACACCTATATCAGGGAGCAGCGATATAGGAAGGTGCTGAAAGGCATCATCTCATACTGCACAGGAGATGGCAATGGGAAACCCCTCCTGTATTCAACCAAAGGAAACCACAGGGCTCTGGGGGCGCCAGGAGTCGACACCAGCTCAACGGCACACTTGACCATTACCTTTAAACATAGGCTAAGAAAACAATAAACAGACTAACAGTCTTTTATTCAGAGAGAGGGAGAACCTCTCAGTTTGAATTCAAGGCCACAAGTAAGGAGCAGACAAACAAGCCATGACTCCACCTGCAAACCAGTACATAGACACTCAAATACAGACAAGCATGCCCCACAGAAAGAACTGAAACAATGTCTATGGCATAATCCCAACAGTTAGAATGTTTATTTATCATATTTTCATACTGCCTGATACAAACATCTCTAGGTGGTGTGCAAATCAATCAAATATTAAAACAGTATAAAACAATAAACATAAATACAACTAATAAAAATGAAATCACAAATAAAAACTATAGTGATCTGCCACTGACCAGCCTCTCCTCTCCCCTAAAGAGTAAATCGGAAGTGAACCCTGTCCTGACTGACAGGCTGGTGAACTCCAGAGCTCAGCTGATCAGCACACCAGGTGGGTGGGACCTAGAGAGCCGTGAGGAGGAAGAGAAGGTCTCTTGGTTATTTGAAGCTGGCTGGAAGGGCAGAGAGTAGAACATGTGGCCATGAGCTGCAGGAAAATCTCTCTGCAGGTCCAGGAAAGCCAGAAGGGCAGGGAACTTAAATCCTCTATTATGGTTTTGGTGAGTTCAAGAAGGAAGCCAGGGCTTTGGGGCTTCTGGAAATTAGTCCAGGGAAAAGCTTGTTTAGTCAGACTGTGCGTTAGACTTTTGTTTGCTTTCGTGTGCATTGCATATCCCTGAGACTGTTTTATTGTTGTTTACTTGCAATGTAACTAAGCTAAGCCTGCACCCATCCAGCTAGGGCATTGCAAAAGACTCTGCAAGCTTTTAAAAAAAGGTGCTTTTTTATTTTCTTATATCCATGTGCTTTGCAAATGGGTAACCACGATTTTTTAAGTGTGCTGCCCCAACATCATCTGAGGTTCTTTTTGAAGTATTCTTGTAACCTGCTGAGTATTCCTTTTACATGTAACTAAAAACAGAGAGAGCCTCAGATGGAAGCTGTCTGTAGTATTTCGAATAAAGTCCACCCACCCCCTTTTTGTTCTTTTGTGTTTTGCAAGCCTCTCTGAGTGGATTTTTAACTTGGGGAAAGGGGGTGTTTTCTACGGTGCAACACTCATACGTTCAGCAACCACCTGTTTTCTCACCATGTGTAGGTTTGCATGTGGAAGGTTCTTGTATACTTTCCCAGTAGCAAAAGCAGGAGAGTTTCCCTGCGATTTCCACCCAAGCCCAGAGTTTCCCTGAGATTTCCACCCAAGCCAAGCTCTGTCAAAAAGTGGGTGGAGGTGGCAGCCTTAGAACTACCAGAAGTACAGGGAAGCAGAAGCCTTCGCTTGGAAAGCATAGAGGGGATGATTCAGCATTTTTCTTCCCCTCACGTGGGCTTGCTCTGAGACGAGGATTGGTAATCCACTAGAACACATTAAATTGAAAATTTTAATGTGTTGGACCAGAATGGGCAATTCATCTGAACCACCCCACTGCCATGCAGTAAAGATGTATACCAGGAGGACAGTGGGATGTGTGTGCTCTCAGTGAACCAGCTTCTCAAATTCATGGGCTGGTTTTTATTTTATCTATCTAATCTATCTATCTAATCTATCTAATTTGTACACCTCCCCAAACTTTCATCTCTGGGCGGTTAACAATAGCATAAAACAAGTTAAAAACATACACAAAACCTAAAAATAATTTAACAATTAAAAAAATTAATTGTGGGGGGAGGGGGGAGATTACCAGTCTTTTGCGGGGGGGGGAGGGATTACCATCTCAACTGGCCCAGTGCTGGAAGGGAATTCCATTAAAAACATGCTACAGCCCAGGATGCACTTCAGCAATAAGAACATCTCCTTCAACTTCTATGCACTCAAAGTTCTGAATGTACGCGAGTGACAGAGAATCTGTGCTGAGAAAGCCTGTCTTGACTGTCGCACTGATTGCCAGGCTTGGCCACTTGGCCACTGGTGGCAAAGGCTTAGCCCAGGCTGAAGCCCTAGAAACTGTTGCAACACTAAGGTTCAGTCCCGAATCAAGTAAACGAATCACATGAATTTCCCAGAGCTTGTATGGAGTTCCTGTTCTTCACCACTGATTAGCTGCAGCTAGCACCCCAAATATGTGGGGTATAGTGGTTAGAGTGTTGGACCAGGTCTGGGGAGATCTGAGTTCAAATCCCATTCAGCCATGAAACTCACTGGGAGACCCTGGGACAGTTGCTTATCTCTCAGCCTAACCTACCTGACAGGGTTCTTGTGGGGATAAACATAACCGTGCACACCATTCTGGGCTCCTTGGAGGAAGAGTGGGATATACATATTTTAAAAAAACAACCTCCAGATAAGCATAGGAACATAGGAAGCTGCCATATACCGAGTCAGAACATTGGTCTATCTAGTTCAGTATTGTCTACACAGATTGGCAGCGGCTTCTCCAAGGTTGCAGGCAGGAATTTCTCTCAGCCCTAACTTGGAGATGAATGTACTGTATGCTTTGGTAGTTTGTTGGTTCAATAAAAAAAATCTTGTCCTATAAAAAAATCTTGTCCTACCTTGGAGATGCTGCCAGGGAGGGAACTTGGGATCTAGATGCTCTTCCCAGAGCGGCTCCATCCCGAGGGGAATAACTTACAGTGCTCACACATCAAGTCTCCCATTCATATGCAAACAGGGCAGACCCTGCTTAGCTAAGGGGACAAGTCATGCTTGCTACCACAAGACCAGCCCTCCTCTCCCCACTGCAACAAACTGGCCCTTCTCATTAACAAAATTAGGCACTGATGTCAAATGTGTGGTCCATCATTAACACTGGCCACCCTTCATTAGGGAGATTGGTTGTTAACAGCCCCGGATGGTTGATCAATGTGTCCTTAATTGGAACTTTTGTTTGGGAAATACTGGCCTATCTCTTTGAATGTTTGGAGGAGATAGCTAATTGATCTTGGGGACGGAGAAGGGGACTTAAGGGTCAAACCACACATATATGTTATTTAACAAATTTATATACTGCCCAAAACTTATTATCGGGGCAGTTTACCAAAAAAAAAAAAAAAACCACAACATGTTAGACACATCTATGTAGGTCCATCTTAAAAAATTCCAGCTGCGGGGGGGTGGGGGATGGGGGGGTTAATCTTAATTTGAGATCTCACAGAAGATGGGGCAGTAACTCTGGAAGAGCATTTGCTTTGCATGGAGAAGGTTCCTAGTTCGCTCCCTGCCTCCTGCCTCAAAGCTTGGAGAAGCTGCTGCTAGTCAGTGTAGACAATACTGAGCTAGATGAACCAAGGGTCTGACTCGGTAGAAGGCAGCTTCCTGGGTTCCTAAGAGAAGCTGCCATTGGCCCCAGAAGATGGAACTACAATTACGTGCTTAATGTTGTGTGTAGTCTGACCCGCAAAGTGTGTAAAAACACGAAAAGGTCTGCCTCTCTCTGTTCCATAGGTGCAGAAAAAAGAGAGCAGAGAGTGGGTTAGCCTTGAAGGCACAGGGTTTTGCACTGGGGATCTGATGGTGAGGTGGCTGAACTTGTGGGCAAGCCTGCTCTTAGCCTCCACTTATGCTTTACTTGTATAAAGGGAAAAGAAAAGGTTGTGCCGTTGAGTAGGTGTCGACTCCTGGCGACCACAGAGCCATGTGGTGTTTCTTTGATAGAATACAGGAGGGGTTTACCATTGCCTCCTCCCGCGCAGTCTGAGATGATGCCTTTCAGCACCTTCCTATGTCGCTGCTGCCCGATATAGGAGTTTCCCATACTCTGGGAAACACACCAGTGGGGATTTGAACCCACAGCCTCCTGCTCTCTAGGCAGCTTGCTTCACCACTGCACCATTAGGTGGCTTTTATTTGTATAAGTAAAGCAAATATCATAAAGACCACATACATCTCCAGTACTTTCTCCTCCCAAGGAAAACTGTGCACCCTGGGTAGCACGGCCCTGAAATTTAAGAACAGCCTTGCTGGATCAGACGTAAGGCCTATCTAGTCCAGCACCCTATTTCACACAGTGGCCCACCAGATTTGTTTATTTATTACTTGTACACTGCCCCAAACTTCCAACTCTGGGTGGTTTACAGCAACACATTAAAACAGAAATTAAAAGCTTGAGAACAATTTCCCCTATAAAGAAAACAGCTTTTGAGTTAGTTGAGGCAGAGTGGTTGTAAGTCCTTGGAGTGGGGTCTTGAGGTAGCCATGCCCAAAATGTTACTTTTTGTGTTAGTTTGGCTTTGCTAGCTCAGAGCATGCTGCCTGGCTCCTAAGAGCATGCAGAATTGCACCATGAGGCAAGCTTTCATTTTCTGAGCTACAGCTGAAGACCTAAGATCTACTGAGCTTCCCGTCTAACACCAGGCAGGGCGGAAAGTCCCTTGCTTCTGCATTTCAACCATTTTGCCTTGTTTGCCTGTGAACTGCTCTGTGTTTTATATCTTCTTAAATCAACTAGATTCCAATTGTTTTAAACTTGATCTGGGCTGGAAATGGGCTCCGTTCTGTCGCCCTACGTGCCTGCTTGGCCTACACACTCTTGTAAAGGTTTTAAAGTTCGTTTTGTCTCTTAGGAGACGGTGGCCGCTCTTGCAAGGAATTTTAACGAACTTGGGGGGAGGTGCAGATCAGGCCACCCTCCCTGGTTCACCACCAAACATAGATCTAGTTCAAAAGCTTGGGTGAATAGATGTGTCTTTAGAGACTTTTAAAAAATTGTCAGAGATGGGGAGGCTCTTATTTCACCAGGGAGCGCATTCCAGAGTCTCGGGGCAGCAGCAGATGAGCTGGTGTCTCTGGAAAATCCTCAGGCAAGAGAGGAAGACATGCCCTCTCTCCTGCTGCTGTTCCACTGCAACTGGCATTCAGAAGCATCCTGCCTCTGAACCAGGAGGTAGCCTATAGCCAACAGGACTAGTAGCCACTGATAGACTCGTCCCTGTCCTCCATGAATTTGTCTAAGCCCCTTTTAAAGCCACTTAAGCTGGTGACCATCACTACATCCCGTAGCAGAAAATTCCATAGATTAACCCTGCGTGGAAATTATGCGCTTTATGAATTTCTCACTGCACGGGGAAGTGGGAAGCAGCTCCGTAGAGGACCTAGGAGGCCCTGGTGCGGAGCAACAAAAGACATCGACTCCATGAGATGGGGGGGGGGTCTACCACACCCCCAGCCCACGTTCACAATCTCCGCTCCCAACAGTAGCCCCAGGGAAGAAGCTCAGCTCATTCTTATATAGGAACATGGGAAGCTGCCTTGAGTCAGACCATTGGTTCATCTAGCTCAGTATTGTCTGCACAGACTGGCAGAGGCTTCTCCAAGGTTGCAGGCAGGAGTCTCTCCCACCCTTATATTGGAGATGCCAGGGAGGGAACTTAGAACCTTCTGCTCTTCCCAGAGCTGCCCCATCCCCTAAGGGAAATATCTTCCAGTGCTCACACTAGGCTCCCATTCAAATACAAACCAGGGCAGACCCTGCTTAGCAAAGGGGACCATTCATGCTTGCTACCACAAGACCAGCTCTCTTTCCCAGACCTCTTCCTCTCTTATAGCTCTCTTATAAGAGAGGTCACAAAGCCCCAATTGCTTTAATCATGCTTGGTGAATGGGCAATCTCTTCCCCCCCAGGGGTCACCTTGTAATCACATCATCAAGGATATGGTAAGGAAGCACCATACACACGCCAAGTCTTCATTTCCCTCTCTGACTGAGGTTCTCAAAGCTGGTTCCCCAAGTTTTTGAACTACAACTCCCATCATCCCCTGCTGAAACGTTAGCAGTGGGTGGTGGGAGTTGTAGTCCAACAACATCTGGGGCCCAGCTTTGAGAACCCCTGATCTATGGGGTTGTTCATTTTAAATTCCAGCTCTCTTATTCCCAAGAATTATTCCCAAAGACTTCCCAGTGAGCCGTTAACAGACAAGAGGTCACAAGGCCATCCTATGCCCGCTGCCTCTTTTCACCTCTCTTCACCTTTCTCAGCTCCCGAAGTTCTTTCTTCAGATGCTTGACAGTTTGCAAAATGTGGTCTTCCTGGGGATCATCTGCCGCTTTCTTGGTATAAAGGAGGAAATGTTTGATGGTTTCGGACAGCAAGATTTCTGGGTCTTCTCTTTCTGGGTGCAGACGCAGCATCCTCTCACAAGCAATGGCGTAATTTTTATGCCAGTTCACTGGATGAGTTTCATATGCACTTATGATTTCTTTGTACAGCTGCAAACAATGGGGAGAAAGCAGCTATGAAGGCATTTCCAAAATGCTGATAGGCAGTGAAAGCAAACAAAATAAACCAGCGAATGCTTAAAAAAAAAGTCAAAATGAGCACACAAAACATACCTAAGATTAAGCAAATATTTGATCCAAACTGGAGATAAAGAGCAGACACAGGAACACAGGAAGCTGCCATATACCGAGTCAGACCATAGGTCCATCTAGCTCAGTACTGTCTACAGTGACTGGCAGTGGGTTCCCCAAGATTTCAGGAAGGAGTGTTCCCAGCCGTAACTGGAGACGGCAGGGATTGAACCTGGGACCCTCCGCATGCAAAGCAGATGCTCTGCCACTGAGCTATTTATTTATTTATTACATTTCTATACCGCCCCGTACAAAGACATCCCTGGGTGGTTCACAAGCGACATTGATTGACTGATTGATTGATTAAGTGCTGTCAAGCCGGCCTTGACTCTTAGCAACCACAGAGATAGATTCTCTCCAGGATGATCTGACTTCAACTTGGCCTCCAACTTCGCTACAGCCTCATCCTAAAATGAATGACAAGAATGCCCACTGAAATGCCCTGGTTTCTCCCCAGTGGGCCACAGGAATGCAGGGGATTTCTCAATGGCCACTGGCCCTTCGGAAACTCTATGCATTCTGTGGCCTTTTGGTCCATCTCGCTCAGTCTTGTCTACACTGACTGGCAGCGGCTCTCCAAGGAGTCGGGCAGGAGCCTATCCCAGCCCTACCTGGAAATGCTGCCAGGGAGTGAACCTGGGACCTTCTGCCTGCAAAGCAAAGCAGATGCTCTTCCTCTGAGCACTTCCCCACTGCCACTACCAATAACAGCCCGGAGAGGCCATCCTTCCAGGAACTCAGCCTGCAGCCTAGCTTGGACTCCACCCCTGTCCTTGGCCTCTTGGACCCTGGTCCACTCGCTCCGTCTCAGCTTTGGCTTTTCCTGCCCCACCCTTGTCCCCATGCCCAACCACCAAGGGCAGACCCTTGCAAAGGCCCGGCACTTACGTGGTAAGCAAATGTATACAGTTGTGCTTTGACATCCATTGGCCTGGAAGCACTTTCTGCAAGGTCAAAAAGAAAGAAGGCCGTTTTCATCCTGGGGGGAAAGAAACCAAGAACGTGGCATGACAGCGATTACCAGCGTTGCTTTGAACAGGCACCAGCAATCATGAAGCAGGGGAGGGGTGGGAGGGTTCGTTCTCCACACCTTAAGCTTTACTGCAGGGTGGAAACCACTTCCCAGTGAAATAATCCCACACTCTCCCAATAAGGTGTTGCTGGCGGAGCCATGTGGGCAGGGGCTGATTATAGGGATCCTTTCCATACCAGCTCTGCCTTCTCTGGGACCTGGAGAGCGTTTGGAAAAACAAAAGTAATTTTGCAGTGGTAATCACGAGCCATTGGGCTATTTTTAATACCCAAAGGGGTCATTCTCACAAACTGCCCTATCCGGGCAGGGTAGCACTGGCCCAGGTAGTGTTGCCCATGAGAACTGTTGGGATCGGGACCGATCCTGGCGCTCCTCTGCTGCATACCCTGGGTTTTGTAAAGCAAAGTAAAGTGTGCCGTCAAGTCACTTTCGACTCCTGGCACCCCCAGAGCCCTGTGGTTATCTTTGGTAGAATACAGGAGGGGTTGACCATTGCCTCCTCCCGCGCAGTAGGAGATGATACCTTTCAGCATCTTCCTATATCGCTGCTGCCTGATACAGATGTTCGTACCAGTGGGGATTTGAACCAGCAACCTTATGGTTGTTTGCCAAGCATTTCCCCGCTGCGCCTCTTAAGGTACCTGGGCTAAAAATGAGATAGAAGGGCATGTGTACGCCCTCCTGCCTCACCACCTGGTCATGTGAAAGTTCGGGCTGCTGGCAGCTGGTCTTGTGGTAGCAAGCATGACTTGTCCCCTTAGCTAAGCAGGGCCCACCCTGGTTGCATATGAATGGGAGACTTGATGTGTGAGCACTGGAAGAGATTCCCCTCAGGGGATGGAGCTGCTCTGGGAAGAGCAGAAGGTTCCAAGTTCCCTCCCTGGCAGCATCTCCAAGAGAGGGCTGAGAGAGATTCCTGCCTGCAACCTTGGAGAAGCCGCTGCCAGTCTGTGAAGACAATACTGAGCTAGGTAGACCAAGAGTCTGACTCAGTATATGGCAGCATCCTATGTTCCTATGAGCTTCCATAGAGTTAGGAGGAAGGAGCGGCCCAACAGTGGGGAATCCCCCAACGCACCACACTCCCTGCACAGTGCATTGTGGGATCCTGGAGGATGCAGCCAGGTTTCCCCTGTCCTCCTCACCACTCTGGGAGTGCTTGCGTGGCAGTCATGTGGGCAGGCGGCAGGCCTGGGAGCGGTGAGGGTCATGGGGGTGGAGTAAGCTCCTGCCTTCCCCCAACTCTCCCCAGCCTCAGCAGCTAAGGGCGTGTGGACGGCCTTAAAGTCTGTTGCAGCAACACAGAGAACCGCTTAGGCCTGAAGAACGTGCAATCCGCCAAACCGAATGCAGCCCACCAGGGGCTTGATGAACTATTTATTTTGCCTGCCTTGGACAGTGAAAACAAGAGGCTGTCAAGCAGCTGACAAGTTATAATACCAGCATGGTGTTGTGGTTAGGGTGCTGGCCTAGGACCTGGGAGACCCAAGTTCAAATCCCTGCTAACCCATGAAAGCCACTGGGTGACTCTGGGCCAGTTGCTTATCTCTCAGCCCAACCTACCTCACAGGGTTGTTGTGAGGATAAACATAACCATGTACAGCACTCTGGGATCCTTGGAGGAAGAGCAGGGTATAAATGTAACAATAAATAAATACTTGCTGGGTGAGCTGCATTTGGCATGGTGGGTCCCAAGTTAGTGTGGGCTTGGACTAGTTCAGGGGTGGCCATCCCTAGGATCTCCAACTTTTGCTGCACTACAACTCCCACAATCCCCAGCTGCGGTTGTGGCCGGTGATCAGGGGAGTTGTAATCTAACAACAGCTGGAGAGCCCCAGGATGGGCACCCCAGACTAGACATTCTCTTGCAAGATGAAAAAGAGGAAGGAGGAAAGGCACCAGAATTAGGAACAAAGAGACGAGGAAGCTTCAAAGGTGATGAGGCATCAGTTAGTTTATGAAGGGCCAACACCTTCAGCCACTTTGCGAGTTTCTTCAGTTAAGCTGCTTGAGTGTTTTTACACACCAGGCTCCTTCACACGACCTGAAGGGGATGGTTTGTGGCTGGGAAGGGCTCTTACTCAACTTGGGTCTCTGACTGGTCTCTGGGGTAGCCTGGAGAGACCATATTATGCCTGTCTTAAAACAGCTGCACCGGCTGCCGATGTTTCCGGGCAAAATACAAAGTGCTGGTTATTACCTTTAAAGCCCTGAACGGCTTGGGTCTGGGTTATCTTAGAGAGCGCCTTCTTTGGTATGATCTCCATCACTCGTTGAGGTCATCTGGAGAGGTCTGTCTCCAGTTACTACCAGTACGCCTGGTGGCGACTCGGAACCGGGCCTTTTCTCTAGCTGCTCCTGGTCTATGGAATGCACTCCCGGCAGATATCCGCAGTTTAGGCACGCTGTCGGCCTTTAAGAGAGCCCTAAAAACCTATTTGCTTGGCCTGGCCTTCCAAAGTTGGTAAAATGTTGTTGTTTTCTAAAAGTATTTTAATTGGTTTTAAATGATTTTAATTGTTTTTATATTGTTTTTAGCACTATGTTTTCAATTGTGTGTTTTTATGTCTTTTAAAAGTTGGTGGATACCGCCCAGAGCCTCTGGATGGGGCGGTTTATAAATGTATTATTATTATTATTATTATTATTATTATTTACATTTATATCCCGCTCTTCCTCCAAGGAGCCCAGAGCGGTGTACTAATAAATAAATGCATAAATAACTAAATAAATAACTTAAGACAGAGACTCCAGTCAGCTCTGCAAGCCCCACTCCCAGAAAAAGCACCGCAGCCAATTTCTCCATCGCTGCAGCCAGGAGCTGGGTAAGGAAAGGGCCTGGGAACACTACGGAAGCACCTGCACTGTGCACCACACTGCCAGGAAAAGGGAAAGCCTCCCTGACTTCATTGGCCACCCTCTGGCCACGAAATGGCACGAGGCGAGCTCAGCCCTATTCAAGCCATTTTGATCAAAGGAGCACAGAGTGTGCTGTGCAGAGTGGCACATTCAGAGACGGCAGCCCCTGTAGCCACAACACTCTATCACAAACATGGCGGGTGGCTGCCAGGAGGTGCTTAAATCGGAAAACCCAACACACGAGCAGCAAGCTGCCGGCGGGGCGTCTCTCTCTCTCTCTCTCTCTCTCTCTCTCAACAAACCTGGGATAAGAGCAGGGTTTAGGATCTGTTTACCCTACTCTCAGTGAGCTGGGCTTTGTGGGATGCCCGTGGGTTCTCATGACCAGGAATCCCTGGATATACTGCCTCTAAGCCATTTTAATCACCGTGAGAACCAGCCCGTTATCGGATAAACCCACTTGAGCGTGTAAGAAACTCCTCTGAAGAGAAACTGGCCCAGGAGGAGCCTCATCACTCAAAACTAGGCTCGGAAAAGAATATTCTCCAATGCATTTGATAGAATGGGTGGAATAATTCTCTGAAATATTCTCTCTTATTCGGAATAACAGACCTCCATAAACCGATGCCCATGCACTTTTTGAAGTTTTCTCTACTCTTTGTTTATGGTAATACTAGCATGCAAAGGCCATAGCCAATCTTAGAAGTGGATCAGGAAAGTGGTGGGACACATACGGTGGACCTGAAGGGCCCCCCACCATTTCACTGGAACATTTGCCAGTGATTTTTTGGGGAGGGGACCCGTGCTAACTGAGCAAAGTGGTGAGTGGTGATTCTCTTGCATTTAGCAGAGGGGCGAGCAACTGGCCCTATCCAACCCCAGCACAGCATCCGTCCAGTGGCTGTTGCTCGTGTCTACCTTATGTTTCTTTTTAGACTGTGAGCCCTTTGGGGACAGGGAACCATCTTATTTATATATATATAATTTTTCTATGTAAACCACTTTGGAAACTTTTGTTGAAAAGCAGTATATAAATAGTAGTAGTAGTATTAGGGGATGAAAGGGAGGAATAAAAGGGCATACCACCCTGGCAATGCTGTTCCTCTGGTAATTGGCAGCCACCATTATTTTTTTCTTTCTATCTATCTATCTATCTATCTATCTATCTAATCCATCTAATTTGTATACCACCCCAAACTTTAATTTCTGGGCAGTTTACTATAACTTTTAATATATAAAAACATATATTATGTTTTTAATAACATAAAACCAGTTAAAAATATATACAAAAAGTTAAAAACAATTTAAAATAACCAGAAATTAAAACCCAAAAATATTAGGAAGCTGAGAAAGCTTGGGCGAAAAGATGGGTTTTCAGGTGTTTTTTGAAAATCGCCAGAGATGGGGAGGATCGTATCTCAGCAGGGAGTGCATTTTTATTCTTTATTCACACAGTCAGAAAGATGTCATTGACTGGTTTGTTTTATCCAGACATTGAGTCCTTCCCAAGGATCTAGGATGCCTGAATTTTATTCTCAATATTGTTGTTGTTATAAATATCCTCGCAAAATGTAAGCTGTTCCCAGTAAAGTTGCTTTTTGTAACTGACTGATGGTAATTTCCGTGACCCCTGTTGTGTTGAGGTGCTCTTCAAGGTATTTTGGAATTGCACCTAGGGCGCCAATTACTACTGGGATTATTTTGGTCTTCTGCCACAACTTTTCAATTTCGATTTGAAGATCTTTATATTTTGTTGTTGTTGTTGTTACTATTATTATTATTTATTCGATTTCTTCACAGCCCTTCCAGAAATGGCTCAGGGAGGTTTACACAGAGAAATATAAATAAATAAGATGGCTCCCTGTCCCCAAAGGGCTCACAATTGAAAAAGAGACGTAAGATAGACACCAGCAAAAGTCACTGGAGGTCCTGTGCTGGGGGTGGATAGGGCCAGTTACTCTCCCTCTGCTAAATAAAGAGAATCACCATGTTAAAAGGTCCCTTTTTGCCGAGTTAGCAGGGGTTATTTCCCCCAGAAATCTTCTGGAAATATTACACAATGATGCAACATCATTCTTAGAGAACTTCAAGGAAAGAAATAAGGGCCATCAGCTGCCCAGAAGAATGCAGCCCACCAGCAGCTTGATGAACTTCTTATTTCTGTTGCCTGCCTTGGATAGTGAAAACGGTGATGGTACTGGTGATGAAAGGGAAGCCATGGGCAGTTTTGGTGCAATTTTACTTCCCCTACCCCAATTTTGAGCTGATAGTTGTGGGAGAACTTTCTGCTGAGCCTTTCGGTGTACGTGTACACACACACACACACACACACACACACACACACACACACACACACACACAGTGGCTGAGATATACCAAAGAAGAAATCAAATCAGAAGATAACTAAATGTGGAAACTGCATGCAAAACACATATAATGATGGCAGAAACAATGGACTAGGAAAAGGAGGCCTTATAGTGTGAATCTAAAAAGACTGGGTTTACTCCAACACTGGCTGACATCCAGAGCATGTCCACTCCATGGGCATGCCAGGAAGATGTATCCATGCTAAAAAAAGCTTCCCTAGCTGTATCATATTAGGCATGCAATGGGGGCGGGTGGGGGGGGTGAGGGGCAAATTAAGACAATTTGAGCTGCCAGTGCCACCCAAGAATATGTCCCTGATGGCCGCACAATCTTCAGAGATATATTTTTGGGAAGTGTCACAGGGCACTTCTGGAGGCAGCGAAAATAGTCTAAAGTAGGCCCCCCACATTGTGCAGGCAGGCACAACAGTATTGGGAAAGCTCTCTGCAGTGCAGACACATCTTCCCAGTACATCCAGAGAGCACTGCCATAGATGTCAGCCACTGTCTCTACTCCACTGCTGGATGACAGCTTCTGCTTTCTAGATTTTCCCCATGCCCTGCTGGTGCTATCTGCTTCCTAGGGCAGTTTGTGATGCAGTCAAGTCCTACATGAATGTCAGAGTGCCTCCCTTTCCTTTACAACCCATTTGGATGAGATCACGTTTGTGGGCAGGTCGACTCTCACCTGGCTTGCCACATCTCTTCATTCGCTACAGCCTCCCATGAAGACGAATCAAACCTTAAAAGGGGAAGAAAGGAGTTCATTTGCTGAGCTGGACCAGAGCTTCGTCTCTAGCAGTCGCCAGGCAGTTATCTCAGAGGTCACAAAGAGGTGAAGATGGCGACAGTCAAAATGGCAGAGCAAAAGGCTTTTAGTTAATTAATTAATTTTCATGTGCTTGTTTTTATGTCATAAATTTAATTTAATTGTTTTATCCTGTTATATATATTTTTTATTGTAAATTATGTACACCACCTAGGGATACACATATCTGACAATATATAGATATGACAGACAGACAGGCTATGTGTACTCTGTGCTAAGAAAAACAATAAAACCCTGCCCCTGGACAGCCTACACTTTGCATCAAGGGACATCAGCTATCGCAATCTGTACACAACCAGTAAAACAGCTATTTTTGGCTGATTTTCAAAATGGTGGACTACTCAGGAGTATGGTAGGGCACTTTGGGAGGTCATTTGGAGGTGGAACACCTATTTTTGGCCGATTTTTGGCAATTTTGGGCAGTCCGGGAACCTAACTCCCTGATTTCCATAGCCCTAATTTTCCATCATCCGCGGATTTGCTATATGCTCCCTTCACCCACCCCACCCCACCCACGTAACAGAACCCCTGCAAATAACAGGGTTCTCTTGTATGTTTGCTTCTCCTCATCCAACTTCACCAGAGCTTACCAGCTGCAAACAATTCTGCCCAGCTCACCTTCCATATTCTTCACTCCAGTTATAGAGATTTCTAGTACGCTCAATCCACTCTCCTGGGTCAAAAAGATCTTTTGAAGGCACTAGCTTGTCACAAGAGCCCCAGGGCCAAAGGGAATAGGCTTTTCTCCAGGTGGGGTCACCTTCGTGAAGCCCGATGCAGACGAAGATTTCTTTGCTGTAGCCAAGAAACAGGAAAAGGAAACGGGAGATTATTGGAGTTCCACAATGAAGTTTGGTTCCTGGAAAGAGCAAAAGCAACCAGCAGGCAGACTGCTAGCAGCAGCATTAGATTCTTTGGAGGACTGCACTATTTAATCGGTTAGAGTACTGAATTAATTGGTTAGATTAAACAAAATATGAACAAACTCACAACTGCTGGTTGACTAAAAAGGTATCCCGGGTCTTTTAAAGAAGTGCATTATTTTTAACACGAGTCCTTCTGAAAACTGCAAACGGCAAGCACCACCTTAAAAGATCCACCTAATGGCGCAGCGGGGAAATGACTTGGCTAGCAAGCCAGAGGTTGCCGGTTCGAATACCCGCTGGTATGTTTCCCAGACTAAGGGAAACACCTATATCAGGCAGCAGCGATATAGGAAGATGCTGAAAGTCATCATCTCATACTGCGCGAGAGGAGGCAATGGTAAACCCCTCCTGTATTCTACCAAAAGAAAACCACAAGGCTCTATGGGCGCCAGGAGTCGACACCGACTTGATGGCACACTTTACTTTTACCTTAAAAGAGGCACACCCCTTTTCTCTCACATATGGATGCCTCTTCCAAGATGGTGTCTGCTATGTCATCACCTAAAACTGAAGAGTATGCTTTTTGGCTGCCTCTCCTCTCACCCTGCCTCCAATTCTTTTGCGTGGTTCTTGCTGATAAAGGGGAGGGTGGCCTCACTAGCGGAATGGATGGCAAGGACAGACATTTCCACCATGTGGAAGAAGTCCTTTCAATTGAGTTGAGTATACATCTGGGAACAGGGCCCCTTCAGTGGTTGGTTTCTCCCACCTCCGTTTTTGGAATGCCCTTCCAGAAGAGCTTTGCCAATCTCCCTCCCCGAAGAGTCTTTAAGAGAGCTTGAAAACGCTCCTTCTCCAAGAGGCATTTTAAATCTGGTTTTAATCTGTTTTTCATGGTTTTAACCCATTTTAGCCTTTGCACTCTTGCACTTAATTTTTGTCGCTGTTTTGTTTGAGTTGTCAATTTTTATTGTATTCCCTTGTTTTTATTGTAGGCTGCCAGGAACAGCAGCATGCTAAAGGGTTGGGGCAGACATTTTAAAATAATATTCATTAATATTTTAAAATATTTTAAATAAATAAACCTGCCCAAACTGCATTGTTCCTGGGCCTAGTGACTGGTCTTGGAGCAGCTAATGTTGTAGCACTGCTGAAGCTGTGTAAGGACAGACCAGATCAACAATGAGAGAGAGAGAGAGAGAGAGAGAGAGTGTGTGTGTGTGTGTGTGTGTGCATGCACATGCGCATACACACACACAAGGGTGATGAAATGCTGGCTCAGCTTATCAGCCAGACAAAATATTTTACTTGTCAAGCTATGTTGATACATTGCTCATCAGGACTTTTTTCACTCATCAGGCATAATTTTTCACTCGTCACAGGCTAGTTGACTAGTGGATTTCTGCAGCCCTATATCTATATCTATATCTATATCTAAACACACACTCTCATATATAGAAACTGAATTCCCATGATACAGGGCAAAGCACAGGAAAAATAAAACTGGTTCTAATGTCTTTGTAGAAGTTACCGTATAGAAGGATATGAGCTAATGTTTCAATGGCACTGCTTCCACATGGACAAACTCTTAAGTGCCAAGGTAGACCTTTAATTCGACCTTCCATGATGACTGATGGCAAGGCATTTAGCCTAGCCATAGAAAAGCCTTTTTTGTATTTGGGAATATTTAATACTGAAAGGTAACATACAGGCTGCAATTAACCTTAGGACAGACCAGATCACCACTGGATGGGAGATGACGGCAACTTTATGTTAAGCTGCAGAAGATCAGGATGCAAGTACAACTACAAACCAATAATTGCAGAGAGATTCTTGACAACGGCATGGAAGTCCACGTGGGAAGCTGGCAAGCGGGACTCGTTGCTACCTAAAAGCAATCTCAGAATGAGCAGACGCAATTTTCAAAAAGCCCTTATGCAAAGTGGAATGCTTACTGTTTATTTACTTTGAGAAAATGATGAAGATTAAATGTGATTGTTCCATCAGGAAATAGCCCTTCCACAGGATTCCATCGGTTCCCAGGAAAGAAGACCCCAGGCAGATGTTTAGCCAACTTTGGCAAGTACCAGTGGTAAGTCATCATCTAGTGCAAACAAACAAAAAAACAAGTGAAGATGCTCTCTGTGGCTTGCAAGACCCTGAACCCAGCAAAGATTAGAAAACATAAATAAAATTTAAGGAAGATAGCTAGGGCTGCCTCCTGTTTATTTATTTAGCCAATCGGTTAGCCACCTTTCAGCATAAGCTCCCAGAGTGGCACAGAATTAAAGATAAAATCCGATATGATTAAAGAAATCTTAATCAATTAAACAAATGAGTTTTAATCAATTTGCCTTCTTAAAATCTGCCTATGACAAAATCATTAGCACTGGAGAAAGAAAAAAACATGCTTTGTTTTCAGTTGGTGCATGCAGAGTAGGTGGCATCTCAGAAGAGGCATTCCCTCGTGTGTGAGAGTGAAGGCGGGAGTGGAAGACCTCTTCTAAGATGAGCAAGTCTTCTCCAGTTTTTATATTTACCTATATTTTAAAAATGGGGATTTTTAAAAAAGTGTTGTCTGATTAATGAGGCATGCATTTTTAGCTGATTAAAGAGGGGTTTGCTCTATTAATCTAAGTGATTAATTGACTGCAATACTACAGAAAGGTCTTTCACAATCCAATCAAAATTACGCTGGCTAAAATCCACAACAACAACAAATATTTATATGCTGCTTTTCATCCAAAGTTTCCAAAGTGTTTACACAGATAAATGATAAATAAATAAAGTTGATCCCTGTCCCCAAAGTCCTCACAATCTAAAAAAGAAATATAAGATAGACACCAGCAACAGTCACGGCAGGGATACTGTGCTGGGGGGTGGATAGGGCCAGTTACTTTCTCCCCTGCTAAATAAAGAGAATCACCACATTTAAAAGGTGCCTCTTTGCCCAGTTAGCAGGGGTTATTAGCAGGGTACATCCAGAGCTGCTCTTGTGGTAGCAAGCATGACTTGTCCCCTTAGCTAAGCAGGGTCATAGGAACATAAGAAGCTGCCATATACTGAGTTGGACCATAGGTCCAGCTAGCTCAGTATTATCTTCACAGACTGGAAGCGGCTTCTCCAAGGTTGCAGGCAGGAATCTCTCTCAGTCCTGTCTTAGGGAAGCGATGAAAGGAACTTGGAACCTTCTGCTCTTCCCAGAGTGGCTCCATCCCCTGAGGGGAATATCTTGTAGTGCTCACACACCAAGTCTCCCATTCATATGCAACCAGGGCAGATCCTGCTTAGCTAAGGGGACAAGTCATGTTTGCTACCACAAGACCAGCTCTCCTCTCCGCCCTGGCAACACTGACAACATTTTATAGTAGTTTTCATGTTTTTAGAACACCATTGCAAACTTGGCTGCTGCAGGACCAATGGTCAGGCCAATAAAAGCATGACAACACACCGAAAGCTGAAGGAATTGCCGTGCTAACCCCTATTTTATAGACCTGGTCAAAAATTACAATGAGCCTTCATCCCCCAGATGCTATTACTGACCTCTCCAGCTGGCTCAAGGTCTTGCCTTGACTTGCCCAAAACCGCTCTAGTAGTTTCATGGCAACAGCAAGATCTCCACCAGAGGTTTCTTGATTCATAACTCAGTCCCTTGGCTGCACATACCTCTTGGTCCACTAAAGAAACATCAGGTCTCACTCCCTCGCAATAATGCAGGTAACGGAGAGAGTTCCCAGGCAAGTCCCCTCTCAGTAAGACGATGGCATTGGGGGGCATGGAAGACAAAATGTTCCTTGCAAATTGGTCAACAACATAGTTGCTGCTCTGGTCACAGACACTGGACAAAAAAAAACACCAAAAAAAAAACCGTTTATAGATAAAACATTGCTGTCATAAATATGTGAAAGGTGATATTCTAGAGCTCCATTTGTAAGCCATCAGATTCCAAATTCAACATCCCAGTCTTGGAACTAGTTTCCCCATGAAGAGGCAGGCAGGCACTGCTCTACCTGAGGTTCTCCAGCTCTTGTTGGACTACAACTCCCATCATCCCTAGCTGCAGACACTGTGGCTGGGGCAATGGTAGTTCAACAACAGCTGGAGATTCTCCGCAGAAGGCAGCTTCATACGTTCAGTGACAGAAACAACAGTGGCATCGAGATACCTTGATACACATTTTCTGCTGATCGCTCTCCAAGTGGTCATTTTATCTCATATATTCAGCGTGAGGCCTGAAAGGTGTTCCAAATTATATGACTGATTTTCATTCATTCATTCAGTTTATATACCACCATTCCTAAAGTGCCTCAGGATGGATTACATTAAAAATAAAAAACACATAATAAAACAATTTTTTTAAAAGACCGTTTAAACCAGATTAAAACTGAAACTGAAACTAGATATCATTAAAATCCAGAATAAAAAGATGGGTCTAAGCTCTCATAAAGGCCTCCAAGGAAAATAATCCAGATAGATACACACCCCTCCATAATTTTATATATTTATTTGTTGGCTGCTTTTCCGCAATCAGGTTGAGTTCAAAACAATAACCAATCCTCAGAACTTAACAGCTACTTATAACCAGCAGTCCAGCCAATATCACAATATAGGTGGCCCTCATTATTCACAGGGGTTCCATTCTTGCCTATAGGTGTGAATATGGAAACCACAAATAACGAAAACTTACCCCTATGGGAATCTAGCGCTTAGATTCCTACACACACAGAGGCTAAAAATTGGATGGAGAAAGCATAAATAAGAGGGGAAAAGTACTCCAACTTACTCTCCAGGTCAATGCCCCTACAAACCCCAAATTACTACAATTTTAGCAAAACATTGTGGGAATTTTTTTTTTAAAAGAGCCACAAAATGGATCTTTTCTCCAACCTACAGACCAGAAATGACTCTGGAAGGCATTTCCGGTGGCCTTGAAACTGCAGGTAGGTGGAAATCGCCTATTTTTGCACCCGTGGGTATAGAAACCAGCTCTCTAGGACCTCATCACAGATATGCGGAACCACGGCTGTTGGAACAATATAACAAGGGTATATCCAATCCATATGACTACATCAAAGCATAAATCACATATCAGTAGCAACTTAGATATGATAAAACATCTCAAGAAATAGCTGAAATGCAGTTTGGCTACAAAAACATCAATAACCATACTTTGCATTTGCACAGTGCTTTAGAATATTCAACGCACTTCACATCAATTATCCTAGAATCCTTACAATGATGCAGTAAAGTAAATACATCTGATCTTGCTGCTGAGGCTGAGAGGGAGGAGGTTGCCTAAGGACCCTTTGTACGTTCATGGTGGAGGCCACAAACCCAGGAAGTTCTGCTTCATACCTCAGACACCCTGGTCTACAATATATGGTTACAATTATTTCAAACTCATTATTTACAAAACCTAGAAAGCTTAATACAGAAGGTCCTCGTTTCTCACGGGAGTTCTTTTTTCGCATACAATCGCGAAAATGGGAACCATGGAGAAAAACCTTGTCTATGGAAATCTGGGGGTTAAGTTCCTCCACATGTTAATGTGTGCTAAAATCAGCTGATTTGGCTGATACGCCAGCTGCGTTGGTTTCTCAAGATCAATGACCTCAAAACAGTGGTACATCTGTTGGTGACCTCCAGACTTGACTTCTGTAATGCGCCCTACGTGGGGCTGCCTTTGTACGTAGTCCAGAAGCTTCAGTTGATACAGAATGCGGCAGCCCGGTTGGTCTCTGGGTTATCCCGGAGAGACCACATCACTCCTTTGCTGATGGAGTTACACTGGCTGCCAATAGGTTTCCGGGCAAAATACAAAGTGCTAGTTATAACTTATAAAGCCCTAAATGACTTAGGCCCTGGGTATATAAGAGAGCGTCTTCTTCACTAGGAGCCCCACCGCCCATTGACATCATCTGAGGAGGTCTGTCTCCAGTTACCACCAACTCGTCTGATGGCTACACAGAGAGGGGCCTTCTCGGTTGCTGCCCCGTGATTGAGAGATTTCTCAGCCTTTTAAAATTTGTTGGTTTTAATTTTGTGATTGATTTTAAATTGTTGAATTGTTTTAACTTTTTATATGTGTTTTAATTGTTTTATGTTAACCGCACAGAGATGAAACTTTGGGTATATAATAGATATAATAGATATGTGATGGATAGATAGAATGCCCAAAAAGTGGGGGGAGCAGAGCAGAAATTAGAGGAGTACAGCACAGTACCCTACTCTTGCAGTGTCCCCACAAATCCCGAAATAGTCCATTTTTCACCCCACCCTCCCATTTTTTTAAAATTTATTATTTTTGGCTTGGAAAAAAGCAACAAAATGGCTCCATATTGCCTCCAGGCCAGAAATGCCACCGGAAGTCATTTCCAGTCTCACAGGAACTGTGAATAGGCGGAAATCACCTGAAATTACCCTAGCTAAAATGGAAACCAGGTCCCTATGATCCGGCCACAAATAGTCAGAACCCGCAGAAAATCAGAGTCTTTGTATAAACATTTTCAGTTAAGTAAGTTGAAAAACTATATATTGGCAACAGTGTCAATAATCTATACAAAATGTAAAGTGCAAATAAATAGAGAGGAGCAAGACTAAAATATCCACACGGCTCAGCCTACACAGCGTACTGAAAACCAACCCCCTCCAAAAACTAAACCAGAGACCACAGAGAGCCTTTGTTCTCATCGGATATATACGCAGCTGCAAAATGGACGTCTACGCACACTCCACAAAGCCACCTCAACTGCTGCCTCTGTCAATTACCTGTAATTGGAGTAGATTTGCCCCGTCACAAGAACAGCAGCAACGAGCCATTCCAGGAAGTGCAGCACTCGGCCGTTTTCAACCAGCGTCTCACCAAGAGAGAAAAGCGAGGAGAGGCCGAGGCCAGCTAAGACAGCCAGCACTGCGTTGCTCTGCATCCAAAATCTTTCTACCTGCGGAAGGAAAGAGAGCGTTTTCCCCAACTGCAACTGGATAAAGTTGCATTTCGTGCACTTTTGGGAAACTTTGCATTGAGTTGCAGATTCAACTTCAGTGAACTCTGGATCCAAGGAAACAATTTGGGGGCTTTCAAAAATCTAAGGAGTTGCCCTGTAAATATCTGTTTAATGCAGGAGTGCACTGCACAACTTTGGCTCTTCTGAAGAGAGTGGCCTACAAATCCCATGATCCCTGACTACTGGCCACTGTGATTGGGGACTATGGGCATTTTAGTCTAAAAAAACAGGTGGAGGGCCAAGGTTGTGCAGTCCTGCTTTAAATGCATATTTACCAAAGTTCGGAGCCTATGGAAGAGTGCAGGAGGATTCAATTTTCTCAAAATTCAGAGAATTTCCCCCTTGTAAATCATAATTATTTATTTAAAGAAATTTCTCTCTTATTGACACAAGGATACAAGCAAAAACCAAAACTTACCACCCCCATAAACAGAGGTTTCGAAATATCCAGATTTGCTCTCCAAGCAAAGAAAAATGAGTATGCCAAGAGCATCCAAGTAAACAGCCACACTAAACCCAGCTTTTCCACCTTCAGTCTGGAAGAAGAGGGGAGGGGAGAGAAACCTGCATTAAGAGCCATTCGTTAGGATCAGGCAGATATAAGCTGCATTCTTACTGGAAAACACACACACACAAAATATGCAGCACATTCCACTTACTGGATTAGACTTTGAATCAATTTGCTACTTTTTCAGAAAAAAGAGATTGCACTCAAAGCAGTATGCAATATGTAAAACTGACAGCACTGCACTCTATAGTAACAGCAGCATTGCATTAGTGCAAACAGTAGCATTAGAATGTACGCCCCTGTGTATTGCAATACTGTAGCAGCAGCAGCAGCGAAAATGTAATATCAACTGCAGTGAACACTTCAGAAACAATATATCAAAAAAATGTCAATAATGCAATTTCAAAACACAACACCAACATTTCAGGAGCAACACACAGAAAAACAACATATTACATTTCAAAAATCAATACAGCCAAAAACACTGCACAGGTAGTAAAACAGCCCTTATGTCATGATATACACGAGACAGATGGTGGCTTATGCCCTGACAACAAGGGAGATGCGATTGCCGTTGGCAGCAACTGACTCCAGACAAATGGGTGGATTTTTTTTTTTTAGATCAATGATATTAAATAATTAAATCAATTAAAAATAAATCAGTTATATTAAGTGCCCCTCAAAAATAGCCCAGTTTAAATCCATAACTTTCTAAAACTGAATCTGTGACTCTAATCGCACCTTGATTTAAAGCAGGGGTGGGCAAACAAGGCCCTCCAGAGGCCTTTGGATGGCCATTCCCATCTTCCCCAGGTGCAACAAATTGTGGCTGGGGGTGCTGGAAGCTATAGTCCAAAAACAGCTGGGAGGGCGAAGTTTGCCAACCCCTGATTTTTTATGAACATGAATGAACTGAGACAAAAACAAGGGGCTTTAAAAAAATGCAAATATTTATAAACAACACATTAGCATGTGTTTAATTTAATATTCTGAAAATTAGGAACATCCTGGCTATCAGTCATATACCATGGCCATTTGTGTTCCATATCATAAATACCAACAATATCATATCATATCATATCATAAATTCAACAATAAAATAAATATCATGATTTAAAAACTCTGTTCTGCCCAGCAACTACCAGCCCTTGCTTCTGGAAAGTGCCAGGTGCTTGGTCTTAAAGTAAATTATTTTGCTTAGTATTCTTAAATATTTACAGTAATCTGTGTGGCGCAATCCTATCCATGTTTATGCAAAAGCAAGTCTCACGATGTCCAATGGGGCTTGCTTACTCTCTAGTAAGTGTGTTGTTTAGGATTGTAGACTTAATTAATTTCCTAATGTCCCCCCTTCTGGATTACGCTCCTGAGTACTATAAAGCCTCTACTAAATTGCTTTATTTAGCTGAGTTGCTTTATTGAGCTTAGTCAACAAGTAGCTGACTGAGCATCTGGTGGTCTACAAGACATGCCTAGTGGGCTATCTGTGGTTTGAAATCTAATGATGTATAGTGGCTAAAGAAATTGATCAGGGAAGTAAACGCCTAGTTCAGATCTCGCTCTGCCATGAACTCATAGCAATCTCTCTCATCTTCAGTTTCTCAGTCTGCCATATGATAATAAGAAGCAACATACCATACACAATTGTTGTAAAGATTACAAGAATGTAACATTTGCAATGTGATTTTTACACTCTAAAGCACTGTATAATGTCACCTAACATTAAGTTGTGGAACCCCACGCTTTAGCAATACACAATGAGGTAGAGATGTGCATGAACTGGTTTTTGTGATTCTATCTCGAATCAAATTGCACCTACCCAAATTGATTCATCGAAACAGCCAGCCACTGCCAGCTGTTTTGATGAATCAACGCAAAAGTTCAAAAATATTCCCGTGATTTGCCTATGGGAAACTCGAATCACCCCATTGTTCCCCATGGGTAGCTCCTAGGGAAACCAACATGGGTTGGGTGGTAGGGCATGATGAGTGCTACTTACCATCCAATCCACAAAAGAAATGGGCAAGCAGATGATTGTTAATTTTTTTTTTAAAGGTTAGCCTTTTGAAAAAGTTTTGAAATTTTTTAGATTTTTTTTAAAATTAAAAACCATCTGCTTGCCCATTTCTTTTGTGGGTTGGAGGGAAGACCATTTTGTTCACCTAGGCCTTTTAAATTTTGATTTTATTTTTAAATTTGATTTTCAAAATTGACTTTTAAAAAAAGTTTTAAAATTGTTTTGTTTTGTGTTTTGTATTTGTGTGTGTGTTGATTCCATGTGTTAGGTGTTTTTACTTGATATTTTAATGCTGTGTTGCCGCCCAGAGAACAATTTCTTATGGGGCGGCTAACATTTATTATTTACTACTAGGGATGTGCAAAAAATTTCGGGCACAGAACGATCTGTGTCCGAAACGAACAATTTCGGGTGATTCGGGGCCGAACCGAATCACCCCCGATGTCCCCCGATATTTTTCTGGCACGAGCCGAATCACCCGAATTTCGGGCATGAAAAATTCGGGTGATTCAGTTCACGGTTGATTTTTGGCGATTTTTTAAAGTTTTAGTGACTTTGGGGCAGTTCGGGGGCATAGCATGGGATCTGGGCAAAAGTAGTGGGGTGGGGTGGTAGTGCCTAATGGGTGCAGGCTACCACCCCAATTTCAGGGGGATTGGGCAAAGGGCTGATTTTTGGTAAATTTCTGAAAATTTCATGTCTTTGGGGCAGATTGGGGCATATTGGGGCAGAAAGTGGGGCTTGGGGCAGAATAGTGGGGTGGGGTGGTAGTGCCTAATGGGTGGAGGCTACCACCCCAATTTCAGGGGGTTTGGACAAAGGGCTGATTTTTTGAGAATCAGAAAAGGTGTGAATTCTCATTCTATCATAGCAAATGAGATATTTTTCAATTAAACAACTCTCATGACCCCACTTTCACTTTTTCTCACTTTCCTTTACTATGAATAATATGAGGAAGTAATCAATTTAGCACACTTCACCTTATGAAGACAAACCTCATACAAATAAATTCACCATAATTCACCCCTCTGCCCAATCACTCTTAAATTGGGGATGGGTGGTAGCCTCCACCCATTAGGCACTATCTACCAGCCCACCCCACTCCTTTGGGGCAGATCCACTTTCTGCCCCCAATCTGCCCCAAAGACACCCAAACTTCAAAAATTCTCAAAAAATCAGCCCTTTGTCCAAACCCCCTGAAATTGGGGTGGTAGCCTCCACCCATTAGGCACTACCACCCCACCCCACTATTCTGCCCCAGGCCCCACTTTCTGCCCCAATATGCCCCAATCTGCCCCAAAGACATGAAATTTTCAGAAATTTACCAAAAATCAGCCCTTTGCCCAATCCCCCTGAAATTGGGGTGGTAGCCTGCACCCATTAGGCACTACCACCCCACCCCACTACTTTTGCCCAGATCCCATGCTATGCCCCCGAACTGACCCAAAGTCACTAAAACTTTAAAAATTCACCAAAAATCAGGATTTTGCCCAATCCCCCTGAAATTGGGGTGGTAGACTCTACCCATTAGGCACTACCACCCCACCCCAAAATTTTGCCCCTGGGCCCCTTTTTACCCCCCCGAATCGATTCGGATTCAGATTAAATCCGAATCCGAACCGAATCAAGGGTGATTCGGGTGACCCAGATTCGGGCACAAAACAGAACAGGGGTGATTCGGTTTGGGTTCGAACCGAATCAGCCGAAATCCCAAATTGCACACCCCTATTTACTACTACTACTACTACTACTACTACTACTACTACTACAGCAGCAGCAGCCGCCGCCACTGGGGGCTGGATACAAGCAATGGTGCGGAGGAGGGAACCACACAAGGAACAAAATTCCAAGCAGCACCCAGTTAAAGCCACTGGAGGCTGCTGGTAGAAGTGCGTTGGGGGTGGGGACCAGCACAGCACCTCACTTATTAAAGCCACTGGGGGCTAGCTACCAGCAAGAATAAGAAGAGATCGAAATAAAATCAAATTCCAAGCAGCACCCAGTTAAAGCCACTGGAGGCTGCTGGTAGAAGTGCGTTGGGGGTGGGGACCAGCACAGCACCTCACTTATTAAAGCCACTGGGGGCTAGCTACCAGCAAGAATAAGAAGAGATCGAAATAAAATCAAATTCCAAGCAGCACCCAGTTAAAGCCACTGGAGGCTGCTGGTAGAAGTGCGTTGGGGGTGGGGACCAGCACAGCACCTCACTTATTAAAGCCACTGGGGGCTAGCTACCAGCAAGAATAAGAAGAGATCGAAATAAAATCAAATTCCAAGCAGCACCCAGTTAAAGCCACTGGAGGCTGCTGGTAGAAGTGCGTTGGGGGTGGGGACCAGCACAGCACCTCACTTATTAAAGCCACTGGGGGCTAGCTACCAGCAAGAATAAGAAGAGATCGAAATAAAATCAAATTCCAAGCAGCACCCAGTTAAAGCCTGGTGGCTGCTGGTAATTTTTTTTCAAAAAATGGGAAGAAAAATCACAGCACCTCAGTTATTAAAGGGGGGATAGCTACAAGCAATGGAGGGGGGAACAGAAATTCCAAGCAGCACCAAGTTCAAGCCACTGGGGCTGCTGTTTAAAAAAAAATCCAAAGAAAATAAAAGCAGTTGCTGGCAGCACTGCAAATTAGGATTAAAAAATATAGAGAGAGAGTCAGATAAACCTCTGCCTCTCTCTCCACTCACTGGACCAGACAGACAGGCCCAGACCACCACCACCAGCCTCTGCTCGGTTTTTCAATGCTGCTGCTGCTCTCTGATCCTTCTCTCTGTCCTAAGGCACAAACGGCTCGCTGTCTCTCTGCCTGCAATCAGCCCCTTAAATACATTTTGAAACTTCTTCCTTTGGCCTCCCCTGCTCCCTCTCTGCAGCCAATGGGGGCACAGTTGCCCATGCCAACACTTGATTTGAATGACAACAAGCCAACCAAGAAGCAAGGAGATCTCAAGCCAATTGGAGGCCAGTCCCAGAAAACCAATCAGCAAGGGGAAAACATGGAAACAAAATGGCACTCACAACTTGAAACACTTGAATCGATTTATAGAGAATTGGGATGATTTGATTCAACCTCAAATCAGGCCCTTCATTTTAGGGGCAATTCGATTCGAGGTTGAATCACTCGATTCACCTCGATTTGGCACAAATTAATTTGCACATGAATCAAACTGCAGGCAAATGCATTCTCACAATTTTTCAGAGAGCAAAGTTAAGACAAATCCACTACCTTGCTGCAGCACAGAAGCATGCTGCAATTGCTAGGGCCTGGACCACGGGGGAAAGCTCCGTCTTCATATGGGTCACCTGGGAACTGTGGAGACATCAAGAAGAAGAAGGGTAATGAACAAGTGAAAGAATTCATCTGCTGCTGAAGACAAACAATGGCTGAAGCAGAGGAAAGAGACACAAAGAGTCCTATTTGGGAAATAACGAAAAACAGACATTAAAGCACCAGGCAGATGATTATGATATGTTCATGACATGATAGTAAAGCCAATAAATCATTGATTATTGATATGTTCATGACATGATAGTAAAGCCAATAAATCAGAAGCAACAGGGATTGGGAACCATGGAAAAACAGTGGCTAAGTCCCATTCTGAAGAAGAGCAGACACAAAAACCTTTATTTGGATTCAACAATCTACCACAATGCCAAAAAGAATCCAATGATATAATACAAATGTTTAATATAATAATAAAACTATATACCATACAATAAAAATGTACCCTGACCCAATTGGATCTCGTTCCTCCAAATCAATATCATTTGTTCCCAGGGATCTGTACTGGGACTGGTGCTTTTTAATTTATTCATAGATGTAGAAGAAGTAGGGGTAAATAGTGAGGTGCCAAATTTGCAGATGATACCAAACTATTTCGGGTAGTGGAATCCAAAATGGATTGTGAGGAGCTCCAAAAGGATCTCCCCAAACTGGGTGAGTAGGCAACAAAATGGCAAATGTGGTTCAGTGTTGGCAAGTGTAAAGTGATTGCAATGTTGCAAAAGTGTAAAGTGAATGTTGGTAAGTGAAAAGTGATGCACATTGGGATGAAAAACCCCAACTTCAAGTATATGCTGATGGGATCTGAGCTATCGGTGAGTGACCAGGACAGGGATCTTGGGGTCGTGGTGGACAGTTCATTGTAAGTGTCAACTCAATGTGCAGCAGCTGTGAAAAAGGCCAATTCCATGCTAGGGATCATTAGGAAGGGGACTGAAAATAAAACTGCTAATATAATTTTATTTATTTTATTTAGTTAAATAAATTTATGTATGTTTTGTAATGCCCTTATACAAAACTATGCCCTTATACAAAACTATGGTGAGGCCACACCTGGAGTACTGAGTACAATTCTGGTCACCACATCTAAAAAAGGACATTGTAGAATGGGAAAAGGTGCAGAAGGGGGCAACCAAGATGATCAGGGGCCTAGAGCACCTGTCTTATGAGGCAAGGCTACAACACCTGGGGCTTTTTAGTTTAGAAAAAAGACGACTGCGGGGAGACATGATAGAGGTCTATAAAATCATGCATGGTGTGGAGAAGGTAGCTAGAGAGAAATTCTTCTCCCTCTCTCATAACACTAGAACCAGGGGTCATCCCATGAAATTGACTGCCAGGAAAACTAGGACCAACAAATGGAAGTACTTTTCCACACAACGCATAATCAACTTGTCCAATTCTCTGCCCTGACATGTGGTGACAGCCAACAACCTGGATGGCTTGAAGAGGGGTTTGGATAACTTCATGGAGGAGAGGTCTCTCAATGGCTACTAGTTGGAGGGCTACAGGCCACCTCCAGCCTCAAAGGCAGGATGCCTCTAAGTACCAGTTGCAGGGGAGTAACAGCAGGAGAGAGGGCATGCCCTCAACTCCTGCCTGTAGGCTTCCTGGTGGGCCACTGTGCAAAACAGGATGCTGGACTAGATGGGCCTTGGGCCTGATCCAGCAGGGCTGTTCCTATGTTCTTAATATGACAGGATAGTCATAGTCCAAGACAGAATATAAAATATCAATCAATCAATCAATCAATCAATAATCTTTATTACAGTCCAAGACCAGTATAATAAAACAAAATTTAAAAATAAAATAAAATAAAATAATAATACAGAACTATGTCTGTAACCTAATGGCGCAGCGAGAAATGACTTAACTAGCAAGCCAGAGGTTGCCGATTCAAATCCCCACTGGTATTTTTCCCAGACTATGCAATATAGGAAGATGCTGAAAGGCATCATCTCATACTGCGTGGGAGATGGCAAAGGTAAACCCCTGCTGTATTCTACCAAAGACGACAACATCGACTCAACGGCACACTTTACCTAAGTCCGTATTCAATTGGAAGGTGGAGCATGCGATCAGTCTTGTAGCTTTTGCCAATCATATTTTGACTGTAATGCTGTCTTCCTCAGTGGTATGGTAATTATTCAAAAGAACTTCTCTCTTCCACTTGTGCATTTCTATCCCTTCGTAAAAGAATTGATCTAATAGATCCTTCTCCCAGTTCAATCTGTGGCATCTCCAGGTAGAGCTGGGAAAGACTTTTGACTGAGACCCAGGAGAACCTCTGCTAGCCTGCGCAAACCAAACAGAGCTCAGCAGACTCATGGCCTCATGCATTTAAGGCAGCTTCATATGTTAGGTTAAGACCAAATTAACAATTCTTACTACAAAATACACAAAAATTAAACCATACAGCTTGCATTCACTTACAGCAATATATCAGCCATACTGGATCCATTTTCTGATTTTGCCTGGGCAGAAAAGAAGAAAGAAACTCATATAGGTATAAAACTGAAAGCTACAGCTGACCTTTGGTTAATACAATTGGTTCCAGCCCAAATGTAGAGGTCATTCCATGGCTATCTTGAAATAACCACCCGTGCCCACACGAGCAAGCAATTCCAGGTTATTTCAGGCAGCAATCCTATGGAAATTTACCAGGAAGTAAATCCCACTGGACTCAGTACAACTTCTGGGTAAATAGATGTTGTGAAGTTTCCTTCACAACAATGTCATGCCTGAAAGCAGCCTTGATAGGGTTATGGACAAAAATAGGGCCAGTTCGCACAAGCACCAGACACAACATGTGAGTAGCACAGGGTGCCTCCTCCAGACATCACTGCAGAACATCCTAAAAGCACGCTGGGATGTCCTGCAGTGCTGACAAGGTGGGTGCACTCTCAGTGCCATCTGAACCAGCCCACAGTTTGTTGAGAATTATGGCTTTGTTAGTGTCAGTAAAACTATGCTGCAGATTACTAATATGAAATGTATGCAAACTGACAAACTCACAATCAACTCCCATTTGTTTTCATCAGCTGAAAGCCCTGTAAGAGTCACAATAATAATAAGATGCATGAAGATGACTTCTGATGATTTCTGCTCATGATAAATATGTTCCATGTCCGCCATAATTTAAACTAGGCTCCTCCCAGTCATGCAAATAAGCCCCACCCATTCCACATGGTCAAGGGCCATCATTTCCACCAACTGGAATGCCCTCATTAAGTCGTAGAGAATGATGCTAGGGCAAAATGCTTGCATTTGTGTAATCTGTTTTTAAAAACTAGATTGGTGCTATATTGTTTTTCGTTTTTCATTTGGGCCTGTGTGCCATTTTGGGGTGCTTCTGCGTAAATTGTTTATTGGATTTGTTCCACTTGTTTTGCTATGGTCTGATGACTAAATGCAAATAAAATGTACTGCTTGCTGCATGAAAATCTTTCCATTGGTGCTGGCCATATATCAGACTGAAACTCCCTCCTTTTTGGATATTACAAGCAGCTAAACATTTCTACACGTCACAAGGGCATCCCCATTTACTTCAATGGCAAGGATAATTCTGGACATGCTGAATACTACCCCCTTCCCAAATAAGGCAGCTGTATACACAAGAATAAGGCGGCTGGATACACAAGAGGGGTGCACAGACACAGTAAACACCCCCCAGGACCTGGATCCAAGCACCCAACTGCCTCTCTGCTACACACCTACCTGGACATTCGTTTTTGCATCTGAACAAAATTACATCTAAGCAGCATGAAGGCAGATTAAATTACTTCTCCAGCTACCCCGTGATTTTAGCTATCCCAAGGAACAAGCACAAGTGTTATTACACTGCTTTGGACAAACACCAAATAGTAATAACTTTAAGCCTCTTCTGCCTCCAGGATAACGACCTGTAGGTGAGGTCCTTGCACAGATTCCGTATTCGGGGAGCGGGGGGGAGGAAAAAGGAAAGCAAACTTGTTCTTAGGGAGAGAGGTCTATTTACCAGGCTAAACGTTCCATATTCTTCCCTGAGAAGATGGGTCATAAAACCTTTGAGAGTAGTTTGGTCTCCCCAGGTCCAGCGTGCTTTGTTGAGGTAGGAAGAAGCAGGCAGGTAGAGATAAGGCAGGCAACCAGCCAAGAAGCAGAAACTCAGTTTCAGCATGTGGCCCACGGTCAATTCCTACACCAGAAATATGTCACAACAACGATTATTTCCATTGAACCCTGCTGGAACTTCAAGATTGGACATCAAGTTGTGGAGGGCGGGGGAGAGGAATGAAACACACACACACACACACACACACACACACACACACACACACACAGATCTCTCAATTTGTGGTTTAAGTCCCTGCAAAACGCGATGTAAAAACGGCACGATTTCTGTGGATTACTTGGGGAGACGACATTGCTCTGATCTCTTTTGCATGGCAGGGTGAAATTTTAAGTGAAGCGAATAATATTAGAGGTTCCCGAGGATCACGTTGGTGGCATCTTTTGCCATTTAAATTGCCCCGTGACATGCCTGGATGGCTGAAGCGCTGCAAGGCTGAGATAAACCACTTTGCAATGATTAAGAGTTGGCTGCTTTTCCGGCGGCATCCCCCTCTCCATTAATTAAATTATAACCTAAATTTGTTTCAACGTGCTCTTCATCGATGGCCAATCTCACCATTTAGATTTATCTTTATTGCTTTGGAGAGAGTGCTGGGACGTGTCTACGTGGAAGGATTTGGAAACAGTTCAAGGGGCATGCTCAATGCACGTCTAACTGCAGGAAACAATGGTTTGGATCCCCATGATGGGATCCTTACATAGGAAGTGGCCACATATCGAGCTAGACCATTGGTCCATCTAGCTCAGTATTGTCGGCACAGACTGGCAGTGGCTCCTCCAAGGTTGCTGGCAGGAGTCTCTCTCAACCCTATCTTGGAGATGCAGCCAGGAAGGGAACTCGGAACCTTCTGCAGGCAAGCGTGCAGGTGCTCTTCCCAGAGCGGCCCCATCCCCTAAAGGGAATATCTTACAGTGCTGACACATGTAGTCTCCCATTCAAATGCAAACCAGGGCAGACCCTGTTTAGCAGAGGGGACAATTCATGCTTGCTACCACAAGATCAGCTCTCTTAAGAAAAAGACTCTCCTCAACAAAAGGCTTGCCTAGAACACCTTCCTTACCAGGCAAGGCTACAACAGCTGAGACTTTTTATTTTAGAAAAAAAGACAACAGATAAAAGACATGATAGACGTCTATAAAATCATGCATGATGTGGAGAAGGTTGATAGAGATGAATTTTTCTCCCTCTCTCATAATGTTAGAACCAAGGGCCGTCCCATGGAACTGATTGCCAAGAAATTTAGGAATGACAAAAGGAAGTACTTTTTCACACAACACATAATTAACCTATGGAATTCTCTGTCACAAGATGTGGTGACAGCCACCAGCCTGGATGGCTTTAAGTGGGTCTCGATAAATTCATAGAGGGCAAGTCTATCAATGGCTACTAGTCTGGTGGCTATTGGCCACCTCCAGCCTCAGAGGCACGATGCCTCAGAATACCAGTTGCGGGTGAGAAACAGCAGGAGAGAGGGCATGCCCTCAGCTCCTGTAGGCTTCACAGAGGCATCTGGAAGTATTTCACACTCAGTTTTTATTTTGCATCTCCTCCGGAATGGAGGGGTGTGTTCACATACCGGCTCAATTTACCCTGAAGTCCCTGCGAGCTATCAAGGAGCACTTCACACACAATTCGGGTTTTTCATTGCGTGTCAGAGTGTAGCCCAATTTATATCCGGGATTTTTAAAAATCCACTTTTTGCATCATTTGTGGGGGCACAACTTTGAACTTGCAATAAAGCCTCGCCGTAAACCCACAATAAATCCTGCTGTCTGGGAACGCTCCTGGAGGAGTGCTGTGTGAAACAGGACACTGGGACTAGATGGGCCTTGGGCCTGATCCAGCAGGGCTGTTCTTATGACCCAGAAGTCCCTTCAGAAAATGCTCTGTGATCTGGGATTTCCAAGAGGTTTTCTGGGTAAATTTTTTTTAAGGCATCTGGCACTGCTGGGAGATGCACGGCTGTCATGAAACAGGAGGTGATGACAAAAAGGTGAGCTAGAGGCACTTCCGGGGGCAGCCTTCCCACGCTCCACTGTGGCCCCCAGCAGCAATTTCAGGGGTGTCCATGAGTGCAGCAAGCAATCAGTTCCAATTGTGCTTGGGAGCAGGGGCCTACCTTGGGGATCAAGCCACCAGTTGCATTACACACATCCTTGGCCCTGGCATCCACTATACAGCAGCTGTGCCAGGGAGTGAAAGTCAGAGCAGAACAAGAGTGTGAAAGTGGGGGGAGCTCTAACCATTTGCTTCTGCTGCAGTCTAAATCTGGATCGGGGGGCCCCCTCATGAAAAGGGTCTCCTTCCCAGAGCAATCAGCAGCCATAGGGGACTCAATCCAGATAAGACAGAGGGTTCTCAAGCCTGGGACCTCCCACCCGATGTTATTGGACTACAACTCCCATCATCCCCAGTCACAATGGCCCAAAGCTGGCCTGCTTATTTATTTAATAGCGGCCACTGTCGCTGGGGATGATGGGAGTTGTAGTCCCACAAAATCTGAGGTCCTAAGTTTGAGAGGCCATCCACGAAGAGACTGTGGTCAAGGCAAACTGCTAAAGCTTCCTGCCCCAGGTCCTCATCCAGACTGCACACAAGCTCCTCACCCATGGTGGCTATTTAGCAAGCAAAAATTAAGCACATCAGGGCTAGAGAAGCGTTTCATGGAATGCGTAGTTTGACCATCTCTTTAGAGAGGTGTTTTATTATTTTACCTGCATTTTACATTTGATGGGTTTTAACTTTTTAACCCGTAATTTAAAATTTGGTTTCAACGGAGTATTCTTTTTAGTTAATGTCGATTTATTTGATTAGTTTTATATTGTTTTATCTTGTGTCTTGCTGGTTTTGTGTGGCGCCCCGAGCAGCAGTGTACTGCAAGAGAGCGGCAGACATATAATAAATGAATGAAAGAGTGAATAAAGCCCTTATTTTTAGCCCCTGAAGCTCTGCAAACACCTACAGTACATAGGCTGATGTTGCTGTGCATATCAATAGGTAAACAGAGGAATCATTATTTTCCTTGAGCCCCTGGTGGTGCAGTGGTAAAAAAACTGCCGCCCTGTAACCAGAAGGTTACAAGTTCAATCCTGACCAGGGGCTCAAGGTTGACTCAGCCTTCCATCCTTCCGAGGTCGGTAAAATGAGTACCCAGAATGTTGGGGGCAATATGCTAAAAAATCATTGTAAACCGCTTAGAGAGCTCCGGCTATAAAGCGGTATATAAATGTAAGTGCTAAATGTAAGTGCTATTGCTATTTTCTTAGGAGCCAGCATGGATTTCTTGGCTTTTCAAACCTCCTCAATCAAGTTCAATAAAACGTTTCTGTGAGCAGTCAGATGCTCCGCCCACTCTGGGTGGCAAGCCCCGCCCTCTCCACACACCCATGCAGGGTCATTGCAGGGCCAGAGTAGGCCACATCTGCATATTTCTAGACTCTCTTGGCCTTTCAAACAGCAGCCATAAATATACTTACCCTCTCCCTGAACAAGCGAGAGAAAACCCACAGGGCAACACATGCCACGTAGACCACGATGGTATGCTGGTTGCACAAGCTCAGTCCACAGCAAAAGGCACCAATTTTACAGATCTGTAATGGAGGAGAGAACTTTTAATTGTGATTCTTTTCCGTTGCCACTAACACGTCTGGTGGTGACTCAGAGGCGGGCCTTCTCTGTAGCCGCTCCTGGGCTGTGGAATGCACTCCCGGCAGAAATCCATAATCTGAGTTCATTAGTGGCCTTCAGGAGAGCCGTTAAGACCTATCTGTTTGGCCTGGCCTTCCAGGGTTTTTAAACTGTAAAGGTTTGGCCTGGTTTTCCAGGGTTTTAAAAACTGTTTTATGTTATTTTTACAGTTTTTTATTTTAATAATTGATTTTAGTTTTGTTTTACTATAATCTGCCCTCAGCCATTTTTGGAAAGGCAGTATAGAAATAGAAATAAAATAAAATCAACAATAAATAAATAAATAAAATTATCTTGTCTTCACAACAACCCTGTGAGATAGTTGACGATTCCCATTTTATAGCCTGGAAACTGTGTTTATTTGATTTATTTATCTTTATTAACCTACTTTTCTTCAGGAAAGTGAACTTACGAGATCGCACAGCTCTCTCTCTCTCTGTCCCTATCTACTTCGCAGTGCCTCGACTGATTTGGACCAAATTTGGTACAGCTGTAGAGACACATAGGGACACCTCAATGGTGTAGTTTGTGACGATGCCATTCACCCCAATTCAAAATGGTGAACACGTAAATGTTAAGAGGCGCAAGTGGGCTAAATTGTGAAGATGGCAATTATAAATTAAGTAGGCAGATTAGTTCTTACCAAAATTTCTTGTTTATATTTATATACTGCCCTTCATCCCAAGACCCCAGGGCAGTCAAAAACAAGCATAAAATTTCAATAAAAGCAACCTGAAAAAAACCAACAGCTACAATTTATAAAGAGAGCAGGAGGAAAGTCATTGGCCAGAAGCCTGAATAAAAAGGGTCATCTTTGCTTTCCTCCTAAAGGCTGGGAGAGAGGGAGCCATGCAGGTCTCAGCTGAGAGCAAGTTAACCACACCCTGGGAGCAACCACTGAGAAGGCCCCGTCCCAAGGCCTTGACAAACGAGCCTCAAAAGTTATCAGCACACGGAAAGGGGCCCTCCTAGCCCATCTAGTCAGGTGGATAAATTAAGCTGGAAGCAGATGCTCCTTAACCTACCCGGGGCCCAAGCTATTTAGGGTTTTAAATGTAACAACCAGCCCTTTGAATTGTACCTGGAAACAGATTAGCCACCAGTGCAAGATTGGAGTAAAGTGTGCAATGGGTGCAGTCTCAGAAATCAACCTGGCATTCTGCACCATCTGTAATTTCCAAATAGTTTTCAAGGGCAGCCTAAGGAAAAGCTCATTGCAATAATGATTACAATATATTTGTATAGAAATATATAAAAATATAACCAACAAACAAGAAAACTAAGGGCGATAACACAAGAGGCTAAAATGGGTTAAGCTGGAAAACCAATTAAAACCAGAATGAAAATGCCTCTTGGAAAAGAAGGGCTTTCAAGCTCCTTTTAAAAATCAACTGGTGAAACTTCTCTGGGAGGGAATTCCAAAAATGGGGGGCAGGAGCCACTACTGAGAAGGCCCTGCTCCTGGTCGCCACCAGTCTCAGAGAGGCACCTTTCAAAGTAGTGATTCTCATTATATTGAACAGAGAGAGAACAACTGTCCCTGTTCTCAGGGCCAGCACAGCATCCCTCCAGCGGCTGTTGCTGGTGTCTCCCCCTTGGGTTTCTTTTTAGACTCTCACACAACACTAGAACCAGGGGTCACTCCATGAAATTGATTACCAGGAGGTCTAGGACCAACAAACGGAAGTACTTTTTCACACAACGCATGATCCACTTGTAGAACTCTCTGCCACAGGATGTGGTGACAGCCAACAACATGGATGGCTTTAAGAGGGGTTTGGATGACTTCATGGAGGAGAGGTCTATCAATGGCTACTAGTCGGAGGGCTGTGGGCCACCTCCAGCATCAAGGGCAGGGTGCCTCTGAGTACCAGTTGCAGGGGAGTAATGGCAGGAGAGAGTGCACACCCTCAACTCCTGTCTGTGGCTTCCAGCGGCATCTGGTGGGCCACTGTGTGAAACAGGATGCTGGACTCAGGGGCGTATCTAGGGGTAGGGCAGGCAGGTCACGTGTCCTGGGCGCCACTTGAAGGGGGGCGCCATTTTGTAAAATTAATTATTATTTTTTTTTAAAGGCTGCCAAAAACAAAATGGCCACCGTGCAGGCTCAAATGGCCTCTGTGAGGCCCTAGGTCATGCCAGGCCTTGCAGAGGCCATTTGAGCATGCGCAGTGGCCATTTTGTTTTCAGTGGCCATTTAAAAAAAAAGATTTTTTTAAATGGCCACTGCACATGCTCAAATGGTCCCTGCGAGGCCCTAGAGGCCAGTGGGGGGAGGAGGAACCTTTGCAAACCCCCCAGCCTTTAGGAAGCCCCCCAAAGGGGCTACAGGTAAAAAATAATAATAATATATAATATGTCACTGTACACATATTCAGATTGGCACTATGTACAGAGAATCAGGGCTTGTGAATACTGAGCTGATGCTTATGAGCTAGGATTGTATTCATTTGCTCTTACTTTGCTTCTTGTGATAAGTGAGTTAAATGTGATGTCTTGCTAATATGGCTATTAATGGTGAGTTTGTCTTTGAATCAGTGTGAAATCCTTAATATTAAGGCCCACTGGGAATTTCTTGCTCTCTTTCTCTCATTTCAACTGTCTTTCTGAAAGACTAGAATATATTCCAATCAGTGACACAGTTTACTCTGCATATCCTTTATTTACAGAGTATCTGGGAAAAGTCAAATTCTCCATTGATTTTTAAAACTTATGTAATGGTGATGCTACAATACATAGTAGAGAATTAGACAGGCACTTCTGTTTAGTTTTCCAAGTACACCTCCACATAGTATTTGGGTATTTCATGAGCCCCAGCATACTGAAATTTGTAGTTTTCCAGCATTTTTTGATCTGGCTAAGTCCACTGCTAAAATAGTTTTTGAAATATTAAAAGGTTAACGAGCTTGACTTGTATTTTTCAGCTGATATTATGGTAAAGTTATCTGAAAGATGGGTGTCAGATGCTTGGACAGGGGGCGCAATTTCAGTGCTTGCCCTAGGCGCTATTTTCCCTAGATACGCCTCTGGCTGGATTAGATGGGCCGTGGGCCTGATCCAGCAGGGCTGTTCTTATGTTCTTATGGGATAGGGGACCATCTTATTGTTTTTCTAGGTAAACCATTTTGAGAACCTTTCTGCTGTAAAACACTATACAAATAAGCACCCAACCACCAATCCTGTGTCAAAGGCAGGGCTGAGAATAGAGTGAAGGATGCTGGCAGATTCTGAAGCAATGAGCAGGAGGAGAGTCTGGCATTCCCACTTGTGCATCCTTTCAGCTCTTCAAAGAACTGGACTCTCCAACCTCATATTCATATGCCTCATATTCATCTCCTCCTCCTCATATTCATATGCCTTTTCCCAACAAAAGTTATCAACGCTATTATAATAATAAAATAATAAAGAAAATAATAAAGAAAAAGGCTTCCCTGTCCTTCCACAATCTAAAAAGGAACACAAAGGAGAAACCAACAACAATCACTGGAGGGATGCTGTGATGGAGATAGATAGGGCCAGTTGCTCTCCTCATGCAAAATACAAGAGAATCTGCATTTCAAAAGGTGCCTCTATGCTCAGTTAGCAGAAGCTAGCTAGCCTCTGCTTCCTATATAATTGAGACAGATCCAAGTCCCCCCAATTTCAACACCTCATTCACAGAAAGTGATAATGGGGGGGGGCATTTCAGTGATTCTCAGGCATGGGGGCAAAAGTGGGGGACAGGCTTCTCTGCTCCAGCAGCATTCTTGCTAGCAGCCACCATCCGCCATGTTTTATTTCTCAGAAGTCTCCTGAGAATGATGTCACATCTTCACAAAGTGGCAATCCCAGGGGACTACTGGGAAATAAAAAATGGCTGAAATCAGGCATCCAGAGCAGCAGCCCCACAGCTGCAAAACTAGTGATGCCAGGGTTTGGGGGAGTGAGTGGGGGAGCAGTTTTGCCTTCAAGCCACCCCCATCTCCAGTTTGAGCCACATGTTCCCAGCGGAGAAGACCTTTCAGTTCAGCTTTAGCCTAAAAAGACAAAATTACCACTCTCATGCCTAGCTTGTAGTCAGACGTCTACCAGATCCGGTTGGCTCTGTGAAAGGCAGGGGAGAAAATGCAACCCTCCTTTTGGATCCCGAATGGGTTACCTTTGATCTCTCCTTTGCGGAAGTTGCTCCCTCAAAGTGCACGGAGAGAGCCATTAGCAGCCCCACGAAAAGATTGTTCAAGCTGAAAACCTCCACCGCGATGGACCACTGCCATGTTAGGCGTGAGAAAGAAAACATCCCCACAGCAAAGATTCCAGCAGCGTGCGTGCCAGAAAGCCTGCAAAGGCAGATAACAAGACTATATCTTCTTCTCCGACAAGGAAAAAAAAAATAAGAAGCCGACTTCACTGTCCCTCCCCGCTACCACCCCACCCGCCCTGAAACCCAAAAATAAGAGCGTCGGGGAAATACACCTGGCTGACAGCACACTCCCACCACAAGATATTCCTGATAACAACACCTCTTGGAAAGTTTATTTTATTTTAAAAACAGGGCTTGTTTTTCAGTATAAGGACTCTGAAAAATACCCTTGTGAAATAGAGGGTGTGGTCCCATTTGGAAGACCGGGTGCCGTTCTGGTCACCCTTCCTCAAACAGAATTGTAGAGCTGGGTAAGGTACAGCAAAGGACCATCACAATGATCATGAATGGGAGAACATTCCTTATGAGAAATGGCTGGTTTTTCTATCCTGCTGCCAGTACAATGAGGTGCTCTCTACACTTTGAGGGGCCACTGTCCTGCAACAACACAGATCAGCCACACACACAAAATTAGGGTCCTCTAGCACCCCCCTCCCTCCAGGTGCTGTGCATTTGGCTTGATTCTGGAATGCTCTCCCAGTAAACATCTGCTCTGTGACTACTATGGCTGCTTTTAAAAAACAACAAAGACTTTTTAAAAATTTACTTGGGCTTTTACATCCTAGAGGCTTCAGGTTTCTCAGCTTTCTTGCGTTTGTTTCTAATTGTTTCTTGGCATTTATGGTTTGATTTTAAGGTTTTAGATGTAAATTTTACGGAATTTTATTGTATTTTAACTTTTGTAAACCCCCTTGAGATGCATTATGAAAGACAGTATAAAACTGAGCAAAAAGTACATACATACATAAATTCTGACTTTAACACAATAGTTATTAGATAGAGGGGGTCATACTTCACCCTTTGTGGTAGACCATCCAGGCTGTTCTTCTGGGTGAAGAACCACATGATGTTCAGCCTCTATAGGATTAGGAAACCATCCTTGACTTCTTGTAACAGAACCCTCCAAATAACTGCATCTATCTCAGAGGGGGGAGGCATCATGCGCTTCTGAATTTTCAACTACACCACTGACCACACAGTGGTCTCAGATGCCTTCCCCTTGGAAAGTACGCAATAGACATCACAAAAAGAATGATACAGTCATATGTGTGAGCACAGCAAAACTGTGTTTTGCTCAGTGTAGATCAGGACGTGGGGTGGGGTCGGGGGAGAGATGCAAATGAACTGAATGGAAAACTCTGCATGTTTCAAGTCCAGAACTGAAATTTAAAAATTCTCCTAGTTAAAACAAGAATCTGTTTATCTTTAAAAGTTTTATAACCCACTTTTTCTGCCCCGTTACAGAACACTCAAAACAACTGATGGTCTCCAAAATTTAAGATACAACCAAAAACCAAATGCCACATACAGTTCAGGAAGAGTAGAAAGCAAGACAGTCAGTGAATCTTTATTAGAGTCATTGACCGGAAAAAAGAGGAACCCGGGAATGAGCAAACGCAAAGAACAATGAAGAACGAAAGAGGAGAAAGCCTCTCAAATCTTTTCCAGATACGATTTCAGACAAGACTCACTTAAGATAGCTTTAGAACACGTCTTATGCGTTAAGAAGAAGGAGAAGGCGATGTAGGTTAGCAAAGAACTTTGTAATCTGGCTCCTAAAGACATGGGATGAGGAAAGCAAAGCGTTAAATCCTGGGAAATCCCCATCAATTTTCAGGTTGATAGAATATTTCCATTTTGAAGGCAAACGGGGCATTTTTGAAGAATGCCAAGAAATGGTACAACAGGGACAGCATCCTTACAGCCACTTGGAAATCAAACACACTCTTATGAAACTGAAGAAATTAAGGCTGCCATCTATGTACACTTAATTGACAGTAAGCCCCATTGAACACAGTGGGGCATCTGTTGATTGAGGCAGCAAATTGGGGAAGAGATGATAGCTTTAGGGATGTGCACAGAACCGACTCCCTTCGAGCCGATGGTGGGGGGGGGGGTGGCTTTAAGGAGAGGGAAGGGTACAATTACACCCCCACACACGCACTGTGCTTCTCCCTCAGGCACGCTGTGTATAAATAGTTCAGTGGGGCAGTGGCATATCTCTTTGCCGCCCCGTTGTTTCTCTGACCGGAAGTGCCGTGTGCGTGGGCGCACATCATGTGTGCATGCGTCTGCCCGCAACACACACACGGCACTTCCGGTCACAGAAACAACAGAGCTGCAGGGAGGTATGTTACCACCCCACCAAACTATTCATACACAGAGCACCGGAGGGGGAAGTGAGGCAGCGGGGGGGGGGGAGAGTGCACCCTCCCCTAAACCCTGCCCCTGCATTGAAACCGGTGCGAACGAGGGGGTTCCGAACCTGTTCGGCATCCTAACAATAGAACTCCAAACAGGTTCATGCACATCCCTAGATAGCTTTATTAATATTTTCAGGTGAGCTTTATGAGGAACAAATTCCAGCAGAAAGATTTGAAGAATATTAATGGGCCTTCAGAAAACACTTTTTATTTTAAGTGCAAGTATCTCAAAATGCTACTTAATCCCACGGCTGGATACTTTTGACAGAGAGAAAACTACTGCATATGCGCCAATGGGGGGGCAACTAAAGTGGAGAGAGTTTGGGGGATGCTTGCTTTCATTTATCTTTACATTTACATCCTGCTAAGAACACAAGAATGTAAGAACAGCCCTGCTGGATCAGGCCCAAGAAGGCCCATCTAGTCCAGCCTCCTGCTTCGCACAGTGGCCCACCAGATGCCGCTGGAAGCCAGAGGCAGGAATTTAGGCCATGCCCTCTCTCCTGCTGTTACTCCCCTGCAACTGGTACTCCGAGGCATCCTGCCTTGGAGGTGGCCCACAGCCCTCCAGTTCTCTCCTCAAGGAGCCCGGAACAGTATAGATGGTTTATGTTTATCCTCACAACAACCCTGCGATGTAGGTTAGGCAGAGAGAGAAGTGACCTGCCCAGAGTCACCCATGGCTGAATGGGGATTTGCACTCAGGTCTCTCCAGTCCTAGTCCAATACTCTAACCACAACGCCACAGTGGACTCCAACTTCTCACCATGGGGAAGCAATCAGGAATCACCTCCCCTGTGAGGTAGGCTTAGTGTTACTATTCCAGTGTTGGTGATGGAAGCCTGAGGTGACAGAACAATGGCTAGTTTCAGGCCCAAATAGTGAATGTCTGTAGCAAAGATGAGATTTCAAGCAGAGAACTGCCACCTCACCACATACCAAGGGTGGCCAACGGCCAGGGGAGAAGCAGCCTGTCAGACAATGGTAGCCCAAGAACACCATCCAGTAGCCTGTCTTCTTACACCTGTGTTAGTCCTTCGGCCTGAAAGGGAGGGGAAACACAGCTCGTGTCTTGCAGTTCAAAAACACCCTCTCTGGAACAGAGCCAGCGTGGTATAGTGGTTAGAGTGCTGGACTAGGACTGGGGAGACCCGAGTTCAAATCCCCATTCAGCCTCATGAGACTTGCTGGGTGACTCTGGGCCAGTCACTTCTCTCTCAGCCTAACCTACTTCACAGGGTTGTTGTGAAAGAGAAACTCAAGTTGTAGTACACCGCTCTGGGGTCCTTGAAGGAAGAGCGGGATATAAATGTAAAAAAAATTAAAAATAATAATAATAATAACAACAACAACAACAACAACAACAACAACGATTCCCACATGGTATTGACTACAACTCCCATCATCCCCAGCCAGAGGCCACTGCAGCTGGGGGTGATGGGAGTTACAGTCAGCAACGTCTGGGAATTCCCATTACAGGGAACTCTGCTCTGGAGACACTTCCTATTTGCCAGAGGCAACCAGGTAAGTGACGGTTTACATGTCTTTTCTGAATTAAACTAGAAAATGTAGGCAGAGTGGCCTATGTGGACATCTTGGCTAATGAAACGCTTGTGGAAGAACACCATGCCGGTGCAAAACTGTTGAGCTAGCTACTTCTGCGAAGCCTGGAGCTCGCATTCCATAGCACGCACCATGGTATGCATGCTTGTTCTTGTGCAACAGTGCACAACTGCAGCACGTCACATCTTGGCATTTTAATGCAATGATGCAATCTTAAGAACATAGAAATCGGCCTTCTTAAGAACATAGAAATCGGCCAGTCTTAAGAACATAGAAATCGTCAGACCATAGGTCCACCTAGCTCAGTACTGTCTACCCAGATTGGCAGTTGCTTCTCCAAGGTTGCAGGCCGGAGTCTCTCCCAGCCCTATCTGGAGATGCCAGGGAGGGAACTTGGGACCTTCTACATGCAAACATGCAGGTGATCTTCCCAGAGCAGCCCCATCACCTGAGGGGAACATCTTCCAGTGCTCACACATGTAGTCTCCCATTCATATGCAAACCAGGGCAGACCCCGCTTAGCAAAGGGGACAATTCACGCTTGCTACCACAAAACCAGCTCTCTTCTTGCACTAGCACAACTCTGATCATTAAGCAAGCCCTTTGTTAGTCAGGATGTCAGCCAACAGTAACTAACCAAGACTTTCATCTTGTGCACCCTTGCCTTCTGCATTGAGGTGGATGGCCAACAGGGAAAGAACTTTCTTGGCTGTGCTGCCCTGTCTGTGGAACGCCCTTCTCATCCAGGGGCCTGTTCGGATGTCTTTTGAGCACCAGGCAAAACCCCTTTTTAAAAAATAACATTTTGGGGACCTTTTAAACCAGGGGTGGGCCACCTTGGCTCTCCAGCTGTTGCTGAACTACAACTCCTGTGATTCCCCAGAGGCTGGGGAAGATGGGAATTGTAGTTCAGCAACAGCTGGAAAGCCAAGGTTGCCTACTCCTGCTTTAAACCACTCTGGACTGTTCAATCTGCTGTTCCTCCTTGCTGTGTTTTGAGAGGGCAGTTCACACGATGAAGAATAGGGTTAGAGAAGCCAACCGTCTGTCAGCTAAAACAAAGGTAGGGGGAGCCATCTGTGATCGTGTGCTGAGCAGCAGCGGCTGGGTCAGAGGGGCTCCCTCCTATCCAGCGGCTGTGCCCAGCTGCTGAATGAGGTAGGAGGGAAAGTCTTCCAACTCAGCCACTGCTGAGCACATGATCACAGACGGTGCCGCCAACCTTGTTTTAAAATTGAAAATCGATCGGCACATGGAAGTGTGCACAGCTCCCGAATTAGGGTAGGAGAACCACAGAACCATAGGAAGCTGCCGTATACTGAGTCAGACCATTGGTCCATCGAGCTCTGTGTTGTCTTCACAGACTGGCAGCGGCTTCTCCAAGGTTGCAGGCAGGAATCTCTCTCAGCCCTATCTTGGAGATGCTGCCAGGGAGGGAACTTGGAACCTTCTGATGCTCTTCCCAGAGCGGCTCCATCCCCTGAGGGGAATATCTTGCAGTGCTCACATGTGGTCTCCTATTCAAATGCAACCAGGGAGGACCTGCTTATCTAGGGAGATAAGTTACGCTTGCTACCACAAGACCAGCTCTCCCTCATCATTTACAAGTTCATTCTTCCTTAAAAGTAAAAAACTTAAAAGTTTTCTAAAAAGTAAATCCAAAGTGTACCTCCTTGAAATTTAAAATGATTCCTTTTTATCCTGTGCTCTTTATGTAGGATGAGCAAGTATTTCCCATGCCCTTTGTGGCATCTTTATTCATGGTTAAATTTATTCATTGTTAAATTTCTATACCGCCTTTCATTAAAAAAAATCTTAAATTTTTTTAAAAAATTTAATTTCATTAAAAAAAAATCATAATGACACAAAAGTCAAAACAAGACTATAAAAAATACACAGTTGAAATATTAAGCTAGAATATTAAAATACAGATCTGATTTAAAAGAATTTAAAAACAAGCACAACAGAACCATTAAAAAAAAAAATACAAAGCAGCAGCAATAGAAACAATCATATAGAAGCCTGGGTAGAAAGCCAAGATTTCACATGCTTTCTAAAAACTGTGATGGAGACTGAGGAGTGGATGGCCACCGGGAGAGCATTCCTGAATCTAGGGGCAACAACTGAGAAGGCCCTGTCCCGAGTGCATGACAACCTCCCTCATAGTCGGGATCCAGAGAAGAGCCCCCTCAGGTGACCTCGTCAAGCGGGCAGCAACCCTTGGGAGCAGGAGGTCCCGCAGGTACCCAGGGCCCAAATCATTAAGGGCTCTTGTAGAGGGATAGACAGACACAAAAAAAGGAAAATAACCAAGCTGTTTCTTCCTTCCTTTTTTTTAAACCCAACTCTATCAGGCAAGCACCTCCCAAGACAACACATAATTTAAAAATATCAATAATCTATCACAGGGGTTAGAACATAAGAACAGCCCTGCTGGATCAAGCAAAAGGCCCATCTAGTCCAGCATCCTGTTTCCTACAGTGGCCCACCAAATGCCTCTAGGAAGCCCACAGGCAAGAGGTATGTGCATGCCCTCTCTCCTGCTGTTGCTCCCCTTCGGTTCTCAAACTTGGGCCCCCAGATGGTGTTGGGCTAAAATGGCCATAGGTCATTGTGGCTGGAGATGTTGGGAGTTGTAGCCCAACACCATCTGGGGGCCCAAGCTTGAGAACTGCTGATCTATAAGAATCTATAAGAGAGCCAGCGTGGTGTGGTGGTTAGAGTGCTGGACTAAGACTGGGGAGACCCGAGTTCAAATCCCCATTCAGCCATGAGACTTGCTGGGTGACTCTGGGCCAGTCACTTCTCTCTCAGTCTAGCCTACTTCACAGGGTTGTTGTGTGGAGAAACTTAAGTATGTAGTACACCGCTCTGGGCTCCTTGGAAGAAGAGCGGGATAGAAAATATAAAATTAAAAAAAAGAAAGAAAGAAAATAATCGCGGTGCAGTCGTATGAGCCAAGTTAAAAACAGAACTTTTAAAACAGAGAAAATAAAAGGCCTGGGTGAATAAGAAGCTATTTGGCTAGCACTAGAAAGGCATGGGGCTCAGCAGCCAGACAGCAGCCCTGGGAAGGAGAGTTCTAAACGTGGGGAGCCACAACTAAAAAGGCCATGTCATGGATCCCCACCAACCCGTCTTCTGAAGCGGGGGGGGGGGGACCTAAAGAAGGGCCTCCCTCTCCGAGTAAGTTCTTAAAAGCTGAGCAGGCTGATGTGGGAGGAGGTAAGCCTTAAGGTGGGCTGTCCCAAGCCATTTATAGAGGCTGTTCTCACACACTGGGGGGGGGGGAACAACACACAACAGGCTAACAAAGCCAAGCCTGGACTTGCCCACGCATGAGAACCGCTAGGATTGTGCCCGATCCTGGCGGTGCCTTGGTGGCAAACCCGCTGAGCCAGGTTAAGAGAGTAAGCACTCCCCTGACCCCAAACCCAATTTTGCTGATCATCTGTCAGCCCCAGCTGCTTTGCAGCCAGGGCTGGGAGACTGCAGGGATCCCGACCAGCGTTGGGAGGCTTCCCATCATGCACCGTGCACTTGCGTAGTGCATTATGGGAGTTTTTTAAGGCTTCCTCCCCTGCAGCATGGAGCCCTTTCTCCATGGTCGTGAGAAAGGGCTCATTAGGTATTATTAATAATACTTAGCATTTGTAGGGGGGTTTCTAAATGTCTAGAGTGCTTGATGTGAATTACTTGAATGTCATCCTTAAAACAACTTTGTTAAGGTATCATTATCCGCATATTGCAGTTGAGGAGGGAATACCCCTGCTTACTGAGCAAAGAGACACCTTTTCAAGTGGTGATTCCCTTATATTTAGTAAGGGGAAAGCACAGCATCCCTCCAGGGGCTGTTGCCGGTGTCTACCTTATTGGTCCTTCAAGGGAAACTTGGTCCAATCTTGGTCCTTCAAGGGAAGTGCAACCCCATCCAAAACCGGCTAAGGACCATCTCCCACTCCAGGTGGATCAAGTGCCTCTCCATCTCATCTGGACTGAGCTTCAGTTTGTCAGCCCTTGTCTATTCCCAATCTCAGTTATCATCTTAGCACTCCCATTGCTGTCCCAGCATCCGATAAAAGGAAGCAACAGAAGCTCTCTTTACACATTATGCTCAACACTGTACAACAAAGCCTGATTCAGACATTATGCTGACAAGTGCACAGATCTCTGTACACCCTTTTGTGTGAATGACTGTACCTGCATTCATTTTAAAAGTGAACCTGGATACAGGCCTTTCAAATGCATGGTACAGACAGGAAATATACTTCTGTACCTGTGTTCAACATAACATGTGAATGACTGTACCTGTGTACAGATCTATACCTAGGCCCATTCACACTTTATGTTCGGCACTCATACGTTGAGTACACAAGTACAAATCTGTGCACAGGCACAATTATTCACATGTATACAGCAGAACATTTCCTATCTGTCCCATGCATTTGAGGGGCCTGTATCCAGGTTCACTTTTAACTTGAACACAGGCACAGTCATTCACATAAAGCATGTACCTGTATATAGATATTTGTACTCGTGCAACATAATGTCTGAATAGGGCTACAGTTGGGTGCCATCTGCATATGGATGTCACTGGAGCTCAAAGTTGTTTGGATTTGCATAATATATTAATATGAATAACGATTACAATTTAATCTCATTTCCCCCTTCAAAAGAGTTAACTAACTTCGGCCACCATCCAACACCGAGTTAAGAGTTCTTATGCCCTTCTAGTCTATGAATATCCAGACTAACCCTGAACTGCTGTGCCAGACTTTTCTGTCACACAAGGGAGGGCACAATTTTCAGCTACCCTGCTTCCCTCTGCGGCCACGTGTGCCTCCCTGAAAATGCCCCTGGAACATAGGAAGCTGCCTTCTACTGAGTCAGACCATTGGTCTGTCTAGCTCAGTATTGTCTTCACAGACCGGCAGCGGCTTCTCCAAGGTTGCAGGCAGGAGTCTCTCTCAGCCCTCTCTTGGAGATGCTGCCAGGGAGGGAACTTGGAACTTTGTGCTGCAAGCATGCATGTGCTCTTCCCAGAGTGGCCTCATCCCCTAAGGGGAATCTCTTACAGTGCTCATACATGTAGCCTCCCATTCAAATGCAAACCAGGGCAGACCCTGCTTAGCAAAGAGGGCAATTAATGCTTGCAAGACTAATTCTCCTCCTGGGTGCCCCCCCAATGTTGTAGGTAGGTAGGTAGGTAGGTAGATAGACAGACAGACAGATAAACAAAAATAAAATGATAGACTGGGAAATCACATAGATTCAGAAGACACAGGCAGCTGCAAAAGGAAGGATTTCACACACAACCCTTGCAACTCTGACACATTGGCACAGGGTTAGTCTGGATGTCAGCTAATGGGCTTAAGGGTGCATAACTCATTACTGGATCAAGGGCTTGGCGTTTCTGCAGTTAGTGAAAGTTCTCTGCCATGGGATGTGGTAATGGTCACTAGCTTGGATGGCTTTAAAAGGGGCTTAGACAAATTCATGGAGGATAGGCCACCTCCAGCCTCAGAGGCAAGATGCCTCTGAATACCAGTTGCAGGAGAGTATAGCAACATAGGAAGCTGCCATATACTGAGTCAGACTATTGGTCTATCTCGCTCAGTATTGTCTTCACAGAATAGCAGCGGCTTCTCCAAGGTTGCAGGCAGGAATTTCTTTCAGCCCTATCTTGGAGAAGCCAGGGAGGGAACTTGAAACCTTCTGCTCTTATTTATTCATTTCATTTTATATCCCTATAAATAACTATATATTTATAGTTACTATATAACTATATTTTATATAGTATAGGAAGTACTACATAGTTAAGCTTCTCCTCACAACAACCCTGTGAAGTAGGTTAGGCTGAGAGAGAGGTGACTGGCCCAGAGTCACCCAGCAAGTATCATGGCTGAATGGAGATTTGAACTAGGGTCTCTCTCGTCCTACTCCAGCACTCTAACCACCACACCACGCTGGCTTCCCAGAGCGGCTCCATCCCCTGAGGGGAACATCTTACAGTGCTCACACTTCTAGTTTCTCATTCAAATGCAAACAAGGTGGACCTTGCATATAGCTAAGGGGACAAGTCATGCTTGCTACCACAAGACCAGCTCTCCTCTCCAACAACAGCATCTGATGGGCCACAGTGGGAAACAGGGTGCTGGCCTAGATGGGCCTTGGGCCTGATCCAGCAGGACTGTTCTTACGTTCTTAAGTTGTTACGTGTGTGAGTCTGTGTGTCACAGTACTAACAGAAATAATGCTTTAAACACTTGGCAGTTTTTGGACCGATGTACCAAGGACACAATTCAACAGCTTGTCCTACACAAAGCCCATTGGAGAGACCAGGAACAGTGCACAAATTTTCTTCCCAAGCTCCAGTTCATTCCAATGGGAGTTCACAAAGAGAACTTCCCACTGACCAGTCAAATGTCCAACCCTATTTGGAAGAGATGGACTTCAGATCTCTCCCTATTTTACAAGGACATCCATGTAATCTTACAAAGTTCGGCGGATTCATGATTAAATGTGGGATTTTGAGGGAGGGAAAACTGAGTCTGCTAAACGTTTGAAAAGAGTGATTTCTCCTGCATTGCTCTTGCAGGATCTTCCTGAGACATATTAAGTTAAAACAGCACCATCAAAATAATGCTTTCCTCTATGAGTTAACAGAAAGTATGTATGTCACCCTGAGTTGCTGCTACGGTAGTTCTTGGGACTGCAATGCTCTGCTAAGACAGCCAGTGTGGTGTTACGACCCAATCGATCAGAGAGAGAGAGAGAGAGAGAGAGAGAGAGAGAGAGAGAGTGTGTGTGTGTGTACAAACACGCACCTTTCTAGCTTCTTGCCTCAACTGGTACTGTTTAAGTAGAGCTGGATGCCAGTGGAACAGAAAGTTGGGGGTGGAAAAACTCGGCAGGAAACAGATTTAGCAATTTAAATGTTTTATAAGTTTTTTTTTTTTGTAATTGAGGAAACTTTTCATAATCTGACATTTGCTAAAAAAAAATAATAAAAAACCCCACTTATTAGAAATTATGCAGCAGAGTAGCTGTGGAAATATGAGCTCGCTTCACAATTATGAAGCCAGGCTAGGAAGCCCTTTGCCTATTGTGCGAAGTGGCATAAACCCCATAGAGGGCCTATCAGCTCACTGGCAGGCAGGGGGCTGCTTCATTCAAAGTGAGAGATACAAGCTTCGGGGCAAAAACCTGGCGGCTCCCTTCTGACCCCACAATCCCCTACTGGTGACAGATCCAAGCTCCATAGCAAATTAGACCTTCTCATATTACAATTGCAGAAGACAGATTCCATTAGCAGTATCTGAAATTGAGTGGAGAGCAGCCCCGTTATCAGACCTGACTCATAAGCGGTGCTATTAATCAGAGCTATGATAGCATTTATATATTTCAAGCTATCTGCCGCCGCTGTGATATTCTCCTACAAAGGGTTGATGGGACTTAGGGAAGGGAACAATAGAGCTTTCTGGGGAAAGCAGAGTAAATCAAGAAAGTCTATGACTTCCGCACATTCTGAAGGGATTGCGGTTTACATAAATTTTCTCCCAATTGGAGATTGAGCTCTTCCTCATCTTACACATGGGATTTAGTTGTCACTCAATGGGAACAGCTGTGAAAAGGTGAAGCGGCCCACCGCTCAGGATAGTGCCTCCGCTTTTAAAGCAATTAACCCATGAACAGGAGGATACCTGGCGATATCAAGAGGATTAGGCTAGGCAGTGCTTTATTAACATTTCCTTGAACTAATTCTAACTCTGACTAGCTGTCACGAAAGACTCTTCAGTCTTCTTCTTCTTCTTCTTTTGCTTAAGGAGGGAGGGGGCCAAGTTGGCCTGCTTCTTCTCTCCACCCCCAACCCCCCCCGCTCGCACTTCCAAAATGAAGAAGCCCACATCCGATCCGGGAGCCTAAAATGTGTCTGCTTTATAAGCAAATGCAAATGAGGAGAAACTATTAAGGCTCCCAGAAAGTCAGATTCAATGGAACTTTGCTGCAAGTAAGAGAGAAATGTGTGTGTGTGTGTGTGTGTGTGTGTGTGTGTGTGTGTGTGTGTGTGTGTGTGTGAGAGAGAGAGAGAGAGAGAGAGAGAGAGAGAGAGAGAGAGAGAGAGAGAGAGAGAGAGAGAGAGAGAGATCAATTAGCCAAGGGGTCACGGTAGATAGTCTGCTAAAAGGGAAATTAATACGAGAGCTTTCTATAGTCTTTTATTCCACATTCCCGCTTCACTAAAACTTAGAAGCTGCTTGTTATTAGCTGCTTTTGAAATTATAAAGAGCCCCGGAGAACGCCACACAAAGGCAATAGTCTAGAATAATCTCTAATCTGGAAGAAATGTATCCAAATATACCTTAATCGGAAGATTCTTCACTCTTTTTTAAGTACAGCATTTTAATTTTCTGCTCATCCCTGAATGGGATGATGGTGAAAGATACAATGTTGGAAGAGAATGAACTCTCCGCCTAGAATAAGGATCCTTTTTGCTCCAGTTTCGTATGTGAAAGCACAGAAATATTTGGGTAGGTGGAAAATCTGATCAATTAATTTGTCTAACAATAGGCAGGTAAGGACCGGCAGATGGGAAAGAGGATTTTGACAGAGCAGTAGCATCATATAATGGGCCATACAGCAAACAACACACACTAGGACAATAGTAGGGAAGAGACTCAACACTACAGAGAACCATTGAAAAGGTACAAAAAAGTCCCCCCAAATCATTCTGCCTCAAACAAGACTGAAGTTTTAAAAGATCAATAAAGGAATGAAAACAATCAATCTCAACTCTCAACCAGCTTGTCCTATTTAAACTTGACAACTGAACATCAGGCAATGAACTGCAATACAAACGCAAAGACGCAACTCAGGCTAACCTTCTGTTTTGCCAGCTAAGTGCACTGCAGAAGCAATGCCTTAAAATCAAACTTACCTTATCATTTCTGGCTTAACTTTGGGAGCCTCTACCCCCACTCCCTGAATATTTAAGATTCCTTCCACTTTAGAAAACATTAATGCTACTCTGTGACTTCAGCTGTGGGTACAAATGGATGCGAGTATCACTGTTGCTTCTCACCTGCCCCGTAAATCTCTGCTTCTGTTTTAAATGAGCAGCATATTACAGCTTCACTTCAAGGTAATTTGTGTCTTGCTTCCTCTTGTCAAGAATGAACAATCGAAAAATTGAGTGGAAAACAAGTCTTCCTAAATATTTCCCCCCTCTATGCACCACCGTATAGTGTCAAACAGCAAACATGTATTATGCCTGTCCCAGAGAATTTTGTGATGGATTTTCCCAAAAAAACAACAAGTTGCATTTATTTTAAATGTCTATGTATGCCCTCCCCTGTGGTTTTTGGGTTTTTTTTTAATGTCAATGATCTTACAACCTAACATTTGCAATGCAATTCCAAATCTGAACTGAATTCATTTTAACATTTCAGTTTTGGAATGCAAGTTAATGAGAGAGATCTCTTTTTAGGAGCCTTCACAGTCAAACACTGCAATACAGTTGCAAACCTAGAAAGAAGCATTTATGAAACAATTGCATCCTAAAAGGTTAGCCTTTTTTGTTCTATGGAAGCTACAAGGCATGTTTCCCTATTGCAAAAATGCATCCCTGCAAAAGCGAAATTAGATATATAAGAAACCAGGCTGTTCACCTTCCTATTTAGCAGAAAGCATACAAAAATGTCTCTTAGACTGGGAAAAATCCTTTTCAAGCAAGCAAGAGAATGAATCATGCAGATTTTAATAAGCAACTGTGGCATCTTAATTTCTAAACTACAAAAATGTCAACACAGAACATATTTTTAGATTTCTTGCTCCCACACATACTCAAAAATAACCAACACAGCCACACAAATTATGAATGAAACGTGTGTGTGTGCGCGTGCGCATGTGTGTGTGTGTGTTTTTGTTTTATAAGCAATCAAAATATTTTACCAGAGAAAAGGACAGTACTGAAGAATTTTATTGTTCTAGAACTAACAGAGCTGGAAATGGAGCTTTTGACATCAGACATGCTCCGACAAAAGTGTAAGTGACAAAAATTAAGGAACTAAAAAAGTCTTCTGAAAAATGTCTATTTCAGACAAGTATAGTTGTTGCTTTTTTAAAAAGAATATACACATCAAAAAGGACTTTAAACAACCCTAACTACCTGGCAGAATTAAAAACCTGATTAGAAGAACAAAGTGTCAGAATATAGTTAACACTAATCCGGCATGTAGAACAATGTCCTCTTAAGTGGGAATGAATGAAACTATTGTGTGAATCAAAAGCCTCCTCCAATTAAACATTAAAATGAAACTATCTTGACCTGCAAATGAATATAAAAACTTGGGACATGTCTCAAAACACACACCAGACAAAGAAAGAAAATCTGTTAAAAGGAATGATTAACATAACATATAAATGTAGGAAACAGGGTGGGTGCACGCGGAGATGGTTGGTTTTAAAGAATAAACACACACACACACACACACACACCCCCCGACAGCAAGCGACCCACGCTGTGATTCTTTACTGTACGCAACTGTTGGTGCAGTCAGGGCGGCTGGCTGGGGGGCTTATGTGCACGCAAGAAAAGGTTTTTAGAAGGTTAAGTTCGGATCACGCGGCAAATGAAATTGTAACAACCCCAACTGACACTGTATAATGTCTTCTTCCACCAAATCAATAGGCCGCTCTCGGCCCCAAATTACCATAGAGATGGTGTGCTCTTTCCTGAAGGGTGCCTATTGTCTGGCGAGAAAACAGACTTGCCACTTGAACTGTGCTGTCCCCAAAGGATGTGCACGTCATTAATTACTGGCCGTCTTAAAAAACATCGATGGACTTTTCATAGGAACCATACACCAGTAAACACCCACAGGGAAAAGGAGGGGTGGTTATTGCTTGACCCCACCACCACCACCCATCCCAAAACAAAAATCCCAATAGGATTTAAAAGGCCACTTCTACCATACATCAGTCTGAGGTATGGAGATTGTGTCTGGAAGTTTGCTCCAGGATCTCTAGAATCCTGCAATTCCCACCCACCCCCTGCAAATAATCTAAACATTTTCCAAATCCCTTCAAGAAAAGAGGAAATAGTGCAGATGCTTTAGAGAGGGCGTAGGGCCATCCCAATGGAAAACATCCCCATGGCTTTTCCACAGGGAGGCATGGAGATTTTTGTTTGGTTTATTTTAGAGAGAGATTACAGTAAATATGCAGGCAAATAGTAGCCACCACCTCAAGTCAAATTTGACAACCAAGTTCAAAAACATATCAGCAACATTTACGGATCGGTGGTGTTAGCACTAGAGCTGCTGAGCCCGAGCTTAGAGTGGGCATAGCCTACGAACCACCTACAATGCCACATTACAGAACGTTGTGGGAGCAACAGGACAGGACACCACCACCATATAGTTGGAAACACCTGCACAAATGTTTAGGACTGGGGGCTTGAAAGTGTGCAAGGTACTGCAATAACAGACTCACAGTAGTCAAAAGGAGCTATGCTCAAGTCACAAAACTCTAGAGGAGGCCCATCGATTGACTTTAGTGAGTTTGAAATGAAGTACATGGCTAGCAAATTAGAAAGGTGGCAAACAAGGAGGCTACCTTATTGGCTCTCCCTGTAAGACCATGTAAATATATGGTCACAAGATGTCCGACTGTCACATTTCACAATTCCAGTCTTTCCTGTGCATTCTCTCAAGTGCATCGCACCGTTGTACATAATGTTTACTGCCTCTAAAATTAAATTTTCAAGTCCGATTTAAAATGAAAAAGGGGCGGGAGGGGACCAAAATTAGCTTGCCATTGTGATGTTGTTTTCATTTACCTGTTTATTCAGTGTCCCCTTCCCCAGCAGGGCAACAAAAATCCCCACCCACAAATGTAATTCCTTTGTACGGTTTCAGTCCGGGTTATTAGAATAAACGGACGACGAGGGCAGATCCGTACAAAGAGCGGCATTACTGGGAATGCATTAAAGATTAATTTAAAATAAAATGTATAGAATAAGGGATTTTTCCCCACTAATGGAACTTGAGCATTATTATTTATTCTTCTCGAACATTACGCCCGACACTGTTCCTCACCGATACAATAGCGATCTCGCCTTGAGAGTTTATGCTTTAAATATTTCCCTTCAAAAGCTCTGGGGCCTTTTCCTTCTTCTCCTTCTTCATATTAACCCTATTTCTTTAACTACACTGAAAATTAGTTAAGGATGAATTATCTGATAGGGCAAGTCCCTATTCATAAAATATTAGAGAGGTGTACTTAAGCAAATAAGGCAGCTGAAGGCAGTTGAGCCCGCAGGCACGCAGTATGTTAAACATTTATCACAGCCTCCAAATGCCGTCCACAAAGCTCTCTTCTCACTCAGCCTGCATCTGTTTTAACGAGGCTTGGCAGAAGGAGCGCTTGGCGGAGCGCGGAACAGGTTTGGATTTCAAACAACATTAAGCGAGAACGTTAATTCTTCTACGACAGAAAAGGAAGTGTGTAATAAGGGATAGTCAAGAGACTGCCGGCTGTTCTCCTTTCCAGTGGCATTTGCAGGAGATCTCGGCACATGGTGGGTTCAAACTGGCACTGTTCATTTCTTTAAATTCTCACCTGCTTATAAGGGTGCCTTGTTTGTCGGCAGAAATGGCACCGTTTATCTGTTTAAAGTTCTGGACGCCATCAACACCGTCAGTGCAGCCCAGCGGTTAGCTCCACTGTTGGCATTTGGACGCAGGCCACTCGGGCCCAGAACCTTATTTTTAGCCATGGAAATTCGACTGAGGCGCCTTGGGCAGCGTGCTATCTGCGAGCCTCAGTTCCCCATCCATAAAACAGGATTATTAATGACCCGACTGACAGGGGTTTTTGCAAAAATGAATGCAATAAGGGTTGTCAATGTGCTTTCAGGCACTCGACACAATATCAAAACCATTAATAATGATTAACTGGATTTCTAAACAGGAATGGTCACCTCTGACCATCTGCCCAGGGTGTGGGTGTCCTCAGTTAATTAAGACCAACTTATTTATCCAAAAGTTTTTTTTAATCCATTAGAGTCATATGCTTTTTTGAATGACCCCTGTGTGGAAAGACTCTTAAATTAACTTTTGATCAGCAAAATAATTGGGTTTATTGGGGCTCAATTACCCCATCACTAGAAAACTCTCTTGCCAGAGCACTCTCAGGGACAGTGTGACACATTTTACATTTCCCAAACATTGCTTTGAAACTTTAATTTATAGTGGGGGATTATAGCCAAGTTATAAAATAAGCTTTCCCCTAACCCCACATCAAAGAGAACATCCCGTCCTCATGCACTCACAGCAGTCACTTCCTAAAGGTGGACTCCTATGGTGTCCATGTGAATACCATTACATTTGAGCATTCAAATACAACACAAATTAATTATTTTTCATTCTACATTATGTTTCAGTGGCTTAAATTTCATATTACTTTTACTGTTTTACAGTTGTAAGCCACTCCAAGCAGTATTGCACTGGAGGGCAGCGTTCCCTCCAAGGTGTGCGCATGCTCACACGTTTTTTAGTGTCCGCTCAGTTAATTTTAGATCCCACTCAGGTTTAATCAGGAAGGTCCCACTCTGAAGGCACGCGCGCTCACACTGTCTTGACACTGCTGCCCGGAACAAAACTCATCCCGCACACAGACAAAAAATAAATAAATAAATTAGAAAGAACACTGCTGGAGGGGTGGGATCCAAGTATTTCAAACAAACAAACAAACAATACTGCAGAGTTGTGTGATTGCAAGACGGGAATGTGGCTGCTGTGTGCATGTGCGTCAAAGAGAGAGAGGAAGAAACAGGAGGTCCTTCCCAGCTAGGTGGGACCCATTTTGATGTAAACCACCCTGAGCCATTTTTGGAAGGGCAGTCTATAATAGATAGATAGATAGATAGATAAGACTGGCTCCACCCATGTTATTGCGATATCCTCACATGCTGTTGTGTGAATCGTTCACAGGGGCCTTCACATATTCTGCAAGGATGCAGCAAAACCATCCATATCCCACAGCTCCAAATGGGTCTGTAGCTCAGTGTGCAGGGCATCTGCTTTGCATGCAGGAGGTCCCAGGTTCAATCTCTGCCACCTCCAGGTAGGCCTGGGGAAAACCCCTGCCTGAAATCTTGGAGAGAAGCTGCCAGCCTGTGTAGACAATACTGAGCTAGATGGACCAAGGGTCTGACTCAGTATATTGCAGCTTCCTAGGTTCCTAAATGCTTCTTCTTTTCACATGGTTAGACGTCTAGAAGGCTGCAACCCAGTACATCTCCTGGGATGCAGCAAGTAACTTGCACATGACGTTTCCTGTTCGCATCACAATTCCAGCAAATCTAAATTCTATTTCAATGCTCTACAGGATCCTTTTTTTAAAAAAAGTTACTGTACTAAACACAGGTAGAAAACGCAGAGCAGAAAACGAGGGAGGCAGCTGCCTGTCCTTTGTAATACTAGCAATTAAAAGTTTGCCAATACAGTTGGTGCTCATGTTAATATACTTTAAAGGAAGAAAGAAAGAAAGAAATAGGAAAGGGGGGAAACAAAGAAAAGCCATCTGTGTCTTTCTATAATGACAAACTTTGTTAGTTCTGGTCAGATAAATCTGATCAGTGGTCTGCGTTAATGAGACTGAACAATGTTGCTACTCTTTTGAAATAAATCAGTTGGGGCTGGGTGAGTTTGTTGTGTTGTTTCAGAACTCTTATGAAGAATCCAAGCTCCAATGTAAAATTCAAATTATATGAACTGCAGCCAGATGAATCAATTAACAGTTTGCAGCAAGCACCAGGGAGACATTGACATTTTAGCAGCCTGCTGGGTGATGATGAGCTCATATTGTTAATAACTTTTATATTGAGTTTTAATATTCAAACCAAGGAGGAGGAGGAGGCCTTTTCGGACACCACAACTATATTCCCCTTGCGTGTATTTGTTATAATATATTCACAGAATAGGTCACAATTTGTTTAGCTTGGACACAAACTTTATGAACTAAGGCAGAGTGCACATATACTTATCTTCTTGTGATCCAAACAAGGATCCCACTACAACATACAATGCTCGATTTCAAGAGAAATTGGAGGAAGGAGAAGAGGAGAAAGAGAAGGAAGGAGAAGAAGATGAGAGAAGTGGCTTGGAAGCTGAGAAGGAAAACTGGGGCAGAAAGGGAATGAGATATAAGCTTATTAACCAAAATAGTCAGCTGCATATCCCAAGGATAGCTTTCATGTCCCTAAAACTTCTGTCTAGAGCAGGGCTCTTCAACCTTGAGTCCTCAGAAGTTGTTCTACTACAAGTCCCATCACCCCCTGCCAATATGGGATGGTGGGGGTTGTAGTCCCACAACATCTGGAGACCCAAGGTTGAGTAACCCTGCTCTAGAGAGTATTGTTTACAATGCACAATTCCTTTCACAGTAGCTGAGGACCAAACAACATGTGATCCCAGAGATCTTGACTGAATTGCCTGATAAAAGTAAAGTTGCACCATAGAGTTGGTGTTGACTCCTGGCACCCACAGAGCCCTGTGGTTTTCTTTGGTAGAATGCAGGAGGGGTTTACCATGGCCATCTCCCGCACAGCATGAGATGATGCCTTTCAGCATCTTCCTATGTCGCTGCTGCCCGATATAGGTGTTTCCCATACCATATTCTAGGAAACATACCAGTGAGGATTCGAACCGGTAACCTCTTGCTCGCTAGGCAAGTTACTTCCCTGCTGATACCCAACACCTTTTTATTTCGTTAAAAGCAACTATACGAGAGCCTGATTGGGATCATGGCGGTGGCATGGGGGAAATTAAGAGCTTTAACCTTTCCTCCCCATGCCACAACCTTGATCCAAGTTGCACCACCACCACAACAGACTATTTTTTTCCACCCAAAAGGTTAATAGGAATTTGGGGGGTGTTTTAAGTGGAAAAACAGCACAGAGTGGAAGGGGCTAACCAACCTTCTCCAGCACTCCAGCCCCACTGCAAATCACTCACCCTCAAGGCTGGTTTTAGTCAGAAGATGATGATATTGGCCAACATCCTCACTACCACTTCAGGTATGCAGACAGAGCATAGGGACTCTTCACAGGCAGGGCGATTCCCACCAATCTCCCCTTCCCCTGGAAGAACACTGTGTCCCACACAATTTTATCTTGCAGCTTTGCTGCCCAGCCCTCAGGGACATAAGAACCTAAGAACAGCCCTGCTGGATCAGGCTCAAGGCCCATCTAGTCTAGCATCCTGTTTCGCACAGTGGCCCACCAGATGCCACTGGGGAACCCACAGGCAGGAGTTGAGGGCATGCCCTCTCTCCTGCTGGTATTCCCCTGCAACTGGTACTCAGAGGCATTCTGCCTTTGAGGCTGGAGGTGGCCTATAGCCCACCGACTAGTAGCCGTTGATAGACCTCTCCTCCATGAAGTTATCCAAACCCCTCTTCAAGGCACCCAGGTTGCTGGCTGTCACCACATCTTGTGGCAGAGAATTCCACAAGTGGATTATGCGTTGTGTGAAAAAGTACTTGTTTGTTGGTCCCAAATTTCCCAGCATTCAATTTCATGGGATGACCTCTGGTTCTAGTGTTATGGGAGGGGGGGGGGGGAGAGACATGCATCTGGAGAGTGTTTCTGGAGAAAGGGGAGATTAGCAAAAACTGCTCCTTGACCCTGAGCGCAAGTGGGGGTAGAGTTGCCCAGAAAGTGCATTCTTCACTGCACACCGACAGAATCAGTTAGGATGCCGTGCACACCTGCAGAATCAGCTAGGGTGTGGATTTCCCCTGGATTGGGAAATCCTGTCACAGCACTCCCAGGAATGATTTGGCCCTATGTGTATATCCTCTGGGTTCATTGCTGAAACGCTGGACATAATTGCATGGAGATTTTTACATTTTGTGATTTATTGGCAGGTAGTCAAACGTACATGCCTCAGTGGCGCATGCGCAACCTATCCAATACACATACTGTTTTGGCCTTCCACATGTATCCCAAACCTGCCAGTTCTTATAGGTGCTCGGATGCACACAAGGAACACCACTGCCAGCCAAGGGTCCCCATTCATTCCAAAGGACATGCAGAAGAAAGTCCATGCAGCCCCTCCACGGCCAAACAAACAAGGGAGCATCTGAGTGCAGGAATGTCATGTGTGCATTGCAGAACACCCAGTCTTTTGTAACCAGGCACAGGTCTTCTCTCTGCCCTAATTCGTAATGCATTTCACTACAAATGAGGGCAGTGGCAGGCCAGGGGAAGCTCCTGTGAAGATGCTTCCTTCACCTTCTGCTTTTTTAATGTGGGGAGCATCTGTGAAAGAGACCGACAAAATGAAGTATTTTTTCACACAGCGCATAATCAATCTATGGAACTCTCTGCCATAGGATGTGGTGATGGTTGGCTTTAAGCAGGACCAATTCCAGGAGGGCAGGTCTATCAACAGCTACTGTCTTGGTGGCTATAGGCTATCTTCAAGCTCAGAAGCAGGATGCCTCTGAATACCAGTGGCAGGGGAACAACAGCAGCAGGACAGAGGACACGCCTTCCTCTCTTGCCTGTGGGCTTTCCAGAGGTGGGCCACTGTGGGAAACAGGATGCGGGACTAGATAGGCCATGGGCCTGATCTAGCACGGCTGTTCTTATGACTACCATCCGGTGGTCCACATTTTTCCATGTTTCCATAGCCTGGGATCCAAGGAAGAACCTATACTTACACAAGGCGCCTGCGCTAGGCCAATTAAGTTTTCTTCTTCTTTCAACAACAACAGACTCTTCCCAGTATCACATCAGAAGCGACTCTTGAAATTCCCCTCAGTTTCAAGAGCTGTCTGCCACTCGGCTCAACAGGCTACCATTCAAGGCAGCAAGCCTAAAAGTCCCTTTGGGCTCATGGAACTAGTTTCATGGTCCTTAGCTTGTCTACGGCTCCTTATCCTAGTTTCCTGGGCTGACATCCCACGTAATGCTGCAGACATGTAGCCCAAACAAGAGCAGGCATTTAGTGAATGCGCTCGTGGTTCCTATGCTCTTTGCTGATCTCCTCTTTTCTTGGAAGTGCTCTGTGCAATGCACAAATATATCCGGGAGAACTGCTGGACATATCTGCACACTGCACAGAGCACTTCCAGGGAAAAAGGAGATCAAAATCCACCTTCTCCTCAAGCATGAGCTCCCGCACTGCTGAAGAGAAAGTGCATTCACTGCACGCATGCTTTTTCCAGCTGAATGCACACAGCATTCTTGGCCATGGACTTTAGCATTTGCACAATTCCTGTTCTTAGCTCTAAATTAACAATTGTGCTATTAACTTTTGCATGCATGTTCTAACCAGAAGCTGGAACCCCAGCAGCAGACGGCAAAACATGAGCATCCCCTTTACCTGGAAACGGTGTAAAAGAGATAGCCTGCTGCAGCTGCCCCCAACAAGGCACAGAGAAGATTCACTCGATAGGCAACAGAGCCAAACGGGAGCAGCTCGATTGCCAGTTTAGCCAGAATTGTGAAGAGCGGATAGCCAGGGGGGTGAGCAACCTAGGAACAAACAGAGAAGGCATTTTCATTAAGATGTCACAATGGCTGCCTAATTGAGAAATAACTCCCTTATTAGCCCAGTAATAAACACTAGGTTGCAGCACCCTCCCTCCAAAAGCAGCTTTTCTCTTTTCCCTTTTCTGAAGTGCCAATTTTCAAACTTAGCAAAATATTTGCCCGAGTGGATTTGGCGACACGCATCACGCATAAGAATGTACCACTTAGAAAGGCGGTGACACTCGTCATTATCGTCCCTTAAATGGCTTGAAGTTTGGGTTCATAGTATATTAGGGTCATTCAAAAGGCCAGGTTTCTGTTCTTAATAATTACACTTACAGACACACACACACACACACACACACACAGAACAGATTCTGAACTATTTTATTGGTTAGCAAGTTGAAAGACCACACTGCTATCGGATTACCACCACGATGACAGTCCTAAGGTCTCGCCTAAAGGGGATCATGCGCCATAATAAAGTTTATTAAATAATAAAACTTATTAAAATTGTTAACCCGATTTATTTTATTCTCCCCAGCTTATACAAAATTTGGGTTGATAATAAGCCAGCTACTGTACATACAGTAAAGCTTTTGCTTTATAATTTAGTTTAATTGGATTTAAAACTTGGGAGTAAATTGTCGCGTGCTGTACTTATAAGTTAGCAAAAACTGTGGTTTGAAAATAAATTAATCTACTTTAACTCCATGCTTAATTAAACTTCCTTAATTCCTAAAACTGTTAATGAGAGCATTGATTAAACAATAAAACTAATACTTACTCCAAGCTCATAGGCGGCTGTGATCAACTCCCCTGTGGAAAAATAATGTAAAACCAATAATTACTATTAGGGAATGACACTCCTCCCAAGTTTTCAAAATCCAAACCCTTGCGTTGGGGGGTTTTGCATTAATTTGACTGGATAAAAGTGTAAATCTGTGGAGATTTAACAGCATGAAATTCTCCAAGAATATTTTCTTTCCTCTCTGATGTCGTTGCACAAAATAGCTTTTGTTATTTTTTTCTTGACACTTCTTCTGGCCGATAAGTGAAGGTGAGCTGCGTTAATAATAAAAAGAACAACAATGATTTTTAAAAGGTTGGAACCATTCAAGGTACAGGAAGAGTCTGCAAGGAGAAATTAAAGAGAAATAATCAAGGAGAGTTGATTTCAACAGTAGCACAGTCTCGGAAGCACCGTCTTTCGCTGCCACCACGGCTAGTTCTTCCTGAAAGAACTGCAGTTTCATATTGTGAAGTAGGGCAACTATCCAAGCAAGGAAGCCGAGCAAGGAAAGATGGCAATAAAGCAAAGAAATTTTGAGAAATAATGATTGATGCAACTAACATAATATTTGATTGTCAGATACTATTTAAAATCCATGACCTACTGGTTAATTATTCCAGGCGCGTTGAGCCTAAGAAGTTTCAAAAACCTTTAATATATTTGCTATATATGATCATAATTGCCAAAAGAATCTTTTTTGCTAAGTGGTGGGAGAAGAATCCCACCAGCCTCACAGGTGACATGATAAGAATCCCACTTTGCTAGCCTCAAACGGTGGCTGAACGGAGTCCAAAAATAGTTAACCCTTGTACATTAACTGGAAGCATTTTTTACAGATATTTGCACACCACTTTTCAACAAGAAACAGTTCTCAAAGTGGTTCACACTGAAAATGAAATGAAGGCTCACAATCTAAAAAGAAACACAAGGAAGAGAACAGCAACAGTCCCTGGAAAAATGCTGTGCTGAGGTTAGAGAAAAGGACAGTTGCTCTCCCAGACCCTGCTAAAAATAAGAGAAGCACCACTTTAAAGGTTACTCTTTGCTGAGTTAACAGGGAATTTATCTATCACTATCTAGTTTGAACCAAGTGTGATGAACTGTCAATGAATCATCTGTCCTAATAGTTTTTCTGTCTTTGTATTTTCTGTACATTTTATATAATCAATATGCAATACATTTATAATCATACATTTGCAAAATGACACTTACATTTTTAATTTTCACACACACACACAAAACCACCTTAACCAACATCGACATACTACTCAGGACAGTGTGTTCCTCAGGGCATTATGATTTCTGTGCTGCCTTACGATTATTCTTGTCCTGATTTTATTACATATCACCAGCCCTGCCTTGAATTTTTCAATTTGTTTTGAAATGCCTCGAAAATTAAGAGGAAGATGGTGGCGTAATAGCGTTGCTTCGTTAGCATTTTCTGAAGCATGCTACATCTTCAAAGCATTGCATGCCGATCTCATCTGGAAAGATTTGTCAGATGGCATTAGGTACATTCATCTAAAATGTAACATTAAGCAAAATGATAGGACCTATCAGTAGGCCTGAGAGCAAGCTTCAAAAAGATGGCAAATCCATGGGCTCACAGGCTCGGCCCCAAACAATTTTGGGGATATTCATGACATAATCTGCATTTCTCGACTCAAACATTTGTCCATTAAGAAACCACAAATCTACGTATTTTTTCAGTGAGTTGTTGCAAAATACTTGCATTCTTCCCCACCAAATGTCAAGGTTCCACACAGACTACAAAAATGGTTCAGTCTAGCAATCCAACCCAGATGCCCCAAATAGATTTGGCCTGATATCTGACCTATATATTTAGCAAGAAAAATCCACCATATTGATTTCCTGCACTATATATCAAAGTTTTTCAAGTGGCTGCTACACAAAATCTTACAATTTATTTATTGTATTTCTATACCACCCAACTCAAATTAAACAGGTGCGCTGTGAACCCATACCTCTAGGCTCCTGACTCCTGAGTATAGGCAAGTTAATTGCAAATGTGTTTAATTTATAAGCATGTTGCTGCTTTGTTGTTTCAACTGCACTAGTTATCAGTTGCCAAGCATGATTCGAGATGATGGTTTTTCATCTTTAAAGTCCTAAATGGCTCAGGACCAAGGCACTCCAAGGACCATCCTCCTCCGTGTGAATCTGCCCAGCCCCAGAGATCTCCTAGGAAGGTCCTCTTGTGCATTCCACTAGCCTCCAAGGCTCAGCTGGTGGTGACACAAGAGAGGGCCCTCCCTGAAGTGCTTCCCTGTGGAACTCCATGCCACAGGAGATGAGACTGACTCCCTGTGGTCCAGCAGAAGCTGAAAATGCTTCTGTTTCAGCGGGCATTCCCTGATCTTCAAGTGGTGATTTTTAGTACTCTCTCACACTGCTTGTTGTTGATACTGTTTTGTTGTTTTTATAGATGGTTTTAATTTGTGCCCATGAGCTGTTTGGGGCCCTGTGCTGAGGTGAAAAGTGAGATAAAAGATTTCTTAATAAATAAAACTAAAAGTCACACTGATCTGTATCCAAATACAGCAAGAAGTCATGGTTGCAAGTACCAATACAGATCTGAAGGTGCCCAGATGTGAAGGAAGGAAGAAGCTTCCTCTGTGTGCCGTTACTTGAAGAGGGAATTCCAGCAGACACAGTTCATTCTACAGGGGCGAGGGAGGGAAGGGCACTTTCGTGAAATCCTCATTCGTCCAAAGCTGCTAAAGGCACAGCAGGTCCATTCTAGAATCAGCCATGTGGCAACCCAAATTCCTGTGAGGAAATCAGATACTGGTGAACTAGAAGAGATGGTGTGCAAAAGGTCCCCTCTTTCTTAAAGATGTGTTCACTTGCAAACAGGGACCCACAATTTTAGCGCATAAATCAGGGGTGGGCAAACTTGGCTGTTGCTGAACTACAACTCCCATCACCCCCAGCCACAATTTATTGTGCTGGGGGGTGATGGGAGTTGTAGTTCAGCAACAACTGGAGAGCAAAGGCTTGCCAAACCCTGGCATAAATTGTCACAGTTCAGAATGCTAGCCCAGACCTGTAAGGTACCTCCAGCTGGGCTAAAACAAAAAATTTTAATGTGCAGGGAACATTTGTGCACTAAGGAGGATTTATTCCTGATGTTTTTATCTCAGCCTTCCTCCAAGGAGCTCAGAGAAGTGTACAAGGTTTAAAAAACAACTGGAAAGCAAAGTAGGGAGTAGGGGAGTCTGCCTTCCATGGAATCAGACTGTTGGTCCAATCTTGCCTACTTGGACTGCCTGGAGGCAGCTCTTCAGGCAGGAATCTTTCCCAGCCCTACCTGGAGATGCTGCCAGGGATTGAACCTGGGGCCTTCCACATGCAAAGCAGATGCTCTGCCTCTGAACTACAGATCACCCCATCCCCAAAGAAAGGTCTTTTCCCCTTCCTCATTTTATTCTCACAACAACCCTGCGAAGTAGGCTAGGCTGAGAGACAGTGACTGGCCCAAAGTCTCCCAGAGAGCTTCAGAGCCCTCAGTGAAGATTTGAACCCAACTCTCCTCGTTGGTGCAGAGAGAAATGACTTGACTAGCAAGCCAGAGGTTGCCAGTTCAAATCCCCGCTGGTCTGTTTCCCAGACTATGGGAAACACCTATATAAGGCCGCAGCAATATAGGAAGATGCTGAAAGGCATCATCTCATGCTGCACGGGAGGAGGCCATGGGAAACTCCTCCTAACAAATACAACCACAGGGCTCTGTGGTCGCCAGGAGTTCAACACCGACTCGACGGCACACTTTACCTTTACGCCCTTGTTTTTAGCAAGGCATGCTAGTCACGGCTGCACACTGGCTTCAACCACATGAGCCCCCACCTGAAGAATGAAGGGCTATTTCTGGACTGGACCAAACTGGGGGCGGGGGGGTGTTTCAAGGGGGTCCTGTTCACACTCAAACCGAACCAGACCAGCCAGTTCTGTGCACACCCCTAACTCCCATCAGTCCCATCTACAATTTATTGGAGTTGGGGATGATGGGAGCTGTTTTTCAGCAACATCTGGAGGCTCCCTGTTTGGGAACCACTGGCCTAGAGCCTTTGGAGTCAGGTGGTATATACATCAAATAAGTAAGTAAGTAAGTAAGTAAGTAAGTAAATAAATAAATAAATAAATAAAAATATAAAAATAAAAATATATAAATATAAATTAAAATATAAATAAAAATATAATTTAAAATATAATTTAAAATATAAATTAAAATATAAATTAAAATGTGAGAATCAGGGCAAAATAGCTTCCAAAAACGGGGAGAGAGGTCCGTTTGCCTCTTTTACTGGAATGCAACCTTACAGATTCGCAGATCCTTTTGTGCATCCTTCACCCGGCGCGATACAATTCCCCACACAAGTGTGTTCAGATGCTACAGCCGCATGAAGCAAATGGAGTTCTGCAGGCTACAAATGGTGAAATGCAGGTGCACGAGCAACTCCCACCTTCACACTCCCAGCATAACGTGCCAAAAGGGAACTTGCATCGGGGACTTTGAGCATCTCCCTGCAGGAGATGTGCAGATCTCCCCCTTGTCATGACACACTAGAAATATGCAGCACCCTCATAGCTGCTTTTTCCAAAGAAAATAAATCGTGCTTTGTTTTAAAAGTTTCACAAGTATGCTGTAGAAGGCATCATTTTAGAAAGCGGTATTCCCTCTCGTGTCAGAAAAAGTGGAATTCTTCTCTAAGGTAGCACCGCTGCCTGAAGTTTTTATAAGAGTGTAGATTAAAGACAATTTTGTTAAAAAATAATAATAATAAGCAGGGCATCTGTTTAGGTCAGGGCTACACAATTTCAGCCCTCCTGCAAATACTGAACTACAACTCCCATCATCCCTTACTACTGGCCACTATTGCTGGAGGTGATGGGAGTTGTAGTCCAACAACAGCTAGAGGGCTGAAGTTGTGCAGCCCTGATTTAGGCAATCAAAAGTTTCTTAAAATAACCAATCTAACACCCCTGCTAAGTGAGCAAAGAGGCACCTTTTTAAAGCAGTGATTCCCTTTATTTAGCAGGGGGAGAGAAACTGGTCCTATCCATCCTAAGCCCAGCATCCCTCCAGTGGCTGTTGCTGGGGTCTATCTTCTGTTTCTTTTTTTAGATTGTGAGCCCTTTGGGGACAGAGGAGAACATAAGAACAGCCCTGCTGGATCAGGCCCACGGCCCATCTGGACCAGCATCCTGTTTCACACAGTGGCCCACCAGATGCCGCTGGAAGCCATAGACAGGAGTTGAGGGCATTCCCTCTCTCCTGCCGTTACTCCCCTGCAACTGGTACTCAGAGGCATCCTGCCTTTGAGGCTGGAGGTGGCCCACAGTCCTCTGACTAGTAGCCATTGATAGACTTCTCCTCCATGAAGTCATCCAAACCCCTCTTAAAGCCATCGAGGTTGTTGGCTGTCACCACATCCTGTGGCAGAGAGTTCCACAAGTGGATCACGCATTGTGTGGAAAAGTACTTCCGTTTGTTGATCCTAGACCTCCTGGCAATCAATTTCATGGAGTGACCCCTGGTTCTAGTGTTGTGTGAGAAGGAAAAGAAACTCTCTCTCTCCACTTTCTCCACACCATGCATTATTTTATAAACCTCTATCATGTCTCCCCGCAGACGTCTCTTTTCTAAACTAAAAAGCCCTCCTTATTTTTAAATAAGGAGCCACCTTATTTATTTATGTTTCTCTATGTAAACTTATTTGGGGTGGTATATAAATATTCATTGTATCGTTCCGGGTTATCATCACATCTGGGTCCCCAGAAGTTGCTGGACTGTAGCTGTAGTTCAACAACATCTGTGACCCAGGTGTAAGAACCCCCAATTCTAACTAGGGATGTGCAGAACATTCCAAGCTCAGAACAGAATGCCGTTCAAATGAAGGACCTGTTCCGAGCTCAGAACGACCCCATTCCGAGTCGGAACATTTTGGGCGTTCCGAGCACATTTTGGACTCCAAAATAGTGCTCTTCTGGCCTCTGAGCATGCGCAACAGCCACCTGTGTGGTCAGCACCACCACGCAAATGGCTGGCATGCATGCTCAGAGGCCGGAAGAACATCATTTTGGAGACCAAAACTGTGCTTGGAACGTTGTGAGTGTTCCAAGCTCATTCCGCCGGAACAAACGGCTCAGCCAGTTGTTCAAATAGAATGTTCCAGGCATTTGTGTTCCATTCTGAGCTTGGAATGGAACACAAATGTCATTTCGTGAACATCCCTAACTCTCACCAATTTAAGTGTTGCAGCTCTGCTTTTCCAATATCTCTTTTTTACATCGTCACATCACATATGCCAACAATCCCACACAGGATTTCACTTCAGTGTCAAAATTTGCACCGGTTCCCTATGTAGACTGAAATGACTCAGATTAATGGAAATCATATTAGTGTGGGAATTCTGTCAGCTGTGAAGCAACACAAACTAACTGCCATGTTTGATAGTGGCTATTCTTATTCACCATTTATATCTCAGCCTTCCTTCATTGAACTCAGGGTGGTGTTCATGGAATATGGAACTGTTGCCTCACAACAACCCTGCAAGGTTGGAATGAATTGAAAGAGCAAGAGAGAGAGAGGGAGGAAGAAACTGGCTGGGGATTAACCAGTAAACATTGTGGGTGATGGGACTGGTCTTGTGGTAGCAAGCAAGAATTGTCCCCTTTGCTAAGCAGGGCCCACCTTGGTTTGCATTTGGATGGGTGATTACGTGTGAGCACTGTAATATATAGTGGAGAATCTGCTTACATGTATAAGGTTCCAGTTTCAATCCCTAGCAGCATCTCCAGGTAGGGCCGGGGGAGACTCCTGCCTGAAACCCTGGAGAGCTGCTGCCAGTCAGTGTAGACAATACTATGCTAGATTAACCAAGGTCTGACTCAGTAGAAGGCAGCTGTATACTTTCGTTTCATGGGAATATCATATTACTAGCAAGCCAAAGGGCATTTTCACAAGCTGCTGAACATTATTCTAATTAACACCATCAAATCACTAATGACATTGCTGCTACTCCAACCAATTTCTGTGGCAGCTTTTTCCTGCTACAGAAATCGCCACGCCACTGCTGGAGAGGATACTTTCTCCCCGCGCCCCCAAACCCATTTGTCTAATCCAAAAGGCATACAGCTCTACGACATTCATAGTGGAGGACCGCAGTGCTTCAAGCAGAGCACACAAGTTATTATTATTTATTATTTATCTAGCTCCGAGGTGCCTCAAAAAAGCTGAACTGCAAATAGAAGCCCACATTCCCGCACAGCCCTCAATCAAAACTTGAATCTCTTGCACTCCAAACATGTGTTCCAGTCGTTCACATGTGCATACAAACAGCATGAAGGAAGTCAAACGCGGTTTCCATTTTTTTCCCTTGCAGAGAGCTCTGTGCCTTTAACAGCTGCAAGTGAAGCAGACCCCTCTCACCGCAACTCCATGGTGGTGAAAAGCTGCACCAGCTAAATTTCCGCCTGCCACACAGCTCTTACAGGCACAGAGCTACGATGAGAAAAGCGAAAAAGGAGGGTGAAATCAGGTGGAAAATGGGTTTTTAAAAAATAAATCACTTGCAAGAACTCTGTTTCTGTAGACTTGGCTTTAAAAAGGGGCTTAGACAAATTTACAAAGGACAGGTCTATCAATGGCTACTAGTCAATGGAGCTATAGGCCACCTCCAGCCTCAGAGGCAGGATGCCTCTAAATACCAATTGCAGAGGCGCAACAGCAAGAGAGAGGGCATGCCCTCGCCCCCTGCTTGTGGGCTGCCCAGAGGCATCTAGTGGACCACTGTGGGAAACAGGATGCTGAACCAGATAAGCCTTGGGCCTGATCCAGCAGGGCTGTTCTCATGTTCCTATGTTCTTATGGGCTTCACACACATGCAGCACAAACAGCTGGCAAAATGGTCACTTACTGTGGATGGTGGAATCACATTTTTGATGGAACATCTGAAGCTGCCTTCTGAGTCAGACCATTGATCTGCCTGGCTGAGTATCATCTACACTGACTGGCAGCAGCCCTCAAAGGTTACTTCCCCAGCCAGTTATTGAACCTGAGACCTTCTATGTGCAAAACCCGTGCTCAACCACAGAGCTATTATCTAGTCCCCTGACTGACTGCTCACGTACCAAGCTTTGGGCAAGCAAAGAACTACCACAGAGAGATAGCTTCTACCACAGCCCAATCTCTGTTGTACTATTTTTCTGATTGCAGAGCACTGATGATTTAAGGGGAGGGTGGAGCATGACCATTATTTTAAAAAAATCCTTCTCCTGCAGTCTAAAGTAATAGGGTCCTTTCTATCACCTCCTCACCAACAAACTGTGCTGCATGTACAAATCAGGCCTCGGCTCTGCATCCCCCAAATGGGTGTGACAGGAGGGGGCCTACCTTGCAAGGCTCTTTGTGCTGTTTTATTAGCATACGGCGATCCCGCTCATCACCCTGCTTCACAAATGCAGTCAACACATAATGAACGGAACATCAAGTGACCATGTGCATAACAGTGAGTGGGCCACTGCACAGAACGCACCCCAGAGAGGCCATTGATCTCCCCTCCCCTCCCACACATTTCCCAAGGGCACCACCATTTCACAAGTGTCACTGTCAGCTATTAAAACCTCTTTCAGCCCTTTCAATCAACACGTGTAAAGAAGAAGCAGGATTACAGGCTCCAACCTTGAGGTGACTGACACATCCACCTGAAGGCCTGCAAAGAGATCCTGCATGCCTAACCGTACACACAGTGGGCTTTCCTTGAGCACTCAGGAAACCTGAAAAAGCAGCATTCCCAATCATGTGGAGAGAGCCCGATGCATATAGACACGAGGACTCTTTACAGACACTCAAATGCATGCATGGAGAATGGGGGCATGTGATCCATCCAACTCCTCTCACTGGGTTCCTCAAAATGCCTGAAAGGAGCAAAAGTGTTCAGCAATTTCCAGCAAGTGTAAAGGGAGCAGGGATGTAGAAATACGTGCGACTCTGAACTCAGGATGACTCTATGGGATCACCCCCATTTTATCCCCACAGCAAGGTGAAGAGAGTTGGTCTTGCACTAGCAAGCAGGACTTGTCCCCTTTGCTAAGCAGGGTCTGCTCTGGTTTGCATTTGAATGGGAGACTACATGTGTGAGCACTGCAAGATATCCCCTTTAGGGGACAGGGCCACTTTGAGAAGAACATCTGCATGCTTGCATGCAGAAGGTCCCAAGTCCAATCTCTGGCATCTCCAGGCACAGCTGGGAGGGACTCCTGCCTGAAACCTTGGAGAGCCACAGCCAGCGTAGACAATACAGAGCTAGACAATACAGAGGTAGATGGACCAATGGTCTGACTCAGTATAAGTAGCTTCCTCTGTTCCCAACAACCCTGGGAGGTAGACCAGGCTAAAAAAAGAAAAGAATTACCTAAATTAATCCCATGCCCTTCAAAGCTCAGCAGTGATTGAACCCGTTACACACAAACACACACAACTTTGAAGTGTGTGTGTATAAATAAATAAATAAATAATTTTGAAGTGGTGGTGTTTTTTTTAGCACACTATTGTCCAGCTTTTTCGAATCCTCCCTTAGTTATGTCAGCTGCAAAAAAAAAAACAACAACAGCCCAAAAAGGAGATTTTAGCATTAATTACAAAATGCAAAAATGTGCACATTAGCACAGCGCCTGCGCTGCATCTTGGAAGGAGTCACGTGCGTGGGGAAAGGGAGAGGCGTGGTACTTTACCGGAATCTCCCCCGGGCGCGGAGTGGGGCAGGGCCGACACGTACAGGGCTGCCACCGCTGCGCCCACCGCGCTCGCCCCGCTTCGCGGACCCATGTGGACACCCAGCCGCCTCCGCATGCGCGCGCCGCTCCTTCGGCTTCCGGGTTCTGGGAAGAGGTGGGCGGGGCCAGGCCGGCTCGTGCCATTTCGAAATTTTGGAGGGGGGGAGGAAGCGCTTCCCCCTACTGAAATGCTACGATGGTTTCATCGGCAAGGGAGCTCTTTTGCTTGCCTTGAACGGCGGCGGCGATGTGCTTCCCCGGCTGGTGGAGGGCGGTACTGCATGCGCAGGTGGTTTCTAAAGAAAACCGAGCGGAAAGGCGAGATCGGCAATAGCGAAGGGCCGCGTCGTTTTAGTTTGCGGAATGCGGAGCAGTTTCCTTGAGTTCCCGTTTTCTAAGGCCAGTCGTTGTACGGCTGGGAATCTTGCCTCTTTGCACCTTCCACACGTTACGCAGAGGCAGACCTGGGTCTGATACTGAGAATTCCCTGATCAAGGGTCAAACTGCACCTGATCGGTTCTTCTGTGTTTTTGCTTCCCAATATAGCAGATAAGAGATATAAGATTATGAGCTGAGGCCATTCAGCTGAGAATGCTGACTGCTGCTCCGGACCGTGACGGAGTATCTGTTTTGCACACAAAGTCCCTAGAGGTTCGGTCCCTGCTGGCAGCATCTCCAGGTAGGGATGGGAAAGAAGACAACCCTCTACTGTCTGAAATCTTGGAGAGATGCTGCCAGTCAGAGCAGAAACACACAATACTTCGCTTGATGAACCAGTGCTTTGATTTGGTGCAAGACAACTTCATATGCACCCAGCTTATTAGGGGGTAGGGCTGAAGCTCAGAGGTAGAGCATGATGTGCCGAAGGCCCCAGGTTCAATCCCTCACCACATCTACTAGGCTGGCTTGGAAAGATCTTTGTCTAAGACCCTGGGGAGCTGGCTGCTGCCAGTCAGGGTAGACAGTGCTGAGCTAGGTGGACCAATAGTTTGACTCAGTGTATGGGAACTTCCAACGTACCTATGGGTTCTTACAACCCCCTGGAAAGCAGAGTGTAAATCCAACATTATCTCGTGCACGGGGATAACTGCCCCTGAACAAGGAGGTTCCATTTAGCTATCATCATCCCTCATAGCCATTGATAGAACTAAACTATCCTCCATGAATATGTGGAATCCTCTTTTCAAAACCATCTCAGCTAGAGTCTATTTCCATATTTGGGGGCACAGATTCCTCCCCAAAAGTGAATTACATGTATAAAGTATTTCCTTTTGTTATCCTGAATGTCCTGTCAATCAGCTTCCTTGAATGACCCCCAAGTTCTAGCAGGAGAGACAGAGAAAAGTCTCTCTCTGAAGTAACAAAACTGAGCATTTCAAGTGTTGAGGATAACAATATTGACTTCAATAATGTATGCTCATCATCCCCATGCAGATGCAGGGCTGAGCAGAGAGAGAGTAGCTTGCCTAAGGCCACCTAATGAGGCTGCAAGAGAGGTGAGATTCAGATCAGGGACTTACACTTTATGCTGCAATAAATTGTGGTTGGGGGTGATGGGAGTTGTAGTCCAGCAAAAGCTGCAGGGCCTCGGAGATGGATAGCCATCTCCGCACTGGTGCAGCCTAGCAGGAGAGGAGGATGCATAAGAACAGCCCTGCTGGATCAGGCCCAAGGCCTATCTGGTTCAGCATCCTGTTTCCCACGGTGGCCCACCAGATGCCTTTGGGCAGCCCACAAGCAGGGGACAAGGGCATGCCCTCTCTCTTGCTGTTGCGCCTCTGCAATTGGTATTTAGAGGCATCCTGCCTCTGAGGCTGGAGGTGGCCTATAGCCTTCAGACTACTGTCCATTGATAGAGCTGTCCTCCGTGAATTTGTCTAAGCCCCTTTTAAAGCCAAGTCTAGAGTTCTTGCCATCCAAGCTAGTGGCCATCCTGTGGCAGAGAGTTACATAGATTAATTATGCTCTTTCCCCATCTTGCTTTATGGAATGGGAAGTTGGACACTCACCAAATATATATGTAAAAGGCTTGAGGCTTTTGAAACATGGATGTATAGAAGAATGTTGAAAATATCATGGGTAGATAGAGTCAACGGTCACCCAATGGTGCAATGGAGAGGTAACTTGCCTAGAGAGCAAGAGGATGCTGGTTTGAATCCCTGCTGGTATGTTTCCCAGACTATGGGAAATACCTATACTGGGCAGCAGTGATATAGGAAGATGCTGAAAGGCGACATCATCTCATATTGCACGGGAGAAGGCAATGGTAAACCCCTCCTACCCAAGAAAACCACAGGGCTCTGTGGTCACCAGAAGTCAACACCAACTCGATGGCACAACTTTACTTTACTTTATTTATTAAATTTATACCCCGCCCAAACTTACATCACTGGGCGGCTTACGTCTCTATCTTTAGATAGAGTCACAATTTTAGAAGTTCTGCGAAGAATGAATAAAAACATGGAAATTTTAAGAACAATAAAAGAAAGGAAACTGGAATATTTGGGGCATGCGATGAGACATCAGAGATATCATCTTCTGCAGTTAATATTGCAAGGAAAGGCTGAAGGCAGGAGGAGGGCAGGAAGAAGGAAAACATCATGGTTGAAAAAACCTTTGAGACTGGTCTGGTACAAGCATTGCATCACTATTTAGAGATGCAGTGCCAGAAGATTAAGCAGCCTTATGATAGCTAACTTCCAATAGGAGAAGCAACTAAAGAGGAAGAAGAATTATGCTCCGTGCAAAAAAGTACTTCCTCTTGTCATTGGTCCTAAATTTCCCAACCTTCAGTTTCATGGGATAGCTCCTGGCTCTAGGGTTGTGTGTGTAGGGTTGTGTGTGAAAGAGAAAAAAATTCTCTGTCCACTCTCTCTACTCCATGAATAATCTTATAGGCCTCTATCACATCTCTCCGTAATTGCCTCTTTTCCAAACGAAAAAGCCCCAGATGCTGTAGCCTTGCCTCATAAGGAAGGTGCTCCAGGCCCTTGATCATCTTGGTTGCCCTCTTCATTCCAGTTCTATAATGTCCTTCTTAAGATATGGTGACCAGAACTGCACGCAGTACTCCAAATGTGGCTGCACCATAGATTTGTATACAGGCATTATAATACTAGCATTCGTATTTTCAATCCCCTTCCTAACGATCCCTAGCATAGAATTAGCCTTTTTCATCCCTGCCACGCTCTGAGTCAACACTTTCAACGAGCTGTCCACCACAACCCCAAGTCAGTCAAACTGGGAAATGTACACAGGTGTGGATATGAAGTGCTTCCTCTATGCACACGTGACATAATTAGGTAATGATTTTTGCAATTATCATTACTATTTTTATTAAGAATATTTGTATGCCTTCACAAAGCTGCTACCACAGCAGAAGCAATGAGCACACACACACTTGAAAATGTAATACTCCGTGAACACCTTCTTGTAACCCACTAGGACATCTAGTGCCTAGGAATTAGATAAGTTCCTGTGTCTAAATGTTCAAGCAAATGTGTTTTCAAAAACCAATAAACAAAGGAATGCAATGGTTTCCTTTCCCATTTTCCAGCAGACAGAAATTTCCAAACCATTACTAACAACATCTTCAGGGAGGATTAATAAACCTTTAAAACACAACAGCTTATTTCATTTTTTATTTTTCTTCCGCCCCTCACTTTTAGCAGCCAGTCAGTCTTATTGTACAGCAAAGTTAAACAGATAAATACATCACAAAGCAAACCAACACTCAAAGTAGGGAAAGGGGGGGGGTTTGCCGTACAGCCAGTCTTCTATTCAAAAGAGTCCCTCTAGCACAGGTGTGACCAACTCAAGGTTCTCCAGCTTTTGTTGGACTACAACACCCATCATCAGCAATAAATAAAGCAGTGGGATGGTGGGAGCTGTAGTCCAACATCATCTGGAGAGTCTCAGGCTGGCTAGAAGACAGATGTGGGGAAGGATCCCAGGCCCCGTCCCTTGACACATGATGGACCAGTACCATAACGGACCAGTAATCAACAGCTCATGGACTGGCACCGGTCCGCGGACAAACACTGGTCTATGCTGACCAGCAACAACTTCTCCCACATTTCAGACAGGAGTCTTTCCCAGCCCTTAGATGCTGCCAGGAATTGCTTCTGAGACCTTCTGCATACCAAGCAGATGCTCTTCCACTTGAGCTATGGCCTCATCCCCTAAGGGGAATATCTTACAGTGCTGACACATGTAGTCTCCCATCCAAATGCAAACCATGGTTGACCCTACTTAGCAGAGGGGACAATCCATGCTGGCCGCCACAAGACCAGCTCTCCCCACTCACTCTACCATAATTTGGTCACGTCAGCCCATGCACTGCTATGTCTGCTACGGGACAGCTTGAGGAATGCCTTCTGACCCACCCTGGGAAGCCAGGCTGGGGGCTAGGTACTGTAGAAGGCTGGGGAAACCACCACCCCACACACATTCCCTGCAGCACTTGCTCATCTTTGTAGCCAAATAAGAAAAGCGCCAGCACTACGGATCCCAAGTTGTAGCTTAATTCTCTTCTGTGGCTGTGCTGAAGGATTTGTGGAGTCCACAATTCCATGTGATTCCTCCTTGTGCATTTCTAACAAAACAGCTGGGTTTCTGCTTGTCCTCATAATGAGTACCACCCTCTTAATAGTCTTTGAAATCCTTTCTTCATTTTGGCATATTCATCTGCAAAACTTGAAAATTAAGAATCGGTGATTCTGAGAGTAAAAAACATGGGCTCCCAATTACATCTGCTTTACTCGTGAGGTAGAATACTACTACTACAAATATTTATATACTGCTTTTCAACCAAAGTCTCCAAAGCAGTTTACATAGAGAAATCTTCATCATGAAATGAGGAAAGAGCTGTTTGCTTATTCAAATTAGCGGCTGCAACATTCTGGTAATAAATAAATCAGATGGCTCCCTGTCCCCAAAGGGCTCACAATCTAAAAAATAAACTTAAGACTGACACCAGCAAGAGTCACTGGAAGTATTGTGCTGGGGTTGGATAGGGCCAGTTACAGGTGAAACTCGGAAAATTAGAATATCGTGCAAAAGTCCATTAATTTCAGTAATGCAAATTAAAAGGTGAAACTGATATATGAGACAGACGCATTACATGCAAAGCGAGATAAGTCAAGCCTTAATTTGTTATAATTGTGATGATCATGGCGTACAGCTCATGAAAACCCCAAATCCACAATCTCAGAAAATTAGAATATTACATAGAACCAAGAAGACAAGGATTGAAGAATAGAACAATATTGGACCTCTGAAAAGTATCTAGGACCAGGAACACCCGTCTTCGAATCCCCATTCAACCATGAAACTCACTGGGTGACTCTGGGTCAGTCATGTATCTGTCAGCCTAGCCTACCTCACAGGATTGTTGTGAGGATAAAAGTAAGCATGTACTCTGAGCTCCTCAGAGGAAGAGTGGTATATAAATGTAATAAATGAATGAATGAATGAATGAATAAATAAATAAATAAATAAATAAATACCAACCAGGATGGACCTGCTTAGCTAAGGGGACACATCATGCTTGCTACCACAAGACCAGCTCTCCTCTTCCTTCCTTATCAAGTGGCAGCCACACCCGGTATGACACTGACCGGGGCTGCAAGGAGGTATGCAGCAGCCCTGCTCCAGCATTTTTGGCGACAGCACCTTGTGGTGGGTGGGGGGAGTGGGAATGTGTCTGGTAGGATGGGCTCCTCCTTGCTCCTTAAAGGTAACCCCCCTCCACTGCCAGTTCGTGCACATCCCATGTGAACGGTGAGAGGATGCAGTGACTCCTCTTGTGTGGCCCTTAGCACTCCCTGGTGGTGGCCTGTGTGCAGAGCACACGATCACTCAATGGTAGATCCGCCCCGGAGGGAGTGCCACACAGGGGTGCTGCCGGAGACCAAACCAACAATACCTGTATTTAATACAGGGGTGGATTTGGGATTTTGCTCAGGGCATCAGTTACTGAAGAGCTGGCCCTCCAACAGCAGAAATAGGGATTAAAAGGGGGCAATGGTTTGCCAGGAAGGGAACCGGAAAACAGGAATTATCCCTGGTAAATAGGGGCAGTTGGAGTGTACGATCTAAAAAATGTTCCATGTTAGTCACTGGGCTTAAGGAATAAAAAATGGTATGTGCCAAAGGGGTCCATCCAGAAGAGCACACACGTTGGGCTGGGGATTGTAGGTTCCACTGTAAAGGATATTAAAAACAGAGCTCAACGTGTGGCAGTAGTTAGGAAAGCAAATAGAGTACAGGGAAGTATTGATAGAAGAATAAAACACACATCCGCAGAAATCATTATGGGATTGTAACAAAAGACTAGTGAAGCCATACCTGGAGTACCGGAGAAGATTAAAGGAAGGGTTTTGAATACAAATGGAGAGGGAGGGGAGAGATAGCTGAGCGTAACTGGGACGATAAAACAGTCGTGTGGATTATATCTAAGCAGAGACGTTTGGGAAATTAGGTTTGCATTCATTTAATTTGAAAGAGAGAGAGAGAGAGGGAGAGAGAGAGAGAGGGAGAGAGAGGAGATTAAGGGATAGCATGATTGAAATGTTGTGTATCACATTCTGAGCAGGAGGGCCATCAGACAGGAGCATCCGAGGCAACTGCCCTGCTCCAGGGGTCTGTGTGTGCTTAGAAGCTCGTGGGTGGATAAAGGGGTAGTGTGGGCCCACATTCACTGGAGCCACTCGGGGTTGGGAGAGGGTCCGTATGTGTGTCCGATCGGCATTCCAGGAATACGGAAGAAGCCTAAAACAGGTCCGCCTGAGGTTCTCCCACCATGCAGCAGGGGTGATGGGAGTGTCGACTCAATGTGCGGCAGCTGTGAAAAAGGCCAATTCCATGCTAGGGATCATTGGGAAGGGGATTGAAAATAAAACGGCTAATATTATAATGCCCTTATACAAAACTATGGTGCGACCACACTTGGAGTACTGCGTACAATTCTGGTCACCACATCTAAAAAAGGACATTGTAGAACTGGAAAAGGTGCAGAAGAGGGCAACCAAGATGATCAGGGGCCTAGAGCACCTTCCTAATGAAGCAAGGCTACAACACCTGGGGCGTTTTAGTTTAGAAAAAAGATGACTGCAGGGAGACATGCTAGATATCTATAAAATCATGCATGGTGTGGAGAAAGTGGATAGAGAGAAATTCTTCTCCCTCTCCCATAACACTAGAACCAGGGGTCATCCCATGAAACTGATTGCCAGGAAATCTAGGACCAACAAACAGAAGTACTTTTTCACACAACGCATAATCCACTTGTGGAATTCTCTGCCACAAGATCTGGTGGCGGCCAACAACCTGGATGGCTTTAAGAGGGGCTTGGATAACTTCATGGAGGAGAGGTCTATCAACGGCTACTGGTCGGAGGGCTGTGGGCCACCTCCAGCCTCAAAGGCAGGATGCCTCTGATTACCAGTTGCAGGGGAGTAACAGCAGGAGAGAGGGCATGCCCTCAGCTCCTGCCTGTAGGCTTCCAGTGGCATCTTGTGGGCCACTGTGCGAAACAGGATGCTGGACTAGATGGGCCTCCTTGGGCCTGATCCAGCAGGGCTGTTCTTATGTTCTTCTTATGAGTTGTAGTCCAACCAACAACAGCTGGCCAGCCCAGTCTAACAGGTGGCATAAACTCAGCACGGTGCAAAATAGGCTCCTGCAGTGCCGTCTTTGTTTTTAGCCGGATGGGAGTACATCCAGCCCAATACACACAAAGATGTCCCTCTCACATCCTGAATGATTCCCCCATTCATATCTACGGAGGGAACTTCTGTGTACAGACATCCCTTGGCGTGCACAAATCAGCTTACTCCATTGCCATTAATAAAGACACATACTCCCTGCCACATGCCACACGCACGGGGGTGTGGCTGGCCCATGCAAAGGGTTGCCAGGGGGAGGGGTGAACGTGAGCCCACTCTCCCCTAGCTATGTTCCTGGATGATGGGACTTGTAGTCCAATATCTGCAGGCGGGCCAAAGTTGTGCAGCTCTGGCCTAACACCACAAGGGCCAAAACCCATAGAAGAATAGTGAGGGCAAAGAGCACAAGAAACAGAAGGAAGGGAGTATAAGATTAGCTTCCTTCCTTTCGGCACCAGGAGCCTTCTTGTGCACCTTCACACTCTCCAACATCCCGGTTTTCCAGGGACAGCCTGAGTTCTCTGGAAACCATCCCTGGTTAATCAATGTCCCTGTTTTGTCCCCTGCTAACTGAGCAAAGAGGCACCTTTTTAAAAAGGTGATTCTCTGTTTTAGCATAGGGAGAGCAACCAGCCCTCTCCATCCCCAGCACAGCATCTCTCCAGTGATTGTTGCTGGTGTCTATCATACGTTTCTTTTTTAGATTGTGAGCCCTTTGGGGACAGGGAGACATCTTATTGATTGATTGATTATTTCTTTATGTAAACTGCTTTGGCAACTTTTGCTGAAAAACAGTATATAAATATTCTCATATTTGTATTCTATTTCAGGAGCAATTTCAGGGAGCCTTTTTATTTAAAAAAACAAACACACACCTATTGTCAGGGGTTGCCTTAGCTTCTCTGCCCTTTTAATTTCAATGAGACTACTGTAAGTAATTGTCTTCATCCCGTCAGCCAGTTTTTTGTCCCAAGGATCCTTGCAAGCACATCTGTGCCAAATTTCACTAAGATTGAAAGGGGAAACTGAGTGAGTACGGTCAGGTAAAAAGTTATAGTCCTGTATAAGGATTTGCACAGGAGTGCCATAGGGTTATCGGCTTTTCAGCTGGCTCTTATAGCTAGCTGTGGCTTTTAACATATGCCTGTTAAGTCTTGAATTAGCAAAATAAACTTTCCCCAGTGTGGAAATAAACATAATCCCCTGCTAAGGTCTGCAGATTAAGCTGTTGTTAAGAGCATAGGAGCAGGGGACACACTGCAAAGTTGGCAACCAGAAAGTAGCCCCCACCCCCCACCCCACCCCCACACACACCATGAGATAACAATTTTAGATATCTTTAGCACCATTTCCTTTATTATCTGGCACCATTTTCTTTGGAGTTATAATTATGTGAGAACGTTTAGATGATAACATTAGTTAAATGGTCAGTTTCTTTGACGGAAGAGACACAGCCAAAGATCAGAGCAGGTGGCAGTAAATGGCCATTGATAAAGGAGACAGGTTACTGCATTTAGAAGATCAAACAATCCTGTACCTGGAGATTTCTCCCACCAGTTTGCCAGCTTCATCCTTATGCTGTGCTTCTAGAACTTGGTGGCACTTGAGCATACTCTAGTGGTGAGTCTGCAGAGTAAAGCAGGAAAGCAATAAAGAGCTTCCCTTCTTTTAAAAGGAAGCTCAACAACACTAATAGCAAATTAGTAATTATATACTGCTGTAAAGGGTCCAAAGTATTTCTAGCATATAGCTAGAAGTGTCAACAGGAATAACAAAAACTTCTTTAAATATATCAGAAGCAGAAAACCTGCCAGGGAGGCGGTTGAACCCTTAGAATGATGAGCATGTGAAAGGGATTATTAAGGAGGATAAGGAAATTGCTGAGAAGCTGAATAAGTTCTTTGCATCTGTCTTCACAGCGGAGGATACTGACCATATACCCACTCTGGAATGGAACTTTTCAGGCTTGGAAGCTGAAGAACTGGGTCAATTTGAGGTGACAAGAGAGGATGTTCTAAACTGTTTTGAAAAACTAAAAATATAACAAATCACCAGGGCCAGATGGCACCCACTCAAGAATTCTGAAGGAACTCAAATGTGAAATTGCTGATCTCCTAGTAAAAATATGTAACTTGTCCCTACAATCAGGCTCTGTACCAGAGGACTGGAAAGTAGCCAAAGTGACTCCGATCTTCAAGAAGGGATCCAGGGGGATCTGGGATATTATAGGCCAGTTAGCTTTACTTTGGTGCTGAGTAAATTGATGGAAAGCATACTTAAGGAGAAAATTGTTAAATATACAGAAGCATGGGCCTTGTTGAAGGAGAACCAGCATGGCTTCTGCAAGGGCAAGTCTTGCCACACTAACTTTTTGAAGTTATTTGAGAGTGTCAACAGGCATGTGGATAAAGGTGATAAAATAGTATACTTGGACTCTGTGTCAAACTCTGGGTTCATGACAGAAACAGAATACTTGGACTTTCAAAACACTTTTGACAAAGTTCCCCACCAAAGGCTCTTGAGTAAACTTAGCAGTTATGGGATAAGGGGACAGGTTCATGTGTGGATTGGTAACTGGTTGAAGAAAAGGAAAGAGAGGGTGGGAATAAATGGACAGTTTTCACAAAAGATGGAAGTAAGAAATGGAGTCCCCCAAGGAACTATACTGGGACCAGTGCTTTTTAATTTGTAAATTACCTAGAAGTTGGGGTTATCAGCAAAGTGGCCAAATTTGGAGATTTACACTAAACTATTTAGGGTAGTGAAATCCAAAACATATTGTGAGGAGCTCCAAAGGATCTCTCCAAACTGGGTGAGTGGGTGAAAAAATGGCAAATGTGGTTCATTGTAAGGAAGTGTAAAGTGATGCATATTGGGGCAAAAAAACCCAACTTCACATATACCCTGATGGGGTCTGAGCTGTCGTTGATGGGCCAAGAGAGAGATCATAGGTCCTGGTGGACAGCTAATTAAAAGTGTCATCTCAGTTTGCGAAAGCTGTGAGAAAGGCAAATTCCATGCTAGGGATCATTAGGAAGGGGGTTGAAAATAAAAATGCGAATATTGTAATGCCCTTGTACAACTGTATGGTGAGGCCACATGTGGAGTACTGCGTGCAGTTCTGGTCACTGTATCTTAAGAAGAACATAGCAGAACTGGGAAAGGTGCAGAAGAGGGCAACCAAGATGATCAGAGGCCTAGAGCACCTTCTGTGTGAGGCAAGGCTACAACACCTGGGGCTTTTTAGTTTGGAAAAGAAGCGACTACGGGGAGACATGGTATATAAAATCATGCATGGAGTAGAGAGTGTGGAGAGAAGGAATTGTTTCTCCCTCTCTCACAACACTAGAACCAGGGGCCATCCCATGAAACTGAAGGCCCGGAGATTTAGGACCAGCAAAAGGAAGTCCTTTTTCACACAGAGCATAATTAATCTGTGGAATTCTCTGCCACAGGATGTGGTGATGGCCACTAGCTTGGATGGCTTTAAAAGGGGCTTAGACAAATTCATGGAGGACAAGTCTATCAATGGCTACTAGTCTGGTGGCTGTGGGCCACCTCCAACCTCAGCGGCAAGATGCCTCTCAATGCCAGTTTTAGGGGAGCAAAAGCAAGAGAGAGGGCATGCCTTCATGGACTCGGAAGAAACCTAGTCTTGGGTTCAGGAAAATACAGTATAATGACAGTGGCACAAACACCCCACCCTAGTTTGGAGCCTGAGAACTCTCCTGTTTTGTGATCGTGTGCGAGAGAAATGGCAGGGTCAGAGAGGGAGGAAGTGGTTGTCTGGGAGAGAGGAACAGGGTCGGACAGAGCTATCCTACCCAGCTCTCCTACCCAGCACTTTACCAAGGTAGGAGGAAACACCGGCCAACTCCCCCTCCCAGACAATCACTTCCTCCCCCTCCAACCTTGCTGCTTCCCTCGCACACTGTCACAAAATGGGGTTGTGCACAGCTCCTGAACTAGAGTAGAACCCTTGTCCTACCCTAATTATAATTGCCCTCAGCCAGGGCTCCCTCTTGCCCACTCCTGCACCCAAGAAGTGCTTGCCGAATGGGAGCATAAGGCGTGCCCCTTTCCTCCCCAGCCAGTGTGTCACTGAAATGCTGGCTGTGCTGGGGGGTGGAGGAGCCCGCCCAGCCAGCCAGCCAGCATTTCAGAGCAACGCAGACTGGGGAGGGAGGGGAGAGGGTCCGAATGGACCTTCTCCCAGGTATTGGCCCTGCCCCTGCGTCTGCCATCAGATGCAAGGGGGCCGGCCAATGCTGAGAATGGGGCCCGTCAGCCCCAGCAGAGCTCCCCTTCCCCCACTCGGCGATTCGTGGCGTAGCCGAAAGGGAGCTCCTTTCCCTGCCTCCTCAAGAAGGAGGTTGCTGGGGAGGCTGACATTGGCCCTGCCCCCTTGCAGCCGATGTCAGGTGCAGGGTGTGTGGCTTGGGGCACACACGCAGTGGTAAAGCCTCGGGGTCCTTGTCTGCAGCCCAACTCTTTATGCCCCCTGGAAGGGACGTAACATTCCCAGCTCTTTCAGAAAATGACAGTTCGCTTCACACATCTTTTTCCCAGCTCCCCACCCCCGTGCTCCATTCTACAAGAAAGGGGGGGCGCACTCTGTTATTCCTATATTCTCCCCCTCCCCATGACCATGCAGGTGGCGGAGAGGGCGGCACAATTTCCTTCTCTGGACCCACCAGCTGGCCAAATGGCAGGTCAGGCCACACTGGGGCTGAATCAGGCCTCTTGAGATCTGATTGGGCCACAGTGTGGCCTGATCTGCCATTTGGCTGACAGGCGGGCCCGTAGAGGGAGGCAGCACTGCCCTCTCCGCTGCCTGCTCAGCTGGTCTTCTCGCAAGGAGGACAACCATGGTCGGGCCATTCTCGGCAGCAGCACTCAGCAGTGGCAGCTCGCACCACCTGTTTCTCTCCTCCCACCCACCCCCACCTTATTTCCCTTGCCTGCTGCCATCACCACTTTTTCTCAGCCGGCCAACTGCCACTTTCCAGCATTCCTCTTCCTCTCCCGGCAGCTGCTCACAAACTCTCACGAGAGCTGCCACGCACAGGATTATCTACGGGTACGCCTTAGAGAATTATATATATGGATATTATTAGAAGATATGAGGCATTCCAGTCACCATAAGTCACATTGGACTTGGAACTTCGTAAGTTCATTGCAGAGGGAAGTTTCAGAGTAGGCACTTTTCAACAGAGGGCACAGACTCTTTGGCGGCCGCACATCACCAGTTTTTCTCTGTTTAGTCCTTTTCCCTCCCCAGACTGGGAAGTACCCAAGGTGGAAGCAGAGGAGGGGAAAACAAACAAGATATTTGTAAAGCAATTTCAAACGCAGCTGGAGAAGGCGTCTCTAAAAACAAGCGGCTGTGTACTCAGCGAGGTGTCTTTGGAGCCGGGCTCTGTGGCAGCTTTTCTCTGGAGACACCTAGTTTAGAGAAGAGGCAGGAGATAACACAAGGAGAGAATAATACTTAGAGCAAATTCTCTTCACCCATGGCATTGTCATTACAAACTCGAATGAGCACAGTTATTGCAAATAAATAAAAACAATGGACCAGAACCCGTTTTACATAAGAAAATACAGAAATACCTTCCAATTAGGCCTAAGCTTCCGTTAAACCTTTTCTTTTGCCCATCAGGTGATAAGGTTAATAGGAAAACACCCAAAGGGTGCTGTATGGAGACAGGGGGGCGGGCACAAAACAGGCAGGCGGCATCGAGAAAACTAGCAGTTCAATCCTGAAACAAAAGGTATATCCAGAGACCAAAACTGGATTAACTGCTATTCCCATTTTACAGGGAATCCTGGGAATTGAAAGGTGAGAGTAGAGCTCTCAAAGGGCGTACTTGGTGCCTGACCAAACTACAGTTCCCAGGATGCTTTGCAGGGTGCCAGGGCAAGCGGTATAGAATCATGTGCTGGCAAGATAGAGGACCTTTCCAAAAGTGACGATCAGTGTTCCCTCTAACAGCATCCCCACTACAGCTGGGGATGCTGGGAGTTGTAGTGAACATACAGGGGTGTAGCTAGGGGAGCGGGGGGCCCTCAGTTTGAGGGAGATAATGAAGAAAATAGGGAGGGGTGTTGCTGGGGGCCCCTCAGGAGCTGGGGGGCCGGGTTCTTTGAACCCATCTGCTCAATTATAGCGACACCCCTGGTGAACAACAGCTGGGAGTCCCTGTTAGAGGAAACAATGGTGAGGATGCATCCAAGTGGCTCATCAATGACCGTAATCAAGGTGATTGTATTCCAAATTACTCTGTGGCCATTTGGAGGAATAGATCACCCCGCCCTATGCAATAAAGGGGTGTGAAAAATGGCAGGGGGGCAGACATATAGTTTCCCCCTTCACCTGCCCCCCCTTTTTGTTTCAGAAATCTAACATATGGGACACAGCTTGCCCACCCAGAAATGCACTTTGCCCCTTCTGGACCTCCCCTGCTGAAAAAGAGTCAGGATGCCCACAGAAGATGTGCCCGGCTGGTGTCTGGGTGTCTACATAACCCATCCCTATAGGCACATTTTCAGTGTATCCACTTTCTAATCCCATAGACCAGTAAGTTATCATCCAAACCAGCCGTCTAACTGAAACTATCTCTCCCCCTGCCCCTACACAGAGTATGTTTCGCAATACACAACCGCTTTAATCTCAAAGATTGCTTTCGATCATCACCTGGGGCAGGGGCGTAGCAAGGTTGGAGTGGGCCCAGAGACAAGATTTTAAAATGCCCCCCCCCCCCACACACACACTGAATCTCAGCTCATGAAGTAAAGCAATCTTAAATGAGACTGAATAGTGGTAACAAAAAGAATAGTAATTTTTTAAAATATCTATCTATCTATCTATCTATCTATCTATCTATCTATCTATCTATCTATCTATCTATCTATCTCTTCTATGTGCCACAATTGAACATCATCCTAAATTATTTTTTAAAAGGTTTTGTAAATTGTGGATGATGCAAGTCATTTAATGGTACTAGAGAAAGACTTCTTGTTCTGGTAGCTCCAGGTCTTAAGACTCCCATCAATTTCGGAGGATGAATACAACTGAAGGAAGCCCGGGTGGGTGCGCGGCTGGGGGAGTCAGTCATGTGACTCACCTCTGGGGGGCCTCCCAAGGCAGTGGGCCCCCAGACAACTGTCTCCTCTTGCCCTATTATAGTTACACCCCTGACCTGGGGATTGATGCCAGTTCCTGGGAACCCCTGTAGGGTTGGGAATCCTAGGCCTGGGTGCTGCCTCTGGCTACAACAGCTGGGGCTTTTTAGCATAGAAAGACTAAGGGGAGACATGACAGAGCTTTATAAAAGTATGCCTAGTGTGGAAAGAGTAGAGAGAGGGAATTGTTTCTCCCTTTCGCATAACACCAGAACCAGGGGTCATCCCATGAAACTGAGTGCCAGGAAATTTAGGACCAATAAGAGGAAGTACTTTTTCACTGCTGTAAGATGTGGTGATGGCCACCAGCTTGGAAGGCCTTAAGAAGGGTTTAGACAAATTTATGGAGGAGAGGTCTATCAATGGCTACTAGTCTGAGGGCTATAGGCCACCTCCAGCCTCAGAGGCAAGATGCCTCTCAATACTAGGTGCAGGGGAGTACCAGTAGGAGAGAGGGCCTGCAGTCATAGGGGAGAGTGAAGACATATCACCCCAGAGCGATGTCGTGTGCTGGAGACAAACAACAGCCAGCGATGTTTTTCGATTGGGTTACTTTATGTGAGCGACCTTGAGGATCCCTCTGGATCAAAAGCAGGATTGGAACCACACAAATAAATAATTGTCACACTGTCAGATGCTGCCAGTGTGCATTTGATAAAGAACCGTTGTGGTGGAGTTGCCAATCAATAAAACTGTTGTTTATTCAGTTCCTTCAGGGGAAGCTAGACATTGTTCTTCAATGGAGCACTTCTATCAGCAGAGAAAATATTTTCCCAGCAGTCAAACAGCAAAATGTTGTTGCTAGAAAAAAATATGAGCCAAAAAAGTCGAGGGAAATGTATGAGCTCTCATGTTAATTATATATATTAGAATATAATTATTTCTAATATTATAATGTATATAAATTTAAATTTATACAACAGAAATATGAAAACATAAATAATTATTTTAATAAAAAATACACAATTATATGTATTATGTTTTTATTGGTTGTTAAATATACATTTATACGTTTAGACAGGTACGCAGTCTAGGGGTACTTCTGGATTTGAACCTCTCCTATAGAAACTGTAGTAGACAAACTACAGCTGGTCCAGAATGCGGCAGCCAGGTTGGTCTCTGGGTCATCTCGGAGAGACCATATTACTCCTGTATTGAAGGAGCTACAGTGGCTACCGATATGTTTCTGGGCAGAATACCAGGTGCTGGTTATAACCTATAAAGCCCTAAACAGCTTGGGCTCTGGGTACTTAAGGGAACACCTTCTTCATCATAAACTCCACCGCCCATTGAGATCATCAGGAGAGGTCCGTCTGCATTTGCCACCAGCTTGTCTGGTGGCCACTCAGGGACAGGCCTTCTCTGTTGCTGCCCCAAGTGAAATAAGAGCCTCCCCATCTCTGACAGCTTTTAAAAAGTCTTTAAAGATGCATCTGTTTACCCAGGCTTTTAATTAATATTGTGTTATTGGTTTTAATGCTGTTCTAAAATATTGTTTAAAAAAAATAAATTGTTGTAATGTTTTTAACTTTTTCTTTTTATGTTAACTAATGTTTTACTTTCTGTTTTTATTTTGTAAACCGTATGTTTACAAAAACTACAGAACTACAGAAGGCCACGCTACCTGGGACAGCACAAATACTACGACGATATCTTTAATTTTTCTTTAGTAATCCTAGATCCTTGGAAAGGGCCCGATAATTAAAGTACCAAATCCAGTCAATAACATCTGGTAGACTGTGTGTAAACAGCATAATAATAAACAACTTTATTTGTTAGCCACCCCATAACAAATTGTTCTCTGGGCAGTTCACAACACAACATTAATTTAAACCTGAAATAAAAACACATAACACATTAAATCATAATAGACCAAAAGGGGAGGGGGAGAAAACTACATAATACAAAACAATTTAAAACTCTTTTGAAATCAGTAAAAAATAGGAGAGGAGAGGAGAGGAGCAGAGCAGAGAGAGCAGAGCAGAGCCCAGCAGAGGAGGAGGAGAAGAGACCATCTGCTTCCCATTCAGTGCTGCCCGGGGTGAGAGCCCATATTTGAGTACTGCTTGATCTTTCTGCTGTTACCTGCCTGCTCCTTGCTTCCCCTGTGGGACTGTGGCCTGCTGCCTCTCTTGAACCTCTGTGGAGAGTGTGTGCAGGACTGGGGCCAGGGGCGAGTGACCCAGAAATTCCTGCTAAGCTATACATGGCTTATATGTATAGTTAACAAGAACCGTGCAGACTGGTAAGCGGGAAGTCAATATTTACTTAATTAAGTGTAACTTGTTTGTTAAGGTATTGTTAAAATCAATTAAAAAATTCAAATGCAAATAATATATATATATTTTTTTAATGCTAGAAGTTCCTGCTACCATCTGCCCAGCTCTGGGCCTTTATAGAAATGCTGTCTGTGGCGGCAGGCCCACCACTTGTGGGTTCACCACTGAAGGGGTGACACCAAAGGTGGCTGCCCCTTTGGGGGAACCACTTCAGGAGATGGTGAGGGCTAGACTGCCTGGCCCAGGATGCTTTGTGGATGTGATAGTGGTGGGTGGGTATTTTTGATCCAGCTTCTGTTTTAAATCCTGGATGCGTTTAGTTTTAATGTGCCTGGGTTTGTCTGGAGAAGGGGAGACAGGGAGCGTATCTACTGATTATGGGGCAGCTGTTCCGGTGGTGGTGGGGAATAGAAGAAGGAACATTGACAGATCAGCAGGCTGTTGCAAGGGAAGGGAAATCAGAAACTTAATAGCTGTTTCCTCTTCTGGCTGTCTTGCCAGCTCTTTGATCTTGGGGCCACAGACCATCACCTTGCTCCTTTGTAATGCCAGGTCAGCCCAGAATAAACCTGGACTCATCCATGATCTGATTCTGGATGAAGGGGCCAACCTAGTTTGCATCACAGGAAATTGGTTGGGTGAGGCTGGTGGCCTAGTCTGGTCCCAGCTTCTCCCTCCATGGCACTCTTTTGAGGAGCAGGTAAGGGGACGTGGGTGGGGAGGTGGAGTGGCTGTGGTCTATAAGAATAACATCTCCCTTGCCAGGATCCCTGTTGAAGTGTCTGACCATATGGAATGTGTGTACCTATGTTTGGGGACCAGGGATAGATTGGGACTTCTGTTAGTGTACCGATCGCCCCGCTGCTCAACGGAGTCCCTAACTGAGCTGTTGGACTTGGTCTTGGGCTTGGCATTGGGGTCTGCTAGGCTTCTGGTGGTGGGGAACTTCAATGTTCACTTTGGGACCAATTTGTCCAGGGCACCTCAGGTGTTAATAGTGGCCATGACAACTATGGGCATCCCAAGTGGTCTCGGGACCGATGCATGTTTCTGGTCACACACTCAGTCTGGTCTTTCACTCTGAACAGGGTGGTGTTTCATGGGTGGGGACTCCTATGATTTCCCCATTGTCATGGACAGACCGACATCTGGTTAAGGCTGAACTCACAATCATGTCCCACCTTCCTCGGGGCAAAGGGCCCATTAGGATGATCCGCCCGAGAAGGTTATTGGATCCAATATGATTCCGAGAAAACTTGGAAAGATTTAGTGTTGGCTCTGTCATTGCCCTGTTGATGCCCTGGTGGAGAATTGGAACAGCCAACTCACCAGGGCAGAGGCCACAATAGCTCCTAAGCGTCCCCTCTGACTTGCTTCGAAACTGGCCCCTTAGTATACAGAAGGGGCTGAAGCGGTGAGGTAGACGACTAGAGTGCAAGTGGAGGAAGACTTGACTCAAATTCGATAGATTATTACATAGAGCACATTTGAAGATCTATGCTCAGGCAATATGTGTGGCAAAGAAGTGATTCTTTTCTGCCCCTATCGCATCCCCAGGTTCACGTCCGGCAGAGTTGTTCAGGGTTGTGAGGGGGCTAATGTGTGCCTTGAATCAGAACTTGGAACCAACAATTACTCACTATGATGCTTTAAATGGTTTTTTTGTGGACAAAATCTCTCGTATTTGGGCCAACAGGAAACTCCACAATTGTTACAGAGTCTGATGCCAAGGTGTCCAGCAGCTCCCCTTATGTGGTGACACTGGATCAGTTTCAGTTTGCGACTCCTGAGGATGTGGACAAGTTGCTCGGAATGGTCCAGCCTACCACCTGCATTCTTTATCCTTGCCAAACATGGCTTATACTATCTGGCAAGGAGGCTGTTGTAGAGGGCCTGGTAGAGATTATAAATGCTTCTCTGAGGGAGGGCAGGATGGCTTCCTGACTTAAGAAGGCAATAATTAGACCTCTTCTGAAGAAGCCTGCCTTGGATCTCTCAGATTTGAGCAACTACAGGCCTGTCTCCAACCTTCGGTGGCTGGGCAAGGTGATTGAGAAGGTGGTGGCCTCCCAGCTTCAGGTGGTCTTGGAGGAAGCTGATCATCTAGACCCATTTCAAACTGGCTTTCTGGTGGGCTATGGGGTGGAGACTGCCTTGGTCAGTCTGATGGATGATCTCCAACTGGAAATTGACAGAGGAAGTGGGACTCTGTTGGTCCTTTTGGATCTCTCAGCAGCCTTCGATACTATCGACCATAGTATCCTTCTGGATCGTCTGAGGAGATTGGGAGTGGGAGGCAATGCCTCGCAGTGGTTCTGCTCCTACTTCTCAGGCAGATTCCAGATGATGTCTCTGGGAGACTGTTGTTCTTCAAAATCTGAACTTTCGTATGGTGTCCCTCAGGGCACCATATTGTCTCCGATGTTGTTTAACATCTACATGAAGCCGCTGGGAGTATTATCAGTATGCTGAAGACATCCAAATCTATTTCTCCATGTCAGCCTCATTGGGAGAAAGCATAACCTCCCTAAATGCCTGCCTGGAGGCGGTGATGGGCTGGATGAAGGATAATAAACTGATGCTGAATCCAGATAAGAGAGAGGTACTTATTGTGCGGGGTCAGAACTCAGGAGAAGATCTTGCTCTGCCTATTCTGGATGGGATCATGCTCCTCCAGAAGGAATAGGTAAGCAGTCTGGAAGCACTTCTGGATCCCAACATTTCCAGATTCCAGGTTGAGGCAGTGGCCAGAGGTGCTTTCTATCAGCTTCAGCTTATACACCAGCTGCATCCGTTTCTTGAGATGGACGACCTCAGAACAGTTGTACATATGCTGGTAACCTCTAGACTGCAGTGCACTCTATGTGGGGCTGTTTTTGTACATAGTCCAGAAACTGCAGTTGATTCAGAATGCGGCAGCCAGGTTGGTCTCTGGGTCATCTTGGAGAGACCATATTACTCCTTTGTTGAAAGAGCTACCCTGGCTGCCAGTAAGTTTCCGGGCAAAATACAAGGGCCTAGTTATTACCTAAAAAGCTTAGGCCCAGGGTATTTAATAGAATATCTTCTTCACTTTGAGCCCCATTGCCCATTGAGATCATCTTGAGTGGTTCATCTACGGTTACCACCGGATTGTCTGATGGCTACTCAGAGACGGGGCCTTCTCCTTTGCTGCCCCTGGGCTTTGGAATGTGCTCCCTGTTGAAATAAGAGCCTCCCTATCCCTGGCAACTTTCAAAAGGAGGGAGGGAGGGACAGCTAGACAGGCAAGCTAGCTATGGGGCAGTAGCATCAATCAGCCCGCCAGCCAAGCACATGCATACTCACTACCCAGTGCCCAGTAGTGACTCATCAATGAACCAGGAGATGCCAAAGGGAAGAGCTCGGGTTGCACCTCTCTCTCTTCCCGCCCAGCCCCAGAAACTTGCTGCCTGTAGGCTGACCATCCATCAGGCAGAGCTGGGTGGTTAACTTCCTTAATGGCCATCCTGCAGGCAGCATGGCTCTCAGGCGGGGCAGGAAGAGAGAGAGAGAGAGAGAGTGGGGAGCACTTCTTGGATGCCTGCTTTGGGGCCCCCCTGGTGACCCCCGGCGCCACCCTACAGCTAGTGTCTCTTCCCGGGGCATATGTTCATAGGAACATAGGAAGCTGCCATATACGGAGTCAGACCCTTGGTCTATCTAGCTCAGTATTGTCTTCACAGACTGGCAGTGGCTTCTCCAAGGTTGCAGGCAGGAATCTCTCTCAGCCCTATCCTGGAGATGCTGCCAGGGAGGGAACTTGGGTCTTTTGGCACACAAAGCAGATGCTGTAGCACTGAGCTATGGCCCTTAGGAAGCTGCCTTATGCTGAGTCAGACCATTGGTCTATCCAGCTCAGTATTGTCTTCACAGACTGGCAGCTTCGTTCTCCTGCATAACTCTCCCTCCTTGAGAAGGAAAAGTGAGCAGGGGAGGCGAGAGTGCTGAGCTCAGCAACTCTCACTATTTTTCAAGTGGGGGGCCACTTTGGGGGGGAAAGAACTTTTAAGGCAAGAACCATTTCCCACTGGCCTGACATCCGCACACCGTACGGCATGTTTCTCAGTGCTGGGTGGGCCCTTTATGAGAGACAGAGCCCTCTCTTAAGAGTTCTAGGAGCTCTGCGTCTGCAGAGGGTTGCACGCCCCAGGATTTGGCACGTGCCTTCCAAGATGGGACAGGGGCTCAAGTGGGTTCGGTTTCCCTGAAAAGAGCACCCTGGCACTAACCAAAGTGCAGTACTGCATGGTGGGAGTGGTTGTCTCCACATGGTGCCAGGGTGACTATGCAGGGTATTCAGCTTTGGCCGAAGGGTCACGCATGCCCAACAAACAATGAGTCAGGGAGGCACATTTAGGGTTGATGAGGTCACCACTGGCCTGTGGCCCTTACAATCAAAACCACTGATTATTTCAAATGGAAGAGGGCATTTCCAGATCGTGGCCCTCAGGCAGGGCGGGGAGAGGGGGGGAGCAACCCAAGTTGCTTCCTTTGGTGCCCCCCCCCCCCCGGCTCATTAGGAGAAGCCACTACAGCCTCTGTGTACAGTACAAGCCACTACAGCCAGATGGGGAAATATTGGATTTGGAAATGGAAGCAGATTGCATCTGTCTACTCTCAGTCCAGGTAGGAGAGCTGGTCTTCTTGTAGCAGAAGGTTCCACGTTCCCTCCCTGGCAGCATCTACACACTAGGGCAGAGAGAGACTCCTGCCTGCAATCATGGAGAAGCTGCTTACTTCCTTTGTGTTCTATTATGTAGCACCATCTGTAGGTCATATGCAGAAACTGCATCTCTTGAGACTACTTTAAGAGTAGTTTAATTTTCATCTTGAATTTCTTGCAAATTTCTTGGTCTGGACCAATTGTCTGACTCGCTATAGGGGGCAGCTTCCTATGTTTATATGTCCCAGGTTAAGTCGTATCCTCCTACCCGTGTTAGCATTTGTCAAACTGTTCTCACGGCTTCCTTCCTCCATGAGCTATTATGCTGCACCACCTGCTGGCCATTCGCAAGAAATTCAAGATGGAAATTAAACTACTCTTAAAGTAGTCTCAAGAGATGCAGTTTTTGCATATGACCTACAGATGGTGCTACATAATAGAACACAAAGGAAGTAAGCCATGCGAACAGCCCCCAATAAATGTTAATATATTCTACAAAAGGGAGCTACGTAATCTGGACAGAGAATACATAAACACAAACGACTTCCATTTCCAAACACCATTTCTCTCCATCTGGAAATGCCCGCCATATTTCAAATCTTGTTTCAAGCCATTGTCAAGCAGCAGTTCAGCACCTCTGAGCAGCAGCAAGAGAACAGCTGTGTGGAGGCCTCCCTGTCATTCAAGGGCCCCATGCCACTGCACGACTGGGTTCGTGTGGTAGTAAGCATGAATTGTCCCCACTTGCTAAGCAGGATCCACCCTGGTTTGCATTTGGATGGGAGATGACAGGTTTGAGCACTGTAAGATCCCTCTGGGGATAGGGCTGCTTTGGGAAGAGTACCTGCATGCTTGGATTCAGAAGGTCCTATGTTCCCTCCCTGGCAGCATCTCCAAGATAAGTCTGAGACTCCTGCCTGCAACCTTGGAGAAGCTGCTGCCAGTCTGTGTAGACAATGCTAGAGAGGAGAGCTGGTCTTGTGGTAGCAAGCATGACTTGTCCCCTTAGCTAAGCAGGGTCTGCCCTGGTTGCACATGAATGGGAGACTTGATGTGTGAGCACTGTAAGAGATTTCCCTTAAGGGATAGAGCCACTCTGGGAAGAGCAGAAGCTTTCAAGTTTCCTCCCTGGCTTCTCCAAAATAGGGCTGAGAGAGATTCCTGCCTGCAACCTTGGAGAAGCTGCTGCCAGTCTGTGAAGACAATACTGAGCTAGATAGACCAATGGTCTGACTCATTATATGGCAGCTTCCTATGTTCCTATGTACTGAGCTAGATGGACCAGTGGTCTGATAGTATTAGGCAGCATCCTATGTTTGCTGTTCATTGTAAACCTGCCATTGCCCTGTATCCATAAAGCTGCTGACAGCATGAACCATCCAAGCAGAGACGTTTCTACTTCCATCTTGCACAAACGGGAGTATTTGTGTTCTTCCTGAATTAAGATGCCATTTCTTGCTTCTGGTGAAATGGGTTCTGACCGACTTTTTTTTTTTAAAAAAAAGTTTTTTGTTAAAACTATGTAAAATTGTATTTCAGAATTGTTTTTACTGAGCTTTATTTGTTCTTTTAAGTTGTGTACACCACCATGAGATCTGGGTGTTAGGCGGTTTAAATATAATAAAGTAAGTAATGCTGAGGGGGGCATCTTTTAAGTAAGGCTGCAACTTTCATTGATTAATTGGTTAAAATAAAATCATTTTCAAGCTACACATTTTTTTAAAAAAATAGTTTTTAATATAGTACTTACAAAATTCGCAGGTGACAGATGCCATACTAGAATAGGCCTTCTCCTTTCACTCTCACATAAGAGGGAATGGTTTTTCTAAGCTGGCAGCTATGAGTTTTCTTAGGGCCAAGATACCTGAAGGAGCACCTACTGCCTTATAGCTCTGCCTGGCCCATGAGATCATGTAGAGAGACTCCACTGCACATCCTGCCATCTTCTGAAGCTCGACTGTCGGCAACGTGTGGGCAAACCTTTCCAGTGGTGGTCCTGGCTCTCTGGAACTCCCTGCCCCTTGATCTTAAGATTGTCCTCTCCCTGTTTAATTTTAAACAAAAGCAGAAGACTTTTTAAAAAAACTTCAGCAAGCCTTCCCTTAACTCTATACATTTCTCTGTAACTATCCTCTTTTAATGATTAACTTAGCCTGCATTTCTATCATTTTAGGGGTTGTGTTTTACAGTGGGGTTTTGGTTTTTTTAAGAATGTTGTTGTCCATGAATTCATTTATTAAGAATGGTGGCATCTAAAATAAAATAATATAAAACTTAAAGCACCATCTGAAAAAAGCAGGTGATATCCACACTAAGGTATTCAATAGCACTACTGAGGAAAGACTTAATTTCAGGTGAACTACTCAGGAGTAATTTAGACTGGCTATCAGCCGCTGTGCCTTTTTTATTCAAAACTATTGTGTTAGCCATATAAAAGTACACACACACACATTTGGTTAATGAATCAATATACCAATTAAATCTAATCTAATCTAAACTGAACAACATCTGAACATTGATTCATGGTGAACAAGGAGAGGAGAGCTGGTCTTGTGGTAGCAAGCATGACTTCCCCCCTTAGCTAAGCAGGGTCTGCCCTGGTTGCATTTGAATGGGAGACTAGAAGTGTGAGCACTGGAAGAGATTCCCCTCAGGGGATGGAGCCGCTCTGGGAAGAGCATCTAGGTTCCACATTCCCTCCCCAGCGGCATCTCCAAGATAGGGCTGAGAGAGACTCCTGCCTGCAACCTTGGAGAAGCCGCTGCCAGTCTGTGAAGACAATACTGAGCTAGATAGACCAATGGTCTGACTTCAGGATATGGCGGCTTCCTATGTTTCTAAACTTCCTCTCAACCTATGAGATTCAACAGAACCAGAGGCAACCCAGGGCATTTTGGTGGGCCACAGAAAACACAGAAAATTCAAATGGCATTTTCCATGGTGGTAAAGATGTAATCATCATGCTCCTTAACTGACCACACACTGCGCTTTCACGGTATCCCCAAATCGGGCCCCTGAAGCAGGTCAGCTCACTCTGTTTAATGGCAGAGCTGGCCCTGCACAGGGCTCTTTGTCCCTTTTGCCAGGTCTGTCATTAAAGCCACTGGAATTCTTGCTCGAAAGAGATTTCGCAGCGTCCAGCACGCCAGTTGCAGCCAGTCACTGTTTCCCGGCTCCGGCCGTCTCTCTGGCCACCAGTTGCACAGAGCCCGTTTAATCCATTTCCCCATCATCAGTTTCATAATGGCTCTCAAATCTTTCCCTCGCCACTAATTGGGGGCGAGTGGGGAGGGGGAGGGGAAGCGATGTTCCGCGCGTAATCTAGTCCCTCTGTTGATCTCTGGGCATTTGGACTGTCCCGGCTAATGCATTGTTTCATAAACATATGTTTTTATCACTGGCGAGAAAGCCAGGGCAACAGCCCTCCACGCTCTGTGCCAGTTACGGAGACTAATGCTTTAAATATCACTTTTAATACTAATGTCAGATTATTAGAAACATAATCCATTCTGTTGATTGGAAGCAGCGAAAGCAGAGGGATAAAAGGAGCTTCCATCCATGCATTAACACATTTCATGGAGTGCAAAGCCACTTTCTTCCGACTAAAACATAAGGTCATGAACTAATAAATTCTGCACTTTGAGAAGAGTCCCCCCCCCTTTCAAAAATAGAGAGAGAGAATGATGCACACAGAGTTTAGTGGAAATCTTAATCTGCCACATTTATTGTGCCACTGAGCTGGTTGGTAAACAAGAAATGGGCGTGAAGCATCTCGCACTGGCTCTTAGAGAACCCACACTCTGCCCCTCCTCCTCCACGTGCTTTTAAAAACATTTTTATATGTTTAAATAGAAACAGAAAAGGAGACTAAGAAGCACTCAGCCCAAAGCAGCTTTGCAGAAATGTGTTGGAAGGGACGAAAATAAAAAGTAAGCTACCCAAATCTCTCAAGGATGGACAGATAAAGGAAGGGGGCTCTCTGGGAGTCCAGATGCTCACCCCCCCATTCCCCTCACCCCACCCTCAAACATCGGCATTTTCACAAGGACGGGATATCTGTTCCGGATCAGGTAGTGGGGTGGCCACCTTTGTACTGTGTAAGTTGAGGGACATCCAGGGGGCACCTTTTTGAATGGGAACAGGTGTGTGGACATGAACAGGTAATGTTAGCATCTCCCTTCTCAGTCTGCACTGGTGACTTCTTGACGTGTTAGTTCCTTTTCTGTCTCCACCGTACCATAGCGCAGGCTACAGAGAATGCAGGTCTCATAGCTTGGAACCAATCCACCTAGTAATGAGTCTGAATCCACCCTCTGATCACCCAAGGCTGTTAGTCCCCATAAGGTTCCAGGCTGAGAAGGCAGAAGGCTCCATGAGATCATTAACTGTCAGCACATGGGTACATGGGTACAAGCCAGATCTCTGCCCCGTTTAAATAGAAACTTAAGTAAGTACTACACCGCTCCGGGCTCCTTGGAGGAAGAGTGGGATATAAATGTTAACAACAACAACAACAACAACAACAACAACAACAATAATAATAATTTTTTCATAATTTCACTAGAGGGGCAGGGATCTGGCAGTCTTTAGACTTGCTTGAGAATATCAGGAGTTTTTTATTTTCCTGGAGCAACCTGCTATCCCTTCTTGGAGCTCTCCATGGTCCTGCAGAACCTGACTGACCTGCTATCTGCTACCATATATGAGCTCTCTGTTCTTTGCTCTGTTTTAGAAAATCAATCCACACATACAACAGGACAGTTCACTTCAGACCTTTCTTAGCACTACATGAAGTTTTAGCCTAGCTGGAACATGTCAGTGGGACCAGAGGACGAATGCACATGTGTTAAAGCCAAGGCACAGGAAGCTAGCAAAGTTTATGGCATGCAAAACTGGAGGAACATGAGAACCGTGCATTTAAAAAAATAACACTCATTTTGCATGCCATAAATTTTGCTAGTTTCTTGTGACTTGGCTTTAGCACATGTGGACTGAAGAAAGATGTTTCTTAATTCCAAAACATTTGAAATCATGGCGGAAAGGGATGTTTTTCCTTCCTTTTTCCTAGGGAGGGGGATCAACTTTTGGAAAAACACAAGTATGCAATACAGATTTAAAGTAGCTCCATAGTTCAGTGGTCTTGTAAACCAGGGGTCCTGAGTTCAATCCTCACTGGGATCCTGGCATTCTTGTCAAGGGGCCAAGTTCAGAGGCAGTGTTCCTCTGGATACCAGTTTCTAGGAAGCAAAGAGCAGAAGAGAGTATTCTTTTCATGAGGGTTTCATAAAAGCATCTGGTTGGCAACTGTCAGAAACAGGATGCAAGGTTCTTCTTATGGTCTTAAAAAGGCGAAGCTTCTCTCATCATCTTATCTCCCAGGGGAAGAGCAAGGGTGAATGATTGCCTTCATATCTTGCTGGTGGGATTCCTGCAAACATTTCATGGGCCACTATGGGAAACAAGATGCTGGACTTGATGAACTTTTCTTCCTATCCAGCAAAGTTCTTCTTGGAATGTTAAATTATATCTCCAAATACCATATTCAGAGGCTACCTAGTGTGGGAGAGCTGCCACCTTCATGCCTTGCTTGTGGGCTCCTCAGATGCATCTGGTTGGCCACTTTATAAGCAGGATGCTGAACCTGATGGCATTTGGCCTGATCCTGGCTCCTTTTATGTTGCTACATCTTCTGGTCAAAGACTAGCCCACCCACCATAGGTGTATCAATGGCTGCTAGCATCTTGGACCATCTGATCAGTGGCCCCCCCACCTAATCCATTCCCTTTCTCATAATTGTAGAAATAATCATCCCCAGTACAGCATCCCTCCAGTGGCTGTTGCTGGTGTCTACCTTATGTTTCTTTTTTAGATTGTGAGCCCTTTAGGGACAGGAGCCATTTTATTTATTAATTTATATCTATGTAAACCACTTTGGGAACTTTGGTTGAAAAGTGGTATATAAATATTCATTGTATTTGTATTCGTATAAAGTGCCAGAAAACTAACTCACTCTCTCTCTCTCTCTCTCTCTCTCTCTCTCTCTCATCAGGTACAGAAGGATAAGAATCATGCTGCAAATATCAAATTCAAAATTTGGGGGGGGGGACAAATTTAAAAGTGGCTACTGTTTAGCAGATCAGTGAAAACTGAAATGAAAGGGGGTGAGAAGCTAATTATATGGAAATATTTCTATTTGCACATTTCACTGGAAGGCAGAGTGGAGTGTGCCACTAATATCTACACAACTGACAGGAATATTAAGTTTCCCATCACTTCCCCCCAGCCTGACTACCTTTCTCAGCAGGCATTATGTCCTAGTTCTTATTAAGGTGAGAACAGAATCAAACTCATTAATGGTCTGCATTTTTGATATGATAAGAATTTAGTGGCTGGTGTTAATTAAACTACAAAACAACTCCTCTCGCTGTGATTTGCATTCCAAGTTGGAGCAATTAATTCGCTCACTTAAACTGATCAAGATTTAATTACCATCACTCTGTGCAATTACTCCATAATTAAAGTAATTTGGTTCTTTCCACTCGCTGACACTGTCATTGAACAGCCATTCAGGGTACCAAAAGAAGTGATAATTAACTTAAAGAACAGCTCAAGGCAGTTTTTTCCACAGATATTCTTTTCTCTCTTACTCAGGGCTGCTTCCAAAGTATTGTTTTGCAAAGCCAAGCCAGGGCTGGGACGTCAGCAGCTCTGCAGGGCTGCTCAATTTCAGCCCTCCTGCAGATGTTGGCCTACAACTCCCATAATCCCTGGCTGTTGGCCACTGTGGCTGGGGATCATGGGAATTGTATTTCAAAGACAACTGGGGGGCCTAAGTTGAGCAGGCGGCCTGCTGTAGAGCCTCATTCTCACGGAGGTGGTAAGCCCTTGTCTGGCCTATATCACTTCAACCTGCAGGGGTGGAAGACACATTCTTAAAGGTTTCTTCATGCAGAAAAATCCCTTCACATAGAAATGTGAAAGCACAGGAAAGAAGGAAGGGTGGGACCATTCTCCTTGACTTGCTAGTTTTCCGAGTGAAGGGATGTTTTGGTATACATAACAGCCCTGCTGGATCAGATCCAAGGCCTATCTAGTCAGCATCCTGTTTCACACAGTGGCCCACCAGATGCCTCTGGGAAGCCCACTGGCAAGAGATAAAGGCATGCCCTCTCTCTTGCTGTTGCTCCCCTGCATGCAACTGGTATTCAGAGGCATCTTGCCTCCGAGGCTGGAGGTGGTCTATAGCTATTAGCCATTGACAGACCTGTCCTCCATGAATTTGTCGAAGCCAAATTTAAAGTCATCAAGGCTGGTGGCTGTCACCACATCCTGTGGCAGAGAATACCATAGGATAATTTTGCATTGTGTGAAAAAGGGCTTTTTTTGTTGGTTCTAAATTTCATGGCCATCAGTTTCATGGGATGACGCCCGGTTTTAATGTGATGAGAGAAAGAGAAACATTTATCTTTCCACACCATGCACAATTGTATAGACCTCTATCATTTCTCCCCTTAATTGTCTTTATTCTAAGCTTAAGAGCCTCAGATGTTGTAGCCTTGCCTCGTAAGGAGGGTGCATTCAACTACATGAAGTACTACAACTACCACCAGTATTTATATACCACTTTTCAACCACAGTTTCCAAAGCTTGCTTGCTTGCTTGCTTATTTATTTATTTATTTATTTATTTGAATCAGCTGGTATAGTGGTGATGAAATACCCATGATGACAAACCTGCAACAATACTCCTTTGAAGACCTTCTTTATTGTGTATATATAAAAGGGAAATTAATCCAAAAGGTTTCTATAAACAAGTTGTTCTAGTAAGAACTAATCAGCCCACTTTCCTTTCACTGTCTCTACAACTGGACTAAATTTGGTTCAAATTGATTACTGTCCACAAGTTAGTGCACTTGCACCTCAAAAGTTTATGTGTCTGCCATTTTGAACTGGAGTGGATGACATCATCACACACCATGCCATTAGGGCATTGCTATGTGTCCCTACAGCTGTAGCAAATTTGGTTCAAATCAGTTAAGCGGTTCACAAGTTAGCCCACTTGTGCCTCAAAGGTTTATGTGTCTGCCATCTTGAATCAGCGTGGATGACATCATCACAAACTATGCCATTGAGGTGTCCCTGTGTATCACTCACTGCAACTGTACCTCATTTGGTTTAAATTGGTTAGACAGTCCACAAATTAGCCTGCTTGAGCCTCAGATGTTCATGTGGGCGCCATCTTGAAGTGGAATAGATGACATCATCACATGTCACACCATTTGGGCATCCCTATGTGTCCCTACAGCTGTAGCAAATTTGGTTCCAATCAGTTAGGCGGTTCCCAAGTTAGCCCACTTGTGCTTCAAAAGTTTACGTGTCCACCATCTTGGATCGGGGTGGATGACATAACCACAAACTACACCATTGAGGTGTCCCTATGTGTCGCTACAACTGTACCCAATTGGTTCATATTGGTCCAGGCATTGCGAAGTTGATGGGGGGACACACGGATGGACACACAGACAGACACACACATAGAGAATGCCGGGTGATCTCATAAGCCTACGGGAAAGTAGGCTAAAAAGAAAAAAGCAAATGTTTCGACATTAACACATCATCAGCAGTGCTCTATGATCCACTATTTGAGGTTAATGGTAAGGAGGAACCGAGAGAAAATTTGAAGAATATTGGCCACTAAAGGGTATATTGCTGGACTTGTTTCTTTCCCCCTCCCTTTCTCCTTGTCTGCACTGAGTTGGAAAAGTTCTGTTATCTTCCTCCCCCCTCGCCCTCCCCACTGCTATGTATTTACTTCAGGTGTTTGACTCGAAGAGCTTACTGTATAAGGATGTCTGCTCAGATAATGGAACATCCAGCACTGATGATGACGTGTTATTGTCGAAACCTTTGCTTTTTTTCTTTCTCATAAAACCCTTTTGGATTAATTTCTCTTTTAATATACGCAATAAAGAAGGTCTTCAAAAGGAGTAATCCCCCCCCCCGGAAAATAAATAAATAAATAAATAAATAAGATGGCTCCCTCTCCCCCAAAAGTCTCACAGTCTAAAATGAAACATAAGGTAGACACCAGCAACAGCCACTGGAGGGATGCTGTGCTGGGGTTGGAATGGGCCAGTTGCTCTCCCCCTGCTCAATATAAGAGAACCGCCACTTTAAGAGGTGCCTCTTTGCTCTGTTAGCATAATGTCTGAATATTGTAATAGGTTTAAAAGAAGAAGAAGAAGAATTAAAGCCCTTAATTTAGCAGGAATAAAGGTAATCAGCCAGCATGAAAAGCTATGTTAGGAAGATAGGAAGCTGCCATACCGAGTCAGACCACTGGTCCATCTAGCCCAGCATTGTCTACATGGACTGGCAGCGGCTCCTCCAAGGTTTTCGGCAGGCATCTCTCCCAGCCCTACCTGGAGATATGCCTGGGATTGACCTTGGGATCTTCTGCATGCAAAATAGATGTTCTGCCACTGAGCTACAGCCCCATTTTGTTGTTGGACTACAACACCCATCAGCCCAAGTCACAAGCAACATTGTGGTTGGAGTGGTGAGAATTAGGGGTGTGCAAACAAGTTCGACGTTGAACAGGTTAGATGTCGATGACAGTTTGGGGTTGAACCAAACCATCCCCTGTTCAGTCCGACCCCGGACTGAACAGAGGGACTTCCTGGAGGTGGTGGTGGGGGTCCGTGGAGGTTCCCCTTCCCCCATTGGCCTTCCTCATGGCCCCCTCGGCCGGTTCAGCCTCTCTTCGTCCAGTTTTCGGCCTTCACCTGGCAGCCCGGCGGCCATTATGGAGGCTATGCACCTGCGCACTTGGCCTCTGCATCACCAGGGCCATGCACAGGCCCAGTGTGCAGGTACACGGCCTCCATAATGGCTGCCAGACTGCCAGGTGAAGGCCGAAAACCGGCCGAAGAGTGGCTGAACCAGCCGAGGGGGCCATGAGGAGGGAGGGGAACCTCCGTGAACTCCCCCCACACACCGCCTCCAGGAACTCCCCCGAGGGGGAATAAGGTAATTTTTAAAAAACTAAAATGGTCCGTGAACCCCCCCAGACCAAACCACGCCGGGGGGGTTCGAGGGGGTGCCGGACCTAACTGGCCCGGTCAGGTTCGAGTCCGGTCCAGACTCAAACCAAACCAGGCCAGCCGGTTCCATGCACATATCTAGTGGGAACTGCAGTCCAGCAACATCTGGGGACCCATTTAAGGTAAGCAAGTCCGGGCTGTTTGAACGGTTGATCAGGAGCTCTCCATGATTATCATTCTGTTTTATTCATTTTGCAGATTTCTAACCCACATTCCCACCACTGAGGTCTTCAAGGCTATTCCATGCATGGAACAGCCTCCCCAGTGAGGCTTGCCTGGCACCATCACTTTGTTATTTTAGTAGCCAGGTGAAGACCTTTCTGTTCGCTCAGGCTTTTGAAAATTGGTTTTTAAAATGTTTTGTACTGTATTGTATTTTTTGTTTTCTCTTCCGATTTGTTTGTGGTGTTTTATGTGATTTTATTGGATGCTTTTTAATGTTGTGTGCCACCCAGAGAACAATTCATGGGGAGGCTAACAAAGTATTTGTTGTTGCTGCTGCTGCTATTTATTAACAGCATCTCACAATGATTTGGATAACATTTCCGGTCTCAGCAAGTGGGGGCTTCCACGTGTAGATCTTCTACCCTATAAGAAAGGAATAGACTCCCTCATTATACACAGATGTCTGCTCAGATTCTGGCTCTTACCACCTGAGAGACAGGGCCATGAGCAGGCCCTTTCTGGAAGCTTCTCCCCTGCCCACCCAGGGGAGTGGGCAGGAGAGGAGCTTTCATGAGGCCAAGTGAGGCAGTGAGGCCCTTTCATGAGGCAAAGTGAGGCAGTGGCCTCAGGCAACAAATTACTGAGGCACCAGAGGGGTGGCAAAATGCCTCCCACTATTGGAGCAGCTCTCTGGGACCGATCTGACCCTTGCCAACTTTCCAAGGAGTACAGGGAGAGAAGGAGGCTACCAGCAACCTTCCCCCTTCCCCATGCCATTTTTACAGCTTGCAAGGGTCAGTTCTGAAAGGACATTGACCCCCATCATGGGCAGGAGGCAAGGCAGTCCCCTGAGACACTGCCTCAGGCCACCACACACACACACACACACACACTTGCAAGAGCAATCCAGGAGCGGAGCAGGTAACAATGTTCATGATGGAGGACAGGGCAGTTCCTGCCACACTATTCTTCCCACAGACATCTAATTCACATGATACTGAGAGCTGTTCCAGGACCTGGGGAGGAGAGCAGATCTTGGAGCAAGCATGATTTGTCCCCTTTGCTAAGCAGTGTCCTCCCTGTTTTTCATTTGGATGAGTGACTACGTGTGAGCACTGAAAGATAGTCTTCTTAGGGGAAGGGGCTGTACCTCAGTTGCAGAGTGTTTGCTTGAGCACAAAAGGCCCAGGTTCATTCTCTGGCATCTACAGATAAGGCTGGGAGAGACTCTTGCCTGAACTGGCAAACTGCTGCTAGTCAGATTACACAGCACTGAGTTAGATGGAGCAATGGTCTCACTCAGTAGGCAGCAGCTTCCTATATTAAGTACATAAGAACAGCCCTGCTGGATCAGGCCCAAAGCCTATCTAGTCCAGCATCCTGTTTCACACAATGGCCTACCAGATGCCCCTGAGAAGCCCACAGGCAAGAGTTTTCCTCCTTTGGGTATGGGGCCATAGCTTAGCAGGAGAACACATGTTTGGCATGCAGGAGGTCCCAGGTTCAATACCTGATATCTCCAGATAGGGCTGGGAGAGAATCCTGCCTGCATCCTTGGAGAACTGGTGCCAGTCAGTGTAGACCACACTGAGCTAGATGGACCAAGGGTCTGACTCAGTAGAAGTCATAAGAACATAAGAAGAGCCCTGCTGGATCAGGCACAATGCCCATCTAGTCCAGCACCCTGTTTCACACAGTCGTCCTCCAGATGCCTCTGGGGAGCCCAAAGCAAGAGGTATGTGCATGCCCTCCCTCCTGCTGTTGCTCCCCTACAACTGGTATTGAGAGGCGTCGTGCCTCTGAGGCTGGAGGTGGCCCACAGCCACCAGACTAGTAGCCAATGATAGACCTGTCCTCCATGAATCTGTCTAAGCCCCCTTTAAAGCCCTCTAAGCTGGTGGCCACCACCACATCCCATGGCAAGAAATGCCATGTGTGAAAAAGTACTTTCTCTTGTTGGTCCTAAATTTCCCGACTTTCCGTTTCATGGGGTGACCCCTGGTTCTAGTGTTGTGAGAGAGGGAGAGAAATGTCTCTCTGTCCACCCTCTCCACTCCATGCATAATTTTATACACCTCGATCATGTCTCCCCTTAGTCGCCTCTTTTCCAAGGTAAAGAGCCCCAGATGCTGCAGCCTAGCCTCATAAGGAAGGTGCTCCAGGCCCCTGATCATCTTGGTTGCCCTCTTCTGCACCTTTCCCAGTTCTACAATAGCCTTCTTAAGATACGGTGATCAAAGCTGTACACAGTATTCCAGATGTGGCCGCACCATAGATTTGTCAGGGCCCCCCACCCCCATCTTCCTCCTGTGTACCTCCTCAGCTGACTTCCAGCCGCTCTGCCATGGGTTGAGCTGAAACACGCCAGAGTGCCAACCACAAACATGTGACTGAAGTAAGCGTGGCTCAGCCTCCGCTGTGTGCTTGGTTCCAAGCTTCAAGCGGGTATCACAGAAGGAAGAATAAAGAAAATGCAAGGAGCGGGATGGGGGCAGGAAGGGAGGCAGACTTCAGAAACTGCTGAGCAACTTCCCTGGAGACGGACAGGAGCTTGTGTCCCATGCAAGAGGTGGACATTAATTCATGCCAACCCAGCACACCTAAATACCATTAATAATTCATCAAAACTAATAACGTTAATGCCTTCAGAAACGAGATTAAAGGCAGGCACCCCTGGTAGGCCTAATCTGTCACTGATGGCACCAGTCGAGAAACAGTGGTGACGGCACGCACCGCAAATTGCAAACTGCTAACCAAGGCACAAATTCTTCCAGACAATGTGTGCTGAGAAAGAGAGGAGCGTTGGCCATTAAAAAAAGAAAGTGAAACGCTAATCTACCAAACAAATTAATTATTTGCATTATCCAGGCCAACCTTTCCCAGCTCAGCACTCTTAGAAACTGGCACGGGCAAGGCAGTGAGAGGAGTAGCTGCACTCCTGCGGGTGGGAGAGGACCTGCTGTGCATGCAGGAGGTCCCCGGTTCAATCCCTGGAGGCATCTCCAGGTAGGGGCAGGGAGAGAGCCATTGGCAGTCAGTGTGGGCAACACTGAGGAACATAGGAAGCTGCCATATACTGAGTCCATCGAGCTCAGCCTTGTCTACACAGACTGGCAGTGGCTTCTCCAAGGTTGCAGGCAGGAATCTCTCTCAGCCCTATCTGGGAGATGCTGCCAGGGAGGGAATTTGGAACCTAGATGCTCTTCCCAGACTAGCTCCATCCCCTGAGGGGAATCACTTCCAGTACTCACACATGTAGTCTCCCATTCATATGCAACCAGGGTGGACCCTGCTTAGCTAAGGGGATACGTCGTGCTTGCTACCACAGGACCAGCTCTCCTGGATGGACCAATGGTCTGACTCAGCAGAAGGCAGCTTCTGATCATGTCCAGCATCAGGGATCAGCTTCCTCAGGCGCTTGCTGAGGCTGGAGCACCCCAGAACCGCCCGCAGCTGACTTAGTGGGTGGCCCTACCTTGAGACAAGGAGAGGCAGTTGTCTCAGGATGCAGACGACTGGGGCACCAGAAGGGCAGCTTCGGGAGCCCTCTGGCCCTTGTGAGCTTTGCCAGCAGTGCCTCTCCTCCCACTCCTTGCAAAGCTTGCAAGCAGACAAGGAGAGAAGGGGAGGCTGCTGGCAAACACACACCCCCATGCCCCCCTGCACTTTCAAAGCTTGGAAGGGTTGGTTTGGGAAGAGGAGCTGCCCCCACCAGGGCGGTGGGGCAAGACAGCATTTGCCACCAACCTCAGGCATGGCAGTATCTGAGGCCACCCTGGGGCTGATCTCTGGCCTGCCCCTCCTGCTCCGCCTTCCCCCACTTCCTTGCTTCCCCACCTTCTCAGGCAGGTAATCAGCCCTCCACGTGTTCACCTGCCCTCTCCTTCAGGGTGGCAGGTGGGGGTGGGGTTTGACCAGGCTAGTGCACAGGCAATGGTGGCGACTCTTCCTCCAGGCAGGTAATGAGGGGAGGTTGGACTTGTGTTCTCCCCTCTCCCTGGTGGCCCCTCACATGCGTCAGCCACACACCCCACATATGATGTCACATGCAGAGGGTGGCTTGCACCCAGAAGGGCTAGCACGGCCCTCCAGAGCTCATTTCCCAGCCAGCTTTGTTGTCAGCTGGGAATGAGGCCGGCTGGAGCTCGGGGGGAGGGGGAGAGGTGAGCCAGGCGGCTCCCAGGAGCTGGGCGGCTTGGGTTCTTTGAACCCATCATCTGCCCCATTATAGCCCCACCTTGTGTTTCTCCTTAAGGGCATCACTGGCTGTCCTTTTGACTCTTTTAAGCAACCAGGTGTTGGCCAAGAAGAGGCCTCAAAGGGGGGGGGGTGTCACTGCAGCATCTTGTCAAGGGTGTCATCGAACATTGGTAAAGCCTTCTCACAGCCGGGAACACTCACTCATGGTTTATGGGGTGAGGGTGTCGGCAAGGTCACAATGTTGAGGGTGCCAGGGAAGGTCTCTGGCCAGAGCAGAGTGGACATTCCCTCCAGTGCCTGTTGTTGCTGCCTATCTGAGGTTTCTTTTTTAGATTGTGACCCCTTTGGGGACAGGGAGTCATCTTGTTTATATTATTTCTCTATGTAAACTGCTTTAAGGGGGGAGGCTGTTATTGGTCCCACACACACACCCCACTAAAAAAGACCCCCTAGACCATTTTGGAAGTGATTAATGAGGAAAACAAATAAGCTTGGACCTAGGCATTTTTCTCAGCAAAACTCAGCAAACCATGCTCTGTTGCAGGAGAGCAAGACGAAAGTGTTGGGGCTCCCTCCTCCCATCCCTGAAATGATTGTGGAAATCGCTCTTTCCTGACTTGGTATTGCCTGGCTCTTGCACGGATTTTAATCTCTCGTTAATGGACACTTTCTCCTAAGCCAGCTGAGATGCAAGGCACTTTGCAGTCAACTTCCGGCAGATTGCATTACTTGGATCCCTTTGTTTTCATTATTTGGAGATTTGAGGATTTGGTCGGATGCATTTAGAGGGATTCTCTCCCGAGATGGACTGGCCTCTCACTGCTTGTGCCTGGTCAGGAAACAGCAGAATTCTCATGCAGGGATGTATTTGAACTGGGAAAGCCAGCTTCAAAAAGAGAGTCTTCCATCAACAGTCAAGCTTGGGTGCCCAGATGTTGTTGGACTACATCATCCCCACCCACAATGGCCATTGTGGCTGCAGATGATGGGAGTTGTAGTCCAGTAACATCTGGGCACCCAAGCTTGAGAACCCTGTTTTATACTGGGCCATGAAGAAGATCTGGTTCAGATCTTACCTCTGCCATCAACAGGTACATCTAGGCGAAGTCCTTTCTATCATCTTTAGCCCTCTCCCCATCCACGATATGGGGGTAAGTAATAGCTGCCTACCGTACAGTGTTGTATGCATAACTGAGAAAATATATGTGGAACACTTTGGACACACTAATGCTTTACATCAGGGGTTCTCACTCTTGGGTGTCCAGTGGTTGGACAACAACTCCCATCATCCGCACCCACAATGGCCTTTGGTCATGGTGGCTGGAGACGATGGGAGCTGCAGTCCACAACATCTCAGCACCCAAGGTTGGGAGTCCCTGCCCTATAGAAATGCTAATATTTATTTATTTATTTATTGTATTTGTACATCGTGCCAGACTTCTATCTCTGGGCAGTTTACAGCAACATAAAACAAATTAAAACAGAAATTATAATCTTGAAACAATTTAAAACCCAAAATCTAGTTAAACAGATTGAGTGAATAAGTGTGTCTTTAGAGACTTCTAAAAAGTTATGAGAGATGGGAAGGCTCTTATTTCAGCAGGGATTGCATTCCAGATAGGAGTGTGCTCGAACCGTGGTTCGAAGTGGGAGCTTTAAGAAAGAGCAGAGCAGGTCCTTGCCTGCGCCCTGCCACCTGATGCAGTTTCCTGCTGGGGCGGTGCTCAGACCAAGTACCCCCGTGTCATAACACCAGCATGCATACAGCTTCCACGCATGCGTGGGTGCCATTTGCTTGGTCAGCATGGTGTTGCTGACCACGCAAATGGCGCCTGCGCATGCACGGCCACCATATGCAAGCTGCTGGCGCTACAACACGGGGATACTTGGGCCGAGCACAGCCCCAGCAGGAAGCTGCATGGAGCAGTAGGGAGCAGGTAAGGACCTGCTCTCCTCTTTCTTAAAGCTCCCGCTCTCCGCTCCCAACCGGGGCTCGAATTAGGGTTCAGCAGCACAGAAGGCCTGTCCCTGTGTAGCCACTAGACGAACTGGACACAATACCATATGGGGAATCACGGACCAAAAACCAAACGGGAAACAACAAATCTGTGAAACAGTCTCTAGAAGGTCCATGTATATGACACAAACATATATGTAAATACACAAGGTATATGACAAGTCCCAAACCATTCATGAAACCAGCATATACAATGATAGCAAAGATGGAACAACTGGCAAATATGAAGGTTCAAAGTCCAATCTTCACAGCTAGAGTACACAACATGAAAAATACTTCAAAGCGGGAGATGGCAAAAATCTTCATTCTTCACAAGTGTGAGATGTATAAATCCCTTAACAGGCGTCCTAGGTTATCTTGGCCAGTTTCGAAAACAGTCTTCCTCAGAAGTGTGTCATATCTATATATAAACAACAAACATTAACACAATATACATTCCAAATGAACAAACTTGTTCCTTTGCTTCAGTGAAAACAAACCTTCTATCCAGAACAGCCTTGCTCTGTCAAACCGTAACAAGTATCTGCACCAGCATGCTTGCTTGACTCCTTACCAAACTCAAAGCACAAGGTTAAAATACACGTCAGCTAAATCATCCAATTAACAACAGGTGGAAAAGATGTACTCAGTATATACTATATTCTCAAACAGTGATGAACAACACGTGTCTACAGAAAACTAGAAAAATCACAATTAACATTTAACCCTGTAGGAGAACACGTTCTGAATTTATAGATGAACCAAGCTTCTTTCTGGAGAAGAATCCTCTGAATATCCTGCTTTTAAAAAACGTGGAGAATATTTAAATAAAACAAAAAACCTCAAGTCATCCAGTGAATGAGACTTATCCATAAAATGTTGAATTAATGGAGCATCCAAACATATATGTTTGTGTCATATACATTGACCTTCTAGACCGTTTCGCGGATTTGAACTGGTGGCAGCTGCATACAAACCTCTCTGGAGATCAGGGGCCTAGAGCACCTTTCTTATGAGACAAGGCTACAACACCTGGGACTTTTCAGTCTAGAAAAAAGATGACTGCGGGGAGACATGATAGAGGTCTATAAAATCATGCATGGTATGGAGAAAGTAGATAGAGAGAAATTCTTCTCCCTCTCCCATAACACTAGAGCCAGGGGTCATCCCATGAAACTGCTTGCCAGGAAATCTAGGACCAACAAACGGAAGTACTTTTTCACACAATGCATAATCAACTTGTGGAATTCTCTGCCACGAGATGTGGTGACAGCCAACAACCTGGATGGCTTGAAGAGGGGTGTGGATAACTTCATGGAGGAGAGTTATATCAACGGCTACTAGTCGGAGGGCTGTAGGCCACCTCCAGCCTCCAAGACAGGATGCCTCTGAGTACCAGTTGCAGGGGAGTAACAGCATGAGAGAGGGCATGCCCTCAACTCCTGCCTGTGGGCTTCCAGCTGCATCTGGTGGGCCACTATGTGAAATAGGCTGTTATAATAACCACCACCAGCACCACCAGTTCTCAAAGCAGTTTTTAAAAAGTGGTTTATTTAATATATTTATTATTATTGTTATTGTTGTTGTTGTTGTTGTTGTTAATTCTCTCCCCCCACCCTATCTCATGTATTCATGTAACTTCTCCGATTGGGAAGTTGGCATCCAGCAAAAGCCATAGATCGTGGTCCCTAGAATCGTGGATGATATCTTCTGTGTCCATTTCTAACCATTCTTGCAGCTCATCCATCCATCCCTTCCTCTGCCTTCCTCTTGATATTTTTCCTGCTAGCTTTCCTTCTAGCATCCGTAGTGGTATTTGAGCGAGTCAAAGTCCCAGTTTGGACTTGAAGATCTTCTTTGGAGGCCCTCCTCCGGAGGCTCCTGCCAAACGAGGTGAGCCGAGTGGCTACTGTGGGGGCCTCTCCGTAGTAGTTTTGTGGTTGCACCCCATTTATGGAAAAGCCTCCCCAGTGAGGTTCACCTGGCTTCATCACCTTTTGTGAACAAAAAGACGTTTTTGTTCACTTAGGACTTTTAAATTGTGCTTTTTAAATTGTGCTTTTTAAAAAGGGTGTATTTTTTGCTTAATTTTGACAGTACGCTTTTGGCATCCCATTTAATTTCAAGGACTTTGGTCAGTGTGAGATTAAGAGACAGAAGGTAAGCAACACATACAGAATTTCTCCTCTCAGAATCTATTTTTCCTCTTCATACTTTGCTCCAGAACAAAATTTTAATATCTGGTTCCATCTAGTGGTGAACATTGGACATTGCATGGGCTACATATCAAATTGTTGACAATCTCATAGCCTGATTACCTGCTCTGGTATAGAGCAGGGTGTGTGGAAATGTGTTGTGAAAGGTCCCAGCCAGTAGGTGGCACTAGCATTTATTGGAAGTCATACTAACTAAAGGCAGAGTCCTTTCTTTACCTGTACCACTTGTTGAACTTGTCTCTTCCTGTAGCACAATGAAGTCTTTAGTCCTAATGCAGGCATGGTGAACTTTGCCCGCCCCCCCCACCCCCGCAGCAGTTTTTGCACGACAACTCCCGTAATCCCCAGCCACAGTAGCCAATAGCCAGGGTTAGGGGAGTTGTAGGCCAGCATCTGCAGGAGGGCCGGAGCTGAACAGCCCTGCCCTAATGGCTGCTGTCCTCTGAGCTCCTGTAATGCAGGGAACATAGGAAGCTGCATATACTGAATCAGACCATTGGTCCATCTGGCTCAATATTGTCTTCACAGACTGGCAGCGGCTTCTCCAAGGTTGCAGGCAGGAATCTCTCTCAGCCCTCTCTTGGAGAAGCCAAGGAGGGAACTTGGAACCTTCTGCTCTTCCCAGAGAGGCTCCATCCCCTGAGGGGAATATCTTGCAGTGCTCACACATCAAGCCTCCCATTCATATGCAACCAGGGCAGACCCTGCTTAGCTAAGGGGACAAGTCATGCTTGCTACCACAAGACCAGCTCTCCTCTTCTCCATCTGGGGTTCCCAGATGTTGTTAAACTACATCTCCCATCATTCCCAGCCCAAAAGGCCTTTGTCCATTTTAGTTGTAGTCCTACAACATCTGGAGACCCATGGTTGGGAACCCCTACTATAGAAAATTCCTGTATGTTGCATCTCTCTTTCGCATTCCACCCCACCCACCCGGAATTAACAAGAGCTGTGCTGCTTGCAGGCTGGACATTCATCAGGTAAAGCTTTTGGGGCTGCTTAATCTTTGACCAACCTGCATAGTTCTACACAACTTGCAGAGCTGCAAGGAGTGATCAGCGTGGCTCATTAACTCTGGGGCTGGGCAGAATGAGAGAGAGAGAGAGAGAGAGAGGAACAACAGAGCTGCTGGGAGCTGGAGACAGTTGTGTCTTCTACAGCATCTGAAGCTGTAGAAGACACAAGAAGAAGACACACACATCCAAGAAGACACACATCCAAGAAGACACACACACATCCAAGAAGACACACATCCAGATAAGACAGAGGTACTTATTGTGCAGGGTGAGAACTGAGAACTTGAGAGCTGAGAACTTGTGCAGGGTCAGAACTCTAGAGACGATGTCGATCTGCCTGTTCTAGATGGGGTCACACTTCCCCAAAAGGAACAGGCTCGCGGTCTGGGATTACTTCTGGATTCACATATCTCCCTGGTTTCTCAGGTTGAGGCGGTGGCCAGGGGTGCTTTCTATCAGCTTCAGTTGATACGCCAGCTGTGTCCGTTTCTCGAGATCAATGACCTCAGAACAGTGGTACATCCGTTGGTGACCTCCAGACGTGACTTCTGCAATGCGCTCTATGTGGGGCTGCCCTTGTATGTAGTCCGGAAACTTCAGTTGGTTCAAAATGCGGCAGCCAGGTTGGTCTCTGGGTCATCTCGGAGAGACCACATCACTCCTTTGCTGATAGAGTTACACTGGCGGCCGATAGGTTTCCGGGCAAAATACAAAGTGCTAGTTAAACGGCTTAGGCCCTGAGTATTTAAGAGACCGTCTTCTTCACTATGAGCCCCACTGCCCATTGAGGTCATCTGAGGAGGTCCGTCTCCAGTTACCACCAACTCGTTTGGTGGCTACACAGAGACAGGCCTTCTCGGTTGCTGCCCCGAGATTGTGGAATGCGCTCCCTGCTGAGATACAATCCTCCCCATCTCTGGCAATTTTCAAAAAACACCTGAAAACCCATCTTTTCGCCCAAGATTTCTCAGCTTCCTAAAATTTGGGGTTTTTAATCTCTGGTTTATTTTTTAAATTATTAAATTGTTTTTAAGTTTTTGTATATGTTTTTAACTGGTTTTATGCTGTTGTTAACCGCCCAGAGACTAAAGTTTGGGCAGTATATAAGTTTGATAAATGAATGAATGAAAAAATGAATGAATAAACAAACATTTTAATTTTGTACTACAGCGCCTAGAGATGTACATATCAGGGGGTATAAAAATATGATAAATACACAAATAAACATGCCCCCTGCCAACTCGTTAGGACAGCCAACTCCTATACAAGTACCCATGGCATCAAAACCACAGTCTCTGTCCAAAGGAATTTAGATGTAGGCAGGCAGGCTGGACATAGCCGCAAGAGGATAGAAACTTAAAGGAGGTAAGGCTTACACACCCTGGCGCTTTCCAGATTAGCCGCTCAACGGAGGCAAAATGCTTCCGTTCAGGCAAATCACAGTCAAAACGTAAATAGCAAAGCGCCCAGCAGGGGGAGCTGTCTCGCAAATCTAACAGCCTGAACAAAAACAGCAACTTCTTTACACCGGATATATGACGTCCTAGCTCTATTTCACAGTGATTAAATCCGAAACAAGGCATCGGAAATGAGAACGGCACCCTGCTGTCCGCATTGGGACTGTGGTGTCACAACACAGGAAGTGTGGAAGCACACTTCAGAGATATGCCGTGACCCTGTAGCAGGGCCTAAACTGGAAAGCACCCCTAAGGTGATCAGTACTGCTGTACGAGTGTCTGTAGCAGCCACACTCAGTGTGCCGACAGCAGCAGATGCACAAGTGGAAAGGTGTCTTCTGCTGCTGCTGCCACGGGGTCATATCCACGGGTCGATCTGGCTCAGGACTGTCTGCACAGGCTGGTAGCAGTTTTGTAGGGTTCCAGGCAGGACTCTCTCCCAGCCCTTCCTGGAGCTGGGAAAAGTATTGAGCCTGAGAGCTTTGGCATGCAAAGCTGCTGCTCTCCCACTGAGCGATGCTCCCCCTCCCAAATGGAGGCGTGGGGCAATCTCACACCCATGGGGTACTGGCATTCTAGTGCACACAGGACAGTATCCAGAGAGAGGCAACTGAGCTGGGGGCTGCAGTCGCCAAAGCATCCCCGGGAGGCTCCTGCATGGGCCCGATCCTGCGCTTAATTCAGCAGGAGGGAGCCTTGTTCCCCAGAAACACCCTTCCGACTGCCACCCCTGCTCCGTAGAAACAGAGCAGGTTCACATGGAACACGGAACCTACTTGCAAAGCCAGTAACTGACTCCTCTGTGACTGTCTGAACCCATGGCAAGGCAGAAACCCGGGGCGGGGGATGGGGGGGGACGGGACGACCTACAACTGAATGTGGGGGGAGAATGACCTTGGGCCCCTGGGGACTGCTGGCACCAGAGGCGCTCTTACCTTCTGGGCCTAAGTCCAGGGCCTCCACAGCACCTCCCCCCCAATCCTCTTTAGTCTGTCCCAGGTGATGTGGTTGCCATGCCAAGGATGCTTAATTTGCAGTGGGGGGGGGGGGGGCGGTTCCAAAGGCCTTTAGGTCCAGACTCCAAAATGGCCTAGGGGCATCTCTGGCTGGCCCCTAAGCGAAGCTTGGCTTAAGTGTCCCCCACAGCCTTTGCCCGCACAGACAGGCATCTTGCGTTATTCGAGTAGGTGGCTGGGAAGTCCCCGTCATCGGGGCAAGTGGTCCCCATAGACCTCCCGCCCACTTACCGCTCTCCCTGCTCTGCTGCCCAGGGCTGTCCTTAGAGATCCCTGGCGGGGTGCGGGGCCCGGGTCAAATCAGCCCGTGCAGGGGCCCCTTCCAGTTCATTCTAATGGAGGTTGAAAGAGCGGGACCCGGGGCGGCCGCCCTGTTTGCCGTGCCCTCAGGGCAGCCCTGCTGCTGCCGTCACCTGGTGCTCATGGCTGCTTCAGGGCAGCCAGCCTGCTGCGATGTTATCTCGAGGTTGCCACGCAGCCCAGCCATGGGGTTATAGGTCGCCGCAGCCTACTGGCTGCCCAGAAACCGCTGTGAGCAGCAGGAGCGGCGGGTGGAGGCAAGTGGGTGTCCAGGCAGGCAACAGAGATAGGGAGTCCCGGCTTGTTCGGACAGTGGGTGGCGTGCGCATGTGCATAGGGGGTGGGGGTGCTCACATGGGCAACGGGGGTGGGCATGCAAAAGGGCACCCACAGGTGGCCACCCCAGGTGGCTGCCTAGGTCTGCCTAGCAGGTGGCTGCACCTGCTTTTGGCTCACCGGGTGGCCCATGGCCCAGGCCGTTGGCGCCTCAGGCAACTGCCTAGTTCTCCTAGTGGACAGGCCGGACACTGGCTGGGGGACCGCTTGGGCCTTGCCTTCCTCCCTGAAGAAGGTGGGGCCCCATCTTCACTTTTTGCCCCTGGGCCCACGCCAGCCTTGCTCTGCCCCTGTAGGAACCTGAAGTTCACCTGGGGCCTCAAACCGAGATCTGTAACCATGATTTGAAATCAGCTTGTACATCCAAGTGCTTCTCCCCCTGAGGGGCACAGTCTGTCTGAACCCAACCCATGCTCTTCTTGAACCTCTGGCTTGTTCCACGGGAGCTCGCCCCTTTTTTCCATCAGGACCAATGGCTGCAAGGCAGGCAGACGCATGCCCGGAACGTTCGAGAAAGATACGGCCGCAGGCACAAGGCGGCCATGTTGATCGGCCCGGCCGGCGGCGGCGTATAGGCCGGCGGCGGTAGGGAGACCCGGACCACGCCCTCCCCGTCACCCTCGCCCCGGCCGCCTCCCCTGGAATCGCCGGCTGGTTCTGGCAGCCGAGTCACTCCCTGGAGTGTCCTGGGCATCTGCCGCTGCTGGCGCCCTTGGTGGTCGCCCGGCAATGCCCATTCCTCGGGGAAGCAACAGGGAGGGAGAGAGGGAGGTTGTGCAAGGCAGACTTCTCCCTTCCCGGTCCCTGGATGCCGAGGAGGAGGAGAATGAGGGGCCACGAAAGGAGCCGCAGCAGCGCGGTCTCCTGGGCTCCAGCCGCCTCTGCTTACTAGGCCCAGGGCTGCTTTTCCAGACCACCCCTGGGGCGGATCACTCGCCTTGGTTGCCTTCTGAGGAGGTGCCTCTTTCAAACTGTGTGGGGTCCCTTCAGATTGCAGCCCCGTCCTCGGAAGAAGAGCAGGATACGATCCATCCATCAAACACCAACAAACATAAAACAGAAGCATCCCTGCTGGACCGTGAGACCCCTTTCAGCCCACTCGCCATGATTCTAAAGGTCACGGGCGAAGCAGCATCGTTTTCTTTTAAGAGGCACAGGCAGCATTTGCCACGATGGTTTAATCATAATTGACCAGGGAAGCCGTTTCCTCTTCCCATCCCTTCTGCTTGCCTGCAGAGGAGACAAGGGGGGGGGAAACAGAAAGCAGCGAGTGTGTCTCAGGCTGGTGGTTGCTGCTGCTGCTGCTGCTGCTGCTGCTCCCCCCGCCCCCTCCTAGCACCCGTTATTGTCAAGCTTACCTAACAAGCGCTGCCTCCCGTCCTTCCTTCCTGTCTGCCTTCCCCCATCTCTCCATCCGAGGAGAAGTGCGCCCCCCCCCCAAAAAAACCACCACGGGAGGTGGAAGGCCCGGGTGGGAGGGGGGGCGGAGAAGGCTACTAGCACCCGTTATTTTAACGGGCTGAAAGATACTAGTAACATATAAAGCCCTACATGGCTTAGGCCCTGGGTATCTAAAAGATCCTCTTCTTCATTATTATCTCCAATGCCCATTGAGGTCGTCCGGAGAGATCCGTCTTCAGTTGCCGCCAGCTTGGCTTGTGGCCACACGGGGACGGGCTTTCTTGGTTGCTGCCCCGAGACTGTGGAATGCTCTCCCTACTGAGATACTTCCTTCCTCCCCATCTCTGACAATTTTTAAAAAGCATTTGAAAATCCACCTCTTCACCCGAGCTTTTTCCGTTCTTTAAAATTTTAAGGTTTTAATTTGTAGATGATTTTTAAATCGTTAAATTGTTTTAAGTTTTTGTATACATTTTACTGTTTTATGCTATTGTTAACCGCCCAGAGACGAAAGTTTGGGGTGGTGTACAAATTTGATTAATAAATAATAAAATAAATAAATATATTACAACTTTTATGGTTTACTCTGTTGGGCTTCTGTGTGTGTGTGTGCGCGCGCGCTGGTCTGTGACTGCATTAAAGTGATTTGAACTGAATTCGGACTGAACCATGGCATTCGAATCAGTTTGACAAACCAGCTTGAAGTGGTCCACAATCGAACCGCTCCAACCGGCCTGGCTTGAGTCTGCTTCGTGATTGAACTGGAACATGCACATCCCTACCTGGAGCACTCTTGGCAACCTATTTTATGCACCTATTTCATCAGGCTTTTAGTTTATAATGTTTTAAAGTTTTATTGATGGTTATTTTAATTTGTTTTATATGGTTTAAGGTTTTAACTGTTGTCAGGCTTTGATTGTAAACCACCCAGAAATTTTACAGGCGTCGGTATATAAATACAATAAATAAAATAAGAGAACCATCCAGTAGTTTTTTGTTTGTTTTTTAATGCGAGCAACAGGAGCAGGGCAATGTGTTTCCTTGTCGTAGAACAAGGAGCTTGTCCTATTGATGCAAGGATACTGTGGTTAAAAAAACAGTTTTGCTTCCAGATGCTGGAGCATTCCAGGACTGACAGCCAGCGGCTGGTGAAGGTTGAACTTTCTTAGGCCTGGATCCCGCAAAGCCTTAGAACGTGTGCTTCCCTTTCAGCTGGTGGGTGGTAATCCTAATGGAATGCCCACCCCCCCACCGCACTTCCCAAGAGGACGATTAAGAGCTTTGCTCACTAAATTTGGTTTGCTGAGGAAACTTTCATCCTGCGGAAGTACAGCGACCTCTGCTGGACAAGCCAAAATCATGGTTCCTACAACAACATTTTGGTACACGAGGTTAATTGGAGTATAAAATTTTTCGTTGCATACTAGCGATAACTTACATTGATTAATCATTAGCTTTAAAGAGGGGAGTTTTCTGGATCCAATAGAGCATTTTTATTTTATTTTTTTAAACAGTAGCCCTAATTTTATCGGTGTTTTAATGGTACAGCAATTCAGAACTGAGGAAGCCAGAAGAACCCCTGGGCTTTTAAAGGTTGTAGGGAAGCAGCTCTCACCTGGCCCTGCTAAGGTTCCATCTTCTGCAGTCTACACAAAGGAACAGGAGACCTCATAGAATCTTTGAGTTGGAAGGGACCTCGGAGGTCATCTAGGCCAACCCCCTCCTCAGTGCAGGAATTGGCTACAGCATTCCTGATTGGTGGCAGTCCAGGCTCTCTCTGAAAACCTCCAGGAAAGGTGAGTCCTCCACTGCACAAAGCAGACTCACTGGTCCAAATATTATTTTTTTTGAAAGAGGAATATCAAGGGCACTTCCACAACTTAAGGAGGCGGCTAAAGCCCACACACCTCACTGTAACTCTACAGCAAGCCTGCTCAACTTTGGGGCCCTAGCTGTTCTTGGACTACAGATCCCATGATCCCCAGCCACAGTGGCCAATAGCCAGGGGTTATGGGGATTGTAGGCAACATCTGCTGGAGGGCTGAAGAGCAGGCCTGTCCTACAGCCACAGCAGTAGAGGTATGTATGATGAGGCTAGTTGCTTTCAATGTCTTAAGCTGCAGAAGTGCCCTTGATAAAAGATGTTTGTCCAAAACATGCTGGGGGGGCTATTAAAGACACCGGGGAGGCATTTAAGGGCCGTCTATAGATTTTTGCCCTCTGAGGCAGCCACGTCGAAGGACGCTAAACCCCTACGGACTGGGCAAAGAGGTACCTTTTAAAGTGGCAGCTCTCGCATACTTTGCAGAGGAAAACGTCTCAGTGAGTCTTGTTGAAACTGAGTGTACTCCAGAAAAAGGATTCGAAAACACTGTTGCCCCTTAGGAAGAGACATCCCATGAAACTGATTGCCAAGAATTTTAGGACCGAGAAAAAGAAGTCCTTTTTCACACAATGCACAATCAACCTATGGAATTCCCTGCCACAAGTGCTTGCAGCTGAAGCGGACACACTCAGGGAGGGGAGAGAAGGGAAAGGGGACCCCACAAATGCACTGCACACTTGCGCAGTGCATTACTGGGGCTCTGGGAGGTGGGGGTCTAGGAGACGGGGTGCCATGTGGCGGTGCTTCCCTCTGCCCAACCCCCGGAGCGCCCGAGCGAGTGACAGCTTTGCTCGGACGTGCCCAGGCTAGAGATCATCTGCTGGGAGAGCAGGTCAATCCCGCTTTCCCCGCAAACCCCCTTTCACTTCTTCACACTAATCGTGTGAGCCTCTATATCTTGCCTGCAACCTCGGAGAAGCCGCTGCCAGTCTGTGTAGACAATATTGAGCTAGATGGACCAACGGTCTGACTCAGTATATGGCAGCTTCCTATGTTCCTATGTCCCACATGTGAAGAGTTCTGAAAGAAATTTTTTTGGTATATTTCACATAGACGTTCCTGTTACACACCCATTCCTACTTCCCCAAGTGGTGAGATGTTCCAGAGGTAAAATTCCTCTTAGATTCTGGCTTCCTGTGGAGGAGAGATCACTGGAAGCTGATCACATGGAAGGTTTCCACACCTGGCTTTTAGCCCACATCTCCTCTGGAATGGGGGTGGGGGGGAGTTTTCACATTTTGTCTAGATTTACCTCGACGTCCCGGTGAGCTATCAGGGAGCACTTCACACACAATTTGGGTTTTTCACTGTGCATTAAAGTGCAGTCTGATTTATATCCGGGGTAAAAAGAATCCAATTTTGCATCCGCTGTTGTTGTTGTTTTAGCAGCTTCGAACTCACATAACAGCCCCACAGTAAACCTGCAGTGAAGTCTGCTGTCTGGGAAAGCTCCGGGTGTCACTGTGATATGTGGTTGATTTACAGAGATACAAGTGGAGCGCTAGACGGAGCTGAAAGAGCAGAGCACCACTGCAAGTCAACACCAAATCACAGAGGACTAGAACGAATGGGTTCAAATCCCAGGGATCAGATTTAGGCAAGGCATTGGGAGGAATTTTCTAAGAGCTGTTCAACAGTGGAACAGCCTGCCTCATGCAAGGAGGGGGGGCTGTCTAGAGGCTTTCAGAGGCTTGATGGCCATTTGTCAGGGATGCAGGGGGGTCAGTCTAGAAGACCTCTAAGGTCCCTTCAAGTCTAAAATCCTATGACTCTGCCATGATTATCTCATAGGTTACATAGGAAACTGCCTTGAATGGAGTCAGACCATTGGTTCGTTTAGCTCAGTCTTGCCTGCACTGTGACAGCAGCTTTCCAGGGTTGCAGATAGTAATCTTCCCCAGCCCTACCTGGAGATGCTGCCAGGGACAGGACCTGGAACCTCCTGCATTTTATTTTATTTTATTTTATTTTATTTTATTTTATTTATTCGATTTTTATACCGCCCTTCCAAAACGGCTCAGGGCGGTTTACAATTAAAACAAAACCATTAAAATCAGTTAACAATTAAAACAAAAATTATAAAACAGTATAAAACAACAATTAACCATTGTTGTTAACTAACTAACTAACAATTAACAATCATAAAACAGCAATTAAACAATCACAACAATTTTTAAAAACCCTGAAAACCAGGTCACAACATTAAAACCAATTACAACTAGTTAAAAGCCCTGGAAGGCCAGGCCAAACATAGGTTTTAAGGGCTCTCTTGAAGGTCAGTAAAGAATTCAGATTGCGGATTTCCGCAGGGAGCGCATTCCACAGCCCAGGAGCAGCTACAGAGAAGGCCCGCCTCTGAGTCGCCACCAGACGAACCGGTGGCAACTGGAGGCGGACCTCCTCAGATGACCTTAATGTGCGGTGGGGATCATGCAGAAGAAGGCGCTCTCTAAGATACATGCAAAACAGGTCCTCTTCCACTGAGCTATGGTCCCTCCCCTCTTCTTCCTTTTTAGATAATGCATGCATGTGTTACATCATGTGAAATGTTCTTATACTGAGTCAAACCACTGCTACATCTGGCTCAGTATCGTCTACACCAGGCCTGCTCAACTCAGCCCCCGCCGCTGTTTTTGGACTAAAGGTAAAGTATGCCGTCGAGTCGGTGTTTCGGTGTCGACTCCTGGCGACCACAGAGCCCTGTGGCTGTCTTTGGTAGAATACAGGAGGGGTTTCCTATACAACTCCCATAATCCCCAGCCACAGTAGCCAATAGCCAGGGGTTGTGGGAATTGTAAGCCAACACCTGCAGGAGGGCCGAAGTTGAGCAGCCCTGGCCTACCCTTAATGACAGTGGCTTCTCCAAGGTTGCAGATTGGAATCTTCCCCAGGCCTACCTGGAGATGCTGCCGAGGATTGGATTTAGGAGCTTCTGCAGGCAAAGCAGCTCTCCTCCCACTGGAAAAAAGCCCAACCACTACGCATTCCTAATTATATTATTGTACCTTCTTCTGGATTTTAACTGTGGGAAATTACTCTGAGCCAACCTTGGCTGAAAAGCCAGGTATACATATCATTAATTATGATATCATTAAAGAGCCAGTGTGGTGTAGTGGCTAGATTGCTGGACTAGGACCGGGGAGACCCGAGTTCAAATCCCCATTCAGCCATGAGACTTGCTGGGTGACTCTAGGCCAGTCACTTCTCTCTCAGCCTAACCTACTTCACAGGGTTGTTGTGAGGAGAAACTCAAGTATGTAGTACACCGCTCTGGGCTCCTTGGAGGGAGAGCAAAATATAAAATATAAGAAATATAAGAAATTAATTAATTAAGTCCGCTTGTCCCTTTAAAAGGAGGGGCTTGTTCGTATCACCCCACCCCCTCCCAATTTTACCACACGCTCCTCATTGTACGAGTCTAGAATTTAAATCCATTGTTGTTGACCTGAATGTTGACGGCTACAAGATGGCAACCCAGATGGAAGTGGCAGCGTTAATAACAGCCGAAGAGAAGGCTGAGTGTTCGATAAATCCTCAGAAGCTCATGACGTGAACCACAGGGACATAATTTCATAATTAGAAGCCTCTTTTCCTCTTGATCGTTTTGTACCACCCAATGGGACACGATATCTGTTTATCAGGGGAAAGAAGTTTTTGTTCTAATTCGCGTTATAAAATTCTCCTCCTCCATTTCTGTTATTATTGATTGTTGCAGATGACGAACAGTCTTAATAATCCACTGATATGGAGGTGAGGAAAAGTTGCCCTCCAAATCCGCCCCCCCCGCCCCCGGCTTCTCCTAACTTGTCCTTTGAAAGGTATTGTGCTGCTTTCCCCCCCCTCAAATAAAAGAGAGAGAGAGAGAGCTTGTGTTAAATCTTGTGCAACAATCAATTCAACTATACAAGTTTGGCTATTCAAATTACTTTTCCAAAAGTACTTTAAAATGCATTACGTTATTAATTGCCTGCTGGCACTTTAATCAAATGGGGAAATTGACATAGCTAGAGGCATGTGTCTTTTTGTGAAAAGGAAATTTATTTAAGACGAAACAGCAGCTCTTACTGCTTAATTTAAACTGAGAAAACTGTGGAAAATCAACTGCTATGGAAAATTAATAAAACATTGCCAGCTGCAAACAGTGACTAATTGTACAAGACGAGGACTGTCTAGAATTAATAACTTGCAATCTTCTGTGTGAAGAACCCCCTACCAGTTCAATTTACTGGGAGATTAAATTACTTCTAAGTTTGCCATATTAAAACAGAACATGAATCAAATGTTACTGAAAGCACATCTATTATTTACTGTCTGTGATATGGATATAATTATTTCCAAACAACCACAATGTAACGTGACCGGTAATATTTAAATTACTCGCTAGCAAATGTAGCTTATGCCGACCATGGCTCCTGGAAACTAACAGCTCCTCAGATAACATTTCCCATCCTGCCACAGGGGCTCATTTCAACTTTTGGAACCGTAAAGCTAAAGGTAAAGTTGTGCCATCAAGTCGGTGTCGACTTCTGGTGCCCACAGAGCCCTGTGGTTTTCTTTGGTAGAATACAGGAGGGGTTTACCATTGCCTCCTCCTGCACAGTGTGAAATGATGCCTTGCAGCATCTTCCTAAACCGCAGCTGCCCAATTTAGGTGTTTCTGGGAAACATACCAGTGGGGATTCAAACCAGCAACCTCTTAGGAACATAGGAAGCTGCCATATACTGAGTCAGAGTCCATTGGTCTATCTAGCTCAGTATTGTCTTCACAGACTGGCAGCGGCTTCTCCAAGGTTGCAGGCAGGACTCTCTCTCAGTCCTGACTTGGAGAAGCCAGGGAGGGAACTTGAAACCTTCTGCTCTTCCCAGAGCGGCTTCATCCCCTGAGGTGAATATCTTACAGCGCTCACACATGTAGTCTCCCATTCATATGCAACCAGGGCGGATCCTGCTTAGCTAAGGGGACAAGTCATGCTTGCTACCACAAGACCAGCTCTCTTCTCCTTCTAGGCAAGTTACTTGCCCGTTGTGCCACTAGGTGGCTTCACTGCAATAGGAATAAAGATTGCGCCAAGAAATAGGCTGGCTAGCACCACTTTTTAACATTATCTATGAAAAACTCGGATGAATCAGCCCTAATCCCTGGGTACTCAAACCTGGGTCCCCTGAATTTTAAAAAGACTAAATTTCAAGTTGTGCATAATGTATTTTCATTTAAAGGTGTTTCAAATACCAATAGAATTAGTTTATAGTTTTAAGTTTTAGAGTTTTTGTATGTATTTTAAAATGTTTTAATTGTGTTAGTGTTTTAATGATTGTGTTTGTAGATTGTGAACCACCCAGAGACTTGTGTATGGGGCAGCAGTATAAAATAAATAGGCTTATCGCAAGATAACTGTTTTTGTTAAGATTATTAGTTCTGCTTTTTTTTTTTTTTTGGTGCATATTTGCCAGATAAAAATAAAGCTTTAGTATTTTTATTCTCATTTGTATAAGGTTTTTTTGTTTTGGTAATGCTATGGGGCCTTTTAAGCTTGACATGGCTTAGGGCCTCAGCATGTCATAATCCAGCCCTACGTGTGTTTAAAATTAACATTAAAGTTAATTAATTCAAGAAAACGTATTCCCAGTCCAAGACAGAGATCTTGGCAGTTCGTGTGAACTTGGCAAGATCTGAGTCATCCCGATAGAAAACACACTGCAAGAACTGACCCTTCTGTACAAACTTTCAGCTGCTAGAATCCAAATTAATGCATGATTCTGTCATATCTGTTAAAGGTTATAAGCAAAAAAAGTCAATTTCAGTCCAGGTTTTCTTTTTTAAAATGATTCTGCTCTTTTTCATCCCAAAGGAATTCAGGGCAGGTCACAGGGGCGTATCTAGGGTGGGGCGGGCAGGGCATGTGCCCCGGGCACCACTTGAAGAGGGGGCGCCATTATTTAAAATTAATTTTTTTAAAGGCCACTGAAATGCCAGGCCAGGCCTCACAGAGGCCATTTGTGCATGCATGGTGGCCATTTTGTTTTCAGTGGCCTTTAAAAAAAAACAAAACTTATTTTGAAAAATGGCCACCGCACATGCTCAAATGGTCCCTATGAGGCCCCAGAGGCCAGCAAGGGGAGGGGGAACCTTTGAAGACCCCCATGGCCTTTAGGAAGCCCCCTGAAGGGGCTACAGGTTAAAAAAATAAAAAAAAATAATATAATGTAAGTCATTGTACACATATTCAGATTGGCACTATGTACAGAGAATCAGGGCTTGTGAATACTGAGCTGAAGCTTATGAGCTAGGATTGTATTCATTTGCTCTTACTTTGCTTCTTGTGATAAGTGAGTTAAATGTGGTGTCTTAAAAATATGGTTATTAATGGTGAGTTTGTCTTTGAATCAGTGTGAAATCCTTAGTATTAAGGCCCACTGGGAGTTTCTTGCTCTCTTTCTCTCATTTTAACTGTCTTTCTGAAATATGTAAAAATAATAATAATATTCCAAGCAGTGACACAGTTTATTCTGCATATCTTTTAATTATTTTCAGAGTATCTGGGAAAAGTCAAATTCTCCATTTATTTTTAAAACTTATGTAATAGTGATGCTAGTGGATGCATAGTAGACAGGCATTTCTGTTTAGTTTTCCAAGTAAACCTCCACATAGTATTTGGGTATTTCATGAGCCCCAGCATACTGAAATTGGCAGTTTTCCAGCATTTTTTGGTTTGGCTACATCCACTGCTAAATAGTTTTTGAAATATTAAAAGATTAATGAGCTTGACTTGTATTTTTCAGCTGACATTATGGTAAAATTATCTGAAAGATGGGCATCAGATGTTTGGACAGGGGGCGCAATTTCAGTACTTGCCCTAGGCGCTATTTTCCTTAGATACGCCTCTGGTCACAGTGAATGAGAATAGAATGAGAACACAAAAGCCACACTGGTAATCAACAGCCAATCAACAGCCAGAAAAACGTAAAATTAAGATCAGACTGGTTTGAATCCCTGGAAGGACTGAAAAGCCTTGACTGTCCACCCATAAGGGCTGAGTTGGCTTGCCTTCCTTTGCCAGACCTTGCTATGCCTCATTGCCAATATGGTTGTAAACATAGGTGTACACAGAGCTAGTCTTGTGGCAGCAAGCATGAATTGTCCCCTTTGCTAAGCAAGGTCTGCCCTGGTTTGCATTTGAATGGGAGACTATATTTGAGCACTGTAAGACATTCTCCTTAGGGCATGGGGCTGCTCTAGGAAGAGCATCTAGGTTCCAAGTTATCTCCTTGGCATCTCCAAGATAGGGCTGCAAGAGATTCCTGCCTGCAACCTTGGAGAAGCTACTGCCAGTCTGTGTAGACAATACTGAACTAGATGGACCAAGGGTCTGACTCGGTAGAAGGCAGCTTCCTATGTTCCTATGTAAGACTCTTCCAGATAATCTCAAGGACCAACCACAAAATTCTGCTGGAATCTTTATTTTATTATATTTGATAACCACTATACTGGGTTTCCACCAGGCCTATTATTACTGCTGTTAGGCTTTGCAATTCTGCGGCTGCAGAGGGCCAGTCAAATCATGTGCACATCATCGCGGGCCCTGCATGGAGGTGGCCGTTCCCACCCCACTCAATGGGGAAAACACGGGGAAGGACTACACCTCCCAGTGCTCTTTGTCATCCTTCCCACAAAGCTCCCCAGACAGCACTGAGGCTTCTCACAAATCTATTTCCCTTTAAAGGAAATGCTATGCCCAAGTGCTGTGCACAGCAGCACCACTCTGTACAGAGGTGGGGGGGGGAGATATGACAGCAGGGAGACATGATAGACATGATAGAAGTCTATAAAAATTGTGCATAGAGTGGAGAAAGTGGATAGAGAGAAATTCTTCTCCTTCTCACATAACACTAGAACCAGGTGTCATCCCATGAAATTGATTGCCAGGAAATTTAGGACGAGCAAACAGAAGTATTTTTTCCACACAACTCATAATCAACTTGTGGAATTCTCCACCACAAGATGTGGTGACAGCCAACAACCTGGATGGCTTGAAGAGGGGTTTGGATAACTTCATGGAGGAGAGGTCTATCGATGGCTACTAATCGGAGGGCTATCAGCCACCTGCAGCCTCAAAGGCAGGATGCCTCTGAGTACCAGTTGCAGGGGAGTAACAGCAGGAGGGAGGGCATGCACATAGCTCTTGTCTGTGGGCTCCCCAGAGGCATCTGGTGGGCCACTGTGCGAAACAGGATGCTGGACTAGATGGGCCTTCTTGGGCCTGATCCAGCAGGGCTGTTCTTGTGTTCTTATGGCTTCAGTCCTTCAAAGCTGAAAAATTGCACATGCACGCATGAACAAAAGAACAACTTAACTGGTCCAGCATCCTGTTTCCCACAGTGGCCCACCAGATGCCTCTGGGAAGCAGACAGGCAAGTGCTGAGAACATGCTCTCTCTCTGCTGTTGCTCCCCTAGAACTGGTATGTGGTGGCCTATAAAGGTAAAGTGTGCCATTGAGTTGATATCGACTCCTGGAGGCCAGAGAGCCCTGTGGTTTTCTTTGGTAGAATACAGGAGGGGTTTCCCATTGCCTTCTCCTGCGCAGTACGAGATGATGCCTTTCAGCATCTTTCCTATATTGCAGCGGCCCGATATAGGTGTTTCCCATAGTCTAGGAAACATAGCACTGGGGATTCGAACCGGCAACCTTCTGCTTGTTAGTCAAGCATTTCCCCGCTGTGCCACTTAAGGCAGGGCTATAGGCCACCTCCAGCCTCAGAGGCAGGATACCTCTGAATACCAGTTACAGGGCGGAGTAGCCACAGATTTTATCTCATTGCACCATATAACCATCAATACAAGTCTACAAGATTTCAGGAAAGTGCTTTCCCCTCATCCCTCACAAGAGCTCGTCAAAGCTCAGATCTGGATGGCTGTGGTAAGTCAGAGACGGGATGCCAGAAAACTGATCTCACATGTCAGCCGTGAAGAACGTGGCATTTAATTGCAACTGGCCCTTTGCGCTCTCCAAAGAGGCCACCTCTCCACCTTCTGCTATCAGATTAGAGCCCCTTGCATGATTACATTACCTGGATAATTAAATAGACATTTAGAAGCTTCAGAGCTGCACAATGTCATGGTTTCATTTCCTAGTAGAATTAGCCAGGCTTTGGTCTATGAAAGATGAGATCTAATCACTGGCGCAAGCACCTCATTAAATTATTCTCTCCAAGCAATGGCTTCAATAAGGTCCAATTGACAGAACAATCGAAAGTACACATTGTCCTTCTGTTTGATCTGGCTCTTGAACCTTGGAAATACAATGAGCAGCCTCAGAGGGTCTTCTCCCTCCAGAAAAGGGGAAGAGTGGTCCAACATCTTGTTTCTATCTTTTCTTCTGGCTGTTCCCATAATAAAAGGAGGGTTCCTGGCTTGTCCTTTGGCCTGCTAGTGCTATTTATTTAATGCCAGGTCAGTCCAGAATAAAATCTCTATCATCCACAGTTTAATTGCAGGGGAAGGGGCCAACCTGGCTTGTATTACAGACCAGGTTCAACTGGCTTCATCATTTTGTTCTTTTAGACACCAGGTAAAGACCTTTTGTTCACTCAGGCCTTGATCTTTAAAACTAAATTTTTAAAAGTTTTTTTAAAAAAATTGTATTGTATTGTATTGTGTGTGTGGTGTGTTGTGATTTTATGTGTTATGTGTTTTTACAAATAAAGTTTATCATCCTCATCATTTTTGTCTCTGGTGGAAATGACATAAATAGTGTTTGCTTCCCACTGCGGATGATGGGGATGGAAGTCTGAGTCCCTGTTCCCATGGAAAGTGCATCTCGCTACGGCCTTAGAAGCACCCAACCAGCTGCTCGCATCATACTTTTTCCAGCACCAAAGGCAACCACTTCACAGTTGAGGAAATGATACAGGGAGGCTGTGGTAGCTTGCAGAATCGGATAAGCATAGGCCATGCTAACTTGCTCAGAGCAGACTGTGAGCAAGCATGCACGTAGGGAAAGTTTGGTATTTCAGACTCCCCTGGTTGAATGTTCACAATCTCTCTATGGGCAGCTTCACATGACTGCCAGCAAGCCAGTAAGTCGGGAACATATAGGTAAAAATTTGGGGACCAGATGTTGTTGATAGGGATGTGCGAACCGGTTTGGATCCGAACCGGTTCGGGTCCGAACCGGTTCCGGTTCGGAGGTTCGGATCGAACCGAACCACCCCTGGTTCGGTTCGAATCCGAACCGAACTGGGGGTGGTTCGTTTCGAACCGGTTCGGACCGGTTTGGATCGGTTCGGAAAGCTGAAAATTGGTCAGATGGTAGCTGGCACCCAGGGGTACCTGTCACCCAAACCCCAAAGCAATCGGACACTCGTACGATTTTTTATGAATTTTTGAAAAATATTTTTATTTTTCTCTCATAGGATATAATGGGACCCGAACCAGGCCATTATTTCTTATTGTGGAGCACTCATGGGTGCCAACAACCATGCAAACCCTGAAGCAATCAGACACCCCTATGATTTTTTATGAATATTTGAAATATTTTTAATTATTTTTCTCATTGAGTATAATGGGACCCGAACCAGTCCATATCCCCTGTTGTGGAGGACCTAGGAGCACAAAAGCAGGGTGGGTGGTAGACAGGCTTGGGTGCCTACCACCCAAAAAATCTCAAGGCAATTGGACACTCCTCTGATTATTGGTGAATTGTTAAGTGTTTTTGAATTCCTCATAGAGAATAATTAGGATTGCAGCAAATGTATAGCTTCACGTCGGGGGGAAAGGGGTGTCGTAGAGTGCAGTGTGGTGGGTGGTAGTTCCTAGGGTGGGCAAGGAAGCTATCAGAATTATTTGAAAGGAATTGGGCAAAGAGGTGATTTTTAAGTGATTTTTGAAGTTTACGCGTCTTTAAGGTTTTTCCTCATAATAAGTTATAATGGAGCTTTCAGCAGCCCTATAAGTGCACATGGGGGTGCTGGGGTGGCCCAGAGCAAGTGGTGGTGTAGTGCACATAGGGTGCCAACCACCCCCATGGGTTTCTAACCCATGGGGTACAGGGATCTCTGGTAGGGGCACCCCCATGGGTACAGGGTTCTCTTGTTTCTGAGGTATTGAGTGTGGATTCTATGATAGCAAATGAGATTTTCAATGAGACACCATCAATCCACTCTAATATGCTATCATAGAATCCACACTCCGCCTCCTGCTTCTTCTCTGTGTGTGTGCTTAGTAGGGGTGTGCAATTTGGGATTTCGGGTGATTTGGCTCGGACCCGAACCGAATCACCCCTGTTCTGTTTTGTGCCCGAATCTGGGTCACCCGAATCACCCTTGATTTGGTTCGGATTCGGATTTAATCCGAATCCGAATCCGAATCGATTCGGGGGGTAAAAAGGGGCCCAGGGGCAAAATTTTGGGGTGGGGTGGTAGTGCCCAATGGGTAGAGTCTACCACCCCAATTTCAGGGGGATTGGGCAAAGGGCTGATTTTTGGTGAATTTTTAAAGTTTTAGTGACTTTGGGGCAGTTCGGGGGCATAGCATGGGATCTGGGCAAAAGGAGTGGGGTGGGGTGGTAGTGCCTAATGGGTGCAGGCTACCACCCCAATTTCAGGGGGATTGGGCAAAGGGCTGATTTTTGGTAAATTTCTGAAAATTTCATATCTTTGGGGCATATTGGGGCATATTGGGGCAGAAAGTGGGGCCTGGGGCAGAATAGTGGGGTGTGATGGTAGTGCCTAATGGGTGGAGGCTACCACCCCAATTTCAGGGGGTTTGGACAAAGGGGTGATTTTTTGAGAATTTTTGAAGTTTTAGTGACTTTGGGGCAGTTTGGGGGCAGAAAGTGGATCTGCCCCAAAATAGTGGGGTGGGGTGGTAGTGCCTAATGGGTGGAGGCTACCACCCCAATTTCAGAGGGATTGGGCAGAGGGCTGATTTTTTGAGAATTTTTGAAGTTTGGGTGTCTTTGGGGCAGATTGGGGGCAGAAAGTGGATCTGCCCCAAAGGAGTGGGGTGGGCTGGTAGATAGTGCCTAATGGGTGGAGGCTACCACCCATCCCCAATTTAAGAGTGATTGGGCAGAGGGGTGAATTATGGTGAATTTATTTGTATGAGGTTTGTCTTCATAAGGTGAAGTGTGCTAAATTGATTACTTCCTCATATTATTCATAGTAAAGGAAAGTGTGAAAAAGTGAAAGTGGGGTCATGAGAGTTGTTTAATTGAAAAATATCTCATTTGCTATGATAGAATGAGAATTCACACCTTTTCTATTCACCATAATTCACCCCTCTGCCCAATCACTCTTAAATTGGGGATGGGTGGTAGCCTCCACCCATTAGGCACTATCTACCAGCCCACCCCACTCCTTTGGGGCAGATCCACTTTCTGCCCCCAATCTGCCCCAAAGACACCCAAACTTCAAAAATTCTCAAAAAATCAGCCCTCTGCCCAATCCCCCTGAAATTGGGGTGGTAGCCTCCACCCATTAGGCACTACCACCCCACCTCACTATTTTGGGGCAGATACACTTTCTGCCCCCAAACTGCCCCAAAGTCACTAAAACTTCAAAAATTCTCAAAAAATCACCCCTTTGTCCAAACCCCCTGAAATTGGGGTGGTAGCCTCCACCCATTAGGCACTACCACCACACCCCACTATTCTGCCCTAGCCCCCACTTTCTGCCCCAATATGCCCCAATCTGCCCCAAAGACATGAAATTTTCAGAAATTTACCAAAAATCAGCCCTTTGCCCAATCCCCCTGAAATTGGGGTGGTAGCCTGAACCCATTAGGCACTACCACCCCACCCCACTCCTTTTGCCCAGATCCCATGCTATGCCCCGAACTGCCCCAAAGTCACTAAAACTTTAAAAAATCGCCAAAAATCAGAGGAAGGTCCAATCGACTTGAAATTTGGGTGGCAGGTAGAACACACGGTCCCCTTTCAAACCAGCTATTTTTTGAGATCCGAACCGGGGGGGTGGTTCGGCAAAACCAAAACCGAACCACCCTGGTCCGGTTCGGACCCGGTTCGGATCCGAACCGAACCGGGAGAACCGGTTTTATGCACATCCCTAGTTGTTGAAGTCCAACAACACCTGGAGACCAAAATTTGAGAACCTCTGCTGATCTACTGAATTTGTGATATTGGTTTTCGTATGAGGTGATTTTAGGGAGGTAGCTCACTTGAAATCTGCTTTCTAAAGAACTGATCTTTCACCCCACCCCAAATTACTTCTTCTCATCCAGTATATTGGGGGCTTGCCCTTCTTTCTGAGTATACCAGGGCTTCTGTATAAACATTCTTGTGCTGGTTTTCCTGGAAGATACTTGTATTTTTCAGCACCACACACACAGAGAGACTTCAAGACAAGTGAGAACAATCTGCCTTTCTATGAACCTGTCAAGATCGGTCCACCTGAGTGCCCCTCTGCCATGCCTATAGTTTCTGCCTTTATTTTCAATATCTGTTGGGCTGTGTCTGTATGTCAACAGCCTCTAAAAGGTGACCTCATTGTCCGATCTGACTGAAATTTGGCAGGTCTGATCCCTTGGAACAGTCCTGCAAAATCCATGCCAATTTGCGGGAAACCATTGACTAGAGGCCCATTCACACATTATGTTCAACACTCATACAATAAGTGTTTAGACTGGACATAGGTACAGATATGTACACAGGTATTGTCATTTATATTAAGTTGAATGCAGGTACAGAGGTACCGTCGTCCCTTGCCAACTGCGAGGGTTCTGTTCCTAGAAAACCGTGCAGTTGGCGAATTCGCAGTTGGGAAGCAATGGGAAAGCAATGGAAACTGGGCAGGGGGGGGGGTCGCAGTCACTAAAAAACCAGGAAAAAACCCAGTTAAAAATAGAAATTCCTCCTACTGATGGGATAGTATGTGAAATGTGGTCCCTTTGAGAGGCTCTAGAATGTCTGCCAACTTCATGCCAATTGGCATGAAAACAGCAAAGTTAGGAGGGAAGAGACGTGCAGTTGCTTCTCCCACCAAAATCAAAGGGGCTGAATGTAGTGACTGAATTTCATGATTTGAACACCATTTAAATGAATACATCCCAGCATGAATGAGGCTTTCAATGGCAAAAATGAATGAAAAAATTAGATGCATTTTTTCCCTTGCACATCCCTAGTGACAATCACTACATCTTGAGGCAGAGAATTCTGTGAAATATAACTTGGGTGGGGAATTCTGTAAGTTAAGTATACATGTGGTACATCCTGAACTTTCTGCCTGACAGCTTTGTTGGATGACTCCAAGTTGGATGACTCGCATTATGAAAGGTGGAGAAGAATTTCTCTTCATCTAATCTCTCCACATCATTCATCATTTCATAAAACCTTTACCGTGTCTCCCCCTGAGTTGTCTTTTCTCTACATTAAAAAGCCCCCAATGACTTGGCCTTTCCTCACGGGAAAGACAATGAAAAAAGAAAAGGGGGAAAAACCCACAATTGGATAGCCGGCACTGTGAAACATGACTGCATTCCATAATCTAAACATAATCCATGTTTGCGGGAGCATCAAAAGCATAGGTAGCTCCTAAAGAGCTCTGCAACCAATTAAGAAGTCAAGAAGTTCCATGTTTTCTCTCTGGGGTCAGTTTCTCACCGTTGAGTGTGCTATTGAGAAGACAGCAGAAGGGCACTGCCAATCACGTTTTCCATTTAAAGAAACCAAAACAAAACAACTAACGAGGAAAATCAGTTTAAGCCCAGGGTCTGAGCCTTTAAACCGAAAGTTCTTCCCCCGGGAGCTCTTTAGAGCTCAGACACCAGAACAGGCAACCTGCTTCTTCATCCGTCCTGAGCAAATTGGAAGCCCCCATGAGGGCTGTCCTCAGGCAACCCTGACAATCTCCTTCCCTTTGTTTCAGCAAGAACAAAACCTGCCTTTGAAGATTTCCCCTCACTTGTTACAAGGGGAATCTCTTTTGTTTAATCCAGTTTAGCCTTTAATTCCTGACCCTGATCAGTCTTGTTGCTTACATCACACAGGCCTCATGCCGACCGTTGTGCTAACCTGGCGGTGCGTCCCTCCAGCCCTGGTTTCCACAGGGCTGGAGTCTCTGGAACATTCCTCATCTTTTAGGTCATCGTTCACTTTGAACCAACAACCTGCCCTTTGCATGAAGAGAGGGCAGGAAGACCTGCCCAAATACCAAGCAGGTTTAATCAGCTTTCAGGAGTCTTAGCCTTCAGCAGGCCTCTTCTGCTGAAGTTTGAACTCAGTTCAAAACCCCAGGGGAAAACTTCCACATCTCTTGCATGAGGATTGATAGGCCTCTCTTCTTTGTTTTGCAAACAGGGCCCATTCTTGGGACTGCTGAAGAAGGACGCTGTGACTCTGCTTTGGGGTGTGACCCAAATGTCTCCTGTGCCAGCACTGCAGCAGGACGCTGTTACAGACAAGACTGTGGCCATCCATCTCCAGTTTATTTAGAAAGCCATCCTACTTCCAAAGCCTTATTGTGCTATGCAATTTTGTACAATTGCCAAGCTGAAACATATATGAGAGGGCGGGAACACACTGATATGGTCTGGTCCCGCTCTGTTCTGCAATGAGGACTTCATTCAGAGCATCAAAAGTTGGATCAAAAGAAGAGCCCCTTCTAGATTAGCTTGAAGACCGCTTGATCCCCTGCATCCCTTTTCCTCACCGTTACCAGCAGGATGATTCCAGGAAGCTCAAGAGTAGGTCTTGAAGGCAGCAGTCCTTCTCCATTATTTACCCCTCCCCGGCATCTGATTTTAGCAATAAAACCTTATACCACTATTAGGCATAGCAGTAAGAGCAGAAGCACCCAAGCAGAACCCCACCAGATCAGGCCAAGAGCCAATCAAGGCCATCATTTTGTTTCATTCAATGGCCAGGTGTGCCTCACAGAGCCCAAAAATGGGGCATGGAGGCAAAAGCTCTTCTGTGACGTTGCCCTTTCCAGCAACTGGAAGAGCTAACACCAACTGTTTGCACTACTACTGTCATCCCTTGCCAATGGTGGTTTTCATTACTATGAAGGAATATCAAAAACGAAGCTGTAGTAGGTCATCCTTTAGGATGCTCATGCAAACTAATTCCCCCTGTCTAGGGATCTATCGGAGTCCTGACCTTGTGAGATACATAGGAGGAAAGGGTATCTGATCATCGGTAGAGTTCATTTCTAATAGCCAAAATGCAGATATGCAGCAGCAGCACGCATGATCTGTGGTACTGTACAGTTCCAATTTTTCTTTTTAAAGAGCCCTGGTCCTCCACTTCTTTGTAGCAGTGTGTGAAGGAATAGCTGCCTATCCCACCACTTTGCCACCACGTGTGCAGCATCTGCCCTGCTACTAACACAAGACACAGATCTCCCTGACAATTAACCAGTTTAACCACTGCCCCCAAATAGACTTTTGTGCTTTAGGCGGAGTCTACCACAACAGCCTTTCAAACTTCTGTTGCAAAAACAAGCTTTGGTAGAGTGGTAAGACCTATAGGTGTAAGGTGGAAGAAACAGAACTACACTTTCTCTTTTAAAGATAAACAAGTAATTTTATTTTGCAATTAGTTCAAAGCAAAAGTTGTTTCATGAGTTTAGAATAAATAACTGAGAAGTAGGCCTTAAACTGTGATTTCAGCTCTTGCTACAGCCACAGCACTGATTCTCTCAGCCTGGGCTAGCAATTCTTCAGCTGTGACTGGCCTCTGTTCCTCCACCTGGACTGGACTCAATTCCTTCAGCTTTCCAACATTTACTTCTTGTCCTTCTGACTCTGATTGACTTTGATTCACCAACTCCAACTCTTGTAACTGACTTCAACTCTGACTCTTCAGAGAGACTTTCCTTCTCTCTCTCTCTCTCTCTTCCAAAATTACACTCTGACTTTTTCCAGGACTCTCCCACTCTGACTTCCAAAACTCTACTGAACTGTGCTAAAAGCAACCTCCTTTTATACACAAATTGTTCCAACAATCCTTTTCAAACAATCCAATCCGCACAACACAAAGTTCCCTCCATTTTTCAAAAATTTTTCTTGCCTCCCAAATTAAACTGCCAAACCGTTCTTTCTCAGTGTGAAACTAAAAAACAGCTGGCATGAACTTTTGACCCTGCTAGTTTTTCCATGCATAGGGATTTGCAAGCATCTTAAAACAGAAATCCTGTTTACAATAATGAAGAGGTTTGTGCATATTCATACAATTTTACAAGGCCTTATTTACAACAAGAAGAAGTTTGGGAATATCACTTCAATTCATTTATAATTCAAGGGTTTATTTTACAAAAACCAAGAAGTCTAGGCCTCATTCCTACACCCAGGGTAAGAATAACTGCTTGAGTCTCTTTTCCTTCACAGAAGATGTGATGCTTAAATCTGTTTCTGGACCGTTCCATCTCAGACTGCAGGAAGGCCATAGAATGCTCCTCCAACCAAAACAAATCCCCTGAACACAGAAACCTAGCCTGCCGGGGTGGAGGCGGATAGCCTCTTCCTTGAGAAGCTAGGTTTTGTACAGTCAAGAATGTGTATGTATGAGGGCTCATTCAACTATGTGAATGAGCTCTTACCTGCACTTTCAGGTGGTATAGTCCAGAAACAAGTTGACCACTTTGATGTTTGTGAGAAGTAGGCCTTAAACGTTCAGTAAAAATGGGGCAAAAATGATTCCGTATGTTTTTTGTATTTAAAAAAAAAAATGTTCCGTGAACCTGTTGGTTTTGCCCTTTTCATCAAATTTGTAATTCAGACAGAGTTTTGTTATCAGCTGCACTCAAAAGGAGCCTTTGCTGCCTCTGCCTGTTCTTTTAAGTCCCTCTGCTCTGGCCAGCAGGAGGCATGCTAAATAAATGAAGAAGCTCCTTCTGACGGTGTGAAATTAGTAACCCTCCATTAGCTCCAGAAATAAGTCTGCGATTCATGAGGGTCATTGCGTCGGCATTTATCAAAATGAGCTTTTCCTCGCATTAGCACCCCCAAGCCTCCTTGACAATTGGAATTCTCTTAAATATCAAAATGAATTTAGTAGCCACTCAGAACTCAGCATTTCTAATGCATTCTTTGCAACCCGCTGGCTTGTTGGAAACGCTCTCCCTACCCACCACCGCAGCCCCCACCCTCCTCTATTCTTAACTAAATACCTATTATATTAAGGTTTAAAATCCATTTAAGATCATCAAGGGTGGTTTTGCCAGAGGACCCTGCCGGTACTGGTGTAATTGGATGGCGTATTGCCCCCTAGTGGTGACACGCGCTCACAAGCGAAGCTGTGATTTAAATTGGATGATCCTTTCAGGGACAGATTGAATGCAAAAGAGAAGGAGGGCTGTTGAGGCCATCGGTGCTGTAGATGTATATGTACAAGGCCAATGTAAATATGTAAGGCAATCATTTATCATGTAAGGCAGGGGTTGTCAATCCTGGGTCCCCAGAGGTTGTGGACTACAACTCCCATCATCCACAACTGATGGTTGTTTTTAACACCACCACCCCGAAAAGTGAAGCACACTCACACATTATATCTATAACGCATACCTATCGTATATTCTGAAGAATTTGTTGGTGCAAAATAAAGTCATACTTCCCGATTACCTACAGATTACATAGGAACATCGGAAGCTGCCATATACTGAGTCAGACCATTGGCCTATCTAGCTCATTATTGTCTTCACAGACTGGCAGTGGCTTCTCCAAGGTTGCAGGCAGGAATCTCTCTCAACCTATCTTGGAGATGCTGTCAGGGAGGGAACTTGGAACCTTCTGATGCTCTTCCTAGAGCGGCTGCATCCCCTGAGGGGAAGATCTTACAGTGCTCACACTTCTAGACTCCCTTTCATATGCAACCAGGGCGGACCTGTGCAAATCGTGCATGGATAATCCTGCCACTTAAATTAGCTGAATGCACGAGTCTTTATGCCAGAATATGCATCTTGAAAACATTTTAAGTTTTTCGATGAAATTCTGGATATCATTATGGCTGCCTCAAGGACTTTTGGCGCCCCAGGCAAAGCCCGGCCACTGCAGCCCGCCAGCTGCCCCCTTGTCTTTGGGGCCTCTGCCGCCTCCTCTGCCTGCCACCAGAGCATCTGGCCAGCAGGCAGGCCAGAGTAGGAGAGGAGATGCTGCTGTGGCGATTTTAGGCTGTCGGCCCTTCCGACTTCCAGATAAGCCCGTGAGCCAGCCAGTGGCCCCGTCCTGCACCTCCTGCCACGCTTCCTGCTTCTGGCTGGGAGCTGGGAGCAGGAAAAGTGGGTGGGCATGTTGGAGACGAACTTCCAGTGCCTCGACCTTTTGCAGCAACTGTCCTAATGACCACTAGGGGCATTGGGAGTCGAGACAGTGAGTCAGGGTCTCCCTATCTGTCCCTGCTCTATGACCCCTGGAACAGTGATTCTCAAAGTTGGGTCCCCAGATGTTATTGGACTTCAACTCCCATAATCCCCAACCAAAGGCCACTGGGGCTGGGGATTATGGGAGTTGAAGTCCAATAACACCTGAGGACCCAAGATTGAGAATCCCTGCCCTGGACTGACTCTGCAGCACTTCCTGTGCTGAGCCACAATCCTTCCTTTCCTCCTAGAGAGCAGATGGAAACATCTCTCTCTCTCTTTATCTATCCACTATGTAGTCCTTTAGATTAGAGATAGGTCTTTCCTATCTAAGTGTATTTAACCAATAAATATTTAGTGTTTAGTCATACAAGGATCTCCATGTGTTTTCTCCAAATAGCTGCAATATCCAAACCATCCTCTGCTACCTACTCTGTAACTGGAGTGTGTGCTCATTCCTTAGTGCTCTGCTGTTCTACCTATTGTGGGTAAAAATCAACAACCTCTAACAGGGCAGCCAGAGGAGAAGAGGAGGTGCCAGCAGCAGCTACAGCGAAGGGAGACACGCGGGCACTGCGGGCATCATCGCCCCCACCGCTCCGTCCCCGTGCTCCCCACCCCCACCCCCACATCCCAGTGCCCACACTCACCAGCAGTTAGACTTCGCCCCATTGGCACCCGGCAGCATTTCCCCCTCTGTGGCTGTCAGCGAAGGATTGGAAGAGGGGCGAGTTGGATTTATGACAGGGTAGGTTTCTGGAATGGTTGGGTTTGTTTCATTTCAGTCTGTTGACGAATTGGGTTTGCATGAGAAGTGTCTCAACATGGTGCTATATCTTGATATTTAGGTTAAGATTTGTTGTGAGCTGCTTTGGACACGATGCATTGTGTGGGGGAGAGAGCAGCATAAACATAAACCAGACAAAAGATAATTTGGCAGGGATGACACATGGACAGAGCATTTCTGAGGTCCACCTACCTACAAAGCAGGGAGGGATGCATGATGGCATCTTGGAAATACAGGCTACCATCTTACATAGGCTCTACTAACACCAATGGTGCAGCGGGAAATGACTTGACTAGCAAGCCAGAGATTGTCGGTTTGAATCCCAGCTTTTATGTTTCCCAGATGATGGGCAACTCCTATATCAGGCAGCAGCAATATAGGAAGATGCTGAAAGGCATCATCTAATACTGCATAGGAGATGGCAATGGGAAACCCTTCCTGTACTGTACTACCACCACCATCTATATATGTACCAATTTTCAACAAAAGAAGTTTTCAAAATGCTTTACATAGAAAAGAACAATAAAGATGTTTCCCTGCCCTCAAAGAGCTCACAGTCTAAAAAGAAACACAAGGTGGACACCAGCAGCAATAACCACCAAGGAGCTGCTGTGCTAGCACAGACTCCTGCACATATTAACTGTACAGCACCCACATTGGCCCATGGGGCTAGCCCCACATCACAGCACTTTCCCTTATGTTGCTATCAGCAAAGGATTGGAAGAGAGGCGAGTTGAATTTATGACAGGGTAGGTTTCTAGAATGGTTGGATTTGTTTTATTGCAACCTGTTGACGAATTGGGTTTGCATGAGAAGCCTCTGGACTTGTAGTGAAGGAGTCCAGTCTGTGTCAGATGCAACAAAATGACATAATTTGCCTGTTACTTACATTCCTGGTGCTTGCATCTCCCACCACCTCGCTCTCCATCTGCCAGCTCAGTGTCATCATGGATGGCCATCTGTCTAGGGTCTACATAGGGAGACTCATCACCCTGGGAAGCAGTGAACTCCTGACCTTCCTTGCCCAATCAGTCATCAGGCACTCTCTCTTTGTAAGGTGACTCCACCTTCTGCCTCATAGGAAGCTGCCATATACTGAGTCAGACCATTGGTCTATCGAGCTTAGTATTGTCTACACAGACTGGCAGAAGCTTCTCCAAGGTAGCAGGCAGGAGTCTCTCTCAGCCCTATCTTGGAGATGCTGCCAGGGAGGGAACTTGGAACCTTCTGCTCTTCCCAGAGTGGCTCCATCCTCTGAAGGGAATATCTTGCAGTGCTCACACATCAAGTCTCCCATTCATATGCAACCAGGGCAGACCCTGCTTAGCTAAGGGGACAAGTCATGCTTGCTATCACAGGGCCAGCTCTCCTCTCTCATCCCTCTGAAGGGAAACGGTCTCTGGGTTCCACCACAGCCAGGCGTAGTCGGACTTTGGCCTGCTCCACTGTTTGCCCCAGGGTCCTGCCACCCTCCTGGCATTCGAGGTATTTGCTTCTCACTTCCCTTTTATCCAGGCATTCATTTGCCTCTCCATCCCTGAGCAAGGGCTACAAGTGGTTTCGGAAATGGTGGTGGCATTATCCAATATGATTCCCGGAAGGTTTTAAGATGGTGATACTGGAGGATGCAATACCGAGTTCAGGAGTCATCTAGGAAATGGAGTGGTTCACTGGCTGGAAGGGGGAAATGAACTGTGTACTGGTCTCACTAGAAGCACATCGACCTGGACATGGGAAGGGGAGGCTTCGTATAAGCCTATAGGGACAACCACTGTGAGCACAGACCCCTCCCCCTCAGCACAGAAGTCTCTGCAAGTGGGAATGGAAGGATTATGCATTTGTGTGTGTGTAGTTTTTTAATTAAAGCTGAGAGCCTCCAACCAATATTGAATTCTATATCTTCTATAGCGGACATCAAATTCTATGTGCACAATCCAAGCACTTATGGATAATTTTGGGATATCTGCTTATTTTGGATTCTCAAATGCACCTCAAAAGTTGCACATCCACACGCACCTATAATATAAAGTTGCTTGGGCTTCACTCACTCACTGACATGGAACTCCAAGACCAAACCACAAAAGATAGAAACATGCCATTTTCGCAGGTAGCTTCCAGACCTCAGCCACACTAACACATAAACCCAAAACTCTGGAAGAAATAATTAGTTCAAGAAAATGCAGAAAAACTCTCCCACTGGAAAGCATGGGGAATGATACCTCATAGACAGAGAAAAAGACTAGAATCACAGAGAGATCAGATGTCCATATGCTTGAAAATAGTAGGGATGTGCATGGAACTGACAGGTCCAATTCGGTTCAAGACTGGACCCGAACCGGACCCCCTCACCCACCCACCCCAGTTTGGTTCGGTTCAGGGGGGTTCGTGAACTTTTTTAAAATTAAAAATATTTTTTACTTACCCCCTTCAGGGTTGTTGTCGGAGGAGGTGGTGGGGGTCAACAGAGGTTCCCCCTCCCCCTGCCAGCCTCCAGTCTCCCTTTATGCTGCCACCAGCCGTTCGATCAGCTCTTCGGCCCTTTTGGGCCTTCCCCCTCCTGCACGGTGGCCATTTTGGAGGGCATCACACCTGCGCAATTGTCCTCCGTGTGACCCAGGCCACAAAGAGGCCAATTGCGCAGGTGCGGCAGCCTCCAAAATGGCCGGCGCGCCAGAGGGGTAAGGCCCAAACAGGCCAAAGAGCCATAAAAGGAGGCTGGCTGGGGGAGGGGGAACCTCCGCAGACCCTCCTGCTGCCTCCAACAACAACCCTGAAGGGGGTAAGTAAAAAACATATTTTTAAAAATCTTTTTTTTTTTAAATCCATGAACCCCCCGAACAATCAGGGAGTGTTTGGGCTGGGGTTGGACTGAACAGGGAATGGTTCGGTTCGACCCCGAACAGTAGAACCAAACAGGTTTGACATTGAACCTGTTTGCACATCCCTTGCAAAGTAAGCTGTTTTACTAGTATATACATATAAATGTTTGCACTATCCAAATATTTTCAACTATCTATGCAAATGTTTACATTGTCAGATCTAGCCTCAGTAAGAAAGAAATTCTTTGCTAATTTCCTCTGTTGACCATGATTTACTCATCTTAAATTGTCTTAGCTAGCTTATTGGAACAGAAGCATTCTGAAATGTCTCATTTTGTGCAGAGTGGGCCTCACAGTCAATATATGCCCCCCCCCCCGAAGATGGCAGCAGTACTTAAAAGGTTTCCTTTACAGGCAGACCTTCAAGACACTTGTTTTCTCAGGCATTTAACTGAAGTTAATTTTGAACTATTTAATGTGCTTTTATCTTGTGAGATGGTTTTTAGTCTTGTAAGTTTTAACTCTTTTTATTCTACTTTACATTTGTTATGTTTTAATTCTTTACACTGCCTAGAGATGCATATATTGGGCAGAATAGATAGATCTATTTGGAAGACTACTCTGTGAAGAGCAGACACATCTTGGGGAGGTGAGCAAGCTTTTCTAAGCATCTAGCCCTTCTCCCCTTCAAACCAACTAACAGGAGGAGGGGAGATTTTCAGGGGCTGGTTTCTCTTTAAGGGATAAGTCCTAGTCTCTCTGTGTATGTTTGTAATTGCAAGGGTTAGAATTTGCAAGGGTTAGCTAACTCCAGTGTTTGTTATTTGTCCCTGCAAGCGTTAGAATTTGAAAGGGTTAGGTAACTCCGGTGTTTGTTGTTTGTCCCTGCAAGGGTTAGAATTTGCACGGGTTAGCTAACTCCGGTGTTTGTCCCTGCAAGGGTTAGAATTTGCAAGGGTTAGATAACGCCGGTGTTTGTTGTTTGTCCCTGCAAGGGTTAGAATTTACAAGGGTTAGCTACAGTGAGGGAAATAAGTATTTGATCCCCTGCTGATTTTGTCCGTTTGCCCTCTGACACAGAAATGACCAGGCTATAATTGGAATGGTAGGTTTATTGTAGCTGTGAGAGACAGAATAACAACAAACAAACCCTTAAAAGCCCAGTGCCCAAAAGTCAGCGATGGATTTGCATTGTAGTGAGGGAAATAAGTATTCGCTCCCCTATCAACCAGCAAGATTTCAGGCTCCCAGGTGTCTTTTCACTATATGCAGGTAACGAGCTGAGATGAGGAACACCCTCTGTAAGGGAGTGCTCCTAATCCCAGCTTGTTACAGTACCTGTATAAAAGACACCTGTCCATAGAAGCAAGCAATCACTCAGCTTCCAAACTCACCACCATGCCCAAGACCAAAGAGCTGTCGAAGGATGTCAGGGACAAGGTTGTAGACCTGCACAAGGCTGGACTGGGCTACAAGACTATTGCCAAGCAGCTTGGTGAGAAGGTGACTAGAGTTGGCACGATAACTCGCAAATGGAAGAAACACAAAATAACTGTCAATCTCCCTCAGTCTGGGGCTCCATGCAAGATCTCACCTCGTGGAGTTGCAATGATCATGAGAACGGTGACAAAGCAGCCCAGAACTACACGGGGGGAACTTGTCAATGATCTCAGGGCAGTTGGAACCATAGTCACCAAGAAAACAATTGGTAACACACTACGCCATGAAGGACTGAAATCTTGCAGTGCCCACAAGGTCCCCCTGCTCAAGGCAGCACATGTACAGGCCCGTCTGCAGTTTGCCAATGCACATCTGAATGATCCAGAGGAGAACTGGGCGAAAGTGTTGTGGTCAGATGAGACCAAAATCAAGCTCTTTGGCATCAACTCAACTCGCCATGTGCGGAGGAGGAGGAATGCTGCCTATGAGCCCAAGAACACCATCCCCACCGTCAAACATGGAGGTGGACACATTATGCTTTGGGGGTGTTTTTCTGCTAAGGGGACAGGACACCTTCACCGCATCGAAGGGACGATGGACGGGACCATGTACCGTCAGATCTTGGGTGAGCACCTCCTTCCCTCAGCCAGGGCATTGAGAATGGGTCGTGGATGGGTATTCCAGCATGACAATGACCCAAAACACACAGCCAAGGCAACAAAGGAGTGGCTCAAGAAGAAGCACATGAAGGTCCTGGAGTGGCCCAGCCAGTCTCCAGACCTTAATCCCATAGAAAATCTGTGGAGGGAGCTGAAGGTTCGGGTTGCCAAACATCAGCCTCGAAACCTATCTGACTTGGAGACGATCTGCAAAGAGGAGTGGGACAACATCCCTCCTGGGTTGTGTGCAAACCTGGTGGCCAACTACAAGAAACGTCTGACCCCTGTGATTGCCAACAAGGGTTTTGCCACCAAGTACTAAGACATCTTTTGTGAAGGGATCGAATACTTATTTCCCTCACTACAATGCAAATCCATCGCTGACTTTTGGGCACTGGGCTTTTGAGGGTTTGTTTGTTGTTATTCTGTCTCTCACAGCTACAATAAACCTACCATTCCAATTATAGCCTGGTCATTTCTGTGTCAGAAGGCAAACGGACAAAATCAGCAGGGGATCAAATACTTATTTCCCTCACTGTAACTCCAGTGTTTGTTGTTTGTCCCTGTAAGGGTTAGAATTTGCAAGGGTTAGCTAACTCTGGTGTTTATTGTTTGTCTCTGCAAGGGTTAGAATTTGCAAGGGTTAGCTAACTCCGGTGTTTTTCCTTAAAAGGGTTAGAATTTGCACGGTTCAGCTAACTCCAGTGTTTGTTGTTTGTCCCTGCAAGGGTTAGAATTTGCAAGGGTTAGCTAACTTCGGTGTTTATCCCTGCAAGGGTTAGAATTTGCTAGGATTAGCTAACTCTGGTGTTTGTCCCTGCAAAGGTTAGCTAACTCCAGTGTTTGATGATTGTCCCTGCCTGGAGGGGTGGAGTCAGCTAGGGCTGAGGGAGTCCCCACATTCCTTTGACTCACATCCTGTGTCAGTTGGAAGACTACTCTCTACATAAGAGGTTTAGGGCCGAGAGCATAGCGAACAGAGCATAATGAACAGGAATAGTAAACAGGACATAGGTGTTTTGCAGGAGTTTAGTGGGAAGTTTGCGGGGGAGCCTGGAACAAGCCCCAGTGATCACAAGGAGACTGGTGGAGAAGAGAAGTAAGTACAAATCCCTTCCTCATATTCTTGGGAAAGGCTGCTTGGACAGTAAATAACTGACCATTACAGCTGAGACCTATCCATCTAATAAGCTATCTCTAAATACTGTAAACAGCCAACAAAAACAGTATGAAGATAGAAGGCCAGCAGGGGAGGGGGCACTCCCCAGTGTATTGCGCAGAGTGCCACATGTATGACCATTTGCCCCATGGGCAGAAGTCATGGGTGTGTGCTCGGTGCAATTAGCTCCTGGCTCTCAGGGAGCAAGTTCGTTCCCTTGAGACCAAGGTGGCAGATCTGGAGAAGCTCAGAGAGTCAGAGAGGCATGTGGACAAGACCTTCAGGGATGTGATAGAAACATCCCACTCCAGGGCTGGTAGCTCCTCTGCTGTCAGGGAGAATGAGGGTCTTGGGCAAGGAGGACATCGGTCTGAGGAAGAGGGAAATGCTCCTTTAGAAGGGACCCCTTCCATGGATGATGAGCCCATATCCTCTCGCACAGGGGATATTCCTCTGGGGGGTGGGGGCCTCCTTGTATTGGGTGATTCGATCATTAGAGGTTTAGAGAGATGGGTTTGTGACCCACGTGTTGACCGCACGGTGACTTGCCTGCCTGGTGCAAAGGTTGCGGACATCATGCAGCATCTAGATAGGCTCTTAGGCAGTGCTGGGGAGGAGACAGCTGTCGTGTTGCATGTCGGCACCAACGCTGTGGGAAAATGCAGTCGGGAGGTCCTGGAAGCCAAATTTAGGCTGACAGGTAGCATATTGAAGTCCAGGACCCACAAGGTAGCATTCTCAAAATGCTACCTGTTCCACGCGCAAGTACAGTGAGACGGGCAGAGCTGAGGGGTTTCAATGCGTGGATGAGACGTTGGTGCCAGGAGGAGAGGTTTAGATTTGTTAGGCACTGGGATACATTTTGGGGTAAGCAAGGCCTGTACAAAAGGGACGGGCTGCACTTGAACCAAGATGGAACCAGACTGCTGGCGCTTAAAATCAAAAAGGTTGCAGAGCAGCTTTTAAAATGACACCTGGGGAACAGCCGATGGGAGCTGGGCAGTATCCCATTCAGCAAAAGCCATCCTTTAAAGTGCGAGGGTGCAAAGGATTCAGATAAAACAGAAGAGGACAGAACAGAACCGCATAAAGAGCAGATGGGAGCCTGTGCCAGCTGGTCAAAGTGTAAAAAGAAAGATAGCATACATCAGGTGAGAGATTCAGCGTATAGGTGCTTATATGCCAATGCCAGAAGCCTCCGAGCCAAAATGGATGAGCTGGAGTGCTTGGTGGCTAATGCTGTTCTTATGTTCTTATGATGACCCCCTATTCCGCTTCACCCTGGAGGAGATCACGGATGAAGACGGAGACAGGGCGAAGGACCCTGAACCTTCTTTGTACTGCCAGAAGACCATGTGCTGCCTTCTGGCTCAGAGTTAGAGGAATCTGTCCGTGAAACGGAGGCATCTCAGACAGCAGCTGAGCCATCTCCATCAGTGGCCTTTGCTTTCCTAGATGTAGCGCAGGCCTCCGATCTTGCTGTCTGCCTGGTGTGGCGTGTTATAATGATGTCACTGTTCGATGTGGTGACAGGCACGTTATAATGATGTCCGTTTGCCTAGTGGGTGGGCTGAGCCTGAAAGCGAGGCTCCTTTCAACCATCCAAGTCCTGTTCTTTGGGGTGGAGTCACCTCCCTTCAAACCTGGGCTGCCCTGTATAAAAGCCTGCAGTCTGCTTGAGGCCTCTGCTGGAGCAACAACAGCTCTTCCTGATGGGGCTGGTGTCCAGGGATGGATTCAGCTTTCTGCTGTCCGTCTCTGGTAGGGTTGCCAACTGCCCCTCATTACACAGGGTGGCCCTCATTTCAGGGAGGAAATGTTGGTCCCACAAACTTGTGTCCCTCATTCTGGCAATGAGATGTTGGCAATCCTAGTCTCTGGGAGTGGGTGGTGGCTGCTGCAGTGGTGGGGGGGAAGGGGAAAGTCCCCCCTTTTACCTTCTAAAACGACTCGGTGGTGACTTGGAACAGGGCCTTTTCTGTAGCTGCTCCTCGTCTATGGAATGCACTCCCGGCAGATATCTGCAGTTTAGGCTCGCTGTCGGCCTTTAAGAGAGCCCTAAAAACCTATTAATTTGGCCTTGCCTTCCAGCACTTGTAAAGTGTTGTTGTTTTTAAATGTATTTTATTTGGTTTTAAATCATTTTAATCATTTTGAATTGTTTTTATATTGTTTTTAGCATTCTTTTAATTGTGGGGTTTATGTCTTTTAAAAGTTGTTTAAAAGAGCCTCTGGATGGGCGGTTTATAAATGTAATAAATAAAATAAATAATAAATAAATAAAACAAGGTCACTGGATAGTGGGATGCGGGCGGCAAGAGCTCCTTCCAGCTCCCCGTTTTGGACCTTTCTCCATGCAGTCATTTTGGAGGGAGGAGGGGAACTGGTAGGAGCTCTCGCCATCCCCATCCTGCTGTGCAGCAGCCTTGTTTTAGAAGGTAAAAGGGGATCTTCCCCTTCACCCCTTCCTGCAGCTGCGGCCTCCGTTGCCCCCATCCTACTGAACAGCAGCCCTTTTTAGAAGGTAATAGGGGTGACTTTCCCCTCAGTTGTCCCCCCCCCCCACCCCGTCCTTCTCGCTGCAGCCGCCACTGCTGGTGTCTGTCTGTCCTTCTGTCCTCTGGTTCTCAGCCCTGGCTGATTTTGACCTTGGCCCATCCGGCTTTGCCCTTCTTTTGCTCTCTGTGCCCTGCAGTTTACTAGCTTACCTTGGCCTGCCTGACTCTGGTCTGCCTTGCCCAGTGCACCAGCTGCCCTCAGGTGTGATCCGGGACTGCCCTGCCTCCCAGTATGACCAGCGCCATCTTCTGGTGAGTCCTGATATTATGGCCAGAGCAGCTTCATTGAGTGAAAGTGGGGAAATAAAGGCTCCCTACACATGTCACCTTAAGTGGCACAGCAGGGAAAGGTTGCCGGTTCGAATCCCCATTGGTACTATATCAGGCAGCAGCGATATAGGAAGATGCTGAAAGGCATCATCTCATACTGCGCAGGAGATGGCAATGGTAAACCCCTCCTGTATTCTACCAAAGACAACCACATGGCTCTGTGGGCGCCAGGAATCGAAATTGATTTGACGGCACACTTTACCTTACCTTTACACATGAAAACCTAACATGTAAACTCAGTAACAAGTTGTCCAGTCTCTGCTTCTTCCAGATGTGTTGAGAAGGGTTAAAAAAAAATTTTTTTTAACGTTGGGAAACATTTGAACAAGCAATTCTCCAACTGCAGTCTAAAATGGTACAGCCCAGTGGGGTTTGTTTGTTTGTTTGTTTGTTTGTTTGTTTATATCTATCTCACATAACATAAGAACAGCCCTGCTGGATCAGGCCCAAGGAGGCCCATCTAGTCCAGCATCCTGTTTCGCACAGTGGCCCACCAGATGCTGCTGGAAGCCACAGACAGGAGCTGAGGGCATGCCCTCTCTCCTGCCATTACTCCCCTGAAACTGGTACTCAGAGGCACCCTGCCCTTGATGCTGGAGGTGGTCCACAGCCCTCCGACTAGTAGCCATTGATAGAGCTCTCCTCCATGAAGTCATCCAAACCCCTCTTAAAGCCATCCAGGTTGCTGGCTGTCACCACGTCCTGTGGCAGAGAGTTCCACAAGTGGATCACGCGCTATGTGAAAAAGTACTTCCGTTTGTTGGTCCTAGACCTCCTGGCAATCAATTTCATGGAGTGACCCCTGGTTCTAGTGTTGTGTGAGAGGGAAAAGAATCTCTCTCTCTCTCCACTTTCTCCAAACCATGCATGATTTTATAGACCTCTATCATGTCTCCCCACAGTCGTCTATTTTCTAAACTAAAAAGCCCCAGGTGTTGTAGTCTTGCCTCATAAGAAAGGTGCTCTAGGCCCCTGATCATCTTGGTTGCCCTCTTCTGTACCTTCTCCAGTTCAACAATTCCTTTTTAAGATGTGGTGATCAGAATTGTATGCAGTACTCCAAGTGTGGTCGCACCATAGTTTTGTATAAGGGCATTATAATGTTAGCCGTTTTATTTTCAATCCCCTTTCTAATGATCCCTAGCATGGAATTGGCCTTTATTTATTTATTTGTTTGTTTGTTTGTTTGTTTGTTTGTTTTTACATTTATATACCGCCTTTCGTTAAAAGACAACCCCAAGGCGGTTTTCAAAAGTTAAAACATACAATAAAAAGACAATAAAAACATCAAGCTAAAAAGTATAAAAACATATAAAAACAGGCATAAAAACAATACAACAGATAAAAACACACAGAAGCAGCAGTAAAAACGATTATGTAAAAGCCTGGATAAAAAGCCAAGTCTTTACAAGCTTTCTAAAAGCCGTGATGGAGTCCGAGGAACGAATGGTCACTGGGAGAGCATTCCAGAGTCTAGGAGCAGCAACAGAGAAGGCCCTGTCCCGAGTGCACGACAGCCGGGCTTCTCTCATTGTCGGCACCCGGAGCAGGACCCCCTCAGATGTCCTCGTCAAGTGGACAGCAACCCTTGGGAGCAGGTGGTCCCTCAAATACCCCGGGCCCAAACCGTTAAGGGCTTTAAAAGTCAAAACCAGCACCTTGAATTGGACCCGGAAATGAACCGGCATCCAGTGCAGCTCTTTCAAAATGGGGGTGATGTGTTCCCAACGGGCAGCTCCGGATAAAACCCTCGCTGTCGCGTTTTGCTCTAGCTGCAGTTTCCGGATATTCTTCAAGGGCAGCCCCACGTAGAGCGCATTACAGTAATCCAACCGCGGCGTGACTAAGGCATGGGTAACCGTGGCCAGATCTGCCTTCTCGAGAAAGGGACGCAGCTGGCGCACTAGCAGAAGCCGTGCAAAGGCACCCCTGGCCACCGCCTCCACCTGAGCTTCCAAAAGCAGAGCCGGGTCCAGTAGTACCCCCAAGCTGCATACTTGCTCCTTCAAGGGGAGTGCAACCCCATCCAGAACCGGTAAAATCTCCTCATCCAGATTGGCTCTCCTACTGACCAACAGTACCTCCGTCTTCTCCAGATTCAATTTCAGTTTGTTAGCCCACATCCAACCCATCACGGCCTCCAGCCCCCGATTCAGGGCATCCACCACCTCCCTAGGATCAGATGACAAGGAGAGATAGAGCTGAGTGTCATCCACATATTGCTGACAACTCAGTCCAAATCCCCAGATGACCTCTCCCAGCGGTTTCATGTAGATGTTAAACAGCATGGGGGACAAGACCGATCCCTGTGGGACCCCACAGGCCAACGGCCATGGGGCCGAGCAGTAGTCCCCCAGCACCACCTTCTGGACCCTCCCCCCAAGAAAGGACCGGAACCACTGCAAAGCAGTGCCTCCGATTCCCATACTCGAGAGGCGGCCCAGAAGGATACCATGGTCGATGGTATTGAACGCCGCCGAGAGGTCCAGCAGAACCAACAGGGACACACTCCCCCTGTCTAGTTCCCGGCGTAGGTCATCCACTAGAGCAACCAAGGCAGTCTCAGTCCCATACCCGGGGCAGAAGCCAGATTGAAAAGGGTCCACATAATCCGTATCATCCAAGACCCTCTGCAGCTGGGACGCCACCACACGCTCCATCACCTTGCCCCAAAAGGGAAGGTTAGACACAGGGCTATAGTTATCCAGGTTGGAGGGATCAAGGGAGGGCTTTTTTAATAGTGGTCTTACCACCACCTCCTTGAGGCATGATGGCATCCTGCCCTCCCTTAATGAAGCATTAGCGATCACCTCCAGCCATCTGCCTGTCCCCTCCCTGGCAGCTTTTATTAGCCATGAAGGGCAAGGGTCAAGAGCGCACAAAGTCGCCCGCACGCTGCCCAGGATCTTGTCCACATCCTCAGGCCGCACCAACCAAAAAGAATCCAACACAACGGGACCAGATGGTACCAGAGGCAGGTCTGCCGGAACTGCCAAAACTCTGGAGTCCAAGTCAGCACGGATGCGAGCAACTTCATCTGCAAAGTGACAGGCAAACCGATCACAAAGAGCTGTAGATGACTCCTCCCCCATTGTCTGGGGGGATGTGTGGAGCAAGGTTTTTACCACACGAAACAGCTCTGTTTGTCTGCACTGAGCAGACGCAATGGAGGCAGAGAAAAAGCATTTCTTCGCTGCCCCCCCCCCACGGAGTAGTCCCTAAAATGGGCTCTAGCCCGTGTTCGGTCAGATTCATGATGACTCTTCCTCCAGCGTCGTTCCAGCCATCACGCGAGTTGCTTCATCGCCCTAAGCTCTGAGGAAAACCAAGGAGCAGATCGGGCTCCACCAAGCCGGAGAGGGCGTTTAGGAGCAACCGTGTCAACAGCCCGGGCCATCTCTCCATTCCAGAGATCAACCAGGGCCTCGACAGGGTCACGAGCTCTGGACACTGGAAACTCCCCGAGGGCTGTCTGGAATCCAAGCAGATCCATAAGCCTCCGGGGGCGGACCATCTTAATCGGCCCACCACCCCTGCAGAGGGCAGACGAAGCATTCAAACTAAACCCCACCAGATGATGAGCTGTCCATGACAAGCATGACTTTTTCACAGCTGCCGCACATTGAGTCAACACTTTCAACGAGCTGTCCACCACAACCCCAAGATCCCTCTCCTGGTCCGTCATCGACAGCTCGATCCCATCAACATATACTTGAAGTTGGGGTTTTTCGTCCCAATGTGCATCACTTTACACTTGCTAAAACTGAACCGCATTTGCCATTTTGTTGCCCACTCCCCCTGTTTGGAGAGATCCTTTTGGAGCTGCTCACAATCCGTTTGGGATTTCACTACCCAGAAGAGTTTGGTATCATCTGCAAATTTGGCCACATCGCTGCATACCCCTGCTTCTAGATCATTTATGAATAAATTAAAAAGCACCGGTCTCAGTACAGATCCCTGGGGGACCCCTCTTCTTACTTCCCTTCATTGTGAAAACTCTCCATTTATACCTACCCTCTGTTTCCTGTCTTCAACCAGTTAGCAATCCACACATGTACTTGTCCCTTTATCCCATGACAGCTAACTTTCCTCAGGAGTCTTTGATGAGGACCTTTGTCAGAAGATTTTTGTAAGTCCAGGTAGACTATGTCAACTGGATCACCTTGATCCACACACTCGTTGACACTCTCAAAGAAATCCAAAGGGTTGGTGAGGCAAGATTTACCTTTGCGGAAGCCATGCTGGCTCACTCCCAGCAGGGCCTGTTCTTCTAGGTGCTTTACAATTTTATCCTTGAGGATGCTTTCCATCAATTTGCCTGGAACGGACGTTAGGCTAACTGGCCTGTAATTTCCCGGATCGCCACTGGATCCCTTCTTGAAAATCGGTGTTACATTTGCTACTCTCCAGTCCTCTGGTACAGAGCCCGATTTCAGGGATAAGTTAAATATTTTGGCAAAGAGGTCAGCAATTTCACATTTGAGTTCTTTGAGGACTCTTGGATGGATGTCATCTGGCCCTGGTGATTTGTTAGCTTTCAGTTTTTCCAGACAGTTTAGAACATCATCCCTTCTATCTGACTCAGCTCTCTAGCCTCCATCCCTAAAAAGCCTGGTTCTGGAGTAGGTATATGCTCAGTATCCTCTGCCGTGAAGACAGATGCAAAGAACTCATTCAGCTTCTCTGCAACCTCCATATCCTCCTTAATAATCCCTTTCACCCCCTCATTGTCTAAAGGTCCAACTGCCTCACTGGCAAGTTTCCTGCTTCTGATGTACTTAAAGACGTTTTTGTTATTCCCCTTGATACTTTTGGCTAAATGTTCCTCAAACTCTCTTTTTACCTCCCTTATTGTCATCTTGCATTTCTTTTGCCAGAGTTTGTGTTCCTTTCTGTTCTCTTCGTTTGGACAGGTCTTCCAATTTTGGAAGGAAGTCTTCCCTTTTATGGCTTCCTTGACGGTACCCGTTAGCCATGCTGGCATCCTACTGGACTTAGTGGTACCTTTCCTCCTTTTCGGTATACAATCTAACTGGACTTCTAGTATGGTGGTTTTGAGTAAAATCCATGCACTCTGGAGCGAAGTGACTCTCCTGATTTCCCCCCTCAGCTTTCTTTTCACCATACTCCTCATTTTGGAGAAGTTTCCTCTTCTGAAATTCAAAATATCTGTGTTAGACATCCTTGGTGATTATTATTATTATTATTATTATTATTAATTGATTATTATTATTATTAAGGAGGATATGGAGGTTGCAGAGAAACTGAATGAGTTCTTTGCATCTGTCTTCACTGCAGAGGATACTGAGCATATATCTGTTCCTGAACCAGGCTTTTTAGGGAATGAGGCTAGAGAGCTGAGTCAGATAAAAGTGACAAGGGATGATGTTCTAAACTGTCTGGAAAAACTGAAAGCTAACAAATCATCAGGGCAGGATGGCATCCATCCAAGAGTCCTCAAAGAACTCAAATGTGAAATTGCCGACCTCCTTGCTAAAATATATAACTTATCCCTGAAATCAGGCTCTGTACCAGAGGACTGGAGAGTGGCAAATGTAACACTGATTTTCAAAAAGTGATCCAGGGGAGATCCGGGAAATTACAGGCCAGTTAGCCTAACGTCCGTTCCAGGAAAATTGATGGAAAGCATCCTCAAGGATAAAATTGTAAAGCACCTAGAAGAACAGGCCCTGCTGGGAGTGAGCCAGCATGGCTTCCGCAAAGGTAAATCTTGCCTCACCAACCTTTTGGACTTCTTTGAGAGTGTCAACAAGTGTGTGGATCAAGGTGATCCAGTTGACATAGTCTACCTGGACTTCCAAAAAGCTTTTGACAAAGTTCCTCATCAAAGACTCCTGAGGAAAGTTAGCTATCATGGGATAAAGGGACAAGTACATGTGTGGATTGCTAACTGGTTGAAAGACAGGAAACAGAGGGTAGGTATAAATGGAGAGTTTTCACAATGGAGGGAAGTAAGAAGTGGGGTCCTACATTGGGACGAAAAACCCCAACTTCAAGTATATGCTGATGGGATCCGAGCTGTCGGTGACGGACCAGGAGAGGGATCTTGGGGTTGTGGTTGACAGCTCGTTGAAAGTGTCGACTCAATGTGCGGCAGCTCAATGGCTCCCAATGGCATCTTGTGGGCCACTGTGTGAAACAGGATGCTGGACTAGATGGGCCTTGGGCCTGATCCAGCAGGGATGTTCTTATGTTCTTATTGATGGCACTGTGGTCACTGTTCCCTAAAGGGTCGATGACACTGACATCACTCACCAGATCCGGGTTTCACTCAGAATTAGATCCAAGGTCGCCTTCCCTCTGGTCGGTTCCATGACCAACTGTTCTATGGCACAGTCATTTAGCATATCTAGAAATCTGACCTCTTTGTCATGACTTGAATGTGAATTTACCCAGTCTATGTGTGGGTAGTTGAAATCACCCATGATTACAGCCCTGCCTCTCCTTGACACCTCCCTGATTTCCTGCTGCAACTCCCAGTCACTGTCGGCATTTTGATCCGGAGGGCGATAGCACGTCCCCAGTAGCACGTTTCCTTTCCGGCCTTGTATTGTCACCCACAGGGTTTCTGTGGAGGACTCCAGTCCACTTAGGTTTTCTAGCTTGTTAGATTCTATCCCTTATTTAACATACAGTGCTACCCCTCCTCCAAGGCGCCCCTCCCTGTCCTTTCTATAGAGTTTATACCCAGGGATAACAGTGTCCCACTGGTTCTCACTGTTCCACCATGTTTCTGTTATGCCCACTATGTCTATTTCTGCGTTAGCAACCAAGCACTCCAGCTCACCCATCTTGGCTCGGAGGCTTCTCGCATTGGCATACAAGCACCTATACACTGAATCTCTCCCCGGATGTATGCTATTCTTTTGACTCTTTGACCTGCTGGCACAGGCTCCCGTCTCTGCTCTTTATGTGGTTCTGCTCTGTCCCCTACTGTTTTATTTGAATTCTTTGCAGCCTCACACTTTAAAGGATGGCTTTTGCCAAACGGGATACTGCCCAGCTCCCATCAGCTGTTCCCCAGGTGTCATTTTAAAAGCTGCTCTGCAACCTTTTTGATTTTAAGAGCCAGCAGTCTGGTTCCATCTTGGTTCAAGTGCAGCCCGTCCCTTTTGTACAGGCCTTGCTTGCCCCAAAATGTGTCCCAGTGCCTAACAAATCTAAACCCCTCCTCCCGGCACCAACGTCTCATCCACGCATTGAAACCCCTCAGCTCTGCCTGTCTCACTGTACTTGCGCGTGGAACAGGTAGCATTTCTGAGAATGCTACCTTGTGGGTCCTGGACTTCAAAATGCTACCTATCAGCCTAAATTTGGCTTCCAGGACCTCCCGACTGCATTTCCCCACATCGTTGGTGCCAGCGTGCACCACGACAGCTGTCTCCTCCTCAGCACTGCCTAGGAGCCTGTCTAGACACTGTGTGATGTCCGCAACCTTCGCACCAGGCAAGCAAGTCACCATGCGGTCAACACATGGGTCACAAACCCATCTCTCTATCCCTCTAATGATCAAATCACCCACTGCAAGGAGGCCCCCACCCCACAGAGGAGTATCCCCTGTGCGAGAGGATATGGGCTCATCATCCACGGAAGGGGTCCCTTCTAAAGGAGCATTTCCCTCTTCCTCAGACCGATGTCCTCCTTGCCCAAGACCTTCATTCTCCCTGACAGCAGAGGAGCTACCAGCCCTGGAGTGGGATGCCTCTATCACATCCCTGAAGGTCTCGTTCACATGCCTCTCTGTCTCCCTGAGCTTCTCCAGATCCGCCACCTTGGTCTCAAGGGAACGGATTTGTTTCCGGAGAGCCAGGAGCTCCTTGCACCGAGCACACACCCATGACTTCTGCCCATGGGGCAAATAGTCGCACATGTGGCACTCTGTGCAATACACTGGGAAGTGCCCCTTCCCCTGCTGACCTTCTATCTTCATACTGTTTTAGTTAGCTCTTTACAGTATTTAGGGAGCTTATTGTCCGTTTATTACATAGTTTTTTTGGACAGGTCTCAGCTGTAATGGTCAACTATTTAACTGTCCAAAGAGTCTTTCCCAAGAATATGAGGGATACGAGGGAGGGCTACGTACTTACATTCTCTTCTCCACCAGGCTCCTTGTGATCTCTGTGATCGCAGGGGCTTGTTCCAGGCTCCCTCGCACACTTCCCGCCAAACTCCTGCAAAACTCCTTCATCCTGTTCGCTATGCTCTGTTCGCTATGTTCTCTGGCCTTCACCTCATATGTAGAGTAGCCTTCCAACTGTCACACAGGATGTGAGTCACAGGAAAGGAATGTGGGCCTATCCCAGCCCTAGCTGACTCCACCCCCACCACTGAGTAAACACTGCCTTTAGGTAACCCTAAGAACTCCTAGCCCTGTGATATCTTAACCCTCAGAAGTAACCCTAACAAGTAACACAGAGAGAGATAGAGAGACTAAGACCTACCCCTGAAAGAGAAACAGCCCCTGCAAAACTCCCCTCTGCCTTTTAGTTTGTTTGAAGGGGAAAAGGCTAGATGTTTAGAAAGGCTTCCTCACCTTCTCAGCTGTGTCTGCTCTTCCCAGAGTAGCCTTCCAACATAGATCATGGCTATGGTCATGTCAGACGCATTCAGATGTGCAACCAGTACTCAATGGGCCGCAACACCTTCCTGTGTAGGGGGCAGAGCACTGAATGCTGCCCCCTTGTGGGCACCCTCCTTTTCTATGTTCCTTCTTTTTAACAAGTGAAGGCAGGTGAGCATCTTGTTGCTATACAGGAACCCCAATCATCTACTGCCTGAGGCAACTGCCTCTCCTTGCCTCATGGAAAGGCTGTGCATCCTCTGCTATTTCTGCAAACATCATGAACGGGCTCTCTGCCATTCACAAGCACTCCAGCGGAAAGAGGTTAATAACACCAGCGGACATGCCCTGAGGCCGGACTATGCATTATATTAAGCCAGGGGGTCTCTAGTTCAGGTCCCCAGACATTGCTGGACTGCAACTCCCATTATTTCCAAGAACAAAGGCCTGTGCTTGGGAATGATGGGAGTTGCAGCCTGCAATGTCAGCGGACCCAAGTTTTAGAACACCACCTGTGCTATAGCATTGGAGAACATTTTGTTCAGCCATTGTGGCTGAGGAGGGTGATGGGAGTTGTAGCCCAACAACATATGGTGACCTAAGTCTGAGAACCTTTGGCATTAAGCCCCTCTTTAAGATTGATTGTTTGATTAAGTGCCGTCAAGTCGGTGTGGACTCTTAGTGACCACATAGCAGGGTGGCAAGAACCTCAGGGGTATACTCGTGAGTCAAATGGGCCGTAACCCAAAATTTGGCTTTTAAAAAGCCAAATCCGGCAACAGAGCCACATAGATAGAGTCTCTCCAGGATGATGATCTGGCTTCAACTTGGCCTTTCAGGTCTCTCAGTGGTGCATTCCTTGTTGTCGTAATGGAGTCCATCCACCTTGCAGCTGGTCGTCCTCTTCTCTTTCCTGCAACTTTCCCCAGCATTATAGACTTCTCAGGGGAGCTGGGTCTTCACATATTGTGTCCCAGGTATGATAGTTTGAGCCTGGTCATTTGTGCCTCGAGTGAAAATTCTGGATTGGTTTGTTCTATGCTCCATTTGTTTGTTTTCCTGGTTGTCCGTAATATCTTCAAAAGCCTTCTTCAACATCAAAGTTCAAAAGCGTCAATGCTTTTCTATCTCACTTCTTCAAAGTCCAGCTTCCGCATCCATAGAGTGTCATGGGAAAAACCATTGTCCGAACTATTGAAATCTTTGTAGGTATAGACCAGGGATTCTCAAACTTGGGTCCTCAGGTGTTATTGGACTACAACTCCCATAATCCCCAGCCTCAGTGGCCTTTGGTTGGGGATTATGGGAGTTGAAGTCCAATAACATCTGGGGACCCAACTTTGAGAATCACTGGTATAGACACATGACATCACAGCATCTAAATATCCTGTCCAAGGCCTTCATTGCAACCCTACCAAGTGTAGTCTGTGGCGTATTTCTTGACTGCTGGATCCTTTACGGTTGATGGTCGATCCTAAAAGGCAGAAGCTATCCACCACTTCAGTGTCTTCATTGTCAATTCTGAGGCTGGTTGCTGTGCCTGTTGTCAATAGTCTAGTCTTCTTTACATTTAGTCGTAGTCCCATTTTTTCACTGTGCTTCTTGACTTTCATTACTGGAGCCTGCCGATCATCCACATTCTCAGCTATCAGAGTGGTGTCATCAGCGTAGCGCAGGTTATTGATGTTTCTCCCTCCAACTTTAAAACCACATTCATCTTCTTCCAGTCCAGTTTGTCTCAGTATATGTTCAGCATATAAGTTAAATAAATACGGCAAAAGTACACAGCCTTGTCTTACTCCTCTGCCGATCTGGAACCAGTCTGTTTATCTTTAAGAGTTAAGCTTAAAAGCGGATGCCTCTTTTATTCACAAAAAGTAAGCTGTGTATGTCAGGAGAGATGCAGATCAGGGCCATGGGCTGTGGGGAGGGGTTAGCATTTCCCCACTCTGTCACTTCCCTGCCAAAAAATACCTTACTAAAACAGCAGCTGGCCCCTATTTGCAGCAAGGAGTACAGGGAGAAGAGGGTCGCATGTGGGGAAACCTGCAGAAATGCTGCTTCCCCATCTGTTGCTTCAGAACAGCATCTTGGCTTGCTTAGAAGTCTGCAGAAGTATTGGCACACAGCATCATGGCTCTGTAATGCTGCCCGTCATGTACGTATGTATGTATGTATTTTGATTTATATACTGCCCTCCCAAAAATGGCTCAGGACAGTTCGCAACAGAATAAACGCAATTAGAACCCGTTTACAATTAAAATCAAAACTATAAAAACAGAATAAAAACAATTAAACATTCTAACAGTTTAAAACCCTGGAAAACCAGGGCAAACATTTAAAACAATTTAAAATATTTTACAATAATTTAAAAACCCTGGAAGGCCAGGCCAAACAGATAGGTCTTAAGAGCTCTCCTGAAAGACAGTAATTAACTCTAATTATGGATTTCTGCCGGGAGTGTATTCCACAGCCCAGAAACTGCTACAGAGAAGGCCCACCTCTGAGTCACCACCAGACAAACTGGTGGTAACTGGAGACAGATCTCCTCAGATGACCTTAATGTGTGGTGGGGATCATGCAGAAGAAGACGCTCTCTAAGATAACTCGGACCTAAGCCAGTGTAACTGCTTCAAAACAAGCATAAAATGGTCTCTCCGAGTTGCCCCAGAGACCAATCAGGCTGCCGCATTTTGAACTAACTGAAGTTTCCAAACTACATACAAAGGCAGCCCCATGTAGAGCACATTGCAGTAGTTGAACCTGGAGGTTACCAGCTGATGCACCACTGTTTTACTGCTTGTTTTATTGTATCATAGTTTATCTTAATTTCCCCCACCCCGCTTTTTCCCATTTTGTAAGCTGCTTTGAATCCCCTTGGTGGAAACTTTTAGCAGGAGAAAATAAAATATTTTCAATAAATAAATAAAGTGGAGTTGGCCCTGGTAGTCTGATCTCTTTCCAAGGGCTCATTGCTATTTGTTGACATCACTTGGTGTAAAGCAGATGAAACGCAGCAGAGGGCACTGCAAGATCTTCAATGAGCACTATTCCATGCACTAGCTCCAACTTTATGCTTGTCTTTAAAACTATTCCCTTTTACTCCTTGGAGTGTTACTGCTGCCTTCACCTGAACCTACACCCTTTTCTTGTTCAGCTCTCAGCCATGCCTCTTCTCCAGGAAGCTGGAGAGTCTTGGTGTTACCCTGAATGGGTCTCCTTAAAGGTTTCTGTGCAAATAGAGTAATCTCCTGCAAAGGAGTCTGCTCACTGGACCTCTGAATGAGTTACTGGTCTGGTCTTGCCTCCTTCCAGTCAACTGCTGCTGGGAACAGGGGGTTGGATCATTGATTTGATCCTGCTGAGATAGGCTTAGCCATTGCCTCCCTGCATGAGTCTGCTATGGGCTTTGAGTGAGCAGGTACATCTAGGAGTGTGCACCAGGGAGGATGGGCCATTCTAGCCTGGAGAAGAAAAAACCGAGGGGGACATGAAAGTGTTCTTGGAATAGACTTGTTCTCTGATAGCCTTCAGCAGGAATAGATCAAATGGGCTTAAGTTACAGGAGGGTAGATTTTGGTTGGCCATCAGGAGATATTTCTTAACAGCGAGAGCAGTTCAGCTACGGAAGCAATAACCTAGAGGGGGTGTTGGGTTCTCCCTCACTCAAGGTCTTCACGCAGAGGCTAGACAGCCATCTGTTGGGACTGTTTTAGCTCAGGACTTTCTACATCAAGCAGGGGATGGACTAGATGGCCTCTGAGACTCCGCTTACAATCCTCATCTTATACACTCTAAAAAGTGAACACCTTTCGGCTGAAGCCATTAAACACTCATTTGATTTTAATTTGCCAAAAAATGTCTCCCCTCTCAGACATTTGAGGAACCTTTCTAGTCAATATCAGCTTCAAATTTCAGCTGCTGAAAACTTTAGCTGCATGGCAGAGGGCAGGGGGACATCTTTCAAAGCGGAACTTGTGAAAACATGACCTTGTTGGTGTGGTTACATGGCCAAATAATCACCCAGGGCTGTGAAACAATCGCTTCCTCTCAGTCCTGAGGAGGAAGGGGAAGAGGGAGAAAACGTTACAAGAGAAAAGATAGATTAGCAACCCCAGACAGGAGGTGGGGAGGGCTGTGGAAGAGCAAGAATTTGGGGATGGGTGGGAGATCCTCCTTCCTCCTATTGTCTTTTCTTTTCTTTCACAGGCCTCTCATGCGTCACTCCTGCCCTAAAAAAAAGAAAAAGCCCTCTCCATCCGAGGCCATTTCCTTCCTCTGTTCCAGTCAGCAATCACTGAAGCAGCAGCGACATGAACACACCACCACTCACAGCGCCTGAGTCTCAGACTTGGAGTCACCTTCGGCAGGAACATCGCTCTCGATCAAAACCACCCACTGGCCGACCTAGTCCCAACCTCAGATAGGCCTTGGGTGGTCTGGCAAGGCCTTGTTTCTGCGAGCAACCCGGCTATGGGAAGCCGGTCAGAATATATTTTTCATTGGGATGGCCTGAGAGAAAGGCTGAGTTGATGAGATTCCCAGATCAGCTAGAGAAACAGGTGTCGGTAGGACCCAACTTTCTGAGAAAACCATGCTCAGGAAGTTTCTGGAACCTGTTTGAGGCATGACATTTCTCCCACCCAACAGAAGTCCCAGATTTAGGCACAAGCGAAGTAAGCTACACCTTAGGACCTCACCTTTTATGAGGGGCCTCTCTGAATACAAAGAAAGACTGCAGTTCCAAGTTTTACAGAGTGTATTTTCATTTAAAGGCTTTTCCAGTGCAAAAAGGCTTATTGGAAGGTAACTGTGTTTGCTCGATTATTTGTTTTTTGTTGAATCTTTGCCTTTGCCATGTAAAAACAAAGCTTTATTATTTCTGTTTTCATCATCCTTCTTTTGCTAAAATTTCGTTTTTATAATGCTATGGAGCCTTTTAACCTTGGCATCGCTTAGGGCCTCAACATGTCATAATCTGGCCCTATCCACCAAGATTGTGAGGGATGCATGTTCCTGAATTCCTCTTTTGTTGAAACTCATAGGAGACTGCATGTTTCTGGACCACTCTTGCTCCCTGGCATGCAGAAGGCCCCAGTTCAGTCCTCAGTGTAGAATCCAGAGGAAAGAGTTGTGTCATGCAAAGACAAGGCAGTGGAGTAGAATCGGGAATACTGAACTTGATATTTACAGAGAGGCAAGGGCAGCAGGGAAGTGACTTGCCTAGGGAGCAAGAGGTTGCCAGTTCGAATCCCTGCTGGTGTGTTTCCCAGACTATAGGGGAAACACCTATATCGGGCAGCAGCAATATAGGAAGGTGCTGAAACGCATCATCTCATACTGCCTGGAAAATGGCAATGGTAACCCCCTCCTGTATTCTACCAAAGACAACCACAAGGCTCTGTGGTCGCCAGGCGTCGACACCAACTTGATGGCACAACAACAACAAGGGCAGTCTGCTTTCAGTGCTCTTGCTGCTGGCTGTTTGTTTGCCTCTACACCAGGACTGGACTAAAAGTAAAAAAAGCACCATTCAAAAGCTTGCCTGGAACAAGGAATGGGTTAACCAAAAGAGCACACCCACCATCTCCAGGTAGGGCGGAGAGAAGTCCTTGTTTGAAGTCCTGGGGGACTGCTGCCCAGTCACTGTAGACAGTACAGAACCAGTCAGACGAATGGTGTGACTCAGGAGAAACTGAAAGCAGTTTCCTATACTACGACGACGACGACTACTACTACTACAAATTTCTCCAAATATTTCTATACCGCTTTGCCACAGAAGTTCTCAAAGCACAGTTTTACATAGAAAAATAAATACATAAATAAGATGTCTCCCTGTTCTCGAAGGGCTCACCATCTAAAAGAAACATAAGGCAGTCACCAGCAACAGCCATGAGTATGTTCTGCATGATACAGGCAGGCAGGCTGCTAATGATTCGTGCAGAGATGCAAGGAGTGCCTCTCTCTGAGGGCAGATCATGGTTCTTTCTCATCTCTTCAGGGGATGCGATTGGCTTATCACCCCATGTAAAGATATAGGAGAACTTGACATGGGAGTCCCTGCTCTGTGCCTACCTCCTGCAAATAAATCTCCTAAGGGCATAAGCACAATAAGTCTCTTCTGATTTACAGGAGGTATTTGCAGGAGGAGCAGGGACTCACACAGAAGCACAGCGGCGGTGGCAGCCTCCTCTATGGGTGGTTTATTCAGGGTTTCCTAAACAATGCAACCCGAAACACTATTTGCCCTATTATGTGAGGTGCTGTATTTTGTTCTGTTCTGGTGCGTACATTTTATTTATTGTCTTTTTAACAATCCCGAGGTGTAAGCCACTTTTTGACCCATTTGCATCTTTTGCAGCAAAGTATCTTTTAGACATCTTTTAAAGCCAAATGCTTAGCATGTTTACTCAGGAGTAAGACCCGCTGTGTTCAGTAGGACTCTCTAGGAAATGTTTCAAATTGCAGCCTTAATAGGTATCTCAGGGTACATTAGCAATTCTCTTGTGGCACACGGGTTGGGTTGTGAACGGCTGCTTGAAAACCGGCCAGAACTGGAGATGCAATTGCAATTTGACCAGCGGAGGCCATGAGTGTAAGCATCCTGCCAAGACACTGTGACACGCCACCACTTCCGCTCTCTCTTTCCTGCCTCCTTTTTCTGATGGAGTTTTCGGGCTTCCTTCCAAAGCCAGGCTAAACTGCGCATAAATTAAGCTGCTGATGGTGCTCCAGATTGACTTGATCAATATTGTGATTTGGCAATCAGATGGCACGCTTCCTCGCTTGGCAATCTCAACAAAATCAAAACAACTCCTGGCACTCAGCAGCAAAATTGCTGGCATCTTTCAGGCATAATGATCTGCAGTGTAACCCTTCTCCTGTCCCTGAAGTGCCATTGCGGGCAGGAAGGAGGGGAGGGGAATTAGGCATGGCTTCTCAGGGGGGTATGGTGGTGTAAAATGAGCAGCTTCCCTTCCTGTATACCAGGCAGAGCTGAATGGAGAAAGAATGGAGAGGATGACCCTCTTTCAGGGCGAGAGGAGCAGTGTTCCCTCTAAGAGGGATTCCCAGACATTGACTACAACTCCCATAATCCTCAAGCAAAAGCCATTGAAGCTGAGGATTCTGGGAGTTGTAATTAACAACATCTGGGAATCCCCGTTAGAGGGAACACTGGAGTGGAGCTTCATCATCTGCAACAGGGATCCTCAATGCTGGGCCCCCAGATGTTCTTGGACTTCAACTCCCATAATCCCCAGCCCCAGCGGCCTTTGGTTGGGGATTATGGGAGTTGAAGTCCAATAACATCTGGGGGCCCAATGTTGAGGATCCCTGAGGACTAGTTAACAAAGCATTTCTTGGAGCAGAGAAAAGCACAAGGGCAGGGATAGGCAACCTGTGGAGTGGGTGCCAAAAGCAGCACGCAAAACGATTCTGAGCCACACTCACACCTCTAGAGCAGGGTTTCTTAACCTTGGGCCCCCAGATGTTGTTGGACTACAACTCCCACTATCCTCAGCCACAAAGGCCATGTCTGGGGACTTTGGGAGTTGTAGTCCAACAACATCTGGGGGCCCAAGGTTAAGAAACCCTGCTCTAGGAAGACCAGCTGCTACGATGCCCGCTGCCTGCCTCTGGCTGGCATGTATCAGGCAGCAGACATCTAGGACTGGCGGAGAAGTCGGTCTCTCTGCCTGTGCCAGCTGATTGGCTCTCTCTTTTGAAAAAGCAAGCGTGTGCTGTGCGCCGAATGTCAGCCGCAGGAGCAGATCTTGATAGAGTTACAGGCTTCCCACTTCCCCGAGTGGTGAGAAGTGTCAAGGGCAGCACCACTCTGCAAGTTTGATTGAGTGAGATGTCACTGGGGACTTATGGCAGATTTGTCAGCTTTTCTTACAAATATACCAAAAAAAGCAGAGATGGTGACAAACAGGAGGCAGTCTTACATGGCAGCGGTTCAGAGACTTCATACAAGATCTCCGGAGTCTTCAGTTAACACTCTGCTCTTTTTCTGTTCTCTGTCTATTCCAAGTTGCTCTTTCTTATACACGCGCGCACACACACACACACACACACACACACACACACACACACACATCTGTCCCTTCCCCTTTATTTGTTTATTTATCAATCAAATTTGTACACCGCCCCAAACTTTCGTCTCTGGGTGGTTAACAATAGCATAAAACAGTAACATATATACAAAAACTTAAAACAATTTAAAAATCACCTACAAATTAAAACCTTAAAATTTTAAAGAACGGAAAAAGCTTGGGTGAAGAGGTGGGTTTTCAAATGCTTTCTAAAAATTGTCAGAGATGGGGAGGATCGTATCTCAGTAGGGAGCGCATTCCACAGTCTTGAGGCAGCAACCGAGAAAGCCCGTCCCGTGTGGCCACAAGCCAAGCTGGCGGCAACTGAAGACAGATCTTTCCGGACGACCTCAATGGGTGGTGGGGATCATACTGAAGAAGACGTTCTCTTAGATACCCAGGGCCTAAGCCATTTAGGGCTTTATAAGTTATAACCAGCACTTTGTAATTTGCCCGGAAACCTACTGGCAGCCAGTGTAACTCTATCAACAAAGGAGTGACGTGCTCTCCGAGATGACCCAGAGACCAACCTGGCCACCGCATTAATTGAAAGTCAGGCATCACTTTCTCCAAGTGGCAAGTAGTAACTTAGATGTTTGTACTTGCATATGCAAATTATCCAAGTTTATGATCAAAGGCCGCTGCACTTGTGGTCAGTGGGAAACAGAGTTAGATAATGAACTGCCACACTGGGCAGGGGGTGGTGTTTCTCAACTTTGGGTCCCCAGATCTTGCTGGGTTACAACTTCCCAGTCATGGTGGCTGACTGGCTGGGGATGATGGGTGTTGTAGTCCAACAACAGCTCCAAGTTTGAGGATTCTTGTTGTGCACCGTAACCTGAACAAAGCTCATGACTTCTTTAAATTGAATGTCAACCTAGTTTATAGACGTCAGTGCTCAAGGAGGAAAAACTGGGAATTTGGGGGAAGGCGCGCACACACACGAGTCATGAGGGCTAGAAACATCGTTTTAGGAAATGGAAGCCAATTAAAAAACAAAACAATAGCAAAACCAGAGACAGGGCTGAGTTTTAAATAGATGTACGGAGCAAAACACTAACCCCCCTGTCAGTAGCATGCACTTGGCGCCAGACCATCTTTCTGGGCTGGACTTCAGGAAATCATTGGCAACTTTTTCATCAGTTTGGTGAACAGCCAGTCCTTCTGGCCAAAGGACAATATTGCAGCTGCACTGGCAGGAACGGAGCGGAAGAAAGGGATTGGGGAATCCAATCCTGCGGGAGCAAGAGATCACTAGGCAAAACTTGGGCCTCTCAGGGGCCAGGGTGGGAGTAGGAAAGAGATGTGCGTAATGGAGGTGTGAATCCTAGTGGATAAATTTAGTCTGGACACACAAACCACTCTAGGCTGCCAAGACAACAGGACATTGGTTTTTCAAAAAACAAACAAAACAGAATTATGCCATTCCTAATAAAAATATACTTTGGGCTTGGCTGTCATGAATTCTTTCCAAATGATTATCAAAGGAAAGTGGATGTTTATCAACAGCCCAGTATAACAGTGGTGATGTGAAGTTAATGCAGCTGGAACTGCAAATTATCAGGGAGTATCTATGGTGGAGACACAAAGTACTGGACGGCACCCAAAGTTCACCCAGACCACACAATGAGGTTTGCTTCACAGATGGAGAAAAGCATCTGTGGATGTTGCTTCCATGTGAGAATTTGCATGAAGACGAACAGCCCTGCTGGATCAGGCCCAAGGCCTATCCAGTCCAGCATCCTCTTTCACACAGTGGCCCACGAGATGCCTCTGAGAAGCCCACAGGCAAGAGGTGAGGGGGATATGCCCTCTCTCCTGCTGTTGCTCCCCTGCAACTGGTATTTAGAGGCATCTTGCCTCTGAGGCTGGAGGTGGCCTAGAGCCACCAGACTATCTGCCATTGATAGATCTGCCCACCATGAATCTGTCTAAGCACCTTTTAAAGCCATCTAAGCTAGTGGCCATCACCTCATCCCATGGCAAAGAATTCCATAGATTAAGGAAAAAGTACTTTCATACTTTGTGCCAGGCAAGTCGGGCTTCCTTTCGACCCTTGCTTTCAACCTTTCCATAGATTAAGGGGAAAGTTCCATGGATTAAGGAAAATGTATTTCCTTTTGTTGGCCCTAAATTTCCTGGCCATCCATTTCATGGGATGACCCCTGGTGTTCCAGTTCTGTGGGGGGGGGGGATTCTCTCTCTCCATTCTCACTACCCCTTGCATATTTTTTATAAACCTCTCCCATGTCTCCCCATGGTTGCCTCTTTTCCAAATCTTACAGGTAGATCATCAAATCTGATATTCTATGCGTTCAATTTATTCACTCAGAGAAGGCTCAGCCAATTGTAGCTGCTCGGCGCATGTATATGAAAAAACTTACACCTGTGTAGGACAGCCACATGTCATTAGATTCTCACAGCTTCCTACAAGGTTGTCATGATCTCCGTCTGGGAACTTTGCCACGTATGAAGCCATGGCAGAGATGGGAGTTATTTCTTCATTGCAAACTTCTATATGCTGCTTATCAATACAAATATTTCCAGGGCTGCTTACAGCATTGCATGTTAGGCCTGTGCACAGCTCAAAATGACGGGTTTTGATCCAGACTGGCAGAGAGATTGTCGGGAGAGGCCATGGCAGCCCCTCTCAATGGTCATGTCAGCTCTGTTGGATCAGGACCATTCTGAACTCCAGCCTGTCTGTCAGATACCCTGCCTTGCCCTCCTTCACCTGAGACCTGGGTGGACAGCTGCCTCCCTTCCTCTTTGACCTGGAGAAATATTGGCTTTGCCACTTTGCAGCTGCTCAGGCACCATGCAGGACAGCTTTTCTTCTCAGACCCTGAGTGGCCCTGAGTAGCACTGACACAACTGCACAGCCCTATTGAGGGTACCCGAAGTCCTAAGACACCGTGAGCCGGGTCTCACAGTCAGTGAGACCCGGTTTGTAAGGGTAAGCGGGGAGAGCGGGCTTAGCCCTCTCTCCCTGCACACGAGCAGACAGTCTGTTCTGGGCGGCCAAACCAGCCGCCCACATGACTGCCGGCTCTGTAACGGAGCCAGCAGGTGCTGGGGGGAGCAGGGGCCAATTGGCCCCCAGAAGCTCCAGCATGCCCTGTGCAAGCGCGCAGGGCATGCTGGAGAGACCCCAGAAGCCCGGAGATGGCTTCTTGCTTCCTCTCCGGGGTCTACTCATGAGTAGCCACGGCACAGCTACTCATGATCAGAAAAACCGGGTTTGCAGAGCACTCACTCTGCAAACCCTTTTTAAGGGGAGGGGTACTTAGGCGGGTTAACCGCCAGGAGGCAACCAGGCTCCCCTAGCCCGATTCCGGCTGATCATGGGAATAGCCTCTGTGTCTTAAGTTGCAACCTCTTGCCTGGGAATCTATTTTCCCCAGGAATCAATGTTATAAATGAGGGTTTGGTCCTTGAACCAAGGCCAAGTGCCCTGTTTTCTTCTGCTACTGTCAAAGCTAATAGTGTGTCGGTCAATCACAGAAAAGCTGCCATGCAGCAGAGGATTTGATGGTAAAGAGTCAGGAGATGCTCCTCCTTGCCACCCAACTCTCTTGCTGGCTCATTTGCACTCTTCTGTGGAAGGAAAGGAGACAATGGGACAGCTCACCTCTATCTCATAGGAGGCTGCCTCCTACCGAGGTCCATCTAGCTCAGTATTGTCTCCACAGACTGGCAGCGGCTTCTCCAAGGTTGCAGGCAGGAATCTCCCTCAGCCCAATCTTGGAGATGCTGCCGGGGAGGGAACTTGGAACCTTCTGCATGCAAACATGGAGATGCTCTTCCCAGAGTGGCCCCATCCCCTCAGGGGAATGTCTTCCAGTGCTCAAACATGTCACCTCCCCTTCAAATGCAAACAAGGGCAGACCCTGTTTAGCAAAGGGGACAGTTCATGCTGGCTACCACATCTCCTCCTCCTCCATCCGTTGGGCAGGGAAGGAAGGAGGGTGGGCAGGCAGTGGCGTGTGAGCCGGGGAACGGGCCAGGCTCTTTCCCTCTCACTGTTACAGCACAGCAGGAGGAGGAGGAGGAGTGGAAGTAGCAGCAGATGCATCTTGGACAGGTGAGGCAGCCAGTGCCTCCACAGCATCAGTTCAGCACCCACTAGGGCTGCCAGTCTTTGCTGGGCAGACCCGACCAGGGGCCATACCTCTGGCTCAACGCCACCATTTTCAGCAAGTGGAGATATGTGGCCCGTGTGCATTGCCCACTTCAGTTTCCCTCCATATCTGGGGCTGGGGGAACCTCACGCTCCACTTTGTGTGAACCCAGCCTGCAATTCCAGGAGCTCAGCTCCCACATCATACTCCGAACATTCAGAAATGCAAGCAGTGGAAGATACTCCGCCTGCTCCCTCACGGCTGGGAGCAAAGGTACAGAAAGATGTCTCCCGCCCCCTGCCTTTGGGAGGGCACAAAGCTTCAGAGGGCCAAATTGTTTGGTCCAGTTTGCTTTGTTTTGGTCCCAACCAGGCAACACTTCTGTTTGGACCACAAGCAGGCCAAAACCAAATAGCCTCCCCTCCTCCACAAAGCTTCCCACAGCCCTGCTTAGCAAAACAATTCCATCTTGATGCCATCCCATTGAATAAATATTTGAAATGACTAGAAGAACAGATAAATTCTACCATTAGTGATCTGAACAGGGCATTTCCTGGTTTTTCAAATCCTGCCCTTTGTATTTTGTTTGTAACAACCCTTCTTTAAATCTTTCTTTTCAAAACTGTTGAAAATCATAAACATTTTCCTAAAGAAATAGTTATCCTTGTATTCATTTTAATGAGTGGCACTGCAACAACAACAACAACAACAAATATTTATATACTGCTTTTCAACAAACGTTTTCAAAGTGTTTTACATAGAGAAATAATAAATAAATAAGATGCTAGCAAAAGAGCTCTACATTCTTCTATATGAGATAGATGTTGACTAGCCTAAAGGGTCTGAACCAGTTCCCAAACAACTGAATCAGACAGAGAGAAAATACTGAAGAAACTGAACTGGAATTGATTGCAAATTTTTAATGGTTCAACTCACTGGGCAGTTTTTGCCGAAAACCATGGAATCCTCGCTCTTGCCCTGTGGCCTTTTGACACATTATTATTATTATTACATTTATATCCCGCTCTTCCTCCACGGAGCTCAGAGTGGTGTACTACATACTTGAATTTCTCCTCACAACAAACCTGTGAAGTAGGTTAGGCTGAGAGAGAAGTGACTGGCCCAGAGTCACCCAGCAAGTCTCATGGCTGAATGGAGATTTGAACTAGGGTCTCCCTGGTCCTAGTCCAGCACTCTAACCACTACACCACGCTGGCCCTCATATTATTAGTTCCAACCTCCCAACATCAAATTGGAGACTATAACTCTGAGCAGGATATAAATGTAAATAAGTGTAAAAATACTTGTATTTCAAAAACTGATAGCAGAATGTAGGATGTTTTTCTCCTTGAAGTTTAGATTATCTGCATACATCTTTATTCTACCCCACATGTCACAGTGGAATAAATCAAATCACATCTCTATTGTCCCTTGATGCGTGGAGGTGGGAGCTACCCATGGTGGATAAAAAATGTCCATTAATTGTGCAGGCCATGAAATCCCTCTCTTATGAAATGATGATTGAGGTTTCTACTTTCAGAAGCAATGAGGAAGAACACAATAAAAAATCAGACTTTTGACAAGGGGGAGGGAACCCCGTGGTTTTGTGTGTGTGTGTGTGTGTGTCTGTGTGTGTGTGTGTCTGTGTGTGTGTGTGTGATAGAGAAAGCTCTATCAACGCACCCCTCTGATAAGTAAGACGTCATTAATCCATCAACGGCAGGGAGATGCATCCGCGTGCCAGTTGGGTCACAGATGAAAGAACAGCCTGCCTGCGTCTCTTTCTCAATGCATTAACAAATAAGGCCCCCGGATCAGTCACGCTAATGCAGGCAATAATGAAGCCCTGAGACCGATTACAGCATAAATCAATTTTTTAAATGGATTTGGTCCCCCTCCTTGAAATGTCAGGAGAGACGAACATCTTTCCTTTGCTGCCCTCACTAGCAGCTGCTTTATATCAGAACCTCTGCCCTATTTCTGCCACACAGAGGGGGCACGCAGACACAACTGAACGAGCATTGTGCCTAGCACTTGTAACCGGACCCGTGGAACAGCCCCAAACTGTCCCTAATCAATATATCAAATGCAAGCAGAAAACTGTCAGTCTGAGCTTTACTAGTTGGCTCCCCATCTGGAAAGAACCCAAACACACAGTGATGCTTCTCTTTGATATTGGCCTGGATGATTGTCTCTTTGCTTTGTCAAAGAATGCAGCAGGATTAGCCGCTGTGTGCAGCCAAAGATCTTGCCTCAAAATCTCACGGATGATTTATTGAAATCGTACTCAGGAGCCATAAGGGTTAATATCTCATTTTTTCTAAAACATGGATGCTTAGATTCTCAAGAATCGAAGGAATTCAAGATGCATCATGCTGGAAAACTGCACAAACCATGTTATGATCATGGTAATAACAGTGGGCCGGCTCTGATGAATATGGTCTCCATTGACTCCATGCGATTATGTCGGAGTCATGCTGTGAACATGCCCACCCTGACATCACTAAAGGGTGTGTTGATGTATTCCTGGCATGTCCTGTAGTTGTGAGTGACAGGTGATTGTCGGAATTGCCCCTCAAGGGGCAATCGTTTGTGGGGATGATTGCCCTTTGAGGGGCAATTCCAACAATCATCCCCAGGGGCGTAACTATAATAGGGCAAGGTGAGACAGTTGTCTGGGGGCCCACTGCCTTGGGGGGGGGGCCAGAGGCAAGTCACATGACTGACTCCCCCAGCTGTGCACCCGCCCAGGCTTCCTTCAGTTTGTATTCATCCTCCGAAATTGATGTGAGTATTAAGACCTGGAGCTACCAGAACAGCAAGTCTTTCTCTAGTACCATTAAATGACTTGCACTGTCGTCCACAATTTACAAAACCTTTTAAAAATTAATTTAGGATTACTATGCTTTTGTTACCACTATTCAGCCTCATTTAAGATTTCTTTACTTCATGAGCTGAGGTTCAGTGAGGGGGGGCCCATTTTAAAATCTTGTCTCTGGGCCCACTCCAACCTTGCTACGCCTCTGATCATCCCTCACACCTGATTACAGGATGTGCAAAGAACACATCAGCACGTCCTTTGGTGACATTGGGGTGAGCGTGTTCACAGCACTGACCTAGTGTTATTGTGTGTAGGGAGCTGGTGGGGGCCATGCTAATCTGAACTGGCCCTGAGCCTCTGATTCTCCATTATGTCTGTCTGTCTGTCTGTCTCTCTCTCTCTCTCTCTCTCTCACACACACACACACCCCCCTCTGGCACTCCTTTACTTGATCTCCTTTCAAATTCCTCCTTAAAACCTACCTTTCCCACTAAGCTTTTGGCATCACATCAGCCTTTACGATGATTATACAAATAGTCAAGATGAACATTTAAGAATTTTAATCCTACAAGTTGTGGTCTTCTTATAGCTATTTTTCCTGTTTATTGTAGGTTTATTGCTGTTTGGGGTTGTTTAATACTGCTTTTATCTGCTGTTTTATTGGGCTTTGAAGATGCTTTTAAATAGTTATGAAGTGTTTTATAAATCTTTTTCTAAACTGCTATGGCTACCTTAGCTGGGAGGTAGTGTTAAAAAAAGAAATCTTTTAAACAAACACATGAATTAATGCTCATAATTTTTAAAAAAAATCAAAATGATTTGTGAATGTACATCTTGTACATAGGAAACTGCCTTGAATTGCATCGGACCATTGGTATTGTCCTTTCCAGGAATTCCCAACTGTGGGTCCCCAGATATGGTTGGACTAACCCTAGCTGGCCACAATGGCAAAAGGCTGGGAACCCCTTATTCCGACCACCAGCAGCTCTCCAATGTCCTGGGCCAACAGTTCCCCATCACCTCCCTCTTGTGTTTTCAAAATCATTTGTTTTTCAGAAACATATAATTATAAATATAATTGCTCATTTCTTGATTCTTTTTTTTTAGCTAGAGATTGGACATGAGACTTTCTGCATGCCAAGCATATTCTCTACCACTAGTCTATATGGCCCCATCCTGATTTATTTTTTTAAATCTCCCATTTGCGAGAACTCATCTGGGAATTGACCACATTTGACAGCAATAGGATTTAAGCTCTCCAAGGGCAGGGGGAGGGAAGGTTGGTTCAGATTAAGTGTATGATCTGCAAAAGCTTTTGCACAGGTTCCAAGCACCATCTTACTCCCCGTACACATGCTGCTGCAGGCTTCTGCACAACATCCTAACACAATCTTATCCTCTGTATAATTGCAATACATGTATCCTCTGTATACATGTTTCAAGTTCCCTCCCTGGTTTCTCCATGATAGGGCTGAGAGAGATTCCTGCCTGCAACCTTGGAGAAGGGAGAAGCCACTGCCAGTCTGTGAAGACAAAACTGAGCTAGATAGATCAATGGTCTGACTCAGTATATGGCAGATTCCTATGTTCCTAAGGGCTTTGTGAGATTTTTGCAGCAGCACCAGTTGGTCAGTCCCTGCATTCAGAGAAGGACTCACTACTTTTCTGGCAGCTGGGGAAAGGGGTGAGTTCTTCTCAGAATGCAATAGCTGACTACCAGGTGGAGCTGCAAAAATTGCAAGAGGTCCCTGTTCAGAGGGGAAGATCCCTGCTAACTGACCAAAGAGGCACCTTTTAAATTGGTGGAATATATATTATTATTATTATTATTATTATTACATTTATATCCTGCTCTTCCTCCAAGGAGCCCAGAGTGGTGTACTACATACTTAAGTTTCTCTTTCACAACTGTGAAGTAGGTTAGGCTGAGAGAGAAGTGACGGGCCCAGAGTCACCCAGCTAGTCTCATGGCTGAATGGGGATTTGAACTCGGGCCTCCCCGGTCCTAGTCCAGCACTCTAACCACTACACCACAGTGGCTCTATAGGAACATAGGAAGCTGCTATATACCAAGTCAGACCATTGGTCCATCCAGCTCAGTATTGTCTCTATACAGACTGGCAGCGGCTTCTCCAAGGTTGCAGGCAGGAATCTCTCTCAGCCCTACCTTGGAGATGCCAGAGAGGGAACTTGGAACCTAGATGCTCTTCCCAGAGTGGCTCCATCCCCATAGATACTCTTATATTTAGCAAGGGGAGAGCACATGGTCCTTTTGAGCCCCAGCCCTGAATTTTTCCAGTGGCTTTTGCTTCTCTTTAGATTGTGAGCCCCTTTGGGGAGAAGGAATCGTCTTGTTTGTTGTTGGTTCATCTGTTCAATGTAAACTGCTTTGAGAACTTTTACTGAAAAGCAGTATGCAAATACTAATTAGTAGGAATAGTAGATCACACCAGGATGGAGTGTGGAAGCCAGCAGGAGCCTCTGTACGGTAAGTAAGATTGTGCTTGGAACTTGTGGAAAAGCTTTGCAGATCCCATACTTGATTGCCTTCTGGAAACCCCCCAGGTCTGGGGCAGAGACTTTCCCCCAGTCTGGCCACCTGGGATGCCAGTGATTGAACCAGGGGTTGTTTCGATGCAGTGCATGGATTCTGCCACTGAGTTCTCGCCCCCTCCCTATATAGCCTGACTTTAAAACGAACCAGTGTTGCTCTCTTGGGTTGGAAGCTGAAGTGGGTGCTTTTCCACAACGATGAAAGACCCCCTATTTTTCAGCCTTGCCCTTTATTTCTCACATCAGTGTTATAGCTTAAAAGTGTGGCACAGCTGAGCGCACACAGGAGCAGTTAATTCATTTATTTCTCGCTCCTGCCGCAAAGACGCTCCAGTGGGAAATGAAGGTTACACCCGTAGCTGCAGGCAAGGATGAGCAGGAAAATCACACCAGACCTGCCACCGATCATCATGGTCTCCTATGCACACACCACACTTTTCTGCTCAAAGAAGCCTGTCCAATATTCCATAAATGCTTGAAGCCATTTTGTTGCAGGTGAGTGAAGCAAGTGACGACGGCAATTCCCATTCCTAGTGTTAAATGTTGATTTCTGCTTTCACTTTTCTACACTGTCAGTCTATATCCTCCGCATATTTCGATGGCAGGAGTGCCAAGGGAGCGTTCGCACAGACCTGCTGAATCAGATCAGAGCTCCATCAAAGCCCCACCCTGATGCACTCAGAAGTTTCACCAGAAGCATGCTGGCATTCCGACCACAGGAAGAATCTCTCCACAAGGACAGCGTTTGTCTCTTCAGCCATGGACAGCAAGGGGTGGCGCTTCTGGGCATGTCAATGTGGGGCTTCAGGGAGCTTCTCATAGACAAGTGCAGCGCCCTGAATTCTTAGGACACCTGTCCTGAACAAGGCTCTAGTCAGACCCCAATACTGAGCAAGATGGCCCCATGGTCTGAGTCAGTGGGAGGCAACCTCCTATGCTCCTAAGGACGCTGCTGCCAATTTGCAGCAGCGGATGTCCGTGGCCTGCTGCCTCTGAGCATGGATGATCCACTGAGCTTTTTGTGGCTAATATCCATTGCTAGCCCTCTCTTCCTCCATGGATTTTTCTAATCCTCTTTTAAAGCCATTGAAGCTAAGTGGAGGGGGGCGGGCACATCTTGTGGCAGATCATTCTGTACACGAATTATGCATGACGTGAAGAAGCCCTTCCTTTTTCTCCCAATTCACTTCCCAATCCATTTCACAGGATCACCCTGAGCCCTAATCTTATGAGAGTAAGAGAGGGATCCATCTCGCTGCGTCCACTTTCTCCGCACTGTGCACAAACCTATCAGTCTCTATCATGTGTTTTAACCGTTGAGGTGCTCCAGATGACCCCCGAGTGAGATAGGACGCAATCTCTTTTCCTCCTGCCTCACTTTGTGCCTGAGTAGAGGATCTGGGCTACCCAATTCAGGAGCAGATGAGTCAGGAGGCCTCCCGGTAGCCCAGACGACTCTCCTAGGTAGCTTGTGTCGTGAGAATGGGCTATATGAGAGAGGGTCCCCCCTCCCCTGCATTCCTCCCATCCCCTTCTTTAGATTCCTAGCTCCCTGCGAGCCTGAATGCTGATGTTCCAGGGTCTTCTTTCTCAGGAAGCTGCCTGTCTTTTCTGAGACTGGAAACGGAGACTCCTGCCTGCCACGCAGGAGAAGGGCGGCTGGAGGCATGCCTGTTGGAGTTGAGATTACCTGTTTGTGAGTTACGTTCATCGCAGGAGCAAAAACTAATTATTCGGTTCACTTGCTCTGCCTTTCCTGCAGAGGCAAAGGCTTAGACAATTACTTTGTGAAATCCAAGGGTCTTGAAATGCCAAAGGAGGAAGGAGAGTGGGCCTGCTCTACAGTGCTGCCGCCTGTTTCTTAGATGTCTCATATTATCTAAATAGGAGTGTTCTCTCCAGGGGGAGAACCCCACATCACAGGGGTGGTCTTCAGCCACAGATGCTTGGTACTCACCTTTCTCCTTCAAGGAGGACCAGACCATCCACGAGACAGACCTAGGATGGTCTAGTGGTGGTCTATTGGTCATCTAGGGCATGGATTCTCAACATTGGGTCCCCAGATGTTATTGGACTTCAACTCCCATAATCCCCAGGCCCAGTGGCCTTTGTTTGGGGATTATGGGAGTTGAAGTCCAATAACATCTGGGGACCCAACATTGAGAATCCCAGATCTAGGGCACCAATTCTTGAGGGGTGCCCAAACAGTGCCCCAATAGAGCCCTGCCAATCATTCTTTCTCTCCCTCTTGTATTGCACCCCTGAAGTACTGCACGCTCGTGTAAGAATGTCAGATCTAAACCTGTACCTTGTTCCCCAAAGGGCTTGCACGTTCTGCACCCCAAAAAGACACGGCCTTCTTTGCTCACTGCACCTCAGCCCCCAATAAACGACTGGCCTCCTAAGCTGCACTCCCTCCCTGGAAGATGAATGGCCTGCCTCAACATTCATTTCCAAGAAGAAAAGGACTCGGACTGTACTTCCAGATTAGCAGCAGCACCTTTTCATGTCTGAAACCACTGGAGGTTTTAGAGTTCGGCCCCATAATAGACTGGAAACTTAGACCAGAGTAGGTTAATCATTCGGTTGTCATTCGAGTGGGCCAGTCATTCAACCCAGCAAATGAGCAGGCTGTGTGCAGACTCATGCGCCAAAGTCAAACTTCACCTAGGCTACTAAAAGTACTTGGGCTCTTCAAGTAGTACCTTCTTCCTATGCTCCTTAGCCACCACACCATTTTGGCTTGTACAGCCCAGACCTATAACCCTATTGGGTCCCCAGTGGATGTCGTCTCTCCATCCTTGGGCTTAGTGCACATGGACACAATCACACACACACCTACCTTTCCTCCACACCGTGCTCTCTTCCCTTCTCTCTCTCCACGGGTCTCATCTCCCTCCTGGCCTCCCTCCCTCCCTCCCCTGTACCTTTCTCTCTTCCCAGGTAAAGCTCAAAGTAATCATATCTAAGCCAGGCTGACTGGGTCTATCTATCCTACTCTGGAGCTTGAGCCATGATTTGAACCCTGTTCCAACAGGCTAGGTCTTTTTCCTGAGTAAAAACCTTACACTTTGCAATAGACACAGGTTCTCTGTGAGAGCCAAGCCTACCTTACAAGGCTGTTGTGAAGATTACCAAGATAATGTTGGTCATGCTAATATTGGTCATGATCCCCACTGCCTTCAGGAGCGGTCCGTCTGCAGTTGCCACTGGCTCGTCTGGTGGCTACTCAAGGACAGGCCTTCTCTGCTGCTGCCCTGAGGTTTTGGAATGCACTCCCTATTGAAATAAGAACCTCCCCTTCTCTGCCAATTTTTAAAAATCTTTAAAGACACACCTGTTCACCCAGGTTTTTAATTAAATACTGTTTTAATAGTTTTAACATTGTTTTAAAACATAGTTTTAAATTTTTAAAAATTTTTTTAATGTTTTAATTTTCTGCAGTCATTTATTTTAACTAATGTTTTAATTTTTTGTTGTCATTTATTGTGTTCTGTTGTAAACCCCCTAGAGACATAAGTTTGGGGCGGTATAAAAGTATGTGGTGTGGGTGTTTTTGCCATTTATTTCTGCTATAAATCAATAAATATTTGTGTGGGGTTTTGAACACTCCTCAACTTTAAAAGAGGGGTTCTCCGCCATAGGTCCTCAGGCGGCGTTGGACTACAGGTCCCATCATCCTTAGCCACCACAGGTGGCTGGAGAAGATGGGAGTTGCAGACCAACAACTTCTGGGTACCCGAGGTTGAGAACCCCTGCTTTATAGATACGCAAAGTATTGTTTTCTGCCAATTCTTTCTACAACTTCCATATATATAAAAATCCTCCCCATCCATAACCATAGAAAAATGCAGCTCTGAATGGAAAGTGATTAATCAAGTCTCACTCTCAGTAGTTAAGGTGACAATGGAGACCCGGAGGGATGCGTAAAACTGCAGCAGCCTCTTGTGAAGCCAAACGTCACCCCAGCCCTTTGCTGTTCACTCTTTGGGGTCATTTCAGTCCTGGGACAGCAATCCCTTCTTGGCCCACGGAAGCCATCGACGTGGAATGCATCTCCCAAGCCAATGTGTCAGAGCTTCGGCTGAGTGCTGACCTTTTGCGTCCTCTTCCCCTCCAAATTAGTGCTCCCTCCCCACCCTGAACGGAGGTGCTTAAAGTCAATTGCTTTTTGGCAACATACATGAGATGCTGCTAATCAAACAGGGCAGGTGTTGAAAGGGAAAGGAAGGGCCGGGACAGACGTAATCACTTAAGGATGTCAGCTGGTCAGGCTCTTTGATAAGGACCTCGCTGGGCTGCTCACAGGACCATTTCCTAGAATTTAATCTCTAGAGCGGGCCTGCTGTGAGGAGGGGAGCCAGTTTATTGAGAGACCAACAGTGGGAGAACTAAAACGTGTTCTGATGGAAAGCCGGTTCACACCATCCTGTCTATCCCTTGAGTTCTCTACATCTGATTACTTTACAATAGCTTCGTTCTTGCTACACTGGACACACATACGGTCTGTGTAAGGTGCACACATGGACAGTTTCACACATATTATGTTTAACAACAGTACACACAATCTAGTGGCCCCTCAACTTTGGAACACCCTCCCAGAAGAGCTTCGCCATGCTCCCACCCTCAGTGTTTTTTAAAAACCAATTAAAGACAAATCTTTTTTAGCGAGGCTTTGAAATGTTTTATCTGCTGCTTATATCTGGTAGGTTTGTTGTTGTTGTTGTTGTTGTTGTTGTTTTTCGCGTTTAGCTTTTAACTAGATTGGGACTTTTACATGTGGCCTTAGCTTGCTGTTTTAACTTGCTTAAATTTTTTATTACTCTAGACCAGGCCTGCTCAACTTCGGCCCTCCTGCAGATGTTGGCCTACAATTCCCATAATTCCTGGCTATTGGCTGCTGTGGCTGAGAATTATGGGAGTTGTAGTCCAAAAACAGCTGGGGGGCCTAAGTTGAGCAGGCCTGCTCTAGACTGTGTCTGTTTTATTCATATTGTGAGCCGCCCTGAGCAGTAGGGCCTAGTCCTCATGCTGACTTCTAAAAATTAGTGCATGCACACCTCCAAGGGCACCCCCTTCCCTCCAGCAAGGCACTTCCCAGCCAGTGAAGGCACTGCTCGCCAGCTGGGAAGGTGATGAGCAGCACTCCAAGGTTTCAAACTGGCTGCACCTCCTGCCCCAGTGTCAGCACATTGAGACGTGGGGCATGGCTGGCCCTGGAGTACAGCCACACCACCCATCGCTTGCCCCTCTCCCAGTCAGCAAGCCATTCCTTCGCCAGCTGGGCACCCAACCACCCTCTGACCCGACATGTAGAGTCAGGACTGGCCCTCCCGTGAAGCAAGGGAGGGCTATGGGTAGCGAACCGGCAGGTTTGGGGCCAGTTCTCAGGGGTAGGAGGCAGGCAGCCCACCTAACAGTGGCCATTCGTTCCTCGGACTCCATCACGGCTTTTAGAAAGCTTGTAAGGACTTGGCTTTTTACCCAGGCTTTTACATAATCGTTTTTACTGCTGCTTCTGTGTGTTTTTATCTGTTGTATTGTTTTTATGCCTGTTTTTATATGTTTTTATACTTTTTAGCTTGATGTTTTTATTGTCTTTTTATTGTATGTTTTAACTTTTGTAAACCGCCTTGGGGTTGTCTTTTAACGAAAGGCGGTATATAAATGCAGAAATAAATAAATAAATAACACCCCCCCCCCCCCGGTGTGAATAGGCTGCAGTGGAAGGCAGGCAAAAGAAGGAATTGGAAGTGTGTTTTTAATAGGAAAAGCTGAGATGGTGTAGGAAGGAAGGAAGGAAGTCGGCATCATTTTCTGCTCTGCTTCAGGCAGCCAAATGGTGTCTTGTGGTTTTAATTGTTTTAACTGATTTTAGTGTTTGATTGTGATTTTTATGAAGTTTTATTGTATTTTAATTTTGATAAAGTGCCCTGAGATGAGTTTTATGAAAGACAGTATAGAAATCGAACTATAAATACATTACAATAAAATGAGATGGGCCAGCACTGCATATGGACTCAGATGAAAACATGTACACTTATACATAATGTGTGAATGCACACATTCTTGTCCATGTTTTGGCCATCCTCTCTCCCAGTTCCTGGTGATCACCTATCTCCTTAGCCAGGCAAAACATACCCAGCTCCTTCAACTGTGCCTCATAGGACTTGGTCTCTACCTGCTCCTATTTCCATGGAAAGCTTCGCAGCAATGATTCCTGTCTTTCTAATTTAAAGAATTTTGTTTTTCTTACACAATAAGAACATTTTGTACACCGCCTAGAGATGTACCTATCAGGCAGCATAAAAATATGACAGAGATATAGACAGACAGAATAAGTTACATTAAAATAAAATAACGGGCCATTTCTATAAGCGAGAGCACTCAAACTCAAATCAGTATTAGGGTTTTAGCAATGAAAAAAACCCAGAGACCATATCAACAGCCTCTGCATTCAGAAATAAGCAAGTATGAAGTCAGTCAATCCCTTCACCCACTAACACCATTTAATCAGTAGATAAATAAGTGTTTGCAAACTGTTGGTCCTAAAGCAGAATATGTTGCACCAAATAATTTGCAATGAAAAAAGGCTGATGTTAATTAACACGTTGAAGGCGTGCACGAGGGGAGTAGCTGAGGACAAATGAAAATTGCGGCAGAGATGACCTTGCCAGTGACCTCAGCATGTTCACATTGATTAGAGTATTTGATAAGCGATTGACTTTCTGGCCTGGACTATTGTAGATCCCATCATCAGAGTTCTGTTACATGCTGTGGTGGAATTCTTATCAGGTTAATAATTAATTGGTGTCACTAAGGAAGTTAAAAATCCAATATCATGCAATCCCCCCACTCTCGTTAAAAAAAAGCATCACTGACACAATGGAAAATATACACATTCTAATGTATGTTGAGGAACTTTAATTGGCTTTTTTGAGTGTCTTAGAACAAACATAATTTATAATTTATGATCCCAAATATTCCTTAAAATAAGGGAAGCAATGTGTTATCCTTTGAGTTATTGATTGATTGAGTGCTGTCAATTCGGTGTCGACTCTTAGTGACCACATAGATAGATTCTCTCCAGGATGATCAGCCTTCAACTTGGCCTTTTAAGTTCTCTCAGTGGCGCATTCATTGCTGTTGACAACGAGTCCATCCATCTTGCTGCTGGTTGTCCTCATCTTCTCTTTCCTGCAACTTTCCCCAACATTATGGACTTCTCAAGGGAGCTGGGTCTTTGCATAATGTGTCTGAAATATGATAGTTAGAGCCTGGTTATTTGTGCCTTGAGTGAACATTCTGGATTGATTTGTTCTATGATCCATTTGTTTGTTTTCCTGGCTGTCCATGGTATCCTCAAAAGTCTTCTCCAGCACCAAAGTTCAAAAGTGTCAATACTTTTTCTATCTTGCTTCTTCAAAGTCCAGCTTTCACATCCATAGAGTGTCATGGGAAAAACCATTGTCCAAATGATTCTAATCTTTGTAGGTGTAGACCTGTCACGGCATCTAAATATCCTTTCCAAGGCCTCCATTGCAACCCTACCAAGTGCTAGTCTGTGGTGTATTTCTTGACTGCTGGATCCTTTACTGTTGATGGTCGATCCTAAAAGGCAGAAGCTATGCATCACTTCAATGCCTTCATTGTCAGTTCTGAGGCCGGTTGCTGTACCCATTGTCATTGGTTTAGTCTTCTTTACATTTAGTCGTAGTCCCATTTTTTCATTGTACTCATTGACTTTCATTACTAGAGCTCGCAGATCATCCGCGTTCTCAGCTATCAGAGTGGTATCATCAGCGTAGTGCAGGTTATTGATGTTTCTTCCTCCAAGTTTAAAACCACACTCGTCTTCTTCAATCCAGCTTCTCTCAGTATATGTTCAGTATATACGTTGAATAAATAATGAGAAAGTAGACAGCCTTGTCTTACTCCTTTGCCGATCTGGAACCAGTTTGTTTCACCATGTTCTGTCTGGACAGTGGCTTCCTGTCTTGTGTATAGATTTCTCCTGAGAACAATTCTGAAAAGGAAAATGAGGATGTACCATGAGTATTTACTTGAATAGACGATACCCTTGCATTTAAGATGACCCCCACATTAAAACAAAACAAAACAGGAAAAGTCCAAAAGGAAGAGGACTCTGAATTTAAGATGACCTCCCAAACGTCTAACAGCAAATAACTTGGATTCAGGAAAATACTAAATATTTCGTCTTGGATTCAGGTAAATACTGTAGAAGGGCTGTTGTTAACTATTGGCTATTGTTTTGGTGCAGGAAGGACACAGAAGGATCTATGGGCCTGATCCAGAGATACACACCCGTGGGTGTTTTCCCAGATACCCAACAGATGTTTGACATTGCCCTTCTTCTTTGCTAAACTTCTTTATCACCAGAGAACATAAGAACATAAGAACAGCCCTGCTGGATCAGGCCCAAGGCCCATCTAGTCCAGCATCCTGTTTTGCACAGTGGCCCACCAGATGCCTCTGGAAGCCACAGACAGGAGTTGAGGGCGTGCCCTCTCACCTGCCATTTCTCCCCTGCAACTGGTACTCAGAGGCATCCTGCCTTTGAGGCTGGAGGTGGCCCACAGCCCTCCGACTAGTAGCCATTGATAGACCTCTGCTCCATGAAGTCATCCAAACCCCTCTTAAAGCCATCCAGGTTGTTGGCTGTCACCACACCCTGTGGCAGAGAGTTTCACAAGTGGATCACGCGTTGTGTGAAAAAGTACTTCCGTTTGTTGGTCCTAGACCTCCTGGCAATCAATTTCATGGAGTGACCCCTGGTTCTAGTGTTGTGTGAGAGGGAAAAGAATTTCTCTCTCTCCACTTTCTCCACACCATGCATTATTTTATAGACTTCTATCATGTCTCCCCGCAGTCGTCTATTTTCTAAACTAAAAAGCCCCAGGTGTTATAGTCTTGCCTCATAAGAAAGGTTATGTAGGCCCCTGATCATCTTGGTTGCCCTCTTCTGTACCTTCTCCAGTTCTACAATGTCCTTTTTAAGATGTGGTGACCAGAACTGTACGCATTACTCCAAGTGTGGTCGCACCATAGTTTTGTATAAGGGCATTATAATGTTAGCCGTTTTATTTTCAATCCCCTTTCTAATGGTCCCTAGCATTGAATTTGCCTTTTTCACAGCTGCCGCACATTGAGTCAACACTTTCAACGAGCTGTCCGCCACGACCCCAAGATCCCTCTCCTGGTCCGTCACCGACAGCTCGGATCCCATCAGCATATACTTGAAGTTGGGGGTTTTCATCCCAATGTGCATCACTTTACATTTGCTAACATTGAACTGCATTTGCCATTTTGTCGCCCACTCCCCCAGTTTGGAGAGATCCTTTTGGAGCTCCTCACAATCTGTTTGGGATTTCACTACCCAGAAGAGTTTGATATCATCTGCAAATTTGGCCACCTCACTGCTTACCCCTGCTTCTAGATCATTTATGAATAAGTTAAAAATCACCAGCCCCAGTACAGATCCCTGGGGGACCCCACTTCTTACTTCCCTCCATTGTGAAAACTCTTCATTTATACCTACCCTCTGTTTCCTGTCTTTCAACCAGTTAGCAATCCACACATATACTTGTCCCCTTATCCCATGACCGATAAGTTTCCTCAGGAGTCTTTGATGAGGAACTTTGTCAAAAGCTTTTTGGAAGTCCAGGTAGACTATGTCAACTGGATCACCTTGATCCACACACTCGTTGACACTCTCAAAGAAGTCCAAAAGATTGGTGAGGCAAGATTTACCTTTGCGGAAGCCATGCTGGCTCACTCCCAGCAGGGCCTGTTCTTCTAGGTGCTTTACAATTTTATCCTTGAGGATGCTTTCCATCAATTTGCCTGGAACTGACATTAAACTAACCAGCCTGTAATTTCCCGGATCGACCCTGGATCCCTTCTTGAAAATCGGTGTTACATTTGCTACTCTCCATTCCTCTGGTACAGAGCCCAATTTCAGGGATAAGTTAAATATTTTAGCAAGGAGGTCGGCAATTTCACATTTGAGTTCTTTGAGGACTCTTGGATGGATGCCATCCGGCCCTGGTGATTTGTTAGCTTTCAGTTTTTCCAGACAGTTTAGAACATCATCCCTCGTCACTTCTATCTGACTCAGCTCTCTAGCCTCCATCCCTAAAAAGCCTGGTTCAGGAACAGGTATATGCTCAGTATCCTCTGCCGTGAAGACAGATGCAAAGAACTCATTCAGCTTCTCTGCAACCTCCATATCCTCCTTAATAATCCCTTTCACTCCCTCATTGTCTAATGGTCCAACCGCCTCCCTGGCAGGTTTCCTGCTTCTGATGTACTTAAAGACGTTTTTGTATTCCCCTTGATACTTTTGGCTAAATGTTCCTCAAACTCTCTTTTTGCCTCCCTTATTGTCACCTTGCATTTCTTTTGCCAGAGTTTGTGTTCCTTTCTGTTCTCTTCAATTGGACAGGCCTTCCAATTTTGGAAGGAAGTTTTCTTCCCTTTTATGGCTTCCTTGACGGTACCCGTTAGCCACGCTGGCATCCTCCTGGACTTAGTGGTACCTTTCCTCCTTTGGGGTAAACAATCTAACTGGGCTTCTAGTATTGTGGTTTTGAGTATACTCCGTGCACTCTGGAGCGAAGTGACTCTCCTGATTTCCCCCCTCAGCTTTCTTTTCACCATACTCCCCATTTTGGAGAAGTTTCCTCTTCTGAAATTCAAAATGTCTGTGTTAGACATCCCTGGTGATTATCTCCCTGCATGTATGCTGAATTTGATAGCACTGTGGTCACTGTTCCCTAAAGGGTCGATGACACTGACATCACGCACCAGGTCCTGGGTGTCACTCAGAATTAGATCCAAGGTCGCCTTCTCTCTGGTCGGTTCCATGACCAACTGTTCTAGGGCACAGTCATTTAGCATATCTAGAAATTTGCCCTCTTTGTCCTCACTTGAATGTGAATTTACCCAGTCTATGTGTGGGTAATTGAAATCACCCATAATTACAGCCCTGACTACCCTGACGCCTCCCTGATTTCCTCCTGCAACTCCCAGTCACTGTCGGCATTATGATCCGGAGGGCAATAGCACGTCACCAGTAGCACATTCCCTTTCTGGCCTTGTATTGTCACCCACAGGGTTTCTGTGAAGGACTCCAGCCCACCCAGGTTTTCTAACTTGTTAGATTCTATCCCTTCTTTAACATACAGTGCTCCAAGGCACTCCTCCCTGTCCTTTCTATAGAGTTTATATCCAAGGATAACAGTGTCCCACTGGTTCTCACTGTTCCACCATGTTTCTGTTATGCCCACTATATCTATTTCTGTGTTAGCAACCAAGCGCTCCAGCTCACCCATCTTGGCTCGGAGGTTTCTGGCATTGGCATACAAGCACCTATACACTGAATCTCTCCCCTGATGTATGCTATTCTTTTGACTCTTTGACCTGCTGGCACAGGCTCCCGTCTGCTCTTTATGTGGTTCTGCTCTGTCCCCTTCTGTTTTATCTGAATTCTTTGCAGCCTCATACTTTAAAGGATGGCTTTTGCCAAACGGGATACTGCCCAGCTCCCGTCGGCTGTTCCCCAGGTGTCATTTTAAAAGCTGCTCTGCACCTTTTTGATTTTAAGCGCCAGCAGTCTGGTTCCATCTTGGTTCAAGTGCAGCCCGTCCCTTTTGTACAGGCCTTGCTTGCCCCAAAATGTGTCCCAGTGCCTAACAAATCTAAACCCCTCCTCCGGGCACCAACGTCTCATCCACGCATTGAAACCCCTCAGCTCTGCCTGTCTCACTGTACTTGCACGTGGAACAGGTAGCATTTTTAAGAATACTACCTTGGGGGTCCTGGACTTCAAAATGATACCTATCAGCCTAAATTTGGTTTCCAGGACCTCCCGACTGCATTTCCCCACATCGTTGGTGCCGACGTGCACCACGAGAGCTGTCTCCTCCCCAGCACAGCCTAGGATCCTTTCTAGACGCTGCGTAATGTCCGCAACCTTCGCACCAGGCAGGCAGTCACCATGTGGTCAACACGTGGGTCACAAACCCATCTCTCTATCCCTCTAATGATCGAATCACCCACTACAAGGAGGCCCCCACCCCCCAGAGGAGTATCCCCTGTGCGTGAGGATATGGGCTCATCATCCACGGAAGGGGTCCCTTCTAAAGGAGCATTTTCCTCTTCCTCAGACCGATGTCCTCCTTGCCCAAGACCCTCATTCTCCCTGACAGCAGAGGAGCTACCAGCCCTGGAGTGGGATGCCTCTATCACATCCCTGAAGGTCTCGTCCACATGCCTCTCTGTCTCTCTGAGCTTCTCCAGATCCGCCACCTTGGTCTCAAGAGCATACACTGCTGTGTGAGGACTTTAATATTTCTCCTCTCACGCCTCTACTGTTCTAAGGCCTTTTAAAATTGTGGTTAGGAAGAACATAGGAGGCTGCCTTATGCCAAGTCAGACCCGTGGTCCATCTAGCTCAGTACTGTCTACACTGACCGGCAGCAGCACTCCAAGGTTGCAGGCAGGAGTCTCTCCCAGCCCTATCTAGAGATGCTGCCAGGGACTGAACCTTGGACCTTCTGCATGCAAAGCAGATGCTCCACTACTGAGCTACAGCCCCATCTCCTAAAAAGCTAGGTATGGCAGGATATTGACTCACATGGAGTCAAGCCATTGGTTCAGAAGAATATAAAGGACAGCCCTGCTGGATCAGACCCAACAAGGCCTGTCTAGTCCAGTATCCTGTTTCTCACAGTGGCCCGCCAGATGCCTCTGAGGAGCCCACAGGCAAGAGGGGAAGGCCTGCCCTCTCTCCTGCTGTTGCTCCCCTGCAACGATCCCTCTAGCTCCAAATTGGCAGCAGCTCTCCAAGATTTCAGGCAGGAGTGTTTCTCTACCTAGAGAGGCTGCCAGGGACTGAACCTGGGACCTTCTGCATGCAAAGCAGATGCTCTTCCACTGGGCTTTTGGCCCCATCCTTACCTCTTGGGCCGTCTCTCTATGGGTCCTATATTACCATATAGCACATAAAGTTTCTTTCAGATTTTAGCAGGTACCAATCACTGCTGCACCTGCAAAATCCCAAACAATCCACCACCGTTGTGCTTCTGGGCCCTCAGGAGGATGAATCCAAAGCAAGCAGCCTCAAAGGGCAGACTCTGAGGTGGTGCCACCAGCTACTTCGGGCCCGTGCCTCACTGACGCCTGTGCATGCAAACTGAAGCCTGACCGCTGCACGGCCGTTGGCTTCCAGATCCCTGCCTGCAGGCTCCTATGCCACACAAATCTATCCTGAATGTCGCCAGGTTCATTTCGTATTCCACTTGCCTCCGTTTTATTGCCAAAAATATTTATATCGGGCATAAAGAATCGTGAAGCAGTAACGGTAAGGGGAGGGGGGAAGCGATTAAATACAGACACAAGAGATCCTTCACTCTCCTGCATGAATACTTTTATGCTTCATAAAAGGATTCTCCTCCAAATACGAAGAGCAAGAGCCGGGCATGGCCAGGAGAGAGGAACAAAAGATTGCACCACACACTACAGAACAGCCTGAGCCGTAATTGACAGTGATGGAGACAGAGGGAAACAGAGCCAGGGCTGACAGGTTTTCGGGCAAATGCTTTTGGCAGTGTCAAAAAATACCTTCCATTTTTGGCAAAGTTTAGGCACTCATTGCAAATGTGTGTTCATTTACATGGCGCTAATTATTGATTGCTCTAAGTGGCACAATTGTCTGCGTCAAGGTGGGTTCTCCAGCTCAGGTCTCCAGAAGTTGTTGAACTACAATTCCCATCACCCCCCACCACAGCGGCAAAGGCTGTTGTGGCTCGAGATTATGGGAGTTGTAGACCACCACATAGGGATGATGGGAGTTGTAGTCCACCAGTATCTGGAAAGTGGGGACCAAAGGCCATTGTTGCAAGGAATGATGGGAACTGTAGTCCTACTTCATCGGTGGACCCAAGTTTGAGAATCCATGGCCTATGTTTTGACATCATGAGAGCTTTTCCTGCTGACTCTATATTAATTTCCTTTGTATCTTGCCCGTCCTTCCCTCCAAGGAGTTCAGTCCACTCCACATACATGGCTTATCCTTACAATGACCCTGTCAAGTGGGATAGGCTAAGAATTATACTGTCTGAGGAGTTTGGAGAACTTCATGGAGGAGAGGTCTATCAATGGCTACTAGTCAGAAGGCTATAGGCCACCTCCAGCCTCCAAGGCGGGATGCCTCTGAGTACCGGTTGCAGGGGAATAACAGCAGGAGAGAGGGCATGCCTTCAGCTCTTGCCTGTAGGCTTCCAGCGGCATCTGGGGGGGCCACTGTGTGAAACAGGATGCTGGACTAGATGGGCCTCCTTGGGCCTGATCCAGCAGGGCTGTTCTTAAGATCAACCAGTGAATTGCACAGCGAATCAGGGGTTTAAATTTGGGTCTCTCCGCTCCTAGTTCAAAGACTCTAACCACTACACCACACTAGCTCAAGATTTCTTTTAAGCTGTTTCTTACTGACCAAGAGATGGGTGCATCCTACCCCTTTCCATGAGCATCCGCTTACTCCCGAATTTCCCCCCCAAAATGAAGAAAGATGAAAGATAAATTGAGAGTGGGAAGAAAAAGAGGGGAGGGGGGAAGAGGGAAACTAATAAGGAATGGAAAGGAAAAATTAGAAAGAAAAAGAAAGGAAGCAAGGAAAATCGAAACACAGAGAACGGAAGAGAGCAAGGGAAGACTCCAATACACTTCTTGGGTCACATTATGAAGAATGGGGAAAATACACCAGTATTCATCTGTATTCCCCAGTATTCACCCCCCCCCCACTTTAGTAACATAAGAAGCTGCCATATACTGAGTCAAACCATTGGTCCATCTAGCTCAGTGTTGTCTACACAGACTGGCAGCGGCTTCTCCAAGGTTGCAGGCAGAAATCTCTTTGAGCCCTATCTTGGAGATGCTGCCAGGGAGGGAACTTGGAACCTTCTGCTCATCCTCTAAGGGGAATATCTTACAGTGCTCACACTTCTAGGCTCCTATTCAAATGCAACCAAGGTGGACCCTGCTTAGCTAAGGGGACAAGTCAGCTTGCTACCACAAGACCAGCTCTTTCCCCCCCACTTTTGTCTTTTTATGCTTGACGTATTTCTTTTTATGCTTGACTAACAAGCAGAAGGTTGCCGGTTCAAATCCCCGCTGCTACTATATCAGGCAGCAGCAATATAGGAAAATGCTGAAAGGCATCATCTCATACTGCACAGGAGGAGGCAATGGTGAACCCCTCCTGTATGCTACCCAAGAAAACCACAGGGCTCTGTGGGGGCCAGGAGTTGAAATCGACTTGATGGCACACTTTACTTTACTTCTTTATTAAGCCCTATAGGTTCAATGTCACATTTTTTGGTTTTTGCACTACACAAGATGTGCCTAGCTGCATGTTAGAATAAACCTTGCACAGACTCTAAGCATGATGGCTGGAGATAGGATGGAGCTAGACAGGGCATGCAGTGACACTTACCCCATGCTCTGACTTCTTTGTGTTGTCCGTTTCCCCCGCTTTCACCACCAGCAGCCAATGAGAAGCAGAGTAGGGAAAACATGTGTGGTGATGTCATCAGGATATATACATATTACGGAGGAGAAAGTGCTGGGGCTCCGTCTCCACAAGCAGCCCTTTGAATGCTGGGACAGCTAATTCCACAAAGTAATTATTGTTTCATTTGGAGCTGAAAGTGGCAGGATAGAGACTGCATTGTTTCCGTGGGCATATCCCATTATCAATCATCTCTGTGCACGGCCTGTGCAGGTTTTCAACAGGCTTTAACTATCTGCAAGATCTGTCTGACTAGCAACAACAATGGAACAAAGGGCAGGAATTTGTGTGCCACAGGAAATAACACCTCTGTCATACCAGTGCTAACACTGTCAAAACCATTTGTCAGTCTCCAGCTGCTGCTGCTGCTGCCTCTTCTCCAGTCCCACACATACCATGCCCTGAGTTAGTTATTATATGCGCTTCTGAGGGAGTCTGTGGTTTGCTCAAGTGCAAGACGGTCCATTGTTCATGAGACGACGAGCTGAGGCAGGCACCTCAGGTGGATTATTTTTCTTTTTCTTTCTTTTTATTTATTTTCACACTTCTATCCCGCTCTTCCTCCAAGGAGCACAGAGGAGTACATGGTTATTTCTATCCTCACAACAACCCTGTGTGGTAGTTTAGGCTGAGAACTGACTGGCCCAGAGTCACCCAGTGAGTTTCATGGTTGAATGGGGATTCGAACTCAGGTCTTCCCAGCCAATCCAACACTCCGACCACTACGCTGCGCTGGCTCTCTTACTGGAGAGCAAGAGGCCCATCCTCACTGCTGCCATCAGAGCAGCTCTTTTGGGACACTCTGCCCATGGCAAGCTTTGCAGGGAGGGTCTCTCCCCTTCCTCCGCCTTCCCTCTGCCCCCTGCATCACTTTCAAAGCTTGCAAGATCAGGCCTGGAAGGGAGCTGGCCCTCATCAGGGTTGTGAGGAAGGCCGCATCTGGGGCCCCTGCCTGACATGCTGCAGTCCCTTGAGCTGGGCTGTCCCAGCTTTGATTACCCAAGAAGACTCTAGCCGGAATGTCCTCCTGTTCATCACCAAGCTGTGTTCTTTCGGGCTTACCGGGGATTCCTGGCTCTGCCCCTTCACAATCCAAGCAGATATTCTTCCTCTCTCATTCTTGGCACAAGTATGACTCAATATTCCACCGCACCTTTTCATCTCTGTGAAATCTGAAACCAGGTCAGCATCAGGACCATTCACATGATCACAATTAGGGAAGGAGAAGCCTCCTAGCCTAATCTGGGAGCTCTGCATGCTCCCATTTGCCGATTGTCTGTTAAAAACAAGGATTCCAACCTCAGCAGCAGCTGGGTTGGAAGACTCCCCCACCCCCCTGCAGTTCCCCTGCCAACTGAGCAAAGAGGCATCTTCTTAAAGTGGCGATTCTCTTTACTGAGCAGGGGGAGAGCAACTGGCCCTATCCAACCCCAGCACAGCATCCCTCCAGTGGCTGTTGCTGGGGTCTGTCTTGTCTTTCTTTTTTAAGATTGTGAGCCCTTTGGGGACAGGGGGCCATTTTATTCACTCATTCATATATCTTTTGTTGGAAAGCAGTATATAAATATTCCTATCCGTACCTCATTCGGCAGCCCTCCAACTCAGCTGCAGCTCAGCACACAGCCACAGACAGCCCCTCCTACCTTCGATGCTCCCGAATTAGGAGAGGAGGCTTCTTCGCCTCCAGTTGTGATCATGTGGATTGCCCTATTGAGTATCTCCTCATTCTCTATACCTTCGTCAGCACCTCTGCTGAGAGGAGTCATCACACAAGCCCTTCTTTTTGTTTGCATCCTAAAGCCCCTTCTCCTTTCTAACATCAGCCACTAGTTACAATTTTCCTGGGCAAAAGGGACCACAATCTGCATGTGTGTTAAGAGTGAGAAATGGGATGTTTCTCCTACATTTAAAGACACTGGCTGACATCCTAATTACAGTGATTGCATCCTAATTACCAATTTCTTCTCCCCGTTAGCCATGTATGAATTTTGGGCGCCATGGCATATACAGTCTAAGCAGGCTTTATAGTTCAAGTAGCAAGGGCAGCATTGGCCATGACATTCAAGAGAGCTGGTCTGGTGGTAGCAAGCATGACTTGTCCCCTTAGCTAAGCAGGGTCCACCTTGGTTGCATATGAAAGGGAGATGATGTGTGAGCACTCTAAGATATTCCCCTCAGGGGATGGAGCTGCTCTGGGAAGAGGAGAAGGTTCCAAGTTCCCTCCCTGGCAGCATCTCCAACATAGGGCTGAGAGAGATTCCTGCCTGCAACCTTGGAGAAGCCGCTGCCAGTCTGTGTAGACAATACTGAGCTAGATGGACCGAGGGTCTGACTGACTCAGTATATGGCAGCTTCCTATGTAAGAACACTTGGATTTTGAGTGGCTCAGCTACATTTACACCCCTCCTTTTCCTGTGGCTTTTTGTACACAGTTTTTGTTGGACTTCCTGGCACAACAGGACTGCTGGGATTTCCCCCCCCCCTTTTGATTTGTCTTTTGTTTTCAGCATTCCTGATTTGGATTTAGGATGAGATTTCTTGGCAGTTTGGTCTGGGATGTCACTGTGCTACTGTACTGGCTGACAACCGCTTGCGGAAGGACGTTTCACTGGTGCAAAGCTGTTGCAGGAGATGTTTGTGTGAAGTCTGGAGCTTGCATTCATGACTAGTCTGGTGCTACCGCAAGCATGCTTGCACCTGCGCAGCAGTTAGGAATATAGGAAGCTGCCTTCTACGGAGTCTGGCCATTGGTCCATCTAGCTCAGTATTCTCCACACTGACTGGCAGTGGCTCTCCAGGGTTTCAGGCAGGAGTCTTCCCCAGATGCTACTAGGGCATGCCTGCTCAACTTTGCCCCCCCCCCCAGTTGTTTTTGTATTACAACTCCCATGATCCAATAGCCAGGGATTATAGGCCAACATCTGCAGGTGGGCCAAAGTTGAGCAGGCCCGTGCTAGGGAGTGAATCTGGGGCCTTCTGCATTCAAGCAGGCAGCTGCTCTTCCACCGAGTATTTCATTCATTCATTCATTCATTCGATTTCTATACCACCCTTCCAAAAATGGCTCAGGGCAGTTTATAGAGAGAAATAATAAAAAAATAAGATGGATCCCTGTCCCCAAAGGGCTCACAATCTAAAAAGAAACAGACACCAGCAACAGTCACTGGAGGTCCTGTGCTGGGGGTGGAGAGGGCCAGTTACTCTCCCCCTGCTCAATAAAGAGAATCGCCACGTTAAAAGGTGTCTCTTTGCCCAGTTAGCAAGGATCGCAAAGGCTCTTTGTCAAATGAGTGAGAATGGCCTCAATCCTTAAGGGAAATGTCTTACAGTGTTGATATGTGGCCTCCCATCCAAATGCAAACCAAGGTGGACCCTGATTAACAAAGGGGGCAATTCATACTTGCTAATTTAAGACCAGCTCTCCTCCCCAGTTGTGCTACCTGCAGCATAGTTTGTTTTAGAAAGAACTTTAATTCTGCAAAATCTGAATTTGAGTGCTCCCATGCAGTCCTCCCCTAGCACAACTTTGCTCATGATGCAAGCACTTTGTTAGTCAGGATGTCAGCCAGGGTTCTTTAACTTTGATGCATTGCAGATGTCCAGTTAGCAGCTGTGACCAGAAGTACTTTTGATCAGCTTTGGCTGTTCCTAGATCAGTCAGACCTGGGCACGGTTATCCATGCATTGGTTCTATCAAGACTGGATTACTTTACGTGATGGGACTGCCCATAGAGACCATTTGGAAATCTCATATAGGGCAAAATGTTGCTGCTCAAGTACTATCTGGGGCTAGATTTGATTACTATATTGTGCCAGTGCCGTATCAATTGTGCGCGCTGGCTGGCTATTTCTGGGCAAAATTAAAGGAGTTGATCATTACATTTAAATCAGGCATTCTCAGCCTTGAGTCCCTAAATGTTCTTGGACTAGTATTTCTATCATTCACAGCCACAATGACCTTTGAGCATTGTGGTGGGGAATGATGGGAGTTGTAGTCCAACATCATCCAGGGACACAAATTTGGGAACCACTGCCCTAAATGGTTTGGGATCAATTGTACTTTAAGGACCTCCAGTCTCTTTAGATCTGTTGGCGACTCCTTCAAGCGTGCTCTGCCACTATCAGAAGTCAATCTGACAACAAAATATGAGAGGACCCTTTCTGTGGTGGCACTATGTCTGTGGAACCTCCCGCCACCGGTGGCAAGAATGGTGCCTTCACTGTCAATGTTCCACCATAGGTTAACACACCACCTTTTCTGTCAAGTCTTTGTGTTTTTACTTTGTGGTTTTTTGCTTCTGTCTCGTTAACACTGGGCACTGTGTTACTGGTTTGATTTATTTTAATAGGGCTTATTTATATGTTATTGTTAGCCTCCTTGGCCATATACATATTTTGGAGGGAGAAAGTGAAATATAACCTTTTGAATATTATTCATACATTTTATTACACCTGCTAATGTTTCCTCCAACCAAGGAGGAGGACAACACATGTTTTCACGTTGCAAATATTCCTGAGAGTGTGCATATGGCCATTATGCCAGGGGATAGAGTCACCTGCCCATTTGCTGGTTTTAACACTTTTGATTTATTTCACTAATGGCTTAAGAGAGGTTGGTCTCCTCTCTGGACAAAGTGAATGCTGACAGCTCAATTTATCACATGAGCGATTCAAGAGCCCAAAGCTTCAAGTAAGCTGTTAAACAAATATCTGACCAGTTTAAGGACCATAACAGAGGGTTTAAAAACAATTCCTCTAGTTCAGTGCTGTTTAGGACACATTTTCCTTTAATAGGAATTAGAAAGAGAAGCAAAAGTTACTAATATTTTTCATTGGTGTGTTATATTGGTCTAAACATCATCATGGCCATATGGATGATGGTGGTGGTGGTCCATCTTTACTGTGTTTACCTGAATCCAAGACTAGGGCCCCCGCCCCCATGCTTTTTGATATTAGAAATCAGGAGGCTGTCATAAATTCAGAATCCTGTTCTTTTTGAGAAAATACAGGTATGACAGCTGTATTTAACCTCTACTTGTCCTACGGTATCTAGTCCAGCATCCTGTTTCACACAGTGGCCCACCAGATGCCTCTGAGAAGCCTCCAAGCAAGAGATGGGCATGCCCTCTCTCCTGCTGTTGCTGCCCTGCAACTGGTATTTGGAAGGCATCCTGCCTCTGAGACTGTAGGTAGCCTATAGCCATCAAGACTAGCAGCCATTCATGGTCCTGGGCTCCATGAATTTGTCTAAGCCCCTTAAAGCCATCCAAGCCTGTGGCAATCACCACTTCCCATGGTAGAGAATTAATTACGTGCGGTGTGCAAAAGTACTTCCTTTTGTTGGTTCTAAATTTCCTGGCAATTCATAGGAGAACGTACAATCATGTGGTTGTACATTACCCCATGTGAGCTCAAAAAGATCAACTCAATCATTAATATGGCAATCTGCCCAGAGATTATGGGAGAAGGGAGGGCCCATAGTTTAGTGGCAAGAAGATGATTCACATGTGCAAGATGCCAGGTGCAGTTGGCAGGTGATATGAAATGCTGATGTTGGGAGGGCTATAGCCCAATCATCCAGGAACCTAAGGATGGAAATACCTGTGCTAGGCCATAGGCTCATATAGCCTAATATTGCTGACTCTAGCAGGCACTGATTCTCCAGTTCCGAGAGCTTTCATATCTCCAGCTACCAGATCCTTCAACTGACAGTGCTGGGACTGAACGAGGTGACCTTGGGCACTGAACCACATGCTTACTACTGAACTCTTTTTTCTTTCATAATCTCTGACCAAGTTGGCATGTTAATGGCTGGGTTGATCTTTTTTGAACTTCTGGGGCAATGTGAAAAGGGAATCTGCATGAACTTCCAATGTGAGGGTAGCATGCATATCTTAAAATGTTTGCATTCCTCCTTCCAGTGTGGCACAATCACACAAAAAGGAAGCATGACTCACTTGCATTGTCTCTTTTTGGGACTTCCCAATAATTTGCAAATAGGACCCTCTTTCGATCAACCCATGGTACATAGATGGAACATTTTTCTCCCTTTCCCACAGCACTAAACCAGGGTCATCCCATGAAACTGATGGCCAGGAAATTTAGGACCAATGAAAGGAAGTACGTTTTCTACACAATACACAATTAACCTATGGAATTCTCTGACACAGGATGTGGTGACAGCCACCAGCCTGGATGGCTTTAAGAAGGGCTGAGACAAATTCATAGGGCACAGGTGTATCAAAGGCTACTTGCTTGAGGATTACAGGCCACCTCTCTAGCCTAAAAGGCAAGATGCCTCTGAGTACCAGCTACAGGGGAGCAACAGCAGGAGAGAGAGCATGCCTTCATTTCTTGCCTTGGGCTACCCAGAGGTATCTAGAGGGCCGCTGTGGGAAAGAGAATGCTGGACTAGACAGACCTTGAGCCTGATCCAGCAAGGCTCTCCTTCTGTTCTAACCCTGCTGCCTAAACTCTACATAGAGTGGATTTAGCGATCTACTTCCTCTCCCAAAAATTTCAGAGTTTTGCAGACTGCGTAGTGGTGTGTTTGGTGGGGGGTGGGGGATGTTGACAGGGGTCCCAAGCCTGTACCATTTTTGTGCCCAAGCTGGAAAAATCCAAACAGTGTAATACCTGTCAGGGAGAATGCAGTGCTCTCTTGCTGAAATTGCTAGTTTATACCCAAGAATATAAACTGAGTGATATTTGGCATCGCTCTAATTCTTTTCCCGTTGTCTTAATTCTTAATCATTTCCTGTGATTGGACTTGCCAGTGTTGGCAGTGGTGGCCAGTCATGTAGATATCTTGGCAAAGAGGGAGTCAGAGCAGAGCACGTGGGAATGCAGTTTTCAAAGATGGATGGGACGTGATTAAAAATGTCGATGTCCAGGCTCTTTGGCTGCGGGAAGCTCCTTCCAGACCCTGTCTAATCTCTTGCCTTCAGCAGCAGCGGCTTTAATCTTTGGAAGTTTACACTTGCAATCACAGGGACTAGAATCTTGCTCTAAGAGGAGAATTTTGGGATCTGAAGAATCTGATGCACTGAATATATCGCTGTGATGTCAATAGGTGCCCCCAGATGTCATCTGGATACATAAGGTATGGCCATTCTGACAAAGGTCCCACGCAATCCTAACTCTGGTAGAAGCCTCTCGCCCTACCTGGGCAGCTGTGCCTGCTGAGTTCACACACTTTGGAATGAACACCTGGGAAGATAAGAGCGTCCCCATCTCTGGCAGCTTTTAAAAGTTATTTAAGCGAGCCTTCAACCAACTGTAAGTTTGTTCTGTTGTAGGTATTGCTGTTTTAATTTAAATCTTTTTTTTAAAAAAAATTGTTTTAATGCTAGGTTTTTAACTGTGGTTTTATTGTTTTAGTTTTTGTAAACCACCATGGGCTGTGTGTGTGGGATGGTATAGAAATGTAATGCTGTAAATAAATTAATCCTGTGCTAATCAGCAGCTGGATCAGAGGGCTTCCTCCTACTCAGCTGTGGAATGAAGGGGAGGGGGGAGTGAACTGTGAACTGCCCTCCTAGGTTTTTGGCTTTTTGCTGCTATCTAATTTTATTGTTTACATTTTATATTCTACTCTTTCTCCAAAGAGCCCACAGCATTGTACATGATTGTGTCTCCTCACAACAACCCTGTGAGGTAGGTTAGGCTGAGAGTGACTGGTCCAGAGTCACCCAGTCAGTTTCATGGCTGAATGGGGATTTGAATTGGGATCTCTGCAGTCCTAGTCCAACACTCTAACCGCACCACCGCTTTTGAATCCATTTTTTTGGTCAACATCAATAGTACTGTATTTACCCCAAAAGAAGACAACTCTGAATTTAAGATGACACCCCCCCTTTAAAAGTGGAGATTAAACACAGGTTATATGTGCATTAACTCAAAGGAACAGGACTCTGAATTTAAGATGACCTCCTGCTTTCTAATATTAAAAAAAATTGGGGCAGGGGGAGACCTAGTCTTGGATTCAGGTAAATACAGTAGGCCTTGGACCTGATCCATCAGGGCTGTTCTTGTGTATGTTATGCACAGACATAGGGAACCTGTGCAATCTCCTTTTTGGGAAGCAGCTTCTCACATGGAAGCCTTCCACCGAGTGTCACTTGCACATCCCAAAATGTTTGCATGCAGATGATGGGAGAGTGGTAGTCCAACATGTGAGTGTGAAAACCACTGGTCAAGCTTGCCATGAGGCAGCGTCACCTGCTCAAGGGCCAGGGAAGGTGGCAGCAGGTTCTCAGGGGCACCCTCAAAGACAGGGCTGACCCCACCCAGGAGCCGCTCCTCTCCCTGCAAAGCATACGGATGGACGGAGTCAGTTCTCAAAGGCCACTGCTGTCGAATGCAAAACGTTTATCAGGCACTGAAAGGTTATTTCAGGAAGTGAGCTGAAAAGCTTCGTTATCTCACCCTTCCCACATTTGCATCACCAGGACAAGGAAGCCAACCAACTGCAGCTTCCCAGACATTCATTTGTTATACTGCAGCCACAAAGTAGGACGCAGCATTCCACTGGCAGGAGACGCTTAGGGCAGAGGCTCTCAAACTTGGGCCTCCAGGTGATGTGCTGGACTACAACTCCCTTCATCCCCTGCCACAGTGGCCACTTTTTGAAGTGACAACTCCTTTTATCGAGCAGGGGGAGAGCAACTGGCCCTCTCCATCCCCAGCACAGCATCCCTCCAGTGGCTGTCGCTGGTGTTTATCTTAGGTTTCTTCTTTGTGAGACCTTTGGGGACAGGGAGCCGTTTTTATGTATTCATTTCTATCTATGTAAACCACTCAGGGAACTTTGGTTGAAAAGTGGCATATAAATATTTGGTGTGTCTGGGGACACAGGTTTGAGAATCCCTGGCTTAGGATATTTAAAAGGCCAGATTCATTGGAACATAGGACGCTGCCATATACTGAGTCAGACTATAGGTCTATCTAGCTCAGTATCGTCTTCACAGACTGGCAGTGGCTTCTCCAAGGTTGCAGGCAGGAGTCTCTCTCAGCCCTAAATTGGAGATGCTGCCAGGGAGGGAACGTGGAACCTAGATGCTCTTCCCAGAGCAGCTCCATCCCCTAAGGGGAATATCTTACTGTGCTTGCACATCAAGTCTCCCATTCAAATGCAACCGGGGCAGACCCTACTTAGCTAAGGGGACAAGTCATGCTTGCTACCACAAGACCAGCTCTCCTCTCCCAAGTCCATTGGTGCAGCTGACCCCAAGGACTGCTACTGGGCAGCCAGCTGGTGCTTCCAGGCCAAAAACCTCATCTGGTTTTGTCTGAAAGGGTCCCTTTCAGACAAAATGAAAGTGCATGCTCTGCAAAGAATCTATGACGAGTTCTACTGGAGTAAAGCTGTGGGGATAGAAGCGTAGCTCAGCACCTTGCATGCAGAAGATCCCAGGTTCAATCCCTGGCAGCATTTCCAGGTAGGGCTGGGAAAAGCTCCTGCCTGCCACCTTGGAGAAGCCGCTGCCAGTCAGTGTAGACAATATTGAGCTAGACAGACCAATAGTCTGACTCTGTAGAAGGCAGATGTCTATGTATGGACTAAAGCTCTAGCATCCTGCTTCCCACAGTGGCAAACCAGATGCCACTGGGAAGCCCACAAGCAGCAGATGGAGACAACAGCCTTTCCCTGCCCCACCTGGCATGAGTGAACATGGTGGGGAAAGCTTCTCCTGCTTAAGAATATTAGACTCCTGGTGAAAGACCAAGGTCCATTCAAGTCCAGCATCCTGTTTCCCACAACAGCCAACCAGATGCTTCCAGGAAACCATAGACAGAGAGCAGGAAGTCAATAACCTTTTCCATTAACTAGTATTTGTTCCATTAAAAACTCAGAGGGCAAAAGAAAGCTGTTCATGAATTTAAAACACACACACAACCCTTTAATGAGCTGAAAGTATTCTTGAGATTTAAATAGCTACATTTCTGTGCAACTTTGATAGAATTCAGGTGGCCCACACGTGGGAGTTTCCCAGTGTTCCCTGTAACAGGGATTCCCCGATGCCATTGACGACAACTCCCATAAACCCCAGCCAAAGGCCAGTGCAGCTGGGAATCCCTGGAATCCACTGGAATTTGCTTCTGTTCCTAATGGTGGGACTGATGAAAAAGTCCTGCAATGTACTTCAGCTGTGCATGAAGTACATTGCAGTCTAGCTGCAGTTCTCGTCCAGATATGAAGAACACCATGGGGCAGGGGGAGGGATAGGAGGACGGCTCTCCAGTTAAGGATTGGCCTCTTTCTCCTAACAAAACCTCAGAGAGGCTCCAAGCCATATGGCCATCGGAAGGCTTGAGCTGCTCAGTCTAGGGAACACCTTCTGCTGGGAAGCCTCGCCCTTCACGCCTCAGTGGCAGCCTGGCCATCTGTACCAGCTGGCACAGGGCTAGTAGGGCAGGTGCCCACACCACAGGAAGCATTTGAGAGCTCACATAACAGCAAAAAATGGCAGCCTCTCACCATCATAGCAGCAGTTGGAGCTTGACAGGGCCCCAGGGTCTACCAGTGGCCACTAGGTGCATTTCCATCCATGTGTAGGTCATTGACTTGATCTTTGGTTGGTTCTTCTTTTGGCCTAGGATGTCCTCAACAGCCTGGCTTGGCTCCACCATACCTCAAAGGCTGCGACCTCCTCTACGTCTCACATTTGGATTGCCTGACCTTGTAAAAAAATCAAGTGAGATGAAAACTATGAACGGCATCCTTGCGAGTCAGGGCTGAGGCCGAGTTGGCTTTCCAGGGGTGGAGATAGTAGTAGCAGGAGCCCCAGCTTCTCTCTCCCTCCCACCCTCAGGGAGTGGGATTGATGGGGAGCTACTGGCATGGCCTTTCTGCAGCAAATCCTCCACACTCTCCTAGAGAGGAGCCACTGTCGAGACTAGAATGTCTGGACCTTTTTAATTGAGGAAGGAGGGGTGAGAGGAAACATGATAGAGATGTATAAAATTATGCATGGTGTGGATAAAGTGGAGACGTTTTTCTCCAGATCTCATAATAGTGGAACCCAGAGTTCTCTGTTGAAGCTAAATTACTGGGAGATGCAGGACAGACAGAAGTCCTTTACTCAACATGTAGTTAAGCTATGGAACTCGCTGTGGCCAGATGCAGTGATGATCACCAATAGACCTCTTTTAAAAGGGAGTAGACAAATTCATGGAGGATATGGCTATCAATGGCTACTAGACTTGATAGCTGTACATTTCCATCAGATCGGGAGTGGCAACTAGGTGCCAAGGAACTCCAATAGGAAGGGGCGGTTTCCCTCTTTCACCCACTTGTGACTTCCTAGATACATCTGGTTGGCCACTGCATGAAACAAGATGCTGGACTAGAGGGGCCTTTGGTCTGATCCAGCAGGGCATATGTTCTTATTTTCTTTGATCCTACTCTGCAAGGGTGGGAAGGAAGAGCAGCCAGAGTCAGACCATTGTTCCATCTAACTCAGCATAGTTTCATAATTCTCCAAGGTTTCAGACAGGAATCTTTACCAGCCCCATGTGGACTTTCTGCCAGGGAATGGACCTGGGTTATTTTGCATGCAAAGCAGATGCTCTATGACTGAGTTACAACCCTTATTTTATTTATTTAACATATTTGTATACCCCCCAAAACGCAAGTCTCTGGGAGGTTTATTTGGCTTCATTCCAATTCTCTGGGCAGTTTATTTGGCTTCACTCCAATGCTGTGATTTTGTCTTTTATAGCTTCATTAGGTTTAATGGACACATGATTTTATTTCCAGAAGTGCTGATCCGTTAGCCCACTGGAAGCAGCAGTACTGAGTTGCAGAGTATCCATTATCCAAATACACCAAGTCTCCTCACCCACCTCCCACAAGTTTGCTGCTGTTGCATTTCATTTGGCCCCTTCTCCCTTGCTGCCCCATAGTCCTCTCTTTCTCTTTCCCTCTCTGCCCCTCAAACCCTTCCTCAAAGCCCACCTCCTCCCTGAAACTTTTGAATTAACCCCCTCACCCATCTGAAACAGAGCTAAACGCAACTGCATTTTCTTACATCCTACATCCTTTGCTGGACGGGACCCTCTCTGCAGATGTACCTGAGCATGAATGTGCAGCAGGGGCGAAGGACTCCACTACCACCATACTGACAGGCATGCATGTTTGCAGAAGCATCCGCATATTTCTGACATGCCCCTGAACTCTTGTAGCAGAGGGTCCAGAGACTTCTATCTCCCCATTGTACACACATCCATTAGAGAACAGCCTGATCTTCTGAAACGGGCTCTTAACCCCATGGCCTCTGCCACTGCTAAAATCATAGCACTCCCCACCTACACACGTCTGCAAGCCCCTTTCCTGTCCCTGCATGTGGAAGGGCACCCCTCCTGTTTCTACTTGCTTTTCCTCACAGGGTTGTGGAAATTAAAGCAGCGAAGCATGCATGTATAATAATTCCTCCCTCATGTTCCCGTTTGATCTCTTTGGGGTATTATCAAGCATTTTACATAATAATCCTATTAATAGAAGTGATAGGCAGCTTAACACAGTGTGAGGTCACCAGTGCGAGAAGAGCGAGACAGGTATTAGTTAATCTCCAGAAGAGAGAAAATGAGGACTTTGATCAGAGATTTACCACACACTAAAGCTCCTACCTGATCAAGTCAGGAATATTTCATGGAAGGGAAGTGAACAGAAACAGATTATAGTCCATTGTAAGAGACTTGTAAGAAAGTACAATATAACAGGCCGATGGTCACTAGTTTTGATTGCTTTAAAAAGGAGGTTGGAACAAAAGGAGAGGAGGTCCATGAATAGCTATTTGTCACAACGGCTGTGTAGAACCTCCATGTTCAAAGGCAGTCTGCCACAGCATACCAACTGCTAGGAGACAAGAGCAGAAGAGGGCAGTTGTCTTCATGGCCTGCTATGGGCTACCTTGAGGCATGTGATTGGTCAATGTAGGAAACAGGATTCTGGATTTGAGAACATTTTGGTGTGATCCAGCAGGTTCTGTATATTTTAATATTTAACACTGATAGTGGGCAAGAATAGCAAGCAGGACTGTGTGTGTTACATATTTTCACAAGCATGGAATTTGGTGCAACTACTTTCATTAGCTTGAGGTGGGACTTTTGTGCATTTATATAAGAAAAATGAGTTTCTAACCCTTCTGTCTTCAGACTAATTTGGAAAGAAGAGCAGCAAGAGACTACCAGAGCAGCACAGCAGCAGCCTTCAAGCTGCTGCTGGATTGCAACTCCCATCATCCGCAGCCACAGTGGCCAATAGTAAGGGAAGATGGGATTTGTAGTCCAACATCTGCCGTGGGGCTGAAGTTATGCAGTCCTGAACTAGAGGAAACTCTGAAGTCAGAGCATGGGGTGCTTGCAGTGGCCACAAAGCAGTGCTGCCGGGATCTCCATTGCTCTTTATCACTCCTTGACACAAGCACTATTATATACCAATCAGCTTGGTTTCCATAATTTATTCATATTGCATAACTAGACTCCCTTCAGTTTTGCAAGAGTTGCCAGGTGCCATGGGAAGATGTAGATTTGACACTAAGAGGGAGAAATTATGTGGTCCGGGGGCGGGGTGATGGTGGATATCCAGCGAATGAGGACTCAGGACCCCAACCTCTGTGAGTGTGGCCATAAGCACCTCCCTCACCCTTTTCCTTCTCTATCCTCTCAACTGATTTTCTTTCGGCACGCTGGAGGATAAAGCCCTCAAGTGTCAGCCTAAATGATCCCTTCCTGGAGGCAGCAGATCTCCTTGCCTTGGGGAGTTCTTTGTAGACAAAAGAAAGATCCATACCATGAGCTGATGAAAGCAACAGTGTCCACGCAGTTGTGCAGGAGTGCTTTGCACTAAATGCCAGAACTGCACAAATGCAAATGTGCAATTGGCGGCCATCCGAGGTAATTCTTGCGTTTAGTGCATCAGTACTCTTGTGCAACTGCAAGGGCATCATGTTGCAACAGGCACGTAACATTGCATTATATGCCAGCCAGTGTGTTTTGCTTTTCAGCCTGTTCCTCTGAGAAGCTATTTGTAAGCTGAACTGGACAAGAGAAACTGTTCTGCTTAGGCTAGTATCACCATATCCTCATAACATTTGGTTTTGCAGCCCTCAGGACTTCTCTCCTCACAGAAGCCACAAACTGAATTTCTTCCCCTCCACATACCCTATTCCTCCCAATCCAATCTCCTTAAGGAGACTATAGGATAGGAAAAACTGAGTGAAGGGAGCAATACCAAAACATTTTAAAATCCCACACAGCAGGGGTACCCGAGCATCATTATGCACACAGGGAACTCATCTGGTGTGAGGACTCCTCTTTGCTACCTCCCACAAGGTCATGATCCAGAGTGTTGCAAAATCTAAATCTGTGCCAAATGCTCATGAGTTGGATACAGTCCAGTTGTACTCAAAAGATGTCTTGCAATTTTTAGTTCCCTGCGTTTCAAGTTTCCTCCCCCCACCCCTATTAAAAATGTCACCACAATTATTTCAGCCTGTGAATAAAGTTATGCACCCTGGTAGATGGGGCTTACCAAACAGGTCATTCCTTAAATTGACATCCAGCTACAAAAGATCCACGAGGATGAAGGGGCAGTCATAATCAACACAGACTTCATTTATTCCCTGCTAACTGGGCAAAGAGGCACCTTTTACCGTGGTAATTCTCTTTATTTAGCAGGGGGAGAGTAACTGGCCCTCTCCACCCCAGCACAGTACCTCCAGTGACTGGTTGCTGGTGTCTATCTGATGTTTCTGTTTAGATTGTGAGCCCTTTGGGGACAGGGAGCCATCTTATTTATTTATTATTTCTCTGTGTAAACCGCCCTGAGCCATTTTTGGAAGGGCAGTATAGAAATTGAATTATTATTATTATTATTATTATTATTATTATTATTATTATTATTATTAACAACAATAATAATAATAAACAACCTCCTTGCTGTTTGGTTTTCAACACACACGTTTACAATGTTAAAGCAACCTAGGCTTGTCTTTCATTTTGTGGCTTACAATCTTATGCCCAGCATGAAATTTTGTGTTATTTAAGTGCTTGCTTCCAGCATTTTCAACAGACAGTCCAATAAAGAAAGATCTCACATCATGATATGTGGGACAGGCAGTACTATAATCTGGATCTTATATAGTATAGTTTTGTATTTAACACCACATGCATTGCACACAGTTATAACTATTTACTCAACAGATCTCGGAGGATGCAGTCAACTTCAAGCATTACTCACAAACCAAATATTATATTCCACCAGCAGTTTTGAAGGGTGAAAAAGAATCAAGAAGGCGGCAAGTGATAATACTGGAATACCTTTTTAATTTCTCTCTCTCTCCTGTAAAATGGCTTGTACTTCCAAAACGTACAACAGTTAAATGGTGTCAATATCCATTCACATTGATGTATAAAAGGCCAGCTTCTACAAACATAACTCAGAACATTTAACAGCCACTAACACTCTGAAGTAAACATTGCCACTTCTCACCCACCCCCCTTGATCCTTCCCAGTGGACGTGTTAGAATGAGATGCAATTTTGTGATCAGACCCAGAAACTCCAGGGCCAGTTTTGGATAATCTGTAGTCACTCCTTCAAAATTAGGCTTCTTGCTGTGTGGAAGGTTTCTTCATATGCAGGGGGCAGCAGAGAAAATTCAGGAAAGTGCACCACATTTAAAACATTACCACCATTAATGATCTGGATATTTAATTTTTTGCATGTCTTTATCAGGATGAATTGGTTGCATTTTTACTGACAATACTTGGCCAAAGACCAACACAATGGTTTTCAAATGGAGTTCATAGAAATCCAGAGAGTCTTCTGTTGCACTGGTAAAGGCAGGCAAGTTCCCATGGAAGAGACAGCTGGCCAACCACAACTGGCCTCTCCCTGAAATTTACTTGCAAGAGAGTCTGGGGCATGTGCCAGGGCATGTTCAAGGACACATTCTCCATCTTCAGTGGGCAAGGACGAACAAGCCAGGATCGCACGCTGCCCAACAGAACATCCTAGAATGCACAGCAGAATCCTTTGAAATGAGTGAGAGGAGGCACACAAGTAGTCCTCAGCAGTCAAGTCAATGTGGAAAGAGTTCCTTTATACACTTGAAAACCACTAAGCTAATGCAATGGGATGTCTTATGCCTGAGTAATAAGACCACTTTCATACATGACCTCCTACTTATCCAGGTGTAAGGGGAGGGGCAGGGGGATATGTACCCACAGGTACAGAACAAGCACATTTTATCATGTACAGGAATGCTTCCCATAACATGCGACAAAAAAGATACAAGCACCATCTTCACACATGATGGTGATGGAAGAGATGAGTTCCCTGCCCCCCGCCCACCACACACACCCAACATGGTGAAACCAAGTATGAAGCAGCCCAGAAATCTTGTCTTTATTTTTTCAATTGGAAGTATAGCAACAACATACTTTGCTTGTTGGATGCTCAGAATCCCAACCACCACATTGATCTAGGATCATGCTCCTCTTTCATCCAGGTGCCAAGACATGGAGGAGTGTGGTGATGCCTGTTTAAGAAGGAACCAAAGAAGATATGCTGCCCAGCTTGAATTCATTTCCATGTCACTTGGGGTTGGCATTGCTAAGGCGCACCCATTTCTACTGCTTTTGACTCACAAAGATGTTCTGGGGCCAGAAGGAAAAGAAGCTGTTACCATTTCCCCAATCCAGTGGATCATACATCAATAAGCAGGTGTGCTGGATGGGCGCATCTGGAATGGCTTGAACCTTCACCCTCACTGAACACTCAGCCATCATAAATTCATCATATGCAATATGATAGCTTAAAATATACTCCCACCCCCACCCTAGACATTAACGGTTTGTGTGCTTTTTACTTAGAAATCATGAAAACAAGGGAGATCAAACAGCTGCAGGAAAATGGTTTATGAGCCAGAACATGTACTGAGCTTGTTCAGCAAAAGGCAGGGAGTGGGGTGGGAAGAGGAGCGGGAGATAGTTGTGTTGCCTTGTTGTTCTCAAACAATGATACATATTGTATCAGGCAGCCTCATGTAATAAGCCAGGCTACTTCTGCCATGGACATATTCAAAGTTTCAATACGACATAGAAATTAGAACATCTACATATTCTTAAGCTAGCTCAATTTAGGCTGTGGAAAGGTGCTTCCGTGTCCATGTTCTGGTTAGACATTGTACCCTTACAGAATGAGAGAAACTGCCTCATCTTTGTTCAACAAAATGAACAAATTCCACTTTGACTACTGCATTCATTTCACCGTCATGCCTCTCTTTAAAATAAGACAAGCCACGGCAACTACCACCCACTCTCCCAACCCCAGAAGTATTTCCTGGGTCTCCTAAAAAACCTGAGGCACACTTTTTCTTGTATTTCAAGTGGGAGGCACAATTCACACTCAAAAGACTGCTCTTAAGGTACAAGAGAAAAGCAAGCCAACAAGACATTAAATTAATAGGATATTAGGACATCTCTGGATCAGGTATGATAGGGAAGTCTCATAGTGTGGGAGCCTCTGGGCCGAGAGCAATTCTCCAACCTCTCTCCTCAAAGCCACTACACCGAGGGAGGGAGGGAGGGAGGGAGTCCACTCCTCTGCCCTGGTTGAGTAGAGCTCTGGGTGAAATTAGCAAAGGGGACTGACTGGGAGGAGGCATCACCCCCCAGGTTCATGGGGAAACTACTGGTTCTCTCAAGTCAGACTAGTGTGCCCCTTCACAGAGTTTGGGAATGACTATACTAAAGTGGAATACCATGATTATCAGTGGGGGTGAGATGGGAAGAGTTTTGAGGTGTCCTCTAAAAGGGAAGCTAGCATTTTTTTTTTGAGAGAAAGAAAGCTTCAGTTGCTAGTCATATACATAACCAAAAGAATCAATGTCTGGTAAATTGATGGAGACAATTCAAGCAGAGAAAATTAAGAATGGTAGCAATGGCCAGCCTTTAGCAGTTCTTTGCACCTGCATACAACACTCCCCATGTTTAGGCTTTTAAAATAAAAAAACATATAATGGATTTTGCAGGAACTCCAAAACCTATTCAGGAACAAAATTCAAAGTCATGCATGCATATTTAAGAGTACCCAACATGTGGTGTTTTTTCCCACCAAAAAGAAACACAACCAAAAGAGATAGGGTGGAGTTGTGGGCTGGGGGCGGCACACAAGCTAAGTTCTCTTAAGATAACATTAGGCCACAGAAGAGGCCACTGAGGACCTTTACAAAATATTCCACAAGGTGCACAGAAAGTGTATTGAACCAAGAAAATGCTCCATGTCCCAAAGTACTTGGGGTTAAAAAGCCTTTTTTAGAGTGAGTATTGTACATCAAATGCCTTAGATTCATTTTGATTAGCAATTTCAATACTGAGCAGGTGATGCTCTTATTGGCTTGCTATTCCAAATGGAAATGGCTTTTTGCCAATACTTTGATCACTCCCTTTCCCTTCAACTGAGCCCCAAAAGTAGGTTTCTTCTAATGATCTAGATCAAGCTGCCCTGAGGCACCATCATTTCATGATTAACAATGGGGAGAATCAATACACATTCATGCACTCAGATGTAGTTGTTAAATAAGGACCAAGGGAAGCCCATGGATGACCAATGAAGACTTTTTTCTGTCAGGGAAAAGGGGTGGAAAGGGTGCAGAAGGGAAGGGGGGAAGGGAAAGGAGGGAAGGGGGGGAAAGGACACACAGAGAGTGTTGGCTTGCATGAGGAATGTTAGAGCTGCATAATACATAAGCCAACAAGAAAAAAATTAAAAGAGGAGAAGAATACACACTTTGAATTAGAAGTGGTACTTCAGTAGCTCTGGATTCTAGTCAAATCAGATTGACTAAGAGCTGCTGCAGGAATCTTACTTTCGGAATACATTATTGCTGACTGATTTGGGAAATCAATATGCAGAAACAAAACACTACAATATAGACCAGCAAATTTGGGACTCAAAAAAGCATCTGACAATGCTCTTGCAGGAAGACAAACTTTACGTTTAGGAAGGAAATGAGACATGGGGACTTCCCCCAAGCACTGCATAAAAAAAAATCTGTTGCTGGATTCATTCAGAGAAAACTTTATTCCCCTGATTGCAGCATATCTTGCGCTAATCCCCTTCTGAACACAGGTCCAGAATCATAACCTGACTTTTACAGACGCAAAGAGTAACAAAGCTCTTACACACCCTTGGACTTTTCAAGGGGAAGATGGGGGGAAACTAGGCTTCACTTGGAAAGTAAAGTAGACTATGTAGAGTGAAAAGTAGTCCAACCCGGAACCCTCTGGATGTTCATGATCAGCCTGCTGCTATTTCCTGTACAGTTGCAGCACGCAAGCTGAATGCTGAAGAAACTGGGAATTCCTTCTATCATCATGGCCTGTTCAGACACAAGCTACAAGAATATGGCAGGATACCACCACTTTTGAGGAGTAAAGTTGAACATTCATCATCAGACCTTGCAGAGTCAAATGGGTTGCTTTGTTCCTTCAGTAAGCCCAAAAGCCATTTTATCCATTGCCCCCTAGGACTTAGACTAAAATAAAGCATTCAGAATCACCAATGGGACCAATCCAAGAAATACTTCCAGAAAGAAGCCTGAAGCAACTTCCTTATAACTGACACTTCAGTTGCGGGGGGGCGGGCGGAGAGATATCTAGGAATACATTCACACATGGAAGCAGACACAGTTGTGGGGATATTTCTCCCTGTGCGGGACCCAAGAGCCTGCTGCCATGATCTTCTGCCCCTGGAGTTGATAAGGAAAGCAGTTGTTGAAGCCCGCAATTTCATGGCATTTTGCTGGTCAGCAGCAGACCTCTGGGTAACAGAGCCTGGAGAAACAGATGACATACTGACTCAATACAGAAGGGACCCTGAGGCACCTATGCTACAAGGATGGGGATGAGGTTGGGTCACACGGAGTAAAAATACTGGAACTGGAGCTACACACTGGTCTCAATGAATCAAGCAATCTCATTTAAACAGACACAAGGAAGAAGTGTTTCCAAAACAACTGGCCCCATTTCCCATGGGGCAAGCAAGCTACAGAATAGAGGATTTGTACACAACATAATGCAGAGGGAATGAAACATTTCCAAACAAAAGAAATTGGAGTAAACATGTTTCAACTTAAAATGCTGAACTTTTTTTATACAGCAAAATTATATTAAACAGCAGCAGATAAAAACAATATGCCCCATCACCCAGTGGACAATGGACATTTTAAAAGGTTTAAAAGGTTAACTATAAAACAATATGTCCAAAATATGAACAGGCCAGTTCAAGTATATACACAATATATTAAAATCATATAAATTATATATTTATACACAAAGGGCACAAATATAGTAGAGACTGCTATGAATTTAACAGAAAGGAGATCTGAACTGCCAGGTTCACCTCAAGATGTGTGAAAATTTCTCCAAGGGGTCTTTTTTCTCATGCTAACCTGGAATAATGGATACCTCAGATACCACACGAACAGAAAAAAGCATAAAATATTAAATAGGATTAGTAAAGTACACATGAAATCCCAATCTACCAGTTTTCAGAATGGGAAGGAATTTAGTTCCTCCCACTGGGCTTTACTCTTGTGTATTCAACACTGAAATACACAATTACTCTTGTGTATTCAACAGTGAAATTTGGTGTTTCTCTGAATTGCAAAATGTGGGGCGGGGCGGAGGGGGAGGAACTGACACTATTTAGGGCTGCCGGGGTGGGGGTGGGGTGGGGGTGACAGATGACAAAATGAAAAAAGTTAACAAAACAGCAGTGTTAAAACTATGGAAGGCTGTTTGTACATTAAGGATAGTAACGCAGAAGCAAGCTTAAAATAGCTTATTTTTCAATTATCAATTTTCAAAAATAGCTACCAAATACTTAACCATTCGCAGGAGGATTCCTGGTGACTCACATGTTTAAGAGTCATTCTGAGGCACTCTTGAGTATCAGATCAAGGCCAGCATATATCTGCAGAGATCAGACTAAAACTTTCTCCTTAGTGTGGCAGCACAGCCACCTAGGTTTCATAAAGAGTTGCTACATTTTGGTTTGCCCACTGATCCAAGGCATGCAAGAGTAAGCTATACCTGGTGCAAGGAAAGCCAAAAGGCAGAACTAGAAAGAGACAGAAAACTGTTAAAAAACTAATGCTGACTGGATATGTGTTAAGTATAATTCAAAAAATCACACCATATGCAAATTGAAAAGGGCTGGCCCCATACCATGCCTTAACGCTGAATTTCCATTAAAACTACTTTCCATATTATATAGGCCTTATTCTTATGCTACCCCATTGTCAAAGGAACCACTTTTCTGTAGCTTCATCTCATGGTGTTGCAGTAACACCTGAAAGGATGGAGCCAAGTGGTAAAGGCCAAATGGGTGGGAAGGATATGCTCAATTGGTCCCGCCATATGGTTCTGGCCTTTCGAAAGAAACGTGGTGGCACAAGATGAAGCCACAAAAGAAGCAGCCCCTGCACCACTGTGGTAACACATCTATGAAGCAGAGCAAAGTTGGGCCCTATGGGACATTTCTGCGCTGTGAGAATTCTGAAGGAGGGCAGGATGGTAGCACAATGGCTGGTGGACAGTTGAGTTAGTTCTGAAAAAGTCAGAAATACTCCAAACTATCATTTTGCTCACCAATAAACATGTCCTATGCATCTGTTGGACCAAATAACCCGTATTGTAACTCTTCCCATATTATGTTTTACAAGCATTTTTTAAACACAGGAGTGACATGCAAGAGTAACTTCTGTGTCAAAACAATGTTAATAGGGGTAGTGGCCCAAAGACAGTGATCCCCAAATTTCAAGTAACTGTGTGTCTTTTTTGGACAGCTGCATTATACCACACTGCAGAATTCCTTAATATTTTTGTGCTATTGTTCACCAAGTCAACTTTTCATGTTCGCAGCTTCTTTAACACACATATCTAGTGAACATTCATCCAGGTGTTCCCACACATTCAGTACATCCTCCTTGAGAATAAACTATTCAAGTTAATTATATTGCAAATTAAAAAAAGACAAATTACATTCTGTATGCTCCTCTTAAGTTTGAAAAAATATGTGTTTTAAAGGCTTGTCAAAGTTTAGAAGAAAAAGCATTTCTGTTAAAAAATCCAAGATTAAAAAATCATTAAGACATTGGTATTTTTTTCCTTCTGATCAAGGGTACTAAGAAAAAATATTACAAATATACTACAATTAGACCAAGAAGATGTCATCATGAACATGCTGCTTTTGAGCATGCAATGCCACCGATATCTGTTTGAGTCCAGATATCAGTGTACCTCTGCACCCTACATTACGCGCAGCTGCCACCTCCCACCCCCACCCCCCAAAGCCCTCATTAATAACAATCCTATAAAAAGGTAAAATCTAGAGTTAGTGGCAAATTCTTAATTTTCACAGTAAATTGTTAACAAAGTGAGCTTTATTGTGGTCATCTGTAAGATGGGATCAGTCAATTGGACCCTGAAAAATAAGTTTGACGCAGTTCTGATCTCCAGACAGCTGGGTAGCACAGAAAGGGCAGGCAGCATGAAATGCGTGAGTACCATGTGGCAGTGGGATTTGGGACCAGTATTTGGCAGATTTCTCTGAGCACACATGCCCGCAAGGAGTGAAAGCATAAGTTGGCGGACCGGCGTCAACATAAAAGCCCGCCTCACACCCAAGCCAGAGAGGCACGTAGGGACCAACGGTCCTGCACATGGGACACTCACGCTCGTTGGCTTCTGTGTCACTGCGGTGTCCCCAGTTGTGATAGCCATGAACATGGCCACAGGTGAGGTAAGCCCATGGCTGTTTCTCTTCTACTACTTCTTTGCGGTTGATACTGGGAAATGCCAGTGTGTTCAGCCCCACAGGACACTGGGGTCTTGCAGCATTGATCTCTTGCCGCAGAGCCTCAATGTGTTTCTGAGTCGGAGTGTGAAACAAGCCATCTGCTGTTCTCCACAGGAGTGTAGCTCCACACAGATCAATGAGAGAACCATCCTGGAGGACGTTGGTTTCATTTTCTACCTAAAGAGATAGGCAGAGATGTAGCAAGAGCTGACAGCTAATTCATTCTGAAATGACCCACCCCACCTGAAGCAATGAGTTTTTATAGAGGCTTTCCCCTCCACCTTCCTCCTCCATTAACCTCTTCTGTATCTAAATGATGCATCATTCTCTCATTAAATTCAGCCATCTCAACAACTTCTGCTCCCTACAAATATTTTGTGCAGAAGAAGTGCTCAAGCAACAGCTTCTGCAAAGCAAACTGCTCAGAACACATCAATCCCTCCAACATCTTAAATTTCTTCTTCAAGCTGCATTATTTCACAGATCAGCGAAATTCAGAGACCATAAGCTTCTCTATTAAATTGTCCTATACACTGAGGGCATTCTATAAACACCACACAATGAACATGTTCATACACTAACATAGTTTGTTATAGTCATTTAATAGTCTGCCTTTGGGGGACAATTCCTAACAGACCACTCACAGTGAAGAACAGCAAACATACATAATTACATTTTTTAAAAACCCTATCAATTACAAAACAGTACAAGTACCAACTACTAGTCACAGTAGTTAAAGAATGAAAAGAGTTCAATTAAAAACTTTGAAGAAAAAAAGAGGGCTATTTTTGGAGCCTCCTGAAAACATGGCCAGGGACACAATCTGGCAGATGCCACAGATATAAGGTGTAGTGTAGTCATGTAAGTAGATTGCAGCAAAGTGTCTTTTAGTCCCTTAAGAGCTACATTCATTCTGGCATAAATATCACTTTGTCAGGTGCATGAAGTAGTAACTCAGGTTGGTCAAAGCTGTGCATCAAACAGCAACAATAATCGCATCCGACTGATACAGCCCCCACTGGCAGCATTTTACATCCTATAATTTTCAATGTAAAATTGCTAATATCAGTACTGCCTGATACAATGTTTTCTGTATTGCATCCGACTGTAATTGCATGGCTGTTTTCATGCTTCTTCTCTGTTGCTTATGTCTTACCCAAAACATCAGGGGCACCATTAGGCATGGACCTGGAGGCCCAGGTCCGTGTGCCCACTTTCCTAGAGGGCCCCATGCTTTTCCCTAAGGGAAAAGAGGGTCCCTTTTATATTTCCAGAGTGGCTTGGCCTAGAGTTCTGAAATTTGGCACAGATGTAGGGAAGGTTATCAGGACTCTGTGCACTGACTTTGAAGCAGATCAGTCAATCATTAATTTTTAATGGTTTTTAAAATTTAACCACCCCCCCACAAGTCCTATAAGTGATTTGTTTCACGGCATAAAATTATGAACACTTTTGGAACTGAATTCGCCTCTTGGACCATCATTCCATCCCCATGTGAAGGAATCTGCCCTTTGCCTTAATAAAAAAGTGTAACATGCACATGCATACACACCCTTGCCCAACCCTTTACATCTCCAGAATGAATGGGCTTAGAGTTCTGAAGTTGGGCACACATGTAGTCCAAGATGGCAGGGCTCTATGTACTTTTTCGCCTACTTTCCAATAGGCTTATGAGGTCACCTGGCTTTCTGTGTGTGTCCCCATCTATCAACTTCACGATGCCTGGACCAATATGAACGAAATTGAGTACAGTTTTAGGGACACACAGGGACACCTCAACAGCGTAGTTTGTGATGTCATCCATCCGGATCCAAGATGGCAGACGCATAAACATTTGATGCGCAAGTGGGCTAACTTGTGGACTGCTTAACAGATTTTAACCAAATTTGCAACAGCTGTAGGTAGGGACACATAGGGATGCCCAAATGGCATGGTGTGTGATGATGTTATCCACTACAATTCAAGATGGTGGCTGTGTGAACACCTAAGGTGCAAGCGGGCTAATTGTGGACTGTCTAACCAATTTAAATCAAATTATGTACAGTTGCAGTGAGTGACACACAGGGACATCTCAATGGCATATTTTGTGATAATGTCATCCTTGCCGATCCAAGATGGTGGATGCGTAAACTTCTGAGGTGCATGTGGGCTAACTTGGGAACCGCTTAACCGATTTGAACCACATTTGCTACAGCTGTAGGGACAAATAGGGACACCTAAATGGCGTAGATTGTAACAATGCAATCCAACCCGAATCAAGATGGTAGACACAAACCTTTGAGGCACAAGTGCACTAACCTGTGAACAGTTTAACTGATCTGAACCAAATGTGGTACAGTTGTAGTGAGTAGCACAGAGGGAAATCTCAATGGTGTAGTTTGTAATGATGTCATCCACCCCAATCCAAGATGGCAGATGCATGAAAATTTGAGGTGCAAGAGACCTAGCTTGTGGACCTCGATCTGAACTAAATTTAGTCCAGTTGTAGAGACAGCGAAAGGAAAGTAGGCTGATTAGTTCTTACTAGAATAACTTCTATTTCAAGTTGTATTGGTCAATCCTGTGATTTTTGATGAATTTTTAGGAACATAGGAAGCTGCCATATACCAAGTAAGACCAATGGTCCATCTAGCTCAGTATTGTCCACACAGACTGGCAGTGGCTTCTCCAAGGTTGCAGGCAGGAATCTCTCTCAGCCCTACCTGCCAGGGAAAGAACTTGGAACCTAGAGATGCTCTTCCCAGAGCAGCTTCATCCCCTAAGGGGAATATCTTACAGTGCTCACACATCAAATCTCTCATTCATATGCAGCCAGAGAAGACCCTGCTTAGCTAAGGGGACAAGTCATGCTTGCTACCACAAAACCAGCTCTCCTATTGCAGAAAAGCTGTGAGAGTTATCTCTATCCATAGAGTACTTCACATCTTGTAAAAGTTGAACTAACTGTTACATTTGAATGAAGCAGCACATTTTATTTTATTTTTACACAAGTGCAGCAAGCTCAAGTTCATTTGTGATCCAAAAGATCTGCATGTGAATGGTGAAGCAAGGGGCATGTGTTGTGGTTTTAATTTCCCCCCATACAAATGCACCATATGTCCAATTTGGTTTTCTGTTTGAACTGTGGAGGGACACATGTTGTTTCACAGTTTATGAATGGTCAAGAAGCTATGTGACTCCATTGGGGCTTGCATAGTCTTTTAAAAAAATTTTTTTAGGAAAATGCACTCGGGCCCAGATCTGTGGGTTTGTAGTGAATGATCAAAAAGACTGATCCTTTGTGGGTTGTGTAGTCCCACCCACCCACTCACACAAAAAGCCACAAGCTTTTTGAAATCTAATCCAAGACTGTTGTTGCTGTTGAGAGCATCTGTATATAAGTTCTAAACTTGCCTAGAACACAAATGTAAAATACAGCATTTAGTTCACTTGTGGAATTGATTGCCACAATATATCGTGTTGGCCACTAGCTTAGATGGCTTTTAAAAAGAATTAGGCATATTCATAGACGTGTGGTCTGTCAATAGATATTAACAATGACAATTATGATCAGAGGTAGTGCACCACTAGGCAAACTACAGGGCCTGCCTTTTATTACATGCTCTGCTTGCAACCTTCTGGTTGGCCATTGTTGGAGATAGCATGCTGATTAGCTGGACCGGGGCAAAGCTGCAATAGGGTCCATGGGTCCCAAGAACCCATGCTGCCCTGCCTCCAGGGTTGCTCTGCCCATTTCTGGATCTGCCTCACTGGCCACTTCTCCTCCCTGCAGTGCTGCTCACCTTACCACTGTGCACTGTGGCAGTAGGGGCAGGCTCCCTGACCCATCAGGCCGTGGTGAGGCTGCCCTGCTCCTGCCGTATAGTTGGCCTCTGTGCATGCACGGCAGCCATTTGAGTGGTTGCCACAGTGCTTGGCTGCCATGCATGTGAGGAGAGGAGAGCTGGTCTTGTGGCAACAAGTATAAATTGTCCCCTTAGCAAAGTAGGGTCTGCCCTGGTTGCATATGAATGGGAGACTAGAAGTGTGAGTACTGTAAGATATTCCACTCAGGGGATTGAGCTGCTGCTCTGGGAAGAGCAGATGGTTCCAAGTTCCCTCCTTGGCTTCTCCAAGATAGGGCTGAGAGAGATTCCTGCCTGCAACCTTGAAGTTGCTGCTAGTCCAAGAAGACAATACTGAGCTAGATAGACCAATGGTCTCTCAGTATATTTTAGGGAAGAGAGCTGGTCTTGTGGTAGCAAGCATGACTTGTCCCCTTAGCTAAGCAGGGTCCACCCTGGTTGCATATGAAAGGGAGACAAGAAGTGTGAGCACTGTAAGATATTCCCCTTGGGGGATGGAACCTCTCTGGGAAGAGCATCTAGGTTCCGAGTTCCCTCCCTGGCTTCTCCAAAATAGGACTGAGAGATTCCTGCCTGTAACCTTGGAGAAGCTGCTGCCAGTCTGTGTAGACAATACACAGTGGACAATGGACCTATGGTCTGTCTGACTCAGTATATGGCAGCTTCCTATGTTCATATACACACACACACACACACACACACACACACACACACATATATATATACACACGCACTCTGGCCCAGACCAGTGGGTTTGTGGTTAAATGTACATATACCAAAAGGATGCATATTTTGCGGTGGCAGGGGGTGGCATAAGCTCATTAGGTCCAGGGAAAAAAATTACATAGCTGCACCTATGCAAAACATAGTTGTTCTTGAATCTGGTGATGTATGATATATGGAAAATGGTGAAGGGATTTTGCTTGTGGCAAGAGGACCAGGTTATAAACACAGTAAATCCATGGGGATAATCAGTGTGGTGTGTGCAAAACACTCTCCCCCAACATTCAATTCATAAGAACATAAGAACAGCCCTGCTGGATCAGGCCCAAGGCCCATCTAGTCCAGCATCCTGTTTCGCACAGTGGCCCACCAGATGCCACTGGAAGCCACAGGCAGGAGTTGAGGGCATGCCCTCACTCCTGCTGTTACTCCCCCACAACTGGTACCCAGAGGCACCCCGCCCCCAAGGCTGGAGGTGGCCTAGAGCCCTCCGACTAGTAGCCGTCAATAGACCTCTCCTCCATGAAATTATCCAAACCCCTCTTAAAGCCATCCAGGTTGTTGGCTGTTACCACATCTCGTGGCAGAGAATTCCACAAGTTGATTATGCATTGTGTGTAATGATTATGCGTAATTCATTATGGCTAAGGCTAGCATTTATTAAAGATGCTTCATACTTATCTTTCAGGTTCAAAAAAACCTAAACTTTCTGAAACTTCAGATCTTTTGGCATGCAATTCCTGAGCAACAAGTTAGGATTTAAATGAAGCAGAAAGGTCATACTGCAGCCTCTCACAGACACGGTCAGAACTATCAATCAGAAACTAAAGGCTGAGCAGAATACAAAACAGCATTTTTCTGCCTGCTGTACATCAGAAGGACATTCAACATTTTGGTACAAGATGGATTCACCCCTCCCTTGAAGGTGGCAGGAAAGAAAGCTATCCTGCAACATAATGCAAAGGAAACCCAACATATGCCCCAATGAAGCACATGTTCCAGTACTACAGGACAATTAGTTATCATGAACTTCCAGACTTACTAGCTTGCCTCTTTGCTGAGCAGATCTTGTTTCACGTAAAGTATACACATCGCCACAGACTGAAATTTCTCGCCAGACTCCAGGCTTAGATTCTTCAGTGAATCCCCCTTTGGGATGCATGACTAGAACGCCATTGGTTGTTAATCCATCCATGTGCCCATCAGGATTCTTCCACTTTGCTGCTTTTTCCTAGATATAATATCACAGAAGAAATAGAAATAAATTAGGCTTTGCATATTTGAAATGCTAACTGGTAGTAGCATTCCAGGTTCCAACTACACAAATGAGTAGGGATGCGCACAACCGTTTCAACGTCTAAACGTTTTGACTCAAAGTGGCTTTCAAGCTTGAAACAAAACACCATTTAAATAAAGGGCCTGTTTCGAACAAAACAACCCCGTTTCAATTGAAAGGTTTCAAGCACCATTTTGGAGGCTTGTTTTTCCTGTGCTGGTTGGTTTTCTGGCACTGGCCTCCAATTGGCTTGTGATCTCCTTGCTTCTTGGTTGGCTTGTTATCATACAAATCAAGTGTTGACATGGGCAACTGTGCCCCCATGGGCTGGGGGTAGTGGGGAGGAAGTGGGAGCCTAGAAGGAGGGAATTTCAAAATTCATTCAAAGGGACTGGGAGGCAGAGAAAGTCCTTATAGTTTGCCTCTCTTGGATATAGAAGGAGGGTTTGATTTTGTGATGTTCTTTTTTCAACACTGAGCACAATATGCTGTGCTATTGCTGCTGCTATAACTATCTGTTTTTGTTGGATCTCAGTCTGACAAAGGAGAACTTGGGTGCCTGCCTTCTCTGAGTTGTGGTTTGTTTTGTTTGTGAGGGAGTGTTGTGGCGAGAAATGGACAGTGGCAGCTCTGTGTGTGTGTGCGTAATAATTATTGATGATGGCTGTGATGAGCTCCATATCTTGCCTTGAGACTAGCAAGTGCTTCACTCACTGCTCTGGCCTGCTCTGCAATCTGCATTGTAAGATGTACTCAGTCAAAATGTGGCTGAAGTTGCTCTAGTAGAGCTTATGGCTATGCTTGCTGCTAAGGTGCTGATGTGGCAGCTGTCACAATGCTAGGAAGGAAGGAGTCATAATTGTTGTGAGAGGGCACCTTGTTAACATAATAATGTTAACATAAGAACATAAGGATGTAAGAACAGCCCTGCTGGATCAGGCCCAAGGCCCATCTAGTCCAGCATCCTGTTTCACACAGTGGCCTACCAGATGCCACTGGGAGCCTACAGGCAGGAGTTGAGGGCATACTCTCTCTCCTGCTGTTACAACCCTGCAACTGGTACTCAGAGGCATCCTGCCTTTGAGGCTGGAGGTGGCCTATAGCCTTTCGACTAGTAGCCGTTGATAGACCTCTCCTCCATGAAGTTATCCAAACCCCTCTTCAAGCCATCCAGCTTGTTGGCTGTCACCACATCTTGCAGCAGAGAATTCCACAAGTTGTGTTGTGTGAAAAAGTACCTCTGTTTGCTGGCCCTAGATTTCCTGGCAATCAATTTCATGGGATGACCCCTGGTTCTAGTGTAATGGGAGAGGGAGAAGAATTTCTCTCTCTCCACTTTCTCCATACCATGCATGATTTTGTAGAACTCTATCATGTCTCCTCGCAGTCATCTTTTTTCTAAACTAAATAGCTCCAGGTGTTGTAGCCTAGCCTCATAAGAAAAGTGCTCTAGGCCCCTGTGATCATCTTGGTTGCCCTCTTCTGCACCTTTTCCAGTTCTACAATGTCTTTTTTTAGATGCGGTGACCAGAATTTTATACAGAACTCCAGGTGTGGCCGCACCATAGTTTTGTATATGGGCATTATAATATTAGCAGTTTTATTTTCAGTCCCCTTTCTAATGATCCCTAACATGGAATTGGCTTTTTTCACAGACGCCACACATGGATTTGACACTTTCAACGAGCTGTCCACCATGACCCCAACATCCCTCTCCTGGTCAGTCACCGACAGCTTAGATCCCATCAACCTATATTTGAAGTTGGGGTTTTTTGTCCCAATGTGCATCACTTTACACTAGGGATGTGCGAACCGGTTCACACCCTCTGTTCACTACACCAGCACTCACTCTGGGCCACCCCAGCACCCCACAAGTGGCTTTAAAGTTTTTCTCCATAGGGAAGAATGGAGGTTTCAGCAGCCCCATAACTGCACTTGGGGGGGTGCTGGGGTGGCCCAGAGCGAGGGTGCCAACCACCCCCATGCATTGCTAACCCATGGGTACTTGGGTTTGTTGTTTCTGAAGTGTTCTGAGTGTAGATTCTTTGGTAGCATATAAGGTTTTCAATGACAAATCATGAATACACTCTCATTCCTAACCTTAAAGACACATAAACTTCAAAAATCACTTAAAAATCAGCCCTTTGCCCAATTCCTTTCAAATAATTCTGATAGCTTCCTGGCCCCCCTTGGGCACTACCACCCACCACACTCTGCTCTGGGCCACCCCTTTGTCCCCGACGTGAAGCTATACATTTGCTGCAATCCTCATTATTCCCTATGAGGAATTCCAAAATAATTTTAAAATTCACCAAAAATCAGAGGAGTGTCCAATTGCCTTGGAGCTTGTGGGTGGTAGGCACCCCTGGGTGCCAGCTACCACCCTACCCATTTTTGGAGGTCCGAACCAGTCCGAATTCGAACCAAACCAGGGGGAGGTTTGAGCAAAATCAAAATCGAACCACTCCCTCCTGGTTCGAATTCGAACCGAACCGGGCATACCGGTTTTGTGCACATCCCTACTTTACACTTGCCAACAATGAACCACATTTGCCATTTTGTCACCCACTCACCCAGTTTGGAGAGATCCTTTTGGAGCTCCTCACAATCTGTTTTGCATTTCACTACCCGAAAGAGTTTGGTATCATCTGCAAATTTGGCCACCTCGCTGCTTACCCCTGCTTCTAGATGTTACTGCAGCACAGGTACTGTGGATGGCAGTGGGTTCTGTGTCAGTGGTTTTGGGGTTTTTTTTTGGTCCTTTTTGGGCTGTGTGTGAAATGTGTGTTCTGTGTTGGGATGGGCCTTTTACTGTGTGATTCTGCAATGTTTTTCAAGGCAGGATTGCAAAGTGCAATGCAAAACTTGTGTGTGCATGCTCTGAGTGCAGTTTGTTCCAGCCATAGGGAACCATGGGGAAACTTGAAACACTCCATTGTTCCCCATGGTTATCTCCTAGGGACACCAAAGTAGATTGTATGGTAGAGTATGAGGGGTGCTAACTACCATAGGACCCACAAAACAAATGGGCAAGTGGGCGATTTTAAGCAAATTTTTAACCATTCCCCAAACCTCCTGTTGTGAGTTGAGTGGTGGATAGCACCCCTCATGACCTACCACCCAACTCACTTTGGTGTCCCTAGGAGCTACCCATGGGGGACAATGGGGTGTTCTGAGTTTCCCCATTATTCCTTATGGCCAAAACACTCAAAACGTTCAACCGCTGTTTCAACAAGACGTTTTGTTTCAAGCTTGAAACGAAGCACACAGTCCATTTCATGCATAACCCTACAAATGAGCTTGCTGAAGATAATCAGGTATTGCTGGGAATTCTAATCACCAAAAGATTTCACCAAGTAGTACCCTGCTGCAGGTTTCCTAGATGCACCTGGCCACTATATGGACTAGATGGGCCTTTGGCCTGATTCAGCAAGACTTCTCTTACATTAAAAAAATCTGTACACAACTACTTCTACCAACAAATGAACCTATATCCATGTTGGTCAGGAAGCAGAATAGATTCTTGTGCAAGCTGAATCATAATACTGATTCAGTTACACAGATGTGGTTATTGAACCCAACTGTTTTATTGTTTTTAACTGTTTGCTTTTAATTAAGTAAACTGCCTGGTGATGTTTTATAACAGGCTGTTTATAAATCCAATACATACATGCCAGAAATAAACTTACAGTGACCATATTTGTGATCCACTGAATAAAAACATCAAATTAATAGTAGCTATACATGGTCTTTTATGAATTAAAACAAGTTTTCAATATAATATTCAGCTCTGGGCAGAAGATTAGCAAGCATGCTAGCAACAAGCACATTCAAATTCCTTCTAAAGATTCATTTACCCAATTGACAGCATGACACAATGTCTGTGCACTTGACTTTACAACATCCCCAATGTTACTTCAAATCCAGAGGTAACTGTCTCAGTAATCTTAAACACACAGAAAGGGTGAGCATTTTTGAGTTCCACAAGCAGAGAGATAGTGCAGTCCCACTACTCCTGCCCAGTAGGAAACTCCGGTGCACTGTGAAATGGCGAGGAAGGCAAAAAGCACAAGAAATAACAGTGCTTCCCAGATACACAGCTAGTGGTGGTGTTAATAACTGTGCAGAAAATATTTGACTTGCCTTTATTTGTACTTCAGATTTACTCCTTGCTCACATAAAAAAAATCCCAACAACCCTCATCTTGGAATAAGTACTTATGTAAAGCAAGCCTTCTATCACATGCCAGAGAGGTTGTTTTCCAGCCTGCATGGAAAGTATGTGTACTTACCCCAAGAAAGATGTTTTTTGAAGAGTCAAATCCTGCTGCAAAGATTCTGGCCGTATATGGTGCATTCCTATCACAAACAATGCGGCAAGCAAACCTGGAGATTGTGCTTTGGGTGATCTGAGTTTCATCACTGTTTTGGCTCCCAGAAATGGTATCCGTTACAACAAAGTCTATGGGGCTCTCAGTTGATCTGCCAACCTGAAAACATTGAAAACCGCATCTTAGAGAAATTTCTCAAGTGAAGCACTTTGAAGAAAATACTAAAAAGTAAGAGAGATAAGTAAGTGCACTATTAAATACAACAGGCTGGGTCCAAGATTCACAGGAAACTTGTCTATTCAGTTCACAAGCAAAAGCACAGTGGTGATTGGGCAGTGGAGTTTCCATATGCATAAGGGAGGAGGAGCCTGTGGCACCATGGTGATTGGGCAGTAGGGATTCCATATGCAGATAGCGGGGAGGAGGAGATGAATGAAAATTTATTTTTATATATTTATATACATATATATAGTGGGCAGGTGTCTGCAAAGAGAGGGGTCATGAGGGAGGAAAGAACCCCCTTCAGGAGAAGGAGGCTGCCATTGTGTGAATTAGATGAGGAAACAAGATGAACAAGAGCTGTTAACTGAGGAAGAGCAGGGAAGAGAGAAAGAAAAGAAGGGAAGCGAAGAAAGACAGAGAAGAGCGAGGGATGGGCCTGGGCCTGAGCCTGTCAGCAGCCTGAGGGGAACGAGCAGCCATGGTGATGCTCATTGGCAGCAAGGAAGGGCCCAGTAAACCGCTGCTGCTGTTTGGGGCTACCGAGGCCATTGGTGGAGGGAGGCAGTGCAAGGGACAGGCCTGGGCCTGTCAACAGACTGAGGGGATAGTCGTGGTGGCAGCGAGGAAGGGCCCGGTTAACCATTGCTGCTGCTCCTGTGGAGAGGAGCAGCAGTGGGGCTCAGGTGAGGTGGTGTCTGGGAATAGGGGGCTGAAGCTTGGCCAATAGGCGCCAGCAACGCTGCAGCCGCGGCCAAGAGAGGTGAGGGGGATGGAAGCAACTAGATGGAGGACAATGAGCAGGAGTGAGGCTCAGGTAAGGGTGGAGAGATCCCTGAGGTGCGGGGGTCTGTGGCAGGGGGTGTGGGGGGCAATCAAGTACTAGCGCACAGATGCTCTGTGCGGGTTAAGCTAGTTATTTTTAACAGAAGCAGGTAATAGTAGAACTAAAGCAGAATTACTACAGGTTGCTTACCTGTAACTTTGTTTCTTCTAGTGGTCATCTGTCCTTTTACACCAATGGGCTTTGCGCCTGTGTATAGACCTCATCAGAACCTAACAAGCTCGATCTCCTGCTTTTGGTGGGAACTCTGCCCCCAGCCGCTATATGCAGCTGCGCCTATTCTCTTCTCCTCAGTCACGGAATCCACATTCAGTAGAACCCAGCGGGGAGGATGGGAGGGCATGAAAAAGGACATATGACCACTAGAAGAAACAAAGTTACAGGTAAGCAACCTGTAGTTCTTCGACGTGGTCTCTGCCTTTTTCACCAGGGGGCACATAACAAGCTGCCACCCAAGGAGGAGGAAAGAACCAGAACATGAATAAATCATAGATGCAGGTGAATCTGAAGAACAGAATTTATCTAAAACTAGAGCAATTCAATTGAAAATAGACTTCAGGATAGCTCTGCCAAATGTAGCAACTCTGCGTGACCTGGCATCAATAGCACAGTGTCGTATGAAAGAGTGGGGCGATGCCCATGTAGCAGCCTGGCATGTAGTCTCTAACGGAACTGCACAGTCAAAAGCAACTGATGCTGCCATAGTCCTAGTTGAGTGTGCCTTGATAGTCCCCAGTAACTACTTACCCACCAACATGTAGCAGAGTTCAATGGTGGAGACAATCTACCTGGACAGTGATTGTGACAAAACCTGTAGACCTCGATGAGGCCCGTCATATGAAACAAGCAGAGAAAGAGCCTTTCTCCATGCCATTGACCGTTGAACATAGAAGGCCAGGGCCCATCTGACATCTAGACAATGCAATCTATGCTCTGCAGAAGATGATGGATCTTGAAAGAACACAGGTAAGTTAATTGGCTGGGAAAAGTGAAAAGTGGAAACAATTTTAGGGAGAAACTGAACATCTGGACGGAGCACCACTTTATTCCGATGAAATTGGGAGGTAAGGCAGGTTGGATCCAAGCGCTCAAAGTTCACTCACCCTTCTGGCCGAGGTAATGGTCACCAAAAGGGCCACTTTTCACGTAAATAAGCAACGTTCAATCAAACCAAAAGGCTGGCAAAAATGACTGACAAATCCCAGGCCAGAGCCATGACAGAGTCATCTGGTAAAGAATGTGACAATCCCCTCAAAAATCACATCACTAGAGGACATTTAAACCAAGAAACCCCAGGCCCAGGTGAGTGTGCTACAATAGTCACCAAATGTACTGAAAGAGAAGATAATTTAAGGCTGGAAGACTTTAAGTGTAAAAGGTAAGCATAACAACTTCAAAGCCCTGTTGAGCAGCGAAAGATAAAAAGTGTGCCCATTTATGCCCATACGATTTCCTAGCTGAAGAATTCTGAACTGCAATGAGAATTTCTCTAAGCTTTAATAGGAAACAGGTAAAATCCTCCATGCAGTCAGATGAAGGGAACACACCTCTCGATGGAGCATCTGACCATTCACTTGAGATTGGAGGTATGGCAGATATGGAATCCACGACTTCCTGGGCCACCATGGTGCTATCAGGATGGCCCGAGCCCCTTCTGCCTTCATCTTTTTAAGCACTTTCAGAATGAGTGGAACTGGTGGGAATATGTAAACATAGTGGTCCTTCCAGGAAAGGACAAATGCATCCCCTAGGGAGTACTGCGCTCTCCCTCCTCTGGAACAGTAGAGGGTTCATTTGGCATTGTCCTGTGAGACAAAAGCATCCAGGATCAGCACATCCCACTTAGCAAACAGTTCATAAAGAAAGTCCTGATTCAGCATTCACTTGTGCGAGACTGTCCTTGACCTGCTCAGACAATCTGCTTGAACATTTTTGACCCCTTGAATGTGGATCGCATGCGGTGTTGCTGCCTGCATGATGCACCAAAGCCACAGGTCAATGGAGAGGGACAGGAGTGTCTTGGAACCCATACCTCCTTCCTGATTTATATAAGCCTTGGCCGTTGTGTTGTCCATTTGGACCGTAACCTGGCAGCACTTGATCATAGGCAGAAAACCTCTTAGGGTGTAAAGGATGGCCAGCAGTTCTACGTCTATGGCCTCTTTTGCAGTCCAATGGCCACTGAGATGATACTGGTCCATGTGTGCACCCCAACCTAGCTCCAACATGTCCATAGTAATGATAGTTGTTGGGAGGGGCAAACAAAGGGAGCACTGAAAAGTGAGATGCCGACCACTGACCCACCAAGTCACATTTTTGCACACACCTCAGGGAAGGTTGAGTAGGGTACGCTCCGAATCTTGAAGGGGAATGAACACATTGAGAAAACACCTCTGAAGGAAGTGCATCCTGAGACACGCATGGGGTAGCACATATATCATTGCTGCTATATGGCACGGGAGGCGCTGTACAGATCAGACCGTTTGTGGCCCTCCTGCTAAAAAGGCGGACGCTAGCCTCACAATAGTCATTCGATCTCTCAAGAGAAAAACCTTTTCCAGGCAAGTATCAAAAACAAGTTTTAAAAACGGAATGCTTCTAACCAAAAGGAGCTGTGATTTTTTGACGTTAATTTGTAGACCCAGGCTTTCTAGAGTGTTTATAGGGATGTGAAGAGACTCAAAAGTCGCCCTCTTTGAGCCCACCACAATGAGCCAATCTACCAGGGATGGCATTATTTGGACTCCTTGTTCCTTTAACGCCACCATTGGGGTCAGACACTTTGTAAAAACCCTGGGGACCGTTGTCAACCCAAAGGGAGTGCCTTGAACTGATAGGTATTTCCTCCTATTTTGAACCTCAAGAAGCGACAGTGCTGTGGGCATATTGAGATATGGTAGTACACATCTCGAAGGTCTAATGAAACCATCCACAGGTCTCGATCCAGCAGGGCCAAGATGGTTGGCACTGACCACATGCGAAACCTTCTGTAAACGATGTACTTGTTGAGTTCTCTGAGGTCCAATATAGGATGTAGGCTTCTGTCCAGCTGTGGAACTGTAAAATACCTAGAACAGAATCCAGGTGTATTTACGTTGGTGATCCTTTCTATTGCATCTTTCAGGAAGAGGGAGGAGACCTCCTCCTCTAGAGCGGGGGTTGATGGTGTAGTCACTATTCTTGACAGGGAAGGTGTCTGGCCAAACTCTAAAGCATAACCTATCCGTATAATGGTAAGGACCCTTGGTCCACTGTCACTTTGCCCCAGACTGAGGTAAATGGGGCCGGACAAGTCCAAAATCCCCACCGGTCATTGTTTCTTCTGAAAGGTGGTTTGCCGCTGTTTTTGGAAGGCAGGCTTATTGTCCTGAAACCCAGACTTGTAGTGAGGCTGGAATCTGTTAGGGCGAAAGGAATGTTCTGAAGAAGATCCGTGTCGAACTGCCTTAGCGTGAGGGTAAGACCACTTTGACTGTTTTTGTGGCCTACTCACAGTGGACAAGTAGGACATAGATTCTGCGGTGTTCTGCAGCTTTTGTACCTTTTGCAAGGTCTCATCCATTTGTTCTGCAAAGAGGGCTTGGCCCTCAAAAGAGAAGGTCCTCAATTCCAGCCCTTGGCCTCGTAGGCTAGGCCAGAGGAATGTAGCCATGCATGCCTCCTGATGGCAACAGACCTAGCCATCACTTTAGCTGAACATTCAACCAATGTCATGCCAAGTACAGCTCCTGTTTTGCTACCTAAAACGCTTCTCATCGGAAGACTTTAGCAGGATCATGTTTATCCTGTGACAAGAAGTCCAAGAAAGGAGTCACCTTTTCCCATTAAGAAAAAATATTTTACTTGGCATTATGGGCTTGATAATTCGCAACCCACAAATGCAGAGCAGATGCTGAGTAAAGCCGTCTCCAGATGGAATCCAAGCTACACCCCTCCTTGTCCCAAGGATTAGACTGCTTGTGACCCTTTGATTTGCTAAGAGAAGCCTCCACCACAACGGAGTTTGGGGGCGGGTGATTCTTTAAGGCGGCCATGCTGTTATCTTGCCTCTGCACCCTATAAAAGTTTTCCAACTGCTTGCTGGGTCGTGACAGTATCAAAGGCTTCTTCCAATGGCTACGTATAACTTCCAGGAGAGCCATATTGAGAGCTAAAGAAGCAGGTACCTTGACTTCTGTGTCAATTAGCCCAAACAACAGGTCCAATTCTCCTTTTTGTTGTACATCCAAGTTCACCCCTAAAGCTGATGCCATGCACGCCACATAGGCAGAATACTGCTTCAAATCCTCTGATGGTGATACCGGCTTAGATTCTGAAGAACTGTCTAAAGGAGAAGAACCTAAGGATGTGAGGTCCGAATCTGGAGATTGAGGGTCTCCCTCCTCATCTGGAGGTATCTGGAGGTTCCACAGGTACAGGACTTGTTTCCAAAGGAACTAGGTTCTCCTGATGGGTGATCCAATGGTGTCAGTACTGAAACATCTTGTGTTCGTATGGGTAAGGACAGCTCTGTTGTCATCTGTACTGGGTCTTTCAATGGAGGCGAGTGGTCAAAAACATGCTCCCGACGGTCGTTCAGTGGTGAATGGGATCGAGGTCTGCTTTGTGAGTGAGAAGGGTTTGGGGGACAAAAAACACGTCAATCCCCCCATTCCCAGTCATAAGAATCTTCTCAGTACCGAGGCTCGTACTGGGACCTCCCCAGCTCCGATCGATAGCCACTCAAAGTTCCTTCCTCACGACGTCATTCCCTGAAAAAAGGGGGAAGTCACTTCAGCAGAGTATAGAGATCCTCTCGGGGAGTCATGGTATCAGCCACCATAAAATTGGCTATATCTGTCCCAGTCTCTTCCATGCTGACATTCCCAAGAAGGCTCTCCAGTGTCCTAATGTGCCCCTCGATCCCTAGGGAAAACCTGGCAAATATGTCTGAGAGGTGATGAGCGCCGTCTAGAGAGCCAGGTTGAGTGGGCATCCCCTCTATCCAGTGTGCAGGTTTCATAGTCTGATGTGCAATAATTGGGCTTGTCTTCGCCTTCCAGTTCCCCTCTATTCAGTCCTGGGGAATCACGCCAGGTCGAACGGTACAGGTAAGATCAGTCTGCTGGTGAATTTCTACGAGAGAAAGATTTATACGATCTGAAGAGAAACCAGAGTCCAACAATATCCCTGGCGGTTGCTAAATTTTGTTACACATTGACCAAACTAAGAGAAGCTAGAGCACAGCAATTGGTTACTGTCAAAGATTCCTGATTTTATATATTTGATGACATTTTAGACTTTGTTTCCATTATTTTCTTTTTACTGTGTATATTCTGCATATATTGATGTTTGATCTAAGATCGTAAATAAACAACAACAATTTCTACGAGATGGCAAGACCTTGTCCCTTGGTACTGCCAGTACGGATTCAGGGGCAGAGTCAGCACTCAGCGGAGGCTGAACTCCCTCTTTTTCCTTATTCAAAGAGTTGACCTTAGGGTTCTTTTTCTTTGGTTCCTCCAAAGCAGCCACTTACAAGGACTTCTTTTTAGGAATGGGTGGTAGATGTTCTCCCGCTGGCAGAGGTGGGGCCTGGGCCACCCTCTTCTTTTTCTTTTTGAGAACCACAAGCGTTGCTGTAGGCTGTATCGATCCTGGAGGAGGGGTCGGCAAGGGCAATGACACCGACGTTGTAGGGGGAGCTGACACCCCAACACCCCAGTCAATTTAGAGGCTGGTGCAAGGACCAGAGGAGCAGAGTTCAGTCTCTCTGTTGAAGTCAAGGAAGCCATTTTCAATGACTGCTTCAAAGATAAAGCCTCTGGACGAATGGAGGGCCAATTCCCACAGGGTGGCTGGCATGCAGAAGCAAAGCCCTATTTTTTTGAGCCTGCTTCGTAAGGTTTTGGCAATGTGAGCATGTCTCAACAATGTGGGTTCCCCACAAACAAAGCAAACACCTAGTATGGGTATCGGGGTAAGGAATCTTAGATCCACAACTGACACTTTTTAAAATTTGTTGTGCCCAGCATATAAAATGCAGGGGCCTCAAAGCTCCGTCCTGTCCAGGGTCCCTAAAAAAATAAAAACACAAAGAAAAAATGCAACTACCCGAAAAGAAAGAAATAACAAGGCATGAAAGAAATGGCAGGAGAAACAACTAACAGAACGAAAGAATTAATGACAATACTTTTCGTTCTACCTGTTGCCGAGCCAGTAATTCTCTGATGTCTACTGAAGTGCGGATGATGAAGACTGAAGAGATGAGGAGAGGTGCAGCTGCATATAGCAACTGGGGGCAGGATTTCTGCCAAAAGCAGGAGATTGAGCTTGTTCAGTTCCGATGAGTCTCTGCACGGGCTCAAAGCCCATTGATGTAAAAGAGAGACCACGTTGAAGAACTTTGCACCCCAGGTGTAGTATCTGGCTTCCATTTGAGTGAGTGTGGTTTTATTTATTTAGACACATAGCCTAATCCAAAGCTTGGGGAACTGACAAAAACAACCCAGAATAACATTTAATATAATTCACTGAAATGCCTCCACCTTCTCCTAATTTAACCCTGAGCTACAAATGCCAGCCTTTAAAGAAGTAGACCTTGCAGTTCTTCTGAAAAGGTGCTCAGATTAAAATTTGGAGGCATCTGCTCCTTCATTGCTGGCTTTCCACCAAGTGATGTAGACATGTAAGGTTTTAATCTGTAACAGTTTTAATGTGTTGATTTCCCCCTCATAATATCCTTTACTGTTTTATCATTTAAAAAACCCAAAGCCCTTATTTTATATTGCATTTTATACTGCTGAGCCATCTTGGGCTTTGCATGTTTGCAGTGGAAAGATGGAATATAAATGTAAACCACTCTGAGCTTTTATATAGGGCGGTATATAAATGCAAACACACACAGAGGACCCTTTTAAGACTCTGAGAGGCCAGGGGGAAGAATGTTCATTTGAGCCCACTCCACTCACCCCCACCACTTTCTTCTCCCTAGCTGACAGACTGCACAATATTATGCACACAGTGAAAGGTAACATTTACAGAATTGAACATGCAAAAATTGCGCAAATTGAGTTGTGCAACAGTGTGGGCATTGTATACAACATCAACACCACTCTTTGCGCGACTGCACAAATGATAGTTCCATCACTAGGGGTGAGCATGGAACCAGCTTGCCTGGTTCGGTTCGAGTCCGAACTGGACCCGAATCGGACTAGGCCGGTTCGGTCCGGCACTCCCTCAAACCACCCCACCCCCAGTTTGATTTTTAAATAAATTTTATTTTTAAAAAATTTCTTAATGACTTACCCCCTTCCGGGGGACTTCCTCTAGGTGGTGGTGGGGGGTCCGTGGGGGTTCCCCCTCCCCCACAGGCTTCCTTGCCACCCTAACTGGCCATTCCATTTTGGAGGCCACTGCACCTGCACAATGGGTCTCTGTGCAGCGCCGGAGAAAGCCCGAACAGGCTGAAGACCCGGCCAAACTGTCTGAACTGGTTTGGGTATATTTATAAAGGGGTAATCCTTAGCTTAAGTACAGGGTGGGGGGCAAAAAAAGGTATCTGCAGGTGCCATCTGCAGCGGCCCCGTCACCCTTCCGAAGATCAGCCTGGGCTGGCAGTGGCCTGGTTCGGGCCTCCACACATGTGCAGAGACAATTTTTGTGACCTCCAGAGGCCATTTGTGTCACCACACAAAGGGTCTCTGCATATGCACGGAGGTCATGAAAATGGCTTCTGCGCATGCCAGCCCTGGCTGATCTTTGTGATGCCGGTGAGGGGGTTGGAGGAGCTCCCACTGCCTCCACCACCACCATCTCTGCTATTGCTGCCTGCAAATAGCAGGTATCTTTCTTTCGCTCCCCCCTCTTACAATAGGGATTGCCCCTCACCAGTTTCCTCTTTACAAGTATATATCCGAAATGGCAAGCGAACTAGACTCGACCTGGTTCGGCCAGACCCTGAACTGGACTGATCTGAATTCAAACCAAACCGAGAAAACTGGTTCCGTGCACGCCCCTAGCATTCACCCTGAGTTCAATCTTTCAAGATATGAATAGATTCAACCCCGCAGGATATATCGGTTTCATGATACAAATTATGGCAGAGATGCACAGAACAACAGAAGTCATGGTAATACAGTAGGGGCTAAGTAAGATTAAAATGTGCACTCAAAATGTCCACTTCAGCTTTATAGGACAGACAGTATTGTCTGCACAAAAATGATCTTAGAGTCCAGCCTAATTGTAAAGGGTAATTAAGAGAACACATTCTTCATTATGAGCCCTGCCACCTATTGAGATAATCTGGGGAGGCTTGTCTGCAGTTGCCACCAGCTCGTCTGGTGGCTACTCAGGGACAGGACTTCTCCATTGCTGCCCTGAGGCTTTGGAATACGCTCCCTGCTGAAATAAGAGCCTCCCCATCTCTGCTAACTTTCAAAAAGGTGGCTAAGACATTTGATCACCCAAGCTTTCAATTAGACTCATAGAATTCAACACTGTTTTACATTTTAAATAGTTTTAATGTTTTAACTTTCTTTTAAGTTGTGTTGTTTTATTGTATAATGCCCAGAGACACTAGTTTGGGTCAGTATATAAATAAGACAAACAAAAAAACCTTCAACCACCTTACTCAGAAGGGTTCCATGCAGCTGGTGCCACATTTAATTTGGGTCACCAGCACCAACTGATACAGTGTTAGCATGTCAACATGGCATGTATCTGAGCCAAAGAAACTTGGCATGCTTATGCTGTACGCCATGGGGTCTAGCAACCCAGTTAAATGTGACACCAGCTGTGCGAAACCATGCACTGATCTGTCTTATTTTGCCCACTCTTGGTTTCAAAACTGAGTCTTAGAGCAGCCCAAGAGGTCATCTGAACCAGACCTCTTCCTGGTGTTAGCCGTTCTCCATCTGAAGCATTCCCAGCAGGATTCTTTCTGGTTTTTCTTGAAAAACCTCCACAAGAAGTTCTACAACCTCTTTAGCAAGATTGTAACAGCAGACCAATAACATTTTGTTCCCCATTTCTCATAACCCTATTATCTAAAACCTCATTCAACTTGTCCTATTATTACTGACAACAGCAAAAAAAAAGGTAAAAATATTTGCTTTTACTGTTACTTTTCTGTTTAAGAGATCAACTATAAACTACATAAGAACATAAGGAAAGCCCCGCTGGATCAGGCCAAAAGCCCATCTAGTCCAGCATCCTGCTTCATGCATGGCCAATCAAGTACATCTTTGAAGCTCGCAAGTAGGTAAAGGAGGGCAACCATCACTTCCCATTGGTGTTCAGGGGCATGCCCCCCCCCACCCCGATGGAAATATACAGCTATCAGGACTAGTAGCCACTGATAACCCTATCCTTCATATCTAATCCTTTTTTGAAACCATCTAGATAGGTGGCCATCACCACATCTGATGGCAGTTAATTCCATAGTTTAACTACATATTGTATAATGAAGTACTTCCTTTTGCCTGTCCTAAATTTCGCAGCATTCAGCTTCAATGGCTAAACCCAGGTTCTAATATTATGAGAAAGGGAGAAAAATGTCTCTTTATCTGCTTTATTCACACTGTGCATACCATATTTACCCAAACCTAAGATTACTCTGAATTTAAGATGACCTTGTTAAAAAGTAGAGGTTAATACAGGTTATACCTTTATTTACTCAAAAGGAACAGCACTCTGAATTTAAGATGACCTAATGATTTCTAATATTGAAAAAGTTGATAAAACCTATTATTGGATTCAAGTAAATACAGTAATTTTATATACCTCTATTGTGTCCCCATCCTACCCGCCTTCTTTCTAAAGCAACTACCAAGGCCCATATGTTGTAGTCTTTCATCATAGGGGACTTGCTTCAAACATCTGATCATTTTGTTTGCCCATTGCTGCACCTTTTCCAGCTTTACAATCTCCTTTTAAATATGCAGTGCTAAGATCCTAGATTACTTTAAGATCAACGCCTGAGCCTTCTGGTCACAATACAATGATTCGATCTTTGCCAAATACTTTGCTTCCTAGCATTTATTCGAGATGGAGCTATTGACATAAATTTGGTCACAAAAACATTCCAGGATACGCCTTTCTGTGAAATATTCTCCTCTTCAATGGTAATGGGAAAGAACCATGGTACATCTGCTGGAAACCTCCAGACTGGATTACTGTAATGCACTCTATGTGGGGCTTCCCTTGTACATAGTTTGGAAACTACAGTTGGCTCAGAATGCGGCAGCCAGGCTGGTCTCTGGGTCATCTAGGAGAGACCATATTACTCCTGTATCGAAGGAGTTACACTGGGTGCTGATATGTTTCCGGGCAAAATACAAGGTGTTATAACCTATAAAGCCCTAAACAGCTTGGGTCCTGGGTATTTAAGAGAACGTCTTCTTTGTTATGAACCCCACCGCCCATTGAGATCATCAGGAGAGGTCTGTCTGCATTTGCCACCGGCTCGTCTGGTGGCTACTCAGGGACGGGCCTTCTCCGTTGCTGCCCCGAGGCTTTGGAATGCGCTCCCTGGTGAAATAAGAGCCTCCCCATCTCTGACAATTTTTAAAAAGTCTTTAAAGACACATCTGTTCACCCAGGCTTTTAACTGATACTGTTTTGATTGTTTTTAATGTTGTTTTAGAATATTGTTTTAAAAAGTTTAAATTGTTGTGTTTTAAATTACTTGTTTTTGTTTTTGACTAATGTTTTAATGTTGTTTTTATTTTGTTGTAAATGGCCCAGAGACGTAGGTTTTGGGTGGTATAAAAATATGTAAAATAAATAAATAATAAATAAATAATGACTTTGGCACACCGATGCAGAGACAAGTCAACAGCTAAACAGCTAAAGAACATAAGAACAGCCCTGCTGGATCAGGCCTAAGGCCCATCTAGTCCAGCATCCTGTTTCTCACAGTGGCCCACCAGATGCTGCTGGAAGCCACAGGCAGGAGTTGAGGGCGTGCCCTCTCTCTTGCCATTTCTCCCCTGCAACTGGTTCTCAGAGCCATCCTGCCTTTTGAGACTGGAGGTGGCCCACAGCCCTCTGACTAGTAGCCATTGATGGACCTCTCCTCCATGAAGTTATCCAAACCCCTCTTAAAGCCATCCAGGTTGTTGGCTGTCACTACGTCCTGTGGCAGAGAGTTCCACAAGTGGATCACGCGTTGTGTGAAAAAGTACTTCCGTTTGTTGGTCCTAGACCTCCTGGCAATCAATTTCATGGAGTGACCCCTCGTTCTAGTGTTGTGTAAGAGGGAAAAGCATTTCTATCTCTCCAAATTCTCCAAACCATGCATGATTTTATAGACCTCTATCAGGTTTCCCCGCAGTCGTCTTTTTTCTAAGCTAAAAAGCCCCAGGTGTTGTAGTCTTGCCTCATAGGAAAGGTGCTCCAGGCCTCAAAAACTTGAAGATTATCTTTTCAAAAAGAGGTATGTTTTGCATCAAGACTATTACCAATTGTTCACCTGGAAGAATGAACCATATGTAGGGCAAGTACTTTCCATTACAGTTTTTAACTACCGTAAATGTAATATAAATCCACTTTACTCTTAGAAACAAATACTGCCTCTCAGAGCTGCACCATAACCCAACTTGATTAGCTTCCTAGATAACAAGAAGATCATCAGGCTTAAGGTTTTGGTTTTCTCTTCTGTTATTTGACATTTGCCATGAAGGTATAGGATTGTAGCTGTGTTGTTGTAGTTCAGTTTCTGAAATATCTTTATAGGATTTGCCCTCTAACTGCAGCAAAATTGTTTCCAATTTATTCTTTGCTAGAAATATTTGCTGTGGAAGACAAACTAATTAAGGTAAGCTTTCCTGACCTGTTCTGCCATTATGCCAAAAGTCTCTATAAAAAAGGTTAAAATCTAATATCCACATCTAATGAAGCAAGACATCAAGTGATGTATAAGAATCCATTATGACTTTGCAGACAAGGGGAGCACTAGCTCACTGTTTGAAGAGACCGTTATACAATTTGACATTGCAGCATAAGGATTGTCAGCTGTCAACTTGAAACTAGGAGCAGCTCAGCAGATGAAAGATAATAATACTAGGTTCTGCCATGGGAGATCAGCATATACATCACAGCTTAATCATGGATTTACCAGAATAATTTTGGCAAGTCACTGTTCTTAGACTCAGTCCCCAACTGCAAAAACCGAGTTAATGACAATCCACTGCCCAGGGCTGCTATGAAAAAAGGATGAGATTAAAATATGTCATATCTTAAAAGTGTTGTGTAAGCGTTAATAAAAAGCCCTAATATCCAGCTCTGTGAGTGTCATGGTAATACATGTATGTTCTTAGATCCTTGCTTACATTACATTTTGAATTATTTCAATTATCCGAGTTCATCTAGACAGCTTTTGAGTGAAGCAGACTAAGATAGCTATCTGAAGTCACACACACAGCAGCAAGCAATAAATAAATAAATAATAAAATAAATTAAAAACATCACTTGTACTTTTAAAAGCTAGCTGTGATCTTCTAGCATTTGCCATAGATTGCCTGAACAAAGAAAGAGTGACTCATACTATGATTCCCTTCAAAGAAACGTAACACAAGTGCCGTACACCTTGAAGAGGTTAGCAACTTTGGCTCAAGCAGGATAGCCAAGTGCAGGAAGTGAAAGGGTGGGACAATAGTGATAAAGGGAGAGTGCAGCACACAGTACTTCTCCCCGCCACCAGTTACCAAAAGCCTGGCTGAAAGTCTCCTTCAGCTTGCAAATGTTCAGACATCTAGCACATTTTAAAGACTTATCCCTCAAATCATGAGGATTGCTCTACAATTTTCAATAGAACATGGAATTCTCAGAAAGCTCAAGTCTCTACAGGATTTGATATGTGCTGGGTAAAGTTTATGTTTGCACCGTAGACCAGTGAATAGTCTAGGACAACCTGAGGCCCTCCAGCTGTTGATGAAATAGAACTCCTGTAATCCCTGTCTATTGTGGCTGGGGATGATGGAAATTGTAGTTGAAACACAACTAGAGTGCCTTGAACTGGCCATTTCCGGACTAGGAGAATAAAGATAGATACCTTTATTATAGTCATTGACCAGAACTAACAAGCAGATAGCCATTAACAACAAAATTAACAGGTTTTTAAAAAGATAAGACTCTCTCCCTCTGTGTGTGTGTGTGTGTGTGTGTGTGTGTTTCTTTCTTACGCACACTACTCTTCATTTTATAATCTATCTAGGAGCACCTAATCCCCTAATGCTGGTTAAGTAAAAGACATGTGAACTTGGCCAGTGTGCCTTCCCCACTCAGTGGAGCCCCACATAAACACTCACTTTTCCAGAGTATGGATACAAAGGATAGAAATAATAATCCTCTAAAATATGTTTAGAGTTGGCAAGCACTAGAGAGCTCATGTCTCTGTGAAGAACACACAGATATGAAAATATTTTCATTGAATCTAGTGAGAGAGAACAAAAAATGAGTATGCATCTACTTGCTGTATAAACAATCCAACACTATTTCTACAACAATGAAAATCTCAACAGTACATTTAAGTAACTGCTTTGTTAGTGCTGCTGGAAAAAACCCAATATATTTCTGTAGCTCAGTATATTTACTGCTGAATGAACATATTATCAGAAAGATCTAGAGAGCATCACTAAATGAAAGTATAAATAATGCAGTCACCACTAGTTCCCACTGGGAGTGTTTTCCAAAGAGCAAGAATGGGATGCAGTCCAGGCAGGAGATTATTATTTGAAGGTCCATGGAATGTCGCTGTTCTTTTGTCAACAACAAAATGCAGTGGTGAATTTCAAAAGCATGACACACTGAACACACACACACACACACACACACACACACACACACACACACACACACACACACGCAATAACTCCAAGTGGGGCAGGTCAATGTAGGAAAGAAATGCATTTATTATTCAGCACACTCTTAATACGAGGGGAATGGGACAACTCTCTGCAGCCAACTCACTGTGGGACACCTCAAGATGGCCGACTCACTGCAGGGACAACTCAATACGAATCTCCGACAAACACTTCAAAGCAGCTCCCTGCTCTCCCTTCGCCAACAAACAGCCCGCCCCGCATTTCAAGTGCCCCGCACTTCAAAACAGTTCCCTGCTCTCTCTATAGGGGTGAGCAGTGGGCAACGGATGCGGAGGGCAGCCGGCTCCTGCCAGCAATCAGCGGACATGCAATTATTACTTTATTTGAATTTGAGTCGCAACCAGCAAGCCCAATAGTATCCCACACTTCAAAACAGTTCCCTGCTATCTCTGTATGGGGCTTGGAAATGGGAGAAGTAGACGCAGAACAGCTTGCTCCTGCCAGCAACCAGTGGACATGCAATTGTTACTTTATTTGAATTTGAGTTTAATAGGATGTCTCCTCCTACCTCTGGGGCACAATACATCAGAAGGCAGCTCGCAAAGAAGGTAAACAAACCCATAAACAGTTATATGAAAATATTTGGTCCTAACACACAAATGATAAAAATCAAGTTAAACTTAAAACAGGGGACTAAAAAAGTAAATTAAAAGCTTAATGAAAGGTCAGCATTTGTACAGCCCTCTTGAATGAGGCCAGGGACTAGACTAGCATTTTGCTAGGAATCAATAAGTTTAATTTGATTTTTATCATTTGTGTTTTACAATGTTAAGAACATAAGAACAGCCCTGCTGGATCAGGCCCACGGCCCATCTAGTCCAGCATCCTGTTTCACACAGTGGCCCACCAGATGCCGCTGGTGGCCACAGACAGGAGTTGAGGGCATGCCCTCTCTCCTGCCATTACTCCCTTGCAACTGGTACTCAGAGGCACCCTGCCCTTGAGGCTGGATGTGGCCCACAGCCCTCTGCCTAGTAGCCATTGATAGACTTCTCCTCCATGAAGTCATCCAAACCCCTCTTAAAGCCATCCAGGTTGTTGGCTGTCACTACGTCCTGTGGTAGAGAGTTCCACAAGTGGATCACGCGTTGTGTGAAAAAGTACTTCCGTTTGTTGGTCCTACACCTCCTGGCAATCAATTTCATGGAGTGACCCCTCGTTCTAGTGTTGTGTGAGAGGGAAAAGAATCTCTCTCTCCACTTTCTCCATGCCATGCATGATTTTATAGACCTCTATCATGTCTCCCCGCAGTCGTCTTTTTTCTAAACTAAAAAGCCCCAGGTGTTGTAGTCTTGCCTCATAAGAAAGGTGCTGTAGGCCCCTGATCATCTTGGTTGCCCTCTTCTGTACCTTCTCCAGTTCAACAATGTCCTTTTTAAGATGTGGTGACCAGAATTGTACGCAGTACTCCAAGTGTGGTCGCACCATAGTTTTGTATAAGGGCATTATAATGTTAGCCGTTTTATTTTCAATCCCCTTTCTAATGATCCCTAGCATGGAATTTGCCTTTTCAGCCGCACATTGAGTTGACACTTTCAACGAGCTGTCAACCACAACCCCAAGATCCCTCTCCTGGTCCGTCACTGACAGCTCGGATCCCATCAACATATACTTGAAGTTGGGGTTCACTTTACACTTGCCAACATTGAACCGCATTTGCCATTTTGTCGCCCACTCCCCCAGTTTGGAGAGATCCTTTTGGAGCTCCTCACAATCCGTTTGGATTTCACTACCCGGAAGAGTTTGGTATCATCTGCAAATCTGGCCACATCGCTGCTTACCCCTGCTTCTAGATCATTTATGAATAAATTAAAAAGCACCGGTCCCAGTACAGATCCCTGGGGGACCCCACTTCTTACTTCCCTCCATTGTGAAAACTCTCCATTTATACATACCCTCTGTTTCCTGTCTTTCAACCAGTTAGCAATCCACACATGTACCGTATTTTTCGGACCATAAGATGCACTTCCCCCCCAAAAAAAGTGGGGGGGGATGAGGGTGCGTCTTATGGTCCAAATGCTGTCCCCCGCTGCCCCCCCCACCTGATATGGGGCCAAATCGGCCCAAGCTAACTGCCGCCGCGGCCGCCCCCGCCCGCCCGCCCGCCCGGATTAGGGGCCGAATCGGCCCAAGCTACGGTAACTGCAGCCCCGGCCGCCCCCGCCCCCGACCGCCCTCCCAGCTGCCCAGTCCTAACCTTCTCAGCTCGATCAGGGACCCATACCGGTAACTGGAGAAGGAGAGAGGAGCTCGCAAGCAGAGCTCCTCTCTCTCCAAAGCCTCGGCCCGAACTGGCGCTTTGGCCGCAAAGGATGCCTGGGAGGTGTCCTTTGCGGCCAAAGCGCCAGTTCGGGCCGAGGCTTTGGAGAGAGAGGAGCTGTGCTTGTGAGCTCCTCTCTCCTTCTCCAGTTACCGGTATGGGTCCTTGATCGGGCTTAGAAGGTTAGGACTGGGCAGCTGTGAGGGCGGTTGGCGGCGGGGGGCGGCAGTTACCGTAGCTTGGGCCGATTTGGCCCCTAATCCGGGCGGGCGGTCGGCCGGCGGCGGGGGCGGCCGCGGCGGCAGTTAGCTTGGGCCGATTTGGCCCCTAATCAGGTGGGGGGGCGGCGGGGGACAGCATTCGGACCATAAGACTGCGTGCGTCTTATGGTCCGGTGCGTCTTATGGTCCGAAAAATACGGTACTTGTCCCCTTATCCCATGACTGCTAAGTTTCCTCAGGAGTCTTTGATGAGGAACTTTGTCAAAAGCTTTTTGGAAGTACAGGTAGACTATGTCAACTGGATCACCTTGATCCACACACTCGTTGACACTCTCAAAGAAGTCCAAAAGGTTGGTAAGGCAAGATTTACCTTTGCGGAAGCCATGCTGGCTCACTCCCAGCAGGGCCTGTTCATCTAGGTGCTTTACAATTTTATCCTTGAGGATGCTTTCCATCAATTTGCCCGGAACGGACATTAGGCTAACCGGCCTGTAATTTCCCGGATCGCCCCTGGATCCCTTTTTGAAAATCGGTGTTACATTTGCTACTCTCCAATCCTCTGGTACAGAGCCCGATTTCAGGGATAAGTTAAATATTTTAGCAAGGAGGTCGGCAATTTCACATTTGAGTTCTTTGAGGACTCTTGGATGGATGCCATCCGGGCCTGGTGATTTGTTAGCTTTCAGTTTTTTCAGACAGTTTAGAACATCATCCCTTGTCACTTCTATCTGACTCAGCTCTCTAGCCTCCATCCCTAAAAAGCCTGGTTCAGGAACAGGTATATGCTCAGTATCCTCTGCCGTGAAGACAGACGCAAAGAACTCATTCAGTTTCTCTGCAACCTCCATATCCTCCTTAATAATCCCTTTCACTCCATCATTGTCTAATGGCCCAACCGCCTCCCTGGCAGGTTTCCTGCTTCTGATGTACTTAAAGACGTTTTTGTTATTCCCCTTGATACTTTTGGCTAAATGTTCCTCAAACTCTCTTTTTGCCTCCCTTATTGTCACCTTGCATTTCTTTTGCCAGAGTTTGTGTTCCTTTCTGTTATCTTTGTTTGGACATGCCTTCCAATTTCGGAAGGAAGTCTTCTTCCCTTTTATGGCTTCTTTGACGGTACCCGTTAGCCACGCTGGCATCCTCCTGGACTTAGTGGTACCTTTCCTCCTTTTGGGTATACAAGCTGACTGGGCTTCTAGTATTGTGGTTTTGAGAAAACTCCATGCATTCTGGAGCGAAGTGACTCTCCTGATTTTCCCCCTCAGCTTCCTTTTCACCATACTCCTCATTTTGGAGAAGTTTCCTCTTCTGAAATTCAAAATGTCTGTGCTAGACATCCTTGGTGATTTTCTCCCTGCATGTATGATGAATTTGATGGCACTGTGGTCACTGTTCCCTAAAGGGTCGATGACACTGATGTCACGCACCAATGTTGGACCTAATATTTCCATATAACTGTTTATGGGTTTGTTTACCTTCTTTGTGAGCTGCCTTCTGATGTATTGTACCCCAGAGGTAGGAGGAGACATCCTATTAAAATCAAATTCAAATAAAGTAATAATTGCGTGTCCGCTGGCAGGAGCAGGCTGTTCTGTGCTTCCTTCGCCCACTTGTTTTGAAGTGCGGGGCACTATCGGGTTTGTTGGAGAACAAAGAGAGAGCAGGGAGCTGCTTTGAAGTGTTTGTCAGAGATTTGCATTGAGATGTACCCGCAGATTTCCACTCAAAAGGTGCCACCATCCCTTCCCCAAGGATCCTTGACCCTCAGGCTTAGCTTGCAGAACGTTTACTTGTTACTTCTGCTCACACAAGGTCTGGATACAACCTAATCTTTTTTGCATACTACGAGATAAGTACACAGTGATCATAATTTTGTTCACGGTATGTTGCTATCTGTAAAATAAATGCTATCACCTCATTTTCAGAATTGTGTATTCTTTTGGAGTATACTGAAGTTGATATAATAGCTGGCAACACCCTATACAGCATTAAGCAAAACAAAGCAGAACAAAACACAACTCCCACTACCAAACTTTAAGTTATTTTTCTGTGAACTCCAAAAGTAAAGAACAGTAAAGGGAAAAAGTTAATTATTCACAAATCAGATCCCAGGCTCCTGTGAAATCTCACAAGATCTCAGGCTTCTACAAGGCCCGATATTTGCTCGTATCTATGGATGTTCTTAAGTCAGGGAGTGATTATAGTTACTATAGATTAATACATACTTAATGAAGTTAAACAAGCCCTTGAGGCAATCTTCATAATTTGAATGTTTTTTTCTATACTGAAGCTATGAATTTCTACAAAATGCTGGATAAGACACTTACTAACAGTGTGTAGTGTGTGCGTATTAGACTTTTAGTACAAAATAATGAAATTTTAAAAGCCAACACTGCAACCAGGACACTATTTCTACCATTACTACTACAAATAATTTATATACCACTTTTCAACAAAGTGGTATATGTATTCAACGCCAACGCCAAAAAGTGGGGTGACAACTAAGCTGACACTTTAACTGCTATAAAGTTTCAGAATAGTCAGCATATTTTTACTCGGGTGCATAGTCCCTCAGGTGTCTCAACACAGAGGGAAAATCTCTGAAGAAATATATTTATTACAGACCACAAGCAACTGCTTTTAGGTAATGCAAGTACACTTACCTGAAACATATCTGTGTCTTTGTCATGTGTATATTCCACCACAACGGTCTGGTTTCTGGAGAGAGTGTAAGAGATACTATGTTGCCCTTTACAGCTGATGGCCTGGGAAATAAAACAGGAATTATTTTAAGTATTTTATTTATATAAAATATTAATACTCTGCCCCTCCAGTGCAATTCTGCTCAAAACAGCTCACAGAATGAAAGAGATGCAACAATATAAGCATGTAGCATTAATAAAATGATATACTAAAAATAGGACCCAGTAAAAACAAAAGTTAAAAACCAACAAGATATAAGCTGTACATAAAATATCTATACATTAAAACGTTTAGGTGACCCGTGGCTAATCTCGGTGGTATGTGGCACATCTCGAGAGAGTTCCGGCAAGAGAGAGTTCCAGCAAGAGTGGGGGGGGGGAAGAGAAGGCCGGGCGGCGAGCGGGGGGTGGGAGGGAAGGCCGAGCTGGCATGCTGGAGAGGAAAGGAGGAAAGGGCGAGCGGGTGTGCTGGAGAGGAAAGGAGGAAAAGCCAAGTGGCGAGTGGGTGGGGGGAGAGGAAAGCGCGAGTGGGGACTTCCGTTGCCCCGCCAAGTTTCGGAAAGGCCGAGTGCATTAGCACACAGATGCTCAATGTGGGTCCAGCTAGTGTTTATTAAAATGTTTAAGTAACACCTTTGTCAGGGAAAAACACAACATAACTGAGTGTAGATGTTATTACAAGAAGTTACCAAGTTCTCCCAATAGATACTTCAATCAGATTATACACTTCACAACAAGTACCTAGGAGAATAAGCATAGCTAGTCTTTTCATTTTAACAACTCCTGGCCACCAACTCCCGACCACCACCTTGGATCACAAGGAACATGGTGGTCCTTGGTAACTTTGCTAGCAAATTGACAACCAAGATGGAATCACCCATGATCTTGTTTACTGGCAGGCAGGGGGAATACCAAGATCTTAAATAGATTTACCATCCATGTTTCATAGAACAAGAGCTAATGTTCTGTTCCCACTACAGATCCACAATAAAAATTTTGCTTGCTGCAACGGGAATGTCTTTCCTTCCACAAATCTTTTACTGCACCATCTCATTCATCCATTCATTCGATTTCTATACCGCCCTTCCAAAAATGGCTCAGGGCAGTTTACACAGAGAAAGAATAAATAAGATGGATCCCTGTCCCCAAAGGGCTCACAATCTAAAAAAACCCCATAAGATAGACACCAGACAACAGCCACTGGAGGTACTGTGCTGGGGGTGGACAGGGCCAGTTGCTCTCCCCCTGCTAAAAATGTGTCTCAAATGCATCTCAAAATGTATAATCAAGTTCTTCCTCAAAACCTACTCCAAGAAATACTTTCTCCAACCTTTCTCTTCCATTTTTATACCCCAGAACTGCAAAGCTAATGTAAAGTTCAACTAATTGCTTGTCATCTGGATGGACGGCTTGTGTCTCTTTCCCTGCTACAGCCTTTTGTAAAATCCACCTCTTTTCATTCTAAAGCATAATGAACACTGTTGATTCATGGTGAAGAAAAGGGGCAAGACAGAGACCTTCAATCCAAACTCTGTTCTTCATATAATGAACTTTTGTCATAAAAAAGAAGTAAAGCTGGGGGGGGGGGAGAGATACATGAACTGTTTTATATATAATCCATCTAGTTCAGTACCATTGCTTTTCAATATCTGAGGCAGAGGTCTTTTTCTGCCCAAGTAGCTAGAAATCTAACAGGAGATACTGGGAAATGAACATGGAACTTTATGAATGCAAGGCATGTACTCTGCTACTCAGCTACAGGCCCTCCCATAACAAAAGGGAAGGATGCAAGAGAGGAGGATGGGCAGGAGAGAATATTAAGTTGCAAAGCCCAGAAAACTGAGAATACAGCCTGATTTACATGATTAGTTACCTTGGGATAACAGCTCCAGTTCAATTTCTGTTTACATTTGCAATGCATGAATCAGAGCTGGAAGTAAATTGAAAGAACATCAGCCAATAGTCAGGGCTCCTCAATTCACCTCTTTTCTAGCCCAGGATAAGAGCCAATACAGGTTTTGGTTTTTAGAAGGTGCATGCCTAACATTTTACTTGTTAAATGTAACTGTGTTCACTCTCTCTCTCATGCGTGCGCACGCACACTTTTGTCAGAAAGACTGGTTATGGCTCCCTTTGGAGTATACTCTCTGGTGGTGGTTTGTTGCCAAGGCAAGCAGGCAAGCCTTGATAAAGTTTCCTTGGATCTAGGGAAAAGACAATGAACACTTGACAAAATTACTGGACTTAGTGATGGACAGTGTGTGTGTGTGTGTGTGTGTGTGTGTGTGTGTGTGTGTGTGTGTGATAGACTCCCCTTTGTCCCCTTTACTAGTAACATACTTCGAAACAGCTACCTGGGATAAAGATTTTACTTAATAACTACCTCTGAATATCCTAGTCTAGGCGCCATGGATCCCTGGTGCCTGGATTTTGTCAAGTCCTGAACTAAGGTATGAAATAACCTTAAGTCATCAGGAAGTTTTTCACATCCAGCTTTTCGTTTGCATCTCCTCCGGAATGGAGGAGGTGCGTTCACATATCAGCCAAATTTACCCTGATGTCTCTGTGAGCTATCGAGGAGCACTTCACACACAATTCCGGTTTTTTTAATTGTTAGAGTGTAGCCCGATTTATATCTGGGGTTAAAATATCCACTTTTGGTATCATTGGGGGGGGGGCAACTCCAAACTAGCAGTAAAGCTTCTCAGTAAACTAAAGCTTGCTGTCTGGGAAAGCTCCATGCAAACAGTTACAGGAATGTTTATATGAGGATGGTGGAATTCACACAAGTACCTGTTTCCTTAATTAAGATTTATTGTTAAGGTAAAAATTAAGATTAAGAAGGTGCCTCAGCTCCAAGACCAGCACCACCTCCTTCAATGGTGGTATAAGTTCCTGAAATTCACTTAGGTGCAAAAAAGCAGGGAATTAAGCATGCATCTGAAGCTGAACATTTCAGCCCAAAATGTGCTCTTTTCCTCAGGACTATGCCCCTGGACCTCTCCTGTAATAATAAATTGTGATTAGAGGTATGCTGTCTGCACAGATCAAGGAACGAGAAAGCTTTGATGAAGGTTGAGAGAGGACTTTGCTCCACAGAGGAACAAGGGTGTTCAAAGATGGAGCAAGGGAGGCAGGATAGGGAAGAAAAAGAAGAGTGTCCAACAGCAAGCAAGCCTCTTGTTGGGAATGAGGGGGATGTCGTTTGCAAGGTACTGGTGCACAGAAGAGCAAACTACCAGTGCAATGAGACGCCTGCTTGCAATAAGATAATTGAGCAGCTATGCCAGGCACAGCAAGGTTCCTGCTTTGCAAAGGCATGGCCAAAGTGGCTTACTTACTAAGCGGCTGTCAAAGAGAAATAGCATGATTATTGCATAACTCTAGAACAGGCGTGCACAACTCAAATGACCTGGTGGGCTGAAACCGGCCGTGATTTGGCTCATGGGGGCCAAGGTCAATTTTTAGGGTGCTGATTATTAAAGTAACACTTAATATAAATCAATTAATTAAATCAAATTAAAGTGAAATTAATTAAAATGAATTTAAACAAAATTTAACTTTTGAAGTTCTGGCAGGCCAAGATTAAATTAAATTAATATAAAATAAATCTAATTAAAATTCATTCTAATAAATACAATACAATCTGTACAAAATACATAATAAAATGCATTGTTCTTCCTTTCCACCTCTGCCAAATCATCACACTTAACATGGAGCACTTGTAAAGAAAAAAATTTGAGTAGTTTTTCTTCTAATTTGGGGTAAGAATATTACACTTTGATCAGAAGGGAGAGGGGGAAAGAAAGGATAGGGCAGGAGGCTTGAGGGAGAGAGGGGGGGGAAGGGGGAAAGAAATAGGGAAAGGATGGGGCAGGAGGCTTGGCTTGTGAGGGGGGAGAGGGGGAATGCGGGCTTTATGAAAGGAGGCACCCCATCCCGCCAAACCTCCGTGCTTTTGCTTTTAAATTTCTGCTGCCGCATGGCCAAGGGATGGCTGTCAGGGAGTGAGCCAGGAGTAGTCCTTCTTCCCACCGCCAAGGAGCAGATTCGGTTCCCAGAGCAATGCAGCGCCTGCCATTTGGCCCCGCGTCTCTTCCCAACTGCGAGGCATGCCTGCGCAGTGGAAAGATCATCACAAGTCCAGCCTGCGACTATTTTTCCACTGCGCAGGCACTCCTCGCAGTTGGGAAGTGATGCAGGGCCAAATGGCAGGCCCTGCATTGCTCTGGGAGCCGCTGATGCTGGGGAGGAGGACTACTCCTGGCTCACCCCCTGGCAGCCATCCCTCGGCCGTGCGGTGGCAAAAAAAAAATTTTTTTTAAAGTAATACTCGGAGGTTCAGGTCAGGAGGGGAGGGGGGCAAGCAAAATGGCCCCGTGGGCCAAGAAAAAAAGCCTGGCCCGCGGGCCATATGTTGTGCAGGCCTGCTCTAGAACAAGAGAAATACAACAGTACAGTCATCCTTTGCTAACCATAGTTTTGAGTATATGTGAATGGGAAACTGTGGCACATCTTGCCAACCGTGACCTAAATATCTGTGGTTGATGAGGTTTTTTAGTGATGGGGGGTTTCATCAATTTCGGGGGGGGGGTTCAGAGGTTTCATCTGTTAATTCTTCTTGGTGACCCTTGCCAATTTAAAATGCCTTTGAGTGATTCTTTTTTTGGGGGGAGGGGTTCAAAAAAATTTCCAGAGGTTTGATCTGCTCATTCTTCTTGGTGACTCTTGGTAATATTACAGGATTGTGTGATTTTTAACAAAAAAAATTGTATTTTTTCATTTTTAGGTCTTTTTCCGGTTGTGGTTCCCCTATCCTCTTGTTTCCTATAGACTTTAATGCCGCGCCAACTGCGAATTTGCCAAAGGAGAGGTTTTGCCAGAACGGAACACTTGCAGTTGGTGAAGGTTGGTAAAGTGAGCATACAATGAAGTATGCAATTGGGAGGGGGGGCGGGGAAAAAGAACAATTAAGTCTAACACCAATTTCTAGTGTAATGTTACAACTGCCTTTTACTTTCCCAATATTTTCCTAAATATTTTATGGAATCCTTCCCACTTAATAGAAAAATAATTTGAGATTATTAACATGAATGCTGTTCAAGCAAATTTGACTCATTTTTCTCTAGGGAACTAGTCAGGACAGAATATTCCTAATGAGTTATTTTTAGTTCCATTGCCTAAGGTAGCAGAGCAGAGTCCTGTCCTTGTTAACTTGTATTGTGAGGAGCCCATGGCAGCCTTTAACACAAATCTAACTGTATGAGTTGACATTTTAAGATGTGCTGAAATTTTTCATATTTCCCAATTAATTCGATATATTGTGTACTCTGTTACATACAACATGCCATAATACTACCATTGTTTAAGTGCCACTTCTTAAATGAACATTAGGTTTTGTTAATAAGAAATTTGTGAATAACCTCTTTTTCTTTTATATGCCAGGTGTTTTAGAAGTTAATTTACTTGGAATGTTCTCTAGAATAAATACATATATTCATTACTAATTATTGCTAACAGATGTTTTCTTTCAATTGGCCATTTTGCACAACAGCTGAGGAGGATTGTTGGATAGTTGGAAAGTACACTGTTACCTCTCCTATTTTTAAACAAGTATTTCCAATTTGCTAATGACTTATCGCTTCTTTATTCAAGGCGTCTCTATATTTGTTTCATAGGCTATTGATTTAAGATTGTTATCCTGTGTGAGCTCCTCCCCATTTTTTTTTAAAGGTAGACAATATTGACAGAATTCTGTTTAATTAAATTGAATAAGAACTCCTAGCATACAAAATGAACTTCTATACTAAAAATGCAAAATGGATGTAATTAGCATCATACCTGGTATCCCAGATGTTAAGGGCAAAATCACTCTGAACAAAATATACATTCACAAAACTCAACTTCTTAACTAAGGAGAGACAATTCAATCAGATTCACCTCTAAGCATTTCCCATTAGGGATGTGCATGGAAATGGTGACTGCCAGTTTGAAGGTGGGGAGGATAGCTTTAAGGTCCGGGGAAGGTACTCTTACCCCCTCTACCCCACCCGCTGCATTGTGTTAAAAAATGGTCCACGGGGCAGCAGTATGCCTCTCTGCCACCCCGGTGCACATCAGACCAGAAGTGCCCCATGTGTATACACGTGCACCGGGTACCTCTGGGGGTATTTCCAACCCAACATGCACTGGATCAGCAAGGAGGTACGCTGCCGCCCCACAGGACCATTTTTTAACACAGCCCCAGTGGGGGGAAACGTGGTTGGGGGATAAGAGCACCCTCCCCGATCCTTAAAGCTATTCCCCCACCTTTGAGCCGGCCGAATTTTTGAACTGGTTCCGAGGTCCGTAAAAGGGCCCCTAAACCGGCTCATGCACATCCCTATTTCCCACTGCCTATAGCTGTGAGACAATTATCAATCAAAATCAATCTCTGGTCCTTTTTGTACTAAGATCATTGGTCTAAGTCCTCACTGATGTGGTCAGCCTGGATTCTGGGCTGCACTACTTCAGGCTGCATATAGCAACTTGCATGACTGAGTGTTCTTCCCTACAAGAGCACTCAATGCACCTAGAAAACTGACATGTCAAAGAGAAGAGTAAGCTAGAACCATTCTCCTGAACATGCCACTTTTCTGAGTGGACGGAGTGTTTCTGTATGGAGGGGCATCCAGTTATTTAAGCTGTATTCTGAAGTAGTACAGCCCAGATACAGGTTTACCACTTCAGTGAGAGAGCTAGACTTAAGTTGTAAACATTTTCTTCCTTAATCTGACACATCAGGAAGCGGGTGGGATGGTGGAAGAAGAAAGTTAGTTCCAATTATGTTCCCATAAATATTTTGGAATAGTTTTAGTCAACTGTACCAGTATTTATTTACATTAGCAGAATAAGATAAAAAACACTCTTTCAATATAGCCTTTGAGATTCAAGATATTTTCCAGAAGTTCACCATGTACTCATCACTACTGGGACAGGAACAGCATAATGGCTAAATACTCTCTTTTTGCATGCCATTTTTGCACAAGACCATATATGTATCAGTTAAGTACCATCACTGGGTCCTATTCATAAACAGATTAATGGGTAATGGCTAAAGGGTTATTCCTTCAAAGCTATTTGGTTTTTATACCTGAAGAGTTATTCCAATTTTATTGCGTTTTTGAACTTTAGCTATAATGCTATCCTGACAAATTATAAATTATTATGTTTTTGGAGTTTGATAACCAGTTTAATCTCAAGGTCAGGTGTGTTATATAAAGCTTCAAAAGGAAAGACTTATAGTACATAACAGGAGATAGGCCAGCTTCTTTATATGAAAGATCCTCACTGCTGGAATTAAATCAATATCTTGCTATTTTATGCTGTAACCAAGTTTTGTGTGTTGCCACATGTTGTATACGAAATAAACTGTATTTCTGGGCTTTTCCCCCCAGTTTATTCAAAACTGTTACTAGTTGATTTTAACACGTTCTTTTACTGTCCCATACTGTCATGGCAATGCAAGAAGCTAGACAATTCTTCAGATGGTAAATCTCAGAAGCATACACACATGGACAAGTTTGTTGGTACCCTTACAGCTCATTGGAAAAGTGTTTTATGCCTCCTGAAAAGCAATTAAATGAAAAGCAATTGTCCAATGTATACCCGCATGCCTTTGATATATCATCGAGTAAAGCAAAGCAAGTGTGAAAAGAGATGAAGTATTGCTTAGTCTACAAAGATATTCTAAAGTGGCTTGGACACATTTGTTGGTACCCCTAGAAAAGATAATAAATAAGTGGATTAGAGTGATTTTTCAAATTAGCTGTTTAATTAGTATCGCAAATATCTCCAATTGTGCAATCAGTCATTCAGCCTATTTAAATGGAGAAAAGTAGTCACTCTGCTGTTTGGTATCATCGTGTGTCCCACAATGAACATGCACCAGAGAAAGCAAAGGAGAGAGTTGTCTGAGGAGATCAGAAAGGAAATTATAGACAAGCATGTTAAAGGCAAAGGCTATAAGACCATCTCCAAGCAGTTTGAGGTTCCTGTGACAACAGTTGCTAATATTATTAAGAAGTTCAAGTTCCATGTGACTGTAGTCAACCTCTCTGGACGTGGCCATAAGAGGAAAATCATCCCCAGAATAGGCAGAAGGATAGTGAGAATGGTAGACAAAAAGCCAAGGACAACTTCCAAAGAGATACAAGCTGAACTCCAAGGTCAAGGTCCATCAGTGTCTGATCACACCATCCGTTGCTTTTTGAGTGACAGTGGGCTGAATGGAAGAAGACCCAGAAGGACTCCACTAATAAAATAAAAACATAAAAAAGCCAGACTGGAATTTGCTAAAATGCATATTAACAAGCCACAATGCTTCTGGGAGAATGTCCTTTGGACAGGTGAGACAAAACTGGAGCTTTCTGGCAAGTCACATCAACTCTATGTCCATAGACGAAAAAATGAAACTTTCTTAGAAAAGAACACGATACCAACTGTGAAACATGGAGGAGGCTCAGTTATGTTTTGGGGCTGTTTTGCTACAACTAGGCTTGTGCCCGAAATGTTTCGGCACTGGGGGCGGTTTCGGCGCCAAAACGCAGACGGGTGCACGCGCGCTCGCCACTTCCGGCTGACGGGGGAAACGGGGCGGCAGGGAGGAATGCTGCCACCCTGAGGGGCTTAAAATCAACAGCACACTGGCGGGGGAAATGCGGCGGGAGGGATGAGTACACCCTCCCCCGCCCTTAAAGTGATACCCCTCGTCGGCGCCGAAGATTTTCGTGCACATCCCTAGCTACGACTGGCACAGGGTGCCTTGAATCTGTGCAGGGAACAATGAAATATCAAGACTATCAAGACATTCTGGAATGAAACGTACTGCCCAGTGTCAGAAAGCTCAATCTCAGTCGCAGGTCATGAATCATCCAACAGGATAATGACCCAAAACACACAGCTAAAAGCACCCAAGAATGGCTAAGAACAAAACACTGGACTATTCCTACTGAACATCAATAGAAAGGACTGAAACATGCAGTCTGGAGAAGGCACCCTTCAAAGCTGACACAGCTGGAGCAGTTTGCTCAGGAAGAGTGGGCCAAACTACCTTTTGACAGGTGCAGAAGTTTCATTGAGAGCTACAGGAATCGCTTGCTTGCAGTGTTTGCCTCTGAAGGCTGTGCAAGAAAATATTAGGTTAAGGGTGCCATCATTTCTGCCCATGCCATTTTCATTTGTGTTATTATTTGAAATATTCTGTTGCATCAAAACTCTAAAGCAAAGTCTGATTTTTGTTAAATGCAGAATAAACAATGATGGGTGCCAATTACTTTTGTCAGTTTCAAGTTATTTCAGAGACAATTGGGGATTCTTCCTTTTTCATGGAGGGGTACCAACACATTTGTGCATGTGTGTATTACAAAGATTTAATCTGGTTCTCTAGGGGCTTTTTTTGTTTTTGTTTTAAGTGGGGGACCCACCAAGCCTGCCAATCATGGAAACTCCTGCCATTGTGTTAACGGCAGTTGCCCCTTCAGACAAGGACCATAACTGTGAAGCGTGCAAGGGGAGGGTGAGTGGCATGCAAGGGTGGACATTCCGGACCACTCTCTTGACACTGTACTCATGTACACCCTCTTATTTTCAGTCTGAACAAGGCTTGGGTATTTGGAGATTATAGGTTTGAGACAGGCTTTCAGTTACATGCAGCTTGCTTGCATATATTCTTTTTGCTTATCTACAAGCAGCAGCCCACACCCTCACAGTTATGCTTTACCTACAGTTGTGGTTGGCCGTTCTTATACAGCCAAGGACGAGGGTGAGGCTCCCTTGGTGGCATGAGCACTGTAGCAGTGCCTCTTGTTCCTGTGCTTTTGAAGAAGAAGGCCACACTCAAGTACCCCCACACTAGGGTGGAACTGCAGCATGGCTTCCTCCCGCATGGTCCTAGACCTCTCACATGGTAGAAGGAAGAGCAACACTACTACAGCTCCCCTACTGTCATGGCAACGCAAGGACCCAGCCTAAGCTTCCCACTGACCCTGAGCAAATATATGCACGCACACTCAAACCACAGACTGAGAAGTAGATATTGCTCATAAAATAAATTTGGCTCATTTTTAAAAATCCAAATGGTGGAAGAGATCATCAATCTGGTGGGTGGGGGAACAGTTTTGGATTGTCACCACTTTGTATGTAAATAAAAAGGTTGATCCTGTGTTAGCTTAAGACACACACACATCCCTGAGATTAAATGACCAAAATTATTGCTCCTATGTTATAAAACTTCAGTAAGCCTGCGAAGTGAAATTGATCTGTGTTGCCGATACAGCCATTAAGTGTAATTTTCTCATAACCTTTAGCAAAAAGAACATTGCCATGGAAACCTCATGAGCTTTGCAAGTGCCAAGAAGGAAGCCCATTTTAAGCAGAATAATAGAAACAGTTCTTTTGTTGTTGGGTTACGTTTAAAGCTTCCCATCTGCAGTTTGTTTCACCAGGTACCTAGCCATTTCAGTGTTTTTCTTGCTAACAGAAGTGATTTACATGAGCAAAACAAAGTTGTGTTTTGTTTCTTAAGTCCAGTTTTTCCAGGAACTTGGGACAGTTTCCACAGTTCATTAAGGTGGTGCTGTGGTGGAATACAATGAATAAAAATAAGTATTGTAAAATAGGACTATGCTGAGCTACTAACTGTTTTTCTAAACAATCATTTTGGGCAGTGCCAAAGGATGCCTCCCTGTTTAGCAATTTTTCAGCACTCCTTGAAAGAAAAAACATGTCCACACTCATTTAAACTGCCCGCAAAATCATCATCAGGAAAACAAATCTGTTTAGCTACACAGCACCATGTCACCATCTCATTCACTGCATAATCACATATCCCTAATCCAGTAAGTACAAAGATGTGTGCAGGCAGTGGGCAGAGGGGGATGGCACCAACAAATGGGAGTGGTCAGGAGTGAGGGGGAAGACCACCAGAAGCTCTTATGATGAAGAGATGGTCTTGTGGTAGAAAGCATGAATTGTCCCCCTTCCTAAGCAGAGTCCACCCTGGTTTGCATTGGAATGGGAGATGTGTGAGCACTGTAAGGTATTCTACTCAGGGGATGTGGCCACTGTGGGAAGAGCACCTGTCTGCTTGCATGCATGCTGAAGGTTCCAAGTTAACTTCCTGGCATCTCCAAGATAGGGCTGAGAAGACTCCTGCCTGCAACCTTGGAGGAGAAGCCACTGCAAGTCTGTGTAGACAACACTGAGCTAGATGGACCAATGGTTTGACTCGGTATAAAGCAGCTTCCTTTTTTCCTGAGGAGGAAGCAAACAGAGAGCTCTAGCAGAAGTATAGAGAGAATAGAGGCCACACTTCCCAGTGTCTCAAGCACATCTTCCAAGTTGGTGCTGGTGCTCAAGAGGGCTCTACTTCCCTTAACAGAACCCCACCAGCACTAGGAAAAGTACAGCACTGCACAGTGCCAGGGGAGCTATGCAGCAGATCTGGCTTTGGCTGAGAGTTTGCACAGGACTAATAAGCATTTATTGTTAAATTTATATACTGCAAAGAATCCCAAGGTGGTATACAGAGAGAGGGGGGGGATATCTAGGGAGCTGCACTTAGGGTCAATGAACCACTGGCTCCTGGGCCTTGCAATTAAGAACACTTGTGTAGAGGTTGGAAGGATAAAAGAAAACCCATGCCTTACCATAATAGAGCCAACTGTGACAGGATATTTGCCTTGACAAATGATGGCTGTTCAGCCCTCCTACCACAAAATACCTTCTAGCACAAAGATTCAGAACACCTCAGCAACTCATCACTGAAGAAAAGGAAGTTGGGTGGTAAAGCTTACTAAACCAGGCCTACACAGCTTCCAGAATTAGCTTTCATTCCCCTACCAAGAGATACCTCATAGTCAGCAACCACCAAAACACACTGAAGTTATTTTAATGAGAGAAGGTATTAAAATGTAAGTAGTCAAACTTCAGCTTTCACAAAACAGATCCCATTTGTGGTATGTGTGGGAACTCAAATAGTTAAAATGCAACATCATTTCTGCATTTCTACACATTCTGTGGAGAGTTTTTGTGCATAAATTCATTAAGCAAAATGACCAGTCACATTTGTCACGCATACATACAGCCATAGGCTGAAACTCCAGAAAAGAAAAAAATATGAAGTGAGTTTAAGTTGTCCAATACAGCTTCCAAATCAACCAATGAGAGAGCAGTTCCTAATGAAAGCAACATTGAGTTCTAGCAGATAAATAGCACATGCCATCATTGGCATAGTATACAAATGAAATGAGACCCACTGGATAATTGTACAGTTTCCAGATGCTATAAATTGAATCTGACACAAATCCATTTGTATTGATGGTCAAAGACTCTCTAGATAAGTACCCTAAGAGAGACCTTTAAAGAGCTGCCCAAAAAATCTCTTGTGAGAAATGAACACAGTCAATAACTTAACCCCTGCCAAAAGAAAGCCTATATTGATTGCTTACAGAACCGGCATCACTTAATACTTAACACGAAGCCAGAAAAAAGGTGTATTAAAAAGCTCCTTTTGCATGTAAAGGAACAACTCATGAGTAAACACTTGCTTTTGGAGGTCACAGATTGTAAATGTAGCAAAGTTGAGCATTACATTATTATGGGCTTGATACCGGGGGGGGCGGGGCGGTAGGAAGGGACTGAGATCCAGACCCTGCTTCCAAGAATGATCAGTCTGCATATCACCAAGATCATTTGTTCATTGAGGCAACTTGGGTAATCTCATTCTCTCTCTCTCTCTCTCTCACCGCCCCACCCTCCCTCCATATTGAGCTCAACAGTGTATGCAGTTCTCAGACAGGATGGCCTGCCTACCTACCTGAATATTTATTTCACATTTTACAGAAAAGAACACTCATCTCTCCACCACTGTTTCTCTCTTCTGGGAAGAGAGAAACAGCATTTAGTCTGTTAACAGCATTTAGCATTTAGTCTAAAATAACCTTATACGTATATCAGAAAGCAACCAGAAATCCATTAATTTTGCAAATATCCCTCACTCTCTTGGCTTCATAAGCACAGGTTCTCCTACAAATATGTTTTAATAGTTATAGCAGTTAGCATGCACTTTTGTTTAGATAGCATCTGAAGAAGTGAAAAACCTGATTTAAAAATATAGTCACTCAACAATGAGCCACAATTCCATCAATAATTTAAATCAACTTGATTTAAATTAGCCCACACTGTTTCCTGCAGCTTTAGACATCTGCCCTTAGGCAGGGAATACACAAAATCTAAAGAGAAGCTTCGGCATCCAACTAGGCCACCTGTTAACACACTGGTCAAATAATGGAAAGGGCCAGCTTTCCTTAAGCCCACCCTGCGGTAGGTCTTAGGGAACTTCCTCACTCTATTCAAGGAGGCATCTTAAAATCCTGTGCTTTAAGTTTGCCACATGCAGTTAGAGCTACTAGCATGGTTTCTGGGAACCTGGCATGCTTCTAGTTGAGCCACTAGAAGCTGACATGCTTCTATGTCAGCCTTATTCTCTGCCCTAGAATATTTTAGCATCAGCTATTATTACAAGCATTTGGCAATACCTGCACCATATTGACAAAAGGGGTTTATAACAACAAATATGTTCAGAGCAATTTAGCAAGTAGGACATTTTATCAAAATCATTAGGGAGTGTAGAAACAGGATCTCCCAAGTCAAACAGGAACTCTTATGTAAGACCTGATGATATGGAGCAAAACAATGAATTTATGAAATGTCTCAAAATTTTGTTTGTTTGTTTGTTTGTTTGCATACCGGCCAAAACTTATGTCTCTGGGTGGTTTACAATAAAACAATACAAATCAAAACAAAATTAAAATGTTAAAACATTAAAATAATTTAAAATTTAACACAATGTTAAAAACTGAGCCATTCAGCTGAAAGAAAACTACTCGTTTTGCTATTCAAACAGAGGGTGGAAAACTCACTTGTGTTTATAGCAAAGGGACTTGCCCATAAATCATCCTACCTGGAATAACAACAAGGAGTCTAATGGCGTTTTAAGTATTAACAGATTTATTATGACATAAGCTCTCATGAACTGAGGAACACTACATCAGATGCATGAATTGTTATCCTCAATTGGCAAGTATTTATATATGCACATGGTTACAGAGAAAAGAGCTGCAGACAATGATGTCAAATGGTCATGAAATGCAAGAGTTCTATGTACAACTTAAAATGTATACAGTACAAGCTATGAATAATGATAATTCACAAGAGCAGCTGGTCATGGGCTCTTTTGTGGGCAAAGATTGTAAATATATGTTGCCACCACCATTCAACTAAAGGTGCTGAATGTATGTTGGTATGAGGGTACCAGACCGACCAAAGGTGTTATATAAGAGCACTGTATAATATGGTGCCACAAGCTCAATAAGCTGCCTAAAGACCTCCTGCTCAACCAGGCTGAACAGCCTGTCATCAAAAGCAAGCATCTCCCCAATTTTTTGGATGACCTCCCTTGATTCAGCCATGCTCGCCACGTTGCCTCTGCCCTTCCCACACTGGTCCAGGGAGGTCTCTCTCTACTTATTAGAGGGAGAGCTTTCGAACAAGAGGGGTTTCCTCCCCACCCCCCATCGGGGATGCTGGCTCTTTAAATGCGGTAGCATTGCAATGGGGGTGAAATGCTTGGCTGCTTTTTGCAGTGCTTTCAGGTAACATAGCTGCAATTTCCTACCATCTCAAAATGATCCCACACTATGCTCAGTGCGTAATAATCCTGCCTCATCCCTTTCTCAACAACTACAGCCAGACTAGGAGAAGTTGAGCCTAACAGAAGTCTGGCAGTTGGGGAGCTGCAAGGGCTGCAGTTGACAAGCTCCCCTTCTTCTGCAAGAAGATCTCCTGTACTTCCAGATCCACTCCTCTTCTGCCACCATATTGCTGCTGGGAACAGACGAGTTCCCCTTTCTCCATCTTTTTTGTTCTCTGACACCTCAGTCCTTATAAAAACAAAAACTTTCCAAGATGTTCTTACCAGCTTAAAACAGGGAAGCAGAATCATGAAGGTATATAAGGGAGGGGGACATATACCCCATAACTTATATTTTCTCAACATGCCAAGTTGAGGCAGCTGAGGGTAGATGGTGAGTAAAAAGATCTACAGAGAACATGCTGCCATATCCTATCTACATGACAGAAGCTGCACAGGAGTCAAAGTGAGAGACCTAAGGAGTCAGCTCACAGCCAAACCTAAGTAAACAAGTTAATTAACACTCTTTCAAAGCTGTCTCAGCACTCCAGGCAAGTACATGACTAAAAGAGCTGACATCATTCAGTAAGTAATTTGCCCAGTGTGCATTAATGAATCAGTAGCAGAGCTATCTGTATTTTGGCTTTTTCCTCAAAATATGACGTTCTTAATCTTGATCACAATAAATACATATTTCAAGAAAGATGTACTATGGCTCAGGCTCCAAAAACCTAGTTGCAACTGTTCACACAGTTGCTCTTATTAATGTGCATTATGGAGACCTGGTCGAGAGAGGCTAGTGGCTCGGTTTGATCCCAGTTCCTCCCAGTGGGTTACACCATGGTAGAGCAGGTGAGAGATGTGGGCAAGTAGGTGAGGTGGCTGTGGTCTATAAGAATACTATTTCCTTTACCTGGATCCCTGTCAAGGAGTTGGCCTATATTGAATGTGTGTTCCTGTCTAGGAACCAAGGATATATTGGGACTTCTGTTGGTATACCGATCACCCCATTGTCCAACGAAGTGCCTAACTGAGCTGATGGACTTGGGTTGCTGAGTTGGCATTAGAGAGGACCAGGTTGTCGTCGTTGTCGGGGGTGGGGGGCCTCCAATGTCCATTTCAGGACTGGGTTGTCAGAGGCGGCTCAGGAGTTCATAGTGGCCATGATGACTATGGGCCTATCCCAGGTGGTCTCTGGACTGACACATGATACAGGTCACACGCTCAACTTGGTCTTTTGCTCTGATCAGGGTGGTGTCCCGTGGGTGGGGACCAGTTATTTCTCCCCTGTTATGGACGGATCACCATCTGCTACCAGTTGCAGGAGAGTAATGGCAGGAGAGAGGGCATGCCCTCAACTCCTGCCCGTGGCTTCCAGTGGCATCTGGTGGGCCACTGTGCGAAACAGGATGCTGGACTAGATGGGCCTTGGGCCTGATCCAGCAGGGCTGTTCTTATGGTCTTAAGGTAAGACTCGCAGCCACAACCCACCTCTGTAGGGGTGAAGGACCCATTAGGTTGGACTGCCTGAGAAGGTTTTTGGATCCAATCGGAAAGGTTTCAAGCTGGCTCTGCTATAGTTTTTTTTTACCCCTTCAATAATTTTTTATTCAATTTTTCCACAACACAAGACACACACACACACACACACACACACACACAAGACAAACAAAAAACAAAACAAACAAAACAAACAAAAAGGACTTCCATCTCATCATTAGAACAAGTATCAATTACAATACCAAAAACTTGCCTGTAGCTTAATCGTTCTCCCCCAGTTAAATCATACAAAAGTCAACTCTAGGGCATTGCTGGCTCTGCTATAGTGATTCTATTGAAGCTCTGGTGCAAATATGGAATAAAGAAATTACCAGAGCAGTAGACACAATTGCTCCTAAGCGTCCTCTCCGACCTACTTTAAAATCGGCCCCGTGGTATCAACTGAGGAATGTTGAACTGTGGGATCTTTGCTGGTCAATGACCGAATTAACTTATAACTTATAACTAACTGTGGGATGAAGTGCGGGAGTTGAAGCGGCGATGTAGATGACTAGAGTGCATGTGGAGGAAGACTCGGCGAGAATCCAATAGGTTGCAACACAGAGCTCATTTGAGGACCTATGCTCTGGCAGTGCGGACAGCAAAGAAGTAGCTCTACTCTACCCACATTGCTTCTGCAAATTCACAACCAGCTTAGTTGTCTAGGGTTGTGAGGGGGCTAATTCATGCCCCCTCCACCTTGAATATGAATTTGGAACCATTTTTTACTCGCTATGTTTTTAACAACTTTTTTGCAGATAAAGTATCTTGGATTAGTACTGAACTAGACCCCACAGTTACTACAGAATCTATCGTAGAGGTGCCCAGCAATCCCTCTTGTAAGACTGAATTGGATCATTTTCAGTTTGTTACATCTAAAGATGTGGACAAACTGCTTCAGACTATACACCCTACCACCTGCTCTCTTGAACCTTGCCCAACTTGGCTTATTTCGTCTAACAATGATATTATCAGAGAGTGTCTGGTAAATATCATATATGCTTCTCTGAGGGAGGGTAGGATGCCTCCTTTTCTTAAGGAGACTATTATTAGACCTTATTTGAAGAAACCTGCATTGGATCCCTCAGAGTTAGCCAATTACAGACCTGTCTCTAAACTTCCTTGGTTGGGCAAGGTGATTGAGCGAGTGGTGCTTCTCAGTTCCAGGAAGTTTTGGATGACACAGATTATTTAGATCCTTTCCAGACTGGCTTTTGAGTGGGCTATGGGGTTGAGACTGCCTTGGTTGGCCTGATGGATGATCTCCAATTGGCGATCGACAGAGGGAGTGTGACTCTGCTGACCCTTTTGGATCTCTTGGTGGCTTTCAATACCATTGACCATGGTATCCTGCTGGGTTGCTTGAAAGAGGTGAGAATGGGTGGCACTGTTTTATAGTGATTCTGTTCCTACTTCTCTGACAGATTCCAGATGGTGTCACTTGGAGACTGTTCTGAAAAGCAAGAACTAAAGTGTGGGGTTCCACAAGGCTCCATACTGTCTCCAATGGTTTTTAACATCGACATGAAACCACTAGGGGAGATCATCAGGAATGCTATCAATATGCTGATGACACCCAGATCTATTTCTCCATACCAACTTCATCAGGAACTGGCATGACCCCCTGGCCTGGAAATGATATTGGGCTGGATGAGGGATAACAGGCTAAAATTGAATCCAAACAAGATGGAGGTACTGTCTGTAGAGTTTTGGGATCCAAGAGACGGTTTAGATCTGCCTGTTCTGGATGGGGTTACACTACGCCTAAAAGATCGGGTTCGTAATCTGAGAGTGCTCCTGGACTCCAAACTCTCTCTGGTTTCTCAGGTTGAGGCAGTGGCCAGGAGTACTTTTTATCAGCTTTGGCTGATAAGCCAGATATGTCCACTTCTGGAGAGTAATTACCTTAAAACAGTGGTACATATGCTGGTAACCTGTAGGCTTGACTACTGTAATGTACTCTTTGTGGGGCTGCCTTTGTATGTAGTTCGGAAACTACAATTGGTTCAGAATGCAGCAGCCAGATTGGTTTCTGGGTTTACCCAAAGGGACCATATAACACCGATTCTAGAAGAACTGCACTGGCTGCCAATATGTTTCTGAATGAAATACGAAGAGCTAATTATTACCTATAAAGCCCTCAACAGCTTAGGTTCAGGGTATTTAAGAGAGCGCTTCTCTGTCATGAACCCTGCCACCTATTAAGATCATCTGGAGAGGTCTGGTTACGGTTGTTGTCAACTCGTTTGGTGGCAACTTGGGACCGGGCCTTCTCTGTGGCTTCCCCTGGGCTTCAGAATGCGCTCCCTACTGAAATAAGAGCATCTCCTTCTCTGTTTGTTTTTAGGAGGACCCCGAAGACTTACTTATTTTCCCAGGCTTTTAACTGAAATCTAATTTTTAAGGTTTTGATGTGTGTTTATCTATTATGATTTTTATCTTCTTATAAAGTTTAAATGTTTATATTTTGTATTATGTTTTTAATTTTGTACACCACCTTGAGATTTTATATTAGGCAGTATATAAATTCAATAAATAAATGTGCTAATTACACCCTTGTTACATGACATAAGTGCTGGGAAGTCTCATAAAAGTCATTCTAAGTACCACCTACATAGATATTTGCTCATAGGTAACTCATTACAAATATTTATATTGCAAATACACCTTTGCGTAACCAGGTGGAGTTGAAAACTACTCAGTCATGCTCATTAAAAAAAAGGATTAAAATGGTACAGTTTAAACTATTAACAGATTCTCAGAGATACTGCAGGTCAAACACTGCTTCATGTACTGGTATCTTTAACACTTTCTTTACTGAATTTTCCACTAGGCAGACAGATTTACAAAAATGTTCTTCATCCCACATAGATCCAGGCTGTCCTTCATTCACAATTATAGATAATGGGTACTCTGTGCTTCTAAGTAATTGTTTGTTTAGAAGGTTGTGCTTCATTGAAGACATTTATACAATATCAAAACCTCGGCCACAGAAGTTTTGTACATTTAGTTAACTCACTCAGCAAAGCATTCTATGTGGAATCAAGGGCAAATATATCCTAGCCCTCTCAGTGCCAGCATGCACAACACAAGTCCAAGAGGGATATCTCAACATCTGCTTGTAGGCAGATGCTTTCTTTCTTGTTCAATTTTTATACCGCCTTTCATAATGTATCTCAAGGAGGTTTACAAAAGTTAAAATAAGTTACATTCAAATAAAGTAAGTTACATTCAAAACATGTATGGTAAAGGTATTTGGTTGGTGGTGGTTTCTTAAATAGAAGTTCACATCTCACAGAATCAATAAGAAGAAAGTAAAATCTGTAATTTGAATTATTTATTAGCCTTCAGGAGAGCCCTTAAAACGTATTTGTTTGGCCTGGCTTTCCAGGGTTTTAAAATTCTAACCCGATTTTGGGGCTTTTAATTACTGTAACTGTTTAATTGTTGTTTTAAAATGTTTTTAAATTGTTAATTGTTGTTATATTGTTTTCAATTTGTTTTAGCTTTTCATTGTTTTAGTGGCTTGTTTTAATTGTAAACCGCCCTGAGCCATTTTGGAAGGGCGGCATATAAATAAATAAATAAATTAATTAATTAATTAATTAAATACACAAGATGCTATCAAGCAACCACAGACACAAAACCATTAAAAAAACAACCACATTATCAGGTTTGGGGTCAAAAAGAGAGGGAAAGCGATAGTTTTTGCTTGGGTAAAATTTTGTTAGAAAAAGCAGTTAACAGACCAAGGTATTCATTGCTGCTTCCTCCATTTTTTGCTAACATACAGCCAGATGAGTCCCCATCTCACACAAGCTTTCCACTCCAAGCACGAGTGTATACCTCCACTCAAAGCACAGAAGGAGGTGGATGAAAGCCCATGTCTTGCTGCAGAAAATGGCAGCCATGTCTTCTCTCCCAGCCACCTTGATAAAGGAGTTCCCGATTCATCCAAAGTTTCTCATCTCAACATATAAGGGAAGGAAGGAGCAAACAAGCCCAAAGTTCATTTTCATAACATTAAACAATAGTATGGCATTACATTTTAATAAGCCCATTTGGTAGCAAGCAGAGGCATTAAAGAACATGAATCTCAGCCCTCAACTATCCCAAAATAATCTGAACTGTGTGGACACAATGCAATTGCAGGGGAGTAACAGCAGTTGCAGGGGAGTAACAGCAGGAGAGAGGGCATGCCCTCAACTCCTGCCTGTAGGCTTCCAGTGGCATCTGGTGGGCCACTGTGTGAAACAGGATGCTGGACTAGATGGGCCTTGGGCTAGTATTCTAATTCTGGAATTTTATTTCTTTAGTGTTATTGTGAACTGCCCTCGGGGGATGGGTATGGGCAGCAATAATGGTGGGGGATGGGAAGAGAAAGAAGCAGAAATCTTACAGAAAGACAGACACCAAAAAATCAGTCATGGCCCATCATCAATGTGAAGCAAGGATGCATCAAAAACTTCAGGACCCATCTCTACGTTAACATTAGATTCATTTTTAGCATTCTATCAATTCTGAAAGAATTGCACTGGCTACTGATATGTTTCTGAGCGAAATACAAAGTGCTGTTCATTTCCTATAAATCCCTGGATGGCGTAGGCCTAGGGTATTTAAAAGATTTCCACCTTTGTCACATACCCTGCTGCCTATTAAGATCATCTGGGGAGGGCCGGTTATGGTTTCCACCGGCATGTCTGGGGGCGACTTGGGGCCTGGCCTTCTCTTTGGCTGCACCAGTGCTTTGGAATGGACTCCCTGTAAGAATAAGAGCTTCTCCATCTTTGATTGCTTTAAAAGACCCTTAAGACACACCTGTTTTCTCAGAGACTTTTAATTAAAATTAAAATTTTAAGTTGTTTAAATAAACTAATTTTGGCCGTCAAGTCAAAGAATTCTGCATTGTTTCAGCATCTAGTAGCTAAGAAACCATCTTATGGTCTAACCTATTTCAAATGCCATATTCTAATTTCATCTTGGAAAACACATTTTGACCAATTATATGTCGCTGAGGCTTCAAATTCTTTTGCCTTGAACCTTGAGTGGCTTTCTGTCACTGTTTCTAAAGAGACCTCTCTGATAAGAAAACTAAAATCAGGAAAAACCTCTGGCAGTGAGTTTTCCTCCTGAACTAATTAAAAATGATTAAGACTGGTGGGTATTGGCTTCATTATTTACTTATATTGATCAGACTGCCCATATACCTGATGAATGAGATTTGGCTATAATAATTCCTATCTTTTAAAAGGGCAGTTTAGATGATCCTGGTAATTATCGCCCCATAAGCTTATTGAACATTATTAGCAAGATCTGTGCACACTGCCTGTATGAGAAATTGTGGGATTCCTTGAGTCAGAGGAAATTATTGTGACAGAACAAGCTGGCTTTAAGTCTGGTCGTTCTCCCTTACGAGTTTGATACTTCAACATTTGGCAGATTTATATGCCACTTTTGTGGATTTCCATTTTGCGTTTGATTCAATTTCCTGAGAGATTCTACAGAGTAGACTTATTGCATCTACTGTGGACAAGATACTGCTTTCGCTTATCTATAAACTATGTTAATGCTTGTCTAAAGGTTAGATGCACTAACCTCAAGTTTATCATATAAATTGATTCTCACTTATTGAAGATTTAAGCAGCAGTGCATTTTAGCTCCCCTCTTATTTAAATAATATATATATTTTGGCTTACGGCCATAAATAAAATGATTGATTGAATAATATATAAATACTATTGAACATTTAAACTAACTAGAATTTCACCCTCTGAAATTATCCTCAAAGCATGTCTCTGTCCTTTTGTATGCGGATGACTCAGTCTTTGACTGGGCTAAAAAGAGCCTTAGCAGTTTTGGTCAGGTTTTGTGGAGAAAATGCTTTATCTATTAATTATCATAAGACCAAAATAATGCAGTTTGCTTTTTTTTTTTTTAAGGTCAATTGATGGTCATGTGATTGAGGGAGTAGATAGTTTTAAATATTTGGGTGTAATTTTTCATTTTAAAGAACCCCTATAAAGAATACTTTAAACAGAATACACAAAAAAGTTTCTCAGCCATTTTGGCTTTTTATAGATCTAAAGGAGGACTATTTATCCCCGCCAAGGTTAGACTATATGAAACTAAGGCTCTTGCTCAGTTGCTCTATGGAATTCAAATATATCCCTATCAGCACCTTGCATCTCTCAGAGTTATTCAATCAAAATTTTTGAGGAGTTTGTTCCAAGTCCCTTGGTATTGATCTAATGTAGTTATACATTTGCAGTCAGGTATGCACAGGGTAGAAGTTAGAGCTTGGATCTTAATCTGCAATTTTTGGTTAAGACATCTCTTTTCTAAAGGTCTTATCCCTCTGTTATTATCAGATAATTCCACTCCAGTTGGAGATCCTGTATTGAGGCCAAATTACACCATTTTGGTTTTTCTTCTGCCTTGATGGGGGCTACGAGTGAGCGAAGCTTGCTCTTAAGCAGAGGATACTGGTTGTGGCTTATCAAGAAGAACATACTAATCTATCTATCTATCTATCATGTCTCTGGGCAAACAAACAAAAAACTAAAACATTAATTAAAATAAACAAAAAACTTAAAACAGTAGTTAAAACAAAATAAATGACACAGTAAGAGTTAAAACATTACAACAATTTAAAATTTTAAAACAACATTTTAAAATGATGATAAAACTTAAAACAATACAAGCTAGCCTGGGTGAATAGGTGCATCTTTAAAGACTTTAAAAAATATATCAGAGATGGGAAGGCTCTTATTTCAGCAGGGAGCACATTCCAAAGCTTTGGTGCAGCAGCAGAGAAGGCCAATCCCCGAGCAGCCACCAAATGAGCCAGTGGCAACTGCAGACGGACCTCTCCTGATGATCTCATTGGGCAGTGGGGTTCATAACGAAGAAGACGTTCTCTTAAATACTTAAGACGTTCTCTTAAATTTGTCTGATAGATCTGTTTATGAACTGCAATTATTTGAAGTTTCACCTGCCAGATATTTAAATTCACTTGTAGCTCCTAAATACAGAATATTCTCTTTAGCTCACTTCAATGAACTACTTTCTGCTGTATTGAAGGACAGGTACAAAAAAGTCCCTTATTCAGCACATTTTTGATCATGTGCTGATAAAGTGGTCGTGTCAATTACTCCTTTTTTTACTATACTGTAAATTTTATAATGATTTTCGGGTTGCTCTTATTGCTCCATATTTTAAAAAAATTCTTTGGGACGTTCAGATGAATCCTTTGTTGGATCGAGATGCTGAAGTTACATACAGTGTGGCCAAATTTCTTCTGACTGCTAATAGGATTAAGCAAGTTATGATATCTTATATAGCCTCTTAACCTCTCTGTAGTTGTTTGGATATAATTTGCTATGCTTTGATGTATGGGCCCCTCCCCCTCGGCCAGTGACTGAATAAACAACAGATTGTATCATTTTTATCCTGTGAAATTTTAATGGTTTCACTTTGTGAATTGTTTTTTATAGTTTTTATTCTGTGAACGTGCTTTAATTGTATGTTATTTTTATATTGTAATTTGTATTATGTACACCACCTAGAGATCTATATATCAGGCGGTATACAAATACAAATATGATAAATAAAAATAGTTTTTGTTTTTAACAAAAATTCAAACTGATCAAAAGTGTTATTTCCTTCTTCCAAAGAAATCATTGATAATGCATGCAGAAAGAAGATAATGTTGGATGCTTATCCTCCTTTGAAAAATTAGAGCAGTGCAAAGAGTGAAGCAATGGAACACACACTGAATGTTGAGTGGGTAATATCCTCAAGAAAGCCTAAGTATTTGTGTACTGAACAAGAGTACCCTCCAGATTAACAAAACACAAGACATGTAGTTGCAAACAGATTTAGTAGCAGTATAATCACATTGCTGTCACATTATAAAGAGATCTGCTTTAATGCTGTGGAGAGATGGATTAAGGTTTGTAAATTTGAAGTCTTTCAGAAATAAGCCTCTCTGAAAGATTATATTCTGGCTTTTACAAAATGAGCAAGGGTTGTGCTATGCACAATGCCCCTGGTAGCAATCTGCGAGGGATAGCTGAGAACACCAGAGAGGTCAGCTCATGAATGAATGATGCATAGAAAAAGCCTCATTACCCATTCATTGTTTACTACTTACTAACCTGCAAGTAACAGCCTCTTCATCACAATGGTTACTTCATCTGCAGCCCATTTAGCTTTGAGGGTTTGGGGAAGAAACATCTCAGATCACTCAATTCAAAACAGTTTTTCAAGAAGGGTTCAGTGTGACCAAGTCTACTTGTTTTGACCCCAGAAATCTCACAGTGAATATAAACCAGTCAGCTACTAGGGGGATAAAGAAGGGATTTAAAACTATGCCAGCTGCTATGACAAAGATTTGTAGATGCAAATAAGCCACAAATCTACATACAGCAGCTTTCCAGACCTGTACTCTCCTTGAACTGTTATTGTTCTGATCACAAAGGTCATGCCAAGTTCTCCCTCAATTGCCTGAGCAGTATTAAATTTCCCATCTTTTTTCAAGATGACATGCAGAGATGACAAAGTCAAGAGAGTCTTATCCCACACCAGCTTGAATGCTAAACTAATTCTATATCAGAATATTTCTAATATCTATAAGGACCAGGTTTGCAGCTTGGGGGTGCTCATTGATCCAGCACTATCACTAGAGGATCAAGTCGCCTCTGCAGCTCAGAGTGCCTTTCATCAACTTCGGCTGATATGCCAAATGCAACCATACCTTGACAGAGTTAGCTTGGCCACAGTTATTCATGCATTAGTAACCTCTCGCTTAGATTACTGCAATGCGTTGTACGTGGGGCTGCCTTTGAAAATGGTCCAGAAACTGCAGCTGGTACAAAATAGGGCTGTAAGATTATTAACTGGTAATCGATGTTTTGAGCATATTACGCCAGTGCTTTATCAGCTGCACTGGTTCCCAGTCCATCTCCGGGTCCAATTCAAGGTACTGGTTTTAGCTTTTTAAGAGCCCCAAATGGCTTGGGACCAGATTACCTGATGGAGTGCCTTGCCTTAAGATCTCCTTCGGAGGCCCTTCTCCAGGTACCTCTGTCAAATGAGGTGAGGCAGGTGGCTTCTAGGGAGAGGGTCATTCCGGTGGTTGCACCCTGTTTATGGAATAGCCTCCCCAATGAGGTTCGCCTGGCTTCATCACTTTGTTCTTTTAGATGCAAGGTAAAGACCTTTTTGCTCACTCTGGCCTTTTAATTTTTATATATTTTAAAATTGTGATCCAATTTTACAATGTTTAAAAAATTGTTTTTCTATCGTATTGTACAGGAGGACCTCAATATTCGTGTGGGTTCTGTTCCCGGATGCAGCCGCAGATATGGATACTGTGAATATTGATGAATTAAAGTCAATAAGATCGTGGGGGTTAGGTTCACAGTTGGCTGAAAATTGCCCAAATTGGGGGGGGGGGCAGGGGGAGTTCCTTACCATGCTTTGTTGCTCTGAGTCACGCTGTGCCCTAGAATGCCCCCAAAGTGGCTGGAAATCACCAGGTTTTGGGGTCGTCCCTTAAACAGGGCCATTTTGTGGCTCCGATAAACAAAATGCCAGCCGGAAATGACCTTCGTGGTCATTTCCGGCTACTCCTGACCCACAGATATGCTGGGTCAACATGCCCCCACCCCGCGTATTCCAACGCCAGGTGTCTTTTTCCCAAACGTGGATACACAAATCCATGGTAATAAGGTTCCCTGTATTTTGTATCCCCCCACCCACCTTTTTGGTCTGTTATGATTTAATGTGTGTTTTTATCTCATGTTTTAATGTGGTGTTGTAAGCAGCTCAGTGAACAATTTATTTGTTAGCTGCTCCATAATAAAGCTTATTATCTATCTATCTAATGCGTTTCTATGCCACCCAAAACTTGCATGTCTGGGTGGTTTACAATTAAAACCATTTAAAAATTAAAATCATTTAAAACCCAACATTAAAATATTAAAACTATTTATTTATTTATTTATTTATTTATTTAAAATATTTAGACCCCGCCCCTTCAGTACACTACTGCTTGGGGTGGGTGGCTCGCAACATTAATAAAACGTTGTGAGCTGCATACAATACAACTTCCTTGCACAAACATATTGTCTTTCCAAGCAACCCAATCACATTCACTGGCCCTTCTGCTGCAATACTGTGCTACAAACATGTCCAGATCAGAATTCCCACCATCTCTTTCTAAGCTTGTCCTGAAAGAGATAGAGATAGCAACTATCTCCAAGCTAGCATCCTCCTCCCCTTACACACACACACACACACACACACACACACACACACCTCCACAACATTCTTCTTCCAACCAGAAAGACTACTCCGGCACTATCCCACCTGGATCGCTCTGCAATGTCTAGCGTGGAGGAAAGATATGGACTTATTGTAAAAGGTTCTTTCTCCTCTGAAGGAGGTCACGGCTTACAAAGGTTAACTTGCATCACTTGCTCCCAGTAGACAGGAAATTCAGGTAGTTTGGGGTATCTGGAAGTCCATCCCCTCTCCCAGCATGCTTGAGTGTCAGATCCCCAGTTTTGACTGCTGTGTTCCATGGAGATCCATACAGAGCCGGCAGGGAGTTATCATGCAAAGGATAGGTTATCATGAGATAAAAGAAGTAGGCCCTGAGGCTAAGACAATCACAGCAACCCCAAACAGGGTACCAAAGAGAACAGGTAAGTACAGTATGTAGCTAGGATGGACCCTCCCTGACACCCCGAAAGACCCATACACTGATCCATGGGCGGGCCACGTGACCTTCTACTTCAGAGGAGAAAGAACCTTTTCATGGTAAGTCCCACATTTCTTTCTCCCTCAAAGGAGGTGGTCATGGTTTACAAAGGGATATAGCAAAGCTGTGAAGAATTTGGGCAGGAGTGGATCAAGTCTAGACCACCTGCTGAAGGACCGTGCACCTAAACGCTGCCTACTCTGGGACAAAGGAGTTGATCATATAGTGTTTGATGAAAGGGGAGATGGAACAACACACAGCTGCACAGCAGATCTCTCCCAGGGGTGCAGTGGTGGAAGCACTGCAGGTCGAGTGTGCCGTAATGCCTTGGGGGAACTGTATGGGAGAGAACCTGATAGGCAGTGGAGATGCATACCTTAATCCAGTGCACCAGGGTCACCTTGGAGAACTTAGTGCCCAAGGAAGATGTGTTGAAGGAGATGAAGAGCGACTCGGGCCTTCTCAGCTTCCTCGCCATCCTCACATAGATGTGCAGAGCCCTACACACATCTAGGGTGTGCCAGCAAACTTCAAGAGTTTAGGTCCCAGGCAAAAGGAAGGCAGACCAACCACCTGAGAGCGATGAAAAGTGGAGTTGCCCTTCAGAATGAAGATAGGATCAGTTTTCAGGACCACCGCATCAGGTTGGAACACACAGAGCTCCTTTCACACCAGGAGTGCTCCCAGCTCCGACACCCTGCGGGCCAGGGTGACTGCGACAAGGAATAGAACTTTGTATGAGAGACATTTAAGGGGCATTGAGGCGAGTGGTCAAATGGTGGTCAAATGGTCAGGGCATTCAAGACCCTATTGAGGTTCCAGGATGGGAAATGATGGACCGGTGGTGGGGCGACATTGACTGCCCCCCACAGGAAATGAGAGATGCGAGGGTGAAGGGATGAGCCACCGGCTCTCCTCAGCTCCAGCACTGATGAGAGGACAGAGGTCTGGTGTCTAAGGGTATTGGGCCATAGACCCTGGTCCAGACTGGCCTGGAAGAATGCCAGTACCTGCAGTATTGCCACAATGAGGGGCTCTATATTCTTCCTCCTCACCCATCTCGGAAAAGCAGCCCAGGTGGCCTGATAGATCCTGTTAGTGCTTGGGCATTGGGAGGCCAGGATGGTGTCTTGCACGACACTGGGATATCCTACTGCTGCTAAGGCCGCACGCTCAGCCTCCAGGCATGCAATTGCAATCATGCCAGTTCTGGATGAACCAGAGGTCCCTGGAACAGGAGGTCTGACCGTTGTGGCAGTGGCGTCGGTGAACCACCGGCGCCTTGTCCAGAGAGAAGCCACCAAAATTACCTATGACCCTCTCTTGCTGAGCCTTGCCAGTACCTCTGGTATGAGGGCTAGCGGGGGAAAGGCATACAGGAAGTTGGGTGGCCAAGGGGATGTGAGTGTGTCTGTGCCCCCTGCCAGAGGTTGCTGGAAGCGCATGAAGAGACGTGGCAGTTTGCTGTTTGGGGACGCAAATAGGTCCACCTGGGGGAAGCCCAGGAGGCACTGTATCTGGCTGAAGACCTCAGGCTGGAGGGACCACTCTGATTGGTCCACCGCCTGGACGTTTGCAGAGCTCTTTAGGTTCTCTGTCCTGATTGAAGCCAGGTGTTTCTCGGCCCACTGAAGGAGTAGATTGGCTTCCTCCATCAGGGACCTGGACCTGGTCCCCTGCCCCCGGCGGTTCACGTGGGACTTAGCCATCATGTTGTCCATCCGAATCAGCACATGGTTTCCTTGCAGCAGGTGTGTGAACTGGATGAGCACCAATCTGATGGTTCTCAGCTCTAGCCAATTGATGCTGTGGGGCTGTTCCTTCGGGGACCAGAGGCCTTGCACTATCTGGTCTTCGCAGTGGGGCCCCCAGCCCGAAAGACTGGCATATGTCATGATGGTGATTTCCCAAAGGGGATTCCCTCGTCACCACCAAGGAAAGCCACTAGCACAGAGACTGTCACACCTGCATGGGGAGAGCAACCATCCTGCTGGTGCACTTCGTGATATCATTCTGCAATGGCAGCAGTGTCCACTGTAATGGTTGTGCATGCCATCTCGCCCACAAGAGGCACTCTATGCATGCAATCATAGATCCCAGGAGCTGAACCAGCCCCATGACATCCGCCTGGGTTTGCCGCAAGAGTGGCTGAATCCGTCTGCAGAGTTTTCCCCTCCTGTCTGGGGGTAGGGAGATGGTTGCTGAGATGGTGTTGAACCAGACTCCCAGGTGCAGTACCATCCTGGAGGACCGAAGGTTGCTCTTGGACATGTGGAGGGAGGGTTGTCCCACTCAGAGCATAGCCTTGTGGGGGGGAGGGAATAGCACCACCAGCTGACAACGACTAGGGGAGGGTAACACATCCTTTGAAAAGGTAAGCTGGCTATTGTCAGCAGGTGCCTCAGCTGGTGGTGAAGCTGCATTAATGGCTCTCCTGGCCTTAGCCAGTACCACTTCCTGTGCAAATAGGAAGAGGTGGTTTCCAATTTGCATGTTTCCTGTGCAAAGAGCTACAAAATTGGGCTGGTGAGACGTGGCCTTTTTCTCAGAGCTCTTCCTCCTCTCTGTCTGAATCAGTATCACTGATATTTTCAGTCATCTGTGGGTCTGCCACTGTGGTGGCCCTTGCAAATGATCTACCCAAGGGCTGCGCTGCCCTCATCTCATCCCCATGGCAGGCGTGCAAACACCAGGGTAACCAGGCTCGAATTGGACGATGAGTGGCAGCACCCCCTACGTCTAGTCCTAAGTGGTGCCACTCGGCTGCTATCAGAGGAAGCTAACGCCGCCCTGGGTGGGGGCAATGGCCTGTTTACTCAGGTTCCCTACTGGATGCCTCCTGGGTGCTAGCCGGGACGGGTGTCTGGAGTGCCGTGGTCTGCATCAAACCTCACATCTCCTGCGCTACTCTCTCCCTAATAGAACATGAAATCTCCTGTGAGTTCACTCATGGCTCACTCACCATCATTCCTCTGATCCATTTGGACATGTCCTGTGGGAATTCCCGATCCCAGTGTATGTTACTCACCATGTGGTGTATTGAGGGCTCGGCTGCACCCTGGTGCCACCCATCTGGTGAGATTGAATCGCCACACTCTGCCCTGACTGTACATCCCAGTGTCTCTGGCGAGCCCTCACGAACTCATCAGCAGCAGGAGAGCAGGGGAGCGCTTCCAGGCACTGCTCGAGCAAGCATTCGGTCATGGCTGCTCTATGTGCCGTCACCGCTGCCCCACTGGGGGTATAAGCTTGCGTGCAAGGGAGGAGACTATCACTGAGGGTAAGGGGACTGGAGGCTTCGCCCATTGCACCCTGTTCCCTTACTCGGGTCGATCCTGCAGGTGCATCACACTGGGATGCGAGCATGGTAACTGATGTGGGCGCCCATATGTTGGCAGGCACACCCATGCCCGCTGTGGTATAGGGCGCTGCCAAGTAGGTATGGCAGTTGCTGGGTAGGCAGGCAGTACGAAGCCTGTAGCAGCTAACATGCCCTCCCTGGCCAAAGGCGTGGAGAACGTGGCGCAGCGGCGGCTGAAGAGCTGGGCAGTGCAGCAGCTGCCCAGCCTATAGAGCTGTGGGGCACACCACAGCTGCCAAGGTGGCAGATGGCGTGGCTGCTGCCAAGCCTGAAGCGGCTGTGGGGCTTGATGCGGCAGAAACAAGCGGTGCGGAGGGTGTTTCTCCACAGCAGCCAGGGAGCCGAGCGGTGTGGGCTCTGGCCAGAGGTGAAGAGAGTGTGGCTTGCTGCAGCGCAAGCATGAAAGACTCCTGGCAGTTGGAAGGGATCAGTCATGAGGCGGGTGCAGCCTGCTGAAAGGTGGGTGCAGCCTCAACATGTGAAAACTTCACCGCTGTTTCTGTGTCTGTGAGGCTGGCGGTGGGGGGAAGGAAACCGAGCCCCCGCTCCCCCCAGTAGACCCAAGTGACTGGAACGATTGCACGTGGTCCCCAGCTCTTCCGGTTGCTGCCCTGTAAGACAACCTTCAGCAAAATTCTTTCACTTTGCTGGTAAGTGGCCAGCATAGAGGGCTTGTGCTTGGGGCTTGTTCTTTCACGCCCTTTAATGGCACTCTTTATTCCTGTGCCGTTCTGGTGACACAAGATGGTGGCATTTCTTAGTGTCCTTGGCTTTGTGCCTGACCTTGCCCCCCCCCTCCACCCCGGGGTCCTCTAAAACGGAGCCCATGAGAGTTTCTCCCGCTTGTGAAGGGTCCATGCCTAAATGCTTTCCAGAGGGAGGGAGGCGGGAAGGAAAGGAGCAGCTCACCAAAATAGAAGGATGAAGAAGGATAACTGGGGTAGGAGTCCCAAGCTGCCTGTCCTACCAGGAGCAAAGACAGGAAGGAACTGAGGATCTGACACCCAAGCATGCTGGGAGAGGTGATGGACCTCCAGATACCTGAAAGTACCTGAATTTCCTGTCTATTGGGAGCAAGTGATGGAAGTTAACCCTTTGTACACCGTAACCTCCTACTGCGAGGCAGAAAGAGCAGCACAGCACTACAGTGATTCCATGTACTACCTCTCCTGGCCCTTTATTATTATTTATGCCCAGCCCCTCCTGTACACTACTGCTTGAGACAGCCCATATCATCAACAAAACAAATGCAATGTAAAATAAAACATTAGTAAACTTAAGCAAGTTAAAAGACCAGTCTAAAACCACATTTAAAATTAAATTTTTTAAAGTTCCAATTTAAAGTTATTAATAGTTAAAAACCAAGAAACAAAAAAACTAAAAATACCTATCAGGAGGGAAAACATTAAAAGGACTCTTTAAAAAGAGATGTGTTTTTAATTTTTTTAAAACAACACTGAAGGAGGGAGCATGGACAAGCTCTTCAGGGAGGGTGTTCTAAAGCTGAGGGGCCACAATAAAAAAGGCCCTGTCTAGTCCCCACCAACCAGATCTCTGTTAGTGTCAGGGCCATGAGCAAGGGCCTGATGCTGAGTGGAGGGCCCTGACATGTTCATATGGGCGATCCAGTCCAACAGGTTACTCCGGCCCCAAGCTGCATAGAGTTTTACTGGCATTGTGCCAGAACTGCTACAGATGCTATCCAGTGTGCACAGTCATAACTGAGATGAGAGATTCACATAAGCAGTTTCTACTATACTAGAGGAAAAGACACTACAAGAATATCTGGCAGTGTCAATAGTTGCCAGGATGTTCTTACCGACTTGGCTTGAAGACTTTTAGCCTTTATGTCTGAGAAAACAAGCACATGCACACATTCTGCCAGGAAAGTATTTAAACATTGTGCAGCAACTGGGATTTTGAGTCCCAAAGACTCCAATTCTAGCATTCAGAACTTGGCATTTCTCTTCCTGCACCGAAGAACCTTGGATGCTGTTGACCAGTTTGAAGAAGCTTCTGGTGTTAAGACAAAAAGTAGGAGCCAGTTCAATAAAAGAAATATTGGTAGGTTACTGTGAAAAGTTCTTTTTCAAGGTATGGGGAGGGCATCCTACACATGACAGGTTATCAGCCTCTGCATGCTCCGAGACAGGACAAACCAAATTTCAGGCAGGTTATGCCTATCCAGGCAACTGTCACTCCAACCTCAGTTCCGGGAATGTAGAGCATAAAGGATAAAGAGAGAGAACTCCACCAGAAAACACAAATAATGAAAAAACAGTAGAACCAGTCGAAGAAGAAAGGGACAGATAACTCTTCAAACCTGGATGTCGTCCCACTTCCCTAAAATACCCCCAAAGGACACTCCCCCCTTTTCATCTGTGGGAGGGCCGGATGCCCTCCCCATACCTTGAAAAAGAACCCTTCACAGTAAGTCTACCAATGTTTCTTTTTCCATGGTATGTGTAGGGCATCCTACACTTGATGGGACGCACCCAAGCTAATAAGATGTATAAGTTGTTGCTTTTGGAGGAGACAAGAGATGATGTGGTCAAAATGACTGTGATAAAATTGGCTCAAGATGTGGGTCATAATACAGATATGGCTGCTTGGGAAAAATTATGGAAAACTGATTTAAAGTTTACTGCATGTTATACTTTAAAAGAAAATTGTTATAAGATGATGTATAGGTGGTATCTGACACCGAAAAAATTAGTGTTAATGTAAAAAAATGTTTCAAACAAATGTTGGAAATGCGGACAATGTGAAGGAACTTTTTTCCATATGTGGTGGTCATGCGGGAAGGCAAAGGCCTTTTGGGATATGATATACAATGAGCTGAAGAAAATCTTTAAAGTGACATTTCTTAAGAGGCCAGTATCCTTCCTGCTGGGAATAACTGAAAGAGAGTTCTCCAGAAGAAATCCAACATTTTTCATGTATGCAACCACGGCGGCCAGGATAGAATATGTGCAAAAATGGAAAGACACTAAAATGCCCTCAAAAGAAGACTGGTTGATAAAAAATTTGGAGTATGTCGAGATGGCAAAGCTTACAGCACTTATAAGAGATGAAAAATTTGAATATTTTAAGGAAGATAGGGAAGCATTTTTGCTTTACTTAAAGAATTATTTTTCTAATTTGGACTTTTCAGTAGGGTTGGAAATATAGTAATAACAGCAAGCTGGGTTGGGTAAAATCGAGTAGTATTGTGGAGTATGTATGTTTTGAATTATTATAGCAATGGTTTATATGTATAGTTATTGTGAACCACGCAGATAGGCAAGCGGGAAGTCAATATTCACTTATGTGTAGAAATTAGATAAATGAATGCAATTTGAATGAAAAAGCTACTGTAAAATCCAATAAAATTTAAAAAGCATAAAAGGGAGGGGGATGCCTTGGCCAGCTTGTTTAAGCCCTGATGGAACTTAACATTTTCTGGAGGTATAAATTTCACCAGCTCTTTAGTACACAGATTGGAGGCCCTGGCAAAGATCGAGTTAGTGCATCTGCCCTGATAATGGTGGCAGTTGCCTCATGCCCCTTCTGAAGCAGATGGTCTGCCTTCTTCTCCTCCGGTAACTTAATATACTTGTCCCCCTCCTTATTCATGAGAGGACCTGACACAAGTTGTGTGACTGGCACATCCACCACGGGCACTGCTAAGAGAAACATTACATCAGTAGGCAGGGTATAGTTTTTTGGGAAATGATAATGCAGGTTTGGCAGCCACAGGCACACCCCATTCAGCAAACATAACATCACTGAATAACAACGGGAAAGGTGCAGTGGCAGTGGTAGCCGGAATGGATGGAAAGACCTCCTGGCTCAAAACTGACACTGAAGGCATACCAGCCTCTTGAGAAACATCTTTAATGGCCCTTTTGGCCTTGGCTAGGAGCACCTCAAATTCGGCCGTAGAGAAAAGGTGAATGGTACTAGGTTTCTCTGATGGGGCCTGCTGCTCACCAGATAATTCTTCCTCCTCCTTTTCCGAATCTGCAGACTGCGTGTCAGGAGAGAGTGGGACAGCATGAGGCTATGTCAGCTGGGGGGGGGATTAATAGGAACAGCTGGAGTGGGCTGCGGCCCCCAAAGAGGAGGAGTTGGTGCAGCCGGCAGAGGTTCCACTGGACCCACTGGTGCACTAGGTGTGGGGGTGGTAACAGAACGGTTGGGTGCTTGGGCCCCTTCAGAAGTTGAAGATGAAGAGGAAGGATCAGCCTTCCTCTTCCAGTAAGGTCTCCTGTACATTCTCACAGATCTTTTGCACTCTCCCTGTGGAATGACATGCTTGCCCGGGCTGGAGTCAGGGGAGGAGTTGCAGGAGAGCAACAGCAGGTGAAAGGGCATGAATATACCTCTTGCCTGTGAGCTCTCCAGAGGCATCTGGTGGGCCATTGTGTGAAACAGGATGCTGGACTATATGGGCCTTGTGCCTGATCCAGCAGGGCTGTTCTTATTAGGAGTGAGTCCGAACCGGTCCGGCGGCCATTCTAAAGAATGGCCGAACTGCCGGACCGGTTCGGCGCTTGCTGGTTCGGGTCCGGGTGGGGGGTATTGCTTTAAGGGCGGGAGGGCTTGCTTACCCCTCCCGCCTCTTTACCCCCTCCAGCACCCGTATTTAATAGACTAACGGGGCACTGGAAACCAGCCGCCCCCGCCGCCCCCCCCCCCCGCCGCGAGCAGATTTCTCTAGGAAGTACCCATACCCCTGCCGCCGCCGTAGCCCGCCAGCCAGCCAGCCCTTCCTCCCTCCCTCCCAGCTGCCCGCCCGCCCGCCCGAGTCCTCACCGGAATGCTTTGTTAACAAACGAGAGGAGCTCTCGGACAGAGCTCCTCTCGTTATGAAGGCCTGCTGCAGAATGAAGGCGCTTTGCGCGCGCCGCAAAGGACACCGATCGCCAGAGGCCCGGTCTACCCGGCCCTTTCCCAGCCGGGTAGACCGGGCCTCCGGCGATCGGTGTCCTTTGCGGTGCGCACATGCGCGCGCAAAGCGCCTTCATTCTGCAGCAGGCCTTCATAACGAGAGGAGCTCTGTCCGAGAGCTCCTCTCGTTTGTTAACAAAGCATTCCGGTGAGGACTCGGGCGGGCGGGCGGGCAGCTGGGAGGGAGGGAGGAAGGGCTGGCTGGCTGGCGGGCTACGGCGGCGGCAGGGGTATGGGTACCTCTTGGAGAAATCTGCTCGCGGCGGGGGGGGCGGCGGGGGCGGCTGGTTTCCAGCGCCCCGTTAGTCTATTAAATACGGGCGCTGGACAGGGCAAAGAGGCGGGAGGGGTAAGTAAGCCCTCCCTGCCCTAAAAGTAAGGCCCCCCCTTCGGTGCCGGTCCGGACTGCTCCGGACCGTGCACATCCCTAGTTCTTATGTTCTTAGGAGGAGGAAAAGGAAGGGCATCTACATTTTCAGAGGGGAACTGGGGCAAGCAGAGACCCCTGTACATTTGTATTTGCTACCTCGGGTAAAGCGGGAGGAACAGAAGCAGCCGGAGAAACAGAGGGGCCAGAAACAGACAAAGTGCTTGGCAAACCAGAAGGAACAGGTGGCCCCACAGGACCAGTAGATCCAATCAAGGGAGAGACAAGAGCCAGGCAATGCTTCCTAACAAATTCCCCCAGCCACTGTAACTCACCCACAGACACAAAATCCTCACCAGCAGGAGCGGCTAGCGCAGACTCAGCAGCATGGAGGAAAAAGGCAGTTGTCCCTGACAATATCGGACCCTGTAGGGGGTCAACAGATCAGAGCCGTTCCATAGGATTAACATCCAGCAACAATGGACCCCGAGGAGGGTCAAGCGTCACAGATGCTGCCAACGGAACTAGTGGACCTCACGGAGGGGCGGGGAGTAAATAAATGCAGACCCCAAGTGGGGTCACAGCCTAAAGGAGTCTGGTTGGTCTGAGAAGAGCCGCTGCAATCTAGCAAGCTAGACCCCGGAACGGTAGCACTCTGTGCAATGGCCATCTGGGTTGCTACCGTGGCAGCCCAAGCTTCATGTAAAATGGTCGACGGAGATGTAGCAGTTAATTTGGGCAGAAAAGGTTCTGGTTGCTGCACCCTGAGCACTTTTATCTGTAGCCTCTTATTGAGCAGAGCCCTGCCGGAGGCGCGCTTATGCTTCCTTTTCTTCTTCGCTCCCTCCTGATCTTTCAAATTCTTAGATTTCTTTGCCGCTTTTTTATGTAGCTGGGCAAGAACTGAGGGAACCACGAGGATGAAAACAGCAGCCCAATCGGCTATGGAAACAGGCACACGATCATGCTGAGGGGAGACTGAGCAAGTCCTTTTAGCCACCGAGGGAACCCACCTCTTTTTCTCTTGCTCCTGGGATTCTGAGAAGGGACCTTCAGACAGGGACCTCTCTAGCATATTGCCCAGATGGGAAGCTTCCATGATCAGGGAGGAAGAGAGGAACGTACTCCTCAAATTAACACTGAAAACAGATAAAATAATAATAAAGCACAACTTCCTTCCAACCCTTGAACACAGAAGAAGCAGGAAGGGGAAAACTGGCCTGAACAGTGGAAATCAGAAGAGCAGTAAATAGCCTGAAATTAGTCTGACAGGTATAGAAGAGCAGTCACTCGAACCAAGAACTGTCTGATGGAGTGAGGCAGGACCGGAACTGGGGTTGGAGTGACAGTTGCCTGGATAGGAAAAACCTGCCTGAAATTTGATTAGTCCTGTCTCAGATCATGCAAAGGCTGATAACCCGTCACGTGTAGGATGTCCTCCCCATACCATGGTAAAAGATAGCTGCAGTCTAGGGTATTTTATATCATGAATAAAAGTGCAATGTAAATAATGGGTTGAGGTTTTTTTCTGGCTCCAAGATCAGATTTGGTTTATTTGTAGCAATGTAGATCAGTGAAGGGAGCATTCTGCCATTTATCACAGAGATTACTTATCTAGCCAGAAGCTAGTATCAGAAGAAAAAAGTGACAGAGAAAATGATAGTTTTGAGCAATAGCCGCTATAAGGCACAGCATGCATCCTACACTTTTCTCCTCAAGTGAAGCAATGTCAGAACCTAAACAATTTTGGTAAAGACAGGAGACTACAGAGGGAAATGCTTAGGAGCCATCTCCAGTGTAATTGTATAAAAATTTACCTTCAGTTCAGTCCTACACATGGTCTCTCATAAACACGTTCCACTGCACACATGAAGCTGTGTTATACTGAGCTGGACCATCAGTTCTTTTAGTCCAGTATTGTTTACACTGATTTGTCAGCTGTGTCCTCTAGGCAGAGTTCAACTGGAGATATCAGATAATGAATCTGAGACTGCTTGCAAAGCACGAGCTCTACCACTGAGCTTTGTCCCCTCCCATGGGCCAGCATTATTGCGTGTGGCAGGGAGAGTGCACACATGTTTATGTACATACAGGAGCCCATGTTACCACCACACACAAAACTCAGCAGTCCATAAATAGCCACTTGTGTTTCACAGGTCTATTAAGAAAAAATGTATATCTAATTGGAAGGTTTCACATTTGAAATTGGCTTTAAAACATGACCTCAAACAATTCTGTGAGCTACTGTGCAGGATACCTTACAATAACTATTTAAAACTTGCGAGTACAAAATTGTTTTAATCAGATTGTTCCATTTTAATCATAATAAGAAAGAACCGCAGCTCCATGTAGATCTGGAAAGGGCTCATGTCTGAAACACTGGAGAACTACTGACAGTGTTGACGCTGTCCTAGGTGGATCTATGGTTTGACTATATAAAGGTACTGTACATTACTGTACTATCGCCCCAAAGTCCTGCTACTCTGCCTCATCTTGGCGGGGGAGGGGGGTGTTCCTGGGGGTGATGAGCAAAGTACGCTGGGAGGTACACTCCCAGTAAGGTCACCCAAAGAGCAAAGGTCATTCCAGCTGCCCAACTAAAGCAAGCAGGCACCTATATTGGGCAGCAGTGATATAGAAAGGTGCTGGAGGCGGACGATCACGTCAGTGACAACAAAGACATAATTTCACACTGCGTGGGAGAAGGCAATGGTAAACCACTCCTGTACTTTACCAAGAAAACCACATGGATAGACAAAATGGAATGATTATCGATGTAGTGCCGGACGATGGGCCCCTCAGGTCAGATGGTACTCAACATGCTACTGAGGAAGAGCTGAGGATCTCTCAGAGTACTGATGGTGTTTATGACGCAGTTAGATTAAAGCCTTTTGGACTAGTAGCAGCTGATGTTGCCATGTGGGAAGAAAATCGGAAGCTGCAAAGACAGAATTACAATACGAACATGGAACATAAGAAGCGTCACTATGGGAAAGCTCGACAGAGTGAAAGATGAAATGAATTGACTACAGACTGACATCTTGGGCATCAGTGAATTGAAATGGACTAGAATGGGACACTTTCAGTCAGAAAATCATACCGTTTACTACTCAGGACATGAGAAACAAAGAAGGAACGGTGTTGCTTTCATAGTCAGGAAGGATATAGCAATGACAGTACTTGAGTACAATGCTGATCAGTGACTGACTAATATCAATTGGATTTCGTGGGCAACCCTTTAACATGAAAGTTCTTCAAGTCTATGCCCCAACGACTGATGCAGAAGAAGAGGAAGTTGATGCATTTTATGCTCAAGTCCAGTCTGAAATTGACAGAACATGCAAACAAGATGTGCTGCTGGTGGTTGGCGACTGGAATGCCAAAGTTGAAAAAGTAAGGAGGAAAACATAGTCAGCCTATATGGCCTAGGAAACAGAAACGAAGCAGGAGAATGACTTATTAGTTTCTGCCAAGCCAATGATCTCTTCATTGCTAACATAGTCTTCAAACAACCAAAGTGACGCCTAGACACATGGACATCACCAGATGGAGTACACAGAAATCAAATTGATTACATTACTGGTGCAAGGAGGTAGAAGGGCTCAGTTATAACAGCAAAAACATGGCTGGGGGCCGACTGTGGAACATATCATGAACAGCTCATGTGCAAGTTCCATGTCAAGCTAAAGTGCAAAAACAAAGCTTCTATGCTATGATCTTGAGAATGTACCCACCCTTTTCAAGGAGAACATCAGGAACCACTTTGAAGTTCTGAACCTCATTGATAGGGAACCAGAGGAATTGTGGAATGCAATCAAAGAAGTTAAGGACGAATGTTAAAAGAGACTGTCAAAGACGAAGAAACAGAAGAAAGCAAAATGGATATCAGAACAGATGGTGGAAATTACTAAGAAGAGGAGAGAAGCCAAAGTCAAGAAATATAAAGACCTCAGGAAGGAACTTCATAGGGAATTTCCAAAAGCTGTTAGAAGAGACAAGGAGCAGTACTACAGGAGATGAAAATAGACACAGAAAAACAAGGAAAGTTTTCCAAAAGATCTCTGAACTCAAGAGGGAGGTTTAAACCTCGAATTGGTATGTTAAGGGATGCCAAAAGACAGATAGTAACTGATTCAGAGAAGATCAAACAGAGATGGAAGGAGTATACTGAAAATCTGTACAGCAGGGACGTCAACATCCAAAATACTCTAGAACACAGATTCTCAACTTTGGGTCCCCTGATGTTGTTGGACTTGAACTTCCATAATCCCCAGGCCCAATGGCCTTTGGTTGGGGATTATGGAAGTTGAAGTCCAATAACATCTGGGGACCCAACACTGAGAATCCCTGCTCCAGAAGATATTCCCTACTTGCAAGAACCTCTAGTATGGGAAGGTGAGGCTAGATCGGCACTCCAGTCATTACCAAGTCAGAAGCCTACAGGAATTGATGGAATAGCTACAGAAATATGGCAGGCAACAGAAAAAGAATCAGTTAAGGCTCTAACCAAACTATGCCAGCAAATTTGTAGAAGCACGCAGTGGCCAACCGATTTGAAGAAGTCAGTCTATACACCCATACTAAAGAAAAGAGACGTAACAGATTGTGCAAACCATCGCACAATATCTTTAATTTCACAGGCTAGCAAAATGAAGCTCAGGATAATCCAATGCAGAAGCCCTATGCAGAACGGGAAATGCCGGATGTTCAAGCTGGTTTCAGAAAAGGCCAAGGAACACATTATGTTAAGGCCCAGCTCCCTTGAGAAATCCATAATGCTGGGAAAAGTTGAAGGAAAGAGAAGAAGGGGACAACCAGCAGCAAGGTGGATAGACTTGATTACAACAGCAATGAATGCACCACTGAGAAACCTTAAGAGGCCAAGCTGAAGACAGATCATCCTGGAGAGAATCTATCTATGTGTTCGCTAAGAGTCGATACCGACTTGACAGCACTTAATCAATCAATCACATTAATATGTTCAATTTGCTGTTGGAGAGTTTGAAAAGCCTCACCAGTTTCAAGCCAGGCCCACATCCCTTCAAATTTAGGTCATTTCATAACAGAGTTTATTCCCACTGCTAGCAAATCATTGTTGTCAGCCCCTCTTCCCTTCCAAGGTATTTGGGGGGGGGGGGCAGGAATTGTCTCTATTTGGAAGATGGGTTCATTAGAAACACTTTCTCCCAGCCTCTGCTGATCTATGCTCCCTGTCAGGGATATGTCCAAATTTATTCGTTTCCTCCACTTTCAGATTCAATTCAGAGAGCAGAGAAAATTACAAATCCATGCTCCCTAGCAGGAAACAACACTCCTAAGCAAGCTCAAGATCATCATTTCCAGTTAAGGAGAAGCCAGAATGGTCTCTCCTATCTCTAGCCAGCCCCCCACTCCCAGCATGTTACCTGCTCTGTCATGTCAGGGAAGGAGGTTTTTGCCAGGAAAGCAGGTGGGGAAAATATTTAACTCCTCACCCCACCGCCACTCCCAGCACCCCCACAAAGATTTATTGGGAAACCAGGGTGAGTGTTTTTTTCTCTCCAAATGTCTGCAGCCCCCAATATGGTATTTGACAGAAGCTAAGAAGAAATAACCTGTCACTTGCTTGGGCAGGGTTTTAATGGCTACATTTCAGTACAGATTTCTTTCCATATTATATTTTAACCTGCTCTTTATCAGACTCCTTTGAATACGACAAGGCAAAAGCCAAAACTGTGTGGGTAAATAGCTACTGTAAATACCTGCTCATGTAAGAGCATTTATTAATCTACTGCACAAAATGCAATGGAGCATTAAAGTAGTTTTTAACCTCTCCACACACTTGAAACATGAGCTGCAGGATGAAAAGCAACCTGAATTTTCTTCTTCTTAAGCAGAAGCAAGATCAAGGGAGAAAAAAACTGCTATTGGTGAACTCTAAGCTCCCAGAATGCATCTGTTAAGCTAAGGGCTGCAAAGGGCATGAAGTGTGCTTCATAGCACAGCGTCTATAAAATTTCAGGCATTTACCAGACAAGCACCACCCAGAAGTTCCAGCAGATGATCCACGTACGTGGTGCGATGTGAAGAAGCTGAACACACAGAAATGTTCAGACACATATGGCTACACTGTATCATATGTAAGTTTTAATGCAGCCATGAAGGCCAGTGCAATGAGTCTATAGCAAATATTTTTATGTTTTAGCTTGAAACGCTGGGGAGTTTTAGTAATTGTTTTAATCAGCCATTCTGAAAACTGACCACAGGAACTCTGTCAAAGCACTTCAAGTTCGATGTATAAAGAACACTCACTCTATTCTGTATTAATCAAAAGCCAAATTCTGCTCTTAATATGTTACACAAGTTGTACAAATCATAGTTTCAATTTGCATGACCTTTAAAAAGAAAAATAGAATATTTTGGAAGGGCTGGCATAGCAGAGGATAAACAACAGATGGCATAGATTAAAGAGCATGCAAGCAAGCAAAGTCTAGAAGCCACAGGCCATCTCCTGATAATGAAAAACTACCCAAGGCTCCTTTTGATTTCTCTATGATCAATAGCCACTACCCTGGGCCTCCATGTGGAACCGGAAGTTACTATTTATTCAAAGAAACATAAAATTTTCAGGTAGTTAAACTATGCAGGGGCTGAACGGGGGAAAGGGTCATACTTCAATAGCTGAGCACAAATGGAGAGTGCAGAAGGTCCCAGGCTCAATCTTTAGCATTGCCATGTAGAGCCCAGTCTGAAACTCTAAACTGCTGCTGCCAATTGATACTGACAATGAGCTAGATGAACTAATGATCTGACTGAGTAGAAGACAGCTTCATATGTTCAGAGCAGTAGTTCTGCATTGTGTGGATAACGTAAGCTTTGTTCAAAGTACAAGGCAATAGATCCCAAGGCAAGAGTTGAAGAAACCCTTCCCCTGAATCTGTTGCATTTCCACTCATTAAAGAACCACAGTGCCCTTTTGGTTGGAAACCTGCTAAGCAGTATGATCTCATTTTTAAAACACAGCCCACTACTATACAAGAATAGATGGTTAAAAACAGTTCTCTGACAACTTGGCAAGACAACTTGAGTAAGAAACATATAAGACCATCTGAAATAGTAACACTGGTTATAAAGAGTCATCCTATATCCAAACAAAATGAGGAAAAGAAAAACAGCCAGACTAGCTTAGACGTTGTATAACATATGCCCAACAATATTTATATCATCTGCCCAGGGCCAAAGTTCTCATGATGCCAAGTATATCTCTCTTTCACATACTTAGTGTGCCACAAATCTGACGCCAAGTAATTCTGAGCCAGTATCCAGTTGCGTCAATACTAATTCTGTTTGGGGGTCCATTTTATGGAACTAACAGACTCTCTTTCAAAGACACTTATATCTGGAATCCAGCTTGTAATGTTTCCAAACCCAGGGCTTTGAATCATATACTGGATCAATACACTGTACATCACTGAAACATAGGAAACTACCATATACTGAGTCAGACCATAGGTCCATCTAGTTCAGTATTGTCTACCCAGACTGTAAGCAGCTTCTCCAAGGTTGCAGGCAGGACTCTCTCTCAGCCCTATCTTGGAGATGCTGCCGGGGAGAGAACTTGGAACCTTCTGCTCTTCCCAGAGCGGCTCCATCCCCTAAGGGGAATATCTTACATTCCTCACACATCAAGTCTCCCATTCATATGCAACCAGGGTGGACCCTGCTTAGCTAAGGGGACAAGTCATGCTTAATACCACAAGACCAGCTCTCCTAGTTCTATAGTCTGCTGTTGTGGCAAAAGCAGTTAGAATCTTCTTTCAGGAACACTGCTTCACAGCAAAAGCCACACTACAGCAGCGCAACAGAGCACTTAGTGGGGTACCAGAGTGGCATGGTAACTGAACATGGCGTTCCACAAATCAGAAGCTGGCACAGAGGAGACATAGCATTCATATAGCCATAATTGAGTTCCAACTTGAAACACTGCAGGGTTTCAGCCACAAGACACAGATATTCCGTCCCCACAGAGTACAGATGCATAAGTACTTTTTGTAAAAATCTCTCTCTCACTCACTCTCTCTCTCTCTCACACACACACACACACCCTCTCTTCCCTCCCATACCATAGCTTGACAGATCAATGAGCAGGAAGCCGAGCCAGCAAGAATCTCTCCCTTTGTCACCATGCCAGGTTGGCTTAGAACAGGGCTGTTAGACTTTGGCCCTCCTGCAGATGTTGGCCTACAGTTCCCATAATCCCTGGCTATTGGCCACTGTGGCTGGGGATTATGGGAGCTGTAATCCAAAAACAGCTGGGAGGGGGGCCTAAAATGAGCTTAGACGTGCCAATCAATTCGGAATGCCATCACTAGGTTACTAGCAGGGGCAAACCCAGAGGAGCACATTATACTCATGGACGGCCACAGGAATATTTTCCAGAGGGGGTGCAAAGGATAACATATGTAAACTGCTTCACATTACTCTGGGAGGGTTAACGGTCATCCCTGCCCCTCTCCGCTGACCTATCATTGTCCAAGTCCATAAGATGCCAGATAATAATTGTTTCTGGGGCCATCTCCCAGTGCTGTTTTAATCTTTGTCCCTTAATTATCTGGGACCTAGCTACCTTAAGAACCACTTACTCCACTAATCAGTCTGCCCAGCCACGAAGATCTACCACCAAGGCCTTGTTCTCTCATCTGCCATTAGCCGAGATCTGTGTGGTGGATACCAGGGACAGGGCTTTATTGATGGTGGTCCCACAGTTATGGAACTCCCTTCTTAGAGAGATCCAGAAGGCTCTTTCTCTCACTGACCTACAACTGAACTAAGAGCTGAGAATGCTTCTATGCATATGCAGGGAGGGAGGGTACAATTTCCAGAGAGCCCCTGTCCCTACAGCTGCCTATCCCTCCTGAAAATATGACCCTGAGGATTGCAGGGACACTCCAAGTATATTTTCAGGAGCCATAGGCAGCTACAGAGGGAGGGAGGATATTACTGGGGGGAAATTGTCCCTTCCCTCTGTGTGCAGAAGCATTCCTGTTCGCAACTCTTAATTTGGATGTAGGCTGCCGGGTTGCTGTTTTTAAATAATATTTTCTACAGAATTATGTTTCATTGTATCTAGTTTTCTGGTGGGGGGGTTGTTTTGCCTGCTTGTTTTATCTAATTTATGACAATTTTTACTGTAAATTTTGTTAACGTTTTGTTTGTAATGAAGGATATAAATCCATTCAACACGCAGACAGGGAATACTAATGGGCTTAGACTTAAATAGTAAACAGCCCCTCTTCAAGCACCCATAAAAATTAAGCATTGAAGAACTGAGACCCAACAGCATTTACAGCTCTTTTGGACTGCTGTTAGAGATTTTCAAATCGATTCAAATTCGAATCGATTCAACTCAAATCTGGGTGAAATGAATCAAATCACCCCTTAAAAGGGCAATTTGATTCAAATTTTTGGAATTTGATTCAAGAGCCGTTGGGCACCTTTTTTAAACCATTCAGGCCCTCTGATTGGTTTTAAAAGGTGCCAACAGAGGGCCAAATCAATTCAAATCAAATTTTCAAACCAGATTAAAATTCTAAATGAATTTTTGGAATTCAATTCATGCACATATCTAATTGATGTGCATTTGCATAGCCATGCAGAACAAAGGCTGAAATGGTAAGAAGAAACACTCTTGGGAGTAAAGAGATTTCTATTCAACATATAAACATTAGGGCTGCATGCTTGGTTATTAAACATGCACAGAACGTTTAACAGCATGTTTGCTTATCAGTCAAACCAAACAACAATTGCCAAGCAGACAGCATACCTTGAATGATCTCCTTGGGCCATTTTTTAAACCTGGGTTGTTGTTTTTCCTATGTGCCTTAGAAATATACTATATATTCCATTTCTACTTAACACAGAAAAAAATACAAGCACTGATAATCTGCACAGCAGTTCCGAGTACTGAGTTGATTTCAGATTGTTATAGTGTTGGTTTATTTTCCTTTTAAAGCAATAGTTTTAACATTGGTTATGCTACAAAAGTCAATAATACATATTCAGGGAGAATTTAAAATGCAAGTAAAAACCTTGCATTGCAACTTCACTATTCTACCCTAAACCTCATGCTAATGTTTGCTAGTCTACTTTGAGTTCAATCTCCTCAGGTTCGAAAAATATCATTTAAAAATAGAAGGGATGCATCAGAGGCACCATACAAATACACTTACTATTTACCTTTTAAAAACTAAAGATCCCAAACAATTTTTGTAAAGTTCTATTAAAGGTACACTTAAAAAAATTAAATTCAAAGATTTTGTGCAATTATGATACAACCTATTTGTACTTATACTGCATTGTTCTACAAGTGCAACAGTGTCCAAATTTACTTAGAGTAAATTCTACCATGTTAAACCCTGAACATTCTATTGATCATAAAATAGAAGTCTTTTGTCCAATACTTTTGAAATCTGTCACAGAGTAGTAGCCGACAAGTGGTGCCACCTGTCCGAATTTTGTGCAGATCTGTTGGGAAACAACAGAAACTAAAGCCTGAAATTTACTCTGAAGCTGGAAAAAACTGAAGATACAGTACAATCAAAGCAGGTTCAGTAAACTCATTTTTTTCACTTCTAAGTTTGTCTGATTCCCATATGCAGAATGAACACAGCAAACTGCCCTGCAGGCCTGCTGTGATAACTATCATAATAATATTGATAGCCGTGTTCTTCTCCTATTCCTACCCCTACCCCTACCCCTGCTAACTGGGCAAAGAGGCACCTTTTACCGTGGTGATTCTCTTTATTTAGCAGGGGGAGAGTAACTGGCCCTATCCACCCCCAGCACAGTACTTCCAGTGACTGTTGCTGGTGTGTGTCTTATGTTTCTTTTTAGAATGTGAGCCCTTTGGGGACAGGGAGCCATCTTATTTGTTATTTCTCTTTGTAAACCGCCCTGAGCCATTTTTGGAAGGGCGGTATAGAAATTGAATTATTATTAAATGAGTGTGTGTCATTTTGCTCTTTAAAGTTAGTTTAAGCCTCAATTGCAAATTTGTAATAATAGTGCAGTACTACAGACTTATTGCAACTTTTTCTAGATGGTTTGTCCCCAGAATCTGGTATTAAGAGCAATGCTACCTCTGAATATGGAGGTTCTACAGGTGAAACTCGAAAAATTAGAATATCGTGAAAAAGTCCATTAATTTCAGTAATGCAAATTAAAAGGTGAAACTGATATATGAGATAGACGCATTACATGCAAAGCGAGATAAGTCAAGCCTTAATTTGTTATAATTGTGATGATCATGGCGTACAGCTCATGAGAACCCCAAATCCACAATCCCAGAAAATTAGAATATTACATGAAACCAATAAAACAAGGATTGTAAATAGAACACTATCGGACCTCTGAAAAGTATAAGCATGCATATGTATTCAGTACTTGGTTTGGGCCCCTTTTGCAGCAATTACTGCCTCAATGCGGCGTGGCATGGATGCTATCAGCCTGTGGCACTGCTGAGGTGTTATGGAAGACCAGGATGCTTCAATAGCGGCCTTCAGCTCTTCTGCATTGTTTGGTCTCATGTCTCTCATCCTTCTCTTGGCAATGCCCCATAGATTCTCTATGGGGTTCCGGTCAGGCGAGTTTGCTGGCCAATCAAGCACAGTAATCCCATGGTCATTGAACCAGGTTTTGGTACTTTTGGCAGTGTGGGCAGGTGCCAAGTCCTGCTGGAAAATGAAGTCAGCATCCACATACAGCTCGTCTGCGGAAGGAAGCATGAAGTGCTCCAAAATCTCCTGATAGACGGCTGCGTTGACCCTGGACTTAATGAAGCACAGTGGACCAGCACCAGCAGATGACATGGCTCCCCAAATCAACACAGACTGTGGAAACTTCACACTGGACTTCAAGCATCTTGCATTGTGTGCCTCTCCATTCTTCCTCCAGACTCTGGGTCCTTGGTTTCCAAATGAGATGCAAAAGTTGCTCTCATCAGAAAAGAGGACTTTGGACCACTGAGCAACAGACCAGTTCTTTTTTTCTTGAGCCCAGGTAAGACGCTTCTGACGCTGTTTGTTGTTCAGGAGCGGCTTGGCAAGAGGAATATGACATTTGAAGCCCATGTCCAGGATCCGTCTGTGTGTGGTGGCTCTTGATGCACTAACTCCAGCCTCAGTCCACTCCTTGTGAAAGTCCCCAACACTTTTGAATGGCCTTTTCCTGACAATCCTCTCCAGGCTGCGGTCATCCCTGCTGCTTGTGCACCTTTTTCTTCCACACTTTTCCCTTCCACATAACTTTCTATTAATGTGCTTTGATACAGCACTTTGGGAACATCCAACTTCTTTTGCAATTACCTTTTGAGGCTTTCCCTCCTTATGGAGGGTGTCAATGATGGTTTTCTGCACAACTGTCAAGTCAGCAGTCTTTCCCATGATTGTGATTCCTAATGAACCAGACTGAGAGACCATTTAAAGGCTCAGGAACACTTTGCAGGTGTTATGGATTGATTAGCTGATTGGAGTGGGACACCTGGAGCCTAGACTGTTGAACCTTTTCACAATATTCTAATTTTCTGGGATTGTGGATTTGGGGTTCTCATGAGCTGTATGCCATGATCGTTACAATTATAACAAATTAAGGCTTGACTTATCTCGCTTTGCATGTAATGCGTCTATATCATATATCAGTTTCACCTTTTAATTTGCATTACTGAAATTAATTAACTTTTGCACGATATTCTAATTTTTCGAGTTTCACCTGTATGTAACCACCATAGCTAAACAGTTGCAAGATTTATGGGCAATGGATTTCTGAAAAGTATTAGCTCAATCTATAGTGGATTTGTTGGGTCAACCTTTGAAATTATTTAATATTGACAAGGTCTTGAAAAGGTTGTGTTAAAGAAGTACACCACATTTCTGTGCACATTTAATAAGATAGTACAGGTGATGTTTGAACATTCTAAGAGTGCTGTGCCAATTTTAAGAGTTATAGAGGTAAAAATGTCACACATGCACACACCCCTCCACATAAACAGCACACACATATAATTTAGTACAGGAGAACCTTGTTTCTCATGAGGGTTCCATTCCTCACCTACTAATGCAAGTAATGGAACTGTGGGTAATGAGGCATTAGGCCTATGGGGAAAGTGGGATTATGTTCCAGGGTGGAGGGGGGATTTTTTTAAAGCCCCCAAATGGGCCACAACTTCCTCTGGCATGCTCTGTGGGTCCCCCATGTACCCAGGAATGTCCCCCAAAAGACACAATGCCCCTCAAGCCATGAAAAATCAAGGAAAAAAGTCTGGGTTCCCCCATCCCCAGAAATGAGCCACAAAATGGTACCTCCTATCTCTTCTTGGCTTCCTCAAGACAAAATGGCAGCTGGAAGTGACCTCTGAAGTCACTTTCGACCCTCTAGGAACTGCAGATATGTGGGTTTTAACCCATTAGTATCCGTGAATAATGGAAATGTCAATAAGACACCCCGTGGATATGTGGAACCGCGAATAGCAGTTCTGCAAGTAACAAGGTTCTCCTGTCATTTTCCTTTCAAAAAACAAGGACAGTTCAAAAACACACACACACACACACACACACACACACACAACCTAATTAAACCTTACTTCTTTGATTTAAGATGAGCATTAAGGTACTTACAATTGTCATTTTTACTTCAAAAAGCATAGAAATGGCAAATTAAGTGGTCATCTTCACCATATAAGCTATAAAGGCTTTTGTAAACTTACATTTTGCTGGCTTTACAATTCCTCCATGCACCTACATTATTCCTTAGTCTTGCTGCTCAACACTAAACTGGGGAGTATGCATCCAGGCAGACATTCAATGGGTACAGGCACTAGCCATATTCCATCTTCTAAATTTCTGGCTGAGGCATCTATAACAAGTGTCCAGCCAGAAATCTGGTTTTTTAAAATGTTGAATTTCGTCCAGAACAATATAATAGGTGGTATCTTGGGAGAAACACTATGCCTTGTAAGATGCCTCACACAGAAATTCTGAACAGAGGAGCTGCTGGTTTAAAACTATGTTGATCTGGGTGGAGGTTTATAATCCTCTTTTGATGGGATTGCACACTCCCTGAAAAGTCATAGTATGGGGGTGCTCTCAAACCCAGAATTATTCATGGATTTCCAGGGAGCAGCAGTTGCCAGAGGAGCCTTTTATCACCTTTGGCTGATAAATGGCCCTATCTGATGTACCTTAAATTACGCATACACTGACCACAACTGGACTACAGTATTGTAATGAACTCTCTGTGGAGCTTGTTTGTACAGATGGTTTGGAAATTTCCATCTGTTCAGTCCACGGCCATTATACTCTTAGTAGGGGCAATGCAGTCTGTGTATACTATACCTATTTTATACCAACGACAGTAAATTCAACTCGCTTATCCTCCAATCAGATGCTGACAGCAGCAAATTGAAAATGCTGCTAGAGGGCAATAGGGTTAAGTCTGCTCGAGCTGATAACCCATTGCTGCTCCCCATGTTCATGAAGAGTGGGTCAGTGCTTGGCAAAGGCAAGTTATGGGGTGGCAAAGATGTTAAGTGATGATGCTGAAATGAATCACAACGGGTGGAGGATGGTTCCCACCACCACCCACCACCCCTGCCCAATGAACAGCAGAATGTGTGAAGCAATGATTTTGCTACACAGAAATGCTCCACTGGCCTGTATATGCAGTGGAGGCAGAGTAACTTGGTCCCAGACCGTGTAGGGCTTTGAAGACAATGACCACCACTTGGGCCCAGAAACAAACTGGCTATCAGTGTACAGTTTTGATCATTCTACTACTAGTAATTCCCAATGCACAATAAACGGCTAACACAACAGCTAACAATACACCACTCAATGTTATCAACAACCAGAAGTTGCAGAAGTGCACACTGCCCGCTTATGAGCACACACATAACTTGAACACAGTAATGACCGCAGCACAGTTTACAACGTAACCTGCCACTTCTAGTGTAATTTTAATGTCAATATAAGACGTTACAATATTACATTTTACAAACAGAATATCTTCCACTGAGCAAAACTTCAGGCAAGTGGGGCAATTCAGAAAAGACTGACCTCCACATAGACTTTGATAAATCACAGAGTGGAGGCGGAAAACAAATTAGCCCCTGGGTTAAACACACTCCCTGTGGACAAGAGAGGATCATCCTCCTTGGAGGCCTTAAAGAGAGCCTTAGACCTATATTTTTAGCCTGGCTTTTAATGACATCTAGTTTTAATTTTAATCTAGTTTAAATATATTTTAGCTTTAATTGCTTTATATGTTTTTATTTTAATGTAAGCTGCCCTGAGCCACTTTAGGAAGGGTGTTATATAAATCAAATCAAAACAAAAAATAAAGTGCTCTCTCCAGTAGTTTTATTTAAAAAGAAGGGGGACTGGTAAGTTGCACACCTCCCCACCACAGAAGATCGGCACAGAGACACATTACAAAGCTACACATGTGAAATCAAGGCATTGAGAGTGCCAGGAGGAAAGAGACAACTGCACAAAAAACTGGAATATAAGTTTTCACACACATTTTCACCTATTCATCTCAATAGCTTTACCACTGACATCAACTGGATGATGACTGTGCCCTTTGTAGGATAAAGCAGCTATAAGAATTCCAAGAATGCTGTTGGAATTTCCGGTTTTGTTTTTATCTACTTCTTCAAGCAACTCAAGAGAGCGGATTTAAAGCCAGAATATACCTACAGATTTCCTGAGCTGATAAGTCCCATACAAGAGCCACCTAAAAACTGGATCATGTCAACTCTGGCTTGCCTCTTGGCAGAGCAGCCACAAGGACAGAGCTATTGACATACAACCATAAACATCAGGTAAGGGTCAGTAACTTAAAAGCACATGTCCATGCTCTATTTTATTCATAAAACAAAACATTACATACAGTAGTTCTGGCAAGGAACTGAGATATCTTCCCTCACGACTGTGTTTCAGAACCAAACGAAGTGTAACTCTGCTTCCATCTTTCTTTTAAAAACAAAACAAAAGAGCTGCTGCACAGGGACAATATGGTTGGGCCCTGGGAAAATGCCATTTTTGCCACCAATTACTGATGGGAACCCAACTTCCTCTCCTAGCAAGTGTGCTGGAAACTCCTGTTGCTACAGATGCTATTCCCTCTTTAACGCTCTTCTGCCTTTAGTTTGGAAGCTGTACAGGGGTGGGGGTGGGGAGCAGGCAGCATTTGCCTAGAGACCCTACTAATTTAAAATACCGCTTGCAGATGAGTAACATGTTTTTCCTTGCAAAAAGATAACAACTCTTATCCAATACAGCTGAATAAGTTTGCAAGGACCGTAAACATTGAAAAGGTAATGGTAACATTCATACATTGCACATAGGATTTTCCAGAAGATGGTAATTTTACAAGCATATATATGCACAGATGCAAGTAGGCTACAAATATTTAAGCTGTTAATGCTTACTAGCTTAACCCGCGCAGAGCATCTGTGCACTAGTACTCGATTGCTCTCCTCATCCCCTGCCATAGCCCTCCTCACCTCAGAGATCTCTCCAGCCTCACCTGAGCCACATTTCTGCTTCCATTCCCCTCAGCCTCTTGGTCACTCCTCCATCCCTTTATGCCATATCCCTCACCCCTCTTGGTTGCAGCTGCAGCGTTGCTGGTGCCTATTGGCCAAGCTGCAGCCCCCTACCCCCAAAGACCTCCCCACCATCACCTGAGCCCCTCTCCTGCTCCTCCCCACAGGAGCAGCAGCAGCGGTTGACCGGGCCCTTCCTCACTGCCACCATGGCCATTCATTCCCCTCAGGCAGGCCCAGACCCATCTCTTGCCTGCCTGCCTCCCACTGTCAATGGCCTCAGTAGCCCCAGGCAGCAGCAGAGGTTGACTGGGCCCTCCCTTGCTGATGCTGCTGCCATAGCCACTCATTCCCCATAGGCCGCTGACAGGCTCGGGCCCGTCCCCCTCTCATCTTCTTCTCTCTCTCTTTCTCCTCCACTTGCTCTTCCCTGTCTTTCTTCCCCTCCCTTCTCTCTCTCTCCCCACTCCTTCCCTGAGTTAACAAATCTTGTTCTCCTTGTTTCCTCATCTAATTCACACAATGGCAGCCTCTTTCACCTGAAAGGGCTCTTTCCTCCCTCACAACCCCTCTCTTCGCAGGCCCCTGTCCACTATCCCTTATTATTTATATACATACATACACACGTATGTATATACAGATTCCTCTCCTCTACAATCAAGAACATCTTCCAACAAGTAACAGTTGCATTCCAACTGACCTTAACCATAACAAGCTCCTCCTCCATATCTGCATATGGAATTCCCACTGCCCAATCACCACGGTGCTTCCACTCACAAACTCTAGCGAGAGCTGACATATACGGGATTAGTCATGGGTACACCTTAGAGAATTATATACATAGACTGTTCCTTAAAATCCAAGCCACCCCTCCATAATGAAGTGCCAGAATTTGTCAAAAACACTTCTAAGGAAGCACCAGTTTCTTTGGCAAATGCAGCTGATGCAGAAATAAATGAAGCTACCCCTGTTGAAATTCATCCTTCTATGCAGTTCAAGGTAAAGGAGTTCTGCCATAAAGTCGGTATCTATTTTGAAAGCCAAAGGCTACACAAGCAAGCAGTGCAGGACAAAGAGAAAAGTGCTAAAATGTATTTGTATTGTTCTGTTTACCTCCTTACAGCCTTCCACTGGCCGGGACACTGGTTGGGGGAGAATGATGTCCTAGAAGAGAGATTTTCAGCTAGGGATACAAGAACCCTGGGAGCACTTTGGAGCATTGCAGGGGATACATAAAACCCTCCTACCTCCCCAATTCACTGACACATTGCACTATTGACTCTCTGTTTCCTCTCCAAAAAAGGGATAACAGGGGTGTTTCAGACCGCATCCCTCCCTCCTTGCTATGTGCTCAGGCTTAGCCACCTGTCCCTCAACCTGACTGACAAGCTCAGCAATTAAAGAAATACTGGTTCTGTTGCAGAATGTGAGCTGTCTGCGTGGTTTCAGAACAAACACCAGAGAAAGGTTTAAGATAACTTTACTTGTGAGACAAACAGATGTCAGTACAGAACTTGCTGACACACACAGGAACAGGAAGTAGAATAGAAACTCCTAGCTAGCCCAACCAGTACTGAGGAAACTACAGTGCCCCCTCTGGCTTTATAGAAGATTACATGCAAACTATACACAGTAAGTTAGGCTGCAGCTGTTGCATATCCCAACAGGCTGATGCTAAGCATTTCCCTAGGTGCTGTGCCTGTCAGCCAAGCTGAGGGAGGAATGGACTGCGCATGAGCATGTAGCACAAGGAAGGAGGGGTGGGGACTAGTGGTGTGCATGGAACCGGTGCCTGCAGTTCGAACGTGGGAGGGATAACTTTAAGGATGTGGAAGAGTGCTCTTAACCCTCCCGCCGTGTTTCCACTACTGGCGCTGTCTTTTAAGACAGTCCGGTGAGGTGGCAGTGTACCTCCTTGCCACCCTGGTGCCTCCTCGGACTGGAAATGCCTGCCCTGAGTGCCCACAATGTGCGGACTTTCGGCCACTTCCAGTCCAGAGGCAGCACCGGGGTGGCAAGGAGGTACGCTGCCACCCCACCAGATCATTTTAAAAGGCAGTGCCGGTGGAGGAAATGCAGCAGGAGGAATAATAGCACCCTCCCCCATCCTTAAAGATACCCCCCCCCTTCAAACTGGCCAACCAGCTTGTGCACATCCCTAGTGAGGATGCTGCAGACCCCTGGCAACAAGTCTCCAAAGACTCCAAATTCTCTCCCACCCCCACCCCCATTCCAAAACAGATTAATTTGGCTTGCATTTTATGTCCCACCAACTTTGGCAAGATTTACTTCTGTGTGTCACAACTCTTTGCTGAGGGCGTGGGGTACCTGAGCCAAAGCTTTGAGACAGAAAGGGGGACACACCTGTTAAAGACCAAGGAATCCTGTCCTAGGGAACAGAAACTCCTACTCCTTGTTTGTCTGCTATAGCAGCCCTTTAGGTCTGCAGAGCAGCCACAGGTGGTGGTCTCTGGCATGCACAATGCAGATACTAAAGTATCTGTATGTGTGACACTTGGGGTAACTGGAGGAATGGGTTACAGAGGGAATAAAGCAGCAACCGGAACATCTAGCAGGGACACAATACCATCTCCCCACCCCCCACAGATACCCTCTGCAATTATTGTTTTAATTGATTCAATTGTAAATTACCGGTGTTCAGAGTCAACCACTTTGAAGAATAATAGTATAAGAAAAGCATTTGACATTCCAAACATGGAACAACAAATTATAGAGCTACAAACAAAACACCTGGAATCAGTGCTCATCCCAAATACATGGAGTTCTGTGCAAAAAGATGCTCATCAACTGGCACAAAGCCTCACTAGCTTCAGTGGAGCCTCTAGTGCAGGGCTGCTCAACTTTGACCCTCCTGCAGATGTTGATCTACAACTCCCATAATCCCTGGCTATTGGCCACTATGGCTGGGGATTATGGGAGTTGTAGTCCAAAAACAGTTGGGGGAGTCTAGGCTGAGCAGGCCTGCTCTAGGGGTACCATGATCCTATCCCAAACCGCCCTGGGATTATTTTAAGGAAAGGGTGGTATACAAATTTAATGATAGATAGATAGATAGATAGATAGATAGATAGATAGATAGATAGATAGATAGATAGATAGATAGATCTTATAGTAGGAAGTGTCTTGATCTAATAGTGTGTTCCAGGTAAAATAATTTCTATGGTCATTATCCTAATCACAAATCAAATTATCTGTAGTTAATCCCTTCTTTTAAAACTGAAGTCACACTACCCACTTGAATAACTAAGTTTCAATTACTTTTTCAGAAGGATGACAGATTTGTAGCTGTTGCAAACCAAGTAGGTGTTTCAGAAAGAACTGCGTAAATTGAGCAATTTTATGCAAAATAAAAGTAGGTTTGCATACATGTTTGTATAGGTGCCATGGCTCCCTGATGCTTGGGATTTGTCAAGTCCAGTTATAAGATATAGCAAAATACCAGCAGGTTCCCCACCCCCATTTTGGTCCTCTTTTACAATAAAATTTGGTATACATGTTTATGAAAATTATTTTTCTGAGGTTTGAATATTAACTCAGTTCCTGAACTTGGGTTTTCATCAGAGTGAGGGCCTCCAATGTTGCAATCTACTGGTTATTTTGAATTTAAATATAGGAAGTAATTATTGAGTAATGCCCTTTACAATCCTTACCTTGAAAAAAACCTTCCCTTTCTTCCTCCAGCATCACTCCTTCCTATCAACAACTGAGTCATATGTCATCACAGAAAGGGGGAATTGTTCACTAGCAAAATGTGTCAAATTCAAACATCACACATTTATGCTGCCCTTCCGTTTAACAAAGCTCCCAGAGTAGACATAAACACAGACATACAAAACACAGTCAAAGAAAAACCCGAGCAGAGTGATAATACAGCAACCACACCAGTAAAAAACATCAAATGAAACCCAGCTTAGACAGCAATCTAGAAAGCATGGGTAAATAAATCTTTTTGTACCAGGTGAACATCAAATCTGGCACCAGGCGGGCTACCCTGGAGAGAGTATTCGATCTGCCAGAGTCCATCTCTATAGTCATCACTTCAGAAGGAAGGGGGCCAGGAAGTATATTCAACAATTACTTTAGTATCATGTGCTCATGTGATAGAATTCAGCCCTTTAATAATAGGCAGGTTACATACGAGTTTATCTTTGAACAGAAGGATCCTCTTACAGAATCCCTATCAGGGAGGGCTGGCCTGCTTAATGACAGGGGTGGGAACAAAACAGGTTTTGCTATCAAAGTAACAATATGACCAATACTGAAACAGCTATTCACTTACATGGGAGAAAGCAGAGGCAGGCACTTGGGCTCCTTGCATGTGCTTCTTGCCCCTAGCCAATCAGAATCAATCCCACTTGCATCTGAAAGCTTCACCCCATGCTTTGTTTCTTGGTCATGTGTGTGAGAGATCAGGTGTTGGGGGACTTGACATATAAATGCACACAACTACTTTAAGCTCTAGTTTTTACTATTTTGCAGAGCAGATGCGACTTATTTAGTCTTCTATATACAGATCAGAGATAACTACTGTAGTGCCCTGAGCAAACTGGTTCATATAAATAAGAAACCAACTACAGCTTGCCATTTCAGCCTGAGGAAAACATTGCTGACAGTGATTAATGACATGGCATAAGAGTGAAAAATCCATCTTGCATCTCATTGCCTTGGTTCTTGCTCACTGCCTCAAGCTTCTTTCACGTTTCACAGACTGTTTTCTGAAATTTATATTGAATACAAAATTGCAAGTTCAATGCTAGTGGTTAGGGCTTACTTCTCCCCTTCAATGGATTTTCCATTGAAATCCAAGGTCTCCTGCTGCTCTGACTGCTATCAAATAATTGTCCATTTTCTTCCGATTTCATGGTTCTGCATCCAAAGCATTTACCTTCAAATACAAAAACTCATTTTGTCTACAAGGGTATACAGTAATAGCTGAGAGACTGTGAGCCAAGACCACAAGTTAAAATCTTATCCAATTATTGCCAGTGTGATGTAGTGGTTAGAGTGCTGGACTAGGACCGGGGAAACCGGAGTTCAAATCCCCATTCAGCCATGATACTAGCTGGGTGACTCTAGGCCAGTCACTTCTCTCTCAGACTAACCTACTTCACAGTGCCGTTGTGAGGAGAAAACTAAGTATGCAGCACACCGCTCTGGGCTCCTTGGAGGAAGAGCGGGATATAAATGTAAAAAATAAAATAAAATAAATAAATTTTTGTAAGGAGATTGGCAATTTCACATCTGAATTCTTTAAGGACTCTTGGATGGGTGCCATCCTGCACTGGCGATTTGCTAGTCTTCAATTTTTCCAGACAGTTTAGAACATCACCTCTTGTCACTTCTATCTGGCTCAGTTCTTTAGCCGCCATCCCCGAAAAGCCTGGTTCAGGAACAGGTATATCCTCAGTATCCTTTGCCGTGAAGATGGATGCAAAGAACTCATTTAGCTTCTCTGCAACTTCCATATCCTCCTTAATAATCCCTTTCACTCTCCCATTGTCTAACGGTCCAACCGCCTCCCTGGCAGGTTTCCTGCTTCCAATGTATTTAAAGAAATTTTTGTTATTCCCCTTGATGCTTTTAGCTAAATGTTCCTCAAACTCTCTTTGGACCTGCCTTATTGTCACCTTGCATTTCTTTTGCCAAAGTTTGTATTCCTTTCTGTTCTCTTCATTTAGACAGGCCTTCCAGTTTCAGAAAGAAGTCTTCTTCCCTTTTATGGCTTCGACTTTACCTGTTTGCCATACCTAAGGGTGTGCACGGAACCGCAGAGCTGCGGTTCGGCACTGTGGGGTGGGTTCCTTTAAGGGCGGGGAGGGTGTACTTACCCCTCCGGCCACTTTGCCCCCTCCAGCGCCGTATTCTCTGCAGAAATTGGGGCGGCAGGATACCTCCCCGCCGGCCCCTTCTGCCTCCTCAATGCCGCCTCCAGGAAGGGGTGGGCGCGTGCGCACAGCACAGCTGCATGTGGGGGGAAGTCGCATGGAAGCCGGAAGTGAGGGTGGACTGGGTGCCGCGGCGCATCGGCGCGTCCTCCCTGGCGGAGCTGTTCTCAGTGGCTGCTGGGCGGCGGCGGCTCAGGATGGGGGAGGCGCCGGAGTGGAGGCCGGCTCCATGCTGTGCCGGCTTGGCTTCTCGTTCGGCTTTAATACCATTGGCAGCAGTAATTACTTTTGAAACCATGAGTCCCTCAGCAACAGGATCTTTGCAAAGCGAAGCCGTGCGCGCGCCCACCCCTTCCTGGAGGCAGCATTGAGGAGGCAGAGGGGGCGGCGGGGAGGTATCCTGCCGCCCCAATTTCTACAGAGAATACGGGCGCTGGAAGGGGCAAAGTGGCGGGAGGGGTAAGTAAACCCTCCCCACCCTTAGGGGAAGCCCCTCCACCCAGACCGGACTGGCCAGGTCCAAACCAGTCAGGACAGTCCGGAGGCCTTTACAATGGCCTCCGGACCGGTCCAGACCCATCCCTAGCCATACCTTTCCTCCTTTTTGGTATACATTCTAACTGGGCTTCTAGTATTGTGGTTTTGAGTTAACTCCATGCTTTCTAAAGTGAAGTGATTCTCCTGATTTTCCCTTTCAGTTTTCTTTTCACCATATTCCTCATTTTGGAGAAGTTTCCTCTTCTGAAATTCAGAGTGTTTGTGATAGATTTCCTTGGTGATTCTCTCCCCACATGTACATTGTATTTGATCGCACTATGGTCACTGTTCCCTAATGGGTTGATGACCAAGTTCCATCATGCACCAGGTCCTGGGTGCCACTCAGGATTATGTCCAAGGTCGCCTTCCCTCTGGTTGGTTCCAATACCAACTCTTCTAGGGCACAGTCAATCAGCATATCTAGAAATTTGACCTCTTTGTCATGGCCTGACTGTGAATTTACCCTGTCTATGTGTGGGTAATTGAAGTCACCCATTATTACAGCCCTGCCTCTCCTTGACGCCTCTCTGATTTCCTTCTGTAACTTCCAGTCACTGTCAGCATTTGGATCCGGAGGGCGATAGCACGTTCCCAGCAAGACATTTCCTTTCAGGCCTTGTATTATCACTCACAGGGTTTCTGTGGAAGACTCATGTCATCCTAGGTTTTCTAGCTTGTTAGATTCTATTCCCTTCTTTAACATACAGTGCTACTCCACATCCAAGGCACCCCTCTCTGTCTTTTCTATAGAGTTTATATCTAGGGATAACAGTGTCCCACCGGTTCTCACTGTTCCACCATGTTTCTGTTATGCCCACTTTATCTATTTCTTTGTTCGCAACCAAGCACTCCAGCTCACACATCTTGGCTCGGAGGCTTCTGGCATTGGCATATAAGCACCTATATGCTGAATCTCTCAGCTGATGTATGCTATCTTTCTTTTAGCTCTTTGATTTCTTTGACAAGCTAGCACAGCCTCCTGTCTGCTTTTTATGTGGATCTGCTCTGTACCCTTCTGTTTTATCTGAATCCTATGCACCCTTGCAAAGACCGCTTCAGTGGTTCCTTCTTCCCCATCAAGGGGCCATTACGGACAGACGGCAGCTGATGCTTCGGCTGCCTCGGAAGGTCAGGTACTCTCTTCTCTGGTGGCTTTCTCCAGCCATAAAGAGGGGTGTGTTACTGGAAACCCCCAGGAGGGTGGTGGTCACCACGGATGCCAGTCTCTCTGGTTGGGGGGCCCACTGTCTCACACACCATGCACAGGGGTTGTGGGACCAGAGATGCCATTTACCAAACTGGATACTGCCCAGCTCCTGTCGGCTATTCCCCAGGCGTCATTTTAAAAGCTGTTCTGCAACCTTTTTTTTATTTTAAGCGCCAGCAGTCTGGTTCCATTTTGGTTCAAGTGAAGCCCATCCCTTTTGTACAGGCCTTCTTGCCCCAAAATGTATCCCAGTGCCTAACAAGTCTAAACCCCTCCAGTGTCTCATCCACACATTGAGATCCCTCAGCTCTGCCTGTCTAGCTGAACCTGCACATGGAACAGGTAGCATTTCTGAGAATGCTACCTTGGGGGTCCTGGACTTCAATATGTTACCTATCAGCCTAAATTTGGCTTCCAAGGCCTCCCGACTACATTTCCCCACATTGTTGGTGCCAACGTAAACCATGACAGCTGTCTTTTCCCCAGAGCTGTCTAACAGCCTATCTAGACGCTGCATGATGTCCGCAACCTTCACACCAGGCAGGCAAGTCACCGTGCGGTCAACACGTGGGTCACAAACCCACCTCTCTATACCTATAATGTTTGAATCCCCCACTACAAGGAGCTCCCAACCCCCTGGGAGGAGTATCCCCTGTGAGAGAGGATATGGGCTCATCGTCCATGGAAGGGGTCCCTTCTAACGGAGCATTTCCCTCTTCCTCAGACCAATGTCCTCCTTGCCCGAGACCTTCATTCTCCCTGACAGCAGAAGAGCTATCGGCCTTGGAGTGGTATTCCTCTACCACATCCCTGAAGGTCTCGTCCACATGCCTCTCTGTGCTTCTCCAGATCCACCACCTTGGTCTCGAGGCAATGAACATGTTCCCTGAGAGCCAGGAGCTCCTTTCATTGAGCACACACCCATGACTTCTGCCCAAGGAGCAAATAGTCATACATGCGACACTGGGAATAGTCATACATGCGACACTTTCACTGGGAAGTGCCCCCTCTCTATCTTCATAACTTTTTTTTCCTGGTAGGTTCTTTAGCTTTTTATGATTTTTAGCTTTTAGCTTTTAAAATGACCTTTAATTTGAACCTAATAATTATTGTGGCTTTTAATCTGATAACTTTTTTTGTTTAATTTAGTTAATTTTATTATTTTTACTGTATCTTGTGTCTATCTTATTGTTTTGAGCTGCCCCAAGCAGTAGTGCACTGGAGGGGTGGGGTATCAATATTTTAAACAATAGTAACAACAGTAACAGGTTTTGTTGGCTGTTCACAGTATTTGGAGATAGTTTATTAGCAAGTTGGATCTTAGCTGTGTTGGTGCTATTTAAATGTTCAAATGTTCAAACTTCCTTTATCAAGAATATGAAGCAGAGAGTAGTACTTATCTTCTCTTCCTATTGGGCTCCTAGTGATCAAGCGGACTTGTTTCAGGCTCCCCTGCACACTTCCCACTAAACTCCCACAAAACTCAAGGATGTAATACACCGCTCTGGGCTCCTTGGAGGAAGAGCGGGATATAAATGTTGTAATAATAATAATAATAATAATAATAATAATAATAATAATAATAATGCCCTGTTTGCTATGCTCGCAGGCCTTCACCATTGTATTCAAGACCAGCAGACAAACTGACTATGCTCAGGAATGTGTCCCCTCCCACAAGCTGAAGTACTCACCTGGAGTAAATCCCCTGCTCAGGCTACTCTTCTGACAAAGACACAAACACTTCTACCCAGCCAGAAAACAAACCCTAGAAAATCTCCATCCCTAACAGTTTCTCCTCCCCCTCCTGTTTTCTTGGTTATTTATTTAACTAACTATCTATCTATTTATTTATTTAACTATTAATTAATTAATTGATTATATCTTTGCTATGTTCCCTTGCTTGATGTCTTCTTTAGGAGAGAAATACAAGTTTGTTGCTTCCTCCTGCTCCCAGACCACCAAGCAAGAGGAATTATTATTATTATTATTATTATTATTACATTTACAGTATATCACGCTCTTCCTCCAAGGAGCCCAGAGTGGTGTACTACATACTTGAGTTTCTCTTTCACAACAACCCTGTGAAGTAGGTTAGGCTGAGAGAGAAGTGACTGGCCCAGAATCACCCAGCTAGTCTCATGGCTGAATGGGGATTTGAACTTGGGTCTCCTCGGTCCTAGTCCAGCACTCTAACCACTATACCATGCTGGCTCTATCATGGCTTAAGGAGAAAAAGAAACGGCACACACAAGATATTCTCCAAATGGCATACTCATTTGTAAAGAAATTCAGAATTTATTCAAGATATAGTACCCAGAAAGCAAAGATTAAGGACTACCCTCTCTACTTATCTATTTCAATTTGCTTACATTTATATCCAACCTTTTCCCCACATAACTCTGTCTCCCATCTGGGCACTGGCCAGATGATATCTAGTATCCCTTCAGACCATGCCTTGTGACCTCTCTTCCCATATGCAAGACCACATTTTCAGTTAGGGTAACGTCAAGGCTTGAGTTGATACTACATTCCATGTTTTGTAGGCTCAAGTAATCCACAAGTTATTGTCAAAACAATCTTATTTTCTTTCAGTCCCCACTTTGTGACAGCTCATGGGGATAGTCCCAGCTTCCGTGGATTTGACTAGCCATGTGTTTACTACTAAAATCAGGCAACAAGATACATTCCCTTCACACCCAGTTGCTCATGTCTGAAGCTACAAAAAAGGCTCCACTGGCACAGAAGAATGAAATCAGCAACCTCCTTTACCCAAGCCATTCTGCAATAGCAAATTTTGTTAGTCACCTTGAATATTTATTTATGCATTATTTATTTAACCAATTTGTATACTGCCTATTACTGAAGTTTCTAGGTGGTTTACAGCAAGTTGAATGGTGGGATATAAATCTAACTAGAAACCAAACACATGAGAGTATGGACCAGAGTCTTCCTGAATAAAGTAGCTTCTAAGAACTTCTAAACTGAGTGCCAGCTACATTTTTGCAAAAGCCTTGGTTTTTTAAAGGCTTCCATACCCTATCAAAGTGCCAGCTTTTACTGCTTTTACTGCTAATCTAGAGAGAAATCTGGCTCCTCCTCAAATCTATATCAGTAATACAGCACAAGAGACCACACATGCCTGCCTTCTCACTGGTCATGCAGAAATCATACCTATAACACTGTACTTAGTTGCCCAGTATCAGCATGAAACTGAATCAGGACTGCAGGAGTCTATGCAGATCACTTCTCAGAACTGCTGATGCCAACCTGGGGGAAGAGGGAGAGAAGAGCTACTCCTCCCTTTCAAATGAAGGAGTGCAAAAGCCAAAGTTTATCCTTACGTATGCTAGGAAAGTGAAGACTTTTCAAATACATCGAATAAATAATAAGACTAGAAGGATCAGGAAAGCCAAACCAATGCAAGTAAGTGTGCTTAAAACTGCAGCAGATGTTGCACTAAAGATAAAGTGTGCCGTCAAGTTGATTTCGACTCCTGGCGCCCACAGAGCCCTGTGGTTTTCTTTGGCAGAATATCGGGGGGGAGGGGTTTACTATTGCCTACTCCCATGCAGTATGAGATGATGCCTTTCAACATCTTCCTATATCGCTGCTGCCCGATACAGGCGTTTCCCACAGTCTGGGGATTCGAACTGTCAACCTTCTGCTTGTTAGTCAAGCATTTCCCCGCTGCGCTACCCTTATTCGGAAGAAGAGAAGACTTGCTTCTGCTACTCTACTCTCACGAGTAGCCTCATGAGAAACACTTGCAGAGCTCACATAACCATTTATGAAATACACCTCACTAGGAGTTACTCATTAATAAATAGGTAGCTCTAGTACTTCTATGTGAAACCAAAACAGTTTTAAGCCATCCAATGCCAAGACCCCTCTGGCCATTTTTTGGCATTTGTATTGCAGAGCTGTTTGAAGGATTTTCCCTTCTTATATAAAATCCAGCTGTGCTGCAGATGATCAACATATGGAGGATATTAATTCAAATGTTCAGAAAAGGTAGATCTACATCTCCTTTTCCACAAGCAGTTTGTCTTCTGTCTTGCTGGAGACATGAGAATGACAACAAAATGGTCTTACAACTGAGTCCACAGAAGCCACCAGCCTGGCCATACATAGTTGTATTAATCATCTGTGGCATATTTACAGCTTGAAAGAGAATATCACAATTCTTCCAGTATCTGTATGCTTTGCTGTCTAGATACCTTGGAGGCAAGTCTTACCCACCACAGGCAAGCAGGTGGGTGGCTATTTACAAGACGGAAATAGTTTCTTGGAGTCTTCCCCTGAGCAATGTCAATCCAGAATTTTAAACAGCACACAGATCCAAGATAGCAGGATTACAATGTTAAACAGCCTGAAGCTACTGCTAACATACCAGCTGTTTTTAAAAATGTGCACTCTACTTTCAACACAATATTGCAAGATCACTCTTTCTTTTTTAGCAGTTTCATACAATTCTGTACTAGAACAGTCCAGCATGCTTTGGCAGATGGTCTACATTCGTCCTCATTTCAATAGTTTTGAAGCAGTTTTAAAATGCCTCACTAAAGCTCTGCTTATTGACAGAATGAAAAGTAATACAGGTAGAGACATTCTGCTCCTCCGGGAAGAAAACCTGGACTTGCAGCCACTATAGCAAGGTTGCCTTCAGATGCAAATCTCAAATCAGTATCACACTGATATAGCCAACAGGTCAAGAAGTAATCTCAAGCAGAACAAGCCATATTTAGAACATTCACAAAGAAAAAGGCAGGATGTGAGAGGAATCTCTCTTATTTGATCAGAACGTAAAGTCAATAATATATCCTCCTCCATATGGCCAAAAAAGTAGAAATATATACTATACATTTTTTTAAAAAGCATGAGGCCAGAATATGTTAATATTTGCATGAAATGAAAATCTCACTTAGTCTCTTATGGATGATAAAGACTAATGCCGAAAAAGGTAGAGTAGAACCAAAGAGGTTTTTTCAAGGCAAACTAGAAGCTTCTTCCAAGGACAAAGCATGCTTTTTCACTCCTTTGCATCTGAGTTGAACAGTTTGGAAACCAAGTTTCTATGGAACACGCAAAAATAGTTTCTAACGCTCTTGATTTAGTTTCAGGCTCCTTAAACTCTCAGAAAAGCTGTCCAAGAAGGTTTGGGGTTTTTTTTAAGACCTTCAAATCTGCATTTGCACTTTGGAAAGAGCTCTCGCTGCTGCAACCCATTTCATCACTGTTCCCCGGGCAGACATCCAGAAGCCGTACCTTAAACAGATTTAAAAAGCACAAAATCTTTCATAAGGGTTCAAAGAAAGTGCAAGAGAGCCATACTAAACCTGGCATCTCTTTCCTCTTCCAAGTTCTAAAATGCAAAACAGTGAAGAATTTTAATTACCATCTCACACTTAAAACTTATTGTCTTTGTAACAACAAAAGTCACTATATTACACATTAAAATTCAAGGTGCACAGATAGGTGATGAGTATGAAGCTGTTCTTTTCGCTAACAAGGTGCCTCAGGCATCCTCAATAAACCTCCAGCAGGTGCTTATGTATTCTCAAATCCAGATGTTAGAAAATATGGTACTGCATTTCCCCCTCTCCATTTCCCTCTTGTATCATGAAAGCTGAGAGTACACACGAGCAGAAATGTTCATTTCAGACCGGATTTCTAAGCTCTGGTAGTCAATTTTAGCAAAACAGATGTACAAACAAGTTAAAATGCAGTATACAATGCCTAAATAGGAGAATGGTCAGCTGGATGCCAAATTTTTACCCCAAGTTACCATATCAGGACTCAAAATATTTCTCCCTCTGCTGAGCACAAAATAATTGTCTTAATGGTGTAATAGAAAACTTAAGCAAAAGGCATTAATAGCCTGATCCTTGGATTTCTTACAAGGTGCTTTGTATAATGCAACCGCATCTATCCAAGTGCCCTGAGGGACATTCAAGCCATCTGTATAACTATGTCAGAGTAGCCCTTATTTACACACAACTCCTGGTTCACCAGAAATGATCAAATTATTAGGTCAACTTATTACCACAACCCTAAGCAATTGTTAGAATACTCAAACACTAAAACAGCACCTGGACTTGACTGGAAGTCAATAGAGTAATTTCATCACAAGTAGCATTCATTTTGAGGTTTATTAAAACAAACCTATTTAATAAATTCATTTGGCAAATCATTTACAAAGCATTACTGCATCTTCTATAGCTTTCCACTTATCTCTGCAATAAAGGTATTAACACAAAAGCCTCCAGTAAAATCCAGTTTTACTATTGCCTCTCTGTTTATCCATGTTTGTTTAAATGTTTGATATAATAAAGTTTTCCGTTCTCTTGACTAATCTTGCATTTGTTTTTGATACTCTTTTAACATAAGAACAGCCCTGCTGGATCAGGCCCAAGGAGGCCCATCTAGTCCAGCATCCTGTTTCGCACAGTGGCCCACCAGATGCCACTGGAAGCCACAGGCAGGAGTTGAGGGCATGGCCTCTCTCCTGCTGTTACCCCCCTGCAACTGGTACTCTGAGGCATCCTGCCTTTGAGGCTGGAGGTGGCCTATAGCCCTCCAACTAGTAGCCATTGACAGACCTCTCCTCCATGAAGTTATCCAAACCCCTCTTCAAGCCATCCAGGTTGTTGGATGTCACTACATCTTGTTGCAGAGAATTCCACAAGTGGATTATGCGTTGTGTGAAAAAGTACTTCCGTTTGTTGGTCCTAGATTTCCCGGCAATCAATTTCATGGGATGACCCCTGGTTCTAGTGTTATGGGAGAGGGAGAAGAATTTCTCTCTATCCACTTTCTCCACACCATGCATGATTTTATAGATATCTAGCATGTCTCCCTGCAGTCGTCTTTTTTCTAAACTAAAAAGCCCCAGGTGTTGTAGTCTTGCCTCATAAGAAAGGTGCTCTAGGCCCCTGATCATCAGGGTTGCCCTTTTCTGCACCTTTTCAAGTTCTACGATGTCCTTTTTTAGATGTAGTGACCAGAATTGTACGCAGTACTCCAAGTGTGGTCACACCATAGTTTTGTATAAGGGCATTATAATATTAGCCGTTTTATTTTCAATCCCCTTCCTAATGATCCCTAGCATAGAATTGGCCTTTTTCACAGCTGCCACACATTGAGTCGACACTTTTAACGAGCTGTCCACCACAACCCCAAGTTCCCTCTCCTGGTCAGTCACCGACAGCTCAGATCCCATCAGCGTATACTTGAAATTGGAGTTTTTTGTCCCAAAGTGCATTACCTTACACTTGCCCACATTCCTCCTTCCTTTTCACTCTTTCCTCTGTTGACCACATCTTTCTTACACACTTACTACACCTGGATTCAAAACATGAAATTGGACATCACATTTTCCTTTCCATTCTATGAGCAGAAAAGAGCTAAACGCTTCCAAGTCAAAAGGCCGAGCTAATCCAGTTGTTATACCCAGAAGGAGAGAAGTCCAGGATTCTGCCCCCAATCCCCAGTCCAGTTTTGCCTTCTGGTAAGAAAGCAGGGGGTCTCAATGGCTCCAAGACACCAGACCAGAGCCACAGTTACAGTATATAACAGCAGTTTGGTTTGGTTTTTCCTTTCTTCATGTTCCACTCTTATCTGCAGCCGCATTAGACAGACCTCAACTTCTCTCCATCTTAGAGGAGGAGTTCACTCTTTTCTACCTGCTTTCCTATCAGCTAAGCAACAAAAGAGGAATTAACAACAATGTTTAGGTCTAACACTAGAGCTTCAATACATGAGAAAAACATTCAACATCCATGAAGTACAGCTGGCTGTTGTTCAGACTAGTACCATTCTGATAACCAAGATTAAATTGCCATCACAGCAAAGAATGGAAGCTTGAGTACTCAGACTCACATTGCTCCTTCATTTAGGAATCTCCATATGAACTTATAGCTGGAGCAATATTCAATGTATTTAACAACTGTTAACTAGACTCTGGGATTGAGAATGTTTCAGATTCTTAGATACCAGAATAAAACTGTATGTGCCTAGGCATTTTCCCAGTTAGGGTATAATCACCCCTGAGTCTACTACCCACTTAAATCCAGCCATCTGGGCCTCAGCCTATCAGGGTATGCACAGAGACTACATTTCCTCTACTTTCTAGCCACAGATACAGTCAACAGTACATCCAAAATGTCCATCTGCATATCGTAGACAATTTATCAAAAAAAGAGCAAAGCTATTTTCCCCTTAAAGCATTAGTGTATTATATGATTAGCTGAATAAAACATATTTACATTTACCAAGCAAGTGCAATTTCTTGCCAAAAAACATAAATATGACATTTTCCCTAAAAGATTGTTGCTTGACCACCTATGATGAGAGAATAGAACTGAAGAGTCAAGAACATCTTCTCAAGGACCAAATATCTTCCAGCAAGAAGTGGCTCAAGGAATGAGCAGATGGAGGCCAAACACACTCAGCTAGCCACCACCTAGCAAGGTAAGCATTGAGACTCTGGACTTGGTGAGGTGGGGAGGGAGTCACATACCTTGGATGCTTGAGGTGTTGAAATCACATGAACTGTGCTTGGTTTGACGCCATTTGCTTTGGGTCGCTTATAGAGAGCAAATCTGCTTTTCCTACGTCCTCTATCACCATTTGGGAGAGAGCCATTGTACCTAGTAAGAAAAAAACACAGACGTTACCCCAAGTTATTTGGCATACACTGGGAGAGAAAGCTGGAAGTGGCTCAGGCAGTGATCATAAGGACTACATAAACTTTGCATTCTGCAGCTGAGACTTGGCTAATAAGTATTGTTTTCATTCCAAAACACTTGAACTGGCTGAGATTCACAATTCTGTACACTCCTATTTACTAAACTCCTTGCTACTGAAACGAAGTTTTGCTTATCTGAAGTACCGTACTTAATTAGAAGCCATCTGCCCCTTTGCCAGCAAAAGGCTCCCAGAATGATCATCCATCCCAATGAAGCATCATTTGGCAGCTCATGACCTACTGATTTAGTTGAAACAGTTTAACTTATCACAGATTCCTCATGAACTTCAGAATATAAAATTCTAATGTTTCTTTATGCACTCAACTGCTTGATTCCAGTTTGGCAAGCATCTCAACAGGATCAGAGGAGTTAAGTCAATGGCAGTCAGAAGGATGTCTTTCCCAACATACCCACTGTGACATCAAGGAAGGCATGTAGACAGAGCTCAAAGTCCAAGAAAATGAAGACCACCATCAGGGAATAGATTCAAAACATAACCACCAACAGCCCATCACACCAAGTACTTGGTTAACATTTAAAAAATAGACTAACAGAAATATTAGACTATTTTTTTTTATGGACAGAGGCAGCCAAGATTCAAATCGAGAAAATATTTCATCTTCAGAATGTGAGCAAACTCCCAAACATCTGATGGCAAGATGACCAACTTTTGATAAAATCTGGGGCTTTCGAGGCATTGGGTAGCATTTAGAGTGGCACTAGCAGAACATTAGCAAAAATCCTTTGCACAACTCCCCTTCCCTCACTGAAGCCTCCTGATGCTGCTGAAAAGCAAAGCTTATGGAAATGCTCTCACCCTTGTTTCCAGGGTCTTCCCCTCCTGTGGTGCACCCTTTGCTGTTGCAAAGGTCTCAGTGTTTTCAGTGAAAGGTTTTCAGTGACATGAGCAGTGGGCTACAGCAAGGAGAGACCCAAGAAAAGGGCTTGCACTAATGATCTTCTGCTAGCACCACTCTGAATGCTGCCCACTGTACATAGTATAACTTAATATGTTTCCATAATATCTCATATTACTAAGAAGCGTTTCAATCATTATCCTGATTTTCTTGAACCATGCAAGAACACTGGATGTTTTGACCAGTAACTACATTTCTGTAGATTTGTTCTCATGGTACATTCTGAAGCAATTCAGGTTATCATGATAAATTCAGTGTAGACATTCTGCCAAATGGACTTCAAGATCAGGATTGTCTACAGTGCCTAGAAGCAGCAAGATCAGGATTGTCTACAGTGCCTAGAAGCAGCTCTTCAAGGTTCCAGACAAGGGTTTTCTTCCTCAGAGTAGGAGATCATTGTCTACAAAGGTTCACTTCCACTCCTTGCTCCCAGTAGACAGGAAGGTTTCAGGTGATTTTCAGGTAGTAGAAAGTCCATCCTCTCTCCCAGTATACTCCAGGAACCAGATCTCCCTTCCTGTGGCTCTCCAGATGTTGCTGAACTATATCACCACCACCCACAATTTATTACAGTTGGAGATGATGGGAGTTGTAGTTCAGCAACATTTGGAGAGCCACACATTGTCTACCCCCACTTTATAGATTAGCACATGATGTACTACAATCCTCTTTGTAGTATTTTACTTATCAAGCATTACAAGTGACTACTAAGATTATCAATACACAAATAAATGCTCAAATGTTTCTCCTTGTCATCTTACAGTAGGTTTTAGGGAACATGGCCCAACAGCTGCATTCAAGCAGGGACCCCACCAAAAAAAAGGGGGGGGGAGTGTGTCTATTAAGTCGTACAAGGTGGTGTTGATGCTTTAAAAACCATGGGTTTTCCATACATTGTCCAAGTTCGCAAATTAAGGGACTGGAGAATTTTTTCCAATGGTACTTTGCTTCTGCTTATGATACTGAATAAAGCAACACTTCTTTTATAAAGCCACAACATGGAGGATAGGAGCATAGGAAGCTGTCTTATATAGAAGGAGTCAGACAATTGGTCCATTTAGCTCAATATGGTCTACACAGACTGCAGCTTCTCCAAGGTTGCAGGCAGGAATCTCTCTCAGCCCTATCTTGGAGAAGCCAGGAAGGGAACTTGGAACATTCATGTGCTTCCCAGAGCAGCTCCGCCCCCAAAGGGGAATATTTTACAGTACTCATGCCTGTAGTCCCCCATTCATATGCAACCAGGGTGGACCCTGCTTAGTAAAAGGGAGAAATCATGCTTAATATCGCAAGACCAGCTAAGATACCAAAATAAACAGCTGAAAAGAAAAAAGGAAAGATAGTGCTGTCAAGTCAGTGTCAACTCCTAGTGACCACAGAGCCACGTGGTTTTCTTGGAAGAATACAAGAGTAGTTTGCCACTGCTTTCCTCCCACACAATATGAGATGATGCCTTTATCATCGTCACTGAAGTGAGCATCCACCTCCAGCACCTTCCTATATTGCTGCTGCTCGATATAGGTGACTACAAATATATATTTACTAGGCACAGTCTAGGAAGCACACCAGCTAGGATGCGAACAGCCTCTTGCTCCCTAGACAAGCTGCTTCCCTGCTGTGCCACTGCAGCTGAAGCACCCCCAGTTCCTTAGACCTGATTCTCACTTTGCTATAGCAGTGCGGAAGCTGCTTCCCCAATTCATCCCATGACAGTGAGGTATGCATGTTGAATACATGTGAGCAGAATCCAATTTTGATGGTTTCTTCTCACTCAAAATATGTTGGGCTAGGAGAGTGCAACATTTAGTGAGACAGCACTGGTCCCAGCCCTGTGGCTTCAAGATCAACATGTTTCCAGGGCACAAGAAGCAGCCGCCATGACAGGTAAGATGATAAAATAGATGTTTACAGTTATTCCATAGCTTCCCTGGCCTTCCCCAGACACTGGACTTAGAGTCACTCCCTAAAGCAATAGAGAAACCAGAATTACAGATTACTTCATTGTGCTATCAAAGACATGTTGTGAAGAAATGAAATTGATAAAGCCATGCAAAACTGGGACGCTTCTATTACCACAGACATCAAGCCAAGTACTTCAAAAATGTCAGTGAAGCACTATATAAGCCACTGGAATAACTGTCAATTAAAACAGTTAACTAGAAACAACAAAATATCTTAACCTTAATGCCTGTGCTTTCTGGTGGCCTTTAGTTTGGTAGGGGCCTGCCCACTTTCAGCAGAAGTGGGCTCCTCAGAGAGGGAAACTACAAGAATGCCCCCAGCCTGAAAGGAATCCATAGTGAGGTAGAGAAGAGTACAGAGTGGAGATAGATTATACATACAGTACATACGGAAGGGGGCGGGGGGAGACAGACTAGGATCTGTCTCACCAAAAAAGGAGAGATAAGAAGCTGGAAGCCAGAGGTGTGGGAGCAAGAGCTCTCGTGGTAACTATCTTAAGAGCAAGACTAGGAGGATCCTGCTCCTGCTGGGTAAGGAGGCCAGACTACCGGGCTGATCACCTGATCTATCTGCCTGAGAACAAACCTATCTAAAAGGAGCACATTGAATAAGACAACCCATCGTTAGATGACCTCCTACACTTTGTGAGAAATATGCCGACAGGTTTCAGCTTGCCAAATACAAATTTGATGCTTAACTCCACTTCAGAATCTGAAAGCTCAGATTCAAACTCACACACTTTCAGAAAGATGTCATGGTATCACAGCCCAAGATTAGAATCCAAATACATTTTTTATTTCGTTACAGCCTCCTACATGTCCTGGAGTTTTGAAATTTTTATCACATATACCTCTTAACCATATAGGTGTTGTTGTCATACAATATTTATGCTGGGAAACTACCTGATCAGTATGCAAATGGCATTAACTTTGCTTGTGGACTTCATCTTTCAGAACAAGGGTTCAGTGATGGGTTTTACCTAGGAAGGCAAAGAACTCTGATCTCTGTATCATACTGTAACACAAATACAATGTGATGCACAAAATTCTAGTCTTTATTCATGTTTAGTTGTGGCTTTTCATCACTATAGGCCTCAGAAATTTCAAACATATCTTGCCCAGAAGACATGTAGCCCCCAGAAAACTTGCAATATTTGCTCCTTTGGTGATGGATAAGAAGAACACATAACAGAGGCATCTTCCTGTAAGCTTTTGTATGCCATTAATATTGGAATGGCATCTAGCTTGCAATTTTAAACACTACTAAATGCATTTCAGTTCAATTATGCAAGGCTTTTAACATTCTCAACCATCTGGGGCTATGCCCAGCTATTTATCTTCATAGTAAGGGATGCCATATTCACTATTTTAAAAGATTAAACTAACTGGTTACGGAGCAAACAAAGCTAGGAGAACAAAGGGAACATTCTCTTTTGGATCCATCATTTGCTTTTACATATGCAGATCTAGGACCAGCGAATACACATAAATGAACCAGTTGTTTTCAATTAGGTTTAGCTACATGAAACTATATTCAAATAAATGAATAAAATATTTATCTCTCTCTTCACCTCTATAGGGCAGAGTGGGTGGGTGTGTCAGGATGTGTGTTGAAGTGTGTCTCATGTCATTAATTCTGTATGCATATTGGCATGGCATGGCATCCAGCAAGTCAGGAACACCTTACACTCCACTGGGGAATGGGTAGACTCATTGCAAACCCTCAGCAATGCCATCTTGCTCCATGACGGGGGCAGACCTCCCCCCACCCACATCTTACTTTTTTCCTCTGCCTCCTGCTCATATTCATTTGTCACCTGACTGACCCAGGGGATCAGATATACGAAAACAAATAACTTAAATAATGGGTTAAAATGCACTAACTGGTTGCTTCAGGGAGTATATTTTTAATACATTTTCCCCTTCTTCCTGGGGGCAGTGCCAGGAGGAGCCCCCTAGGAATCAGATTGGCTGGAGCAGCTTGAGTAGCAGCTGTTCCAGCCAGTAAGACCAAAAGAGGAAGTTTCAGGCAGGGGAGAAGGGGCTGGAGGAAGCTCCCTGCTCTGGAGGATTCCCTGGCTACTGGTAAAGCTAATCTGCACCACCAGCCCCTGGTGGCGCAGTGGTAAAACTGCCGCCCTGTAACCAGAAGGTTACAAGTTCGATCCTGACCAGGGGCTCAAGGTTGCCTCAGCCTTCCATCCTTCCGAGGTCGGTAAAATGAGTACCCAGAATGTTGGGGGCAATATGCTAAAATCATTGTAAACCGCTTAGAGAGCTCCGGCTATAGAGCGGTATATAAATGTAAGTGCTATTGCTATTGCTATTACTAGCTTGTTTGTTTGGTGGGAGGGGGAATGCAATCCCTGCTTTCTCCCTTATGTCCTTTCCGCCTTTTGCCCTTCCTTCTTTCTTTCTGCCTGCTTTTTTGCTTTCTGCCTTCTCCCCCCACTCCCCCACAAAACTACTTTTGCCCCTGCTTTTCTCTTTTTCCCTCTTTCTGTTTTCTTTGATACGATAGGCTTGGGTAAATACCCAAGCCCGCTGACTTGGCGGAAAGTGTGTGTGGTGGGGTTAGGCTTCCGACTCAGTGACCAGCTTCTCCCCTGCCCCACCCCACTCCAATACCTGCCAGCCGCTACTGCCTGAAGGACCTTGCCAGCTAGTTGGTTGGACTATAGTTTTCACCCAATAAGTTCAAGCAGGCTTACTCCCTATGGCAGAGGAGATTTACCTACCCTTTTGCCTGGAGACTTCACCAACCAACCCGTTTCCATTTTAGAAGGGTGCGGGGCTTGCTTGCTCTGAAGAGGCTTACCTACCCAGCTTACAGCAGCCAATGTTCCTGCAGATCATTATGCTCCTTCAATGCAAGAGTTGAGAGGGATCTACCCAATGGATGTGTGAGGAACCAACCAACCCAGAAATCTCTGTTATAATTTTACTTAAGGAAATAGATCTTTGGAGAGGTGCAATAGTTATAAGGGGAAAGGGAGAAGTGGAGGGGGAACAGGAAACGTTAATTATCAAAGCTGAGGGAAACCAACTGATTGGCCAGATCAAGATTTCTTCCGGTGGATGAAGATGCTAAGGTTCAAATTTGATATGCAACAATAGGAATATCAATGGAAGGTGAACATTAAATTTACAGCAAATAGCACCTGAAGGGAAAATTGGTAAAAAATGTATTTTCAATGGTATATTACTCCCATGATGATTACAATGATGGACAGTAATTACTCTGGAGATTGTTGGAAGTGTAAGAGCCATGCGAGAACATTTTATCATATGTGGTGGACATGTAGCAAAGCACAACAATTCTGGGGGGGAAATTCACTGTAAGATGCAAGAAATTTTAAACATCAATTTTTCTTATTCTCCAGAGGTTTTCTTGTTTATTATTATTTAAAATATTTATACTCCACCCCTCCAGTGCAATACTGCTCGGGCAGCTAACAACAACAACATAGACACAGATATAAGTAATATTTTTTTTAAAAGTCAGATTAAACACAATTATTAGGTTCAAATTAAAACCGAAAATTATAAAAAGCTAAAGAACCTACCAGATATAACAAAATAATGATATTAAAAAGCCTCCTTAAAAAGGTGTGTTTTAAGATGTTTTTTAAAAACACTGAGGGAGCATGGCGAAGCTCTTCAGGGAGGGTGTTCCAAAGATGAGGGGCCACAACCGAAAAGGCCCCATCTCTAGCCCCGCCAATCGGAGCATTGTTAAATATGACTAAATCCTATATTCCTACCAAGTATACGGAGCTATCTTTGTATAGGATTACTGCAGCCAGGACCTTATATGCTGCTAAATGGAGACAACAAATAATCCCGACTGTAGATGAGTGGTTAAAGTTATGGGAATATGCCTCTATGGCTAAGGTTACTGCTTACTTACGGAATACTTCAGATGAAACATTTATTTCTATTTGGGAGCCTTTCATAATTTACAATTAAGCACAGGATCAACATCCTCATCCAAGATTTGGTTTTTCTTTCTAGAATAGACAGCTAATTAAAGTGTTATTTCTGTGGTTTGTTGTTGTTTTTACAATTCTTAGCAAGGGTGGTTGTGTGTGTGTGTTTTGGAAGGTGGAGAACAGAGGGCTGCTGAACACCTCGATTGATGTATGTAATTATGAGATGTCCAAAAAATCTTCACTGTAAAGTTACTTTTATCTTTCTTCTTTTTCTATGTCTCTTTTCTATTTCTGTTATCTTGTTGGAAAAATAATAAAAAGATATTTTAAAAAATGCTAGGGTTCAAAGAAAAGGTGAGCTGCACTATGCTGGGGTGCAGGGACGGTGCAGCATTGGAGAGGGAGAAGACATCTTCTGCACCTGCCCTCCAAGAACTGAGTCTGGAGTCTTCTGGTTTTATATTTTTCTTAGTCCTGGACTGCTCTTGGGGCCAGCCTTCACATCCATGGAACCACTATCCAGATCTTATAGTTATGAACATTCCAACACCACCTGTCTGGGCTTGGGTCCACCATTCCCTCTAAGGAGCACAGCTGCATGCGCATACTCCCTCCAAGCCCCGCACACAGCAATCTTTAAGAGCCACACACTGCAGCTGCTGCTCTCCCCCCACTGCCTTTCCCCACTGCCTCCAGTCCTTGCCTGCCTGCCTGGCTTCTCTTCTCTCCCACCCACCACCCACCACTGCCTCCACCACCTCTCTCTGCCTACTGCTTGGGCTCTTCTGTCTCCCTCCGAGAGCGAGTCCCATTCACTGCCACCACGTGTGCTCTTGCCAGGGCAGGCTAGATCTGCAAGGACAAGATCAATCTTGCCCTGGCAAGAGCCCACATGGTGGTAGTGGGTGGCAGCGAATGGGACTCACTCTCGGAGGGAGACGATTCCCCGCAGAAGAGTCCAAGCAGCAGGCGGAGAGGCAACTCAAGGTATTTTCCCAAAATATACTTTACAAGCTCATAAATATAATGTAAACTTAGACATTGCTTAAGAAAACTAGGACCACTTTGGAACAATGGGAGAAAAAGAAAAATACAAGTTATAAAAGACAAAATATTTTGCTACTACTTACTGTGACACATAATCTTAAGATTACTAAGCAGATATGGAGTTTTAGCTTAAGTTGCACAAGCATGTTCATATAACAGAACTTTCACATTCCACTCTCTTCACAGCAGCCCACTGGGTTCTTGAAAACCATTTTTGCAGTTGTGCTCACAATTACCCTAATTCTTATGTTTATTTACTCTTTGCCTATTAAATGGCAAAATTTGAGTTCTGGTGGTGAGCCCTTGACAGCCTTACCAGTATCTTATCCACTAAGCTCCAATTTGCTTTGGCTCTAAGAAGCAAGATCGCCTTTGCAAGAGATTGGTTGCCACATCAAAGCAATTTGCCTTCCTACTGATCACTTTTCCAATAGGTTAAGTAACATGGCATAATTAATGTGAGTTAACCAGCACAAATATAAATTTTGAACACATTTACTGGAACTTACAAAGATGAACAATAATTGGCTCCAGCCTCCGCTGAGGTAGGAGTTCTGCTAATAAATTATTTATAATATATTTACATATTAAGTAATAATGGATGCTATAGTGCCATGGGGAAAAAATACACAATCTCTGGGGGGACCTGCATGCCAAGCCAAATCCGGAATGAGAGGAGATTTTCCTTTTTCCCCAGACAGAAATATGTACTTTTGAAAATTAACTTCTTAGTTGAATATTAGCTGAACTATTGCTGGAATTAAGTTTGCATATTGATGATTTAAAAGGGAGCTGGATTGTACGTAGTAGGATAAAAGAAGTTGATGCTAGAAAACAGGGCCTTGGGGGCAGTGTTCTTCAGTGGTTCCGATCCTATCTCACTGGGCGATTCCAGTCGGTGTCAATTGGGGGTGAGTGTCCTCTGCCCTGGCCCTTTTCTTGTGAGGTTCCATAGGGCTTGGTCCTTACTCCCATTCTCTTTAACATGAAACTTTCATGAAACTTCTACATGAAACCAGTTGGTCTGGTCATTTGCCAGTTTGGAGTAGGTTTTCATCAATATGCTGATGATACTTAGCTTTATATCTCTATCCCTGGCGAAACAGGTGATGCCAGTGCCTAGAGGCTCTCAGGACCTGGGTGGGCCAAAGACCCTCCATGACTGAGTTGTTCTTGTTCAGTTTGCGATCTGGCCAATTGCCATGTGTGAGTTTATCTCTTGACGGGGTTATGCTTCCCTTGAGAGAAAAGATTAGTGATCTCGGGGTCCTTCTGGACTCACGGCTCCTGCTTGAAGAGCAGGTGGAGACCATGGCCAGGGGTGCCTTTGCCCAGTTTCGGGTAGTTCGCCAATTACGGCCTTTTCTCGATTGGCAGGCCCTGGTAACAGTAACTCATGCCTTTGTGACCTCTCGTTTAGTTTACTGTATTGCACTCTAACTATTGTTGCCTTTAAAAATTATTCAGAAGCTTCAATTAGTCCAGAATGCAGCAGCCCACCTCCTTATGAGTGGCTGTAGATTTGATAGTGTCACACCTCTTTTACGGTTGCTGAACTGGTTGCCTGTTCGCTTCCAGGTCCAATTCAAAAGTGCTGGTTCTCACCTACAAAACCCTTATAGGCTTAGCAGCTGTATATCTCTGGGATCGTCTCTCTCGGCCAGTTATATTCCAGCCTATGAGGTCTTCTCAGCTAGTCCTCAATGTCCCAGGCCGCTGTGACGCCTGGGGGGGGCCCGCTGTGACGCCTGGGGGGGGCCCGCTGTGACGCCTGGGGGGGGCCCGCTGTGACGCCTGGGGGGGGCCCGCTGTGACGCCTGGGGGGGGCCCGCTGTGACGCCTGGGGGGGGCCCGCTGTGACGCCTGGGGGGGGCCCGCTGTGACGCCTGGGGGGGGGCCGCTGTGACGCCTGGGGGGGGGCCGCTGTGACGCCTGGGGGGGGGCCCGCTGTGACGCCTGGGGGGGGGCCCGCTGTGACGCCTGGGGGGGAGGCTTCTCTGTGGCCACCCCTCTTCTTTGGAACATACCCAGATTCGTTCAGCCCCCTCCCTGGCTACTTTTAAGGCCCTTCTTAAGACCACCTGTTTTGCCAGGTGGTTGCCCTTTAATATTATTATTATTTTAAAATTGTTATTGGTATTATTGTTGTGCATCACCTAGAGTCTTTGGAGATGGCAGTATATAAGAAAATTTTAATAAAATAAAACTAAAACAGAGCACATTTACTTACTTTTTAAAGTTTGCCTTGGTAGAATATATGGTCTTGCATCAAGTTAATACACTTTTTGTGAGCAGAATATATATATATATATATATATATATATATATATATATATATATATATAATATATAAAAAACTGAAACCATTTAAAACCAACAGATTAAAGAATATAAAAACAAATTTAACACAATTCAGAACCATTTAACACAGTTAAAAACAATTATACTAATATAATAAGTGCAAGGTTACAGAATTAAGCTCATTATTACTCCATCGATGGGGTTAATACACAGAAGTGATTAACAAGATATCTAGAACCCCGATAATCTAACACTCTTGTTGTAGTTTTCCCACCCAGCAAGGCATTCATAAATCTGTCAGCACATTCAGTGTCTGATGACCTTGATGTAGCTTAGCTGCTGACATACATATTCCTGCATTCACATTTATAAGAGCTATTATAGTATAACTGATTAAAATAAAACAGCAAAACTTTATGAAAGCTGGGGTACAGCATAATACAGTGGCAGTATAGCTATGAAGACTGGGGTATGCATAACATCTGCCTCACTTCAGAGAGCAATGAGACAAGCCTCTGACAAGGATCTTCAAGTTGGGCAGCCTGTGAGGGAGAATAATAAACTTTGTTAGCTGCCCCAAAACAAATTGTTCTCTGGATGACTCACATCATCATCATCATCATCATCATAATCTTTATTATTAGAGAGGGAAATCTTGAAACTCAAGCAAGTTCCCACAGAATGCTCTCCACCATCACAGAACTTCAACATGTGTACCAGAGCAGAGACCACAAAGAAGAATTAGCATATCTGACCAGGAAGCATCATTTAACAGTTTAAAAGCTCAATAAGGTTAGGCAGAATATGTGTCTCCTTTTTATCCTTCGTATATCAGAAGACTCCCATGACTTTGTGCAGTCTTTTTACTATCTACAGAGTGGGTCAAAGACAAATTAATTCATTTCAAAAATGATCACAGTAGGGGAAGACAGTTATCTTTAAAAAGCATTCCTGTGGTCTGCGAAGGAACATGGCACCAGAAATTTAACAAAATATCACACAGCACAGCAGATATAGAAGTATGTTTCTCCAACTATGAGGACAACTTTCTAAGATGAGGAAAGATTATTGCTATAAGAAGTATAGCCTTCCATGCCATTCTTTGAACAGTAGAGAAAAAGGAAAGGGGCAGGAAAAGTGAGGACGAATTAAGAATGCTTTATCAGGCTACTTTGCTATACTAGCTTCCCATCAGTTTGCTATAAAAGGGAAAGAACAAGGACAGAAAGCAAATGACAAGTGAATCTTAATATACAGTATTCAGAGGTCAAGGCTCTGTCCACACAAATGAGGACCTTCTGATGTTTGAGCCACATGTGTGTGTCATCTCAGGGTCTTCACACATTTGTAATAGCTACTTTAAACCTGCCTTTTAAATTAAGTCTCAAAATGCAGCTGCTCCCAAAATGTTGTACTTGCCTGCTTCTGCAGGGAACCTTAGGATTGCTAGTGGCAGTGGCTTCTCTCCCGCTCTCTCTCTCTCATATATCCCCCTGACCCACACAAATATCCGTGTTTCAGAAGCAGGGCTGCTAGTGGTGCAGGCATGGTTTTTCAGGATTATCCCTAGGAATGAATGAGAGTGTACACATGTTTTACACATGTTTTACACATGCCAATAAGTGTCTTTATAATTTTTTTCGATAATCAAATATTACAGTTCAACTACTTGGGAAAAAACTTTAAGATACACTGTGGGTTTTTGTGTTTCATTTTGTTTTTACTAAATATAGGACAAAAGAGAAGCCTAATCAGATCACAATCTATTTAGGGCATCAGGAGAATTTGCATAGTGAAGGGGTTGTTTTTGTTGTTTATCGGGGGGGGGGGATGTTATACAAATGAGAAAGAGCTGCATGGGCAAGTTTCCCAATTGAAAGATTTCCAGAAAACCCACATCTCTGTTTATGTTCCTCCTTTCTTTCATTATCGAACTTAATACAGGGTATATGGATACCCAAGCAGCCAATCAGACCGACCTGTTTAGCTTCTGCAAGGTTGTATCACATGTTCTCTGACCAACCCATATTTCAACCCTTGAACATGAAATAAACTGGAATCAAGGAACTGAATCCAGGACCTCCAGAGAAGGCTTGGATTAGAGATAGTACTTTATCAGTGCAGACTCACTAGTAGTCCATACAACTACTTCACTGAATTTTAAGTTAAATAATCCTTCAAAAGTGTCCCACAGCAATGTATTCAAAATACTACAAGTATGAGGAACAGAATAAGAACTCAAAGAAAATAGGGGAATGATCGCTTCAGACTTTAACTGGCTTTTTCTAGCATAGGGTTTTAACAAATCCCAGATGCCATGGAGACAAAGTATGTGGAAATTTAACCGTGGCACCTAGACTAGGATAGTAGAAGCAGTGTTCCCTCTAACAGGGATTACCAGATGTCGGCAACATTCCAGGCAGCCCCGTTTCTATTCCAAGTACGTTCCTTGTAAATGAGATAAAACTCACTTACCCTCCCTCTCCACAATGTCTATCACTAAACCCAGTAATTTTGTAAACTGTCATAAGAACAGCCCTGTGCAATCAAGCTTAAGGCCTATCTGTCCAACATCCTGTTTCACACAGTGGCCCACCAGATGCCTATGGGGAGCTCACAGGCAAGAGGTGAGGGCATGCCCTCCCTCCTGCTGTTGCTCCCCTGCAACTGGTATTGAGAGGAATCCTGCCTCTGAGGCTGGAGATGACCCACAGCCACCAGACTAGTAGCCACTGATAGACCTGTCCTCCATGAATGTGTTTAAGCCCATTTTAAAGCCCCATTTAGTCAAGCATCCTGTTTCACACAGTGGCCCATCAAATGTACTGGAAGACTACAGCAGGAGTTGAGAGCAACTGGTACTCAGAGGCATCCTGCCTTTGAGGCTGGAGGTGGCCCTCCAACTAGTAGCCGTTGATAGACCTCTCCTCCATGAAGTTATCCAAGCCCCTCTTAAAGCCATCCAGGTTGTTGGCTCTCACTACATCTCGTGGCAGAGAATTCCACAAGTTGATTATGCATTGTGTGAAAAAATACTTCTGTTTGCTGGTCTTAAATTTCCCGGCAATCAAGTTCATGGGATGACCCCATGGTTCTAGTGTTATGTATAAAGCCATTGTAATATTAGCATTTTTATTTTCAATCCCCTTCCTAATGATTCCTAGCATTGAATTAGCCTTTTTCACAGCTGAGTCGACACTTTCAATGAGCTGTCCACCACGGCTCCAAGTGAGTCCATTGACTCTGTTCTAAATTTGGGGGTTGGCTCCTAGATCCAAAGAAAATAAATTTAAGGCCTGTTGACACAAGAGCAAGAGTGAAAGCTAGTAAAATCAAGGTATTCAGCTCTGGAAAGAGACGACCTTTTAATGGTCATGTCATGCACAGGTCTTTGCTCCAAGTCAGACACCGATATTCTCTGCCTCATGTTACATTTTCCCATAGCTTCAAACATGGAGTATCATTCACTACACTGCCTCTTCAAATGTAAAGTAAGAACCAGTCCTGATCCTAATCTCTCAGCAGTGTTTGAGCACTTTAACCAGTTGGTGAGGCCACAAAAAGGCATAGCAAACTCATTTATTTTCCACAACTTCATGAGTGTTCCCAACTTCATTCCCCAAAACTTTGTCATACCTCAGGGTAAGAATGTGAAAACCTGTTGTGGGGCTGGCTGCTAGAAATTTGAAACATTTTTCCAGTTCTCAATAAGAGGACATAGGAAATTACACTTCCATGTACTTCTCTGTTCAATACTAATTCAAAATATAAGCTACACTTTTGGGGGGCGGGGGGAACACATGCAGATTTGAATGTTCTTAACTGGGAAAGCAAACCAGAAGTAGAAAAGAGGATATGCGGATTTTGAGATGTATAATTTGCTTCTTTCTCTGTGGTAAGCAAAGCTAGTTTCAACAGAGACAAACACAACAGAAGTAGTCCTTTTCTAAAAAGCATGATGAAATAAAGAAATTGTATGCTGTTTCTTTAAACAGTGTCTGCTCCCAAGGAAGCCATTGCACAGCACACACAAGTGAGTTTTCCAATCAACTGACTACTCTGCTGGCATAACCATGAAGCTGATTGGAACATTCCAGATGCCACATTTTAGGCATCTCAGGGAGAACAAAGACATTGAAGCCTGACAACGTGACATGGTACAATATACTTGCCCAAGTTACTAAATTCTGCCAGTTGCAATTCTCAGGCTAATGCCATCCATGAATTACAATGTTATATCCAGGCAGGGAGTGAATGCAGCATGGAGGGCTGAAACCTCATGAGCAGGTATAGCAGATGCAGGGGGAGGAGGGCAGCACAATTTCTTATGAAAGTTCCTTATAAATTTCAATGCATATTTTAGAACAAACAAACTAGTGTTTAGTCTAAGAGTTGTAAGCAAATACAGGGTATAGCATGACTATAAAAGGAAGCAATAGCTCCATTGTACATACCACAAAGAACACTGTTTTGGATTAAAACACTTGATAGCCAACAATCCCCCAACTGCTACACATTCTCCACTAAGACTTGAAATAATTATATACTCACAAATTATAATTAAAGATGAATGTTCGCATACACAACACTAAACAAGCTATGAGCCACAGGAGGAAAAATACAAGCACATATTTCATCATTTTTGCTTCTCCATAATCTTTTATGTAAGGGGAAAACACACACAATGAAGTGATATGTTACTTGCCATCTCCTTTGGAGACCTACATATATTATAACATATAAAAATAAATGCCCCCCAACCCCCACAAGAGACCTGTCCATTTTAGAAAGCCATTTTAGGGAGACTTCAATTACCCACACTTAGACTAGGTAAATTAGAAATCGACTTGATGGCACACTGACGGGGGGTGGGTTTCAGGACCCATGAGATGGTTTAGAACTGTTTGTTCTGGATGGGGTTACAACCCCCGCCCCCCTCAAAAGATCAGGCATGTAGTTTGGGAGTGCTCCTGGACCCAAAGCTAGCCCTGGTTTCTCAAACTGAGGCAGCTCCTGGCAGGTAAGTGGCCAGGAGTGCTTTTTATCAGCTTCAGCCGATACGTCAGCTACGTCCATTTCTAATGGTAAAGGACCTTAAAACAGTGGTACATATGCTGGTAACCTCCGGACTTGACTACTGTAATGCACTCTATGTGTCTCTGTACATAGTCCGAAAACTACATTTGGTACAGAACGCAGCCAGATTGGTCTCTGGGACCATTTGAAAGGACATTTACCTAAAAGCATCAAGGAGAACAACAGAAACTTCTTTAAATACACCAGATGCAGGAAACCTGCCAGGGAGGGAGTTGAATCATTAGACAATGAGGGAGTGAAAGGGATTATTAAGGAGAATATGAAGGTTGCAGAGAAGCTAAAGGAGTTCTTTGCGTTCATCTTCACGGCAGAGAATACTGAGCATATACCTGTTCCTGAAACAGGCTTTTCAGGGATGGAGACTAAAGAACTGAGTCAGATAGAAGTGACAAGAGATGATGTTCTAAACTGTCTAGGAAAACTGAAAACTAGCAAATCACCAGTGCCAGATGGCATCCATCCAAGAGTCCTCAAAGTACTCAAATGTGAAAGTGCGGACCTCCTTGCTAAAATATAGAACTTATCCTTGCAATCAGGCTCTGTACCGGAGGACAGGAAAGTAGCAAATATAACACCTATTTTCAAAAAGGGATCCAGGGGCAATATGGGAAATTACAGGCCAGTTAGCTTAATGTCTGTTCCAGGCAAACTGGTAGAAAGCATCCTCAAGGATAAAATTATAAAGCACATAGAACAGGAGGCCCTGCTGGGAGAGAACCAGCATGGCTTCTGCAAAGGTAAATCTTGCCTCACAAACCTTTTAGATTTCTTTGAGAGTGTCAACGTGTGTGGATCAAGGTGATCCAGTTGACATAGTATACCTGGACTTCCAAAACGCTTTCAGCAAAGTTCCTCATCAAAGACTCTTGAGGAAACTTAGCAGTCATGGGATAAGGGGACAGGTTCATGTGTGGATTGCTAACTGACTGAAGGACAAGAAACAGAGGATAGGAATAAACAGAGAGTTTTCATAATGGAGGAAAGAAAGAAGTGGGATCCCCCAGGGATCTGTACTGGGACCAGTGCTCTCTACCTTGTTCATAAATGATCTAGAAATTGGGTTAAACAGCAAGATGCCCAAATTTGCAGATGACATTCAATTATTTAGGGTAGTGAAATCCAAAAGAGAGTGAGAGAAGCTGCAAAAAGATCTATCAAAACTGGGGGAGTGGGCAACAAAATGGCAAATGCTATCATTTTAACCACAAATGTAAAGTGATGCATATTGGGGGAAACACACCCAATTTCACATATAACCCTGATGGGGTCTGAGCTGTCAGTGACCAACCAGGAGAGGGATCTTGGGGTCACGGTGGACAGCTCATCGGAAGTGTCAACTCAATGTGCGGCAGCTGTGAAAAAAGGCTGATTCCATGCTTGGAATAATTAGGAAGGAGTTGGAGGGCGGGGGTTAATGCTAATATTATAATCCAAAACTATACAAAACTATTGTGCAGCCACATTTGGAGTAGTGTGCACAGTTCTGGTCACCATATCTTAACAAGGGCATTGTAGAACCGGGAAAGATGCAGAAGAGGGCAACCAAGGTTATCAGGAGCCTAGAGCACCTTCCTTACGAGGCAAGGCTACAACGCCTTGGGGCTTTTTATTTGTAAAAAAAGACAAGGGGGGGGGAGATAGAGGTCTATAAGATCATGCATGGTGTAGAGAAAGTTGATAGAGAGCAATGTTTCTCCCTCTCGCATAACACTAGAACTGGGGTCATCCCATGAATCTGATTGCCAAGAAATTTAGGACCGACAAAAGTAAGTACTTTTTCCACACAATGCACAATCAACCTATGGAATTCTCTGCCACAAGATGTGGTGACAGCAAACAGCTTGGATGGCTTTAAGAGGTATTTAGATAGCAGGTAAGGAGATAGGTTGGGAACAGTGGAACGAAGTGACTACTTTTGGAAGAAAGGCAATTTTCGGCCACAGGACGGCCTTTTCTTTGTGGAAGGTGAGATAAGGAGGGTCAACTCTAAGAGTTTTGAGTTCACTAACCCGTCTGGCCGAGGTGATAGCCGTGAGGAAGGCTACCTTACAGGAAAGGAGGTCGAGAGAAATTGTAGCCATGAGTTCGAAGGGAGCATTCATCAGCGAAGAGAGGACCAAGGTCAGGTCCCAGGCCGGGGCCATGACCGGAAGGTCCGGATAAAGGTGAGTGAGACCTTTGAGGAAGCGCTTAACAGTGGGATGCTGGAATCACGAGGGTGTGGAGGTGGGAGAGTTAGCCACTATGGCTGCCAGGTGGACCCGCAAGGACGGGATCTTAAGTCCGGCCTGCTTGAGGGATAGCAAGTAGGCACAAATATATTCTACAGAAACAGTATGTAGAGGAATTTCTCTGTCGTTTAGATAGGTTTGAAAACGGGTCCACTTGTGGGAGTAAAAGGAGACTGTGGAGGGTTTGCGCAAGGCCTGGACTATTCATAGCAGGTCCGCCGGGAGGGCGGGACTATGTGCCAGGCTGTGAGGTAGAGACACTGTAGGTCCAGATGGAGAAGGTGACCGTTATGCATGGAGAGGAGGTGAGGGACGTTCGGGAAGCGGTGGTATAGATAGTTGGATAAACGAAGGAGTTGGGGAAACCAGGGCCGCCTGGGCCACCACGGGGCAATGAGGATGCAGTGCGGGAGGTCCTGGGAGAGCTTCTGAAGGACTCGAGGAAGTAGAGGGATTGGAGGAAAGGTGAAGACAAAGCGGTTCGTCCAAGGAAGGGTAAATGGTTCGTCCAGGGAGTTGGGTCCGATCCTGGACCTGGAACAATATTGGTGGCATTGCGTGTTTGCTTCTGACATGAAAAGGTCTATTTCTGGGAGGAACCAATGGCGGAAGAGGGAGCGGAGTGTGGAGGGATGTAACTGCCACTCGTGAGATGTTGTTGGGGTCCTGCTCAGCCTGTCTGCCGTGACATTATCCTGTCCCTGTATGTGAATTGCCAGAGGCGTGATATCGTGGTGAATGCACCAAAGCCATAGGTCGAATAAACTGAATAAATAAATCGAATAAATAAATAATAGGTCCATGGACAGGAACAGGAGGGGGTGGAAGAGGTGCCGCCCTGCCTGTTCAGGTAAGCTTTGGCAGTAGTATTGTCCGTCTGGACGAGGACATGGGAGCCCCGTATGAGGGGAAGGAAGGCCTTCAAGGCTTTGAATATCACTAAGAGTTTGAGATAACTGATATGGTGGGAGGCTTCCACCGGGGTCCAGATGCCGTGGATGTTGTGATTGTTGGCATGGGCACCCCAACCGTCCAGGCATGCATCCGTGGTGAGTAGGAGGGCTGGACGGGGAGGATGGAAGGGGGAGCTGGCGATGAGGTTGGCCGTGTCCATCCACCATAGAAGGGAGCACAGAACCGGAGGCGGAAGCATCAGTTTGACAGTGAGGGAGTCCTCGTGGGGAAAGAATACAAAGAGAAACCAGTGCTGGAGAGGTCTGGCTCATAGCCTGGTGTGAGGGAGGACACAGGTGGTGGAGGTCATATGTCCTAGCAGGCACTGCACTGTGTGAGCTGATTGGGTAGGGTGGCAGAGTAGGTGGGCCGACAAGTCCAGGATGGCCTGGGTTCTGCATTGAGGAAGGAAGATCTTGGATTGCATGGAGTCAAAGAGGACCCCCAGATATTCTATGGTTTTGGAGGGTGTGAGCTTCAACTTGTCATAGTTCACCTGCAGGCCCAGATTGGAGAGGAGGGTGATGACCGTGTGAAGGTCTCTGAGGAGGGATTGTGGATCGTGAGCTACCATGAGCCAATCGCCGAGTTGTGGAAAAATTTGAATATTTTGTTGTTGCAGGGCTGCCACCACCGGGGCCATGCATTTGGTGAACACCCAGGGCGCAGATGCCAGTCCGAAAGGAAGTGCTCGAAATTGGTAGGTGTTGTGTGCTATTTGAAAGCGGAGGAAACGACGATGCTGAGGTCTGATAGTGATGTGGTAATATGCATCCTTGAGATCGATGGAAACGAACCACTGGTTCTCTTGCAGAAGGGAGATGATTGTAGGGATCGTGACCATACGGAACCTGCGGTAGGTGATGTAAGAGTTGAGTTCCTGGAGATCCAGGATGGGGTGAAGGGAGCCGTCTCGCTTGGGAACAGTGAAGTACCGGGAATGGAATACCGGGGTTTGTAGATTGTTGAACCAGTTCTACTGCAAATTTGGAAAGTAGAGAGTCAACCTCCTGCAGGAAAGTCAGGGTGGGTGGAGTGGACAACGGAGAATTGTATGGAGGGACTGATGCAAACTCTATAGCATAACCCATCCTGGACTCTTGGTCAAGGCCCAGGAGTCCGTGGTGATGTTCTCCCAGGCGGCAATGAAGATGGAGAGCCTGGTTCCCCAGTGGGGTAGAGGGTGTGTGTCATTGTCCCTTGGCTGGGGGTTGAGAACCTTTAGATCGGAGCTGCATTTTGGATTCGGTGAAGTTGGAGCACTTTCTGTAAGGTTGATATCTGTTGGAGCAAAAGGACTTGTCCTGGGGTTGATAGTACTGTTTAGAAGAGTATGATTGGCGGAGCAACATGGTCCCAAAGAAAGGACTGATATTTGGCATAGTGTGCCTGGTAGTTTGTGATTCTGGTCAATAAAGAAGCAATTGAGTATAATTGTCTTCCAAACCCATCTGATTTCTTTCCCTCATCAGGTGGGGTGGAAGAGGTATAGCCCCTAAATTTGGAAAGGGAGGATTCGACCACAATCGAATCCGTAGAAGAACGTTGTTTTAAGAAGGAATCATCCTGTTCCGTGGAAGCATGAACCTTGTAAAAAGAGTCTAGCCGTTTAGAAGTCTGTGGGAGAGAAGACGGTTTGATCCAACAGGTTTTGGCCACTTTGAGAATGGACGGGTTCAACGGTAACAATACCGATTGGTGGGCATCCTCCTCGATTAATTGAAAAAGAGGGTCCGGCTCAGATTTGTCTCCCAGAGACAGTTGGACTCCAAGGGAAGCTTCCATACGTGAGACAAAGTCTGTATAAACACGGACGTCTTCCGACAGGGAGCTGGGTCTCAGGTCCAGCAATAAAGAAGGGGGCAAAGATCCCAGAAATATCTCATCAGATAAGGAGGATTCCGGACCCTCTTCATCCGAAGACAAGTCCGACGCGTCGGTCGATACCGGAGGTTGAAGGGGTCGAATCCGGAGCCGAGGCATTGGCCTGGAGTCGGGGGACAATAGTAGCCATGGCCGCCTGCACCCGCGAGTTTCTGGGTGGAACCCATGGAGGCAGAAGAGATGTGGTCCGGGGAGGGGGAGGAGGAGGCAAAGTTGTTGATCCCGAAGGTGGGTTCGGGAGCAGAACCGAGGCCGAGCAGAAGAGCAAGAGGAGACAGAACATCGAAGGGGCAGCTCCGCAGCCGTGGAGGCCCGATGGCATTGGCGAACCTCTTGATGAGCGTAGAAGTAGTCAGCCTCTTCCTCAACTTGTCTGCCATAGTGCTCGTTGAGAGCAGCTTCCAACTCCCTGCTGGTCCAGCAGCATGGTTGTTCGGGAGGGAGCTCCTCAGGCTGAGAGTCGTGGTCGGACTCATACACAGGATTGTGTGGGCTGGAGTCATAAGCAACCACAGTATCTAGGACAGTTTCAGTGTGTAGAGTTCAGGATCGACATTCAGTATTGTGTGTCAACCTGTGCTTTTTTGCTGCAGGTTCAGAAGGGGCGCGACGGTCCTCTTCTTTTTGGATGGCTGGACGGAACACGGTCCAATCAAGGCCGCCGTCGAGATTGACACTGCCACCGAACTCTTCGGTATCGATGTTGAAGCCCGAGCTGCGGGATCAATGGGCACACACACCTCAGGGGTAGTTGCCGAGACTCCCGGAGGGACTGAAATGGGCTGTAAGCCCCGGGCTTCAGGAGAGGTACTGGACGAAACCTGCATGGTGGACAGTTTGTCCGAGCCCATAGGTTGGAAAGGAACATTGGTCTTACCGTGAAGGGTTCTTTTTCCCTGTAGTAGGAGATCCTGAGGACGGGTAGTGAACTAAGCATGCTCGAGACAGAACTGGACCACGTGACTTGTTTGTGGGCGTAGCCTCCTCCGTCCTAACCCCAGTTCCAGGGCTGTTGAGCGAGGTGGTATGTCGAGTGGAGAGAGCTCTGTGTCAGTACTCTGTAAGCTGTAGGTAAAGAAAAAAGTGGGAAGAACTCGGACAAGAGGTTAGAGAATAAGACAGACAAGTGCAAAAAACAGCCTAGGAGTCTACTCCTGAGGGGCTGCCTCCGTCCCCGATCAGGGCCATCCTCCAATTGGCCCCATTAACCATCTGTGTATCTAGCTCCCGAAAATACATCCGGGTGGGGCTGAGGATCTCCTACTACAGGGAAAAAGAACCCTTCACAGTAAGACCAATGTTCCTTTTTCCCCTGAGTAGGAGATCCTCAGGATGGGATGTGCCCAAGCTGAAGACACTAATCCCTGGGATGGGAAGGATGTATTCAAACCCCTTGTCAAAGCACCGTGCGCCCCAAGGCTGCCTGTGCCGCTGAGTGGTCAGAACCTTATAGTGCCTAGGGGAACGGAGCAGCGGAAGGCCAAGTGCTGCTGCCCTGCAGATCCCCGATAGTGGGATGGGCTGAAAAAAGGCTGCAAAGGTAGCTGTGCCTCTGGTCGATCGCGCCATGAACTGAATGTTTAGATCCGAGTAGGCCAGGTGAATGCATGATCCAATCCTGCCAGTCGAGGTGCCCTTAGAAACTCTGTTCCCCAAAGAGGAGAGACGGAAAAAGACAAGGAGAGTGTTGGACTTGTGAATGTGTCTGGTGCGATGAACGCCAAGCCCTGGGCCCATCAGGCTTGTGCTATAATCATTCCCCTGGCTGGACAGGGGAAAGGCAGAATGAAGGAAGAATGTCAACTCTGGATATATGAAAGTGAGAATTAACATTTTGGGAGGGAGGTGGTGTTCAGGCCATGATGCACTGCATCTAGCTGGAAGGTGCAATATACCTTCTGTGCCAAGAGGGTACTTAGCTCAGAAACCGTTGAGCCAAGGTAATAGCTACCAGGAAGAGGGCCTTATAAGACAAGAGCTTCAGTGGACTGGTAGCAATTGGCTCGAAGGAGTCCTTCATGAGAGCGTTTAGGAACTCGGTTGAAGTTCCAGGCAAAGAACTCCTGACTAGAGAGGAGACGGGTGTGTCGCTTCCCCAGGAATTTGTATGAGAGTGGGTGCAGATTCGGTTGGCCCAAGTCAGTGGAAGAAAAAATTGGCAAAACCGAGGCTAGTAAGGAGGCTTGGTGCTTCAGGGTGCTTGGTTGCAGAGGAAGGTCTAGGCCAGCCTGGAGAAAGGTGAGGACCTCAGGCACCCCTGTGGGGAGTGGATCTCTCTATGTGAGAACAACCCTCTGCGGAAGGCAAGCCAGGAGGCTTGATATATTCAATTGGTTGATTGGTGTCTGAAGCCGGAATGGTGTCCTAGACCTGTAGTATCTTTCTTTCTTTCTTTCTGCCAATACATACACATAATAGTAAAACCGATACATAAAAAACATCCATTAACCATCCCTCCAGATATGTAAATAATTAGATGGAGGAGAATATCTAAAATTATCTTGATTTGTGAACAGAATAAAACTGACCAGATCATAAAGAAAAATCAGGAGAATTAGCTTGATCTGTTCGAAAACAAATAATATGAGTCAATTTTTCCCAGATATGGTAATATGCCACAAAGACTGGTACCAAGAAGTCGACATCGTTTTATGCTTCCAACGTAGTGCAATGGAAAATCCAGCCTCAGTTAACATAAAAACTATAATATCCTTATATGATAATGTCAAACTAACTTCCGAAAATATATGTAATAGAGGCAACTCTGTCCAAAAGCAGGACAAGACCAGCATAAACAGAAGTATGTACCCCTATCACAACAGCCATTCCAACATAATGGAGACCAACTCTGATTGATGTGGGCTGCTCTAGAAGGGGTCAAATACCACCTGAGAGAGAGCTTAACAAAATACTCTCTAATTCAGGAAGAGGTAGAAAAACAGCAGCTTCCATTTTGGTATCCCTTCCATAGTAAGTCGCTAATAGTTTGCTATAGGTCATTTTCCTAAGCCAACTGAAGGCCAGTTAATGGATCAGATGATTGGCTTATTACAATCTCCTATAATCTAGAAATCAGGCCCTTAGAGTCTTCTGAAGCCTTTAATATTAATTCCACAAACATAGTCAAACTCCTATTAGCTTGCTTAACTATATCAGGATATGAAATAGAGGAGTGAAACTGAAGAAAATTTAACCAAGAGCAATGCTTATTCGTAAACTTCTCCCAAAATGGTTCTAATCAACTGGCGTATCGAAATAATAAAAATCCTTTAATCTATTGTGTGACACCTCCCAGACATCAAGTAATCCGGGAGGGAGAGTCGAAAGTTGGAAATTTGGGATGACTACAAATGGTTAACAAGGGGAAATATGGGAGGGCAAAAATTTTATGCCAAATCCCCCAGATCTTAAAGGTGGTACTTAAGGTGGATTTGTAACATATTTAGAACTCTTAATAAGTTCAAATATTAATAACTGGTTGTTGAAATTACCAAGACGTTCGTCGGGAACCTTCATCTTCACCCAGAACTTTTCCAGGTCTACTATTATCCACCAAATATCTCTAAGATGCGAGGCTTCATATTAGGCCATTAAGTTTAGAACTCCAATGCCATCCTGTTATACTTTCCTACCGTGTTTCCCTGAAAATAAGACAGTGTCTTATATTAATTTTAGCCCCCAAAAATGCACTAGGGCATATTAGCGGTACATCAGAAATTACTGCTAGGTCTTACTTTTGGAGAAACAGGGTATATAATACATTCTGACAGAAAAGCATCTTTGTGGCCTTTGGCTACTAAGTTAACGCACTCAGCCTCCCGGCAGAGAGCTGTACCACTGGAATCGGTGTGAAGTAGTGTTGCCTGTAAGGGTGAAAGAGAAGCGGACCAACTACGGGGGGCCCATTGGGCTCTCTGTGTGGAGAAGGCATAGCCTACTCTTATCCTATGTTTCGACCAAAAACCGGGTCTAAGTGGGACCAAAAGGGGTAGCTCCCACAAGTGGAGCAGTAATCAAAGGAAACTTAGAATTATCGTCAGCATTTCAGGTCTTAAGCCAAGATGACCTGTATACAGCCACGTCCACCGCTATGGCTCGACTGTGTACAATCTAAGTTAGACTTGGCCCTAAGAGCAGCAGTCTTGGTCATTTAGTTAATGCCCTGGTGAAACCTTAGGCCGGTCAGGAGGGACCACCTTGAACAGTGCCTTGGTCCAGAGTCGAACGCTCAAGCAAGATGGGGTTGGTGGTGCATATCTTGAAGGACGTGGCTGAAGGTGTCTCGGACCTTCAAGAGAAGGGAGTGTCAGCGCCTGTCATCCTGGGGCTAGAGAGGTCCCTATCCTCTGAGTGTAGGAGACCAATTGAGCCCCCGGAAGGGACAACCTTAGGCATGACCAAAGGTTTTGAGGGGTCCCCTGGGGCTGGAAATGTTTCTTGGGGAGGTCAACCATCGGTTTGGCCGAGGCCGGGCGCTGCCACTCCGCGCACATCACCCTGCAAAATAGAGGGGGGAACATAACTGTGGATGTTACCGGATCAGCTGCAGGGAAAACTTGTTAGTCAAGGGACGAAGACGGCTCTGCAGTTTTCGACGGGGAGACAGCACTGATTGTGCGCTGCGCCTTAGACAGTAAAACCTTCTGAGTTCCGCTGAGGAAAAAAGGTCTGGCAGAGTTAGAAATGAGCAGCATCACACACGCACCCCCCCAATAATTCCCTTTCCTCCTTGTCTGGCTCCAATGGCCCAGTAAGGTCCAGAGGCAGAGATTGCAAGGAGCCCCTTTTTCTGACTGATGGTCAGGTGGTAACTGGGCTGTAGGCCTCCTCGGTCTTTGGGGAAGGGGAGGGTACGAGGTGATGCCTTTTGGGCTCTTCGTAATTCGCTGGTACCTGTATAGCTACAGGATTCGAGCTGGCACCCTTCTGCTTGTTAATCAAGCATTTCCTTGCTGCACCACTTGAGGTGACTGGGGGGGAAGGGAAAAGGGGAATGGTGCAAGTTGACCCGGTGTGAGACCGGAAGGCCGCCTTATTATTACATTTATATCTCGCTCTTCCTCCAAGGAGCCCAGAGCAGGGTACTACATACTTAAATTTCTCTCTCACAACAACCCTGTGAAGTAGGCCAGGCCGAGAGAGAAGTGACTGGCCCAGAGTCACCCAGCTAGAATCATGGATGAATGGGGATTTGAACTCGGGTCTCCCCGGTCCTAGTCCAGCATTCTAACCACTACACCACACTGGTTCCACTGGGGAGCATGGGGCGTTAACAACTCCTGTCCCACCAGTGAGGGTGGGAGGAAGAGGGGAAAGAATCCCTGCACCTTCTCTTGGTTTTGCATGGCAAAAACTCTGGGCATACACCAACCATGCTCATACAGAGGAAAAAACCCCTGAGCCATGGGTTGGGTTCAAGCAAAGGTGGAAACAACACGCGTGTCCCTGCGTGTAAGGGGTGAGGCCCCCGCAGAACTGGTAAGGGCCATGCTAGGGGAGTAGCAGGCAAGGCTGTGGGTGGCTCAATGGAAAACTTTTATATCTTACAGCGCTCAGTCTCCCATTCAAATGCAAACCAGGGCAGACCCTGCTTAGCAAAGGGGGGGGAATTCATGCCTGCTGACACAAGACCACTCTCCTCCCACTGCTCCGAAAAAGACCTCACGCAGCCATTGAGAATCCTGGGTGAGAAAAGGACTTTACTTACAGAGGTGACTGCTGAGGCTGTGCAGGGAGCGTGTGAGCGATCCATCATGAAGCGTGGAGGGAATGTGCAGACCAGCCAGTTCCCCCTCAAACGCTGAGGCCCCAATGGCCGGAGGATGAGATGCCAGGATAGTGCCCACCGGGCTCTGGGCATCTCCCTCAAAGCGAAGGCGCTTGTTTGATTCAGCCTTCCACTTGGCGCTATTTGCTTGCTTTCGCTTTTGATTTCCAGCTGGCCACCTGAATCAACAGGCGCTCCCTTAAAAGTACGTTGTGCCCTTTCAGATGCTGGAAGGCCTCACTCAGGCTGGCACCTCTATTTCTTGGCGTCCACTGCGCCTGGACCTCTTGGGGGCTTTGGCTAAGTGCCACCCCAAGGTCCCCGTCTCCATTGTCTGAGCCACGGATGCAGTCGAGGGGGAAGCTGGAGCAGTCATGCTGGAGTAAAGCGCGGCAACAACAAGAGCTGAGAAAGCACGTTTGCAGCTGAGAAGCCTGAGCTCCAATGCTGAGCCCTGAAAGAGTTACTCTGAGAGCGAACTCCGTTGTCCCGCTGACCAGGACCCCTCCAAACAAATGCAAATACTTTAGTAAGTAGCCAATCAAGCCGAATGCAAGCTAAAAAAAAAGGATTAACTGGAGTAGGAAATCTTATCTGATTGTTTGTTTGTTTGTTGGCTCCAAATAGAGGCAGCTCCCTTCACCACCCTTGCAGAGCAAGCGAAGGGAACCCCTCCAAACAAATGCAAATACTTTAGTAGGTAGCCAATCAAATCGAATGCAAGCTAAAAGGATTAAGGGAAAGGGGGGAGGGGGAGGGAAACCACCAGGCAGACACAGAAGAGTTGTGACTCCTGTTTCCCTCAGTAGCCAGAGGCTGGTCATTAAGGAGAATAAATAAAACAAACTGAAGAAAAGGCTTAACTGCATGAGCTCTCTCCCAAAACATCCTATCCAGAGCAAGACAGAACTGGAACTGGGGTTAGGACGGAGGAGACTACGCCCACAAACAAGTCACGTGGTCCAGTTCTGTCTCGAGCATGCTCAGTTCACTACCCATCCTGAGGATCTCCTACTCAGGGGAAAACGACTGTTCCCAAAGCCAAGAACAAGTTGAGAGGCCCGATTTTTGCGCGCCTGTTTGGTAAAGGCCGTGCAGTGTATGCAAGAGCCAACTTTATGGGACTCGCCAAGGCAAAAAAGGCAGAGTTTGTGGCTGTCGGTCGAAGGGATCTTGGATTTGCAGTGACCACACTGCTTAAATTTTGTAGTCTTTGCCATAGGCTGAAGAAGGTAAATGAAGAGAAGCAGAGGCGAAGGAACCGCAGAACGCCAGGCCCGAAGGCCACGACGAGGTGGAAAAAATGAAACTAAGAGTTATCCGGGGGGGGGCCTACCGGGGGTGAAATAAAAACGCTAAAGAAGGGAAGTACTGAACTAAAATGAGGAGAAAAGAGGGAAGGAGAATGCAGTACTTGCAAAGCGTATAGCAAGGAAGAGCTCAACGATGTGTCATCGATCGCAGATGAAGAAAGACTGGAGGGGGAAGGCCGTGCAGCCACCTATATACCGAGGGGGCGGGGTTACCGCCAAAAAGCAGAACTCTACCTTGGAAGCTCCAAAGTTGTCTCTGTGCAGGTGCAAAGCCCATTCATGTAAAGCACAGAGACCACGTCGAAGAATCCTTCTCCAGGCTTTTGGATAAGTTAAAAGATAAGCAGTAAAGGGGAGGGGGGCACTTAGGACACCAATGGAGGAGAAGGTAGAGGGCAAATACTGAATTGAAAGAGTATCCTGGATTACCTTGCCCACTTGCTGACTGAAATAAAAGTCTTTTCTTCAAGCATTTCTTTCACTTATTCTCTCTCTTACTCTAAAAAATAGTACTTAAGCTCTTTGGAGCTCAAAAAACCCCTCCCTCAGTCACAAAGATTTTCAACCTTGTGTTCCTAATCAAAGGCAACAGCTAACCCACCTAGAAAAGTCCTCCTATCCTCAAGAGAACATGTCCCCTCTCCCGGGCAGGCCTAGGGAAATACAGACAAGATGAGCGCAACAGAGAAACAGTGCTGGTGGTGAGCTCTTGGGCCGGCTTCCCATAAAATCCCATCCCAGGACAAGAAAAATATGTTGTAGAGGGGAATCCAAGCAGCTGCTCTACCATCCACTGCAGTCCAGCACATACCTTGCTCATTTCCATAGCCAAGGCTCAGCTTGCCTGTCATAGTTCCTCTCAGGGCCACCCACTGCTTCTCAACATACACTTGTAATAAAGTTTTAAAAACTCCTAGAAAGAAATAAAAGCTTAGGGCAAGACAGACCTAGGTGGACATTACTCCGGATGTGGGGGCTTCTTCCTTCTTGCATGCTTTCCACCCAGCCTGACCTGCTTCCAGAGCACTCTACAGCTGGGAATCACAATCTAGGTCCTCATACAGGATGGTATTAACAATATTCTCACTGGCGCAGAAGACAATAGTATGGAAAACAGAAGGAACAAGTCCTTCAGCAACTGGGAAGACAGTACAGTCAGTTGAAACTGAGATGTATAGGACAATCATGGTCAGCCTGAAATCATCCTGCAATCCATGTTCTGCCCACACACTTTTTAATGAGTTATTCCTAGATATAGGCAGCTTTCCTCCCACAAGACTTTTTAGTGCTTTGTAAAACACGTACAATTATGTATTCATTGTCTGTGATGAGCAAGCCTGGAGGCACTTTCTCTTCTGTATTCAAGAACAAAGTGTGTTAGCAAAAAGGTTCTCAAGACCACCCTGCCACGACCTTCTTTGCAATATAACTGAAGCACTCTTTGGAGCAACAAACTCAATATCATCTGTGTGACATTAAGAAGTCTACATAAGGAGTCTCATCAGGGGCAATAGCTCCTGGCAAACTCACCCAGAAAACAGATCCCCTCCTCATAGCTCCCAGATTCTTGCATCATGCTGATCTTTAGAGCATACAGAAACTTCTTTCTGCTCCAAACTTCAGTACATTGTTATACTTTCCCCTCCCCAAGTCCTCTGGGCTATGCACAGGACTGAGGGAAGAGGGGATGGTTGTGATCTCCTCCACCTGATTGTTAGCCTCTCCCTGCACATCAGAATCTTCTCTTTGGGAAACTGGCTTTCTACAGAAAGCCACAGAAACAGAGCATAGACAGGCACTTGGTGCCAAAAGGAAATTCATCTCTGCTTGGATCAAGTAGCTGTGTCACAATCTTTACGACTTTAAACTTTACCATGGATATTTATATACCGCACTTCAACCAAAGTTCTCAAAGCGATTTACATAGAAAAATAGATACTACATAAATAAGATGGTCCCCTGTCCGCAAAGGGCTCACAATCTAAAAAGAAACACAAGGCAGATACCAGCAATAGCCACTGGAAGGATGCAGTGCTGGGTTGATAGGGCCAGTTGCTCTCCCACTACTAAATATAAGAGAATTACCACTTTTAAAGTTAGCAGCAAAGAGATCAAACCATTGTACAAACTGCCTAGCAAAAGGTTACACATGCCTTCTGAATTCTGTGAATTCTTAATGAAACTTCAGTTCTTGACACAGCAAAAAAGATTGAGGCTGAAGAGCCCTTAAAAAGTCAAAGCACTCCAGAATGCAATCAAATTCTAGTCCCAAGTCAATTACACAGATTTGGCACAATGAAACTCTTTTGTTCCATGCTTCATTCCAATGGCCACTGCTACACCCATGCCATCCTCAAGCCTGGTCCTTTTGTCAAGCTTGAAACCTAAAGTTCTCCTGCCTTAGGGACTATGCAGAGGACATAACTCTATAAAGAGTCATGTCCCCCAGACACATGGGTTCAAGATTCTTGGGAAGTGTATCTGCTGTCTTGGAAGCCGGGTGGCACAAGCTGCCTGTTACTGTATCGGAACCTACCCACTGTGTACTCAAATTCCTTCCCCTCTAAGCCTGAGCCCCAGGCTGAACAGTGGACTTTGAGATCCCAAATCTCTACTGGGCAGAAATCACTATCTTTGAGCATTCTTTATATGGGCCTCCTGCAGGAGACCTGCACTAGACAGTCCTGGGTGTTCTTGAAAATCTGAGTCGTTGGGTCGCTCGCTGCAGAGGCTTGCCATGGGAGCATCCCTGTGCCTAACCACCTGAGAACCTCTAGACAGAAGCTAGGTTATCCCCTACATGAGCTTGCTGAGGGCTGCCAGGAAACCCAGGTGGGCACAAGTAGGGCCACAGACCTTAATACCATGCCTTTCCTTGTTCTTGCTTCAGCAACACCTTTGTGGGGGACCCAAAATATTCTCCTGGCTGAAAGTCATCTTTTTGGCATTACACATGAAACAGCAGATGTGGACAGGCTCTTTCCCCTTCATTCTTCTGTCCCCACTTCCTCCTCCTTCCTACACTACCAATGCCTGCTAGCTGCTAGGCTGTTAGAACCTTCACTCCCCCTTCCCTATTATCTATTCCCTGGAAGCTGCCTTCACTCCTTATGCAACTGTGACAGTATCAAGGTTGCCAAATTACCCACATATGCATTCTGCCCCTAATAACTTTTCTTAGTTTTCTATGTACACTTGCAAATTTGATTTTGAGCCAAGTTTCTCCAAGTCAGTTTAGGAGTACAGATACACACATGTAGTGTACACTTATGTGAACAAATGCAACAACACTGTGGTGAGTGTGCTCTGGAGCAGAGAGAAGCAGAAAATCACATACAAGAACTCCCTCATCCCTCTTCTGAACATTTTCTACAGGACTTGGAGAAGCAAGGGTCAGTGAAAACTACCAATAATGCATGGCTACTGAGCCCAGCCAAAGTATGTGGACCCCTGTTAATAAACCTACTCTAACATGACTATTAAGTAAAGTTTGCCGTCAAGTTGGTTTAGACTCCTGGCGCCCATAGAGCCCTGTGGTTTTCTTTGGTAGAATACAGGAGGGGTTTACCATTGCCATCTCCTGCACACTGTGAGATGATGCCTTTCAGCATCTTCCTATATCACTTCTCCCCAATATTGGTATTTCCCATAGCGTGGCTGCCTTCCTTCTCCTCCTCCCATCAGGCCACACTGTATGTGGGGGGAAGTCACCTGGGAGCCGGAAGTGAGGGTGGACTGGGCGCGTCGGTGCGTCCTCCCTGGCAGAGCTCCTCTCAGTGGCTGCTGGCGGCAGCTCAGGATGCGGGAGCCGCCGAGCGGAGAGACTCCGGAGGCCGGCTCGGTGCTGTGCCAGCTTCTCGTTCGGGTTTACCATTGGCATCAGCAGTTACCTTTTAAAACGTGAGTGCCTCGGCAACAGGTTCTTCCCTTCGCAGAGCCGCGCACGCGCCCACCCCGTCCTGGAGGCTGCATTGCAGAGGGACAAGGGGCGGCAGGGAGGTATCCTGCTGCCCCAATTACTACAATAAATACGAGCTCTGGAGGGGGGAAAGCGGCGGGAGGGGTAAGTAAACCTTCCCCACCCTTAAAGGAACCCACCCCAGTGCCGGATGGCAGCTCTGCGATTCCGTGCACACCCCTATCCCTTACTCTCAGATCACACAATGCCAAATCATGGCCTGAAGTTACATAAGGAAGCCTCAGGCTCATGCCATCCCCTTCCCCAATTCAACTTTCTTGGTTAAACAAACAGTACTTTTGTCAAACCCTGCGCAAAAAGCAGCATAACACTATCTTTAACTACCACCACAGAACTGGCAAACCACAGTTTGCATGTGTCCTGCAAACTAAGATTGCAAGTCATGGTTTACCAGTTTGGATGCAACAGCAAACTATAATTTGCACAAACCTAGGACAGGGCTAGCACAAACCTAGCACAGGAGAAATGCACAAGCCTAAGGTTTAGGCACATAAATGCCAAACCATGGTTTCAAATTATGCGTGAACCAAACATTAGTATCCTTGACTCCTATCACTTAGTTTCAGTCCTTAGCACCCCATGTGATGTTTTAATCCCAACCAAACTGATGAATTTCCTTTCACTTACAGAAATTTAGCAGCAGACTGTTCTACTCTCTGTGTAAATGAACACTCCAAGCCATCACACTAGCTCAGCCAAACAGTGTCAGGGGCTTCACCAATACAATACAAATGGTATAGATCCCGACATATTCACATATGTGTATATGTCCTTTAAGCAAAGTGATTCCTGGAAAGCTTGCTATAAAGTTACATGTTAGCAACATGCTGGCTCTTCCACTTCCATGCAAACTAAAAAATTACCTTCTTTGCAGCACACTTTGGAGACATCAGGTCCTTTCAGGACCTGAAAGTCAGGTTGTCTTCTGGCTTGAAGCACAATAGCAAAAAAGTGTCATTCAAAAATAGTTATCACAGCAGTAATTCGATACAGCCAAAAACCAGAATCACCTGGCCTATCAGTTGTCAAGCCTTGCAGCAAAGAATATGCAAATATGAAAGCAAGTAGAAAAGACCACTCAGATCCCCTCTCCATTTTGTCTGTCTCTTCTTATTGCACATCTTTCCCTCTATTCTGCAGAGCTTCTTATGAACTGTAACCCCTCCCGGCCATCTCTCTCTCACACACACACCCCTTGCATAAAGAGAAGGGAGCAAGATTGAGGCAGGGGAGGAAACCACAGCTAGACACAGAAATCAGATGCTTGCCTACTTCTACCAGACTACCTAGAAGTAGTAAAGAGGGACAGGTGCTGTTAAGTAGTTATCTTATGTTTCTATCATTTCCTCTACTCTCCTTGACCATTCCTACGCCCCTACTCCATAGCAGACCAAGGAGCACAAAGTGGAGTGTTAAAGGAGGAGAGAGAAATATTTCAGATTTGAAGGCTAAGAGCAAGTGCCCCTAGTCAAAGCTACTAAAACTACTTTTCCTTTCAATAGTTATGCTTGGTAGGCCTATATAGGAATGTGCACGGAACCAGTTCCATGCACTCCCGGGAGGGCGGGGTGGTTCGCTTTAAGGGGCAAAAAGGCGTGGCCTACCTGCCAACCCCCATCATGCTGCTCCTCCCACACCAGCGCTTTTCCAAAAAGCAGGTGTGCGGGCTGCAGCGTGCCTCCTTGCAGTCAGGATCAGCATGACCATGCAAATGCACAACACATGTGATCCCAGCTGCAAGAAGGCATGCTGCAGCCCCGCACACCCATTTTTTGGAAGAGCGCCAGTGTGGGGGGAGTGGGGGGGCAGGGACTGGCAGGTAGGCAGCGCCTTCCCTGCCCCAGTTCAAACACCAGTTGCCAGAAGCAGTTCAGCGCTCATAGAATGGAGTGCCAAACAGTTCTGTGCACATCCCTAGGCCTATCCAATGGTTTGGTTTTAAAGGGCTGCAGCTGTAGCATGTATACTTCACTCTAGCCCCATGTGGAGGCAGCCGTTCCCATCGCCCATCTTTGCACAGAGTGATCCATGCACACCCTTAAAATGAACTGCAGGAAGCCCTAGAGCATCTTGGAAGGTGCAAGGAATTTTGGGAAAGAAACATTGGTCTTACCTATGAAGGGTTCTTTTTTGCAGAGTCCAGTACTTTAAAAGTCTCGTTGTATAGCTTCTACGGTTACCTGGCTCCACAGTCCGGAACTGGGGTTTTCTGGCACCTCTTACCTAAACACCAGATATTGGACAACAGCTTTGGACTTTACTTCTTGTCTCCTGAGGCATGATTTGGAATACAACCCAGGATTAAGGATGCACTCAGAGAACTACAGAAAAATTTAGTCCTCCCCAGCACTTTCTCCATAGAGCTCTGGCTACACAGGTCAAATCAAAACCAAAATAAAAAAAATTAATTGTTTCACTCTGAATTGTTTAATTATTTTTATTCTGTGAAAGTGTTTTGTTTGTTTTTGTTTTTATATTGTAATTTGGATTATGTACACCACCTAGAGATGTATATATAAGGCAGTATATAAATATGATAAATAAATAATGAAGTTTTCCTGAGTTGGCTACTTGAAGAGCTCTGGGAAAATATGGTGGGTCATGTTTGTTTTTTACAACAAATATTGACTAGTTAAAACCTTTTAGGGTTCAAAAACAAGATGTTGATGCGAAAATAACCCAAATATTAAAAAAAACTGCATGAGGAGTGTTTTTTTTAAGCTTTTTAAAAAAACATCGAGTTACATCATAACTTGATGTAAAGTTTTCTAGAAGACTCATATCTCTGGCTTAATCCAGAGAGAACAGAAAGAAGTGCTTCAAGTCAAAAGGACAGTGAATGGGACTCAGCCAGCTTTGAATTGGGTAGTGCTCCCCTTGACAACACAAGTCTTGGAGAAAGTAGATCTGGCTATGGTCAATGCATGCTATGTGTGCCTGCCTTTGAAAAGTATTTGGAAACGTCAATGGACCAAAATGCTCTCACCAGTTTGTTAACCAAAGCCAGTTTCATGGAGCACGTTATCCCACTTTCACAGGCTGCCAATTAGTTTCCATGTACAATTCAAAGTGCTGGCTACCATCTCTGAAGCCCTAAACAAGGCCTTGACAGATTTTCTTTGAATCTAGGATCTAGCCCAAGAATTTAAGAGCCTGTCAACAGACATTTGTTAACATTGGGGCAGGGGAGTAAGTGGGCTTCTCTTTAACTCCTCTACAAGTAACATACTTGGAACAGAAACAGGGGGCCTTGGACAAATAACTCTGCCTCTGAATACCCTAGTTTAGGTGCCATGGTTCCCTGACATCTGGGATTTGTCAAGCCCTACCCTAAACAGCTTGAGAAAGCCTCTGCCTCTTCCCAGATGACCCTGTCTGGTCTCTGGTCAGCTTAGGACAGTTTTGCAGGTCCTACCATTGACTGAGCTTCAGTTGGTGAGGACAAGAGAAAAAGAGCAGGAGTCAAGGCAGAACAAGAGGCATCTTTTTAAAGTGGAGATTTGCATTATTTAGCAGGGAGAGAGCAACTAGCCCTAAACCCCCAGCACAGCATCACTCCAGTGGCAGTTGCTGGTGTCTTATTTATTTATTAAGATTGCGAGCAGTGTTCCCCTTTAAGGGGATTCCCAGATGTAGTTGACTACAACTCCCAAAATCCCCAGCCAAAGATCATTGCAGCTGTGGAAACTGGGAGTTGTAGTCAACAACATCTGGAGTTCCCTGTTACAGGGAACACTGACTGTGAAGACCTTTGGGGAGCCATTTTCTTTCTTTATATCTACATAAACTACTTTGGGGACTTTTGTTGAAAAGCAGTATATAAATATTTGTCTTATTCATAACCCCTTGCCTCAAAAAGTTCCTCCTGCTCTCTCTGTTTTTCTTTCTTTTTTTTACCCCTACCACCATTTAAAGACATTTCTGCTTAGGAAAGCATTTGGCGTGCCTTTTGCCTGAATGTTTTGTTCAATCTTTGTATTTACTGGCCCTGCTGCTATTCTGCTCAAATGTAAACTGAATTATATATTGTATTTTCAAAAATATTTTAAGCTGCCTTTACCGTGTGTATGATGGAAGTGCTTCTCAAGACTTTTCCTTTTTACTTGCATGCATGTTTAACCAAGCAAAACTCATTCAATTACTCTACTAAAGTTTAGTTAGGCAACAGCACAGATACAATTACCTATATCCACGCACGTTTTAATATATTATACTTCACATAACTATTTTCAGTTTTCAAAAAGCTTTACATGGAAAGAGGAAAAGGGAAGATGGTTCCCTGTCCTTTAGGGGTCACAATCTAAGAAATACAGACAAACAAGCAGCAGCCACTAGGAGGGATGTGATGCTAGGATGAATAGGAACAGTTACAACCCCCCTGCTAAAAACAAGAGTTATCACTTTTAAAAGCACCTCTTCATCCAGTTACCAGGGCGGGGTTAATACAGAGTACATTCTCACTCTGATGTTCCATTTTAACAAGCAAACACAAAACAGTGACATTATTGCCAAAATGTTTGCCAACTGAAAAAAGCTGTTCTATAACTCAATCCAGGTGTAACAGCCTCTTTTGCAGAGAGGCTAAGCTAACTGAAAATTCAAGTGAAGCAGGAGCCTCTAGACTCTGCCATCTTCAGAAACCAACATCAGGGCTACAAAACTTCCAAGCCAAGAATGTGTGAAAACTTACTATGGTTTTCTGTACAGAAACAAAGATATAAATTCAAATCTCTTACTTCGTTTTCCCCCAAACTCTATACCACAGTTCAACAAGGCTAAGATAGAAGCATATTCAAAGCCCCACCCCCATTTCATTTAATACGCATTCTCTCTAGCAAAGGTAGATCAGGGTAAAAGACTGGATATTTATGTCAAAGGGGGAGGGAACAAAGGCTCAAGAAATTAAGTCAGGGGTCATGTCCTGAGAGACCCAATAAAGGTAAAGTGTGCCATCAAGTCAGTGTCAACTCCTGACAACCACAGAGCCCTGTGGTTTTATTTGGTAGAATACAGGAGAGGTTTACCATTGCCTCCTCCCGCGCAAGCTGAGATGATGCCTTTCAGCATCGTCCTATATGGCTGCTGCCCGATATAGATGTTTCCCCATCGTCTGAGAAACATACCAGCAGGGATTCGAACCAGCAACCTCTGGCTTGCTAGTCAAGTCATTTCTCAGTGTGCCATTAGGTGGCTTAGAGAGACCCAATACTTCATACTAAAGAGAATTTGAGAACAAAGTTATCACTAAACTATGAACCCTCAACAGAGTTTTGTGCACAGTATAGGTCACAGAGTGATTCTTACATTGCCCCCAGTAGGTGAATAAGGACAAACTGTCTACAGACTTTTTTCATATAATGCCAGAAATGAAACACACACCCGATTTTTAAAAGCAAAGACTTGTGAATTTTGAAACTCTGAAGTTCTGCCATATGCATGTTCTTTCCTTGCAGATACTGCAGTTCCCTCCTATATTCAGACTCATTAAAATGTACACCATTTTTTTAATAAAGTAACTTGAGAAGCAAGCCTTCTGAGGGTAAGCAGAGGTCCTTCCAAACACTTCAGTAGATAATGTACTGCCAACTGCAGACAGAAAAGGAACAGGAAGGGCAGTTACTCAGCTTATTTGAAAGAACTACATTATTTACAGACACCCTCAGCGTAAATGGTTCTGATGCCACATCTGGGCAAGTAGCTTTCTGCACTGCACCTGCCCTCTGCTTGTGGAATAGCATGAATAGCTCTATGGGGAGAGGGGTGGTGGCAATTTAAGGGTCCCATCCCCAAGCAAAAGGCTGGACTGTAGGACCTCTGCTCTGGTCCCTTCCAGCTCAATCGTGAATATTCACAGAAGTAAAGAGGAAGATGCATTACTCAAGACACACTAGAGGAAGGTGTTTAGCTATTATTGTTAGGAAGAGCCATTACCAACGTGAGAGGTCACTAGACAGAATATTCCCAATGACCCAATTTAAGAGCAAAATATTTTTAGCCTTGACTGCGAATCAGTACAGTGATCAACCTGAAGCTCTCCCCACATTGTGATGAATAAAAAGATGAAACAGTACTCATGCTTCCCAGGCTGACAGAAGTAAGGAAAAATGGCTAGCTTCCAAAGAACAGGGAGATTATACATTATTAGTAGTAGTATTACATTTATATCCTGATCTTCCTCCAAGGAGCCCAGAGCGGTGTACTACATACTTAAGTTTCTCCTCACAACAACCCTATGAAGTAGATTAGGCTGAGAGAGAAGTGACTGGCCCAGAGTCACCCAGCAAGTCTCATGGCTGAATGGAGATTTGAACTCGGGTCTTTTTTTCAGGTGTGCAATAGACACACAGTCCCACATCTCCAAACAGTTCTACAGTTTCATAAACAGCAACAAGCAAAAGCCTAAATTTGCATTCTGAAAGTGTGTGAAGTCTTGTTAGAAAGAAGCATTGGACCTACTGTGAAGGGTTATTTCTCCTCTGAAGTAGGAGGTCACAGCTCACAAAGGGTTAACTTCCACTCCTTGCTCCCGACAGACAGGAAATCTCAGGTGTTTCTCAAGTAGCTGAAGTCCGTCCCCCTTCTCCCAGCATGCTCAGGTGTGATTCCCCAGTTCTGACTGTCGCATTTCATGATTTGGCTGCAGAACTCCACAGTTTTGATGATTCGGCTGCGGAACTCCAGTGTTGTGGAACTAAAGGTTAGCACGCAAAGGGAGTAGGATAGAGGACGGAAGCCCTGAGATATTAATCAAGGTAGAAACGGAGGTTGTTCCAAGATTAGCATCGGAACTATTAGTCCCGAAGGTTGGTGCAGAGAGGCATGGCCTGACACCACACTAGTCCCTGATCCATGGGTGGACCGCATGACCGCCTACTTCAGAGAAGAAAGAACCCTTCACGGTAGGGCCAATGTTTCTTTCTCCCTTGAAGTAGGAGGTCATGGCTCACAAAGGGACTTACCAGAGCAGTTATAAGTTACCATGGGGGGGAAGTGGATCAGTTCTGTACCACTTGCTGGAGCACCCATCCCCCAATTTTGTAGTGCTTTAGAAAGGGAGAAATGGCAGGCCATGTGGATGCCCGGCATATTTCCCCCAGCGGTGCCTGTGCTGTGAAAGCCACTGAGGTGGCTGCCCTGTGGTAGAGTGCGCTATGATGCCCCATGGAAGCTGGGTTGACGGGGCTTGGTAGGCTGTGGTGATGCGTGCCCTCGGCCAACGAGCTAAGGTCACCTTAGGCGCCTTAGAGCCCTGTGAAGTCGCGTGGAAGGACACGCGGAGGACCTCGGACCGCCTTAGGTCCTTTGTATGTAGGTACGTCAGGCCCTGCAACCCTCCAGGGAATGCCAACTGTGTACAAGCATACAAGGGAATGTATGGGCTTGGAAGACTGAGTTTGTTAATATATTTAATTCTTTATTTTGACCAAGGTAGGGTCAAGGGACCCTACGTCTTAAGGACCACCACGTCTGGCTGGAAGACGCAGAGCTCCCTTCGAACCGAGAGCACCCCCCGATTCCGACACTCTGTGTGCCAGAGTGATCATCACTAGGAGAGGACCTTGTCAGATAGCTACTTTAGCGGGATAGACTAAATCGGTTCAAAAGGGGCCCATGTGAGGGCATTCAGGACCTTATTGAAGTTCCATGAAGAAAGGCAATGAATCAGTGGAAGAGCGATATTGGTAGCTCCTCAAAAAAACAAGAGAGGTAGAGTTGAATACTCCCTGCTCTCCTCAGGCTCCGGACCGAAGCTAAGACCGAGGTCTGTTGTTTCAGAGTAATGGGTCTCAGGCCCTGGTCCAGGCCTGCCTGTAGGAAGGGAATGCCGGATCTTGGGGGACTTTGGCCAAGCATCTCTCAATTTTTTTATGCCTAGCCCATCTAAGGCAGCCTTTCTGAGGAAGACGGCCGAAGTCATCTGGTAATTCCTATTGGTGCTTTGGCGCCTAGTGGCCCAGATTGTGTCTTGCACCGTTCTGGAATAACCATCTCTTCGCTAACAGCGTGCGGTTAACTCCAGGAATGTAGTGGAGCCATGCCCAGTCTAGCTGAAGCAACAGCCCTTGGGTAAGAAGGTCTGGCCGTTGCAGTAGAGGCACTGAGGCCGCGACAGAGAGGGGTACCAGTCCGGCAAACCATGGTTGCCTTAGAGTGGGGCCCCTAGATTACCTGTGCCCTTCTCTGTCAGAGTTGTGCCATCAGCCTTGGACGACGACCTACCGAGGTGAGGTCATCCAGGAGACCCTGCAGCTAAGGAGAGTCGAGTGCGTCCATGCCCTCGTGAAGAAGTGGAGAAGCTTGTTTATTAATTTTATTATCATCATCATCATCACTACTATCATTATCATTATTAACATTTTATCTCCCACTTATTATTATTATTATCATTATTACATTTATATCACGCTCTTCCTCCAAGGAGCCCAGAGTGGTGTACTACATACTTGAGTTTCTCCTCCCAACAACCCTGTGAAGTAGGTTAGGCTGAGAGAGAGTGACTGGCCCAGAGTCACCCAGCTCGTTTCATGGCTGAATGGGGATTTGAATTCCGGTCTCCCCGGTCCCAGTCCAGCACACCAAGCACTACACCATGCGCTCTTCAAGGAGCCCAGAGCGGTGCACTACATACCAAAGTTTCTCCTCACAGCCAACCTGTGAAGTAGGTTAGGCTGAGAGAGTGACTGGCCCAGAGTTGTCCAGCAAGTATCATGGCTGAATGGGGATTCGAACTCGGGTCTCCCCGGTCCTAGCCCTAGTCCAGCACTCTAACCACTACACCCGCTGTTTGCGGGACACAAAAGATCGCAAACAGGGTCGCAACGGATCGACCTGGGGATCCTCAGGCATTGCTGTATGTGAACACACACCTCGGGATGGAGAGCCCACTCCGACTGGTCCACTGTCTGGCAGCTGAGCCAGTCTGCCTGGACATTGGATGCGCTGCCCCGATCAAAGCTAGGTGACCTTCTGCCCACTGGAAAAAAGGGGCATTGGTCGCCTTCATCAGGATCGATTTGGTCCGCCCTTGGATACGCATTGGCCCTGGCTATCATGTAGTTGGTTCTCACCAATACATGCCGCCCCTGTAAGCGGACTGAGAAATGGGCTAGAGCCAACCTGATGACTCTTTGTTCTAGCCATGATGTTGTGTAGGGCCTCCTGAGGGAACCAGAGGTCCTGCACTGAAGCTCCTCGCAATGTACCCCCCCCAGCCGGTCAGGCTGGCGTAGGTCATGTCAGTGACCCTGTTAGGTTCCCTCAGGAAGTTTCCTCTTGTCACCACTGGGGAGGGCCCCCAGAGGTGGAACTGCTGCACTTGCAGCAGCAGAAGGCCCTCCCAAACAAGCAGTTGTGATAATGTCTGGAATAGCAGCGGTGCTCACTGCCAGGCGTGCATGCCCCCTTGCTCCTGGCAGAAGACCACAGAAGCTGAGCCAGTGTCAAGACCTCCACCTGCGACCAAGGGTGGTCGGATCTGGCTGCAGATCTTTTTCCTCCTGTCTGTGGGGAGGGATATGGTTGCTGCTCTGGTGATGAACCAGGCCCCCAGGTGCAGTAATGCATTGGATGGCTGGAGCTGGTTCTTGGTCCCGTCCACCAGACAACTGTGTGACTGAAGAATATCATCCAAGTAAACATGGGCCCAGTGTCCCATGCTATAGCTAGGGAGTGCATAGTGCTGTCACCCCCACATGCCCAGTCTAGGCAGGTTAAGAATGACGTACAGAGCTGAATCAGGCATAAGGCCACAGAACTGGCCAACTGGTTAGATGGAGTTTGAGGATGGGGCTAGTGCCAGCGGTCTATACACAGTGGCCCAGGCTGCAGGTTTTAACCTAAGAGAAGATTGCACTGGCAATCCTCTGGGGACCTAGGAGCCGTGTGGATGTCCATGGCAGAACACAAGAAAGGGCCACCACTGCCCACTCCCGCACAGCACGAGACGACGCCCTCAGCACCGCCCTGCATCCCTGCCGCCCAACACAGCACCGGCGGGGATTCAAATAGGCAACCCTCTGTTTGCCAGTCAAGCGTTTACCTGCTGCGCCACCTAAGGCGGCTGCCTTAGATGTACCTCCCTCTTAGTGGCCACTCTTATGTAGACAGTGACTGGGCCACAGAAGGGGCCACAGAAGCGACCACCCGAGGGAGGGGACAAGCCCCATTGGCTGGAAAAAGCAGGAATGGCTTCAACCCTCCTGGCTTCCCAGAAGGGGGGTGGTGCAGATACCCCGCGTGAAGGCCTAGAAGGGAAAAATAAATATGATTAAAAACCATATGTAAAGGGAGGGACCACATCATAGATTGTGGGCTTAGCCTTAGAGAACTGCATCCTCCTGAGTGGGGGCGCCACAGGCCCGCCATCCACCACCGCACAGCTGAGCTGTGGGGTGGTGAGGAAAATGGCCTCACCCCAACTGCCGCTGTGGTCTCCGAGATCAGGGGGGCCGTGGTGGTGTTAGGCTGAGACGTAGCAATAGCCTGTGAGTTTCCACCGGCAATTTCGGCGTCAAGGGACCCCCAAGGTCGGAGGAGTCCTGGGAAGGAACCAGCTAGACCTCCCCTTTCTTTGTGGTCCAGAGTGGGTGGACTCAGGGGCCAGAGAGAGTCGAGCCCCACTCCCCACTGCTGACTCACCAGCCACGTGCAGCCTCAGGCTTCCCCGCTGTTGCAGCGAATCACTGCAATCGACTTGTATCTAAATTATCTCGCTTAGTCATAGAGGGACTAAGCAGGAGGGCAGGCGTCTAGGAGATGGGAGGGGGGACCACCAAATAAATACAACGCTCTTCTCCGACAGAGGTTGCAGCATGGGAACAGGAAGCTCAGCAGTAGAGGGCTCCATTATGGGAGCTGAAATCACGATCATCTCCACAGTGTGGCTGGTGGAGGGATCAGAGGCTGATGGAATAAATAGCTCCATTGCGGGAGCTGAAATCACAATCACCTCCACCGGGTGGCTGGTGGAGGGCTCAGAGGCTACTGGAGTAGATTGATCTCCGCACGCACCACTCACCTGTTGAGGATCCAGACTTACTGCCTCATGCTGTTGTCCCTGTCTGGTAGCCTCTGTGGCCCATCTGGCACATGGGTCCACGTTGTAGGCGCAGCCTGGTTGCCCGCTCACTGACCGCTGAGCACGGAAGCGCATCAAGATGCTCATTGAGCAGATGCCTCTGGTCCTCGCGGGATATGTTATGTGCCAGGTCACTTGTGGCGTGGGTGAGGGGCCAGAGACTTCGCCCAAACGCCAGCTCCCCATGCTTGGGGAGGGGGTTGCCAACCCCAGGTCGAGGCCAACCAAGGTTCTCCAACCAGGATCTGTCATGCGCCAAGGTCACTTGTGGCATGGGTGAGAGGCTGGAGGCTTCGCCCAAATGCTAGCTCCCCATGTTTGGGGAGGGGGCTGCCAACCCCAGATCGATGCCAACTGGGTTCTCCTCACAGCATCTGTTATGCACCAAGTCACCTGTGGCATGGGTGAGGGGCCAGAGGCTTCTCCCAAACGCCAGCTCCCCTTGTTTGGGGAGAGAGTTGCCAACCCCAGGTCGAGGTCATTCAGGTCCTCCCATGTTGGCGTCATGCCCAAAGTCCACCTTGCTGGCAGAAATTCATGTCTGCATCACCCCAGCTGGGCAGCTCCCCCGCGTTTCAGAGGCCAGGCCAACTAAGGTGGCCAGAAGCAGGGATAAATAGGAAGTAACCTTATATTGAACCAAATAATTCTCCAGAATTTACTGGGGGATGCTGTCAGTGGCTGAGCCTGGGACCTTCTGCATGTTGCAGTCCTCCCACTGGCAGTAGTCTAGCTCTCCTTTAGAGGACGGAAGAGAGTTGGCTAAGGCAAACCAGGGCAAACTCTGCTAGGCAAAGGGGAGATTCACCTTTGCTATCAAGAGACAGCCTCCTCTCCCCAGCTATTTAGCTGAGGTACTTCCTCCTCATTAAAGTGCTAGCCATGCTTAGAATTCATCTGGTAAATCCTATTGGTTGCTTCCTGAGAATTAGCATAGTAAGCTAAGCAACGAAGATAATTGCAGTACTTCCTCCTCTTTAATAGGAGGGGGATTGCTAGATGCTTAGCACTGAGTCATGGTCAAAGGTTAACCTGAGACCTAGAGGATTAGCATAGCCACAGGGGTTGAGGCAGGGATCAAGATAAGGGGCCCCTCCAGGGGCTGCTGCCTGTTGGAAAGGACAGGGAGAAAACCAGCCCTCTTTCCCCTGAGTGTAACTTGGGAGTTGGGGGGGACCCCTTCATTAAGTGGCTGCTGCAGCAGAATAGCACAATTTTAGGACAATTTTAGGCTTGAGCCAATTAGTCCAGGAGGGAGGTAAGGCTGTAGTTGCAGTAGCAGGCAGGAGGAGACCTCACCTCACAGTGATGCTCAGAGGAGTTCTAAGGAGCAATCGAGACTCTCAGTTTGAGGACTAAAAAAGGCAGTTAGGGTCCCTTGTTCCCCTCCCCCCAGCCTTTCTTGGGGGGGGTTCTTTTCTTTGAGAGGCAGGGAAATTGCGGCGGCACTGTTTAAGGGCCTTCTTTTGACCACCCCCGCCCCAATGCTTTCTGTGGGAACCTGCTAAGGTGTCCCCAGGTTGCTAGCTGCCCATGCCCAGTTGTAGAAAGGGGAAAGGCTCACCGGTAGAAGGATGAATGCAGATTAGAATTTGGGCAGGAGCCTAGGTGTATGTCTGATGAGGAGCGAAGACAGGAAGGAACTGAGGAATCACACCTGAGCATGCTGGGAGAAGGGGGACGGACTTCAGCTACTTGAAAAACACCTGAGATTTCCTGTCTATCGGGAGCAAGGAGTGGAAGTTAACCCTTTGTGAGCCGTGACCTCCTACTTCGAGGGAGAAATATTTATATCCCACTGCTCCAGTGCAATCTCAGGGAGACTCACAAAGTTAGTAAAACAGATAAAAGTTTTTTTTAAAACATAAAACCAAATTTAAAAGTTGAAAGTTAAAAACCCATCCAATACACGCTGCAGATAAAACATTAAAAGGCCTCTCTAAAAAGATGATCTTTAGCTGTCTTTTTTTAAAAAATACCTGAGAGATAGAGCCTGGCAAGCTGTTCCAAGGGGGCATTCCAAAGCAAAGGGACCACAAACAAAACAGCCCTGTCTCTAGGCCCCAGTAACCAATGTTGTGTTTAGTCAAGACTGGTTTAAACTTCTAGCCACATAAACCCTTGTTTAAATAAGACTCACACAGCAAAAGCCTCCATGCATTACAACAAAGTAATGAAACAACTCTAAATGATACTCAAGGCCCAGAAACAATGGCTACAAGATGTGCAAAGATTGTTTACATTTCTCCATTTATGATAATCTCTAATGCAGACTCCTGGAATACACAGTAACTACACAATATTTAGGAATACTTCCTATTAGGTGCACAATGCTTTTGATCTAGCTTTGTGGAAAACAGAATCACTTAAACCACTTCCAGTCATCCCATGTTGACGCTCTGCTCCAGCTAGAACTTCTAACACCAAACATCAGTAGGAATAGCCAGCATGATCAAACTGTCATGTTGTTCATATTATGAACCATGTGCAAATCAACACCAAGCCGATTACTAAATTTGTGCGAAGGCTTTGCACAGGAATCTATACGCAATAACAGGACCTAGTTTGAAAATATCTGAAGCAATACTGAGTTTTATCAACAAACATGATTGTGGTGGACAAGTTTGGAGATGTGACAACACCACAGTATGATCAGCAGAATTTAAACTTGGCTCTTCCAGTCCTTAATAAAGCACTCAGACACTAATGTATAGAATCTGAGCAGAGGCTACCTGCTTTGACCTGATCTTGCTTCAATTACCATGCTGCCACCGCCTTCTTATACCCCTGAATTTCAATAATGAAGATCAGTGTTTCTCAATTTTTCATCCTGTGGCGCACTTACATTTAAAAAAAATTAAGGCAGACTGCCCCTACCCCAACAGACACACTTCCCCCGCTTTTTTTTTTTTTTGCAACAGCAACACCAGTGCACAAACTTTTATTTATTTATATTTCCTTCTTCCCCCAGCCTCATGTCCCTCCTGTACACACTGCGTGCATCAACCCAGTGCATTATAGAGCAAGTCAGCTTCAAAAGCAGGGAGCTTAAATGCCCCACCTTTGGAGGTGACTAAGAGCACACCACACTGTCCAGTGTTCCATGACACCTGTAAATGACCGTGTGTGTCAATTTTTAAATGGCATCGGGAAGAAATAATGCAGGTAGGAGAAAATTACAATCTCTTCAGAATTTGAAGCTCCCATGTATGCAACACTTCACGCACTAGTCTGCATCACTGAAGACAAGAGGTTCCTATCCCTGCAAACTTTAGTAGCCATTTGGGGGGAGAAGAGATAGGAGAAGGGAAACAGACTAGGTGTTGCTAGCAACACAGGAGTGACTTTGTGGCATTCCAGTTAGTGCTGGTGCTCAGGAGGTTTTCTGAGTAGGTTGTCACGACTGGTGGACTGTGCAACACCATTCAGCTGCTATGGCCCCTGTGGGTGTATCACAGTTCCTGCATTCAGAGTTTTCAATTTTGTGCTAATTTTGTTGGTGTGGTACTGCTGGCCAAGCATAGAATGATGAATAGTTTGCACTGGTACAAGCAGAAGCACAGCAGCCACTTTAGCTGGACTACAGAATCTGCCTGCCAAATTTTAAATCCCTTTGAAGTACATGGGCTCTGCATCAAAGTATTCTGCCTGAGGAACAAGTCAATCCAAAGGATTAGTCTCTCAAGTGTCCCTTTAATATACTATACCTTCTGTAAAAATTGATTATTTGAAGAGGACCTGGTTCTGGTAATGGCTGTCAACTACTAGGGAAATTTGTGAAAAGCATTTTGTCACCTAAATATCTAATCATCCCCAAAGGACGAGAGTAATTTCGGGGCAGTAAGGTACTGTCATTACTTAAAAGAAGAAACAGCCCAACACACCAACAGCCATACCAGGAAAGACAGTCTAACTATAAACTATTGGCTGCTAGCCCAGTGACTTTTAAGCCAAGCTTTCCTGCAAGAAAAAGGGATTTCAAAATGTGTGATCATAATAAAATTGTACTGCATAAACACTTTATGCCATATGCAATCATCTTCACAATTAATTGAGTGCTCTGTTCTCATGGGACATTCATATACAGAGATGTATATGTTGGGCGGTATAGGGGGAAAAATTATTCTTTAATCCAGAACTGCAGGTCTGCATTTTCATCCATGATGTGGGGCAAAAAAGTTTTCAGTGGAGAATTACACTGCTAAAAATGAATTGTTTCATTAAATCAGTAGGATAATATGGTTATTAAAACTCCCCTAAATTGTATTTAACTTTCACAAGAATATCACTAGGAAGTAAGTGAATATAAAAATTTGGAAGTAGTAAAATTAAGTTTAACAATTTCTTCAGTGCTTTCATTTTTGTTAAACAATGCAAGTAAGTTCGTTATTGAGTTGTCCTGTCTTAAAATATTTAAGAGTATCCCAATAAAAATTTCCAAGTAAAGCTATAAATTTGTTTCAATGGTATTTAAACCATATGAAATGCACTTTACTTGTTTTTTCCTTCTGATCAACTATTCAGTCAATACTTTTGAAAATTTGAGATATTATATAGCATGTAAAGATAGCATTCTTTTAGTTTTGTTTACAAATTCTGTATCTGGCCCCACTATATTTAATCTAATCATCCCCAAAGAAAATATGAGAATATTTCCCAATTCAAAGTTTTCCTGGAATACCCACACCACTGATGTATCTATGCTGAAATAAAAATGTTTTTTTATTTCAGCATTTTTATTACTTTTACTCTGTACTCCCCACCCACCCCCCAAAAATCAAAATGACATGCTAAGTTCATTAGAATTATCTTGAGATTCACTTTATATTCTTCATATATGAAATACACTGCTAATTAAGAGGCAGACCAACCTGCCTCAGAAATGAAACCCAAGAAGTGGTAGAGTGTAAATATACAGGAAGTCTGAGGAACAGACAACTCTGCAACAGGATGCTCTTTCCAATCACATAGATCATTTTTGCAGCTTGTCATTTTGATTTGTCTGGTTTAACTGACAGAAACTTGTTTTTTATTCACAACAATATCAGTGACATACCTATACAAGAAATCCTTCCTCACAACATGAACCAACACATCACTTATATTCACACACACAAAAAAGGTTAACAAAACATTTGGAGCAATAGAGTTAAAACGCTTTAGACTACCCTAAGAGCAGATTAACATGCAAAGCAATCATGGCTGCAAACAAGATCCTATTTCTGGGAAGCGTGCACTGTTCTTCCAGCACAATTCATCCCCCACCCCAAGTTTTCATTCATATATGGAATTATCCCTGTATAGACACAGGTCAGAATGTTAAGTGTAAAGAAGTTAGTGAAGAACAGAGGCAACTCAGAAGGTTGAGCATATTTTCCTTTAAAACATTCATCTCCACCTAGCAGCTCTCATACTTTTCAAGTTACTTCCTGCACTTGAAGGAAATTAAGTAGCAAATGAAAAAAAGAAAATCAGCTAAATGGGTCATTTTACTATACCCATAATTCAGCAACTGTCACAACAAGATGCACTGTTATGATACATTAACACCTCCAAACCACAAACCATTCAAGTATTTCTAATCCTCCAAGGATGTGATTATCTCATTCAAAACCTTGTTACCTGCAGTTCTTCATTTTCAGGCACTGGTACTAGCATAAGATGACTTATTCCATCTACTTTTTTAGAATGCCGAACAGATGCTCAAGCTGTTCTGTGATTATTTCCTACTAATGATCCAATTCTGGGGGAAAATAGCATAATGCTATTTGTGGCACTGCTGAATGATTAAGCATCTTGTAAAGGGGTCTGAGAAAAGACATTTCAGAAAGACATTTTTAATAAATCTTAATAAATCTCAAGTTCCCCCAAAGCAGACTACTGTAAATTGTTTTTGGCTCCATCCCAACCCTCACCCTTGATATACACAATACAACACATGCCATAGACTAATGTCTCCCTGCATTTGAAAATGTGGTTTGCTACAATCTAATTAAGACAGGATTAGACATCTTACTGGTACTACTCCATGAAACAAGTCCAATAGCATAGTAAGTTTTAGGAATGCTGATGGGTAGTATTTTTATAACATAATTAATACTATCCATTTATGCAGACATAGTATACGAAATCTCAAATACTTCCACAACCCATTATTTGGGGGGGGGGTATTAGAGATCATAATACACTCAAAGCAATACAAAACCCTAAATCTAACATTTCACGCTCTGGAGTAAGAGAGAAAGAAGAGGAAAACCTGCTCATCATCATAATACAATACAAAACCTCCATTGAACTAAAGGAAGATACATTTGTTCATGGAAAGCAAAAGTTTACACACATTTTTAGTGGGTGTCTGTGTACATATACACAAAGCTCAAGTGTCCTGCATTTATCCACTTTCAGTATTTTTTTTTTAATGACAAAACAGAAAAAATGAGCAGACTACTCATACAGCGTACAAGGAAGAAGCTAACACCACAAAATGAATCTATCTCACTTAATTAAATTAAAGATTTGACATTAAGCAAGGTTTCCACAAATGACAACCTGAGCAGGATAGATGAGATCCCTGCTTTCTTGGTGCAGTTGTATGGTGAAAACCACTCCCTGAGGGGGTAGTTATATTACTTTATAGCAGCCCAAACAAAGGCTTGTGGCACCTAAAGGCTAACAAATTTATTCTAGCATAAACTTTTGTGAACTGTAATTCACTTTGTCAGAACATGAATAATAAATCCTCACTAAGCAACACATAGATATTAAGGGAATATCCACTTGACACAAGGGTGTCAAATGGCAGGAAATGCAAGGGGCTTAGTCTTAAGTGACTAGCTTAAAAGTACACAAGATAAATTCACAAAAGCAGAAATAGGCAATAACCTCCTAATAACCCTAAGTTAACTATGTAATGCCATAAAAAGCCCTTTGTCTCAATTAAGACCTAGGGAGGTGGCATAAAGCCTCAAGTTCTAATTCAACTGATTTTTCTGAAGAAGAATTGTCACTTTTAGGTCCTGAAAGATTACAACATTTTCCCAGTATTTTCTGAATGTAGCTATTTCTGATGTGTCATACTTAGGGACATCCTACTACAGGACAGACCCATAAGCAAAAAATAAACCACCACTAGCCGTCACCGACAGTTCTCAACTAAAACTGTTCCAACATATACAGCCTGTCCTAAACAATGACACTTCTCTGTCACAGGCCTTAAGTGGTAAGCCTGTACAGACCCCTAATCTTAAAAAGCTACTCATTAAACTATATAACTGAGACCAGACCCTGCCACAAACCCAGATGACAACTCTGTTCCATATCTACTTAGGCAATACCATTACAGGACACAATAATGTCACCTATATAATCAGAAGCGTGCTCATTCCCAACATGGTATGCCATTATCATATTTACTCAAATAAAAGGCTACTCTAAAACATAAGATGGTGCCTTAAAAGCTAGAGATTAAATACCATTTATACCTGTATTTACACAAAAGAAAGAGGACTCTGAATCTAAGATGACACCCACCCACCCTCATATTTAACAGGCAAGAACTAGGAGAAACCTCAACTAAGATTTGGGTAAATACGGTATCTGCCAACAGTGTTCTTTTGCTATTTATACAGAACAGACCAGTCTTATTTTGTATACTTTTGATTAAACTTATTTTTAAAATTACACTCTTAAAGCGAGTCTCTAGATTAGGCCCCTTGTACTTCTAGCCATCTGATACCCCAGCTAGCTGCCTACTGAGGATTACACATCATGCATCTGATGAAGTAGACTATAGTCCACAAAAGATTTTGCTACAACATGTTAGTTTTCAAGGTACCTCTGTCATTTTTCCAAGGAAACCACTCTCTGCTGTTAGCAACTTAACATGGATTTTTCCACCTGAAACTACTGAGATAAACAGCTTTGCCATAACTCAGGCCTTTCAAGTATTTCAAGCAGAGTTACATTTTCACAGCAATTGCTAAAATAATCCATTCCCTAGTAACCAGATTTTGACAGATTCTTCTTGCTGCCAAACACACTCATGTTAAGAAAGCCACACCACAGGCTACAAAGCTTTGCCTAGAACAGAAGGCTCAAGTCAGAGCAGTTTTTTCCTACTGGTTTTGTTTTCAGCCCACTGATCCTACATCCTCTCTGATATGTCCAAAAATGGCTAATGCTTACTGGAATGTACTCAACAGCATTATTTCACAGAAGGGCTGCGTTTTCAATGCAGCAGACTGTGCTCCACAGTCCGTTTTCATGCTTTGGGTATTTGATCGAACAACTTCACTTGCTTGCTGTACATTTTATGCACGTTCGGCTATCAAGATTAGACACATTTGCAGGACTCGTTGGGGCTCAGTGAACAAGGGCTTAAGCTGCCTTACGTTCATCATCAGCTTCTGCAGCACTCAAAGAGGCTCGAAGCTAGAAAAGCAGGGCAAGAGCATAAAACCAAGACAGATTACACAGATAACATTCTCCCTATGGAATTTCCATGGAAGTAGGCATGTCCTTCCATTTCTCAAATGTCCCGTCCCCACCCCATCCTCCAGTGTTCATCCCAACCACTACCGACATGAGCATCTGGGGAAACAGAACAATCATCATCGTGAATAATACACTGCCAGAAAAGCAGGAAGTGGATGGCATGAAGCCTTTAAATAGAAAAGCACCATGAAGACCAATAGAAACCATTTGCAGACTGGGATCTGAGCAGAGAAGCGTAATCTCCTTTTTGCACACTCCTCTGAATGTGACAAACTTAGAAAGATATTGTTTGTATGCATCGCTGCTGTGATCACACTACATGCTTAGGAATCACACTACATGCTTAGGAATGTTGCAAGTTTACATGTTGAGAGAGCTAATGAAACTGGAAGCAGCTCTTCTGTTACCAGACACCAAGGGACTGATTCCTTCCTCATCCTGAAGCAGTGCAGTGCATACCTCAGAGGTCCAATACGCAGCCCTCTACTTTCTAGAGTGCTCTCATGTAACAAGAACAATTATTATGCTCGGCAATCCTGCAGGGTCAGCCAAGGAAGGGACAGAAATCCAGCCCTCAGGTACACTTTAGGCCAGAAGCGCACACAGGCTCCAAAAAACTGCATAAACCTTGGAATAGGGATTAATTAGTCCAAGCACATCATCCCGTACAAGTTGTGCACAACTTCTGGTTAACACAAAGCCCCAGAAACAGCTGGGCCACATAGCCGTCATACAGGAGCAGAGTTGTCACCCTCTCTGTGCCCAAGATTTCAGAAGCGTTCTCCCTCCTTGAGGAGAGGTTTCCTTTCATATGCTCTAACAATTACATCCAAAGGAGAAGATGCAGGACACCAGTGGAGGAAAATGAGCACCAAGCAGAACACCTGTCCACGGTTAGAAAATGTGATGCCTCTCCTAAAGCTCAACACGAGCTAAGAATCCAAAGGAGTGGGTCAACTTTTTGATGTCTCTGTTCGTTAACTTTCAACACAAGGCACACATGCTAGCACCTGCCTGCCCCTCCCTCGCCTCCCCCTGTTTCCTTCCCCTCCAGCATATTCACTAAACCCACCCGGTCCCCCTCATAGCTCCTTGTTTCCTCTTCCAACCCCTAAGCCTTTCCCTCCCAGGGGTCTCCCCTGCCATCAACTCGTCTCTCTCGCTCCTCCTTCCCAGCTGACCTTTGCAATTCCCCACCCCCAACACACACACGCCTGCCAGATGCTTTCCCCAACCAAGTCCCACCCCCTTCCAGAGCCCTCAGGGCTTTCCTTTTCTTTGAAAAAAAGAAGCCCTTTAAGCACCCTTCAGCTTCCCCTATGAAGTCAGCCTCACCATCGCACCAACTCCTACCTCCTGAACTCTTCAGATCAGCCCTTGTAACAAAATGAAGTTACAAGAACAAATGCGTCCTCTGTCTTGCTCCCACTACTTCAAAGAAGCCCACCCACCCACCCACCAAACCCCTTCCCACTCCAGAGATGTTTTGATTCACCAAGAGGCGACCCTTCCTCTTCTCCACCTACCTTAGACTCCCCTGAATCCTAAGCAGCCCCTGCTAACTGGGCACAGAGGCACCTCTTAAAGCGGCGATTCTCGTGTTTTCCGGGGGAGAGCAGAGCAACTGGCCCTAATTTTAACCCCAGCGCAGCGTCCCTCCGCTTCCCAGCCCTCTTGACTGTTACTGCTGTCTACCTTGTGTTTATTTTTCGACTGTAAGCCCTCTGAGGTCAGGGAACTATCATCCCCTTCTTTCTTCTTCTTCTTCTACTACTACCACCATATAAACCGCTTTGCAAACTTTGGGTTGAAAAGCAGCATATAAAAAAATAGTAGAGGTGGGAAGACTAGACCCCACAGACATCGTACTCTCTCTCTCCTCCTCCCCCCCTTTAGGAAGAGCCCCAGCTCTCTCCGTCCAGGTGGGGAGGGGGGCTCCAGAGCAGAGATCCCCCCCACCTGGGCTCCACAACCCCAAAGGTTCAGCCACCAGCAGCAGCCCCCCCCCGCCCCAACTCCAAGGGCCTCCCGCAGAGCAACGTCTCTGGAATTAACATCTCCCCAGAACAGGGATCCCCTTCCCCCGACAGACGCCATAGAGAAGGGTCCTCCTCCTGACTCCCAACAAGCCCCCTCTTTTTAAAGAGACGACGAGCAAACCCCTCTCGAATCAGCGCCCTCTCCCGAAGGTCCCTTCCAGGGGCAAAGGGAAGCCGCCCCCCCCACCCAGACGGGCCCCCGAGACTAGCGCCCCTCACTCACCTCAACCCGGGAGGGGGGTCACTCCTCCCACCCTCTCCTCACAACACGCAGACACACAGGAGCCCCCGCCGGCGCCGAGCCTGACGAGACCACCCCGCACACCACGAGAAGCCCCCCCCCAAAGGACGCCCCCCTTTCCCGCCGCCCCCCCCCCCACGGGTGCCCGCCGGGCCGTTGCTGCTGCTGCTGCTGCTCCCCTCCAGCAGCCCCCCTCCCCAGCCGCCGCCGCCGCCACTCACCCCAGGACCACCAGCTCCCCGTATTTGACGGGCTCCTTGTTGGGCGCGCAGTGCTCCTCCTGGCTGGGAGAAAACATGGGGCCGCCGCAGCCGCCGTTGCTGTCGCCACTATAATCCCATGCGGGGCAACACCAAAACAATGCTGATGAAGCAGCGGGAGCCCGCTCCGCGGCCCCTCTTCCCCGAGCGGTCGGGCGAGTTTTGCCGGAGCGCCTTTTGCTTCCTGCGCCCGCCGGCGCAGACTCTGCTGCTGCTGCGTCTCTCCTCAACGGCCGCCGCGCGAGCTCCCAACGACAACCACCACGGCCAGAGGGGGATCGGGAGAGACCAAGTCGCGCCTCGGGAAGGGGAGGGATGCCAGGGAGGCGTGGAGGCCACGCCCCCCTCGCGTTCTTTTCTCTCTTCCCTCCCGTTGGTACCTGCGATGGTCTGGTCCGTTCTGTTATGTAAACAGAGAGTAAGGGACGCGAGAGGAGCAGGCTCTTAAAGGGACCTCCGCCTTTTTCAAACTGACGTCAGCTTCCTAAGAAACGGGGCGGGGGAAGAGGCGGAGCGGAGGGACGATTTAGCGCCGCCTACTGGAGTCGTGGGAAAGGGTTGAGGCGGTGCCATCCTCATCGTCGTGCGCGCAACTGAGAGGAAGATTTGCACTGAATGACCCCGCAGGTCTTATGCCAACGGTGCAAATGGAGAGCGAAGTTTTCCACCCACACTCATAACACGATGCTCTGGCAGGATAACACTGATGGGCAGGAGATCCCGAACAAGCAAAGAAAGTTCTTCTCATGTATATAACCCATGGAACTCACTGCCACAAGGTGTGGTGGCCATAGGCTTTTGGATGGGTTTAGAAAGCGGGGTTAGGCCAATTTACGGTGGGAGACCGTGGCTATATCAGGAACAGCCGTGATAGGTAAATGGAACCTCCAGGTAGTGTATACCACTGAGCACCAGATGCTGAGGGTCAATAATGGAGGAGTGCTGTTGTCCAAATGCCATGATTGTGGGCTTTCTGAAAGCAACTGGTTAGCCACCTTTCCACCCAAAAAGACCCTAGGGAGTTCTTTATAAAAATTTTTTAAAAACACACAAAAACAATAAAACCACTTATAGACAGATATGACAACATAACAAACGTGGAAGGTGTTATGCATCTAAAGAGGCAGTCAGTAGGAAGAAATAGTAAGTGAAAAGGAAGAATGACATAGCAGTTTATTAAATAAATAAGACATAGCAGTACATTTATTAAAGATTAATAAATGTACTTGGGATATTCATTGATGAAAGTGATGTGTGGGCAGGGAGCGGGAGAAGGTGTGACAAGGTCTTCTGTACTTTTAACTCTGACAAATTCTCCTATTTTTGCAGAACTGGTCACTTTCACCTCTGCCTGGCTGAGCAGCTGGTGTAAGCCACAAGGCTATACAGCATGAGTGCAGCTCTAAAAACAGCACTGTCAGCTGCATGAGCAGCAGGAAAGAACTGGCACTACATCCAAAAGCCTGGTGGGACAAAAAAGGGCTTTGAGCAAATACAATGCAAAACTCTGGCAGAAATGTTCGTGGGTTCAGTTTAACAGTGAACACACAAGAACTGTGCGGATTCTTATTTTATTATCTATATCTACAGCTATTAGAAAGCAAACTTCCTGGTTTAGAGGCAGTATACCTCAATGCTGGAAACAGACCACGGGGCAGTCCATTCCTTCATAGACACCGCAGCATCTGTCAAAGTGGTTGTATTGGCAGTCTCAAAGGCCAGTATGTCAGAGTGCCTGAACCACACGGGCAGCCTTTCTGCCTGAGCAGGCCTGGTTATTTCCCGAATTAAGAACTGGCCTGCTTGTTTCTCAGAAATGGTTTGTTATGCATTGAACACTGAGATGCACAGGAGCGGGGGCGGAGCCACCATTGGGCCAACAGGGTTCAAAGAACCCGGGCCGTGCCCAATCAGGGGCCACACCTCACGGCCCCAACACACACACACCGGGTCTGACGTCAGACGCGGGGGTGCTGGTTTTGCTCCCAAGCACCAGCCTAGGTAGCTCCTGCAGGGGCCGCGCGTTCTTCCAGGGGCCCTGGTTCTTCCCAGGGAACAGCCGCTCTTGGCTGTGCTCCGAACGCAGCGCCAGCCTTCATTTAGCTCCCGAAGGGGTTGCACGGCACCTTCAGGAGCTAGACTCCATCTGCTGCCAAACGGAGCCTTGTGGCTCCATTTGGGAGCCAGACCACACTCCTGCGTCTGATGTCAGACGCGGGGGCATGGCTAGCTCCGTGTCTGACATCAGATGTGGGGGGCGGGGTGAGTGGGGCCGCAGCCCCACACGGGCCACCGGCGGTCACGCTCCACCACTGCACAGGAATTATCAAACTTGGGTCCCCAGGTGTTGTTGGACTACAACTCCCATCATCCCCAACCACAATGGTTGAAGGCTATTGTGACTGCAGATGATGGGAGTTGTAATCTCTTGTGAACTTGGAAACAACACCTGGGGACCAAAGTTTGAAAGCCACTTAATAAAGGGATTAATTTGGTGTCAACATTCAGTTCAACATTCAGGCACAGTTCTGGCCTGTTCGCACCTTCAAATCATGTTCAGATCACAAGCGGAGCAGGTGGTGGCATGGTGAGTGTGTGGCCCTGTCACCTGTGCATTCAGCAGCAGGTATGAAGGGCAGGCTTTGCATACAAAAGGTCTCAGGTTCCGTGCCTGATACTTCCAGGTAGGAAAGACCCCTGTTTGAAACTCTGGAGAGTTGCTATCAGACAAGACTGATCTTGCCGGACCAGAGATTTGACTCAGTAGACAGTAGCTTTATACGACTCAAGAGCCAGTGGATGCATGTGTGACAACTTGCATTTAAAGACTGTTTGTTTTAGAAGAGGAAGCAAAGAGGGCCTTTTAAAGTGGTGGGTCTCTTACACGTAGCAGGGGGAGAGCAATTGTCCCTAGGCACAGGGCTCTTGCAGTGGCTGGTGTCTCCCTCATATTTCTTTTTAGACTGTGATCCCTTTGAGGACCGAGAACCATCTCCAGATTTCCTTGTGGCACACAGTTTGGGAACCACCCCAACTAACTGGTTAAAGGGTCCCTTTTACAGTGGTGGCTTTCTTTTATTTAGCAGGGGGATTTTAGCAACTGTCTCCATATTCAGCCCAGCATAACGTCCCTTCCAGTGGCTGTTGCTGGTGTCTCTCCCTCCTGTTTCTTGTTAGATTGTGAGTCTCTTTGGGACAGGCAACCATCTTCACATTCCTTTTGTTATGTGTAAACCACTTTGTGAATTTTCTTACAAATCCACTTTGTGAGTTTTCTTACAGTAGATAAATATTCCAAATTAATAGTAGTAGTCTTTTTTTAAAATGTGATCGCTGGCTAATTATAGTCTGCTGCTGAATCTGTTCAGATTCATCCCCATCAGCATTGCTAGCACTGGGTACAAAGAGCACATGTTCCGAATGTTTGGCTGGGTGCCCCAAACCTCTTGCCTGCCTGCCCACCCCCTGCACCCCCACCACCACCTACAACATTTTTTTTTTATGGAGTAGGAAGCAGTGGCAAGGGGATGTGATCTGGACTGGGATTAAAAGTTCCAACTCAACAGGTGCTCCCCATCACTGCCTCCTCTTTCTCTGAGCTTCCCTCACCCTCCATGCAGTTAAGAACATAAGAACAGCCCTGCTGGATCAGGCCCAAGGCCCATCTAGTCCATCATCCTGTTTCACACAGTGGCCCACCAGATGCCGCTGGGAGCCCACAGGCAAGAGGTATCTGCATGCCCTCTCTCCTGCCATTACGCCCCTGCAACTGGTACTCAGAGGCATCCTGCCTTTGAGGCTGGAGGTGGCCCACAGCCCTCCAACCAGTAGCCGTTGATAAACCTCTCCTCCATGAAGTTATCCAAACCCTACTTAAAGCCATCCAGGTTGTTGGCTGTCACCACATCTTGTGGCAGAGAATTCCACAGGTTGTAAAGGAAGTGGTGGGGGGCAGAGCTGAGCACCTTCTCCCCATTTTCTCTTCCGCACACTGTCTCTCCCCTTCTCATCTGCACACAAAGAGGAGGGGGAGCCAGTCACTGACAGCTTTCTTTCCCTACATGGGGCCCTTGGCCTTGTGCCCAGTAGCAACCCAGCTGCTGGGCTCAGTGGAGAGGCAGTGGCTAGCCCTCATGCCCAGGGGCTACCCTGTGGGCCCATGCCCAGAATCTTTAAAGTGTTGTAGGGGAGGGATTTCATTGATCCCAATTATAGCAGAGCAAGCGTGTGTGAGAAAAACCAAGCCCATCAAGGTCCAACAACTTGTAAATGTTTATTAGGGAAGTTATATACTTGGACAGAAAGCCTGTGCCCCTGGGCTTTCTGCCTTCATAGTGCAAGAGCAGAAGAAGGAAGGAGGAAAGGGGGTTCAAAAATGCAGCAATCAGGTAGGAAGAAGAGAGGGAATCTCAGTCTACCAAACAGAGGAAGCCAGAGGGAAGAGAGAGAGAACAAGAGGGGAAACAAAGAGGAAGGCCTTTGCTTGCTGTCTCTACTCCCAATGCCCCTAGTGGTCAATAGGACAGAAGGTATAAAGAGTTGATGCTCTTGGAGCTGTCTCTCCAATATTAAGTACCTAGCAAGAGCATCCATCCCACATCTGCTTTCCCAACCATGGGGGATATAGCTTAAGAAGACTTGCTTTGCCTAGCTCTCTTATGCTCCTGACTGCTTTTCAGTGAACAGGACATGAAGGGAAAGAGATACATGGGTATGACATGCAGTTGGACACTTTGGCTCTAAGCCACGCATCAGTACTGGAGAAAGGACATCAAGTCAAGCCTAGCATCGCTTCTTGTGTGGAATCAGACTTAACACCGTGGAGCTGAGGTGAAGGAACTCTCCTCCGGCCTTTGATTTACCAGCAACTGAACACAACAGTGTAAAGTCTTTTGTTCCAGCCCACTTCCATTCTGTTTAATCTTCTAAGATGAAAATAGATGGCCTTAAACGGCTGGGGTTTGTTGTTGTTGTTGTTGTTTTTGCTCTTCAGGGATTTTTTAACACCCTCTTATTTATGAACAATTTAAAGTGAAAATGTTTCAAGTCCATGTTTCGCTTTGGAGTTATTTATATGTTGTTTTATCTTTGCAGCCTTAACAAGTATCCAAAGGCTTTTCAGCTTTTTCTCTTTAGGGAGTTGGTGGGGAGATGGAGTTCTCTCTCTCTCTCTCTCTCTCTCTCTCTCTCTCTCTCTCTCTCTCTCTCTCTCTCTCATTGTTTTCTTCCTCTTTTTTAGGCAACTGGATAAAAGCAGTTAATCATATTATTAATGTCAAAATTAATAGATTACAAGATGGAGTGGATATTCTGAGCCGACTTTCTTTTGCCTTTCAGAATGAAGCTTCTGATTTGAGAACTTTGGGGTCATATGGTTTGTTTATTAGGGCAAATTAGTCACAATGTTAAACATGTCCAATGATGTATTTCATAGCATCATATCATGGGAGAGGTCTTAGAGGCCATCTAGTCCAACCTCTTCTCAGCACAGGGAATGCAGAGCTAGAGCTTCCCCAACAAATGTCTGCCCAGCCTCTGCTTGAGGACCTCCAGCAAGATGGAGTCCACCCATCCCAAACTGATTAGTTCCTCTGTCTGCTCAACAAGTAATATTCAACCCAAATCTACCCTCCTGTAATTTTAGCCCATTAGATCTGCCCTCTGGAGTAGCCAAGATCAAACCTTTGCCTTCTTATTTGTGACAGCCTTACAGATATTTGAAGAATGCCATCATGTCCCACCCCGCTCCATCTTAGGAACATAGGAAACTGCCATATACTGAGTCAGACCATTGGTCTATCTAGTTCAGTATTGTCTTCACAGACTGGCAGAAGCTTCTCCAAGGTTGCAGGCAGGAATCTCTCTTAGCCCTATCTTGGAGAAGCCAGGGAGGGAACTTGAAACCTTCTGCTCATCCCAGAGCGGCTTCATCCCCTGAGGGGAATATCTTGCAGTGCTCACACATCAAGTCTCCCATTCATATGCAACCAGGGTGGACCCTGCTTAGCTATGGGGACAAGTCATGCTTGCTACCACAAGACCAGCTCTCCTCTCTCCTCCTCTTCTCTTTCCCAGTTTAAACCTGCCCAGTTCCTTCAAGTTTTTCTCAAAGGGTTTGTCTAAATTACCGTTCTCTGAATGGGTTCTTGCAAGGATGAGGATGAACAGCAATCTAGAAGACACAATTAACGTCACATTTTCTAGTCTAGGGAGGATTTTCTAGTCTAGGGAGGAGAGCTGGTCTTGTGGTAGCAAGCATGACTTGTCCCCATAGCTAAGCAGGGACTGCCCTGGTTGCATCTGAATGGGAGACTTGATGTGTGAGCACTGTGAGATATTCACCTCAGGGGATGAAGCCGCTCTGGGAAGAGCAGAAGGTTTCAAGTTCCCTCCCTGGCTTCTCCAAGATAGGGCTGAGAGAGATTCCTGCCTGCAACCTTGGAGAAGCTGCTGCCAGTCTGTGAAGACAATAGTGAGCTAGACAGACCAATGGTCTGACTCAGTATATGGCAGCTTCCTATGTTCCTATGACCTTTGGATGGCCCCTTCAGATGAGTGCTGGACTGGGGAGTGCAAGGGATCATAGCGAGAGGGACTCTTCAACACAATAGGTCTGTTCATATGACCACCATTAGCACAGGAGTGCCTGGCCAGGGTAGGAGAGCCGTGTCGGATGCTCCCAGTCGGCAGTCCTGTGCAATCAAATGTCAGGGTAGGAGGAGGGGAGAGGGACCTTGTGTGATATGGACACTGGGCTGGATGGGCGCACCCTCCCCAGATTCCACCCCCAGCATTTTACTAAAAGGGGACAACGAGCTGTCCAACCCAGTTCCCACCTTGTACATGCTTACATACCCCACTTCCTACCTGACGTTGAGGTGCACATGACTGCTGATCGGGAGCGACCAACACAGCTCCCCTACCCTGGCCAGGCACTCCTCCTACCCTAATGGTGGTCATGTGAACAAGCCTAGGGTGTGGTTACCCAGCAAGCCCCTGCCCCGCCCCAATACCTTCAGGCTGAGTTAGGCTATTGGTCCATTCTTGCTTAGTATTGTCTACACTGATTCCAGGGAGTGAATCAAGTGAATCCCTTCCAAAACCCAACCCAACACGGAGATGGCAGGAATTGAACCGGGGACCTTCTGCACTCAAAGCAGATGTTCTACCCCTCTGCTATAGCCTCTTCCCTGCAAGAAATAGCAGGCTATGTACTTCATAGCACCTTACTATCCATACATATCCATTGTGGTGTAGTGGTTAGAGTGCTGGACTAGGACCGGGGAGACCCGAGTTCAAATCCCCATTCAGCCATGAAACTAGCTGGGTGACTCTGGGCCAGTCACTTCTCTCAGCCTAACCTACTTCACAGGGTTGTTGTGAAAAAGAAACTCAAGTATGTAGTACATCGCTCTGGGCCCCTTGGAGGAAAGAGCGGGGGATATAAATGTAAATAAATAAATAAATAGACAGATAGATAGGCATGCATTTACCTCCATGTGCGCTAGAGACATTTCCTGTTCAGGAATAAATGTTCTAGAAGAAATTGAATGATAGGGGCAAAACAGGGACAGATACTGTAAAACAGGGGCAGTCCCTCCAAAAGAGGTACAGGTACTGCCAAAAAGAGACGCCCGCCCCACTCACATCCATATTTGTATGGGTCACAAAGGGAAGCGCACAATGGAAAAGCAGTGAGCTGGGAGACTCCCTTACAAGAAATGCCAGCCCCATCACAGTAGAACACAGGATGCCAGCTTGAGATGGGATGTTCCTTCAAATTGCCACCAGTAGCACCCAAGGATTAGCCTGCTTGGCTGAGAGGTTTGAGCTCTGCATGACTCAAATTGTCTCTCTCCTTTAATTTCCCTGGTGGAGATCTGCCCATCCTTTCCAGTGATAAGAGGGAAATGGGGGAAAATAGCTAATCTTAAAACACCAAGGGTTTTCCTATCAGCTTCCAGGGAGAAAGAGGAAGAAGGATGAGACTGTATTAAAAACCGGGAGCTGAATTATTACAGATTTATCTTCTTTATTAGGCTGAGGCAGCCGCTAAGAAAACTGCACCATAAGTCACTGTCAGAGTAAACAAACCCATTTTGGTAAACCATGTGAGAAATAAAACGAAACCAGCAAGCCATCTTTCACGGAGCTTCCCCATATCTTCCACGTTTTACTTCAAATGCAGACACCTTGGGGTTTGTATTCTGCTCTTGCCTGTTCTAAATCAAACGAACTTCATTCCCCATACATGCATCGATAAATATTATTGGACACATCCAAAGCTATATAGCCCAGATCATCTTCCTTTAGGTTCCTCAAGGACCCAAGGCAAGATACAAGACAGCCCCCAGCAGGATTGCTGAGAGAGGAAACATGGGTCCCCTGGCCCCATTCTCCCCAGTTTTGGAACTGACCAGCAATGCAATATTTGCTCCTGCAACATTTATAGAAAGATACCACTGAGACTGAAGTGTGGAGCAAAGAAAGTTTGTGCAGCTCTTAAAATATCAGTTTTCGGCATAGCTGCTGCATTCCATTTCTGGTGTTCTCCAGAACTATTTCCCTCCATGCTCCCACTGACAAAACACTTTGGTTCCTATGACCATTGCAAGCCTTGTTTTCAACATGTGTCCTATCTCTGGTCTTCTGCCCAATGCCCATGTACTTCTCCCAAACCCTAGAGTCCAGTGCTCCTATCTGTGGTGTTCACACCAAATCTTCCAGTTTTTCTGCCAGTTGTGGAAACCATGGGGTAAAGCCTCTGAAAGTCCTGGCCACCTGTGAATGGCCTCCGAAATTGGGGGAAAGGCTCTGTTGTGGCTGGGAATGATCATGGGAGCTGTAGTCCAACAACATCTTAGGAGAACCAAGGTTGGGAACCCCTTTCCTAGAATATACTAACCAAAAATACAAACACCCTCTTTGCAATACATTTTATAATTGCATCACTTATAAACACGGAGAAATCTTATGCTGCTTTAATGAAGTGTTTATTCAGCAACTCCATTTTTGCTCCTTCTCCTTTCGCTCCCTTTTCTTTCTGACTCCAACCCCCGCACTCTCTACAGAATTCCCCACTGGGACAAACATCGAAACCACAAAACACAAAAGATAACTAGATAGAATAGATCACAGTACTTCTAAATTTTGTGACCAGATTCTCAAACAGTGGTCCCTGGTGTGAAAAGAGGGTGGAAATAGACAACAGGGATGGTACCACAGGGATATAAGCGAAAGGAAGACAGGAGGAGGGGGCGATGCGACAACCATTTGTTGCCAGAAAAGGTCCCAACTTGTTTTGAGGTAAGAACAGGGCTACACAACTTGGCCCTCCAGCTGTTTTTGGACTACAACTCCCATAATCCCCAGGGATTGCAGTAACAATCAGGGATTATGGGATTTATAGGGCAACATCTGCAGGAGGGCCAAAGTTGTGCAGCCCTGGGTAAGAACCTCTTCCTCAGGGGAAAATGTACATGAGTAAAAATGACCTTTGGAGAAAAGTCTTTCCTTTATAACCGTGTACATTTTCCCCTGAGGAAGAGGTTCTTCTTACCTCAAAATGCATGTGGGCTTTTTCTACCAGTACAAAGAGGGTAACCTAATAAGAACATTAACATGTTGCTGTGGGATATTGGAGTGTATCTGGGTAATAGGAATTGCACATAAATTGTGACGCTATAGGTGTGGTGCTAGCATGATTTATTTATTATTTATTTATTTACTATATTTTAATACCACCTTTCTGCCTTGACAAAGGCACCCAAAGCGGTTTACAATATTAAAAGAAGCAAATTACAGAGGATTTTTTAAAAGATGTCTCAGGCTGTTGGCCTTTCTAGGAGCTGAGGACAAGAGCTCCCTGGCCTGGGTGCCTCCTTTCTTGCATAATGGCATCAGGATTAGGTTTACTTTAAATGGACATGCAAATACATCATGTTATGGGAATGCATGTTGAAAATTACAGGTCAGTTCCTAAAATACAGAAGATATAAAACTCCCCTCTTCTTGGGTTAGAGCAAGAGGTTAGACCCATTTGCTTGCATGACTCTGAGGATTTGTGGGATGGATCCAGCTTGGGCTCAGAGATAACCTCAGGGGTGCCGAAATTCAGCACTGGGTTAATGCATTTTTTGTTTTCAAAAAGTGTATGTCTGTTCTTTTGACAGTGACTTATGCGGAACTGTCTCTGCTACTGAGCTGAGGAGGCAAAGAGGGTGAGCTGGAATAATAGCCTCTTCATCTTGAAATTACATTTTCGCTGTTGTAAACCAGAGAAAGGAGAAGGAGGGAGGGAAGGAAGGAGAGAAGTCAGAGAGGCAGCAAGAAGCTTCTCATCCACAAACAAAGTGGGGAGCAGCAGGTAGATAATAAAGAACAGGGGAGCTGGACTTCCCTTGTTAGAAGGAATATCCATGTAATATTATTCATATTATTAAACATTTAAATAATAAACAACAGCCGCACCACCACAACAGGAACTCTGCAAAGATAAAAACAGAATGAGACTGCCTGCCTGGTTTCTAATTTAGGGCAGTAATTTCCAGAGACTGTATGCCAGGGAACATTTTTAAACCTGAATAGACTTAATTGCAAATTGTTTTAATTAGTTTTTATTGTAAACCGCCTCGGGAGCCATTACAACTGGAACACAGCCTACAAACATAGTAAATAAATAAACAAACACAACACTTGTGTGCCATGAGATAACTGGTAGTGTGCCACAAAAAATACAGTCATTTTAAAAATACACAGTACAATCCTATACAAAAGGCTGGTTCACATGACTGTTAACGTCAGGTTACAAGGTGGGCTACCAGTGTTCCATCTAGCAGGGATTCCCAGATGTTTCTGACTACAACTCCCATAATCCCCAGCCAAAGGCCATTGCAGCTAGGAATGCTGGGAGTTGTAGTGAACAACAACCGGAAATCACTGTTAGAGGGAACAGAGTAGGCTAAACACATTTGCACGATGTCAGAAGCCACAAAAATCCCTCCAGCCACAGTTGCTTCCAGCAGGGCTACCCAACGTTTTCACTGAGGGTGGAGGAGAGGACAGCCTCCTACCTTGATTTCTCTGGTCATGAGAATCCATGTGCCCCTTCTACCCAGTCAAACGGCCCCCTGCCCACCTGTCCCTGCACAGCAGCCATAGAGATCGGTGGTCAGAGCAGCCATCAGCAAGGGACATGCTCCCCTGCAAAGCACACTCTATGATCCTGAAGCTGGAGCAGATTTCACAGGGCTGCATCAGCCTCCTGCTCCTTCACAGCCAATGGGAGGGCAGCCACTGATGTCATGAGGCTTTTCCAGTCTGCTGGCAGCACAAAGCATGCTAGGAAGGCATACATGCCCTGGGAGGGTTTTCTATGGAAAGGCAGGGCTTGCAGCAACCAAGTTCAGCAATGGACCCAGCAGCTGACTTGATCGTCTGTTTCCTGGGTTTGCAGACCCAAATGGAGGTGATCCTCATCTGCTGCGGACAGATCGGAGCTCACCTGCCTTCCAGCCCACCCCCCAAATGGTCATGTGAGCCCAACCTCCTGCTCAGTGCCAGAAATCTGGAGCTTCAGCATCGCCGACACATGGATGTCCAGCTTCTGCTGGAGGGAGCCTACCAGTCTCCTAGGCAGGGATGTCTTTTGCAGGGCCCAGGGCAAAATTAGTTAGCATGCCCCTCCCCCAATGATGAATTAGTATTTTTCCAGCCTTGCCAGAACTAGAAGAGTCTTTTAAAAGTGGTGATTCTCTTATATTTAGTGGGGGGAGAGCAACTGGCCCTATCCAACCCCAGCACAGCTTCCCTCCAGTGGCTGTTGCTGGTATCTGCCTTATGTTTCTTTCTAGATTGTGAGCCCACTGGGGACAGTAGACCATCTTATTTATGTATGATTTACTTTCTATATAAACCGTGTTGAGGACTTTGGTTGAAGAGCGGTATATAAATATCTGTTGTCATTGTTGTAGTAGTCTTTGTCACTGAGCTGCAATGTGGGGGGTGGACCATAGGAACAGGGGCTCTGGGGAACTCCCCCACCCACCCACTTCAAACCGCCCAATCCCTATGTAACCTGTTTTATGGTTTGTTCCGCTGAGTCTACCCTCCTGTAACATAAGCCTATTAGATCTGCCCTCTGGAGCAGCAGAGGACAAATCTTCGCCCTCTTCTATGTGACAACTCTTCAGGTATTTGGAAGGTGTGATCATGCCCCTGTCCCCCAAGTCTTCTCTTTCCCAGGCTAAACATGGCCAGTTCCTTCAACCTTTCCTCAGTTTCCAGAGCCAACCCTTGATCAACTTCACGGCCCTCCTCTGAACCTGTTCCAGTTTGTTTACAATCCTACAGTCACAAAAATAATTAGTGCTGCTGCCCAGTAAAATGTGGCTTCTAGGAACGTATTCCAGAGCAGCATGGCATTCCACAGAAGCTGATCAGATTAGAACCTGCAACCCTTTCCAGATTAGAACCTGCAACAGGGTCACGTTGTATCTCGGAAGTGTGCTGCAACACTTCCTGCGTTGTAACGCTGCAGTCCCTACGTGGGCAGCAAGGTGCCGTTCGCATTGCCAATGCTTTGTTTCGAATTTAATCGCTGCAATATAGAGCTAGGACGTCGCATATCCGGCATATGAACGTTGCTGTTTTTTCGGGTTGCTAGTTTCTGCGAGACTGCTCCCCCTGCTGTTTAAGTTTCAAGTGTGACTTGCCTGAATGGAGGCATTTTGCTGCTGTTGAGCAGCTAGTCTGGAAAGCACCCAGGAGTAGCTCAGCAAGAGGACTGGTTCTCTCAAGGAAGAGTCAAAGGATGGGGCTGTAGCTCAGTGGCAGAGCATCAGCCTTGCAGCCAGAAGGTCCCAGGTTCACTCCCTGGCATCAAGGAAGACCTCCTGTCTGAAACCCTGAAAAGCTGCTGCCAGTCAGAGTGGACACAGGCATGTAGCCTCCACTGCATCAGGGGGCGCTGCTGCAGCCTGGCCACAGGTCCCCAAGGGCTGCCAGCCGCGCCCCCCCTCCCGCTGCACTGGGCACTCAGCCCCAACTCCCACCAGCTGCTGCCATTGCTCAGTGAGCTCCCTTTAAGAGCGGCCTGTTCCTGCTGAGAAACAGCAGCAGCTGGTGCAAGATGGCACAGCCCTGCCTCATTAAGCTGGGGCTGGCTCGGTAGGGTTGCCAACTGTCCCTCATTACGCAGGATGTCCCTCATTTCAGGGATGAAATGTTGGTCCCTATAGGGGCAGCATATGTCCCTCATTTATTCAGTAGCATATAATTCAATTACATAGACATCAGCGATACTCAGGCTCTTGATTACCATTCCATACGCCTCCTGGGCCCCTCCCCCTCCCCGGCCAGCCCCCACAAACTTGTGTCCCTCATTCTGGCAATGAAATGTTGGCAACCCTATGGCTCGGTGACATCACGAGGTTGCATCTCAGCCAATGCAGGAGGTGGAGAAGGCAGGCAGGCAGTAGGTGGTGAATGGTGAAGGGCGGGAGGCAGGAAGGCCAGCAGGCGGCAAAGGGGCTCATCCTCAAATCTTGCCCCTTGCTAACTGAGCGAAGAGGCACCTTTTTAAATGGTGTCTCTCTTATATGGTATTTAGCAGGGGGAGTGCAACTGGCCCTATCCATCCCCAGCACAGGATCTCTCCAGTGGCTATTGCTGGTGTCTACCTTACATTTCTTTTTAGACTGTGAGTCGTTTAGGGACAGGGATCCATCCGCTTAATTTATTATTGTTTTCTCTGCATAAATTTCTTTGGGAACATTTGTCGAAAAGCGGTATAGGAATATTTGTTTGTTGTTTGTTGTGTTGTTGCCCCAGGGCCACTTCCAAACTTGCTATGCCCCTGAGTAGACAATGCTGAGCCAGATGGACCAAGGGATTCCGGGAAAGGCAGCATGATGAAGGCAAACCCAAGCAGACTCTGCAGGTGCAATGCATGAACTAAGCACGTGCCAAGGAGTTGTCCCAGAATCCTTTGCAATGCACTGGGTCCCAAGGCAAACATAGAGGGTTTCCTTTACACAGGAAAAGTCTCCACACTGTAAAGCAAATGTGGGCACACTTTGGGCTTGCAAAATCTGCTTCCTTGTTTTCCTAGGGTCCTGAGTGAGGTCCACTGGCCAGAGCCAGGAGCAAAATAATGGCTCTGTGGGAAGAGCCAGGACACCAAGGGCTCCCTTGACGTTGGGCCCCCAGATGTTGTTCAACTACAGCTTCCATAATCTCCAGCCACAATGGCCAAAGGCCTTGGGAGTAGTAGTCCAACAACATCTGAGGACCCAAGGTTGAGAACCCTGCAAACCGATACAAACCTGACTCGGAGGAAGGAGCCCGTCATTTGCTAGTGCATCCCATGAACCGTACAGTAGTGTAACCTGCATATACAGCTACAGCTCTGCATCCGAGTTCCTGCCGATCATGAATCCTAGCTTTGTTTTCAGGGCCAGAATTGAGCTCACAGTCCTTTCATGCTCCTTGTTGGTGTTCACTGAACTGGCGACCTAATTCAAAAGTGGAGGGTTCCAATTTTTGTGGTTCTAATCGTCAAACTCTTGGTGATCTACAAATCAGTGTGATGTAGTGGTTAGAGTGTTGGACTAAGACCAGGGAGACCTGAGTTCAAACCCCCATTCAGCCATGGAATTCACTGGGTGACTCTGGGCCAGTTGGCTTATCTCACAGCCTAACAAAGGCATCCCCAAACTGCGGCCCTCCAGATGTTGCTGAACTACAACTCCCAGCATCCCTAGACACAATTTTTTGTGGCTGGGTATGCTGGAAGTTGTAGTTCAGCAACATCTGGAGGGCCGCAGTTTGGGGATGCCTGGCCTAACCTACCTCACAGGGTTGTTGTAAGCATAAACATAACCATGTGCACTGCTCTGGCCTCCTTGGAGGAAGAGCAGGATATACAGTGGGTACTGGAAAGAATCACACCCTTTGATAGACCTTAAATTCTGGTTCCCTTACATCCTGAAATGAAAACACAAAGAAAATTCCCTTCACCAGCTGTACTTATCCAATGCAACCTATAACATCCAACTGAAAAACATCACAATTACAGTCCAGAAAAAGTGTCAGAAATAAAAAACAAGAATTACTGAGATTGAAAAAGGATCACCCCCCCAATGTCAATATTTTGTTGAACCACCTTTTGCTTTAATAACAGCCTTGAGTCTGTTGGGATACTTCTCTATCAACCTTGCACATCTGGACGGAGCAATATTTGCCCACTCCTCCATACAGAACTGTTCAAGTTCGGTCACATTGGATGGTAGGTGTTGGTGGACTGCTATCTTCAAATCTCCCCACAGATTTTCTATGGGATTTAGGTCTGGGCTCTGACTGGGCCACATGAGGACGTTCACTTTTTTCTCCTTCAGACACTGTGTTCAATTTTGCTGTGTGCTTCGGATTGTTGTCATGTTGAAAGGTGAATCTTCTGCCCATCCTCAACTGTCTGGCAGAGGGTAGCAGGTTTTTTTCCAGAATCTGATGGTATTTTGCCCCATCCATTTTTCCTTCTACCCTAACGAGAGCCCCAGTCCCTGAGGCAGAGAAACACCCCCACAACAAGATGCTGCCACCTCCATGCTTCACTGTAGGTATGGTGTGTTATGGATGGTGAGCTGCGTTGGATTTACGCCAAGTGTACTGTTTGGTGTTGAGGCCAAATAGTTCAATCTTGGTCTCATCTGACCATAAGACCTTTTTCCATTTGGCAGCAGAATCTTCAAGGTGCCTTCTGGCAAAGCTCAAACGAGCTTTAATGTGGCCTTTCTTGAGAAGTGGCTTTCTCCTTGCGACCCTCCCGAACAAGCCACATCTGTGGAGCGCTCGTGAAATTGTTGTCACATGCACAGAACAACCACTCTTTGCCATGAAGTCCTTTAACTCCTTCAGAGTGGCCATTGGCCTCTTGGTAACCTCTCTTACCAGCTTCCTCCTTGCTCTTCCATCCAGTTTGGAGGGCCGACCGGATCCAGGGAGGATAGCAGTCCACCAACACCTACCATCCAATGTGACCGAACTTGAAAAGTTCTGTATGGAGGAGTGGGCAAATATTGCTCCGTCTAGATGTGCAAGGTTGATAGAGAAGTATCCCAACAGACTCAAGGCTGTTATTAAAGCAAAAGGTGGTTCAACAAAATATTGACATTGGGGGGATGATCCTTTTTCAATCTCAGTAATTCTTGTTTTTTATTTCTGACACTTTTTCTGGACTGTAATTGTGATGTTTTTCAGTTGGATGTTATAGGTTGCATTGGATAAGTACAGCTGGTGAAGGGAATTTTCTTTGTGTTTTCATTTCAGGATGTAAGGGAACCAGAATTTAAGGTCTATCAAAGGGGGCAGGCGTAACAACCATAGGGCAAGGGGAGACAGTTGTCTGGGGGCCCCACTGCCTGGAGGGGCCCCCCAGAGGCACCTCACGTGACTCCCCATTGCCCCCTGCCCAGCCCCAAGGCTCCTCAGCCACTTGCCCTGTTCGCCGTCTCTCCAGCTTGTTCTCCTGGCCGGCAATCGAGCAGCAGACACGCTGCAAAGAGCTCCTTTTCTCCCGCCTCTCAGCTGATCGGCGGGTGGGCGGGGCTTCCACGGAGGTCTGGTGTAGGCCTCTGTGAAGCCTGAACTCCAGTAGGGCCCAAGCCAGCCAGGAAGGAGGAGGCAGCCAGAGTGGCCACCACTGCTCTCTGCAGCAGAAGACCCCCTGCTGCCAGGTAGAGTGTGAACTCCTTTTTGTGGTTACCTTCCCCACCCCCCCACCCGGATATATAGGGATCTGCTTGCCATAGGGCTTTGATATGGGGGGGAGGGACTGAGAAGTCTCTGAATATTTATTTTTAAACAGCTTGGAAAATTTGCTGGCTTAAAAAAACTATCTAAAAAGTCCTATAAGTGGCTTGTTTCATGGCAGAAAATTACAAAAACTTCTGGAAGAAACAGTATTATATTTATTTTATTCATTCATTTATAAATGCACTTATGTTCAAGTTGTTTTGCAACCCAGAAAGAAGGTCTGAGTGAGAACTGTGAAGCATGTCTTCTGCTTTTATTTTATTTTATTTTTCTTGTGTGTGAACTGCTCCCCAATAACTTGCAGGGACTTCAGGGTAAATCTGGCCAACATGTGAATGCAGCACCTCCATTCCAGAGGAGATGTGTCTTAAAGGGCTTTAAAAGCCTCCTGTGAAAAACCTCCTGCAATCAAACTTGACTGAATTTGTTCAGAATTCTGAGAAAACAAACATAGGTTCACCCTGCATGGTTGAAAGTCTCCTTTGCTAATCTGCAGCGAGGGGCCCATTTTAATCATTCATCTTTCTAGTGTGTTCTAGGCATTAAAAGTAAAACAAATGTATAGTACTCAATGTATATCACTGTATATTGTAACGTGTGCGTGTGTGTATTCAGTGAAATGTATTTCCAGACAGCATACTTATTTTGGAATATCAGACTTAAATCCTTGGGGGCCTGGGGTGTGCGGAGGCCCTGGACTTTGAGTGGGGGGGCCCCATTTTAAAATCTTGTCTCTGGGCCCACTCCAACCTTGCTACGCCCCTGAAAGGGGGTGATTCTTTCCAATACCCACTGTAAATGTTGTTGTTGTTTTTTAAGTCAGCCAACAACAACAACCACCAATATTTATATAGCACTTTTCAACAAAAGTATCCAAAGCAGTTTACATAGAGAAATAATAAATACATCAGTAAAATGGGTCCCTGTCCCCAAAGGGCTCACAATCTAAAAAGAAACAGACACCAGCAAAAGTCAATGGAGGGGTACTCTGCTGGGGGTGGGTAGGGCCAGTTGCTTTCCCCCTGCTGAATAAAGAGGACCCCCATGTTAAAAAGGTGCCTCTTTGCCCAGTTAGCAGGGGTATGCCCAGTGCCAGGAGATCCTAGTCTATCTTCTGTCTGCCCTAAGTGTGCAGGATCATGGATTATCCATCTGTGGATGGTTCTTCTGCTCTTTTCTCTCTCATTCTTCTCTGTGTATCGTTCTGAGTAATGGCCGATCACTCACACTTTCTGAAGTCATGCTATTGCTAGGCCACCCCATATGTCAAGCCCACTTGATGTGAAAACCTGCTTATTTGTGCGCCTGGTAGGCCAGGTTGGGAATAGAAAGCCTCAATCTGTATCCTGATCTATTGCGGGTCAACCCACCCTCCCCAACGCGGCCTCCTGCTGTGAGGCACAGTAACCATTATTTCCAGCAGTTGCAGAAATTCCTTCTTGTAACTGAAGCAACAAATACTTTCTCGGCAGCTCCGCAGCGGCAGTCATTGAGGAGTGTTCTCACAGCTGCAGTCAATTATCAGCAAGAACTTTAAATATCTCGTGGTTTGCGCGTTGGGATTACTCATGCTGACTTCCTAAAGTGGTGAAGGAGGCCTTTTGTGGAGGAGTTTTCCTCCTCGTCAACATGTGCAAATAGCTTTGGCAAAACTCCTCTTTGACCACTGGCATCACTGTGCAGTGACGAAGAAAGGAGAAGAAGGAGAATGGAGAAGGAAAAGAAGTTGTTCTCTTGTTTTGAAGTGACAAAGTCCTATGCTGGGGGTTACCAGCTCTCCTGTGGGGCAAGATATCTGGCCACAAACATAGACTTCCCTATATTGAAATGTATTCTGGGATTATTTCTTAATGAAGGAGGTTCTGACAAAGAGCTGGGGCTAGAGGAAAGATCTCTGGCTGCCATTACCTGAGGTGGTTGGATCCTTGAGAGAGGCAAGGCAGGCAGAAAGCCCTAGGAAAGGAGGGGGTGGAAGACGTTGGGAATTCTCTCTGGTATGAGATACTCTTCTAATACAGCAGAGTGCACAGAGGCACAACACAGCGGAGTCTGCCCAGGCATGCGTGTATGCTGAGAGCAAAATAACTTGGAGCCAGTTCATAGTTTCAAATCAATATAAGGAGTATTTATTAGTGAACTCCATTCTAGATAGTAAAGTGGAGAGATAGAATCTCTAATCTAGCTAGCTAGCTGGATGCACATGGATGCATCTCTGCACACATAGTGCAGGGAGAGAGGAGCTTGCATGTTGCAAGGGAGAAGGAAGGGAAGAAGAAGAAAGAGGAAGTGTCAGGCAGGTAGGAAGGAAGTGTCCCTGAGAGTAGCAATCTACATACCAAAGGGATAATGTCAGAGCAGTAGAGAAGGGATGACCAATGTCCTGACCTCTCTAGCCCTCTGACTCACTAGTCTGTCCCCCTCTGTCATTGAGACATGAGACAGAGCAAAGTCCTTCACTTCCAACAGAAGAAACATGGGCGTATAGAGTTGCCAATTTCGGGTTTCACCCGGATTTTAAGCACCTCACCCAGATTGCTTATCTCACCCTGATTTGCCCGGATTTCAGCTTTCATTTTAAAAAGAAGAAGCAGAAGCTAACCTCTAGCCCTTGTAGAAGCGGAGTTATGGAGCAAAACGTTGAGTTACTATTCTGCTCAAAAATTATATTCAAGCCAATTCACATAATATGCAAATTAGGTACCCAGATTTGGAAAGCCAGAATATGGCAACCCTGGGAAAGCAAGAGTCCAGGGCTAAGAAGGCAGCAGCCCAAGAAAAGTAAGGGGCTTAGGAAATGTGGGCGGAGGGGAGGAATCTGTTGACCATGGAACCTCAATACTTATTCAGGCTCTGAAAAGGTGTTGGAAAGGCAACAGGATTCTTAAACAAGGATATATACAGCTTCCTAGGAGAGCTCTAAACACAGGCCTGTAGCAGGGTTTCTTCTAGGCTAGGGTTGCCCAACCTTGGGTCCCCAGATGTTGATGGCCTTCATGTGATGGGAGTTGTAGTCCAACATCATCTGGGGACCCAAGGGTGGGGACCCCTGTCCTAGACCAAGGGGAAAGGAGAGTGGGGAGATCCAGAGGCTGGTTGTGCTAAAAGGGACAGTGCACAGCTAAGTCACAGTGCCTGAATACAACACAAGGATTGGGGAGTGGAGAAGTCCAAAGGAGTCAAGGGAAGGCAGGGGTCTCAGGACCACTGAGGAAAAACTGGGAGAGAGAAGAGGTATTCGTGCTGAGGAAGCACATATAGATCTGAAAGAACCAGCCACATCTTTTGCTGCAGACCTTTTAAATTCATGCACACTTCCGATATCCCACCCATTAGCATGAAGGATGGGATAAAATGAACCAGGGCAAACAGCATTCGATACTCCTATAGAGAGTACCAAGCCTTACTTCTGAGAGGTTTTTCACTCCTCTCAGTTTATGCTCACAAGTACATTTCCTCCCCACACGCTCCCCTTTTCTCCTCCAGGGGAGTTGGTAGTGAACTCATACAAGGGGCTTCACGCTGCCACCCACCCCACCCACTGCCCCTGCTCGGCTCCCCATCCAGCTCTTTGCCTCTCAGACACCCCTGACTTTTAGAAAGCAAAGACTGTTGGAGATGGAGTTCTAGTGCAGGGTTTCTTAACCTTGGGATGTTGTTGGACTACAACTCCCAGAATCCCCAGCCACAAAGGCCATGTCTGGGGATTCTGGGAGTTGTAGTCCAACAACATCTGCGGGCCCAAGGTTAAGAAACCCTGTTCTAGTGCAGGGATTCTCAACATTGGGTCCCCAGATGTTATTGGACTTCAACTCCCATAATTCCCAACCAAAGGCCACTGGGACAGAGGATTCAGGGAGCTGAAGTCCAATAACATCTGGGGACCCAATGCTGAGAACCCCTGTTCTAGTGCATTGACATTTCACACCAACTATCCTAATGACCACTAGGGGCACTGGGAGTAGAGGTAGTTAGTGAGGGTCCCCTTACCTGTCCCTGCTTTGCCTCTACTCTATGACCCCTGCCTTGACTCCTCAGGTATCTCCTGTAGCGAGTCAGGTCTACTTCCTTTCTCCTTGGAGAGCAGATGGGAGCATCTCTGTCTCTCCCCTCCTATTCACTAAGTAGCTCGTAGTTAGGATAGGCCTTTCTTGTCTCAAATGTACGTAACTCTTATAAATCTTATTTACATAAGAATATAAGAACAGCCCTGCTGGATGAAGGCCCATCTAGTCCAGCATCCTGTTTCACACAGTGGCCCACCAGATGCCTCTGGGGAGCCCACAGGCAAGAGATATGTGCATGCCCTCCCTCCTGCTGTTACTCCCCTGCAACTGGTACTCAGAGGCATCCTGCCTTTGAGGCTGGAGGTGGCCCACAGCCCTCCAACTAGTAGCCGTTGACAGACCTCTCCTCCATGAAGTTATCAAAACCCCTCTTAAAGCCATCCAGGTTGTTGGCTGTCACCACATCTTGTGGCAGAGAATTCCACAAGTTGATTATGCATTGTGTGAAAAAGGACTTCCGTTTGTTGGTCCTAGATTTCCCAGCAATCAATTTCATGGGGTGACCCCTGGTTCTAGTGTTAAGGGAGAGGGAAAACAGTTTACTTTATACTGCACTACAATCTCCACCCTTGTTCTTGACGAACTGCAACAATCAGGCTCTGCACTTCTTTGTAACGGGAGTGGGCACCTTCCTCTTGGTGCTTTGCGGAACAATCAGAAATGGCATCAGATACAGCCACCCAGCAGCCTGAACTGTATGAAACACACAAGTCTCCTCAAGATCAGCTAGAGATGAGGGGCAAGCTAAGAGCATCCCAGTGACTGTCAGTACCATCAGGAGAGAGGGGGCAACCAAGACAGAAAGGAAAGGGAAGAAAAAGCTTCTTTGGTGAGTGAAAAGAAGGGGCCGTGACAAGTCTCCAGTAAACAGGGCTTTTTCTCCAGAGGAATGCAAAGAAAGAAAGAAAGAAAGAAAGAAAGAAAGACTTTGCCCATTGAACATATTAGAGCTGAAATCATGATCAAAAACAGAGCTGTATTCTCCCGTAAAGGTACAGTATGCCGTCAAATCAATTTCGACTCCTGGCACCCACAGAGCCCTGTGGTTGTCTTTGGTAGAATACAGGAGGGGTTTACCGTTGCCTCCTCCCACGCAGTATGAGATTATGCCTTTCAGCATTTTCCTACATCGCTGCTGCCTGATATAGGTATTTCCCATAGTCTGGGAAACATACCAGCAGGGATTCGAACCAGCAACCCCTGGCTTGCTAATCAAGTCATTTCCCTGCAGCACCATTAGTGGTGGTATTCTCCAGTACTACGTAGCAAACAATTGGGTTTGTTTGTTTGTCCTACCTAGATTATAATTGTCCCAGTCAAACTGGACATTCATTCATTCATTCCATTTTTATACATGATATATATGAGTCTCAATAAATACAATTAAAACAGTTACAGCAAATAATGACAGACCACCAAGCATCTGAGTAAAGAGGCAGCTGGAGTTCTCTCTTGAGTGCTTTTGAAGAAGATTGCCATGAGGGCTTGGAGAAAGTGATCCCACGCCAAGCTCAGGGGAGGGGTGTGTGTGTGGGTGTGTGTGTGTAGGTGTAGGGGTGTTGTTAGGTACTTAAAAGATCGGGAGCCCAGGCCAATAGTCTCCCTTTCAATCATATCCCCCAAGAATAATTATCTATGTATTTAAAAGTCTAATATTATAAGAGAGAGAGAGAGAGAGAGAGAGAGAGAGAGAGAGAGAGAGAGAGAGAGGAACATAGGAAACTGCCTTATACTGAGTCAGACCCTTGGTCTATCTAGCTCAGTATTGTCTTCACAGACTGGCAGTGGCTTCTCCAAGGTTGCAGTCAGGAATCTCTCCCAGCCCTATCCTGGAGATGCCACCAGGGAGGGAACTGGGAACCATCTGCTCTTCCCAGAATGGCTCCATCCCTTATGGGGGAATATCTTCCAGTGCTCACACATCAAGTCTCCCATTCAAATGCAACCTGCTTAGCTAAGGGGACAAGTCATGCTTGCTACCACCAGACCAGCTCTCCTCAGACAGTGTCAGTGTGTGTGTGTGTGTGTGTGTGTAAAGAGGCATTGCAAGGTACTTACAAGATCCAGTGCCTGGGCCTACAGCCCCACTTTGGTAAAGTAAACTCAATCATACCGGTCCCCCGAAAAATTATGAATGTTTTGACAAGTCTCTAATAATCTAATATAGCACTTACGTAAGGGGGAAGCAGTAGAGAGCCAGGTGAGGCCAGGAGCTCTCTTCCCCGCCGCTCTGGACAGCGGCCTCCCCTGCTGCCCTTCTGTTCCGGAAGAGGTCAGGGAGGAGGGAGGGGCCTGATGATGAGTTCTGGTCCCAACATGCCATACTTTTATGCTGTTTTATAATTTTTGTTTTAATTAATTGATTTTAATGTTTTAATGTAAACCGCCCTGAGCCTTTTGGAAGGGCAGTATAAAAGTTTTAATATGAATGAATGAATGAATACGAAGCCACCAAGAATGCCGTCCAAAGCCACCAATGTCGGATCCCCCAGCCATACTTCCCTCTGGGAACCCAACAAAGGTGCACCTAGGTTATTTTGGAGCCTGGACCTAAAGGCCTTTGGAAGGCCCCCACTTGCTGAAGCCTGCCCCTCCCCCCTTCCCCCCCCCACAAGTTAAGCATCATCCCCCTACACACACATACACATAGTGACACATGCAGCATTTTTAACACTCGGGTTAAAAAAATCTCTGGGCCAGCAGTGACCACACCACCCAGGACAGACTAAAGAGGATTTGGGGGGCCCCAGGGGGTGAGGAGGCCCAGGGGTAAGAGTGCCACTGGAACCCAGCATCTGTAACCAACTCCAAATCTGAGTTTCCGTTGTCAGGTTCTCCGAGGGAAGTGCAGTTGGGGGACCGGATATTAGCAGGAGTGGAAGTTGTGACTACCGCCAGGAGTGCTTGCTCACTGGGACCCGCAGTTGCAGAACCTGGCCTGCCACTGTTAGGTTTGAATCCGCCCTGAGAATCTGGTAAGGAGTCATGGAATTGCGGCCATGCAGGGACGACCAGGTCGCCTCTGCGTAGGTTCTAAGTGCATATTTGTAGACAAAGCAAGAAATGCCATTTGGCTCCAGCGATCTCTCTTTCAAAGGAAACCCAGTAGAGGCTATCTGTCCCTTGCATTTCTCTTACCACTCAGATTAGAGAAGGGTTATATGTATATTTATATACTCCCCTTTGTCCTAAGACCCCAAGGCAGTTAACAAGCTAGAAACAATTAAGATGGTGTAAGGGCGATGAGATACGCGTTTCCAAACTCCAAAGCTTTTTTCAATGACCTTCTTTAACATGCAATTGAAAGTTAAAAGTTTAAAAGTTTAAAAACTTAAAAAGTTTAAAAACTTAAAAACTAAACCACAGATGCAGCAAAACAGCAAAATAGCAAACGTTTCGGTGTAAGACATCATCCTCAGTGCTATACGAAGGTGGCTGGGTCTTGTACTTAAACTACAACTCCACACCATGATTCAGCTAAAGAACTGGAGGCAATCAACCAATCCTGTGCAACTCCCAATATCACATACAGGAAAAACACTGGAAGGAGGGAAAAGAACACAAAAGCATAATGAAGTTCATACACGCAATAACCAATGAATTTCATCGCCTCCCTCATTTCCTCTTTAACATTTATAGTTGGCTGCAACTGTTATATATATATGGCTTCTCACATTTTTCGTTTTGACAGCTCATTGGCCAAAAGCCTGAATAAAAAGGGCAGTCTTCACTTCCCTCTTGAAGGGTGGGAGCCATACAGGTCTCAACCATTAGTGAGTTCCACAGTCTGGGGGCAATCACTGAGAAGGCCCTATTCTGGGTGGTTGACAAACAGGCAGCAGCACACAGAGTGGAGCCCTCCCAGCCAATCTAGTCAGGTGGGTAGATTCAGCTGGGAGCAGAGGGTCCCTAAACTACCTGCTGGGACCCAAGCTGTTTAGGGCTTTAAAGTAATAACCAGCACCTTGACTTGTACCCGGAAACAGACTGGAAACAGAAAAAGCATTGTGCAAAAAATACATATACATGATCTATCTTCATCCAGGAGCAGGAGTGAACCTTTCTGCTGGAGGCTTCTCAGACTGGGGACTTTACTGTGTGGGGAACTGGTGTAAGTTAGGACGAGTTAGGACAAGAGTATATAAAGCATGCATAAGCAAACAGAACCAGAAATCGCATACATCAGAGTAAATTGGGGTCGTTCACATTGTTGCTGTGTCTGCTGTGGGTGGGTGTGCAAGAGGGATTGCAGGGCAATTCAGAGAGACTTGAGTCCCATTCTGGTTGATACACAGCATGTTTTTCTGGAGCTTTTACCTGTCTTGGAGCTGGTGCACCCACACAATCGGTTCTCCTCACGTCCTGTGGTTGTGGGGTCCCGGCCAGCTCCTGCAACAGACACAAAACATGCAGCCAGGAGGCAGGCAGAGGAGAAGAGGCACCATCCTTTGCGCGAGTGGGAGATCCCCGCTGGGCTCTGAATGGCACACGCTTTCTGGGGCGCTGGTGGCTTTTGCAGCCATGCTGCAACAGCACAAAGTGGGTGGCTGGCTGGCTGGCTGGCTGCGTGGAGGAAAAGAGGGGAAGGTGAGAGTCACACTACTGGGGGCATGGATAGGTTTGGGAATGGAAATGTACAGGCAATGCCTGCAACAAAGCTGTGTGGTGGGGAGAAAGAGTGGAGGAAGCATGGCTGTTCTTTATCTTCTCAATGCTTGCCGGGAGCCACCAGGAGCGATGTCTGCCAGACATACCCAGGGAGTTGGACGTGACTGTCTGCGGCTGTGCACACATCTCCCGACGCCCCAGGCGGATAACGCCATGGGGTGCATACCGGACTCGGCAAACAGAGCCTCCCAGAACCTGCACCGGGAGAAGGGGGTGAGGAATGGGCTTGGGGGCAATGCAGCATGCGACCCAATGGGGGCAAAGACTTTTGGCAAAAGACCTGCCCGATGTGCCATGCAAACCATTGAAGGGCTGCTCGGCTGATTATGAGGGCCAGCAGTAGAGGAGGGCAATGGAGCCTTCAGGAGTGTGTTGGAGGCTTCCCTGTGATTCTGGCGGTGAGAACTGAGAGGGAGAAGAGGAATGAGGTGCTGTCACTGCCCCTCTCCCAAAGGCAAACTCGGAGGCCATGTGGGAGCCCAAAACTGGGGCTAAAGCGCATCTGGGAACTGGGAGGCGTCCCATGCTTTATCCCATGGGTCTCTCCCTATGGCTCCACAAAAGCACCAAGTATCCCACGCAAATGTTTTCAACACATCCCCAAAGTACAACTTTCAAAAGATGCTTATACTCTGCATCAAGGTCAGGAAAATCGCTGAATAATGCCGCTGGCTGTATGAACAGCAACCTATCGAAGTCGCTGTAAATGCCTTCCTCCTCTGAATTCCCCCCAACCCTAATAGTAGCGAAGCAGGAGTAAATTGCCATTTGGAAGACCTCCTGTAGGGTGAACTCTTCTCTTCTCTACCTTTATTGTCTCACATACCTAGCTTATTATCCAGAGCTGTTTTTGGTTTTATGCCCTTCCCTCCCATGCCTTTGACAGGCTTTTTAGAAGCTTTTTTCCCCTTTTCAGTCTCCCAGCATGTTTATCCATTTTAAAATAATCTATTCAACATCCTTAAAACACACACACCTTTACTGTTTCAACTTGAAGCACTGCTCTGGGTTGGGGTGGGGGGAATGGGTTCACAATTTCAGCAAGAGCCAGCCAATCAGCAGCTTGCACAGCCGGCTTCTCCTTGGAAACAGGAAGAACCAGTTGCTCCTAAACTGAACCCAGCTTGGGAGTTTGTACGTCTGTCTAAACTGGGATGAGTGTGGACCCACAACTGAGTCACCCCTCAAAGTACCTACTTCTGTCTCCACCCATAAGTTCAAAGCCTTCAATCAGTCATGATCCTTCCTGACTGCTGTCAGGAGAGCCTTGTATGTCAGTAGCAGAATGCAGGACACGCAGACAGCATTTCCTCTCTGTAGCTTACATACCACATAGTTGGTGATCTAAGGGTGGGGCAGGAGTGCTGATTCCATTTGATTCCAAAGCCCATCCCTGCTGCTAGCAAGCACAGAGGGGCCCCATGGATACTAAGACTTGCATCAGTGGTGCGGTGACCATTTCCCCATCATTCCTAATGGGAGAGCTGTTGCAGCAGTACTGACACACACAATTCATAATAGCCACAGAGCCTCTCCTTGCTTACTAGCAGAAGGACAGGCTTTGGGATCAAACAGAACCCCTGTGTGAACCCCACTCTTGGGTTGGTGGGGTGCTGCTTGTTATTTAAGCTGTTACGACCAAATCAAGCTGTTGAGTTAGGCTAAAACCATTTATTTACTTTTTTGTGTCTTTGCTTGCACATACAATGTCTAGGCACGGTACAAGAACACGGCTTTTATATGTGCATTTAGTTTTCACTTGGATAATGCATACCATGGAGGATGCACAGTGGATTCTTCCAGTGATTAATTGCTCTCACTGGGAAGCAAACAAGCATTCCTTTCTCGCTCGTTCTTGAACCTGAATTGCATTTGCTTCCTAACCTTCATTGGCTGTGTGAAAGAGTAGAAAGATGGAAACAGTCTGGTAGCAAAGATATTTAGATACCCTGAGCCAAGCAAACACTGCTTACAGAAAAATGAGAAAAAAGGAGCTATTATGGCTTCGTTACATGGATTTGCTTCTTTGCGTGCAACCAAGCCCACATATTTTTTTGTCAGCCACATCTTGCATCTTGCAGCCCCTTTCCTGTTCTATCTGCAGTCGTGGTCCAGAAATCCAAATAGCCTGCACGTCTCCCCTCACAGGGCCTCCAGCCAATGCTCACTGCTTATAAATCTTGCAGTGTTAAAAGTGTGCAGCCAATCAATCATGTTGGGAATTCGTGTCCTCAAAGGGAAGACTGCAAGCAACCACACCAAGGCAGCCACCCGACACTTTCACTGCACAAAACAAGTCCCCAATTATGCAAAGGTCACTGCCTACAGATGGAGGTGGACTTTGGATCATTTCTGCAACTCTCTCTTGGGGGGGAGGGGTGGGGAGGCTGGCATTGTCCTCCTACCAAAACTGCATAGTGCAGATTATTTCTCCCAAGCAGTGCTTTTCCAGCGCATGACCAGTTATATATCAGGAGCTGCAACTGATTGTTCCATGGAACTGTAGCATTGCAGGATATCCAGAATTTAATTTATGTGGCCAAAGCTGTGGTTATTGCAGGCACTTCTCAGCACTAAAAAGTCAATGGCAGGGATTGACATCGCCGCCACCAACCATCTGATCCCCTCCTTCTGCCTGCTGCTGCAAAGGGGCATTACCCTTCTCCAAGAAACATTGAGCGCTGCTATCAGGGATGAGAGGATTCCCCCCCATTCCATTCCTGTCTTCATCTTCTGGACCACTCTGCCAGACCAGGGTCAGTCCCGCCTTAAGCAGCAGATTACCAGGATGCCAGTGGGGCACCAAGATGCTTCCCGTTGTCACACTTTGCCACCCACCACCCTCTAAGCGGCTCTTCACCAAGTGGTAGCACAGCTCCTTACTTCCTGATCTTCTTCTTCTGACCTCCTCCTCCTCCTCTTTACCACCACTGCCTGCCATGGGGTGCACATGTGTTCTCCTCTTCCTCCTCCCTCTTTTGTCACTGGGCTTATTGTGAGAAGGAGAAGGAAGTAGAAAAGAAAATAAGGAAAGAGCATTAGAGTACTGTAGATGCTCCATAGAGTGTCTACAGTACTCTAACAGCCTTCCCTGATTTTCTCTTCTGCTTCCTCCCCCTTCTCATAATCAGCCCAGCAGCAAAGAAGAAACAAGGTGGAGGAGGGCGTACACATCATGCAGCGGCTATTGCTACCGCAAAGGAAGAGAAAGCAGAGGAGGCAAAGTTGAGCATGTGCAAGAGGAGAGCTGGTCTTGTGGTAGCAAGCATGATTTGTCCCCTTAGCTAAGCAGGGTCTGCCATGGTTGCATATGAATGGGAGACTTGATGTGTGAGCACTGCACGATATTCCCCTCAGGGGATGGAGCTGCTCTGGGGAAAGCAAAAGGTTCCAAGTTCCCTCCCTGGCTTCTCCAAAATAGGACAAGATTTATTTATTTTTTTATAGGACAAGATTTTTTTATTGAACCAACAAACTACCAAAGCATACAGTATGCAAAATAGGGCTGAGAGTGCTTCCTGCCTGCAACCTCGGAGAAGCTGCTGCCGTCTGTGAAGACAACACTGAGCTAGATGTATATGGCAGCTCCCTATGTTCCTATGCACAATCAAACAGTGGTGGCTACTGCTGCTTCCGCCACTTGAAAAAAAAGGAAGAGGAGTGGACAATATATGTGTGAAGTGGGTAACGTTTGGCACTCTGCCTCAGGTACAAAGAGGCTTGGGGGCCACAACTGCTCTGCATTCTGGTTTAACTAGAAGAATTTTTGAAATTAGTTTTGGAATGGGGAGCCTTCACTGTTTGCAGTAGCATATATTTCCTTCAGTTCATTTACATGTTTTTCCCATGTAATTGTAGATATAATTGCATCAAGATTGGTGTGTGTGTGTGTGTGTGTGTGTGTGTGTGTGTGTGTGTGTGCGCGCACGCGCACATGCAGTGTTTGTTGATGTGGACATGTGCTCTTTCACATGGGCAAAACACAAAAAGCATCTCAACACGATTGTACATACAATCTCATTGGTTACTTTTTTGTAGTGTTTTATCAGTGCATCAGTGGAGAATTCTTAACACATGAGTTGCACTTCAGAGACAGTGCTTGGTAAACTGGAGAGGCAAAATCTAGGGAGAACTTCAAGTGTGGAGGATCTGGAAGCTTTCCTAGATTCACTGGCATAAATAAAAGGCAATTAAATTGTACCTTTATGCAGATAGATTGTATGTTAAAGCAATCACTTATACAATTAAAAACCCAGCACATAATTTTTGAGCATGGAACATAGAAAAAGGTTTGAATGAATGAATGAATGAATGAATGAATGAATATCAGTTCCAAAAAGAAATCTCAGGACCAGGCTACTGGGCGTTTTACAGATTGCACGCTACCAGTGTCACAACATATCCCTTAAGTGTGCTTCCACACTTCCTGCACTGTCCCTGCGCTGTAAGCAAGATGCCATTCAGATTTCCGATGCCTTCTTTTGGATTTTGTTGCTGTTTTGTAGTCCTATAACGCTGTATATGTGTCGCAGAAAAATAGCTGTATTTCCCCATTGTAGCTTACAACAGATTTAAACTGCGGTTTGAATTCAGCACACAGCACATTGCCGTTTATAGTTTACACCACTTTTTGCCTTGTAAGGCTTGCTATCTGGAAACCACCCAGTTGTCTGTTTCCCCCCACCTAAGAATACTTATAAGTAGCATGAGTGCTTTCCAGGCTAGCTGCTCAATTGCAACAAAATGCCTCTGTTCAGGAAAGTCGCATTGAAAACGTAAGCAGCAGGGGGAGCAGTCTCGTGGAAACTTACAACCCCCCAAAACAGCAACTTCCTTAGGCCGGATATACGACGTCCTAGCTCTATATTTCAGCTATTAAATTCGAACAAGGCATCGGCAATGTGAACGGCACCCTGCCGCCCACACAGGGCCTGCAGTGTCACACCACAGGAAGTGTGGAAGCACACTTCCAAGATCCGACATGACCCCGTTGCAGGGTCTAATCTGGAAAGCGCCATGGAACGGCTGGCAAATGGCAGTGCAGCGTCTCTTTCCATGTAGTGCAGCGTACTCGGTACCTTGACCTCACCCCAAAGAGCATTTCCCACCCACCCCCTCGAGTGGTAGCCAATGATGCATAGCATGGGCAGAGAAACCCACATCATGTCAGGATATAAGCTGCAATCGATGCAGCAAAGGGGAGGCACTCGATACGGGCCTGCTGCCACTTTTGGAAGCAGTCCCGCGGCAGTTGCAAGGTGCCCCTCTGCCCGTACAATCCGCAGCATCTCGTGTGCTCCAGATCCACATTTTGACTGTGGCAGCCCCGCCTGCAGCTCCAGATAAACACATCTGCCAGATCAAATTAAGGTGGCTGCTTCCAAGTCGCAGCTGCCTGCCCTGCGTCCACCGTGCTCGGTCTCCCATTGTTCGTGCTGATGGAGGGATCAATAGACCTTGGTGCTGAAGGGGTCCGTTCTCTCTTGGGTTTTCCCCCCTCCGCTGCCCTTTGCCCACAGAACACGGCTGGCACAGTTGGGCCACAGAGACAAAGCAGCTTATTCTTCCTCTCTCTCTCCTGGTTTTGAAATGCGCTACTGTTAACAAGGAACACTTTCAGCCAAGAGGTAGGAAGCACAAAAGCGACGGCTGTGCTGGATGCGAGACGACAAATCCAGATCTGTTCAGCCCTCGCTGCTCCTTATGCCCCCGCTCCCTGCATGAATTTAGAACCTCCCCACACTTTCCGTCTTTGTTGCCCTCTACCACTAGCTGGGATCATCGTCATAAAACATTTATTTTTATCAAGCCATAGAAGAGTTCCACCCTATAAATAATGCATCCTACATATTGTTAGCTTCAGTACATTGATATTGCTTCTTGTTATAATATGTTTTATGGTCTATTATGTTTCAATATACAGTACATATTGGCTGGCATCCTGACTCAATTACTTGACGGAAGTAAGTCCCATTGAAATTAATAGGACAAGTTAGACAGACGCACACACACACACTTTTTAAAATACCTTGCTCCCATGTTGCAAATGGATAGAATGCCCTGAACCAGGTTTCTCTGCTCTCAAATACTTTAAACTCTAACCCTAACCCTTATTAATTCTTTTTCATATTCCTTAATATACTTCATAAAGCATCAAAGGTTTTCTAGGCACTGTACAAATATTCTTTTTTGTAAACCAACACATTCTCTGCCAATAGACTTACAATCTAACAAGCAGAATACCAGGAGAAAGAGATCTGGAAGGGAAGGAACACAAATTCAGGTGTTATTCTTCATAAAGTTACATCCCTGATTAATGAGCTGTGTAAGTATGTTCTGCGGGTTCATGTTCACCCCTCTCCCTGACGTTCCCTCACGTGTGCCGACCTCGCCCCCTGCATGTGACATCACACACAGAGGGCGTGGCCGGCACCCAGAAGTGCCCGCCCCGCATGGCTCTACAGAGGTCATTTCCCAACCAGCTTTGTTGTTGGCTGAGTGTTTTCTTCCTTCTCTCCCCCAGCAAGGGAGAGAAGAAGAAAAATACCCAGCCAACAACAAAGCCAGTTGGGAATGAGGCTGGCCAGATTTCAGGCAAGGGGCAAGCCAGGTGGCTCCCAGAATCTGGGTGGTTTGGGTTCTTTGAGCCCATCCTCCCAATTGAAGCTCCACCCCTGAGTCCAGCCGGCTCTTGCACTAGCATAGTGGTTCCCAGCCTTGAGTCCCCTGATGTTGCACAACAACTTCTTTCATCCCCAAAGGCCATTGTGGCTGGAGATGATGGGAGTTGTAGTCCAATAACATTTGGGGGCACAAGGCTGGGGCCCCTTGCTTTAGCACTTGCAGGAAAGTTCCCCAAGGTCATTGTGGCTGGGGATGATGGGAATCGTAGTCCAGCAACATCTGGGGACCCAGGACTGGGGTTCCCCTGCACTAGCAAATGTATAGACAAGGGAGTGTAGATGTAGGGACAGGGGAGTAATTGTAGGAGCATAAAAAGCTGCCTTATACTGAGCCAGACCATTAGTCCATCTAGCTCAGTACTCTTGACACTGGCTGGAGCAGTTCCCCAGGGTTTCCGGCAGGAGTCTTTCCCAGCCCTGCCTGCAGATGCTGTCACGGAGTGGGCCTGGGACCTTCTGCCTGCAAAGCAGATGCTCCACCAGACAGTGAGCTATGGCCCCATTCCCCTAAGGGAGACACTAAACTTGGTGGTGTCTACAAACAGGACTGGAAAAGTTATTTCAAATTCCCTGGTGAACCAAGGTTGAGGCAGTGGCCAGAAGTGCCTTCTATAGCTGAGACGCCAGCTGCGTCCATTTCTTGAGATGAACGACCTCCAAACAGTGGTACATCTGCTGGTAACCTCCGGACTGGATTACTGCAATGCACTCTATGTAGGGCTGCCCTTGTATGTAGTCCGGAAACTACAGTTGGTCCTGAATGCTGCAGCCAGGTTGGTCTTTGGGTCATCTCGGAGGGACCATATTACTCCAGTACTGAAGGAGTTACAATGGCTGCCAATATGTTTCCGGGCAGAATACAAACTGCTGGTTATAACCTACAGTGTATAAAGCCCTAAACAGCTTGGGCGCTGGGGATTTAAGAGAGTGTCTTCTTCATCATGAACCCCACCGCCCACTGAGATAATCAGGAGAGGTCCGTCTGCAGTTGCCACCGACTCGTCTGGTGGCTACTCAGGGGCGGGCCTTTTCCGCTGCTGCCCCTCGGCTTTGGAATGCACTCCCTAATGAAATAAGAGCCTCCCATCTCTGACAGCTTTTAAAAAGTCTTTAAAGATGCACTTGTTCACCCAAACTTTTAATTAATATTGTTTTAATGGGTTTGAATGTTGTAAACTGGCTTTCAGGGTTTTTAAATTGTTCTGATTGTTTAATTGCTGTTTTATGATGTTTTAATTGTTAATTATTGTTGTTTTACACTGTTCTATAATTTCTGTTTTAATTGTTAACTGATTTTAATGGTTTTGTTTTAATGTAAAGTGTCCTGAGCCTTTCTGGAAGGGCGGTATAAAAATTGAATTAAATAAGAAAGAAAGAAAGAAAGAAAGAAAGAAAGAAAGAAAGAAAGAAAGAAAGAAAGATTCCTAGGCGACAGAAACAAATGATTAAGAACCAGCATCCAACTTCTGTGCATCAGTCCTGTACAATGGTTGCCAACATCTCCACCAACCCCAGTAGCTCTGCCTTTAACATTGGCTCGATTGATCGTGAGAGCAAATGATCATGAGAGACAGCTCCCAGGGATGGGACTACGTCATGACAGCATTCCTCTAGAGCAGGGCTACGCCATTGTGGCTGGGAATGATGGGAGTTGTAGTCCAACCACATCTGAGGACCCAAAGATGAGAACCCCTGTTCTAGAGTTTCTTTGGCAGTCATACAAATATTCATAGGGAGAGGTTAGTACGGGAGTATTTTGGTGTTTTTTCTTCTTCCTTTGCTACAAGTGGAATTAAGGCCAAAGAACGCCTGGCTGCCAAGGAAACTCTAGAGGAATCCTGTCATGAAGTATTAATAGGGGGATCTGTACTGCTGCTTGCCAGCAAACCGCTGAAGCCACAAAGTTGTGTTTAATTTGCTACTGGAGCAGAGACGAAGGCTTCAGGGCTCCATTATGCCGAGGTGAAATTTCTGCATCAGGTCCTGGCAAGCAGCCATCTCTCAGCTTGGGGGAAAGGATCAAGTTATTTGCAGCAGAGGTCAACAGCACTGCTAAAGCCTTTACAGGAGGCCAAAAGGAGCCAGAAAGAACAACAGAGAACTGGAAATGCAGGAACCCCCCCCCCACACACACACACACCCCTTGCAGAATCAGAGCTTTTCTTCTCCGTGGAACAGAAGAACAAGTTTGACAACAGTCTCACCACCCACCTCTCACATGAAGCTGCCCTCAGATGACTCTAGAAGGCTCTGTTTTGTGTATCTCTCTGTCTCCCCCATTCTGCCTGGTAATCAGAAAGAGGGCTTTTTCAATTGCGGCATCCTGCTTTTACAATTCCCTCCCCAGAGAGGTTTGCTTGGAAATGCAGACACCCTTGCAGAATCAGAACTTTTGATCCTCAAGGAACTGAAGAACAAGTTCAGCAAAAAATCTCACCACCTCCCACACAAAGCTGTCCAGATATTGCTTATCCTTTTAGGCCCTGCTCTGTGTGTTTCCCCACAACTTGGCCTTCTGGGTGATGAGCAGAGACAGGGCCTCTTCAAGTGTGGCACCCTACTTTTTGCAAAACAAAAAAAAAGCAATTCGCGACCCAGAAAGGTTTGCCTGGCATTGTCCCTACTTTATTTTTGGCACTGGGAGAAAACCCTTTTATTGGTCCAAGCCTTTAGATCTAAGAACATAGTATAAGAACAGCCCTGCTGGATCAGGCTCAAGACCAATCTAGTCCAGCATCCTGTTTCCCACAGTGACCAACCAGATTTGATTGGTTTTATGCTGGAAGTTTCCAGTGGTGCTGTTTTACTCTGGATGTGTTTTATTTAGAGATGGTGCGAATATTCAATGCAACCTTGAGCTGACCTGTCTCCTCAGCCCTGCTCACGTTCCCAGCTGGCTGCTGGCTGCTATCCCATACCCCTCCCCCGGGACAAAAAACAACCCTGCTATGAGCAGGGTCCTTTTGGTGGTGGCACCTGGGGACTGTGCAGTTCACAGCAGGATGTCATGGGAGCCGTCACCGGACCAGCATGACTCCAGTGCATCTGGCCCATGCAGAGGATGTGCGGGGGCCCTGACGGAGGGTCAATTGGCTCGCCTTTTTGAGCCCGTGGTGGGCATATGGTCAGTGTTGGTAGACCCAGGAAGCAGGTGCGATGCCAAGCAGGGCAGCAACTTACAACAGCCATCCCTCAGAGCCATGCTCCCTCGGCTGCCTGGAGGGTATCCACTGGAATGACCTCATGGCAACAAGGGCACCTGGCTGGCCATCACAGTAATGAGCCATGCTGCACCTGGAATGGGCAATCGATCAATAAATGCCTACCAAGAGCAAGTCAAAACCTCTGTCTCTTACCTCAAGTATGACCAGCATGAACCCGTTCAAGGTGAAACTCCAACGGGGGCAAGTCTGACCCCAACACCTGCCCTCAGGAAAGAAGGGCAGGGGAGCAGTCAGCAGAGACCTCCAGCAATTCCGGGAAAGGCCGCTTGTGACCTCTGCGGTTGCAGAAAACGACGCTCCGAGAGGCATTTCCTGCGAGCGGTGATGGGGCTTGTAGTTGAGCGTGTCCCTGCAGTCTCTCCCAATATGGCTGGAGCTCTCTGCCAGCTGCTACCCCCAGCCCAAGTGATGTTTTCTTTGCCCTTGGGGAGGAGGACGGGGTAGCAGCTGCAGGAGAGCTGCCTTTCCGCTCTCTGAGCATTCCGCCAATGGCTTGAAGAGCCCCCTTGAGGCTTTTCCGTGTCTGACTTTAATGCTCAAGGGGTACAAATGCTTGGGGAGTAAGTGCAACACACTTGATCACTGCTTTTGAGCCAAAAAGGTTGCATTCGTTGATACAGATCAAGCTCACAATCAAAAGAACGTTAACTGCACCTTAATGGCGAGGTTTGGGGTAAATGCTGTCAGCCGCTCTGAGCTTCTGGGATAGAGCAAGTTATAAATCAGATTGATCAATAAAATACTCCAGTTTCCAACTCTTTTTTTCAGCTGTCAAATTTCCCTTTTCTCAGTCCCTGGGCTACTCTGTCCTAACCACCACAGCAAGGTTCGCAGCAGTGGAACAAACCATTCCACACTTCTGCACAAGCACGGGGGGGGGGGACCCTTCTGCTGATCTGCAGAGTCTCCTGGTCCCTGCTGGCAGTTGTTGGCCTGGTCCATGTCTCAGGCTCTTCCCTCCAGATGGAGGGGGCAGAAGGAGTTGGCAGATGGATTGAAGCGGCTGCTGGTGGTAACAATGCCAACCCGCAGAGGCCATGATCCCTCTGACAATCTGCAGGGTCTTCAGGTCTCTAGCCGGTGAAGACATTGTCCTTGTTTTCATCTCTTCCCTGCAGAGGGAGGAGAGACTGCCGCCTTAGCATGCATGCACGGCAATGGACAGAGAGCCAGAATCTGACCGGGGATGACTTGGATCCAAAGTGGCCTTTGGGATTTTGTTCTAGCAGAGCAAGATGACTAGCATCTTTCTTTGTATCCTTTTTAGCATGATACTTTTTTATTTTTTATTTTTTGCAAGTTGGAGGATGGATGTATAAACAAATAAATGTACACAAACCACTTTTAACAATAAAATTGAAAGGGAAAGCTGGGGAGAAGAGGTGGTCTTGTGGTGGCGAGCATGAATCATCTCCTTTGTAAACAGGGTCCACCATGGTTTGCATTTGGATGGGTGACTACATGGGAGCACTGTAAGATATTCCCTTTAGGGGATGGGGCCACAGCTCAGTGGAAGAGCATCTGCATGCAGAAGGTCCCAGGTTCACTCCCAGGCATCTTCCGGTATGGCTAGGAGAGACTCCTGCCTGAAACCCTGGAGAGCCACAACCAGTCAGTGTAGACATAGGAACATAGGAAGCTGCCATGTACTGTTGGTCTATCTTGCTCAGTATCGTCTACACAGACTGCCAGCAGCTCTTCCAAGGTTGCAGGCAAGCATCTCTCTCAGCCCTATCTGCAGATGCCAGGGAGGGAACTTGGAACCTTCTGCTCTTCCCAGAGCGGCTCCATCCCCTGAAGGGAATATCTTACAGTGCTCACATTTCTGGTCTCCCATTCATATGCAACCAGGGCAGATCCTGCTTAGCTAAGGGGACAAGTCATGTTTGCTACCACAAGACCAGCTCTCCTCTCCTCACAATACTGAGCTAGATGCAATGTTGAGCTGACTTGGTATAAGGCATCTTCCCGTGTTCCTATTTTATGTACATGGAGAAGGGGAAGACTGTAATAGATCCAGTATTCCATTGTGTAGAAGGTACATCCGTAATACAACTGGCAGAGCTGGGATCTCACTGCAAGGAGATATTCAGACATGGCTTCATGCTTCGGGCCTGGTGGAATCAGCTCAGACCCAAAGGACTCAGGTCACATCGAACCTGTAGTCTCCATTGCTAGGTTCCAGGCATCCTCTAACAACATCTGCATATGTAAAGCCTATGTTCCTATGGTGACCAGGCTTCAATAAGACGAAGCCAGAGACTTATATATGAATTAAAAGTAGCCAAAGGACTGGAGGAGCAGCAATAGCAAGCCTTGCCTTTAACTCAGGAATTCCTCCCTCCCGCTCTGGACTCCCTCCACAGAATTTCATCAATCTGCCACAAGCCCTCCTGCCCCCAGCACTTGCAATTGCAGATCACTCAGAGCAGACCATACCCAACACAGATGTCAAACTCCCCTTCATTTAGTCTTGCAAAAGTGCGAGTTTGGGGGGGAAGCCGAACTACTGGCAATAGCCCCTCCACACATCGCGGGAGAAGTAAGAGGGCATACCAGAAAGCTCAGTTTTTTTTAAAAAAAAAGCTACTGCAAATAGAGGATTTTTTTTTACCCCAGACATAATTTGTGCCAAGCTAGAATGTGCAGCAGTAATTCAGGGAAAAGCAGAATCGGGTGTTTACTGTTCCTTGATCGCTCACAGGGACTTTGGGGGAAATCCAGCTGATATGTGGACTTGTACCCTCCATTCCGGAGGGGATGCGAGCTAATAGCCATGTGTGTAAAAGTCCCTGGTCAAGGGGGAAACCACTGTGACTACCTGTAAAAATCATAGGTCCGTCTCACCTTCATTGGGAAATGGATTCAGGCGTTGTTGGTATTGTATTGCATAAATATATGAAAAGTGGATTTGCAGAGGGAAATGTTTGATAAGCGCATCCAGAAAGAGATAATTCCTCTACAGAAGAAGAGTTATTTTGTATTTATTTTTGTTTATTCACACTCTGTGCATTTGCATCAAAATGAGATCTTTGTTTCTCTGGAGTCAGCATTTACTGCCTATGTCTCTGCTCATGTCAATAAATAAGTAAATAAGTAGATAATAAAAATAAATAAATAAAGCACTTTTTAGCTGCCCCATAACAAATTGTTTTCTGAGTGGCTCACAACACAACATTAAAACATCCAATAAAAACACGCAAAACACATCAAATCACAACACACAAACTCCCCCCCCCCAAAAAAAATACAAAACAAAACAATTTAAAAACTTGTTTTTAAAAAATCAATTTTAAAAAGCCTGAGTGAACAGAAAGGTCTTCACCTGGCATCTAAAAGAACAAAGTGATGGGTGCCAGGCGAACCTCACTGGGGAGGCTGTTCTATAAACAGGTGCAACCACTGGGAAGGCCCTCCCTCAGTAGCCACCCACCTCATATTGTTTGGCAGGGGCATTTAGAACAGAGCCTCCGAAGAAGATCTTAAGGTCCGAGAAGGGACAAATGGAGCAAGGTGCTCTCTCAGGTAACCCAGTCCCAAGCCATTGAGGGCCTTAAAGGCTAAAACTAGCACTTTGGGTTGGGGCCAGAAATGGACTGGAAGCCAGCATCAAGTCTCTGAGCCGTGCTGGTGATGGCAAAAGCATCTCTGAAGCCATCACACACACACACACACACACACACACACACACACACACACACCCCATTTTGTGGAGGCGGACCGGGCACTTGCCCCAAGCCCTCACAGCCCCCCAGGCCCTGTGCAGTGCACCCCCACCCCTGCCCCCAAATCCAGCTGACAAAGGTGTGTAGAAGGCAGAACAATGGCCCCAGGGAGAGGGAGGTGGGGTGGCCTCTCCCCCAACGTCTGTTCTCTCCTCCACATGGCCCTTCATCAGCCTCTACTGGCCCACCTTGCAGACACACAAAGGAGGTGGACTGGCGTCATTTGTTCCTGGGAGGGTAACACAGGATCATAGGAAGCTGCCCTCTACTGAGTAGAAGTGACTTCTTCCCTTGCTCCATCTAGCTCAATATTGTCTACACTGACTGGCAGCGGCTTCTCCAAGGTTGCAGGCAGGAGTCTCTCTCAGCCCTATCTTGGAGATGCTGCCAGGGAGGGAACTGGGGACCTTCTGCATGCAAGCCTGCAGGTGCTCTTCCCAGAGCGGTCCCATCCCCTGAGGGGAATATCTGACAGTGCTGGCATGTAGTCTCCCATTCAAATGCAAACCAGGGCAGACCCTGCTTAATAAAGGAGACAATTCATGCTTGCTACCACAAGACCAGCTCTCCTCACATGGGGGGGCATGGCCAGTATCAGGTGCTGTGGTTGCAGGCCTGGGCCCCACAGCCAGTATTGAAAAGCCCTGCATATGCACACTGGCTAGCTGACCCTTGTTGCTAATTCACACAGCCCAGTGAGACCTGGCCTACACTTAACAGCAGAATTAGTTGGCATGATGGACTGTGTCATCACTGCAGGTCATGGGTGCACGGGACCTGGTGCAAGATGTCATGGCGTGGAACCATTATGGAACAGTGACCACAGGGTGATCAAATTCAGTTTATATGCGAGGAGAGAATCGCCAAGGAAGTCTAATACAGGCACTTTGAACTTCAGAAGAGGAAACTTCACTAAAATTAGTAGTTTGGTGAAAAGAAAACGGAAAGGGAAAATCAAGAGAGTCACTTCACTCCAGAATGCATGGTGTTTATTTAAAACCACGATAGAATTAGTAGACCAAAAAGGGGGAAAGGTTCCACATAAGAATACCCTTGCTGGATCAGGCCCAAAGCCTATCTAGTCCAGCATCCTGTTTCACACAGTGGCCCACCAGATGCCTCTGGGGAGCCCACAGGCAAGAGGTATGTGCATGCCCTCTCTCCTGTTGTTGCTCCCCTGCAACTGGTATTGAGAGGCATCCTGCCTCTGAGGCTGGAGGTGGCCCACAGCCACCAGACCAGTAGCCATTGATAGACCATGAATTTGTCTAAGCCCCTTTTAAGCCATCCAAGCTGGTGCCCATCACCATATCCTGTGGTAGAGAATTCCATAGATTAATTATGTATTGTGTGGGACTGAAAATAAGAATGCTAGTATTATAGTGCCCTTATACAAATCTATGGTGCGGCCACATTTAGAGTACTGCATGCAGTTCTGGTCACCATATCTTATGAAGGACATTGTAGAACTGGAAAAGGTGCAGAAGAGTGACAGCCAGCAACCTGGATGGCTTGAGGAAGGGTTTAGATAAATTCATGGAGGGCAGGTCTATCAATGACTGCTAGTCTGAAGGCTATAGACCCCCTCCAGCCTCAGAGGCAAAATGGCTCTCCATACCAGTTGCAGGGGAGCAACAGCAGGAGAGAGGGCATGCCCTCATCTCTTGCCTGTGGGCTTCTCAGAGGCATCTCGTGGGCCACAATGGGAAACAGGATGCTGGACTAGATAGCCTGGGGGCCTGATCTAGCAGGGCTGTTCTTCTGTTCTTATGTGCATGGTACCATTTTTAAATTTTCCCCCATGTTAAAAGCTTCACATCATTAAAAGAAAGTAGCACCACTAAAAGAAAGGATTGACCCATCCCTCTCTTTCCTCAGCTAGTTTTCTACTTGCAGTGGGGGTTGTAAAGGGGGAACTCCTGGGAGATTACCTTTATAAAACCCTATGCATATGTAATGCACTCCCTGCAGAAATCCGTAATCTGAATTCGTTATTGGCCTTCAGGAGAGCCCTTAAAACCTAGCTGTTTGGCCTGGCCTTCCAGGGTTTTTAAGCTGTTTCTAAACTGTAAATGTTTGGCCTGGTTTTCCAGGGTTTTGAAACGGTTTTAGTTGTTAATGGTTTTATATTGTTTATATAGATTTTTATTTTAACTGCTAACTGATTTTAATTGTTTTTATTTTAATGTAAACCGCCCTGAGCCATTTTTGGAAGGGCAGTATAGAAATCAAATACATAAATACATAAATAATAAAAGGAAAGGGGAATGACAAAGAATTGTGATGGCTGACATATAGAGCAAGGATGGGCTGATGCATCAAGAGAGCAGCCGAACAGAACGTCTCCACTAATTGCACCGGTGCAGTGGGGAAGCACCCTCCCCTTTCCCAGGAAGCCCTCTGTGCCACCCAAATATCTGCCCCTGAGGGATACACAACCTCAGGGATGTATTTTGCCACTTCCATGCTGCACTGGAGCATTTGGGAAGTTCTGCTAGAGTGCTCTCTTGCTGCGTCAGTTGGCATCCTTGCTCTGTACATCAGTCAGTGATACGGGGTGTGTGTGTGTGTGTGTGTGTGTGTGTGTGTGTGTGTGTGTGTGTGTGAAATTTAGACCAACCACTGGTTAAGCACTTGCAAAACGTACTCTTTGATTAATCCAGGCAAAGCACTGTCTGGAGATCTTCAGAGGGCTATACAGGCGCTTTCTACTCCAAGCAAGTTCAAGCTCAAAGCCTTCTATTCCCTTTGAACTAGATAGCAAAGGTCGCCCTCCCTTGATTTGATAAATGATGCTGTTGCTGCTGCATTTGTCTTCCACCTGCCAGTGGTGTGTTTCCTCTCAAGTTGCTGTTAATGAGATGCCTCCTACCACATAAAACAAAATACTCCAGCACGGTGCTAGCAAGCTCTCTCGGTATCCCTCCAAACTACCTGCTTGACATGCATGCAAGACAGAGAGGAGAAAGAAGCATTTCTCTCTCTGCCCAGCTAGGCACTCATAGCAACGGGGTATGGATACAACTAGGCTGGCAGGGAAATAAGCTCCCAGCTCCCAGCACAAAACAACAGCAACACATCCAGCCACCACGGAAGCGACATATTTTCATTCATCCTTTCCATTTCGTTGGGCAGCATTCCTTTTCATATAAGGATAGCACATCGGTAGAAAATCTCAAGGGTGCACTTGGTGCCTTTTATATGCTTAGGAAAACAGTACTTAACAGATAGGCTTTAGGTGCATTCAACGTTATGTTCAACACTCATACAAGGAGTGTACAGTGTACACAGGTACAGATCTGTACACAGGTCCAATCATTCACATGTTATGCTGAACGCAGGTACAGAAGTACACTTCCTCTCTGTACCATGCATTTGAAGGGTTCACTTTTAAAATGAACCCAGATACAGTCACTCACATAAATATGTGTACAAGTATTCAGACGGGTGTTCAGCATAATGTCTGAATCAGGCTCTCTTGCTGGTCTGCTCAGTGACAACCGAAAGCCACAGAGATGTCAGGCATTCAGGAGATGTTAAATATGTTTTGTTATAGTTATGTATTTAAAACAGTTATACCCCACCCAAGTCCAGCATTGGTGCATAAAACCGTTGGGTTGTGCCTGCTCTGGACAACACTCTCTCTCTCTCTCTCTCTCTCTCTCTCTCTCTCTCTCTCTCTGACTTTAAAAAAACCCCACAACCTTTCACCACCACTGATGGATGTGAAGCTCTAGGCTTCCGTTTTGGTTTCCTCACATGGGCCTGGAATGATGCTGCATCCAGGACATCACTGAGAACCCAAGACTGGGACTGGAGGCCTCTGGATTCTACCTCTGCTGCAGATGCAAGTGGTGAGAAGTTATAAAGGGTCAAATTTTTAAAAGCTGCCTGGTGCCACCAGGTAAATCCCAATGAACAACCTCAGTGGGACAAGGGGGACAAGCTTCCCACAACCTCAGTGGGACCTCAGTGGGACAAGCTTCCATGAAGCTGAGTGAGTTGTTTGTCTCAGGCAGTGGTGCATGGGTGTGGGTGTGTGTGTGTGACAAACACCAGCTGTCTGCTTCCACCCTTCTGAGGCATGCTGCTCCATTTTCCTCTCCTCACTTTTCTGGGGCACACCTCTGATTTCCTCTCTTCACGTGAGCTTGGAACTCCTCTCCTGTCAATGCCTGGATTAGTAGCATAGTCTGGGAATGTTTGCAGGCAGCTGCCTTGGAAACTTGGCTTGAGAATGCTGAGCACCCATCTGCAGATTGGAGGGGGGGGGCCTCATTACAACTTGGGCCACACCGAGGTGGACCCATCTACGAAGTAGAAGGTCCTCAGCTCAGGAGCTCCTCCAGCCTGGAGCCAGGCCTCACCCCACCCTGGAATTACTTAGCCCTCCCACAGGTGAACAACAACTGGATAAAAACAATGGCTGACATACAGAGCAAGGAAGCACGAGTGCAGCAAGAGGAGCAGGCTAACTGCACTAATGCACCAGGGAAGGGGCCATTTTTAATGCCCTTCCCCTGGAAGTACTATGTGCCCTCAAAAATATGTCCCCAAGGGTTGTGCCGTCCTCAGGGACATATTTTCAGGTGGCACAGGGCTTCCTGGGGAAGAGAAGGGTGTCAACAATTGTCATTTCCCTGGTGCACTGGTGCAGTTACTGTATTTACATGAATCCAAGACCAGGTTTTTTCCAAGTTATTTGATATTAGATATCAGGGGGCCATCTTAAATTCAGAGACCTCTGCCTTTCAGGTGATAATCCAGTATAACATAGGGACAATTCATGCTTGCTACCACAAGACCAGCTCTCCTCCCCCAAGCAGAGCAAGCATTTCTCCAGAAAGACCATCTCTTAAACCCAGGAGACAAAGTGGGTCCTTTAAGTGGTCCTTCTATGGTGATAAGTTCCTTTAACCCCTGAGCCCAATATTTGACTCCAGCCTTCTGTCCATTCACCCTGGCATGGGGGTAGGATCTCAGTGCACACAATGGCATCTTTCATCCTTGTCAGTGAGGATAAGAATGGGTCGCATCTCGGCCACATGCCGCTCTCGCCCATCTCCTGGCACGCCACTTCGCTGCCTGCACTTGTACAAGAGAAGTTAATTGGCACGAAAAGGGGACACCGTGGTGGTGGCACAGCTTGGTCTCAATTCCTTCTTTAAAACAAGAGTAACAAAAAGAGATGAGCTGCCTTTGTGCGATCAGGAGGAGGAGGAGGAGGAGGAGGACATAAATGTGTCCAGTGCTTTATGAAGCATAAGAGGACAGATCCCTGCCACAAGGAACTTAAAATATAGAATTTGATGCTGGGGAAACACAACAAAGGAAGGGGAGAGACAGCAGGAGAGACCGGGAGGAAAGACTAGCAAGATCTGCATTTATTTTAGGAGATGAAGTACTGAGTACAGTTCAAGCTTTTGATAAGGACATAAATACTGTGTACAGTTTATACGTTTGATACAGTTCATACCCCCCTCTAACTGGGCAACCCCTGCTAACTGGGCAAAGAGGCACCTTTTAACGTGGTGGTTCTCTTTATTTAGCAGAGGGAGTGTAACTGGCCCTATCCACCCCCAGCACAGCACCCCTCCAGTGGCTGTTGCTGGTGTCTGTCTTATGTTTCTTTTTAAATTGTGATCCCTTTGGGGACAGGGAGCCTTCTTTCTTTCTTTCTTTCTTTCTTTCTTTCTTTCTTTCTTTCTTTCTTTCTTTCTTTCTTTCTTTCTTATTATTTCTCTATGTAAACTGCTTTGGAAACTTTTGTTGAAAGTGGTATATAAATATTTGTTGTATTAATAATACAGATTATTTCCTATATGTGTATTTGTATTCTTTTTTCCTTTTAATTGAGGTTCTAGTTTGTGGTTCATATGTGGTGTTTTTGAAACGTCTTCCTCCTTTGTGACTGCTCCATAAAGGAGAAGCAAGCTTCAAAACCTCCCAAAGTTCAAGTTAAAAAAAGTTCACCACCCCCTTCCCACTAGCCCTCTCTGCCAGCTTTCAAACCTTCCCAAATGGACCTTTACTCACCTAATCTGCTGGCATTACAAGACCAAAAACAATAACAAAAATCCCCTGTGTCAGACAAAAAAGTGTGTGTCTGAAGAATACTACCAGAATCTGTGCATCTGTGGGGTACAAAGTTGTGTACATGTACATGTAAAAAATGGTCACAACACCGTAAAGGATAATGATAAACTCCAAATAAAATCCTAATAATAACCAATAGGAAAAATGAAACAATGAATGAATAAATGAATAAATGATGAACAAAAACCATATGTACACATATATCAGAATAAATACGTTTTTGAATTCTGACGAAATGATACCCAAGGCTAATGTCCATGAATGTCCATACTAACTAGTATTGTAACCATTTTTAATTTGGTTTTGATTTATGCAGTAAATGTCCTTGTTCATACTATATTGTGTATGGTATTTTCAGGGGCAACCAATTTCCCAATATTAGGTACATGTGCACAACTTTGTACCCTACAGGTGCACAGATTCTGGTGGTATTCTTCAGACACATACTTTTTTTGTCTGACACAGGGGATTTTTGTTATTGTTTGTGGCTTTTTGCCCTGTGTGGTCCCTTATCTTGATGGCATTACAAGACCAACAGGATGGCAGTGAGGGAGAGGATGGTCTTTCCAATCTGCCCCTGCATCCCTCTGGCAGTAGCCCCTACAAAGACTACAACTCCCAACAGCCACTGTGCCTTTCTTCCTGATGCACTGAGGTCCCTGGGTGACATTCCAGTGCAACATGTCTAGGCAACAAACCACTCACCTCTCACCACTGTTCCCAGTGCAGGAAAGGACATCTTTTGAAGGCTGCGAGAACTAATTATGGTGGGGATCAGGTAGATAGAGTATTGCAGGTATTCCCCCCGCCCCCGTCTCATATTAGCTTGGGAAATGACCAGTGTTCCCTCTAACAAGGATTCCCAGATGTTCTTGACTACAGCTTCCAGAATCCCCAGCTGCAATGGCTTTTGCTTGGGGATTCTGAGAGTAGAAGACAACAACATCTGGGAATCCCTGTTAGAGGGAACACTGGAAATGACCCAGTTACTTCCCAGTTTGGGAGAGGGGGGAAATTGGACCAATTCTGAGTTACTACCAGGTGAGCGAGACGGAGTTCACCCCTCAAGTAGCACCATATTTAATCCTGCTTCCCCCAATGGTGTTAATCCTGCTTCCCCCAATGGCGAAAAGGGCAGTGCCCCAGTCAAAGTTTGACTTTGGTGTGTGTGTCCTGCCCCGCCCCACTCCCAGCTAAGAACTGTGGAACCCTGTCTTTAACTTGAGCCACGGAGGCAGCTGATCTGCTGGGTCGAAAGACAAGCCACACTGGCTTGAGGATACAGCGGGAGTGGGGAAAGAGTTGAGGAGCTCAGAACCTGCCCAACAGCTGCCCATCCTCTATTGCAGCTTCTGCCTCCTTCCCCTCAGCAGCTCAGGAGCAGCAATCCTCAGCGCCAGCCAACCTCTCTGTCTCCCTGAGAGGCTGCTTTTGACAGTGCTGCAAGGAGCAGAATTCCCTCTGCAACCAACCAGGCCCAAGCCAACCCTCACATGCATGGTGAACGCTGCTTTGGGTCTCTGGGCTTTTGAGAAACCAGGATGGAACATAAGAACAGCCCTGCTGGATCAGGCCCCAAATGGCCCATCTAGTCCAGCATGCTGTTTCACACAGTGGCCCACCAGATGCCGCTGGGAAGCCCACAGGCAGGAGCTGAGGGCATGCCCTCTCTCCTGCTGTTACTCCCCTGCAACTGGGACTCAGAGGCATCCTGCCTCCAAGGCTGGGAGTGGCCTATAGCTCTCCGACTAGTAGCCGTTGATAGACCTCTCCTCCATGAAGTTATCCAAACCCCTCTTAAAGCCATTCAGGTTGTTGGCTGTCACCACATCTCGTGGCAGAGAATTCCACAAGTTGATTATCTGTTGTGTGAAAAAGTACCTCCATTTGCTAGGCCTAAATATCCTGGCAATCAATTTCATGGGATGACCCCTGGTTCTAGTGTTATGGGAGAGGGAGAAGAATTTCTCTCTCTCCACTTTCTCCACACCATGCATGGTTTTATAGACCTCTATCATGGTTTTATAGACCTCTATCACCGCAGTCGTCTCCCCCCACTAAACTAAAGGCCCCCAGGTGTTGTAGCCTTGCCTCATAAGAAAGGAGCTCTAGGCCCCTGAAGCTTCCTCTTGAACAGCCACAGCAGTTACAGGGCAGAGCAAGGCAAGGAGGGGGTGGGGGCAGAGGGGTGTGTGGGATGAAGCAAGCAAGCCAGCGGCCAGCTAGAAGACAGGCCCTGCTCACGACTTCTGCCCAGGGAGCTGCAACACCCCGCAAGAACTCATGCTGGTGACAGCTGGATCTGCCTAGTCAACAGATGAACTTTAACCCATCAGGAGAAAACAATCCCAACTGTGACCATTACGTCATAAGAGTGGTCACGTCTGGTCCTTCCAAGCCTCAGCTTTCTGATTCAAGGACTGCCAGGCCCATTTACAAGAGTAACGGGCAAGCAAACCTGAGCAGGTCCGTCTCCAGTTACCACCGGTACGTCTGGTGGCGACACAGAGGCGGGTCTTCTCTGTAGCTGCTCCTAGGCTGTGGAATCCGCTCCTGGCAGAAATCCGTAATTTGAATTCTTTACTGGCCTTCAGGAGAGCCCTCAAGACCTATCTGTTTAGCCTTCCAGGGTTTTTAATGTGTTGTAAATGGTTTTAACTTGCTGTAACCTGATTTTCTAGGGGAGTTATTCACACTTGGCTTCAGGCTTCGGGGTAAACGTTGAGCAAAGCCACTTCGAAGTACACTTACGGCATTGAGGGAAGCAGCCCCTCCCCTCTGCTCTTGGTTTACTTTTGAAACAAGACCACATGGCATGCTCTGTATTTTCCTCCTATCCAATGGTGGCGAGGGGGGAGGGGAGAGAGAGAGCTCCTGCAGAGATAGATCTGCATTTCTGAAGAGAGCATGCCTCTTAACATGCTAATGATTCTACATCAGTGCCTCTCTCATTTGCTCCGGCTTTTTCAGAAAAAGTAGCCTGAAAGTTGCAACCAGCATTTTATAAGCCCAGACATAAGCTAGTATTCGCATCACAAAGCCCGGTATGTGTGTGGAGTGGGTCCAAAAATCTCGAAGGGACTTTGAGATAAGTTTGGCTGGTGTGTGAACGCACACAATCTCTTCGGAAGGGGATTAGGGGCAGAAGCCCTGTGTGTAAAGCCTCCAGGGTTTTTAAATTGTTTTGAATGTTTTAATTGTTAATTGTTTTATGGTGTTTTATAGTCTCTGTTTTAACTGTTAATTGATTTTAATTGTTTTGTTTTAATGTAAACCACCCCTGAGCCATTTTTGGAAGGGCAGTATAGAAATCAAATAACTAAATAAATAAAATAATAAATAATAGCAGTATTCAGGAGAACACAGATGAGCTGAGATTGTGCAAGAATGAGGCACACCTCCTAATCAGATGCAATGGAAAGGTGTGTGACGACTCAGCATTAATTCTTAGGCAGCGATTCAGCATTAATTTGAAACCTATTAACATACAAATAAGGATTTATGGGCATCTTAACAGGGCTGAATATGTTATCGGGATTTGTATATCATGGGTTGCCTTTTGCTGGAATACTGATTTTGTTTGTTATGGCCATGCCTCCCCGCTGCCTGAGGTCTCCTTGGACCAGGCCCGGGTCACGGTGGCACTGGGACCCATCTCACATGGTTTGGGAAGGGATGAGTGGCATGCCCAGGAAGATGCAGAAGGGAAGGGCGACCTGGCAGGAAACGTGTCTTGCCTCTGGTTCTCACAAGAGCCTGAGATCTTGCAAGACGAGACCCTGGACTCTTGCAAGACCCACTGAGAGTGCAGGGAGGCATATAAAGCAGTAGTCGATGATGAGATAGCCATGGAGTTTGTGGAGAATGTGGGAGTCCTCACTGGGCACTGAGAAAGAGAGAGGGGGCAGAAAGACACCACACCCAGCCATGAAAGAGGGAGCCAGGGCGGAAACGGTGACAGCAACTGACCCACTGGTCAACTGCCTCAATTCTGCCCTACCTCTAAGGCTATCAATGGCTACTAGCCTTGATAGCCGAATATCTCTGTCAAGATCAGAGGTGGCATGCCCCCGAAAACAAGGTGCTAGGGGACACCAATGGGAGGGGGCATTGAGCACCTAGTTAGCCACTCCATGAAGCAGGATGCTGGACTAGATGGGCTTTTGGCCTGATTCAGTGGGGCTCTCCTTGTGTTCTTATGTTCTTATGCTCTGATGCAGTGCTTAGAATGCTCGAAGCATCCACGTGCTAGTGAGTAAGATGGAAGCAGTGAGCCTGCATCCCTTTTGGATGCTCAACTGGCTGCCGAGTGTGCAGGTGTGTGTCAGATGTCATTCATTCATTCATTCATTCATTTGCATTGATATCCCACTCTTCCTCCAAGGAGCTCAGAGGGATCGATCTGGTTATGTTTATCCCCACAACAACTCTGTGAGGTAGGGTAGGCTGAGAGAGAAGTGATTGACCCAGAGTCACCCAGTGAGTTTCATGACTATTTATTTATTTATTTATTTATTTATTTAATTTATATACCGCCCTTCCAAAATGGCTCAGGGTGGTTCACAACATGATAAAAACAATTAAAACAAATTAACAATTAAAATCAAAATATAAAAACACAATAAAACCAACAAGCTAAAAGCCCTGAAAATCAGGGCAACAGTTTAAAACAGTTTAAAACAGTTAATCATTTAAAACTCTGGAAGGCCAGGCCAAATAGATAGGTTTTAAGGGCTCTCTTGAAGGGCAGCAATGATCTCAAATTATGAATTTCTGCTGGGAGTGCATTCCATAGCCCAGGAGCAGCTACAGAGAAGGCCCGTCTCTGCGTCGCCACCAGACAAACCGGTGGCAACTGGAGACGGACCTCCTCAGATGACCTTAACGTGCAGTGGGGATCATGTAGAAGCAGGGATTTGAATTGGGTCTCCCCAGCCGTACTCCAACACTCTAACCACTACACCACGCTGTCTCTACTGGGCCTTGTCATGTCGGATATACTGGGACTTATCACACTGACAATGAAAACAGGGTTTGGGAAGGACTTAAGTCCTGCAACTGTATCCAGAACACAGACTGCAAATTGATTTTTTCCAAGCATTGCAGTTAGTAGTTCTCTCTCTCTCCCTTCTTCTCTCCCTCTCTCTCTCTCTCCGTCTTTCTGTCTCTGTTTTGCATCAAGTAGATTAAAAATATACACCAAGCCACTGGTAAATAACTGGGTTATTTGGGACATCTCTGTTTGTCTTTGCTTTTTAAATAGGATGCATTGACATCAGCCGCGGACTGCACAGCAGCATTCTCCGCTCAAATTACAGCTTGCCAACTGCACCGAGCAAAGCCTGCAGAAGTCTCCAGAAAGGCCCTTAGTAGCATCTAACATCTAATTAGTTACTTTGGACCTGGTCCAGGAAGCCTGCAGGGCCAGAACATTTTGGGAGGGCACACACACAACATCCTTTCCAAATCCAGAAGACGTCAGCCACAGAATCATCTTCAAAAGGTTTTGCAGTCTGATGGTGATTTTTTTTTTTTTGCTTTCTTTTTAAAAAAATAAAGAAAGAAAAGCTTTTCAGAAATCCAAGAATCTAATCAGCCCACCCTTCACCCCACCCCATGTTGGAACAAAGAGAACACAGATGAAGGAGAAACGCAATGTTGCTTCTGTAAAATGAATATAGTTTATGGAGTCGTTATCAGTCCATTAGGAAGGGCTTCTATAGGGAATCTACCACAACAAAAACGTCTAGATTTTGTTTCCCCTTTATCAGAAGCCCAAAGGGTTCTGCTTTATGAAACCCAAAGCTTAGGAAAAACACACCGAAAATAAACAGATTAACAATATGCAGAATGCAAGATATATGCCATGCCACGACATTGTAAAGAGAGGCCTCCCATTGGTCTGGCATGCACACACTCAGCTGGCCAGGAACGGTAGGAATCACCGGACACATTATCCACGACGGGCGTCTGGTGGGGAGGCAAATGAGGGCAGTCCCATCCCAGCCCCCAGCCCCCGGATTGAGCCCATCCCACTGTCTTATTTATTTATTTAGTTATTTATTTATTTATGTGAATGGCTTGCGACCAGGGTATTTAAGAAAGTGCCTTCTTCTTCATGAACCCCACCACCTATTAAGATAATTGGGGGAGGGTCCAGCTGAGTTTCCCACCGGCTCACTTGGTGGTGATCCCAAACCAGGCCTTCTCTAGGGTTGCCCCAAGGATCTGGAATGTGCTCCCCAATGAAATCAGCATCTCCCCATCTCCAGATCTTTTTGAAAAGGCACCTGTTTTATCAGGCTTCATGATGTTTTAAAAGTTTTAATGTTTGTTTTATGGTAATTTTAATCTGTTTTATATGTTTTTTTAGGTTTTAGTTGCTGTTTGTTTAAATTGTATACCACCCTGTAAACTGTAATTGTAAACAGCAGTATACAAATACGATGTATAGATAGATAGATAGATAGATAGATAGATAGATAGATAGATAGATAATACTGGCATATTTCTATACTGCCCCATATAAAAATATCGAGAAGGTTTACAGTTTAAAACACCATAATAATTCCAACATTAATACAATTAAAACAATTAAAAATTTAGATAAAAACCCTAAAAAAACCTTTAAAACTATAAATTAAAAGCCTGATTAAACAGGTATGTTTTCAGATACCTGTTTAAATGCTTTAAAGCATCCAAAGAAGGGGAGATTCTAATCTGGCTAGGAAGCACGTTCCAAAGTCCTGGGACAACCCTAGATAAGGCCCAGTTTTGAGTGACCACCAACTGAGCCAGTGGCAACCACAACCAGATGACCCTGATGGCTGTGGGGTTCATGAAGAAGAAGGTGTACTCTTAAATACCTTGGACCCATTGAATTCAATGTGGCTTACGCCCAGGATAGTCAGTATAGGATTGCAGCCTTTGCCTCCCCTGGAAAAAGTCCTACGGACACCCATAACACTAGGTCCTATCCTATTCACTGCCATCCATATTCATAGCCCCCTCCTCACCCCACTGGGGTGCACCTCTTCTCTCCCCCCCTCCAACATGAGCGAAGAACACTTCTGTTACTACTGCCTGGTTTGCCTGCAAAATCTGAGAGGGCCCATGTGTCTCGGGCACTGCCTTGGCAACCTAGCTTCTGAGCTCCCTACCGTGCCTCCCCGCCCCCACAGATGGGGGCAGGAATGGTACCATCCTTTGCCTCAGTCAGTCAGTAAATTTATTGCACTGACCAGATATAAAAATAAAGCAATCATAGCCATGACATAAGATATGGCAGCGTAAGACCGGCCACGCAGTACATACAGAACATCAGCTGACCCAAAGGAACATCGGAAAATGCCTTGCTCCAAGTTAGACCAGGGTTTCTTAACCTTGGGCCCCCAGATGTTGTTGGACTACAACTCCCAGAATCCCCAGCCACAAAGGCCATGTCTGAGGATTCTGGGAGTTGTAGTCCAACAACATCTGGGGGCCCAAGGTTAAGAAACCCTGAGTTAGACCATTGGTCCTTCTAACTCAGTATTGTCTGCACCGACTGGCAGCGTCTCTCCAGGGTTTCAGGAAGGAGTCTCTCTCAGCCTTACCTGGAGATGCTGCCAAGGGAGTGAACCTGGGACCATCTGCATGCAAGCAGGCAGATGTTCTTCCACTGAACTCTGGCCCCATCCCCTAAGGGGAATATCTTACAGCTGAAAATGTTTACATGTAGTCACCCACCCAAACACAAACCAAGGCAGACCCCCTTTAGCAATGGGGACCATTCGTGCTTGCTACCACAAGACCAGCTCTCCTCCCAAAATAACCCCACCCCATGGCTACGAAACAGACCTTCCATCATCATAGGTTCACAGGTTGCTTCCTCCTTCTTACAGCAACTGATAGGAATTTAGCTACAGCTAAGGTCACCCTTGGAATTTTGGCCTTCTCCTCAGGCAGCAAAATGGTTTTGACCGCCCTTGCTTTATTGGTTGACACTCCCAGGACTTAGGCTCATGCGCTCCCCCTTCTCTTGCCCACACAAGTATCTACTTCTGATTTAAGTTAGAATAAACCAACCAGAGGTGCTCTTAGCCCTGGACCGAAGTCCAGGGCTCCCACAGCCCCTAGGAGCCCCCGAACCATCTCCAGTCTGTCCTGGGTTGTGTGGTCGCCCAGCCGAACATGATGATGCTTAATTTGCAGAGGAAGGGGGGCCTCCAAAAGCCTTTCGGCCCAGGCTCCCAAATTACCTAGCTGCACCTCTGAAACCAACTGATATTGGTTTACTACAACCTACTTACTTGACCTAAACCACAGTATACCAAAGTTCTGAAGTGAGTTACAGATCACGGTTTATTTCAAGTCGGTTAGAATATACCGAGATCAGATATCATGACTGATCTTGGTTTATTCTGACCTAAACTGGAAGCAGGCACTTGCACGAGTAACAGAGAAGCGAGTACCTGCATCCAAGGCTCAGGGATGTTGTACGGGGCCAGGCTTCAACCATGGTTCCACATGAGGTCTGAACAACCCAAAGTCTCTAGCCCTCATACTTGTGGAAACACAAGGAAATTAGTGTAGGCAGGATTCTACCCAACTGCGCAGTAAGAAGCAAAGCACACAGGGGTGTAGCCACCGTTGTACGAATGGGTTCAAAGAACCTGGGCCGCCAATGAATAGGGCCGCCAAAGCCTGCAGGGGGACATGGCTCGAGCTCCAGAGGAGCCCAGAGCGAACTCCCCGCTCCCACACCTGGGCTGCCAATAGCCCAAGCGACCTCTCTGTTGGTTATTTCGGGCAGCACTGGCTGCCCAATAGGACATTTCCCCCTTTCTCTCCTCCAGGGAGAGAAAATAACAACAATAACAAAGCCTGAAATAACAGAGAATTCACTCGGGCTCTCGGCAGCCCAGGCAGGAGTGGGGAGTTCGCTCTGGGCTCCTCTGGAGCATGAGCCGCGAACTCGTGCGTCTGACACCACATGCACGGGGCGTAACTGGAGGGGGCCGTCTTGTGGGGCCAGACCCAGGCCGCCGTTCAGCTGGCTCAACGGCTGAAACCACCTCCCACTTCTCAGTATTTTATTGATTGATTGATTGATTGATTGTTGAATTTATATACCGCCTTTCGTTAAAAACAACCCCAAGGTGGTTTACAAAAGTTTAAAAATACACAATAAAATGACAGTTAAAACATTAAGCTAAAAATATAAAATGAATCTAATTTAAAAACTATAAAATACATGCATAAAAACTATAAATGCAAAAACTATAAATTTTGACCAGTGAGTGCAAAGGAAGTGCGATAACCAACAAGCATTAGACCACTAAATTATTTTAGATTATCACACATATAGCATATTTCTTAAATTATAACATTAAAAATTATTTTATTAATGTCTGATAGAAGCAAACAAGGCAGACACTCACTCCCCAGTGCCTACTCACTGTTGCACGAAGAGCAGGAAATGGCAGACAGGCAAGGGAGTGACCAGCTCCGGCCCCGGGGGCTGCCCTTTTCAGAATCTTCACTCGGCACCAGAAGGGGTGGAGCCCAGAAAGGAACATCAGGGAACATTCAGGAGAGATGAAAGGGCTCTCTTGCAACAGGGTCTGCTGGAGCACATTGTCCACCTGAAGCTTAATGAGGTGATGAAATCCTGGCCTCCATGCTGCCTCCATTCTCCAGATGCCCCATGGAAGCTTGCAGGTTCCTGTTCATGGCCACTACAGACAATGAAGGAAGGATATGCACACGCCTCTCCAATAATGCCTCAGTTCTCACTTCAGCCAATGAGCAGCAGCCTGGTGGAGGACTGCACAAAGCCTTGAACCTTATAAGAACAGCCCTGCTGGATCAGGCCCAAGGCCCATCTAGTCCAGGATCGTGTTTCACAGAGTGGCCCACCAGATGCCGCTGGAAGCCTACGGGCAGGAGTTGAAAGGGGCATGCCCTCCCTCCTGCTGTTCCTCCCCTGCAACTGGTACTCAGAGGCATCCTGACTTTGAGGCTGGAGGTGGCCTATAGCCCTCCGACTAGTAGCCGTTGATAGACCTCTCCTCCATGAAATTATCTAAACTCCTCTTCAAGCCATCCAGGTTGTTGGCTGTCACCACATCTTGTGGCAGAGAATTCCACAAGCTGATTATGCATTGTGTGAAAAAGTACTTCCGTTTGTTGGTCCTAGATTTCCCGGCAATCAATTTCATGGGATGACCCCTGGTTCTAGTGTTATGTGAGAGGGAGAAGAATTTCTCTCTATCCACTTTCTCCACACCATGCATGATTTTATAGACCTCTATCATGTCTCCCCACAGTCGTCTTTTTTCTAAACTAATAAGCCCCAGGTGTTGTAACATTGCCTCATAAGGAGGAAGATGCTCTAGGCCCCTGATCATCTTCATTACCCGATTCTGCACCTTTTCAAGTTCTACGATGTCCTTTTTTAGATGCGGTGACCAGAATTGTACGCAGTACTCCAGGTGTGGCCAATGGCTCGTAGAGCTCCCTGGCAATGCTGGCCTGTGACTCAGCATGAACCTTGGCAGCCCACTACCGTGGCTTCTACCTTGATTGCCCACAGCCCTGTACTGGCAAGCAGGTGTGTCCACTGAGTAGCAATACAGCTCCATTTAAAAACTGGACCTCCATGCAAAACAAAAGCACACTTGCAGTGCATTGTGGGGAAGCATTTTCAGCACCTGAGGCCTCCTTGAAGACAAACCAGGGATGCTACCTGATGCCAAGGCACAGAAGCCAATTTTATTGCTGAGTCACAGGTAGATCCACATTCCTTTGATTCAGGTGGAACTTTCCGTCCCACACAACGACTTGGCTGGCCCTCCTGAGAAAACCATGGAAGGAGAAGGACCCATCCACTGCCACATCATTGTAACTGGACCTGCTTATTTAGCTGTCTCTCCAGGCAGGATGTTGGACAGAACAGTGACCCTTTGTGTAGCTACCTAGAAATCTAATCAGCTGTTTATGTCTACATCCCTTCCTGAGGTAGCATCCAAATACTGCTGGCAACCTAAACTACACCCTTTAAATAGCCCCCTTGGGTGGTTTTTTTTTCTTTTTAATTTATTTTTTTAGCTTCACCGTTTCCCTCTACTTAGTGGCAATTTCTTCTGAAGTTGTTTTGTGTTTACCGCAGAGTATTTTAAACCCTGTACAGATTCCCCTGGACACACGAGCTCCCTGTTGCCAGTCTCATCCGTGAATCAGGCCTTTCTTTGAAGCTGCTAAAAGTATCCCTTCTCCTGTACCCCCTCCCCCCTCCCTGCAAGCCAAAGTCCTCACATAGCAAAGTCTGCAGCATAACCACCAAGGCTGAGAAAACAGAACAGAACGAAACAAAAACCAGCCATCTGGTTTAAATCTGGGCCGGTTTTAAAAGGCTGGGCCAAACGTTTTCCTCAGAGAACTTTTGGCCAAGTTGGAGACAGGGTTGTTGTAAAAGGAAAAGGGAACAGAACTATTCACCCCTGTTCCAACGCTGCGGCCATGATGCTGTGCTTTGGAGGCGTGAGGAGCCCCACCTCTGCACCCAGCACCCACAGGCAAGATACAGCATGTGTGCACCTTGCTTAGAATGATGGGCGAGTGTGTGGTATGTAAACCATTCTGTCAGGCTAGTAGTGGGGAGACCTGGTTCCAGGTCTATGACCTTCATGGTTGAGCTCCACTTGAAAGGCTGCGGTGAGCATAAACTGGAGGGGGTGTGAATATCGGACACCACCCTGAGCTGCTTGGAAAATGGGCAGGAGAGGAAAGCAACTAATAATAATTATGCAGAGCTGGTCTTGTAAAACATTTCGTTTCTGTAATGTACTAAAAGCACTTCTGTGCCGAAACACTCTTCTGTGTGTTTCCTCTTTTTTTTTTTTTTTTTTGGTTTTTTGAATGATCTCACATACTGTGATACCAGCCACTGTCCCTTTGAATTGAAGGAACTGAACGAGATTTCTCAATCTGTTTTGTGAAGGCCTCGAGGGGGAGGAAACAACAAAGTCACTTGCCTCTGTTAAACAACTAAAACACAAAAGAAGAAACCAAAGGAAACCAAAGAAGTTCAATGAAGCAGAAACAGCTCTGATCCTGGGCCGATTAAAACAATACAGCTGGCAGCACACATAAACAGGGTGTGTGTGTGTGCGCCATGAGTGTGTTTATTGGGAGGTACTCCACAGATATCCCAACAGCCTCCTGGAAACACACATGAACAGAAAGGGAGCGCACTGAGAGTGTGCCCAGTTGCATGGCATGGGGGGGCAAGCATCCTCTAGCCGCCGTGGCCCTGAGCACTTTGGGGGGACACCAGAGGATTGCCCCCCACTTTCCCCCACACCTTAGTGCTTGTCCCACAGCCACCGATGAGCTCCCGATGCCCCTGAGTGTGCCCATCAGGACATTCTCTACAGAAAACCCAACACTCTCCAGATGCCCTCCTGACACATCCCATAACAATAAGAAAAATTCCACGGGAACAGAGCCATAACTCAGTGGCAGAGCATCCTCTTTGTGTGCAGAAGGTCCCAGGTTCAGTCCCTGGCAGCATCTCCAGATAGGACTAGGAAAGATTCCTGCCTGAAACCCAGGACAGCCACTGCCAGTCAGTGTAGGCAATACTGAGCTAGATGGACGGATGGTTTGACTCAGTATACAGCAGCTTCCTGTATTCCTATGTCCCACCAAGAATACACCTGCAAAAGACATCAAGATGGGCATATTCTTGGTGCATACTCCTTCTAATCACATGAACTGGGAAAGTATTTTCTGGATTGGCTCTGTAGGTCAGTGGTGCAGATATGCAGACTGATGAGCAGACTGATCCACAGCTAAATAAAACACCAAAATGTTGAAAATGGAAGTGCCTTGGTCCTCAGATCTGCCTTGATATCCCAAAAGTAACCAAACATGAAAGCATCTGGGTGAGTCGTAAACAAAACATTCCACCATATTAAGTTGTAAACATTTTATTACTTGTAACATCCAACCAAATCACCTAATCCACCTGAAACTTGGCACAGAGTGAGCAGAACTATCACCTGTCCAAATGCGGTGCAGATCCGTTGGGAAACGAACGATACACATCAATTTGAAAACTTACCCTGGGTGCTTTCCAGACTAGCTGCTCATTAGCAGCAAAATGCCTCCATTCGGACAAGTTGCATTCGGGCCGTAAACAGCAGGGGCAGCAGTCTCGCAGCAACTAACAACCTGAAAGAACAGCAACTTTTTCACGCCAGATATGCGATGCCCTTGCTCTAAATCGCAGCTATTAAATTCGCAACAAGGCATCGGAACTGTGAACGGCACCCTGCTGTCCACGTAGGGGCTGTGGTGTCATGACACAGGAAGTGTGGAAGCACACTTCCGAGATTTGTCCCGACACCATTGTAGGGTCTAGTCTGGGAAGACCCTGAAGAAACCGCTTCGCATGTTTGAGGCATTTTTTACACAAGGATAATATGATCCATCTTATTTATTTGTTGTTTCTCCGTGTAAGCCGCCCTGAGCCATTTCTGGAAGGACGGTATAGAAATCGAATGAATGAATGAAAATGAATGAATGAATGAATGTCATCTGTGTGGGGGGTTTTATGTTCCTTTAAGCGTATTCCAAAATTATGCTTTTGTTGTTTTTGAGAAATATTGTTTGATTTTCCTCCCAAAGTTCTTACAGTTTGAACTTGCTTTTATTTCCAATGGGGGATTAACGTCTGGCATAGATCACAGCACATAGCAGAAGTGGGACTTGATTATTCATAATAAAATATGTGTCACCTAACAAAAACAAGTTTTTCTAAGTAGACCTAATGCAGCCTACATTCCACTTCTTTTAATATGATAATTCTTACCTATGACCTCACTCCTATGTGCTATGAATTTGGTTTGTATTTGACTGTCAGTACATAAGTTAGAAAAGGGTTTTCCCTAGCGTCTGAGCCATCACCATACTGAAATCAACATGGTGGATTGGCCAAAAAATACCTCCATTGAGGTCCCCAAGAACCCCGTCCTGTGGGCTGTGAATTTGGTTTGTATTGGACTGTAAGCACAAACATTATTAGAGAAGGGCACCCACAGACATGGTGATCTTAAAAAAAAAAAAGGGCAACTTTTTACCCAGACAAATACAGAAGAGGCAGTCTGAGTGCAACTTTCTATTAGTCATAAAAAAACTGTACAATCTGCCTGAATTTTAGCATTGAATAACTAGGTGACAGACACTAGCACCTGTCCAAATGTGGTGCATAGCCATTGAGAAAAGCTTGAGGAATGGCAATTTTAAAGCTTGCACTGAAAAAGCTGGGGGGAAATGAAAGATAATACATTCCAGTTCAACAGGTTTTTCAGCTGTAAATAAATGGACATTCATAACAGACCCATTAGGCAGCAGTTCATCAGCTGCACTCTAGCTAGTGAGTTGAACCTCTCGAATTTCTGCATGGCCATATTCCTACCCAGCCCAATGCTGAACTGAAAGACCGAGGCAAAATGTGGGTGCGCAGAGCCTAATTTGTAAACCAGCATAATGTATGGGTCTGTACAAAGTCTTTATTGCTTACAAATACAAATATGACAAATATTTATATACCACTTTTCAACAACAGTTCTCAAAGAGGTTTACAGAGAGAGAGAGAGAGAGAGAGAGAGAGAGAGAGAGAGAGATAGGCTCCCTGTCCCCAAAGGGCTCACAATCTAAAAAAGAAACTTAAGATAGACACCAGCGACAGCCACTGGAGGATGCTGTGCTGGGGATGGATAGGGCCAGTTGCTCTCCCCCTGTTAAATGAAGTGAATCACCACTTTTAAAAAGTGCCTCTTTGCTCAGTTCGCAGGGTAAAACTGAGCAATGCAAATGCTTATATGGTACAGAAGTTAAGGTGGCTGCCTCAACTTGTAATTTCCACCCTTTTTGGTGCAAGAGTGAAAATGATAAGCACTTTAATTCTCCTCGTAAACCGAGGATAATCATTTGATATTTAAAATATACAATGCAGGATTTCCCAGATGCTGCTTCCGCCCCAAGCAGCTTCCTGCACTGAGTATCCTATTTAAAAGTGCCGCAAACTCTTAAGAGAGCTCAGAAACAAACAACTCCCTACTTCCCAAAGTAAATAATTACTTTAATTAGCAAGCAGCATTAAGTATGCGCAACTGATGGGACAGAGCTGTTGGCTCCACAGTTTGTATAAAATAACGCTCTGTGCCATTCTGGCATCCATGACAGAGGACAGGAAAGCCGCATGAGGCTTTCCTTTGTCCATGCCGATTCCCCGCCTGTCTGCCCCCCAATAGGCTTGCTGGTTTTATCAGGTGAATGTAACCTTCAATCCCTTGTGTTGACCATAAGTGCAATGAATGCACAATTCATATGAATGAATGAATATATTCATGCAATTGTGTCAGGTGGAAACACACTCATTTATATTCATGCCTTCATTCTGCAAATGACATCTCCACTAATTGGCTAGTTAATAAGTACTAATCACATAGTAGTTGTAATTGCTGATTCTCTACTTCTTTGACTGATGTTCTACAAACCTGGATCACACATAAGAGTTCCCAGATTTAAGGTGCCACCTAAAACCAGCAAAGCCCTCTCAACACTGGTGTAATATTGTCCAAGCAAGTAGTGCCAGTTTCAATCAATCAATCAATCAATATTTATTGCTTATATATGATGCATATTTATATACGGCTTTTCAACAAAAGTTCCCAAAGCGGTTTAAAGTAAAGTGCGCCGTCAAGTCAATTTCGACTCCTGGCGCCCACAGAGCCCTGTGGTTTTCTTTGGTAGAATCCAAGAGGGGTTTACCATGGCCATCTCCTGCACAGTATGTGATGATGCCTTTCAGCATCTTCCTATATCACTGCTGCCTGATATAGTACCAGTGAGGATTTGAACCAGCAACCTTCTGCTTGTTAGTCAAGCATTTAGATAAATTCATGGAGGACAAGTCTATCAATGTCTGGTGGCTATAGTCTGGTGAGAGGCAAGAGGCCTCTCAATCCATTGCAGGGGAGCAACAGCAGAAGAGAGGGTATGCACAGACCTCTTGCCTGTGCGCTTCTCAGAGGCATCTGGTGGGCCACTGTGGGAAACAGGATGTTGGACTAGATAAGAATTTGGTCTGATCCAGCAAGGCTATTCTTGCATTCTTATGTTCAGTCCCTGACCAGCAGAAATTAACACAGCAAAAAAAGCAGCACTTTACAGTCTAAACAAATAAAATAACTAAATTAATATAGAGACAATAAAAGTTAAGTTAACCTAATCCGAATTTGCCATCAACTCCGGCCAAGTTCTGTGCTCAGCTGCACAAAATATAGCCGCCTTACTCATAACCTGGGCATTTGGGGCTGAAAGCAGATGTTTGACATAAAGTGTCTCAGAAAATCCCATAGAACTAGTGTGATTCAGAGGAAGCAAATTTCTTGATCGAAAACACCATGTAGAAAAACATGCTCCAGCGACTCCAATGCACCAGAATCCCAGGGAATGTTCTCCCCAAATGTGGAACTCTCCAAGATCTACCCTCAGCAGTGCCAATTTGCAGTTGTGCTGCTGCATTTTGGACTAAATGACATGGACAACGTGTCTTCGGGTGCAGCCCTGCATTGAGCTCACTACAGCAATCTACCCTGCAGGATTCCAAGACAGATTAAGGCTATTCTCACAAGCAGCCTAACCCAGGCGAGGGCAGCCCAGCCGGGGTTAGGCTGTTCATGTGTAGTGCGGTGATTGCTCCCAATCCCAGCACTTCTGCCTTGCCTAACCGCCCTGTCTAATCCCAGCACTTCTGCCCTGCCCAGACTTTTAATCATGGCCTTTAGCCTGGTGCGGTGCATTGAGGGATGCACAGGAGGACTTCCCCCTTTGGGTCCCCGCTCTGCCAGCCATAAATGCTCCGGCGTGGTTTGTGTGCCACGTGAGCGGCAGAAACTTGGAGACCCATTTACTTGTGTACCGGGAGGCAGGCAGCCCTCCTCATCGGCCCAGGTAAGAGGTCATGTGCATGACCTCATATAATAGTGGCAAGGCCGAAACAATATCACCCACATTTGAAGCCCTCTCACATTGTGTACCTGTTCCTTCTAGGGGAGTGTAGCCCCATCCAGAACAGGACGTTCTATCACATTATCTGAGTTATAACCCTACACACACACACACACACACACACACGAGATGAGCAGCTCGATCTCGTTCAGACTCAGATTCAATTTGTTAACTAAATAAAACAAACAATATTTCATCCAACCCTTTACTCCCTGTAGGTAGGCATTTAGTGAGATTATACCATTACCTGATAATACAGCATTGTTGGGGTTTGGTTTTTTTAAATGGCAGTACTCCGGACCACTAAGGCTTGGGAACCATACCAAGGCAAATGGCTGAGGATCCCTCCAACTTTAGCCAGCCCTTATAAAAACTTTAAGCAAAATCCTGGAAGGAAGACATGATGTCCTTTTCTTTGGATAGCTACCATGGGCTTTTCTGCATGCCCATTTTGCCCAGTTCCCAGAGCAAAAAGCTGCAGAAAATAATCCCATCAATGCCCTACATCCCAGTTCCCCTCTGTGGATTTTGAAGGTGAATATTCTCAAATATTCTCTGGTTGTTGTTCCTTGTGCTTGCCTCCCACATTTGCAAAGGGAAATAAACAACTCTGAGGCAAAGAGAAGTGTGAAGTCTTGTTCAGATGTGCAAGTACGTTTTAGTCTCCCCTCCAACATTGTGCACATTGATTTACATTTTGGGGAGCATTACAGCTAGGGATGGTTCTGGTCACCACATCTAAAAAAGGACATTCTAGAACTGGGAAAGGTGCAGAAGAGGGCAACCAAGATGATCAGGGGCCTAGATCACCTTTCTTATGAGGCAAGGCTACAACACCTGGGGCTTTCTAGTTTAGAAAAAAAAAACGACTGCGGGGAGACATGCCAGAGATCTATAAAATCATGCATGGTGTGGAGAAAGTGAACATAAGAACATAAGAACAGCCCTGATGGATCAGGCTTAAGGCCCATCTAGTCCAGCATCCTGTTTTGCACAGTGGCCCACCAGATGCCGCTGAAAGCCACAGGCAGGAGTTGAGGGCGTGCCCTCTCTCCTGCCATTACTCCCCTGCAACTGGTACTCAGAGGCACACCCTTGAGGCTGGAGGTGGCCCACAGCCCTCTGACTAGTAGCCATTGATAGACCTCTCCTCCATGAAGTCATCCAAACCCCTCTTAAAGCCATCCAGGTTGTTGGCCGTCACCACATCCTGTGGCAGAGAGTTCCACAAGTGGATCACGCGTTGTGTGAAAAAGTACTTCGGTTTGTTGGTCCTAGACCTCCTGGCAATCAGTTTCATGGAGTGACCCCTGGTTATAGTGTTGTGTGAGAGGGAAAAGAATCTCTCTCTCTCCACTTTCTCCACGCCATGCATGATTTTATAGACCTCTGTCATGTCTCCCCGCAGTCGTCTTTTTTCTAAACTAAAAAGCCCCAGGTGTTGTAGTCTTGCCTCGTAAGAAAGGTGCTTTAGGCCCCTGATCATCTTGGTTGCCCTTTTCTGTACCTTCTCCAGTTCAACAATGTCCTTTTTAAGATGTGGTGACCAGAATTGTACGCAGTACTCCAAGTGTGGTCGCACCATAGTTTTGTATAAGGGGATTATAATGTTAGCCGTTTTATTTTCAATCCCCTTTCTAATGATCCCTAGCATGGAATTTGCCTTTTTCACAGCTGCTGCACATTGAATAGACACTTTCAACGAGCTGTCCACCACAACCCCAAGATCCCTTTCCTGGTCCGTCACCGACAGCTCAGATCCCATCAGCATATACTTGAAGTTGGTGTTTTTCATCCCAATGTGCATCACTTTACACTTGCTAACATTGAACCACATTTGCCATTTTGTCGCCCACTCCCCCAGTTTGGAGAGATCCTTTTGGAGCTGCTCACAATCCATTTTGGATTTCACTACCCGGAAGAGTTTGGTATCATCTGCAAATTTGGCCACATCGCTGCATACCCCTGCTTCTAGATCATTTATAAATAAATTAAAAAGCACCGCTCCCAGTACAGATCCCTGGGGGACCCCACTTCTTACTTCCCTCCACTGTGAAAACTCTCCATTGATACCTACCCTCTGTTTCCTGTCTTTCAACCAGTTAGCAATCCACACATGTACCTGTCCCCTTATCCCATGACTGCTAAGTTTCCTCAGGAGTCGTTGATGAGGAAATGTTCTTATGTTCTTATGTTAGATGGGCTTCCTTGGGCCTGATGGGCTTCCTTGGGCCTGATCCAGCAGGACCGTCCTAATGTCCTTATATCCTTATGGAAGTTGTAGTCTAGCAAGAGAAACAGCTGCAGAGCTTCAGGTTGGCCAGTGCTGAGTTGTACCAAATCCTGCAGACATTCTTCATCAGAATTTCTTTTCTTTTTTTTAAGGTCTGGGAGGAAATCTCCACCAAGCAGCTGAATGCCAGCCTGCAGAAAACTCAGCTGACTGTTGCCCTTATTTTAAGCTTTAACAAGCAAACAAGCACTGTAGATTCAGACATTACATATAAGCTCAGGCTAATAAATAATTCAAAGCATTCTCTTTTGATCGGCTCCCTCAGAAAATCAATTGGGGGGTTCTAAAAATATATCACATAAGCTAATTGATCTACTAACACCCATTGTTTGCTTTTATACTTTGAACAAATGCAGAGCAAATTGCTTGTGAAACTATGTTTACCAAGGGAGGCTGCACAGGAGTCAAAAAGGACAACTCCTCTCTCTGCGCAGAGTCAAATGAAGAGTGAACAGAGTTGCTCTGGGCCTGATTTATTTTATTTGCATTTATATCCCACTCTTCCTCCAAGGAACCCAGAGCAGTGCACATGGTTATGTTACAGGAAAACCCCGTCATCTGCGGGGGTTGCATTCCATGGGGGAGGGGCGTGGATAGTGAAACAGTGGATAAACAGGGTGTTAGGGCTATGAGAACTGAAGGGTTAGGTTCCCTAGCCACAAAAAACAAGCACACACACAAAAAAGCAAAAAATCGGTGTCTGTCCCAGGAAGCCAACCACAGTCCCCAATACACGTAGTTAACCTGGCGTCTGTAGCTCTAGGTTCCTGCATACGGCAGCTCCACTGGACCCAGCAATGGCTCATTCTGGATGACGCTGCTAGAAGTAATCCAGAAAAACGATGTGCCACGCTCAGTGATGTGCGCCTGCAGAATATGGGAATTTTGGTGCCAAAGACACAGAGCCCTGTCTAGTAAATACCTGTTTAGCACCGGTCTGCTGGTTTGTTCTTAATAACTGGGGCATCTGCTTCACGCTCCACAACTCACTGTCGTTTCGCCACGCTACCATATGCCTGCACAGATGAGCAGAGAATAAACTCCCTCTTAACTCCAGCGAAGAGCACTGGGTAAATATTTAGAGACTGATTTACAGATCACTGGATGAAGCTGACAAGAGGAGCTTGTAAAACAAGCCCCTTCTCCTTGCTTTTTACCCAGGTCCAGGCAATGCCAGGGAAACCCAGAAAGGAAGAGGGACTCTGATTCATTCATTTATTTGTTTTAGTTCTATCTCTCCCCCACCCCCACCCACCCCCGGGCCTTTCCCTTTTAGAAACAGCCAAAAGATGGCCCAGAAAAATTGTTTCTAAAACAACAACAACAACAAAGGCAATATTAAAAGCAGCTGTTATTCACTGATTAGTGTTTTAAAGGTCTTGAAAAATAGACATGTCTTTGAGCATTGTTTTAAAAAATGCAATCGGTGGCTTCACTTGCTACCTTCCTTAGCAGCACAAACACGCACACACACCCCGCCCCGTGGTGGCCATACCCCCACATCAACCTCAGGAGCTGAGGTTAGTCCCACGGCATCTCTACATGCCGTGGGTCTAAAACTCCCCCTAGCTGCAGTCCAACAACATCTGGAGACCAAGCTGGAGAAGATCTATGAAATGAATTTCTGTCCAGGATTGTAAGCATCAGCCTGGGGCTTTTTCAAATGGTGATTTTGCAGCACATCCCTATTCTTAGGGTCAGGGTTTGTTCATATGAAGCAGGAATTTAAAGTGACTTCAGTACAGCAACAGCCAGAGGCATGATTGAGTTTTCTTCTTGACGATTTGCCCTTAATGTGTAGTAAACAGTTTCGGCCCTGGGTATTTAAGGGAACGCCTTCTTCTGCATGAACCCCACCGCCCACTGGGTTAGGGTTAGGGTTAGGGTTAGTTTAATGGTTTTAATGCTGTTTTACAATATTATTTTAAAAAATTTTAATTGTTGTAATGTGTGTGTTTCCCCCCTCCCCATTTTTGTCTTAACAAATGTTTTACTTTGTTTTTATCCTGTTGTAAACCGCCCAGAGACGTAAGTTTTGGGCGGTATAAAAATGTTTTAATAAATAAATAAAATAAATAAATGCATCTTTAAATAAAAGTTGCACTTTTAAAAATGGTTTTGAGGGATCCCCTCTCTTTTCTGCCCCACGTGAACGAGGATGCATTCACTGCCCCCGCCTTCCCTGCCTCTTCCACCTCCTCCTGCTGCTGCCGCCATTTCCCACCCAGCCTTCTCTTTCCCTGCCTCCTCCAGCCTCGCACTGGCTTGCCAAGCCAGGCAAGGCGGTTCCTTTCGTTCTGGCAGGAACAAGAGAAGGAGGAGCCCCTTCCAACCTTTCATCTTGCCAGCTTGCTGGCAAGATGGCGAGCAGGGCAGAGCAGTTCCTTTCTCTCCCACATGCGCGAAACAAGAAGCTGCAGGGGCGGGCGTCTTCTCTCACTCACGCACAAGAGAAACGAAAAGCTCTGCCCACCTCAGCAAGCTAGCAAGGGGCTGAATGGGTGCCCAGTCACTAGGTGGGTGCTGGTTAATGGAGGCAGGAGAAAGAGGTGGAGGAGACGGTAGGGAAGGTGAAGCCAGCGGGGGTGGTAGCAGCAGCAATGTGAAGGGCCTAAATTTATTCAGTTTTTGCTTATTTACGGTCATAGGAACATAGGAAGCTGCCATATACTGAGTCAGACCATTGGTCTATCTAGCTCAGTATTGTCTTCACAGACTGGCAGCAGCTTCTCCAGGGTTGCAGGCAGGAATCTCTCTCAGCCCTATCTTGGAGATGCTGCCAGGGAGGGAACTTGGAACTTTCTGCTCTTGCCAGAGCGGCTCCATCCCCTGAGGGGAATATCTTACGGTGCTCACACTTCTAGTCTCCCTTTCATATGCAACCAGGGTGGACCCTGCTTAGCTAAGAGGACAAGTCATGCTTGCTACCACAAGACAAGCTCTCTTCTCCATTCAGCGATATGTACTGTACATAAAGGTGATTTATATACTCTTGTCCTAATTCAAGCTAAGTTAAGCCACTCCCACTCCCCCACTCTCACCGCTCAGTAAAGTTTGCAATCTGGAAACACTCCTTCATTTACCTGTAATATAAGCAAAATCTTTCCACGAAGGTTCATATTTGTTTGTTGGGGACGGGGGAGGTTATACTCAATGTTCTGTACTGAAGCTTATGCATCCTTTTCGCACTGAGTCTTCAAAGCCGTGAAGTGTTCCCTGGAGGTACAAGGGCTTTTAGCTGCCCCCAGAATTCAGTGTTAACGCCCCAGGGGAAAATGCCAACTCCTTGCCTGACTATTATCTCAACATAATACCAGCGATTATCTCTCGGCATTTCTAGCAAGAATGGGATTCTACTGTTATCATCACATCCTGAGAGCACAACCCATTCACTGCACGTCCCCTAAACACCATGAAAAGACAACAACATCCACGCCATTAAAACATGACACTGAGGCCGTGTTCGGACACCACATCAAACCATAGGTAAATGTGCCAGAGGTTTGAGTTTGTGGTCATCCGAATGCATGAAACTGTGGTTTCATCACTCAACCGCGGCTCCAGTTTTGCTCCCAAACCTGAATTTGAACCTTTGGTTTGTAGTGAGTTTCAGTGCAGAAACCTGAGGTTAGAAGGCGGCATTGTGTCATCCGAATTCTGCCACCACTGTGACCTTGATTTTGTGCGCAAGCTCCACCCACTGCCATTGTGAGGTCAGCACAGAGGAGCCCAGAAATGTGTCCGTTCCAGGGCAGCCACATTTTTCGCTGGCTGCCTCTCAGAGCTGACACCACGCCCTCTGAAGTCTCCTTTCTCCTCCTGCTGCTGCTTGGCTGCAGGGATGCTGCATCCCTGCAGTTCCTGCATTTAAAGGGAAACAAATACAATGGTGAATACTTGCTTTCCCCTGTGTCTTATGGGTCCCCCTTGTCCATTCTCACTAAAAGGATGTGCGACGGTGTGCAGAAGTGCCTTTTACCAGCTATGGCTAGTGCGCCAGCTGCGACCCTACTTGGAGAAGTTGGACCTGACCTCAGTCACTCATGCTTTGGTAATGTACAGATTATACTACTGCAATGCATTCTACGTGGTGCTGCCCTTGAAGACGGTTTGGAAGCTTCAGCTGGTTCAGAATGCTGCTGCGAGGATGCTCATGGGTGCAAGTCGCTTCATGAGTATTACACCCATCCTGCATCAGTTTCATTGGCTTCCAGTCCACTTCTAGGCTAGATTCGAGGTGCTGGGCTTGACCTTTAAAGTTCTACATGGCTTGGGGCCGGGGTACCTGTTGGACCGCATTTGCCCATATGAATCTGCCAGGGCCCTCCGCTCATCATCTCAGGCCCTGCTCATGGCCCCACCACTAACAAAGATCCAATTGGCAGGGAATAGAGACAGGGCCTTTTCGGTTGTGGCCCCTTGGCATTGGAACGCCCTCCCTGAAGAGCTTCGCCATGCTCCCTCTCTCAGTGATTTTAAAAAACAACTAAAAACACATCTTTTAAAAGAGGCTTTTTAATGTTTCACCTGTTGCATATATCTGGTAGGTTCGTTAGTTTTTTTATATATAGTTCTTGGTTTTTAGCTTTAAGAATTTAATTTGAAATTTTAAAAGCTAATTGTGATTGTGGTTTTAGCTTGGATTTTTAACTTGTTTAATTTGGTTAATTTTATTAGTCTGATTTTATGTTGTAACTGTTTTATAAATTTTGTGAGCTGCCCTGAGCAGTAATGTACTGGAGGGGCGGGGTATAAATATTTCAAATAAATAAATAAATGGGGTGGGATGCCAAGGTGGCGAAAGCAAGAGAGTACTCCAGCAATTCAGGACTGCAGTGATTTGTGCACAAACACATGAAGTCCAGGTAACACAAGAAACTGAACAACTAGGTTGTTTTCCCACAAAGGGCGCTTATCAGAAATACCAATGTGCTGACCTTGTGCACAGTGGAGTTCTCATCAAAGCTACATCAGGAACACGCCAGAAGAAATCCCAGCCATGGCAACCTTCTTGTGGTCCAGTTTATTAAAGAGACAACATGTCGCCCAACAAATCTGGTGTCTGTCTCTGTCCATTGCACCTACTCATCAACTATGGGACTTGTGTGCTTGGGGAAGGTGGGAGGCTAGCAAGTCAGGTTTTTTGTGGCACTTCTCCTGTGCTGAAATTTGAAAGACAAGGGTTCCAATGGCAAAACTTGACTTACTCCAAGGAAGGGATGGTTGGTTTCTTGTGCGCTTGGCATCAAGAGGGATTGAAGATCGGATTTCTTGAGCAACCTGCAATACACACCTTGGTGCGTTGCCCGGCATGCAGGATATTTACTTCGAATTACCATAAAAAACGTTTTGACAGCTTCCATCTGGGGAAGGAGCAGAGAGATGCACATGCAAGGAACCCTTTCATTCACAAAACACCTCATCTAGCGTGGCTGCTCAGCAAGGCATCATTTTAAAGGTGTTGTGTTTGTTGTCTGGTTGGGCAGCAGGACATTGGTTGCCTTGCATGCCTGAACATTGTCTGTATTTTTAAAGTTCCCATGGACACTCCTCCAACTGTATAGAGGGATGTCTATAAATCTGTGCATAGATAGGTAGGTAGATAGATAGATAGATAGATAGATAGATAGATAGATAGATAGATAGATAGATGTTCAGGTGTAGTGTGATGTGTCCAGCTATCATATGTGTGTGCAATCAATAATTACAGCTGTCTAACAAATCCTAATAAAGCATTTAGAGAGAAACAGAGAGAAGAAGAAGGAAGGGAGGGCCTAGGAAAAGGGGTGGCAGTGATTAGTAGGGAGGAGGGAAGGGGGGAGCAGGCTGGGCTATGTATTGAATAGACATCTCACCAGGTTCACGAAGAAGGCTTGAAAGGGCTTGTTCATTGCTGGGGATTGAGAGCGATGCAGGCTTCAGGTGGAAAAAGGCTGGTGCTGGATTTCACAGACAGAGTCAGCCCTTGATTCTTCGCCCTGCGGCAAGAATCACTGAGCAGCCTCTTGTCTGCAGGCCTCTGCTTAACTACGCAGCTAGGCAGCAGGCATTCAGGATGCGCACTTGAGCAAAGATCTGCTGGTTAGGCAAAGCTTGCTAGCCCTCTGAGCTCAGTTCTTGTAGTTGTTTCTACCTTTTGATCTCCATAGAGTCTATTCAAAATATCATCCTCCTTCCTGGATCACAAAAGGTGTTAATTGCTGTTACCCTCTGGATATTGTTTTTTAATTATTAATATTAGTTCAGGATATTAGCTCAGTGCAGGGTGATCTGGATCCCATCTTCTGTTAACAGTCCTTGGGCAGAGTATTGTTCTACTGACATTCCCAAAGCAAATCTACATACTTGAGCTTGCAAATGGGCCTCTTCTTTTGTCCCCAGATTTTTCTGGTGCCTGGTCCCCAGAAAGTGTTAAAAGGTGTTAGCAAAGAAGAATCACAGCTATAGGTGTGAGACAACAATTAAATCATTTTCTTTTGTGTGCATCTACCTAGGGTGGAATTTCTAAAGACAGCAATGGGGTATAACTTTTATATTTTTTATTGTATGTTTTTAACTTTTGTAAACCACCTTGGGGCTATATTTTAACGAAAGGCGGTATAAAAATGCAAAAATAAATAAAAATAAATAAAATAAAATATAACGATACTTCTAATTCTACATAGCAAATACCTCTCAGAGAGAGACAGGATTATCCCCTTTGGCAAAGCAGAGCAATCACCAATGATTAACACAGACTTTTTGTAAGAGGGAATGCAAGCTCAACTCTTAGCTTCTCCCAAAGATATTACCTGAAAGCAAGCTCAGGCAGCTTTTAGGAGTTTAATCATTTTACTCAATTTGAATTCCTGTTGCAAGGAGTTCAGTAGCACTGGCAAAGATCAGAGCCCAACCTAGCCCACTGGGCTATGAGTTCTGATTCAACATGAATGAGCTAGGCACCAACATATCCAAATTGCTAGTGTGTGTAAATCTTCCTGCCATGCTTCTGTAAAGGCATTTCATAGTGATAGCATTTGGATATGTGTGAGACTGGAAACCAAGCCTGGCCATTGTCTCTCAACTACCCATTTCACAAACATTGATAAACAATGCTGGATTGCCTCTTCCTTCACAGAGCAATTACCATCTGTCCAGAGGCAATTCATGAGACCTGGGTCAGTTAATCTGAATTCAGGCATTAATTGATTCCTTAATAAAATGAAATCAGATACAGGCCTGGATTCCATATAATTCTGGGTTGGTAACTCTGGGTCTAATGTTGGGGTAAGGGTGTCCCCAACAAACAGTGGTCGATTTACATACGCCTGTCTCAGCCCAGTTTGTTTAGCTCTGGGCGTAGGATCCATCCCTGGTCTTTCCTAACTCTTCCCACCCTGGTGGTGCAGTGGTAAAACTGCCGCCCTGTAACCAGAAGGTTGCAAGTTCAATCCTGACCAGGGGCTCAAGGTTGACTCAGCCTTCCATCCTTCCGAGGTCGGTAAAATGAGTACCCAGAATGTTGGGGGGCAATATGCTAAATCATTGTAAACCGCTTAGAGAGCTTCCAGCTATAGAGCGGTATATAAATGTAAGTGCTATTGCTATTGCTATTGCTAAACCGCTCGGACACATTAAGCAGACCAGACACCATGGGTTGAGTGGGGAGGGGATGGTCCGGAGCATGAGTCCTATTATTAACCAGAAATACCGGGAGCCCCACATCATCGGCAGCCCCCTTATAGTTGGAAGGTCTACCTCATGAGAGTGCAGTCAAACAGAGAGCTGAAGCACATGGTGCCTCTGTTTTTCTTTGATGTACTGGCCCTCTCATGAGAAGGCTACTCCCTACCCGGCACAGGGCAAAAGTGTGTTGAGGCTTCCTTGACTGTTTGGCCCTGGTCTGCAAATCCGGGGGCATCCTTTGTCACAATGAACCAAACCCCAGGATTGTTTGCCCACCCTCATATACATATTCCTCCTAAGAAGTCAGTAATATCCCTTCTTGGAGTAACAGATAACTAGCCTTGGATCTTTCTCTGGTCCGGCACCTGGGGTCTTCCCCCAGCATTTGTTGGCATGTTCCTAGATCTGTTTCCCTCACCCCTATGTACATTTACGCTGCAGAATAAACTCCATTGTGGACAATGCAAACCACCAACCCACCGCCCTCTCACCCCAATTTATTGGTTGCTGTTCTCTCCCCCGAGACCCCATCGCTCAAAATCGCCTGCTCTGTGTCATTTGTGAGTAAGCCGGGCTTGAGGGAGGACCTCTTTCGCCACCATCCTCCAGTGCCTGACCTCATCTCTTGTGATGATAGGAGGCAGGCGGAGCCTCCGCTGCGACACAGTGGCATTTTTCAAGGTAAAAAAACAGAGTGAAGTTTCCCTCCCCCACAAGCCCCCTTACTCTTGTCCCTGGGGCGGCAAATCTTTGGCTGCCTATGGGACAAGATTAATCCACCCCTGTGTATTGAGCCTGCAAGTTCTCGTCCAGCAGAGCTGTTTTGGATTGTTAGGGATTTAACTCAACCCCCCTTCTGTTTCAAATCTGTTTCCGGAAACAATGCATCATTTTGACACATTCAATGAGTTCTTTGCAGATATAATCTCTCACATTCGGGCTGATCTGGACTCCAGTATTTCTGCAGGGCCAGTTAGGGAGGTGTCCAGCAATCCCTCTTGCAAGACTAGATTGGATCAGTTTCAATTCGTGACTCCTGAGGATGTAGACAAACTGCTTGGAGCAGAACAGCCTGCCACCTGTTCTTTGGATCCTTTCCCAACATGGCTGATTTCATCTTGTAGGGAGGTTGTTGAAGCTAGTCTAGTTGATATCATTAATACCTCACTGAGGGAGGGCAGGATGCCACCTTGTTCAAAGGAGGCAATGGTTAGACTTCTTCTTAAGAAGCCTGCTCTGGAGTCCTTGGTGATGGATAATTATAGGCCAGTCTCCAACCTCCCATGGTTGGGTAAGATGATTGAGAGGGTGGTGGCTGACCCAGCTCCAAGAAGTCTTGGAGGAAACTGATTACATAGGCACATTTTGAACTTTCTTTAGGGCAGGCTATGGGGCTCAGATGGTCTTCGTTGGCCTGATAGATGACCTTCGCCAGGGAACTGACAGAGGGAGTGTAACTCTACTGGTTCTTTTGGATCTCTCAGCAGCTTTTGATACCATCGACCATGGTATTCTTCTGGATTGCCTGAGGGATTTGGGGAAAGGAGGCAGTGTTTTACAGTGGTTCCTCTCCTATCTCTTTGGTAGATTTCAGATGGTGGAACTTGGTGACAGGTGCTCTTCAAAATGGGAGGTAATATATGGAGTCCCTCAGGGCTCCATTCTGTCACCAATGCTCTTTAACATCGACATGAAACCACTGGGTGAGGTCATCAGGGCATTTGGTGCTGGGTGTTATAAGTATGCTGATGACACCCAAATCTATTTCTCCTTGTCACTGATATCAGGAAATGGCATTAGCCCCTTAATTACAGGCAGTAATGGGCTGGATGAGGGATAATAAACTGAAGATGAATCCAAGCAAGATGGAGGTGCTCGTTATTGGGGGTTGTGATCTGCAAGATGGGGTAGAAGTTCCTGTTCTGGAAAAGGTTACACTCCCACAGAAAGAACAGGTGTGTAGCCTGGGAGTGCTCTTGGACCTGAACCTCATCCTGGTGCCTCAGGTTGAGGCTGTGGCCAGAAATGCTTTTTACCATCTACAGTTGATTCAATAACTCCACCCATTACTTGAGGAGAATGACCTGCAAACAGTGGTACACCAGCTGGTAACCCCCAGGTTGGACTACTACAATGAACTCTATGTAGGGCTTCCTTTGTACATAGTTTGGAAACATCAGTTAATTCAAAATGTGACAGCCAGATTGGTCTTGAGGGCATCTGAATTTCCCCCCGAGGCCTGTTCTTAAATAACTGCATTGGCTGCCGATATATGGGCAAAATATGAAGTGCTGGTTATTATCTTTAGAGCCCTGAATGGCTTAGGTCAGGGTGACTTGAGAGAGCACCTTTCTCCTCAAGATCCCCACCATTCATAAGATCATCAGCAGGGGTTCATCTTCAGGTGCCACCAGTTCCTCTGGTGGTAACCTGGGATTAGGCCTTCTCAGTTGTCACCCTTAGGCTGTGGAACGTGTCCCCCATGGATATAAGAGGATTGTCTTCCATGGAGGCCTTCAGGAGAGCCTTAAAGACCCACCTTTTTAGCCTGGCTTTTAATGATACCTAGTTTAATTTTAATTACTTTTAATCTGGTTTAAATGTTGTTGTTTTTTAATTTTAATTGTTCTATTATGTGTTTTTGATTTTAATGTAAACTGTCCCGAGACACTTTAGGATGAGTGGTATATAAATTGGATGAATGGATGGATAATAGCTGCACATGTGACTGTGGAATGAGACGAGTACATGAGCTTCGTATATCCTTTCTTCCTCCCTTTTTAGCAGGCTACAGAAGGAACAATTCAGGTCCTCTCACTGTCGCCGTGACCCTCCACATTGCTCAGGGAAGCGTCTCTTTCCCCCCCTTGCCTTCTGGAACATTTGTCAAGTTCAGACCCTTTGTCTCTGCCGGCTGTCCCCATGCACTGTGATCTCCTCTCCAGGTCACTCTCCATTGGCCTCATATTGTCACACACACAGGCAAGGGTTTGCCCCTGCTGTTCGTGCCACTGTTATGTCATAAGAGGCTGAGTGATCTTTGCATCGATCGTTTGCAAAGGTACAAAGATGGACGCTGTCCTGCAGGACTGTTAGCCTGTGAAAGATCTCTGCTAACATTACCAATTGCTTGAAGCTGCGGCCTGTGAAGCTTAAGAGCTAAAATAAGCTACTGCCAATATATCCGAGTCAGAAGACTTAAATCAGAGCCATGTACATTCTTGGCTTAACCAGGCCAAATTCTGTTTCAATGTGACCCACATTCTGCCCTGAGAAAATTCTGCAATATGGATTCTGGATTCTGCAATGAGAATAACTATGCACACCGCAGCAAACTGGTATGTAATTTTGCATAACTGATTATTCTAGTCCTTCATGCTGGGGAGAAGAACGCGTGAAGAGGAAGAGAGGCCCATCAAATAAACTTGCTTCTGGGCGCTTTCCAGATTAGACCCTGCAATGGAGTCATGGTGTATCTCAGAAGTGTGCTTCCACACTTCCTGTGTTGTGACACCGCAGTCCCAAAGAGGACAGCAGGGTGCCATTCATATTTCCAATGCCTTGTTTTGAATTTAATCGCTGAGATATAGAGCTAGGACATCATATATCCCGCATAAGAAAGTTGCTGGGTTTTTGGGTTGTTAGTTTCCGCGAGACTGCTCCCCCTGCTGGTTACACTTCAAATGCGACATGCCTGAACAGAGGCATTTTTCTGCTGTTGAGCAGCTAGTCTGGAAAGTGCCCTGGTTGAAAAATGGGAAGTTCTTTCATGTATGAAATGTGTTGCCCTGAGGCATGCCAATGGCTGACTTTCTAGAACAGACGTTCTTAATCTTGGGTCCCCCGTTTTCTTCATTGTAAGCTCCAGGGACCAGTGACGGGTGCCTTTCCACTCTCAGTGCTGCTCCCTAACTAACTGGTTATTGGGCCTGTATGATGCTTCAGCTGAAGTGGAATGCTCTGTGCAGTCCCCCTAGCACCCTTCGGAGGCCATCTTCCCTACTGGGCAGTGCTGCACTTTGCCCAGCACCCTGGGGGTGGGGCTCTTTTAAGGGAAATGGAGCCCTCTTGGGCCTCTGCACCATCTTGGAAAGCATGCACTCAGTGCTGGGGAATGGTTCCTTTCCAGCACTTTCCCCATAGAGCTCTTAAGCAAGTGCAGCTCTCTTGAAGGGGCCCACAGCGCTGAGAAAAGTGCAGTACTGTGTGGAGGTCAACACAGTGGGAAATGGTTCACACATTGAAAGTTGTGGTTTTTTGCCAGAGTTTGAAAAAGAGTGAAGATCACTGCCTCATGTTCTTGGACTAGAGTTCCCATTGTCCACCCAGGGGCGGAGCCACCATTGGGCAAACGGGTACAAAGAACACGGGCCACCACCAATCAGGGGCCACACCTTGTGGCCCCAGACACGCCCCCACATCTGACATCAGATGGGAGCATGATTTCGCTCCCAAACGGGGCCGCGCAGCCCCATTCGGGAGTTAGATCAGCCAGCGCTGTGTTCGCAGCACGGCCAGAGCAGCTAGGCAGGGAGAGTAGCTCCGGCCATTCTGAGAATTCAGTGCTGGTGATTTCGCTCCCGAACAGGGCCATGTGGCCCCATGTGGCCCCACTCCCATGGGGAGTGAAGCCCCACCCCCTATATATGATGTATGCTGCAGGGGCATGGCTAAACATGCCCTGCGTCATACGTCAGTCACTGGAGCCGGGGCTGGGGGGATGCAGCGGTGGCAGAACCTAGGTCATCTCCACGCTTAGGACCACCACCCCACATGTGATAAAGGGATGCATTGTGACATCCGCAAAAGACATCATGATGATTTTGGTACATTTGCCTTTTAATCGCATGAGCCAGAGAGTATTGGCAAAACTGGCCCTTTATGATTCTATGATACTAAGACTTTTCCGGCAGACCTTTGTGCCCCAACGCATCTCTTAGGAATGGCTCAATGCATGGCAATTACTGGTTCTGTGCAGTCAGATTATTCGAAAGCCCAGTGTTGGAATTTCCTCCCCCCACCACCACGGAGAGGCAGCCGATCGTGGGGCAACTGCCCCAGGTGGTGCAGTTATTTAAATTCTGATCCAGCGCTGGGACAGGGGAGGCTGGACGGGTGGGGGAGAACAGTGCATGCATCTGGAGGGGTGGGTGGGTGAGGACTGATGCAGGAGAGGCTGGAAATCAGCACAAGGAGGCTGGGGGAAAGCGCGCAGGTGTCTGAAATTCCACCCCAAACTACTCCCATAGGAGAACTACATTTCCCAGACGCCCCTGTGTTTCCCCCCAGCCTCCTTGTGCTCATTTCTAGCACAGCTGCACAGCTCTATCTGATGACTGGTCAGCCATGAATGGGAGGAACCACGGGAGCTAACCAGAAGCAGCTGGGCCTTGTCTGGCACCTCCCAGCTCGTTAGGACAAGCCACTACTGCCAACTTGGCTGGTTGGTTTTGTTCAGGTTTGGCTTTCTGTCCGCTTCCTGGGCTCATCATGGGTTAAACGACACCCAGCCGGGGGAGCACACAATCGAGAAAGGCAGCAACGCTTTCCCCAGCCTACAGTGCCTTGTTGTCAGTCGGAGAAGAAAAAAAGGAGAGTACAGAAGCCTGGAAAATGCCACACAGTGCCTGGAGACGCAAGATGAGGAGTCCTTTCGCTTATCACAGAGTCCGGCTTTCAAAGACAAGAATAAGCTTCCCACAAACTGTGACAGACAAATAAGCAACCAAAAATAAAAGAGAGAGAGAGAGTCCGTTTTAAATCTTGCAACTCAATAACAAAAGCAGGAATGTCACCTGGGCATTCTTCACACAGCAGGCCTTTCCTGCAGGTTTACTGCAAGGCTTTACTGAGAACTGGAAGCTGTCCAAAAAGAACCAACTCAAAAAGTAATTTTATTTTATTTTTACCCTGGATATAAATCGGGCTACACTCTAACGTGCAGTGAAAAACCCGAATGGTGTGTAAACTGCTACCCGATAGCTCACAGGGACTTCGGGGTAAATCTGCCCGATAGGTGAACACACACCCCTCCGTTCCGGAGGCGATCCAAGCCAAAGGGCTTTACAAGTCCTGTGTGGAAAACGCCCTGGGCCACCTTTCAAGGCTACCAAAGGAGTGCTGGTTAGTGAGAAGAAGCTGACAGTCAGTAGCCTCCTCTCCTTAACTCCATGTTCCAAAGGCTTGCAAAAGTCAGGTGGGAGCATCTCCACTAGACCCTCGCAAGGCCTTGGAAGGGCGTCACACAAGATGGGAAGACGGCCGTGTTGGAGATGGAGTTCCAGTGCATCATCGATCTTTTGCACCAACTATCCTAATGGCCACTAGGGGCATTGGGAGTAGAGGTAGCTAGTGAGGGTCTCCTTACCTGTCCCTGCTTGCCTCTACTCTATGACTCCTGCCTTGACTCCTCAGGTCCTTCCTGTAGTAAGTCAGTCCCAGAGGCGTAACTAGGGAAAATGGCACCCGGGGCAAGCACTGAAATGGCGCCCCCCCCCGCGCCCCCCACCCCCCCAACATACTACATTATACTTAGGTTTTTCCTCACAAGCGCCCGCCGCCGCCAAGCCAGGCCACTGACTGGCCTCCAGGTGCCAGCAAAGCAATGGGGGGGGGCGTGGGCAGTGCGGAAGGGACTGCTCGTGGGGGAGGGGGCGCCGATGCGCTCCCTTGACTGCTGCAGTGCTGCTGCACTGAGCAGGAAACATTTGTATTAACAAAAAAATAAAATAAAAATATTTTTTTGTCATGGCGGCGCCCCCCACATGACCAGAAAAGATGGCGCCCGGGGCACGTGCCCCCCTGCCCCCCCCTATAGTTACGCCTCTGGTCAGTCCTTTTCCTTTCCTCCTAGAGAGAAGGTGGACACACACACCCCGCTCTCCCCCTACCTATTCATTATGTAGCTAATAGATAGGACAGGTCTTTCCTCTCTCAAATGTACTTCACCCATAAATCAATTTAGTTTAGACTCTACAGTCATTTCCATATGTGTTCCTTAAATAGCTGCAAAAACAAAACTCTGCGCTCTGTAACTGGAGTGGTCGCTTCCTTGGTGCTTTGGTAACTAATCACAAACCCCAACATGCCTCCCCACACGGTGCCTCTCCAGACACTTTGCAAATGTTTGAAGGGAGCATTCGCACCCAACCTTTGCAAAGCTCTGCAAAGGAACCCTGTGAGGAATGAGAGTTGCCAGCAGCACTCCCCTTGCGTGACCTCTTTGCAAAGAGCTTTACAAGCATTGATGGTGAGCTCTCAGTCTGAGCCTTGTAAGGCTCTGAAATGAAACACCAACACCACCCCCCGCCCCGTGAAAGCAGAGAAGGCTGCCAAAATGTTTTGCAAAGACTGATCATCCTTTAGGTTAGATGCTTTGCAAATGCTTGATGGGAGCATCCCCACCCAACCTTTGCAAAACTCTGCAAAGACACCCAGCAAGGAGCGGGGGTTGCCATCACACCCTCCCCTCCGCTTCCACTGCGCCTTTGCCAAAGGCTTTGAAAGGCTCTGATGGGAAGCTTCTGATCCAAGTGTGCAAAGCTTAGGGTTGCCAGGTGCCGATGGTTTTTTAAAAAATCCATATCCATCACAAAAACATGGAAATAGAGGACAAAGTCTTCACTTCGCCTAAAAGTCGCATATGTTTATTGGTATTATACACAAATTGGATAATTTGCAAGCAAAAAATACAGATCACCTCTATGAAACAGATGACCAGGTGAGCTGTATGTCTGCTCAGTCTGCTGTCTAGGTGCAGAGTTCTCAAGGCCCTTGCTTCTGAACCGTAAATTCATCTCCTGGTTAGGTTTACCACCCAGCCCTCTGTCTCCCTCACCCAACCTGCTCTCCCCAACCAGGCCAGCAACTTCACCTCTTGGCTCGAGGCCGGGCAGCCAGGCCAGGCTCTTTGCATGCTGGCGCAGTGGTGCGTGCACGGACGGTCTCCCACTCGCTTGCTGTTCTCTACAACTACAAACATTTATAAACTGCTTTTCAGCAGAAGGTTTCACAATGGTTTTCAAAGAAAAATTGTGAGATAATGGAGGGTATTTAAGAGCATGCCTTTTCCACTATGAGCTCCATCACCCATTGAGATCATCTGGAGAAGCTCGTCTGCAGTTGCCACTAGCACGTGGTCTTCTCTGACTGCTCCGAGACTCTGGAATGTGCTCCCTGCTGAAATAAGAGCCTCCCCATCTCTGACAACTCTTGAGACTTTAAAGACACATTTTTTTCACCCAAGCTTTTTAACAGACTTTAAATCGTTTTAAGGGTTTTATGTCCATTTTAATTTGTTTTCGTTGTAAACCACCCAGAGACAACAGTTTGGGGTGGTGTACAAATAGAACAAACAAACAAACAAATAAAAATAATAAGTTGCTCCCTTGTCCCCAAAGGGCTCGCCATCTGAAAAGAAACACAAGGTAACACCAGCATCAGCACCTAAAGGAATGCTGTGCTGAGATGGATAGGGCCAATTGCTCTCCCCATGAGATTCACCACATTAAAAGGCACCTTTTTACTCAGTTAGCAGGGGTAGCTGCTAACTTCTCACTGCCGCCACCACATGAAGGAAGCCAGCTGCACGTGCTGGGCCCACCTATCTGTGCTCCTGCATCACGCAGCTCTGCAACCGGCCACTAAAGCAGAAGCTCCAATCCGGCTTCCCTATTGGATGGATGGTCAGTCAGTAGGAGGCTGGCAGGGGAAGGAGACCAAGGAAGAGAAGCTGCTGATGAGAGCAAAGTGTTCTGAGAGAACAACATATTCCAGCTGCTCCCCAGCACTTTGGAGACCACAAGAAACACAGAAGTTGTTTGGTCCCCAAAATAATCTCTATCCCTCCTAATGCAAAAAAAAAAGAAAAAAAAAGTTGTTTGGTCCCCAAAATAGTTGCATGTCCTCTATTAAAGTCCCCAGTTGGCAACCCTAGCCAGGCACCCGTGAGGAGGGCGGGTTGCCAGCACCCCTACCTCATGGGGCATGTTCCAAAGGGCTCAAATCCCCCTTCAGCCATGAAACTAGCTGGGTGACTCTGGGCCAGTCACTTCTCTCTCAGCCTAACCTACTTCACAGGGTTGTTGTGAAAGAGAAACTCAAGTATCTCGTACACCGCTCTGGGCTCCTTGGAGGAAGAGAGGGATATAAATGTAAAACAAACAAAAAAATAATAATAAGTCTCCAAAGTGAAGCTTCCGATGATGTGGCTGGAGATGAAGGGAGTTGTAGTCCAACAACAACAACTGGGAACCCACATGGGAGAATCCCAGTCTTAGCTAAAACTCGAAGGATAACGCAGCAGAAACAACAGAGGAAATAACACCTTGGGATGCCTGCTTCATCTTTGAAAGTAAGGATGTGCGAAACGTTTCGGATACAAAACGTTTTGTACCCAAAACAGCCTGTTTCGGGTGTTTTGTAGACAAAACAAAACACCCATTTTCCAGATCCAAAAGTTTTGTATACAAAACAAAACACCCCTGTTTCAGCTACAAAACGTTTTGTTGTTTCGGACCTCCATTTTGTGGTGATCTCTGAGTCAGTCTCCATTTTGTGTTTGACATCTCTTTGAATTTCCCACTCTTCCAGCCTTCTAATCATGACCTAAATCATGGGCTGACCTGCTGACAATTCCCTCCTTGTTCCGCATTGGCTCTTTTGCTTCTTCCCACTCTTTACTGACCCCACATTGGCCAGGGGAAGGGTTGCTAACCCATGGGGTGCTGGGTTCTGCTGTTTCTGTGGTGTTCTGAGTGTAGATTCTCTGGTAGCATATGAGAGTAGATTCTTGTTTTTCACTGAAAATCTCATATGCTACCAGAGAATCTACAATGAACACCTCAGAAACAACAAAACCCAGTACCCCACAGGCTTGTGGGTGTGGGGGTGGTTGGCACCCTACGTGCACTACACAACCCCTCGCCCCCCCAAGTGGAATTATGGGGCTGCTGAAACCTCCATTATTCCCTATGGGAGAAATCTTAAAGACATGTAAACTTCAACAAATCACAAAAGATCAGCCCTTTGCCCAATTCCTTTGAAATAATTCTGGAAGCTTCCTTGCCCCCATTGGGCACTACCACCCACCACACTCTGCTCTGGGTCATCCCTTTCCCCTTGATTTGAAGCGATACATTTGCTAGAATCCCCATTATTCCCTATGGGAAAATTCTTAAAGATGTGTAAACTTTAAAAAAACAACAGCCCTTTGCCTAATTCCTTTGAAATCTGGGTGGTAGCTTCCACCCATTGGACACTACCACCACCACTCACTCTTTTTGCCCTGGGACCCTTTTTAAAAATCCAAATTGATTCGGATTCAGATTCGGAAAATTTGGCTGCAAAACAAAACAGGGCTGATTCGGATTCAGAAAATTTGGGTACAAAACAAAACGGGGATGTTTCAATTCGGATACAAATCAAAACAAGAAAATTCCAAAATGCACACCCCTATTTGAAAGTGCCTCCAGAAAGGGAAAGCAATCAAATCCCTCAAGGCTGCTGAATGTGAAAAACTGCCTTTCCCCCATTAGCACCTTGCAATAAAGAAATTCAGTGTGGTTGGGCGGGGGGAGGGGGAGGTTTAGCATCACCATCGGCCAGTGGTGTCCCTTCCACTTAATACAGCAGGCGCAGTAATTGTAACGTTGCTATTAAATTATCCAAGGTTTTGCAACCAAGTAATTGGGGCCACCTTGGTTACTAGCTCTTTCTTTTGATAATGAGCACCTCTCTCTTAATCCAATTAGCATGATATCATGAAGAGGCAGGAAATGAGGGCTTTATAGCCAAGGAAAAAAGAGAAATGTGCCAGGGCAGGACTGAATAAAAGAAGGTCACACACGTATCCTCACACGCTTCCCCTGGCAAGCTTTGTACTCACGCTTAAGCTGCATCTGAAACAAACAGGAGGAGAATGTTCTCACTTTGATTCTTGGATGTTTGAGTGCACAGGTGACTTGTCTCTCAGCATTTTGGTTTTGTTTAACAATTCAAGTTCCCCCACAAATATGTGGTGTGCTATTGCAAAGGCTCCACCTGTCCCTGGGAAATCACCAGGTTTGACTCTAGATAGAATAACTAGTTTGAAGGAACAAAGAGGTGGCAAAGAGGAACATTATTAGGAGAGCAAGGATTTTGCTATACATCAAATACTTACAGAGGTAATTAATGTTGTTAGTTGGTTTGCTTACTAATGAAGCTTGTTTGGCGTTTTCAAACTTATTCAGAAAATGGGCCAGATTTATTATTATTATTATTATTATTACATTTATACCCCGCTCTTCCTCCAAGGAGCCCAGAGCGGTGTACGACATACTTGAGTTTCTCTTTCACAACAACCCTGTGAAGTAGGTTAGGCTGAGAGAGAAGTGACTGGCCCAGAGTCACCCAGCTAGTTTTATGGCTGAATGGGGATTTGAACTCAAGTCTCCCTGGTCCTAGTCCAGCACTCTAACCACTACACCACGCTGGCTCTCTCACCACGCTGCAATTTAGAGTTGCCATGTCCCCTGGAATTCCAGGTTTCACCCGGATTTCAAGCATCTCACCCAGATTGCTTTGCCCACCTCGATTCACCCAGATTTCAGATTTCATTAAAAGAAGAAGAAGAAGAAGCTAAGATCTAGCCCTTGTAGAAGCTGAGTTATGGAGCAAAATGTACAGTCACTATTCTGCCACTGGGCTTGGATTAAAAGAGGAAGAGCACAGGATGCTAGCTGACAGGGTTTTACAAGTACAGTAATCCTCTGAGGAATGTTGCCTTGTTTGCTATCAGCAGGGGATCTCTTTCAGGCAGTTGAGAAGATATCTTGCTTTTAATGTGAATCACTACCTGCCTGCCAGGCTGTGTATTGTAATGTTTAAGGACTTTCTTGGCTTTATGTTCAATGCATGCCTACTTAGAAATAAACACCTTTGGTTTCAATCCGATCTTCTCTCAAATAAGTGTGTACAGAACTGCAGCCTTAATTAACCCCTGCTAACTTGGCAAAGAGGCACCTTTTTAAAATGTGGTGTTTCTCTTTATTTAGCAGGGAGAGAGCAACTGGTCTTATCCATCCCCAGCACAGTATCTTTGGTGACTGTTGCTGGTGTCTATCTGATGTTGCTTTTTAGATTGTGAGCCCTTTGGGGACAGGGAGCCATCTTATTTATTTATTATTATCCTGTCAACCGCCCTGAGCCATTTTTGGAAGGGCGGTATAGAAATCGAACTTAATAATAATAATAAGCTGTGCAATGTTTATTTCTATTTTTGTTCTGTTGTCAAGGAAAATGGTCAGGCAAAGATATCTTCCCCAACTATTGTTGGTAGAGATCCAGAGCAAATACAAATCAACTGGAAAGTGCAGCTGCTAATCTGCATAGGCAAAATTATTTTCAAGCCAATTTACATAATATGCAGATTAGGTGCCCGGATTTGGAAAGCCAGAATATGGCAACCCTAGCCAGATTGCTCTGAGAAAAAAACTGTCTTTTGGGATTAGGCAATCACTTCGAGTCTTCTTCCTAGGCTAGTTTTCTTTTCCTATCCAAGACCATGTGGCAGGAAAGACTGGAGTGGGCAGAGAGGTCAGTAGCAGGCCCGCTGAAATCTGCAGGGCAGGAGTAACCTTTCAGCTCCCTGCCCACATGGTCTCACTCAGCGGAAAGAAAGGTCGAATTAAGCTTTTTGCCACCCACATAGGCAACCAAAGATTTGCCACTCCAGCTTCAGGGGCTCAATGGTGATATATGTAAAGGAGAATCCGGCAAGGAAAGAGCTGCAGGGGGAGTTAAATCTCTTTTTTCTGCCTTTTAAAACCACCACTGTGTGGCAGGATGGCAGAGATAGTGGTAGAGCCAGAGATGGTGGCAAGAGCTCCTCCCACAGGCTCACCTGCCTCCTAGAAGACGTTGGGCCGTTTTCATGATCCGGTTATGCAAATGGCCAGGGTGCATGTGCAGCGGCCTCCAAAATGGCCACCATGATTATGGAGAGGGCCAAAACGGCCCATAGAAGACCAGGGGGAGGCTGGCAGGGGAAGGGGGACCCTCCAGAGACCCCACCCCCACGGCACCACCTGCCGGAGACTGCCAAACCTAGTGGTACGTTTATATATATATAACAGTTTAGAACCCGGAACCAGCTCGAGTTCGAGCTGAGCAGGAGTTCTAGTTTGGGGGTGACAAAATCGAACATGCCTGGTCCGGTTCGAGTCTGGTTCAGATTCGAACTGAACCAGGTAAATCAATTTTGTGCACACCCCTATCTGTAACTTCCTGGTTAGAACATCTGCTAATCTAGCTGCTCCAGCTTCTGATCCCTAGTGGGCAGCTCCTGGCATCGCCCACTCAAGGAAGTAAAAATTGGGTTGAAAATACAGCCCCTGAAGCCACAAGGAACTGCATTTTCCACCCATTTTAAATGCCTTTTGTGGGCGGGGCCAGGCCAGCATCCCCTCGCAATCAGACTGGCTGGAGCAGCTTGATGAGCAGGCTGTTCCAGCCAGTAACAGTAAAACAGGCAGTTAGGGGGAGGGGTTGGAGGGAGCTCTCTGCTCAGGAGTGTTCACTGGCTGTTGTTAGTCTGATCTTCCTGTGTTTATTTTTGTGCCGGGAGGGAGGGAGGGAGGGAGAGGGTGGGGGTTGGATGACAAAGCTTGGCAAGTGAGAGGGAGGGAGGGAGGCTTGGGGGAGTGGGGCTTGGTGTGTGTGTGTGTGAGAGAGATAGAAGAGGGATAGGCTTGGTGAGAGAGAGAGAGAGAGAAAGGGGTCATGGCAAAGCATGGAGAGAGGGGGGCCCCTCAGTTGGCTCCACCTCTCACTATCCCTGGCTCTGCCCATCGCCTGCTCTGCCTAGCGCCCCCCCTGCCCACTCCAGTCTCAGGAGCCACCAGCCAGTGCCACCACTGTTAGATTGTATGCCATAATTTTAAACTGTAAACTGCCTTAAATACATTAGTAGAGAGACAGTGAAGCTATTCACATGACCAGGAGAAATAATAATAATAATAATTATTATTATTTTGCATTTATGCCCTGCTCTTCCTCCAAGGAGCCCAGAGCAGTGTACTACATACTTGAGTTTCTCTTTCACAACAACCCTGTGAAGTCGGTTAGGCTGAGAGAGAAGTGACTGGCCCAGAGTCACCCAGCAAGTCTCATGGCTGAATGGAGATTTGAACTCGGGTCTCCCCGGTCCTAGTCCAGCACTCTAACCACTACACCATGCTGGCTCCTAGCGTGGGAGCCTAGCCTGATTTCTCCTGGTCGTCTGCGGCCACAGGAGTCACATGGCTCCTGGCAGCAAAGTGCCTAAAGTACCCCTCCCGTTAAATAAAGTTAGCAGAGCTAGCACTCCACTAAACCTGTTTGGTTGCTCATTTGCTGCTGTGGCTCCGTGCTGCAGCAACACACAAGGAGACCCTGCCGGGAGGCCTGCAAGCAGCCTCCTGGGCTCGGGGGTCTCGCCAGGATGCCCCGTGCACTCATGCCGGGCGTCCTCGGACTCCCGGGGGCCGTGCGGCCCCCAAACCCCACAGCTTCCACTGGCTCCGTGACAGAGCCGGCAGCTGTGTGGACGGCTGATCTGGCCACCCAGCTACAAGCGGCTGCTCATCTGCGGGGAGAGTGGGCTAAGCCTGCTCTCCCTGCAAGACCAGCAGAAGCTCTTCTCATGGATCGTGAGAAGAACTTCAGTGTGTGCAGTAAATGTAGCAAATGAATAAATATCTTCATTTTTGATTCGGTATTGTAATTCTGTGTTCTAGTCATAGAGCAAGATTTATTCTTAGGCAGAAAAGCAGGGCTGTAGCTAGTCATAGGGAAGCTGCCATCTGCTGAGTCAGACCATTGGTCCATCTTGCTCAGTATTGTCTACCCAGACTGGCAGCAGCTTCTCCAAAGGTGGCAGGCAGGAGTCTCTCTCAGCCCTATCTGGAGATGCTGCCAGGGAGGGAACTTGGAACCTCAGATGCTCTTCCCAGAGCAACCCCATCCCCAAAAGGGAATATCTTTCCGTGCTCAAGTGTAGTCTCCCATTCAAATGCAAACCAGGGAATACCCTACTTAGAAAAAGGGACAAGGCACGCTACCACAAGACCAGCTCTCCTCCCTTCCATTCAGGGAGCAGATTCTGCAGGGAATAAAAGCCCAGCATGGGACATAATGCAGGGGTGACTGACCTTGGGCTCTCCAACTGTTGTGGGACCACAACTCCCATCATCGCCAGGGAGTTATTTGCACATGGCTTCAGGCTGCAGGGTAAATGTTGAGCGAAGCCCCTTCGAATGACACTTGAGGCACTGAGGGAAGCAGCCCCTCCTCTCTGCTCTCAGGTTTTGTTTTGATGCAAGTTCACATGGCATGTTCTGTGTTTTCCTTCTAGCCAATGGTGCAGGGGAGAGTGAGAGCTTCCTTAAGAGCGATATCTGCATTTCTAAAGAGAACATCCTTCTTATCATGCTAATGATTCTACGTCAGTTCCTCTCCCTATTTGCTCCAGCATTTTCAGAAAAAGTACCTTAAAACCGGCTTGTTTTAAAATCCGGAAATAGGTCAAGATAAGCTAGAATTCGCATCACAAAGCCCGATTTGTGTGTGGAGTAGGTCCAAGAATCTCAAAGGGGACTTCGAGGTAGGGTTGGCTGGTGTGTGAACGCACACCATCTCTTCTGAAGCAGGTTCGGGGCAGAAGCCCTGTGTGTAAAGCCTCTAGGGATTTTTAAAGTGATTAATTTGGATGGTCAATTCACTGCAGAACAGATTGTAGCCGCTCTACAGCAAGCAAATGACAATCCATCCAGAACACTAGTCTGGCAAAGCCATTAGCGTAATGGCGGCATTTTAAATGGGACACACTGTGTTTAATGTGAAGCGTGTGTGAGTTTTTGGAGACTTTGTTTGCTCAAAGGCAAGGAACAGCTGTAATACCAGTGGGGTTTTTTCCCCCTGCGTGGGGTCGAGAGGCTGCTGTTGTTTCCCTGTGGGTGTCTCCGGTGGTAGGTACAAGAATGCTGAGAATTCAGCAGAAATTAAGCCTTACAAAGCAGCCCTTTGATTTGATTACAACAAGCCTCATTTATCCTTATGTGCACGAGGCTCTTGTTAAATAAGGACAGGGGGAGGGGAATTCATGGGGCTGTGTGCCCAGATCTTTCCCAGCCAACGTCTGGTCTGCCCTCCTGAGCTAAACCCTTAATGTGATTCTCCCACGGCCTCATTGCCAGGAGTGCTGGGAGGTTTCAAGTGCTGTGGGCAGCTGATCATTGCTCAGGATGACTCTAGGGGAGGAGAGCAGGTCTTGTGGCAGCAGGCATGAATGGTCCTTTGTGCTGAGCAGGGTCTGCCCTGGTTTGCATTTGAATGGGAGACTACATATGAGCACTGTGGGATATTCCCCTTAGGGGGATGGGGCCGCTCTGGGAACCTCTGCATGCAGAAGGTTCCAAGTTCCCTCCCTGGCAGCATCTCCAAGACAGGGCTGAGAGAGACTCCAGCCTGCAATCTTGGAGAAGCCGCTGCCAGTCTGGGTAGACAATAGTGAACGAGATGGACGAATGGTCTGACTCCGTAGAAGGCCGATTCCTATGTTCCTGGGCCTGTTCCTCTCGACCTGCTTGCCATTATCATGGCACTACTAGCCCACATTCAATACCTTGAAAACTCTACAAACCTTGAGGGTGCCGGGAGCAGGTGGGGGGGGGGAGCAAGTAGTTCCTTTTATTTTCCTCATTCCTCTAGTTTTTCCTTAGCCACATAGACTTTTATGTGAAATTGAGTGGACCAAAGCAAAATAATGTCTGGTCTAGACCATTTCATTCATTGTTGTTGTTGTTGTTATAATTATTATTTATTATCTATTTACACACAGTCTACCAGATGTTATTGACTGGATTTGATACTTTAATTATCAGGCCCTTTCCAAGGGTCTAGGATAACTAAAGAAAAATTAAAGATAGTGTCGTAGTATTCATGCTGTTCCGAGTAGTGTGGCCTTCTGTAGCTCATGTGTTGTATTATTATTATTACTATTATTACTAAAGAGCTGATTGGATAGACATGTAGAAGTTTGTTGATTTGCTTGCTTGCTTGCTTCATTTTACATTTCTATCCCACTCTTTTTCTGAGAAGCCCAACACAGCGTACATCACCATCTTTATCATCACAACAACCCTGTGAGGTAGGCTAGGTTGAGTGATAAGTGACTGACCCAGAGTCACTCAGCGAGTTTCATGGATGAGTGGGGAACTCTACTCGGGTCTCCCCAGTCCTAGTCCAGCGCTCTAGCCACTACACCATAATGGCTCTCATGCACTCAGCTTTCAAAATAAAGCACTACAAAAATTGATTAACAACAGTACCAAAACTGCTCCCTCAATGCACTGGAGGCCTCTGGGCATGGCGAGTGGATGTAGCACAATCCTGACTGTGCTGCCCCCAACCCCAGTGCTGTTTCTGCGTACTGGGGGCTATGACAACTCTCCAGGGCTGCCTTCAAATATCTGGAAGAAAATAGCTTTTGTTCAAAGCCAGAGTAGCTGAGTCAAGCAGAAGAGGAGGAGGATGTCCTAAAGTGCATTGTTCAGATTCCACAGCCAGGGAGCTATGTAGGCAGCCAGCATTGCTGTGCCCACCCAGGGCCAGCCTTGGCCACCATGAGCTCTGGGCTGGGCTGTCCTTAGAGAGCCCTGGCAGGGTGCGGGGCCTGGGGCAAATCAGCCAGTGCCGACCCCCCTTCCCGTTAATTCTAATGGGAGTTAAAAGAGTGGGGCCTGGGGCAGTCGCTCTGCTTGCCATGCCCTAAGGACAGCCCTGGCTCTGGGCAAGATCCTGCAAAAGGGAAGCCCATTTCCTGCAGCATGGCAGACAGGGGATGTTTCTTCTTCCCTTTCTATGCTTCGTAGTTCTGGTTGCAATTCCGACACAATTAAATAGTTGAACCCAGTGTTCCCTCTAACAGGGATTCCCAGACGTTGTTGACTACAACTCCCATAATTCACAAGCAAAGGCTATTGCAGCTGTGGATGCTGAGAGCTGGAGCTGACAACATCTGGGAATCCCTGTTAGAGGGAACACTGGTTGAACCCATCAGTTAAACATTTGGACTGACTAAAAAGCACCCCCAAATTTTTAACCATTCATTCGTTCATTCATTCATTCGTTCGTTTGAAACAAATTGTTCTAGTAAGAACTAATCTGCCTACTTTCCTTTCACTATGCCTACAACTGGACTAAATTTGGTCCAAATCAGTTAGGTAGTTCACATAAGTAATCTCATAAACCTACTGTAAAGTAGGCTTAATAAGCAAAGAAAATAATATTCAGAAAATACACACCAATTTACACCAAAATACAGATGTATGTATGTATATTGTGTGTGTGTGCGTGTGTGTGCCTGTCTGAAAAACTGAACTGTACAGTAATCCCTCGACCTACGAACTACTCGACATCCGATGTTTTCGAGTTACGAGCGACAAAAAAGACCGGAAGTAGTTGCTGGTTTAGATTCAGCTTACTCGACCTACAAATTTTTAGATGTGGTTTCCTCGATTTACAAATGTTTCCAGACTTCCGTGGTGCGCTCTTCAACTTACGAAAATTTCGACCTCCGAACGTGCGTTCGGAATGGATTAAATACTTAAGTCGAGGGACCACTGTATATATAATACAGGAAATACGGAATTGTCAAGCATTCAAGCAGAAGCAGGGAACTCCTCGATGTCTGTGATCATGAATATTATATATATATATATATATATATATATATATATATATATATATATATAGCAATATGTTAGCACTGCAAGAAAGGAGAAGCTTCTATATTTATGTCTTTATATCCATATTATGCTTAGCTTTTATAACATGTGTAAAAGGGTGCCAGTTATTATAGAAACACTCTGCCTTCTGTTTGCCATCTTGTAAACATTTATACTCTGCTGGTTTATTCATTCCTGCTGTTTCCCAAATTTTAGACAGCCATTCTTTAAGTGAGGGTTCATAAGGTTCAGCAGCTAATGTTTTTGCAGCTGGCAATAAATACTAAATGAGTTGAGTGCTATCAGGCTCAACTTACTCATCTAAGAAACCCAACAGTATTACAACTGGATCAAGAAAGAGTGACCATTGAGTTATCAAAAGCATTGCCTAGATCAGGGGTTCCCACACCAGATGTGGCTGGATTTAAGCTCCCATCACCCCTAGCCACAAGTGGCCACTGTGGATGATGAGAGTTGTAGTCCATCTGGGGACTTAGTTGGGAACCCTGGTCTTAAGACAATGGCTGCTATGAAACACATCATTTAGAAACAAAGGAAGCAGGCATTTTGGTTCTAAACCTTTGTTTTACTCATATGCAAAATTATGCACATTGTGTACATAAATTAATTGACCAAAACTCATATGAATAATATTTCTTTAAGCTTGTGAGTGACAGCCTTAATTCTCATTCCTCAGAAGAGAGGCACTGGGGCTTAATGTTTCAACACTAGTTTCAACACTAGAACCAGGGGTCATCCCATGAAACTGCAGGCCAGGAAATTTAGGACCAACAAAAGGAAGTACTTTTTCACACAGTGCATAATTAATCTATGGAGTTCTCTGCCACGGGATGTGGTGGTGGCCACTACTTTGGATGGCTTTAAATGGGGCTTAGACAAATTCATGGAGGACAGGTCTATCAGTGGCTACTGGTCTGAGGGCTATAGGCCACCTCCAGCCTCAGGGGCAAGATGGCTCTGAATACCAGTTGCATGCAGGGGAGCAGTAGCAAGAGAGAGGGCATGCCCTCACCTCTTGCCTGTGGGCTTCTCAGGGGTATCTTGTGGGCCACTGTGCGAAACAGGATGCTGGACTAGATAGGCCTTGGTTGGGTCTGATCCATCAGGGCTGTTCTTATGTACCCACACTGATTGACTTGGAAAGCCAGCCCCCTAATCTCAGGCATGGTGGGAGTGGCCGGATGCTATGATTCAGTAGTAAGACACCTGCAGGCTGGGCTTTCTCAGAGCTGCCATTTTCCAAGCAGGGCCAACTCCAGCTGTTAGGAGACCCTTGGCAAACTGCCACGCACGGACTCCCACTGAGCTGAGCGGTCCTCGAGAGAGTTGTGCTCCACCTCCACATGAAGGCTGTGGGCCCAGAGGTGGTCTCAGGGATCAGCAGTGGGACTTTGGCATCCGCGCAATGATACCAGCCCCTGATGCGGGCCCTCCTTCCAGGCCTGAGCTGTGAAATGAGGTTCCAGGGTGGAGATCTGATGATGAGCCCTAGGTCAAGTTGTGCTCTCGGGAGTCTACAGCTCAGAACCCAAGCGGGGGATCACAGAGGGGCCACTAGCAAGGGCAGACCTGCCATGAAGCCATGTGAGGCAGCTGTCTAGAGCAGGGATTCTCCACGTTGGGTCCCCAGATGTTATTGGACTTCAACTCCCATAATCCTCAGCCCTAGTGGCCTTTGATTGGGGATTATGGGAGTTGAAGTCCAATAACATCTGGGTACCCAATGTTGAGAATCCCTGGTCTAGAGTCAGAGGCCCCAACCTGGGGGTCTCCAGATGTTGCTGAACTACAACTCCCATCAGCTGGGAATGATGGGAGTTGTAGTTCAGCAACATCAGGATGCCCCCAAGTGGGGAACCACTCATCTAGAGTAGCAGTTTTGAGGGACGCCAGAAGGACAGGAAACTGTCCCCTGTTACCCCTCTGCCTGCTCCCACTATGACCAGTCCAGCCAAGTTCTAGTGGCTGACACAATACACAGCGGTATGGAATCCCAGATATTCTGCATGCACGCAATCTGTTCAAGTTATACAAGGCGCACAAATGCAGAAAGTGTGCAAAAGATACTGCATAAGAGTAAGCCTGTGTGAAATAATGAGCGTGCTCTCATGGACCATCATTTCCACAACTTGGGCAAATTGCATGCAACCAACATGACTAGGTTGGCATACCGTCCCACAATATGGCAGCCACTATTTTCTTGCTCTCCCTGCTTTTTGAAATGGCACAGAGTGGGGGACAATGAAAGAGAAGTCATTGGGGTTTTACAGGCAACAACCACAGCCCTTCAAACTGAACCTTGAAAAGGAATGGTAGCCAGTGCAGCTGGTACAGCAGAGAAATCACATGCTCTGAAAACAGTAAGGTAAGGAAAAGTTTGCCGTCGAGTCGGTGTTGACTCCAGGTGACCACAGAGCCCTGTGGTTGTCTTTGGTAGAATACAGGAGGGATTTACCATTGCCGCCTCCCTTGCAGTCTGAGATGATGATGTCTTTCAGCATCTTCCTATATCACTGCTGCCGGATATAGGGGTTTCCCATAGTCTGGGAAACATAACAGCGGAGATTCGTATCCAGCATGATTCTTAATACGGAGAGGAGGTGCTCCCAACTAAGGAAGTAAGCTTGACTAGTTCAGTTCACTGGTCCCCTGCTGCATCCACATGTCGGAATGTTTTCTTATTACTGTAAAACAGAAAGCAGCAGCTTATCTGATCTGGAAAAAATGTGACCTTTGCAAAGGGCAAAACCAGTGATAAAGTTTATTTCCTCTTCTCTCCTTCCTTCCTCCCTTTTCGAATTCTCTCTTTCCATTCTAAATTCTCAGGAGAGTCAATTACGACCAAAGGCGTTTTCTCGCTCCTAATCTGTTTCCGTCAAACAAGTTCATGAACAGATTCCCAAATTGAGGCAGGCAGCTAGTGACTCAGGGGTTTGCCGATTTACACCCCTGTGGGAGGATCTTTGGCCCAGCAGGCTTGCTCTGCAGAAAGATGCTGATTCCCTCTTCTGGCCGGCTTGCTTCTGCAGTCTGCCACAGTGGACGTTTGCTTTCCATCTGTCTGAGATATTAAAAGGCTGTGTGTCTTTTGCTTCCATGCACACCAATATTACTCTTTCAACAGCCCAGTTCCTCGGCCATTCATTTCAAGAGGCCCCTTTTGTCTGTCCAAAGCCCTGCAATAATCCTCATGTCCTGTTTCCCACAACTCTGGGCAAACAAAAGAGACCACAAACTGGGCTTCTTTTGCACTGACCCATAAACTGCTTTGCAGCCTAAACCCCAGATAATACGAACATAGGAAGCTGCCTATACCAAGCCAGCCCACTGGTGCATCTTGCTCAGTATTGCCTACCTTGACGGGCAGTGGCTCTCCAGGGTCTCAGGCAGGCTCTTTCCCAGCCTTACCTGGAGGTGTCAGAGGGGTAACCTGAGCCCTTCTGCATGCATTGCAGGTGCGCTTCCACTGAGTGGTGGCCAATGGCGGCTCACTGTGACTGACCAATCGAGGCGAGGCCCAGCATGCTATCCCGCCCTCCACAGTGGCTCCGCCCCCGGGGGACTCCAGTACGGATGCAACAACGCTTTGCCAGCCCCAATTCCCTGCATCGGAGGCCAGGACTGATGCTGCCGCCCACTCCCCGCTCACTTGCTGGGGGCCCCACACACTCCTTCCGGGGGTCAGTGCATGCCACTGCTAGCTGTGTGAGGCAGGAGATGTGTGTGCAACCAAGTCAGTGCCAGCCTTTGATGGGCGGGGGGCGGGGTGCTGAGACAAAGCCAGGAGTGGGATCACACTAATATTATTATTATTATTATTATTATTATTAACAACAACAACAACTAGCTGAGCCGGGTGCAGAACATCTGCACCTCTAGCTGCTGGCGCCCCCCCCCCCCGGCCCATAGTTGCTCTCTCTCCCCTACCCACCTCGCCAGCCTGCCGGCTGCCATCATTTTCTCCCGCCCCCACCCACCCACCCATCCACCCACGTTACCGCCGTTTTGCCCACACAGCCCACCACCAGTTGGCCCTCCTGCCCGCTCGTCTGTCCCGCCACCAGCTTGCCCTCCCACCTGCTCATTCGTCCTGCCGCCGGCCAGCGCAGTTTTCTTCTCCCGCTGGCTGCCACCGCAATTTTCTTTTCCCCACCCGTCCCGTGACTATCCAGCAGCTCTCCAAACTCTTGCGAGAGCTGCCACGCATGGGATTAGCCACAGGTATGTCTTAGAGAATGATATATAAAGATGATGATGATGATGATGATAAATATATCAATAAATTAATAACTACATTAATAATATTTATATGCTGCTGTTCATCAGAAGTTCTCAAAGCGATTTACGTAGAAAAAGTAAACAAATAAGGTGGTTGCCTGCCCCCAAAGGGCTCACAATCTGAAAAGAAATATGAGGTAGACACCAGCAACAGCCACTGGAGGAGTGCTTGTGCTGGGGTTGGAGAGGGCCTGTTGCTCTCCCCCCTTTAAAAGGGACCTCTTTGCCCATTGAGCAGGGCAAATATAGACACAGGAAAGAAATATAAGGAAAGGCTCAAAAAGGCTAAAGCTATCAATACGTATGACACAAGCATTGGTCCCATAGGTACACACAAATATTGGGGAGGGGGCAGTGGATGTGAGATGGGAACAGTGACCACAGGCAGGTGCTTGATGCTCACAGCGAGGGCAAGATGGGGTGCCCACACTTGCCATCTCATGGTACATTTGCCGCCTGAGGCTACTGCAGTACCTTGCCTCATGAGGAAGCCACCCCAGCTCTGGTCCTTCCCCCAGACATGCGTATGATGTCTTCCTTTTCTGAAAATGCCCTGGCTCAAGAGTCCCGTGCATCACAGAAGGAAGGCTTTCTAGTATCTTTACAACGGTATTTCTTGGCTAAGGAGATGCGCTCTTCTCATCCCAGCTTCTCCATAATCAAAGTTGTCAATGCTATTGGACAGACCTGGAAAAAGAAAAAAAACAGATCTATACTGGATGTTGATCTGGAAAAATCTGGACTATTATGATTATGGACAATATTTCTTCAGGGTTGAAAAACTCACCAATCATATGGTCAAAGTCTTTTAATAGATGGGTTCATTTTTGGCCTTACATATAATCTAATGAAACACCTTTTATTAAAGCCTGCTCTTTAAATTTTATCAAGGGGTGTTGTTACTGTTAGTGTAACAAACATGTACCTTAACCTGAAACAACACTTATCTAAATTCTAAAGATTATTTTCTATGTAAATAAGCAGCTTACTGGTGGAAATTGTTTTATATATATATAGTTGAAAATACTTAATAAATATATATAGATAGATAGATAGATATATTTAAGTTGTCAGTGCCTGTTGGTTTATCTCCCCCAACAGCTCTCCTTTGCAGAGATTTCCCTAGCAGGCCATCCTTGCCAGCAGCAGTCAGAGGAAGGGTTTCCCTAACAGAATGAAATAACGTACCACCCAGCAATCCTTAAATATTATTCATGCACAGATAAATGAGATTTTTAATTAAATGGCATGCTCTAATACACTGCCCAATAGATATGGTAATAGCTGTCTTTAACGCTCCAGGCATATCTGAGGTTTAATGATGCAATAATGACAGTAATTCTCTTCCACAGGATGGACGGCCAGCCAGACTTCTTCTGACTTCTTGTGACACCCCCGGTAGAGGCGTTCTCTCTCAGTCTCTCAGTATTGCACTTCGGATTTACTAAAGGTCTTGTTAGGTAGCTCAGTATTTTAGTTCTGTCCCCCTGATTATTTCCACTAAAGTTGAAGTAGCTGCCAAAGGAAAGCGGTCTGAAGGCCCCTCCAACAGGATTGAGATTTTAGAAAATATTATGGCAAGGACAAGGAAAGGTTGTGCCATCGAGTGGGTGTTGTATTTGAGCAGGTGACCCACTTTGGGGGAACCGGGCTTGCCTGCAAGCCCAGTGGTTCCCACGATCCGTGGAAAGCAGGCTAAGGGAGCTTAGCCCAGTTTGTGCCCAATTTCTGCCTGGAGGTGACAGGGTCAAAAGGGTTCAGGCAGAATGGACTCGCAGCCACATTGCTCTGGAGTGACTCTGCCGTTCCTGCGCTGATTTGCAGAGGAGACGAAGAGGGAAGCCAGCTGGAAACTTTGTCGGTTGTCTTCTTGCAGAGCCGCACATCTGTATTTGGAAGCAAGCGGCGGCAGCAGGAGGCCATCACATACCACAGGGATTCCCAGCCTTGGGCTCCGTCCCAGATGTTGTTGGACTATGATGTCTTCCATCGTCATTGCAATGGCTGAGACCCTTTGGGTTGGGGGTGATGGGAGCTGCCGTCCAACAACCTCTGGAGATCCCAGCTTGGGAGCCAGTAAACGTTGGGAGCCTGGTCTTCTGTTTTCGCCTGGTGAACCGAGCAGTCTATTCTGCACTCTTGCCAGATCCAGACTAGCCTGAAATGCTCAGCTGCAAAGGCCCTCCATTTCTAGGTCTGGATATTGCCACTGCAGCTTCAGCCTGGTTCTGACAATGCTGAATGCAGCATCGTGTGTTGTTCTGCCCCCTGGGTTGAACGGTGGACTGGTTCTCATGAGCAAAGTCAGGGTAGAGAGTAGGATCCAGCCAGACCTCAAGCCCTACAGGTGGGTGCTCCCAAGAAATAGTCACATGATGGCAAAAACTGGGGGAGGAGGAGACGGAAGGGGGAGGAGGAGATGGTCTTGTGGTAGCAAGCATGAATTGTCTCCTCTGCTAAACAGGGTCCACCCTGGTTTGAATGGGAGACTATGGGGCTATTCCCACGAGCAGCAGAAATCGGGCTAGGAGAGCCTAGCCCAACTTTTGCTGCTTGTGTAAACCACTAGGCTTGCAGGCGAGCCTAGTGGCTTACAAGTGGCTAGCTGCTTCTGTAACCCGCTCCTTAAACCGGGTTTGCGGAGCGAGCACTCCGCAAACCCGGTTTTTCAAATCGTGAGTAGCCACAGCGCAGCTCCGTGGCATGGCTACTCATGAGTAGACCCCCATCCGGGAGGCTGAAAAGCACTCTCCAGTATGCCCTGCGCTCTTCCTCAGGGCATACTGGAGCTTCCAGGGGAAGCGCAGCCCCCGAACTCCCCAGCCCCGGCCGGCTCCGTGACGGAGCTGGCAGTTGTGTAGGCAGCTGCTGCGGCCATCCAGAGCAGACTGCTGCTCATCTGCGGGGAGAGCGGACTAAGCCCGCTTTCCCCACAACCCCCCTATAGGCTCTTCACACTAATCATGTGAAGAGCCTCTACATGTGTGAGCACTGGAAGATATTCCCCTGTAGGGGATGGAGCCACTCTGGGAAGAGCACTTGTATGCTTGCATGCCAAAGGTTCCAAGTTCCCTCCCTGGCATCTCCAGATAGGGCTGGAGAAGCTGCTGCCAGTCTGTGTAGACAATACTGAGCAAGATGGACCAATGGTCTGACTCGGTAGAAGGCAGCTTCCTAACTTCCTATGTTCCTAAGGGACAATCTGCTAGCCTTAATCTGGGTAGGATGGCGGTGCTCAATCCACCAGGGAGTTATTTGCACATGGCTTCATGCTGCGGGGTAAATGTTGAGCGAAGCCACTTCGAATGACACTTGAGGCACTGAGGGAAGCAGCCCCTCCCCTCTGCTCTCAGGTTTTGTTTTGATGCAAGTTCACATGGCATGCCTCCTTGTTTTCCTTCTAGCCAATGGGGTGGGGGAGAGATTTGTAAAGAGCTATATCTACATTTCTAAAGAGAATATCCCTCTTATCATGTCTATGTCAGTCCCGATTTGCTCCTGGCTGGACATTCCTCCTACACAGCTGCCGGTCCTGAGAACAAACCCAGCTTAAAATCAGATTTGTGGACAGAAAGAACAAGAACTGTGCCATCACCAAAGTCAACCAACCTCCCAATCCTGTTGCAGTTCCATGCACTACTCAAGGACCATCCACACGTTATGTTCAACACGTGTACAGCAAGTTACAGTATACACAAGGACAGATCTGCACACAGTTACAATCAATTAAACATGTTATGCTGGACACAGGTACAAAAGTACACTTCCTATCTGTACCCTGCATTTGAAGGGCCTGTATCCAGGTTCACTTTTAAAACGAACACAGGTACAATCATTCACACAAACATGTGTATGAGAGTGCAGACATCTGTACACTCACACAGCATAATGTCTGGATTGGGCTTCGTAGACAGACCTGAGTCTACCACTTGGGGTGGTGAGCATGAATGAGACAAAGCTTCTGGAGCACTTCACACATGCCGAACAGCCATATAAATGACTAATAAGATTGCCTGACCACATTAAATATGACTTCATTTCTCCCCCTATCAGATGCTGCATATTTAAGTGATGCAAAAATCTGTGTCTATCCCAGTGCAGAAGAGAAGCTATTTTCTTAGTCGTCGTGGGTTTTCATTCTCCGTACATGCAGATTGTAATGCCCATTTGGAAACTAAATTCTGTGTCTGTCTTTTTAAAACAATATACTCCCCTCTACCAATCAAATAACACACATCCGTCTTTGCCTCTGAACTGTTCCACACACACACACACCCCGCCGCTTCCCGCTACTATTGTTCCACTTTTTACTGTCCTCAGAACTACCCAGAGATTAGTATCCTCACTCCTGGGTCTGCATAATCCATCTTTGCCACAGAAACTAATTACTGTGTTAGCCATACAAGCAGCAAGAGGAGAGCTAATGAGGTGCTGCAGGCGGCACCTTTTGTTCGTCTTGCCTGCGAGGAAAGATGTGGCGTTAAACAGGAGGAAGAGAAAAACACGATTCCCCTTTTTTCCTTTTTCCTGCTTTGTTTCGCCAGCTGTAATACCAGCGATGTAGATGAGAATAGCTTTGCATTCCATTCCAAAGAGCTTTAAATGCCACGTGTCCATCACACCTGTTTCCTCATGCAAAGACGAGGGAAACCAGGGTTAATGGGTGGGAATGGGATGAATCTCTCCTCCAGCACCAGTTTGCAGAATGAAAGACTGTCCTTAGCTGAGCAGGGTGGTCTAAGGATGGAGGCAGGGAGGGATGGCTCTGCAGTACAAATGCAAATACAACCAATATTTATATATCACTTTAGATATCACCACAAGCTCCCAAAGCGGGTTACATAGACATAAAGAAAGAAATAAAATGGCTCTTTGTCCCCAAAGGACTCACAATCTAAAAAAGAAACATAAGACAGAGACCAGCAACAGCCACTGGAGGGATGCTGTGCTGGGGGTAGATAATGCCGGTTGTTCTCTCTCTGCTTTATAGAAAGAATCACTGCTTTTAAAAGGTGCATCTTTGCTCATTTAGCAGGAGACATTCCACTCCAAAACAAGAACATCACACCAGATGCAATTTCCTGGATCCAGGATTCCAGAAATATGCACCCGTTTATCTGATGTTATTTTTTTCCCCATTCAATGCTGCATTTCTTCTATTAAAATAGCAGCCAAAAACAGCAAACTGATTAAAACAATCTGAACAAAAACGATGAGAGCAGTAATCAAAACAAAAATAAAAATAAATAGTGCTACAGCAATAATAAAATAGCAGCCAGCAAAAAGAAGGAAATCTCCCCCAACATCCTGGAAGCAGGCAAAAAGCAGTACCAGCTCATATTCTGAATATTTATTATTTTTCTCCATTTTTGTATATGTGAGTAGTCTGCTGTGAATGTCCAATGTATGACCTCTTCCTTCTCCTCATTTCCCCTTATTTCCTGTTATATCCCTGCCCATTACCTTCACTACTTTAATTCCGTCACTCTCAACTGCCTGACGAACTGCTCCCTTACCCAATTCATAAGAACATAAGAACAGCCCTGCTGGATCAAGCCCAAGGCCCATCTAGTCCAGCATCCTGTTTCACACAGTGGCCCACCAGATGCCACTGGAAGCCACAGACAGGAGTTGAGGGCATGCCCTCTCTCCAGCTGTTACTCCCCTGCAACAGGTATTCAGAGGCATCCTGCCTCTGGGGCTCGAGGTGGCCTATACTAGCCTTCCCACTAGTAGCCCTTGATAGAACTCTCCTCTATGAAGTTATCCAAACCCCTCTTAAAGCCATCCAGGTTGTTGGCTGTCACCGCATCTATTCCACTCTCCCTATCCCTTAACTTCTTCAAATGCCATTGGAGGCATTTAAAATGGTGCCACCACTGACAGGTGTGCTCACTGTGGCTCAAGATCACCTGGTGAGCCAGGTGTCATGCTCCCTGCCCTGGTGTCATGGCTCAGACTTCGGAATCAGAAGACTCAGAGCAGGAAGACTCACCTGCTAGTGAGCCACAGCAGCAAGATTTGGCAGAGAAACCAGATTCGGAACCTGAGGATTCTCAACAGCTGCCAGACTTGAATTCTGATTCTCAACAGCTGCCAGACTTGAATTCTTCCACAAGAGCCTGGGATTCCACCTGTAGTAAGACGAAGTATCAAGAGCAGGCCTGTTCAACTTAGGCCCCCCAGATGTTTTTGGACTACAGCTCCCATAATCCCCAAACACAGTGGCCAATAGCCAGGGATTATGGGAGTTGTAGGCCAACATCTGCAGGAGGGCCAGAGTTGAGCAGCGCTGATCAAGAGGCAGGCTTAGAGGGACTCACGCAGGTGCAGGAGATAACAGGGAAGAAAGCCAAACCACTGACTCAGGGAAGCCTGATTGGTTCCTGGTTCTGTTGAGTCATATATATTCAACAGTCTCTCATGGCTGAGTTGCTGTTTGCAACTTCGCTGGCAGCAGATACTGTGCTCTTGGAATTATATCTTTTCCATGTTCCAGTTTGTCTTGTCTGTACTTCACTGTATTGTTCCCTTAATTCCTTGTTCTGTGTCCTTTGCTTGTTTCATTCCTTGTTTTGTCTTTTCTTCCACTTATTACTCAGTTATTGTTAGAGGCGGATACCTAATTTCAGTTCAGAGGACTTTATTCATTTACTGTTTTCTTTGCAAGCCTTTTATTTTCCTTCATCCAGTTTCGTTACTGCTTTCTGTTTACTCTCTCTCCGGGGGTGGTAAATCCTGTAGGGATAGCCGGGATAGCAGTTCACAACACCTGGGTAGAAGCTTTGAGTCTGATCCTGAAGGGGTGGACCAGTCCCAGTTCCTGGCACCAGGCCAGAGGCTCAAAGAACCCCAGGAGTCTTCCAAAACGGCATCACCAGAGCTTCAGCCACTAAAGAATCACCCCGCCCACACTCACCCCTTTGCGTTCTCCAGCACACCAGTGTTTGCAACAGGATAGCCAGAATCAGTTGGAGAGAAGGAGGAGTTCCAGATTCCAGAAGATTGCCCTTTTAAGACTCCCACTCTCCAGGCAGGCAGGTGCATCCCAGGAGGGGTAAACTGAGCTCAGTGCTATTGAAGGCCTCTTTCTGCCTCTGACTGGTGTTGGAGCAACTTGTCCCTCTGAGCTATCCATGGTGCTGCAACCCTATTTTGCCACACTGACAATGGCTTCTCCTGTGCAGGACAGGACAGGACAGGACACCAGGGCACTTTCCATATTAACCCTTACCACAATGTCACTCCAGATCTGCAAAGTGTGCTTCCGTATTGCATGTGTATCGACATCACAGTCCTGCGCTGTCAGCAAGGTGCCGTTCACATTTCTGATGCCTTCTTTGGGGTTTTATTGCTGCATTACAGTCCTACAATTTTGAAAAAAGAAAAAAAATAGCTGTATTTTCCCATTGTAGGGAGTTGCACGCAAACTAGAAAAGACTGCTCCCCCTGCTGGTGGCTTTGCACGACACCCTTTAATTACGTTGTCAGTTCGATCCCACCAAGCCGAAGCATTTTATGGTGGATGTAGTCTGTAATCTGGAAAACGCCCAGGGCTCAGAGGGGAAGCTTCCAAGTGAAGTGAGCAGCAGCAGAGGAGTCAGCCTGGTGGGTTGCCCAATGGGCATTGGCCCTCGCCAACCCCGGTTGCTGCCCCTATCCTGGACCTACTCTCTCTCAAGCACTGACACTATGCCACTCCTCCCTCTCTCTCTTCCTTCAAATCCCTCCTCAGCTCTCACCTTTCATGTAAATTCGATGGCTCATCCTCTCATTCCATTGAGGTGCAGTCTAAATGCAAATAATTGCATTTGTTTAAACGGCATCAGAAGAGCCCTGCTGGGTCAGAACAAAAGCCCATCTGTTCCACGCTCCTGTTCCTAGCAATGGCCCACCAGATGCCTCCAGGAAGCTCACAAGCAGGGAAGGCAGGCAAGAGCCCTCCCTGGTTTTGCCACACATTCATCTCTCATTAGCCTTGCTGCTCCCTTCCCTCCCTTTTTGCCTCCTCCTCTGTTACATTTTAGATTTGTGTACTTCTCAGGGCAGAGACCTGTTGCCTTTACTAACATTGCTCAGGAAAGCACCATACGCAGTGGTGATTGTTTCCCCCCACAAAAAGAAGCTATGTTCAGAGGCAGAGTGATTTCAAGCAGCAAGCAACCACAAGAGAAGATTTTCATACTCGCCTTGTAAACTTTGAGAGGCATCTGGACCATCGTTTCTTGGTTTGTGGCATGTGTACTCCTGAGGGTACATGAGGCGCAGGCAGGAGGGGCAGGAGGAGGACAGGAGAAAGAAGTCCAGTGAAGAGGGTGGAGGGAAGGATACCTGTTTGCCTTTGCTGCTGGTTGGTTGGTTGTTACATTTATACCACCTTTAGTTATGAAACTTTATCTATCAAAAGGCATAATGAAATAAGAGTATCTTGAGCATTCTTTTAATTGAGCATTCTTTTAAGAGTTGGGGAACCACAATAACAGGGAGTTCATTACAGCGCATCGGAGCAGCTATAGAAAAGGCCTGGGCCTGGATCACCACTGGAAGATATGGGAGCACCTGCAAGCAGACCTACTTCTCTCCCTCTCTCTCCCTCCCTCTCTCTCTTTCCCTCCTTCCCTCTCCCCTGCACCTCCCCCATCTCTCTATCTTGCCGCATTCCTCTCTGACAATGATGGCAAAAGATGTGGTGGCACTCTCCCCCTCCCTCCCTCTCTCTCCCTCTCCCTTCCTCCCTCCCTCTTCCTCTCTCTCACCCCCCTCTCTCTCTCCCCCCCTCTCTCCCTCTCCCTCTCCCCCTCTCCCTCTCCCCTGCCTCTCCCCCTATCTCTCTATCTTGCCCCATTCCTCTCTGACAATGATGGCAAAAGATGTGGTGGCACTCTCCCCCTCCCTCCCTCTCTCTCCCTCTCCCTTCCTCCCTCCCTCTTCCTCTCTCTCCCCTCCCCCTCTCCCCTCCCTCTCTCTCCCCTCCCTCTCTCTCCCCCCCTCTCTCCCCCGCTCTCTCCCCCTCTCCCTCTCCCCCTCTCCCTCTCCCCTGCCTCTCCCCCCATCTCTCTATCTTGCCCCATTCCTCTCTGACAATGATGGCAAAAGATGTGGTGGCCCTTGATATTTCCCAGCAATAATCTGGTGGGCCACTTTTGTACAGCACTGGATCAACTCTCCTAGCGCTGGCCAGGAGCACCTCACCATATACCCGAGTTGTGCACCCCCGTTGTGAGCGGTAGCAACCCTACCCTCTGGGACATCTGTCACACCCCAGCCCTATTTACACAGCCCTTCTTCCAACATATGACACTCAGGACTGTAAATATAAAATCCACTAGAAAATGGAGGCACTTTTTCAGAACTTAGGCAAGTCTGGCTACTTAAAAGGTCGAGAAACCTTGATCTGGAAGACAACTGCAGGAAACAGGGTGCTACATTAGATGTCTGATCCTGGAAGGCTGCAGCCGCGGATTGCTCTCTCATGGGGCAACATGAGTTAGTTGCCTCAGGTGGCAAATTATTCGGGCACTAGCAGGGTGGTCAGATGCCCCCCATTTCTGCCATCAGAGCAGCTCTTTGAGACCAATGTGACCTGTGAAAGCTTGCAAGAAGCACAAGGAGAGAAGAGGAGGCTGCTAGCAACCTTCCCTCCCCCCCATGCACTTTCAAAGCTTGCAGGGATCAGTTTTGAAAGGGGGCTGGCCCCCACCAAGATGTGGGGCAGAGCAACACAATACCATAAGCTGCACCTCTAAGCAGAGTTACGAGGGAGTACTCAAAACCAACCAATCAATATTTATTTTGGCCCAATGACCATCAAAATTTTACTAGGAAGGAACCCCAATGAACACGGTGGGACTTACTTACCAGTAAAAAGGCAGATGATTGCGCTGCTAATTGACGTAATGGTTTAAGAGGGAATATTGCTCCTAAACTGAACACAGGCATTTCCAACCCTGCATTCAACCAGCCATAACGTTTGAGTATAAATGCGGAGAAAACTGCGTGGAAGCAGTTACTTTGCTGCTGACCCCAGTGCACAAACTTTTGACACCACGTTCACCTCTGTGGCAGCAGATGTCCTCCAAAGGAGCAGATGTTCATAATGGCTCCTGGGGGGCGGGGGAGGAAAACATTGTGCCAAGGAATTGTGGGTCTGCCCAGAGTTTCAACAACACACTCCACACCAGCAGTGGTCCTCTGAGATAAAGAATATTGAAGTTTTCATCTTTGCCAATCAAAAGGTAAGTTTCCCTCCTTTGAGATCTTGTCCCTAAATGGAGCATTTCCATGTCCTCTCCATTCCACCCCTTTTTCTATCCCAATCTGTGCCTTGAAATTAATTTGTGTGATAATCACCATGCAGGAAAACCATGCAAGGCAGCATACATCAGAAGTGTTTTCCCCCTGATTTCTATTAAGCAGGGGGAGAATGATTGGCCCTGTTCAACCCCATCACAGTATCCAGGGGTGTAATTGAGCAGACGGGCTCAAAGAATCCGGACCCTTGAGCTCCTGAGGGCCCCCCAGCTCCACCCCTCCCTATCTTCTTCATTATCTCCTTCACTCCGAGGGGCTGCCGGAGAGAGGGATGAACATAGGACACTTCTCCCGTAGCTATGCCCTTGACAGCATCCCTCTGGGGGCTGTTGCTGGTGTCTACGTTTGTGTTTCTTTTTAGACGTGGAGGCCTTTTGAGGACAGGGAACTATTTTCTCATTATTTTCCTTTTTCTGTGTAAACTGCTTTGAGAAAGAGCCAAGATGGGTGAGTTGTAGTGCTTGGTTGCTATTTAAAACATAGATATAGTGGGCGTAAAAGAAACCTGGTAAAACAGTGAGAACCAGTGGGACACTGATATCCATGGATGCGAACTCTACAGAAAGGACAGGGAGGGGTGGATTGGTGGTGGAGTAGCACTGTATGTTAAAGAAGGTATAGAATCCAACAAGCTAGAAAACCTAGGAGGACCGGACTCCTCCACAAAACCATTCTGGGTGACAATACCAGTAGGGAAGTGTGAACAGGCTCGAATCTGAACCTGTTCGACATTGAACCGGCTTGATTCAAAAGTTCAGGGTCGAACCAAACCACCACTTGTTTGGCATTGCCAAGGAAGTCCAACACGGATGTGTTGGACTTCAGAAGAGGAAACTTCTCCAAAATGTTGGGATTGGTAAAAAGGAAGCTGAAAGGGAAAGTTGGGAGGGTCAAATCACTCCAGAAAGCATGGAACTTATTTAAAACCACAATAATAGAAATGCAGTTGGAATGGATATCAGGAAAGGTTCCACCAGTAGAGGGCAGCAAGAGGCACCTTTAAGAGTAAAGCAATCAGCTTACCTCCACTCTTGCTGCACCTGAATGCTGCTCAGAGAAGCAATGCACCACCCAGCGCCCCCTGTAGTGGCGGATCGCCTCCACCACTCACCTGGCCTCCATGGAGCTGATCCCCTGCCAGAGGCCAGGTGAGTGGTGGAGGCGATCCCCCACTGCTGCTGGGTGCTGAGTGGTGTGCTGCTGCCAAACTGGCACAACTGGTTTTGTGCACATCCCTACCAGAGAGGCAGTTGGACCCTTAGATGATGAGCATGTGAAAGGGATTATTAAGGAGGATAAGGAGATTGCAGAGAAGCCGAATGAGTTCTTTGCATCTGTCTTCATGGCGGAGGATACTGATCATATATACCCACTCTGGAAATGAGCTTCTCAGGCTTGGAAGCTGAAGAATTGGGTCAGTTTGAGGTGATGAGAGAGGATGTTCTAAACTGTCTGGAAAAATTAAAAATTAACAAATTGCCAGGGTGAATTTGGCAATTCAAGTGAAATTGCTGATCTCCACCCAAGTGAAATTGCTGATCTCCTAGCAAAAATATGTAACTTGTCCCTATAATCGGGCTCTGTACCAGTCCAGAGGACTGGAAAGTTGCTAATGTAACTCCACTTTTCAAAAAGGGATCTGGAGGGATCCAGGAAACTACAGGCCAGTTATCTTAACTTCTGTGTCGGGTAAATTGATGGAAAACATACTTAAGGACAAAACTGTTAAACACATAGAACAACAGGCCTTGCTGAAGGAGAACCAGCATGGCTTCTGCAAGGGCACGTCTTGCTTCACTAACCTGTTGGCATCCTTTGAGATTGTCAACAGGCCTGTGGATAAAGGTGATCTGGTTGACGTAGTATACTTGGACTTCCAAAAAGCTTTTGACAAAGTTCCCCACCAAAAGCTCTTGAGTAAACTTAGCAATCATGGGATAAGGGGACAGATTCATGTGTGGATTGATAACTGGTTGAAGGGCAGGAAACAGAGAGTAGGAATAAATGAACAGTTTTCACAAAGAACGGAAGTAAGAAGTGGGGTCCCCCAGGGATCTGTATTGGGACCAGTGCTCTTTAACTTGCTCATAAATCATCTAGAAGTTGGGGTAACCAGCGAAGTAGCCAAATTTGCAGATGACACCAAACTATTTAGGGTTGTGAAATCCACAACTGATTGTGAGGAGCTCCAAACGGATCTCTCCAAACTGGGGGAGTGGATGACAAAATGGCAAATGTGGTTCATTGTAAGGAAGTGTAAAGTGATGCATATTGGGGCAACCCCCCCCCCACTTCACATATACACTGATGGGGTCTGAGCTGTCGGTGACTAACCAGGAGGATGATCTTGGGGTAGTGGTGGACAACTCATTGCAAGTGTCAACTCAGTGTGCAGCAGCTGTGAAAAAGGCCAATTCCATGCTAGGGATCATTAGGAAGGGGATTGAAAATAAAAAATGCTAATATTATAATGCCCTCATACAAATCTATGGTGCGGCCACATTTGGAGTAGTGTGTACAGTTCTGGTCACCATATCTTAAGAAGTACATTGTAGAACTGGACAAGGTGCAGAAGAGGGCAACCAAGGGGATCTGGAACACCTTCCTCATGAGGCAAGGGAAAGCTACAGCATCTGGGGCGTTTTAGTTTGGAATAGAAGCGACTATGGGAACACATCATAGAGGTCTATAAAATTATGCATGGAGTAGAGAGAGCGGACAGAGAGAATTTTTTCTCCCTCTCTCACAAGCGCAACAGCAAGAGAGAGGGCATGCCCTCGCCTCTTGCCTGTGGGCTTCCCAGAGGCATCTGTTGGGTCAGTGCGTACGAAACAGCAGGCTGGTCTAGACAGGCTTTGGGCCTGATCTAGCAGGGCTGTTCTTATGTTCTTAACTTTTGTGTTGTTGAAAAGCAGTATATAAATAATAATAGTAATACAAATATTAGTAATAATAAAGTAGTAGTAATAATAAGTGGTGCATACATTTCACCACAAGTATGTGATTTGGATAGCTCATCTGCGCTGGTGATGTGCTTTGCCTGTGTGAGCTGAGTTGAGAATACTGCCACTATTTCAAGTATGTGGATACCGCTTTGCAACGGAAGTAGTCAAAGCAGTTCACACAGAAAAATAAATATGTAATAATAAATAATAACAAGACGGCCCCCTGTCCCAAAAGGGCTCACAATGTGAAAAGAAACATGACACTAGCAACAGCCACTGGAGGGATGCTTTGCTGGGGTTGGAGTGCTCTCTCCCTGCTAAACAGAAGAGAATCACCACTTTAAAAGTGTTGTCATCTTCCCAGTAAGGAAGAGGACTCCTTTAATCCTCATTTCTGCCAGGCCCGAGTGCGAAAACCCACTTCTGGGATGTCCTGTGTTACACCTACCAGTGATATAGATTTCTATTCTTTTGGCTCATTTGGAGGCCTTGCATTCTGTTTGCTTTCACTTCCATGCTTACTGGACTGAATTGCTTTTAATCTTAACTGGTCACAATTCCAAACCCAATTATTTGGATGCAGAATCATTGGCTCTGATTTAGCAAATATTGATTAGACTAAGTGCTGGGTGAAATACCTTTATGGTTTACTGAATTCTTTGCAAACTTCAAATTAATAGATTAATGAGCTTTCCGTGTCATGATGTGATTGAACACTGGCTGGCTGCATTGCTTCTATGCCTTACTGAATTTGCTACAAACATTGTATTAATTATTTTTTTTCTTAAAACGAGTGGTCATCGCCACTTTTTGTGGAAGTGAATTCCAGAGCTGGGTTCCAGGACATAAGACTTTGCTAACCTCTGTCATCCCTGTGAGCATGTGATCCCAGAGAACCAAGAAGCAAGGCACTTAGGAACATAGGAAGCTGCCATATACTGAGTCAGACCATTGGTCTATCTAGTTCAGTGTTGTCTTCACAAACTGGCAGTGGCTTCTCCAAGGTTGCAGGCAAGAATCTCTCTCAGCCCTATCTTGGAGATGCTGCCAGGGAGGGAACTTGGAACCTTCTGCTCTTCCCAGAGCAGCTCCAGCCCCTGAGGGGAATCTCTTCCAGTGCTCACACTTCTAGTCTCCCTTTCATATGCAACCAGGGCAGACCCTGCTTAGCTAAGGGGACAAGTCGTGCTTGCTACCTCAAGACCATCTCTCCTCTCCACTTATCCCATCAGCCCTCCAAAAGAAAATAAAACTAGTCTGGACCTGAAAATTAAAGTACCAGGCACTGGAGTCCCACACTTCAGCACAGAAAAACTATTGGGTAAAAGGATATCTATCCCTGAAATATGTTACAAGACTGCAGAAGGCAGGAGTTCTGTAAAGCCAATCTAGGAATCCCTACTTCGAAAATGGATCATAACTCCATTTCCATTTTTGTTGGCCAGTTAGAGTTGACTTGAGCTAGCCTTGAGAACAACATACTGAGGCTACTCGCACAAGTGAAAACTGGTTTGGGAGCTGTGCATACTCCCAATTTTCAGTTGTGTGGGTGTAAACAACTAGGTAGGAGGAGGGAGAAGTGATTGTGCGGAAGCAAGTTAGGAGGAAAAGCTGGGTAGGACAGCTTTCCCTCCTACCTTGGTCAAATGCTGGGTAAGAAAGTTGGTAGGATGCTGCTGTCCAATGCAGTTCCTATCTCCCATGCAATCACTTCTCTCCATTCCTACCTAGTTGTTTGCTCTCACACAACTGAAAATTGGGAGTGCACACTGCTCCCAAACCTGAGTAGGACACTTGTCCTACCCATTTTTTGCTTGTGTAAACAACATCACTGGCTGGTACCCAGGCTAGTGTTCTGCTAGCACAACAAGAGAAGTTGCACATGCTTAAGAAGTTTGCAAAGACGTGCAAAGTTGTGGTGCTCTGCAATGTTGTTCTCTGGGACACATGACACGTTGGTTGCACGACACATTGTACAAGCTGTGCAATGTGCTCATCATCTTCTGCTAGAGCAAGAACTAGTCTGGAACAGACATTCCTTTCTTTGCACAACATCATTGTGCTATCTCCTTGCGCTGGTACAACAACATTATGCTAACACAATATTACTCTGGATGGATGGATGGATGGATGGGTTTGTTTGTTTGATCATATTTGTACACCACTTGACATGTGTACATATCAGGTGGTATACATGTTAAAATATAACAAATATAAAAACAGGATAAAGTGATTAGAACAATTATGATATAAAACCAATTAAAATTAATTAAAAGCCTGAGAAAACAGGTGCATCTTAAAGGGCTTTTAAAAAACAGCCAGAGATGGAGAAACTCAGATTGTAACAGCGAGTGCATTCCAGAGCCCTGGGGCAGCCACAGAGAAGGCCCAGCCCCATGTAGCCCCCAAATGAACCAGTGGCAACTGTAGCTGGACTTCCCCAGATGATCTTAACAGGCTGCAGGGTTCATGACAAAGAAGGCTAAATACCCTGGTCCCAATCCATTAAGGGCTTTATAGGTAATAATCAGCACTTTGTATTTCACTTGGAAACATATTGGCAGCCAGTACAGTTCTTTTAAGCTCGATGTTATATGGACTCTTCGGGTTATCCCGGAGACCAGTCTAGATGTAGACCATTATCTCTTATCCTTTATCAGAAAATTGATAACTCCCCCAAAGGGGGTGATTCTGTTGATCTCCAGTAGCATTCTCTTTTATCCAAAACTCTCATTGTTCAAGTTTCCATCATCTCACTGAGGAATATTTCTCCCAAAGCAGAGGCCATTAAACTGGCATCGCCCTAAAGATATTGGCTAACATTCCACACAGGGTTATGCCAGCCCAGTAATGTTGCATGCATGCAAATTGTGCGAATTGTGCAAATGCAAACACTGAACAAATGTTACACAAGGGTAAGCCCATTATTCCCAATGGGCTGGGAAATATCCATCTGGACTGTGGAGAGCCACTGGCAGTCAATGGTTAACATGATGCCCAGCTGATTTCTAACTTGAAGTATTTGAAACTTTTTAAGAGTTTTTATTTTTTTAGTTAACATTTTAAAATGCTACAGTGTATTTATCTGTTCTGCCGTTTTACTACTTTTAGGAGCTGCCCAGAGCAGAATTGTCCTGGAGGGGCAGGATATAAATATTGTAAATAAATAAATGCTTAAGCGGTGCTTCATTTGCATGCAGAGTGACTCAGTCAATGTATCAACTCAGATTTATTTGATCCAATGAGAGCCCTACCCTGGTCCGATCTTCATGACAGGGGCTGTTTTGCAGAGGGAAGCCAGGCTCATCTTGTGTGGTGCAAAGCACACCCCACCACCCCTACTGGCGGGGCCTTTGCCCAGCTGCAAATGGAGAGGCTGTTATTTATTAATCTAAAGGTTAGTACTATGACCTGAGTCGCCGATGCATTTCCAAAAGTTTCACCTCTGGTCTCTGGTCTCGCTCTGCCCAAGAAGAAAAGGCTTGCGTGAGCAAATCGGAAATTAATTGCCATCACATCCTCCATCTCTGCAGGTACGAAGGGCATTCAGAAATAGACTGTTCTTCAAAGAAACAGCATGGTGATGGGATTCCAAAGAGGATCTGCATCCTTGCTCATTCTTTCTCCACATTCTGTTTGCCTTTTCCTGTGGTTTTCGTACATAGAACTCCTTCCAAGCGCCTCCTCAAAGGCCTGAAAGCTAGAGAGTTCCCCACTTTCAACAATAAATGAATTGTCTGGAGTGTACAATAAATGTGATTTATCCTCCAGGGCCCTATTGGAGAGAGTCACTTTCTTCCTAGCTCCTTGCCCTCCTCGCTTTCTCTTTCTGCCCACCCCCTTCATTTTCGTCCATGTTGCCACTCCGTCGCAATTATAGGCTCAATTTCCTGAATACCTTAACAAGCACTGCCAAAGGAACCTGGAGCCAAAACAAAGATGAATGGGGAGAGAGCGCAAAGGAAGCTTTTAAAGATTCCCGTCGGGATTACAAGCGTCGTCAGTTCTGTTAACTGGCTAAAAGGTTTGAAAATGATGGACTTGGCTTTTAAGGGGCCTCTACAGAAACTGGGCTGAGAGCACTGAGGAAATGCTAATGATACGCACACGAGGCAAATGTGGGATGAGGGAGGGAGAGAGTCTCGGAGCTGTGAAAGAAGAGCCAAGCAGGATTCCTCTGGCAGCTCATGCGCCATGCACGGCTCCCAAAGAGGACAAGCAATTGGCTCTGGAGAAGACAGTGGTTTTGTCTCTGAAATTTGTCTCCTTTCTGCAAGTATCCTAGAAGACAGGCATTTATTTTCAAGGCCTCTGTTCCGCAGAGGCAGAACAAATAGGGAATGGGGAAGAACAGTGCTCAGATTTGAATGTGTGTATGTGTGTGTGTGTGTGTGTGCGCGCGCGCTCACGCATGCGCATGCATGCATGTGCACACACAATACCGCTTTTCAACAAAAGTTTCCAAAGTGCTTTACATTGAGAAATAATAAATAAGTAAGATGGCTCTCTATCCCCAAAGGGCTCACAATCTAAAAAGAAACACAAGATAGACACCAGCAACGGTCACTGGAGATACTGTGTTGGAGGTGGATAGGGCCAGTTACTCTCCCCCTGCTAAATAAAGAGAATCACCACGTTCAAAGGTGCCTCTTTGCCAAGTTAACAATGTGCGCATGCACATACACACACACACACTTGCATTATATCGGGGTTCTCCATCTTGGATCCTCAGGTGTTGTTGGACTACACTTTATTTATATCTCTGTAAACCATTTTGGGATCTTTTTTGTTGAAAAACGGTATAGATCTTCGTATTCATCATATACTTCCCATCATCCCCAGCCATAATAGCTTTGGATGGGGCTGTCGTTCATTGGTTTGAGGCATGCAGAAGGTTCAATCCCTGGTATCTTGAGGTAGGACTGGGAGAAACTCCTGCCTGAAAGCTTGGAGAAGCCGCGGCCAATCAGTGTAAACAATCCTGAGCTAGATGGACCAATAGTTAGGGATATGCACGGAACCAGTTCGATCGGCCGGCAGAGGCTGGGGGGCATAGCTTTAAGGGCGGGGGAGGGTGCCCTTACCCCTCCTGCCGCAGTCCCCCTGCCGCCGCTCCATTTTAAAAGTCCCCATCAGGGCAGCAGCGTACCTCCCTGCGGCCCTGGTGTCCTCTTTGGCCGGAAGTTAATGGAAGTATCCGACCCGCGTGCACACACGTACCGCGCTCACTCACGCCTGACATGAACCAGGTACACCGGGTACTTCCGTTAATTTCCAGCCAAGGAGGACACCAGGGCAGCAGGGAGGTCTGCTGCTGCCCTGAAGGGGAATTTTAAAATGGAGCGCCGGTGGGGGGAATGTGGTGGGAGGGGTAGGGGGACCCTTCCCCACCCTTAAAGGTATGCCCCCCTGCCTTCAAACCACCACCACCCCCGCCGGGTTCCAATAGTTTGACTCAGGATAAGGCCACTTCCTATGTTCCTAGGAGGCTCTCCAGCTGTTCTTGGACTACAATTCCCACCATCCCCCACTGAAATCCATTGCTGCAGGAGATGATGGGAGCTGTAGTCCAACAATAGCTGGGGAGCCTCAGGTTAGCTACCCCGCTATACAGCAAGTCGTGGGCAAACAGCAGATGAGGCTCTCTAGTGATATGCAGAAGACTGGCAAGAATTTCATTCTGACCCAACCTGGTTTAAAATAGCAGCACAACAAGAGGAATTCTTCCCCCTAAGTTAGGCTGCTGGAACAAATAAAGTTGGAGGGGAGATCAGGAGCAGATTTCTGGATGAGGACTGAAAATTCCATACTAGTGGTGAAAACAAATTCCTAGTCTAAACATGTGTGTGGAGAGTAGAGTGTCCACATTCGTCAAAGAGAATTTACTGGGCACAACCATCAAAAGGGGAGGTGCACATTTTAAAACTGGACTTTTTTTTGCCTGGGATTGGAAAGAGTGCTAGACAGTGGAGCTTGGAGGCTATTTCGTGCATTTTTCCCTATAGTGTTCTACAGGGGAGCATTAGGAGGGGTTTAGTGAGTCATACTGTATAGAGAAGCCCAGCCTAACCAACTGGCAATACTGATACTAGAGAAAGGGTAAGAATACGGGGCTTTTAAACATTGACACCATGTGACTACAGTGCCTGGAGAGAAGCGCCAGAAAAATGACTAAAATTCATGAAAGCAATCTTTGAACTCACATTCCAGGAGATCCAGACTGACACTTTTCTACATCCTTGGACGTCCCGTTCCTGGACTGCCCAGACCAGTTCTGGACACATGGTGACCCTGGCTCAGAAACAGGGGCAGAGCCACCATTGAGTGAATGGGTTCAAAGAACCCAGGCCGCCACCCCTCAGGGGTTGCGCCACGCACCCAAGATACGCCCCGGGGAGTGGTTTAGCTCCCAAACAGGGCCGTGCGAAGCTAAATTGTCCAGCGCTGCACTTGCAGTTCAGCCGGAGTGGCTCTCCTTGCCTTTAAAAGGGAGGCCACTATGCGGCCCCATTTGGGAGTTAAACCACGCCCCACATCTGATGTCAGATGCAAGGGGGTGTGGCTAACCGCTCCCTGCATCTGACGTCAGACACTGGTTCAGGGGGAGGGGCTGGGGGCAGTGGTGACGGGCTGAGCCCTGGCCACTGCTGGCCTCCCTCCACACGTGCTCAGAAGCACCCTGTTCTTTCCTTCTAAGACCTCATCGTTATGCTCTTTGAGATGCCAGATGGAGACCTTTCTGTTCACCCAGGCTTTTAAAAATGTTTTAAATGTTAAGTGCTTCTGTTATATTTGTTGGTAGTTTTGCTTGCCTTTATTTTTATTTTGTTTATTTGTTTATTTAATTTATATACCACCTGACACTGGGCAGTTTATGTATTTTTATTGTACTTTTTATCTATGGTTTTATTGCGGGGTTTTGTGAGACACACAAAGAACGATTTATTATGGGGCGGCCATATAAATAATATTATTATTATTATTATTATTATTATTATTATTATTATTATTATTATTATTATTTTATTTATTTACACAGTCAGACAGGTGTTATTGACTGGTTTGTTTTATCCAGATATCGAGTCCTTCCCAAGGACCTGGGATGCCAGAATTTTATTATCAATGTTGTTGCTGTTATAGATATCGTCACAGAATATAGGCTGTTCCCAGTAAAGTTGCTTTTTGTAATTGGCTGATGGTGATTTCTGTGGCCCCTATGATGTTGAGGTGCTCTTCAAGTTGTTTTGGAACTGCACCCAGGGTGCCAATTACCACTGGGATTATTTGGGTCTTTTTCTGCCACAGCCTTTCAATTTCAATTTGTAGATCTTTGTATTTGGTGATTTTTTCTATTTCTTTTCCTCCTATTCTGCTATCCCCTGGTATTGCTATGTCGATTATTTTCACTTGTTTTTCTTTCTTCTCGACTACAGTTATATCTGGTATATTGTGTGGCAGATGTTTGTCTGTTTGTAGTTGGAAGTCCCATAATATTTTTACATCTTCATTTTCTACAACTTTTTCAATTTTAACCAATTTTTGGCTACAGGTAGCTTGTATTTTTTGCAGATGTTCCAGTGTATCATCCCTGCTACCTTGTCATGCCTTTGTTTGTAGTCAGTCTGTGCGATCTTCTTACAACAGCTGATTAGGTGGTCCACGGTTTCATCTGCTTCTTTACAAAGGCGGCACTTGCTGTTTGTTGTGGACTTTTCTACTTTTGCTCTTATTGCATTTGTTCTTAGTGCCTGTTCTTGTGCAGCCAGTATTAAACCCTCTGTTTCTTTCTTCAAGTTGCCATTCTTAAGCCATTGCCAGGTCTTGGTGATGTCTGATTTTCCACTTATATTGTGCAAATATTGACCATGCAGTGGCTTCTTTTTCCATTTTTCTGCTCGGTCCTTGACTTGTTCTTTCTTGTAGGCCTGCTTTCTTTCATTGGTGATGAATAGTTTCGCGTTATTGACTGTTTGAAGTGCATCTTCTTCACTGTCCTTGATATATTCTTCAAGGCCTCTTTTCTCCTCCTCTACTGTTTGATGGACTTGCAGCATTCCTCTTCCACCTGAGCTGCGAGGGAGGTATAGCCTATCTACATCACTGCGGGGTGCATAGCATGATTGATGGTCATGATTTTCCTGGTCTTACGATCTAGCGTCTCTAGCTCTGCCTGGGTCCAGTCTATTATCCCTGCAGTGTATCTGATAAGAGGTATAGCCCAGGTGTTTATGGCTTGTATGGTGTTCCCGCCATTGAGTCTGGACTTGAGGATTTTTCTAACTCTCCTGATGTATTCACTTCCAATTTTTCTTTTAACTTCAGTGTATGCAATGTTATCAGCCTGGAGAATGCCCAAGTATTTGTAATGTTCTTTCTCTTTCAGGTTCTTGATGTTGCTTCCATTGGGCAGTTCTGTTTTTCTTATTTTCCCTCTGTTCATTATTAATGCAGTACACTTATCTAGTCCAAACTCCATTGCTATATCACTTACTGAATATATGGACAGTGTTTAGCAGTGTTTAGAAAGACTGGGACTTTCCATACAACTTCAGATCATCCATGTACAGCAGATGGTTGATTTTACTTGATGTTTTAGATGTTTGGTATCCAAGGCCTGTTTTGTTTAGTACTTATGAAAGTGAGGTCATGGCGATTACAAACAACAGAGGGGATAGTGAATCCCCTTGCAAAATGCCTCTTCTAATGCTAACCTGTCCAAGTGTCTCACCATTGATTGTTAACTGTGTACTCCACATGCTCATTGCTTTTTTAATAAATATCTGAATGTTTTTGCTGGCACCAGTTGTTTCTAAACATTTTAGTATCCATGTGTGAGGCAATGAATCAAAGGCTTTCTTGTAGTCAATCCATGCAACACTTAGATTTGTTTTTCTTCTCTTGCAGTTTTCTAAAATCATTTTGTCAATCAGCAGCTGTTCTTTTGTTCCTCTGGTGTTTGGGCAATTTCCTTTCTGTTCAACTGGGAGCTGTTTGTTAGTTAATAAGTGTTGCATCACTTCATCTGCTATTATTCCAGTTAATAATTTGAACATGATTGGCAGGTAGGTTATGGGTCTCTAATTACTTCGAACTGCACCTTTTGCTGGGTCTTTCATGATGAGATGAGTTTCCCCAATTGTTAGCCATTGTTCAATATCACCTCCTTGAAAAATGTGATTGAACTATTTTGATAGTTGTTTATGAAGGCTTGTTAGGCTCTGCTCTCTCACTTATTAATTCTGGAGTTATTATTAGATCTTGCATTTTTTGGTTACATTTTTTGACCTCTTTCATCCATCCTGCTTTTTTATTATAATCTATTGGCTTGTCCCATAATTTCCCCCAGAATTGCACTGTTTCTTCTTTATTTGGTGTTTCTAAGTTTCTTGCAGTTTCTCCTTCTATGCTTTGGTAGAAACGTCTCTGATTCGACTGGAATTGGAGATTCTGCCCGTGTTGTGTAATTCTGGCTTCGTATCTGCTAATCTTCTTTGACACTGCTGCTATTTGCTGCTTTATTATTTCCAGGACTTCTCTAATTTTCCTTAAATCTAGGTGGTATTTTTGGATCAGATACTGTTGGGTGTTTTCATTCTTCAGCTTCTTGTCTTTCATATCTTTCAATTTACTAGCATCTGATCTAAGCCTGGAGATTTTATTTTCTAGTCTAATCTTCCATTTAGGTGATGTACTACTTTCCTTTTTTTACAGGTCCCCTGATCTTACAGTATATCCGAGCTCTTGTGTTGTTATTGTTGCTGCACTGTACATTAGTTGGTTTGTTTCTTGCAAATTATTGGTTGTTGTTTCTGCAAGTACAGCATTGACATCTTTTAATGCCTGAGCAAGTTGTTTTTCGGCAACTGTTTTTAGAGCTGGAAGTCAAACCCTGGTGGTTGTTTGGTTCATGTGCTCCATTATTTTTTGCTTTAGTTCTTGTTGCTTTTCTGTTAAATGGCATTCAGGTTTTTGAGGTGAAGACAAAGGGGAGGTTGCCTGGTTTTGATTTTGAAACAGTTCAGCAACAGTGGCATCCTCGATTTCCAACTCCTCCTCCACCTGTGCCTGAGCAAATTCTTCAGTTGGTGGTGATTCTTCTTCCATATCTTGAGCCTGTGTTGCTCTTTGCAGTTCTTCCAGCTCAACTCCTGTGAATACTTTATTTCTTATTATGAATCTTCTCTGGTCTGCTAGCCTTTGTTCTGTGATTTCTGTATCTGGATGCTTCTCTTTCCAAATTTGGTATATTCTTTTTAAATAACCTCTTCTAGTTGGACTAGACTTGGAATAGCAGATCATTATTTCCTTGTTGGCATTTTTCATATTTGGGCAGGGGGGGTTAAGTGACGTTTCTTCCAGTAACCCTGCAGTCTCTAGCTCTGGTTGCTCAACTGAAGATCCTGAGTCCTGTTGCCCACTTGCCACCAGATATCCAGGGACTCCAGCACCTGGCACAGTCCTTGTTGACCCGGGTGACGACCGATCCGGTATAGATTTATTAAAGTTATGTCTCACCATATTGTTGATGGGAGAGGCACTCTTTGTCTGGCTCCTCTGGTGAGACCTGTCCAGTATGGTTCAACCGCTGGCATAGCTCTGCTCTCACCTTCCTCAGAGCACGCAAGCCCCACAACCACGCCAAGGTAGTGCCTCACTGGGGGTTGTTGTTATTGTTGTTGTTTCCACTCCCTCTGAGCCACTGCAGGCCACCAGTCTGCCCACCTCTGGGATAATATAGGGCATTTTGTCTCCTAAAGCACAGCTGCAAAAGTCAAAAGATGCACAATCCTCTCGGTCAGGAGAGGCGAGATTTCAGTGCATAATCTGCTGGCTGTGTACATTTCATGCAAAGACAGTGAATGACACTAGGAACAAACAACTGACATCAAGCTTCTTGCTTGCAAATGTGCTAACCTCTCACCTGAATCTTCTCTCTCCATATGCCCTCCTCTGCTTGACAGAGATAAATAAGTGTGGAATTATGTTTGAAATATTAACTGCAAAGTATATATTTATAACCAGAAAGCCAGGTTTTTTTCCTAAACCTAGGAGTCATAAATTGCATGCCGTTGTCACACAACTCACTTCTCCAATGATAAAACGCTCGGGATTTTGGTCCTCATCAGCAAATTGTACGATCCAGTTCCCATTTAAGAGAGATGATGCTATGCCGTCCAAGACAGCCAATAAACTCCAGAACTGGGGCTTATCCAGGTTATGCTTTTTAAGCAGCGCAGAATGTGCATCAGTTCAGGGCACTGTTGCAGTTGCAGGTCGGAGAGGAGAGCTGGTCTTGTGGTAGCAAGCATGACCTGTCCCCTTAGCTAAGCAGGGTCCACCCTGGTTGCATATGAATGGGAGACGAGAAATATGAGCACTGTAAGATATTCCCCTCAGGGGATGGAGCCGCTCTGGGAAGAGCATCTAGGTTCCTAGTTCCCTTTCTGGATTCTCCAAGATAGGGCTGAGAGGAATTCTTGTCTGCAACCTTGTAGATGCTGCTGCCAGTCTGTGAAGACAACACTGAGTTAGATAGACCAATGGTCTGACTCAGTATATGGCAACTTCCTATGTTCCGGGTTGCTGCAGTCCCAGAGCATCACAAAATGTCCCGGCTGGGTAGGACCATGATTCCTCCTCCCTCAGGGGCGTAGCTAGGGGAGAGGGGGCCCGTGTTCATCCCTCTCTGTGGCGGCCCCCCAGAGTGAGGGAGATAATGAAAAAAATAGGGAGGGGTGGAGCTGGAGGGCCCTCAGGAGCTGGGGGCCCGTGTTCTTTGAACCCTTTCACTCAATTATAGCTATGCCCCTGTCCCCCCTCATTCCAAAGCTAGGAACAGAATCTGGACAGGGGGTCCCTGATCTAGTCAGTGGGGTCTTAGCACATGAGCAAGTTCCCTGCCTCCAACCTTGTTTTACACTCACAGGTGATCACAAAAGAGGAGCACACACAGATCCTGAACGTGGATTTTTTTTTTTTTTTTTTTTAAGCACTGGGATACGTTTGGGGACAAGCAAAGCCTGGGGCGGGCTCCAACAGGCGCGGGCTCTACTTGAACCAAGATTTCTGGCAAGATTGCACACCTTCATTCCCTCTCTCGCTGCCCGCCACCACCACTGCCACCCCTTCACAGGAGCCAGGGTCCCCCACTCCTTTACTTGTAAAGGGGAACCCTCACTGGATTCCCCTTTACAAGTAGTAACAGGCAGACTGGCAAAGGAGGGAGGACCATGTGTGCAGAGGCGCTCTTACCCCCGGACCTTGGGGCCCTGGCCTGGGCCTCCAAGGCCCCGGAGGCCTCCAAAGGCCACGGGGGGGGCTCCTACCCCCCTGGGACTTTGGACATGACATCATGGGCTTGTGACACTCTATTCTAACTGTGCAGGTGCACCAAAGCGCCTCGCAGTTCTCAGAGGCCACTAAGCCAGAGAGTCAGGCTCAGTGGCTGCTCCTGCTCTGCTCACCACTGCCACAGTGGGGAGGTCTGGTCACCTCACACACACCCCTCTGGCCGTACACATGGCATCTAGATTGTCGGCAGTTCAGCCTTGTGGAGGCGAGAGCTCATGGCGTGGGGGGGTCTCACAGCAGGGTGGTCCAGGCACCCAGAATGCCTAGGTGTGCCACTGTGTGTGCATTTTAGCAATGGGCTGTGCAGGAGGGGGGATGAACAACAACAACAACAACAAATTTTTATATACTGCTTTTCAACAAAAGTTTCCAAAGCAGTTTACATTGAGAAATAATTAATTAAACAAATAAGATGACTCGCTGTCCCCAAGGGCTCACAATCTAAAAAGAAACATAAGATAGACACCAGCAACAGTCACTGGAGGTACTGTGCTGGGGAGGGGGGGTGGAACGGGCCAGTTACTCTCCCCCCTGCTAAATAAAGAGAACCACCATGTTATAAAGCTGCCTCTTTGCCCAGTTAGCAGGGGTCTAACTGACCAGTGAATGCCGGCAAGCGGCGGTGTGGGCAGGTATAACCTGTATTTAGCCTCTATCTTTAAGACATTGTCCTAAATTCAGAGTCACCTTCTATTCGGGTAAATGCAGAAGTGCCATCAAGGGACATGGAGGCAGAGCTACATTTCTCTAGAGCAGTGCTGGGCCTCAGGTCTGGGTGGGGAACCACGCAGTATGCCCCATAAAGAGGTCCTCCTCTTTAAATCTAAGTGTGTGGGGGCAGGATGTGGAGGCATTCTACGTTTGCTCAGGGAAACGTCTCTTTATGATATAATATCGCTTCATCTCTGTTCTCATAAAGCAAGGTGTGGCCAAGGGTGGGACAAGGGGCGTGGCTAAAGGAAGAAGGGTGTGGCTATAAACCCACACAGAGTGCCCTTTTTCTTAATCTTTTATTGCTCCTCTTCCCTCACTTGCTGAGCTACGGAAAAGCTGCAGAATGCCGAAGCGGCCACGTTCCTATAGCCTGAGGCTCCAACCCACAAAATCCATCCACAGTTCTTGCTAGCCTTTGATAAATCTGATCGAGAGTAAGAGGATTGTACATGCCAGCCTAAAGCAATACCAGACATTTTTAGAAAGAGGGGGTGAGGGGTGGGGGAGAGAGGTCGCTTTTTTATTATTATTATTACCATGGCACAGCAAATATGTATGTAAACCTTTCAGATCAAACCCTGCAGCCGAGCCAGTTCCAGCAAGGGCAGAGTTAAACTAGGAGGCTAGGAAGAGTCCTCAGGAGAGAACTTCTGTCAAGGATGCTAAAAGGAATATTTAAAGGTGGGCCCCATAGGACAGGATAATTGGAGTTCTGATGTTTCTAATCTAAATTAATAATCCAGCCTGAGACAGCAAATGAAGGCTGGCAAAACTCGCTGAAGAGAAGAACCAAGATTTATCTGTTTTTAAAGCATTTCTGGTGGGGCTGAATTTAATTTTAAGTGATGTCGAGCAGCAAGCGAAGCAGACAGTGGTGAAAGGAAGACACACAGAGGGCTTTCATGGAGGGTATGAATTACAGGTGGCATCAGAGGGGGGCCACCTACCCTTCCTTTTGGGGACATCCCCTTAGCTTTTAGAGGCTTCAGCGAGCTCAGTTTAGCTAAAAAGAGGGGAACACAGAAACATAGGAAGCTGCCATGTACTGAGTTACACCATTGGTCCATCCAGCTCAGTACTGTCTACACAGACTGGCATCAGCTTATCCCAGGTTGCAGGCAGGAATCTCTCTCAGCCCTATCTTGGAGATGCTGTCAGGGAGGGAACTTGGAACCTTCTGCATGCAAGCACACTGGTGCTCTTCCCAGAGCGGCCATCCCCTAGGGTGGAAATCTTACAGTGCTCACATGTAATCTCCCATTCAAATGTGAAACCAGGGTGGTCCCTGCTTAGCAAAGGGGACATTTCATGCTTGCTACCACAAGACCAGCTCTTCCAGGGGGGAGTTATGTGGCAGGCTTGTGGAATTCCTTAAACCACCCCACCCCCTGAGTTCGTCTGGAGTCTCTAGGAATCCACATCCATCTCCAAGTGATGACTGAAAGCAATTATGGAGATTTTAATATTGTGAAAAATATTGGGGGGAAATAAATCTCCAGGAATAACTTCTGCAAGTGCTGGCAACCCTTCATAGCAACCACCAGAAATGGCTGTCTCATGTCAAGATCTACCCTGTCCTGGGGAACATTTAAGTCAACTTTCCTTGTGTTCTGATGTCCTAAAACAGTGCAAGGTAAGGTCTGGACTTATGCATATGACACAGCCACATTGCCGAAGCTGAGCAGATCGGGGTCTGGTCAGAGCCTGGACGGGAGACTCTAGGAATTCACAGCCCCTGATAAGTCATTCTTCTCCTTATCAGGCACCTGGAAGGGAAAATGCAACCATACCTGCAAGCCACATCCACACACAAATATTGCTCTGATAGCAAACTGGCTGCATATCCAGACATGCCTTTCCTTCGCCTTCATTCTTTTGTCTTTGTCTAAAGCAGGATTTCCAGCTGTGGGTCCCCAGTGTTGTTGGGACTACAATTCCCATCATCCCCAGGGGTTGTAGTCCAACATCTGGGGAAACAAGGTTAGGACTCTCCGCTCTAAAATGATATGAAAGTTCTGTCCGTGGTATCAGATCCGTGATGGCACATAACATCGCATCCAGTGATGAATATGCAGCCCTTGGGCAGCCCTTGAACTGTACATGTTTGATAGCTGAATACACAGTTGGAAATATACCTGTATGGAATAATCACACCTGGAATTGTTAATTGTCTCTTTCCACCAAAGGATCTGAACACCCTTACGCACAGAGAGAGTACTTGCAAATAGTAATGATTCTTGGAATTCTTAAATGGAGCAAATATTTATAAATCTCCCCCTCCCTTCTCCCCCACTCCAATTATTTTCTCAGTTTCACAAGCTGTTCATCTAAAACAAAAGGGCCATTGTCATTTCAACACATCCCTACAGCCAGAGAAAGAGTAATGGGCGAAAGACAATTAAAAACCTGTCAATTCAAACAGATTTTCTTCTTTAAACAAAACTTCATTTTCTATATATACATACAAACGCACACAGAGGTAGATAAAAGTTGCTGGCGGACTCATTTGGCAGCTTTGTTGATTATGCATTGTAATGAGCCCCATTACATAATTAAAAGAGGCTTCTCCTTATTGCATTTTATAACTAATTAACATTTTATGCAGTCTGCAATGGACACTTTGGACTGCAGAAATGAGCTATAATTATGCAGCTTTCTCCTCCAAGCTGTTTATGCATTATTAATTAATATTAAATCTGTTGATTAAAAGCTAATTTGTAAACTGTCCCTCCATATCTCTCACATAAGGATTCCCCCAAAGCATTCCGGACCCTTTCCATAATAATAAGGGTGAAATAAAAAGGACAGACTTGGACGGCTGGATCCTGAGGCTTTGGGATTGCGCCTCCTTATGAGCACAGCAGATGTTATTCCAGAAATTCCAGTTGTCAACACTTTAATTAGACGGATCCATCTCAGAGATTCTCTGGCAAGCCCCAGCAGGCATTCACAGCTTGGGAAGAGCAATCTCTCCCTCTCCCTCTCTCTCCCTCTCTCTCTCTCTCTTCTTCCCTCCATGACTTAAAAGAGCTAATGAAATCCACTCATTTATCACAACATAGGAAGCCCAGGTCAGAATACAGCAGGAGGGTCCAAAGTAATTTAAGCAAAGCAAAGCAGCTCCCGCCCACCCCCAGCTGACAGACAGTTGCAATTCAATGGTGATAAATGAGATGGATAGAGAAAGATGAGCCGTTTGTGTCTGGGAAGGCTTCTCTTGCTTCCAAGCATTCCATAGGGGCATCTCAGAAGCCTTTTTGTCTGAGCACTGGGAGGGAATTTATGGGGTGTGACACCCCCAGGGTTCAAAACAAACTAAACAAACATTTGCAAAGGAGGACAAAAGCTGCCCCTCCAGTTTTACTTGGGAGATTTATGGCCCAACGGAAGAGCCAGAAGAACTCCTGGTGGGGCTATCCTGGAAAGAAGCAGTGGAAGGTTCAAATTGAGTTAGAAGGAAATGGCACCAAGCCAGATTGGTGATCCTCCTATTGACCCTCGGTATTGTGTCAGGAACCCACTCAGTTCTGTTCTGGCAAAGCCCAACTGTAAATTGTATCCCATCGGCAAGCCTGGCAGACAGCACCTAGTGCTTTGAGGGCACCCCGTGGCCTACAGTGCTGGCCAGCCTGAACACTAGTCAGCTCACACACACACATGGGCCAATCCCTGTCCAACAAGCCCTATAGAGCTCTGGACTCAGAGCTTGCTCCTCAGTCTAAGCAACTTGGGTGAGATGCTGTCTAAATCCCTGCTCTCTTCAACCTTGGCACCTGCCTGCTTCCTGCACAATAACTTATATAAGATAAGTAATTTCTCTGCAACACTGGGTTCTGGGTCCAGTTGTAAAGCAATAAATTGTGAGATAAAACAGTTTGTAGGCAAGCTAGCTGGACAAGATGACTATTTTTGCATCTGTGGGGAGGCATCCCACTGTTGAATTGCTCAATGAAACAAACTACAGAAAACAGTCCTTAAGAGTGAAGATGTTGCTGAATACACTTGGACTATCTTATGTTCTGGAGGAACAAAGATCAACAGAGAATGAAGAGAAACAGCGTGAGAATGGGATTCTGCAAACAACCAAGTCATAACTCTGACTATGAGTGGACAGCTAATTTATCATATAGAAGCTAAAATACAGCAAAAGAGATGTGGGAAAGATTAAAGGGGGTCTTTCAACAAAGGACCATGAATACTCAAGTTTCTCTTATGCTGCAGTTGTGTAACAAAAGATTCAAAGAGGGAGAGAGTCTGCAGGAGCTCGTATGCTCATTTTTTGGAACACTGAGAGAGTTGGAACTGCAAGAGATAAATATGCCAGAACCAGCAAAAAATGGACTTTTGCTTTATATCTTGCCTAAAGAATATGAGAATATTATCAATTTTCTGCAAATTAAAGAAAATGTGACTTTAAGTTTTGTGCAGGAATGTTTGCAATATTGTTTAATTTGAAAAAGGAGAGGGAGAGGAGAGAGAGAGAGAGAGAGAGAGATGCTTATTCTAATAAAGAGCACAGGAATCATTCTCAACAGAGAAAGGTGAATAAGACTATATTCCAGAAAAACAGACTTTCTAACAAACAAACCTGCCTATGAAAAAGTGAAAGCAATGAAAATAATGCCGAGAAAGATGAAAAATTGTGTGCTGCAAAAAAAAAAAAAATCATATGCAGGGTTGATGAAAGTCAAAGTAGAAACAAAATATATTTGGATATTGGTTCTATTTCGCATTTCTTCATTAATTTGCAAGATTTCACTGAGATAAGCATAGAACATAAAAGTCTTATATTCCTTACTAATGGGCAGTAAATTTTTGCAAAAGGAAAAGGGACAGTTTATCTGAAGTGTAATCTTGGTGTCAATAGAAGGAATGGTATGTATTCCAAGGGTATACAATGTTCCAAGTTTGCCAAACAGTTTAATAAGTGTAAAAACATGGTTGTAGAATTCTTTTCAGAAGGGACCATTGCTTTATTTTCAAAGGAGGAAAGCTTCTGATGAAAGGCATGTTGAAAGATGGTGAACTGTATGAAATAAATTGCAAAAGAAAGCTAATGTTGCGAGTGAGTGTGCACACAAAGATTGTATTAGTCTTTGGCATTGCCAATTTGGGCATCCAAGCAAGGAATGCATTTCAAAGTTAGTAAAAGAACAAGTGGCAAGAAACCTACAGGTTAAACCTATGAGCTAAAAATCAAGAAGGTCTCAGAGCAGCTTTTTAAATGACGCCTGGGGGATTGCCGGCGGGAACAGGGTGGTATCTGCTTCGGAGGATATTAAGGAGGATAAGGAGATTGTAGAGAAATTGAATGAGTTCTTTGCATCTGTCTTCACAGCAGAGGATACTGGCTATATACCCTCTCCAGAATTGAGTTTTTCAGGTTTAGCGGCTGAAGGACTGGATGAATTTGAGGACTAATTTTAGTTTAGATGTTCTAAACTGTCTTGAAAAGCTAAAAAATAAAAAAAAATGCCAGGGCCAGATGGCATCCACACAAGAGTTCTGTAGGAACTCAAATGTGAAATTGCCGAACTCCTAGCAAAAATATATAACTTATCCCTACAATCAGGCTCTGTACTAGAGGACTGGAAAGCAGCCAATGTGACTCCAATTTTCAAGAAGGGATCCAGGAAATTACAGGCTAGTCAGCTTAACTTCGGTGCCAGTTAAATTGATGGAAAGCATACTTAAGGACAAAATTGTTAAGCATATAGAAGAACAGGCCTTGTTGAAGGAGAACCAGCATGGCTTCTGCAAGGGAAAGTCTTGCCTCACTAACCTTTTGGAGTTCTTTGAGAGTGTCAACAGGCATGTGGATAAAGGTGATCCAGTTGACATAGTATACTTGGACTTCCAAAAAGCTTTTGACAAAGTTCCCCACCAAAGGCTCTTAAGTAAACTTAGCAGTCATGGCATAAGGGGACAGATTCATGTGTGGATTGGTAACTGGTTGAAGGACAGGAAACAGAGAGTAGGAATAAATGGATAGTTTTCACAATGGAGGGAGGTAGGAAGTGGGGTCCCTCTTTAAGTTATCTAGAAGTTGGGGTGACCAGCGAAGCGGCCAAATTTACAGATGACACCAAACTATTTAGGGTAGTGAAATCCACAACAGATTGTGAGGAATTCCAAAAGGAGCTCTCCAAAATGGGTGAGTGGGCGACAAAATGTCAAATGTGGTTCAGTGTTGGCAAGTGTAAAGTGATGCACATTGGGGGGGAAACACCAGCTTCACATATACACTGATGAGATCTGAGCTGTCGACCAGGAGAGAGATCATGGAGTCATGGTGGATAGCTCATTGAAAGTGTAGACTCAGTGCACGGCAGCTGTGAAAAAAGCTAATTCTATGCTAGGAATCATTAGGAAGGGGATTGAAAATAAAAATTCTAATATTATAATGCCCTTATAAAATCTATGTTGTGGCCACATCTGGAGTACTGCGTACAGCTTTGATCACCATATCTTAAGAGGATATTGATATTTCCAAAGGCCCTTGAGTAAACTTAGCAGTCATGGCATAAGGGGACAGGTTCATGTGTGGATCGGTAACTGGAAAAGGTGCAGAAGAGGGTAACCAAAATGATCAGGGGCCTGGAGCACCTTCCTTATGAGACTAGGCTACAGCATCTTGGGCTCTTTACCATGGAAAAGAGGCAACTAAGAGGAGACATGATTAAGTTGTATAAAAGTATGCCTGGAGTAGAGAGGGCAGACAGAGAGAAAATTTTCTCCCTCTCTCACAACACTAGAACCAGGGGTCAACACATTAAACTGAGTTTGGAAAATTTAGGAGTGACTAGAGGAAGTACTTTTTCACACGGCACATAATTAACCTATGGAATTCCTTGCCATGGGATGTGGTGATGGCCACCAGCTTGGATGGCTTTAAAAGGGACTTAGACAGATTCATGGTGGACAGGTCTATCAATGGCTACTAGTCTGATGGCTGTGGGCCATCTCCAGCCTCAGAGGCACGATGCCTCTCAATACCAGTTGCAGGGGAGCATGTACATGCCTGGAGAGGGCATGTACATACCTCTTGCCTATGGGCTCCCCAGAGGCATCTGGTGGGCCACTGTGGGAAACAGGATGCTGGACTAGATGGGCCTTGGGCCTGATCCAGCAGGGCTGTTCTTATGTTCTTAAACCATGCAAATCTGCAGTCAAATGCATTGAATGTGTTAAAGAAAAAGCAACAAGGGGCACGTATTCATCAACTACAGAAATACAATCCAATGAGGTTTTGGATTTGATTAACAGTTATTAATTTGTGGGCCCTTCCCAGTAAAGCCACCAGGAAAGAATCTCTGTTTCCTGAATTTCATAGATGATTGTTCTCACATTTACCTAGTCAAAGAGAAAAATGAGGTGTTGCCAAAACGTAAAAAATATGTGGCTGGAGTATTATTATTATTATTATTATTATTATTATTATTATTTACATTTATATCCCGCTCTTCCTCCAAGGAGCCTAGAGCGGTGTACTACATACTTGAGTTTCTCTTTCACAACAACCCTGTGAAGTAGGTTAGGCTGAGAGAGAAGTGACTGGCCCAGAGTCACCCAGCTAGTTTTATGGCTGAATGGGGATTTGAACTCGGGTCTCATAGTGGGGAATATACTGGAAAAGGTTTTGAGCAATACTTAAAAGAACAAGGAATTAAACATGAGAGAACAATACCTTATACTCCAGGACAAAATATCAAGAAGTATGCTTCTTGACTCAGGTCTGGAAAACAAATACTGGAGAGAAGCTATAATGACTGCAATTTAATTGCAGAACAGACCTCAAACTAAAACTAAAGGAGTAACAGCCTTTAAACTGTGGAATGGGACAAAACGTAACTTAAAGCATGAGCATATATTTGGATGTACAGTTAACGAAACCGGAAGTGAAGAGACCTCCATTTTTGTGTTACATGCAAATGTGGCCTTAGTTTGTTTTCTTAGCCTATGTTTAATTAGTAATAAATATCAAACTGTTGTTTCTCAATTAAAGTAAGCTTCGTGTGTAATCACTTATACAAGATAAGTGATTGCTCTGCAACGAAGAGCAGATCCTGAAGCTATGTAGCAGGAAGTGGCACAGGATTGGGTGTTTTTGTGAGCATCTGATTTTCTAGACCAGGAGGATTCTGAATGGTGGTGTCAGCATCCCATCTTGAGCTGCCTGCCATTTCTCCTCTAACCAGCAGCCCTAGTGGTGCAGGAGGTAAGGAGTTAGTACCTGAACCCACAGGACTCCTGATTCAAGCTATCACCAGTATGAAGATGGCATGTGCCCACTGTGTATCACTGGATATGGAAGGATCCAGCCACAGGCTTGTGCCATTAATTGGGAAACAATGAGAGAGGGATCCTCAGAGGTTCACTGCTCTACCATGCAGCAAGGTAAAGCAAGTCTTTTCAGGGAGCAGATCTGGGGGAGTAGCAGGTTTGAAGCCATCTCCACCCCCACCCACTCACCTCTGCTCTGGCTGGCAGCATCACAGAACTGGCAGCACTGCTGTAGACAGCCCCCAACTCCATGGGCAGTACCACCCTAGCCCAACTCTATAGAGTAGTTGTAGACCAACAACATCTGGGGACCCAAGTTTGAGAACCCGCTGGACTAATTCCCTTTGAAAGCATCTAAGTGAGTGGCCATAATTGCATCTTGGGGTAGTAATTTCCATGAATTAATTCAGCACGACATTAACTAATTCTTCCTTTCATCCATTTTCAATGTACCGCCAATCAGACTCCTTGAGGACTTCTAAGTTCTAAGGATATGAAATAGGTTAAACCCCTGCATTAGTTCCTAGGAGAATTTTGTGGGGAGTTTTTGGATAAATATTTTCCCCAGTCACAGGGGTAAGTAACCTTTGGCACTTCAGCTGTTGCTGAATTACAACTCCCATCTTCTCCAGCCACAATACATTGTGCCTGGGGATAATGGGAGTTGTAGGTAAACCACAACTGGAGTGCCAACAGTTGCCTGGAGTGCCAATAACTTAACTGGGGCTGGGTGCTTTGATCATATCACGCCACTGTTTTGTCAGCTGCATCGACTCCCAGGCTGTTTCCGGGCCCAATTCAAAGGGCTGTTTTTAACCTTTAGAGTCCTAAACGGCTTGGGATCGGATTACCTGAGAGAATGCCTTGCCCCAAATGTCCCAACTCGAACCTTAAGATCTTCTTGGGAGGCCCTGCTCCAAGGTGCCCCTGCCAAATGAGGTGAGGCAGGTGACTACTAGGGAAAGGGCTTTTTTTGTTGTTGGTGGCACCCCATTTATGGAATAGCCTCCCCAGTGAGGTCCGCCTGGTGCCGTCACTTTATTCTTTTACATGACAGGTGAAGACCTTTCTATTTGCTCAGGCTTTTTAAAATCAGATTTTAAAAAAGTTTTAAAATGTTTTGTATTGTATTTTGTATATTTTTGTGGGTGTGTTGTGATTTGTTTTCCTTTTATATGCAGAGGAGCACCTAAGTAATTTTGGAGCCTGGACCTAAAGGCCTTTGGAAGCCCCCCTCCCCTGTAAATTAAGCATCATTATGCTCTGCTGGGCGACCACACTACCCAGGACAGACTAAAAAGGATTTGGGGGGGGGCAGCAGCTGTGGAGGCCCTGGATTTCGGCCCTGAAGTCCAGGGGTAAGAACGCCTCTGATTGTATGTGTTTTTATTGGACGTTCTTTAATGTTGTATTGTGGGCTGCCCAGAGAACAATTTGTTATGAGGTGAATAACAAAGTTGTTTGTTTATTATTGTTGTCATTGCTATTGCCTACCCCGAACTGGGACGGTTATTTCACTGTCTTTGCTCGTTTTGTCAAGACCTTGCATTTGAAAAGGAAGCAGGTTTGAAAAGGCTTCTTTGTGCTTTCTCATCACACAGGGCCTGTGAGATGAGAAAGCTTCCTGAAGTTTTAATAACACAACAGGCCACGACTTTCTCTCTCCCTTGACTCTATCAAACCTCCTCGCCGCTGCCTCTGTGTTGTGTCTCCGTGTGTGCATCTGGGGTCAAGACAGCTGCTTCAATGCACCGTGAAGGATGTTTCAATATAACCTCCCCTTGGGATGTAAAACAATCATCCTTTCTGATCCCTTGCCAAACAGATCCAGCCTGCACACTGCAACCAAGTGACTTTATCCCCAGCTTAACCAGGCAGTAATTTTGTCAGGGACCACTCTGCCCCTTGCTGGTCCTTTCATGCTCGTGTGGGGAACTGGCTTGCTGATCTCTTGGCTCCTGTATCATTTCCTATCATGTGTCTCAGTCTGCCTCTCTGCAATCCAGGAGGACTCTCCAGGGACACTGTATGTGTGTGTACTGAAACTAGAGATCTGTGCCCTTGCAAAGCTACAGGACAACTAAGGGCAAAGTAAAAGGGACTTGGGCAAAACAAAACACCACCACAATCTGGGGAGGAGGAGAACTGGTTTTGTGGTAGCAAGCACGAATGGTCCCCTTTGCTAAGCAGCATCCACCTTGGTTTGCATTTGAATGAGAGGCTATAAATGAGCACGCAGATTTTCCCCTTAGATGGTGGGGCTGTAGCTCAGTGGTGGAGAAGCAGCTTTGCATGGAGAAGGCCCGTTTCAATCCCTGGCCGCATCTCCAGGTAGGTCTGGGAGAGAATGCTGCCTGCCTGAAACCTTGGAGAGCCACTGCCAGTCTGTGTAGACAGTACTGAGCTAGATGGAGAAATGGTCCAATTCGGTATAGATGGAGAAATGAATCGGGAGAAATGATTCAGGAGAAATGGTCTGATTCTGTATATGGCAGCTTCCCAAGTTCCACAAGACTCAGCAACTAGCTATATCACTATTATATGCCTGGATATGCAGTGTCGCTCAGGTGCAGAGCCCATGCTGTGCATGCAGAAGGTCCTGGGTTCAGACGCCAGCACCTCCAGGAAAGATCTCCTCTCCAAGCACCTGGAGAGCTGCTGCCAGCCAGTGTAGACAATACTGAGCGAGTGGGTCCAGCTCAGTAGAAGGCAGCTTCATATGTTTGGTTCACTAAACGTTGATTCCCCACTGTGATATCCAGCTCAAAAAGCCACTGGCCAACATGAGGCACAGGCTTGTAACATCAGTGTTTCAGGGCTGCCATGTGCAAGGAAGCCAGACCTGGTGGTGTTGCGCAAGAGTGCTGTTGCGCAGGTGTGTAGCTATAATTGAGCAGATGGGCTCAATGAACTGAGCCAGCACCAACTCGAGCTCCCAGCCCTGAAGAGGCAGGACCCAGCCCCTGGCCCCAGCAATGGTCCATAGCCTGTGGGAGTCCCAGAGGTTAGCTCTGAGGAGGCAGGACCAAAACCCAGTCTGGTCTCAGGTCCTGACACCAGATTGGAACTGGTGGGAGCTCCAGAGATGGAGGCCCTGCCTTGTGAGAGGACCTGAGGAGTCCGGAAACCCTGAGATGGCTGCCTCAGAGCCTGAGCCCCCAGAATAGCAATAGCAATAGCACTTACTTTTATATACCGCTCTATAGCTGGAAGCTCTCTAAGCGGTTTACAATGATTTAGCATATTGCCCCCCAACATTCTGGGTACGCATTTTACCGACCTCGGAAGGATGGAAGACTGAGTCAACCTTGAGCCCCTTGGTCAGGATTGAACTTGCAACCTTCTGGTTACAGGGCGGCAGTTTTACCACTGCGCCACCAGGGGCAGGCCTCCTCATAGAAGAAGCAGGCTTCCTCATAGGAACAAAGGAAGCTGCCATATACTGAGTCAGACCATCGGTCTATCCAGCTCAGTATTGTCTTCACAGACTGGCAGCAGCTTCTCCAAGGTTGCAGGCAGGAATCTCTCTCAGCCCTATCTTGGAGATGCTGCCAGAGAAGGAACTTGGAACCTTCTGCTCTTCCCAGAGTGGCTCCATCCCCTGAAGGGAATCTCCTCCAGTGCTCACACATCAAGCCTCCCATCTATATGCAACCAGGGCAGATCCTGCTTAGCTAAGGGGATAAGTCATGCTTGCTACCACAAGACCAGCTCCTCCATCGCCCCTCTGATATCGGTGCATCAGCACCAGCAGCAGGCAAGGCAGGAGCAATAGGAGAGGAGGAGTGAGAGGCATCAGGGGCAGAGCCACCATTGGGCAAACGGGTTCAAAGAACCCGGGCCGCCAATGGAAAAGGCCGCCAAAGCTGCATGGCTCGGGCTCCAGAGGAGCCCAGAGCGAACTCCTCCCTCCCATGCCGGGGCTGCCAAGAGCCCAGGCAAACTATCTGCTAGTTATTTCAGGCAGCACAAACTGCTCGATAGAACGTTTTTCCCTTCCTCTACCTGGAGGGAGAGAAAGGGGAAAACGTCCTATCAGGCAGCCGACGCTGCCTGAAAGGACGAACTGACATCACATGCAAAGGGTGGCATGGCCTGGGCTGCCGAGAGCCCGAAGAGCTCTCGGCAAGTCATTTCAGGCAGCGTCGGCTACCTAATAGGATGTTTTCCCCTTTCTCTCCCTCCAGAGTGGGAGAGGAAGGGGAAAACGTTCTATTGGGCAGTCTGCGCTGCCTGATACGACTAGCAGATATTTCATCCAGGCTCTCAGCGGTCTGGGTGTTGGAAGGGGGAGTTCACTCTGGGCTCCTCCAGAGCCCGAGCCACGCGCATGGGCAAACGCGGAGGAGGCCACTCAGCGGGGCTGGACTCAGGGCGCTGCTTGGCTGGCTCCGCCCCGAGAGGCATCCAGCCCAGAAGATACCCCTTTAAGCAAGTTGCTCTCTCTCTCTCTCTCAGCAGGGAGGTGGTGCCTAGCAGGGGCAGACTGGGCTCAGGCGTATTTCAGGGCTCAGCCCACCTTGCCTACCATTGGCTCAATGTGTCCCTCCCATGGCTCTGTGGATGGTGTGCCTTGCGGCCTGAAATGGGTTGTGTGCGGCTGTGCTTGGCTGCCTCCACTGACCACCAGCCCCTGAGAGCTCTGGCAGAAGACAGGACAGGACACCATGTGGCTTGAGCTAACGACGGGGCACCTGTTGCATAGCAGGGGTTATAGGGCCTCAGGAATCGCTTTCCAGGTGTACAGGGGGCGGAGGTGTAGAGAGGACATGGATGGCCTGTGTTCTTGTGGGCAGCCCTCTGGCGGTGGTGGCGGTGGCAGACTCTCTACCTGGGAGGTGAGCATGGCACTAGGAGCCCACTCTCCAGCTGGGACACCCTCCCTCCCTCCCTCCCTCCCTCCCTCCCTCCCTCCCAGCCGCCTTAGGACTGTCAGGACCTCAGGCAGCTGGGAAGCAACAATAGCCTGCAGGAGTTAGCTGTGTGCTGCCGTGGAGAGGAGCACAGCAGTGCACAGTGTTGAGGGCAGGGGCGTAACTATAATAGGGCAAGGGGAGACAGTTGTCTGGGGGCCCACTGCCTTAGGTCTCCCCCCGCCCAAGGCAAGTCACAGGACTGACTCCCCCAGCCGCACACCCGCCTGGGCTTCCTTCTGTTGTATTTATCCTCCGAAATTGATGTGAGTGTTAAGAGATGGAGCTACCAGAACAGCACGTCTTTCTCTAGTACCATTAAATGACTTGCATCCTCCACAATTTACAAAACCTTAAAAAAAGGGGGGGGGATGATCTATTGTTTCAGCTTCATTTAAGATTTCTTTACTTCATGAGCTGAGCTTCAGTGATGGGGGCCCATTTAAAATCTTGTCTCTGGGCTCACTCCAACCTTGCTACGCCCCTGGTTGGGGGGGCGGGGCTGTCGAGCTGGCCAGTGGGGGAGACAAGCAAGGTGGTCCCTGTGGCAGGGTGGCAGGGTGAGGCAGCTCTGGAGACAGGGGGTGCGGGTTCTTTGGGCCCATCTGCCCTATGGCGGCTCCTCTGCACCAGACAGGGGCTGCTGTGGGGAGGAACGATGGGTGGAATAAAAGCTTCTGCTGCACAAGGCCTGGATCCAGCCCTGTACCTAGGAACATAGGGAGCTGCCATATACTGAGTCAGACCCTTGGTCTATCCAGCTAAGTATTGTCTTCACAGACTGGCAGTGGCTTCTCCAAGGTTGCAGGCAGGAATCTCTCTCAGCCCAATCTTGGAAATGCTGCCAGGGAGGGAACTTGAAGCCTTCTGCTCTTCCCAGAGCAGCTCCATCCCCTGAAGGGAATAATCTCTTGCAGTGCTCACACTTCTAGTCTCCCATTCAAATGCAACCAGGGTGGACCCTGCTTAGCTAAAGGGACAAGTCATGCTTGCAACCACAAGACCAGCCCTCCTCCCTTTGTTTTTGCTGTGTCTGTGCTCTGATCCTACTATGATTGTTGTCACTCTGGGTTCCCCTCAAAAGAAAAAGGTGGGTTCCAAATGTTAGGTCTAACAATCTAACCTATGAAAGCCCCTTTCTGTGCCAATAGCACAGCTCCAAGGGATGGTGTGGTTACTAATAACTGTAACATGTTAAAAATAAAAAAGAGGTCCTGCTCTTTGACCCAGTGGGTCCTCCAGGATGCTCCCAGCAATCACAAAAGAAGGCAATACTTAAAAATCAGCACAGTAAATGAAGCTGCTGCCACCACCACTGCTGCGCAATTGATGACACAGTCAGAGCCAGAATCACTCTCCAAAGGCCATTCTGAAAAATGAAGAACGATGTTGAATTTCTAAATGGCACAAGGGAGCTTGTCGGGGAAAGCTCCCAAAGGATGGTCTTCCACCATATGACAGGAGCCATGGCTGTGAAAAGTGCAGGATTTAAGGAACCCATACAACACCCACGATCCTATACTTTTGATAGCACTAGCCTATGCATGTCCACTCTGCTGCAGCAAGTCCCACTGAGCTCAATTGGACTTACTCCCAAGTAAATGTGCATAGGATTGCAGCCCATGGCTGCCTGCACCAGCAGTTCCTTATATGGCTTTTGGAGAAGAGAACAGGTGACAGTATGACAGGTGTGTTCCCCACTGTGTCTTTTGCATAGGAGAGGAACTTGCCATCTTGCTTTGACCTGCCGATTCTATACATGCCCTCTTCCTCATCAGAGGGCTCCGTTTCCCTCTCTGGTGTCTGCAATCACGGCTTCCACTCCGCCTTCTGCAAAACATTTGGAGTGTAATATCTGACGCTGCAGTTCTCTGCTGTTCCCTTTGACACCCATCTCTGACCTTTACATTCAAGATCTGGTTGGTGAGACTCACCGCCTCCTTACATTTCTCCATTTCTTTATTAGCACAAATCACTTTTGCCCTGGGAATCCTTCTCGCTGCTCCTTTTCGCCCTCTTCAATGCTTAGATTGTTAAATGTTCATTTGCATAAGCTCTAATATGGAAGATGAAGCAGATCCATGCTGCAGACTTAATTAGATTTAGACTAGCCTTTCTTTCTTTCCCAAGATGCCTGGTGATTGTCCTGTGAGAAGGTCTAGGGATTTTTAACTGAGAGCTTCCAGCACTCTTACTGAACTACAATTCCCAGAGTTCTTTGCAGGAGGTCATGACAGTTACACTCAGATAAAAGTTTGCAATGTAGATGGGTGTTTTTTTTTAAGCTTCTATTTTTCTTACCATGGAAACCAAAGCAGCTGATAACCATATCCAAAATGCAAGAATTAAAACAGAATAAAAAGCATAAGAAAATAGCAGCCAAGATCATATCTTCATAATTAACTAATTTAAGAGCATCTATAAACTGTACTGAGAGTAGCAGACCGTGGCTCCAATACCATGCAGGGAACTGGGACATCGAAGAGAGTGGGCTGCTGTGTGAAAATGCCGTTCTGATAGTACTCCCATCATGCCCAATGGAAGGTCCTTTGGAACTGTGTTTTCACCAGGCTTAGGCACAGCCTCGTTTCCAAAAGCTGCATGGGCGTGCTTTCCAGGAGCTTTCCAGGAGTGCGCATGGCTCCCTCTTAGATGCCTGAATGGGAGCCACTATCATCCTGGTCCTGGTCCAAACGCCATCCTAAACAGTCAGGGTTTCGCTTGGTACCTGAAGATGCAGAGATGGGGCCAAGTGAACCCCCCACATTTCACAACATTGGTGCCACTGCCACCACCAGAAAGGCCCTGCTCCTAGTTGATGCTTGCTCATCCTAATTCAGCAAAGGCCTTTGGAGCAAAACCACAGCTGTTGAGCGGAGAACATGAGGAGGTATATACTGGAGGAAGTGGTCCTTGAGATATTTGGGAGCCTTCTCAGGCTATATGGAAGAGGGGGCTATGCCAAGGGCAGGATTTGCCAAGGCTGGCACCTTGCCAGACTTAGAGTTCCCTATAAAAAGGATGAAGGCAATAATGGTCCCTTCTCACAGCTGTTCTCTCAAACCTGGTTCTCCCATTGCCTGAGCAGAGTCGACACTCTCTGCTTCCACACACTCACATCGTGGTATAGTGGCTAGAGTGCTGGACTAGGACTGGGGAGACCCGAGTTCAAATCCCCATTCAGCCATGAGACTAGCTGGGTGACTCCGGGCCAGTCATGTCTCTCTCAGCCTAACCTACTTCACAGGGTTGTTGTGAGGAGAAACTCAAGTATGTAGTACACCGCTCTGGGCTCCTTGGAGGAAGAGAGGGATATAAAATGTTAAATGAATGAATGAATGAATCTCATCCTGCTCCAGTAACTTTTCAGACAAGAAGATGACACGAAAGGGGTGAATGGAACAACATCATCTACCCCTCCCGTGAGGACTTGTTCTACTAGATGTGGAGATACAATCACATGGATGCTGCAAGCACACAACTCATGTGATGTAAGAAGCATCCTTCCTTTTCACTCTGAATAGTTCCAAGGGCATCACAGGACATAGGAAGCTGCCTTCTATCGAGTCAGACCCTTGCTCCGTCTAACCCAGTATTGTTTGCACAGACTGGCAGCAGCTTCTCCAAGGTTGCAGGCAGGAGTCTCTCTCAGCCCTACCCGGAGATGCTGTCAGGGAGGGAACTTGGAGCCTTCTCCATGCAAGCAGGCAGGTGCTTTGCAGCCCCATCCCCTACCTTAGAGTGCCCATTCAAATACAAACCAGGGCAGAACCTGCTTAGCAACGTGGTAATTCATGTTTGCTAGGCGCCACCTAGAAGAGCATCTAGGTTCCAAGTTCCCTCCCTGGCAGCATCTCCAAGATAGGGCTGAGAGAGATTCCTGCCTGCAACCTTGGAGAAGCAGCTGCCAGTCTGGGTAGACGATCCTGAGCTAGGTGGACCTATGGTCTGACTCAGTATATGGCAGCTTCCTATGTTCCAGGCAGAAGGAGCTATTCCTGGTCTTTGTGGTTGCTGACCACGCACATGGCCATCGCGCATGCACGGAGGCCATGTGTGTGCTGGCATCGTGCTCAGGGGCAGCTGAGAGATGCTCTCCTGGCATGCCAATATATCCTGGAGGAGCGCTGGGATTATGGAAGTGGTGGCGAGTAGAAGCAGGAGGTATGGAGCTGCTCTCCTCCTCCTTGTTAAAGGGGCTGTGGATGCCCTCATTTTGAAAGGGATTTTGCCCACGGTTGGGACACCCAATCACATTTTGGCACATCCCTATCCCACACTGTTCATTGCCAGAGTATTCAAACTGCCCTGCCCTGCCTCATCCTGACTTTCCTTTCCATATTCAGTATACATTTCTTTGTTTTGTGGCCTTTCTTTTTCTTTTTCTTTCTTTCCTACCTGTTGCTGATAAGAGTTGTAAGCCTTTGTCCTGAGAGTCAACTGAGAGAAAAAGAGGTAGTCCCTTCCAGGAGAGCTATTTTAAACTCTGTTCTAAACTTCAGTCAGCTCAGGGTGGTGGCAGTTTTTCTTGTAGGAAAACTATTTCTAGCTTTCACATCACTCCTTCTCTCCTCAGTCTTTCGGAGGAGATTGAAGACTGCCCTTTTGATCCAAACTTTTGGCCAGTGAGTTGCCTCTGGCTGTCTTTTTAGTGGCTGTAGCTGCCCCTGTTTCATTTTGAGGACACTTTTATTGAAATCGTATGATTGTTTGCCTTTAAGTTGTTGTTCACCTCCCTTCTTAGGATAAAGGGCAGTATAAAAATATAACAAACAAATAAATATTTGTAATTGTTTGGCTAAGGTAAAATAAAGGCTAGCAAGTAAAAGGGGGGCACTACAATAATTTTGTAAGTAAGCAGGTAAAACTTTATTTCGGTCGTAGACCAGCAATACAACAGCAATAATTTTGTAGTCACTTTAAGTGGCACAGTGGAGAAATGCTTGACTAACCAGCAGAAGATTGCCGGTTCAAATCCCCGCTGGTACTATATTGGGCAGCAGCGATATAGGAAGATACTGAAAGGTCATCATCTCAGACTGTGCGGAAGGAGGCAATGGTAAACCCCTCCTGTATTCTACCAAAGAAAACCACAGGGCTCTGTGGGCACCAGGAGTCGAAATCGACTTGACAGCACACGTTACCTTTACAATATTTTTGCCATTCACACAGGCACACCTAAGAACATACGAACAGACCTGCTGGATCAGGCCCAAGGCCCATCTCGTCCAGCATCCTGTTTCGCACAGTGGCCCAACAGATGCCGCTGGAAGCCACAGACAGGAGTTGAGGGCGTGCCCTCTCACCTGCCATTACTCCCCTGCAACTGGTACTCAGAGGCATCCTGCCTTGGAGGCTGGAGGTGGCCCACAGCCCTCCAACTAGTAGCCATTGATAGACCTCTCCAATACACCTGGTCAGATGTATTGTTAACCATTGCTAGGTTCTGCTCACTCCTACTTTCTTAAGCTGCTTGATATGTATGGACTGTCTTTCTGAAAACTGGAACTGTGCAAAAGATTCCCAAGAACTGATGTCTTCCTAATTGGTGACCTGCGAGAAGTCCTGTATCCTCTGAACTGACACCCAGTGGAGAGGATTGATTCAAGTACTGAGATTTCAGTCTTGCAAGAATAGCTGTATTCCTTACTGCTGATTCTGAAAATCTGAAGGAGAAAGGGCAAAGCAGGAGGGTCTATCTCCCCAGCGGCCTCTTGGAGTGAGGGAAATAATGAAGAAAATAGGGAGGGGTAAAACTGGTGGGCCCTCAGGAGCTGGGCCCCCCGGGTTCTTTGAACCAATCCACTCAATTACAGCTGCACCCCTGCTATCACCATTCCTTTCATAAACCTGAGTATGGATCATTTGTTAAAGGTTGCCACTGAATCTACTTTTCTATTCATCCCTAACTTAATCCTGGCAGAATCGGGGGCAGGGGGGAGATGGAGTAAGGTGTTAATACTTGGTTACAAAAAAAAATAAAAATAAAAATAGTTGCACAGCCAAGTTGTACAATCCAAGAACAGTTATGCTACTAGATTCTGCTAAATGTGTAAACTGGCTCTGTCTGAACGTCCCTCTGCATACCTCAGTATGTCAATTTGCCTTGTTCTTCCCTTATTACCAGCCAGGGAATCTGTACAGGGAGGATGCAAGAAAAAGAAAGACTAGTTATTTAACAGATGGCACAAAATAAAAATTAAAAACCAACAAAAACCCAATCTGGCTCAAGTTCAAATGATTGTCACCATGGGATGAGCAGCCATTTCCTTATAATTCAATAAAGCCAGTGAAATTAAAAAACAAACAAACTGGTACAGCAAGAGACTAAGCCTGTCTGTGTAATATTAGCAAAGCAAATTTTGGGCATTCTGGACAAAATGTATTTTGTTTGCTTAGGCCCATCTTAGGCCCAGGGTATTTAAGAGAACGTCTTCTTCACTATGAGCCCCACCGCCCATCGTGATCATCCGGAAAGGTCGGTCTGCATTTGCCACCGGCTCATCTGGTGGCTACACAGCACAGGGACGGGCCTTCTCTAATGCTATCCCGAGATTCTAGAATGCACTCCCTGCTGAAATAAAAGCCTCCCCATCTCGGACAGCTTTTAAAAAGTCACTCAAAACACATTGATTCACCAGGCTTTTTAACTAGACTTGTGGTTTTAAGTTATTTTAAGGTTTTAATTTCTGTTTACATTTGTTTTGGGTTGCCATAAATGGCCCAGAGATGGAATTTTAGGGCAGTGTATAGATAGATAGATAGATAGATAGATAATTTTTCTAAAGGGTGAGGGGGACAAGACATGGAGTCTATGTTGGGGCGCTTTCGAGACTAGACCCTACAATGGGGTCAGACAAATCTCGGAAGTGTGCTTCCACACTTCCTGTGTTGTGACACCGCAGTTGCTATGTGGACAGCAGGGTGTCATTCACATTTCCAATGCCTTGTTGCAAATTTAATCGCTGTGACATAGAGCAAGGACATTGTATATCCGGCGTGAAGAAGTTGCTGTTTTTTCGGGTTGTTCGTTCCTGCGAGACTGCTCCCACTGTTGTTTACGGCCCGAATGCAACTTGCCAGAATGGAGGCATTTTGCTGCTGATGAGCAGCTAGCATGGAAAGCACCAAGATGCTGCCCATTATTATAACCTTTATTTTTCATACATGTAAAAAGGGACATGTTTGTGTTTTTCACAGAGCAAGGACTGTAGTCTTAACTCCATCCTTCTCATTACCAGAAATGTAGAATTTCTGGAAATTTTAAGACATGAAAAAATCCAATTTTTCTTCTTCTTTCCAGAATAAATTTGAAATTTTTGGGGGAAATTTGAAATATATGCAGTACTTATTAACACTTCTTATCATGACATACCCAGGGTCCATGAGCACGTGTAGGGGCAGGGAGATGTATGTATTTTCCCTTGCATCAATCCTACCAGACTAATTTTATCTCCTTGGTTTGACTGGGTTGCTAGTTTAGTAGATTGTGGGAATGTCATGGCAGCAATTTATCTTGATCTGCAAGTGCCCCTTTGCTCTGGATGTCAGCCCCTGTCTTTTCCTCACTGGAAACATGTAGGCTCTATCCAAACTTTTTGGATGAACCCACAGAGGTTATGATCCTGCTCCCCCTTCCATGTATGCATTATTCACAGATTCCAAAATTCTTATTTATTTTATGATTTATGTATTCAGTTTCTATACCACCCTTCCAAAAATGGCTCAGGGAGTTCACAGAGAAATAATAAATAAATAAGATGGCTCCCTGTCCCCAAAGGGCTCACAATCTAAAAAGAAACATGAGATAGACACCAGCAACAGTCACTGGAGGTACTGTGCTGGGGGTGGAAAGGGCCAGTTACTCTCCCCCTGCTAAATAAAGAGAATCACCACGTTAAAAGGTGCCTCTTTGCCAAGTTAGCAGGGGTACACAGAGCGCTTGACAATTTAGCTCAGAAGTGAGTTCAGAAGGCTGTACTGGGAAATGTATCCTGGGCTCACTTCCTAAAGATTCCTTGTATATTCTTGAGATTTCTCTGGAATTTTCAGACATTTTGTTGTGTCAGACTTTGCTCAGGTTTGTTGTTGACATTTATCAATGGGCTTTGGTAAATGTCAACATTTACCAATAATTGACGGAAATGAGTATGAAATTTGGCCTTTATCCCTAAACACTTGGTGTCATTCTTCCTTTTCAAAATAATGGCAAAATACTCCCTGAAGCAGCAAATTAGAACAATCAGGATGTGTCTCAATGGAACACTTCCAGAAGATGATTAAACAGTTTATCTCTCCATTAGATCCCCCACCAACCCAAATTCCAAATGAGGTTGATCATGACATCCACCATCTTTAATTAGCTTTACCTCAACAGAAGGCTAATGTATTATTACCAGCCAGACAAATCTTCCCTAGACAAAGCTTTTATCTTGAGCTCTAATCTCCATCCCGGCTTCTCCAGAGGGAGATTTCGGTCCCTGCAGGTGGATCCAGCACCTGCTAATGTTCTGGTGGCATTAGCTGCTAATCTGCACATTTTCCCTAATTGTTTCCTTGAAGCTTAATTACATCACACCTGCAAGTACCCATTTGCTGCCTATCTGGTTACAGTGAAGATGAAATGAGTCCTTTCAGAAAGTATAATGATGGGCTTTTAGGGACAGCAGCTGGCCCAGGTGGAAACCCAGGTGAACATACCTGTGTGGACCACAACCGCTTGGTCATAGAAACCTGCATTCACGGCCTACAGTAATTGTCAGCCTATTGCTAATAATTACAGCAGCAATTCCACATGGAAATATTCCCAGCAGTGCTGTTAAAATAAACAGTGGAGCTTATGAGACCCCGATCGGAATATAATAGCCTTAGATCCTGCCCAGGGGATTAAGCAGGAGCATCACACTTGGGGAAGATTTGTTTGCTTGTGTGGAGGCAGGAGATTATTAATTATTATTAACTATTTATTGTTGTTGTTGTTGTTGTTTACACAGTCAGACAGGTGCTATTGACTGGTTTGTTTTATCCAGACATCGAGTCCTTCCCAAGGACCTGGGATGGCTGAATTTTATTATCAATAAAATTATTTAAATTGTTATTATTATAGATATCATCGCAGAATATAGGTTGTTCCCAATAATGTTGCTTTTTGTAATTGGCTGATGGTGATTTCTGTGGCCCCTATGGTGTTGAGGTGCTCTTCAAGATGTTTTGGAACTGCACCTAGGGCGCCAGTTACTACTGGGATTATTTTGGTCTTCTTCTGCCACAGCCTTTCAATTTCAATTTGTATATCATTGTATTTTGTTTTTTTTTTCTATTTATTTTTCTTCTATTCTGCTATCCCCTGGTATTGCTATGTCGATTATTTTGACTTGTTTTTCTTTCTTCTCGACTACAGTTATATCTGGTGTATTGTGTGACAGATGTTTGTCTGTTTGTAGTCGGAAGTCCCATAATATTTTTGCATCTTCATTTTCTACCACTTTTTCAATTTTATGGTCCCACCAATTTTTGGCTACAGGTAGCTTGTATTTTTTGCTTATTATTTCTTGTTTACACAGTCAGACAGATGTTATTGACTGGTTTGTTTTATCCAGACATTGAGTCCTTCCCAAGAACCTGGGATGGCTGAATTTTATTATTTATCAATGTTGTTGCTGTTATTATAGATATGTCGCAGAATATAGGCTGTTCCCAGTAAAGCTGCTTTTTTTAACTGGCTGATGGTGATTTCTGTGGCCCCTATGGTGTTGAGGTGCTCTTCAAGTTGTTTTGGAATTGCACCTAGGGTGCCAATTACCACTGGGATAATTTTGGTCTTTTTCTGCCACAGCCTTTCAATTTAAGTTTGTAGATCTTTGTATTTTGTGATTTTTTCTATTTCTTTTTCTTCTATTCTGCTATCCCCTGGTATTGCTATGTTGATTATTTTGACTTGTTTTTCTTTCTTCTCAACTACAGTGATATCTGGTGTATTGTGTGGCAGATGTTTGTCTGTTTGTAGTCGGAAGTCCCATAATATTTTTACACCTTCATTTTCTACAACTTTTTCAATTTTATGGTCCCACCAATTTTTGGCTACAAGTAGCTTGTATTTTTTGCAGATGTTCCAGTGTATCATCCCTGCTACCTTGTCATGCCTTTGTTCGTAGTCAGTCTGTGCACTCTTCTTACAACAGCTGATTAGGTGGTCCACAGTTTCATCTGATTCTTTACAAAGGCGGCACTTGCTGTTTGTTGTTGACTTTTCGACTTTTGCTCGTATTGCATTTGTTCTTAGTGCCTGTTCTTGTGCAGCCAGTATTAAACCCTCTGTTTCTTTCTTCAAGTTGCCATTCTTAAGCCATTGCCAGGTCTTGGTGATGTCTGATTTTCCACTTATATTATGCAAATATTAACCATGCAGTGGCTCATTTTTCTGCTCGGTTCTTGACTTGTTCTTTCTTGTAGGCCTGCTTTCTTTCATTGGTGTTGAATAGTTTCTCGTTATTGACCATTTGAAGTGCATCTTCTTCACTGTCCTTGATATATTCTTCAAGGCCTCTTTTCTCCTCCTCTACTGTTTGATGGACTTGCAGCATTCCTCTTCCACCTGAGCTGCGAGGGAGGTATAGCCTATCTACATCACTGCGGGGTGCAGAGCATGATTGATGGTCATTATTTTCCTGATCTTACGATCTAGCATCTCTAGCTCTGCCTAGGTCCAGTCTTTTAAACACCTAGGTATAGCCAGGTGTTTATGGTGTGTATGGTGTTCCTGTCATTGAGTTTGGACTTTAGGATTTTTCTAACTCTCCTGATGTAATGTGATTGAACTGTTTTGATAGTTGTTTATGAAGGCTTGTTAGGTGTTTAAGCCAAAAGCCATGCAGTTCATCGTCGCCTGGCACAGTCAAATTTTTAATTTTCTTTGCTCTTTCACTTATTAATTCTGGTGTTATTATTACATCTTGCATTTGTTGGTTACATTTTTTGACCTCTTTCATCCAGCCTGCTTTTTTATTATAATCTATTGGATTGTCCCATAATTTCCCCCAGAATTGCACTGTTTCTTCTTTATGTGGTGTTTCTAGGTTTCTTGCAGTTTCTCCTTCTATGCTTTAGTAGAAACGTCTCTGATTCAACTGGAATTGGAGATTCTGCCTGTGTTGTGTAATTCTGGCTTCATACCTGTTAATCTTTGACACTGCTGTTATTTGCTGCTTTGCTATTTCCAGGACTTCTCTAATTTTCCCTGAATCTAGGTGGTATTTTTGGATCAGATACTGTTTGGTGTTTTCATTCTTCAGCTTCTTGTCTTTCATAGCTTTCAATTTACTAGCATCTGATCTAAGCCTGGAGATTTTATTTTCTAATCTAATTTTCCATTTAGGTGATGTTCTACTTTCTTTTTTTACAGGTCCACTGATCTTATATCTGAGCTCTTGTGTTGTTATTGTTGCTGCACAGTACATTAGTTGGTCTGTTTCTTGCAAATTATTGGTTGTTATTTCTGCAAGTGCAGCATCGACATCTTTTAATGCCTGAGCAAGTTGGTTTTTGGCATATTATTATTATTATTATTATATTTACAGTCTACCAGATGTTATTGAGTGGATTTTATACTTTAATTACTGAGCCCTTTTCAAAGGTCTGGAATAATTAAAGAAGAATTAAAGATAGCATCGTAGTATTTGTGCTGTCCCTAGTAGTGTGGCCCTCATTTAGGTTCCAAGTTCCCTCCCTGGAAGCATTTCCAAGATAGAGCTGAGAGACATTCCTGCCTGCAATCTAGGAAAAGCCACTGCCAGTCTGTGAAGACAATACTGAGCTAGATAAACCAAGGGTCTGACTCAGTATATGGCAGCTTCTAATCTTTCTATGTTCCTTTTGTAGGTGATGTGTTGTAATGTTATTACAACATTGCCCAAGGTGTTGAGATGGTGTTCAAGTTATTTTGTTACTGCACCAAGGCCACGAACAACTATTGGCACCACTATTGTTTTATTGTTCCAGAGCCACTAAATTTCTATCTGAAAGTCCTTGTAGTTATTTTTTCCAATTGTTTTTCAACTTCAGCCCTCCTGCAGATGTTGGCCTACAACTCCCATAATCCCTGGCTATTAGGTGTTAGTTATAATCTATAAAGCCCTAAACAGCTTGGGTCCTGGGTATTTAAGAGAATGTCTTCTTTGTTATGAACCCCACCGCCCATTGATACCATCAGGAGAGGTCCGTCTGCATTTGCCACTGGCTTGTCTGGTGGTCACTCAGGGACGGGCCTTCTCCATTGCTGCCCTGAGGCTTTGGAATGCATTCCCTAGTGAAATAAGAGCCTCCCCATCTCTGACCATTTTTAAAAAGTCTTTAAAGATGCATCTGTTCACCCAGGCTTTTAACTGATACTGTTTTCATTTTTTAATGTTGTTTTAGAATATTGTTTTTAAAAATTTAAATTGTTGTGTTTTAAATTTTTTGTTTTTAACTGATGTTTTACTTTTGTTTTTATCTTGTTGTACACCTCCCAGAGACATAGGTTTTGGGAGGTATAAAAATATGTTAAATAAATAAATAAATATTGGCCACTGTGGCTGGGGATTATGGGAGTTGTAGTCCAAAAAGAGCTGGGGGGCCAAAGGTGAACAGTCTTGCCTTAGAGGAATAACTTACAGCAGGCACATGTAATAACCCATCCAAATGCAAACTAAGGGCAACCCTGCTTAGAAAGGGGAACAATTCATGCTCACTATTGCAAGACCTACTCTCCATCCCACCGATAAAATATCCAGTCCAGCATTTCTTATACACTGCTTGAATGGGGACCCTACCTAGCAAAGGGGACAATTGCTGCAAGATCGGGCAGCAGCAATATAGGAAGGTGCTGAAAGGCATCATCTTATACTATGTGGGAGAAAACAATGGTAAACCACTCCTGTATTCTACCAAGAAAACCACATGGCTCTGAGGTTGCCAGGAGTCGACACCGACTCCACAACACAACCTTTCCTTTCCTACTGCAAGAGCAGCCCCCCCCCCGGCTTCTGCCCCAGGCATCCATCCCTTTGGCTATTGTGACTGGGGATGTTGGGAGCTGTACTCTAACAATATCTGGGGACCCAAGATTGGAAACCCCTTGCCAAGGCATGGGAGCAGGTCAGGCCAGGTTTTTCTGATCAGATGGCAAACCTCTCTCTGTCCTGACCACCATTTCTTTTCCATCCATATTGTTAACCCATTGGCCTCTTCCTTATCAGCCATCAGCATCCCCAAGTAAACAACAAATGAGACCCCGGATTGTAAATTAACCTAATGAACCTGTGGCACCTGCTTTCTGGCCATGCCAGGGAGCTGAATGAAGACATTGATGCTGCACTGTTTTGGAAGGCAAATCTGCTTAGACTTTGTGTGTCAAGGCAATTAACACTTCCATACTAATATCAAGCCAGACCTAGTTACACACATTTTATTCATTAGATGGAGTCCCTTTCCCCCCCAACTGTGTCTTATCAGTATGTAAATTAGATGTGGACTCCCTGGAGTTGCCAGCTCCCAAAGCAAGGCCCAAATGAATTCAATTAATGTGATTTGCACTCCTTCATGATGTCTGGGGATCTGCTAGGCTTGATAAGGTAGCCCAGATGAGGACCAGACAGACTCCTAATTCAAGACATGCTCCATCTTCTTTCACTTCCAGGGATGGCCTTCACAGGCTGTTGGCTTGGGAAACAAAAGGTGCCCGGGGGGGGGGCAGACTGGGGAGGGGCCATTGCTCACACCCTTTGCATGCAAAATGTCCCAGGTTCACTCCCAGGGATCTCCAAACAAGCCTCTCAAGGGCCAAACTGCACAAGGCATGGGGTGGAAATGTCATGTTTGCAACACCTGGTATATTCTTCTTTTATTTAAAAAGGCAGCCAAGGGTGGATTTCAATCTGGATCAAGACCACAGCTCAACGGGGGATGACTGTGCCCATCAGTTTCTTCCACTTGGGGCAAATTGTGACTGACATCTAGACTAACGCCACACTGGGGCAAACATGTTGCACCCATGCAGGGATGTGGTGCTAGCTAAGGCCCGCCTAGTGTGGCGATGGTGTAGCCGGGTGCACTTGCACAACCTGTGGCACGTGCCTCCTGCTGTGAAGCTTCTTCATCAATCCATATGCATTGCTGTGACTGATGTAAAAACGAACCGCTATCTTTGTTGCACAGGCGCAATACTTGTGTGCAAGCAGACCGAAAGCACACGAGATTGAGCATCTGGTCAATTGGACAGAGAGAAACTTCTCTCTCTTTCTGACAACACTAGAACCAGGGGTCATCTCATGAAACTGAAGGCCGGGGAATTTATGACCAACAAAAGGAAGTACTTTTTCACACGGCGCATAATTAATCTATGGAATTCTCTGCCACAGGAAGTGGTGATGGCCACTAGCTTGGATGGCCCTATGAGGGGCTTAGACAAATTCACAAAGGAGATGTCTATCGATGGCTGGCTACTAGTCTGGTGGCTATAGGCCACCTCCAGCCTCAAAGGCAAGATGGCCCTAAATGCCAATTGCAGGAGAGCAGCACCAGGAGAGAGGGCATGCCCTCATCTCTTGCCTGTGGGCTTCACAGAGGCATTTGGTGGGCCACTGTGTGAAACAGGATGCTGGACCAGATAGGCTTTGGTCCTGATTCGGCAGGGTTGTTCTTAACTACATGACCTATTTGTGTGGATGCAACTTTGTTTCTTGAACTAGTGCATCATTAGTCTGGCTATCAGCCAGGATCTAGGGGAAGGTGGTGCTGTAACCTAGTGGCTGAGCATCTGCTTTGCATGCAGAAGGTCCCAGATCCCTGGTGTCACCCAGGAAGGCTGGGAACACTCCTGGTTTCTTTTCTTGGAGAAACTGCTGCCAGTCAGTGCAGACAATACTGAGGTAGATGGACCAAATGCCACGGAATGCAATGAATTTTGGAACGGCCAATGATCATTTGGAAATTCCATGCATTCCTATGGCCATTGGGGAGAAACCAGTGCATTTCAGTCAGAGGTGCAACTAGATAATTCTGGACCCTGGACCTAATGAGCTTACGTTGTGGAGGGTCTGCAAAATAAGAATCCTTTCTGTAGATATACATTTCACCACAAACCCACATGTCTGGACCAGAGTACATTGGGCGGGGTGTGGGGGATAGGAGAACTACATAACCCCCAAAGGATCCATATATCTTCTTGCTCATTCACCACAAACCCACAGATCTGGGCTAGAGTGCATTTGTCCAAAAAAGAAATCTTTAAAAAAAAAAAAAAAAACCAAAAGAAAGAAAAACAGCAGGTCCCAATGGATTCACATAGCTTCTTGACCATTCACAAGTTAAATGAGTGACAACATGTCTCCCTTCCTCCACAGTTCAAACACAAAACCAACTTGGACATATACTGCATTCGTAAGGGGGGCGGGGGCGGATTAAAGCCACAACACATGCTCCTTGCTTCACAATTCTCATGCAGACATTTTGGACCACAAACTAATTTGAACATCGTGCTTTTGTTTTAAAATGGTGTTTGTTTATTCAGATGTAACAGTTAGTTCCACTTTCACTAGAAGTAAAGTACTCTGTGGATAGAGATTACTCCTTCTGGCAGCTTTGCTACCAGCAAGGAAAAAACATTGAAAATTACAAGATTGACCAATTTCCTTTAAATAAAAATACAGAGACCTGCCATCAGGAACTACATGTGTGTCCAAATTCAGAACTCTAAGCCCAGCCATTCTGGAAATGTAAAAGATAGAGTTGGGGTGGGGAATGGGACATCTTGCACTTTTTAATGAAGTTATAGGATAAATTCCTTCACGTGGGAGTGGAATGATGGTCCAAGGGGCTGGGGGGGGGGGGACTGCAGTTCCAGAAATGTTTGTAATTTTCTGCCATGAAACAAGCCACTTATAGGACTTTGACTTATTTGAAGTTTTTTTTCAAGATTAAACAATCATTAAAAATCAACATATTGACCAATCCACTTTAAAACCAATACACAGAGTCCTGCTAAGCTGTCCTACATCTGAGCCCAATTTCAGAATGCTAGGCCAAGCCATTCCAGAAACATAAAAGGGAGTGAAAAGGGGGGGGGGGTGATGTTTACACTTTTTAATTAAGGCGATTGGCAGATTCTCCCAAATGTGGGTGGAATGATGGTCCGGGGGTTGGGGGGCTTCAGATCCAGAAGGCTTTGTGATTTTCTGCCATGAAACAAGCCACTTATAGGACATTTTTGAAATTTTGAATTTAAAAATTCAATTTTTTTTTACAAATCAACAGATTGACTAATCTGCTTCAAAATCAATGCACAGCATCCTGATAACTTGTCCTACATCTTTGCCAAATTTCAGAACTCTAGGACAAGCCATTCTAGAAACAGAAAAGGGACCATCTTTCCCCTTGGGGGAAATCATGGGGCCCTCTAAGAACCTGGGCCCCCAGGAACGTGCCTAAAGGCTCCACTGATTTAAGTGGTCATGCCTGTCATTCATTTTAGGATGGGGCCATTTGCTCAGTTTTTAGAGCATCTGTTTGCATGCAGAAGGTCCCAGGTTCAATCCCTGGCAACATCTCCAGGAAGGGCTGGCAACAGTGGTGTGGCTAGGTCAGGGCTGGGTAAACCTGGCCCTCCAGCCATTGTTGAACTACAACTCGCATCATCTTCAGCCACAGTTTATTGGAGGACCAAGTTTGCCCAGCACTGTGCTAGGTACTTAAAAGATCTGGGCTCTGGGCCCACAGAGTAGGAATCACGCACACACACACACACACACACACACTTTGGGATGGGGCCATTTGTTCAGTGGCAGAGCATCTGCTTTGCAAGCAGAAGATCCCAGGTTCAATCCCTGGAAGCATTTCCAGGTAGGCTTGGAAAGACCCTCGCCTGAAATCTTGGAGAGCTCCTGCCAGTCAGTGTAAACACAACTGAGCAAGATGCACAACATTTGGCTCAGTATAAGGCAGCTTCTGATGTTCTTAGGATTTTCAGTGGGGAAATGGCACCAGGGAAAGAGAGATCCCACCACACACACCCTGTGGCTTTGATCAGGATTCCCACCCCCACCCACCCCATGGCTGTAAAGAAAAAAGCATCTCAGGGGCTCTGAACGTAGAGCTCTCATGTCACATCTCTGGCGCTGAGGCAGCTAGGCTTACATAGGGCTCTAGCTGAGGCCTGCTAGCCAGAGAAGACAGAGGTGAGCTTGATAGATCTATGATCTACTCCACTGAGGCAGGTTTGGCTGTTCAGGGGTCAGTCACTGAGGAAGCAGCCCAGTGGAAATTGAGTTGGGGTATGCCTGAGGGATCTGTGTTCAGGTTTCACTTCAGTCTACACCAGAGGTTCTCAGACTTGGGTCTACAGATATTACTGGACTACAACTCCCATCATCTCCAGCCCCAATGGCCATGGATAATGGGAGTTGTAGACCAACATTAGAGACCCAAGGTTAAAAACGACTGCCCTAGAGGGGTGGGGTTTTTTGGGGTGTGTGTGTCTTTTTTTAGCCTACTTTCCAGTAAGCTTATGAGATCACCCAGCATTGTGAGTGTGTGTGTGTCCGTCAACTTCGCAAGTCTGAACCAATATGAACCAAATTGGGTACAATTGTAGGGACACACAGGGACACCTCAATGGCATAGTTTGTGATGATGCCATCCACACCAATTCAAGGTGGCGGACACATAAACCTTTGAGACACAAGTGGGCTAACCGCTTAACCAATTAGAACCAAATTTGCTACAGCTGTAAGGACACATAGGGATGTCCTAATGGCATGGTGTATGATGATGTCATCCACTCCAATTCAATATGGCATCCATGTGAACATCTGAACATTTGAAGTGCAAGAGATCTAACTTGTGGCCCTTGATTTGAACCAAATTTAGTCCAGTTGTAGAGACAGTGAAAGGAAAGTAGGCTAGTTAGTAGTTTACCTTTAGAACAACTTGTTTAATGTCCAACGTGTTCCACGATCCTCATGGAACAAACATATGAGCCTTGCCAGAACAAAACCTTCACATGACTTTCAGTTCAAAATCTAGAGCTCTTGCAGAATCCTGCAGAGCATCTTCCACCATGCTTTTCAAGGTGCTAACAATGCTTGAAGGCAGACCTGGACCCTGCTCGCTCATAATTGAAAACACCTCGAGCCCAAACAAAGACGTGGGATTGGACGGAATCAATACCAAAAAGGCCAACCTGTCAGCCTCAGATCGGGCTGGTTTCATTTAATTTCCTCTTTAGCAGCAGCTCACGCGCTCGCCTGTCACAGAGGGCTGATGTACGTTTTGCACGGGTCACATTTAGCAGTTCTGACACCTGAGGCCCAGGGGAGAGAAAGAATAATTAAAGAATTATTTGTGCCCATCAGAACAAGTGGCTAGGCTGCTTTCAGAGCAATGGGACAGGCAGCCGACGTGCAGCGGGCGCGGGGGTGCGGGGCTTCGTAAAGGAAGACCTTTTTTAAGGCAGTGCTTCTCAAGTGTTATGAAATGGTCACCCACTTCTGAACTTACTCCATTGTCTATGCCCCTGCTAAGGCTGCAAGTTTCAATATGGAGGTTATGCCTTGATTAAATCTGTTTTTGAACTAGGAGACAAGATAGTTGCAGGCGGCATCTCCTGCCTCTTCTCCTCGCTCATCCTGCATGGGTCCTTTCAACCTCTCCTCCCCCTATCTAGGGCAGCAAACAGGGGAAATGCCTCTCCTTTTCCTCCCCAGGAGCTCCAAATACCACAACCAGGCTCCTATTCCAGACCTCAGATGCACTGCTCAGTGTCTTGCGGCAGGTTCCATCTATAAACATACTAGTCAATAAGGGATACAAACTGCACCCTGGGAGGAGAGCTGGTCCTGTGGTAGCAAGCATGAATTCTCCCCTTTGCTAAGCAGGGTCCATGCTGGTTTGCATTTGATTGGGAGACTACATGTGTGAGCACTGGGAGTTATTCCCCTCAGGGGATGGGGCCACTCTGGGAAAAGCCTTTCCATGTTCACATGCAGAAGGTTCCAAGTTCCCTCCCTGGCGGCATCTCCAGATAGGGCTGAGAGAGACTCCTGCCTGCAGCCTTGGAGAAGCCTCTGCCAGCCTGTGTAGACAATACTGAGCTAGATGGACCAATGGACTCAGTATACGGCAGCTTCCTATGTTCACTCTGGTACAGCTCCCAATCATTTCAATGGGGCTTGTGCAGGAAATTCCCCAGGGGATTGTGCCCCACCATCAACTCTCTTGAGCTCTCTTGCATTAAATGGCACAGAAAATTGGCCCACCTGAGGTGGATGCCACGCAGTAAGGTAGACTTTGATCAATGCAAGGAAGGCCCCTCTGTTGAGGTGGCCTGAAGCATTTTGATGCTTGAGGCAGAAAATCCAAATGGCACCCCCCCACACACACACACACAATGTGGTGGCAAAAACCGACAGTCTACTGACCTTTAATGGTTTTTTAAAACCTGAGGCAAGTACCTCACCTGGCCCAGCACTAATCCCAAATGGCCTCTTTTTCTATTGGTGTCCACAGAGGTGCAGTGACAGCTCTCCAAACTGGGGTAGTTGGCAACAAAATGACAGAAGCAGTTCAATGTAAACAAGTGTACGGTGGTGCATATTGGGGCAAAAACACCCCAACTTCAAATAAGAACAGCCCTGCTGGATCAGGCACCAAAAGGCCCATCTAGTCCAGCACCCTGTTTCACACAGTGGCCCACCAGATGCCCCTGGGAGCCCACAAGCAGGAGTTGACAGCATGCCCTCTCTCCTGCTTTTACTCCCCTGCAACTGGTACTCAGAGGCGGCCTATAGCCCTCCGACTAGTAGCCACTGATAGACCTCTCCTCCATGAAGTTATCCAAACCCCTCTTCAAGCCATCCAGGTTGTTGGCTGACACCACATCCTGTGGCAGAGAGTTCCACAAATGGATCACGTGTTATGTGAAGAAGTACTTCCGTTTGTTGGTCCTAGATTTCCTGGCAATCAATTTCATGGGATGACGTCTGGTTCTAGTGTTATGTGAGAGGGAGAAGAATTTCTCTCTAACCACTTTCTCCATACTATGCATGATTTTATAGACCTCTATCATATATTCACATATATGCTGATCAGTGTTCTCTCTAATAGAGATTCCCAGATGTTGACTACAATTCCCAGCATCCCTAGCTACAATAGCCTTTGATTGGGTAGTATGGGATCTGTTGTCAACAAAATCTGGGAATCCCTGTTAAAGGGAACATTGATGCTCATTGGGTCTGAGATATTGGTGACTCACCAGGAGAGGGATCTTGGGGTTGTGGTGGACAGCTCGTTGAAAGTGTCGACTCAATGTGTGGCAGCTGTGAAAAAGGCCAATTCCATGCTAGGGATCATTAGGAAGGGGATTGAAAATATCATCAATTTTTTTATTACAGCCGTTGGCCAGCCAAGAGATAAAAATCAGAATAACAAATATAACTAATATACATAAATATAAATAGTAACTGATAATAACACACAATAAAACAGTATACAAGCATCCAGGATAGATTGCTTTAAAAACAGTAAAACAGCTCCTAAAATTGAGACCTTAATCTCATAGCAATATAAAAAAATTTGGCCACCACTTTTGTGATCTCAAAGCTTGTATCCGCAAGGCAATATTATGTATAAAAAAGCTCACACCTTCCAGGAAATCTAACTAACAGGGGGGAGATAAGTTCTTCTCTGACACCTCGATGCAGAGAACAATATAACAGAACATGGGTAACAGTTTCCAGGAGGCTAGAGCCACAGGGGCAGGAAACCATAGCTGAAGAATCCTTAGCGAACCTCCTTTCCAAAAGAGAGGAGGGCAGCACATTTAGGCGAGCCCGAGCAAACTCAACCCGAAACTTAGAAAAGTGAAGCATTGTTAGTTAATTTGCACCTCAATCTCCCGTAAGGTGGGGGGGATCCCAAAATATAGGGGAGAGCAGGTCCTGTTAGCCGAAGACATTCGTTCTTGACGTTCAGTGTCATGCAACTGTAGAAATAGTATTTGGGATTTAAAATAAAACGGCTAATATTATAATGCCCTTATACAAAACTATGGTGTGGCCACACTTGGAGTACTGCATACAATTCTGGTCATCACATCTAAAGAAGGACATTGTAGAGCTGGAAAAGCTGCAGAAGAGGGCAACCAAGATGATCAGGGGCCTGGAGCACCTTCCTTATGAGGCAGGGCTACAACACCTGGGGCTGTTTAGTATAGAAAAAAGACGACTGCGGGGAGACATGATAGAAGTCTATAAAATCATGCGTGGAGTAGAGAGAGTGGACGAAGAGAAAATTTCTAACTTCTCACACAACACTAGAACCCAGGGTCATCCCATGAAACTGCAGGCCAGGAGATTTAGAACCAACAAAAGGAAGTACTTTTTCACACAGTGCATAACTAAACTATGGAATTCTCTGCCACGGGATGTGGTGATGGCCACTAGCTTGGACAACTTTAAAAGGGGCTTAGACAAATTCATGGAGGACAGGACTATCAATGGCTACTAGTTGGTGGCTGTAGACCACCTCCAGCCTCAGAGGGAAGATGCTTGTAAATACCAGTTGCAGAAAAGAAACAGAAGGAGAGAGGGCATGCCCTCAACTCCTGCCTGTGGACTTCTCAGAGGCATCTGGTGGGCCATTGTGTGAAACAGGATGCTGGACTAGATAGGCCCTGGGCCAGATCCTGCAAGGTTGTTCTTATGACACTGGCGATGGATAGAAAATATTTTGGCAAGCTGATGCCACCACAGCCACTGTTGCCACAGCCACCGCCTCCCACTCAGCTGCTGATGCCGCTAGCCTCCACTGGCCTCTGCGGGCCTCCACTGCCAGAGCCCGCTTGCTTCCTTTTGCCAGTCACGGTGCAGTATGATGACATCACCACACCGTGGCATAATTTATACTGTGCCTTGGCTGGCAAAGGGAATGGTGAATGCGGGATTAGTGGGGCTGTGAAATATGGTAGGAGGGCACACACCAGGAGGTGTGTGGCGTGGCCCCATCACGGGCCCCCTTCCCTGAACATGTCTTCCCAGTTATGGCTGCCTCTGGATTAGGGGTGTGCAAGGACCAATTTTAGCAGTTCAGTTCGAATTCGGACTGAATTCATACCAAACCGTTAGTCCATGAACCGGTTCAGTCAAACAGACCAGCCCGTCTGGTCCGTTTAATGGAACCGGTTCAATCGCGAACCAGACCGGCCACCAGGACAGAGATGGGCTTGTCCACAATCAAACCGAACTGATGTCTAAATGTCTGAGAAAACTCATGATACACAGATATTCAAAAGATTTTGTGGAAATTAAGCTGGTGTATCACATTTAAATCCTCCACTGGTAACAAATATGTATTTATTTTCTAAGCTGTTTAATATGCATAACAATATTCATAGTTGGAGGTTACACACCATAATTTCCTTTGTATTACATTATATAATGGGGAGTGTGTGTGTGTGTGTGTGTGTGTGTGTGTGTGTGTGTGTGTGGCTTTTCGGTTTTTCTGCGGTCGACCACTTCAAACCGGTTTGGCAGTTCAAGAGTTTAGGCTTGTAAAGGGGAAACCAGTGAGGATTCCCCTTTACAAGCAAAGAGGGATCCTGGCTTTAAAAGGCTTCTAAGGGGCAGCCGGCGGGTGGTGGCAAGAGGAACTAACTTTAAAAGTAGTTGTAAGGTGCTTAATAGCCCGGCACTCCCCCAAGCAGTCCATCCGTGTGGCCACGGTACGGTTCCTGAACTGACCTACCCTCCGCAGGTGTGCGGCCATTTGCTACTTTTAAAGGTACCCTCTCGCCGCCCCCTGCCCCTGCCCTGGCCAACCCTTAGAAATCTTTAGCCAGGATTCTGCCTCTTCTGGCAGCCCGTCCAGTGTGCGACTGAGCTATTGAACCGGCCCGGTTCGTGGCAGACCGGTTCGCAGTTGGACGCTTCGTGCTCACTTCTACCCTGGATGTCCGTTTTAAGGTACACGATGCTTTTCTTTTACACATTCTTTTAATGTTCCTTCCTATTGTTTCTCTAAAACCTTTCTTCACAACAAATTGAAGCGATATATAAGATAACAGTTGAGGGCAGAATTTTAATAAGCCACTACATATGGTTTCTCAAATACTTCAGATGGCCCTTGAGGGATTTTCTTTCTGACAAGTTACTACTCTGACCAAAGCACCAGGCCTTTGGGAATAACTAAGGGTTTCTTTCATGCAAGTATGCTAGTTTGCTTGGGTGTGTGTGTGTGTGTGTGTGGTTTTTTTAAAACTATTAACACTCAGGGTCAGTTTTCTGCCTTCCTCGGGTGTTGACCACAGTAAACCAAAAGCAATATCAATTATTTATTTTATATCCCACTCTTAATTTATATCCCACTCTTCCTCTAAGGAGCCCAGAGCAGTGTACTACATACTTAAGTTTCTCTTCACAACAACCCTGTGAAGAAGGTTAGGCTAAGAGAGAAGTGACTGGCCCAGAGTCACCCAGCAAGTATCATGGCTGAATGGGGATTTGAACTCGGGTCTCCCCGGTCCTAGTCCAGCACTCTAACCACTACACCACACTGATATCAATTATGGTTGATGGGTCTTCATAAGTCTCTCAGGCTAAGGATAGGCCAAATCACACACATTCCTTGAGCTATCTCCAACTCAAGGGTCTGTTCTAGGCTCTTTGCTCAAGAGACCACAACTATTTGAATGATCTATCTAGTGTTTCAACCTTGGGTCCCCATGTGCTGATGAACTTCAGCTCCTATAATTCCCATCCACAACAGCCTGGGAGTTGCATGACTTGTCCTCTTTGATAAACAGGGCCCACCCTGGTTTACATTTGAATGGGAGGCTATCTGTGTGAACACTGTAAGATATTCTCCTTAGGGAATGGGGCCGCTCTGGGAAGAGCGTCTTCATGCTTGCATGCAGAATGTTCCAATTTTGCTCTCTGGCTGGCAGCATCTCCAAGATAGGGCTGAGAGAGACTCCTGCCTGCAGCCTTGGAGAAGCCTCTGCCAGCCTGTGTAGACAATACTGAGCTAAATGGACCAAGGCAGGGTCTGACTCAGTAGAAGGCAGCTTCCTATGTTCCTTTGTTCTATACAAATTTTAACTAGTCATATTTTGCAGCTTCAAGACTGTTTCTGACCTTGTCGTCTCTAGGACTAGCTTCAGCAGGGGTTGGGAGCTAAGGGTCATTGTGGCTGGGGATGATGGAAGTTGTAGTCCAACAACATCTGGGAATTCTACTATTAGAACCCCGACCTTCAGGATTTCTTAACAGCGTGGAAAGGTGACCACCTTCATGTCCCACTTATGAGCGTCTCAGAGGCTTCTGGGTAGCTGCTGCTGGAAAGGGACTGCAGCATCAGATGGATTTTGGTCCAGACTTCAACAATGCCCCACCAGAAGTCTTCTCTTCCAGGGTTTCCATGTGGCCCCGGACAGGAGCAGTTCATCCTACTGTGTCGGGTGGGGCACCAAAGGAGGCACAGCTGCCTCTCCTTTCCGGAGCTCCATTTGTTCCTCTCACTCCCATCTCACCCTGTCCCAGTATTAATGAGAACCGCACTGCCTGCAGGCTGACCATTCATCAGGTAGAACTGCTTGGGCCTGCACACTCTACCTGATGAATGGCCAGCCTGCAGACAACATAGCTCTAATTAATGCTGGGGTGGGGCAGGATGGAAGAGAGAGGACCAAACAGAACTCCGGGAAGGAGAGCCAGCCATGCCTCCTGGGACACCGGCCCCCTCCGCCAACTCATTCGGACAAGCCACTCTTGGGCCCTGGACTGGATGCCTGTCATAGCAGGGTCTCCATCCTACCACAGGTTCACGGTGTTGTATGCTGCCTCTTTAAGAGCAGGCCTTGAAAGTCTCTGGATGAGAAGACCATGTCAGAGAATACGGGAAGTTTTGGTCTTGTAGCAAAAGACTGTGTGGATTGCTGTGACTTTCTGTATGATCTCATCATAGGCCTGAACAAGCCCTGGGCATGGAACAACTTATTTAGTTATTTAGACAAGGAACAACTTATTTAGTTTAGTTACTAATCCAAACGTTTATGCACTAGGCTTTTCCAATGGGTTGTTAGTTTTTAATAGTTGATTCATTTGTCTGGTGTGTGGTGTTCTCACAATTGTTTGTACCACAGATGAGTGGGGCACTTTTGAGTTATCAATTCCAGGGTCTCTGACTCTCTAACACAGGGTGGTTGTTCATTTGGGGAGGGAGAAAAGAAGGGCTGCCAACTTTTCGCTTCTGGCCCTGTACCTTTAGCAGGTGCCTGTGTGGTAGGCAGAAATGTAGGCAGGTGAAGTTTTCCTGAGTACTTTATCTCTGTGCCAGCAAAACCATAATTTTGTAGGAGAGCCTGTAAAGGAACAAGTTGTTCTGTTAAGAACTAATCTGCCTACTTTCCTTTCACTATAATCTTAATTGATAACTACCATCCTCACAAGTTAGCCCACTTCAGTCTCAAACGTCCACGCGTCTGCTCACTCCTTGAACTGGGGTGGATGGCATCATCACAAACTATGCTGTTGAGCTTTCCCTTTGTGTCCCTACAACTGTACCCTATTTGGTGACAGACACACAGAGCCAGGTGATCTCATTGTTGGAGATGGAGTTCCAGTGCATCGACCTTTTGCACCAACTATCCTAATGAACACTAGAGGCATTGGGAGTAGAAGTAGGTAGTGAGGATCTCCTACCTGTCTTGCTTTCCTCTGCTTTATGACTCCTTCTTTGACTCCTCAGGTACTTCCTGTAGTGAGTCAGTCCTTTTCCTTTCCTCCTAGAGAGAAGATGGAAACATCTCCGTCCCTCCCTACCTAGTCATTATGTAGCTGATAGATAGGATAGGTCCTTCCTATCCCAAATGTATTTCACTAATAAACCTATTTAGTGTCTCCAGTAATCTCCATGCATGTTAACTTAAATAGCTGCAACTACTAAACCCTGCACTCTGTAACTGGAGTGATCACTTCCTTGGTGCTTTGCTAAATAATCACAAACCCCAACACTCATAAGCTTACTTTCCTTAAGGGAAAGTAGGCTAAAAACAGGCAACCTTCAAAAGCAGAAACACTAGATTCCAGAAAGGCTTCTTGATCCAAAATTTTCTGTTTTGATCTTATAACTGGTCCCTTGCTTGGAATACTTCTTATTAAACTCTGCTTTGATCTCGGTGTGTCTCTGTTCGGATCCGTTCTCCTTTCAAACGCAAACACTTTCCCTGCCTCTCCGTGTAGACTGAAGTGTTTCTCCGAGGCTGCCTGTGCTGAACGTGTCCAATTAAGCCAGTTGAGCTCTTACTAGACAGGGTTAAGTTCTCCCAGATGGCAGAGCGATCATTAATTCATTGCATGCTGAGATAAGACCGCTCAGCTGCTAGCTATCTCACCTGCGAGCCGTGTTAACCTTTCTGTGCAAATACTGATTTTCTAAAAAAATGTAATTACTCCCTATCATTGGTATAGGTTGTTCACTGGGTGAAAACATAAAAGGGTGTGTGCTGGAGGGGAGCGGGGAGAAGCCTCATTATAAAGCATTAGAATGGAAATGGTGCCAGGCAAGTGCCCTTGGAGCCAGATAGCCAGTGTGGTAGCTAAAGTTCTGAGTTCAAATCACTCTATGATTTGAATTGGCATGTACCAGCTGCTGAAGAAGACAGATAGTCAAAGCATGTTTAGTTGCTGAATAAATTGTCCAATGCACAGGCAGGCAACTTTGGCTTTCTAGTTGTTGCTGAACTACCATAATGTATTGTGACTGAGGATGATGGGAGTTATAGTTCAACAACAGCTGGAGAACCAAGGTCGCCTACCTGGGCATGGGTTCTCAAACTTGGGTCGCCAGATGTTGTTGTATTACAACTCCCATCTTCCCCAGCCACAATGGGGAAGCTTCAGAACCCCTAGGAACATAGGAAACGGCCTTAAATTGAGTCAGACCCTTGGTCCATCTAGTTCAGTATTGTCTGCACTGACTGGCATCAGCTCTCCAAGGTTTCAGGCAGGCTTTTCCTCCACTGTTACCTGGAGATGCTGCCAGGGATTGAAACTGGGGCCTTTCCCATGCAAAGCTGCTCCCCTGCACTGAGCTACGACCCCATCCCCATATTAAGCTGCATATCATGCTGATGTGAAAAGCACAGGTGCAGAAACCAGGTGAAAAGCTGGCAACTCTGTGCACAGGGCCGACACCCAGAAAGATGCTTGATCATTACGCTGCACCTGCCCCCGGTTTTGCATATTTATTTTATTAATAATTTTATTTATTTAACACATTTATATACCACCCACTACCAAAGTAGGTAGCAGCTGATCACAGCCAGCGCCTCCACCATTTAATCAGGGGCCTTGGCTGGAGAGCATCTGGGGCCACAGCTGGATGCAGCTGTGATTTAAACTGTATGCAATTTCCAGGAGAGAGAACTGTGCAATGTTATCACCACTGGCAGGAGGGGAAATTATGCTCCCTCGAAAAACAATTGTCATGCTGCTGCTTCAGAAAAGACAAATGGGATTGTGTTTCCCCCCATTTGTTATTTTCCCCTTCAACTAAACAGCAAAACGCTTCTCCCCCTCCCCCCGCCTTATCAGTAGAAGAGCTGGAAAACAGCACATATTTTGCCTGTGGGTTTCTCCTGTTAACCTCTTGCTGCAAGCAGCAAACAGGCGGATTTCTCTGTACAAAAAACGATACAAGCAACTCAAGAAGTTCAAAAGCATGTAATGTTTTCTTGGACAGTGGAGGTAGCGGGTGCATGACTGGAGTAGGCTGTTTACATGGTCCCAAGAGAGTGCAAGGCTGCGTTTCCAAAAGGCTGGCTGACATTTTGCCCAGAGGAATGACTTAGAAACAGTTATGGACCGTTGTGTGGTGCTACTCTCATCGTTTCTAGTGGGAGTAGAGTTGCACAACTGCCTGGACAACTGCCTCTGAGTCATTGCACAATTGCCCTGTCACACAACACCATCGATCGGCTGCCTTTTGCATTGCACAGCAACCCCAGCAGGTCCCTAATACCAGTACAGAGTCTGGTATGTGGAATGTTGACTGCACCGAGTTCTGGTCACTGCATGCAGTTCTGGTCACCGTATCTTAAGGAGGGCATTATAGAACTGGGAAAGGTGCAGAAGAGGGCAACCAAAATGACCAGGCGCCTGGAGCACCTTCCTTATGAGGCTAGGCTGCAGCATTTGGGGCTCTTTACCTTGGAAAAGAGGCGACTAATGGGAGACATGATCGAGGTGTATAAAGTTATGCATGGAGTGGGGAGGGTAAAAAGGTAAAGTTGTGCTGTCGAGTTGGTGTCGACTCCTTGCGACCACAGAGCCCTCTGGTTTTCTTTGGTAGAATACAGGAGGGGTTTACCATTGCCTCCTCCTGCGCAGTGTGAGATGATGCCTTCCAGCATCTTCCTATAGCACTGCTGCCCAATATATCTGGGAAACATACCAGCAGAGATTCAAACCGGCAACCTTCTGCTTGTTAGTCAAGCATTTCCTGGCTTCGCCACTTAAGTGAACAGGATGGACAGAGATTTTTAAAAAATTCCCTCTCTCACAACACTAGAACCAGGGGTCATCTCATGAAACTGAAGGCTGAGACATTTAGGACCAACAAAAGGAAGTGCTTTCCCACAGAGCACATAATTAATCTATGAAATAATCTATATGGGATGTCGTGATGGCCACTAGCTCGGATGGCTTTAAAAGGGGCTTAGACAAATACATGGAGGACAAGTCTATGAATGGCTGCTAGTCTGGTGGCTGTGGGTCATCTCCAGCCTCAGAGGCAGGATTCCTCTCAATGCCAGTTGCAGGGGAGTGACCCCAAGAGAGAGAGCATGCCCTCAGCTCTTGCCTGTGGGCTTCTCAGAGGCATCTGGTGAGCCACTGTATGAAACAGGATGCTGGACTATATGGGCCTTGGGCCTGACCCAGCAGGGCTGTTCTTATTCATGCAAGCAGTAATTTGCTAAGTAGGGTCCACCCTGATTTGCTTTGGAATGGGATACTACATTTGAGCACTCTAAGGCATTCCCCCTAGGGGATGGAGCTGCTCTGGGAAGAGTAGAAGGTTCAGATTCCCTCCCTGGCATCTCCAAGATAGGGCTGAGAGAGACTCCTGCCTATAACTTTGGAGAAGCCGCTGCCAGTTGAGTAGACAATACTGAGCTAGATGGACCCATGGTCTGACTCAGTAGAAGGCAGCTTCCTATGTTCCTAAGCCACCAGGAAGGCAATCGGTGGGGCAGGTGGGCAAACTGCCCTCTGCTGCTTTTGTTTCTAGCTGTTGGTAGCTAGAGGCCTATGCATCGCCCTGACTGAACCTGGCAGGAGCCATTCTCTGGGTTGCATTCTTCCAGTCCACAGTGTTGCACACCCTCTCCCACTGCACATAGAGCCCCGTCATAGGAGAATGCATCAAGCTGACTGTCCCATTGCTACATGGCCCCTTCCCTCATGCACGTCCAACCCATCCATATAGGTGACCTAGGCAGTTGCTTAGAGACCCACATTTTAAGGGGCATCCGATTTTAAATGAATAATCCTCCCTCAGCTCTGGTTCTGTGGGGCCCAAATGCAGTGCCAGTGTTTGGACGTAACTCTGGTGCTTTAGAAATGGAGTTTGCGGTGCCAAAGTCTACTCTCTGACCAAAGGTTCAGAGTGGAGTTTAGGGAGGAAAACAGCAGGTCCCTGTCTGCCACAAACTCCAAACTCCATTTCCTCCAATTCGGACATGTGGGTGAGGAAACCGGAGGCGAAGGAACCTTGGGTTTCCTGTTATGTCTGAATTCGGCCCCGGCATTTTGTGGACGCTTCCTGGCCTTTTTGTGCTTTCTACTTTGTGTAGTTAATTAGTTTAATAACAGGAAGAAGCTGTGCTATTTCTTTTTCATGGGCTTGCACAGGAGAACTTGTGAGTGGATTCTGCCTTCTTTGTCGCAGCACAGTGAAGAGACGGAGAACTGAAATCAGCCTCTCTCTTCTGCCAGCCTTAAGTCCTGCACAAGGCAAGCGGGGAGCACTCCCAGGCACTGGGGAAAGGGTCCCGGGAGGAAATCTTCACAGCTGGGTGCAAAGTCAGGCTCCTCAAGCAAAGAGAACAATTCAGCCACAAAATGCACATTAGCGCAGGAAAGTCACATCTAATTAATCCTCTTCCTGGGAAAGTGCATTCTAATTACAGCTTAGCCTTTCCAACTGCCTGTGACTCAGCACCACCAACAGTCAAAGCGGTTGTCGGTGCTATTCCCTGACAAGGCTTGTGCAGCACCTCCTCAGTGCTAGGTGCTGTACAACAGCTTGAAGTGACACTGTCCTTGCACAGAGAGTCTATTCGGCACCATAGTGCAGGGCGACTAAGGATGACAAGACTTTGGGGGCCGACAGGGGAAATGGGCCAGAGGAGTCGGTGAATCAAAGCTACTTTGGATAAGGTTTTGCTAGAGGGTAAAAGCAGAAGGAAAAACCGCCCTGAGCCCTTTTTGGAAGGGCGGTATAGAAATCGAACAAACAAACAAACAAACAAACAAACATTTTAACAGCAATCCAAAGAGTTCATGACTTTGCAGCTGGCCTAACAGACATGCAGGTCAGCAAGCTGAACATAGGTTCAGCACTCTGTCTCCACCTCTCCTCATATTTCAGACACCCTGTCTGCCTTTAAAAATGCATTTAAAAGATGCTGTTAACCCATATGTGGTGATGTTCACCCATCACCATAGTAAAAAATAATTTTGCAAAAGCAGCTGCAACATGATGTCATGGGCAGTAGCCAATAGGTGCTCACCACAGGCAGGTTGTCCTTGATTCAAGCTGAACCATGCTGAAAACTTGCAGGACTGGTTTTTTTCAGAGCTTGAATCAGCAGAGAGAGAAAAGGTATGTTTGGACTGAAGACTTAGAGGACACTTTCCAACTCATCTTAAGATGTTGCAGCTGTGTTCACCCAAATATGGGCCCATAGGGCACCAAGGTGGTGGTAGGGGCTTGAACCCAGGCTCCAGAACTTTCCCTCCTGTGCCATGTTTCTGTCACAAGCCTTGCCTTCAGGGGTGGTACTTGCTTGGCTGCAGTACTACCATTGACACCTGAGAGCAGTCAGTCAGCTGACCCCCAAGGGCCAATCCCTGCCCAGCAGGCTCTATAAAAGCCACAGCCTCACTGCTTGCCTCTCGGTCTGAACAGGTTGCTTCATGATGTGGGGACGCTGCCATATTAAGTACCTGGTCCCTTCCTCCCTGCACCCACCACTGCTTACAGAGTGTGACCTCCCTACATGTCTGCCTTGGATTACATTTCCTGCTTCTGGCCCTTCTGATCTTTGGTGGATTCTGTTGGAGATGGAGAGAGATGAAGTTCTAATGCATCGACCTTTTGCACCTACTAGCCTAATGACCACTAGGGCATTGGGAGTAGAGGTAGTGAGTGAGGGTCTCCGTACCTGTCTCTACTCTATGACCCCAGGACTGACTCTTCAGCATTTTCTGTGTTGAGTCACAATCCTTCCCTTCCTCCTGAAGAGCAGATGGAAACATCTCTCTCTCTCCTCACCTATTCATTATGTAGTCCTTTAGATTAGGTTCAGGTCTTTCCTATACACCTGTACTTAACCAATAAATACTTAGTATTTAGTTCTACAAGAATCTCCATGTGTTTTTTCTAAATAGCTGCAATAACTATACCATCTTCTGCTACCCACTCTGTAACTGGAGCGTGTGTCCATTCCTTAGTGCTCTGCGGTTTTACCCACTGGGGTAAAAATTAACAACCTCTAACAGATTCAGCACAGTGCCCTGCCAGTCCAAGAGCCGGCATGCCTGTCTTTGCCAGGGCCTGTCCTTGACAGGGCCAGCCTGTCCTTGCCAGGGCCAGCAAAGGTGGAGAGTCTCTGTGGCTACTACGGATTGTGACCTCATGGTAGCAACAATCCTCCCACCATTCCCAATGAGAGAAGCATCGCTACAGCAATGCCACAATCCTTAGTAGCCACAGAGACTCCTCACCTTTGCTAGCAGCAAGGATGGGCTGTTGGGTTGCAGGCAGGGTTGCCAACATTATGTTGCCTGAATACAGGACACAAGTGGGGGGGGAGTCTTGGGGGGGGGGCTTAGCCCCATGTGGGAAACTCCATATAGAGGAGTCCTGCCTCTGTGGAGCAAGGAGGAACATAGGAAGCTGCCATATACTGAGTCAGACCATTGGTCTATCTAGCTCAGTATGGTCTTCACAGACTGGCAGCGGCTTCTCCAAGGGTGCAGGCAGGAACCTCTCTCAGCCCTGCCTTGGAGATGCTGCCAGGGAGGGAACTTGGAACCTAGATGCTCTTCCCAGAGCGGCTCCATCCTATGAGGGGAATAATCTCTTCCAGGGCTCACACTTCTAGTCTCCCTTTCATCTGCAGCCAGGGCAGACCCTGCTTAGCTAAGGGGACAAGTCATGCTTGCGACCACAAGACCAGCTCTCCTCTCCTAGGGTTTTAGGCTGGTCTGGGGAGGGGATGGAGAACGGTGGGGCCAAAGCAGCTCAATAATCCCAGAGCTCCATGGTGGGAAGAAAGGCAGAAGGGAGCATGCGAGACAAACTTGGGGCGCTCCTCGGCCAACCTTCCCACCTCTGGGGCTGGCTGTGGCAGCTGCTGGGGGGAAGAGAGGAGCCATGGGCTAGGCTGGGGACACTCTGATCTTGCTCCACGCTCAGCACAATCTCCTCTTTACCTTGGGAAGCTCCTACTTCCCGCTGTGAACAGTTTAGTCCTGCTCCGATCCTGAATTGCAGCACAGAAAGCACGACATCCTGGGCAGCAGAACCCCTCAGTGGGGTCCTTGTAATGAATTGCGTGGGCATCGGGAGCAAACTCTTTCCCTGACACGCTGCCTGCCAGCCAGCCCCGCTTCCCATGACAATATCCCCAAGTTCGCTGCTGCTGCTACTCTCCCAGACAAACCAGAGAAGTGAGGATGCTTTTTAAAAGCACGCTGCTGACCCACAGCCTCTCCTTGCCTCCTGACCCCCCCTCGCTTTCACTCCCACGGCATGGCCCCGCCTGCTATTCCTGCCTCCCCTCAGCTCGCCTCCTTTGTACCTGGGCGAAAGGTGAGGGAGGAGAGTGTATGCACGCCCTCATCCACAGTGATTTCCAGATGTTGTTCACTACAACTCCTAGCATCCCCAGCTGCAATGGCCTTTGGCTGAGGATTATGGGAGTTGCAGTCAAACATCTAGGCATCTCTGTTTGCGGGAACACTGCCCTCATCCCTCAAAGCCCAGGCCAAGCTTCCATAGAGCCAGGCGGAAGGAGCACCTTGCAGCATGGAACTCTCTCAATGCACCATGCTCCTTGCACAATGCATTGTGGGATACCGGAGGACTTCCTCCTCCAGATCCCAGCTCTGCCAATCACTGCCACATTGGTCATCTGGGCACGCAATAGGCACAACAAACAAGAGCCTTCGATCATCTGGGAGGAGAAAGGTAGAAGCCTGCCTCTCCCCTCCCTCCGGCCCGCAGCCTACCCCAGTATGATCATGTGAATGATCTTTGGGTCTGTGAGACCTTTCTTTCTAGGTGAAGTCCACCACAGAAAAGACCAGCACCACTGTATAAGTCTGAAGCTCTAGCTGTCAATAAAATATTCACGATTAAAACAGACATGGTTATCTAACACAGTGATGGGTGTTCCAAGCAGTGCATTTTTGCCCTACAGGGAAATAATCCCAAGGAATTATTTTTCCTTGGGATCACACTATTTTCCCTTGGAAATCACTTTTCCTTGTGATCTCACTTTCCTTGGGATCACACACCAAGGAAAAAAATATTTTTCCTTGGGATCACACTCTTTGCTGGTGTGCAGGGAGAGAGTACCTCTTATTGTACTGGAGTTTAAAGAGTTGAAACATTGCCCGAAGATGACCCCAAATGTGGTTGACCTAAGGTCTGCTCAGCTCAACCGCCATTAATCTTGAAACAAGGGCTGCTATTGAGCAATTACTCCTGACTGATTGTCAGATGGAGGCCCGCTCAGATTTCCAAGGCAGGAAACCCAGAAACCGATTTAAATGTCACTTCTGTAAACAACCTCAGAATTGGTTTCCCTCCATAAGTCCAGGCTCAGATGCAAAAACAAGCCTCGTTCTCTTCAGAAGAGAAATGAGCTGTTAAATTAGAAGACTGCCTCTCAGAACCTGCAGTTTCCAGACAGCTCCTGAACAACCCCATGTCTCCAGTGAAATGCTCTTTTATTACCACTATTACTCTTCATTGGAAATCACAGCACTAACATTACATTCTGGCTACAATTTAGAGGGGAAATATCTCTGCATTTACCAAGGTACTTTACTATTAACATTAGATCGCTTTTAAGGTACTTTCCATCCCATTTTTTCTCCCTCATAGGAATCAGAATCTATTGCTGTACATCCACCCAAATGCAGTTGATTTTAACCCATGTCTGTGTGAACAGAAATGCAAGAGATATTCCACATCTTCATTGTTTGCCATGCAGAAACCAACGTGGAAGCAATGACAGAGCACCCTTCTCAGAGGAACAGCCTGCTGATTGACTGCATTGCCATATGTGGCTGCACATTTGTTTACATTTCCACTGTGGAGAGAGTAAAATATTTGTATTATGTTTTAATCCCACTCTTCCTCCAAGGTGTATCAGGACAGCCTACCTGGTCCCCTCCATTAACCCTCACAACAAACTGAGATACAGTGATTTGCTGGACCCTGTAGTCACTTGAAGAAAAGTCACTTTTCACATGCTCAGGAGTGGCTTTCTTTATCACCCTCAACTCCACTATTAATTATTAATTATTACTATTAATTTGGGGTAAAACACACTTCTGCCTGTACCTGTAAATGATAACTGAATCATAAACTAGACACTGCAGTTCTAAGCATGCGTTACTTGAAAGTGAATTCCATAAACATCAAAAGGGCTTGCGTCGGAGAAAAATGTGTTTAGGGTGGTATAAATGTGAAGCATAGTGGGTTGATTTGCGTGATACAGTTAGGAAGAGGATGCATTGAGAGCGTGGATGTTCCACCCACACCCCCACTTGTCTTTTTCTACTGTTCTCAGTCATCTTTTACATAATATACCATCAAACAACATTTACATGACTTGAATTTTTTAACTGCCATTTCATTTTTATTTTTCTTTAGAACGGCACGGTTTGTGTCTGGTTGCACATTTTAAAAAGCCCTGCTTAAAATAATCTGTTACCTACCTTTTTCACACTCAAGGCAGCCAACCGCTTTAGAGGCAAAGAGAGTTTGGCGGGGTTTGTGTGCAAAATTCCACAAAAAGTAGACATATGTTATGCAAATTTTGACACGGGTGTTTTATCCTCCAACTCTGGAATATGGAGATCAACATCAATTTTTTACTTGGTTTTTAAAAAATTTGCTTTGTACTATTTGAGGATAACTGAATTCAGCAAACTAGAATTCTGTGTCCGCTGCCTATGACAGTCAACCGCCACATATCCCCATGTTAGTGGAAACTCCTGGCGTTCTCCTCTGGAACAGGGCCAGCATAAACACAGGCAACCCTATTGCATGCACATATATACTCACCTCTGCTAACTGAGCAGAGGCACCTTTTTAGAGCGACAATTCTCTTTATTGAGCAGAGGGAGAGTATCTGGCCCTATCCACCACCAGGACAGCATCCCTCCAGTGGCTATTGCTGGTGTTGATCTTATGTTTGTTTTTTAGATTGTGAACCCTTTGGGGACAGGGAGCCATTGTCTTTATTTTTATTTTTCTATGTAAACCGCTTTGGGAAATTTTGTTGAAAAGCGATATATAAATTACTGTAACGCGCTCTACGTGGGGCTGCCCTTGAAGAATATCCGGAAACTGCAGCTACTGCAAAACACGGCAGCGAGGGTTTTATCCGGAGCTGCCTGTTTGGAACACATCACCCCCATTTTGAAAGAGCTGCACTGGCTGCCGGTTTGTTTCCGGGTCCAATTCAAGGTGCTGGTTTTGACCTTTAAAGTCCTAAACGGTTTGGGCCCGGGGTATTTGAGGGACCGCCTGCTCCCAAGGGTTGCTGCCCGCTTGACAAGGACATCTGGGGGGGCCCTGCTCCGGGTGCCGACAATGAGGGAGGCCCGGCTGTCGTGCACTCGGGACAGGGCCTTCTCTGTTGCTGCTCCTAGACTCTGGAATGCTCTCCCAGTGGCCATTCGTTCCTCGGACTCCATCACGGCTTTTAGAAAACTTTTAAAGACTTGGCTTTTTACCCAGGCTTTTACATAATCGTTTTTTACTGCTGCTTCTGTGTGTTTTTATCTGTTGTCTTGTTTTTATGCTTGTTTTTACTGCTTTTTATTGTATGTTTTAATTTTTGTAAACCGCCTTGGGGTTTTCTTTTAACGAAAGGCGGTATAGAAATGTAAGAATAAAATAAATGAATATTCGTCTTCGTCATCATATCGTATCCACATCTACTGCCCCATAACTGAGCAATGCTTTGTGTGTGTTCATTTACAGTCAGGCTTTTGCACAAAACCCTCCCAAGTGTAAAATGCTGATTTCTGTTAAATCAAGCAATAACAGTGATTAGACAAGGGCCTTCTTACAACATAAACAGCTTCCCCTGCTGGTACAGAAGCGCCAGAGAAAAGACCTCAGTGCTTCTTTCTTTCAGGGCAAGAGGAATTAACCCTCAGCCGGCTTCCTATCACAGCAGTCTTGGGGGCGATCCATTTTAATGAGAGGAGTCTACAGCGCCGCAGGGGACTGTACCCATTGTTCCTGTGACATCGCCTGGGGCAGGATGTCAGCTTCACCGTTCCTGGTGATGGATGTACGTGGACGGTGTCATTTGTGATCCTGACCTAATGGCTTTGTGCCGAACGGGGGGGGGGGGGGCGTGGGCGTGTTTCTTTGCCACAGCCTAGCGCAGACGGCAACACTGTCTTGGCTATAAACACCCATATTGGAGCACCGCTCAGGGCTTTTGTGAACCACCTGCTTTCCCATTGGACAAAGGGGTGATTTTGCCACTGAATGAAATGCCCCACTGACCCAATTGGTTGGCACGGAGCCTGCTTGTGATAATGAGTGCGGGGGCACAATCCAGCCCCCACCCACCCCCGAAAGGGCATGCAGCGGCCACAGGAATCGTAAGCGAGTTTATCGATATTGGCGCTCTCACAATGAAAATCAAATTAATGCAGAACAATGGGGTGTCTCAAAGGAAGCCAGCTGCTGCTGTCCCATTGAATTGCAATGTAATTTGTCCAAGGGAGAATTGGACACAGAGCCATTACGATGCAGACAGTCTCCTTTAGGACAAGACTGAGAATGAATTCAGGGGGAGGGGAAGAAGCTGTTACTGTGCATTGCATTTTGGGTGTGTATTCTAGCTGTGGGCGGTGGGGGGGGGGGAGGCAGACTTCCTAAGGACTCTATTACCAATGTGCAGTGCCTAGTTTCTGAATTGAGAGTTGTGGGGGCAAATGTAATTGGCCAACATGGTGTGCAGTGGTTGAACCACATCAGGAACCACAACAGCTACTAGTCAGAGGGCTGTGGGCCACCTCCAGCCTCAAAGGCAGGATGCCTCTGAATACCAGTTGCAGGGGAGTAACAGCAGGAGAGAGGGCATGCCCTCAACTCCTGCCTGTGGCATCCAATGGCATCTGGTGGGCCACTGTGCAAAACAGGATGCTGGACTAGATGGGCTTCCTTAGGCCTGATCCAGCAGGGCTGTTCTTATGTTCTTAGGGCTGCTGTGGACCCATCAGACAACCCTGACTCTGTAGAGAACATACAGTTGTGCAAGCCGTTGCTGGGTGTGGTGATGGCCACCAATCTAGATGGTTATACAAGGGGATTCAACAAATTCATGGATTTGTCTAGTTTGCTTTTAAAACCACAGACAAGATGGTGTCTTACTGTATTTCCCTGATTCAAATAACATTTAAATGACTTGAATTTTTTAACTGCCCTTTTATTTTTATTTAGAACGGTACGGTTTGTGTCTGGCTGCACATTTTAAAAAGCCCTGCTTAAAATAATCTGTTACCTGCCTTTCTCACTCTCAAGGCAGCCAACCACTTTAGAGGCAAAGGGAGTTAAGGGGGGGGGGGGGAGGGAGTGCAAAATTCCACAAAAAGTAGACATTTGTTATGCAGTTTTGGGCATAACTCTGAATTGAAGATGCACTCCTTAAAAAGCAGAGGTTAAATACAGGTTATACTTGCACTTACTCAAAAGGAAGAGGACTGAATTTAAGACAACCTCCTGATTTCTAATATCAAAAAACATGGGGCAGGGATATAGTTCCATCAGGATCAGAGATGGCATGCCCCTGAACAGCAGGTGCTAGGGAGCACCAAGGGAATGGGCGGTTTTCTTCTTTCCCCCATTTGCGGACTTCCCAAGTACACCTGATTGTCCCCTGAGTGAGGCAGGAATGCTGGACTGGAAGGACCTTGGCCTAATCCAGCAGCACCCTTCTTAAGTTCTTATGTTCATAAGCTTCTGCGGTCAGTCCCATTGTCCTAAATGGGAGTCACTGGGGCAGCGTTGATTGCGTACCCACACATTTTGTACAGCATGGGGGCTCCTTATGGATCCACAGTGGCCCCAACATGGCACAGAGTGGCACTGTACCGCTGCGCACTATGTAAGCCACTATTTATTACTGTGGAAATGCCCATCAATATGACATGGGGACTGTCACCTTCTTCCTCATATTGTACATTGCACTTAACATTGTTAGGAACATAGGCAGCTGCCATATACTGAGTCAGACCACTGGTCCATCTAACTCACTATTGTCTACACAGACTGGCAGTGGCTTCTCCAAAGTTGCAGGCAGGCAGGAGTCTCTCTCGGCCCTATCTGGAGATGCTGCCAGGGAGTGAACTTGGAACGTTCTGTATGCAAGCAGGCAGGTGCGCTTCCCAGAGTGGCCCCGTCCCCTAAGGGGAATATCTTACAGTACTCACACATGTAGTCTCCCATTCAAATACAAACTGGGACAGAGCCTGCTTAGCATAGGGGACAAGTCATGCTTGCTACCACAAGACCAGCTCACCTCAGATTTTGCATACACTGCAACATCCCCCCACCCTCAGTAGATTTCATGTTCCCCTGTAGGAGTGCATATCGCAACCATTCACTCAGTGCTAGCACCAAGTATGTGGGGCCCTGGGCCAAGAGCCTTTGTGGGCCCTTTTTGCAACACATTTAGTGCAGTCATGCCGGAAGCTGCCATCTTTTGGCTCCCATAATGCAATGCCCCCCCCCCATTGCTGTGTCCAGTGATGCAATGATAAGGGCATTGCATTATAGGTAAAGAAACATGGCAGCCACCAGTGTGGTTGCTGAAGAGTACTCTAGGCCACTGTCACCATTATTAAGGTAGCCCCCTCAAAAGGGTTTTGGGGAGGCTTACTTCGGTGTAGTGGCAGCATCTTAGAGCACTTCTTGGCAACTCGTTGGCTATGGGCCTTTGATGGCCTTGGGCCTTGGACAATGCCTGAGCTGACCAATCTCTGATGCTGGCCCTGCGTTCACTTAGATGATGTAATAGATAAATGTAATAAATAAAAAATAAAAAGGAAGGAAGGGATAGCCTCCATTGGGGTAAGACCAGGAACTTCTGATTGGCCATTTAGTGCCTGTTGGTTGATGCAATTCTTATCACGAATGCTGGAATAGGGGGGCATGGTCTGAACCAGCAAAGCACTGATTATATATTCATCCTGTAGTGTTTGGCCGTTTTTTCTTCTGCAATAAAGAAATATTGGGCTACATGATGCACTGTCGCCCATCAATGCGAAGGAGGCGCGGGGCTGCTATGCAACCTCAAAGGCAGTCCCGACGATGTTGTGATTTGCAGGGCTGCGGCAGAATGTCTTTAGGGTGTTCCTGGGCAGCAGCGGAGCACAGTTTTCCACTGGAAACAACCCGGTGGGGGGGGGTGAAGAGGAGTGACTACGCCATCTTGGAATTAATGAGATCAAGGAGAGGGAAAACTGAAGGAAATTGGACGTGTAGCGTGGATTTCACTGTAGGAGTGAAATTTTGCCTTCACTGAAGGCAAAATCGCAAACCATTCCCCTGAAAAGGAAACACGGGGGAGAAACAAGTATGTATGCACCACGCGGAGCCTGAAAGAGTAATCAAGGTTCAACAGAGAACACAATGTGAAGTCTGGAAAAGAAAAAGGGGAGCGGGACCCCAGACCACACAAAGCAATCTTTGTGGCACTTTCTGCGGCAGTCGAAAGAAGACTGAGGAAATTGGACAGGTAACACAGTCAATAACATTTAGGGGTGGGGTCACTACCAAACCTCTTAGGGCAGTTCCCTGGAAGGTTCCAAGATGAGTCCTGCGCATGTGCAAAAAACCACTAGTCTGAAATGACAGCTTGACCACATAGAAGAACCGACATGGATGCACCATGTGGAGGTTGAAAGAGTAATCAAGTTTCAACAGAGAACTTAATGTGGATTTTGGAAAGAGGAGAGGAGGAGGCCATACAAAGCCATTATAACCTACTGGTTCTCAAATTGTTAGGTCAGGATAGTCCCCAGGGTAGCCACCTATTGATGCAGTGGGGAAATGGCTTGACTACCAAGCCAGAGGTTGTCGGTTCGAATCCCCACCTACCGGTATATCAGGAAACAGCGAAATAGAAAGATGCTGAAATGAATCAGCTCATACTCCGTGGGAAAAGGCAATGGTAAACCCCTCCAGTATTCTACCAAAGACAACCACAGGGCTCTGTGGTCGCCAGGAGTCGACACCGACTCGGTGGCACACTTTACTTTAGTCCCCAGGGTAGTCCCCCAAAATAAGGGGCCTGTTTGCTGCTTCCCAATCTGATCTAGAACATAAGAACATAAGAACAGCCCTGCTGGGTCAGGCCCAAGAAGGCCCATCTAGTCCAGCATCCTGTTTCACACACTGGCCCACCAGCTGCCGCTGGAAACCTACAGGCAGGAGTTGAGGGCATGCCCTCTCTCCTGCCGTTACTCCCCTGCAACTGGTACTCAGAGGTATCCTGCCTTTGAGGCTGGAGGTGGCCTATAGCCCTCCAACCAGTAGCCATCAATAGACCTCTCCTCCATGAAGTTCTCCAAACCCCTCTTCAAGCCATCCAGGTTGTTGGCTGTCACCACATCTTGTGGCAGAGAATTTCACAAGTTGATTATGCGTTGTGTGAAAAAGTACTTCCGTTTGTTGGTCCTAAACTTCCTGGCAATCAATTTCATGGGATGACCCCTGGTTCTACTGTTATGTGAGAGGGAGAAGAATTTCTCTCTCTCCACTTTCTCCACGCCATGCATGATTTTATAGACCTCTATCGTGTCTCCCCGCAGTCGTCTTTTTTCTAAACTAAACAGCCCCAGGTGTTGTAGCCTTGCCTCGTAAGAAAGGTGCTCTAGGCCCCTGATCATCTTGGTTGCCCTCTTCTGCACCTTTTCCAGTTCTACCCAGTAGAAATCTTCGATATAATTATGCTCCTTCCAACAGTTCCTGATTTGTCCAGAAATCTATTCGGGAGCTCATTTTGTGTAATAGTTATTCCAGCCCTGACAAGTATTATTAGAAGTCACTGAAAAGCACAAAAATGAGTTCTGTTACTAAGAGAGAAAGGACAGCATGATGCACTTGAGCGAAACCATCTGTGCACTTCTAATAAACAATGAGGAAAAGTGAGGGGGGGAAACCCGTACAGATGGTTGGCGTAACAACCTGTGTGTCTGAAATGGGAACTTCATTTCCTCTGAAAATGGAGCGCTTTAAGAGGGAGTGAGGTGTTCTTTCTGCCTCCTGATGGAGAAAGCCAGAGCGCCTAACTCCTTGCATAGGCCTACAACATTCCGTGGATTTCACAGTTCACGAGGCGGCCAGAGAAATACAAAATGCCGCAATTACGACTTATGGAACGTAGTTAATGATTACGCTGCCATCGACACGTTAACAATCAGGCCTATTGAGGAAGATTACAAGGGCTTTTGAAGGCAGGTCTCTTACAGGCCTTGTGACTGAGAATGGTGCCAAGTCAGCTGCTGGGCCATCAAATGCACATTGCCATGGTGATGGGATAACACCCCTCTTCCTGCCGGGGGCCCACAAAAAAGGCCTGCTCTTTGGCTCAGTTGAGTAGTTTCGTCCAGTAAGTATATACACACACATATGTACATATTGATTACACAAATACTGTCCTCTGGAAAGAAATATCTCAGCTGAACTTATGGGGCACCACCATGAGGCTGGATTACTGCAATGTGCTCTTCTTGGGCAGACTTTGAAGATGGTTCAGAAACTGAAATGACACTGCGTCTGCAAGCATCCTGACTGGGCTTGGGTTTGGGAAGCATCATGTGATTCACTGGCTGCCGTATCCCGAGGGCCAAACTGGATGTGACATTTAAAGCATGCTTTCTAAATAGCATTTGCCCCTGGTCACGCCATGGGTGGCTACTGTGGTAAAGGGCATCAGTGTGACTCCTGGCTGACCCTGGTTTATATTCAAAATAGTCATCATAAGCTGATAATGTCCGAGCCCATTTTTGGATCCTGGAAGCCAATGAAGGCACCAACCTATCTTCTTCAAATAGATCCAGCAGTGGTTTGTGGACCAAGCGAAGGACAAAATGTCTTCCAAACAGATATGAATGGGATTTTAAAAAAAACAACAACCCCAAAAACCCCTGCTGCTAGCCCTTCATGCCCCATGAGTAGTTATTTTCTGCTGGAGCCAATCAGTGTTCCCTCTAACAGGGATTCTCAGATGGTACTAACTACAACTCCCAGAATCCCCAGCTGCAATGGCTTTTGCTTGGGGATTCTGAGAGTTGTAGCCAACGACATCTGAGTATCATTGTTAGAGGGAACACTGGAACCAATGATCTAGAACCAGGGCTGCTCAACATTGGGTCCTCAGATGTTATTGGACTTCAACTCCCATAATTCCCAGCCCCAGTGGCCTTTGGTTGGGGATTATGGGAGTTGAAGCCCAATAACATCTGGGGACCCAACGTTGAGAATCTCTGATCTAGAGTCAGGGCTGCTCAACGTTGGCCCTCCTGCAGATGTTCACCTACAACTCCCATGACCCCTGACTATTGGCCACTGTGGTTGGGGATGATGGGAGTTGTATTAGTCCAAAAGCAGTTGGAGGGCCAAAGTTGAGCAGCCCTGATCTAGACACATAACAAATGGGAAGCTCCAAACCATCTGGCATCTTATGGGCCAACACTGCCCCCACAACATAGGGTGAAGCATCACAAGACAAGACCTTTTTTTGCATCATAATGAATGAGGGTGGAAGACGTTAGCAACTTCTTGGCTTCTGAGAAGGCAGCAGCTGCCTGTGCTGGCCCCCCCCTGGAATTTCACACCCTTATGCAAAAGGACCTGCAACAGAGGTAGTCATCCCAATGTCAAATTTGGCAGGAATTTACTGTCATAATTCAGTAAGCCTAGTAATGACTTCAGTTCAGACACGGAACGTGGGGGTGGTGTCCCAGTTATGGACCTTACTTTTTCCTCAAATGGGTGAAACCCCATTGCATCAATTCTATGGCCCATGTAGATGACTTCCAGGGACTGGAAAATGCATTTGTCCCTCTTGAGGCACATCCCAGCCAACAAGGTCAGCACCTTGTCTAGGTTTTGCAAATGTTCCACCTCTGTCTCGCCTGTTACCAAAATTTTATCCAGGTATTCACAAATGTGAGACATGCCCTGAAATAAAATATCCATAGTCCTCTGGAAAATGCCTGGGGCCAAATGGCAAGCGATTGTAGCGAAACAGTCCTTTAGGAGTAGTACTGATTGTCACATAGGGTTTGGAACTGTCATCCAAAGGGATCCAGAGAGATGCACCACTTAAGTCAATCTCCGTGAAAGTTTTTCCGCCAGCTCGGGTAGCATAGAGATCTTCAGTCCTGTGAACTGGATAAGTATCACGCTTGGCCACTTGATTCACGGCCATCCAAATTCAAAACTGAAACAATGGCCACCCCCAGCTGCTGGAGCGGCACCCACGCCTCGGCCTCGGCCTCCTCCAACCCCCAACCGACGTTTTCTGGTGCTCTTTTGGCCAAAGGCTGATACTCGCACGTGATCTTGTGAGAGTTCCACCAGGCATCCCTACGCATCCTGGCTTAGAGAATTAATTATATAGATAGCAGGTTCAGCTAACAAGTGCCTCTGGATCCTTTCTTCATTAATGCCACACACAAGCCAATCTCGTAGCACAGAATTCAAAGTATCCCCAAAATTGCAGTTCTCAGAGGAGTGATGTAGTTCAGCTGCAAAGTCAGCCACAGACATCCCTGGCTGGTGCACACAGCTATTGAACTTAGAATGCTGAACCATTTCAGAAGGCCCGGGAAGAAAACGATCAGTTGAAACAGCAATCAAGTCTTCAAAAGATTTGTCTGTAGGTTTTTAAGGGGCTACCAGACTTCAGATCAGGTCATAAGACTTTGCTCCACAAACACTCAGCAGGATTGCCTATTTCTTGCTGGCCTCAATAACATCATTAGCAAGAACATGCCTCTCATTTTACTGCACCCAATCTTCTTGGAACTCTTCAAACTCTCTCATAACCCCCAAAGTGTTGGTCCCTATGTTGGCCCCTTAGGCTTCCGTACTTCCACTTTGTCGCCAGTGTATTTTATAGGCACCACGTCTGGTCCAAACAATTTTTTAAAAAAATTAACGAAGGAGTTCACAAGAGCACACACATCTTGTGGCTCACAGCTCAGAAACGGAAGCTAAGAACAGCCCTGCTAGATCAGGCCAAAGGCCTATTTTAGTCCAGCAACCTGTTTCACCAGATGCCCCACCAGATGCCTCTGAGAAGCCCACAGGCAAGAGGGGAGGGCATGACCTCTCTCCTGCTATTGCTCCCCTACAACTGGTATTAGAGGCATCAGGCATGCTCAGCCCACCAGACAGAAAGAACCCCACTGAGCATGCTCAACAACCCAAGTAAGTTAGGCTACTAATGGTCTAGAGGTAAGGCCCCTAAACTACAAAAACACTACAGTAATGGCTATTGGTGGTGGTTTGTTCCTGGGTTTAAAACACTTCCCTGTTGTTCTCAGCAACCTTGTGTCCTTCCTTTACATAACTGGAAAGGCAGGCTATGCTTTCTCTAATGAAGGGGCTCTCAGACATGGGTCCCCAGATGTTAGACTACAGCTCCCATCACCCCCAGCCACAAGGACTGATGGGAGTTGTAGTCCAACAACCTGAGGATCCAGGTTTGAGAACTCCTGGTCCAAAGAATATGTACATAAGGTTGTGCCAATCCCTGGCGAACAAGGAAAGATGGGATATATGTCATAACCCACCCATGCCTGAGTGTATTTTTGCACAACGGTGAAACTCTTATTGCCAACACCAACTTCATTATGGAGCCTGGTCCCTAATGGACCCATAAAGGACCCCTGTGCCAAAATACAACCCTGGTCCGCAAGCAGCTGTCTGTATAATAGAGAAACCCCTAAGAATACACATCAGCTGTGGTGACGCAGTGGGGAAGCAACTTTCCTAGGGAGCAAGAGGCTGTTAGTTCGAATCCCAGCCGGTGTGCTTCCCAGACTGTGCCTGGTAAATATATATTTGTAGTCACCTATATCGGGCAGTAGCGATATAGGAAGGTGCTGGAGGCGGATGCTCACTTCATGCTGGAGGCAAAGGCATCATCTCATACTGCGCGGGAGGAAGGAAATGGTAAACCACTCCTGTATTCTACCAAGAAAACCACATGACTCTGTGGTTGCCAAGAAGGGGGATTTGAACTCAGGTCTCCCCAGTCATAGGAACATAGGAAGCTGCCATATACTGAGTCAGACCATAGTTCCATCTAGCTCAGTATTGTCTGCACAGACTGGCAGCGGCTTCTCCAAGGCTGCAGGCAGGAAACTCTCTCAGCCCTCTCTTGGAGATGCTGCCAGGGAGGAAACTTGAAACCTTCTGCTCTTCCCAGAGCGGCTCCATCCCTTGAGGGGAATATCTCACAGTGCTCACCTATTTAGTCTCTCATTCATATGCAACCAGAGTGGACCCTGCTTAGCTAAGGGGACAAGGCATGCTTGCTACCCCGAGACCAGCTCTCCTCTCCCTTTATTGACCTTCAGGAGAGCCCTGTTTGGCCTGGCCTTCCAGGGTTTTTAATTAGTTTTAATTGGTTTAATGGTATAATCTGGTTTCCAGGGTTTTTAAATTGTTCTGGTTGTTTAATAGTTTTTAATGATGTTTTGTTAATTGATGTTTTATATTGTTTACATTTCTGTTTTAACTGTTATTGGTTTTAATGGGTTTGTTTTAATTGTAAACCGCCCTGAGCCACTTTGGAAGGGTGGTATAAAAATCGAATGAATGAATGAATGAATGGATAGTCCAGCCTTCTAACCACTGCATCATGCTGGCTTTTATTATATGAGAACCTAGCTAGAGTGATGTAGTGGTTAGTGTTGGACTAGGACTGGGGTGGCCTGAGTTCAAATCCCCATTCAGCCACGAAAATAACTGGGTAACTCTGGGCCAGTCACTTATCACTCAGCCTAACCTACCTCACAGGGTTGTTGTGAGGATAAAACATAACTGTGTACACTGCTCTGAGCCCCTTGAAAGAAGAGAGGGATGTAGATGTCAATGTAAATGCAAAAGGTAAATGTCTTCAGCTGGCAGCCACCTTCTCTCCAGTTAGTACCGTCTACTGACTAGCAATAACTCTCCAGAGTTTGGGAAGAGGGATTCCCACCCACCCGCAGCCCTACTTGGGGATGCGAAGGACTGAACTGGGGAACTTCACACAAAGCAGGTGCAGCGGCCATTATATTACAACCCCTTCTTGAATTTATGAAGCACAAAATTGGATGAAGGGGGGGGCAGTGGGGGACACAGCAGAACAAATGTTGCTGCTTGGATCTGTCATCACATACGCCGCTGGGTAAGACACATCAGTAGTCTTTGTGGAAACCAATCTGGCGCTTTCCAAATGTTAATGAATGGCTCTCCTAATGCCTAAGTACAGCGTTTAACGCAGGCCCAGAGCAGAAAAGTGTAGATGGCATCTCTGATTCTGCTGCAACATGCAAGGGCAGACGATATCGCTAGGCACCATCTATCAGCTGAACGAGTGTGTGCAGACAGGAGCCCTTCTCATTTCATCCAGTGGGCGTCTGCTCCGCCAGCTCCTGGCTACAGTTACTGAATTAATGAGGTTCTGCGAGAAGCAGCACAAGATGGCCAGTTCACCCAGCCTAGTTTCACAGCTAAATGGGGCTATCTTGGTACCAGGTGTCAGCCCCAGAATCTGTCACACGTGCAGGGACTCAGCTCTGATCTATGATGATAAAGGAGTATATCTGAACGTGTTCAAATTGTATTTTCAGAACTAAAGGTGAAGTGTGCCGTCAAGTTGACTTCGGCTGCTGGCATCCACAGAGCCCTGTGGTTTTCTTTGGCAGAATACAGGAAGGGTTTGCCACTGCCTCCTCCTGCGCAGTATGAGATGATGCCTTTCAGCATCTTCCTATATCACTGCTGCCCGATACAGGTGTTCCCCATAGTCTGGGAAAACATACCAGTGGGGATTCGAACCGGCAACCTTCTGCTTGTTAGTCAAGCATTTCCCTGCTACTGAGGAATTAAAAACATTTATTATTTACAGATGGGGAAACGGCATATTATGTTCCTTAATGACACACTTAATGCAGGTATTAAACAAGAAGCACCATGGTAAAAAACAGTAGCAGCAGCAGGAAAGGTGCTTTATTCTCCATGGAAAATCACCCCCCTCCCATCCAATGCATATTTGCTCCCCAAGCAGTGCTGCTTCTGGGCCATTAACCACTTCAGGAGATCATTTTCAGTTGGAAAATAAGGAGAATTTTCAACAGGAGAAATACCACCTACCCGCCTGCATGCATTGCAGCCCTATTGGGATTGCCCTTCTTGGTGTGGATGCTTTTTTCTTTTTCTTTTAAACAGCAAACAAGAGACTTTCCTGGTTTACTTCCTGCATTGAGCTCATCTATTTGGAATAGCCTTTCTTTTTTTAAACATTTCTGTCCTTCGCTTCCTCCAAAGAAGGAGCCCAGAGCTGTGCATATTTGTGTGCATCCTCCTCACAAGAAGTTGTGAGGCAAGTTAGGCTGAGAGATAAGTGAATGGCCCACGGTCACCCAGTGAGTTTCTCGGCTGAACGGGGACTTAAAACAGCCTTTATGTAACACGTCCTTTGGCCAAAAGGTGCTTGAGAACAAGGATTCTGCGGCCCCTTGAAAACTAACAGGTTTATTGGAGTGGAAGCTTTCAAGCGGGCTTCAGTCCATGGTCTGCAATAAATCTGCTGGTCTTTGAAATGTCACAAGGCGCTTTTGCTGCACCAGGGGCAGTGGCCCCTCTGGAAACGTCCCATCTGCTCTCATCCTACATAGCTGGAATCAGGGAAAAGGCCCTCGTCCAGTATTGTCTTCACAGTCTGGGCTGATGGAACTACAAATCCCATCATTAAACGTCCATTGGAGCCAAGAGGGGTGGGAGCTGTAGGCCAACAAACTCTTTGGACCCAAGTTGGAGAACCACTGATTGTATACATATAGGGGCAACTTTGAAATATAGGAGCATAAGGACAGCAGTGTTCTAATTTTTTCGTCTGTGTGCGGAATTTGTTCTGGGTGGCAGTATCAAGGCAGTGTGTGCACACATGCATTCAGAGTGAGACCTTCCTGATCCAACCAGAGTGGGATCTAAAACTGACTGAGTGGACATTAAAACACATGTGAGCATGCACATGCATGCACGCCTTAGAGGGAACACTGAAGGACAGGCCTGCTGGATCAGGCCGAAAGCCCATCTAGTCCAACAAGCGGCTTTGTGGAGTGGGCAACCAGGTGCACCTAGGAAGCCTGCAGGGGTGGGGTGGGGATAAATATTTATTGATAGATCAGTTAGGGATGGAAAGTAGCTGATCATGACTAACCTGTTTATGTTTATGTTAAGTGTATTATACTAATACTAAACTAGTTGCTTAGGTACTGGGGATTGTCAGGTAGAGTTGGCTTCCATTCACAAACTTTATGGATTGTTTGTATTTTCTTTCCAGAGCTCTTTCCATCATTAGGAGGAAAGTTAATAAAAAGTTTGTTCTCTGTGCACATGTGTGGGGGGAGGCATTGTGTCCTGCTTTTAACTTAAAACACCACCATGTTTTACCACACAGTTACACCCCTCCCATCACAATTGCAACCATGGACTTTTGTAAGCTGGACTCTCCCCTTCACTCTTGGGCCTTTTTCTTCCTCTCTCATTATCATCACACCTTTCTGTGCTATGATGTTTAAATAAATTTAGGTCACCCCCAGCGTACCTTCCCTTTTAGCAGGGGGAGGCCTAAAAGGCCCACTTTGAGTGAGGCAGGGGGTCCAAGAGGCAGGAAGTGCACCACTCTTGCATTTCCTGTCCATTGTGTAAGGGTCATTTTACAGAGGGCCAGCAGTGAATACCAGAAAACGGAGCATTGGTTTCATTTACCGTGAAGGCTTCTTCTGGTTGCTGGGGCCAGGGACATCTCATGGGTTATCCTCTCTCAAGAGCTCCAGGCAGGACAGAAAGTAAATAGTTAAAAAACTAAGCCACACCCACTAGAGCCTGAGGGGGATAACCCTGCCCCAGTTCTTTCGGGCCCGAGACATAAGAGGACAAAGGCAATACAAAACAGTAGAAAACAGCAGGTCAGAATAAACAGGTTTAAACATTCCAGAATAACAGAGTGTAGCAACCAACTGTAGAACTAAATGTCAGTCTCCACCATTTCAACAGAAGTAGACCAGAACGCAAAATCACAACTGGGTGGGCCGAGATGTCCCTGGCCCCAGCAACCAGAAGAAGCCTTCACGGTAAGTGAAACCAATGCTCCGTTCTCAGTTGCTGAGGCCAGGGACATCTCATGGGACATACCACAGCTGTCCAACTCGGGTGGGAGCACTCTGGTCTACTAGCGAGGAAGAACTTGTTGCAAGACCCATCTGCCAGAGGATGCCCAGGCAGACACGAAATCCTCGATCTTGTAATGTTTGGTGAAAGTGGAAGGCGACGCCCAGGTGGCCGCCTTGCAGATCTCTTCAACTGGTGCATTAGTGGAAAACGCCATTGACGCTGCTGCTGCTCTAGTAGAATGTGCAGAGAGATGCGTTGGTGGCCTCAACTTCTGAACCTTGTAGACCATCGATATACACGCTATAATCCACGTTGCAATAGTGGTCGAGGAACCTGGGACCCCCATGGAATGCAAACAGAGCGTCTGACAATCTGAATGAGGCTGAGCGTCTAATATAGACCTTAAGACATCGCTTAACGTCCAACTTGTGCCATTTCCGCTCCACAGGATGGACGGGTTTGGGGCAGAATGAAGGTAGAAACCCATCTTGCGATGGGTGGAAGGGGGACGCCACCTTTGGCCTCATAAAGGGTTCCGGAATGAGCCTGACGGCCTCTTTCTGAAATATACAATATGACTTGTTCTACAGACAGCGCCTGCAGCTCCGAGATGAGCCTTGCAGAAGTGACGGCCACCAAAAAAGGCCAATTTAAATGATAAGACCCTGATCAGAATAGCTGCCAAAGGTTCAAAAGAGTAAGCGTGCAGTGCCTTGAGGACAGTATGTAGTTCCCAAGAGGGTAACCTATGCACTGTTGGAGGTGACATCAGCGAGGCACCTCATAAGAACCTACGCTGGTGAGGATGTGACTGAGACATTTTGCCCTTTTCTGCCGAGAGCAACTCCACCAACGGCAACGCCTGCCGTTTCAGGGTATTCGGACATAATCCCTTCTTGAACCCTTCTTGTAAGAAGAGGAGATGACATAACTTAGCCGTGCCCTTCGGAACGGAGTAGCATGACATCCAGCAAAGGAGTGCTCGCCATGTATATTGATAAATTCTCTCTGTCAATGGACTTCGTGACGCCAGCATAGTGCTGAGAACTCCCTCCAAGCAGCCATGTTGGCTGAGGACTCGCCGCTCAGTTTCCAAATGGTGAGCCGAAACCAACATGGATCTGGGTGTAAAACTGGACCCTGATGGAGCAGGTCTGGGGTCTGAGGCAACTCCCAAGGTGGCTCCACCGCCAAATGGAGCAGCTCTGGAAACCAGGGTCTCCTGGGCCAGAATGGTGCCACTAAGAGTACTCTTGCTCGAAGAAGACACATCCATTGCAGGACTCTGGCCAACAGAGGTGTCGGAGGATACGTATAAAGGAGAGCGTCTGGCCATGGACTGGATAGGGCATCCACTGCCATCGCCTCCCTGCGTGTCTGAAAGGCTGTTTATCAGTCTTTTTATTGGTTGAAGGCATCGTGTCTTTCACTTATCAGATGACTCTACAAGAATGTCTTGTAGGGCAGACTCACCAAAAGGCTCTTGCCGTCGTAAGAGACGGTGGTGAGGTTAAGCTTAGAGGTAGAACCAACTGTCCAACTTTGAGCCACAAGTGGCGTCTGCCAACAAATGATGAAGCCGCCACTTGCGCTGAGAATCTAATTGTATCAAGATTGGCATCGGCCATAAGGGCCTGCGCTTTCTGGATCTTTAATAGTTGCTGTCACATCTTAACTGGGTCCCCTGGAGGATCACTCAGAAGATTGACCACCCATAATAAGGAGGCATGGGCTGCCCTGGATGCTGCCGCCGTTGACAGCTCGGCCTTCTTGTCAGCTATGTCTTTTAGGGAAACCTCACCCTCTCGAGATACCAGGGAATCCGACACCAATTGCAAAATCTGGGCATCCGCATCTGGTGTCCTCAACATATCTGTAGTGGTTTTCTGAAAAGAATAAAGTTTGTTAGCCACGGACGTAGCCTTGCAGTTGGAAGCTGGTGTCAACCATTCCTGTTTGACTACATCCACAAACAACTCCGGCATGGGCATCAGCCTGTCCTTGGGGCGTGCTCTAGGAAAGACCAAGTCCCCTTTGGCGCAAGAGTCAGAACTCTGCCCAGCCTCTGATTTCAGTCCAATTGTATTAATAATTCTGGACATGAGTGGGCTCAAGTCCTCTGCCACAAAGAGGCGCTGTGACATCGAGGCATCACCAGTGTCCTCCCCTCCAGACCACTCCCCATCATACTTGTCTAATGGAGTCTCTGGGTCCGGATCAAAACCTCCCCCTGCATTAATTGGGTCTTCAGAGTCAGAAGGCAGATTAGGCCTCTCTGAATTTGCAATGACTTTTTTCTTTTGGAGGTGCAAGTAAACCCCTAGGGCCCCCAGAGTCTGATCGGAAGCATCAGAGGAATGGTCCCGTGCCACCTTGCCAGCCAACTTGCCCAGCTCACTATGCTTAAGCTTGCTTTTGGCCTTCTTGGGAGAAGGACTGACAGACTCGCTAGGTGAGGAGCTGACACTGGGTGATCGATGCCTTCTCCCCTTTGTGGATCTCCTACTCCTCTTAGGGGGCCTAACCTGGTAGATGGTGCCAATGATTGCATTGCGAAACCATGCTTGCTACTCAGGTGGCAGCACAGACTTAGGTAAAACAGCAGAGTTAGAACTGGATGCTTTAGGCCCAGTCTCTGCAGCAGACTCCCACTGCTGGCCAAACACCATAGTCACAGTCTTAGGTTTTTCCTGCCCTTTTAGAGACTGTCTCCCTTTTACATTACCAGCTCCTTTAGGTAAAATGGAGGAATTCTTCGCAACCGTCGCCATCTTAGGAACAGAAGATGCCTGTGATGACCCTGCTTGCCCTGCCGGTCAAGTTGCTAGCCAGCTCGCCAATCCGCCTAATCTCTTCCGAGGTTGGTGGGGCGTTGGCAATAGGGAGCCTCCAAAAGCGCTCTTCACAGCCACTCCAAGCTGCCTGCAGCAGCATGGCGTGCCGGGCTGCGGTAGTGCGAGTCTCGCAGCCCGAGGGCGGGAGACTCAACGCGGCCCCTTCAACGATCGGGACGGGCGGCTCGAGAGTGGCTGTCACCGACGCGGGAAAATCAAGCCCTTCTAGGGGGGACTCTGTGGCCCATAGATGAGAGACAGCCTATTACGGACCATCAACTCACTGCTGGCGAATTTTTCGGGTGGTTTTCGGGAGGTCGGAAAAGCGGCCTTGCTATGCAGAGCTTGCAGCAGCCTGTGCCAATGGTGCCTACAAAAGGCCCTGAAGCCTCCCAGGCCGAAAACACTCAATCTCTTCCCCTTGTTGGAGAAATTGCTCTGTACCTCTCTGCCTGGCGCCAAGCAACGGAGAAGAAAGAGGAGATGGGGGGGGGAGAACGGAATACTGTAGTTAGGAAGTCAATTAGAGAAGTAATATCAGCAGAAAATAGAGAGAGCTAGAAAAACGCTGCCGTGGAGCTTGCTGAGGACAGAAAGAACTGGGGCGGGGTGATCCCCCTCAGGCTCTAGTGGGTGTGGCTTAGTTTTTTTTAACTATTTACTTCCTGTCCGGCCTGGAGCTCTTGAGAGAAGATAACCCATGAGATGTCCCTGGCCTCAGCAACCGAAGCATTAGATGTTCACACACCTGCAGAGAGGGGCAGGACTGTGCTGGTGAGCAACTCCCCCAGCGTACCTCTTGGGCACGGGCTTAGCTGGCCCTTTGCGTAGCATTCCTCTGCAGAGACCGGGGTAGGGGGATGAGAATTCCACTCCATGACTGCAACGTTTCATTTTCTGGTGCCGCCACTCCTGTTCTGCTTGGTCAGACACCCCGCTTCCTCTACCGTTGCCCCGTAAGCATCAAACTGAGCCAAAAGTTCAGAGCAGAGGTTGAGAGCCAACCTGTGTATCCAACCCAGGTCTTGGGGAATCTGGGTCATGGAGTTCAATGGGTGACCCTTGGGCCACTCACTCTCAGCCTAACTTACCTTATAGGGTGGTTGTGAAGATAAAGTAACCCAGGTGCACTGCCTTGGACAAGATCTCAATCTTGGGTCCCCAGATGACGTTGGACTACAGCTTCCATCATCCACAAACACGATGGCCATTGTAGCTGGAGATGATGGAAGTTTTAGTTCAACAACAGGCAGGGATACAACTCTAGAACCCATCTTAGAGGAAAGGGCAGATGTAATAATAAAAAAAGGGAAAGGTTGTGCCATCAAGTTGGTGTCAACTCCTGGCAACCACAGAGCCATGGTGTTTTCTTGGTAGAATACACCATTGCCTTCCCCCGCATAGTATGAGATGATGCCTTTCAGCACTTTCCTATATCGCTGCTGCCCGATAAAGGGGTTTCCCATATTCTGGGACACATACCAGCGGGGATTCAAACCAAGAGTCTAGGCAGGTTACTTCCCTACTGCACCATTAGGTGTTGTACCAGAGAACTTGCTCGTCTTAAAGATCAGTCGTATAGGCATGTGGAGAATGCCGGGAAATAAGAGGGCCCTCTTCGGAAAGCAGGGTCATGGAGGTCCTGATAAATGGATGCACATGGGTCAGTGGCTTTTGAGAAGTCCTGTTGGCTTATTTCACTGCTAAAATGTCAGCCTTTGATCCACAAGAATGGTGTAGCACTGCATTTGTTCTCCAACCAAAGTCAGGAATTGCACAAAGACTGTGGTTAGAGGTCACTGGTTGGATTTCAGTGCAAAGGCATGGAAAAGTTACACTGGAACTAATCACCTAGTTTTCAGGGGATGCAAACATGAGCTTGAGTTGGATATGTAGAAGCAACTATGCTTCTGAAAAATCCTGGTTTTGCTTACAACCAGGGTTTGCTACCCAATGTCTGTTTAGAATAGGAGTTCCCAACTTTTGAGTTACCAGATGTTCTCAGACTACAATCTTTCAGATACATGCAGCTCTCTCATCCTCCTCCCATCCTTCTTCACCATGTAAGCAAGGGCATTCAAGTCTCAGGTTCCCCAGAAGCTTCTGGGCTGCAACTCCTATTATTACTGATATTTGAAGTACGTGTAAAGGGGCCATTAGATGAATACCACCCCATGCGAGATACATGCCGACATCCTCTTCTGGCACCATGACAAGTGTACTGGTGGTGCACAGTCTTCCTTATCGTGAATACTAGGACGATATCATCCATACCAACCTAATGCACATGAGAAAAGACCAGTTCTGGGGGCAACGGGGTAGGGCCACCCTACCAATGAGGCCAGGTGAGAAAGCAGCCTCCTCCGGCAGTAGACATGGATGCTATCACATCCACCCTACCAGGCTTGCATTGCTCGGCTGCTCTCTCTACTCTCCTTCCCTTCTGAAAAGGCTTGGGGTGGGCTGGCAAAAAGCGAATCCTCTTCAACTGGCATGGAAGACGGGAGTTGGCGTGGCTGATGGAGGGACAGGCAAACAGCAGTGTAGCGGGACAAGATTACAGTGGCCTAAAGAGGGCTGGAAGTCCCGCCCCTGCATGTCAATCATCTCCCACCTCTCACTGCTCAGAGAAAGGGCAGCGTTTGTGTGAAGAGGGAAGCCTCCCAGCTGTGACGGCAGGCGCTTCCGTGATTGGCAGCCTGAGGCAGTCACTGCCCTTCCGTGCGCAGGGAGAGGAGGAGATGATTGACAGGCAGGGGTAGGGCTTCCAACCTTTTTCGGGCAGCTGTGATCATGTTCAGCTGTGCGGACCCCTAATCTGTCAGGGCTCTTTTCAGAATGCAGTAAACAGGGCTGCACCCCTTCTCTTCTCTTTTGATTTGAGGCTGCAGAGGGATCTTTTCTGCCACTTTCGCCTAATCCCATTAAGCGTTATTCACACGGCTACTTGGCAGACTCAGCATTATCTTCTTCTAGGAAATTCTGTATTGAGTAGACAACAGTACAGTACGGTCTGAGTAATAAGCATCCCTTTATTCGCCGACACCATTACAAAAACTGATTACATTAGCAACCAAAAAAAAAAGAAAAGGAGTGTTTACTTGAAGGTGAAGCCAGAGGTTGCTACTCCCGAAAAATGTAAGTAAAACAGTGCAGACCGCCGGTATTAAAATGCTATTGTTTGCTGCTGTCATTACCACGTCAGGTGTGTGTGTCTGAACAAGTTTCACTGAGCATAGTAAAGATAAGAGGTTGCACATTTACTGTAGCTCCAGGAATGTAAAGCTCTAATTATCCAAACTGGTTTTTTATTTATTTATTTATTATAAAACTAAACTCTGGAGGTGTCTACAGAGTCTTCTTCTTCATCTTGTTTAAATCAGTAGTCTAACAAGGAGTAGAAAAGACAAAACTCTGTTCAGTGTTTGACGAAGTAGAAAGGGTGAACACATAAATAAGGCTTTAATTTGGCAAAATATAAAATACAGTGCCTTCTGCTACCCCCAAATTAACAATCTCCCCATGATTTCATTCTGCAAGAGAGAGAAACAGAAAGAGAGAGGGGAAAAACAGGTAAGCCCAGGAGTTTGGAAACAATAACTGCTGCATAATTTTTGCATTTATATACATTAAAAGAGGAGTAATAACTTGAGGATGAACTACAATAGTGTTAAATGAGCTTAAGAATTTTTATCTTGATAGTAACAGGGATGTTAAAAAAAGACTCAATCCAGAATTTTTTTAAAAAGCAGGGTGGGGGAAGGCGACAAAGATTTCAATATTCACCATGGGTGAGTGTACTAAACCTAAAAACTAAAATTGAAATCAATTCCACCCCAATGAAAATTGATAGTAGCAGTCAATTATCAATTCTAACAGCAAAAGTTCCACTTTTTCAGAGAGGAGTGATTTGCATGTTCTAATTTTTTGGCATAGCCACATACAAAGCTGGAAATCTAGACCCCAGACTGGGAAAATGGAAATATAAAATCCAAAGTTTGCATTTCCAAATGAAAATTGCATTCGGAAATCAGCTGACAAGACTTAGGCAATTCAAGAATTGCATGTTGGTGGTTTAAAAAGGATATGTAGAATTCAGGAAATTGTGCACTTAGGGTCACCTGGGGCCCATCACTTTCCAGCCTCACACCCCTTACATTTGTGAAAGGGGGTAGGGGCAGACCCCAACCATACCATTCAGAACTCCCTGCAGGAAGGATGGGTTACAAGAAAAGTGAATAGGAATAGGTGCCTTTTCCTCAGGATTCATTTTGGGTCTGTCAAAACAGAACCTGTGTCAATAGACTCCTCACCCAGTTAGAACGGGTCAAGACCTGTGAGCCTGCTGTTCACAAGAGGGGCAGGAGTACCCCCACTCCATCATGCTCCTTGGGTTCCAAGTGGTGGTTTTAAGAAACACAACCAGGAGGGGCTCAAGCCATGAGTCAAAGTGCACACAATACAGGGCGGGGGGCGGGGACAACTCCCTTCCCAGGATTCCTTGGTTTTGAGCCAAAAAGCAGCGCAACTACTGAGCAATACTGGAAAGTGGGTTGCTTGCCCCTGTACTGTGCACCCTGACCAGGCAGTATGTTTAAAGAGACAGAATACAGAGCTGCTTAGGCTGGGCCTATGCATGCAGAAGGAGGAGGCAGTAACCTTGAGCCAGGAGAAAGGACTGTATCACTTTAGCCTGCAGGTGCAGGAATGTCCTCATATGTAAAACAAGCAAGGTGGCAGGGCGGGGCGGGGCGAGAATTAGCATAGTAGCAAATCTGAGCTCCAAACTCTCCCCACTAGACAGGAAGTAGTCAACAATGGCAGCCCCCTTCACCGGCAGCCAAAAGGGCTACCCCAGAGATTCTACCACCTCATTCTGCCACGATCAGGCCTGAGCACCTCCACAGGCCTCTTCACCACTCTGCAATAGCCCACCCTGTGAGCAACAGCGGGCAAGTGTCCCAACGCTCTGCTAACCTAGTAGCTGGTAGTGTTCTTTCCCCTTCGCAAGCATTTGGCTGACTGAGGCAAGCAGTTTCTTGAGATGGGCCACATCCTGACTGAGACTCACAGCTACATTTAGGCTTTGACTGGGTCCCACCTGAAACAGAGGTTGACAACAGAGTTAATAAAAACACATCCAATAATAAAAGCCAATATACAGGCAAAGGGCTCTCAGATATGTTCCTCCCCAGAATGAGCAGAGAGAGGGGCTCTGGCTGAACTCTTGCCTTTATTATGCACAACTGCTCACTTCAAGAAACGGGCAAAAAGCAGAAAGGCTTCCTCCTCCTTGCAATGCCAGGTATCTTCTTCATACAATCCCTACATACATGCAGACATTCTAGCCTCACTTTCTCCCCAAAATGCAAGCATTTTTAAAATTTGTACTGAGGAGCAAGATGCTGAGAGCTCCGTCCTACAGTCTGAAGTGGTACCAACCCAACACAGCAAGAGCTAGGCCAAAATGTGTATAGAGACCACTGAGGCAGAGCCACGAGACCAGATTTTCTCGACTGGTCTCCTTGCCCAGTACATTACCACACTGCCATCTGTTGGCAGGACAGAGCAATATATCAGTTCTATATAGCAGGAGGCATAAACACATAGGAGCATTAGGAAGCTGCCATATACTGAGTCAGACCATAGATCCGTCTAGCTCAGTATTGTCTTCACAGACTGGCAGCGGCTTCTCCAAGGTTGCAGGCAGGAATCTCTCTCAGCCCTGTCTTGGAGATGCTGCCAGGGAAGGAGCTTGGAACCTTCTGTTCTTCCCAGAGCGGCACCATCCCCTGAGAGGAATATCTCACAGTGCTCACACTTCTAGTCTCCCATTCATAAGCAACCAGGGTGGACCCTGCTTAGCTAAAGGGACAAGTCATGCTTGCTACCACAAGACCAGCTCTCCTCTCCAAACAGAGGGTCACAATATTGGAAGCCAGCTGCAGACTTTCAGAAGGCATGTATGTGGCCTAGCCCTGAACAGCTTCAAAGGCCTTAGGAAAAGGTTGTAGGGCCCTTCATGGTCCTATAAGTTGCTTCCCAAGAACCTTGGCTCTCTCTTCTTTTCAAAAGTAAGTTTTTAGACCTCACAGCTTTGAATGTAACACTCGGAAGTATGCAAGTCATGCCTGCTGCAATCTCAGAAGCCAGAAAGGATTCTTGCCCCACCCACACATTGCCCAGCTTCTGCTTTACCTACAGAGTCACATACCCAAGAAATACTCACCATCTGTGAGCAAGCGTCAGTATTGTCGATCATGTTGGTGTCCTCAGTAGCATTTCCTATTTCCCTTTCGAGAGTCATCAGCGATTCCTGGGCCTTGAAGGAGAAAGCAGCAGGTCAACAGAGGCTTGGGAGGCAAAACAGAACCAGCTGCTTCTTCGTGTTTCTCTGTGGGAAACGGTTTCTCGCAAGAGATGGAGGGCCACCCTGCCGAGAACTCAGAGAAGCTCTGTGCTTGTGGACTGACCAAACATTCTGCATTTCTTGCTAAACAGCCTTTGAGGCTGGAGGTGGGCTATAGCCCTCCGACTAGTAGCTGTTGATAGACCTCTCCTCCATGAAGTTATACAAACCCCTCTTCAAGCTATCCAGGTTGTTGGCTGTCACCACATCTTGTGGCAGAGAATTCTACAAGATGATTATGTGTTGTGTGAAAAAGTACGTCTGTTTGTTGGTCCTAAATTTCCTGGCAATCAATTGCATAGGATGACCCCTGGTTCTAGCGTTATGTGAAAGGGAGAAGAATTTCTCTCCACTTTCTCTACACCATGCCTGATTTTATAGACCTCTATCATGTCTCCCCACAGTCATCTTATGGAGCACATGGGGGAACCCACTAGAGTGGAAGCTAAAACTGCTTCCTGACTCTTGTGACCCCAGCAACTGTTTAAAATTAAATGGAAGTTGAAGACTCTTCCAGCAGGCGTTCCTCCCCTCACTCAAGAGTTCTCAAATTTGGGTCCCCCAATGTTGTCGGACCACAAACTCGCATCACCCCAGCCACAACTGGCCAACAAGATCTGGGGACTCGGGCTTAAGGACCTCTGCTCTAGTTTTATAGAGGCTTGTCTGTCTTGCTTTCATGACTAACCTTGCACCCTACTTTCCAATGGCTTTAGCGGTTTGTATGTTTAATTTGTGTCTCTTACCAAATTCTGTGTAAGCTGCCATGGATTCATATATGAAAAACGGTGGCATATAAATCTTGTAAGCAAATAAAAAACAAACTAACTGGGAACAAAGTCTGCTCCTATCTGCCTAGCTCAACCCTGGATTCTGTTTCCTGATGGCAACAGATTGGACCTCTCCCTTCAAACTTTAAATTGTCTGCAAAACGGGACCTGTAAATGTATTATTATGTATACCTTTCTCTTCCTGAGTAAAAAACAACAGAACACATACAAGAACAAAAAAGGAAGTCTGTGGTGGTCCCACTGGCACAACCCACATGAGAATGCAGCATGGCCCATTTGTGGATTCAGAGTCACTAGTGAAGGAGAACAGGTGTGTGTGTGTGTACATTTATTAATTTATTTTATGTATTTACACTTTATATCCTGCTCTTCCTCTAAGGAGCCAAGTCTCATGGCTGAATGGGGATTTGAACTCGGGTCTCCACAGTCTTTGTCCAGCACACTAACCACTACACCACATGTGCACTAAACTGTAGCTTTGGCATATGAATTTGAGAACATATCCACGTTCACATCGCCTCTGTCTAGCTGTTGTGTTGTCTGTTATCCCATGTAGAAAACCTTGACATAAAACATGTCCCTAAGAGAGTCCTGTATCCTTGCAGCCAGAAGAGTTTGTGCTTATCTAAAAGAGGTGCCGGCTAGAGCAGATAAGACAGAGTGACCATAAGTTAGTGAGTCTCCACATAAAAGAATAATTCAGTTAATATGAATATTGTATTTTCAGGCTCTGAAAACCCTATGCATATTTGTGAGCAATGGAAACTGGAGGATCTCCTTATTAATGGAAAAGCTAATCCTGGTTGGCGAAGGGGCCCTTTGCACATCACAATTTTAGGTGAACATCTAAGGTGTGAATGCAACAAACACATAATATACAAGAACATTCATCCTAGAATCAGCAGCCACGGCCTACTGAGTATATTTGAGTTTGCCCTGGATACTGAGTGAAATGGCTCTGAGTCCAGAGCAACAGATGGTGGACCAACTCACAGCAGGATGAAGCAAGCTTTTATCTGGCATCTTATAGGATTCCTTACCTTAGGCAGGTCAACAGCTACTTTTTGCCTCTCGCTCTGGTCAGTTCTGAGTTTGGATAATGTCTCATTCAACTGGGTTTTCAGCTGCAAGAGATAAAAAGGTAAGACCAGTTGAGTGCATCCTTCCCAGGTTACAACCATGTCTGGGATGGGAGGAATAAAAAAAAACCTCCACAAATTATCACACAGAGTGGGGATTAGTCAACATGTAGTATAAAGAGTGTCAGGTAGTTGGAAGGTCCACCTGCAGAGTAGATGAAAAGGAGTGAGCATTACAGAAGCCTGAAACAGGGGTTAAAAATAGTTTGGGAACCCTAAAACTGATCCCTTATTGCTTTTAAGCTTGCTTTGCCAACGTTAGCAGTGAATTCACACTAAACCTTGCACAAGATCTATTTCATCCATCTCAATTCAAGTTTGGCTTAAGACCTGCAGAACAAGAGGTTGACAAAAGCTCTTAGCACTCCATCTCTCTAGCATCCTCTCCCAGGGACTGGAAAAACTATCCATTGAGATTAAGATCAGCTGGAGCAGCTTTTGGTATCACCTGCAACTCTCTTACATGTATCCACCACTGCTTGTCCAAATCAACGGAAAGCATGAGGCATCACCCTTGCCCTCCATCAGCTCAGTACATAACCCTTGCCCTGGTCATTTTCGATTTTCCAAGATGTGATTAGATTTCAACTTGGGGGAAACACAGAGCTGAAAGTATCTCCACATGAGAATGCCCAGCGGGAGGAAGATATCATCTTATGCTGATATTTCCCCATTCAAAATGATCCTATAACTTAATGTTATCTTCTCCTAAGGAGATTTCATTTTTGTTCTTGGCCCTAGAAAACTCACTAGGACAGAGCTGGACAACAATGCTCAAAATCATAGGAATCCAACTTGTTGCCCAATTCTCAATAACGATACATCATAGTAGCAAAAGCCATTCCCAAATGCCTCAGTCGTTCCAACTCCAGACTGTTTATCCAAGGAAGAGATTGGCTGGACTAGTTTCTCTCTATGCCCAACCATCACCCAGTGGAAGATGGAGATGCCAGGGACTGAATCTGGAACGTTCAGAATGCAAGCCAACTGCTCTATCTCTGAGCTCTGATATTCTCCAATGTCCTTTGAGCCTCAACTTCTGTGGTCAGTTTCGAGCAGACCAGAAGGACTACCCCTCCACAACTCTACAAGGTGGCAAGCAACAAGGTGGTAAGTATGTTGTAGTCTGTGCCACTTGCATAGCCTAATATCTTTCCATGTAAGGAAATTGTTCAAAATTTGTTCTTCAGTTTTACTTTTTGACAATTGGACTTCATTCAAGGGGGTGGGGCGGAGAATCCGAAACAAGCCCTCCCATTCCCAATGAGTCTCCCAGCTCTAACTTCTAATTTAGATGAACAAGCAGGGTCTCCAAGCAGGGTCTAAAGGCACAAGATACAGCCAATCTGCTGAAGCTAAGCAGGTATTTGTGTGGTCAGTGTCTGAATGGGAGACCATGTATGACACCTTTGGGGATGGGGCTGTATCTGTGGTAGAGTATCTGTGTTTCATACAGATGATACCAGATTCAATCCCTGGCATCTCCAGGTATAGTTAGGAAAGATTCCTGCCTGAAACCTTGGAGAAGCTTCTACCAATTAGTGTAGGCTTCAGATTCAGGTATTTATAATGGTCATACTGGTCATTGACCAGTACATCAGAATTAAACCTATCAACAACCACCCACCATCAACCTGCCAGGCATGCAGCTGGACGCTTAGATAAGAGCATGAAAAGGATTATTAAGGAGAATAAGGAAATTGCAGAGAAACTGAAGGAGATCTTTGCATCTGTCTTCACGGTGGAGGATACTGACCATATACCCACTCTGGAACTGAGCTTCTCAGGCTTGGCCCAGTTCTTCAGTCTAATTGGGCCAATTTGAGGTGACAAGAGGGAATATTCTAAACTGTCTTGAAAAACTAAAAATTAACAAATTGCCAGGGCCAGATGGCATCCACCCAAGAGTTCTAAAGGAACTCAAATGTGAAATTGCTGGTCTCCTAGCACAGGCATCCCCAAACTGCGGCCCTCCAGATGTTGATGAACCACAACTCCCAGCATCCCTAGACACATTTTTTTGTGGCTGGGTATACTGGAAGCTGTAGTTCAGCAACATCTGGAGGGTCGCAGTTTGGGGATGCCTGTCCTAGCAAATATATATAACTTATCCCTACAATCAGGCTCTGTACCAGAGAACTGGAAAGTAGCTAATGTAACTCCTGATTTTCAATTTTGGGGAAACTACAGGCCAATTAGCTTAACTTCTGTGCCAGTTAAATAGATCAAAAGCATACTTAAGAACAAAATTATTAAACATATAGAAGAAGAACAGGCCTTGCTGAGTGAGAACCAGCATGGCTTCTGCAAGGGCAAGTCTTCACTAGTCCTCACTAACTTTTTGGAGATCTTTGAGAGTGTCAACAAGCATGTAGATAAAGGTGATCTGGTTTGTTTGTTTATTAAATTTATATCCTGCTCTTCCTCTAAGGAGCCCAGAGCCAAGTACTAGTATACCTGGACTTCCAAAAAGCCTTTGACAAAATTCCCTACCAAAGGCTTTTTAGTAAAACTTAGCAGTCATGGGATAAGGGGACAGGTTCAACTGTGGATTGGTAACTGGTTGAAGGACAAGAAACAGAAGACAGGAATAAATAGACCGTTTCCACATTGGAGAGAAGTAAGAAGTGGGCTTTCCCGGGGATCTGTACTGGGACCAGTGCTCTTTAATGTATTCATAAATGATCTAGGCTGGGGTAAGAAGTGAAGCAGCCAAATTTTCAGAAAATACTGAACTAGAGATGGCCCTCGTCACCCGCAGTTCCAGCAACCGCCTTTTCACATACCTACAGGCAGATCTTAGAGACGGAGTTTCTTTCTCTGTAGTGCAAAAATAGGCTAAAATTAGCCTATTCACAATTGTAGAGAGGTTGGAAATGACTTCTGGTGCTACTTCCAGCCACTATTTTAGAGAGAGGAGACATTTTGAGGCTCGCTCTTTAAAAAAAAAATCCGTCAAAAATGTGGCTGATTCGATTTCTCCCCCTTTCCCACCGTTTAGGCATGTTTAGACTAACCCCACCCCCCAATCCCCATAGAGTTAAGGGTTGATTATTTATGGTTTCCGTATTTGCGCTAATTTGTGGGAATGGAATCCCCACAAATAATGAGGGCCACCTGTATTTAGGGTAGTGAAATCTAAAACAGATTGTGAGGAGTTCCAAAAGGATTTCTTCAAACTGGGTGAGTGGGCGACAAAGTGGCAAATGCTGTTCAATGTAAGAAAGTAACAAGTGATGTAAATTGGGGCAAAAAACCCCTCAACTTCATATATACACTTATGGGGTCTGAGCTGTCAGTGACTGAACAGGAGAGAGATCTTGGGGTCGTGGTAGTCAGTTTGTTGAAAGTGTCGACTCAGTGCACGGCAGCTGTGAAAAAGGCCAATTGCATGCTAGGGATCATTAGGAAGGTGACTGAAAATAAAAATGTTAATATTATAATGACTTTATGCAGTCTGTGGTGTTGTCACATTTGGAATACAGCACACCGTTCTGGTCACCATATCTTAGGAAGGACATCGTAGAACTGGAAAAGGTGCAGAAGAGGCCAACCAAGATCATCAGGGATCTGCAACACCTTCCTTATAAAGCAAGGCTACAGCATCTGGGGGTTTTTAGTTTGAAAAAGATGTGATTACGTGGAGACATGCTAGAGGGGTATAAAATTATGCATGGAGTAAGGAGAATGGACAGAGAGAAATTTGTCTCTCTCTCGCATAACACTAGAACCAGGGGTCATCCCATGAAACTGAACACCAGGAAAGTAGGACCAACAGAAGAAAGTACTTTTTCACACAGTGCATAACTAATCTATGGAATTCTCTGCCACAGGATGTGGTAATGGCCACTAGCTTGGATGGCTTTTAAAAGGGCCTTGCACCTGTCCTACATGAATCTGACTACCAATGGTTACTAGTCTGGTGGCTATAGGCCACCTCCAGCTTCAGAGGCAAGATGCCTCTAAAAATCAGTTCCAGGGGAGCAACAGCAAAAGAGAGGGCATGCCCTCACCTCTCGCCTGTGGGCTTCTGAGAAGCATCTGGTGGGCCACTGTGTAAAACAGGACCCTGGACAAGATGAGCCCTGGGCCTGATCCAGAAAGGCTATTCTTACGTTCTTATCAATCTGAAACTATCAATCTAATAAATCAATCTGGAACGCAAGAAACCTATATAAACAAACACTTAAATATTAAGTCGTCATCATCTGCTATAAACGGGGAAAGCCATTACAATTTCTTGACGCACTTAGTGTGCACAACAGCACAAAATTTAGCAATACATCAAGTTACATTTATACCTACAAAGGGTAGGTATAAATGGAGAATTTTCACAATGGAGGGAAGTAAGAAGTGGGGTCCCCCAGGGATCTGTACTGGGACCGGTGCTTTTTAATTTATTCATCGATGATCTAGAAGCAGGGGTAAGCAGTGAGGTGGCCAAATTAGCAGATGATACCAAACTCTTTTGGGCAGTGAAATCCAAAACGGATTGTGAGGAGCTCCAAAAGGATCTCTATAGACTGGGGGAGTGGGCGAAAAAATGGCAAATGCGGTTCAATGTTAGCAAATGTAAGGTGATGCACATCGGGACAAAAAACCCCAACCAAGTATATGCTGATGGGATCTGAGCTGTCAGTGACTGACCAGGAGAGGGATCTTGGGGTCGTGGTGGACAGCTCGTTGAAAGTGTCGACTCAATGTGCGGCAGCTGTGAAAAAGGCAAATTCCATGCTAGGGATCATTAGGCATGGGACTGAAAATAAAACAGCTAATATTATAATGCCGTTATACAAAACTATGGTGTGACCACACTTGGAGTACTGCATACAATTCTGGTCACCACATCTTAAAAAGGACATTGTTGAACTGGAGAAGGTACAGAAAAGGGCAACCAAGATGATCAGGGGCCTAGAGCACCTTTCTTATGAGACAAGACTACAACATGTGGGGCTTTTTAGTTTAGAAAGAAGATGACTGCGGGGAGACATGATAGAGGTCTATAAAATCATGCATGGTGTGGAGAAAGAGAGAAATTCTTTTCCCTCTCACACAACACTAGAACCAGGGGTCACTCCATTAAATTGATTGCCAGGAGGTCTAGGACGAAGAAGTACTTTTTCACACAATGAGTGATCCATCTGTGGAACTCTCTGCCACAGAATGTGATGACAGCCAACAACCTGGATGGCTTTAAGAGGGGTTTGGATGACTTCATGGAGGAGAAGACTATCAACGGCTACCAGTCAGAGGGCTGTGAGCCACCCCCAGCCTCAAAGGCAGGATGTCTCTGACTACCAGTTGCAGGGGAGTAATGGCAGGAGAGAGGGCATGCCCTCAACTCCTGCCTGTGGCTTCCAGCAGCATCTGGTGGGCCACTGTGTGAAACAGGATGCTGGACTAGATAGGCTTCCTTGGGCCTGATCCAGCAGGGCTGTTCTTATGTTATGTCCATTTTTGTTGGAAAAGATAAATTCCTCTAACCTACCCAGGTAAGTGAGATAAAGAAGGGGACAATTAGTGTAGACAAAACTGAGCTTGATGGGCCAAGGGTCTGACTCTGTATAAGGCAGCTTCCTACACTCCTAATTCTACAACTTAGCCAATTCTGCTTCTCATGTATTCTATGCAAGCTGTTTCCCAAATTCACAAACTGTGAAGACATTAATACTTTATGGAAGGAGAATGGGAAAAGGGGGGCACTGAAACACTGCTCATATTGTTATTAAGAGGCAGAGAAAAGCTACAATAGTGGTTTAAATGGACAAGAAAAGCTGAGCTGAAGTGGTTAGCAGACAGACAGGAGGACTCGGAAAGGTTTCTCCACTTCCGGAATAAGCATATCCCGTGGAGGACAGACCTCTTACCAAATTCAACTCTTCATTCTGCCTTACTGCTTCAGAATACGAGTCATCAAGTTTTCTCTGCAATTCAGTCAACAGATCTTTGAGCTGAAATGAATTTTGCAGAGACTTTAGGGCATGTATCCTCCAGTCACCCCTTCCCCCCTACTTGTGCTCAGTTTATTAGTGTGCCCTTTGCCTCTGAAGTCGCACGCAAACCAACATCCCAGTTCCTTTGCCAAGCAAGTCCATGCCAGATGGGAGAGGAGAGTAACAACAGCAAGATCTGGACAAGTGGTTTACCTCCCGGACTTCTGAAACGTACGTCGACCGCTCTATTTCTGCCTTCTCTAGTTCATGTTCCAAATGTTCTCGCTCTTTTTTAAGCTACCAAAAAGAAAGAAAGAAAAAAGCCACATTGTACACACATTTATTTTCCTTCAGTCATTTTCATTCGTTGGCTTTAAAGATGAAAAAATTAGCTTCCTGCTGCTATTTATTTTAATATATTTACAGTATATACTTTCCCAAACTCAAGTCTCTTTGTGGTTTTAAAGGTAAATTGTGCCATCAAGTTGATTTCAACTCCTGGTGCCCACAGAGCCCTGTGGTTTTCTTTGGTAGAGTACAAGAGGGGTTTACCATTGCCTCCTCCTGCGCAGTATGAGATCATGCCTTTCAGCATCTTCCTACATCGCTGCTGCCTGATATAGTAGCAGCAGGGATTTGAACCGGCAACCTTCTGCTTGTCAGTCAAGCATTTCCCCGCTGTGCCACTTAAGGTGGGCCTTGGTGGTTTACAACACCACAAATTAAAAACAATTTAAAAATAAGCCAGAATTATCTAGTTAAAGGCTTGGGAGAATAAATGTGTCTTGAAGGTCTTTTAAAAGCACATTATTCTTATTATTCACTAAACATGAAAGCACACCGCCTTGGGACTGTTTTTAATGAAAGACGGTATGTAAATTTAACAATAAACAATAAATAAGTTATTCTCTAACTTCATCAATTCCTAAATTGCTCGTAAAATTTTATTAGGATATCTTCTGAACATACATATTTGTCTTTAAAGTTGTCTTTTGTACTTCCGTGAGTGGGTGATTCTTTTCTTTTAAGGGACACAAAACCAAAACAGCATAAAACCAGCTAAGTATTCATGCCATAGTTATGTTTAGAAGTCCAGAACAAAATGGCGATTCAATATACACTTGAAGTGATGGGAAGGATTTGAGTGAGAACTAGGCCTCACTTAGAGCAACTGCTGGGAGGATGGGCCTTTCCTAATAAGGAGGAAAGCCTGGGAAAATCAGAAAAGGACCAATCCAGCAGACTGGGTGGGAACTACACTCATAGCCACCAGCAGAAGAGGAGAAGTCTTTGTTTTGTTGTTTGGTCTGTCCCCAGAGTGCCCTGAGAAAGCAGCTGGCTCAGAAGCTGCTGGGGAAATAGGAGGCCACAGCCTTGGAGGCTGGAGACAGCAGGAATATCCCTGCCTGTAAGCAATAGGGAAGGGACCAGTTCAGTTAGACATGCAAGGGAAGCTATTTTCCTTCATTGTATTGCTTCATTCTGAGTTGTGTGGTTAATAAGAACTTTCTTACAATATGTTTTATGAAGAGATAATTGTTCTTATTGCATACTCTTGTTTTTCTTGTAAACTAATAATAAGCCCTTGTTGGTGAAGTGTGCTACTCTTCATTTTGGGTCTGTCTTAATCACATGCCTCTGGAGGCCTAGGAATGCTCAGCCCCTTCTAGGGAGGGTTTTGCCACTTTACCCCCCAGAAATCCTATATAGAGAGTGGTTTTTCCCACATCAGAATAAAACTGGATGGTGGAAGCCTACTGGGAATCCCATACAGTCAAGGATTCACCCCAGTGAACTCCCCCCTCCTCCTCTGTCTTTGGTAGGCGCTACAAGAACACCTCACAGAGATTCTGCCCCCTCTGAGTATATTTGGAATGAAAATGAGCTACGCCATAGAAATTGAACAATTAATAAACCAACATACAGAATCAACTTCTTTGAGTTCTTCCTTTAATCTTTCCACCTCGTGTTCCAAGACAGTGACGGATGAGCGCATCTGTAGTGGATGAAACATAAAAAACAAACTTTCAGGACTGGACTAAATTGCAGCTGGCCCACTGCTGAAAATGGTTTGGTCATGGTCTGGAGGGTGAACATAGCACTCTCTCTTTCTCTCTCACGAGCAGGAAACAGCCAAACACAAACACACACAAGCCAGGAAGCAAAAGTTTATGTATTCATTCCCTTTCACATAAGTTTAGTGTAGAGACTGCAGTGAAGGAGCTGTCCTCTTTTTAAACAGAGATCTCGCATAAGATTATTGGATGTAAGTGCATTATTATATGTTTCATGCAAGTTTCTGTTCAATGTTTTAACTGCATATGTGGTGGTTCTTTGAGATTTTACTAAGTGGATGTATATTTGTACATTTTAGAAGTGCCCCTGAAGAAAGCTTATAGCTGAAACACGTTGGGCACTTTATTACTACATCAATAAAGAAGCTTGTACAAAATTCCCAGCATCCTAAGACTTGGTCTTTCCTATTGCTCTCTCACAAGCAGGACACAGAGCAGATGGCCTTCCCATTTGTCCCTAGCACTGGTGTTTTGAGGTACACTCTATCTGAACATGGAGGTTTTAGCTGGCTATTATGCAGATAGCTGTTGACAGAGGTATCCTTTAAGAATTCGTACAGCCCAGTTCCGAAAAAGTCATCCATCTCCAGAATAAGTGTTCACCAACTTCAGACTTTCCACATAGTAAAGGCGCTCTAGCCTTGTTAGTTGTCCATACAAAGAAAGTGGGTGGTTTGTTTGAATATACACAAGTTGTAGTTTCTTAACCATTTTTGTAGGCAGTTCTACAAGACACATTGCAACAGGTATTCTCAGGCTTGGGTCCCCAGATGCTGTTGGATTTCAACTCTCCCCTCAACCGATGCGAGTTGTATTCCAGCAATGTCTGGGGACCCAAGCACTGTTCCCTCCAACAGAGATTCCCAGATGTTGTTGATTACAACTAAAGGCCACTGCATCTAAGGATTCTGGGAGTTGTAGTGAACAACATCTGGGAATCCCAGTTAGAGGGAACACTGGACCCAAGCCTGAGAACGCCTGTCTTACAGTAACCCAAGTGTGATGTAACTAAAGCTTGAGTGTCCGTGGCCAGGTCTGCGCCCTCCAGTTTCTTTCCCCACCTTTTTTTATTTTTAATTTTGGCCAAGATCACATCAGGTTACTTATAATGCGGCTGTCATACTATGAGCAAATGAAGTTCAAAGACTGCAAACAGCTTTCTGCTTCTCAATAAGCAGAGCAAACCTCCTTCATATCGAAACGGCAAAAATGGCTCCCATCCATGAGCTAGAAATCACTGAGCCCAGACAGTTTAACTCTGCACAAGACAATAAATGCAGCAGCAGATGGCCTGCCCTAGTTACCACTGAAGTGCTGCTGGCCTACGGTTTGAGAGGGTGATCATCCTTAAGCGCTCCCCATTTGTATCCAGTTGGCATTAGTAAGCACTCACTGGATGCATAATCCTCCCCAGCCCACACCAAAAAAAAAAAAAAAAGGGAGAGATTAATTTTGATTGATAGAAGGGAAGGGAAGCCATAGAAGTGCCATATTAGAAACACACAAGCTCAGCCCCCTCAATATTCCTCTGTGAACCTATTGCTTTTTTTTTTGGTAGGCTGTGTACAATTTACCATAATGTCCAACCAGGGTTCAACAGGCTGAGAGCTTGGAGACATCCACACGTGACTTCAGTATGCTGTTCACAAGAGACGTGACTGATCCCTGCTTTGTGACAAACCTGGATTGAATACCAAGTCAGATTACTGGTCCATCTAGCCCAGTACTGTCTCCAATTCTGCTGCAGCTGTCCAAGCAGGTCTTCCCCCCAGTCCTGCCAGCTGGAATCTAATCAGCCATCACCACAGCAAACAATGTAAGTGACACGCTGAAAGAACTCTCTATGAACATCTCACACACCTGTACGGATGCAGATATAGCTTGATCACGGCCCCCGGATTAGAATGAACATCCATGATATTTATGAGAAAGTGCTCCTGCAAGTTTCTTCCAGCTTTTAAAGACTAGGACAAGATCTCCTAACAGCTCTATCTGCTATCAGGTCACAGAGGGGTCGCTCTCAGTGAGGGCCCTCAAGTTATAGGAACAATTGCCTGCTGCGGTTTGGGACACTATCCCTTTCAAGAAGGCTTTAAAGGTTTGTTTATCACACCTGTCGGGATTTCCTACCCTCCTCCGTGAGACAGGGTTGTTTACCCAGTCAAACGGCAGCACTGCCAAGAGAACCAGGGAGCTCCAGACGCAAGGACAACCCCAGTAATTACCTTTCAGAAGTCAGGAAGGGCTCAGAGAGGTGGGCAACAGTTGCTATCAGCTGCAGACATCTGCAGAAATGCTAGTGAAGTGGGAGGAGTTGGAGAACAAGTCCCCTTTGGAGGCCAGGGACTGGGTGGTCAATCCACTTGCCTGGCCAGGGAAGAAGGAGCAAGCTGGAAGTGGGGAGGAGTGTCCTAAATGTAGGGCTTTATTTAAGGCAGGAGCTGCCGAAGATGAGAGGATCAGCAGGGATGGGGTTGGTTGGTCTGGTGGGCTCCCGGAGAGGAGCTCAGACCTTTGCTCCTACTGATAGGCGAAGGAGTGGACTTCCCTCCTCCCCCAACTCGGAGGCAATGCCCGTGCCTATAATTTAATGCGGGGGGGGGAGGTTAATTAGAGAATTCCTCCTCCCTAAACACGGACAACACCTATTTGGATTTATTAGTTACTGTATTTTCTATCCTGCTTAAGATTTCCTATAGATTTGAGATTTTAACCTGCATCTTTTTCTTTTTTGTTCTCCACATAACTGTTAAATTGAGAGGTGGGTTATATAAATTCTCAGCATCAAACAGTGCAGCAGTGTGAAGACATCTTCAGCTAAGACTAAGCTCAGGAGTAAGTGGTTCTAGTATTCTCCAAGTATTCACACTTTTGCTGGAAATCTAGCACACACAAAAGTTAGGAAAAGGGGGAAAAGAGACAGTGAAACTCAGAACTGGAACTTTTTAAATATACCTGCTGGAGTTCCTTCTGAGACTCTTCAATTTTTATTTTCCATTTGCTTTCCTCTTCTTCCACGCTCCTCTGTAGCCTCTGCAAGATTCCCTCCTAAGCAACACAGAATCTCAGTCACCTCAAAACGCAGAGAAAAACAGAACAGCAAGTGGCAATTTCACTAAACACAAGCAATGCTGAAAAGGCTCCCCCTACCGTCTCTGCAAGGACTGATTTATACTTCTCGCACTCCTGCTGCAACATGACATGCAATTCATCCGCCTCCTTCAACTTCTGCTCCATTGCCTGTTAATATGCAAGCGAGAGGTTTTTGCTTTAGTGCAGGTCAGCAAGGCAAAGCCCCAGTTTATTGTGATGGCAACATTTGCTTCTATTCTAGTGTAGCAGAACTCCCATTTATAGAACAAGGACCAAGATCCCCTCTACCTGGGGGCAGATAGATCTAAAAAGGATTGCTGTGTTTTGGGGTGGGGGGAATTCTTGTGAACTCCCCCCCCACCTCAACATGACAAATTATGACATTTGTTATCCCATCTTTCCTCCAAATAGCTCAAGATGGTACATATGGTCCTTTCCAAGACTGAGAGTGATCCAAGGTCACCCAATCAGCTTTTTGACCAAGGTGGATGTGAACCTGGGTTTCCTCACCCCAAGACCAACCACTCCCTTTTTTAAAAATATCTACTCTTTTGCCCGTCTAGGAATTTGGGTGGGTGACAGAGAGGATCACAGCATCTGAGAATGTATTTTGAGAGGATCAACTGGAACAAGGAAATGTTGACCAGTGGGATTTTTTTTTTTAACCCACTGTCTTGTCCTGAAGCAATCTATGCCCATTTCTGAGACTGCAAGTCCTTTGGAGAACAGCAATAACTTAGGAGGAATTGTATAAGCCATCCTAATTTCATGGCATAAGACAGGGCATGATAGACCTCCTCTCCATAATGTTTGGATAACTTTATGGAGGAGAGGTCTATCATCGGCTACTAGTTGGAGGGCTAAAGGTCACCTCCAGCCTCAAAGGCAGGATGCCTCTGAGTACCAGTTGCAGGGGAGTAACAGCAGGAGAGAGGGCATGCCCTCAACTGCTGCCTGTGGCAGCCAGCAGCATCTGGTGGGCCACTGTATGAAAAAGGATGCTGGACTAGATTGGCCTTGGGCCTGATCCAGCAGGGCTGTTCTTATGTTCTAATCTATGCTAATTTCTAAGACTGCGTCCTTTGGGGAACAGCAATAACTTAGGAGGAATTGTATAATCCATCCTAATTTCATGGCATAAGACAGGGCATACAAAGGGGACAATCTAGCCAAAATTAAGCATTTTGATTGCACTGATTTTAACATGAGAGACTTAAGCACAGGCTCAAAAGCATATGCTCCCACTGATACCAGAGGGTCTTGAAAGTGCTCAGCTTGGCTGGATCATGTCTGTAATAATCCAAATATAAACTATTCCAAATTGGGATTCAAGGTGTGCCTACCCACATTCAACAAATCTTACCAACCTTTAAGCACTGCTTAAAAAGACAACCAGCATGCAAGATTGTACTAACCTTAACTTCCTCTGGTTGAGAAGTCTCTTTTGTATGCTCTCTTACCGCGTTTTCAAAACCACGCATCCATTCGCTATGGCTCTGCACAAAAAAGATGCAATAAAGCTTTATCAAACCAAGCCTCACAGATAGCTAGAGAGGTTTTGCTAAGTTTAGAAGAGCACAACTAGCCAGCTATAAGCTAAAGTGTGCCGTTGAGTCGATTTTGACTCCTGGCTCCCACAGAGCCCTGTGGTTTTCTTTGGTAGAATACAGGAGGGGTTAACCATTGCCTCCTCCCACGCAATATGAGATGATGCCTTTCAGCATCTTCCTATAATTCATATTTAACAGTTCTTAGTCTTTTATATTGCACATCTATCCACCAAGGGCCAAACTACTAATATATCACAGGCAGGTGAACACTTTCTTCCACCAGGTATTTTGGAATTTGTTGGAGAAGTTTACTTATTGATTGATTGATTGATTGATTATTTCTCTATGTGAGCCGCTTTGGAAACTTTTGTTGAAAAGCAATATATAAGTGTTGTTGTATATAAATATTTTGTTGATGTTATGTGCCATTTTAAGTTGTTTTATATATTTAACTGGATTTTTAAAATATTTGTGCTTTTTGAAATATTTGTAAACAACCTTGTAAGCAGTTTTGTTGAAAGGCAAACTACAAATATTGCAAGTAAACAAATGCAGCTTAACTTGATGCTGAAGAGACAAAATAAGCGCCCCTGGAAAATCAGGAGCTCCGGATGATTGTCTGTTCTAGCACAGGAATTTAATCTATACTTGGCAGAGGCTGATGGAGCTAAGCATTCTTTGGCAACTTGTTGTGAGTTAAGCAAATGGGTTGCAGATCCAACACGGTGCCAACCTCCAATGGCTCGATGTTAGCCCTGGGAACTAAAGGGCAGTCAGTTGGGTCATAGCATGTGCTGTTATCAGCTCCTACGTCCAAGTGGTAGTTGTGGACAGGGAACACACTCTGTGAGCAACACTCATCAAGCAGGGAAGACACACCCACAGCCTTCTCAGTCAGTCAACTATTTCCATCAGCCAAATAGTAGAAGACAGAAGGAGCAATCACAATAGGAATGACCAAAAGGGTATCTATCTAGTTACTCAATTTCACATCAATTTGGATGTTTGACAGAAAGGAAACTCAAATCTTAAAACCCAATGCAAATAAGTAACAGCAAGTATCCAATTTGTAAAATGGGGGAAATAATGACCTGCTTGCTTGCTCACAGGCTCTCTCTTTCTCAGTGTATAGGTGCTTACATGCCAATGCCAGAAGCCTCCAAACCAAGATGGGTGAGCTGGAGTGCTTGGTTGCTAATGAAAACATAGAACTAGTGGGAATAATGGAAACATGGTAGAACAGTGAGAACTGGAGGGACTCTGTTATTCCTGCATACAAACTCTATAGAAAGGACAGGGAGGAGTGAACTGGTGGTGAAGTAGAATTATATTTATATTTATTTATTTGCTTTTTATACCACCCTTCCGAAATGGCTCAGGGCGGTTTACATTTAAAATCAGAAACCATTAAAACCAGTAACAATTAAAACAGAAATATAAATATGAGCACCAATAAAAAAACATCTTTAAAAACAATTAAACTATCAGAACAATTAAAACCCTGAAAACTAGGTTAGCATTAAAACAATTAAAACTAATTAAAAACCCTGAAAGGCCAGGCCAAACAGATGGGTTTTAAGGGCTCTCTTGAAAGTCAGTAACTATATGTTAGAGAAGGGAGAGAATCTAACAAGCTAGAAAACCTAGGAAGACTGGGGTCCTCCACAGAAACTCAATACAAGGCCTGAAAAGAAATGTGCAATTAAGAATGTGCTATCTACTACTACTACTACGAATATCGCCTTCCTGATCAAAATGCTGACAGTGACTGGGAGTTGCAGAAGGAAATCAGGGAGATGTCAAGAAGAGACAGAGCTGTAATAATGGGTGATTTCAATTACCCACACATAGACTGGGTAAATTCACATTCAAGTAGTGACAAAGAGACCAGAGTTCTCGATACGCTGAATGACTGTCCCCTAACAGTTGGGCATGGAACCAACCAGAGAGAAGGAAACCTTGGACTAAATGCTGAGAGGTGCTAAGGACCTGGTGCGAGACATCAGTGTTGTGGAACCTTTAGGGAACAGTGACTAGAGTATCATCGAATTCAGCATATATGTGAAGAAAGAATTGCCAACCAAGTCTAACACGGACACTTTGATTCAACTTCAAAAGATTAAACTTCTCTAAAATGAGGAGTTTGGTCAAAAGAAAACTGAAACGGAAAAATCAAGAGAGTCACTTTATTCCAGAATGCATGGAGTTGTTTTTTTTAAAACCATAACAGAAGCCCAGTTAGAAAGTATACTAAAAATGAGGAAGGGTATGACCAAGTCCCGAGGAATGCCAACATGGCTAACAAGTAAAGTCAAGGAAGTTATAAAGGGGAAGAAAATTCCTTCAGATATCAGAAGGCCTGCCCAAATGAGAAGAGAACAAACTCTTGTAAAAGAAATGCAAGGAAACAATAAGGGAAGCAAGAAGAGTTTGAGGAACATTTAGCTAAAAGCATCAAGAGGAATAACAAAAACCTCTTTAAACAGATCAGAAGCAGTAAATCTTCCAGGGAGGAAGTTGATCTGTTAGATGATGAGGGAGTGAAAGGGATTATTAAGGAGGATGTGGAGACTGCAGAGAAGTTAAACGAGTTCTTTGCATCTGTCTTCATAGCAGAGGATACTGAGCACATACCTGTGCTTGAACTGAGCTTCTCAGCAACAGACGCTAAAGAACTGAGTCAAACATAGGTGACAAGAGACGACATTTTAAACTGTCTGGAAAAATTAAAAAAATTAACAAATCGCCAGGGCCAGGCTGCATCTACTTGAGAGTCCTTAAAGAACTCAAATGTGAAATGGCCAACATCCTTACAAAAATATGTAACTTATCCCTACAATCAGGCTCTGTACCAGAGAACTGGAAAGCAGCCAATGTAACACAAATTTTCAAAAAGAGTTCCAGGAAATGACAGGCTGGTCAATTTAACATCTGTTGCATGCAAACTAATGGAAAGCATTCTCAAAGGTAAAATTGTTAAGCCTATACAAGAAAAGGCCCTGCTGAAGGAGAATCAGCATGGCTTCCGCAAAGGTAAATCTTGCCTCGCTGACCCTTTGGAGTTCTTTGAGAGTGTCAACAGATGTATGAATAAAGGTGATCCACTTGACATAGAATACTTGGACTTTGAAAAAGCTTTCAACAAAGTTCCTCATCAAAGATTCTTGAGTAAACTTAGCAGTAAAGGGATAAGGGGACAGGTTCATGTGTGGATTGGTAACTGGTTGAAGGAGAGGAAAAGAGGGTAGATATAATAATAATAATTATTATTATTATTTATTTACACAGTCAGACAGGTGTTGTTGTTGTTGTTGTTGTTGTTGTTGTTGTTATTAATTTGATTCTATTCCAAAAATGCCTTAGGGTGGTTTACACAGAGAAATAACAAACAGATAAGATGGAACCCAGTCCCCAAAGGGCTCACAATCTAAAAAGAAACATAAGATAGACACCAGCAACAGTCACTGGAGGTACTGTGCTGGGGGTGGATAGGGCCAGTTACTCTCCCCCTGCTAAATAAAGAGAATCACCACATTAAAAGGTGCCTCTTTGCCAAGTTAGCAGGGGTCATAAATGGACAGTTCTTTAAATGGAGGAAAGTAAGAAGTTGGTCCGTCAGGGATATGTACTGGGCCCAGTGCTTTTCAATTTATTCATAAATAATCTAGAGGTTGGGGTAAGCAGTGAGGTGGCCAAATTTGCAAATGACAGCAAACTATTTAGGGTAGTGAAATCCACAGCAGATTGCAAGGAGCTCCAAAAGGATATCTCCAAACAAAATGGAGTGGGCGACAAAATAGCAGATGCAGTTCTACGTTAGCAAGTGTAAAGTGATGCATATTGGGCCAAAAAACCCCAAATTCATATAAATATACTGATGGGATCTGAGCTGTCAGTGACTGACCAGGAGAGAGATCTTGGAGTCATGATGGACAGCACGTTGCAAGTGTCAACAGTGCCTGGCAGCTGTGAAAAAGGGAAATTCCATCCTTGGAATCTTTAGGAAGGTGATTGAAAATAAAACACTAATATCATAATAACCTTATACAAATCTATGGTGTGGCTACATTTGGAGTACTGTGTACAGTTCTGGTCATCATACCTCAAAAAAGACATTGCAGAACTAGAAAAGGTACAGAAGAGGGCAACTAAGATGATCAGAGGCTTAGAGCACCTTCCTTACAAGGTAAGGCTACAACACCTGGGGTTTTTTAGTTTAGAAAAAAAGATGACTGAGGGGCAACATCATAGAAGTCTATAAAATCATGCATGGTGTGGAGAAAGAAACTTTTTTCTCCCTCCCACATAACACTACAACCAGGGATTATCCCATGAAACTGATTGCCAAGAAATTTAGGACCGACAAAAAGGAAGAACTTTTTCATACAGCGCATAAACAAACTATGGAATTCTCTGCGACAAGATGTGGTGATAGCCACCAACCTGGATTACTTTAAAAAGGGCTTATATAAATGCATGAAGGACAGGTCTATCAGTGGCTACGGGTCTGGTGGCTATAGGCCACTTTCAGCCTCAGAGGCATGATGCCTCTAAATACCAATTCAGGGGAGCAACAGCAGGAGAGAGGGCATGCCCTCAGCTCTTGCCTCTGGACTTCCCAGAGGCATCTGGTGGTCCACTGTGGGAAACAGGAGGCTGGACTGGGCTTGATCCAGTAGGGCTGTTCTTACATTCTTTCTAAGTTTATACTCCACCTTACAAGTTATAAACATACAGCTTCTCCCATACAGACCTGCCCATCAGTTAAGATCAGTAGGAGAGACCCTCTTGGTGATGCCACCATTGTCAGCAGTTAAAGGGGTAGGGAAACGTGAGGGGGCCTTCTCTGTGGTGGCCCCTAGGCTGCGGAATGCCCTCCCCTCTGAGGGGCGCCAAGCTCCAACATTGTGCACATTCAGGAGAATGGTGAAGACACACCTCTTTACCCTGGCCTTTGACTAGAGATGTAATGGTTCTTCCCCTCTCAGGCACTGTATTTTTGATTTTATGATGTTGTATTTTAATTAAGTTTTATACTGGTTTTATTGTAACCCGCTCTGAGACCTTTGGATATAGGGCAGGCTAGAAATGTAAATAATAAACAAACAAACAAACAAAAGTAAAATGATACCAGCATAAACAGCACCAAATACACCTCAACTCAAACTTCAGGTTCTCTCCCCATGGTTTCATCTAACTATTAAGCAGCATGGGGAGCAGCATGGTTTCATCTAACTATTAAGCAGCATGGGGAGCAGAATCTTGAGGGAAAACCACAGCACTAAACTGCACCAGTCCCCCAGCACCGCCTTCTGGAACCAGCTTTGAAGGCAGGAGCAGAATTACTGAAGTGCAACTGGGACCATTCCCCTGTTCCCCCACCCCCAAGAGAAGCATTAATTCCCCACCCACTAGGTTTTACCAGCCCAGGATGATGATGTAAGGATGAATGCTGGTGATGGGGGGTGTGGCGAGGGCGGCCCACAGCTCATGCAAGGTAGAGCCCACGCGTGCTTCGAGAGGTGCTATCAGTCAGGGCAAGATGGTGCCAGACCACATGGACCAGTTGGTATATGGCAGCTTTGTACGACGTTTGTATAAATAAGATGAGGTAACATTACCAACTGTCTCAAGCCTTAACTATAACCCCAATATAAGACTAAACAGTCTTTGAGGGACAATGTTGCCAAGTCATAAAAGGAAGTCGTGCAAAACAGATCCATTAGCAGGGGCCTCTGGATCTCTGCACCAGCATCTCTGGGCCATGGAGCCCAATAACGGAACTCTTCGGCCGTGCCTGCAGAGCACTCTTGCTTAGAACGTAGCCAGCTGCCCAAGCACAGGAATGTGATGCAGCTTACCAGGGTGGAAGGAAGAGACACTGCGGGGAACAGCTTCTGCAGCATGGCTCTCATCTCAGTCTCAACAACCTCCACATATTGCTGTCTCTCCTGGATTGACAGAGTGAAAGGAAAAAACAAACCGATCAATGAAAACATTCCACAATGACTCCAGATGTGTGTGTCCTAAACATTCCTTTCCTAGTTCAACATGGGCAGGTTTTGTGGAGCAAAACTAATTTCTCCTGCAACCCTTGCATTCATAATGCAAAACAGCACTAAGGCCTTGTGTAATACCTTCATTTCATTTTTGCACTTTTGATGCATTTTGAGAGAAGCCTCCTTTAAGTTCATTTTTTACCCTCGCACAGAATTTCAGAATGGTTTGATGAGGCTACGACCACATGGAAACTCTTTAAGATAGTTACATCAACCACACCTTAGCAGCCCAAACTAAATATTGTTTCTCTTTGCTTTTCAAAAGCAGGAGGAGATTACCTTCAAAAAGGTGCCCAAAATACATTTCTATTCTACACCACCACATTTCCATACAATCTTCTTCAGACCCAATAATTGTTCATTTCTTTGGTGGCAACCAAGTGCTTTCAATGCAAATCTATTTTTGGCACCTCTTTGAAGGCTTTGTCTTCTTATAGCTTTTCAGTTTTGGCTCTTGTCTTTTAAAACACACTTAGACTTTCTCCCAGTGAATAAATCCTCAACAGTGCAGCCCAACACCTGGCTTTGGCCCCTAACTAAGCCAAGAAAGCAATCTGGGCTAGTTTTGCAAAAGATTTTTTCAAAATTCAAAAAGGATTTTGAAGCCAAGTAGGTAGAGATTCAGACACCCTATTTATGTGCCAATTAAACATTTGGGTGAAAATATCCTTCCCTATTGAAGCTGGGGAAAGCTGGCCTCCAAACAAGATTTGTTTTTGTGATCTCTCATCCCCCCCCCCCACCTTCTATCAACAAGTGAAGGAATTTCCATGCGATGTTGCCTAGGGGCAGTGACAGCTATCTAAAAAAACTGAGTTGTGAGAATCCACACATGTGTCATTTTCAGAAGTGACCAAGCAGAGTTTCATTGAGCTTATTAAGCAAACAAACCTGAACCGTGTGGGTCGATTCACGTATACATATTCGTCACTTGATTCTCAGCTGAATGTGTGAATTGCCTACACTGAAGAAGTATTGTGTCTGAGGGGACATCTAGCAGGTGGCATGAAAATTCTAGCTTGTGGTAGTACAAGTATGGTGAAGGCTCCTTCACATGTGCCAGTTCCCTCCTTGGCACTGCAGTAATTAAGTGATGAATGTTCACGTGTACACCTGCTGCTACTCTTTAGTCGCCTGGATGGGGATTCAAGGGAGCGAGCGGTTCTCTACCACTGAACATTTTTTCAATGCAAGTGCCCACAGCACCCACCATGTGACTTGGGCAGCCATCTCACTCAAGCAAACTCCATGGCCATGAGCTCCACCAAAGCTTGCTATATCTCACGTCTATCCCAGGGCATGCTCTTGAGATTCTTATTTTTAAGATGCCTAGGGTTCTTGAAGCCTACACTGACCAGAACACTTCCACGTGGCTGGTGTAATCCAAGGACACTTAATGTTGAGGAGTGCACACTACAGCACCCAACCACAAGCACAGGAATCCGTCACATGGAGATGCTCTCTGGACACCTCAACTGAAGTTTCACCTATTCACACTAAACCTATCACCGCAAGATATTCCCCTCAGGGGATGGAGCCGCTCTGGGAAGAGCAGAAGGTTTCAAGTTCCCTCCCTGGCTTCTCCAAGATAGGGCTGAGAGAGATTCCTGCCTGCAACCTTGGAGAAGCCGCTGCCAGTCTGTGAAGACAATACTGAGCTAGATAGACCAAGGGTCTGACTCAGTATATGGCAGCTTCCTATGTTCCTATGTTTCTAGGATGCAGAGCAGGTAAAACCTTTGACAAATAGCAATGTCCCAGATGCCTGAAGCACATGGCTTCAGCCTTAAATCTCAAAAGTTCCCCATAAAATAGGACTTTAAGCACTTTGCACATGTTTCCACTCTTTCTTAAAAAACAAACTTCACATTCCTTCACAGGCCAAATAAACCCCAACTTTATTCTACAACATTGCATAATGCATAACCAGTTGCTCAAACTGGCAACGTTATTTCACCACAGGTGGTTCAGCCAATGAATGTTCAAGGCTTCCCACAACTGGGTGATAGGCAACAGCCAATACTGTGTCCATTCTTGCACGCCCTGCCTTTCAACAGCAGGCTGATGCAACACAGCAGAACGGCCAGCGGTGCTTTCACTGCACAGCCTCCTAGTGTCAGTATTAGCAATAAATAGCAATAGCAATAGCAATAGCACTTACATTTATATACCGCTTTATAGCCGGAGCTCTCTAAGCGGTTTACAATGATTTAGCATATTGCCCCCAACATTCTGGGTACTCATTTTACCGACCTCGGAAGGATGGAAGGCTGAGTCAACCTTGAGCCCCTGGTCAGGATCGAACTTGTAACCTTCTGGTTACAGGGCGGCAGTTTTGCCACTGCGCCACCAGGGGCTCCTTAGGCGTTGACTGTACTCTGAATGGGTCAGCCCCTACCCCAAGCAAGACTCATCCTCACAGGGCTGTCCCTAAATATGTAGACTGAATAAATGATGAACCTAAATCCACCCCCATCCCCTGAGATTTGCCAGAGGTTGGAACTTTCCAAGAACCACAGCCACTTACTTTCTTTTCTTCCCTTTCTTTCAGATTAGTCTGGGCTTTGACTGGTCACAAATGCTGCACAGCCCTGAAGCATCCCATTGAGCAAAGCAGTTAGTTTAAGCCTGTTCTTACACTGGCCTCTAAAACCACCCCAAAGATTGCAACAGATGCCTGTCACGCCTTGTCCTGAAACCCTTCCAAGGGAGGAGATTCTACACTGTCCCCACTCCATAGCTTAGTCATCTGCTGATTTGTTCTCCTAGCCCACATACATCTATTTCACAGTATTCAGATCCATTCTTCATGCAATTTGAATATTTTACTTTGTTCAGTTAGTTTTATTTTTTAAGACATGCATTTTAAAAGTAAAATCTGGTAAACGGCAGTGCCCTTATCAAGGAAGAGAATAATCTGACTAGACCTAGCAACAGAAAAAGGCAGCTAACTGTAGCCAGCATATATATAATTTATAGGAGACAAAAGCGTTACTCAAATAAGTCTTCCTATAGGTTGGAAAGAAACCTACGGCTTCTTCTCTTATGGCATATTTGCCTTATTTCAGAGGAACAAAACAGGTATTTGTAAATTAATGAATAATCACAAACCCTTAGGGACACAGCAGGATGGATTTTAGACACAGAAAATAAATATGGGTCTTAAATATGGGCTGTACTATAACTACATAGTGAGAATTTTTTCAAAATTGTCTTCTGCTTGATTTCAATTATCTTATTGTAATGGCACTAGCTGTTAGGGGAGCTTTCCAGATGAAGAGGAGCATACTCTTAAAATGAATAATTTATTTGACTTTTAAAATAAGCATCAATTAAACGGGCTCACTTTAATCAGGTGACAACCTTACTTAATATAGCTGGAGAGTGCCTTGTTTATTCAGTTTCTTTGTCATGTATTGCATGCAGAAATCCATCTCTTTTTCCTTAAAAAACTATGGCCAACCCTTGGCAAGCTTTTGGGGTACAAAGCAACTGGTCAACAAGAGGCCAGCCATCATAATTTCTCCTCCGCAAAGAGAGAACACAGACCTACAGCTTTAGGAACTGTTCAAGCAAAAATAAAGCAATCAGCATGCTCACAAATCAAAGGGGAAAAGAAGCTGAGAAGTTTTAAGATGACAGGCACAAGCAGAGGTGAAAAGTACAATGAGAAAGAGAGAAAGCATTCAGAACAGAGTGTATTTAAAACTGCAGTAAAAGCTAAATGCTTCCATTTGATTCTAAGGCGGCTGCAGAATCACTTCTAGCTTAATGCATTGTTTTCTAGCAGTTAGTATTACAACCTTGGCAGTCTTGTTCACTTTGTCCTGCAGCAATTTTTCAGTTGAGGCCAATGCTTCCATTGCTTTCCAGTTTTTCTCCCGAAGGTCCTAATCGTTTTTAGAAAGAATGGTTTCAGTTCAGCCAATAATCAAACGGTTTCTGCTTTCACTTCAGAGAGCGAGTGAGCGTGCATGTGTTTGCATTTAAGTGCAGGTTACTGCAAAATGGTTTGGTGCTCAGTTAAGATGGGGCACACTAGCAAAAAACACGTGTGATGTTGTTAAATAGAGTTTGTATGGAAATTTTCAAAAGCAAAAAAGGGGGGGGCAAATTTCCCCCCACCCCACATCTACCTCTGATTCTAAGGCTACAATGGCATTGCAGCCAGGAACCCCACACTTTGACTGCACTTGTGAGGAAGAAAAAGGAGAAGTATTCAAAAGTGAGCCACAGATAAGTATGTACGTACACGTACACACACACGCACACACACACTCATACATACATAAGAACCAAGCTTTAAGCTTGTTTAGTCAGTTGGACAAATGAGAAGTTAACCAAAACAGAACAGCACCGTGAACAAGGAGACCATTTGGGGTCCGTTTGCATCAGCGGGGAAGCAACTTGCCTAGAGAGCAGGAGGCTGTTGGTTCAAATCCCCGATGGGGTGTTTCCCAGAATATGGGAAACTCCTATATCAGGCAGCAGCAATATAGGAAGGTGCTGAAAGGCATCATCTCATACTGCGCAGGAGAAGACAATGGTAAAACTCCTGTATTCTACCAAAGAAAACCACATGGCTCTGTGGTTGCCAGGAGTCGACACTGACTCAATGGCATAATCTTTCCTTTCCTTTTGCATCGGGGCTGACAAGCACCTGAGGCAGATGTTCTCAAGGTTAGGGCCACCAGCTCAGAGAGGGCACCACAGCTCAGCGGCAGAGCAGAGACTTTGTATGCAGAATGCACCCCCGGGCCACTTGTGACAAAAAGGACCTTGGAGAGGCGGACAGAAACAGACCCTTACCTGGAGGCACTGGAGAGCCCCTGCAAGACAGAGCAGACAATACTGGGCTAGCCCAGTGGTTCTCAATGCGGAGTCTGCCAGATGCTGCTGAACTCAAATTCCCAGCATCCCCAATGTGGATGCTGGGAGCTGTAGTTCAACATCTGGCAGACCCCCACTGAGAACCACTGGGCTAGGTGGTCCAATGGTCTGACTCTGTATAAGGCAACTTCATTCATTCACCTTCTTACCAAAGTACTGGTGGTTGCCAAGGAAGGTGAAAACTCATACTGATTGGACCAGAATACAGAATGGAAATAACCCTTCTATACCACCTTTCTCTCAGCCACTGTAGCGCAAGGGGTTTACGTCCCCATACTGGATTCCAACGCTGGCAATAACTGGGCCAATTCCTTTCCATGTAACCCCTTGTAGTTCTGCTCCTTTCCTTTTACCCATTTCTCCCTGGACAGAACAATCAATATTGCTAACTGGCCTTGCTTACATTAGTATTTATTGTGCAGATGTAAAGGGCCCAGATTACACCAGGCCTGCACAACGTGTGACCCACCAAGCCAAATACAGCACACCAGTCACATATGGAGCCCACCAGGTGCTCAGTGAGCCTCTGTTTTTATTGCCTGCCTGGGACTGTGAAAACAGGACCACCATCCGACACTGGGCAGGTTGCAATACATGGCTGATGGGAGACATTCAGCCTGGTGGGTTGTGCTGGCTTGAATCACAAACACCTTCATTGGCCACCTCAAGGAATCTGTGTGTGTGTGCAGTTCTCTTGCATGTTAAAAACATGTTGTACACGTTTGAAGCAGTGCAAACATTCTTTGAAATTTATTAGAGTGTGTTCTTTAGGGCTTGAATGTCATAGCTTATCTTAAGGGCAGGTGATGTAAATACAGTAAAACAAAACTGTGATTACCTTTTCACTTTATTATTCGCAACTGCACTAATTCACTAGCAAATCAACATTTACATATGTTGGTGCTGGCTTTGACCTTTAAAGAAGTTAACAATTTGGACCTTGGATATCAGAAGGACCACCTGAGCCTGAGGGTTTCTGCCCACTTGACAGTATCATCAGAGAAGGCTCTACTCTGTGTGCTGATGGTCATAGAGACTTGGTGGTCAAACACGCGGGACAGGGCCTTCTTGGTCATTGCCCCCATTTTTGGAATGCTCTCCCAGCTGGCATCTGCCCCTCAGTCTCCATCACAGTTTTTAGGAAACGAGTAAGAACGTGGCTTTTCTCCAAGGCTTTTATATGAGATACATATAACCGTTTTTTTGCTGTTGCTGCTCTGTGTTTTGTGTTTTATATTAAAATAGAGATGCATTTTTATATTTAAATTTAATATATGTACTTTTAATTGTACATTTAAAAAACTATACTGTAAACCACCATGGGATTATTTTAATGAATGAATAAATAAATAAAATACATTTACATAGAGTTGTAAAGGGCTCAAGACACTTCACATAGGTTCTCTCAGTTATCTCAGCCCACCTGTAAGGTTAGGGCCACCTTACTATCCCCGTATTAGAGATGGGAACTGAGAAGCAGAGTGGCTTGCCGAAGGGCCTCGAGTGAGTTCACAACAAGGACTCTGGACCTGGAGACACTCAGTCTCAGGGCTCAGCTATTGTGTGCTGGCAGTCTCCTTGATGGGGAATAATGCAGACAACCAGCAAGAAGCTTGTTGGCAAGGAACCACAGTAGCAGAATTTCCAAAAGGTTAGAAGGAAATGCCACAAATGCAAGACAGGCACCATGAGCCAGTCAAAAGCCAGGTGAGTTTCAGGGCAGAAATTGCCTTTGGTATATAGAGGGGGTATATAAAATCTGTTTTATTTTGAGGGTTATGTTCTGCTTCTAATTTGTAGACTAAGTTGCCATCAGTATGAAGCTTCCTAACAAAATCCCGACTACTGTCAGTTACACTTCTTACTTTCCAGCTCAAGTTGGAGGATTATAGGCATGAACAGATACACAGCTCCCTCAAAGTCCTAATGGAGGAGGGTGGGGGTGCAGAAGAAGGCAGACAAGTGCCAGTCTACTTGATTTCATGCATTTAGGTGTGCTGCTAGGAAGGTGATAACACGTGTAAGAAAAAAAGCAAGAACCAGCAAGTTCCAAAGCAGGGAAGCCAGCTGCCCTGAGAGCACCACACACAGAGCCCCTTTCAGAAAGCCATATTAGGCTGCGCTGAACATCTCAGCCTCCAAAAAGTGATAGCACAAGGGTTTAAGAAAACAAGGCAAGCCAAATGATCTCTGGAGCAGGTGAAATGAAGATGCACAAGTCATGCACAAGGTGACAAAAGCTTGCTTTCTTGGATCGGGCAAGGACTTGCTCCTGTCCAGACCTGGACATGCAGAGATTGGCTTGGGACCCCCTTCTCCTGCGCACATTCAGTAAGCCCGTTCACGAGCCACAAAAGACTTGGTTCTCCTGTTTAAAACTTTTGCCTCCAGCCAGAGCTCAGCTTGCCTCTCCTCTAAGTAAAATCAGGTGAGCTGTTCACAGGACCTCTTAACATACAGAAGCATCAGCCAGAATCTGTCTTCAACTATCAGAAACGCCAGGCTGTTTTTACTACTGGGAGAAGGAGAGACCAGAGTTTCCTTCTCAGCAGCAGCAGCAGCAACAACAACAACAACAGGAGGGCTGAACCATCGCTCTTGTGCCAAAGGGCTGGCACAAAATGCCATATACAAAGGCAGTCTCCCCCAACGTATTGTGGAAACAGTAACTTACATTGTTCTTTTGCCTCTGCTGCTCCACCGAATGTTGCAAGGAGCTCAACTCCTTTTGGAGACTGGCGATCTCGCCCTCTTTCCCAGTTACGCTGAAAATTACAAGAAAGTCACAAGCTTGCAGAAATCCCATCTGCCTCCACCACTTCTCTCCCCTTGCCACAGCTCCGTGATCTAGGGCAGGGGTTGGCAACTCTGGCTCTCCAGCTGTTGCTGAACTAAAACTCCCATCATCCCCAGCCACAATGTACTGTGGGAGTTGTAGTTCAGGAACAGCTGGAGAGCCAGAGTTGCCAACCTCTGATCAAGAGGATACTCCCTCCTTCTCCACTTCATTCCTTTCATGGAATACACACAGAATTTGTCTGTACATGTTAAGGTGTCTCTTTCAGATCAGGAGGGCTAGAAAACTTGCTCTTTAAAAAGTAAAAGAACCTAATTAAAATACTGAGGTGCCCCCTGCCTTGGCTTGACAACCCTCAGGGTGGCTTCCAACAATCAGAAAGGAACTTCTAAATAAAGAACTAACTGCAACAACAATTTATTGTTCTTTATTTAGAACAATGAAGCAAATCAAGATATAAAAGCAGCAGAGTTTTTTGAAAACCCTCAGCAAATAGTTAAATCTGGATCAAGCATGGGTAGGCAGACTGGGACCTACTGGTAGATTGCAATAAATCAGCAAGAGCTTCCAACTCTGAACTCTAACAAAACAACAACAGAAAGGCTTTTCTCTTTCATAGTTGAAGCTTCTGAAACTAAAACGTTTTGGGACAGGCGTCCCAAAATCCTATAAGTTTTGCAGCTAACTCAGGCCTCTAGAAGCTGAACAAATATTCTTTTTTTTTTTTTTAGAACAGTTATTTCAGAGAATTTCTCATTGCATCATATGATTCACAGTGTTGCTTCTATTTCTACAGGGGGCAGTATACAGAATGAGCTCTTCAGATTTTTGCATGCCTGTAAAACAATGCCAGATACACCACTGAACTGTACATACAAAGTCACCTTGAAGAGAGTCAGATCATGGTCTGTCTAGCTCAGGACCATCTACTCTGACTGGCAGCAGTTTCAAGATGGGGGCATTTCCCATTACCTGCTAAGTGAACCTTGGGATTGAACCTGGGACCTTTTGCATGCAAAATATGCATTGTACCACTGAGCTATGGCCTCTCCCTATTCTGAGATATGATCCCAGGATGCAGCTGTACTGGTTTAAGAGTAACTAGTCTGCAAGGAAGCGGGAATGTAGCTTCCTCCCTACTGGAAGATAATACCAGTACTCATGCTGAAGGTTTCTTCTTGCTGGTGAATGGCAGGAATCCAGTGTGGATTATCTCCCCTCATTTGTTCTCAGGATAGGGCTTATATTAATTCAGCAAAGCTGCAAGAACCCACTGGAGGAGACCCTATCCCATTTTCTGGGATATGCTACACTTTAGATCTTAAAACGAACCAACAATGATTTTTTAATTTGCAAAAAACCACCAATGGAGGACAGCATGGATGAGAATAACTGTACAGGAAAAGGGACTCTTGGACAAAATTATTCCTAAATGAATTCCTGGGAGCTTGAATTATTACTCTTGTGCTACTGAAGGAGCAGCATGGTATTCATGGACTGCTGAAATGGGTCTACATACCCTCCATCCCTCAATAAGAAATCTTTATGGTGAATACAGATATTCCTTACTCTGTTGGTAATGGAGGGTATCCAGTTTGGGATACGAGATAGCAGCCCTATGATTCTGGGAAGGCTACCTTGTCTTGTTGCTCCTGTTGGAGAGGGGAGGACTTTTTGAAGGACTTTCTGTTAGAAGTGAGAATTCTAAAGCATTGCTCTTAGAACTGCAGTAACCCCTTCTAGCCACTAGAGGCATGATGGGACGTCAATAGGTCTGTCTTGACATCTGACTCTAGAACTGTTCAGCTGTTGTAGTTGAAGGCTAGTGCCTGTAAAGTATGTTATTCTATGTCTCTCTCAGTATGTGATGTTTGGTTTCTTAATAAATCTTTGTTTTTTTGAACTCAGCCTAATGAAACTCTTGGGCTAAACATTTTTAGGGAGGAGAACTGGTAGTAGAGTCGGGGTAGACTACACCAAGTTAGATTGACCTAGTTAGATCTGACTCGGTATAAGGCAGCTTCCTTTTAGCCACTGCATGAGACAATGATGTGAGGAATGGATACTCCCCAGCAGAGACTATGGAGGCGTGAGAACGGCTGCTCCTGAACCTAGAACGGTAATGTTTGTGGCTCACATTTCTTGCGTGCTTGAAGCCCACACTCTTTTGCTTCCGAGAACTGAGATGGGGAGGAAAAGCCCCACTTGACGCACTATCCTTCTGCAGGTTCTCCTCCCGCCCCACAGAGATGATCCACACAGGGGAGGAGTGTGCGAGTGTGCCAGGCAACAGATGGACAATGCTTGCATGTTCCTGTGCTTTGGAAGAAGAAGAACAGAGCCACACGGAAGCCTGTTGGAGGATGCTCATGTCAGGCTGCTCCCCTCTGTGAGATGAGATGTCTGAGGAAGAGGCTTTAACACTTTTCTTTCTGAAAGTTGTTGATCCAGGTGGCTTAAGGTTAGTCTTCTTAGATTGTTAATGAGGCCTTCAATTCACTTTAAGCTTTTGTTGTTGTTGCTGTTTTGGTTTAAGTACAAAGCAGAAGGTGTTCGCTCCCTCCCCATGCTACTGATCCTGAAGGAAGGAGACCAAGTTTCAATGGCAGGTGTGAGTGACTGCCAAAACAGAGGAGAAATGCCATGCAAGTGCCCTTCTGGGGCATGGGCAGGACTGGGAATTGGGGGGTGGGATCTCCTAAAGTTGGTTCTCAAAGCTTTGCCTTGCACTGAGAGTGAGGATGGGATAATCCACACTGGATATTCTCCACCACCAGAGAAAGGCCTTTCCTGCCCCCCGCGCCCCACCGGCTATCCTGCTCACCAACACACACTCTAGGTGAAGATCCATTCTATTCTGCCATGATCAGACTTCGCTTGGATTACTGTGTCCAAGTTCTGCCTGCTGCATTTTAAGAAGGTACATACAAAGTGGAATGGGCTCAGAGGGGGGGGAACAAAAGTGGTGAGGGGTCTGGATTCCTATGAAGAATGGTAAAAAGGAGCTCAGAATGTTTAGCTTGATGGCTGAGCGGAGATAGGATAGCCATATATTTGAAGGGCTGTTTCATACAAGACGGAACAAATTCTTCTCCTTTGCTCTGGAAGGCAGGACTAGTACGGTTGGGTTGAAATGACAAGGAGGCAGATTCAGACTAGACATCAAAAGAAATTTCCCAACTCCAAGAGCTGTTCAATAGTGAGTCTGCCTCACGCAGTGATAGGCCCTCCTTCGCTAAAGGTTTTCAAACTGAAGCTGGGTGGTCATCTGTCATGCACACTGTAGCCATTTCCGGCACTGAGCAGTGCGCCAGACTAGAAGACCTCCAAGGTCCCATCCAGCTCTAAAATTCTACAATACATTGTGATTTAGTTGGACTGCCAATACTTACAGCTGTAGAAGTTGTTCATTCCTGATGGCCAGAGATTCCTGAAATAGATTAGTACACCCACTTTAACGGAAGCAGACAGAAACTCAACAAATACCTTTCTGGTTTTATCTAGATTAAATATTCCTTTGTAAAAAAAAAATTAACTCCTGCTCTTCTCACAATTGACTCAGAGAGGCTTACTGTCTGTTTTAAAACTCACCATGAAATAGAACATCTAAAAATTAGGGTCAAACTAGATGTTTTGTGGGAGTTCCATTTTTTGAATGCTTCATATCAACTCTCAAAAAGCAGGCGCCAGGGTGAGGGGTGGTGGATTTGGATCAGATCCTCCCTCCAGGCACTATGACACAGAAGGATTGTGGGCGGTTGCAAGCACAGATCCCCAGTATATCATCCAGTTTGCCTCTCAAAGACCCATTTTGACTTCTGGGACCATGACCATGCTATGGGCTCTCGCAACTCATTTCATCACTTGGACCTCTCCTTAAGAACATAACAGCAGCCCTGCTGGATCAGGCTCAAGGAAGCCCATCGAGTCCAGCATCCTGTTTCGCACAGTGGCCCTCCAAATGCCGCTGGGAAGCCCACAGGCTGGAGTTGAGGGCATGCCCTCTCTCCTGCTGTTGCTCCCCTGCAACTGCAGGAGGCATTCAGAGGCATCGTACCTTTGAGGCTGGAGGTGGCCTATAGCCCTCCGACTAGTAGCTGTTGATAGACCTCTCCTCCATGAAGTTATACAAACCCCTCTTCAAGCTATCCAGGTTGTTGGCTGTCACCACATCTTGTGGCAGAGAATTCTACAAGATGATTATGTGTTGTGTGAAAAAGTACTTCTGTTTGTTGGTCCTAAATTTCCTGGCAATCAATTGCATAGGATGACCCCTGGTTCTAGTGTTATGTGAGAGGGAGAAGAATTTATCTCCACTTTCTCTACACCATGCCTGATTTTATAGACCTCTATCATGTCTCCCTGCAGTCGTCTTTTTTCTAAACTAAATAGCCCCAGGTGTTCCTTGTTCCACCTTTCCAAAATAAAAGCTGATTGGCCAGGTCACCCCTTGACCTTTCCACCCAGCTTATATGCATGGGAAGCCTTCCATGTTTGCCAGATTTGCAGTGGAATTGGCTAAGGCAAGAAAGGGTGGAAAGAGCCCATGTCCTCAAGAGCAGAGATTGACCCAGCAACCAGTTTCTCATCCTTCAAATCCATGGTGCAAGGAGAACAAAAACTTATCACAAGTAGGCATCTGCAATGAGATCAGCAGACAGACATAGTGCTAAGCATCTGCCTGTCTAAAAACCCACCAAGCAATGATACAGGGAGATTTGAATTATTTTATTTATTTATTTTTTATTTTTACATTTATATCCCGCTCTTCCTCTGAGGAGCTCAGAGTGGTGTATATGGTTATTATATCCTTCCTTTCTCACAAGACAGAGAAAGAAGCAGTGGAGCAATTTAGACTGGGAGGTAAAATCACTAGAATGTGGGACAAATACATACACATACCATAATCCTCTCCCCCCAGCCCACCCACCCCCACACCAACGATCAGGAGAAATACCTGTTCACCATTCTCTTGCTTTAGTTCCTGAATCTGTGCTCTTAATAACCGATTCTCCTCCTGAACAATCTGTAAGAGAAAGCACTGTGTTGAGGTTGGCTGTCCAGTTCTGAATACTTGGCCCTCTCCTCCAAAGGCAACATCATACCATCACCTGCAACTCTTTTCTTTGGTGAGCAACTTCTTTTCCTCTCTCATCTAATAAGATCTCAATCTTCTGCATTTCCTCTTGTTTCCCCTTCAGTCTGTGAATACAGTCTCAAAGTTATTCACGCGTGCATTTCTTGAATATCAGTAAGATTAACAGTTTACTCCATTTACAGAGCAGATATAATATTCGTTCTATTGCATAATCCAGGGATGGGCAAACTTTAGTTTTACAAGACCTATGTTGTTATTTGTGGTTTTAAGGTCCGCCAGCAAAAGCCAGGAGCAAAACAATGACCGAGAGGGAGGACATGCACTTACAATGAAGCAACAGAGCATCATCGATCACATGCACAGCCCAAGAACTGATCCACATTCCTGTCACACAAAAATCCACTCCTGGATATCCCCCAAGCTTTGTTTCAATGAATTTAGGGTGGGGAAAGCTCTTTCATTACTGTTATTGTTAAATAATTGGGAGTTATAAACCTTTGTGGATCTACTGTAAATCTACAAAAAAGATCTCAGTCTACCTTCTGCGTATCCCGGGAGTCATTAATTTGTGGAACATAAGGATTAAGAGGGATGCAAGCACGAGAGAGACACAGACTAAGTGGTGTCAGTATGACAAACGTCTTCAGTCTGCAAGATAGGACCAAGTATACCAGGCCTGCTCAAATTTAGCCCCCCAAGCTGTTTTTGGACTACAACTCCCATAAACCCCAGCCACAGTGGCCAATAGCCAGGGATTATGGGAGCTGTAGGCCAACATCAACAGGAGGGCTGAAGTTGAGCAGTCTGGGGTATATGTTCAGATGAATGAGTTCAAGGGAAAGAGTGAAGGATCACCTCCACTATGCAATATTTACAGGACAAATGCTCAAGTGACAAGTTCCTGCCAGTTAAGCTGAACCTTGAACTGGCTTAAAGATGCTAAAAATTTAAACCTCGCTCACCAAAGGCAGAATCCTTTTACATAACAGAGCCAGCCAGTGATATCATGGCTGTACTACATGAACCGTGACTTCCTGTCACGCTTGCATTTCCTAGGAAGCGAATGCCAAGGAAGTGAAGACCAAGCCCCCATAGGGCATTTTTAGTGCTGGTCTTGGCCTTTGAAGTCCTCAACAGTCTAAGCCCAGGAACTTGAAGGAGCACCTGCCACTGATCTTTTCTTTAGAAGCCCCACTGAGCGCAGTAAGTGGCAATGTGGAGCACGGCTCTTTTTGCTGTGTCCCCTCACCTTTGGAACGTACTCATTTCAAATAGTCACCCTTGCAGTTTTTTGGCAGCATCCAAGCACCTTTTAAATCTCTCTAGCATTTAATGGAATGTGGTTTTATTGCTGCTGCTACTGTTTTATTACTTTTATTCCATTTACAATAATATCTTCTATCTATTTCTGAGGGAGCTGGAAATATTATGATCTTTATGGATGCATAACCAGAGAACCTGCAGGTGAGAGGGAGGTACCAGCAAACTCGGGTTAGCCCACAGATTTGCCTGTTACACAAAAACCTGAAGAAAAACAACCTAAGGGAGCAACCCCGCCAAAAACTGGCCCAATGTAACTCAATGGAGCAGAATGTTCGTGGGCAGTTGACAGACAACTAGAAAGGCAGAGCTAATGGAATTCAGTGGTGAGGAGTAGCGGAGTGCGGAGGGTTTGAACAAGAAGAATGGGGAATTTCTCAACTCAGAGAATACTCCCTCAAGACAGTCACAATCCCTTCTACAGGGAAAGTCCCTAAAACTTTCAACAACCTAAGGCACAGACTCAGTAACACATGCACACCAGCAACATAGTGATGTGCAGTATATGTACAGTGGTAGGTATGCTGGTATCCTCCAGACCTGACGACTGCAATGCGCTCTATGTGGGGCTGCCTTTATACATAGTCCAGAAACTGCAGTTGGTACATAATGCAGCAGCCAGGTTGGTCTCTGGATCATCTTGAAAAGGCCATATTACTCCTATACTAGAATAGCTACACTGACTACCAATAGGTTTCCAGGCAAAATATAAAGCACTGGTTATAAAGCCCTAAAGCCCTGGGTATTTAAGAGAATGTCTTCTTCATCATAAGCCCCATCACCAGTTGAGATCATCCAGAGAGATCCATCTGCAGTTGCCACCAGCTTGTCTAGTGGTTACTCAGCGATGGGCCTTCTCCATTGCTGCCCTGAGACTCTGGAATGTGTTCCCTGTTGAAATAGGAGCCTCCCCATCTCTGACAACTTTTTAAAAGTACCTAAAGGCTTATCTCTTCACCTAAGCTTTTTATAATTTGACTGTGGTTTTAAATTGTTTTAAGTTTTTTATTTTTGGTGTTTTAACTTGTTTTTTGTTGTTGTAAACTGCCCAGAGATGGAAGTTTGGGGCGGTATACAAATTTGATAAATACTGCAACATTTTGACCCAACAAGTCCAACTTTGAAGAGCTCCTTTGAGGTTGAGGAAGTTGCTCAATCACCAAATTCCTCCATACGACCCCCAACCCCTTTGTTAGGTCCACAGTGTCTAGCTCTACACAGAAATTCCAGGATCTTGGCACTAGAAATTCAGAAATTTCTGAATTGTCATATTAAAGTGTAAGAGCCTGCCTCCTAGTAGATAGAGATGGGAGCATCTCGAGGTCTATATGGCAACAGGTGGAGAGAATGTATTGAGCTGCTTTGTGAGAGTATGCTTCCTGCGACCAAAGCAGAAAGGAAATATTTTAATAAATAAAATTAAAAGCCAGGTAAAGGGGACCAAAAAGCACCCCCCCACAACCCCCCCCCCACACACACAATATAAAAAGATGGGAAAGATGAAAGAAAGGTGGCAGAAGATCCACCTGGCCTACTTACAGAGCCTCCAGGTCTTTGTTCGATGAAACAGCAGAAACCTAACAAAGAAGAGATGTTTTGCATTCATTATGGCAGCTTGGCTAACACCCAAAATGGCAAAGTGTGCAACACAGAAAGTCACAGACGTTCAAGACAAGTTTAGCTCCATGTGGTTTCAAATATGTGGAGGAAAAGAACAAAGGAGCATTCTTGATTTTTTAACCATGATTAACGGAGTGCCAGGATTGTGCTTGCACGAGCCCAGTCTCTCAACATACCTTACAGGGTTGCTGTGAGGATAAGGTACACGCCACGTACACTACCCTGAGCTCCTTGGAGGTAGGGAGGGAGAAATATAAAGTCTAACTAAACAAATGAGATCACCTGGAGGTGACTTGATGGCTAAGGAGGGATTTGAGCCAGGGACTTTCCAGTTCACATTGATAGCCCCATATTAGACTCCCCTACTCCCCCAATGTAGACTTGCATATTTTAAATCTGCCCCATATATATCAACATTTGCTTCCCAAACCCTGCCTGAGCCCTTGATGCGAGTGGGAGATTAACCATATTTTAAACAACTTATGACAGTCACATGGATAGGAAAGTAAAGCATCGGTTCCCTTACCTGCTGAGAGTTCAGTTGTTCTAGCTCCTTGACCTTGTCATTCAAGCACCGCAATGTATCCTCTTGACCCTTTGGGCATTAAGAACAAAGACGACACATCAGATCAAGTACACACACGCACCCCTTGTACACTTTCAACCCAAGGTAACTTTCCGTGCATTAGAAGGGCTTACCTGTAACCACTCCCCTTTCTTTGCCATCTCTCTTTCCTTCTCTTTCAATAAGTTCTCCATAGTTCTCACCTGTTCCTCCTTCCCCTTCAATCTGAAAGAGGAGACACAAACGAAGGCGGGAGAAATCCTAATTCGCTTAGGAAATCAAATGTGTTTCCAGCTTGTCAAATGAAACTCAAGACATAACAAAAACTTCAGCAGCACTCTCAATTCAGGGAATCCTCTGGAAAATGGGAAACCAGCAGCGTCAAGCCTTGGGTGAGGCAGGCTCCCTTTCTTCCACACATGAGGAGGGGGAAGAAATTAGAAGCTTCTGCTTCCAACCTGCAGAAAGCTCTCACTTTCTGCTTTGCCGACATGTGCGCAAAACTATGGTTTGTCCTCAAACTAGGATCAGAGCATAGTGGACTATAGATTACGTTTGCTTACGTTTTATACCTTCACCCTATCTAGCCTAGCACTGCATACTCTGACTGGCATGGACCACCCACCACCCCAGATTTTAGGTAGAGGTCTTTCCCAGCGTTGCCACTCTTAACTGGAGATGCCCAGAACTGAACCTGGGGGTTGTCAGTATTCGAAGCATCAAGTCTATGCTTTGCATCAGAGGACAAATACAAGACCTTTTCTTCAACTGTATTTTGAGAGACCAGTTTCATCTCCATAAGTAGTGCGGCTGTGTCTTTAACTAGAATTCACAGGCAATTTTGTTCGCTTGTTTTATTTATTGGCCGTATTTCTATACCGCTCCATATAAAATCTCTCGGCAGTAGTTTACAGTTAAAACCCAACAATTAAAACCTTAAATAGTATAGAAGAAAAACAAATTAAAATAATCTTCAATAAAACTTGAAAACCTTATAAACTAAAAGCCTGACAAAATAGGTGTGTTTTCAAGAGTTGCTTAAAAACAGCCAGAGATGGAGAGGTTCCGATTTCATTTGGGGGCACGTTCCAGAGCCCTGGGGCAACCCTAGAGAAGGACCGGTTTGGGGTCACGACCGAGCAAGCTGGTGATAACTGCAACCAGACCTTCCCCAAGGATCTTAAGAGGTGGCGGGGTTCATGAAGAAAAAGGCACCCTTGCTTCCAAAAGCTACTGCTAGATTCCACTCTCTCATCTGAATGCCACATGCCCAGCCCTTTCACACTCAGGTCCTGGTGTCCTTTACTATAAGAACTTATCTAGTGAGAATGAGGAGCCCTAAATTATTCAAGAGTAATTTTTTGTTGTTGCTAAAACCATTAGCTGTGACTGCGTAATCTGGTTAAAGGGAATGAAGACAGGCAAAGGAGTTCTTAGACTAGACGATGTAAGATGGACCATCCCCAAAAGCCACCTGTAAAAACAGTTTCAATTATTTGGAAGATATGAAAGAGATAAAGCCAGCCTGGTGCAAGAACAAAGCTTTATCCTATAAGCAAGGATGGCTGTTCATTGGCAACCATTTCCATTACCAGCATACTTACAGATTCTGAAGATCTTTGACTTCTTGGGCAACTGATATCTACAAAAAGAGCATGAAATACATAGTTATTCTGGAAAGAAGGATAATAGCAATTCCAAAGCATGAAGACGGCAAATCAAGGAAGCATTTACTGTAAACAACAAAAAAAGGCACCATTAGAAAAATGGGGATTCTAGGAGTCGTTGAAGGGGGTTTGACCCATGGTCAAATCCAGTATTCTATGTATTTCATACTCAGTTTTTTATTCAACGTTTTGCTTATACAATAGGCAAAGCTCTTATTTTAGTTGCTGTGAGTCGCTCCGGATGAAAAAGGTGCGGGGGGGGGCTTCTTTATGAGAAGCAAAGCCCTGTACTGCCTCAGAAATGGATGGGGCAGCGTGTGGGGCACAGTAAGAGGTGTGGGTGGGAAACGCTGGGACGGGCACTCCTTCCAAGTGCTTTCCCCATAGAGCTCTACAAGATGGCACACCTCAAGCAGCTGCCTGTAACGTGGGACCCCCAAATTAAGATCACAAGGTTTGGTTATAAATCAAGCAGTCGCCAAGAAAAATGACAACTACCGATCTAAAAATCCAATTAAAAATAAAGTGTATTGGTTACAATAAGGAGTTGTGGCATTTAATTCAACACGCAAGACACACGTGCGCTTTTATCTGCTTTACAGTCACTCGAACGGAAAACCTCTGTGGCCCTGGCTTGCATGCAAGCATAGAGCCTTGTTCAGACTATTGCACTGGGTCTGATTTGCCAGTCCCTAGCAGGATCTATCCCTTTTGAGATCCGGAGCATCTTAGCCCACCAAGTGACTAACCAAGAATGGTCCTTACAACACACCTGGGGTAATGGTGCTAATTCTGAAGCACAGCCCTACCTGGAATGAGGCAGCAAATTTCAATTCAGCCCTGTGTGGGACTATAGCATATTCTACAGCTATTCCCTCAGCTGTCCGAAGATGGAACCACTGCTTTCCTTAGCCAGACTCCCCCTTGAAGCCAGGGGAAGAAAGGTTCTTCAGGGAGGGAAAGGAGCTTCTTCAGGCAGCTTCTGGAAAGGGGTGCAGTACCAACTTTGGCAGCTGCAGCTGATGTACTTTGCAGTTAATTGAATTCAGAGCACAAAGGAGGAAAAAGTTAAACTAAAACTGCATTACTGAGCATGTAAAGCACTGGATGCTTAAAAATGAGGGTCAGCACAGGCATGACATAGGAACAAAGGATGAATTCAAACGTCAGGCCTATCCCATGCCTTTGATGAGGTCAACAGACTCAAGCTATGTCAAGATTCCATCACATGTAAGTTCTCCAACACTTCAAAAATGCAGTGAATTTGAATGACAACGCTAAGTGCCAATCTAGAGAAAAATAACATTTACCCCAGTCCTATGCATGCTTACCCAGAAGCAATTCCTGCCCAGTTCAGTGGGACCTATCCACTGCTGTGCCTGCAAAAGACTGCAACCCAAATCTAAGCAATACAAAAATCAGAAATCTCTGGTTGTTTTTAAAAAGATGCTTAAGACACACCTGTTTTCTCAGGTTTTTAATTGGTATTTCTTTAAGACCTTCAAATTTATTGCGTAAAAACAGACAAAACCTTGTGAAAATGTCATTAAAACTGTTGTTAAAAGAATAATAAAAACAGACGTTTTGGCATCAAACGCCAGCCTCAGTGTTGTTTCAACTTCTTCTTCCACAAAAGTTTGAAGCTGAAATGTCTGTTTTTATTATGCTTTTAACAACATTTTAAACATTTTACAAGGTTTTATCATCTCTTTTTATGCAATAAATTTGAAGGTCTTAAAGAAATACTTGGGAGTCCTTTTAAATATGCGTATTACATCGCCAGCTTACCAATTTAATTTTAATTGGTTTTATATTATAAAATTGGTTTAATGATTTTATCCAGTTTTTATATTTGTTGTATTTTAACTTATGTACACCGCCTAGCGATGCACATGTCAGGAGGTATAGAATTATAATAGATAAATAAATAAAAACTCTCCATCTACCAGGTATCGCATCACCAGGCTCATACAGGAACTGACCAGTTTTTTATTTCAAACTGGAAGGCTAAAATAGCAGATTGCAGATCAAGTGACAATCAAGATGGTAAGGCAGGCCTTTGCTCTGCATGCCGACGTAGAGAGAGGCTAGATTGTTGTGCACAATCTAGCACGGGACAGGGCCTTCTCTGTTGTTGCCCCCAGACTCTAGAATGCTCTCCCAGTAAACAAACATTCGCTCTGTGACAACTGTGGCTGCTTTTAAAAAACTGAAGACTTTTTTTTAATTTACTCAAGCTTTTACTTCCTAGACGCTCCAGGTTTCTCAGCTTTCTTGCGTTTGCTTCTTTTTAATTGTTTCTTGGCATTTTATGGTTTTAATGTTTGATTGATTTTAAGATTTTAAATGTAACATCTACATAATTTTATTGCATTTTAGCTTTTGTAAACCACCTTGAGATGCATTATGAAAGGCAGTATAAAAACCGAACAATAAATAAGTGATGCCCCAAGTATGCATTCTGGCATTAGTAACCTCAAGTTGCAACAGGTTTTTTAAAAAATTCAGAATGTGGCTTGTCTTATTACTGAGCTGTCATAAACAAGGCAAACCAAAAATCTCTTTCTATCATTGATGGAAGATGACTTGGTTTGAGGGCCAACGCTTAAAGAAATCTTAGTCAATTCATCAACTAAGCTGAAATCGATTAGTTGATTAAACTGCATGACATAAAATTTCTAAAGAAAACACTCAGATCTTAGATTATTCTCTCTCTGGATGGAATGCAACTTGAAATATTTCAAATACTTGTATTAATAATAATTAAATCTGCTGACCAATTAAGAGAGGAGGGAAACTTTTTTAGTCAAGCAAAACATTGCTAAACCCAACTGGCCAAACATCAGAGGTCTACTTGGTTCCGTATTTTTGAACCGCTTGGCTCAATGTCAAGGCTCACAGAGATGCCTCCACTCTCCTGCCAAGTACTCGCCAGGGGTGTGGTGCCACAGGGCAAGAAGCAGCTACAAAGCCAAGTGGAAACTGCAAGACGCCCTCCAGCTACTGGCTCCATGTTTTACCTGTGTGTCCTTCTCAAGCTGGGCCTTTTTCCCTACGTCTTCTTTCAGAGCCTCTATTTCCTGTGTCAAAGCCTTTTCAATGACAAAACAGACAAAATTGGACAATGGAGACAACACTTTTGACAAATGAAAAAAAAAATGGATGCTAGAACTTTACTACTAGAAGAAATGTAATGCAAGGGTGGGCACAGACACACACCGTCACAGAGAGCAGAAAATAGCCCAGGGCACCTACCTGCACTGTTTTTTCCTTGGTTGCAACTTTAAGGACTTCTGCCTGCAGCAACTCCTCCACCGACTTGATCTTCCCATCCTTTTCACTGATTCTTAGGGGGACAAAAAATTAGGGCAAGAGTTAATAGACCACCCACCCTGGTACAGACATGCTTTTTAGTGCATGCTTTGCACTCACTTCAGGAGTACAGATGTGGGTGTGTAGAAGAACTGCTTCCGGAGCTTAGCTATGAACTGGTTTAGAAATGCAAGAAATCATTAACACTGTCTGAAGGTATTTCGGGCATCATGCCTACAGCATCCACTGGTTCTGCCTATGAATAAGTAAACCAGTTCACAATGGAATAGCAACTGTGAACTCACTTGAGCATGGAATAGTGGAGCCTCTTTTGCTGGTAGAGAAAACGTTGCTTCAAGAACAGTCTTTACTGCAAGACCGATATTCCTCACATAGTACAGTACTATTTTGTAAGATTCATTCATGTTTCACACAAACATCAAGCACTTGCTTTAGCACTGCTACCTTCCCTCTTTCATACAATCCCAGTACAGCCCTATGCATCAGATCTGAAATTTGTCTCTGGGACTGAAAGGACAAAAGCTAGAGAGGCCTAAATCCTCTGCAAACAGAGCTTCGTTCGGCATGTGCCAGAGCTCTCTGAACACAATTCTTTACAGGGTGAAAATCTCTTCAATACATATTGCAGACGATGCCCAAAGACTACAATCCACTTTGGAGGCCCTTCTTTGTGCCTCCTTCAGTGGACATATGCTGCAAGATCATGGGCACAAGAATGGCTGACCTGCAATTTCTCCAAAAAAGAAAGTGTACACCAAGTGCAGCAGCCTCCAGGTCAAACTAGACCAAATCAACTTTTTGTTTTAGTTATTTCGATAGGGGAAAAAAAGATTGCAGGAGGAATAGAATCCAGCTCAGGATCATAGCCCTGGGTATGAGGGCTAGTTAAGCCTTTCCCCCTGCACCATGGTCCCAATCTGGATAGGGCCCTGAAGGTGCTATTTGCCCGAGAAGTGAAGCTGCTATTCATGGCCCCAGCAGCTTCCATATGCCAAAGAGCAGTTTCAGAAGTCCAGCCTGGATTGTGACTATGGTGCAGTGGAGGAGAGTTAACCTGCCTCCCACTCATGCTTCCAAGCCAGACTATATGAATGTGCCCAACTTTTTTAAAAAAGTAAACTCGTGATGAAACATTAACATCACGTTTAGTTTTATGTCCAGCCACTCTGATGGGAAACGACCAAAGCTCACTGGAAGAGCATCTGCTTTGCATGCAGAATGTTCCAGGTTTGGTCTCTGGTACCTCTAGCTGGAGTAAGGAAAGATTCATCTGAAATCCTGGAGAGTCGCTGCCAGTCAGTGTAGACAATACTGCACTAGATGGTCCAAGAGTCTGACTTGGTATAAGGAAACTTCCTATGTAACTTAAGCGTCTGATACCATTCCAGCTCCTTGCCATATATTTCAAATTGGGAATTTCTGTAAGTAGAATGGTCTAACATAAAATCCTCTCCCATATAGGCTTCAAGAATCAAACACAAAAAGCTTTTGTTAAGGTAAGTAAGGTGGAAAAGAGATTAACGCTGAAAAAGGGACCGTGATGCTACTCACACTTTTTGTAGTTCTTCTACTAAAGATGCAAAGGAAACCTTGAAAAAACATGAACCAAAAAAATGAATATAAATTTTGTAGATCAGATTTAACAGCAACACTGGCATCATGTGCAACTAGAAATTTTTATTCATTCATTCATTCATTCGATTTCTATACCGCCCTTCCAAAAATGGCTCAGGGTGGTTTACACAGAGAAATAATAAATAAATAAGATGGATCCCTGTCCCCAAAGGGCTCACAATCTAAAAAGAAGCTTAAGATAGACACCAGCAACATACTGTGCTTGGGGTGGATAGGGCCAGTTACTCTCCCCCTGCTGAATAAAGACAATCACCACGTTAAAAGGTGTCTCTTTGCCAAGTTAGCAGGGATTGGTTAGTGCAGAAGTCAAGCTGGAACAGACGTTACTACGGTCTGCTAACCGCCTTAAATAACTCCTTGTGCACCATCTTCCGAGTGACAAGAGTAACCAAGGCCATCTTCTGCATGACCTCACACATTTCACTAGTCACATGAGTAGACTCTTTGCATAAGCAATTATTTACAGGGGATAGCTGACCAGGTTGTGATGTCCGTCACCAGGTTGTGATGTCCGTGCACCATCCTCTGAATGAGGGGTTCCCAACCTTGGTCACTGGTTGGGGATGATGGAAGAAGGACCACTGATTACAAGTAAATAGTTACCCCTGCTAACTGAGCAAAGAGGCACTTTTTAAAAAGTAGAGATTCTCTTTATTTAGCAGGGGGGAGAGCAACTGGCCCTATCCAACCCCAGCTCAGCAAAGTGGCTGTTGCTGGTGTCTCCCTTTATGTTTCTTTTTAGATTGTGAGCCCTTTGGGGACAGGGCACCATATTCATTCATCCATCCATCCATCCATCCATATCTATCTATCTAATCTATGTAAACCACTTTGAGAACTTTGGTTGAAGAGTGGTATATAAATATTCGTAGTAGTAGTAGTAGTAGTAGTAGTAAGATTAGTTATGGTCACCAAATGTAAAAGTAACATAAGCTTACAATTAGCAGGGGCCAATCTGAAGACAATCCTTTTTATTTTTTTATTCACATGTATTTATAGAGACACACCCCCATACCTGTTCCGTTTGCACCCTCTGCAGATTTCCAATTTCACTTTTCAAGGATGTGTTCTCCATTCTCAGTGTCTTTGAAAAAGAAAATATTTTCACTTATTGAAAAGTGGATCCTTACTGCCACCAAAGGACAATCATGTTTCATGCTTTGAATAGATTTTGTCCCACACATTTTACTACCACTGCTGATCAATTCAACAGTACCTTTAACATGGAAAAGTACTCTATAATAACTCCCTAGGCTGTTTATGAAACATTTTGTACACAGACACACTGCATAGGTTCTGAAGAACACCTATTGTTTATAAGTTGTTACTTTTCCTGCTAAAATACATAAGGCCAGTGTCTAGGAGTCACTTTTCTCCCAGTGGAGCTTATTTCCAGGGCTGGAGCACGAGAAGAGCAGCTGGTGAGGAAGAAGCAGTTTGGGGGAGGAACCGGGGGGGTGGGGTCAGAGAAGGCTCCGTACTCCCTGCTTTATTGCCCTTCTCCACCACCTGAAGACTGTTTGCTTACTTATGCCAAGCCAGCAGCCGCTCACAATCTAAAACATAAGTATGCCACCACCACATCTGGTTAGACTAATTCAGAACCAACTTTGCCTCCTCAGATTCAAGATGTTAACTAGCTGTCTATCTCAGCAAGCACAAGGTTAGGCCAGAGAGTTCCTCCCTGCCAGTTCATCATCCCTCCTCTGTCTAAGCAGAATTGTTAGGCAGCTCTCCCTAGAGAAATGCTCCCCTGACAACAGCCCTATTCAGACATTATGTTGTCCAAGTGAACATAAAATAAAAAATAAATAAATAAATAAATAAATAAAAATTAAAAATAGATATAAAATATAAATAAATAAATAAATAAATAAAATAAAATAAAATAAAATAAAATAAAATAAAATAAAATAAAATAAAATAAGCCAAACATCCATTATTTGATAATGCAAATATCCAAATGTGATGAACCAAGCCAGCAGAGCTACAGGAGTGGGGAAAGGGATGTCCACACAATAGTTACTGTTGGTGTAATCCTTGAATGTGACTGTCCAAGGTTCAAAAGTGTCACCACACATTACCCAACATCATCTACCAATGAGGCATGTGCTGTTACTCTTCTGGAGGTTTTACCTTCAGTTCGTCCTCCTTATTTGCCATTTCTATGAGTCCAGCTTCAAGGAGTTCTTCAACAGTCTTTATTTTGTCATCCTTTTCTGTAATACTGAGGAGGGGGGGGAATATGATCATAACTTGATCTCAGATTCAGCTGGCCCTACGACCAAGACTACAGTCCTACATACATGCACTTGAGAGTCTATCCTACTGAGCTCAGTGGTGCTTACTGTTGAGTCAATTAGCATCTAGCACAAGAAGCTGTAAGATTCCAAGCCAGACCATCCAGGCATCTAGCTCAGTGCAGCCCTCTCCAAGGTCTCAGGGAGACCGAGGTCTTTCCCAGCCATATTACCCAAGATGCTTTAACTAGAAATCTGGGACCTTCTGCATATAAAACATGGGTTCTACTACAGAGCTATGGTCCCGCCCTCCATCAGGCTGTATGTCAAGCAAACCAATCCAATCAATTCTATTTTAAAAAATCAGTGGCCTTTTTAATTTGGAAAGGAATTGAAGCCATCCACTCTCCAACCCTTACCTTCTTTCCATGTGCTCCAACAAGTCCTTATTAGTCTGAAAAGTAGGATATAGAAAGAGTCAATGTTGGTTCACAACTTTGGCAGGCGAGGGGACAGTTTAGAAACCAGCCCCTTGCCCTTGTGCTGCTCTTCTGAAGCCCAGAGGCAGGAGCCACCAGGACTAGCCCCAAACATTATCATGCCTGGAGCAGAAAACCAAAAGGGTCCTCGATAACAATATAGTCAATAACCAACAAAGTCATGTTTTTCAAATGAGACCCAAAAAACTGCCATCTGTGGCAGCTGCCAGTCAGTCACTCTGTCCAGTGGTAGGGTTGTCCCAGTTACCACCAATTCGATGCTTTAAAATGGCCAGGTTTGTTTATGTAATGTATAAACCCCTGCTAACTTGGCAAAGAGGCACCTTTTAGCATGGTGATTCTCTTTTATTTAGCAGGGGGAGAGTAACTGGCCCTATCCACCCCCAGCACAGTACCTCCAGTGACTGTTGCTGGTGTCTATCTTATGTTTCTTTTTAGACTGTGAGCCCTTTGGGGACAGGGAGCCATCTTATTTATTTATTATTTCTCTGTGTAAACTGCCCTGAGCCATTTTTGGAAGGGCAGTATAGAAATCAAATAAATAAATAATAATAATTAATAAATATATCCAACGTTCACCTCTGCAGACATTTGAAAGCTAAGAGGCAGAATATGCCAAAGGCTCTTCAATGAAGGAAGGGTATCAGGAAGGAAGGGGCTTTGGGAGTCTTTTCCCCTGTTGTGCCTCATAGATTTATTCCAGACTCTTTGCCCTTACCACCAAAATCCATTAAGACACCTTTTCCCTTCCCACTGTGACTAATTTGCCCCTGTGACAGAATGTCCAATTGAGCAACATGGGCAACTTCAAATGGTACCCCTTTATCAGAGACCAGTTCCATTCATGAAGCAAAGTGTGATGAGTAGCACGCAACATTTGGTCTCTAGAAAGAGGCAATAACCAACTGACTTCTAACACAGAAAACAGGATGGGATTTTAATGCAGCCCGTGCTATTTAGAATTTGTCTTGTGCACATGCCATATCAACATTGCCTGGCGTCATACAATAATGGGTGGTTAAAAAAAAAATGCAACAGGCACACAGACACTCCTTCTATGGAGTCAGACTGTTGGTCCACCGGGCTCAGTGCTGCCTTCTCAGCCTGGCAGTGGGTTTTCAAGATCTGAGACCAAAGCCCTACCGAGTTCTACAACCCAAGATCTTTCCTGGGCCATCTCAGGGACTGAACCTGGGACCCTCTGTCTACAAAGCAGTTGCTCTACCACTGAATCATGTGCCCACTCCATCCCCGGAAAACTGGCCTTTTTTCCAGGCAGGGCTACATGTGTTCTGCACCAAGAGAAGCTGATTAATCAACTCACACTCCTGCTAGTCACATAGAGCAGCAAGGAGGGAAGCAACTGAGCTTCTAATAGTCTCTTCAACTTTCTTAAAGAAAAAGCTTCCCCAAATTGATACCAAGAAGCTTAGACAGCTTCCATTTCCCTGCACTGTCCTTCCAATGACTACCAGGCCAGCTGAACTGTTGCCCATCAGTTCATGGTCTTCAGAGACCCGAGTGACCTTGTCAACACACACTTCATTTCCTCCTTCTGCCAGATGTGGTGATCTGTCGTAGACTCCCCCATTCTGTTTCACAGGAAGTCAGATTCAATTCTTGCCATGATCTGTCAAAGCATCCCAGACCAGTAGACTCGGAATGACCTTTGTGTATGACTGACTGGCTCCAAGATTACAGCTAAATGGAGCCCTGGCTTGCTGCGTTGTAAGGCAGGTCCTTGCATCCCAACAATACAATGTCTGCCCCTTGGGTAACTTCACCATTACAAATCCCAAGAGCCTTGTGGTTCCTTGAAGACTAACAAGTGTATTGAGGCATGAGCTCCTATTCGCATTTGAGCAGAAAGCTCCCATCAGCAAGCAGTGTTCCCTCTAACAGGGATTCCTAGATGTTGTTGACTACAACTCCCAGAATCCCCAGCTGCAATGGCTTTTGCGTGGGGATTCTGGGAATTGTAGTCAACAACAGCTGGGAATTCCCATAAGAGGGAACACTGTCAGCAAGCACCTTTATCAGATGCAGACTCTTAACACCCAAAAGTTGACAGCCGCAAAAAACCCTACCTACACTAGAGAACCAAACAGATTAAGAAATACTCATTTAATACTTCAATAAAGAATACTCATCATAAAATATAACCTAATGAAAATCTAAAATAGCATGTAACAATTGTTCCACATATAAATACTCTGAATGAAACCTTGGAAGTCCCAAATAGTGAAAGTCTTTCACAATTCTTAGAAGTCCAATGATCCAGAGCAATTTGTTTAAAGTACATGATGACCGTATGATATAGACCTCATGTAGAGAAGAAGATTCAGTGTATGACTCCGATTTTCAGATCCCAATTCTTTTGTGGTTCCTATCAGCCATATGTGTTTCAACCCTCCTGGGTCTTCCTCAGTGGCACACTATGAACACTTCAACTTTATTGTAGACTACCTACAATAGTACAACTTGTATCTTGAACAAATTGCTTTGAATCTTTGGACCTCTATAAGAATAGTGAAAGATTTTACTATTTTGGTTCTACAAGAACTGTGAAAGATTTCCACTGTCTGGGACTTCTAAGGTTTCATTTTAAATTTTGCATAAGGGAGTATGTATATAGGGAACAATTGTTACATGCTATTTTAGAATTTCACTAGGTTATATTTTACGATAATGATTATTTATTAAGTATCAAATGAGTATCTCTTAACCTATTTAGTTCTCTAGGGTAGGTAAGGTTTTTGTTTGGGGACAGTTGTGATTTGACAAACCCTTCTAGTTTTGGCTTCCTGGTTTTTGCCACTTTCAGTGGCCAGCATGATTAGCAGAAGCAATGGCAGATCCCTCAGCAACAACTTCGAGTGAGCGGATTGCGGAAACCACCCTGGTCCAAAGCTGCTTCCCCCAGTAGCTGCACCAAACTAACCGTTTCTGGGTCAGCAGCTAATACCCTGCCATCTGGAGCAGACAGGCACATTGTCAGCCCACAGATCTGCCCCCTTTCTTAGCTCACGAGGCTCACAAATGAGCCAAATCCTTTGCCCATTCGCCAGGCACAGATAAAGACTAGAATCTACCTGTAAGAAATGGAGGGCCAGGTGGTGTTTTGTTTGTTTTGCACCAAAGGCCTCATCAGACTTTTTGGACCTCTCTAGCCAGCCTTGGTAGCAAAGGCAAACTGCTAGTGCTCACCACTGTGGCAGGAAAGCAGCTCTTCCCATTATTATTGTTCATCCCTGGACTACCACACTTGCAACACTACCAGGGGCCCCATCTGCCACCAAAGCCTTCAGCTGCTAAAACAGGTCACCAACATTCCCGCTGTCATTTGAGCAGAACAAAAAGCCTGCAAGGTTATTAACAGGATTGTCCTGGCTGTGAGTTCTCAATCTGCACACTTTGTTGTAGATTTCAGATTTATTTATTTTTTTAATTTTACTCTCGCCTCCCTTGCTACCCAAAATCAAACCCAAAAAAAGCAGTCAGTGATAAAAACAGGGTGAATTAGGGAGTCTAGTTGTTTTCCTACCCCTCCCATTTTATGGTACAAAGGCAGAGATCGAAAGAGAGCATAAACCTTTTTAAACCAGGAAGGCTAGAGCAGAGAAGCCACCTTTTAGAATCCCTAAACCCTAGTTGTAACTTTTCTAGTCCCCAAAAAGAAATCCAAGGAAAGGCTTCCAAACTCTGGATGTTCCAAGCTTAATTAACTTAAGATGACTGTACATCCCTATAAGAAGGTCCATCCCAATCCCAACTATTTTCCACTATCAAAGAGAATTCCACAATTCTAATTAATGATAGCAGATTCTGGAGCTCTACATGCACATATGCACCTTATTTCTGCAATCCTCCCCCAAGTTGGAGGATCCAAGTTCTGCAATCCTTCCGCAAGCTCACCCCTACACTACAAGCTATTGGCCTGAAGAAAGAAAGGGGGCATCTAAGCCCAGGCATGTGTAACAAATCACCATAATCTTCCTCTATTTACCTCTGCCTTCCTTCTCTCCTCCTCCTTCTATATTTAGATTGCAAAGCCCAGGGCACAGGGGTCTGCCTGCTCCTGCCCCATGTGCCATGTAGACGGAAGACAGCAACAAGTAGAAAGAACTTCCTTGCAACCCCACCCCTCCCACTTGCTCCCACATCTTAGTCTCAAGTCAGCTGCACCCACATGAACAGAGATCTCTGAACAAAATTCACGATTAGTAGCAAAGGTCTGCCATACCTGCTCAGACAAGATAGCCTGCAGTTTCTGAATTTCCAACTGCAAGGTTTTGTTTTGCTCCATTAGAACCTAGAATGAAATTACAAGACAATATTGCCAATTCAGGACTCTAAACCCAGATGTTTATATTGCTGAGCTGTACACACGTTTCTAATGTAAGAGAAGAAATAGCATTTCTGAAAAGTAACTGACAGCAATGTGAAGCAGTTTCTGCTAGGGCTAAAATTAGGAGTTCGCTATTTATCTATTGCACGGACGAACGGACGGGCACCTCCCCTTAGAGAAGGGCTGCACAACTTGAGCCCTCCAGCTGTTGGACCACAACTCCCATAATTCCCAGACGCAGTAGCCAGTAATGAGGGATGATGGGAGTTTTAGTCCAACAACCACTGGAGGGCCAAAGTTGTGCCGCTCTGCTTTAGGGCTTTGTTCACCTGCTTCAGTGATCCAGGAAGATTTAACTGAAATGATCTCCAAAACCCTCTAGCTCATGGCCCCCAAGAGTCACTTTGCTGAAAGAATGCACACTTTGAACACATGAAAGAGCACTTTGAGAAGAAGCCTTGGAACAAAAGGAACAAGGAGGAATATGATGGCGGGGACAGGGGCAGAAGAACACTTTTGTACACCAAGCACAGAGTGCAGGAGCAAAAAAAAGGAAAAGGAAATAAAATGCTGGCTAATTACAGAGAAAAACTGGGCTCAAAGATCCAAGAAGAGAGAGCAAATGCAAAAGCCTCTCTTACTGGGGGAAAAGCCAACATCTTCATTAATAATATTTAGCATTTGTGCTAGGACGTTCCAATTGCTTCATATGTGTTCTCTCAATAATCCTTAACAGGTCCCTTCCCCATAAAACAAGTCAATATTGTCCCCATATAGCAAATATGTGGTCAAAAGGGGGAGGGCAGGAGAGAGGGTGAGACTGTGTGTGTGTGTGTGTGTGTATGTGTGTGTGTTGTGTGTGTGTGTGCGCGCGCGCAACTGACTAACTAAAGGCAAAATAATGAATTCTCTTTTTTAAAAAATGTTTGTCAACAAACTGTGCTAGCTTTTTTAAAAAAAGCAATTAATGTAATCAGAGTGTGCAGTATATTCTAAAACTGATGCACACAGCACTCTGAAATAAATCAGTTGAGGTACGATGCAGCCAGAATTAAGCTCTTTTAAATTCCAGCAGTAAAAATAAATAGAACTTAAAGGCAACGTATTGGATTTCATGAACAGGGCGAAAGTTAATAAGATACATGATTAACACTGAACAGATAAGCAGGATCTCCTCACTCAATTACTTTTTCTCAACATAATATTTGGTCATGAAAACCATTTTTTAAAAAACATGATTGAAAATTAGCACGTAAAAACCACAAACATAGTATCTGCTTACAAGTAATTGTCCTGTTATAATCAAACCCTGATTAAGATGGAACTCTGGTTAGAGTTAAGCATGGCTAACATCAAGCTGATGCAACACTTAACCTAGATGAAGGCTGGCTCAGAAAGGGAATACACAACCTGTCAGCCTGCTCCTGATCACTGTAGTGGAGACTAGGCTTGTGCCCGAAACGTTTCGGCAGCCATTGAAAAGGCCGCCGAAACGTTTCGGGTGTCGGGGCAGATTCGGTGATTCGGCGCCGGCGGGGGTAGGGCTTTAAGGGCGGGGGAGAGTGTACTCACCCCCCCCCCGCCGCGTTTCCCCCGCCGGCGCTCTCCGAATTTGAAGCCCCTCGGGGCGGCAGCGTTCCTCCTTGCCGCCCCGTTTGCCCCCTCGGCCGGAAGTGGCCGGAAGTTCCGAGCGCGCGCGTGCGCGCGCACGACGGACGCACGCGCGCTTGGAACTTCCGGCCACTTCCGGCCGAGGGGGCAAACGGGGCGGCAAGGAGGAACGCTGCCGCCCCGAGGGGCTTCAAATTCGGAGAGCGCCGGCGGGGGAAACGCGGCGGGGGGGGTGAGTACACTCTCCCCCGCCCTTAAAGCCCTACCCCCGCCGGCGCCGATAAATATCGTGCACATCCCTAGTGGAGACTGAGAATCAGTGGTGGGGTGAAGAGATCAAGCACTCATGGCGGGGTATACAGTAAGCACTGCAGGAGTCACAGCATGTCTGTGCACATAATGCTTGGCCAGGTTGTTGATCTGCACAAGCACAACTCTACACCACCCTGCTAGCTCACTGTAGGGCCTGCTAGAATTTCTTGATGGCTCTTATCCTTCTAGTATTTCTACATCTTCCATACCAGTCTTTTCAACCAACTCTGGAGCTGGGACTGCCAGACAGCTGCCAACCTGCATTTCTTGATATGATCCACAGCACCTTTCCTGCTCTTAATGGGTCAGTTGTCCTGTGTTGGAAAGCCTGCTCTGGGCTGCAAAGTGCTGGTTATAACCTATAAAGCCCTAAACACCTTAGGCCCGAGATATTTAAGAAAACGTCATCTTCGTTATGAGCCCCGCCGATCTCGTCCGGAGAGGGCTGTCTGCAGTTGCCACCGGCCTATCTGGTGGCTACTCAGGAATGGACCTTCTCTGTTGCTGCCCCGAGGCTTTGAGATGCACTCCCTGCCAAAATAAGAGCTTCCCCAACTCTGACAGCTTTTAAAAAGACTTAAGATGCATTTATTCACCCAAGCTTTTTAGCCAGAATCGAGGTTTTGAATCTCTTTTATGTTTGTTGTAAACTGCCAGAAACGCAGGTTTAGGGCAGTGTACAAATATACTAAATAAATCAATAAACATATAAACAAACATCCACGTGGTACCTGAAGTTCCTCCTTTGCATTTGAAGCCTCAGCATGGCATCCCTGCAGCTGCTCCTCCAGCACTCGGATTCTGTCATCTTTGACCTGACTACTGAGGAAAAAGTTAAAGAGGAGGGGGTTAAAGCCCTTTTCCCCCTTGCACGTGGCACCAGCAGCTCCGGCCCTCCCCCAAATGCACAATGCTCACACAACACGGCCGTTTCTCAAAGGCCACACTCGGTTTACCTTTTCTGCATCCTTTCCAGCTCATGCACCGCAGCAGCCTAGATGTAAAGAGGATTAGCAGCAGTGAGTCTGTTGCATCACAGCAAGGCTGACCAAACCCCCAACACCCACCCATATCAGAAACCTAAGATCAAGCCCATGAAATTTAGAGCACCATTTGTGCCCCATGATCCCCCCCCCCAAATAGAGCCACCTCATCTTCAGTCTGCTCAACAGTCTGCACTCAGCTCAGATGTTTTCAAGCATTCAGATAAAGGAAGGAAAGCACTTTATTTTAGATAAAGAACTATGGAGTGGAATGCTCAGGGCAATGCAGCCACGTGGATAATGAGAGATATGACTATATGGAGGTTTTCAAGCAAATGCAACTGAATTGAAATCAGTTGTAAAATATTTCTGTACATTAACAGCATAAAGCCAGTTTAAGCCATTTACATTACCCTAACATGGTAAAAATAACTTAAAGTGGTGATGGGGGGGGGGTTCAGTACTTCCAGCCTGCTCTTTTCAATCCACAAGGACCCACCCCAGCTCCAGGAGCCTTACAAAGTTAACGAGGAAACAATAAAAGCATAAGCCAGAGAGGCATTCAGAGGTGGCAGAACTCTGCCTTCAGCTTTCTGAAAACTGCTGCCTCCAAGTTAATCCATCAACGTGTACATGGAGTCTCCTAAGCTTCTGGGGAATGACGTTTTATGCAGCAACTGGGCTAGCGGCATCAGCACTGACATTACACCAGTGTTGCCTGAAATGAACAAATGAACACACACGTACCCTCAAGTACTGTGTACCCGGGAACCCTGACTGGGCTGCAGTTCTGCTGATGAGTATATGCCCACAGGTAGATTAAGGGAGCATGGTGGTTACTCCCATTTCAGCTGCTTGCCAAGGGAACAGCAGTGAAACCACTGCGATGGGAAATAGGGAGCTGCTCCAAAGCCTGATGTAGGCTAGGCTAGGCTGAGACACCGTGACTGGCTCAAGGCTGCACACGGAGCACAGTCAGGGTGGATGACGGATTTGAACTTGGGTGCCTCCAATCTAACGGTGTACATTGCCTAGAGACACACATATCAGGCGATATATGATAAATAGAATAAATCCATAACACCATGCTTTACCATTAACCATACAGTTCAAGGCACCAAGGCTAAATAAGCAGGCATCTCTTTGACTGCAATACTTTACCGAATGTAAGAACTGGCCTTTCCTTAATATTTTTCCTCAGAAGTCCTGCGCCTCAAAGTACATATCTTTTTAGAAGGGAAAGTCATGATTTCTTCTCACGTCAATAAAAGTGGATGTAAAAAATCATCATCATCCAGCTTTGGCATTAAGAGTAGTAGCCACTGATAGAGCTGTCCTCCAGAAATTTGTCCAGGCCCCTTTGAAAGCCATCCAAGCTGGTGGCCATCACCACACCCCGGGGCAGGGCATTCCATAATCTAGGCCAGTTGCAGGGGAGCAAGAGCAGAGAAGAGGGCATGCCCTCATCTCTTGCCTGTGGGCTTCGAAGAGGCATCTGGTGGTCCACTGTGTGAAACAGGGTGCTGAACTAAATAAGCCTGGGGCCAAGGGACAACCCCCTGCTCCCCTCTCTCCAGCTCTAAGCTTGGAGCTGGGGAGGGGGATTGATTCTGGGGGAGCAGGCAGCCTTGGATGCTCAGAAAATGGCAGGGATGGTCCTCATGCTCCTTCCTGTCTCCAAGATGGAGCTTGGTTTGGATCTCTGCTTCTGAGCCACTCCAAGCGCCTCAGAGATGCAGCACAAAAAAGAAAAGGGCCTGCCCACCTCGACAGCTCTGAGGTCGGGAGAAAGGCTCAAGCTTCCCACACTTGCTGGGTGGCAGTGAAGCACTCGCCCTGGCCAGCAGAGTTGTGGGCCCTCTATACAGGTGTCTGGACTAACTGCCAGTAGCATGGAACAACCCCCATTTTTAGCATCTGAGCCAGTTTTGGCTTAGTCCGTTGAGCAGGATTTGCAGAATAGCCGTCGCTGACTAGGCACGAGTAATACTCGGCACAGCCAATGGCCCTGGTACTTGTCAAGTCGTGCGAGTGATTTATCTACCTGTTCGTTTGTGAGAGTCTGCAGCTTTTGCACTTCCGCTTGCAGGTTCATGTTCCTATTCTTCACCGCCTGGAGAGAGGAAAACAGATGCAACCAGACTGCTCTAACCCTGAAGATCAAGTGGGGAGCCTAAACATTTCTGACCAGCTGTCTGGGGCTTCTCGTCCCCTGCCCTCAGGAGGACACTGGAGTCCATCACACCCTCTCAGCACGTTTTTCAAACACACCAGTGCAACTTTGAAAGAAACCAGACCAAAAAATTCTTCAGAAAAGTATTTACTTGATGCCAGTTTCTCCCTGATCCCTGCAAGACGGTGCCTTGTTGCGTGCACCTTCCCCTCTCCGCAATGAGACGGACAGGGACATGAAATGACCATCCTTCTACTGAATGCCAATCCAAGTGGGTCTGCTAAGGAACACCCTTATTCTTCGCCCACCGACAGATTAAAAGCTCTCTACTTTCACCACATTTCCCCAGCATTTGCCCAACTGCTATATGGTTGTTGCCATGTATTTTATACAAGGTTTTAACCTTCTGCTTGCATCAGGCACATCCCCACCCTTGAGGGAAGGGGAGTAGGAACTCCTCTTCAGGGAAGAGCGCCGGTCTGGTGGTAGCGAGCAAGACTTGCCCCCTTTGCTAAGAAGGGTCTGCCCTGGTTTGCACTTGAATGGGAGACTACATGTGAACATGGGCCGTTCTGGGAAGAGCTCCTGCATACATGTATGAAGAAGGTTCCTTCCAAGTTCCCTCCCTGGCAGCATCACCCAGATAGGGCTGAGAGAGACTCCTGCCTCAAACCTTGGAGAAGCCGCTGCCAGTCTGTGTAGACAATACTGAGCTAGATGGTTGGACTTGGTACAGTTTATGGCAGCTTGCAATGTTCCTGTGCTATAGGCTTGGAGCTGAAGCAGAGCCTGGGGGTGGGGCCAGGAGCGGGAGGAGGAAAGAAAAGACAACTGCCTCCGGCCCTTCACCCTGAGGACTGCAACACAGTTGGGGGTGGGGAGGAGAATAGTCACTCCCCACTCCACCCTACCACTGGTGCTTGACAAGCGACAGAAAGGGAATGGGCTGCTGCTGTGTAGCACACACGGACACAAATATACATGATCCATGCATCCATTTGCTTAATCTTCTGTATCAGGGTTGATGGCATCAGCCACCAGGATCAGAGCTTTGATGATTAAGTCACTCCACTTTTTTCATAGACATTTAAGTTTTACTATACCATCAAATCCTCTTCCTTGTTTGTCAGTCTGATGCGTTCATTGGCTAGAGAGTCCTCAGCTTGACTTATCTGTTTATCTTTTTCTGCAATTCTGTAACAAACAACCCCGTGATTAGTGTTCTCTCTCTCTCTCTCTCTCTCTCTCTCTCTCTCTCAAAAGGAGTTGAGATAGGTTTACAGAACCTGCTCTATTACAGGTAAAGCATTTATGTTGGCCCAACGAAAAACACGCAACAACTACAATTAAGGACCAGCAGTTATGGATGCTAGAATTGACAACACGCCCCATGATTTCTGTTTTAAGAAGGGAACACACAGCTTGGATGGAGACAAACCTCCACCCCATCATGCCTTGCCCAAACTTCTGCACATCAGCTGCAGCAGCCAAGGAGATACCAAAGCAATGAGTCCACGCATGCATGGGCAGAAACTGCATGGATTGCCCAGTTCTGTCGCACTCTTAAAAGGGCCAGCTCTTAGAATGTCCCGTCAACTCAGCTAAAAGGATACAGTAGGAGACATTTTCTGGAGGGTCCTGGAGGGTGTTGATATAACCTGCCCTCAAAACAGACCTTCACAAGGCAGCCAGTACAGTTCCTAGAAGAAGAGGGAGCTCCCTCTCCAAACACCACACTTTGACTGGGCTAGAAAGTAAACCCACTGCAAAATTCCCAGTCAGTGCACATCCCATCTCTTGTGCCGATGGTCCTGATCCTCAACACAGACCATATTAAAAAGGGAAATGACGCCCTACAGCAGGGACCTTGGTGCATATTGTGAAGGCCCATGTGGCACTCCTCTCTCTCTCCCCTCACCTTTTGAACAGGGAACCAAAAAAGCAAGCAACACTCCCACATGGCTTGCGCTTCCCTTCCACCTGCCTGCACCAGGCCAGGGCCAAACCTGAGCCATTTTGATGCACATATGAAGTCCGCTCAGTTTTATATGAACATTTTCTACCATGGAAGATTGTTGGGCAACACTAATCTGTTAGGAGAGAAGGATCTCCAGCAAAAGATTAGAAGAGACAAAAACCAAAAACAAAGGCACCGCAGAACTAGAGAATCTGTGGGCAAGATGTAGGCTCAGAGGCAGAGTGCCTGCTTTGCATGCAGATGGCAGTCCCAGGTTCAACCCCCAGCCACTCTGGCAGCAGGGCCAAGGAAGACCTCTTTCTGCCCAAGGCTTGCTGCCAATCAGAGCAGACAGTCCTGGGCTAGAGGAGCAGCTTCCTACATGGGATTTTTAAAAAGCCATCTGCAGAGCAAAGGCTTCCTTCCAGGTGTAGACCAATAGCTTTGTCATAAGCACCTCGCCCACGTCCGGCATCTCCACACATGCACCAGTTTAGCCACTGAAGCCTCAAGGGTACACCTGGTATGCTACAAAATGGCATTTCAGTAAATTGAAAAAATGGGGCCAGAGTTACTTTCTCCTGTTCAGCAACGCACAACACAATGTGGTGAAAATTTCAAGCAAACAGGGGAAATCCTTAGGAAGCAGTTTATGACTTCTAAAGGGAATATGCAACAATGGAGGGTAAAAATACTGGAGTTGACGACATTTCCTTCAAGGAGACCTTTCATATTCTGAAGTGCCTACACACGACAGCAAGTAATAGAGCGAGTAGTAATTTGGGGGGGGGGATACTACTTACACTTTCTGCAGTTCTTCTGCGATGGCTGAAGCTGTGCTCTGCAAGACCGAAAGCACAACTGAAATATGCTATTCTGCACAATAACCATTTGACCAGGCACTGCCACATTTAAAAGCTGTGCAAGCAATCTCTCATAAGCCAAAGAGCAGAGTTTAGATGTCCCCCCCCCAAAAAAAGTCACAGCCCCTCATAAATGGCTCTCCTTACATCAAAGACAATAGCGCTGTTCTAAGGAAGCCTAACTAGGTCTTGCTTGCGTGATTGTGATGTGGTTGGTTCAGGTCTCCAGCTGTGAAGGATGCCTTCCACTGCAAATTGTTCCTCAAACCCCATATTTCAGCACTCCCAATCATAACCAAGTTATAGGCTTTGCTGCATTGGCTCTAGGGCTAAGCCAAAATGAACCCGCTCTACTTTTGCTCCCCCTTCACTAGCAATGACACCAGCAATGGGGGACCCTCCTCTCAAATTTTCAAGCTGATTTGTAATTCTGCTCACTCCCATCCCTCGTCTCTCCCTCTGTCATCTTTCCCACAGCCAAAGATCAGATTCAAACTTCTTGTGGAAGGAACCTGTCTGTTTTTACCTATGAGACTCTGCAAGGCACCCTCTACGCTAATGGTACTGTTTAAACAACCGTTATGCCAAGTGATTGATCCCTGCTTACAAGGAATTCCAAAGGGCATCTGAGAGTTGCTCCCCACAGCAATTATGTTTGCTGCCGGGACACCATCAGGATTTCTCACAGCAGAGACCATGCATATGTGCCCAGGAGCCCCAATTAGGCTAAAGGTTCACACACACACTGGTGTTTATGCGCCTGCTGTGGGAAGCACCCTAACACAGCCCATGGAAAGACTTGTGGTGAAACTGCTCTTGCCGACAACCACTGCTCATTATTTTGGGCAACTATATGGCTCTAGCACATTATATGGCTCTAGCAAAGAGGTCCCCAACCTGTGGGCCTCCAGATGTTGCTGAACTACAACTCCCACCATTCTCAGCTACAGTTTATATGGGAACATCTGGAGAACAGCAGATTGGAAAGCTCTGCTCTAGCATTGGTACAGCCACAACACAGGAGGGGAGAGGGAGAAATACAAGTCCCCAAGGCAGACTTCCCATCTGCAAACTGTGGTTTCAAGGAGTCCCTGCTATGTCTGCACTTGGATCACAGCGAAGTTGCCCAGTACTTGCCCCTTTCCAACACAATTCATCCTTCAACTGGCCACCTGAAAGCATAAACACGACAGAGGCTGCATGGCTCTGCAGTGTGGTGGTCCATCAAAGCTTCGACATGGGAACACTCCTAGCAATCCTCTCCTTAAGTTCTAGTTCCAAATTTACTGCCTCTATATAATCAGGCAGCTTTCGAACAAAAAAGCAGCAAAGACGGTCAACCCCTACTCTGGCCACTCCATACCTGGACTGCCATCTGTGAATGGAATTTCTGGAGCTGAGTTTTCAAAGCTTCATTCTGGTCCATCACCTCCTTTCAGGAAAAAAATATGCAAGAAGTTAAACATGTACACGTGTTCAGAAATATTATGCTCTGAAATTACACATTTAAAAAGCTTAACAAAGCACTCACTTATTTCATTTTAGAATTATCCTGCTGGAGTTATTGAACTCTGACACATAATGAAATTGTCCCACACTCCCTTGGGATTACAAGAGAAGGGGCTACTGAATACAAAATCCAAGTCCCTGAAGTATCTTTCTAGCAACCACCACACCTTTCCTAAAATGACTCACTTCTACCAGGACTAGGTAGCTTCTACATCAGAGTCCTTGAGGTCAAAGGAGAACCTCAGCAGGGTGAGAATAAGGTAGTGAGTCCTTGAGGAACAGCACATTATTTCATATTTAAAAATAAATTGAAAGAAACCATTCCCGCCGCCCACGTCTGTAGGTAGAAGGAAACACAAACAGACAGGCAGGGGAGCAATTCATCACTAATTCCCCCATCTGCAATGAAAAGGAAGCAATAAAATGGGACAAACATTCAACAGGAAGCTTTTAATTAACAGGCACAGTTGCCCACAAAAGCCTCTTGCTTGATTATATTAATGGTTTGTTGCATGTTTTTGAATGGGTCTCCATGAGAATAACTTTCTAAAGTTAAGCAATGCTACAATTTCATTTTTCTGATATGTTGTGTTTGCTTTTATATGTATTTCTGTTTCATAATAGAACATGACAAGCTTCTTTTGTTACATCCTATTTTAGTTTCTCTGATTTTTCACTCTATTTTTCTTCTTCAAAGTTTTTTGTAATTGTACATACTTTAAAAAGAAAAAAACAAAGAAAAGCACAGAACTCTACAAAACACTGCAATGATTTAACAATGGCGTCATCTGGATTCTCTGTAACAGGGTTTCTCAACTTGGGTCCCCAGATATTGAACTACAAGTCCAATCATCCCCAGCTACAACGGCCAAAGCTGGGAACCCTTGCACTTTAAGAACTCAGTTATGGATAAAAGGTCCAGATAAAAAGGGAAGGTGTGGAAGCAACTGCACTGCCAGAAGAGGGCACAGGATTCATTCAGTCCAATGGTCATGAGAAGGTAGGGAGAGACCTGGAATGGGATCCATAAGATGACATCCACACACAGTAAGAATGATAGTCTACCACCAGATCAAGCCTGCTTGAGTTCCAATTATCAAGATGGAGAGAGAGAAGAATTGCAGAGTTTCTACGAGAGCTAGATGTGGCCCAAGTATTACAACCATACCTGCCGCTGTCTCTGAATTGAATCTTCGGCTGTGGCCCTCTTTTGTTCCGCTTCCATCAGCTGCATCATCCTTTGTTCTAGCTGTTGTTTTGAGACCATTGTATCAGTAAGCTTGCTGTGCAGGCTCTGGATTTCATTGTCCTTGGCCACAAGCTTATTCTGCACATCTGCCATTAGAAACCACAAAAGGGGGACAAAAGAGGGGAGGGGGGCTTTCAGGGAGGCAACTTGCACACAAAAGCAGAACCTTCAAAGTTCCTTTTGGACCGAGGCCAATTCACACATTCCATGACAGTAAATCCAGAGTGCACGCTCAGCAAAGGCCACACAGAAGAGGAGCCCTGCTGAATCAGACCCTGGCTGCATCTAGACCACCATCCCAATTCCAACAGTGGCCAGCCAGATGTTTTGGTAAAGCTCACAGCAACGTACAAAGGCAACAACCCTCCTCCATCCCCAGCAACTGGCATTTAGGGGACCACTGCAGGTTCAAAACCTGCAGCCAGCCATGCCCTCTTGGCAAGTGTGCCTGGAATTACACACTTTTCATCATTTCTGCACTTAGTTCACTTTAAAATGAAGTACAAGATACAAGCAGGCCATCTGAGTAGCTGGCCCTAAGTTACTGTATATATCTTAAGTTAGCTTTAATTGCTGTTGGAAAACTCCTTTTACGGGTTACAGCCAGCATACAGGAAAACCTCGTTACTCATGGGGGTTCCATTCCTCACCTACTGCTGCAAATAACGAAGCATTAGGGCCATGGGGAAAGGGGGGGGTAGGTTCTAGGCTGGAGGGGGGGGGATTTAAGTGCCAAAACAGCTCCAAAATGACCCGAAAGGCAAAATGCCCCCCCCAACTGTGAAAAATAGTGGAAAACAAATAAAAGTCCGTGTTTATTTATAATGAGCCACAAGATGGCTCCTCCTGTCTCTTTGGGACAAAATGGTGGCTGGAAGTGACCTCTGCAGTCCACTTCTGTGGATAAGTGGGTTTTAACCCCTTCGTATGCACAGATACAGGAAAGGGGTGTCTATAATGAGACACCCCGCAGATAAGCAGAACCACGAATAGCAGTTTTGCAAATATTGAGGTTCTCCTGTACACGGCTTAACAATAAAGTGGAATTATAAGATAATACTGTATGTCTTCTTAAGACAAACCTCACATGTACTTATTTCTCCCACATAACACGTAAAATGCCGCGTGCCTTTTTCACACGTGTTCACTGCAGATAACATGCTATATGTGGTGAGAGAACATGCTCTCATGTTCACTGCAGAGAACATGCTCCCTCTAGTGTAGTTTCTGTGGTGTATTCATGACCACCACTAGCACCATATTGCTATTAAAGCACCTAGAGAGTGTTTGTTCACAGTACTTCACGTACTGTCATTCTCACGACAACCAATATGATCCCTCTACTGCAGTTTAGGAATCTAAGACATCGCAGCTTACCCAAAGGCTTCCTAGCAAGTTCAGAGCTCAGTCGCTGCTAGTGACTGGAGGCAAGGCCCTTCCCAGTTGTTTAACTCTCTCCCAGGAGAGATCCTGTCTAGTTTACTCAGACTTTGGAAAAGTAACTTGAGTTAAGCAGTGTAATTTTTCATTTTCCATATGGGTGGCCGCTCTTAATATTGTCTAGTCTTCTTGTTGGGTTTTTTTTTTTTTTTTTGCATGTTTTCATTTGTATCTGGACAATGATTTGATATTTGCTAACTACCACAGATGCCAACAATAGTGGCAAGGCACACACAAACTTCAAATAATTGAGACTGGGGTGATATTTGAACTAGAGACCTCTTGGCTCACAATCACACACTTGGCCACTACACTAAAACCACCTCTCTGGCCAATGGTGCAGAAGGGGTGGGTGTGCATGCGTGCGGATAAATGCTTCACACAACCTCTCTAACAGGCACTAGAGGTACCGGCTTCTATTTATCATGTGACATGGTCCTCAGAGAGCCTACTGACAAGAAGGGTAATGTAGCAGGGAAGAGTCCTCTGTATGCACCTTGTTGGGCAGCCTCGTGCTCTGCTGTCCGTTTCCTCAGATAGCTCTGCATTTCCTCCCATCTCCGCTCAGCTTCCTGCTGCTGTGCCTTGATGTTGAAGAAACAGAACAATGCTCATCACTGACCACATCACTGCATCATCTCTCAAATGCTAAGCAGCAAGGAGGAGCCCCACACATCTGTGTCACTGTTGTGCAGCAGAATCTGGATCCCACGCTTAACAAGGCAGAACACTGAAATCCTCCATTTGAACTTCTTCCCGATACTTGAGAAAGTTGCTCTGACCACATGAAACTGTTAACAAATTCCCCACCATTGGTGCAGGCAAAAGCAAGACAATAAAATGGCACCAAGAAACAAATCCATGCAGGGTGTGCTTTTTTGTTTCAGATTATAGTATCTGGATTTCTACAGAATTCAGCATCTAAGGGTCTCTTAGATCTCTTCCAGTTATATGACAGACATACTAGAGAGTATGTCTGTCATATAACTGGAATCTGTGTACTTGATTTTCAGAAATAGCAAAGGCACAGGGTGGGGCAGGGGATGCTTTAGTACTTTGCCTGCCCATGCTCACAGTTTGGTTGTTTCCCCACCATCCTATTTATTTATTATTTTTATATTTATTTAGTACATTTAGTACACCTCATCCAAATGGCTCTGGGCGGTGCACAACAACAAAAATAAAACCCACAAATCAGTCTTTTAAAAAACAAAACAAATAAAAAACAGCACAAAACCATTATCAACTAAAACATTAAAAACAGTTTAAAAACTCTGGAAGGACAGGCCAAACAGATCTTAAGAGCTCTCCTGAAGGCCAAAAATCACTCGAACTACGGATTTCTGCCGGGAGAGTATTCCACAGCCCAGGAGCAGCTACAGAGAAGACCTGCTCCGACCGCCGCCATGGGGTTGGGGGGAGGCCTCCCCACCGCTACCTGCGCACATGGCAACTAAAATTATGGAAAGATTGGAGGTTCGGCACAGCAGGGGCAGGCTTCTGGAGAGGCCCCCCCCCATTCAGCTTTCTTTTTTAAAGACAGTGGGGTGGGGCTCACGGGGGGGGCAGTCTGGGGGCCAAAATTACCTAGGTATGGCCCTGAGTGGCAGGCCATCCAGAAGTCTCCCTAGCTGACCAGGCAGGGACTCTGGAATTTGTTAAATTCAAAGAATGGCATGACACTATGAGACCCAGTTCCCCTCATCGTCTATGAAATCCTTATATTAAGCATGGCGCCTACATCATGCCATTATTAACTTAGTAATTTGACTACACTCAGTCAGAAAACAGAAGCAGAATACTTGCTGAATAAATAATTTGATGTGAGAGGAGCCCATAAAGTGCTATCTCTGCTTCTATCTATGTCCTTGACTCCCACATAAGCAATGGAAGGGTTTTACAGTATACTGGCCTCTATAAAGTGTGCAGGTCATGATGCTTCTGTAGCTGGCAACACATTCAAAGAAGAGTACACACCTTTCATATGTTCTGCCTATTTGTCCTGATAGAACAAATAGCCTGATGTTGGCCACAGATCCTTTTTGGGTCAAAATGCCCTTTTTGGAGCTTTAGCTGACCTCCAAACATGGAGGTTTCATAGACAAGAGAGATAAATACTGGGAGAAAATACAGTTGGGGGTGGGCGGGGGGAGAAGGTAAGTAACATACCCTAATGGAACAGCTGTACCTCCAATACCACTGAAGAGTCACTCCAGGAAGTTGCCTAACCTTGGAAAAGATGTTCCTGGGGTGGCCATAGGAAGGGGGAATAGAAAAACTGCCCTGGCAGCAGCCTCAAACTATTGTGGATCCAAGCTGCTGGCCAAGACAGTAGAGATTATGGAATTTCAAATGCATTTCCTCTTCCCACTAGAAACCTCGTCTGAAGTCCCAATTGATCTCCTAGCCTTCTGCAAATGCTACTTGAATATTTCCACTCCCTGCACCCCGCACATAAAAGAGGCTGTAAGAAACTATAGTAGAAGCATGGTACTCTGTTGCTAACTACTCCCTGGAGGGTTTTCAAAACCACAATTCCTTTGGCAGCTTCTAATGCCTCCAATGTGTATTTACGCAGCAGATGGCAATTCTGCAGCCACAGAAGCCGAGATACCTTCAGTTGATTGATGGTTTGTTCAGCATTCTTCTTCATGAGTTCCTCCTGCTGCAGTTTGTTGCTCTTTTCCCCCAGCTCATTCACAAGCCTAGCACAATCCTGGCGCAGCTTGTTGAGCTCTGAAGACTGCCTAGATGAGAAGAAGGAACACGGTTGTTCACACTGTAAGCAAAGGAAGTACCTGGCAGTCTGAAGGAAGCACATTTGCATCCTTCAAATGTGGCCAGGCTGTTGCCATTGGGAATTGAAGGTAAGACTATTTTAAGCATAAGGAAGCACTAAGCATTCCATATTATCAAAAACTATTAAAATTTGCAACTTTAAAAATACAGATCCAATGAAACAATCTTCTTCTGGAATGAGTTTTGTTATGTATGTAGACCCTGGCCTATAATATAATGGAAGCATAAACTGAAAAATCTCTATGTTCTACACACACTAAACTTCATTATCCCATGTGGATACAACAGTACAGTGGTCATAGAAATTATATATTTGATTTAAAAAAAATACTGAAACATGTAGGGTTTTTCTATGCACACACAAACAATGCAAGCCATTGCAGCTGGTGATGGGAGTTGTAGTCCAAGAGCTGGAGAGCCAGTCAGGATGACCACCCCTGCTATATGCCAAGGTCCCATCCCCCCGGCAAACTTTAAATAAGAGAGAGAGAGGGAGACCATCAGCGATGAACACCCCAAACGAAATTTTGAGTCTTTGAAATAAGGAAATAGAATGGCACATGTTGAGCTACACCGTGGTAAAACGTGAAGCTTAATTCAGAGGCTGAGGACTCGTGAAGGCAGTACTACAGTGCTGGTAATCCATTAGGAGGAGAATGCTATCAGCCACCGACAACAATTCCAGGTTCCCTTCTGTCTCACAGCTTCCAACTATGCCCGCCTAAGCTAACATATTATCAGTGCAGCAAGGGCCATCTCTGCTTTCAGAGTAGAGCTGCACTCTATCATCTTACCTAGTCTGGATCAGAGGGGAAAGCAAAGAGACTGTAGCCCCACATCAGTCTGTAGCCGATGAGACTGTAAAGCCGATGAGACTGTGTAGCTGATAAGACTATAGCAAAGAGACTGTAGCCCAAGACTGCCAAGTTCTGGCTGCCACTGTGATCAGTACTATGACACAATACCCATTTGGTACTGGAAAGAGTTCTCCCAAATTTCCTGATTAGCACTAAACTACCAAAACAAAACTGGAGAAGGTTCTTGTGAAGATGTGCCTTAAGAACCAAAGGACTTGGTCAACCGAGAATTAGAGAGCCTCTTCTGAAGACAGAATCTGCAGACCCACCAGATTGATTCTCTCTACAGTCTAGACATGCAAATATAAAGGAGAAACTACAGTAAGTAGTGAAATCAAAACACCACCCATTTCATTGGGTGATAACTTTATGGCCCATAGTACACAGAATATACAACTAAAATTCACAAACTTCAAGAACACATTGTCTTCTATCACTTGTTCATTGCACTAGTCTACAGCAAACAGCTTCCAGGATCATCATAACTGCAGGTTAAAAGGCAAAAATGAATGTTCCAGTGGAATCACCAATAGCGTACTTGCTTTCCATTTGGTTGGTGGATGAGCTGACAGCGTCTCTCAGAATACCATTCTCCTGCTTCAGCCGATTGATCTCCGCCTCCATCTGCTCACGAAGCTGCTGGAACTGGAGAGGGGAAGAAATCAGTGGAGCCAGATCACTGTGCCATCCAGCCCAGGATTGTTTACATTGATTGCTGGTGCTTTTCAAAAAACCTTACGCAGAAGCGGTCACCAAAGACTCAGACTGAAATGCCCAGTGAGCCCGAGACCTTGGACTAGGCACAGAACTATACCCCTGGCCTTATTTCCTGTTACGGGAACTGGAAAGAAGTACACCCCCCACCTCCACACACACCCCCAAAAAAACCCTAGAGGACTCCTGTTGAAAGGCTTAAGACTTGCAATCAAGCAGTTACCAAAATCCTGGAATACGACAAATATTTGTATACCACTTTTCAACAAGAAGTTCCCAAAGCAGTTTACACAGATATAAAATAAACAAAATGGCTCCCTGTCCTCAAGAGCTCACAATCTAAAAAAGAAACATAAGACAGACACCAGCAACAGCCACTGAAGGGATGCTGTGCTGGGGATGGATAGGGTCAGTTGCTCTCCCCCTGCTAAATAAAGGGAATCGCCACTTTTTAAAGGTGTCTCTTTGCTCAGTTGGCAGGGGAATAGACTGACAAAAGCGTCTCAGCAATCCTAAGCCATACTTTGGATTACCTGAGAGCCTTAAACAAGAGCACAAGCACATTTGTCTTCTCCCACCCCTCACTATTTTGCAAGAGCCCAAAGCAAAGTGACAGGTCAGAGAATGGAAACAACCAAGCCCTATGCTGCCATGGCCCTGCATGGAGACTACTCCTGCTGTCCTGGCTCCAAACAGCTGCACCTGCAGGCCAATGAGAACTGCGCCACTGCCACAGCTCTGACCGTTAGAAGAAGCCGTCAGCATAAAGCCACTCATCTGCAGCTCACAATGGTAGATGACAATGCCAAGCACTCGCCGTAGGCAACAGCATCCTTCCTAAAAGGCTGGGACCAGAGACCCCCAACCTTGGCTCCCCAGATGTTTTTGGATTACATTTTCCGTCGTCTCCACCCACCAAAATGAACAACACAGCTGCTATGCTTCCTAACCCAGTTAAATTCTAGGTTTCATACTGGGTATTACTAATGCTTTGGTAACCGTCATGTACCTCTGTTTGGTCTGGCAGTCAAGAAAAAAAGGAAAAGCGAACTGGATAGAACTACTGTAAACTGTGACAGAGATCAGGAAAAGTAGAGACTGGGACGTTTACTGATTGCGGAGTTCGATATGTGTCACTGATCGTAAGGCTTACCATCTACATAATGATGCTCTTCTCTCATGGCCTAAGAGGTATAGTACAATAAAGTTTTATCTGATCTGCTTTCCAATGCCATCTCCTAGGTGAAAAGGCTAATTCGAGTTTTGGAAAAACCAGTGCCTTGATCAATGCAAATGGCAAGAAGTCCAACAGCCCTAGACCTTTTCCTCCTCTCATGGGTAAAATAAAGGAAATTTCCCTCATTTCCCCAACAATCTTAATGGTGGCAAAAGAATCCAAGATAGGCTCATCATCCAATTCACTTTTGTTTCTGGAAAAGCTTTGTGTTGAGATGAAGCATTCAAGCCCATGTAGGTTCTGCATAAACATGTGGTGACAGCCAACGGGGAAGGCTTTAAGAGGAGTTTGGATAACTTCCTGGAGGAGAGGTCTATCAACAGCTACTAGCCGGAGGGCTATAGGCCACCTCCAGCCTCAAAGGCAGGATTGCCCCTGAGTACCAGTTGCAGGGGAGTAACAACAGGAGAGAGGGCATGACCTCAACTCCTGCCTGTAGGCTTCCAGTGGCATCTGGTAGGACACTGTGTGAAACAGGATGCTGGACTAGATGGGCCGCCTTGTGCCTGATCCAGCAGGGCTGTTCTTATGTTCTTATTATAAATCCCACTGAAACAACAACAGCTTTAAGCATCGTGCATGGAAATGCTCCTCAGAAGCAGCAGCTATCCCACATTAAGCTGAATATGCCATCACCTGGCCAAGTCAAATGCAATGTTCTTTGCTGAGGCAATTACTCATTTCCACCTAAAGCATCCGCATATCTCAGCAGAAATGCACTTTGCATGCCAACCTCAGTTATGCTTTTACCTTCATCTTCATCTGTTGAGTTTCTTGGTAGCCTACATGGATTTTGTTCTGGAAAACCCCATTATCCTTTTCCAGCGTGCCGATTCTCTCCTTCATCTTTGCCGTAACCAAATTGCTTCTTTCTTTCTCTGAAACCAGCTCCTAGGACAACACCAAAATGATGTCACATTTCCACAAGCAAACTTTTTTTAAAAAATCAAACATGGAGGATTGAATGCCAACAAATGAAGGGGACAAGAACTATGCCCAAATAGACTTGATTGTGACTGGGGAGGATAAAGGCTAAGCCCAGGCTGCACAATTTTGCTGCCCCAACTGTTTTTGGACTGCAACTCCCATAATCCCTAGCCACCATGGCCAATAGTCAGGGATTATGGGCACTGCAGGCCAACACCTGTAGGAGGGCTGAAGTTGTGCAGCCCTTGATTAAGCCAAAGGCTTCATGGAAGACCTGCGTTTTGCAGAGGGGACTTCAAGGGAGGAAGCGGGAGTGAGAGAGGGGGGAGCAGCACATGTTATAAGGGCTAGGCATATAACATAGAATTCCATGAGTGTGTGAGGAGGGGCCACAACTCGTGGTCAAGCATATGCTGTGTAGGCAATAAGGTCTCAACTTCAGTTCCCAGCATCTCCAAAAAGGGCTAGGGGGAAAACCTTGCCTGGAGAGGCTCTGTCAGTCAACGTAGACAATACAGATCTAGATGAACCAATGGTCTGATGTGTAATAAGAAAGTTCCATTTACAAGTCAGGGGCAGCAGGGGAGGAGTTCCTTTAAAGAGCACAAGACTTTTGGACAACTCAGGGTTGTACGTGTGCATGAGGGAAAATTTAAGAACAGAAAGAAAGTGGGGGAAATGCTTAAGAATCCCCCCCCCCACTTTTAATAGCAGGGACAAGGAGTTATTTTCTGGATGGATAAAGGAGCTGTGCAGGAAGCAGAGAAAGTGATGCATGCTTCTCTGATCACTGCTCCCTCACCCTCCCATCCTGACACACAGCAGTTCTGGACTTAGGCTCGCTTTTTCACTTCTTCAAGAGGAGAAACCCTAGAGAGCACAACCTGGTTTCACAAACAAGTACAAAAGTCAAGCTGTAAAATAATGTGGCTGTGTTTCCATGCGCGATCCCTGCTCTTCATTGGTTCTGGACAGGGAGGCCACACGTGCCATTCAGGCATGTGTGATTTGCCCTGGGAGTCACCACACCTGTGAGAGCTGCTTGCACTGCTCCTTTGCAACCGCTGCTTCTTCCTTCATCGCCAGAAGCTGTTTGTCCTTTTCTTGCAGCTGGTGCAGAGCTGTGGCTGAGTCCACCTTACTAGCCTGCAACACATTAATGAGGTTAAGAAGAAACCAGGGCCTGCAGACCACGGCGACTAATTGACTGAAAATGTACTGGGATCCAGATAAAGGTGGTGGTGGGTTTTTGTGTGTGTGTTTCTTGTTTTAACCATTTTTAATGTTTTAACGTGATTTTTATGGAGTTTTATTGCCTTTTAATTTTTGTAGACCGCCTTGGGATCCATTTTATGAAAGGCAGTCTAGAAATTGAATGAACAAACCAACAAACTAACCAAAACAGACTCTACTCTGAGGAGAGGTTATGACTGGATAGACCAAGATGACAACACACAAAAACCCAGGTTCAGAAGCGGGGTGGGGAAGTGAAGGGTGCTGTGAAACGGAGCATGGTTTCACTTTCCGTGAAGGCTCCTTCTTGATGCTGGAGCCGAGGACATCTCTCATTGGGTTATCGTGTCCACGTGCTCCCAGGCAGGACTAATCAAAATTAGTTACTAGGTTTAAGAGCCCCGGACAGATAACCCCGCCCAGTTCTTTTAGGCCAGATGTGCAAATAGCACGGAAGTAAGTAGTATACAACCAGCGTTCACACACACACACACACACACACACACACACACAACAAAGAAGATAGAGGAACCCCAGAAACCTCTGGAACTATTAGCTGTGCTCTTGTAATATGCTCAAGTTTCCCGTGGAGTAGGCCAGGACACCGCCTGGGAGGGCCGAGATGTCCTCGTCTCCAGCATCAAGAAGGAGCCTTCACGGTAAGTGAAACCAATGCTACGTTCTCTGATGCCTGGAGCCGAGGACATCTCTCATTGGGACATACCAAAGCCCTGGCCAAAACTCTCTGGGAGTGTCCGTGCCTACTCCGGGGGAAGAACCTGTTGAAGCACTCTGCGTCCAAATGCAGCTTGAGAAGACGCATATAGATCAATTTTATAATGCTTTGTAAATGTTGACGGAGCCTTCCAAGTCACGGCCCTGCATATTTCATGCACTGGCGCGTTGGTTGAGAAGGCCGCAGATGTGGACACTGCCCTAGTAGAGTGAGCCAGAATGTGTTCTGGTGCTGGAAGGTGTAGAGACTCATAGGCTAGTGAAATACAAGCCTGTATCCATCTAGCAATAATCTGCGAAGACACTTGACTTCCCATGGAAGCTGGTAAAAAACTAACAAATAGACTCACCGTCTGCCTGAAGCTCTCCGTGCGTCTCAGGTATCTCTTCAAACATCTGCGTACGTCTAGTTTATGCCATTTTCGTTCTGTTGAATGAGTTGGCTTAGGACAGAACGATGGAAGTATGACATCTTGTGAGTGGTGGAATGCTGAGGACACCTTCGGCCTGATGGACGGGCTAGGAATGAGACGCATGGAGTCAGCAAAGAAAATGCATAAATTTTTATGAGCCGACAGAGGATGCAATTCAGAGATTCTTCTTGCAGATGTAACAGCATTTAAGAATGCCGTCTTGTATGATAAAAGCCTTAAGGGAATGGTTCCGATCGGCTCGAACGGATGATTCTGAAGTGCCTTAAGACAGTGTGGAGACTCCAAGATGGAAAAAGGTAAACCACCATAGGTGACAGCAGGGTGGCCCCCCTCAGGAATCTTTTTAAATGAGGGTGGTTAACAACCTTGGATTTGGATAGACCTGCTATCACACCTGTTAGGGAAGCAGCTTGTCTTTTTAAGGTATTAGCCTTGAGTCCTTTGTCTCAGCCATCTTGTAAAAATGCCAGGAGATCTTTAATGGACGCTGTCCCCTGAGGTATGGAATGCCTTGCTGACCATCAAAGAAATGCTCTCCATGTATACTGATATATACGCTTGGTGGACTCCCTTGTGGAAGATAACATGGTGGTTAGAACACTTCTCGAATAGCCAAACTTACTTAAAATTCCCCACTCAGTCTCCAGGCGGCTAGCTGAAACCAGCCTGGATCGTGATGTTCTATGGGACCTTGAAGTAGAAGGTCTGTTGACACCGGGAGGAACCACAGTTCCTGTATGGCCAAGTGATGTAACTCCGCAAACCATGGTTTCCTGGGCCAGTAAGGAGCTACTAGGATGACCTGAGCCTTGTGCAAGCGCACTCTGCGAAGAAAGCGGGCCAAGAGCGGAGTTGGTGGGAAGGCATACAGCAGTTCCCAAGGCCATCTCGCTGCTAGGGCATCTGCCCCTTCTGCTTGTGGGGAGGGGAAGCAGGTGAAGAACCTGGTGAGCTGTGCGTTCAGTGCTGAGGCAAACAGGTCGACTCTTAGGGTGCCGAAGCGTCGCGTGATAATCCGAAAGACTCTCCTGTTGAGTGCCCACTCCCCAGGAAGGAGCTGCTCTAGACTCAGCCAGTCCGCTATCGAGTTGAGATCCCCTTGTACATGGTGGGCTATGAGTGGGGCCAGGTGAACCTCCGCCCAATCCAGTATCAGTGATGCTTCCACTTGAAGAGATCGAAACCTGGTCCCCCCCTGTCTATGTGGGCCTTCGCCGTCGTGTTGTCTGTTCTTATCAACATGTGCGAACTGGTGATCAGGTCCTGGAATGCCAACAAGGCAAGACGGATGGCCCTCAGCTCCAACCAATTGATGCTGTGTACACTCTCGGCTTGTGACCACCAGCCTTGGGCTGTTCTGTGGTGACAATGTGCCCCCCCCAGCCAGTCTTGCTGGCATCGGTCGTGATCAGAATCCGGGCCGGGTCGAGGAACTCCTTGCCTCTTTGAGTGTTGGAATCCAGGAGCCACCACGGCAGGGACATTAGTATGTCCTGGGGAACGAGGATGGTTATGCTGACTTTCTTCGAAATGGGTTCCCTGAATGTTAGAAGGAACCATTGTAGCGGTCGCAGATGAAATCTGGCCCACGGTACTGCGCCCAACGTGGCCACCATTAGGCCGAGGAGACGTGCCAACGACAGGAGCTTGGCTTGACAAGCATTCAGCACCTCCCATATCTCTTCCCTGAGGCTCTTGATCCGGTCTTCTGGTAGGAAGAGACAGTCCCTTCGTGTGTCTATTAGGACGCCCAGATATTGCATCCTGGTGGAAGGTTGCAGGTGACTTTTTTCTACATTTACTAGGAATCCGTGTTGTTCTAATGTGTGAAGAGTTAGATGAAGGTCTCTTGTGGCAGGCAGTTCCAAGGGAAACCTTAAAAGCAGGTCGTTGAGATAACAAAAAACACGAACTCCCTGTAGTCTTAGATGTGCAATCACAGGTGCCAGCACCTTGGTGAAAATTCTTGGGGTTGAGGAGAGACCAAACGGCAGTGCTTTGTATTGATAATGTACTCCGCTGTATTTGAAGCGCAGGAGATGACGACTTTCCGGATCTATGGGAATGTGTAAATAAGCTTCCTTTAGATCTATGGAAGCTAAGAGGTCCAGATGTTGTAACGCCTCTGTTATGGTGCGAAGGGATTCCATGCGAAATCTGCATTTGGGAACCCACTGATTCAAAAACTTCAGATCCAGAACAGCTCTGAGGGATTTGTCCTTTTTGGGAACCGTGAAGATTATGGAATAGATTCCCTGTCCCTGATAGGCACCTATTCTATAGCCCCTATATCTTTTAAGTGGTGAATAGCGCCCAGAAGGCCAATATGCCTGATAGGCCAACGTGACCTTGGGGTTGCTAGAAATCTACTGGGTGGTAAGGATGTGAGTTCTATCTTGTAGCCCCACTGCACTGTCGACAGAACCCACAAGTCCGTAGTTGTTTCCTGCCATTTTTGAAAGAAGGCTGACAGGCGCCCCCCCCAGAGACCCTGCTGGGGAGTCATTGCTGTTTTTGAGACTTGGGTTGATTGGCAAAGGCCTGTCTGCCCTGGTTGAAGGGCCTAGCGCCTCGCTGTCTGCCCCATTGGGGTCGCTGGAATCTCGAATCCCTGTCTCTCCCTCGAAAGGAGGGTCGGAAGGATCGAAAGGGCTGGTACTGGAACTGAAAAGTCCTTCTTGGAGGAGGACGTTCCTGTTTATGTGTGGTGGATGGAAGAGGCATGGTCTTACGTTTGTCCTTAGACTCTACTAACACCTCTTTAAGGGCCTCCTCCCCAAAGAGTTTAACCCCATCAAAGGGAACAGAGGCCAAATTGGCCCTAGAATTTGCATCCACAGGCCAATGTTTTAGCCACAAGTTACGGCGTCCCACGACTGTGGCTGTGGAAGCCCTGGATGAAAATCTTATAGCATCTAGGGTCGCATCAGAGACAAAGGCTTGCGCCTTTTGAATCTTTATGAGTTGGTGCCTTAAATTAAACACATCTGTAGGGGGGGTCCTGAATAAGGTCATCTAACCAAACTATAGATGCCCGCAACAACACTGAGGCCACCGCCGAGGCCCTAATGGCCAGAGAAGAGGCCTCATTAGCCCTTTTGAAAGAAGCTTCCAGTTTTTTATCATTTTGATCTTTCAGGGCTGATTCCCCATCCTTCAGTAGTAAAATCCCATTTAGAAGGGCAACCACCGGGGCATCTGTTAAGGGTACTTTAAACATGTCCATAGCCTCTTGTTGGAATGAGTAGTACTTATTGGCCACTGCCAATGATCTACGACTAGAGGAGGGGAGTAGCCACTCCTCCTTAACCGTATCAGCCAGGAGTTCTGGGAGAGGTAACAGCAACTCCTTACTCTTCAGTTTAGGAAACACCAGCGAGCCCTTAGTAGGTGGAACCGCCTCAGTGGCCACAAGTGTTTGAAGGTCTAATGTATTCATGGCCCTAGACATGAGGGGATTCAAATCCACTTGAAAAAATAATCTTTGAGATATTGTGGATGCAGGATTGTCCTGGTCATCCGACCATTCTCCCTCTTCTTTGTCAAATGGGTCTAAAGGTAATTCCGGCCGTGGGTTAGGAATAGAGATCAGTGATGGAACCACAGGATTAGGAATTGGAGCAACAGGATTTGGTATAACAACAGGTACCCCCGGATCTGGAATATCTAACGGTACCGCATCTGCTCTTGAAGGAGTCGGGGATATCAGCCTGCCAGGGCGAACGGGCTCACTTGGGGGAGCTGGAGGTAGGGGGTTACTGGGTGTAATATCCGGTGACTCCCCGCCAGACCCCTCCAAAGAGCGAAACCCCCCCCCCCCGCCTAAAACCACCATGTCATGAGGTGGAATCAGGTCGCGCCTCTCAGCGTTAGTGTGCCTTCTCTTGCGTGTTGCTTTTCTGGGGGCCTGAGAAGTGGACTCCTCAGAAGAGGACGTATAAACACGTTCCCTGGACCTTTTCTTAGACTTCTTCCCTTTTTTAACCATCTCCCTAAGAGACACAGAAAAGGTCTCTTTAATCCAGTCCTGCCATGTAGTCAGCATATCCAAATGGAGACTAATGGCCTGAGGAGGTACATTCTGAATAGGCTGAGGGACATTTTTACTGGGGGGTCATTTACTGGAGGTCCCTGGCTAGCCGCGACAAGGAGGGATCTCACCGGTCTTTCTTCTGTTGAGCCAGCTCCCTGACGGTCCGTGGAAGAAACGCGGCTTGGAACAGCAGCGGCTCCCAGGATTCCCGCCAAAACTGTCGAGCCGCCATTTGCAGGAGCTGCTGCAGAGCCACTAGAGGGCGCGGCGGCAGAAGCGGTACGGCTCGGCTCTCTGAGCTCTGGAATGGGCGGGAACGAGACCGAGTTCTGGCCAACACCATCCAGGCTTGCATCTCCCCTTGCTCTCACCGCAGTTCGCGTTGTGCGGATGAGCAGGGATGGGCCCAATCCAGCACCCATGCCCATAGCACTTGAGGGACCCGATATGGCATCCCTCAGCAAATCCTCCTCTTCCTGTGCAGCCATTAATGGCGGCGATACGGGGGGCGAGCCCAGCGCTCGAGAGGTGAACGGGAAGCCCTCCATTTGTCCTCCCCTGGGCACTAAAATGCGTCTAATAGCCTGGCGACACTCCATTGTGCAGGGAAACAGAGAAATGACAGTTGAGGAGGATAGCAAAAAGAGCGGGAAAGAAAGTGGGGGTTTTTTGTTTTAAAGTTATTTGTTTTAAAGTTATTTGTTTGTTTTAAAACTAAGTAAAAACTAAGTAAGAAATAGAGTAAAAGTCCAAGTACAATGAGAAATACCACAAAGAAGGAAGAAAGAGACAAACAAGATTTGCAAGAGCAATACGAATGATCTCTGCCTAGGAGCGACTGCAGGACTAAAAGAACTGGGCGGGGTTATCCGTCCGGGGCTTTTAAGCCTAGTAACTAATTTTGATTAGTCCTGACTGGGAGCACGTGGACACGATAACCCAATGAGAGATGTCCTCGGCTCCAGGCATCAGAGAATAGTGTTTTATTGACAATACATTATGCAGTAGCCCAACACATTCTGAGTACCAAAACATCTCCTCAGAAGCGACTGCACAAGGTGTGTTACCCTGAGCTGTTCTAATCAAACGATCCCACAGCACTTTCTTAAGGCCTGCCCTCTAACTGCATGTGTTCCAGCTCCAGAAGAAGGGGACCTCAAGCTAGAAACCATTATTTCCCATACCAGTATCAGAAAAACAGCACAGGGTGCAGACATGACAATGTTCACCTCTTTTCTAATAGATTTCAGAATCAGCCCTTACCCCAAAGGCTCAGCCTAAACATCAGATTTGCTAGACAAGACTCCTTTCTGGCCAGGTCACAAAGCAGTGCTTACCTTCTGCAGAACATCCTGAATCACATTTGATTTCTCCTTCAAGAGCTCCACCACAGACAAGGCCTCCTCTTCTGTGAAGATCATGTTCTTCATGGCCAAGAGAAAGTCCTTAAATTTCACCTCTGCATTTTCTAGAATAAGGCAGTAGCAAAGTGTGTGTGTATTTTATTTTACATTATCATGATAGAAAAGGCTTATGCAAAAGCAGATAAGGGAAAGTTAAGTGCGAATATTAACCAGCAGTTCCAAGTAACAAATATGAAGACTGGAGACACCGGTCTGCCAATGACACTGCTCTGGATTCTACATTTGCACAGCAATAGCAGGTTACCTGCTGAATGTGCATTGGACCAGGGATGAACAACTGGCAGTCCACAGGTTGAATCTGACACTTTGCCTGTCCTCAGTCCCCAACAGCCCTGCCAGATTTTAAGTGCATTAAAATACTTTGCTCATAGTTTCCCCTTTAAAGGCAAAAGACCCATGAGAGCCTCCATAAGTACAGCATTCAGACATTATGGCACTGCCATCTCAACAAACAAAAAAGGATAGCCAGTAGTCAATTTCTAGAGGAGACATTTGTTCCTCAACTCCCCGATTTGAAAATGATGGTTTTACTCCATCAGAGCACACATTCCATGCCCGTGAAGCCCTTAGAGCTGGGCAATGCCGGTTGAGTACAAAACCTTGTCAGCTGCAAGGGTTTGTTCCAGCCCTCAGATTATTGTCTGGATAAAACAATGCCCCTAGACAAGGCTGAAGTCATTCAATTTGGGAATAGGCCAGCCACAAGCAGCAGCCCTAATCCAAGGCATCCATATCAAACCTTAAGCAAACAGGCTTGGTCAATGCAAACATCATAAGGAGGCACCAACAGACTCTGGCCAGGGAGGCAAAAAGCTTAGCTCAAAGTAGCGTCCCCGGAGGTTAAAAGAAGTACAAGAAAACCTTTTGCTGATACCCCGAAAGAGCTTACTGCTCAAGCGAGGGGAGTGTTTCTAATTCTGGTGCACAAATCCCAGACAACACAGGAAAAGAATTAGCTACATGTGAATAAGGTTACAGATTATGGAATCAACAAGATAGGATGAGCATCAACAAGCAAGGAGGGTTTCCATTCACCCTAATGGAACTGGATAGCTAGATTAAAGGAACATTTTAGGCAGGGGAAGGAGCAGAGGCAAAGATTTCCTCCATACATTATTGTTTCCTCCATACATTAGCAATGAGCGCACTGCCCAGATCTAGATTTAAGCTACATGCTTTGTAGTAACACTACACATTGCTGTTGCCACAGGACACACTGGTGTTACACTGCATATAAATGTACATGCATGTTTTACTTCTGTATCATCTGCTCTTCCCCACTGTTGTAAAATAGGGGTGTCCTGTGGATAATCAGAATATCAGTGCTGCTCTCAGTCTCTTCCTTCCCGCCCACCAACCAACACACGCTGTATTTGTGAATCCAGAAATATTCTCAAAAAATTTTCAGCAGCAATTGCTTTGTCTCTTGTAGCCACAGAGTTTGAACTAACAGAATGCAAAGGTGATGTTCAGCAACACTTTACAGAGGCACACTTGGTGCATAGTGCGTGGCACGGAAGCCAGGCCTGGGGGGCACCAATCAAGTTGCAACACGTACGACCCCAAGTACTAGCAGCTCCATCAAGATGCCCTAAACACACTTCCAGTCTTCATGCTTCTCTGCACATGAAGGGCCAACTTTTTTTTTCAGATGGGAAACCACAGGTTCTCACAATCTCATTGCACTGACTGCATTTTCCTGCTCCCCAGCACGACCTACCAGTCCACTTGGTCAGGCCACCTCCTTGACGCCAGTTACCTTTGTCCGTTTCATTCTTCAGCTTCTTTGCGTTGCTTTTCTGCAGTCCTTCAACCCCATCTTGTTTGGACAAGTCAGCTGCTTCTCTCTTTTCTACTGCTGGGTTCTGGTCGGCATTATCCATCAAAGGAATGTAAGTTGTGGCATGAATCAAAGGCTCATCCACCAGCGTCATAACTAGAATTTTAGGGAACAAGATGAACATCGTCAAGTATTACTGTTACAAGCTGAATGTTCTTCCAACTCACTCTAAACACATTTGGTGACAGGCTAAGTGTATTCCTGTCTAAACTGATTGGCCGGAGATTCAGGACAGGATGGGTCAGAAGCCCATCACAATAAGCATAATTTAGGGAATTTGCTCCACAAGGTGTGGTGATGGCCACTAAAGCTGCCAACTATTTAGGACTGGCCTGAAGTTTCCAGGAACTGGCATAAATCTTCAGATGACTATTGAAAGCAATATAGGAGATTTTAATGGCTGGATATTGTGAAAAATACTGGGGTATGGGGTAGGGGGAACCTTTAGGAATAGCTTCAAACTGGCAACTCTAATAGTCACTAAAGACTATTAGAGTTGCCACTAAAGTTTAGAATAGGACTGTGCAGATTCATGGAAGAGCGGTCTATCACTGGCTACTGGGGGTCATACTAAATGTATGAATTAGGATTAGCATGCTTGTTCTTTATTCAACAATTTGCAGCCAGATGAAGCACCCCTGTGAATCAGGACTACAACGGATGCGGGGCAGGGGTTAATCCTCTGCTTCAACCATGGTCCTGATACGGGTGGTCGACTACAGCTGCTACTTGCCCAGAATCAGCAAGCTGCTTGACCTTGTGGCAAACCTCCCAAAAATGTATGGCCGTCAATACTGCAGAAGCCTCATCTAAGCGGCAGTTCCAGCAGGTGGTGCTACAACCACCTTGAATAAGAATCTATGACGCTGCCTTATACCAAATCATACCCTTGGTCCATCCAGGTCAGTATTGCCTACGCTGATGGGTAGTGCCTTCTCCAGGTCTCCTTCCTAGCCCTATTTGGAGATGCCAGAATTGAACTTGGGACCTGCTGCGTGCAAAATGTGCGCTCTACCAATGCATGATGGCAGCTCCCCAAATATTCACCTAACTTTCACTCGTCCCCATAAGGAAGTCCAAGAATCCACATGACAATCACCACTTATGTGGCAACATGAGCTTCCTCTATTTTCCCTTCAGGCTGGGGGTGGGGCTGCATGCCTGAGTAATCCCTTCACCAGTAAAGGTCCCTGCACAGAAACAACCTGCAGTGGCCCAGTGCAGATCCGTGCTTCCGACTGCATAAAACTGGCTGGCCCCAATCCAGGAACTACCATTCTGGGAACATCTTTGCACTGGCCTTCCTTCTCAGTTGCATAACTCGAAATGGCAAGCTGAGACACGAAAAGCAGCCGCTCTCTCTCCAACGCTACTCCTGTCTTTCCTAATCATGGTCCAGGACATGTCCAACATTTTGACAGGACTATGTTGAGACAGCTTGGTTTTCAGCTAAAAAACTGACAGAGAGAGAAAAATTCTTTCTTCACATGGAATATGTTCCAGTTAGGCTGGGCTGGGAAGTGGAAAAGCTCTACAGTTATATTTCTTCAAAAGTAGGATGTATTATGTTTATGGTTGGGAAGGTGTTCTTAAATCACAGCATTCCTTTATCCCAAGAGAGTGCCTCCTCTAAAATAACCTTATACGAGCTTCTAACTGCCCCTCAGCCAACGACTCAGAGTGGCCTCGTACAGGTCATTTAACCTTTATAAGTTGCAATAGAAGTAACTATTACTAGCTGGCCCGGGCACAGACCACCTGCGCCTCTAGTTTGCCCCTCATTCTCAGCCCCCTCCCTCATTCACAGCCCTTCCCCCTCCTCTCCCCTACCTCTCGGCCCATTATGGGCAGCCTGCCTGCCCGCCGCTTTCTCCCCCCTCCCGCCACCACCGCTTTCTCTCCCCACCACTTCCCACTGCGGCTTTCCCTGCCACCTCTTTCTCTCGCCCGTTTGTCCACATTCAGCCCCATTGCGAGCCATCCTTACATTTGGCCGGTGGGCGGGCCGGAGAATGAGGCTGTGCCTCCCTCTCTGCTACTTGCCCGGCCGTTCTGCACATTCGGCGGCAGTGCAGTGGGCCGGAGAGGGAGGCTGCACCACCCTCTCCACCGCCTTCTCGGCCGCTCTCCTGGGCAGCAGTTTCTCCCCCCACCCCCACTGCCCATCCCAGCCATGGTCTGCTCTCCGGCAGCTGCTTGCAAACTCTTGAGAGAGCTACCATACGTGGGATTAGTGGTGGGTACGCCTTAGAGGAATAGATATATAGAATGAGAATAATCTCCTTCTTGAAATCTAGAGAAGATCCTCCATTCTCTTTGGCCCAGTTTCTGAAATCATCAACAATTGTGTGCCCCCTCCTCCTCTTTCTGGTTTACTCAAATAGACTGTCGCAATGTAAAAGTGGAGCTAAATACGGTTACCATAAACCATGAACAATATCATGCTTCAATCCCACTATAGAACAGATTTCCACTCCATGGTTTGGAGACAATTGCTGGTTAGCAATTTCCATAGTTTGCCCAATGCGGATGTCGCAGAACACTGTGCTTAAGCAAAGCAGGAATGGGAGGAGGGAATTCATGCAGGAGAGGGGGAGCTGGCAGTGCACAAGCCCAGAAGGGGTTGCCCATTACCAAACCATGACATGATCTAGCCATGACATATAGCCACCTTGTCGCCCTTTCCCCAGCCTCAATACACACAGAATCTTTATTATGGATTTCATTCATTCAATTTATATACTGCCCATTCTAAAGTGGCTCAGGGTGGTTTACATTAGAATCAAGAACACATAACAAAATAAAAACTTAGACCAGATTAAAATTAAAACTAGATATTATTAAAAGCCAGGCTAAAGATATGGGCTTTTAAAGGCTCTCCTGAAGGCCTCTAAGGAAGATAATCCTTTTTTATCCATGGGGAATGAATTCCACAACCCAAGGGTGACAACTGAGGAGGCCCAATCCCAGGTTACTACCAGATGAATCAGTGGCGCCTGAAGATGAACCCCTTGATGATCCTAACGAGCAGTGGGGATCTTGTAGGGAAAGATGCTCTCTCAGGTAACCTGGACCTAAGCCATTCAGGGCTTTAAAAGTAACAACCAGCACTTTGTATTTTGCCCAGAAACATATTAGCAGTGAGTGCAGCTGTTTAAGAACAGGCATAATGTGGTCCCTCCGGGATACCCCAGAGACCAATCTGTCTGCCGCATTTTGAACTAACTGAAGTTTTCAAACTACATATCAAGGCAGGCCTAAATAGAGCACAGTGCAGTAGTCCAACCTGGATGTTACCTGCTGGTGTATCACTGTTTTGGTCAGAATGACTGACCTCACAGAGATGTTACATTTGGAGACCTTTTAACCTTACCACTCAAGCACCAACCATGCCACTCTCATGGCAAAGAGCACATCATCATCATCAGAGTGGCCTGTACCACATCTGCTATTAAGTTAGTCACTGATCTGTAAAGTTGCTGCCTGGATTCTCAGCATACCATTGCTTGACCCACAAGTCAAACTTTGCTGCCTTGAGCAATTTACAGGAAAACACCACAGAGATTTCACAAATAAGATTAAATATCGGTGGACATAACAACAAGGTTTTGATGTGGATTCTTTTCTCAGAAGGTACATTCCCATGAGTGAAAATGGCAAATAATAGATTAATATTTATCCGGAGCATTAAAGATAGGCTATAAAGCAGATGAAGAAGAATCCTGCTGCATCTTAAAAGCTCAGGTGTGTACTTGATCTAGAAAAAGACTATACATATTGAGGAAGATCAAGGGTACAAACATATTTATTCCGTTATATTAATATTATAATCTACACATCTTAATCAACAAAAATATTAATTGTCCAAAATACAGTATTTAATAGTAGAATTCACAATACATAACAGCTGGCTTAGGTAAGTCTCTTCATAGATTCAACAAATGGCCGCACTCTCCAGTTAACTGTCAATCCTTTCTTTTAAAAGGCTTGTAAGATATGCCGAAAGAATTTTGATGTTTGCCAGCCGCGTTTTGACTCAGAAGTCTCCATCAGTGATTTTCTTTAAGTGTAGCTTCTCAGGCTACACGGAGGACCATAATGGAACATCTTGGGAAACTGAAAATACTCCCTGTGCTTTTGAATTAAGATTCAGTTTGCTCCCAGCTGAGCTCATGCATGTACTTATATTTAAGTAACAGGGACTAATTCTAAATGCCTGCCCAATAGGAGGCAAATGCAGACCCCTACACATTGGCCCAGGCTCGCACAGCCTCGTACTGGAAATTCCACCCTCACCATCCATCACCCAGCCTTCCCGACCTGCCCTACCATCACCTTCCCTTAACTTAGTCGGCAAGGTCTTGCTCTCCTCCTCCGTCAGGATAGCCAGAAGACTGCAGGCACTCACAGAGGGACCTTGCAGCTCCTACTGTTCCAGTGCCAGGTAAGTGTGGAAGAACAGAAGGACACACTCCCAATCAAGAGCATTATGGGGCTTCAGAATCTGTTTCAATAGAATCTGCCTCAAGAAAAGGAAAAGAGCAATTTTCTGAGTTCTGTGGCTTTATCTGCAGAGCCCAATTCTGAAACTGAGCTCAGTGAACCTCACCTGTCACTACCTATGATAAAAGGAGTCTTTACACACATTCTCAACTGTGTATTACCATTATCTGTCTTTTGCTTCTTTGATGAAACTTTCTTCTTTCCTGCTCCGCTTTCTTGTTTTATCTCATGATGCAACAGGAGAGGGTCGTGCTTTTTGCTTGAGGATAGAAATGAATCACTCTTGGCATCCTGGTCATCTGCAAAACAAGATGTCAGCACATCAATCTAAGTTTACCTAAAATTACAGAGCGATGCTGGTGCCCAATACTGTCGCATTCCAGTGTGACCACACAACACCGCTTAGGCTATGCAGATAGGAGAAGGCCTTGCAAGATACTAGTTCTCCCTTGGTATACCCCACATGCCATGACAACAGGACTTTGCTTAATATTTGATGTGTACTCAGCACAACTGTCATTATCCATATTGCCTGGCAGAAAGAGTTTAAATATAGATCGGCAGAAGAGTCAATACGAGAGTGCAACCATGAATGTGCAACTATTAGTCATACAACTATTTCTGTTTTACTCTGAAACACCTGGATCTTGGGATGAGTTCTGCTGAAACCAACATCTAGCCTGATTCAGCAGAAGATTTCTCATTTTTCAAAGCAGAAAGAGGCAAACCTCCGTTCTATCAGAACGGGGGTGCCAAAGAAAAATGGGCTAGCCTTCTGCTGTATAAAATTGGTGCTCAGCAGGTGAAGTTTTATAGGTAGCTGCTACATAACATTTTAAGTATTGAAGCACTAAAAAGCTTTATTCTCATTGAAGCCAGAAGAGAGTAATTAACACACACAGCACCCTTAAGTCATCTTTCCAAAGAGTTTCCGGCGCACAGGCAGAGTGGGGACCTTTAGCCCACTTGCAGAACAGTGTACACGTTGAGAGACTGGGGGAATTGTGCACAGGCCCCAGTCATGCCTCCCGAGTCCCTCTTTACATGCGTGCTGTGTCAGGATGCCAGCCACTGGCGGCAGATTCTGCTCAAGTTAATCACTTTTAAGACCCACTGACTGCAAACCGTGATGCTCAGATCTCTCCTTGTTGAAAGTCAGTCAGGCTTTAAGCATTTAACTTTGGCTGAACCATGTGCAAGTGTCCTGTCACTTTATTTTAGCGCTGAATAACTTGCACCTTAACACTAGTTTGGTATAACTCAGAAGATCACACTTCCAGCATTCTATACATTTGTTGGACAAATAAAGATTAGCATTATTTTTTTCTTCTATGGTATTTAAGATGGGCAGCAAGATGCAAATTAAGGTTTTTAAGCAGTCATGCAGACACATCTTCAGGGAGTTTCTCCCCACACCCGCCCCACTGCTGCTGTGCAGCCTCAGCACTGTATGTCTCCTGCTGGGAGGCCTTCAGGCCAAGTCGCACATTACCTGAACATATGCCATTCATTAAGAGCCATGCTTACATCTGACTGGCAGCTTCTCTTTTGATGAAGCAAAACACAACCACAGGGGTGGAAGGAATTCTGTGTGGGACGACAGCATGTGGGGGAGGGAGCGTTAACGATGTCCCCCTACAATATTTTCCCCACTTAAAAACAAACAAATCACCACACACACAACCCCTCCACCAAAGCTATTTGCCCCACAAAGCGACTATCTGCTGAAAATAGCCACTTTGGGTGGAGGGAGGTGGTTTTGTTGGGTCTCAGATTTTGTTGGAGGTGGTCTTCTACATCCCATTCTGTCACCATCATAGCTCTGTGCTGTATTGCTGCTGGCCCCACTTTTTCTACACTCTCTTCTGCACTTAAAAAGGGGGGAGATGGGAGACACTTCCTTTACTCAGTTCTGAACCTTCAGAGAGATAGGAGTTTTCCATTTCAATAAAAATGAACTTTAAAAAAAAAAAGCTTTTACAAAGCATGATTTTAAGAAGTAATAATCCATTCTCTCTAAGCAACTCATGCCCTACACATTGAGCCTGAAGTGTTTAAAGGCCGGCTGACTCTCCTAATGGCAACTGCTACTCCCTCCGCCCAAAGTAGCAAATTATACAGCTGTCAAAGTAGTAAATTTGGTATTTCACAGACGTTCAATGAATACTGCAATCTAAAAGAGCCCACATGTCATGGAGGATAATTTCCCTAGATTTGTACTAGGGAAACAAGGGCTCAAATTCCCCTTCGGGCACACCAGGTGACTATCAACGGTTTGAAGGGAATGGGGAAACCCTATGTATGTAGCCCTCAGATCCAGTGTTCCCTCTAACAGGGATTCACAGATGTTGTTGACTACAACTCCCAGCATCCCCAGCTACAACAGCCTTTGCTTAGGGATTATGGGAGTTTTAGTCAACAACATCTGAGAATCCCTGTTAGAGGGAACACTGCTCAGATCCTTAAAAGAAGGTCAAGATACAGATGCAGAACATCTGTTTGTCCTCACAATCAGCCTCTCTGTAGGAAGTTATAAGTTATTCCCATTTTACAAATGGGGACCTAAGTCCAACATACTTTGGACTCTCCCAAAGTCACAGAAAGCATCTACTGTTGAATTCACATTTGCAACCAGGCTGAATTCCAGTTATCTACAGACAAGCACATTGCAAGGAAAGGGACATTCAATAGGGAGGATCCAGAAAGCCTGTGGGGCAGGGTGAACAGGGAAGACAAGACAGGAAATGTTGAAGCTGGGTGGCTCTCACAAACCTGGCAGGAAGGCAGAAGATCCTGACTATAGAAATGCAATATGCCTGGCTTGCCGTCTGGAGACAGAAAAGCAAAACTTGCAAGGGGGTTTATTATCTTAAGGAGAAGGACACCTGGCACAAATGTGGCTTGGGAACCAGCATTTTCATAATATGCATCAGTATCAGAAGCTTTTAAAACTACAAACCAAGAACAGCTGCTGCAGCCTTCAGAAAGGCAATAAAGAGCCACAGTTTAGAAACTTGCTCACCAAGTGCCATAATTCTATAGTCTTAAGATCCTCAGGGGGGTGGGGGGAGGCTGTCTGTACCTAGTTCCTTGTGCCGGCCTCCTAAACATTTCCTCACAGCCACTTTCTGTGTTACATGAAAGCAAAGAACACATGTAATCACTGCCATTCACTCCAGCAGGATGTGGCAGAAGAGCGAGCCTACAGAACCTTCACAAGCTTCTTAACTTGCCCTCTCCCATCAGATGAGTAACGTCATGACATCTACACCAACTCCTGTTGCCATATCGTAGATTCAATTGACTAAAATACGATTATGGTTTATACTCGTATATATTATGGTTTATACCTGGCTGTATGCATTTGTACAAAAGCTGCACAACTCATTTTTATAGAACCCTACAATTATGCTGGCTGGCTGCAAGCAGTTGCCAGGCATAGAAACAGGCCTGTATAGTTTTATGGTGGTGGGTTCTAAGAATACTTCAGAGCAGGAAGAATGGGCGAGAGCAGGCAGCAAGTGAAGTTGATGCAGACTGAAAAATGAAGGCCAAGTTCCCCAGTGCTTGTCGATTACCCAAGTACTTTTGCAGTGACTGGCCAGAAGACTGGAAATAGAGTGTAGATTTATTTCTGAGTCATAGCACAGAATACGCCTGCACCTTCCCCCCTTTATACCTCTAATTATTAGGGCTAGGACCTTTAAAAAGAGAGGGAGGGGGAGAGAACACGAACCAATGCTCTACATATAGGGAAAAGAACTGGAATATCCCCAAGTGTGCAAAGTTTTGATTCTTGCACACGGAAGCACCATGTCTTCAAAAAAGTGTAACCAATTATAATGTTTGGAAGAAGCACGATATATAAAACATTTTTTTGCGCGGGGGGAGGTGTAAACACAGCAGGGGGTGGGGAAGTAGTGAAACACTAAACTGTGATCACGGCCAACACATTATATACCAACAATTAATGTATACTGTATATAAGTATTTGTAGCAGTGGTAGTAGGCGGCGGCATCATCCAGACCAATGCTGTCTTCACTTAACATTCCACTTGCACAATGGGGGAGTGACAGGTTTTGCCAATCTCCTCCTTTCCCTCTGCTGTCCCTGAGGCTTCTTGAAATATGTCCAAGGGCTTGAAGACCCTCATGGACATATTTTCAGGAAGCACTGGGGGTAGGAGGGAAGAATCAGAAAAATGGTCCCTCTTCTGCTGAGTGAGTGAAACCTTCGCTTACCAAAACTGGACACAAGAAATGTGTATTTATTGGACAAGAAGCAGAGAGACCTCAACTTTGGAGGTTCCGACTTTACAGGAGGCACCAACAATGAGTAAGTCTAGAAGCACTACCTCTGGAGATTCTCCAAAGGCCTTGCTCTTTGGCAAATGTTGCAAGAGTTTCCTATCTTTGGACTAGCTTAATATTTTAAAACAAGAATGAAACTTGAGAATATTACTTGAGGAGATGTTTTTGGAGGGGGAGGGAAATAATAAAGGTATTGTACTATTTTAGACTGTAACTTCTCCATCTGGAGAGCTTCATCTACAGTTGCCACAGGCTACTTAGGGACAGGCCTTCTCCATTGCTGCCCCGAAGATTTGGAATGTGCTCCCTGTTGAAATAAGAGCCTCCCCATCTCTGAAAATTTTTTAAAGGTCAGTCAAGATATAAGATTTGATTTTTTATTCAATTTACAGTTTTAATAGTTAAAACCTAAAATAGGTTTTAAATTTTAAATTGTTTCAATATTTTAATTGTATTTGTTATTGTAAACCACCCAGAGACATGAGTTTTGGCTGGCAGATAAATTTGTTAAATAAATAATAAAACTTGGCTCTATTTTAACTCAGAAGGCTGAAGCCTGAAGCAAGAAAGGAAACCCCTGAACAAGTTGTAAGAGGACAATACCTATTCCATTTTTCTGTTTCTTCTGTCCAGCTTTCTTTTTAGATCCAGCTACATCTGAAGGAGGGGTGGGCTGTTTGGTTACAGGCACTGGTTCCACTTTCTTTCCTCCAGACTTGGATCCATCCGACTCTTTCAACATGTGCTCTTCTGGACTGGCCTTGTGTTTCTTCTCCTTCTTCTTGCGCTCTCTGAGGCTGCTGGGAGCCTCTGTCACTCCCAAAGAGGCGGGAAGGATGTGCTCTTCTTCTGTGCCCAAAGCGTCGGACAGTTTGAAGTCTCGAGGAGTGCTCTCCGAGTCAGATTCATGGAGGTTCCCATTCTGGGCCTCTTTCTTCTTGCTCTTTTTCTTCTCTGCCTTCTTTTTATCAGTCTTAACAGGCAGAAACTTTTGCTCTCTCTTTTGCTTTGCAAGAGCTTCATCGTACTGCGTTTCCTTCATGAAAAGCCAGAAGAAGAGGAAGATAACGGCAATCACGACAGAGGGGACAAGGACGATGAAATAGGTAGACTCGTAGAATTCCATTGTGCTTTTCTTAACTATTGCCTAGAAGAATGAATCTGAAAAAGAGAAAGACCAACAAAGTAATAAAGCGGACTGCTAAGGGAACTTCCTTAATTTTCAATGTGCGATACAAGAGATCATCAGGTTCCCCAGAAGTTTATCTGGAGTTCCTCAACAAGAAGATGAATAAAATGGCAGAAAACAGTAGTTGATCCAACACTACTGCTCATCCCTACAATATACAGCCCCAGGAACATGCTAAGTTTAGGTCACACTCTCAATTCACATGGGGCAGTGGGGTAATGCAGCAACCCCAGCCAGTGCCCTACATGAACTGAGTGCACACCCTACAACACTGTAGGGCCATAGCTCAGTGGCAGAGCACATATTTTGCCCGCACAAGGTCCCAAGTTCAATCCCAAAACATCTCCAGGTAGCAAAACAGAGAGGGACCTTTGTACCCAACCCCTTACTTGCCTAATCCCCTTCTTGAATTAAATGAAACCATACAGGCTACATCAGGATCACTTGCTGGAGTGTACAGGTCAACAATAAAGATAGTATCTCTTTGATGAGCAGTGGAGAAACAAAAAAAAAATTTTAAGTCATTTTTTATATCCCGCTCTTCCTGTAAGGAGCCCAGAGTGGTGTACTACATACTTAAGTTTCTCCTCACAACAACCCTGTGAAGTAGGTTAGGCTAAGAGAGAAGTGACTGGCCCAGAGACACCCAGCAAGTATCATGGCTGAATGGGGATTTGAACTCGGGTTCAAAATGGGGATTTGAACTCCCCTAGTTCTGCACTCTAACCACTATACCATGGTGGCTCTAAAGTCTGGGAGACACAGCAGCGGGGATTCAAACCGGTAACCTCTGGCTTGCTAGTCAAGTCATTTCCCCGCTGCACCATTAACCTGCAGACAGCTAAGATTTTAAAACTACTAATCCAGATCCATCCCAAAAAGCAATATCTTCACTTTTTATTAAGGAATGTTTCAAAATACGGGTGTTTTTTAAAAAAAAAAGCATGGAAAGTATTAAGCATGCAAATGGCAACGCCACATGCAGTACAAAAGCTTACATCTACACAGCATCAACTGGGGAAAAAACAAAAAACAAGGCACCTGACATTGTCGGGAGTGGTACAAAAGTCAGAGTTCAGTAGTACAGTATCCATGGACTGAGCGTGTGAGTAAAGCACATCCTCCAAGCTCCTTACTCCCCAGAAACACAATTTCTCCAAACTACTACACTAGAAAGTACAATAGCAGAAGCATCACACAGTTCCTTTGCCTTCAGAGGCAATGATGCTCAAGCCTAATTTCTCCTCCAAGCCTCTGCATTTTAATAAGGAACTGTGCAACTCAATGGCAAGTTACCCTCAGCACAGGCCACGGGGTGAAGGGGAAGGCAAAAAGTTGTATTTATTTACAAATCACACCATTTATTATTACACCAAACACATCTTGAATACAGCAACTTTTAGTGGGGCAATTCCAAAAGTTCAGAAATCATAAAATTCAACCATATTGTGCCATTTAAATCCATTTGGAACCCAGGGTCTTAAAAAACAAAGAGGTATATAAAAATGAACAAATGCTTGAATATAATCTAAGGCCATACTGTATATTCTGTGTGATACATTGTTTGAATTACAGTATATCTTCTGAACTCCTGCCTCCAATGAAGAATTGTCATACTCAAAATGCATCAAGAAAAATAATAATTTTTTTAATCGAGTATGAACAATTACTATTATTTTCTTCAGTTTCTTTTGAGGTTTGCCCATTTGAGGTTTTTGTTTGCTTCCAGCCTCCTATCCCCATCTCTGTATACTCAGTACAGGCTGTGAAACTGTTCACTTTAGACACACAGCCTAGTTCAGAATGCAACGGCTTCGCACTCCACCATTCAGATTTCCAAGTTCACAATTCAGGGCCATTTAACTCTACACCCAGGGACAACTGGATGTACCAGTACAAGGGCACAGCTCCACAAAAAATGATTAATAAGTGTATTGCTCAATATGAGGAAAAATGGAATGTACAAGAGGCCTGCAGTCAGCAACTTGGAGTTGGGGGATTATAGCAAATAGGAAAGTCCCAGGTGAAGCCTCATTCATTACACCAGAAAAGCAAATCTTTACACTTTCACTGCATGCCAGCCACAGGTCAGCTCTAATGTTTGGAAAGCAGGTGTGCCCAAGGACACAGTAAACATGCCTCAGGACCTGCAACCAACGAAGGCTTCCGAAAGTATAGACTTTTCTCTCTCTCTCCTGCTTTCACACAGATAGACGGCATTCAGATGATACCAGAATGCATATACACAATACTTGCTATAAAGTGTAGCACAGTTTCGTTTCTTCCTTGTGTAAACTATCAGCCAAGTGTCTTTCAGTTTGTCCTTGTACCCTTCTCCTGTTGGTTGCCCTCAAGCCATTATACTTCCTAACATTACTCTGATTAGTTTCCCTGTGTTTGTACCACCTGCAAGACACATTGTCTTTAGGGTCAAACCACTGTTTCTAAAAGTGGGAGGTAAGTCCCCCTTACAGGGGGCAGGGGTGAGATCGGAGGGAAGCACTGAAGGATCATCAACTTGGCCACTCGGGGAGAGGTCACAGTCCAGGGGCCCAAGCACATGCATTTGCATGCAGAAGGTCTCGGGATCAAAAAGGTTCAGGTAGCAGGTAACAGAAAGGATCCTCACACAAAAGCTGCTGCCACTCAGAGTAAACAATACTGGGACAGATGAACGACAGAATGACTCAGTAGAAGGCAGCTACAGATTCATGGCTGGGCAGTTGCAGCGTTCAGATGAACAGCTAGCCAGCAATACTCCAGTCTCTTTCAGCATGGCAGCAACAAAGAGAGGACAAAATGCTCCTGACAATTCCAGGCTTCCTCTTGCTCCACTGTTGTGTGGCTGCCTTTTCTCTGACTCCAACACACTGTACCAGAGAGAGTGTAGCAGCAGCCCAGTGTGGTCCTGTTCAGAGTCTACAACTTTCTGAAGCAGTTTTTTTGAAGTCTCATTTCCTGCGAAGTCCGTGAAAACCATAGTGTGCTCATCTGGGCCAAAATCCCTATTTGACCCTTGTCCAATTCACCACCTCAAGAGGAACAGTAGGCCTGAAAGAACAGGGCATCTGAGACAATGCTCAATCATAGCATCAGGCTTTGGGGCCAAAATGATTGTTTCTGCTACAGATGTGTAAAAAGTAGGTTGATTTAATGCACCTACACATATTTTTTACCTTAAACACAGGGGAAAGATGCTGCTATGCAAAAAGGACTATGTATAGATTGTCCTCCTGAAGCATGCTGAAGCCATGGATAGTGTTTGACATTTTCACTAAGTGGCACTTTTCTATTGGTAAAGGTAAAGTGTGCCGTCAAGTCGATTTCGACTCCTGGCGCCCAAAGAGCCCTGTGGTTTTCTTTGGTAGAGTACAGGAGGAGTTTACCATTGCCAGCTTCTGTGTAGTATGAGATGATGCCTTTCAGCATCTTCCTAGACCGCTGCTGCCCAATATAGGTGTTTCTCATAGTCTGGGAAGCTTACCAGTGGGGATTCAAACTGGCAACCTTCTGCTTGTTAGTCAAGCATTTCCCTGCTGCGCCACTTAAGGTGGACCAGGGGTCAAAAGGTGGTCCACTAACTTGAAATTTATTTGTTCTTTCCTTCTTTTCGAGAAGGCCAATGTCTTTTCTTCTATAGGCATGATTGTCAATAATCCTCTATAAACAATTTCTGGTTTTTTGCTCCTCAGTATTGTTTCCTTTCTTGCTGGAAAGAAAGGGTTATTCTCTTCCAGCCAGCATTTACTCATCACTGTAGCATCTCCACTGATTTTTAAGGTAATCAGGGCATTCCTCAGAATTTTAGCAGGAGGTTGCAGAGACAGACAAGCAAGGATAACAACAGCCTAGCAACAGAAAAGCTACTATAAAAATATTTAGTTATCAGCATTTGTTATTACTTGTTCTCACATAGTGCTTGGCACTGTCATGTATTCAGATATATGAGTTCATTTCAACCAAACCCATGTACTAGTGGTCCACAACATTATGTACATTATTTTTCTGATCAAGCATCTAGCCACATGTTTTCATGCACTGAGGCCATTAAAGGACCAAATTTTCAGGTATATGTGTGGGTCCTTGGATCCTGCCCTACACTGGGACCACGGCAAGTAAGTTCAGAAGGAGAAGGGGCCAAATTCCAAGAAGTGTGACACACACTGGCTTAGGCAACTCTTGCAAGCTGCAGACTTGTTCATGTCAGTTGTTGAACATCATCTTTGGTACAAGCACCTGTCTAAACAGATGCCATAGTTATGGAACACAGGCATCACACCTAATCCTGACTACAGTGCAGATTGCACAAGCAAAACAAAACATTCATTTGGGGCAACACTAGTCTCAGAAGGCACCAAAAGGCCAGTGAGAGGGATGCCCAAGAACCTCTTGTAACAGTACAGAAGATAATTGAATCAATTCAATGAATTCAGAACAACAGGGTGTTTGGTCATCCCCAGCACCCTGTAGGGTACCATAAGAGATCCTGCGACGCTGTTCTCAGGCTGTAAAGGGGGCAAAATAACCTTTAGACTAGCCCTGCTATGAAGCACAAGCCAGTGAAAATTCACATGCCCAGAAATAGATCTTAACAATATGACATTGGAAAGAAAGGCCAAAATATTAGGGACCTTTTAGTTAATGAGGGTCAACAAGGAGAGAGAACCAAGAGGGGATGTCATGTGACAGAAGTTTATATAATTGTGGACTTTGGGGGAAAGAGTGGAGAGAGAAACTTTTCTCCATCTCTTATAAGGTTAGAACCTGGGATCACTCAAAGCTGATGGAAACAACTGACCAGACAGCAGGCTGTACTTTTCCCAGACAATGTGTAACTACACACCAAGCTAGCTATCCAAGTTGAAAAGTACACGACCTTCCCATATTCCACAACTACACCACAAGATGCAGCAACTGATGCTTGCTTCAATGGCGTTTTGGAAGGATCATTTACACTCCTGAAGGATTGGTCTATCAATGCCTGCGAGCCATGAAAGCAAGAAGGAACCTCCAGGTTGAGGCAGTGTGCCTCTGAATGTGGGTGAAGAGGGTTATCCCCTCTATGCCCTGGTTGTGCGCTTCACAGAAGCAGCCAACTGGCCACTATGAAAAATAAGGATACTGGACTGCAAAGGGCTGCTGTTTTTCTGTATTCAAGAAGTTGATGAGGAACACTTTGATAAGGGCGTTATCAAAGTGTTGTCATTAAGTTCTTGAAAACCAAGAGATTTCAGTTGGCTGGCCTCCCTAGGCAGGGGGTGCTACAATGGAGGTCCTGAGCCACTGAATGTGAAAGATGCAAGGCTTTTGAAGTAGGAGTAGTTGCTCTAGGGAGCAGGGCATACAGGGAGATTCACATGTGAATAGGCATTCACATTAAAACACGCTTATTCTCATGCACACACAAGAGAAAAATCTAACTAAAACAGGCAAATAGCTTACTAGAGTGAGAAAGCATTTCCCACTCCCTCCATCTCAGGAACTTTGCAGCAACACTGGAGACCCTCTTCTCCAGTTGTGCCTATGTCAGGCCTTGACCAACTTCCTTTGGATCCAGGAGCCAGCCCAAAAATTTAGAAGCCAGACAATGGGCACCTGACAGAGTTACTGGACTTAGTGCTGGACACTGGGGAACATTGGAAGTTGCCTTCTACCAAGTCAAACCCTTGGTCCATCTAGTTCTGTACTGTCTACACTGACTGGCAGCAGCTTTCAACTTTTCAAGCAGGAGTTTCCCCCAGCCCTATCTGGAGCTGCTGGGGATTTAATCTGGCACTTTCTATATGCAAAAGCAGATGCTCTACCACTGAGCTATGATAGCCACATCCACCCTGTGGACGGAGTGGGGTAAATGGGCTTCTCTTTTTTTTGGTCCCTTTTACAAGATAAACAGGATGCCCGAGACAAGGATTTTATTAAATAACTATCTCTGAATATCCTAATCAAAGCACCACAATTCTAGGTGACATGGCTCTCTGGTGCCTGGGATTTGTTAAGCCCTTGGGTATGCCACAGATCCAATTTATACAAACAATCTGGATTAGTCTGCCACTAGCTATCCAAGTTGAAAAGTACACGACCTTCCCATATTCCACAACGACACAACTAAGAGTTCAACTTTAACTTTGCACTCCATAAACATAAGGATCCCTTCAGTGAAATAAGTGCAAGGCAAGAATCCAAACCCATACATGCAAGCTTCCACTTGAAAAATGAACTCAGCAGATAATATTAACAAGAATCAGCTAACAATTGCTTCCTAAAAAGACCATTACACTGTACTAGGCAGAACTCAGATTTCTTAAAGCAACAGAAATCAACATACATTTCATTCATTAATTCATTCATTCAATTTCTATACCGCCCTTCCAAAAATGGCTCAGGGTGGTGCACACAGAGAAATAATAAGATGGCTCCCTGTCCCCAAAGGGCTCACAATCTAAAAAGAAACACGATAGACACCAGCAACAGTCACAGGAGAGGAGAGGTGGTCTTGTGGTAGCAAGCATGATGTCCTCTTAGCTAAGCAGTGTCTGCCCTGGTTGCATATGAATGGGAGACTAGAAATGTAAGCACTGTAGGATATTCCCCTCAGGGGATGAAGCTGCTCTGGGAAGAGCAGAAGGTTTCAAGTTCCCTCCCCAGCTCCTCCAAGATAGGACAAGTTCATTTGTTTTTAGGTCAGGTTTTTTTTATTGAACCAACAAACTACCAAAGCATACAGTATGTTGCCAAAGCACAATTATATACAAAGTGGTTGTTTGTACATCATATATCTACAAAGATTTACACACAAGGATTTGGAAACCAACAGGGTTATAAAGTATATGCAGGCAGTATTGTAACTTGGAGATGGGGGATTACAAGGCACGTCAGGTAATCGGGGGCGGGGGGGGTGAAGCGGGTTACATCCAACGTCCATTTCCATAATTTGTCCCATTGCTGTTTAGAAGAGATACACTTGTCTTTTTGCACATAACCATACAAACTTTTCCAGAAGAGATTTACTGTCTCGTCCACGTGAACCTCTTCGTCGCGTCTTCCCTCCCTATTCCTATGCAGGAGCATTGCATAAATGACATACAGGTTTACTAACCTGATTACGAGAAGGGGAACATTCCAATTCCCTAGTATGAGGGCACCCGTTCCATCCTGTTTCCTTGAAGGTTTCTTTCTGGGTCCTCAAAAAGAGTTTATATCGCTCAAACCCGAGGTTAGATCTACCCAAGTCTGTTTTTTCCAAATCAGGCCACTCTAACAACTTGCTTACTCCCTGCCACATTCTTTTGGCTAACACACACTCTTTTAAGAAATGTGAATGGGTTTCCCTGAATGTTTTGCCTAGCTCACTAGCTTTCTGTTTACAGGTGGTTTTAGAACACTCTTGCTGGTCCTCTGGGAGCCATGGCTTAGCCGCATTAAGCGGTAGTACTTGGTGGTATAAACGCCACCTCGTTTCCCATAAATGGAAAGGGACCTTTTTCTCCTTAAAAAGAGCGATAGGGTGATCGGGTTGCAACAAGTACTGTGAAGTGCGGTGTTTGTAGCGTTTATATTCTAAATCAGGTTTTTAAAAACCCACTTCTAGAATCTCTCCATAAATTCTTTTCCTTAGCTGCTTAACTGAGGAGGATCCTTTAAATAGATCCGGTTCAACCTTCCATTTTTTAAGGGTGAATAGCAAATCTCTCAAGTAGTCCGGGTGTTCTCTTTTTAATACTTGTGTGATATTACCGTTGAAAGATCCTTTCCCCCACCATGCTATGCCCCATGCTGACTTTCGCCAACGCAGAGGGAAAAGCGAGACCCAGGTTTTTTGCAGGAGGTTGGACATATTATGGACATTCACGAAGATCCAGTTTCCAAAATTGTAGGACATGAATTCAGTTACAAAATAGGGTTGCAGGGCAGGTAGGGCTAGGCCTCCTCGCTCAACCTCCTTAAATGCTACCGCACGGGCCAAAGGGAAGGATGCTGTATGCCATACTAGACAGGAGATGTGGCTTTCAGCTCTCCAAAGGAGATCGAGCAGGGTAGGATAGACTACCGCCAGGTTATGCACCAGGGGTATCAGGTAAGTCCAGATGTAAACCGCTTTCTGGTACATGCCAAGACTCCATTTTTTCCACATGGTGATTTTAAGCATTACTTTTTCTTCCCAATCTGTCCAATTTTCCCCCCAGACTTTTTCCTTAATCCCATATTCAATCCCCAAAATGTTTACTGTATCTACCCACTTCAGCTTGGACTCTGGAGCCCCTTCGCTTTTACATTCAGAGATGGGTAGGCACAAGAGCTGCTAGCATCCGGAGTCCATTTTAACAAATACACTTTTGTCAGCATTTAATTCTGAGCCCAAGATCTTGCCATATTCCCAAAAGAGGTCTAGTATTACAGAGATTTCGCTGAGAGAGATTCCTGCCTGCAATCTTGGAGAAGCCGCTGCCAGTCTGTGAAGACAATACTGAGCTAGATAGACCAATGGTCTGACTCAGTATATAGCAGCTTCCTATGTTCCTATGTACTGTGCTGGGGGTGGATAGGGCCAGTTACTCTCCCCCTACTAAATAAAGAGAATCAACACGTTAAAAGGTGCCTCTTTGCCAAGTTAGCAGGGGTTTCAAACTTTTTCAATTTCATTTTTCAATTTCATTTTCCAGGTTTCAAACTTTGCTATCTTGCCCTAAAACAAGACTGCACAACTTTGGCCCTCCTGCAGATGTTGTATTACCACTCTCACCATCCCTAACTCTTGTCCACTGTTGTAATGGATGATGGAAGCTGTAGTCTAAAAACAGCTGGAGGACCATAGTTGTGCAACCCTGCCCTAAAGGGGAGGGGGAAAAACAATGAACAAGAGGTATAGCTGCATCTAACCACAGCTGCTAGAGTCAGGTGCCTGTGTGCACATATATGTTTTTTAAAAATATGCAGATAAATATATCCACTGCGAACATAATAGCAGCCATAATACCTCAACAAAAGGATTTTATACATCTTTATGTACTGGGCAATTCCCTGAACTTCTAAAACGATTTCAGCCAGCTAAGCCATATTTTATAGGAGGGGAGGAGGGCGAGCGCGCGAGAGAGGAAGAGCGCGTGAGAGAGGGAGTGCCTGTCCTGTCCCAAGATCCAATCCAATAACTTGCACATTTGTGCAAAGCCATGGGATTTCTGCATATAGAAGTAGGATAAAACTTCCATACAGTAGCAAACATATGAGCAACAGACAAGCTGCTCCACAATCCAAGGGAATTATATATAAATAAATTACACCCAATAATTTTATATCCATATAAATTATATAGTTTAGCACTACCCAGTGGTAACTGCTCTGGTGTCAGCAACATCTGGAATTACAAACAGACTTCCCACACTCTGGTGGAGTTGAGCACTTTGTGTGTGCATACCACCCACGATGCTCAATCTCCACCAGGGGCATGGCATTGCAGGTGGGCATTGTATGGTAGCTGTTCTTATCCCAGGGTTTTTTGCTCCGGGGCATGCACAGAAAGTGCACTTAAAAGGGCAGAATTTCAGCCCTCAGCCAGTGATGGTCTGTCTTCTGAGGACATTTAAAGTGGCTCCAACCTCTCTCAACAGTGTTGCGGCTATTAGCAAAAGCACTAGCACTTACATTTATATACCGCTCTATAGCTGGCAGCTCTCTAAGCGGTTTACAATGATTGAGCATATTGCCCCCCAACATTCTGGGTACTCATTTTACCGACCTCGGAAGGATGGAAGGCTGAGTCAACCTTGAGCCCCTTGGTCAGGATCGAACTTGCAACCTTCTGGTTACAGGGCGGCAGTTTTACCACTGCGCCACCAGGGGCTTAACCATTAACCATTTTGTGAAATTGTTTCCTGTTGAACTGTTTGTTTCCTTATTGCCATAATGTACATGTTCTCTTTCCAAAATTTAAATCTTCATCACACCGTTATAAAAAGAAACTACTATAGGAAAGCAGGTGCAGCTCTATCCCTGAGCGGCCACCTACCATGAACACAGGCCATCGAGGGAGGGAAATGCTAGGGAGAGCAGTTGCGGGCCCTGCTGCTCTCTCCGCCCAACTGGCCATTCGCTGCCTCAGACCCCCTGCCCTGCCATTCGCTGCCAGCCTCCCCAGATGGGATATGAGGACGTCACCGCCTGGAGCCCGTTACCCTGGAATAGGCTTGTGCCAGGGCAGCAACGGCTATGGCAGCAGGAAGGAATCAGCTGCAGTGGCAAGTCAAGGGCACTGGGAGCCAGTGCGGGGTGGATGGACTGCAGTAGCAGCTGGCCGAAAGATTTGGGGACATCCACTGCCAACACTGTTACGCCACTCTGGGAGAGTGTTATACTGCAGTGCTATTAAAAAAAAAAAAAAAACCACTGCTAAAATGGTGTTTTAGCAGTGATACTAACTGGAAAGGTAAGGGTGAAGAAAGGAGGCACAATGATAGGGCTCAGCCTCCTCCCAAAGCATCATTGCACAAGACAAAACCATGTCTCTTAATAATTTTTAACAGAGACAGCAGATTAGCACTGAGGCATTCTATACCTGAGGAGTTGCGCTGCTGTTTCTTTCTTTCCCCAAAAAGTCAGACTTTTCAAGCTCCACAAAGTAACCAACAGCATGGAGAGGAAATCACAACAGGGCAATACATTGCTGCCACTGTCATGTACTGCAAAGTCATTAGCTTTCTGCCATCTCATCTGGTTGTGTTCCGAGTTATAGGATACTGGTGAAGCACTACCATACAGGTACCTACAGACCCGCTGGCAGTGAGAAACACAGAACGTGAGCTGTAGCTCAGTGGCAGAGCTTCAGCAGAAGGTCTGAAGTTCAATACCTGACATCTCCAGGTAGGACTGGGAAAGACCCCTCCCAAAACCTTGGAGAGCCAATGCCAGTCAGTGAGCTTGATGGACCAATAATCTGATTCAGTGTGAGGCAGCTTCCTATGTTCCAGACTCTGATTGGACTGAGTTCAACTTGCTACCTGGTCAACATTTAGCGCTCGCGATGTATGATCATTGGACTGGTGCTTGCTGGAATGACAGTGTGGTGTCGTCAACGGAGTGTTCAACTTCAAACTGAAGGGACCCAGGTTCAAATCCCCACTAAGCCATGAAATTAACTGGGTGGCCTTAGGTCAACCACTATCTTGACTCTCTCATCACAAATATGAGAGATTAATCCCACCCACTTCCATGTACTGTGCTCTGACCTTGGAGAAAAGGCATGATAAAAATGCAATAGTTGCATCTAGAAAGGTTTGGTGAAACAGGTTTGAGAATCCTTGTTTAGACCACATCAACTCTGGGGAACAGTTAATGGGACCTGCACTGATCCTGTGTGTTCCCCTCATTCCACAGAGGGATCTAGAACAGCAGCCTTAAATTAAAGGCTACATTTGAGAAGCCACAAACACAATTTTTGTCAAAAGTTGTAATAATAAAGAAATCTGACAAAGGTTGCTAAAGAGAATCATCGTGCAGAGATAAATGTTACAGCTAAGATTTGCCACTTGCTGTGATTCTTCCATTATAGGAAAGAGAAACATGCACATTCCCTTCTAACTACAAATCCCCAAAGAAACCAAAGCCATTTTATACTGGCAAAGACACTGGCAAAAATGCACCATTACATTTCTACTGTTATCCATTTAGCCCATAGCACCAGAGAGAGAAGCTTTAGTAGCAATCAGTTTTAAGTGTTCCTCTTAACATCATTATTACTCAGGGCTGCTCAACTTTGGCCCTCCTGCAGATGTTGGCCTACAGCTCCCATAATCCCTGGCTATTGGCCACTGTGACCTGGGATTATGAGAGTTGTAGTCAAAAACAGCTGGTGGGGGGCCTAAATTGATCAGGCCTGCTTTACTGGATCCTGTTATCCATTTAGCCCATACCACCAGAGAGAGAAGCTTTAGTAGCATTCAGTTTTAAGTGTTCCTTATCATCATTATTGCTCAGGGCTGCTCAACTTTGGCCCTACAGCTCCCATAATCCCTGGCTATTGGCCACTGTGGTTGAGGATTATGGGAGTTGTAGTCCAAAAACAGATGGGGGGGCTAGGTTGAGCAGGCCTGCTTGCATTTAAAAGCTAACCAAAACAGAAGAGACAGCGACTCTCTCAAATCTTCTTGTTCTTCTCTCAGTTAAACTGATCCAATTAAGTCATTTGCTGAACAAAATAATCTCAGCTCTCTAAATACCCTTGAGGTAAATGTTTTCCATTCCAACCATACCAGGGAGTCATCTGTACCATCTGGTGGGCTAGCAGGCGCCCTCCAGCTATTGCTGAACTGACCTAACTGCTCCGTTTTGGACACTGTACAAAATAGCTGAAGTTTAGGCCCTGCAGCATAACCTGCAAGTCTTGCTAGCTGGAAAAGGGGCGAGTAACACAGGCAGCAGTGTTCCAGAGGAACTGAACTGTCCAAGTATTTCTGGCTTCCAAAATGGTCACCAAAGGGTGTGTGTGTGTGTGTGTGTGTGTGTGTGTGTGTGTGTGTGTGTGTGTGTGTGTAAAGAGAGGGGGGGTATGGATGTGCTAGGTTTTGCTCATCTCTTTATTTCCACATGCTAGTCTTGACCCTTTGCTTCTATGGCCAAGCGTAGAGATTGGTGCACACCAATACTGCATTTATATACCACTTTCAACCAAAAAGGTCCACAAAGCGGTTTACATAGCAAAAGGAATGAGTAGTTGGTTCTCTATCCCAAAGGGGTTCATAATCTAAGAAGCAACACAAGGGAGACACCGAGGAGCAGGGCTCTTGTATTCTACCAAAGACAGCCACAGGGCTCTGTGGTCGCCAGGAGTTGACACCGACTCAACAGCACACTTTATTTTTTGCTGGGGTAAATAAGGACAGTTCTCTCCCTGTTAAGCAGGAGAGAGTCACCGCTTTTAAAAAGCACATGCCAAATCAGATGACAATCTGTTTAAGGCGTCAGGAAAATCTGTATCTATCTATCTATCTATCTACTTACCTATATTAGGAAACTAATGTAAATTTGCATGGGGGATATTTTTGCAACATTTTCCAGAAATTTTTCCAATCCAAGTTCTTCTGGAAAACCGAAATCTCAGCCTTCAAGACAAGGACTTGTTGCCAGCACTGCCGTTCTCCGAGCTTCCAGAAGCCTCTCTGCTTATGTTTGCGACTACAAGCTTGTAGCCCCCACTCTTAACATGCTCAGGAGCCTCATGGGACTGTGGGCTCCCCATTTGTTGGCATATGGGGACAAGTCAATTAGCGGATAGTGGGACAACCACCTCCAGATTCAACAGCTTCCAAGAGAATTGAAAGGGAATTAGTTTCATGCCTTTCCCTATATTAGGGAATGTAAGTGGACCCAAGTTAGCTTGAAATGTCACTTTCAAGGTCTCTCTGTCCGAAGATTGACCCTTTTCTTCCGCTCCTCTACAGTTGCCTCCAACAAGCTAATGCTAATCACCTCAGCAGGAAAGCCAGATAAGGCACTGTGAACCTAACTCCCTTCCCCATCACAAAAGAGCTAACTGGGCAACAGGAACTCTTAAAGCCTTCTTTTCTCTAGCCAGCCTGGAAGTCATTTAATTCGGACACCAAGCTAAATTGCCTCTTTGCAAGTATCTGGTTAATATTTGTAACGCATTTTTAGTATTAAATATTACTTTAATCAACTTTCTTATTCTACTGTATCCCTAAACCCCAAATAAAACCTTACTTTATTTTGAGCTTCAAACTCTGTCAGTTTTTCCCAGGACCAGAACTTTGTACAAAATTATTCTAATGTGGGACTTGCTCCACCCCAGCTCGCTAATTCCCCACACAAAGACCCAACATGTTTAGGGGTGTTTGCTAATCGCCATGGAGCAGTTCCATTAACAGACTCACTCTTTGGAAAGCACCATGCATGCAGAGGACATATTATTATTAAGACTGTTCTGATGGAAGGGGCATGGTGATAGGTCAGAGTTAACCACATACCAATTATTACCCTGCCCTCTAGTTTACCAGCAATACCTCTCCCACCCACATTGACAACATGATTTAGAAGAAAAAGCAGACAAGCTTGCAAACAATATGGGATGTTATTACACAATATGCTTAAGTGCAAGAAGCAGGATTTGGGGTATGTATTTCTTTAATCCCCCCGCCCCCTGTCCCCATGCAGGATAGAAGAGACACATTCTTGGGCACCAGAATGACGTTTGAAAATGCCTGGGATATTTACTGGCCTAGAGAGGCGTGAATGTATGTAGCTCTTTTCAAAGGCAACAATGCATTCTCCACTGAGGTCAGTGCTCAGGCTATACAGGTTTGTAGTCTAATATATGTAATTTATTCCAGCAACAGTTTTTAGAATGTATTGGCAAAGACTGGATTAGATGGACCCTCGGTTCATCTTAAGCATTTCTTGGTTCAAACTTCGCTTTCTTCCTCCCGTTCTGAAAAACCAGACGCTTGTTCAGCAAGAACTAACCACAGATTATATACATCCCTGACCAGCATGGTACATATTCATTTTCATTTTTCCCTGCAGTAATGTATGAGAATCTGTATTTTGTGCCAGACACTATAGTTCAAGCCACTGGTCTTGCTACTAACATATGCCACCATTTTCTTTAAAGAGAAGACAGACAGATGGTTCTTTAACAGAAGTACCAGAGCCTTATCCTTGTTTGCACAGAGTCCTCTGTCCACCTTCTCTTTAAAGAGAATGGTGGTGTTCATCTGGTGGGAAAGGGGATTTCACAATGCACATAACAGAGCACACCCACCAAAACGTGCTCTTTAACTAGTGGAGCCCAGCCCTTCTTTGCTTTGAGTTGCACTAAAAAGAAAAGGGAAAGAGAGGAGAAAGCCAACCTGCACATCTGAAGTTAAAAGATGAGTGAATCAGAACAAAGTAAGTGGCAATACCCAGACACAGGTAGCCTGTATCCTCAACAGGTAAGACACAAGGTGCAGGAAGGCCTTCCCCGTACCGCCACTATTGCGTTACAGCAGTGGAGGGTGTCCTCTCCCAGAGTTCCTTCATCACACATTAAACAGGTGTGATCACTTGAATGTACAACAAAGATGTATAATCCGCTGGCATTTCCACACTACATGCCTAGGTTCAAGAATCAAAATACAGCTGAAACATAGCCAACAAACCTTGCTATTCTGAACTGAAGTATGATTTAAAATGCAAGGAAAGGGAAGAGTTTGACCAAGTAGCTGGTCATACAGTGTTGACCTGCCAGCTTATATTTAGACATCTCTTCAGGCAGATTTTACCAAAATGTGCAAGCCAATTTGGAAGATGAGTGTTGCAGAAGTAATGCCCTTGTCCATCCAATTCCATCATAAATCCACAGACGCACAGAGCCAGGCCATTCTCTCCACCAGCTGCATTATTTCTGCAGGACAGAAAGCTAGGATGATGATGATGTTATTGTTGTTGTTGTTCAAGTCAGCAGATATAGTAGAGTGCACACGGAGGCAGACCTGCTGAGCAAGAAGCAGGGTGGACTGATTGAAAATTCACCCATACTCCAAGAAGGCCAGTTTAAGTCACATTGCACATGTTACCTGAAGAAGGGAGCATACTAATAAGTAGCAACAACACAAATTTGGTTTGCAGCGAAACATAACCTTTTTATACTCTAGGAAGATGATAATTGCTGAGAAAGAGAAGCAATTGTGGATTTACCATGTTTACCCCAATTCCAAAATGAGGTCCCCCCCCGCAATTCTTTTCTGTTAAATATAGGGGGTGGGGTGTCATCTGGACTTCAGAGTCCTCTTTTCTTTGGGTAAATATAGGTATAACCTGTACTAAATCTCCATCCTTTAAAGCATTGTCTTAAATACAGAGTTGCCTTTTATTTGGGTAAATACAGTAAAGCATTCTTGTTTGGTACTCTTTATACCTGTGAGGACACGGAGCAAAATCACTTACTTGACGATTAAGGCTTACCTAGGAGAAAGCCTTATTGAACACAATGAGACTTACTTCAAAGGAAACATGCATAGGATTGTGCTATAAGTGTCCAGAACACTCCAGAAGCAAGAGCTAGGAGTTAATGGGCACAAAAGTAATTCTCCACGACGTGGGAAGTAAATTTCCATGCTTCTTGGCTGATAAATAATCATAATGTCAAGTAACACACTACTTGGCTATTCTATCGTATCTATAATGCTGGCATTCATAAGTCAGACTTCTTTCTTCAGTTTGTTCTTTCAAACAGACTGATTCAGTGTGTTTGATAGTGGATCATGGATTCAATTCTAAGAGGTCATGAGTGTAAATGAACAGTAACTTGTTTGTATCAAGTTCAGGTTTCAAAAATCAGACTGACACTTAAAGTGAGTTTATTTTTTAACACACACCTCGTTCTAATTATTGGGGGGGGGGTGTTTAACCTATTTTAATTCTTTCTGGTAAAATGTTCCCAGTTTCACAGAGCCCATTTTTACAGCAAAACCACACTCCAAAACCAGCAGTTTAAAAAGCAATGGAGGAGACACCACCACTGTGCTCTTAACTGCAGTAATGTCCGCTCCAGTTTATTAATCCATGGCTTTGGAAATTTGCTTAAGATTTCTTCCTTCCACTTGTTATAACTTGTCACAGCACTGATACACAAGAACCAATCATCTCTGATATTACCATTTCTCTCCCTCTCTCTCCAGCCCTCCTACAGAATACAGCAGCTTTTGCACAAACATGCCAGGCGCCCTGACTGAATTTGAAATCATTCTTTCCCCCTGATATACACAACCTCACAGCCCGTGTCACACATACTAATTTAGATCAGGCACTTGGTCCAGATTCAGATTTCTCTATGCTTAGGCTCCCTGCCCCACTTCTCAAGATCATACAAACCACACTTACATTAATGAAAAAAGGGCCCATCTTCTCATCAGCGTTTTCTTACTTCCTGGAATAAGCAACAGGCTCACGTCCGCAACGTTGATGCAACAAGCCAACAAAATGCAGGTTCAATTCCTGTGCAAACAGCCATAATACAAACCTAAAGCCACTACTGACACATGAGACTGCAAGGCCATTGTAGCCTTGCCGAGTAAAACACACACGCACACAGAAAACATAATCCTTTCATGACAGGCTCATGGCAGGCCAAATCTGCTACCTGACCTGTTGCCCTGGAGCTGTTGCCTTTCCCTTCTTAGCTGCTCGCAGTGGCGGTGGGCATCCCACTCCTAGCTAGCTATAGCCTCACTAGCTGGCTTAGGCAAACCATTCAGCCTCACCCATAACCCAGTCGAACTATAGGATTAATGATATTGGCCTACTATTGTTGTGAGGATTACAGAGACAACATGAAGTGCTTTGAACACTCTCAAGCAGTCCCCTTCAACCTTTCCAGACCATGAATCCACCTTTACCCCCAACCTGCTATATGGGGCTCAGAGGGCTTTTTTTTTTTTTTTTTTTGCGCTGTGCATTCCATCTTTGAGTCTCTCATTTTCCCAACCTCCCTACATGCTGGTGGGGTGGGGTGGGAAATCTCCCACTGCGATATTTTTTCCCAGAGAGTTTTCTATTTCTCAAGATACATTGTTTAATCTAAATAATTAGCTACATAATGACTGCATCAAATTGGGCAGTTCCGAAGTCTTAATTAACTTTTCAGGTGACAATCTTTGGAAACTTAACTTTGATTATGCCAGAATGAACGTGTTAGCTTCCAGCGCCTTCTTTAAGACTAAAGAACATAAGGAAGTGCTACCAAATTGTCATGTCCTGCAAGTTTTTACAAGTTTTCCATAAAAATAGTTCCAAAGGAAAGCTTTGAAATGTGCTTAAATATGCATGTTTAAACCAAATAAAGTGCTTTACTGAATTTTTCCTTAATCAAATGCTTTGGTTAATACACATTTAGATATCAGATGAACTTTTGCAATATTTACACAGAACATGGCATACCTTTCTTTTTCTAGTTTTGGTGACTAAATATAAATCAATCAAACATACTAAATCAGATCCCAGCCCATTTAGGGCAACATTAAATTTTCCTTTTTTCTTTTTTACAATCCAACTACATTCATTTATTTGATTAAGTAAATATTGACTTCCCGCTTACCTGTCTGCGTGGTTCATGTTAACTATACATATAAACCATTGCTATAATAATCCAAAACATGCATACTCCACATTGCTACTCAAGGGCAACATGAAGTTTTCCAATCTGAAAATTTCCAGAAAACTTACATCAATGCTTTCCCTTTTTGCTTTATCCCTTTCACCCCATTTTATTTGAAAACAAAGAGGAAACGGTGGCTGTATCCCTGGTGTGATCCACCTTCGTTGGCCCGTGACCCTGTTGGAGTAAACATTCATTCACTCAAGACCAATGCTCTAAAATAATACCACCATAAGGGAACACAGTGCCAGTCTTGGAACTCCACAGGTTAGGCTGGTTGGCGGTCTCACAGAGTCAACAGCAGAAGTGAAGGACGTAGCAGGATGGTGTGCCCAAGAAGGTTATTGGATCCAATAGGATTCCAAGAAGCCTTGGCAGGTTTTAAGGTTAGTTCTGCCAGCGCTTCTGCCAATGCCCTAGTTCAGACTTGCAATAATGAACTTACTAGGGGGTGGCAGATATGATTGCTCCTAAGCACCCTTTCCAACCTGCTTCTAAAACAGTCTCATGGTATACAGAAGAACTAGGGGGCTAGAACAGCAAGCTAGACTGCTGGAGCGCAAGTGGAGAAAGACTCGGCTTGAGTCCGACAGATTATAACACAGAGCACATCTGAAGACCTATGCTCTGGCAATGCATGCAGCAAAGAAGCAGTTCTTTTCTGCCCACATTGCTTCTGCAAGCTCATGTCCAGCCAAGTTGTCTAGGGTCATGAGAGGACTAGCTTATGCCCCTCTCCTCCATTGAATCAGAATTTGGAACCATCTGTTACCCGCTGTGATTCTGCAGATAAAATCTCTTGGATTTGAGCCAAACTGGATTCGGTTAGAGTGTTGGAATAGGACCGGGGAGACCCGAGTTCAAATCCCCAGTCAGCCATGATACTTTCTGGGTGACTCTGGGCCAGTCACTTCTCTCTCAGCCTAACCTACTTCACAGGGTTGTTGTGAAGAGTAACTTAAGCATGTAGTACACTGCTCTGGGCTCCTTGGAGGAAGAGCGGGATATAAAATGTAAATATTATTTAATAATAATAATAATACGGAGATGTCTAGCAGCTTCCCTTGTATGGTTAAACTGGATCAGTTTCAGTAAGCAAAACCATCAACAGCTAAGTTCAATAATACTGGTCTAAGAGGGCTCCAATTTTATGGTTTTCTTTTCCCACTAGCAGCATGGCAAGTAGATGTTCAGCAGCAGCTACCTCCTCCACCGCAGGGCCATCATTTTCCAATGATGGGAAAGCTGCACCTTCCACTTCACTATTAAAAGGAACCAATACATTGTTCAAAGCCTAACACTGATAAACCAAGCCACTAGCATTTCTAATTCTTAGTTCAGAAAGGAGGGAAGGTGGGAATTTACTACAGTCAACAGCAGCCCTTAGACCAGCTTTCTTCACTGCAAGGTAAAGGAGAGGCGCCCCTCAGCCCCACGTGCAGCAATCTCACTAACTGTTTCTTAGGGCTGTGTGAAGATTCAGTCAAAGCCAAATGCTTCTCACAGTTCCCTTAGCACTCTTCCGACAGCACAGATCTGAGGATCTCAATGGCTATTCAGCAACACTGTGTGATGGTAGATGTGTGTAAATGCATAAGCAAATCTACACACACACACACACCCCAAAGTGGTTCAATTTTATAAGTATCAATTTTATAAGTACTTAAGAACAGCCCTGCTGGATCGGGCCCAAGGCCCATCGAGTCCAGCGTTCTGTTTCACAAAGTGGCCCACCAGATGCCGCTGGGAAGCCCACAGGCAGGAGCTGAGGGCGTGCCCTCTCTCCTGCTGTTACTGCCCTGCAACTGGTACTCAGAGGCATCCTGCCTCCAAGGCTAGAAGTGGCCTATAGCTCTCTGACTATTAGCCATTGATAAGACTTCTCCTCCATGAAGTTATCCAAATCCCTCTTCAAGCCATCCATGTTGGCTGTCACCACATCTTGTAGCAGAGAATTCCACAAGTTGATTATGCATTGTGTGAAAAAGTACTTCCATTTGTTGGTCCCAAATTTCTTGGCAATCAATTTCAAGGAATGACCCTTTGTTCTAGTGTTGTGTGAGAGGAAGAAGAATTTCTCTTTCTCAACTTTCTCCACATTACATGATTTTACAGACCACCATCACGTAGACCCTTCAGCCATCTTTTTTCTAAACTAAAAAGCCCCAGGTGTTGTAGCCTTGCCTCATAAGAAAGGTGCTCTAGGCCCCTGATCATCTTGGTTGCCCTCTTCTGCACCTTTTCCAGTTTCTACAATGTCCTTTTTGAGATGTGGTAACCAGAATTGTACGCAGTACTCCAAGTGTAGTCGCACCATCGTTTTGTATAAAGGCATTATAATATTAGCCGTTTTATTTTCAATTCCCTTCCTAATAATCCCAAGTATGGAATTGGCCTTTTTCACAGCTGCCGCACATTGAGTCAACACTTTCAATGAGCTGTCCACCACGACCCCAAGATCCCTCTCCTGATCAGTCACTGATAGCTCAGATCCCATCAGCATATACTTGAAGATGGGGTTCTTCATCCCAATGTACATCACTTTACACTTGCCAACACTGAACCGCATTTGCCACTTGTCGCCCACTCCCCCAGTTTGGAGATATCCTTTTGAAGCTCCTCACAATCTGTTTTGGATTTCACTACCCAAAAGAATTGGTATCATCTGCAAATTTGGCCACCTCGCTGCTTGCCCCTGCTTCTAGATCATTTATGAATAAATTAAAAAGCACCGGTCCCAGTACAGATCCCTGGGGGACCCCACTTCTTACTTCCCTCCATTGTGCAAACTCTCCATTGATTCCTACCCTTTGTTTTCTGTTCTTCAACCAGTTACCAATCCAAGCATGAACCTGTCCCCTTATTCTATGATGGCTAAATTTACTCAAGAACTTATGGTGGGGAACTCTGATAAAAGCTTTTTGAAGTCCAAGTATATTATGTCAACCAGATCACCTTTGTCCACATGTGTGCTGACACTCTCAAACAACACCAAAAGGTTAGAGGGGCAAGACTTGTGCTTGCAGAAGCCATGCTGGTTCTCCCTCAGCAAGGCCTGTTCTTCTATATGTGTTTATCAATTTTGTCCTTAAGTATACATTCCATCAGTTTACCTGGCACCGAAGTTAAGCTAGCTGGTCTCTAATTTCCCAGATCCCCCCTTTTTGAAAATCTGAGTTATATTAGCTACTTCCCAGTCCTCTGGTATGGAGCCTAATTGTAGGAACAAGTTATATATTCAGGGCATCATTACCAGCAGGGGACCCGCATCACCAGATGCCTATTCAAACCAGTTCCTTTTCTCTCCCCACTGGAATCTTCACTTCCTATAGGTTCCTAACCACACCAATACTACTTCTGCTACCCAATGATAACAGTTTTAAAAAACCACACAATGAGGCTGTTCTCATGAGCACCCAAGCCCAGGCTTAGACAGCCAAAGCCTGGGCTTGGCAGCCCATGAGAACCGCTGGGAACCATTCGGATCTTGGTGGTGCCTTGGCACCAAACCATGTGCTGAAGCCCAGATCTCAGCAGAGGTTAAGGGTGCAAATTACCTGGGATCGTGCGCCTAGAGTGCCCATCCCCTGGGGGAATCTCCCAGTACACTGTACTCACCATGCAGTGCACTGTAGGATACCTAGGGGACGGGACATTGAATCCCGATCTCTGAGAAATCCACCATGTTCTGCACTGCACGGAGCACCAGGGATCATGTGGAGCACGCTCCCACCAAGCAAACAATTATTGTCTGGGGGAAGGCAAGGTTTGTGAAGTCCCCCACCCCCATCCACCCAGTAGGTCGTGTGAATGGCCCCAATCAAGGCTTTAGATCTTCACTAAGCTTATCTGAATGTTGGAACTGTGCAACAGGACAAACACTGCAATACTTTCTACCTCCTAGCCTGTAACCGATGCAAAATGATCGTGCTTCCTAATGAACGACCACCATAATTGTGGGGAGGTGGGCAGGAGAAGAAATACTTCAAGAGTTTTTTGTTTTGATTTTCCTGGAAACTGTAATTTGACTGGTCAACAATGACCCTAGATTCCATCACTATAAAAAATGGAGCACGATATGAAGTGCTTTGGGTTCTAGAAACACAACCCCCAGGGAGACAGATCTGCAAGCCCAAGTAGGGCTTCAGCTCGATGCAGCACATCTTGGTGACCTGGGTCATTTTGTCTGTTATTTCTATTCAGCCTGCTGTTCACACATACAAAAGGGACTGGGCAGCTGACAAAAGAATAACGCTTGGTTAACCTTCCACAGACTCAATAGCCCTATTGTTGAGTAGCAAGGGATGAAAGGAGTGACTGATACCATGGAACCACAGAGGAAGAGAAGACTTATTCCAGCCTCACAACATTAATCTGAAGAGGGTGTTTCTCTGCACCCCAAATACACTTCCTCAAATGACTGCAGACCTAAATGACCAGGTTTTAGGATGCTGAAACCATGTGTGCATTATCATTTGTACACACTGAAGTTAGGTATAGAAATTAAATGGTTGCATAATCAAACAATTAAGATGCAAGCCCCCTGATTACACTGGACTATTATATTCAATGGGTGTCTTTCAGCATGCCAACTTCTGAAAAATGGATTCTTCAGGCATCTGCTGAGTGCCTTTCCAAGAGAAGACAAGCTTGTTCTTAAGCCTAAAATATTCTTTCCCATTCCTTTGGGGATTAGCCATTTGGTTCTCCATCTTTTCAGTATATATTTTTGCTACAATCCTTCTCCCTACCCAGTTTGGTAAACCAACATTTTAGCAGCTACTCTAATGAAACCAGACAAGCCATCTTCACTGCATTTACAGCATGAGTAGGAACTAGACATACCTGACCATTAGGAGTTGCAAGCAATAGCTGGGCAGTTAAAAGAGACATGCAGGGAAGTCAGTGCATCTCTTTTAACCAGCCCACCCTGCTCACAATTGGGAGATCACTAAAAATCAGGTCAATTTCAATTGTATTGTAACCATGATTCATTGTAAGCATATAGAATCTAATTTATTAATTAAATGTTCTGCCTTTCTTACCAAGTAACAAGAATTGGTTTACACCACCCCACATGCACACACAGCAATAGAGAAAATAAAACACTATCCTGCAAAACAACAGAGAAATGAGCAGTCGAAGGACACAGCACCACAAGGAGTCACAGAATGTTAGCATTGAAAGGAACCTTTGAGGTCTTCTAGTTAATCCAACCCTCCACTCAGTGCAGAAAACTGCTACAGCGTCTGACAGATGGGCATTCAGTCTCTGTTTGAAAACATCTAGCCAAGTGAAACCATCACTGAACACAGAAGATTACTCCACTGCTGAACAGCTTACAGTTAGGAAATTCTTCCTAATGTCTAGTCTAGTCACATCAAATCAAATGTGAAAGCCTCTTCAAAAAGCCAGATTTGGCTAAGCATCTGAAGGTGTACAAGGAGGTGGTCGCGTGCGCCTCCCCTAGGGAGGATATTCCACCAAGTTGGCATCTTGTTTTTTATCAGGAGTGAGGTCTATTCTAGGGGTAGGCAACCTTGGAACTCCAGTTGTTGAACTGCAACTTCCATCATCCTCAGCAACAATTTATTGTAGTTGAGGATGCTGCGAGTTGTAACTTCACAACAGCTGGAATGCCAAGGTTGCCTGCCCTTAGAATTGACTCCACTCCCAATAAAAAAAATGTGCCAAACTTCAGTCAGGTGGTGAAGTAAGGATCAGGGCCTCAGATGTTGAATGCCACAGATGAAGGATACATACAAAAATGGCAATCTTTCATTTGTAAGGTAAAACTGCCCCATCCTGAGGACAGCTTTACACATTATGTGTTTCCTCTATGTAAGAAGTGTTTTCTGTGGCAGAAATATCATCAAATCTACATACAAGTTACCAGTTCCACATACACCAAAGATGACCATCTACAGGCAGGTTTCACAGAAGTTCCCTCTATAAAATAAATGTGTAACGCATGAACCAGTCTCAGGCTTCAGATTTGACAAGGATTACATGTGGTTCTCAGGTTGTCTTCTGTCCATGCAGTGCTCAGGAAAGTGGGGCCCATGCTCCCAATCAAGACACACAGGGATGAAAGAAGCCCTTATAAGAGCAGGGTTTTCATGCACCAAAGTAGTCTTAACAGCTAGCACAGTTTTCCACTTAATGACTCACAGGTGGAATCTGGCAAATAGACCTTTAAAGTAGAGATTATCCAATTCGGGAAGTCAAGATTTGTATTTAAGCAGCAAAAAAAAGATGCAAACTGTAGAATGCTTTTTCATGCCACACTGTCTAAACAACGGTCTCCAGTGTTATGCAACTGAGCTGGATCTGGCCCACTGGCCAGCAGCTTGACACCCCTGTTCTACAGTATGAAGATAGACTCTTAACTCACTGAAGGGATATGGGCAGTGACTTATACTGTATACTTGTGATTCCAAAAGCAGTCAACTACCATATTTTATGGACTATAAGACTCACTTTTTTCCTCGAAAAATATCCGCCAAAATTCAGGTGCGTCTTATATGTTTTAACAGTTTAATATGTTAAAACTCTGAAAAACTGGATTAAAATTAAGGTGCGTCTTATAGTCCGTAGCGTCTTATAGTCCGTAAAATACGGTATATATCTATTTTTAATTTTTTAAAACTATTTTAACATTTCTATCCTGTTCTTTCTTCAAGAAGCCCAGAGCAATAGTTATGTTTATCCTCACAGCAGGCTTGTGAGGTTATATTTAGCATGCAACCTAACCCCAATATTATATCACAGGATATTAAACTTTGAAAATGACCTAGTCCCATGAGAATTTAGAACTACATATATCTCTCTATTCAGCTACCAGAACAATGGAATGTGAGGAAACCCTTTTGAGTATATTTATATAAGCTCTTCATTTTCCAAACGAGACTGACTTCATTCACAGATTACATAAAACAAGATTGAGGAAAATCTGCTCCCCACTACCAAAGATGCAGCAGAAATGCAAGGCTGAACTAGAGAACCAAAAGCTAACTTGCACCTTATATCATCAACATAGTTTTACAATAAGAGTTAGAAGTCCATTCCACCCCATAAAAAAATAGTGAGGGTCTTGTCACAAACACTGGTTTCACAAGAACATAGTAGGACTTGTTTGGCTTTACACCAGTAATTGCTTAATTTTTTAACTTTAGGCAGAACAGGGTTCAGACCACAATTATCTGCCTTTTAATCTAATCCATACAGAAAAAGGGATTATTAATAAGATAATTCTGGTTTAAAGTCAACATCCAAAGCCCAGCTCTAGTTTTACATCCAGTGTGTGAGAGTGAGAGAGAGTGTGGTTGTATGTTTAAATGCTTCCCCCAAAAACCTCTATAGATGGAAAGGTAGTGGGTCACAGAGAAGGGTCTTGGCCTAGCCTTTTCCTTCACATGCTAGCTTTCCACTTGGGAAAAGCTTTTCACACAAGGTTAGCAGAAGTTCGCTTACCAAGAGAGCACTACCTCATAACACTACCAAAGGAACTGGATCAAGCCACAGGGGCTCTGACACAAAGGTAGCGTTTGAATCGGGCCACCCCATACAAAAGGAGGCAACCAAAAGTATACACTATATTTTACACATGGCCATTCTACAATTACTTTTGTGTTATCATCCATTCCTTTCCGGATCATCCTCAATATGGAATGCACCTTTTTCGCTGTTGTATGTCAGAGGCTGTGGCTCAATGGTAAAGCACATGCACTGCACGCAGAAGGTCCACATTCAAAATCCGGAATCTCCAAACAGGGCTGGGAAATACCCCTGCCTGAAACCCTGGGGATCTGCTGCCCATCAGTAGGAATGTGCAAACTGATTTGGGTACAAATCGATTTGTACCTGAATCTAGCTGATACGGGAGATTTCATTCATTCATTCATTCAATCTCTATACCACCCTTCCAAAAATGGCTCAGGGCAGTTTACACAGAGAAATAACAAATAAATAAGATGGTTCCCTGTCCCCAAAGGGCTCACAATCTAAACAGAAACATCAGATAGACACCAGCAACCAGTCACTGGAGGGGTACTGTGCTGGGGGTGGAGAGGGCCAGTTACTCTCCCCCTCTAAATAAAGAGAATCACCACATTAAAAGGTGCCTCTTTGCCCAGTTAGCAGGGGAGATAAAACAAATCACCTCTGCGATCCATTGGCTAGATTTGGGTACAAATCTAATAGCACCTGATTCTATTCAAATCGATTTGAGATTTGGATTCCTCCTATTAATTCCCCCAGATTCCCAGCTTTCATTAAAAAAAAAAAAAAAAAAGCTACGCTCTAGCCCTTGTAGAAGTGGAGTTATGGAGCAAAATGTGTGGTCACTATTTTTCAAGTGTTTGAATTCTTTGGTGTATAATAACTTTCCCTCAATGAATCCCCATGAGGATTCATTACACACCTTCATTTCTTCTATTCATTTTGACTGTCTTTTCGACAGTGCCAACTGTCAACTGCTATGTGCCAACTACACCCCACTCCCACCCACAAGGCAGTGGAGTACTACTCAGTTTATGTTCTAGGATTTTTTTCAAGTGTTTAGGTTCTTTGGTGTCTAATAACCTTTCCTCATAATGAATGCCTGTGAGGATTCATTACACATCAAAGAGTCTAAACACCTCAAAAATTCCTAAAATATAAACTGAGTACCCAGTGGTTTATGGGTTGCGGGGTAGTTGGAACATGGGATGCCACTAATTCCCCACTCCCACCTGCAAAGTAGTGGGGTCAGAATGAACAGAAGAAATTAAGTTGTGTAATGAAGACACCAAAGAATCTAAACACTTCAAAAATACCTAAACAAAAATAAACTGAGTACCCTAGTGTGTGGGGAGGAGGTGGGGGGGGGGAGTTGACACATGGTAGTTGACAGTTGGCACTGTCCAATGATAGTCAATATGAACAGAAGAAACAAAGGCGTATAATGAATCCTCATAGGGATTCCTTATGAGGAAAAGTTATTGTACACCAAAGAATCCAAACACTTGAAAAGGAACATTGGTCTTACCGTGAAGGGTTCTTTTTCCTTGCAGTAGGAGAGCCTCAGGATGGGTGATGCACTGCGCATGCCCAAGACAGAACTGGAGTCACATGTTTTGATTGTAGGCGTGGTTGCCTCCTCACTCTATACCCAGTTCCAGTGATGACGAGCGAGTATTAGGCATGTGATTGAAGAGAGCTCGAAACTATACGGAAGACAACAGCTCAGGAACAGAGAAATGGAACAGGATTATTCCAGACAGGACAGTAAAGCTATAACCCTGAAAGCAGCCCCCATTTGCGAAAGTATACCCCGCATAGGAGGCACCACCCCTCCCTTAGAGACAGGCTAAATTGACAGGTAGTCCGTTGTGCTGATGATTCATCCGGGTGGGGCTGAGGCTCTCCTACTGCAAGGAAAAAGAACCCTTCACGGTAAGACCAATGTTCCTTTTTCCCTTGCGTAGGAGAGCCTCAGGATGGGACTTGCCCAAGCAAAAAGAAGGACCCGGGATGGGCAGGATGAGTCTAGACTACCTGTTGGAGAACCGTGCGACCAAATGCCGCCTGTTCTTGCGAGAAATCAGAAATTTTATAATGTTTAATAAATGGGGTAGCAGATGACCAGGTCGCGGCTCTGCATATCTCTGTAAGTGGAACGTGTGCAGCAAAGGCCGAAGAAGCCGCCGCGCTCCTAGTGGAGTGGGCCGTCAGCCCCCCGGGAGGAGGAAGGTGTAAGGTCTCATAGGCCAGACGTATGCACGATTTAATCCAATTTGCTAATGTGGATTTTGACACCCTTTTGCCCCGGCTGGATGGGTGGAAGGAGACAAAAAGGGCATCTGAATGGCGGATATCCTTAGTGCGGCGAATATAAATGCGTAAGGCCCTGCGCACGTCCAGCTTGTGCCACAGTTTTTCCCTATGGTGAACCGGGGAAGGACAGAAGGACGGGAGAACTATAACCTGGGTTCTATGAAACGTGGAATTCACCTTAGGAAGAAAAGTAGGGTCTAGGCGTAGGACTGCAGAATCAGCATGGAAGGTGCAGAATTCCTTACGAGCCGACAGGGCCGCTAGCTCCGACACCCTGCGTGCCGAAGTGATGGCTATCAGGAAGCAGAGCTTGAAGGATAAGATGCGTAGTGGGATCGTATTAAGTGGTTCAAAGGGTTCCTTGGTCAGAGCATTGAGGACCTTATTCATGTTCCAGGAGGGGAAGCGACTGATCGGAGGGGGAGCTATATTCTTAGCGCCCCTCAAGAACCTGGAGAGGTGAGGATGTAAAGAAGCTTGACCTGTCATCCCAGAGGATATCTGAATAACTGAGGAGAGCGCCGATGCCTGTCGTTTGAGAGTATTGTGGCTGAGACCCATTTCCAGGCCAGCTTGGAGAAAGTCCAAAACTTCCGGTACGCCTGACGCCAATGGGTCCATCTCCTGAGACCGAGCCCATTTTACGAAGGCGGACCAGGTGGATTGATATATGCGGACGGTGGAGGGTCGCCGGGATGCGAGGATGGTATCTTGTACACTGGTGGAGTACCCACTGTTTGCTAGGATCGAGCGTTCAGCCTCCAAGCGGCTAACTGCAACCATTGAGGGTCTGGATAAGCCAGTGGGCCTTGATGTAGGAGATCTGCCCGTATCGGCAGGCGCCACGGGGAAGTTGCTGCTAGGCTGACCAGGTCTGGAAACCATGGTCGGCGGGGCCAAAACGGGGCTACCAAGATAATTTCTGCCCTTTCTAGGCGCAGCTTCTGGATGACCTTCATCAGTATGGGTACTGGAGGGAAGGCGTACAATAGACCCCTGGGCCATGGAGAATGTAGAGCATCCGTGGCTTCCGCCAGGGGATCGTGGAACCTTGTGAAGAACCTTGTTAACTGACTGTTGTTTCGGGTCGCAAAGAGGTCCACTTGGGGAGAGCCCAGAACTCTTGAGATCTGCAGAAAGACTTCTCTGTGTAGGGACCATTCTCCGGGGTCTATTGCTTCCCTGCTTAGCCAGTCTGCAATTTGATTGTTGTCCCCCTTGAGGTGTTCTGCCACAATGGACTGAAGGTTGTGTTCCGCCCACTGGAAGAGGATGTCGGTCTCTTGCATTAATGTTGCTGACCTGGTCCCTCCCTGGCGATTGATTTGTGCCTTGACTGTGACGTTGTCCGTTCGAAGAAGGACGTGATGACCCCGAAGGACCTGTTGGAAGTGTAGGAGGGCCAAGCGTGCCGCACGTAACTCCAGAAGGTTTATCGGTGCGGACGCCTCTGTTGCTGACCAGACCCCCTGGATTACCTGGCCTTGGCAATGAGCTCCCCAGCCTGTGAGACTTGCGTCCGTGGTCAGAAGGATCCTCTGAGGTTCTGTTAGCTGGAGTCCTTTCGAAAGCGCCGGAGATAGCCACCACTGCATTGAATCCCTGACCGACTGAGTCACCGGGATTTGAAGAGTCTGGGCCGCCATAATGTGATCCTGCCATGGCAGGAGGAGCCATTGCAGGGGTCGGGAGTGCCACCGTGCCCACGGGGTGCAATCTATGCAGGATATCATTGAGCCCAGAGCCTGGGCGAGCTTCATGACGTCCTCCTGCTGCTTGTATATAAGTGGTCGCAGTTGCTTGGATATCTTCTCCCTGCGTTCCGGAGAGAGTGAGACCGTGTTTCGCTTGGTGTTGAAGAGTACACCCAGGTGTAGCAGCCGCTGTGAGGGGACCAGGTGACTCTTTGTCTCGTTTACCACAAATCCGTGGTCTCGTAGTGCAGAGAGGGTAAGGTTCACATTCTTGACAGCTTGGTGCTTTGAGTGTGCTCTCAGAAGAATGTCGTCCAGTAAGGGTGGAGCCCCACCCCTTGGAGGCGGAGAGAAGCAACTATGGTCACCATCAGCTTTGTGAACACCCGTGGGGCTGATGCTAGACCAAACGGTAGGGCTTGGTATTGAAAGTGCTGGCCATCGTATGCGAAGCGTAGGAATCTCCTGTCCTCGGTACGGATGGGAACGTGTAGGTATGCTTCCGACAGATCCACTGAGGCCAGAAAATCTCCCCTTCGCACCGCTTCCTTGATCGTGCGTAAGGATTCCATGCGGAACTTCTTCTTCCTGACAAATTGGTTGAATGCTTTGAGATCCAGGACAGCCCTCCAGGAGCCATCCTTTTTTGGTACCAGGAAGAGTATGGAGTAGGTTCCCTGGAATCTCTGGGATGGTGGAACGAACTCTATAGCTCTGATTTGAAGCAGATGTTTCAGGGCCTGACGCATCCGAAGATGTTTCATCGGGGCGGAAGACCTTGGTGTGGGGATGAAGCGAGGCGGGGGAATCGAAATAAGGTCTATGGCGTACCCCTCGGAAATGGTTTGCAAAACCCAGTTGTCTGTAGTGGTAGAGAACCATGTGAGGGCGAAGAGGGATAGCCGGCCTCCCACCGGAGTGGCGTCATTGTTTCCTTTGTTTGTAATACGGATTGAAGGAGCGGGAAGGTCTAGTCTGTCCTCTTGAACGTTGTCGCCACTGGGTTCTACCGGAACCCCTGAAGGAAGGCGAGCGGAAGTCTCTGTTTTGATAGGGCTGGTAGTTACCGGATTGCTGACGAAAGGGACGAAAGGAACTGTGTCCCCCCCTATGAGAGGGTCTGAAATCCCTCTTGCCGGATGGCATGACCTTCTTTTTATCTTTAGTATCGATGAGAATGGGTTCCAAGGCGGGACCGAAGAGGGAAGTCCCAACAAAGGGGGCGGATGTTAAAGCCGACTTTGATTTGGAATCTGCGTTCCAGGGTTTCAGCCAGAGAGTCCTGCGTGCCGCAACTCCTGCCACTAGGGCCCTTGAAGAGTGTTGGATGATGTCCAAGCTTGAGTCAGCGGTCAGAGCTGCTGCCTTTGCCATCTTGTTTATACCCTGCCGTAACTTAGGAAGTTCTGGAGGGACAAGCTTAATTAACTCCTTCGCCCAGAGCACCGAGGCCCTAGCAAAAATGGAGTTTGTCGTGGCCATCTTGATTGAGGAGGCGGATGCTTCGTGTGCCTTCTTCAGTAGGACATCGCAGCGCCTATCTTCCTGATCACGTAACTGTTCTTGGTGTTCGGAATGGACCAAGGCTCCAGACACCATCTGTACCACCGGAGGATCTACTCTAGGAGTAGTCAGGAGCTTTGAAACCTCGTTGGGGAGATTGTAGTGCTTCTTTGGGATACTGCCTATAGGTCTGGATGACGTAGGCCGCTGCCATTCAGCACTCATCACGCGGTGGAATAGCGGAGGGAAAGGAACCACCGGGTTAGTAGGTTCGGAAGGAGGGAATACCTGTTGATCCAAGGTGTTCTCTGTCTCGGCGGCTGTTGCGGGGGAAACGTCATTAATCGTACGTCTAGCCTTAGTCAATAACACATCAAATTCTGAGGTAGAAAAAAGTCTGGTGGAGTTTGAAATCGGGGGGGCAATTTCTTCTTCAGATAATTCCCCTTCCTCCCTGTTGGAGTCCCTGGGCTCCGTAGGGAGCGCTGGTGTGTAACTCGAAGAACCCCCTTCTGATGAGGACGAAGGGCGGGTAGGCGGGGGGGGATTGTGTGGGGCTGGAGGAGGGGGATGAGCAGGGATGGGAGCTGGCGCGGGAATAGTGGGAATAATGGTAGTGGGGGGGTTATGTGGTCTGACTGGGGAGTCAGAGGACGAGGATGAGCGGCTTCTATGCCTGGTCCGCTTCCTAAAGGCGGGAGGTCTGGGCAGAAACCTACCACGCTCCCCTGGAGGAATAGCCCTACGGCGGGGGCTAGAATCAGGGGATGAAGAGGAGAGCCGACCATCCCCCCGAATTCTGCTACGTTTTCTCCCCCTGGATACCATCGGTGGTAGGGAAGAAGACCCCTCCTGGACTCGAGGGATACACCCGTGGTTCGTCGGGAGAGTCCCCCCTTGCATAGAAGTGTGACCCCCAGCAATGTTAGGTGGGGCCGCGGCAGGCTCAAGGTGCATACCCCGGGAAAAGAAGGCTTTGAGCCATTCTGTGGCTTGAGGGGGAAAGTAATCAGTACTCACCGGCTGCGTGGGTTGTGCAGGCGGTGAAAGAAGACCTGTGCCGTTCGCGGTCACCAGCAGCGGGGGGGGACAGCGCGGACCAGCCGGTTCCCCCTCTACCGCCGCGCTCCCCCCTGGAGAAATGGCTGCAGCCGGCAGGTTGCCCACCGGGCTCCGGACTGCAGTCTCCTTAGCGAGCTTTTTGTCTTTTTTGCTGCTTTCCTTCTGGCGCGGCTTCACTTTCGCGCCATTTTTACCCGACTTGTTTTTTGAACGGCGGCAAACCGCTTGTATGAGCAGCCGCTCACTGAGCCTTTTTCGCCCATCGGCAAGTAGGGTGAAGTCCTTCACCTTCTTCTTGCGTTTGGGGGGAGAAGTGGGATCAGCCAAGTGGCGAGTCTTTTTGGGCGCCTTGGCTGGGAGGCGTTCCGTGGAGACCCGCTCGGAACTCTCGGGGAGAGTAGCGGGAACCGCCGATAATGGCGGCGACTGGCCACGGTCTGATTGCTGTAGAGAGCGGTCCGCCTCTCTAAAAACAGTTCCCGCACGGGCAGTAGCCGGTGCAGGGAGAGTTTCACTGCCCAGGTGCTGCGGCAGTTGTCCGGATTCTGACAACGAAGCCAGCATCAACTCTTCGGCGTGAGCCGATTCCATTTTAAAACGCAGAACTAAACCAAAACAATTTTGGCGGCCAATTGTAATTAGAACAGAAAAAATAATTTTGTAATAGTATAAATTTTACTCGAAAAGAGGTCTGCTTTCCTCCCACCCTTGCACAAATGAGGAGGTAGATAGGAGGAGAGAAAATAGTTAAAGAAAAGCGCTAAAAGGCAAGACCAACCGGAGCTCTCTTTCAACAATCCTATCTTGGGCGAAGACAGAACTGGAACTGGGTATAGAGTGAGGAGGCAACCACGCCTACAATCAAAACATGTGACTCCAGTTCTGTCTTGGGCATGCGCAGTGCATCACCCATCCTGAGGCTCTCCTACGCAAGGGAAAAAATAATGACTGCACATTTTGCTCCATAACTCCACTTCTACAAGGGATAGAGCTTAGCTTTTTTTTTTTTTTTTTTTTTTTTTTTTTTTTTTTAAATGAAAGCTGGGGATCTGTGTTAGGGTTAGGATATGGCAACTTCGAATCCACATTGTTTCCTATGGTGGCGGCGGGGCCCAGCGAGGCGGCGGCGGGGGGCCTGGCCGCGAGGCAGGGCGAGGCGGCGGGCCCAGCGCGACGGCGGCAGCAGTGGGGCGAGGCGGCAGCGGGGCGAGGCGGCGGGCAGCGGCAGCAGGGGGCCCAGCCCCGAGGGCAGGGGCCTGACCCAGGACGACGGTGGCGAAGGTGAGCTGGGCCCAACTACAGGCACAGATGCTCTGTGCCCGGGCCCACTAGTTTTATTTAAAACTACAACTATTTAAAACTACAACTACTTCATTGTTTTGCTGTGTGGAGGAGTGGTCTTAATATTAGGATTAAGATTAAGAACAAGAACAGCAATACGCCACCAAGTTTGTTGGGGATGGATCAGAGGATGGCGTTGGCAAACAGGAAAAATCATTCTGGCTTGATGTGGTGGGGTGTAACAAGGGGGTTCATTGGGGAGAAGTTTTCTGGGTATCCTAAAGGTTTGGAGAGAATAGGGCTAGAATAAGTAGGATCATGAGGATAATTATAGCTCCTAGTAAGTCTTTAAATGAGAAGTATGGGTGGAATGGGATTTTATCTGGGTTTGAGTTAAGGCCAGTTGGGCTATTTGAGCCAGTTTCATGGAGGAAAGGGAGCTGTAGGACAGCTATGGCTAGGACTGCAAATGGGAGAAGAAAGTGGAAGACAAAAAAATCAGGTTAAAGTTGCTTTGTCAACTGAAAATCCACCTCAAATTCATTCTACTATGTTTGTTCCAATATAGGGGACTGCTGGGCATAACATTTAAGTATGTACTGTAGATAGAATATATTCTTTAGTCAGGCTAAAGTTGTAGGGCATACTGTGAAATGCAGTTTGTCCACATCTTCACGAGTCACAAACTGAAAGTAATCCAATCTAATACTGCAAGAAGAATTGCTGGACACCTCCACAGTAGACTCTGAGGTAACTAGGGAATCCGGTTCTGCCTGAATATGAGAAATTTTATCCACAAAAAAGTTATTGAAGACGCAGTGAATGACTGATAGTTCCAAGTTCAAATTCAAGGGGGAGGGGGCACATACTAGCCCCTTCACAACCCTAGACAACTTCACCAGACGTGTATTTGCGGAACCAATGTGGGCAGAAAACAACCACGCCTGCACAATAGATCTTCAAATGTGCTCTGTATTGTCATCACTATAAATGTATATGTATGTATTTATTGTTAAATTTATACCCCACCTTTTATTAAGAAAATCCCAAGGCGACTCAAGCATCCCAAGAATGCTTTCCTTATTCATTCAGTTTTTAGTCTGATTAAAACTCTGAAGTTTTCCACTTGCCTTTTCCATTTTTTTCCAATTTTAAAACTTGGATGCAAAGGGGTTTGGAGGAAAAGAGACAATGACTTCCTTTAGGATCAAAGATGAAACCAATGATTATAGTTTATCATCTGCTAATGACTTTTGCCATCCCTTACCAGCCACCAAGCCCAAATTCATCAGCTATGCCAGAAGGATTATATGTTAATGCACAACTTCTCAAGTTCAAAACCATTAGAAATAAGCTAAAACTACACTCAAACCATCCTGAAAACAACTAAATGGACCAATAAAATTGCCAGGCATCTGGTACAATGATCGAGACAAACAGAAAAAAAAAACCTTTCACATTTTAAAGACGACATTCTTCTCTCTAAATGATGCATGGCTAGAGATACAGTCAAGTTGCAATAGCTTCCTTCCTATAGTCTGAGGTTAGAAGCAGGCCTGCTCAATTTAGCCACCCCCCAGCAGCTGCTTTTGGACTACAACCCCAAAGTCCCCAGCCACAGTGGCCAATAGCCAGGGATTATGGGAATTGTAGGCCAACATCTTGGGAGGATGTTGGACCGGGGAGAGCCGAGTTCAAATCCCCATTCAGCCATGATACTTGCTGGGTGACTCTGGGCCAGTCACTTCTCTCTCAGCCTAACCTACTTCTCAGGGTTACTGTGAGGAGAAACTTAAGTATGTAGAACACCGCTTTGGGCTCCTTGGAGGAAGAGCGAGATATAAAATGTTTTTTTAAAAAAACATCTACAGGACGGCTGAAGTTGAACAGCCCTGGTAGAGTATGGTATCATCACACAACACATAATCCACTTGTGGAATTCTCTGCCACAAGATGTGGTGACAGCCAACAACCTGGATGGTTTTAAGAAGGGTTTGGATAACTTCATGGAGGAGAGGTCTATCAACAGCTACTAGTCGCAAGTCTGTGGGCCACCTCCAGCCTCAAAGGCAGGATGCCTCTGAGTACCAGTTGCAGGGGAGTAACGGCAGGAGAGAGGGCATGCCCTCAACTCCAGCCTGTGGCTCCCAGCGGCATCTGGTGGGCCACCGCGCGAAACAGGATGCTGGACTAGATGGGCCTTGGGACTGATCCAGCAGGGCTGTTTTTATGTTCTTATCAGTAAGTGGACAGAGGAATCATCACAACTCAGTGCACACTGGAGACTGACGTATACAAAAGAATAGCTCACCTCTTTGCAAGGAAGCAATTTTTACTTTCCACAGGTAGGAAAGTTTTGATCACCTGAAAGCAGTGATCTTCTCTCCATTCCAACTAGTGCACCTAAATGATCTGCTTTATAGACAGACTGGCTAGTAAAATCATTTCTGGACTAGTGGCTTTTGTGCGTCTGCAAAGATGAACCGAGGCCAACAGCTTGTGAATCCCTTTCCATCACAAATGACAAATCCTTCTCCAGCCCCACCCTACTACTTGCCTAGATTTCTTAGCTGCACATTTTCACAGGCTCCCTCCTTCTGCCCCACCTCAACGTGGCCAGCACACTCCCAATTCTGTAACAATGACTGCAGCTGGAATTCAGCAGCTACACTTGTTGTCTTGAAATTGGACCCCCCCCCCTTCTTGTAGATACAATGTAAAATTTTGGGTGGCCAATTTACAAATGTCAGCTTGGACCAACACCCCTGCTTATTACAAATCAAACACGCTCTAGTAGACATAGAAGCATATTAAAAAATAGAAGAGTTTAATCCTGTGTGCACTTATTTGGGAGTGAGCTGCTCTGAAAAGATCAAGGGCTCATTTCTAAGTAACTATGAACAGGAATGGACTTCAAGAGTGAACTGGATCTGAACAAAAATTATCCTGCTAGAAATCCTCAGTATTTAGTGCTGACACAGTTAATCTGCATCTCATTAAGTTTAAGACAACTTTTTGGGACACGGTTATGTCCCCCCGCCCCGGCTAATTATTTTAGATCATGTAACCAAAACATGTACACAAAACTGTATCATGCGTGACCAATTAACCTGTTATATTGATTAAAAGAAAACACAACTGATAAGAACTTTATTCAGCAATCAGATATCCAAAAACCTTCATTGACTTTAAGGTTTAAGTGGAGGAATTGAGATACAAAAAGTGTCATCATGGAATTCAGTATGCTATAATACAACATGGATTGCAGCCTGTGAACCGGTAGCTTTTTCTTTTCTTTGGCACTAGATAGATCATCTCCAAAAACTAATCTGAGCTTATGGGAGTCTGCTCACTTAACCTCACAGGTCAATTAGTTAGCTCTTCAGAGTTCACCCTCAGTAGTTAATCTGAAAGCAACTGACCAACAGAGGCCAACGCTGAACAAATTTGCTGGGACAGCTGCTCATTGCTAAGATCAAGAGATGGTGATGCTTTTGCAAACAATGTTAAGAACTGCACCTGGATGTACTACCTTTTCAACCAGAATGAGAAGGCCATCATGATCAGAAAGTATATTAGAACTGAAATGGTTGTGTTCTTGCTCTACAGTTCAACAACACCGTTTACCTGGAGACTGGAAGTTGTTCTTAGTGTGTCACTTGTGGGAATACAAAAACATATTGTAGGACAAGACTCAGTTTTGAGGCAGATATAAGACTGCAATAAAAAATGGCCTCACCTTGCATTCCCTGCCTCCACCATGCTATGCATTCTGACTCACCATGTAACAATGCTATGTTAGGGATGCATTTGAAGCAGGGAAGGGCCAAAGTTCACTTAGCCCATTCCACTGCCCAAAGGCAAAGCCCGCCCCACCCAGTACAGCCTCAACAAGCCAGAGCATAGCATGCCACAAGCAGAAAGCAGGTACCTGCAGAGCAAACAAATGTAGGGTTTACAGACTAGACAAGAGTACTAAACTGCACTGTGGGCCTGTAGCTGCTGTTGGACTACAACTCCCATAATCTCCAGCCACAATGGCCAATAGTTAAGATGATTGGAATTGTAGTCCAACAACAGCTGCAGCGCCAAAGTTGTGCAGCCCTGATGTACAGGGAGGAAAGATGGGGAATACAAACACACAGACCCAAGTTGCCATCCAAGCACCCGCCAGTTAATTACTGCCAACTGATTCATCTGACCAAATATTCCATGAAGCCATGACGCTTGGAGAATGGCCTGCTGTCTATTTACTACGACCACCTTTAATAATAAAAAAGCAATGGTTACTAAGCTTTACTTTTATTATTGGTAACTCGCTTCAGCCTTGTTCTAGACCTTGAAGTAGGGTGTGGGTAGGGTATCTTGCTTAGGGACATAAGAAGCTGCCATAGACCGAGTAGAACCATTGGTCCATCTAGCTCAGTATGGTCTACGTAGACTGGCAGCAGCTTCTCCAAGATTTCAGGCAGGAGTTTCTCTCAGTCCTATCTTGGAGAAGCCAGGAAAGGAACTTGGAACCTTCTGCATGTGAGCACACAGATGCTCTTCCCAGAGCAGCCCCATCCCCTCAGGGGGATATTTTGCAGTGCTCACATCTAGTCTCCAAATGCAAACTAGGGTGGTCCCTGCTTAGCAAAGAGGACAATTCATACTTGCTACCACAAGGCCAGCTCTCCTCCCTGCAGTTGCTCTGCAATCCAATTGCTCCAAGCATCCCAGAGATGCACGTGACTAGCAAAAACGCAAAGCCTTCTGTTGAGTGTGGAGCTGGAAAGGACAGCAAGGGATTGTTCTCAGAGTGATTGTTCTCAGAGAGCAGCCCCTTCCTAACCCTTACACGTTCTTTCTCAGTTCCACATTTGAGAGGAGGAATGGGGCTTGTCATTTTTACGCTTAGCTTCCGAGGTGCTTGAAATGCCTCAAAAGTGCAATGCACTTTCCATTCTCCCTCCCTTCATTCCCTCTCCAAGCTGGGGAGAAAAACAGGGGTTTGTGATCCCATGCAGAGTTTTGAACAGGGTGGATTTGATTTAAATCAAACTGATTTAAACCACGATTTAAATCACTAGCAGGGTGGATAAAAATAAAAAAAATCCAATTTAAATCAAAAAAATCCGATTTTTTTGATTTAAATTGGATTTTTTTAATTTAAATCGGATTTTTTTGATTTTTATCCACCCTGCTAGTGATTTAAATCGTGATTTAAATCAGTTTGATTTAAATCAAATCCACCCTGGTTTTGAAGGGGTGTGCAAGGTTAAGGACAAGCGCCACCCCTTGCCAGACAGTTTTTAATTTAGGCACAAGGCCAGCCAAAATGTGTGGACTGTCAATAACCAGTAAACCAATTTGTTTTTTTAATTAGTATAATAATCAAATCTGTTGATTATTAAGGTAGAGAACTGAACCATTAAAAATTGGGTTATGTTCCTGTTCATCAGTATTTCAGTTCAGATACCAACTTTAAAAAGTGATTCAGTAACCAATTCAGATACTTTGATACCATTCCATATAAAAGGATATCAAATCCTTTTGCCTGCAATGTAACTCTATAAAGTTAATGTAATGACTATTTAACTTGAGAAAAAGAACTTCCAAATTGTTGATTTTTTAGTGTTTTAAGCTTTTCCTCATAAAAACTGGATAAAACACAGGAAACTATATTTAATTATACAACTGAAAGCAGAGTGTTCGATATTGAACCAATTATGTTACCAGAAAGAGAGCACGCGCACACGCATGCAGGTGTTTGGTTCAGATTCTCAGTAAGGAAAAGATTTAAGGTTCAGAATTATTTCTGGTTCAATTTAAAGAAAGAAAAAAGAATTCTGAATCCATTTCCAGGTTTGGGTTCACATTCAGTTTCAATTCTATGGATTAAAGTATCTCTTTTTGTTATAATAAAGTTAAAGCCTTTAAAATATTTGACAAGATTTAACTAGTCAGTTGGCCAACTCTACTGCCAGGAAAGCTTTACATGCCAGATAACATTCTTTAAAACTATGGTTGGATTAGATTGGCCAGGAATCCCTTTCAAATTCAGATTTTCAGCAACCCAGTGGATGATATCCTAACACAAGTGAGGGAAGTCCAACTGAAATTAAGTAGTCCTTCAGAGTAACTCTGGAGTAACACTACTGAACAACAAATCTGGATGTCAGCCAGTGTCTCTATATCTAGAAAAACATGGCCCTCTAAATAGTTTAGAACGTAAGCCATAACACTACTGAGATACACCATCAACAGTTAAAATACAAGACATAACTATACTTTAAGTATATTCAAGTGGAACGTATAGATATGCACACCACAAGTGGGATATAATGTTCTCTGAAAGATATTGCTTTCAATAGTGGAGATTAAGACAATACAGGTTTATATCAATGCCATACTCTTTAAAAAATTAAATAAAACGCATCACCTAGAGCCTGAGGGCTCCCTCCTCAAAGTTGTCCAGACATGCCAAAAGTAACTTGAAGGAACTGTGGCCACACACTGCCCTTCTATACTCTCCCTTTATTTCACACACACACTCTCTCTCATTCCTCTCATGGCATATCACAAAATAAATCACAGAGAAACACAAGCTATAGAATAAGCTCCTAAGTCTCATACTAGGTAGACGAGTTCAGAGACTGATGACATGTTATCCTCAGGCAACAAACATACAGTAATTATTGTCTTAATGCATTAAGTACTACTGCTCAAGTTTAGGGAGGGGGGAAATCTACCTTCAAAGAGTCTCCACGAGACACATTATAAAACCTCAAGGAAGTGTTAGATGCTACTTGGGGAGGATTGCTTTTTTACTCTCCTATCTCCTTCTCTGAGGACATGTCTGAACTCAAAGCTGGGGCACTTCCAGCAGTACACTCTGCAGATTAGTTGACCACATCTGAACAGCCACCCACACCTCTTTACAAGTGCACTCACAAGACTTGAAAGAGCAGATGGAAGCTGTAGTAAGTAGCTTCCCCTCCCTCTAAAGAGTTAACAGGAAATGAACCCTTGTCCTGACTGACAGGCTGGTGAACTCCAAGGTTCACCCAATCAGTCCAACAGGTGGGTGGGACTAGAGAGCTCTGCTGGAAATTCTGGGAACAAGAAAGGAAGTCTGTGTGGAGAGTGTGGATTAGCCTGAGGTTGGATGTCTCATGCTGGAGCTGCAGGATCATCTCTCAGGGTGAGAGATTGGCTTGAGTCTCATCAGGAGCTTGGTGAGTTCAAGAGAACAGGAAGCCAAGGCTAGGGGCTTCGGAAGTTTAGAGCAGGAGAAAATGTTTTAGTAAGTATTTGCATTAGAATTTTTGTTTCTTTGGTGTGTGCTTTGCATTTTCCTAAATATCTCTGCTTTGCAACTGAGTAACTAAAATTTTAAAGTATGCTATCCCAGCATCATTCAGGGTACTTTTGAAGCTGGTCTTGTGGTAGCAAGCATGACTTGTACCCTTAGCTAAGCAGGGTCTGCCCTGGTTGCATATGAATGGGAGACAATGTGTGAGCACTGTAAGATATCCCCCTTAGGGGATGGAGCCACTCTGGCAAGAACTGAAGGTTCCAAGATCCCTCCCTTGCATCTCCAAGATAGAGCTGGGAGAGACTCCTGCCTGCAACCCTGGTGAATCTACTGCCACTCTGTGTAGACAATACAGAGACAGATGGACCTATGGTCTGACTTAGTATATGGCAGCCTCCTATGTTCCTATGAAGTATTCCTGTAACCAATTAAGAATTTTTAAGTGTTTCAAAAAAAAGCTAAAAACCTCAGATGGAACCAGTCATAAGAACAGCCCTATTTGATCAGGCCCATCTAGTCCAGCATCCTGTTTCACACAGTGGCCCACCAGGTGCTGCTGAGAGCCTACAGCATGAGTTGAGGGCAGGCCCTCTCTCCTGCTGTTACTCCCCTGCAACTGATATTCATAGGCATCCTGCCTCTGAGGTTGGAGGTGGCCTATAGCCTTCCGACTAGTAGCCATTGATTGACCTCTCCTGCATAAAGTTATCCACACCCCTCTTAAAGCCATCCAGGTTGTTAGCTGTCACCTCATCTTGTGGCAGAGAATTCCACAAGTTGATTATGCACTATGTGAAACATTACTTCCTTTTCTTGGCAATCAATTTCATGGAATGACGCCTGATTCTAGTGTTATGTGAGAGGGAGAAGAATTTCTCTCTATCCACTTTCTCTACACCATGCATGATTTTATAGATCTCTATCATGTCTCCCTGCAGTCATCTTTTTTCCTAAACGAAAACATCCCAAGTGTTGTAGCCTTGCCTCATAAGGAAGGTGCTCTAGGCCCTTGATCATCTTGGTTGCCCTCTTCTGTAGTAATTGTATACCAGTTTGTAGTAACTGAATACAAGTTTTATCTCTGTTCTTTTTACAAGCCTCAGAGGGTTGATTATTGACCCAGGAGGAGGGGGGGATTTTCTCTGATGGAGAACACATCTCAAAGATAGCTTGGCCAAATTAACAATTAATAACTAGCTCCACGTGCAGGCAAAATGCACCAGAGGGCAAGGTTTTTTCTTTAGTCTTGCCTGTTAGCAAAGAGGGGGAGCAGATTTTTGCATTTGCCCAGTACCCAGCTATAGAGGGACCTTGGACTAAAGGACTCAATCCAATGGTCCGGTTCTAGGCGAGTCTTAAGATTGCTTGGTGGCAGCAGGAACCTACCAGAACTTCTGAGTTTTCCCAGAACCTTTTTCTTAACTTCCAGGTCTTGAAAATTACAGATTTAAGCCAGCCAGTCTGCTTCTGAAGCGGGGGAAAGGGATGACTCGGTGCTAGAGTCTACCCTCACGCTGCAGAGCTGACTCAGACTGGTCAGGGAGATTATCCAGTAACCTGGCCCAAGTCAGGAAACAAATTTTCCACTACCCACAATTTGCTACAGAAGCCTTTCAAAATAACACAAACAACTACAACTAAGTTTGCGACTCAGATACAAAAACCCCTGTAACACCACCTTCAAGTACACTGAAAATGAAGAAGAAAATCTCAAAATCCACCCTGAATCAGGTGGTGCCTATCTTCCAAACTATTTAACCAACTGACAAAAAGACACACTCACCAGTCACAATACTATACCTTCTGATATTTTACATTTATGAAAAAAGAAATTAAAAAGTTATCATCCAGCAGCATACCCAAGTTATCTGAACTAAATCAAAGCAAAATAAACTTGTAACTGAGAAACCTCCTTTTTGTTGTCTGCCTAGGACTGCAGAAACAGAGGGTCAACTGTTTCTGGCTAGATGGGTCATAATGTGCACATGCCTGAGCTAACCTAGGAAGAATAAAAGATTCCTGATTTCCATAAAGTTCATACAATTTAATCAAATCATGTGTGATTCTTCTCCACCATCAAAATCTACCAGATCTGACATGATTAATAACCTACCTTTGGAAGGCAATCCACAGCAAGGATTCAAGAGGGAGAAGCATATTCAACATGTGGGACCAAGCTTCACACGGGTGTAGGAATCTGGGGTTCCCAAATCCAACACTCCAGTTCCAAACCAACTATTTCTGATACCTCATCCCTGAGTCAAACACAGCCCACCAGCCACATACTGGGGAATATATTAGGTACGTGATCCTTTGTTTCTGCAGACAAAACAAGAAGTTGATTCAGCCCATAGCTAGTGGCCTTAATAAAGGATGCTGGGCAGGCCCGCTCTAACTACCACACCAGTGCTTCTCACTTTAGGAGGTCTCCACTTATGCAAACCCAAGATCTCTCCCCACATCTCTATCCAAGATAGTAACATCCCTGCAAGCTCATTCTGAAGAGTTTACTTATTCATTCAAATATAATTTAATTACGCCACAGAACTCATTAGGTCCAACCAGTTCCAGCAGAGCAATTAAGTATTGTTTTGCCAGTGGTAGTTACTTCTAGATGCCTTCCAAAACAAACTCATAATAGAGTTGAGAAGGGCACCAAGTGGTACACAAGCTTTCTTCACGTGGACTGTGGCACATCCTTCACATCTGAAACGTGGGGGAATCGCCATGCACAATGGAGAATGCAAAACCTTAAAACGGAAAAGTTTTCCAGTGCTGATAATACTCCCAACTTCATTAAAACATTCAGCAACTCCCTGTCAAAACAAGAGCTTCTCCATCTGATTTCTTTTTTTAAAAGACCCTTAAGACACACCTGTTTTCTCAGGCTTTTGTGTGTGTGTGTGTGTGTGTGTGTGTGTGTAAACCGCATAGATGTATATATCAGGTGGTATATAAATATGATTAACTATGTGAATTGTGCATTTTTCAAAAAAGGAGAAAAAAGAAAAGGGGAGAAGGGGGGGCATTTATGTTTATTCTCACTAGGGAACCAAAGATTCTGGCTAGATTTGAAGAATTTCAGATTTGAAGAATTTCAGTTTATCTGTGGTTCCAATAGAAGAATAAACTGCAACCATACTTCATATGGGAAAAGCCACATTAGATCAACTCCTAAATTCCAATAAAACCTGGACAGGCAAGAGCAAGTCCTAAAAACTGGATCCATTTGTAAGAATAAAAGACACCTCTGGAGGAAAAAAATCAAATCCTTCATGAAGTCTTTGGCTCATCCCCCAAGCCCCAAGTGAAATGAACCCGAACTACATTTCCTTATATTAAACCTTTATTACTCTCACCTCTCCTTCTTGTTACCCCTTGCACCAAGTTAAAACTGTTTGGGGCAGGGGTCTGCTTTTTGCTCATGTGACTAAACACCATGTATACTAATTGCAGTATATACATTTTGTCAACTTTCCAGTACTACAAATAGTACATATAATAATTTCAAACAAAAGAGCAAATGTACATTACTCATGAGTAAGTTATGTTCCTTGCAAGCAAGTGATGAGATTAGTTACAATTAACCCTCAAACTATGAGAAGAGTGAATGTGCACCATGAGTTAGTTATTCAAGATAGGAAAAATTCCTGGTGTCTGCTTTCCTAAGCTCCTAAAAGTTTATCTTGGCATTTAAAATCTATTTTTCCCCTCTCTTCTGTACTGTACAGGCTGGGTTCTGAATGTTTATTTTTCACCATTTGGAATCTGAACTATGTTTCCAGTTCTGAGCATAAGTGAATGCAAAAAATGAATATTTTCACTTTATTAAATAGTAGCGAGTATGGTAGTAGGACTTCAATCAGTTCACTACATAGTTTTCTTTGACCAAAACTAAAACTGCAATTTCATTATCTTTAGCTGAAGTATTTTATGATTTCCAGTGGAAATATGCTTAAGCAACTCCTTATCTCACATCTCTTACTACTCTAGCCACAGAAAATGATCCCCCTGCCCAGTCATTGCAATTAAGACCAGGGGGAAAGGCTTTTTTGCAAGGGAGAGGAAGGAATGAAGCACCGTTTCCTGTTAATTACTGAAATTAATCTTTAAACACTCTGCTGAGCCATTTACTGTACTGTAACCTAGATCAAGCAGCAACCAAAAGTACCTTGACCTATGGTCATCTAATCTCCAAAGCAGAAATAGGTGGAGTACAGAATGATTTGGGGGTGGGGGGAGAGCTGTTTTACAGCTGGCTGCATGATCATACCACCCTGTGCAAGTGTGAGCAGGCCTAGTTCTCCCTTTTAAAATGGTATGCAATGTAGCACAGCTCCCTGTGGCACAGCTTTCTGAAAAAGAATGAATGAATGAATAAATGAATGAATGCCTGCCTGGTGGCCTCTTAAGAGAATAAACTTTGTAGTTTTTAAAGCATAAACTATCAAAGGCTGTAGCCTTTTTCAGACGCATGGAGTGGAATTGTTAACAGACAAACATGTTTAGGCAACTTTGCTATGTCCTTCCATCCCAGGCATTGAAGTGTTATTTAAGGTATTCTGTGTTAATAGTGCAATCCTATAGAAGTAAATCCCACTGATTTCAGGGAAGCCAAGACTCCAGTAACTATGCAGCCTAGAGAGTACAGAGAGTTCACTAAAGAACAGAGATATTGCTTACACTTTTACATGATACAGATTTAAAAGCAAGGAGGTTTCTTTTAATTATGAAAACTCAACAATCTGAAAAGAACTTCAGCAAAGCAGGCACCTTGTTCTAAGAGCAGTCTTTATTTAGCACCAAGAGCTAAAGACCTGTAGGTATTAAGCCTGCCTAAATGGGAATGGGGTTCTATTTGAGAACCCTCAGATACAAGCTTGATTTCCCCCTCCCTTCAAAGAGTTGACCAGTTTCCCAACTTTCTTCAAGGGAACTGTACAAGATCATAAGGAAAAATGTCCTCCTCCTCAAGAAAAAACAATTTAATCTGCGTAATCTTTTTGTACGCAGACTTGAATAGCAACAGTACAGAGTACTATTACAAGGGGCAGAGTACAAGGTTTTGATTCTAACCTATAAAGCCCTAAAGAGCTTGGGCCCTGGGTTTTTAAGAGAGCGTCTTCTTTGCTATGAACCCCACTGCCCATTGAGATCCTCTGGAGAGGTTAGTCTGCAGTTGCCACTGGCTCGACAGGGACAAGCCTTCTCCATTGCTGCCCCGAGGCTTTGGAACACACTTCCTGCTGAAATAAGAGCCTCCCCATCTCTTATAACTTTTAAAAGGGCAGTCAAGACACATTTGTTCACCCAGGCTTTTAATTAGATACTGTTTTAATTGTGCTTTGTGTTTTAATAGTTTTAATTTTTTAATTTTAATTGTTGAAATGTTTTAATCTTTTATTGGCTGTTTTAATTGTTTTGTAAACCACCCAGAGAACTTGCATTTTGGGCAGTATAGAAATGTGTTAAATAAATAAATAATCCATGACCAAAGGCATGCTCCAGTACTTGCTTCACCAGTAACAGAGGGAATAGCCCTGGTGTTCAAGTACTTACAGAACTAACAAGCTGAGTTTCTGCTGTCTTTCTTCACAGGTTATTTAGATTCCACCCTCTCCTTAAGGCTTGCAGCTGCCAACAATCTTTCCCACTCACTCATCTTGATGACAGTGCTGGGAATTAATTTACTATTATTCCCATGTTTGAGAACAGACTTGCACTACTTCTGATCTACAAAGTCAAGCACTGCCTACTAGCAACATACTGCAGCTTGCTGGGTGCTTGACAGTGACAGCCCTTGACTTTGGTTTGATGCATCCCAGGTCAAGCCTGTAACAGGAAAAACTGTCACGGACAGAACTATTATCAACAGACCTACTGGAAATCTGGGGCAGTCTAGAAGATATGGCTGGGTTTGGATAAGGGAAACCAAGTCTGCGCTTAGCCACTGACTCACTGATTAGGGAAAACTGTTCTCACAGCTTAGCTGGAGCAAGTGCTCTATTATGGCTTCCAACAGCAAAAACAAAAACAAATACAATTTGCAATACATGCAAAAGGAATGACAGTATTACAAACCAACACTGAATGAAGACGATGTGTTGGTCTAACTTTAAACATCCACTGCTTTAGGTGGGAGGCACAACAATTTTCTTCTCATAACACATCTAAAGACAGAGGTCCAAGAAACATTCTTAACCAAAATAGAACAGCATTTTCTTGACCAATTCCCCACAATCTGAAGTGCAAGTGTGTAAAGGAATGTCCATCTGGTACATTGGAACCCTTCAGATTGATTGCTGATGCAGTCCTCTCAAAAGCCAACTTTCTATTTTCTGATCTTATCAATTCATACTAATAATCTGATTTAGCACACATTCATTAGCTAATCAAGTTACCAGAAGTACCAGTCATAGGATAAGGGGGCAGGTTCAAGTGTGCATTAGTAACTGGTTGAAGGAGAGGAAACAGAGAGGGCAGGGATAAATAAACAGTTCTCACAATGGAGGAAAGAAAGAATTGGGGTCCCCCAGGGATCTGTACTGGGACCAGTGCTATTTAACTTGTTCACAAATGATCTAGAAGTTAGGGTAAGCAATGGGGAGGCTGAATTTGCAGATGACACCAAACTATTTAGGGTAGTGAAATCTAAAAGAGATTGCGAGGAACTCCAAAAGGATCTCTCCAAACTGGGCGAGTGGGCGGACAGAATGGCAAATGAAGTTCAATGTTAACAAGTGCAAAGTGATGCATATTGGGGCAAAAAAACCCCAACTTCACATATACATTGATGGGGTCTGAGCTGTCAGTGACTGACCAAGAGAGGGATCTTGGGTTCGTGGTGGACAGCTCGTTGAAAGTGTCGACTCAATGTGCTGCAGCTGTGAAAAAGACTAATTCCATGCTAAGAATAATTAGGAAGGGGACTAAAAATAAAAATGCTAATATTATAATGCCCTTATACAAATCTATGGTGCGACCACACTTGGAGTACTGCATGCAGTTCTGGTCACCGTATCTTAAGGACCCTGTAGAACCGGAAAAGGTGCAGAAGAGGGCAACCATGATGAACAGGGGCCTAGAGCACCTTCCTTACAAGGCAAGGCTACAACACTTGGGGCTCTTTAGTTCAGAAACAAGACAACTGAGGAAAGACTTGTTAGAGGTCTATAAAAATCATGAATGGTGTGAAGCAAGTTGATAGAGAGAAATCCCCCCCCCCTTGCATAACACTAGAACCAGGGGTTATCCCATAAAACTGATTGCCGATAAATTTGGGACTAACAAGAGGAAATACTTTCCCACACAATGCATAATCAACCAATGGAACTCTCTGCTGCAAGATGTGGTGACAGCCAACAGCCTGGATGGCTTTAAGAGGGGTTTAGATCAATGCATGAAGGGCAGGTCTATCAATAGCTACTAGTCTGAGGGCTACAGGCCACCTCCAGCCTCAGAGGCAAGATGCCTCTCAGTACCAATTGCAGAGGAGTAGCAGTAGCTATTGTCTGCGGGCTGCCCAGAGGCATTTGGTGGGCCGCTCTGTGAAGCAGGATACATTTGTTCAGATTGCTTAAGTTGCTGTAAGTTTCAACAAGCAGACACACTCCTAACTGTGCATAAAACAGAGCATTAGCATTTTTTAAGTGTCCTCAGACTATGCTTAATAAATTTGTCTTCTCCTAGTAAGACTTTTTGCTCCTCCCACCCCCTTTTAAGTTAAAAGAATCCTGTGTATAGAAAAATATTCAGCTAATGAGATTAAAGGTTATCATGCCATAGCACAGTCACTATAGTTCTAGTATGTGGTACATTATGATTCCGCTAGAGTTCCAATATACATTTAAGCCACATTTATTAATATTTAAATTAGCACGTCTCCATATGCCACTAAGTAAATTACATTTTAAAACACAACCACACAAGTTTTAGGAGAGAGAATCCCAGCCCTCACGTTCAAAATCTCTACCACCTGTTAGCCCACTACCAGAGCTAAACTTACAGCATAGCTCCAGAATATAATTCAGGCTCTGCCTCTAGACTAGAAGAGATCCATTATTTTTTATTATTTTTTATTATTATTATTTTACACAGTCAGACAGGTGTTATTGACTGGTTTGTTTTATCCAGACATCGAGTCCTTCCCAAGGACCTGGGATGCCAGAATTTTATTGTCAATTGTTATAGATATTGTCGCAGAATATAGGCTGTTCCCAGTAAAGCTGCTTTTTGTAATTGGCTGATGGTGATTTCTGTGGCCCCTATGGTGTTGAGGTGCTCTTCAAGGTCTTTTGGAACTGCACCCAGGGCGCCAATGACCACTGGGATTATTTTGGTCTTCTTCTGCCACAGCCTTTCAATTTCAATTGGTAGATCTTTGTATTTGGTGATTTTTTCTATTTCTTTTTCTTCTATTCTGCTATCCCCTGGTATTGCTATGACAATTATTTTAACTTGTTTTTCTTTCTTCTCAACTACAGTTATATCTGGTGTATTGTGTGGCAGATGTTTGAAGATGTAAAAATATTATGGGACTTCCAACTACAAACAGACATTTTCTTCAACTTTTTCAATTTTATGGTCCCACCCATTTTTTGGCTACAGGTAGCTTGTATTTTTTGCAGATGTTCCAGTGTATCATCCCTGCTACCTTGTCATGCCTTTGTTTGTAGTCAGTCTGTGCAATCTTTTTACAACAACTGATTAGGTGGTCCACTGTTTCATCTGCTTCTTTACAAAGGCGGCACTTGCTGTTTGTTGTGGATTTTTCTACTTTTGCTCTTATTGCACTTGTTCTTAGTGCCTGTTCTTGTGCAGCCAGTATTAAACCCTCTGTTTCTTTCTTCAAGTTGCCATTCTTAAGCCATTGCCAGGTCTTGCTGATGTCTGATTTTCCACTTATATTGTGCAAATATTGACCATGCAGGGGCTTATTTCTCCATTTTTCTGCTCGGTTCTTGACTTGTTCTTTCTTGTAGGCCTGCTTTCTTTCATTGGTGTTGAATAGTTTCGCGTTATTGACCATTTGAAGTGCATCTTCTTCACTGTCCTTGATATATTCTTCAAGGCCTCTTTTCTCCTCCTCTACTGTTTGATGGACTTGCAGCATTCCTCTTCCACCTGAGCTGTGAGGGAGGTATAGCCTATCGACATCACTGCGGGGCTGCAGAGCATGATTGATGGTTATTATTTTCCTGGTCTTATGATCTAGCATCTCTAGCTCTGCCTGGGTCCAGTCTATTATTCCTGCAGTGTATCTGATAACAGGTATAGCCCAGGTGTTTATGGCTTGTATGGTGTTCCCGCCATATTATTATTATTATTATTATTATTATTACATTTTATATTCTGCTCTTCCTCCAAGGAGCCCAGAGCGCTGTACTACATTCTTAGGTTTCTCCTCACAACAACCCTGTGAAGTAGGTTAGGCTGAGAGAGTACTGTCTGGCCCAGAGTCACCCAGCAAGTATAATGGCTGAATGGGGATTTGAACTCACGTCTCCCCAGTCCTAGTCCAGCACTAATCCAGCACTCTAACCACTACACCACGCTGGCTTCCATTATGGGCATGCCTCCACGAACGTCTCTCTCCACCTAAAGCAACCAACCAGTGCACACTACTCACTCTTGAAAATGACAGGATATAGAAAACAAGATAGTTTATAAAGATCCATAGCATGGATTATAATTAAACCACAAGCAGGCACCAAATATGCAGGAGGGGCCACAGCCCATCAGAGGAAAACGTGTTTGTGTTCAGAAGGTTCCAGTCACAATCCCCAGCATTATCAGTTAAAAGGACCTCCTTTGGAGAGCAATTGCCAGTCAGAGTAGACAGTACTGGACTAGATGAACCAGGGGTCTGATTCAATATGGGGCAATATCATACAAACTAAAAATTAGGTGAGAAGGAATGACAGCCGATGGAACATCATTCCAAATTGCTTCACAATCCTGGCCATAGGTCTCAAATACATTTAAGAGATCTGGATGGGTCAAAACAAGCTCCAACTTAATCCCTCCAAGACTGAGTTGCTTTTGCTTACTCCTCGATCTGGCCAATTGCAGTCTGAGTCTCTCCCTGGACGGAGTTGCGCTGCCCCTGAAGGAGGTGGTCTGTGTCTTGGGGGTCCTTTTGGACGCGGTTCCTGCCCGAGCAGCAGGTGGAGGCCGTGGCCAGAGGTGACTTTGCCCAGCTTCGGCTGGTTCGCCAGTTGTGGCCCTATCTCGACCGGCAGGTCCTGGCAATGGTAACTCATGCCCTGGTCATCTCTCGTCTGGATTACTGTAATGCGCTCTATCTGGGGTTGCCTTTGAAGATGAACCAGAAGCTTCAGTTGGTCCAGAATGCAGCGGCCTGCCTGCTTATGGGTGCTAGAAGATATGATAGTGCAGGGATTCTCAAACTTGGGTCCTCAGGTGTTAGTGGACTTCAACTCCCATAATCCCCAGCCTCAGTGGCCTTTGGTTGGGGATTATGGGAGTTGAAGTCCAATAACACCTGAGGACCCAAGTTTGAGAATCACTGCAATAGTGTAACACACCACCTGCAGTTGCTGTTCTGGTTACCTATTTGCTCCCAGGTCCAATTAAGAGTGCTGGTTCTTGCCTTTAAAACCCTTCAGGGCACAGCGCCTGTTTACCTTCAGGACCACCTATCCTGGCCAGTCCTGTCCCATCCTGTGAGAAATTCTCAAGTTGCCTTTCTTTAGGTCTCTGGCAGTCTCTCTAATTTTTTTTTCATCTGTGTGCAGAATAGATTTTGTTCTGGGCGGCAGTATCAAGGCAGTGTGTGCACATGCATTCAGAATGGGGCCTTCCTGATTCAACCTGAGTGGGATCTAAAATTAACTGAGCGGACATCAAAAAATGTGTGAGTGTGCACACATGCACACGCCTTAGAGGGAACACTGGTCCCTGGTCTCAGAGAGGTCCATAGTACTAGGGCCCGTGGAAGGGCTCTCTCTGTTTCCGCCCCTTCACTTTGGAATTTTCCCTGCCCCCCTGATTCAGGCTGCCTCCTCCCTTTCAGCCTTTAAAACCTTATTGAAGGCATTTCTTTGCACCAGTCATTTGCCCTTTAAATTTTTATTTTTATTTTTAATCTCAGGTGCTGTTCTTACTTTGTACACCGCCCTGTGTCTGTAGATTGGGCAGTATATTAAATATTTTAATAAATAAGTAAGAGGGGAGGGGTCAGAATGGTTTCCTACAAGACCTACAGGAAAAATTATAAACGAGCACTTCCCACCAGGAATGGTCAGAACCACAAGTCCATCCCACTCTTACTCAACAACAGGCCTCAGGAAATCTACTAGTCAACTGTGACGAGTGAAAAAAGTCCTGATGAATAATGTACCATCATAGCTTGAGGAGCCATCTGATGAGTAAAATATGTTGTCTGGCTGGTGAACTGAGTCAACTTTTCTTGAACTGTGCTCAACATCATAAAATGTCACCAACAGAAACAAAAAGGTAGTCAACAAAAACCATAAGCAGTCTCAATATCATACCCAGGTCAATAGCCAGACCAATAGAGATACTGGTAGTTATCCAGTAACTTTCCAAGTGCACGAGAGAACTCAGTAGCCAGCCATCTCACAATCTTGTTCCTCAAAAAAAGTTTCGAGTTGGGGTAGTAACTGATTAGGTAGGACATTGCAACAGTCTGAAGAGCTTCCAATTTCCACATGGGCACTGGCAAAGGTCAATTCATACTCACCTTTGCCAATATTCTTTTGGAGATAAAGAGCACTATTGTAAACTGCTTTTTTGGTAAGCAAAACTGCATAATCTATTGGTTTAGCTGTCAGACACTTACTTGGAAGTTGTACTGAAATTAATGAGACATGCTCCAAGCAAAGTATATTTAGGACTGTAGGTTAGGCTTCATTTGCTGCTCTATTAACAGCCACTGCTTTCCTAAAGTCAGTGACATTTGAGGCAGAGTACACTACTTCTTCTGAAGAAATACAAGATGCCAAGTCCCTACAACATTCATAGCAAACAGCTAAAGATCTCAGAGAACCCATTATTGAAGCAGTTTTATCAAGGTAAATCTGATTATTTAACCATAATGAATTCTCTATATAGCACACTCATCATACAGCTGTTACACAAGAGTCAAGAAGTGTACCATTATAGAAACAGCTCTGCTCAAAATATATCTGCGCTGTATTCTATTCACACACACCCATCCCCATCAGCTTAAATACATTTCCAAAACTTTGAGAAAGAAAATGAAGTTCTCTTAAATTCACAGGAAGGACAGGCCTGACATTTATGCATTGCTGTCATTTATACAATAACTGAACTAAAAACTTTTGGAAACAGAAAATGTATTAAAATAGGCTTTATTATACAGATTATTTTTGTGTCACTTGTTTAACACATCAGAAGTGAGCTTCAGGATTGAGCAAGGATTTGAATCTAGATCTCTCCAGTATTAGCCCAACATTCAAACCTATACTCCCCAACCACCCTGGTCCAGCAAGCATAAAATGTTTTAGTATCTGGTGTCATTGATCATCAGTTCAGTTTGGAGAAACAAGAGTGTGTTTGTAGAGTGCTTTGATTAGAGTTAAGAGGTTCATGTTTTAAATACTTGCAAAAGGAATATATTTTCAAAGTAAAAGACGACTCTAGAGTCCTCAACATTATCCTTCTCAAGACAATTATTTTTAAAGAAGGAAAGTCAGTAGCCATAATTATTACACATGCATCCTATCCCATCCCTAGGGCCAAAACATTATCCAGAATGGCTGACAGCGGTCAGTTTAGATTCCCAAGACAAATTAATAATAACATCAAATTATCTTACCTAGGGATAAAAAAATATTCTCAGAGGCAAAGCCTCTTGCACACCCTCTGGAGAGCCAGAGCATGCAAGAATCTACTGAGTCATCATGGGTCTAGTCTGCACTGTGGAAAAGCCTTTCAAAGTCCATTCACACATTAGGATTTGGGCCCAAGAAGCACAGAAACAGCTCAGCCCTAATGCTCCACATCCACCACTGAAGCTGCTGGAGAGTATTTCCTTACTAACATCATCCAGGTACCATATCCTTAAAAATATGGGCAGAAAGAGCTGCATTCTCATAGCAGGCTCAGCAACATGCTATTACCTGTGCCTTGAAGTATAAAGCCTAGATCTCAGTACTTTCTAAAGGCAAAAGGCTTTCATTTGGTTGCTGGGGGTTAAGTCAATAGCATGATTTTTTTTCCCCCATTCACTACATGTCTACTAGTGTCCTCTGATTCTTTTTTCTTATGTGCATTCCCCCCACCCTGTAATGTATTACCCACCCTGGGAACTCAGTTCAAATATAAACAGCTTAAAGGTAGATGGAGGACTCGGTCGAGTAGGATGTCTCTACTCTCAAGATTCTTCAACTGCACCATGACAATTTCACAAGGGGGACTGAAATGAGCAAAGTCTTCAATGGTCTCCAGGAAAAGTTCCAACTCTCTCATGCACGCCCGTTGCAGTCAAAGTAGGGCAAAACTTTTTAATAAGGCCAACTAATATATCAAAGCAGTGGGAAAACTTTCAATTTCTCCAGAATTCTTCAGGTTGGATGCTGCTTAACATCTAGCTTGAAGAGCAGCCCTGGAGAACTCAGAAGTTTGCCACTACTTGTTGACATTTTAGTAATAAAAAAGGTATTGCCCTACTTTGGATTTCCCCCACTTTAGGACTAACACAGCTATTTATGCTTTTTTGACCAAGGAAGAAACTATGCTGAAGCACATTGTCCCAATAGAGTGCTAGATCTTCTTATACAATTCCCACTCAACTTCCCTCCCTCAAGCAACCTTGTGAGAAGCCCCAAATCCTTCAAAAGGCAAGCATCCACATCCAGTTTCCTCATGTCCTTAAATATCACTTATATCCACCAGAGAACTCAAGCATATTTCATTCCAATCAGGGCCTCTTCAATAAATAACACCCACATCCCTTGTGAGCTCAAACACCCTGTATCTCCAGGGGCTTCCCTCCAAAAGATTCTTCCTCCTTTCAAGGCCAAATAATCAGTGTAGAACAGATACCTACTCCAGTTTAGCTCTTTTAGCTGAGCTCAGGTGGTCAGAAAAGAGGTAAAGTGGGTGGGAGAGAAGTCCTCTCAATCTTACTCTCAGTATCTGCTATCAGGAGATCCCTCCACTGTCAGCTAATGGGGCTCTTCAAAGAACATCATCTTTTCTCCTTTCTAAGACAAAAGGAATCCCCTTCCCAAACCTACCTCTATTAGACCTGAAGAGGTCCTATAAGAGGTCTGTTAGAAGTCCTCTATTGACCTGAACTGTAACCCCCTAATTTTTTAACTCCCTCTGCAGACCCATCTCAAAGGACAGTGCACAGACTTGCCAAAAAATGACCTCACTTTATGCAGAAGAAGCCCAAGACTCTCAACACACACCCCCAAGCACCCCAAATTTAAGATGGAGAGGGGGGTCAGGAAGGCAAGAGTGGAAAGAGGACACACTCCCTTCAATACATTCACACACCAACTGCTTAAAAATCATAGATAGCTATGTTGGTAAACCCAAATGTTTATTAAAGTAAAAGTGTGCCATCAAGTTGATTTCGATTCCTGGTGAGCACAGAGCCCTGTGGTTGTCTTTGGTAGAATACAGGAGAAGTTTACCATTGCCTCCTCCCGCACAGTATGAGATGATGCCTTTCAGCACTGTCCTATATCGCTGCTTCCCGATATAGTACCAGCCGGGATTCGAACGGGCAACCTTCTGCTTCTTAGTCAAGCATTTCCCTGCTGCGCCACTTAAGGTAACCAACTAAAACACAGCAAAGCAGTCGGCTTTTAAGTTTGCCAGAACTCCTCTTCAGACCGGATATTAAGCAAAATGGGGGCACAGAGAGAACAGGGGAAATGGGACATGGCAGAAAAGGCCCAATAACCCACAATTTCCCTCCCTTTGACCCTACCCACATTGCATACATACACACCCTTATACTGCTGAGCCAGAGTGGCGGACCTGAGGCTCTCCAGCTGTTGTTGGACTACAACTCCCATAATCCTCAACCATCATAAACCGTAGGTGGGATTCGTGGCCACCCCATGGAATAGCCACCCCACCTTGCCTTGTTGACACGCGGATACGGATTGAAATCTCGAAGGCAGTCAACTGGAGAAGGAGGCATGGAGGAGGGAAGAGAAACCCGCTCATTCCTCCAGCTCCGTTTTAGCCACCCAGGAGGAGAATACAGCCGCCTCCTGCCCCACCTCTGCCTGCACCCTCGCAGGAGCCCCACCACCACCACCACGCACGGAGCGGGGTCCGTTTCTCCTCCTCGCTCTCCCTCCTCGGAAGCGGAGCGGAGCAAGAGGGCGCCGCAGCATCGCCCGCCTCGCGAGGAGGAACTCGGCCTAGACTGGGGGGGGGGGCTGGAGGAACCCCTTGGGGGGCAACGAAGCTTGCCCCCCCGACCCACCCCCGAGTCCATTTCCCAGTGGTGGCAGCAGGGGGAAATGGCGGGGGGGAGGCACGGCGCACGGGCAAAAAAGTGCATGCATGAGGGGCGCGAGCGGCTGCGCCCCATAGATTTAGACTCCTGAACCAGAAGGGGGGCAGGCCACTCATTGGGGGGCTTGTTTGCTTGCACCCCCGGCTCTGGGGCCACCCGTGCACCGCCCCCGCCCCCCCGAGTAGGGGCCATGGGGGGATATGGAGGAGCAGCCGGTGGGGCGGGCGTGGGCCTCCTCCTCCGGCCACCCAGCGGGGAGAAAGGCCCGCCGAGGACCTCCGGGGCCCGCTCCACCACGAGGCGACCCTGGGAGCGAGACCCCGCCGCCGAGCCGTGAGGAGGAGCCGGGCCGGGCTCGTCGGCCTAGCCGGCCGAGGCGGCGCCCCAGGATGAGGGGGAGGAATGAAGGGAGGGAAGAAGGAAGGAACTCGGGAGGGCGGCCGCAGCCAACGCCGGCGCCACGTTCCCCAGCCGGGCTCGGCTCCTGCCTGGCTGGCAACCCGGCGGGCGGGCGGGCGAGCTCGCCGCCCTCCAGTCCCGAGCCGCGGCGGGGAGAGAGCGCCGGGCAGCCGGGCCGAAGCCGCGAGCGACGTACCTGGAGGCAGGCGGGCGGGCGGGCAGGCGGCAGGAGCCCGGCCGGCAGTTTGTCAGGAAAGGGGAAGGCGAGCCACGGGAGGGGCAGCCAGCCGGACGAGGAGGAGGCGGCGGTGGTGGCGGCGGCGACGGCTCCTCCTCACACGACGGGCCTTCTTCGGGGCGGAGACGGGAGGAGGAGGAGGAGGAAGGCGGGCGGGAGGGAGGCGGCCCCGGCACCACGTCGGCGGCCCGACGCGGCCCTTCCTCAGCCGCCCGCCCTCCTCCGCCGCTCCCCGCTGCCTGTTAGAAGCCCCACCAGCCTGCCTTGGCCGCTGCTCCGCCATGCAGCCTTCAGCCCCAAATGGTTAGAAGGGGCCGCAGAAGAAAGAGGAGGAGTGGGAGGTATCTGGAGAGATCGGGGCGGGGGGGGCGCTTTGCACATGCTCAGGGCCACTCTCTTCTTCGTGGCCACCTCGCGCCGTCCTGGGCAGAGTGCCTCTGAGGACGTGCAGAGCGCTCCTTCCGTCTACGCCTCAGTCTGGCGGCCAGCTGTCCCACCCCCGCCACGTGCCTCTGAGCCAGATCTATTCGAGGGGGAAGGCGGGCAGAATCGAGGCCTGCTCTGGAGCCGAGGGGCTCCCGTGGTTGAGTCCCGGACTGTCTCAAATCAGGCCGCCGTGTTTCAACTCCTTCCCGGCCACCTCTTTTCTTTGCTGGTGATTTTCTGGTGCAGCAGCTCCACAAGGAGTAAGGACATCAAGCCGAACTGGGCCAGTTCAGGCATTCAATGCACATTACTTGGTTTCTCTTAACACTTCTTGGTTCCTGTGCATTCACACGTGCGTGCCCGATTGCAGTATCAGCAATGGCGTGGCGTGTGCAAGTGGGTCGTCAGAAAAAATGATAACACCACCGAGAGCAATGGCACCATTCAGCTGCCAGTGATGATCACGGGAGCAGTTAATCATTAAGTGTGGAGAGCATGTGTGCTTGTGTGAGTGAGCCAAGCCTTGATGACCGGCAAGGCAACCAGTCTGAGAAAGAGAAGTATTGTTTGGCTTTTGCTATGCAAACCATTGGATGAACTTTCTTGCTGAAAAGCAGTATATAAATATTCTGAATTATAATAATATGAGAGACATAAGAGTTAGGCCTGCAAGGTTAAGATCGCTGGTGACGACCTGTATCTGAAGTGAGTAAATGGTTGGTGACTTGCATCTGAGTGTGTGACTCATTGAAACTCAGTGACTTGCTGAAAAGGCATCATCATCTTTGAGGTGCTGGAAAAGTTCTGTCTCTGGCTCATTCGTACATGCCTGACATCACTTGGTGATGCAACATCAACAGGCAGACTATTCATCCCTCCCCCTCTCACAGTGTGTGTGGGGGGTGGGAGGGAATCCCTGCTCAGATTTCCCATGACAGTTTTTTGAGTGAGCACAAGATAATGAAGGGAACTGATAAATAGGCATACACTTACCATACCTCATTTCTAACATTAGAAGTGTTTCTGAAATAATCATTAAAATTAAAAGCTTTCTGCAGTCTACCCTGAAAGCACTGATCCCATTTGTGTAGTGGCTGATGTCAGTTTCTGAGTAAGGGAATATGTTCTACACATGTTCAGAAGTAATTGCACAAGGGTGGATTCTCCTTCAATTGAGGTTTTCAAACACAGGTGGACAGCCATCCGTCAAGGATGCTGCAGACGTTTCCTGCACCGAGAAGAGGGTTGGGCTAGAAGACTTCCCAGGTCCCTTCCTTATATGCTATGATTCTGTTATTCCACTCTGCTTCAGGCTGATTTTGCAAGAAAGCTCTGCAATAGATTCTGTGAAATCTGCTAGTAGCAAGATAAGACCAGACTTGCTGTGTAGTTGCTGGAGAGGAACAGAGTGTACCTTAATGACTGGTTAATATATTTTAAATTTTAGTTTTTACCTAAGTTGAGTACAATTTAGTAAGATGTAAGAGAGAAATCCATGAGCAAAACAAATATCTTGGACTTTGAAAAGTCCAAAATGTACATGCTTTGAGCTACACTTTTCTTCTGGGATATATACTTGCAGAAATAAAACAAAATAGTTGAACCTAGCTTTTTGATAAAAACTGAATACATAATTGACTTTTCTGTCACTTCTTCCACAAAAATAGTTTCTGTTAGCCACAATTACAGCCACCCAATGGCGCAGTGGAGAAGTGGAGAAGATTAGCAAGCCAGAGTTTACCGGCAATGGTAAACCCTCCTATATTCTACCAAAGATAACCACAGAGCTCTGTGGTCGCCAGGAGTTGACACTGACTCAACAACACACTTTACCTTACCTATTAACAACAATTAATAAAGATAGCTTCTCCATTGTTTACTGGAAACTTTGTCGAACAAACTCCTCATGTGTCTTAAGGCTACCAGCAACCCAACTGGGACGTTGTCTTTACTCATTGCCAGTAATGCATACCGCCTACTTTTCAAGCTGTATCTTGTTTGACACAGTACTGTGCCACCCCCAGCACAGTACTTCCAGTGACTGTTCCTGGTGTCTATCTTATGTTTCTTTTTAGATTGTGAGCTTTTTGGGGACAGGAAGCCATCTTATTTATTTGTTATTTCTCTGTGTAAACCGCCCTGAGCCATTTTTGGAAGGGCGGTATAGAAATCGAATAAATATAATAAAATAATAACAACAACAACCAACAAATGTAACCAACAAATGCAAGATCTAAAAAACTGAAAGCTAACAAATCACCAGGGCCGGATGGCATCCATCCAAGAGTCCTCAAAGAACTCAAATGTGAAATTGCCGACCTTCTTGCTAAAATATTTAACTTATCCCTGAAATCGGGCTCTGTACCAGAGGACTGGAGAGTGGCAAATGTAACACCGATTTTCAAAAAGGGATCCAGGGGAGATCTGGGAAATTACAGGCCAGTTAGCCTAACATCCGTTCCAGGCAAATTGATGGAAAGCATCCTCAAGGATAAAATTGTAAAGCACCTAGAAGAACAGGCCCTTCTGGGAGTGAGCCAGCATGGCTTTCGCAAAGGTAAATCTTGCCTCACCAACCTTTTGGACTTCTTTGAGAGTGTCAACAAGTGTGTGTATCAAGGTGATCCAGTTGACATAGTCTACCTGGACTTCCAAAAAGCTTTTGACAAAGTTCCTCATCAAAGGCTCCTGAGGAAACTTAGCTGTCATGGGATAAAGGGACAAGTACATGTGTGGATTGCTAACTGGTTGAAAGACAGGAAACAGAGGGTAGGTATCAATGGAGAGTTTTCACAATGGAGGGAAGTAAGAAGTGGGGTCCCCCAGGGATCTGTACTGGGACCGGTGCTTTTTAATATATTCATAAATGATCTAGAAGCAGGGGTAAGCAGCGACGTGGCCAAATTTGCAGATGATACCAAACTCTTCCAGGTAGTGAAATCTCAAACAGATTGTGAGCAGCTCCAAAAGGATCTCTCCAACCTGGGGGAGTGGGCGACAAAATGGCAAATGCAGTTCAATGTTAGCAAGTGTAAAGTGATGCACATTGGGACGAAAAACCCCAACTTCAAGTATATGCTGATGGGATCCGAGCTGTCGGTGACGGACCAGGAGAGGGATCTTGGGGTTGTGGTTGACAGCTCGTTGAAAGTGTCGACTCAATGTGCGGCAGCTGTGAAAAAGGCCAATTCCATGCTAGGGATCATTAGGAAGGGGATTGAAAATAAAACGGCTAACATTATAATGCCCTTATACAAAACTATGGTGCGACCACACTTGGAGTACTGCGTCCAGTTCTGGTCACCACATCTTAAAAAGGACATTGTTGAACTGGAGAAGGTACAGAAAAGGGCAACCAAGATGATCAGGGGCCTAGAGCACCTTTCCTATGAGGCAAGACTACAACACCTGGGGCTTTTTAGTTTAGAAAAAAGACGACTGCGGGGAGACATGATAGAGGTCTATAAAATCATGCATGGTGTGGAGAAAGTGGAGAGAGAGAGATTCTTTTCCCTCTCACACAACACTAGAACCAGGGGTCACTCCATGAAATTGATTGCCAGAAGGTCTAGGACCAACAAACGAAAGTACTTTTTCACACAACGCGTGATCCACTTGTGGAACTCTCTGCCTCAGGATGTGGTGACAGCCAACAACCTGGATGGCTTTAAGAGGGGTTTGGATGACTTCATGGAGCAGAGGTCTATCAATGGCTACTAGTCGGAGGGCTGTAGGCCACCTCCTGCCTCAAGGGCAGGGTGCCTCTGAGTGCCAGTTGCAGGGGAGTAATGGCAGGTGAGAGGGCATGCCCTCAATTCCTGACTGTAGGCTCCCGATGGCATCTGGTGGGCCACTGTGCGAAACAGGATGCTGGACTAGATGGGCCTTGGGCCTGATCCAGCACGGCTGTTCTTATGTTAATAATAACACCAGAATTAATAAGTGAAAGAACAAAGAAAATTAAACATTGGACTGCGCCAGGCGACGATGAACTGCATGGCTTTTGGCTTAAACACCTAACAAGCCTTCATAAACAACTATCAAAACAGTTCAATCACATTTTGCAAGGAGGTGATATTGAACAATGGCTAACAACTGGGAAAACTCATCTCATCATGAAAGACCGAGCAAAAGGTGCAGTTCCAAGTAATTATAAACCAGTGATTCTCAAACTTGGGTCCTCAGGTGTTATTGGACTTAAACTCCCATAATCCCCAACCAAAGGCCACTGAGGCTGGGGATTATGGGAGTTGAAGTCCAATAACACCTGAGGACCCAAGTTTGAGAATCCCTGTTATAGACCGATAACCTGCCTGCCAACCATGTTCAAATTATTAACTGGAATAATAGCAGATGAAGTCATGCAACACTTATTAACTAGCAAACAGCTTCCAATTGAACAGAAAGGAAATTGCCCGAACACCAGAGGCACAAAAGACCAGCTGCTGATTGACAAAATGATTTTAGAAAACTGCAAGAGAAGAAAAACCAATCTAAGTGTTGCATGGATTGACTACAAGAAAGCCTTCGATTCATTGCCTCACACATAGTGATGTGCATCCCCCTGAACCGGTCCGGATGGGCACGGGGGGGTTGTAGCTTTAAGGGCGGGGGGTGTAGTACTCCCCCCCCCCGCCGCTCTTCCCCCTCCGGCGCTGTGATATTTGCAAAAGTTTCTGGGGCGGCGCGTGTGCACTCGCTGCTGCCGCGCGCGCGCGCTCCGCAAACATCACCGTCTGCGGAGCGCGTGCGCGGCAGCGGCGAGTGCGCACGCACGCCACAACGGGCGGATGCATGGAGCGTGTTTGAGCTCTAGCCGGCTAACGACGGGGCCAGGGGCGGCAGGGAGAAACGCTGCCGCCCCAGAAACTTTCGCAAATATCACAGCGCCGGAGGGAGAAGAGCGGCGGGGGGGGGGGTAAGTACTACCCCCCAGCCCTTAAAGCTACAACCTGCCTCCGTGCCGAGCCGCTGGACCGGCTCGGAGGCCTCCAGAATGGCCTCTGAACCGGTTCGGGCACACCCCTACTCACACATGGATACTAAAATGTTTAGAAACAACTGGTGTCAGCAAAAACATTCAGATATTTATAAAAAAAGCAATGAGCATGTGGAGTACACAGTTAACAATCAATGGCGAGACACTTGGACAGGTTAGCATTAGAAGAGGCATTTTCCAAGGGGACTCACTATCCCCTCTGTTGTTTGTAATTGCCATGACCCCACTTTCACAAATACTAAACAAACAGGCCTTGGATACCAAACATCTAAAACATCAAGTAAAATCAACCATCTGCTGTACATGGACGATCTGAAGTTGTATGGAAAGTCCCAGTAAAGAAATCGAATCACTGCTAAACACTGTCCGCATATTCAGTAGCGATATAGCAATGGAGTTTGGACTAGATAAGTGTGCTGCATTAATAATGAACAGAGGGAAAATAAGAAAAACAGAAGGAATAGAACTGCCCAATGGAAGCAAGATCAAGAACCTGGAAGAGAAAGAACATTACAAATACTTGGGCATTCTCCAGGCTGATAACATCACACACACTGAAGTTAAAAGAAAAATAGGAAGTGAATACATCAGGAGAGTTAGAAAAATCCTCAAGTCCAAACTCAATAGCGGGAACACCATACAAGCCATAAACACCTGGGCTATACCTGTTATCAGATACACTGCAGGAATAATAGACTGGACCCAGGCAGAGCTAGAGACGCTAGATCGTAAGACCAGGAAAATCATGACCATCAATCATGCTCTGCACCCCCACAGTGATGTCGATAGGCTATACCTCCCTCACAGCTCAGGTGGAAGAGGAATGCTACAAGTCCATCAAACGGTAGAGGAGGAGAAAAGAGGCCTTGAAGAATATATAAAGGATAATGAAGAAGATGCACTTCAAATGGTCAATAACGCGAAACTATTCAACACCAATGAGAGAAAGCAGGCCTACAAGAAAGAACAAGTCAAGAACCGAGCAGAAAAATGGAGAAATAAGCCCCTGCATGGTCAATATTTGCACAATATAAGTGGAAAATCAGACATCAGCAAGACCTGGCAATGGCTTAAGAATGGCAACTTGAAGAAAGAAACAGAGGATTTAATACTGGCTGCGCAAGAACAGGCACTAAGAACAAATGCAATAAGAGCAAAAGTCGAAAAATCCACCACAAACAGCAAGTGCCGCCTTTGTAAAGAAGCAGATGAAACAGTGGACCACCTAATTAGCTGTTGTAAAAAGATAGCACAGACTGACTACAAACAAAGGCATGACAAGGTAGCAGGGATGATACACTGGAACATCTGCAAAAAATACAAGCCACCTGTAGCCAAAAATTGGTGGGACCATAAAATTGAAAAAGTTGAAGAAAATGAAGATGTAAATATATTATGGGACTTCCGACTACAACAGACAAACATCTGCCACACAATACACCAGATATAACTGTAGTCGAGAAGAAAGAAAAACAAGTGAAAATAATCGACATAGCAATACCAAGGGAAAGCAGAATAGAAGAAAAAGAAATAGAAAAAATCACCAAATACAAAAATCTACAAATTGAAATTGAAAGGCTGTGGCAGAAAAAGACCAAAATAATCCCAGTGGTCATTGGCACCCTGGGTGCAGTTCCAAAAGACCTTGAAGAGCACCTCAACACCATCGGGGCCACAGAAATCACCATCAGCCAATTACAAAAAGCAGCTTTACTGAGAACCTATATTCTGCGATGATATCTATAACAATTGACAATAGAATTCTGGCATCGCAGGTCCTTGGGAAGGACTCGATATCTGGATAAAACAAACCAATCAATAACACCTGTCTGACTGTGTAAACAAGAAATAATAATAATAATAACTACTACATGTGGGATGTGGTTCTAGGAGGAACGCACGTGGCTTGATGGGGTTTGTGATACAATCAGAAACCTGCCCTTGGGCCATATGTGGACCACACTGCTTTGCTGATGAGGGTGACATCCGTGATGGACAAAAGAATACTTGTCCAATTCAATCCTAGGTGGGTGTGCCCTAGGGCATAATAGCTTTAATGGTTGGAGCGAACTGTATGGGCTAAGGGTGAACAACTGGACTTAAAATTCACCTAGCCACCGGAAAGATTCTCCAGGTACAAGATAAGCATTTCTTTAGAGACTAACGCTCTGTTCCTGCCAACCCAAGCCAGCCCATTAGCGCTTGTGATTTCAGGGTGGAGGTGAGACAGCTTCATCCGTGTTTCTGTAGAGGCCATTATTACTGCCAGTGCCAATAATTGAAGTTTTAACTATTCCTTAGGAAATAGTTATTTTAACTCACATCTGGTTCAGCCAAGCAACCTCTTTTCTGTATGACCACCCAGAGGAGTTATGAGGAGCCCCATCCAGGCACGCGTTTGCACTTTTGATCTGGGGTCGCTACCCCCAACTGTTTGTGCCAAGCGACGGGCTTGAGAGTTTTACACAGACAGCAGGCAGTTGAAGAGAAGTCACACTCCCATGAGTCCCAACCAGAATGGAGTCTGCAATCTGCCAGATCCAGATCCAAAGTACAGTGCGGGGTGCTTCTTGTTGGGCGGTTTCAAATAGGGATGTGCACGGAACTGGGTGGGGTGGTTCGAAGGTGGAAGGGTGTACTTACCCATCCCTCTGCTTTTCCCTTGCTGGCACTCCATTTTTTAAGGCTCCTTTGGGGCAACAGCATACCTCCCTGCTGTCCCGTCCTCTCTTTGCCTGGAAGTACCAGGCAAGCATGCGCCTGTCGCGTGTGTGCTCAACATGTGTGAGCATGGCATGCCTTAAAAGGGCCTCCAAATGGGTTTGTGCACATCTCTGGTTTTCTTAACAAGTGGCTTGAAATGTGCTCAATAAATGCATTAATTGTCCACTTTTCCAGCAATACAAGATCCTTTTAGAACTCATCACAGTCTGCTCTGGACATACCATAATAGTTTAACACTGCATTTCCCCACAGAAATAGAAAAAGGCTAAAATGACATCCAGGCTTAAATTCTGGTAAAAGCTGAACGTTGCCACTGGCCATGCTTCTATATGAGTGTTTGGATTTTTCTCATGAAATAATTCTGAATTAGGAAGAAGGCATCTCAGGATTATTTCATGTCTTTGCTGCTACATTTGGTTTAGAGATGAGGACCCTGAGTGGAGGCCCATCACACCACAGTGAAATCCTGGGGTTCTCCGTTGATTTCTACAGGCAGTTCTAATTCTCAGAGTGAACCAGGAATGGCCAGTTGGACAATGAGATGCTTTGGGGGGCATTTTCCTGTCCTTGTGATGTTCTCACATCACTGGGCACCTTTCTCCAGTTCCTACATTTATGCATAAGAAAACAAAGGCCACAATATGTCCACTCACTCTTTCTCCCCACCCATGCTGTGAGAAAGAATGGCCTGTTTCTGCCGGTCTGCCCACTACTGTTTCCTCTCTTTCCTGTTGCTAACCCTACAAATGCATTACTACGTTGTACTTTTTTTTTTTTTAAGAGCCTTTAGTAAAATATATTGTCCAAAGATCCAGACATCAGATAATAACAAAAAGAGCTCCCCCTCCTGTCTGCACAGTGTACAAAGGATCTCAGCACACCTGATCAGCAGGAAAGCTGGGTGGAAGGTATAATCAAATCTCCATGATATGTAATGTAACGTAACGTAAAGTAACCCCACTTTTCTGCCAGTGGTATGTCCAGAGATTCCACACACAGGAACTTATGGGAACAATTCACATCTCTTTCTCTCTTTCTCTCATTTTAACTGTCTTTCTGAAATACCAGAATATATTCCAAGCAGTGACACAGTTTACTCTGTATATCCTTTAATTATTTTCAGAGTATCTGGGAAAAGTCAAATTCTCCATTTATTTTTGAAACTTATGTTAATAGTGATGCTACAGTGCACAGTAGAGAATTAGACAGGCATTTCTGTTTAGTTTTCCAAGTACATCTCTACACAGTATTTGGGTATTTCATGAGCCCCAGCATACTGAAATTTGTAGTTTCCCAGCATTTTTTGGTCTGGCTACGTTCACTGCTAAATAGTTTTTGAAATATTAAAAGATTAACGAGCTTGACTTGTATTTTTCAGCTGATATTATAGTAAAGTTATCTGAAAGATGAGTGTCAGATGTTTGGACAGGGGGTGCAATTTCAGTGCTTGCCCTAGGTGCTATTTTCCCTAGATACGCATCTGCTTTTATTATCTGTCTGTATGATTTTTTTTTTTTAATGAACATATCTGTTTTGTCTGTGAGAACTGCTTTGAGCTGTCTAAAAGAGTGCGGTACAAACATATTTTAAATAAATTGTACAGTATTCCAAGTCCAGACTAAGTTTGACAAGAAAGAGCACCCCTCCATCCTCATCTGCTATCTAGTACTAAATCTCACCTGTATTTTGGGCTGGAGGGAGGAAAACAGTGAGTGGCATGGCCAGACTTACCATGAAGTTGGCTGACATGGCTGCTTTAGGGGGCAAAATGAAATTGTGGTCAGGGGCAGCACAAAAGGCCCACCAACATTCTCCATGGATGTCCCACAGAGGAAGGAACGCAAAAGAGCACCAAGTGGCTTTTCCTCTTCCCTTCTCAATAGAAAAGGAAGAAAGGGGGAGAGATGTGAAAGTAGAAAGGAACTGGGGGTGTGATTTTCATAGAGAAAAAGAGAACGGGAAGGGAGGGGGCACCATGTTCTGCTCCACTTCAGGCAGCAAAATCACATGGGCTGGCACATTCAAGCAGGGCTATTACTAGACACTCCAAAGATCCAGGTCCAAAGTCCCCTTTTTATAATTAAACTCAAATATTCTTACATCTGACTCCTCCACAAAGGGAAACTGGAGGAGATGAGTTTGGTGTTGGGGGCTAAAGCATCTGTTTTGTCCCCAGCACAGCATATTTTAGGGAGGAGGCAGTGACAAGAAGTGATGATAGCTACCAGTTGCAGGGCAGCAACAGCAGGAGAGGGGGCATGCACAGACCTCTTGCCTGTGGGCTCCCCAGAGGCATCTGGTGGGCCACTCACACATCCTGTGTGAAACAGGATGCTGGACTTGATGGGCTTCCTTGGGCCTGACCCAGCAGGGCTGTTCTTACGTCTGGTCTCAGCTGACCAGGATGGAACTTGTCCTATGGCTGATTTCTGAAATTCCACAAGAGAATGTGGCTTACACTAATGGACAGTGAGTGACACAGGACTAACTAATTAGAATGTTTATTATTCTTATTATGGTTATGTTGTTGCCAGGGCCATGACTTGGTTAAATAAACCTTACTTGTGTGGCTTTTAATCAGTTAATAAATGTAATTTGTATACACCTGCCTATGAACAATATTTCTGGTGGGAAAAAGCATGATCTCTTCATCTGTGCATGCTGCAACAGGCACCATCTCAAAATAATGACTTGCCCTTCTTCCTCATATGAAGGAGGGAAAGTGCCTTCTGGCAACACCTGCCACCCACATGTTCCTAAGTACTTATATTAAAAACAATTCATTTTCTTCTAAATCTGCTGCACAAGCAATGGGGCACTTTTTATTAATAGTTTGTATTGTGTTTTATTTTTACCTTCAGAATACAGCACATATCAAGAAAATATTAGGAACATAGGAAGCTGCCTTATACTGAGTCAGACCATTGGTCCATCTAGCTCAGTATTGTCTGCACAGACTGGCAGCAGCTTCTCGAAGGTTGCAGGCAGGAATCTCTCTCAGCCCTGTCTTGGAGATGTTTCCAGGGAGGGAACTTGGAACCTCAGATGCTCTTTCCCGCAGTAGTGGCCCCAACATTTTGCAGTGCTCACATGTAGTCTCCCATTCAAATGCAAACCAGGGCAGACTCTGCTTAGCAAAGGGGGGAATTCATGCTTGCTATCACTAGCCCAGCTCTCTGATCTTGTGGTAGCAAGAGACCACAAGACCAGAGTGAATTAATAATTATTCAGAATTCATTTTTAGTGACCATTAAAAATAAGTAAGGGTGTAGGCTTTAATCAGTTTAAATGGTAGATGAATCAACTAAATCTTTAGTTTAGGAATCATTAGGGGGAATCACATTAATTACAGTTTAAGGCAGGGGTGTCTAAATTTGGGTCCCCAGATGTTTGTTGGACTAGAATCCCTATTACCTCCGGCCACAAAGGCCTTTTAATCCTGGGGCCTTTTAAGATGGACATAGCTAGGCCTCATCATAATAATCCAGCCCTGTATCTTAGAATCAGGGGACCCCTGGTTCTGGGATGTGCGTGTGTCTTCTGGCTGTCTGCTTGGTGTGATCTCTGGCTTATCCCCGATTCTGACCCCATGGCTTGTCTTGACTGTTTACTTGGCATGACCTTCAGTGTGTTCCTGGCTCTCCCAGTCTTGGCTCTGGACTTGTGCCCTCTAGTGACTGCTGCCCCAGCTCAGCTCCTGACAATGTGTGGCAATGATTTTAATTATATCCTTCCCCTGGTGACTAAAGCCACCTAATGGCACAACGGGAAATGACTTGACTAGCAAGCCAGAGGTTGCCGGATCAAATCCCCACTGGTATGTTTCTCAAACTATGGGAAACACCTATATCGGGCAGCAGCAATATAGGAAGATGCTGAAAGGCATCATTTCGTAGTGCGCGGGAGGATGCAAAGGTAAACCCCTCCTGTATTCTACCAAAGACAACCACAGGGCTCTTTGGGTGCCAGGAGTCAACACCGACTAATCAGCTAAAGCTTAGGTTGATTAACCAGTCAATTAAACAGATTAAAGTTCCTGCCTAAGAATTATTAATGGTCACTACTAGCTGAAAGGGTCAGGGAATGCATTATTTATGAAAGAGAGCTGGTCTTGTGGTAGCAGGCATGAACTGTCCCCTTTGCTTTGTAGGGTCCACCCTGGTTTGCATCTGAATGGGTGACTACATGTATGAGCCCTCTGGGTAGAGCACCCACATCTTGCAGGCAGGCAGGTTCCAAGCTCCCTCCCTGGCAGCATCTCCAAGACAGGGCTGAGAGAGACTCCTGCCTGCAGCCTTAGGAACATAGGAAACTGCCATATACTGAGTCAGACCATTGGTCTATCTAGCTCAGTATTGTCTTCACAGACTGGCAGCAGCTTCTCCAAGGTTGCAGGCAGGACTCTCTCTCAGCCCTGTCTTGGAGATGCTGCCAGGGAGGGAACTTGAAACCTTCTGCTCTTCCCAGAGCGGCTTCATCCCCTGAGGGGAATATCTTGCAGTGCTCACACATCACGTCTCCTATTCATATGCAACCCAGGTGGACCCTGCTTAGCTAAGGGGACAAGTCATGCTTGCTACCACCAGACCAGCTCTCCTCTCCAAGCAGCCTTGGAGAAGCTGCTGCCAGTCTGTGTAGACAATACTGGGCTAGATGGACCAATGGTCTGACTCAGTAGAAGGCAGCTTCCTATGTTCCTATTTTATTTATTTTAGCCATGAACATTAAATTGCAGGGCACTGAGAATGAGAGATGGGGTTTGGACTGAGTCTAGGAAGTGTGGGGAATACGGAGCTAGATGGACCAATGGTCTGATTCCATATAAGGCAGCTTCCTATGTTCCTAAGACAGGAAGAATGGTCATAAATGGTTGAATAGCAAGAGCAGCACATCCAGGTTGACAGCCAACAACCTGGATGGCTTGAAGAGGGGTTTGGATAACTTCAGGGAGGAGAGGTCTATCAACGGCTACTAGTCGGAGGGCTATAGGCTAGGGCGGTTCAAAGGTGGCGGGGGTGCCACTTTAAGAGCGGGGGAGGGTTCCCCCCCCCCGGCGTCCTTTGTTTAGAGAGCTAATCGGGGTGGCTGCGTACCTCCCTGCCGCCCCGTTGCCCCCGTTGGCCGGATATGGCCAGAAGTCCCCGACACGCCTACGTACGCGGGCACTCTTCCAGACTATATACCTGCCTGAGACACTAGCTACTAGTTTTTGCTGAAAACTATGACGGACTTGATACTTTGTTCTGAGATGCAAGGCTTTTTTTTTCTATGGAGGATCACCTCCAAGGACTGACACATACTCTGGCAAAGTCCTCACAGCTTTTTAAAAAGGACTCGCAGCCTTTTTGGTGGCTACAAAGCAAAAGACCAAAGTCAGTTTTTGCCACCATAGCTAGCAGATGTTTTCCAGGTGCTGCAATTTCACATTACAGGAAATATTGTGTGGTTTCCACCAGTTTGGCCAGCCAACAAGCAGCTCTTGTCTTGAGATTGTCTTGTCTTGAGATTGTCAGCTAGCAGACTGGAGTCAGTTTGTTGCTATGACAGCTGAGCAGCCCTCGGCAATGACACACAACACTCTTAGGAGGTCACTGTGACAGAACCATGATGCTGACCAATGAGGCACTGCATTCCATTCACTGCCACACATCTCGAAATATAGGCTGTAAGTGGCAAGCCCCGCCCTCACAGCACTAAACCAATCAGGGCACTGCTCAGGTGGCGGCAATGCTCCAAGGGGCTGGAGGAGCAAGCAGCACGGTCATCCCAGTCTTTTTAAACCAGTGTGCTCCTTCTGTTGCAAACCTTCGGCTCAGGTATCCCATAGAGATGTATGTGTGTGTATGCGTATGTGTGTTACTCTAGATGCTGGTCTTGTGGTAGCAAGCATGACTTGTCCCCTTAAATAAGTAGGGTCCACCCTGGCTGCATATGAAAGGGAGACTTGATGTGTGAGAACTGGAAGATATTCCCCTTAGGGGATGGAGCCTCTCTGGGAAGAGCAGAAGGTTCCAAGTTCCCTCCCTGGCATCTCCAAGACAGGGCTGAGAGAGACTCCTGCCTGCAGCCTTGGAGAAGCTGCTGCCAGTCTGTGTAGACAATACTGAGCTAGATGGACCAATGGTCTGACTCAGTATATGGCAGCTTCCTATGTTCCTAAGAGTGATGTTCCTATGTACACCCACTGAAATTAATGGGACAAGTTTATTTGTCCTGTCAATTTCAATGTGAGTAGGGATGTGCACAAATCTAGATTCAATCAGCTATTCGCAGCATAGCCCAGGCACCTTTAAAAAGGAGAAGAGCAGGCCCTTACCTGCTCCTCCGCTGCTCACCACAGCTTCCTGCTGGGGTGGCTTCCCTCCTACACACACACACACACACACACACACACACACACACACACACAGAGCCCATGCCCATTGGCAACACTCTCCCAGCTGCCCTCTCATGCCACAGCATGCACATGGCCTCCTCCCATGCACGGTGAAGGCAGCTGGTGGGCAGGAGGGGTGCTTAGCTGCTGCTGCAGGAAGCTGTGGTGAGCAGCAGAGGAGCAGATATGGACCTACTCTCCTAGCTTTTAAAGGTGCCTGGACTGTGCTGCAAATTGCTGATTGAATAGCAACCTGCACATTCCTAAATGGGTGTACTCCATGCTAGTTTTCTGAAGCCTGTCAGTCAGACTGAGGGGATGGTGAGTATGCTGAGCTTCAGCACGCAGCCAGCCAATCAGGAGCAGAGGAGGAGGAACTTCACCCTCCTCCCTCCCTTTCTGCAGTGAACACATCAGGTTTAAGCCAGTGATCCTCAGTCAGGGAACATATAGCATGACAGCAGCATCGGGAGGCAAAAGAGCTCTGAGCACCCCATGGGAGCCCCTAGGGTTACTAGTACCCCTTGTTGGAAACTCCTGGTTTGGAGGATAAGAGAAGCTAAATGAAATCAAAGAAATTGCAGGCATAAAATCGGCTTAAACACCGATACTACACCAAACTTAACCAGTCCCAAGAGCCAGCAAAAGGACAGCCTTGGTGCTGTTAGCCAGCTTGCTTAATGCCTATTTGTTTAATGGGTGCTACACAGTAGGCTGGGCTGGTTAGGGAGCAGAGTTCTCTCTCTCTCTCTCTCTCTCTCTCTCTCTCTCTCTCTCTCTCTCTCTCATTCCCTCCATGTTTACCCTGCCTTTGTTTGTTCTTGGCTAAAACAGGAGAGGGCATATTTGCCAACAAATGAGTAGTTCTGCTTTGAAAAGCTACCACCTGCTCAACAATCTTTTAAAAAGAATTAAATCTAAAATCATTTAGAAAAGAAATTAAAGACATCCCTGCCAATCCAAGTGTTTACATTTTCTTAGGAGGAGGAACACAAATTGCTGAAAAAGCAACACTTGAGAGGAATATACCAATTTTCTATGGTTTATTGACTATGAAAAGGCATTTGATAGAGTCAAGCACAACAATCTAATAGAGATGTTATATAGAATAGGACTTGGTATAAGAGATATTAATGTTATAAAGGACGCATATTGGAACAAAAAAAATTGGAGAAGAAGAAATATACTGGAGAGATATTAAAAGAGGAGTCAGACAAGGATGCATCCTCTCTCCCACCCAGTTTAATCTCTATTCAGAGAAAATAATACAAATTGCCTAAGTCAAAAGGGATGAGGGAATTAAAGTAAATGGTGTCAGCATTAGCAACCTAAGATATGTTGATGACACAGTCATTTTAGTTACTTCCCATGAAGATCTACAAAACCTAGTCATAGAAATAGCAACAAAAAGCGAAGAAATAGGCCTTAAAATAAATATACAAAGACTAAATCAATGTGTATAAGCAAAATGAGAGCTCTCCTCAAAATACAGTGCAATAACAAGAATCTAGATCACGTAGGAAATTATTGTTATCTAGAGAAGAACTTTTATCATGATAACAAAGAAAAGAAATCCGAAGCTGCACAGGACAAGCAAGAACAGAATTTAATCAAGTGAAGATCTTCCTCTGCGAGAGTAAACTAGATTTGCAACTCAAAATCAGAATGATGAAATGCTACATCTGGTCCAGGGCAGAGCCACCATTGGGTGAACGGGTTCAAAGAACCAGGGCCACCATCAATCAGGGGCCGCAAGCATGGCCCCAGACATGCCCCCCGCATCTGACTTCAGACATGGGGGGCATTATTTCAGTGCCCAGTGCCGTGTGGCCCCATTTGGAGTCAAAATCGGTCCGCACTGTTAGCGGTGTGGCTGGAGTGCCTTAAAGGCAGGAAGAGCTGCTCCTGGTCTCGCTGCCAATGCAGCAGGGCCGATCGATCTCCCTCCCAAACGGGGCCATGCAGCCCCATTTAGGAAAGAGATCGGCCTGTGCTGTATTGGCAGCAGGGCTGGAACGGCTCTCCCTGCCTTTAAGGCAGGGAGAGTCACTCTGGCCCGCGCTGCCCAACGCAGCGCGAGCCAATCTCCCTTCCAAACAGGGCCGTGCAGCCCCATTTGGGAGGGAGACCACACCCTTGCGTTTAATGTCAGATGTGGGGGCGTGGCTAGCTGGATCCCCGCATCGGATGTCAGATGCGGGGTATGTGGCCAGGGGGCCACGGCAGCGGCTGCCAACAGGCCACTGCCAGCCTCCCTATGCTGCTGATCTGGTCTCTTCTCCTGTATGGATGTGAAACCTGGACCATCAAGAAAGAAGCACAATAAAAAACTGGAAGCCTTTGAGATGTGATGTCTCAGAAGAATATTCAAGATTAAACGGACCAGCAGAACAAATGAAGAAGTATTTCAGAAAAGCAATAACCCATAAACTAATAATACAGACAATCAAGAGACATAAACTGGAGCATTGTGGACATATTCTAAGAGAAATAAAATATCATATACCACTAATGATGCTAGAAGGAAAGCTAGCAGGAAAAAGATAAAGAGGAAGGAGGAGGAGGAAGGGATGGATAGATGAGCTGAAAGAATGGTCAGAAATGGACACAGAAGATATCATCCACGATTCTAGGGATCACGATCTATGGCTTTTGCTGGCCACCAACTTCCCAATGGGAAAAGCCACATGAAGAAAGGAGGGGATTTAAAGCCAAGCCCCATATGTGAAAAACCAATGCAGCCCTATTCATGTTTACTTGGAAATAAGTCCTACTGAGGTCAGTTGGGCTTACTCTCAAGTAAATGTTCAAAGGATTGCAGCCATAGTGTTATCTGTGAGAACTTTGTATCAGAGTTGTGACTTAACCCGCCCTTAATTTATTTGGATCAGGAGCAGCATCTACTGGTAAGAATAGGAAATGAACCACCCATTCAGGTTCATCTTAATGGTGGTGCACCATATCTGGTCTTCTCCCTAAGGAGGCTTGCCCAATGCCATGTTTTGGTGCTTGGAAAACACTTGTGTATTTGCCTGATCTTTGAGATCAATTTTAACCAGTTTTATTTCTGTTTTATTCCACTCTATGATGGGGTTCCCAACCTATTGTAGGACAATCTCCATTATCCCCAGCCACAGTGGCTGCATGGCAGAATGGGGATGATGGAAGCTGTAGTCCAACAATATCAAAATGTGACAGATAAAACATAAATATCTTGGGGACTCAAGGTTGGGAACCTCTGCTGTATTATGGTGCTTTTAAAAAACAAAATGTAAGGTGACTTGAGAAGTTTTTTTTAAAATCTGGAGAAGAGGGTATAAAGTGGAATAATAAATTTGTTTCAATTGCAACGTTGATGAAATGCTTTGGAAAAACAAAAGATTCCAGAGGGGAACGGCCAACTGGAATGGTGTTTTATTTACTTCCGAGGGCTGATGTAGCATATTGCTAAGAGACTGAGTTATGAATTAGAATCCCCCTCATTTTCCATCTTAGGAACAGAAGAAGGTGCCTTCTACCAAGTCAGACCATTGGTCCATCTAAGCTCAGGAATGTCTACACAGACTGACAGCAGCTTCTCCAAGGATATGTAAGGCAGGAGTTTCTCTCTCTCTCAGCTCTATGTTGGAGATGCTGCCAGGGAGGAAACCTGGAACCTTCTGCTCTTCCCAGAGCAGCCCCAAATATCTTAGAGTGTTCACACCATGTTGTCTCCTATGTAAATGCAAACCGGCAGGGCAGACCCTGCTTAGCGAAGGGGACAAATCATGTGTGCTATCGCAAGACCAGCGCTCTTCCCCCAGTTCTTACCTCCGCTATAAACTCACTTACTAGTAGGTGGACTTTAGAAGCCACTCCCTCTCAGCCTCAGCTGCAATATGGAGAATACTACTTCCCTTACAAGGTGGTGGTGGTTGTAAGGATTACGGTACATCAAGATTACACATATAGTGTTAGGGTTCTGCTTATATTCCTCCGGCCTAAAGCATATTGCTAAAAAAGTTCGGGTTGCAATATTTAGTCAGTTACTTGGTGAGATGGATCCATTAATTATTTTCGATTGACTGTAAAGGTGCCCCCCCGTTAAGTGGGTGGCAGATTTTCGTGACAAGTCCTTACACAAACTGTAGATGGCAAACTTCATCCCCAGCGAAGCATTCCTCCTTTCCACTCATACAGAACAAAAACGATGATGACTGACAAATGTAGGAGGCTTTACCTTTTGCATGGCTGCATGCGTCTATTGCTCAGAAAATGTACCGTGACGCTACTTTAATACTCACTTGGTTCAATGAGAGTTGTTCAAACGAATTTTACTCAAAAGGAGTAAAAAGGGAGAATAAGTAAGTTTCGATTGAATTGTATTCTCTTTGCAAACTAGTGAAAGAAAGAAAAAATGGTCACAAAAATTTATTTTGTAAAAAAAACAACAACCCTGCAGTGACAAAAAGCTGCGCCCAACGTGGGGCTCGAACCCACGACCCTGGGATTAAGAGTCCCATGCTCTACCGACTGAGCTAGCCGGGCACTACGAAGCAACGTTTCCCAGAGATAGCCTTAGTACATTGGAAAGGAATGCTTATGTCACCACTATCGCACGCGCACGTACGGACCATACGCCCAGTGACTCGGCGATCTTTTGTGAACGCGCGCGCACAACACGGTGACTCCGCCTCTTCCCCTTCACACTCCAGCGTGAGAGCTGATTGGCTAGGGAATCGGAAGTGAGGTCCAATGGTTGTCCTCGTTGTTGGCTGGTACCGAGGAACAGCGAGTGGGTGACAGCCTGAGTGGGGGGAAAAGAGGCCGGTGCGGCGGTAGGACGGTTCCTCTGTTCGCTCTCGGGTTCCTTACGCCATGAGTTCCATCGGCACTGGGGTAAGTGAGCCTAAGGGGGAGCGAGTGAAGGTAGCAGAGCTCCTCCAGCGCTTGTGGATGGAACTGTGGCGGCGGCGGGAGAGGTTCGGCTCTTGCCCCCACCCCCCTGTCTCTGCCATATACGGGGTCTGCGAGGGAGCGCGCGCTCTCCTCGACGTCACCGCCTCTCTCTCGTTGGGGAGGGGCCTGGCGCTGGTTGTGCGCGTGCTGAGTCACTTGGGAAACCGAAAGCGGGGGGGTGGAGGAGGGGGGGAGATGCCCGGGAAGGGAGATGCGGTGGGTGGGAGGGAGGTTGCCTGGCGCTATGTAATCTACTCGCAAGAATTTTTAAAAACTTAAGCAGAGGTACTCAAACTTGGGTCCTCGTACAACAGCTCCCATCATCCTCAGGGGGATCCTGAGCATGATCACCCTGAGGATGATGGGAGTTGTAGTCCAAGAACTTCTGGGGACCCAAGTTTGAGAAACCCTGTACTAGCCTACAAAGATAAATAAAAGTTCTGTCTGCTTATATATTCTAACTAATTAATTAATTGTCTCCTGCCCGTTCTGCAAGGAGCCCAGATTGTTGCACATCGTTATATTCTCACAACAACCCTTTGAGGTTGGTTAGGCATATATTATCTTATAAATTGCATATGCTGACCTTCAGTAAGTATCAGTGGTATATTTCACAGGAACAATACAAAATAATACAGTCCAACCATGAGAAATAAATGTGTCAGCTTAGAATAGTAGCATTAAAACAGATTTGTTTTTTGAAAATCATCAAATGTTGGGAAAATTAAAATGCCTTTACCAGTTGTACAGGGCTCAGAACTCTGATTGGGCTGTATAGCAGGAAAAAAGTATGTTAAATGTGTCCAAGCAATTATTTAATTCAATTTTTAAAAGAAACACGATTCTGCTCGTTTTTTAAAAAAAATATATATATATTCTAATACTTTCACATTTCCATTCCTGATCAAAGCCTGGTTTATGATGCTGCAGGTAACATATCTCACTCCTTTTCCTCCATGATAACTTTGGGAAGCCAAACCTTATGGTTCTGTTCCTGGCTTACTGATCCATTTCTGGCTTTATTGGCATATCAGATGACACATTTGGTGTTTTGTTTGATATGCTAATAAACATATGAGTTTGTGGATAGAGGAAGCAGAAAAAGACTGTGTTGCTCCCAGTTCTTGCTTACTGTGTTTAGGCACATTTCCTTCTTTCACAGTAAATAGCTGCGGGGAATTCCATGATTTAGATCAGGAAAATGATGTGGAAAGTAGGGATGTGCTCGAAACATGATTCAACATCTGAATTGCAGCACAATATCAGGGAGGGGAGCAGGTCTGTCCCTGCTCCTCCTCTACTTGCCATTGCTGTACTTGCGGCACACACCCCCCCCCCCCCGCCCGCCCCCTGCACTATCGGCTTGGCCGGTGGTTATTTTATTATTATTAATTATTATTATTATTTCAATTTCTATACCGCCCTTCCAAAAATGGCTCTGGGTGGTTTACACAGAGAAACAATAAATAAATAAGATGGATCCCTGTCCCCAAAGGGCTCACAATCTAAAAAGAAACATAAGATAAGACACCAGCAGAGTCACTGGAGGTCCTGTGCTGGGGGTGGAGAGGGCCAGTTACTCTCCCCCTGCTAAATAAAGAGAATCGCCACGGTAAAAGGTGCCTCTTTGCCCAGTTAGCAGGGTTTTATTTATTGTTAAATTTATATATTGCCTTTCAGTAAAACAATCCCAAGGCAGTTTACAGCAAAATTTAAAAACAAGATTGTAAAAAAGACACAATTAAAATATTAAGCTAAAAATATAAAACAAATCTGATTAAAAATTTAAATCAAGCATAAAAGCAATACAGAGTACAAAGAGCAGCAGCAGAGACAATCAAATTAAAGGCTGGTCAAAAAGCCAAGATTTTACACTCTTTCTAAAAGCTGTGATGGAGACCAAGGAGTGAATAGCCACCGGGAGAGCATTCCAGAGCCCCCCCCGAAGCTGCTCCCATGTGGTGCTGGCACACACATGGCCTCTGCACATGTGCAGCGGCCATTTGCATGGAGCACTGCCAGTGCTGGGGAAGCATAATGAGTATGGCAATAGTGGTGAGTGGAGGAGAAGCAGGGATGGACCTGCTCTCCTCCGTGTTAAAGGGGCTGTGGAAGCCCTCAGTTTTAAAGGGATTATGCTGTGATCTGGACATCAAATCACGTTGGCACATCCTTGATGGGAAAGTTAACCTCCCTGGCATTGTGGCCCCAGTTGGCTTCTGGCCCCTCCCACAGCTGCTTTTAGCTTCTTTGAAATAAAAAAAACACCTGGATATCTGATTACAGATCTGTTGCCTCATCTACTTCAGCTGTAAGTTTAGTGGTTTTTCAGAAATGTCATAGTATCTCAACCAATACATTCATCAATTTTAGGATAAATGTATTCTTGGAAGACATAGGGTAATCTTTTAGCAACTTAACAATGAGCAACTTAAAGCAAACTTTGATTGTAACAGACAATGACTCGTGTGTACTGATGCAAACTCCAACTTCTAGCATCTGGTAACTCTTTCTGATAAGTTTGGGCTTGGGGTTTTAGGTGAGATTTGGGCCAGCCAATTTAGGAGTGCATAGGCCTTTATTTTATTTATTTATTTGTCAAATTTGTACACTGCCCCAAACTTTCATCTCTGGGTAGTTAACAACAACATAAAACAGTTAAAACATACACAACAATCTTAAAATTTAGACAATCTAAAAGTCAAAAGAGATTAAAACTTAAAAATTTAAAATGCTGAAAAAGCTTGGATGAAGAGGTGGGTTTTCAAGTGCTTTTTAAAAATTGTCAGAGATGGGGAGGGTCGAATTTCAGCAGGGAGCGCATTCCACAGTCTGGGGCAGCAATCGAGAAAGCCCATCCCCGTGTGGCCGCCAGCTGAGGGCAACTGGAGACAAACCTTGCCAGACAACTTCCGTGGGTGGTGGGGCTCATAATGAAGAAGATGTTCTCTTAAATACCCAGGGCCTAGGCTGTTTAGGGCTTTATAGGTTATAACCAGCACTTTGTATTTTGCCTGGAAACCTATTGGCAGCCAGTGTAGTTCTATCAACAAAGGGGTGATGTGGTCTCTCCAAGATGACCCAGAGACCAATCTGGCTGCTGCATTCTGGACCAACTGCAGTTTCCAGACTACATAAAAAGGCAGCCCCACATGGAGCTCATTGCAGAAGTCAAATCTGGAGGTTGTTCATCTCAAGACTATCAGATATAATATCAATGTATGGTATAATAATTGTTTGGATTAACATTTGGCACATGTTGAAGCTGGCCTTGCCATTGCATAACATGCAAGAGTTGTAGCTCAGGAATATTTCTTTCAAAGTTAGTCGCATGTTGCAGTTCTTTGTTGACCAGCAGAGGTTGCTCTTGACTAGTACAAGTAGGCACCAAAGACCACATTGGCTGTGGTGTGTGTGTATTTTGCAAAAGTAACAGCACGATGTCCCTTTATTATAAGCATTGTTTGGAAATGAACAGGATTTGTTCTAAAAAGAGCTCAGCATTGCAGCCATACTTCCCTGGAGATAGCTGTTTGCCATTTGACAGTGACCAGAGCATAGATTGGTTCTTAGTGTTATGTCAGTGCTCTGTTTTCATACCTGCTGAAGAAAGGTGGCATGAATCAAATAAAATAAGTAGCCTTTTCCTGTTTCAATCAGCTACATTTATGGTGGAATCAGGGCGGATTTGATTTCAATTACTTCTCAGGACGGCTCAATTTAATGAGTTAAATCACAATTTAAATCACTAGTCAAGAAGATTCTTAATAACTTAATAGTTATTTTCTATTAAAATGTATTGTCTGATTCGATACTTATTCATCACTACTCAGAAATAGATGTAGGTTTCATTTTTAGATGGTAGATGCAAACTATACACTATGAAGCAATAATTTATTCTGGATTTTTTTCAGATTAAACTTCTTCAAAAAATGGGATGATGATTTGCTCCTCTTATTTAGTACCAAAGCGGATACACACTTGCATGTTCAGACATGCTCCTTTTAGTGTCTTCAGAGCAGGAGCACTTTGCATTATGCTGCTTCATTTGGGCAACCAGACCTTGTATGTCTTGGTTGCACTGTCTGCATTTTGCATGCATGCCTGTCTTACCCACTGGTATAGGAACTTGATTGAAATATTTGCAAATGGGGTCTCTTTTATGGCTTGCTGTCATGAAAGGTGCTTTCTTTCTATAATGGAGGGTACGCTAAAAAAAATAATTTCCTCGGGACTGCATGAATATGTTTTGTACACTTTTTGTTTCACTTTCTGTTGCTCTCCCCTGTCCCGTGCATTTGTATCCAGACTTCTCCCTTCTCTGATCTACTCCAATTTCTCAAATCCTCTATTAATTGACCTTCTCTGTCTTTCCACAGAGAGGTAAGGGCTTAACTGTGTGTGCACGTGCCCATTTGCATGCATGCCCCTGCAGAATAAGACTGATCAGATCTGTTTTCACACCTCCATATACTTTTTAACAAGTGTGTGCATAGAATATAATTAGAGGTTATGATTACTATTGATGATACATTTTACCTTCATTCATTCATTTTTAATAAATTGTTTTAAGAAAATTTAAACATCTAATTTAAACTTTTAAAACTGATTTAAAAAGAAAAAAGAAAAAGAAAACCATTGATTTTTATCCACCCTGTCTGGCATAAAAACTTGCAGTTTGCTGTATGAGAAGGTGAGAATGAGACATGGCTTGTCCTATTTAACAGATGCTACAAACATTTTAATAGTCAGCTGACTGCCTGTGAATCGTGCCAAGCTACCTCAGGGCCATGACTTGAAGTTAACGACATAAAATGTATTTTTGTTTCAAAACATGAATAGCTGTTTGTGTCTCTCCATCTGTAAAGACATGTAAGGAGTTTTTATACTGCCAGTCAGAATAGGTGATCCTGGGATAGTTGGGCCAGCGGTCTAAGTGCTCTTACTAGGGAGAAATCCCATTGGACTTGGTGGGACTCATCAGTGGAGTCCAAAGAATATTTACTCAGAAGTAAGGCAGCTTCATATAGATGAAGTGCCCTAACATTCCAGTTATTGGGCAGAATACTGCATTTCCATGTTCATATATGTGTGGTAGGCAGAGCATAAATATTGAATATTTGAGACTTAAACAATTAGAGAAACGTTTTGAGATTTTAGTGAGAAAAGTTCTCACAATCCTTATTTAAACATTTAGACATGCAGTAAAATCGACAGATTCCAATTCTCCTGCTTCCTTGTTCCAGCTGTTCTTTGAAAAACTTAAAAGTATGTGCTTTCATTTTACAGTATGATCTGTCTGCTTCCACATTTTCTCCTGATGGCAGAGTATTTCAAGTGGAATATGCTATGAAAGCTGTGGAGAACAGCAGGTGAGAGTAAGATCTGTGTTCATCTTTTACCATTTGAATATAATAATGAGAGGAGCTGAAACAAAAGATGGTTTTACAGGGACAAAGAGTAAATGGGAGCACAGATATACAAAGCTGCCTGGTAACTGTCAGACCCTTGATCCACCTATCTCAGTGCTACTCAGTGAGTTGAGTAGCAGTGGCTGCCCAAGGTCTTCGGCAAAGGTGACTCCTAGGTCTGCAGTCCAAGATGCCTTTTAACTGGCAATACCAGGGATGGAACCTTGAACCATGCCAAGGGTGCTCTCCACACTGAGCTCCCTATCTGCATTTGGGTTCAGCACTTGGGAATCCATTGAGACTTACACACAAAGAGAATGAAGTCACTTTTTCAGCCAATTTACTTTGAAAGACATTCAGTCCACTTCACTTCCAGCTAAATAAGTTAGAGACTGCAGCTGTACAGCTTGATCGTATACATGCTTACACAAAAGCAAGTCCTGCTTGGCTAGATGAACTACGGTTCCGACTCAAAGGCAGCTTCTTCATACTTTTGAACCTGGGGCTGAAGGGAGTAATCGTGAGCTCACCTGTCTAGAATTGATTGGTCTGTTCCTCCCATCTTGCCACCTTTTATGGCAAAAGGCATATTCCTGTGGTATCCACACTTTTCTGTAAAAAGCGTCTCTGCCAGTGGTCCCTCTAGTTTTTTTCATCTCTGTGCGGAATGAGTTTTGTTCTGGGTGGCAGTATCAAGGCAGTGTGTGCGCACCTGCATTCAGAAGGGTGCCTTCCTGATTCAACCTGAGCGGGATCTAAATTGAACTGAGCGGACATCCAAAAACTTGTGAGCGTGCGCACGCCTTAGACGGAACAGTGGTCTCTGCTGTTCGGGAAGGATGAAGAACAAACAATTGAATGTTTTTATTCCAAAGGCATATGCCTAGTTGCCACCTCATTATTAGTGTTTCGCTTTCAGTTGATGATTCTCTTATATGTACAGGTATTGGTTGAATTTGCTCCTTTTTTTAGAAGTAGCTGGGTATTTTTAATTAACGTGATTGCTTTAAAAATGGATGGTTTAAAACTGTATCCTTTGTTTTATTGAGCACCTTCTCATAGGAAATGTGACTGAAAATTCCTATAAAATAAATGCTGTGAATTGATGACTGTGCTGTGGGTACTTTTCAGTACAGCAATTGGGATACGGTGTAAAGATGGCGTAGTCTTTGGAGTAGAAAAACTTGTCCTGTCCAAACTGTATGAAGAAGGTTCCAATAAGCGGCTCTTTAATGTAGATCGTCATGTTGGAATGGTGAGTCGGTGCCTGGAGTTTCATGCTTTTGTTATGATCACATGACCTGGCTGATATAGTGGTTATGGCATTGTTAAATGGCTTCTTGGATAATGCAGCTTTGTAACTTTTAGCTTGTAACCAGGAAGACGAACTTGAGGCCTCCGCTTCTGGAGGTGGAAATGCTAGTTTGACCAGTTCTGGAAACGTGCTTAATAATCACGTGTCTGGTGAAAAGGATAATGCTGGAATGAGACGTGGAGATATTGGTATGCAGAGGCCCTGGGATTGCGGCTTTAATCTGAGATGGTGATCTTTTATTTCAGGCAGTAGCAGGGCTCCTGGCTGATGCACGGTCTTTGGCTGACATAGCAAGGGAGGAGGCTTCCAACTTTAGATCCAACTATGGCTATAATATTCCATTGAAAGTAAGTTTTTGTTTCTTTGTTTGGGTTTTTTTGAGGGGACACTGCTGTTAATACAACTCATGAAACACATAGTATACCTCAGATTCTTTGACCAAAAAAGCTTCTGTTTTTAAAGTGAGACAGGATTACCTGTTGTTGCAGTGCTCTAAAATTCTTCCTCCCTTTTTTTTTTAACCTTCCTATAGCATCTTGCAGACAGAGTGGCTATGTATGTACATGCCTACACATTATACAGTGCGGTTAGACCTTTTGGCTGCAGGTATGAGCTTTTATTTGTTCTGTTGTACCTTATAGCACACCCTGCCATCAAAGATTCTGTCCAGATGATAACCTTCTGAAGCAGAAAAAAGTAGGGATCTTCACAAACCAGTTCGGTGCTCTATTCCTAGAACGCTGAACTGGTTCGGAAACTGGCATTCGAACCAGTTCAAATGTGGGGGTGGGGGTTCCTTTAAGGATCGGGGAGTGCCCTAAACCCACCCGCTGCATTTTCCCTTGCCAGTGCTGTGTTAAAAAACTGTCTCTTTGCCGCCCGGGTGCACGTCGGACCGGATGTACCCAGTTCATGAGTGCAATGTATACCACCCTGAGCCATTTTTGGAAGAGCGGTATAGAAATTGAAATGATGATGATGATGATGATGATGATAACCAACACGCACTGGGATGGCAAGGAGGTATGTTGCTGCCCTGCGGGACTGGTTTTTAACACAGCGCTGGCGGGGGAAACACAATTGGGTGTGGGGGCATGCAGTGTAAGGTCATCCTCCCTGATCCTTAAAGGTAACACACACGCCCCACCACCGAACGGGCTGTTGCCAGTTCCGTGCACATCCTTAGTAAAAAGAGGATAGTGATATAAAACACAAGCTTAAAACACTAATTTATTCCTTGTCACTAGATACAGGACCAAAATAGTAGCCTTGCAGAAGAGTTCTGGAGTTGGGAAGCATGTTCTTGTTTGATCCTGGCTTATGAAGAAAGTATATTGAATAGTTACTCACTCATTATAAGTGGTTCTGAGAGGTTAAGTAAAAAGAAAAGGGGGGCAACACTAAAGATGACCAAAAGTACACGGGTGGGGGTGGGGGAAGGGAAGACTTGAACTGGTGTTGGGTGGAGAGTTTATTACAAAAAAATATCCTGCCAGACTTATTTTGACAGAGTGCCTTCCTCAGGTGGAATAGCTGAATGCTCCTGTTTTAAAAGGTGCTTCCATAGAATTCTTGTTCCCCGCAGAATGATATTAAAACATGGGCAGTTCTTGATTCAAATATCCATTAGCATGATTGAAAATGGCTCCGTGTAGCCCCATGTTACTATTTAGTGCCGGGTAAGTGACTAGTTCCACTGCCCTCAGTTCGTGATTCTCCACCAACTGGCAATATCCATGCCCAGTTTAGCCTTCTGAATAGGGGTCACCCTCTTTTTCTCTCTCAAGGATAGAGACTCCAGCCACCCTTTTCCTCCTCAAACTGTCTTCTGCTTTCTGACCTGAAAGCAAATGCCTTGGGCTTCTTGGTTTTTCTTCTGCAAATTTGAGAATGATAGAAACTCTAGATCTTTTTTTTGGGGGGGTGGGGGCAATCTTAACACCAACAAAAAGTTAGGAATCCAACCAGCGCCTATATGTCACCGATCACGTCTTTAGATGCATGTCTGACAACTCATGCAAGACATGTCCTTGAGATAAAGGACAAAGGTACATTCTGTAGGTGATCATATACAACTGCTTTTTAGGTAGCAATTTAGCACAATGTGTATGAAACCATTTACAGAGCTTGTGGTGCATTAAAAACAAAACTGTCCCTCGTTTCTCTATCAAAATACACTATGGGTGGATTACAAACATTAATCATGGGCTATGACTTGTAGCATTAGCAGCTGGCTTCAGTGAAACAATTGTGAGTTACTTACATTCTTTTGTGTCATGCAGGGATTGTGTCATAATTATCTCTGGCTGGCAGTTTCTCTCTAACAAGATTTCTTTCCATTCTAGCTTCATGTTGGGCTCTTACGATAATGATGATGGTGCCCAGCTGTACATGATCGATCCATCAGGGGTTTCATATGTGAGTGTTCTTAAGTAGTTTACCAGTGTTAAGACTTATTTACATAGACGCTAAGAGAAGAGAATACTGGCTGTGAATTCTTACTTCCTGCACTGGTATGTTTCATGCTCATTTGGATAGATTGCAAGGTCTCTGTGTCTCCATTCTGCTGGGAACTTCTGTAGCAGAAGGAACTGTACTAAACATAATACCTGTAATATGCTGCTAGGTATTGGACAGTGAATGTCTGGAAGTGAGTCCCTGCCCAGAGAGCTTCCAATCCACACGGGATGGAAAAGTCCCAAAATGACTGGATTTAATATGATGGAGAGTCATGACTAAATAAATGGAGGCTGGAGAATCTTCTTCTTCTTCTATCTCAACCTTTTCCCAAATAGTATACAAGCCCCCCTGCCTCCTGCTGCTGCCACCATTTTACACTCACAGTATCCCTGTGGAGTTAGGCCAAGAGAGGATTACTGACCGAAGTTCACCCAGTGATCGGCAATTTGAACTTGGGCCTCCGTAGTTCTAGTCATACTCTTACACAAACACACAAGGTGAAGCTTGTGTGGTTTAGGAAGAGCTTGTTAAATAAGTCCATATTAATGGAAGATACACAATAGGCAGTGAGCAACTTGCATGTGTTTGCATAGAAGTTCAGAGTAGATCAGGCACACTGTTTAAAGAACAGTGTTTGTGACTCCTGGGGGGGAAAGCACCATGTGCAAATATGCACAAGTCATGCTTGGTTAAGGCCAAGCTTCAGGAAAGCTGGCTGGTTCTGAAACAATGTTAATTGATCCCTCCCCACCTTCGAACCTGCTGAATTGTTGGTCTTTTGAACCAGGTTGGAAGCCCATAAAGGGCCTCCAAACCGGTTCCGTGCACATCCCTGCCTGTAGCCTCTCACTTGCCCTAAGACAGGAGAGGTGGTCTCTCTCATTAGAGGCCACCTAATAGCATGTAAAGTACTTTTACTGAGCAACCAAGAGTTAATTGGGATGGGGACACACACACTACAAATCATTATATTTTTACTTACATTTTATGAAAGAGATAACAGTACTGGCAATTATAAAGTGATTTTCAAGAGATCTAAGGCACTGCCTTTGAAAACAGTCTGGTGGGGTGGCAGCATATCTCCTTGCTGCCCCGGTGCCTCCTCCGCCTGGAAGTTGCCGCTGCGTGTGTACACATCGCAACATGCACACTCACGTTGGCAACTTCCGGTCCGAGGAGGCACGCTGCTGCCCTGCCGGACTGTTTTAAAAGGAAGCACCAGTGGCGGGGGGGGGGGGGGGGGAGACATGGTAGAGAGTCTAAAATAACAAACTAATAACTGCTGAATTGTGGGCAGCTTTGTCAAGATTAGGTTGAAGAACATAGCAATGGGATTTTTTAAAACGTGCCAGTAGTGGTGATGTGGGGATGCTAGGTCTTTCCAAAGCAACCTCCTAACATGAAGAGCTGTGCTTCAAGGGCCAGATCTTTGCTGGACGCTCTGACATGGTCAGGCTAAGCAGGAAGTGGGAGCTGTGGCTAAACTGGAGGCAGCAGAAGGAGAACCCTTGCTAGGTTGGAGCAGATAGGAAATGAGATGACAGAAGCTGAGTTGGACAGCAGATGCATGACATCGTCTTCTTCAGACTAGAATCCCACTGGCCAATGGGCAAACCTGCCCACGACATTCATGTGATGGGGATGGCCCCTTGCCTGTCACTGCAGCCAAGACTGGCTGTTGCTGCCACACTGACTTAAATGCTGGGGGCAGTGGTGGCACGCAAAGTTCTTGGAAAGCGTCATTCCAACTTGGCTGAAAGTGTGTTGGGTTTCGATTGGGTGTGTGTGGGGAATGGAGATAAAACTTTCTGATTTTTCCTTCCCTCCCTCTCCCCCCCCGCCCAAACTGAGACTTGCTTGGCTGACAATTTGTGTTGCTGCTGCTACCACTGTTGTTACCACCATGGCTTTTCCACAGCCCTGAATGTGAAGTGACTGGCAGCATTGCTTTCTATTCATTGTTACGTTGGTTCAGCCTAAGAAAAGGTTCTATGGGGTGGCAAGGAGAAATTGGTGGGGTTGCATAATTGCTCATCAATTACCCTTTCCCCCCTCCATAAAAAGAATTCTTTCCTCCCTTTGAGCCAACTTGGCATTGATTTGGGAGTTATATTGCTGCCCTGGCCTCATCACTTCTGCTACTACAGCCCTTTAGTTTGAAGTTCTAGGGATACGCGGCACAACCGGTTGGGGGCCAGTTGGCAGTCTGTAATGCTGCCCCTAGTCTAGAAGCTTGAATAGTACCTGGTCTCCAGGGACCAGTGGAAAGGTGGGATAGAGCCAGATATAGAGTCTGAAGGAGAGAATGCAGCCTTGCTCATCATATGATCAACAAGCTGGCACAGATCTCTTCAGCAGAGGCTGGACGTTTTCTGCATTGGGAGCTATTGGCTGCATATGTATTTGTGCGTGATCTTGGATTACCGCACTTCCTAAAGTTGTTTCATTTAAGTGGCATGTCTGAAATTTACTAAAGGAAGGATCTTCTCTTGCTTTACCAGGGTTACTGGGGATCTGCGATTGGTAAAGCAAGGCAAGCTGCAAAGACAGAGATCGAAAAGCTTCAGGTATGCCTGTACAGTCATACTCACGTGGTACATCTCATTTAATGTGCTCTTGCTGCAAAGCAAATGCAGTCTGTTCGGTAATAAAAAGTAGGCTTGTGCCCGAAACGTTTGGGAGGCCATTATGGAGGCCTCCGAAACGTTTCGGCTCTGGGGGCTGTTTCGGTGCTTCGGCACCGGCGGGGGTAGTCTTTTAAGGGCGGGGGAGGGTGCACTCACCCCTCCCGTCGCATATCCCCTGCCGGCGCTCCGTCACTTTTAAGCCCCTCGGGGTGGCAGCGTTCCTCCCTGCCGCCCCGTTCTTGTCATCGGCCGGAAGAAGCAAGCGCGCATGCACCCGTTGCGGGCGTGCACGCGCCCATCTGCCATGCGGGTGCACGCACACGACGGACGCACGCATGCTTGCTTCTTCCGGCCACTTCTGGCCGATGACAAAAACAGGGCGGCAGGGTGGAACGCTGCCGCCCCGAGGGGCTTAAAAGTGACGGAGCGCCGGCGGGGGATATGCGGCAGAAGGGGTGAGTGCACCCTCCCCCGCCCTTAAAGGACTACCCCGCCGGTGCCGAAGAAACTTGGTGCACATCCCTAATAAAAAGGCCTCTTGAGTGGCTCTGAAATGGGTGTCACGGCATGCCCAAGCCCAACTGTTTCACAAAGTCTTTCAGGAGAACAGTGGAAAAGTTTCCTACCATCCTTGCAAGTTCATTCTTCTGCAGCACGTTCATGAATAACTGATACATGCTGTGATTCTATTGGAGTGAGCCTATGGGCTTGGGAACAGAATTATTACTGCTACTAATATTCTGTTTCCTGAGAACCTATGCTTTCATTTTTGTTTTTTTAAAAGCACCCTTATAGTCTTTATGGCTATGAAGATATCCTTGAAAATGCCTGCTGGAATGCCAGAAACTCAAAAGAGGCCTGAATAAGGCTTCCAGTGGCAGCCAGGGATGGAGAGGGGAGTGTCCAGCAGTCTTCAGACCTCCTTGTCCTCCTATCACAAGCAGGACTTCAATATGTTATGCATATTTGATGCTTAGAGGTTGCGAAAATTGACTTTTTTTGGTGCAGAATTTATATTGCCCAAGTTCTTCTATTGTGAGGAGACTGGTTAAAGAGCTTGAGTTTGTTTTGGCATGGCCTTTAAAAAGATTCCCACAATATTCTCCCCCTCCTTATTTTTTAAAAAAGGATTACAGTTAAGGGAAAGTTTTGTGAGAAGCAAATATGCCAGCTTTGTCCCAAGTATTTAACTGGGATTTTATCATTATCAACCAAGATCAGGGCTGGGGGAAGGTCTGTAACTCAGTGGTAGAGCACTTGCTTTGCCTGTGAAATTTCAGTGTTCTGGTATCCAGTCAGAAGGATTGTGGGTAGCAGGGCTGAAAAGGGCCTCTCTCTGCCTCGTACCTTGAAGAGCTAGATGGACCAATTGTCTGATTTGACACAGGTAGCTTCATATTGGTCTCTAGTCTCTCTTCTGGGATACTGATATAGTCCCATGAGATTTTACCAGGGGCTTGTTCAGTCCAGTGCTGGTCTTCATTTTAAAGTTGCATTGCTTAACTGGAGTCAACTGCTCAGCATAGAAATGTGGATGTAGATTTTTATATGGAGCCTTGTCAAACTCTGCAGAGTTTAGCTCCTATGTTTGAACATAGTTGCTTATAGCAGGCAGTCCAATTGTTGAATACAGTGTGGTGTAACTACCTCTTCCTTGAGGGACAAGAATCTCCTCAACTGAGTAGTTATCAACCATAGGAAGGGGCCAGTCCACACAGATGTGACATTAAAGTGGTGTTTGCAAGGGTCTTTTAAATGAAAGTGTGTGTGTTATAAACTGCCTGTAGTTTCTAGGTGCTGCAAAAATAAACTAATAAGTACAGGCCCTGCTTGTAGGCTTACAGTCTAGGTTATTAGGCAGGACACACTGGGGAGAAAGGGGAAAGAAAGCAAAATGAAAAGACCCAGTTGGATTAAGCCAGGGTGAATAGCGGTGGGTTCTTGTTCGTGTGTGTGTGTGTGAAGAGTGCATTTAATATAAAAATGGGGGGGAGATAGAGAGGATAATTTCAGGCTGATCCTTGGATGATCCAAGGAGAAGTGTGTAGAGAAGCAAAACATCCAAAAGAAAATACAAGAATTGGATACATGGCTTAAGCTGGAAGTAGTGCGTGTTTTGGTTTCTGTCGATGTTAAACTTCCACTGGATGGAAACTGGGTTTAGGTATGTGCTGTCCTGTGAGAAGTATGTGAGATGCTGGTGCTAATACTAATGGAGGTTTGAAATTTTTACATAGCTACACATATTCTGAGCAAATATTTATCATCATTGGTGGCGGGATAGCTTCACTGTTTTTGATGTTGCTGTAGAATTTTCCAGCACATAGCTTCCTGCGTCTGACTTACCTCACCACTTTACTCACAGATGAAAGACATGACATGCCGTGATATTGTTAAAGAAGTTGCAAAAATGTAAGTTGTCTTTGTCCTTCCCTTCTGCCCATGTTTGCGGGCTGGCTTTCACTTGAAAAGAAACTAAGATGGAGCAGAAAGGTGACCTCAGTGGGCCTTGGTCAGATTCAGAAATGCAGTCCTTACGTTAGATAGCTCTGCTTTTGTTTGGCCGAGTAGGGCAAGAAAGTTGTTCTTGGGGCTGGAGCTAGCTGGTCAGGTAAACTGTGCCTGCATTTGGGTGATGAGACTTAAAGAGTTCTAGCCAAGATGTGTGGGGCTTTAGACACAGAAATATAAAACTCTTCTAATACTGGCTAAGGCTTATAAAAGAGTACTTTGGGGGATCTTCTCCTTAATGAGTAACAGAGGTGCCAAGGCATGTGACTTTAGGATGTGCTTAAGTGGTGCAGCGGGGAAAGGCTTGACTAAGAAGCAGAAGGTTGCTGGTTTGAATCCCCGCTGCTATTATATCGGGCAGCAGCTATATAGAAAGATGCAGAAAGGCATCATCTCATACTGTGCGGGAGATAGCAATGGTGAACATCTCCTGTATTCTACCAAAGAAAAACACAGGGCTCTGTGAGCACTAGGAATTGAACTCAACTTGACGGCACACTTTATCTTTAAGATTGTAAATAGAACTGAAGCAAAGCATAAGCAGAAACTCTATTTTGCGATGTGCATGTCAGCACACACATTTAGAATGTCTGAACAATGGGTCCAGTGTTTGTAAAACTTCTTCATTGTGGCTGAACTTTTTTCAAAGCTATAAATAAAACTTTTGTTTTATAATTTGTCACTGGCTGCAGCTTTTTCTGTTTCTTCTCAGAATCTACATAGTCCATGATGAAGTAAAAGACAAAGCTTTTGAACTTGAACTCAGCTGGGTTGGAGAAAGTAATGTACCGCTTTAATATTTATTCTGTTACTGTTACATTTAACTGATTTCTGCAAATCACTAATATTGCTGCTTTTAATATGAAACAAATAGTGACTAATTTACCTTATTACAAGCACCTAAAATCTCTTAGGTGTTGATTCCTGTCTGTAGGCATATGATTTGCAGACAGGAATCACTAACAAGCAGTTTGACTTCCACGAGTAGACTGCTGAAATGAATTTGTAGTGTCTTGGTAAACAAGACTGTTTATTTCAAGGTTTTTTAAATCTCTCATCCATAGTAACCAATGGAAAACATGAAATTGTTCCAAAAGACATTAAGGAAGAGGCAGAGAAGTATGCTAAGGTAAGTACTAGAACTTCAGAATATAGTGGCTAACACAGGGAGGCATTCTACTTATTTTTTTATCCTTCACTACTGACGCCCCATCTAATATTTTGTAGTTTTCTTTTGACAGGAAGAGATCCTTTGATTCCTTTCTTAGAAAGATTTTGGTTGATTGCTGTTAGCAAAAGATAAATTGGTCCTTCTGTGTGTCAAAACATCAATTAAACAAGTAGAAAAGATGTTTCTGTGCTGCTTTGAAACCTTGGTTAAGTGGGTATAAATAACCATGCCTGATATCTGACCACTAACATGCATCTTATGAAGTTGTGGATGTAACCCCTTAGCAAGCCATAGGACCTGACTTCTAAAAATTATTTTTCTACAGGAGTCTCTGAAAGAAGAGGATGAATCTGATGATGAAAACATGTAACACATTGTTACTCTAAGACAAATATTTGATTCTATACTGCAGGCCTGTTTGTGTTAATTGCCATTATGTATGTGCTGGAATAATATTTGGGGTGACCAACTTGCACTAAAATAAATCTTTTTTTCCAATTACTGTTTATAACTTTAGATTTGACATCTGAATATTAATTTGATCCTTGGGCTCAGAAGGGGAAGAGAATGTAAGGAAAACAGAGTACACAGCTAATATATGGATTAATGCAACAGGTTTTGCATTAAATGAGCAGGGGTGAAGGTTGTGTCTCTTGCACAGCAGCATATGCCCCCCAGTGCCACAGGGAGACTAAAGACTTCTTTAAAAACAACAACCACCACCTGTCATGGCATGGGAGACTATTTAATGAAAAGTTTTTTAAAAAATCTCATTTGGCATATCTGAATTGACTATTTAGATCAGGGATTCTCAACGTTGGGTCCCCAGATGTTCTTGGACTTCAACTCCCATTATCCCCAGCCCCAGTGGCCTTTGGTTGGGGATTATGGGAGTTGAAGTCCAAGAACATCTGGGGACCCAACGTTGAGAATCCCTGATTTAGATCCTGGCCATGCAATTAAAAAAAAATCTTAGTGCCTCCTTAACCTTGGCTGGTAAGAACTAGCTGAATTATTGTAGCCTCAACAGCAGCGGGCTATCTTGGCTTTTGGAAGAAGATGGCCAAATACCGGGCCGGGGGGGGGGGGGCGGTGCAGTGCAGACACGATCTTCTCTGGCCTTGTTGCTGACAAGCAGCAGATTGCCAGCTCATCCCATACTTCCTCTCCATACTGCAGCATTTTACTCCAGTAGTGTGGATAGCTGTCCTGCGATGGCAAATGCAAATGTAGCTTTCAGTGTGTGTGGAACAGTGGCCACTTTCTTCCCCAGATGTGGCAGTCACACATGTGCAGCCCTTGTCAAGGGCTATTTCAAAACTGGCTTTGGGAGGTATCTGCTGCTATCGTGCTGTGTCCTTGGCATTCCAGTTTGCTGGGTTGGAGGAAAGGAAGTGTGGATAGCTTGAAGGCATCCACACTGCCAGCTTTGACAAGCAATGAGCCACAGTTCAATCACCAAATAAAGGCCGTTTATTTATATTTTATAGAGCAGAAAGGCTGGAGTTAGGTGTCCTGTAACTGCTGGCGTATATTTGATAAAGTAAATGAAGATGTGTTTGAGAACTGATACTAGATAGATGAAACAACATGGTATGAAGGATATGTTGGCAGCTCTGTCCATAATAAAATGAGACCTATATCCAAATACTTCATAACTCCAGATCCTTTTGCTCACCTGTGTTTTGAAAACTAAGCTGGCCCACATCTGTCATGTGAGTAACAGGATGTCTAGAACTACTTTGTCAAATGTGCCTCAGGAAGTTAGGGAAATTTTTCTATGCTTTAAAATAGAGAAGAAAACCAGGCTGTGTGGGTGGCAGTGCTTACTCTTGTTCTGTCCTTGAGCCAGAGAGAAGTCAGCAATATTTGTACCTTCACACTAACATGAACCACCATGTTTTAAGCACATGTGAATGGATGGGGAGCATCTAGTTATTAAGTACTGGTGAAGCAAAGGCATGGATGTGATCAAGAGAGCACAATAAATTACTCCTGAGTAGTCATCCTGAAATTTAGTCTTAAAGTAAAACTCCTGCACTCAAATACTGTTGAGTCTGAATGTGAGCCAGTATCTTTAAAGTAAGGAAGGCCTGATTTTGAAACAAGACTGAGGTCTGTCTTATTTAACACTTGAATACTGCCCATTACCAAAGTCTCTCTAGGCAGTTTAGAACAAAACAAGTCAAGAAATTTCAAAACAATTAACATAAAGTTCAAATTAAATATCTACCATAAAACTGCTAAAAAGTCTGGTTGAAGAGATGTCTTCAGGTCTTTCCTAAAAGCAGCTCTCACCTTGGCCAGAAGTGCTTTCCACAGCTCTGAGCAACTACCAAGAAGGCTCGCCTTGCAGTCGCCACCAGATGAGCCGGCGGCATCCTTAGGCAAACCTCCCCTGATGCTCTTAGTAGGCAGCGGGGCTCATAACTAAGAAGGTGCTCTCTTAAATACCCTGAGCCCAAGCCATTAAGGACTTTACAGGTAATAACCAGTACTTTGTAGTTATCCAGAAACTAATTGGCAGCCAGTATAGTTTTTAAAACCAGAGTAATGTAGTTCTTGGGATGTCCTGGATACCAGTCACCAGCAGCATTCTGCACCAGTTGCAGTTTCTGGACTTTGTACAGAGGCAGCCCATGTAGAGTGCACTGCAATGTCAAGACTGCAAGTTACCAGCATGTGTGCTACTGTTTTAAGGTCACTCACTTCCAGGAAATGGTGGTGTTGGTGAACCAGCCAAAGCTGATAGACAGCACTCCTGGCCCCCACCTCCTCCTGAGGTATCAGAGAGAGGGTTGAGTCCAGAAGTACACCCAAACTGCAGACCTGTTACTTCAGGGTGAGTACAACCCCACCCAGAACTGGCAAATCTATCCCATTTCCTAAACTGCAGCTTCCTACAATGAGCACCTCCATCTTATTTAGATTCAGTCTGTTTGTTATCACTTATCCAGCCCATTACTGCTCAAAGTGGCATTTCATTTTGCCACTCTGAAATGATTATATTTAAAATACTTGTATCTTGCCCCTCCAGTGCAAGACAGCTCAGGCAGCTTACTAAGTCAAATAGATAAATATATATAACATAATATTCAGTTAAAGACAGTTAAAATCAGATTTGCAGATTAAAAAATTACTAGAAACCAAAAACTAAAGTAGCTTAAAACTTACTCTAGTTCTATTTTCCTTGCTCTTAAAGGATTTTGAGTGCCTTATGCAAATTATTTAACATTCTATAATAAACTTACAATGGGTTTGCTAGTTTTGTCTGTTGGAAACATTCCTGCCAGAAGTCCCTAACGTATGAGTCCTGATTTCACGATTTTGCCATTTTCCATTGCTAGGACCAACTATTGCACCTAATAAGGTCTGCCACTGAACCTTTTCTTTTCCTAAATTTCATTCTTTCGAAGGGCTGTATTCACATCATGTTGTCACACCTTTTCAGTACCGTGGCTGTACGAGAACAGGGTATGCATGCAGTGTTGCCTATCTGATGCTCCATGCTGCCAGTGGGTCACTCTGACCTCTTTACTGCCATTAATCTGAGTATCCCTTATACCTAATCACCATGATACATTTTCTGTTAGTAGATAATGTTTTGGTGTAAGCATGGTGTCATACAGATTTTCTATTGAGGTGTTAAGGGCATCATTAAATATTGATGCAAGGTTAAACAAAACATTCAAAAATCAACTCAAAGCAGCTTAAGGGTTTGCCTTTGACTGCCTTAGTTCCAATTCCTACCCAAATCTGGTCCATATTTCCTCTACCACAACACCATTCACTAAGGCAACTTGATGCAAACCTCAGAACAAGACCTCTCTTCCTTCCCGGGCCTCTGGTAGTAGTCAAGGCAGCTAGCCTTGGAATGCTGGACCCCTGCAGCTGCTCAGCTTTTGTTCTGGGTCTTTACCTTGTCTGTTGCTGCAGGCACAAAGTCTTCAATCTGGTGTTCTATGCCTAGTTAACTACTTAATTTGCAGATTACTCGATGGAGGTATCTTTGCTAGCCAGCTGCTCAGCTTTCTAGAGAAGAAGTGACTAAGCTCCTTAGGGGAGGAACTCAGGCCAGACACTTGACTCTTTTGCAGTTATTCAGGTAGAGTTAGCCTAAGTTCCCAGTGACCAGCTGTTCAGTGTCTGCCCTCTGCTGTCTAATCTTCCTTTCTTTAGCTCTTTTCCTCAAGGATAGGGGTTCCCAACCTGTGGTCCTCCAGATCTTGCTGAACTACAACTCCCATCATCCCCAGCTACAATTTGTGGATGGGGATGGAAGTTGTAGTTCAGCAACATCTGGAGGACCACAGGTTGGGAATCCCTGCTCTAGAGCTCTGACATTTCAGCCATTTCTCCCTGTGAGCCTGTTCAGTTCTCCTACTTATATTCTACACCCTAGAATGTTCAGGTAGGCCCAGCCAATCATAGCCCAGCTTTCATGTTTTGATTGGCTTTCACCTGCAAAGCACATACTACTGTGATTGGTTAAGAGCCCTTCTATGGAACCTTATCATTGGACAGTTTAGGATGCCACCAAAACCCCTACTGTAAACGGATAAGCTTAGAACCAGCCAGTCAAGTAAACAAACCCTTCACAAGTTACAATGTAACTAACTTCAATGCACACAAGGTAATTTCTCATTGCAACCAAGTGTTACTATATAAACAAAGCTAATACAAAGCAATATTTCACACTCTCCCTAAGCTGCTGTGGAAATATTTCCTGACATTTATTCCCCACCAACACCCTACACAGGGATTTAAAGGCTCTTGTCACAGCTCTTGCAAAACAAGTTGCAATTTAGTTATTGAAATTCAAAGGGGAGGGGGAAATTACACAAGCTGACTGCATTTCTAGTACTCTGAGGATAACATTGCTTCCTGTGCCAGGAAAGCAACTTCCGTATGAAGCTGTATTTCTGTTAATGCTGTTACTTCCCTAATACTTTTTATGTACTTGCACAGATGTAGACAAGGGCATGTTTACGTTCTATGACCTCATCCCATCAGATTTGTCATCTGCTTCCTGCTTACATATTAAACATGGCCACAGGAGGCAGAACTAACTAAAAACTTTCATAAAATATGTCCAGTTAACCTACAATTTCTGAAAGAGAGAAATGTATTGGGTTGCATCCACAGTGGCACAAGTACAAGCCAGTTTCCCTACCCTGTCTCTTCAGCCACTGCAGTTCTCCAACACCGTTCAAGGGCCCTTGACAGCACAGATGGCTGCAGGGTGGGGGAATTCCCATAAACCTAGTGGAGTCACCTTCTACCAACAGCGGCAAGTCTGCCTAGCTTCTGGAAATTCTTCCCTCCCCTTTCAGCCATCTATGCCTTAGATGATGATGTTGCATTTCAGGGGACTCTGGATGGAGAGAGGCAATAGCTTGCACCATTGTGGATGCTGCTTTATCCTAACATTTTACTTTCTCCTACTACCCTCCAGTTGAAAATACTTCCAAAAGCAGTTCATGTAAGTACATTCAGTCTAACAGATTATAGAACCAGGTAACTTCAAACTGCTGCACACTGGCAGCTGGCTGATAAATGCCCATTGCTAAGAGGCAACAATTAACACTACTGTAACAGTGCCAACATTCCCTACTGCTGTATATGTTAAGGGTCCCCTTGGTGACTCAAGTGCAATTTGAATGTCTTGGGTACAGTTCTGTCCCTCCTAGCATGAGTTCAGTTTTGCACTGGTCATTGAGCAGGAAAAGGGTGAGCAGGAAAAGGGTGTTTGCAAAGCTGGTCATTTTTACAGGACAATACTGTTCCTTTGATCTTGACAGCTTAAGCAGCACATAGGCAGACTGCTTTCATTTGTAGCAGTTCAGCAGTAATTCCTTACTTTAAGTGGCAGCAATGAGAAAGTTAATATAACCTGCAACAGAAAGATTTGTACTACATATCCAGTTACATGCCAATATGACCTTCCGAACACCACTTTAAGGTAGCTTGTCCAGTCCTGAACCAATCTTAGGTTTTTCAGAGTCATTAGAGGCAGGATCACTTCTACAGAAGAACTGGTTGCTTCTGTGTACAACAAATCTCCACATCTGTATGCCACCCTCTCAGTGGAGGAAAGATGGAATACAAATGTATTTATGAGGGTGGGGGAAAACAGTCAGTTTGATGCTGTGCAACTTGTGCCGTATTGTGCTATGCCAGAAAAACCTGCCAGTTGCCAAGATAAAGGGCATGTCCATACTTGGCTTGTGCTAGAAATCTCTTTAATTCACCAATACTGTGCAAGGGCACGAAGCATCACAACACATTTATTCACAGGGGCAGGCTGCATGCAACTGCCAGAACCTCTTCAATCACAGTAAGTCTTTATTCCCCCAAAACATTCAAAGCATAGTTCAGTCCTTTGCTGCTTTGTGGAACTTAGTCAAAAAGTGACTGAATATTGATGTAACAGACTGCCATCTACTAGTCGAAGTAATATACAAGAACTCCCAACAACTCCACTGTTAATATCACTAGAAGAGGAAGTAAGTGTGAAAATCCAGTCAAAGTAATCCAATCAAATCCAGTCTGCCCACAGGGGAATCAGCCTCAAAGCTGAGCACCTACTCTGAGGCTGGTTCCCCTGTGGGCAGCTGAAGATCATGGTGGCCATTCAGCTGCTAGCAAGATTGAACATTATTTTTATTTGTTTTATTGTATTATCAAATTTGTACACCACCACAAATTTTCATCTCTGGGTGTTTAACAATAACAAAACCAGTTAAACATATACAAAAAACTTAAAACAATTTAAAAGTAAACCAGAGCTTAGAACCCCAAAATTTTTTAGGAAGCTGAGAAAGTTTGGGCAAAAAGATGGGTTTTAAGGTGTTTTTTTGAAAACTGCCAGAGGTAGGGAGGATCGTATCTCAGCGGTAGTGTACTAGCAGCAGCATCAGTAGTGTATTTGTTTTTGTGTACTCTTCCCAAGACCAAACTGCTATTCCCATTCCCCTTTCAGAAATGTAGCTAGAACAGAGAAGTTGGCAGCAACTGGGTAATCACTGGTGAGTTGAGCCAAGAATAGGGATGAATGCAACTGACCAAGGTGGTAGATCCACAGCAAACCCTTCTTCAGTCTGCATTTTGTTTTTTTGATAGACAGATAGATATCTTTATTCTAGTCATTGACCAGCAATAACAGACAACAGCTAACCTTTTTTGAAAATTACATGCATCAAGTCATCTGAAAGTGGAAAAGGTGAGGAACAAACCTAATATTTACTTCCATGTGGTAGTGACAAGCTGTATTTCTTTAGGCAATAAGCATCTGACCTGTAACTCTTAGTTCCATAAATCTCGATTATTTTAACTTCCATTTTAAAGCAAGCCTCCAGTCCTGCCTGAAGGAAGAATTCTGACACTGCAATGCCTAAAAACCCAATTTGCCAAGAGTTTTGGACTCGGGGGATAAATACCCCCTCCAAATAATGGAGGCAGAGCACACCAACTAATCTATTAGAAACTTTATTTCTAATACAGCCCTCGGGTGAATAAGGAAGTAGATAAGCAAAGGCTTTCCCCCTAAATGCTTAGGTGGTAAAAGATTAAGTAGTTTGACTAGGAGCTAGAGGTTTAGACTTGTAAAAGCATTTTCTCCTGCATTATTTAGCATAGGAGGGAGTATCTTGGAGACTTATTCTATCCATTCTATGAAATGTATCGGAGAACCTTTTGCAAATCCAGAGTGAGCTTCTGCAGGCACTGCAGCCTACCCGAGTGGACGCTTTCAACTGCAGCTCCTTTGCTGCTCACCAAGGTGGTCCTCCATCTTAAAGCCCCTTTAGGAACACTCTAAGAGCAGCAGAAGAAAATGAGAAGCCCAAGTTGGACACTCTTACACAACATACCCACAACCCTCTTTGAGCCCTGGCTTTAGAAGAGAATCTGAAGCATTCATGTTTGTCCAAACTATTAACTGATGAAGTGTGGAACAAAAGGCAACTCAGAACATAAACAAACGTGATTTTATTCTACCACAGAGCATCAGTGTTAGCCTTGATAGCGCTCCATCTCAAAAGCAACTCTCAGCACACTTAAGACTGCAGCAATTCTCTTCTGGACAGGAGTATCACAACTACAGAGGAAGAGCAATCATACAAGCAGACTTTTTCGTGAGTAACGTAGTTGACGCTTCATCCTTGACTGTGGCCATGAACACAAGCTCAGGCTGGTCCAAATCCTGGGAAGAGTTGCTTTATTCTTCTTCATGAGTATACCACATTGAAAGCCATGCCTGTTGGAACAGAGATTAAGGTTACAAAATCACACCAATACCATCAAAATATAAAGTAGAGTGATATTAATCCCTTGCTCAGTGGCAGAGGGGCGCCTTTTAAATCAGTCGCTCTCATATTTCACAAGGGGAGAGTAACTATCCTGTTCAGCCCAGCGTTGTGTCTCTTCCAGCAGCTGTTGCTGCCGTTTCCCTTGTGCTTCTTTTTGGATTGTGAGTCCTTGGAATAGGGAATCATTTTCTATGTAAATTAATTTATTCAACGATGGTATATAGATATTCTTACATCACCAATAACAGTAGTAATTAACAGCTTCAGCTGTTCTTCCATGCCAAGAGGTGAGAGGAAATTGACAAATCAGAGTAAAATAGTCTTGTGTCAATCTGGCAAATGAAAAGCCACACTTCCCAGAAAAGTCTACATTGTTCACACAAAACTGCAGTTCGCTATCTAACATCATGCAGTTAAGTTATTCTTATGCAATGCATAAGCAGAGTATCCAGGAGAGAACAAGGAAGCAAGTTACTGGGGAGTTTCTGTAAGCAGCTTGGATGAGAGCCAGAAGTAAAACATTTACTTCCACAATATCTGCAACATTGTTTGAACCTGGGGGGAGGGGGTGCCTATTTTGACTTGCAACAACAAAGCAAGGCAAGTTTACATCCTGAAACACATGATACAAAGAAAGACGAAGACAACAGACTTACAAGTCCTAGGCAGGCAACTACAGATCAAAGCCTCTCTTGCTAAGTAATCTGCTTGCACAGGCCAAGTGGCTGTACCAAGGAGGTGGGGAATGAAGCCATGCAAACAGAAGCCTGGATGAGGAGCTTGCTGAGAAAGATGAACTAGTTGAGCCAATTTTCAAGTGCCTGAACAAGAGCTGGTGAATTTTTCACCAAATCCAGCAACAGGAGAGAGACACGTTCCTGGTGTAATTGAAGTATCATTATAACAAGTAATCTTAACACATGCAACTAGGGCTCAGAGCAATTTTCAGAGAGCAAAGAGATTCAGACAACTGCACTGGAGTAAACAGTTTGGTTGCCACTTTTCCTTGCCCAGGCACTCCTGTAACACTTACTAGAAAGATAAGGGGAAATTCTGCTGTAGGTAATACAAGATTTTAATATTATCTAAGCAGCACAGAAACTAACTATCACACTCTCCAGTAGCACATTAACCAGGTTTAAATCATGCATTCTGGATTTAGTCAGTGCTGCCAAAACATCAGATAAGATAATTTCTATTTCTTTTTTTGTTGTGGCATTCATCAGAGACCAGAAAAGATTGCTTGGTTTACAAAAACTGGTTACCTCATTTAGGTATCCAGCTCTTTTTGAAGGGGACATTGCATTCCAGTGCAAGATACATGACATTTCAGGACTAATCACTTTGCGTGCTTTGGAGCCCTAAGAATACCAGAGAGAGAGAGAGAGAGAGAGAGACTGACTCATACCTACTGTCCGGCATGGCTCACAGCAGTATTTGACATTGCTAGAACTATGGACAACCACAAATGGAGCATTACCTCCTTCTACTCAGATGCTGAAACAAGATAAGTGAGGAAGGTAAGAGGGAAGAACTAGCTTCAGCCACCAAGCAGAAAAGCAGTCTAGTTCACATTTTTTACTTGCTGATTCCACAACAGAGTATTATCTGGTCCTATCTTTGTTAGATACAGCCATCTTTCATCACAGCCAACACACCAAAAAAAATGTAAGGAAGAAGGAGTACAGCACAAACAGCTGCTATAGAGTTGCATTGCTCTTTACTGACATGAAGTAGAGATGGTAGTTATGTTTTTATATTGCTTTGATTGTGTTTTGTATTTCATTATCATAACATTTTAGAAGCTACCCCAAATCACTGTTGAAGGGCAATACCACAATCCATAATACTATAACAACAAATGCCAATGAAGTGGGTAGAAGAAAGGCTGAGTGTCAAAACTAGCAAGAGGGACAAAGGATAACAACAGAAGAAAGCACAATTTGCCAAGCAACATACTTAGCTTCCGGCCTGGGGAATTTGCTTCTCACTGCAGGCAAGTGGAAAATTACACAGCTACCCCATGGCAGGGAATTTGGATGTACACACAGGTTGTATTTATAATTATTTCCAGCAATTAATGCACAAAGCTATTCCCAAGGTAGCCCACTGTATGGACTTTGAATAAAATGTAACATGGAAGCTTACTTATATTGGATTAACCTTGACTGAATGACAAACCATAGGCTGGCATTATGTAAGCAAGCCACAGCCTTATTTGTTCCTTCTTTCACAAGGTTTGCACTTCTGATTTGGAGGAGAAAGCACAAGCCATGGTTTGTTGGTTCAGATGTAATGGCCAACCAGGGTTTGCTAAGTAAGAGAGAAAGTGCTCAAGCTCGAGGCTCACTCCAGTAAAGCTCAAACATTTGAGCAAAGCCATTTTGTTTCTAGAAAAGCATCCAGTTTTCATGCATTTGTGTTACAAGTGTGGGATTACAGCCTTCTCTTAAACTATTCAACTGACATTCACTTTTCAGTGAACACTTAGTGAGTGGCCAGAAGCATTATCCATAAATAGACACCCAACATGCAAACACAGATTAGTTTAACATCAAACTTTTAGTAGTGCCCCTTTTTAGTTCAACTGGGATGGTACACAGAACAGAAGCAAGAGGAAAGTAAAAACCCAGTTTCATTTCTTCTTGCTGTTTAAATCCCTCCCCCACCCACTAATTTTCCTTCCCTTTTTGCTTCCTATGTGTAGGAAACAAACACCTATTTAGAGAACTGTTACAAAAAGTCTCAGTACCTTAAGCCCAAATTGCTTAAGAACTTAAGTGAAAGCATTTCCAGGTACAGGTGAAACTCGGAAAATTAGAATATCGTGCAAAAGTCCATTAATTTCAGTAATGCAAATTAAAAGGTGAAACTGATATATGATACAGACGCATTACATGCAAAGCGAGATAAGTCAAGCCTTAATTTGTTATAATTGTGATGATCATGGCGTACAGCTCATGAAAACCCCAAATCCACAATCTCAGAAAATTAGAATATTACATGGAACCAAGAAGACAAGGATTCCTTTAGTCTCATGGTGTATAAAATCCATAGCTCTGATCCACCTACCAAGAATGCAACTATGCTTCCTACTACGTGTAATCCTCACAGCACCTAAAGATGTTAACCTGGTGGGCTATTCCAACTGGTATTCACAGAACCCATCCAACTAACCTGTCTCGTGCACAACTTTTCTGCCTCAGCATGAAGGCCCACTGCCTCAGTTGTATTTACAACCACCTTAACTTCATCGATGCTTCGAGTGCAGCAATTCTCTTGACATCCTGCTCATTTTATGTTTTGTGCTGATTCTCTTCCTCTTGAATTGCATTTCGCAGTTCCTTCACGACAACATCCTTCTCTTGTGTGGATGTCATTTCACATCAAGGGCTTTTTTACAAGGTACATCGTCAGTGCTCCAGTTCTATTAGCCACTACCTTGGTGAACAAGTCTTTCTGGTGCCTCATTGTATCAAGTTTCTATGTGCAGAACTGCTGTGAAAGAAAAACGTATATTAAACCAAGACTTTATACGGGTTCCAAAACGGCGGCAACGATGTGTGAAGAACCCCAAATAGAATTTAAATCCTCAAGTACAAATCCTTATTTAATCTAGCATTCATCATATACAGTATTATAAAACCACTTATACAGCAGATATTTCATATAAAACCTTCACATACAGAGATGATAAAATCCACTGTGAACCATACATAAGCCAACTCACACATCATCTTTTTCATATGTAAAGGTTTTATCATCATATGAAATACTTTATGTATAAGAATGATTTTATAATGCTGTATGCTAGATTAAATAAGGCACTAGTAATTTGTGGAATAGAATTTAGGCCATAGTGCAGTTGCTCAAGCATTTTACACTCAGCCTCAGCTTCTCAATTTATACCACCATCCCAGCTCTGCAAAGGTTCCCAAGAGAGCAGGTAGAGATCCTTGCACACAGTCATGTACAAAAATTAACGTGTGGATTGAAGTGCTAATCCCGATTCTGGCATTAGAAAGGAGAAGATAACAAAACATCTTGGCCTCCAAGACCACACACAGGTTCAACACCACTAGAACAGAGTGGAAGCTCTTGCCAAATCACTCAGGAGAGCACTCACTCCCACAAATCCAAAGTGTAGCCATGAGAAGTTTCTGCAAAGGAGCATCCAACTCACCCATGCCTTTGCTGAATAAGCGAGGAAGAAGTCACCTGCTTCAGGATCCTAATTATTATTATTACATTTATAAACCGCCCCATCCAGAGGCTCTGGGCAGTATACAACTTTTAAAAAGTTATAAAACCCACAATTAACACAATATAAAAACAATTCAAAAGATTAAAACTATTTAAAACCAATTAAAATACAATTAAAAACAACACTTTACAAGCCTAATGGCTCTGGGCCTCACTTTCAGGTATTCCGTACCCTCGAGGGGGGCATACCTCACTACACCAGTGTCTACAACTTGTCCAGGTATTAGTAACAATAGTTCTCTTTCAGCAGTCTGATCCAACTATCCAGCAGTCTGATCCAACTATCCAGCTCATAGCAAGAGAAGCGTTCTTCTCCCTCCAAGATCTCCATAGCACAAAACTAGGAAAGATCATTGTGGGTGCAAGAAGTGCTTCACCCCTCCCCAAATTCTCTGGCACATATGACAGCGAGGTCATCTCACTTTGCATCCAGCTTTTGGAGAGATTTTAAGCCTCTTTTGCTATTTCAATGAGTGATGAAAACCTAGAGTTAATTGAAAAGGTGATCCAGTCATTCCCCTGATATTTTCTGCACATGCCAGGGGACTGAGGGGGAAGGAAGAGATCAACTGAGACAACACATAATACCTGGCTACCAAGGCCAGCCAAAAATTTGTGGAGCCCTGCAGCATGAGTACAAAAACCAAGGTGTTAGGTATCGCTCAAAGTAAAAAGAGTAATTATGAATGAGGAAGTGCATCCTTTCCCCACCTCATTTCAGCCTGTGTGTCATGAATGACAATTACTGAAAACATGGAGATGAGTAGCTGTTTCACACTCATATGTGCTGCAATTCTGGGTGACCCGACAACTGTTGTGCCAAATGCAGGAGATGCAAGTTAGCAGAACAGCAATACATTTATGCAATGTGCCAATTCATTCAAACTATTTAAATACTCTCAAGAGGTGCCTTCTCTCACCTTTGGGAAACAGGCAATTCAGAAAGTGCTATGCTGACCTTTCTAGAAGAAAATGTCCTTAAAGTAACAAGGACACACAATGTGGCTCTAACTAATGGAGAAATTACATGTACTGCAGACACAAGGCAATACAAAGTCCTTCCAAAGATAGTTATGCAATACATCAGTCCCAACTAAACAAGCAATAAAAATACTCGAAGACAATTTTCACTACCCAAACCTGACAAACTTGCAGCATGTTTCATCTGGTGGCTATTACAGACTTCAATAACTACTTCTAAAAGCTTGCTTAGGCTAGCTTCTTACATTATCTACCTAAAAAGTCAGAGCTACTAGAACATAGCATAGTGGCTAAGAAACTAAGCTATGAATCAGGAGTTCCCTAGTTAGAACCTTGAGGCATGCCACTTCCTTACAGCCTCAGTCTCCATGGGGTTGTCATAAGACCAACTGAGATACTGCATGTGAACATTCAAAAGCTATAAAAGTGCTACCTGCTACTGCAACACTTGTAAGTCAACTGACAGTGGACTGACATGAACTGCAATCTGAAAAAGAGAATATCTTAAGAAGCGATCTAGTAGTAAACCTCACATATTTCCACATAGTTTTAATATAGCTATACAAATGAAATCCCTACGCTCTAGCTCCATAACCAGTCGTCTCAATTGTCAATGGATTAAAATTCTCCAGCTCATCCACAGGGAAAGGGTGGCACTGAAAAAGGCAAGCCTCTTATGTATTCATAACAGGTTACCACTTTTTCACTTTAAATTGCAACCCCCACTCCTGTATGGTGGGCGGGGGGAAGAGTACAATTGTTCCACCCATATTCTCTCACCATCAGCAAGACAAGGCCACTGTACTATCTTCCCATCCCTTCACAAAATAATGAAGGGGGGGGGAAGTAGCATTTAGAGATTTTTCAACCATTTTGTCTTGGCATTTGTAACATCATCCCTTTCTGGAACTTATGTTTAAGGCTACATTGCAAGTTGGATAGCAAAACTAGCCCACCTGCCCCTGCTGCTGATCATTCAAGGGCTAAGAAAAAACAACTTCTGTAACCCTTTTCTGGCTCATCATCTTAAAATGTTCTTTTGGCTTTAAGGCTATCTGAAAAACTTTTATGTGCTAGAAATGCAAAACAAGACCAAAAAGAAAGAGACTACATCATGGGATGATTGCCACACATACCTTCTCACTCTTCTAGGATAAATGTTCAGAAATTAGCAATGCCCAGACATGTCAGCATACGGGTCAAGAGAAGGGAAACATCATGCATGGTGATTGGACAAGAACCTTCATCCAGAATACATTCTGAAGTCATTACCTAAGTCTAAATTCCAGCTGTATTCATCTTTAAGATCTAGAAGAATCTTCATTTTTGCTGCTACATACTACAGCCCCCTTTGTCAGATACATGAAGAGCAATGCAATACATGAAGAGAGCCAGCGTGGTGTAGTGGTTAGAGTGCTGGACTAGGACCAGGGAGACCCGAGTTCAAATCCCCATTCAGCCATGATACTTGCTGGGTGACTCTGGGCCAGTCACTTCTCTCTCAGCCTAACCTACTTCACAGGGTGGTTGTGATGAGAAACTTAAGTATGTAGTTCACCGCTCTGGGCTCCTTGGAGGAAGAGCAGGATATAAATGTAATAATAATAATAATAAAAATAATAATAATAATAATTTCACTCACAAACACACACATGGGCAGATTAATGCACAGGAAATATAGGCACTTGCATATGGTGACAAATTTTGGGAGTGGTGTGCAAGTAGAGGGCTTGGGTCGGGCAAAGTTAAATCTTCCTTCTCTACCTTTTAAAAACCACCACTACACATCAGGATGGCAGAAGGATGGAGGCGGGAGCTCCTAACATGGGGCCCTGTGTGCAGAGAAAAAGAGACTTAACTCCTCCCACCCAGCTCTTTACTTGTAAAGGGCAATATGGCAAAGATTCCCCTTTAACAGTATAGCCACCAAACCCCTTGATCTAGGCAGATTTTTGTTGCCTACAGACGGCAAAAAGCTTAATCCACTTCTGCACACACATGGTGTGTATGTAGAAAGAAATATATAAACAATGGAAGCAGATCTACTTCCTTGCTTATGTTTCATGGCTTTTTACTCATGTTGGAAAGTTGTTTAAGCTCGCTCTCTTCCTCTCTATAAAATATGCATCTGCCACAGCGCATAGCCAACACAATAAATCTGATACTTTTCTGAGATAGCACAAGATCGTTCCTCTTTTGAACAGATCAAAAAGGAAGAGAAAGAAAAAGATTGCTAGTAGTTTGTTACCGCATAAAGCGTCATTCCTTTAAAAAAAGCGGAGTGGGTGGAAGGTGGGGGAGACGACCGCTTTCATTCCTTCGCCATTGTATGTCTACCCTGTGTTTCTTCTGTCACAACACCCGAAGCAGCAGCTCACAAAAACATTAAGACGGGAAACAAGGAAAGAATCACTGAAACAGGAAAGGGCCGAAAACACAAGAAATATTTGCATTAATAAACACGCGACTTTAAAAGGGAACACATGACCCTCCGCATGAGTAAGAGCTTCCACGGGACGCCCGGCTGTTTCCATCCTCCGCAGGCAACTCGAGAAACAGAAAAGAGGAAAGAAAAGGAAATCCCGCCCCTTAATAGCAACTACGTCAGCGCTGACATCACACCCCGCTTCCGCCCCCTCGGCCCCGCCCCTCCACGCATTCCTACGCGGGGCCCGCGGAGCAGTTTTGCCAGGCAACGGTTTCCTCGCCTCAGTCCCTCCAACCGCGATACGAAAGCGGTGGTTTCTTGCCCGGGGTTCTCGCCGTATCATCCAACACCTTTCTTCGCGTTGATTCTGAATAGGGCTTGGATTACCTCAGAAAAGGCACCGCAGCCGCTGCTTCTTCTCCGTCTCCGGTCACCCCAACGAAACAAGATTAAGACGTGACTGAAGAGCGCACAAAATGGCGCCGGCTGAAGGGAAGAAAAATAAACCCCCAAGGCCCCTCGGACGCATGCGCGTCACGACGCGGGCGCCTGCCTTCGCCAAACTCGCTCGGCTCCTCCTTCCGTCTTCCCGTTTCTATGAGACGGAGATGACCAACCAATCATCTCTCATATCTCCTCCCTTTTCTTTTCCCTCTTCTGTCCAATCCCCACATGCGACACTTGGCATCCGGACCCTGACGCCTTCTTGCTTCCTTTCCCGTCCTGAAGAGGAGAAGAAAGGGATTGGTGGAAACTTTGACTTCACTCCCTTTTTAAGCCCTGGCGTCCAACAGGGCTTCGCCGTTCTGCGGCTCCGGCCAATGAAAAGTCTCCTTTTCCTCTTTGGAAGGAGAGAATGAGAGGGGAAAGCGGGGGTAGTGGTGGTGGGGGGTGAATCGCTCGCCCAATCGCCTCCTGGAAGGTGCCTTTCCGCCTGCCAATGAAAGGCGGGAGTCGCGCGCGGCGCCCAATAAGGGAGGGGCAGAGCCCCCTTAGGCGTCACGGGCGGGGAGGCGCGCGCAGGGGAGGAGCCAATAGGAGGCCGCGCAGCGCAGATCCTGCTCAACAGCTTGTTATTTGGGTGGTGAGCGAGCCAGAGAGGGAGAGCGCCAGCCCCTGCCAGCCCCTCGCTCTGCCCGCCGAGTCCGGGCTGCGGGGGGGCGGAGAAGAGGAGCGAGGCGGGGCGAAGCGGAACGGAACGTCCGCCGCCGTCGTTGTCGCCGCCGCCGCCGCTGCTGCCGCCGCCGTCTCCTCTTCCTCAGCCGCCGCCGTCATCGTCGCCCTTTTCCTCGCTCCTGCTTCGCTCTGTGGGGCGGGCGGCGTACGCAGCCACCGGACCCGGGTCGTCCTCGGCCGTGAGTTTGCAGCGCGGGGGCCTGTCGGAGGGAGGACTGGCGGGCAAGTGGGCAGGCGAGCGGGCTCGGTGATCGTCTCCTCAGCGGTGGAGGCTGCAGCAGCCCCCGCTCCCTTCCCCGGGAGAGGGAAGGGTCGGCCTCGGGGCGGGATCTTCCTTCTTCTCGGAGCTCTCGAAAAGGACGGGCGGGCGGGCGGGCGGGGGCAAGGGTGGCTCAGTCTCTCCGCCCCCCGGAGTGGAGAGCGGAGGCTGCTTCCCTCAGGACTGGGGAGCCCCCTCTTCAGCCGTCCCCTTCTCTTCCGAGGGGGACGGGGGTGTTCTTGCTTCTTTTCTCCCCGCTTTTCCAGCCAGATATCTGAATGGAAGCCGCGGGGCCTCCCTTCTTGGAGGGGGTGGGCAAGTCGCCCTGGGCTTTCCCAGCCAGCCACACACACAACACACACACACACATAACCCCACCACGTTGGCTGTCTTAAGCTTTCAGGGGGTGGGGAGAGAGAGATGATAGAGGGGTGTTCTCCTCCGCCAACTATGACCCTTGTTCCCTTTCTGCCTTCATGTTGCTTTTCTTTCTCCTGACTCTGTCATTTCAGTGGCCCCCGCCGCCCGCCCCCCATCCCTGAAGAGTGCTGCATGTGGGGGGCTGAGGGGGCTTGTGCAGGCAGGCCATAGTCTTGGCCTGAGGGGGGAGAGGCTTGTTGAGGGTTTGGGGGTTCCTTCTTGGTTGGGGGATAAATGCAGAGGCCTGAGGAGCTCCAGTCCAGCCTTCTGTGGTGAGGAAGAGTTGGGCTTTTCAGGAGTGTCGCATGAAACTTGTTGGGTTGCTGAAGGAGAGGAAGGAGGTAAGCCGTAGCCTATGGGGAAGTGACTTGAAAGGAAAGGAGGGTGGGTTCTGTGTCCGGAAAGTAGGGCTTAGGTGCTAACTATGAGTGATGGATGGGGTGCTAGGAAGAGGTGGAAGCTCTGACAGGTCTTTTTATTTTAAAGAGAGCAGATTTGGGGGCGGGGGGGGGCGGGTGAGGTGTCAAGGAGAGGAGACATCACTGGCAAAGGTTTCAGTCCTGTGCATGCTTGAGGATTAGTAAGTCCCACTAAGACTGTACTCTTGAGTAAACATGCAGCAGATCAGGCTGGAAGAGTGGTAAATGGAAGGTGTGTCTGTGTGGATCTGGCCTCTTGGGCTTTTCAAAGAGGGCAGCTTCTTTACCCATGTGGGTGGTGCCTTGTTTCCAGGTTCTTAGAAGTTGAGCAGGAACAAAACGAAGGCTCGACATCCTGCTTCTCTTGGATAATATTGATTCATCTGACCCCCAACAGTCTTCTTCCTTTCTTTCTCCCTACTTCTTTCCTTCTTGCATGTGTAGTTTCTTCTTTCCTGACAAATTGCACAGAGAGAGGGAGCAATGGTGATGTTGTCATGCTGAGGGGATGCCGAAGGGAGAGGGAGCGAGCTGAAGTGGGGAGGAGAAGGCATCGGAGGCAGCTATTTCTCTGACCAGAGCATCAGAAGGCCCATATTTCACTTCACCATTTTCCTCTTGCCTTGCCAATGTGCATTAGGTCTGGTGTGGGTGTTTTAGGGATGTAGAGGGTGTGTGTTGCATACACTCATGAGAGGGGTGTGTTTATAATTGACAAGAGGCTTGGTAGGCAAATTCTGTTCTCTGGAGTGCTGTCATAAGCATGTGGATGTATTTGACCATCTCCTCTTTTTTTGCCTTATAGATTTTTCTTCAGCTGTGGTAAAGAAAAAGCTTTTGAGCTGGCATCCCTCAAATAACCTTTAAATATGAAGGTAAATATCACTGTTGCTTGAGTTACTGAAGTAAATTTTAATTTTTTTGTTTTCTTTCTGGATCCCTTAGCCTTTGTACTCCTGTGCTTATTTCCCTTGAAATCTTAAATGTGCATCAACCTGTTTACCACCACATGTTGGAAATATGGTTAGTCAACATGGCCCTGGGCCAACAACGCAATCTTTTGCTTCTCTAGACAACTTCAGATGCCTATAAAGTCTGCATACAACTTAATATATTTTATTGTACAGAAGTGCCATAAAAATTAGGAAAAATGTACATATATTGAAGAAAATGTCCTGTGTGTTCTTTGCTTGAACTCAGTTAACTTACGACATCTGAACATATGCAGCACTAAGAAGTGTTTAGGTTTGTTCTCTGAATTCCTGCCTTGAACATTTCTTAATATTTATTTCTGTACTTGTTTTTGAGAGTTTACAAAGCACTATGTTTGTTTTGCTTATCTGTTTAAAAAGGGGGTAGCAATTCAGAGAACATTTTTGGCCTCTAAAGTCTGCCAATAGAGATGAACAGAACAAGACATTTGTAGCATGAAACAGCTTGGTGAGATTCTGATATATAATTATTATCTGAGATCTACTAATTTAGGCTTAACTCATAGGCCAGCCATTATCTGTGGTTGCCACCAATACCCTCTCTTCCCTCAGATCCTGTTCTGGCACACAGGCAGAGGGCTTAGGAGAGAAGCTGGTCTTCTGTCATTTATACTAGAATATGGAGATGGTAAGAAACAATGCGAGTCCCCTCTTTCTATTCAAAAAGGAGTTCCTTACCTTCTTGAAAATGGCAGTAGAAATGAGACCTCTGAGAAGGAAATCTGTGCGGTCCTGTGTGTGTCCTGCTTGCCAGAGGGTTGGGGACACATGCCGCTGGCAACCAGATTGGTAGATTCCTAACTATAATATGCTTCATCATACCATAACAGAATTCTTTAACAGTTACGGTAAGTAAAAATAGAACTCAGCTACAGGCCAAATACACACAAGACATTTTACATGTTTGCATTCATTGGGAAGCTATATTTTCTGCTGGTCTGGAAAGTCTGAGGAATAAATTGAGGCTTCTCCCCCACACTCAGGTGTTCTCCTTCACAAGAACTGAAACATAAAACATTGGAGACAATCTATTCAATAGGAAAAGTGCTAATCTATTTCTTTAACAACAACATCAAAAAAACATCCACCACACAGTGTGTAGAGTGGTTTCAAATTTCTGTTCTGAAGTTTGTTTTTGATAAAAGTTGAAATTGCATTTTTCTTGCTTGGCTTGAAGGGTGTGTGTCTGCTGGGGGTGAAACTGAACTTCAACCTGTGCCTACTTTTTCACTGGATTATGAATACATTTGGTAATTTTATGTTTATCACTAAACTTGAAGTGAATACGGTGCGCTATGCTCTAGATTCCTGGCAAAATGTATTTCTATGGTGATGCAGAACTCTTGTGTAAAGCACTGCCACATGTTTTACTGAGATACAGATCATCAACTGCTACTCTTACTGTAACTTGAAATGTATTTTTATGTTTTAATGACCTGTGCCCTCATTGGAGGACCAAGGCTGTAGTCCAGTGTACAGTTACATGGGAGCAAGCGCCATTACACACAGCGAGACTAACTGATTAAGCTGGCATAGGATCAGGCTTTTAAAGTACTTGCTAACAAATGGGCTGCTGTGTTGGCACCTACTCCAGTGCTCTTTCAGGATCATACTGCATTTCTGGTGCTTATGGTTTCTTCTAAATATTGGTTGTTGTACGCTGGGACCCAAGTTAGTAGACTAGGGTATGATGGAAGTGAATAATAAAGCTTGAATTAATTTATTTGCTCTTTTAGGTCAAAACCTTCCCCACTTCATTAGTGGCAAGTGTGTTTCTCCCTGCCCCAGAATGGATTAATTAAACTAATTCTAATACACTCTAAAGACTGCAAGTATGCATATGCCTTCTCTGGTGTTAGGATGTTCATTTATTTCTGTCAGTTATGTGTGAAAATTTAAGGTTTGTCTTTGAGATTTTAGAACTGCTAATGCCTGTAAAGAAATTTCTTGTGAGTTATGATTAATCTGAGGTTAGGCTAATAGCTTGGAAACCTATAAAGTGCATTTGAATACTTTTGTCAATTGAACTTTGTCCTCCCCTGCCCACCCCACTCCTCCTTCAGGCAGCAGATGAGCCTGCCTACCTGACAGTAGGAACAGATGTCAGTGCCAAGTACAGGGGTGCCTTCTGTGAGGCAAAAATCAAGACGGTCAAGAGGCTGGTAAAAGTCAAGGTAAGATTCAACTCATGATGGCATGTTGAAGGCCCTGAGGTAATATGATGAACTGTGTTCTGTTGAGCCAGACCACTACTTTGTCTAACTCAGTATTGCCTGTTGTGACTGGCAGTGGCTCTTCATGGCAGAGACTTTCCCAGCCTTGCTCCCTGAGATCTGTTTTAAGTGGAAGTGCCAGGGACTGAACCTGGAGACCTTCTGCATACAATGTATGTGTCCTGCTGCTGGGTTACTGCTTCATCACAATGGAGGGATCCAGGGTGGATTGATTTAAATCAAGGTAATTTCAATTGCTAAGAAAAAACTGGAAGGTTGTATGTCAGCACTTTCTATTATTATGTATTTCCTAAATTGCATATTTATTAGTTACTATAACTATAAAAACATAGGCACTTCCATTTGCATAAGGAGGAGGTGATTTATGCTGATTCACCCACTTTCTGCCACTCCCTGTGTGCCCCTGCCCTCCCCATCTGTTGTTGAAGATTGAATGACCAATCAACGGATCAGGGTGGGGGGAAGGTGGAATTGATGAAAATCACCCATCTCTTGTGCCAATGGAAGTACTTCTGGTCTGTAAAAGATAAGGACTACAATCCAGTTTCATAATGTTGCTTCATTCTGACAATCAGATCTTGACTCTCGTCATTGCACTGTTGACCTTTGCCACAAAGGCAAAGAGAAGGGATTTTTGAAGAGAAAAGATGTTTTGCCTACAGTTGTCTCTCTAGGAAGAAAAGCAGCATTTCACAAGTTCAGTTAAGAGCTTGTGTGTCTGCATTAAGTCCAATCTCATTTCAAACCAGGTTTTCAAATGGTGGGGGAAGAGGAATCCTTCAGATGCCTCACTGGTGTCTTTATTAGGCTCAATACATTTTGGATAAACTTGATTGTCACAGGCACTTTTCAAGACTTATTTTTAAAAGAGCCTTAAGCCAACAAATTTTAGTACAACTTTGCTAGTGTTAGACCGTTGGTCCATCTAGCTCAGTATTGTCTACATCGACTGGCAGAGGCTTTTCCAAGGTTGCAGGCAGGAGTCTCTCTGTGGCCTAACTTGGAGAAGCCAGGGAGGGAACACACAACCTTCTGCATCCAAGCATGCAGATGCTCTTCTCAGAGCAGCCCCATCCATAAGAGGAATATCTTAAGTGCTCACATGCAGTCTCTCAAATGTAGACCAGTGTAGACCCTGCTAAGCAAAGGGGAGAGTTCATGCTCGCTACCACAAGACCAGCTCTTCTCTCCAACAGTACGGTTGCCAACAGTAGCAGAGTGTCCTTGCTAAAGGATTTTATCCAAAAGGTGTTGGGCCTATTGAAGATACCAGAGAGGCATCTGGGGTTTCCCACCCGCTCCCACACTTTCAATGGTGCATCTACCCTCCTCTCCCCCCCTTCCTGTTTTAAAAAGTGAAAGTTATTAGGCTGAGAACTAGGGGTGGGGATGCGGGGGAATCCAATTTTAAATGTCCATTAAAAACAGTAAGAAAAATCTGTAGCACTATTTGTCAAGGTGTGTTAATGATATTAGAATATGAGCTTTAGTGGAAGAAATATGTATCATTAAAACATCTTAATGGTCTACACAGTGTTACTAATTTTTTCTTATTGTTTTTACAACAATAGATTAACACAGCTATCAAAAACAAGTCATTTTTATCTACCCTGGAAGACTGATAGAAGCAACAAGCTTGCACAAAATAGATTGTAGCTCCATTAACTTTCAGCAATATGAGCAAGAAAACACAAGTGATTGTTTGGGGTGTGTGAGTGAGTGAGAGGGAGATGGAGATATTTTGGTACTCTCACTCAAATGGCACAAGCAAAGGCAGAGAAGCAGATAGGAAAATGCTTGCCTTCCTCAGTAGTGGTTCATGCCTTTCTCATAGACTTGAGGAGTCAATCTTGGCTGAAAAGGAAGATGTAAAATAAAATAATTGGAATCTTAACTCATTTTGGAATTCACAATGTGCATTTGTTTAATGTCTGGGAATTTGAATAATGTGCGCACACAACTTTTCAGAAAGGTTTTCAGTAGGATATTTTAATGATAGAATTTATAGGTTCTTGAATTCCTGGATCATTCATAGAGTGTTCAAATTGGTGTAATCTGCTCTGTTATTGGATAGACAGAACTAATGGTTCTGTTGGTGTTTCAAATGCTGTGATTTGATTAGTCACTGCTTGTAGAAGTGTATATATCTAATAGATACATGTTAATAGCACAATTGCAGGTAAAGCCATAATAGTATGGTTATTTTGTTTCATAATTAGATCTTGTGGCATCTTTAACAGATTTATCATTACATAAACCTTTGTGTGCTAGGCCCACTACATCCTATTTTTGTCAAATATTTAGATTTCCCACTTCTTTGTGTAAGTTTGCTTTAGGCAATACTCTTATTTTAAAAAACACAAAACCTGGCTGATTTGCTTGTTCTACATTATGCAGCTAGATAAATGCCATGCACTAGTTGACAGTGTGAAGTTGCTCAGGTTCCTTGTAAATTCTTCATTTCATTTTGTATGTATGCAAGCCAGTATCTTTGGCACTTGAAAGCTAATTTTAATCAGGATGCTGACATATATTGTAAGTTATGCGTAACTTTTGAGCACTGTTCAAGTAAAGCTGTTCTGACTTACTCTCCCTTAAAATATTTAGGTGAGCTTAAAACAAGATAATTCAACACAGTTAGTGCAAGATGACCAAGTGAAAGGACCATTAAGGGTATGTATGCTGCATTTTCCCCCAAATAGATGAATACATTAAATAACTTCCCTCTTGATGGCCTGTTTCAAAGCCTGCTAAATGATGGCAATGTTCCTATTTGTTTTCATTTCTTGAAATGGTGCCAAATAAAAAGGTTTTTTTCACTGAAATGTTGCGAGAGAAAATCTATAAATAGTTACAGAAACTGGGAAAGAAACGAACCACAAAAAGGAAAAATGTAGTAGAAAATAGGATGCTAGGATTCATTACAGTTTGGTATATATATATTTATGTAACAGTTTCAGAAACGTGTAAGATTTGTTACAAAGTTTCTAAATTCAGAGTAGCCCTCTGGAATAGTCCCCAGTTACAATTGAGTGATAGCACATGCTTGCTGTTGAGCTGTCACAGAGTTCGTGATCCAGAGAAAGCAGTTTCACTTGTCCTACTGATATTCTTTAGATCTGGGTTTTTTGCTTTGTTTCTTTGAAAGGCTTTACTGCTGTTTTTATTAACCACTGCAACTGAATATATTTTAAGTTGGACTGCCACAAGCAAGACTGAAGCATGCTCCAAAACACTAAGCCACCTTTTTTGATGCATCCGCCACTCTGTGCCTAGTGGGGAAGTCGCATGCAGCATTGATGCCCCCACCCCAATATATGAGCAGTAAGATAATGAGAATGGGCTTAAGGATTCCCTGTGACAGCTTGCATTGCAGTTGATAAGCATGAGAGACTCACAAAACATCACTGTTGCCCAGAAAGCAAGGTCTCATCTAGGGATGTGCACAACCAGTTTGCTCTTGAACCAGTCTGCCACGAACTAGGGCAGTTTGATCGTGAACCAGATTCCCCCCTTCAGGAAGGGGGGGTTGGTCTGAGATGGAAGGGACCTGGTTCAACAGTTCAAGCTGGGTTTGTTTGAGAGCGGCAAGAGGAGTGAGGGTGGTGCATCTTCAAAAGTAAATTAGGTCCTTACTGGCGGTATCGTAGGTGCCTGGAGCAGCGGTACACCCCCGGCAGCCCACACAGCAGCATGGCTCTGGCTCTCACCTGACCTCTGTGCATGCATGGAGGCCAGGTGAGTGCTGGAGCCGCGTGGGCTGCTGGGAGGAGTGCCGCTGCTCCAGGCAGCTTTGGTACTGCTGGTGAGGACATCTAGTTTTAAAGATGCCTCTTGTGCCGCCCACCCTCCCCTCTTGCCAGCTGGCGCCACCCTCAGCCAGGCTCTGAGCTGGTTCAGTTGAACCGAACAGCTGCCTCGGTCGGTTTGAGTGAACTGGTTCACAGACCCACAGTCCAAACTGAGTTGGAATTTGGTCCGAACCACAAAAAACAGTCCATGCTCACCCCTAGTCTCATGCCTAACCATGAGAATGCCTAACCATTGTTTTGAGAGCAAATTAAGGAACTGCATATGTAAGTGTGCCTCACATTTTAATCCAGGGGTGGGGCGGAAATATATTATCCTAAGTACCAAGTGTTTGGTGGTTTAAAATAAAGGCATTTTATTGAATCTGTAAAATGTCCTCTTACATATTCTAGGTTGGTGCAATTGTTGAAACCAAGATGCCTGATGGATCCTTTCAAGAAGCAATCATCAGTAAACTGACTGACGCCAGCTGGTATACTGTAGGTGAGTAGTTGTCTCGCTTTGCTTAACTTTTCACACTAAAGTTTTGCAGTGGCCCTAAGATGCAGTTCAGTTCTTGTTTGTCCCAGACATCTTGCATATCCTGGGCAGTTTCAGTGTTCTCTCTAATTTTTTGTCTGTGTGCGGAATGAGTTTTGTTCTGGGTGGGAGTATCAAGGCAGCATGCACGCACATGCATTCAGAGTGGGGCCTTCCTGATTCAACCTGAGTGGGATCTAAAATTAACTGAGCGGACATCAAAAGACTTGTGAGTTCAAGTATGTGTGCACACCTTAGAGGGAACACTGGACAGTTCTCCTAACTTATTGCTTTACTTTCCACTAAAATACAGTTTTTGAATAAAGAAAACTAGTCTCACTGGTTTAGAATTGGGAACGAGTGGTGAATTTTTTAAAATTTAGTTACTTTAAGGCTAACATCGAACAGGTCAGGAAGTTAATATTTTATCTATAGGCTCCTTCTTAGTTGAAGCTGCAGCAGAAGTCAAACTGATCACTGAACACGGTTTGTCAGTAATGGTGGCTATGTAGTCCTTTGAGACAAAAAGTAAGCATGGCAGTATTGCCATTGAATGTAAAAACAGAGTAGATCTTTGGCATCAAAAACTAACCTATCAAAAGTGGTGTGTGTTGATTTAGTCCATGCTAAATGATCAGCACCTCTTTGTGTTGAATAGTCCAGGAACAGATGCTGCTGCTACAGCCTGCACAAGGTGGGGGTGGTCAATCATGTTAAAAGCAACTCCCTGAATGTACTAAGTAACCTGTTGGTGTTAGTGGGGAAGGTTCTAGTCTAGTCTTCTCCGTAACTTGCTAATTTTGAATGTGTGGTGACTGTGTTATATGAGGGAGGATTAGACATCCAATCTGAAATGGTGTAGTTGAACTACAGATGCATTGTGGAGTTCTCTTCACCTAAGTATCCAGCCTTTGATTTGGGAGGTCAGCTTCTTGGGGAAAATGAACACACAGCATCATTTTACAAATCATTTAATTTCTTCTCTTATGGCTCCTCTCAGCCAGTTTCATACTGTTCCCTTAATATTATCTTTCGTGGTTGTACCCTTTTTTAATTGGAGGTGGTTCTGAATATAAGATGGGTGGATTTGGTTGGAATATCTGTGTTGAAGAATATAATTGTAGGGCAGCTCTATAAATAGCCATCCCTTTTCTTAGGTGAATAAGAATATCTTCCAGGTGATCAGTAAGAGAGACTTTGGTTTCCCCTCTAGGTCACGAAAGAGAGGCTTTTTTTAGAGCAACTTTGTGTGCAATGATAGGCTAGTTGCTTGTGAGACTTCTAGAGTCAGTAAGAAGGGGACAAAACTACAGTGGTGGATTCCATTCAAAATTCTCAGTTTAAATTCTCAATTACTGTAAATTGTCTAAGCTTGAGGATAGGGTAAAGCGATGTTTCAACAATGGTACAGTGGTCCCTCTACTTACGAAATTAATCCGTTCCGAATGCACATTTGTAAGTCGAAAAGTTCGTAAGTCAAAAAGCGGTTTCCCATAGGAATGCATTGGGAACGGATTAATGCGTTCCGGAGCCTAGAAAAAAGACCCAGACCCCCAGTAAGGCTTGCAAACTGCACAGGAACATTTCTTTTCAAGAATAAACAGGCAGTAAACAGGCAGGCAAGTCAAGGAAACTGCATGAAAAATTCGTAAGTCGAGGAAACCCCATCTAAAAATTTGTAAGTCGAAAAAACCGCATCTAAAACCGGATCTAAAACTGCCGTTTGTAACTCGAAAAATACTTATGTCGAGTAGTTCGTAAGTCGAGGGACCACTGTACCTAGTTTTCCTTGCTATGCAAAATTTTAGTTGAAAGTAGTAATTATCTTGGCTGTTGTAAACATCACTTCCATGATTTAAATACACTTTAAAATATATATATGGATCCCATAGACATTGGGAACATATTTTTTGAGAGACACAGATGACTGCAGAGGGAAGGAGGGAATCACCAAAAATGTCTGTGCACACATGGAAGCGTTTCCCACACCTATCTGGATATGGGCTGATATAGATTGACAGCAGAGTTAGGAGGGTGAATACCATTAATGGGTGGTTCGCCTTTTCTGGTGCTTTTGATAGGGAACATAACTCAGTGGTCAGACATGCTTTGTATGTAGAAGCTCCCAGGTCCAGTCCCAAATAAAATAAAACATACAAAATATTTTAAAAGGGTTTCAATTTGTGTTTGAATAAAATAACTAAATGCTGTAGGTATCTTTTTATGAAGAGGATTTGTAAGAGTAGAATGTCCTACATGGTGTTGAAAGATAATTGCACAGATTTGGAATAATCTTTATCCCATTAGAACAATGGCTTATTTGTAAGTTGCCTCTTTCAAGAGGTTTCCTAAGTACTTTGGAAACTTAATACTTGGATAAATATTGATCCCTGGAATAAGTACTTTACCAAAAAAAAAAAAAAAGTCCTTGCAGGTGTCAAGGGCAAAGTTGTGATGGTGGTCAGATTCAGTTTCCAGCATTGTATTAAGAAGCAGGAATCAAAATTAGCTTATGAACAGAAACTTGTTTTAGTGAACTTGGAAGTATCAACTGAATTAAATGTGATCTGGCTTGCTGCCTTAATCTGAGCTGTTTGGCTCTTGTTCCCCTGCTCAAGGAAAATGTTTCTGTACTTTGCCCAGCAATTGCTTGCTTATAGAGGAAACAGTGTTTAAAAACATTTGACAGGCATGCATTGAAATGTCCCATGTCTCTGGATATCTAGCTGAAGGGTATGTGTTCAAAGTATGAAGTGTTTGTCTCATATACTTTCTCCATCAGTCCAGCCCATGTTGACTACTATTTTCAGTAGGTCAGGCAACTTCTTGAGCCATTTTTCTTTCATCATTGCTACTTAGCAGCTGGTCTCTTTCCTCCAGTCTCTTTCCTCCCGGCCTAGCTCAAGCTCCAGTCATGATTGTATATACGTGTGAATAGAACTGTACCTCGTTGCTACAATAGAACCCTTATTACGTGAGCAAGGCATTCCGTTTATACTAAAATCTTGCTTGCTTTTATTTTAGTTGAGAAAATAATAGGAAGTGTTCTGAAGTTCATAAAGGAAGAATACATGCTGTCTATGTATGAACTTTGTGGTGCCAAAGTTAATACATTTGTATAAGGGGGAGTGAGATTGGTGGCAGAAATAATTGTAAACCGTCCAGAGATGCAAGTTTTGGGCAGTATAGAAATATGTGAAATACAGAGCGTCAGTACACTGAGAGGAGCAATTTTTGACAACCTCCCTTTCCCCAGGAAACCCTCTGTGCCCCCTGCAAACATGTCCTTGAGTGCTGTGCAGCTGTTCTGTTAGCCTGCTTGTCTTGCACCAGTGCTTCCTTGCTTTCTGTGCTGTCTTTGGGCAAACAAGTCCTAAAAATCTTTGATCCAAAGATCAGCACAAGACCCCATGGGACTTCAAAATCTCTTCCTCTCTACATACACATGCCACAAGAGATGCTGACACTAGCTTAGGTGGCCTTTTAAAAAAAAAAGCGTTAGACAAATTAATATAGGAGAAACACAACTCTGAATTACTAAACACTGCAGAGGCACTTTGCACCCAGTGCCTCTGCACTGTTGGTAGGGATATTGGCCACTGTGTTAAAAATATGTGAGGAATGGTTTTGGGGAAGGCATATCAGCTCTCTTTGGGCCTGCTTTCCAGTGAACTGGAGTTAGTTTAATGCTGGCTGCTTGCTAATAAGTCCCTGTTTAACTGCACTTAACATAGGGTCAGTTTTAAATCTGCACTGGCCCCCTACTAACTGAGGCTGTGGTGTGTGACAGCTACCATATTTGGAACCAGAAACAAATTTCCAGACTAATAGTCAGCTTTTGCGCCATGCATGCACACCTCTTCCATAGTGGCCCAAAATCTCTATTGGGAAATGCCTATACTTAAGCATAAATGGTGAAGACTGCCATCGTGTGCAAACCTACTGCACGCAGTGGGACTAATGTCTGAATAAATAGCATCAGATTGGAAGATACTGAGCTACGACTTGGGAAGAAGTTATCTGTTCTGATCTCACCTCTGTTGTGAACCCCATACAACAGATGCACAATAGATGGCTTCTCTTGGCCTCAACTCCACTGCTATAAGGGGATAATATCTTTTGTCAAGATTCACTTCTATTTTGCCCTGAAATGCTCCTAAATTGTCTTTCTCCATTTTTGCTGTCTTCAAAATTGAACCTTATACTGGATCAACTATGTAAGGATTAATTTAATGTTCTGTACTCATCACGTAGGGTTTTTCCTGTTTGTTTCATTTTTGTGTATTTCAATAATTTAAGAGCTTTATAAATATGGAGATATTACTGATCTGCCTTACAAGTATACCTATGAAGTACTTTGAAAATTCTAAAAGACCATATAAATCTTATCAATATCCTTGACTCAAATGCTGGGAAAATGTGGCCCAGTTCTGCTGGATACAGCAATGGCAGTTCTGAGAGAGCAGAACAGCGGCTGCACACTCTGTCAATTATTATTCTAAGCATCTTCATTTTTATGGCTCCTTGACAATGTACTTTTAAGAACTGTTAAGAAGTGTATTGAAAAGGTCATGCTTAGGGAGGCTTTAATTTGAAGTAGGCTGCATGTGAAGTAGATTAAAGAGAGGAGATTTAAAACAGCAAGGAATATTTAGCTGAGGAAAAAGAGTGGGAGGTGATACGATGGAAGCTTCCTTTTAGAAAAAGAAGCCAGATGCTTGCCCTCCCTCTCCTGCAATGGGAACAGAAAATTTGATATGATTGCTCTGTTTCTATGTTGATTGTTACAAGCTTTCATTTTGTTGAATACCTTAGCATGATTTCCTTTATTAAAAAGGTAAATTCGATACTTAGTTGGAAAGCATTATTTTCTTTTACTGCACTGTGTATGGACTACTAGTTGAAATTGATACTGTGTAATTTTGATGGGTTTATGCTCAGTGGAATCTCACAGGGACTAGCAGGAAAAGAAGGCTATATGGAAGTGATTAACTACATACCTGGCTCTTCCATTATATAGCTGTGCCCCTCCCCAAAGGATAACATCTGACTTGGCAGCCAGACATGGAACTTGCCCTTGCTGCATGAGTGGGTCGTGTTATACTCTCTGTGTGGGTGATTCAGAGTTTGGTTACTACCGCTAAACTACACTGCGTGTGAACTGGCCCCGAGAATTCACATATTATCTATTATATTAATTCTCGTAGAAGTACCTTTGTGGGGATGCATCCCGGCAACCCAGCGGATTGGCTGGGTGGTGGAGGCGCTGGATTAGCTGGTTGGCCGCGTAGGGAAGTGGCCGTTTGGGGAGGAAAAGAAAGGAAGGAAAGCGGGCAAGTGGAGAGGAGAACTGAATGGACTGGGGCAGAAGGGAGGGGAGAGAAAGCAGGGGAGCCTGGCTGGGCAGAGACAAACAGTTGGCCGCTTCGGAAGATGCTCTCTAGAGGGAGGGCTGCAGGAAGGAGCTGGCTGAACGCTTGGTGGCCCGACACCAGGGACTGGAGGAAGGAGGATGCGGCAACGGCCAGCAGGGAAAACACAAGCAGGCTAAAAAGCAGAGGCGGGGGGGGGGGGGGAGCACGAATGAAAGAGAGAGAGAAAGAGGTGGAAACGGAGGAGGGAGTAAGCTGGGGCAGAAGGATTTGGGGGGAGGGGACTGAGGCAGAAGGCTTGGGGGGAGGGGAGTAGGAGAATTGGCTGGCCCACGCTGGTGGGCCTGGCCTGGCGACCAGTGGTGGCTGCAGACTCTAGCGATTGAGAGAGGCGCGCGGGGGGGAGGGGGGAGAGACAGAGCGAGCGAGAGAGGCGCGCGGGGGGAGGGGGGAGAGACAGAGCGAGCGCGGGAGGGGGGAGAGACAGAGCGAGCGAGAGAGCTGTGGGAGGACCAGCCAAACAAATTCTCCCAACTAAACCCAAAAAGGAAGTGAACTACCGCACAGATGCTCTGTGTGGGTTCAGCTAGTTATTATTATTTCTTGTTTACACAGTCAGACAGGTGTTATTAACTGGTTTGTTTTATACAGACATCGAGTCCTTCCCAAGGACCTAGGATGGCTGAATGTTGTTTTTGTTGTTGATGATGATGATGATTCAATTTCTATACACATTCAGGTACATAGGAGTCCAGCGTCTCCTGTTGCTATGTATGGCCCATAATCCAGAGAATGAACATGGGCCATCATTGAGTATATGGTTTCTACACAGCTCAAATAACTTATAATAAAGTCACAGATCTGTTACTTTTTCCATGTGTGGTTGACTTTGAACGTGGCAATGTTAAATTTCTGCAAGCATTCTTAATTTAGTAAACGTGTCCTTTAATATTCAGTAAGTCACATGTTTGGAGATTAGATATAGTTTCCTTACTAAACTGAGATAGGGGAACAAGTTTTCAGACGAAATTAAAAACCAGTATGTGAATCAATGTTGATCAAAGATATGTCACCTGTAATTATATTTGGTTCCTTGTCTTCATAATCTACACAAAGGCAGAAAATCCAGTGCTTCTTTTTAAAAAAACTATATCCCCAAATCAGAGTGACAGAACTTCTTGCTTATTCTGTAGTGAAGCTTTTTTCCAGGCTATTTGCTTCCAACACGTTGAAATTCTATATGTGGTTGAGAAGCGGCCATCTCTCACAGCCTGATGCTAATACAGAGCTGAGCGTGCCTAAGCCCACTGAGAGCCAAAAGTAGACTGCAGTTTCTGCATGGTGGCCTCAAAGCAGCTTTAACACATTGTTTGGCTTAACTTTCTAACTAATCTTTCTGATTCAAAGACTTGGCCACACACCAGCTTGAGCATCCGAGGAACAACCTTCAGCCTTGCATATCCCCATGCGTTAAAAACTAGGGCTTTGATTACATTGAGGGAACCATGCAGTTTCAAGGGCTGTGATGCATTTCCTCTGTCCCCAGGCAGGAGAATGCCATGTGGCTGCTGAGCAGCAGCGATATTTTCCATCCTTGTTTAATCTTTAAGCCAGTTGCTTGACCTTCTTACATCTTAGAAAGTGGACATGCTTTCAGTTATTCTCTGCAGTTTTGAATGAGTGTGTCTGGTTAGGTAGCTAACCAGAGGGGAAGGCCAGAGGGCAGGGACTTGATCCCTTCTCTGCTATTTTTTCCACTGGATGGAAACCAAGCTCGTTCACCCACCTCCTGTTTTTTGCTTTGGTATGTGATGGGAGTCCTTGGTACTGTCAGTTCGTGCTTTTCCCACCCAGCAGTTGTTTTCTGGAGGATGCCACTAAACTGTGGTTGTCTTGTTCATGTAGCAGGCCTTCTGTACTTTAAAGGGAGATGACTGTGTGTTCTTTGAGGAGGTTTTACATTTGGGATTAGAGTAGCAGATCTTTCCTCTGGTTAGGGATGCAATTGGAAAGGGTTTGAAAGGATGAATGATTCCGAATGTAAAGAAGGTCTTGTCAAGGATTCCGTGTGTGTATATGTGAGAAATTCTTGTTGCGAAGGAAGAGATTTCAAGAACATTATTTCCTTGTTTCATTCCAAGATTCCATATCTAACAAGAATGCATTAAAACATGTGTATTAAAATTCTGTTTGAGTGGTGAGGTAGTGTAGGTCATAGGGCAAGTTTAAATTGTTGGGGTGGTTTGATATAGAAAAGGAGGAACAAGTTTGTAGAGAGAACACGCACATGGTCCAATGCCTAGTATTATTTTTATGTATCATAGTATCTTGTAACCTTCAAACAAAGACATTGAATATCATTTTTAATTTTCCTTATCAAAAGATTTGGATGTGAGGTGGTGTATATTTCCCAGTATTGGTGTGATTAAGAACATAGAACATAAGAACAGCCCTGCTGGATCAGGCCCAAGGCCCATCTAGTCCAGCATCCTGTTTCACACAGTGGCCCACCAGATGCCACTGGAAGCCTACAGCAGGAGTTGAGGGCATGCTCTCTCTCCTACTGTTACTCCCCTGCAACTGGTAGAACCCTTCCTGTCCTGCTGCTTTAAATATGTCATGCTCTTCTGATAATGTACTGTAATAGCTTTATGTATCTTATAGCTGTTCAGTATTCCCAAAAATAAAGCAACTTTCCCAAATATTTGTATGGTTTGTTGTTTATCTCACTAATATCTGCCCACTCCCTGTGATGGGGGTGGAATCTTGTCTGGGAGGGTCCACTGGTTTCCTAGGTAGTATTGGAAGATGGTTACAGCATAAAAGATGTGGTTTCATCCCAAATTGGAGTGTACCGTGAAAAGCTAAGTGGAGAAAACAATAATATGGTGGGGCCCACTGAATGGTCTAGAACAGGGCTGCACAACTTGGGCCCTCCAGTTACTTTTGGAATACAACTCGCATCATCCCTAGCCACAGTAGCCAGTAGTCAGGAATGATAGGAGCTGTAGTTCAACATCTCCAGGTGGTCCAATGTTGTTAAGTCCTGGTCTAGGAACACCAAATGCTATAGCATTAGTGAAACTGGGTAGGTGTAGATGTGCTTAGTAATCTAAATGAGAGGTCACTCGAAGAGAGCTATACACTTAATTTAATTTTAATTTTAGAAAGGAAAAATAAGAGGTTTGGGTGATGAAATCTGACTGATTCCATATGCCAGGATGTATTGGACAGGTGTGGTGGTTCTAGCATTACTGAAGTATGATGAGAACACATTATACTTAATGCTTCAGAGGAATTCTGTTTTTAACTGAAGACTTATGCTTTCCATTCAGTTGCCTTTACAAATAAAAATACTTTTGCCTGGCTTCTAGTCTTTGATGACGGTGATGAGAGGACACTGAGAAGGACGTCGTTGTGTTTGAAGGGAGAGAGGCACTTTGCGGAAAGTGAGGTAGGACTGTTTAATTCTAGAGCTGTGCATTAACTCCCTCACTCACCCCCTTTTGAACTAGAGAACATTAGCAAGCTGTCTTACTTTTTCCCTTCTAGACTCTTGACCAGCTGCCACTAACAAACCCAGAGCACTTTGGAACACCAGTGATTGGGAAGAAATCTAACAGAGGAAGGAGATCCTCTCTCCCTGTGTGAGTGTGTGATGACATGTTTGCTAACAATATTACAGGGCTTTCCTCAAACTGAAAGGGGTTAATCCTGCACTGGAGTAAGGCAGGAATGTTTTGATTTTCAGTGCTTAACCTAGAATGTGTGCCTCCTCTGTATGCAGGCGGCTGTAGCTCAGTAGCAGAGCTCCAGCTTTGCTTGCAGAGAAGGTCATGGGTTGAGTCCTAGCACCTCCGGGTAGGGCTTAGAAAGGCCCCTAGCTGTAACCTCATTCCTGATGAGCCAGTCGGCATAGATCATACAAAGCCAGAGGAACTAAAAGTATACGGCCATTTCATATGTAGAGAGCAGACTAGCTTGTGTTAATGTACGTTGTGCCTCATGGTTTAAACTTTTCTACTACTGAATATTTATTTAATAGTAATGGCATGATAGACACATACAAATTATTACTTAGAGACTAGGACCCAGTGAGCTGCTTTGGGCATCTTGGGTGAGATTTTTGACTGTTTTTAACCACAGGTGCTTCTGCCACAAGGAAACGCTTTTTTTTTTTTGGTCACTTGTGGTTTCAGAAACTGTTGGTAATCTGACAAAGTGAGAGGGGAGGGGATTTGCTGTCAAAAGGAAAAATGAGCAGACCTGCAAACTTGCTTGGCCGGATGAGACAAGCTGCATGTTTCTGTGGATCCAGGCCATAAGTGACAGCCCTGCCGTGTATCAGGAAGTTACAGGTTATGGACAATGTCTTAGAACGATCCAAAAGAAACAAGAGGCACAAGTTTCCTGTGTGTTTTCATTACTATCAGACTCCTCTGAACTGGCTTCCTATAGGATAGTTTAAAATTGTCCTTGCTTGAGGGAGTTGCAAAATTGGTAGACTGAGAAGCCCAGGAGTAGGAAGCACGAGGTGCTTTCATCATGAGCAAGTCAGCATGGATTCCAGGTGTACCCTGTACACTACCCAAGTGTAGTGTTAGGTGCAGAATTCAGTGCTCTGTGCATTTCAGGGACTTAAAAAAAATGAAATGAAAGAAAGTTGCTTGGCTGTGAAGATGGGCTTGGAAATACAGTGCTAATGCCTGGAGAAAGAAGCCAGAGTGGGAACTGAGCACAGCTTCTAGTTTTCAGTGGTAAGACATCAATGCCCTGTGAAGCCGCTTAGTGTGATCTGTGTCTGAGAAAAACAGAATTAACTAATGTGGTTGCAGAGCTCAGTTCATTTTGGTGCAGGACTTCAGTTAGTTTTGGTTCAATGTTTTTTTAAAATGTGCAAATAAGCATATCCCTAACTTTATGAAGAGTGACATAGCTTTATTATTAGGGAGCAGGAGGGTTTTTTAAATCATTGGAGAAGACATAGAAGTAGATAGGAGATGAGAGGCTGGCAGAAGCAAGAACAGATATGAAAGGGGATCAAGCTGGAGGATGAGAAATGCTATAAAGTAAGAGTAAGTATTTAAGTAAGAGGCTTGAATCACATTTTCCTGGTAACAAGGAATATTGGATATTTGGTAGAAGCACTAAACCAAGCCATTAATTGCAGAAATTGGGAAGCTGTCAGTGCTGGGCCTTTTGCATCTACATGGTCAGGAGCTAGGCAAGTAAAGTTGAGAGAGTCTTGTCTAACCTGAAAACATTAGTCTTTCCTGGTCAGGGAAATGCTGTGAGTTGCCTGGGTGGGTGAAATTGCTCTAGATTCTTAGAATATACACAACCTGGTGAACCCCTTCTGGCCAGCAGCCCCTATGGTTCATTACATAGGGCAGCAGTGCATAGATCTGAGGGTTTGTGATTTTAGCCCCAGCAGCTTCTGTTAGAAGCTCCCATACTTGTTAGCTTTAGAGGTACTTTGGTTGATTTTGTATTCATCCGTTTTCCATAAAGCATGGAGGTTGCAGAGCCATTCCTGATGCACTGAGCCAAATATATAGTGACTGTGATGGGGTTGTATTCTTCTGGCTGTTATCTCCACATTCAGCCTGACTAAATCACTGCATGTTTAATCCTCTAGTAATGAAGATGAAAAAGAGGAAGAAAGTAGCGAAGAGGAGGATGACGATAAGAGACGTCTTAACGATGAATTACTTGGCAAAGTTGTCAGCGTGACATCCAGCTCTGAGAAGGCAGACTGGTATCCAGCTTTGGTAAGTAAGAAATATTTAGGGCATTCATAATAGGATACAAAAAGGAAATATTTTACAGAGAAGGGAGCCTTTGGAACTTGGGTAAACTGCTTTTAAAACAAGATCTGGGTACTGTACAGCTTTGGGTTCCTGTTCAAAAACGGAAAGTGGGATGTACATTAAAAAGAAATAACCCTCCTGGTCCTATATACATCTGCCTCCGGATTGATAATTTTACAACATCTTTTGAAAAATGCATGACTTGGATCCAGAACGAGCATAAGCAGAACAAGTGTCTGCATGCATCTTCTGCCAGTTCCTCCCTCTCCTTGTGCCTGGTCTCATGCTGTTCTAGTGGGTCCCCCAACCCTCAGTGTTTGAAGGGACATGGGGGTGCAGTGGGAAAGCGGGTCAGTGACGCTCCCCCTTTCATGAGCATCTTTATTTGCACGTCTAGATAAAAACCAATATGTCAAATGCTTTTGAAAAACATTGCCAGTAAAGTCAACAATGAAATCTGTATTTTCCTCATAATGTAATTGCTGTGCATTCTCTTCCAGCTCAAAAGGAAATTATGCTAGCTCATTATCTAGAATGTCGGCCTGTTACTTCCTTTGCATCCCAGTCCAAAATATGTTAAATAGGCACACAAATATCATTGCATCCAGTGGAACTTGTTTCCAAGTCACCATGTGGTGAGAAGTCCAATGGCAATTTGTGTGTGGGCATATCTATGTAGTTTGAGCAATGGAGTACTATTCACAGAAACTGCAAACTAAGTTTTCTATTATGGCTAAAATTAGCATACATTGCAAACATATGAAAAGTTAGGATTATATCCAAGGTTCCCTGTAACAGGGATTCCCAGATGGTGGCTGACTACAATTGCCATCATCCCCAGTTGCAATGGGGGTGATGGGAGTTGTAGTCAACAAATGGGAATCTCTGTTACAGGGAACACTGATTGTATTTCAACTTTGCACCCCTTGAACAAAGCCTCCTTTCATTCATTGAAGGAGAATTGCTTTCTCAGAACTAGCATTTATGTGAATGGAAGGGGTTCTCCTGCCTCAAATGGAAGGAGCTTTTGTCACTTTGACTCAATTAAGCTTTGCAGGTAAACCCCAAACAGAACCAATATATCTAAAGATTATCAAGGCAGTTGAAATAGCTTATTTACATATAAGAACTCGAAATTTTTAACTTTTATTTCCTGAGCCAGATTGCCTATTAGCTTGATGTATTAGTTTGCAACTAAATAGTTTTTAGTTGATCAAAACATTTGGTCATGCAGCTTACATGCCTTTTCTTTACCTTTTTGGCACATTTATTTGCCACACTGGGAGCTTGACTGAAGGGCAGCTTACAATAAAACATGATAAAGCAATAAACGTGCAGAAGGGCAGCATGATCAGTCAGTAAAAACCAACAGAACCATAAAAAATGCTTAAACCAGCTACATAAGATCTTGAAATGTCTGGGCGTGTGCAAGAAAAAAGACTGCACCTGGGAGTGGCAAAACATCACCCTCGACACCAGACAAGCTTGTTGAAGGGTGGGAAGAACCTATTACTGAACAGGTTTTCTCTCTACTAGCTTTGGGTGCTAGTGGTGGGGCTCTGAGGAAGACCTTTGATGAGGATTGTATGATATGGGCAGATCTGTGTGACAGAATCTGGTCCTTCAGGTAGCTAGGTCCCAAGCTACTTAGGTCTCTCTAGGAAGCAACCAGCAGTTTCAATTGTACCCAGAAATAGACTGGCAAACAGTGTGATTGTTTGAGGTAAGATGCGTTGTGTTAAAAAGTACTTCCGTTTGTTGGTTCTAGATTTCCTGGCAATCAATTTCATGGGGTGACACTTGGTTCTAGTATTTTGTGAAAGGGAGAAAAATTTCTCTGTCCGCTCTCTACTCCATAACTTTTATAGACCTCTATCATGTCTCCCCACAGTCTTTTTTCTAAACTAAAAAGCCCCAGATGCTGTAGCCTGGCCTCACAGGGAAGATGCTCTAGGCCCCTGATCCTCTTGGTTGCCTTCTTCTGCACCTTTTCCAGTTCTACAATGTCCTTTTTTAGATGTGGTGACCAGAATTATATGCAGTACTCCAAGTGTGGTCGCACCATAGTTTTTTATAAGGGCGTTATAATATTTGCTGTTTTATTTTCATTCCCCCTCCTAATGATCCTTAGCATGGAATTGGCCTTTTTCGCAGCTGCTGCACATCAAGTCAACACTTTCAACTAGATGGCCACCACCACGCCAATATCTCTCTCCTGGTTAGTCTCTGAAAGCTCAGATGCCATCAGCATATATATGAAGTTGAGGGGTTTTTGCCCCAATATGCATCACTTTACACTTGCTTTCATTGAACTACATTTGCCATTTTGTTGCCCACTCCCCTAGTTTAGACAGATCTTCACAATCTGTTTTGGATTTCACTACCCTAAATAGTTTGGTGTTATCTGCAAATTTGTCCACCTCGCTGCTTACCCCAACTACTATATCATTTATGAATAAATTAAAAAGCACTGGTTCCAGTATAGAACCCTGGGGAACTCCACTTCTTACTTTCCTCCATTGTGAAAACTCTCAATTTATATCTATCTTCTGTTTCCTGACGTTCAACCTGGTACCAATCCACACATGTACTTGCCCCCTTATCCCATGACTAAGTTTTTTTTTAAGAGTCTTTGATGAGGAACTTTGTCAAAAGCTTTTTGGAAGTCCAGGTATACCATGTCAACTGGATCACCTTTATCCATACACCTGTTCACACTCTCAAAGAACTCCAAAAGGTTGGTGGGTCAAGATTTGTTTTTGCAGAAGCCATTCTGGTTTTCCCCCAGCATGGCCTGTTCTTCTATGTGCTTTACAATTTTATCCTTGAGGATGCTTTCCATCAATTTGCCTGGAACAGAAGTCAAGCTAACCAGCCTGTAATTTCCCAGTTTGCCCCTGGATCCCTTTTCGAAAATCTGTGTTACATTGGCTACTTTCCAGTTCTCCAGTACAGACCCTGATTGTAGGAATAAGTTATATATTTTTGCAAGGAGGTTGGCAATTTCACATTTGAGTTGTTTGAGGACCCTTGGATGGATGCTGTCTGGCCCTGGCGATTTGCTAGTTTTTTAATTTTTCCAGACAGTTTAGAACATCATCTCTTACCACTTGTATCTGACTCAGTTCTTTAGTCTCTGTCTCTGAGAAGCCCGGATCAGGAACAGGTATACGCTCAGTATTCTCTACCTTGAAGACAAATGCAAAGAACTCATTTAGCGTCTCTGCAACGTCTACATGCTCCCTATCTATCTATTTATTATTTCTCTGCGTAAACCGCCCTGAGCCATTTTTGGAAGGGTGGCATAGAAATCGAATAAATAATAATAATCCCTTTCACTCCCTCATTGTCTTAACAGTCCAGCCACCTCCCTGGCAGGTTTCCTGCTTCTGATGTGTTTAAAGAAGTTTTTGTTATTTTTGATGCTTTTAGCTAAACTAGCTTAACCTGAGCAGAGCATCTGCACACTAGTACTTGATTGCTCCCCTCACCCCCTGCCACAGCCCCTCTCACCTCAGAGATCTCTCCGCCCTCCCCTGAGCCGTGCTCCTGCTCCTCCTCCTCCATCCCGTTGCTTCCAGCCCCCTTACCCTCTTGGTCACTCATCCATCCCTTTACCCCATCCCCCTCACCTCTCTTGGTTGTGGCTGCAGTGTTGCTGGCACCTGTTGGCCAAACTGCAGTCTCCTATCCCCAGAGACCTCCCCACCTGAGCCCTGCTCCTGCTGCTCCTCACAGGAGAAGCAGCAGTGGTTGACCCGGCCCTTCCTCACTGCCACCACTGCCATGGCCGCTTGTTCCCCTCATGCTGCTGACAGGCCCGGGCCTGTCACTTGCCTGCCTGCCTCCCTCTGACAATGGCCTCGGTAGCCCCAAACAGCAGCAGTAGATGACTGGACCCTTCCTTGCTTCCAGTGGCACCATGGCTGCTCATTCCCTTCAGGCTGCTGACAGACTCAGGCCCGTCCTTTGCCCTTCCTTCTGTCTCTCTTCTTCCTCCCTTCTTTTTTTCTTTCTCTCTTCTCCACTTGCTCTCTGCATTCTTTCTCCCTCCCTCCCTCCCTGAGTTAATAGATCTTGTTCAGGCAGCCTCCAGTAATAGTTGCATTCCAACTGACCTTAACCATCACAGGCTCCTCCTCCTTATCTGCATATGGAATCCCCACTGCCCAGTCACCACGGTGCCACAGGCTGCTCCTCCCTATCTGCATATGGAATCCCCACTGCCCAATCACCATGGTGCTTCTGCTCTCACAAGCTCCTTCTCCCTATCAGCATATGGAATCCCCATTGCCCAGTCAGGTGCTTCTGCTTTCGAACCCTCGCGAGAGCTGCCACACATGGGATTAGCCACGGGTATGCCTTAGAGAATTAAATATATAGAAGATAGATGTTCCTCAAACCCTCCTTTCGCTTCTCATATTGTCACCTTGCATTTCTTTTGCCAGAGTTGGTGTTCCTTTCTTTTCTCCATTTGGGCAGGCCTTCTAATTTCTGAAGGAAGTCTTCTTCCTCTTTATAGCTTCCTTGAGTTTACTTGTTAGGCATGTTGGCACCCTTCTGGTCTTGGTGGTACCTTTCCTCCTTTTTGGTATACATTCTAACTGGGCTTCTAGTATTGTGGTTTTGAGTAAACTCCATGCATTCTGGAACGAAGTGACTCTTGATTTTTCCCTTGCAGTTTTCTTTTCACTAGACACCTCATTTTAGAGAAGTTTCCTCTTCTGAAAATCAAAGTGTCTGTATTAGACTTCCTTGCTGATTCTCTCCCCACCTTCTCTCTGGTTGGTTCCATGACCAACTGTTCTAGGGCACAGTTATTCAGCATATCTAGAAATTTGACCTCTTTGTCATTACCTGACTGTGAATTTACCCAGTCTATGTGTGGTTAATTGAAGTCACCCATTATTACTGTCCTGTCTCTCCTTGACACCTCCCTGATTCTTTCTGCAGCTCCCAGTCACGGTCAGCTTTTGGTCTGGAGGGCGATAGCACATCCCCAGTAGCACATTTCCTTTCAGGCCTTGTATTGTCATCCACAGGGTTTCTGTGGAGGACTCCAGTCCACCTAGGTTTTCTACCTTGTTGCATTTGATCCCTTCTTTAACATACAGTGCTACTCCACCTCCAAGGCGTCCCTCCCTGTCCTTTCTATAGAGTTTGTATCTAGGGCTAACAGTGTCCTACTGGTTCTCACTGCTCCACCATGTTTCTGTTGTGCCCACTATATCTAATGGATTATATCCTGTCCATTATTGATTGCAAACATTGATTCAACAACTCGACTACCTCTCCTGCTTTGGTGAAAAGGAGAATTATTATTTGGTATCAGTGAACTGATGGAACCTTAGTCACTAAATTTCCTATACTAGGTTTCCTGTTTTGAGAGCATGGGGCCCTCATGGGCACTACAGAATGTGTGTATACTTAGAGATGTCAACATTTGTGAAACTTAAGGATTTCAGTTTGACTGTCTGCACTCTTGAAGATCATTTATTTAAAAACTTTAGCAAGTTTTAAGTCCATGTGTGGGTTAGAGGATTATGTATGCAGGTTTAAGAGCAAGTATAAGATATTAACATGTTGGGTATTTTTAAATTTATATTTCATTTTACTCCAGAATAATTGTGTATAGCTCTACTAGTCCATTGGGAAAAGGTGAAATGTCAAAGTAGGGTAATAATCTAAGGGTTGTTTTTTTTAAAAGGAAAACTGATTTCTAACAGCTTATATAAATACTTTAAAAGTGATTTTAAAAAATCAGTTCCCGAGACTCTTGCCCCAGCCCCATGTGCCCCATTGTGATTGGCAAGATTCACCAAAGGCACCCTTATTATAATGGTCTGTGTATCAGGTTCAGTCGACAAGAACTAAAATACTTCGGTGTCTGCTGTCCTTCCGAACCAAGTATTATGGAACTTTGTTCTGCTGCAGACCTTGCAGAAGTCCAAACCCTCGCCACCCTTTGGGCATGTTGTAAGACTTGCATGTCTGGGTTGGCCTTTCGGAGTTGGGTGTCTATTTGACAGAGAGTAGAGACATGTGATTGTTTTTGGTAAAATCCTGCTGTGCTGATCTCTTAATTTATCTTCTCAGTCTATCCACAAGTGAGCTCTTGTATGAAAGCAGCTTTTGTATTTGCTGTGGTTCCCCTCTAGGCATATGTAAAGCCCAGGCACGTGCACTGGCATTCCCCTAGTTTACTTGTTCTGTATGACAACAGTGCTTTGCACTGCATCGGAGGTGGCATTGACGTTTCCCACTTTGTTGGAGTGTTGAGTGGGTGGTGGTTCTTATCTGATTCTGAGAAGATTGAACATTGCTGCTGACTATGCAACCACTTGGATTGGCACCCTGAGTTGAAAATCAGAGTGTGTTGGGAGGTGCATAATTGTATGTGTTTGTATTTGTATATTTTATGTGAGGTCAGAGAGTACAGGTGAAGGCCTAGTTCAGATGCAATATGAAATGATGTTTTTTCCTATGGGAACAAGCCCCAGAGAGGCTCCTGCCTGCAATAATTGTGCAGAGATTTAAAAGCTTCCACTTTCGATTTGAACCAAACCGCAGGTCTACACATGTGAAACATAGAACTGTGGCCGAGAACCATGGTTAGGTAATAAATCAAGATCTGCAGTTTGATCCTGCTTTATTTTACCTAACTGTGGTTTTAATTAACTTGCAGTTCTCCAAGTTTGTACAAGTTCAGACCAAAAGTGGAAACCTTACTTCATTTTATTTTAAACTGCCTAGATATGCGAGTTTTGGGCAGTATATAAATAGGTTAAATCTCATGTGAGAAGAATGGTGGGAGAGCCTGTAACTCTTCAAGATGAGGACATCAATTCCACTAAGGGAATGCTGTGCTAGAGTTGTATAGAGCCAGTTGCTCTCCTGACTCGCCCTGCTAAATATAAGAGAATCATCACTTTAGAAGATGCTTCTTTGCTGAGTTAGCAAGAAAAAAGTTAAAGCCACCTTCTTGGAACAGGAGATTATGGTTTTCCACTATATTTGAATCCAGCCAGAACTTATTTTGTTAAGTCAAAAGAAGTTTGTGTAAATGTTCTACAACCAGCAAGATTGTAAAACAAATGCTTCCTGGAGCAATTTATTTGGTAGTTTCTATTTTTAGCCCCTGGTGCCATTTAACATGCATGCAGCCCCTTTCCTGTGTCTAGAGGTTGCTCAGGATAGCTGCTTCCAGTTCAAAACACTGGAAATAGGCTGCCCTGTCATGTGTTGTTAGTGCACATCCATAATCCATTGACAATGCAGAACGTTAAGATTTACACTCTAAAAGATTTTCACTGTTCACCCTTTGAGGAACCAAACATATAACATCTGAATTGTTGTAGGATAAGTTTAACTTGTTTCTCCAACTTGAACTTCACACTTGCCAATGACTGAGTCCAAGATGTTTTGACAGTTGCTGAAGTTGCTGGCCAGGATAACCTGAGCATATTTGATTTTGGAAATCATTGCAAACAATCTCTAAACTTCATGGTGCTGTGTGTCCGTGCAAATGTAGATCTGGACTCGGTCACTGATATGCAAGGAGTTTCAGTGACAGCAGCTTTCCAGATAATTGCTTTGTTTGCAGGGGTCCACTCTAAAGACCTAAGAATCACCTTGCCAGATCAGGCCAAGTTGTATGGAGTTGAGCATTTTGTTTGACGGTGATCAGCCACATGCAATGCAGACTGTGAAGGTGGTAGCCTTTCCCAAGAAGTACCTTGTATTCAGGAGGAGGTTCCATTGAGCCACAACCATTAATGGCCATGGATAGACTTCTCCTCCAGGAACTTTCTTTTAAAAGGGATTCACTACTCTATATGATAATCGCTCATTATATGGAGAAGTATTCTCTTTTCCTGTTCTGAACCCGGATTTCATTGGTAATTTCAAACTTTAGTATTATACAAGAGAATTCTCTGCCCACACAGTCATTAATTTTTTTGTCCAGGAGTCCTTCTTGTAGAAAATTAACAGTTGGTACTGAGAGTTGCCATAAGAAAGATGCAAAATTATTTTTGAAAGCTGACTTGTTTGCTTGGAGCTAAGGATTTTTATTCTTCCTGCTGTGTTATGTTTGAAATTTCAGGTTTTATCCCCCAGCTGCAGTGATGACATTTCGGTGAAAAAGGACCAGTGTTTAGTTCGATCTTTTGCAGATTCCAAATTGTGAGTAGTTTTTTCTTCTTCTTCATGCCTTCCCATCTTTAAGGCTTGGGATTGCTTGCAAAATGAAATGTAAAATATAACACTAAAAACGAATGTCTGCATAAAGATTTCACTCCACCTGCAAAGCCAGAAGAGCCTTTTCAAATGCTCTTATTGTCCATAGTGCAGGGTTGCATAATTAAGACAGCATTCAGAACATATCTAACAGACTTAAGTCACTCTAAGAGTTAATAGGGTACTCTTAAAGGCAAGCATGTATTTCATGGAAGGTTTTGGTCACAGAGAGCAGTGATTAATTGCAAACGTTTTGCCAACAAAATTCTTAAGCTTAGAATGCTGCCTTGAATCTTGTGGTAAATACATTTTAGGCTATTAGTATTTAGCTGAATAGTTGTTAGGCTAAAAGCAAAGAATGGTTGAAAATTACGCTTGATTACATTTACAGTCCAGTTATTTTTTTCTCTGCCTTAAAATAATTTGAGTTGGAGTTTCTGATGTGGAATAACTTGTTTTACTTTTAAAAACAAAACACACAAATCCAGAAATCCAAGCCCCTAATTTAAAATGTTGTCTGACTGAAAAATAATCTTCAAGGGGTTTAAGTCTATGAAGACCACAAGAAGATATTTCAAACTGATAGAAATTGCATTGCTGATTATTTTCATGTGCAAAGCAACTCATTACTTGCCTGGTGGTAATTGGGTAATGGTCTTGGCACAGCTCCTGTCAACCTGAACAGCCAGTCGCCTGAGCTCGAACATCTGAACTCTGCTTTGCTTGCCATGAAAAGCGAAAAGGAGGGGGATACACTGATCTAGGTAGTCCTCTTTAGAGAGACATGCATAATAGAGCAGTTGGCTAATGTTGCTGATTGGGAATTTGGGTGAGTGGCAGAGAATTCATGGTGGATCAGGGATTTGAACCAGAGTCCAGTACTCAGTCCACCAGCACTTGTATTAACATGCTCATCCAAATCAAGTTGTCAGGGCTGAAGAGAATCTTGTTTCATTTTTGTGATTTGGTATCATGACCTTTGTTAGAAAATTAGTGACTTATAAGGATACTAAAATACTTGTTTACATGTTGTCTTTGATTTTAGTGGTTTCTTTTCTCAGATATAATACAGACTTATTTTAGCCACAGGAACATCAGAAGCTGGCATATACTGAGTCAAACCAAATGTCTGTCTCACTCAGTATTGTCTACCCAGACTGGCAGAGGTTTCTCCCAGGTTGCAGGCAGGAATCTCTCTCAGCCCTGTCTTGGAGATGCCAGGGAGGGAACTTGGAACCTCAGATGCAATTCCCAGAGCGGCCTCATCTTACAATGCTCGCACATCAAGCTTCCCCTTCATATGCAACCAGGGCAGATCCTGTTTAGCTAAGGGGACAAGTCATGCTTGCTACCACAAAACCAGCTCTCCTCTTCAACCTTAAGATGCTGAAACAATTTGTTCAGCTGTTTGTTGTTAAAAGCGAATGTGAGATTTGTTCCTGATAAGATACATACATACCAACACACAAAGGAGTACTTACCACAACGAAGGACTTACTGGAATGAGAACTCAGCCAGTTTTTCGATATGCTAAATAAAATATGCTTAAATAATTCTCTTGCAGTTATTCAATAGCAAGAAAGGATATTGAGGAATTGGACATCCTAAACATGACAAAATCTGAGTTGTCTTCAAGAAAAGGTAAATTTCAACTGTTGCCTTTTACATGACTAAGAAAACTAGCTATGCAGTATAATAGTTAATTGTCATTAATGAAGCGTGATAATTGATATGATATAATGTAGTTGTTAATGCCAATATAGTAAAAGGATTGGCACTTGAATTCTTAACTACTATTGGGTGGGGGGGGAGTGTAATAAATTCCAAGCATCTGTGTCTTAGTCGAGCTTCCAAGTCTGTTAACGCTTGAAACCAATAGAAATTAGTTCTGAATTCTTAGACTTGAGGCATAAAGAATTCTTTTTATTACAAAGCCTTGGCTATTGTATTTCTAGCACACGTTCTTCTGCTCTGCCAGAAGGAAACTAAGGCCACTCGGCCCCTTCCCCTATCACAGGTTAAGGCTCTCCAGTGCAGTATGGACTTCGGTGTGCTGCAAGTATTAAGTTGGAGCACTGTAATTACTAAAAATATGTTTGTGGAGTGTGGGAAAGCAGCCAAAGTGATCAGCAAGCAGACCTGTCTGTACAATGATGCAGCTCATTAGTCTGTGGGCCTGTTATACATTGCATGAAAACAGGTGTAGGAAAACCCCAACAGCTGATTTTCTTTGTGTTGGAGAAAAGATTTGCATCAGGAAAGCAGTGGAGGGAGGGGTTGCTTAACCTCTTGCTGCTTTTCTGCTCTAGTTTCCCTCCTCGGTGGTGTTCCCTCTATGGGGTTTTAGATGTGTCTTGGCAAAGGAAAATGGATGTTGGAAATCCTGATGGGGATGAACTGGCTGTGTTGCTGTAGAAAAGCGGCACTTGAGCAAAGGTTTAAGCACCCTGCCCTTGTCCTTGCTGCTTCTCTCCTCCAAATCTCCTCTTCGCAAACTTATTTCCTTAGAATAAATGGCTGTTGGGATATTGTTAAGTGTGTTTACATGAAGTATGTAGTTAAGCCTGATCTGAGGAAATGCTTATTTTTGAAACACAAAGGATTTGTATATAATTTACATAGATTGTGAGGAACAGGAATGCAAAGGCGTCTACATTGAAATGTGGGTGGGGGGGTCAGCCTCCCACCCAGGTGACATAAGCAAGAGATTGTCGTGCCTGGACATGAGCAAGTAGGGCTCCCAGACATGTCTGAGACCTAAAGTGAAAGCCTGGACTCCTGCCTACCTGTGTCATGTTGTGCTGCTCTTGGTTCCCCAGCTCAGTAGACCAGAAGCAAAATACTGCAGGCACCAGGGGATTTGTGTGTGTATTGTAGTGCACTCCATGGCAGCATTCCCATCTCGATGAGCCAAAATGGTAACCTAGCAGAGGGTGATATACTGCTAGGAACAGTAACTCAGGAATACAGTTTTCCAAAGGAATCTTAGTTGGCAAACCATATGTCATTTCCTGATGGTTGTGGGGAGCTCATGTTTAGATTTGCAAAGTTAGAGCATCGCAAGGTCTGGTTAAATAATATTATGTCTTCCTAATAATCTGATATTCAGACTTAACTGAAGTAGCAGATATGTACTTAATATGTCATACTGCATCACTACATGTGGGGTTCATTAGTATCATAGGTGCCATAAATGGAAAGTACGAACTTGCTTCTGGATGGTTTTTTTGGGTTTTTTTGGAATGAAAAAAGGTTAGATGTTTTTAGGCCTGAGATGTATCTGCAGGCTTGTCCTCATTAACCAGATTGGTATATTGAGAGAAGTGAATGGGCATTCCTAAGAGTACTTCAGTATAATAGGAAGAGTCCTGTGGCCCTTCAAAGAGTAACATTTGTTTTAGCATAAGTTTTCATGGTGCTCACTTTGTCACAGCTAAAAGTGTTAACAGTTTCCTGTAGTTTTAGTTACTATTATGTCCATAATTTCTGGTTAGAAGGGGCCAGCCCATCTGCTGTGTGATAGAGTGTGCTGCGCCTGTAAAAGGTCCCAGGTTCAATCCATGGTGGCATTTTCAGTTAAACTGATACCAGGTAGCAGGGCTGGAAAAGCCTGTAGTATGGGAAATTGCTGCCAAGCAAAACAGAAGTTATTAGACGAGTAGTCTGACTCTGTATAACGCAACATCTTATGTTTCAAGAGTGTGTGTGTTGGTAATGATCCTTGAAGTACCTGGGATTGTGAGAAGAGTGCCATAAATGGGCGTTACGGTGGGGAAGCTTTTGATATACTTAATGGTGCCTTGTGAGTAGCAGGATAATAAGGATGTGCTAAGCATTAAGTATTTCACATCTTAGGGTGAAGTCTTGAGTTCCTATCAATCTAGCTTATTGATAACCAGAGGAGCCAATAATATATTCCAGATGAATCTTTTGTATTGGATTATATTTTGTGAATGTATTAAAAAATCGGGGGTTACTCTTTCACCTCAACTTGATAGCCCAGCCTTGAATTTTGTGACTTGAACATGAAATGGCTGAACAAAGAAGCAAAGCTAGCGCTAGTTGGTAATGATACAGTTTTGATTCTTAGTACCTTGAATGAGTAAGCACAGGACGTTTTCCTCTGAAGGGTTACAAGAAGCAAACTCCTTCTTCAGTCTGAAAGTAATACCTGCAAACTGGAAGATGGATATGCGTGAAATCTTGGAGTCCTCCTCCAGTGATGAAGAAGATGGAGGAGAGGCAGGAAGTGATGAAGAGGAAGACAAAGGAGAACTTAAGGAGGAAGAAGTAGTGGTAAGTGTGCTGCTTTTTAATTTATTTTTATTTATTCGATTTCTATTCCGCCCTTCCAAAAATGGCTCAGGGGGGTTTACACAGAGAAATAATAAATAAATAAGATGGATCCCTGTCCCCAAAGGGCTCACAATCTGAAACAGAAACATAAGAGAGACACCTGCAGAGTCACTGGAAGTACTGTGCTGAGGGTGGATAGGGCCAGTTACTCTCCCCCTGCTAAATAAAGAGAATCACCACATTAAAAGGTGCCTCTTTGCCGAGTTGTTTTAGGGTTAGGGCCATCCAGAATAGACCCCATCCAGAATAGGCAGATCTAAACCATAAGAAAATAAGAAAAGCCCTGCTGGATCAGGCATGAGGCCCATCTAGTCCAGCATCCTGTTTCACACAGTGGCCCAGCAGATGTCTCTGGGGAGCCCACAGGCAAGAGGTATGTGCATGCCCCCTCTCCTGCTGTTGCTCCCCTGCAACTGGTATTGAGAGGCATCCTGCCTCTGAGGCTGGAGGTGGCCCACAATCAGAGTAGTAGCCACTGATAGACTTGTCCACCATGAATCTGTCTAAGCGCCTTTTAAAGCCATCCAAGCTGGTGGTCATCACCACATCCCATGGCAAGGAATTCCATGGATTAATTGTGCACTGTGTGAAAAAGTACTTCTGCTTGTCGGTCCTAAATTTCCCAACCTTCATATCCATCTTTCGGGTCCTGGCCCCCCGCAGTCAGTACTTCAGTCTTCTTTGAATTCAACTTTAGTTTGTTATCCCTCATCCAGCCCATTACTGTCTCCAGGCAGGCATTTTGGGAAAATATGCCATTTGATCATAATAACCCTGCTCCATTAGTGTCTCTCTCTGCTAGGTGACAGGCCCTGATTTCTCAAATGATGAGATTTAGTCTTCACCACCACCCCAGCCTTTTGGTGGAGGCTGATGCTTCTCTTTCCCTCCCCACATCGCATTTTGCAGGGATAAAAAGCTTGTGCTGGCATTGGGTGGTCATGTGGGTGACGGCAAAATGGGAGGAGCAAGAAAAGGCTGCAGACCATATTGATACATCACCCCCTAACTGAACAGCTGAAATTCTGGAAACTGCAGAAATGGACTACTGGAAGTTCTACACAGGAAGAATGGTCTACATCTATCTTATGTGCTTGTGGAAGAAAGGACTCCATTTGTCACTTACTCAAACATGTTACTGGGTTGTATTCTAACCTTCTTGCAACATGCTTTGTGGCTGGGAGGTCCTTCAGCTCTCGAAAGGTGTGCTGTGTTATTGGAAGGACGCCTTCTGAGAATGCAGCCCTCATTTTCTTCACTTAAGAAACTCCCAGCTAGGAGGTTGCACTGCGCTGAAGGTTAGGATACTATCCAGTGTACATACTCTATATTGGGACAGATTTTTGACAGACTAAGACTTGTGTTGTAAATTATGATTCCTTCCAAAAATGAATACCCTTTTTGAATTGGTGACATTGAAACACAGTATATACAGCAGGGTTTCCTTATATTATGTTTAACAGCACATTTATCTTTTCATTGCTATCTCTTGGATACCATATATGTCGTTGTATTGCCTCTGTTCCCAGTTGGGATAACTTCATGCTCTCCTGCCGCACGTGTGAACTTACTTACTTACTTACTTTATTTTATTTATTTATTTATTTACATTTGTACACCACCCCAAACTTTCGTCTCTGGGTGGTTAATAATAGTATAAAACAAGTTAAAATATATACAAAAACTTAAAACAATTTTAAAATCACCATGAATTAAAACCTTAAAATTTTAAAGGACAGAAAAAGCTTGGGTGAAGAAGTGGGTTTTCAAATGCTTTCTAAAAATTGTCAGAGATGGGGAGGATAATATCTCAGTAGGGAGTCTCAGTAGGGAGTCTTGGGGCAGCAACCGAGAACGTCCGTCCCCGTGTGGCCACCAGCCGAGCTGGTGGCAACTGGAGACGGACCTCTCCGGACGACCTCAATGGGTGGTGGGGATCATACTGAAGAAGACGTTCTCTTAGATACCCAGGGCCTAATCCATTTAGGGCTTTATAAGTTATAACTAGCACTTTGTATTTTGCCCGGAAGCCTATTGGCAAGCATTGTAACTCTATCAACAAAGGAGTGATGTGGTCTCTCTGAGATGACCCAGAGACCAACCTGGCCTCTGCGTTCTGTACCAGCTGAAGCTTCCAGACTACGTACAAAGGCAGCCCCACATAGAGCGCATTGCAGAAGTCAAGTCTGGAGTTCACCAACATATGTACCACTGTTTTGAGGTTGTTCATCTCAAGAAACAGACGCAGCTGGCATATCAGCCGAAGCTTCTCTTTCTGTCTCTGAAATTAAAAATTATTCTGTAACTTTGTTCCTCAGTAGTAGTAGTACAATTGCACTTCTAGGATACTAAAAGAGATGTGTATAAATATCATATGGGGGGTGGGGAACAGCTAGTGGCGAACAAAGGTAGATGGGATAAGCAGGCAATGGCGATATAAATGTGTAATCTGCTTCTCCCACTCCTGCTATGCTTCTTGGGGCCACCTTGTGAATTTCTGCACACTTGAACTGGCACACAAACAATATTGGCACAGCTGGATTGCAGAACAAGGAATTCTGAAGAACTAAATTGCAAATCTTGTAGAAAATTGAAAGCTTTACTTTTTCCCTTCCAAGTACTCATATGTCAGTGCAGTGAGAAAAGAGCAGGTGACCCCCAAATCCATTTTTTCTGGAGTTGGGACCTCCCAAAATTATTCTGTATGGACAGGTATCTCCCACTCACTCCCTGGACAGGATCTGCACTTTCCCTCTTGTCTTTACATAGCTTTATTTACATTTACATTATTGCCTACCCCAGCTGCCAGCTTGAAGTCATAGGAGGCCAAGCAGTTGTGCCCTCTCCAGGGATCAAGGAACCAAAGTCCTGGGTACATGGAACTAACTTATATTCTGTTTAACCTTTTTTCCCCTGTACCCATAAGGACTGCAGTCTTCCTGTCGAATAAAAGTTGCTTCAATTTTCAGTTTCAACACCTGCTTTAAGAAAACTCACCATGATGTTTTCTTATACCAAAGCTTGGAGGACCTATGTGGTTCTTTATAGCCACTTTTGTGGCTCTTTGACTTTCTGTGACAGTTTTTTTTAATAATTGGTGGTAGAAAGGGTTTTTTGGTGTGGGTATGGTGGAAGATCTGTTACTGGATATTTATTTATTTCCTACAAACTTGAAGCATGAGCACTGAGAGTGGCAAGGGAAGGAGCTAAAGCAATGGTTCTCAAAGTGGGCGGTATCGCCCCCTAGTGGGCGTTGGAGCAATCCAAGGGGGCGTTGGAAGCTCCATGTAAAATTAGGGGGCGCCAGGAACCAATCGGTGGGTTGCAGAGGATTCAGCCGGCTCCCCTGCTGCGCCTGCGCAATGAGCCAAGGGAGGGGCTCATTGTGCAGGCGCAGCAGGGGAGCCGGCTAAATCCTCTGCCGCCCACTGAGACTCCACTGAGACGCTGGAGGACTGAAGCCCAGGGCGGCAGCTGCCTGAAGACACTGGAGGTCTTCAGGCAGCTGCTGCCCTGGGCTTCAGTCCTCCACTATCCCACCCACCGCCGGCCAAAACTTTTCAGGGGAAGGCGGTCACTAGTTTTACATGCAGTTGAGGGAGCCCGCCGACTTTTTAAATGCTCCCGCCCCTCGGAGCTCCAACGCTTCTTGTTTCAGTTATTACCATGTCTGAGGCAAAGAAAAAATGCAGGCAGTACAGTGTTGATTATTTGAAATATGGTTTCATTCCGTCTCCTTCAAATAATGCATTACCAATGTGTATAATATGCCAAAAAGTTTTCTCAAATGAAGCTATGAAGCCTTCTAGACTCCAAGAACATCTGACAAAAATCCATCCAGATAAAAAGAATAAAGATTTGCATTATTTTCAAGGACTCAAAGGAAAGTTTGTAAAACAGCCCAAATTGGAAACTATCCTTTCAACAGCTTCCAAACAAGGTAACGATGGGTTGCGTGCTTCTTACAATATAGCTTTACTTATTGCAAAATCAGGGAAACCACTTACTATTGGGGAAGAACTTATTATACCAGCCATAAAGGAGGTATTACAGACTGTGCTACACAAGTCACCAACTGACATTGTCAAAAAATTCCTTTGAGTAATGACACAGTCCAAAGAAGAATTGATGAGATGGCTGAAAACATTGAAAACTCTCTATATAATTATTTAAAAACATCTCAGTTTTCAATGCAACTTGATGAGTCAACTTTGCCTCGCTTATGTGCGTTTCATAAGGGATCAACAAATCTGCCAAGAGTTATTGTTTGCCCAAACTTTAGAAACTGATACTAAAGGAGCATCATTATTTTGTGTAATGAAAGATTTTTTTGAAGAGAAAGAAATTCCCCTGAATAACATATTGTCTGTTGCTACTGATGGTGCTCCAGCGATGGTTGGATGCTACAATGGTTTTATGGCACATTTAAAGGAAGAGGTACCAAATATATTGGCCGTACACTGTGTTATTCTCCGGCAACATCTAGTAGCGAAAAACCTGAGTGAACACTTACATAGCTCACTTCATCTCGTCATCAGAGCAGTGAACAAAATCAGAGGTAATTCTTTGCAGGACAGGTTATTTGGACAACTCTGTATGGAGAACAATGAAGATTACAATCGTCTGCTTCTTCATACAGAAGTTCGTTGGCTATCAAAGGGAGCCAGTTTGAGCCGTTTTTCCAACCTTTTCAACTCAGTGCTAGAGTTTTTGGAAGACAAAGATGCTACTTTAAGAGCAGATTTGATAAAATCAAAACCAGATATAGCTTATCTGACAGATTTGTTTAACAAATTAAGTGAAATGAACCTTCAGCTCCAAGGTGATGACCTGAATCTAATAAAAACTAAAAATGTAATTCCTGCATTTGTGGGAAAGCTTCAAATACATAAAAGAAACTTGGGACGGGGAGAATTTATCCACTTTCCAAATTTGTCAACAGTAGAAAAAAATGACGAAGATTTACTTGAATATTGCCAACATATGGAAACTCTGGAATTGGACTTCAAAAAACGATTTCAGGATATTTTAAAAATGGATGTACCTGATTGGCTTTTGGACCCATTTTCCTGTGAAATTTCAGAAGCATCTCCAAACTTAGAAGAAGAGTTGATTGAGTTAAGAACAAATGAAGAGCTGAAATTTAAATTTAAATCTGGAAACCAACAGTTTTGGCTGCAGAAGCAGATACCTGAACTTTATCCTGGTTTATGGACTATTGTTCAAAAACTTCTTATTGCATTCCCTTCGTCTTATTTAGTGGAACGTGGGTTCAGTGCAGTAACAACGCTAATAACAAAAAAAAGAAATAGGCTGCAGATAGCTAATCGTGGAGATTTGAGAATGCTGTTAACAAACATGGAGCCAAATATTGACAAATCGTTAGAATCTCATCAGGCTCATCCTTCTCATTAAAACTTATTCTGTTACTAGCTTAGTTCGTATTCCTGTCCTCTATGTCCTCACCATTACTCGGGGCTGGCCCAACCCCCAGCAGTGTCTTAGGCAAGGGGCGGGGCATGGGCAGCTCACCCCCCACCCTGGGGGCGGGGCTTGGCAGGGGGCATTAAGCATTCAATTTTTTCTAAAAGGGTGCGGTGAACCAACAAAGTTTGAGAAACACTGAGCTAAAGGAATAGGTGGGAGGGGGTATGGGATGATGTGTTTATGGTTAATTGTACCCATAGGGTCTGAAATGTCCTGTTGTGTGCCTTAAAATAAAGAGTTTGTAAATGGGGAAAACACATGTGTAAGCATTGTGCTAACAGAAAAATCTCTGCATGCCTTTTCTGTATACATGCATTGTATGATGGAAGTTCTAGTCCAACATCATCTGGGGACTCAAGTTTGAGAACCCCTGGTATAAGCTGATTAGGTTTTAAGATAGACAAGTTTGCAAATTTTCACTTGCCATGGTGAGTGTGTGCCTTTGGCAAGCTAGAGCCTTCTTCCCAGCTGTGAAAGGCTGGGGTGGGGTCAACCCTGTAGAATTTGACTGTTGTATTGCCAAGGTACCCAGAGTGCCTCTCCATCACAGAACCAAACGGACCAGTACCCATCTTCCCATCCAGGAAGGTATCTATCTTGGGAACCAAATGGACCGATACTCATCTTCCCATCTTATTTGGAAAGGGAAGTGGGGCCCTGATTGGCCACTGCGTAGTACAAAACTATGCTGATGTCTCCTCAAGCTCGGAGCTAGTGCGGGAAGCAAAGGGCTTGTTCTGCCACTTCATTTCCAAGGAGTGCTTTATGAACACTGTGTCCAAACAAATCTCCATTCCTTTTTCTGGCTCCAAGCTAACAAGGCAGTTGAGGAACATCCCTCTCTCCTTCACTGAAGCTTGTATAGGACTGTCCTGTATTTTTTGTGAGGTCAGGGACAAATCCCTCTCCTGGGTGGATGGGGAGGGGCCTTATGACCACAAACGTTTAGCCACCTAAAATTTATTGGCCCCTGAATATAGGTCAGAGCTCAAGAGTGATGATTGATGCCTTCCTTGCTTCGTGATCTAAACTTTGGGTGCTGGAGAGAAGAGTCCAGAGGCAAAATTGCCCTGGGGTTTAGCCCCCCACTCTGCCTCCCCCCGTTTTCTTCAAATAAAACCGGTGTGGGGAATGCGGTGCACCAGAGGTCTAGGTAAAAAGATGTCCCTTTTTTTGACACTGAGACCTCTTTTTAGTATATCTTGACTGGGGGGTTGGGGGGGGCACAAAATGCCAGAAAACACTGAACGCTTCCACTGCATGAATTACTATGTGCATTGGACAGAGCCAGTTTTTTGTTGTTGTCAAATATTGATCAGGATTTCTATCTAATGTAGTTGTGTGCATATTTTTCTGTCTGTGTGATCACTGTATTTACTACAGTACCAGTGCTTTACCTTGGTCCTTCTACTGTATGTCTGCATTGTCTTGCACTTTGTACTGAACATAGTTTGAGCTTATACAGTATATAAAAACGGAGAAAATACTGGTTTTTAAAAAGGGCATCCCTATTGGTAGTGCATGGATCTCACTGGATCACCTGTGCCATCAACTCACAGGTAACTTTCAGCTGCTGTTGCTGAGCCACACTCTGCATATGTAATGTGTATAGTAACACTGGTGTACTTTGCAAAGCTAATGATAAGATGTGGTGTGCTTTGAGTATTTAGAAAAAGTTTGTGCTTCTATTCTTATTCAGAAATGCTTTACCTCAAGCCTGCCCTTCAAGAGCACTGGAAAAACAATGAGGCTTTTTGTCTAGAAATTTTTTTCTGCACAGACCTGGCATTATTCGAATGTGTTTTGAGGTCTTCAATGGCCTGTGGGTCCTGCTTTCCATCTCGGAGAGTGAAATGGGACTTCCTAAGAAGGGTCAGCTCCAGTTTGAGCTCCTCCTTCCTGACATGGAGGAGACGTAGAAATCTTGGCCTGTGAGTGGGCGGGCGGGCGTGTGTGCACTTCTGTCCACACAAGCTAGGCACAGGACTGGGTCCAATTGAATATAATATTTCTATGCCACCCTTTCTCCAAGGAGCTCAGGATAGTGTATGTGGTGTTGCTGCCTCTTTTCCTCCCGGCGTTTCTGTGAGGTAGCTTAGGCCGAGAGATGGTGGCTGGCCCAGGAATTTGAACCCCAATCTTCCTGCTCCTAGGAGGACGCTCTATTATACAGTGCTGGCTTTTTGAGGGCAACCCTATTCCCTGGCCCAACTTTGGGGCTGAGCTAGGATTGTCTTACGTTCTTCCACTGAGAGTACCAGTTCCGAATGCTTATGGGCAAGGAGAGATTCCATTCTTCATGGGCTGTCTGTGCCCCAGTCCTGTGTAGGATTGTGAACTCTGACAGATGCTGTTCTTGGAGGGGTCCCCCCCCCGGTAATATTTTTCACAGTATCAGGCCACAAAATAGAGCCAGCATAGTGTAGTGGTTAGAGTGCTGGGCGAGGACCGGGGAGACCTGAGTTCAAATCCCCATTCAGCCATGAGACTTGCTGGGTGACTTTGGGCCAGTCACTTCTCTCTCAGCCTAACCTACTTCACAGGGTTGTTGTGAGGAGAAACCTAAGTATGTAGTACACCGCTCTGGGCTCCTTGGAGGTAGAGCGAGATATAAAATGTAATTAAAATAAAAATAATAAAAATATTGCATTAGTCACTTGGAGATTGAGGCCGATTCCTGGTGACTTAGCAGTCCTAGCCTCGTGGGACCCTAATGCCTGTTGCAGATGCACATTGTCATAACTACTTCCCCTTTTCATTTGCTCACAGCCCCGTCTCTCTTAACATTTGAGTAGGTTTGGAGGTTGGTTTGGTTTAAGGAAGCTGTGTGTGAATGTTTAGGAAATGTTGATGTTCATGGCATATAAATCCTGAACAGAAATCAATTGTATAAGCTCCAAAAGGAAACCGAGAAAAGAATCCGGAGCAAAATAGAAAGCAAGCTGAAGTGGTTTCTGCGACAGGCAGTAGTAAAACATTACAGCTCAGTTTCCAGAAAGCAGAGCTATTTGTCTTGGCCTCACCAAAATCCTGCAGTTGCATGTTTGGGGGTTCTGTGCATGTTTGTGTTTGGCTGTTTTAAATCTTGGCCTACTTAGGAAAAACAAGTGGAACTTTGTGAGTTGGTGCACCATAATGTGGACTGATGAGCCTCTTTAAAAGAGAAAATCGAAGAGCAACTTGGTGTCTCCCTGGCACCCCCCTCCCCTCCCGTTGTAGTCTGTGGTCTTCTAAGGCTGAAAACAGAATGGCTGTTCATGCTTAGAGGCTGCCTACGGGGTTGCCATGGTGACGCACTGTTGGTTTCAAGTGAGCATGCTCAGAAAAGAGAGGAAGGTTTAGCAGAGGCTTGGCAGGCTGCCCGGGGAGGCTTGCCAGATGCTTTGAAATGGGCTGTCTCTTTCTTTTCCTTTCATGTAATGTCTGATTTTTTTTTTTAAAATATGGAAGAGAATGTAAGCAATGCTGCATAACGGTGGATTCGGTGCAGCAAGGGAAGGAAAGCAAATATTTGCAAGTTAGGCTGAAGTACGTCGAGACTCAGCGAACAGATTAGGCAGAAAGGGAAATATAACCATTTTACACTTGAGAGGGAGAGAGAGAGAGAGAGAGAGAATGCAGCACCTAGGTAAGGACTCCTTGCGCGTTCAGTCTGTAGCATTAACCATTTTGATCTTTGCAAACCTGGGCTTGTGAGGGGTGGGGTTTAGATATTTGTAAGTTTCTCATCTCTTTCAGCAATGTGGTGATGCATGCAACCCTTTTTTTTCCTGTGCAAAAAAACAACAAAACCCTAAATCTATTTTTAGATCTTGCTGTGCCATAAAATAGAGGCTTTTTTAACAAAATGGAGTCGCTTTCCATGCAAACATACTAATACGGAGCAAAGTGTAAGAGCTTGATCGTTTGTGGAATGTGGAATCTCTCCCTTCCTCCTCCCCCTGCTTCTTTCTCTCTCCCTCATGTTATACAGAGTGAATAGGCCACATTTTTGCAGGGTGTGAACTGTTGCAGACTGCACTGGCTTTTGTGTGGGCTGGCATTCGTAAATATTCTGTGTCGTGCAGGTAAGTTGAATATCAAGGACGACCCAGTTTGAGTCCGGATATTTTGTACAGCATGCCTTGCAGCTGATGCCTTGCTTCAGAGAGCTTCTACCTTTCAGACAAAAGAGGGAGGGAGGGAGGAGGAAGCTTTGTTTGAAAAATAAAATGGACATTCTTGTGGAGTAAGCTGGTTGGTTTTTCTTAAGGCCTAATTGGAGGAAGGAGAATGTGGGAAGGTAAAGTACAGTACAGTACGCTAGAAAGAGAGGTCATCATAAGAAAGCCTTCAGAATCTATTGTTCCATGTGGCACTGGAAATTAAAATAAAATAAAATAAAATGTGACGATCCAGAGATGAAGCTAGGCAGTTGAACATGGCTACTAGCTTTCATATTATTAGCAGAAAGCAGTGCTGTTAGGTCATTAAGCCAAATTGACAATCTTAGTCTCTTAAAGATGGGCCAGTCCCACTCCCCCCCTCCCCCCGCAGTCTGTCTTAGTGTTCAGGCATTTTATTTTCTCTCTCTCTCTTGGGGCTTGCTTCCAAAAAAATAAAAGGCATTCCAAAGCAAACCAATAAGTAAATGCATTTCATGTGGCTTTTCTATCTGTTTTGTAAAAAGGATTGCATTCTACATCTTTGTATTTAAAATAGTGGGCGGGGTTCTTTTTAAATCAGGCTGCAACATTATCTGAACCTGCCTTTGTGCTGAGATCCTGATATTTAGCTGTTCTGTAATTTTTGACTATGCTGTAGGCCATCTCCATATAAAAGTTGTAGAGTCCACTCCACCAAGGACTACTTTACTTACTCCAGTTGAGCTTGTATGAAGCTTCCACACATGTCCAACTGAAATGTGTGGCGCCTATGCAGTGGCAGTGCTTGGTAGGTTGTTCTTATGGTTCTCCCCTCTGCAATAAGCACTCCTCATTGCACAGATTTCCACCTCATTTTATTCTCTGTGAGGTAGGCTGAACTGAGCCCATCCATTGAACTCTGCAGGAATTTGAACCCCGGACTGGCTCATTGAAACACGGTCCCATTCTCCATTGCATTGTAAACTCTCTTCATGGCACCTGTAGCAAGTTGATATCACATCTCTTGTCTGCAGTGACTTGCAGAAACTGTATTTGCAGGAAGCCTGGCTGTTCTGTTGTGTGTCTAAAGCTTAGTTTATGTGCCACTACCATGTGCAGTGGTACTACTACTGACCAGTTGACAAGGGTTGTTGTTTTTAATCATCCTGAAATTGTCCACCTGAGCTTTCGTTGAAAGCTTTTGAGTAAAAGTTGAAGTATGACATTGTGTCACTCTTGAATTGTAAACCAAACCTATCTACAACCCCGTAAAAGATCAGGAGGTACCTTCCTGCTTCAGACAGTGGTTTCTTGGCTTATCTAGAATGGTGCTATTTATTCAGAGGCATAAGACCAAGAGCTGTCCTTCCCAGACTATATTGGTTTCCTTTCTTATTGTATATAATGAAGATCTTGCCTGTTTTGAGAAGCTAGATATTAGAATTGAATTTAAGAATTGGATTTTCTGGCACATCATATGAACATTATATTCATGGGAGGCAGGGAAGAATCTGATTGACCACCACCACCCCGTTTAAATTTTAGTACTAGGATTTGTCCTAATGATTAGTAGTTTTTAATACTGTGTTTTAGTCAGACATTTCTTCTAAATGGCTTTGGAAGATCAAATGTCCAAAACCCACACACAACCTTTGGTGCAAAGTGCATGTTTGTGTGACATATAATGATGACTTCAAACAAAAGTGCACAGAAATTCCATAATTTGGGATCCCTTGCAGCCTAAAACAAATCTGGGAGTTCCACTTCCTGTCAGGCTGTGTTCAGTGACTGACAATGTCTCTATCTGCATCATATTCATTACAAAATCCATTTGACTCTTGTGTCCTTGTTGCAAAATGTGTATGCACATCTGTTGGTAAGTCTTGATTCTTGCTTTCATTCTTAGATTGATTCTCTTTACCAGTTTCATAGTACTTGCTCAAACAGTGCAGTAGAAGAAAATGCATATGTGGCCTCTTGCCTTATTATGGACAATAATAATGGATGCAAATTACAAGATTTCCTAGCATGTTCTAACACAGCGGTGCTTACACAGCATGGTGATTTCAGCTATGATTGTTTTTTACATAAATGATACATTCTCACAAGTCTCTAAATGTAGATCCATTCTTTTTGGGGGCAGTAAACAAAACTGTTGGAGGGGAGTGGATTCTGTCTGTGTATGTTGGAGGAGAAGGCTCCTGTTCATCCCTTTCTGAAGAAAACAAAGTATGTGTTTAAGCCCTTGTAATTTCTTAAAGGAGAGGCAATGAGGTTTTGTCAACCAATTGCCTGCTAATTTCAGAAATAAAACATGGCATGAATTGCTGCTTGCTGGCCAGAATGAGGACTCCTGTTTATTCCTGTGGACATTGGATCAATCCTATATCAGTCACTGTACTGTATCTGTTGATCATTTAAGTGTAATTTAGTCAACACTACCCTTGATTTTCCACACAACCCTTAAAAATTTGCAGTGGCTTGAGAGCACATAACATTTTTGAACTGCATAAAATACAACACTGAAACTGAAGAGAACAAGGCCTGAAAATCTGAAAGATTTATTTGGAAGAAAAATGCATGGTTTTTCATTACCGTGCCCTATTTCTGTCTGTACTGCTGCTAGTAATAATGTTGCTGCTATTACTCATCATCATCATCATCTGTTGTTAGTTATTAATAAAAATAAAGGTTCAAGGCAGAATAAGGGGAACTCTTGACATAAATGACTCCATTAATTCAAAGAATACCAGATAATAGTACTGAATTAAGCCTTTTAATGGATTCTAATCTTTAGTTTCCATAGAAGGAATTCTGAATCTACATGTAGTTTTTGTCATAGAGAAATTGAAGTAAGGTGTTCCTTCCACGTTGCTGTGAGATGTTGGGAATTGAACCTGGATTTCTATAGCTAAAGCTTGTGATCTAGCATTAAACTGCATCCTCCTTCCTTCTTCGTCCAGCTTGTTCCTGTATGAAATAGGTCAAATTGCCAAAGGCCACATGTTCAGAACTTTCTGTGGCACTTTGCTTCCAGTAAAAGTCAGTACATGTAAACCTAGAATTACTTTCAGCTGTCTTGATGTTATAGGACCATCTTGGCCTAACCTTTGTCCTTAAATTCTGCTCTGTTATGCCTGACACATAAGGAGTCCTAATCCATACAAGCATTTTCTTTGCTCTTTAAATTTTAGTGTGAAATGAATGTAGTTGGCTGGTACGCAGTTCATAGGCAAACAAGAAATCACAAGAGGGATTCATACAATGTCTGTGGAATAAAGGCTGAGTAAGTGGCTACTAAGTCACCTAATGGCACAGCGGGGAAGTAACTTGCCTAGGGAGCAAGAGATTGCTGGTTCAAATCCCTGTTGGTATGTTTCCCAGACTATGGGAAACACTTGTATTGGGGAGCAGCGATATAGGAAGATGCTGAAAAGCATCATCTCATATCGCACGGGAGATGGCGATGGTAAACCCCTCCTGTATTCAACCAAAGAAAACCACAGGGCTCTGTGGGCACCAGGAGTCGACACTGACTCAACGGCACAACTTTACCTTTACTTTAAAATGGCTACTGCGGAGAAGTGTAACAAATAAACTTGCTTTTTTTCTTTCCAGAAACATTTGAAAAATATTAACCTCCACATTTCTCATAATAAGCACTTAAGTGTCGATCAAGGGGACCAGCATTTATTTTCAGTTAAGGAAGTAAAGTACTTTGAACTCTTAGGAAAAGTGTTATATAAGTACTAAATATGATCAGCACACTCTCTCTCTCTCTCTCTCTCTCTCTCTCTCTCTAAGGGTTGTTTCCAACAGAAATGTTGCTGGTTTATATCCAAGATACTTGCAGGTATCAGGAGAGGGAAAATAAATTCTCCCTTCCAAAAATAGCTTTGCCAATTCTGATGCATACTATGGCTCCTAGAGTCTATTTTCCCCCATGGGCATGTAGATATGAAAGTGACTTGTGAAGAGTAATTTGTGCAACTTGCTGGATAATTCCAGGAACTGCAGTTTTCCCCCAAACCAGCGTCTGATCATGAGGCCCTTTGCTTTTCCGTCATGCTGCATGGATAACACATTCTACTACTTACTGGCATGCGTTCACATATATGAGAATCCTGAGAAAGCATCATCTACCCATAGATGCGTAATGCTGCAGCAGAACTGATTGTATTCCTATCTGTTTCTTGATGGGATATTACAATCCTTAGCAAATGTGATCAAGAAGTGCACACTTAAGTATTGGCATTTTCTGTGCTTAAGCTGTCAACACATAAATATATTTGGATGGGTTCTACATTGTTGACCAGAATCAATGTCTTGACCCACTTAAGCTTGAATCTGTGAATGGACCCACCCCGGGTGCGTGCACACACACAAGGCAGACTATTACACTGCTTTTAAGCACTTGGGCAGTGGTGGGAAACAGGATGCTGGACTAGATGGGCCTTGGACCTGATCCAGTTAGGTTCTTTTCATGTTCTTAAAACATGAACATGCCTTATATGGAGTTGGACCATTGTTGGCTGTCAGCTCTCCAAAGTCTCAGGCAGTGGTCTTATTTGGCCCTCTTAACTGCCATAAGTTATGGCCTCTTATTTGAACTTCTATACTAAGTATTGCTGTTTTTATTTACAGTTTGGGCTATTTCAGCAGCAAAACAACTGAACTTAGATGACTAATGGTTCTAATAAAGATAGACCATTCAATTCCAGCTGTTGTCAACTCAGTGCCAAAAACTATGTATTCTCTGGGCAATGGTCTCTTGGTTCTGAGCCCAGCTTTTTAGGGTCCCTGCAAAAGAAAGACAGACGACTTGTCTTTAACCAGAACTCTCAGTCCTGTCAATCTTTGTCAGAGTTCAACATTGCAATATATTTTCTGTTACTCTTTTGTAAAATGCTTAGTAGAGTTGCTTAGATACCAAGAAATGCTTCTTAACTTGCCTTTTTATGCTTTACAAACATGAAATGTGTTGGAGTTGGTTCTTCAAATATAGTTAGGACATTAATTTTAATTTTTAAAACATGTTTTTAAAATATTTTAATTTCTTTTGGCAGCCTGAGGAAGAGCTTGATCCTGAAGAGAGGGACAACTTCCTCCAACAGCTTTACAAGTTTATGGAAGACAGAGGTAGGATTGCTTAACATAGCCATCTCTAGGAATGGAGAAACTTGGAAGTTAACACTGAATTGTAGGCTTACACTGTTGTGCTTGTATTTGGTTGCTGAGAGTGCGTGAAGTGTTGTGAATATTCTAGACTTGATTTCTATGCTTGCTTGATTGATTGATTGATTGGAAGCAAGTCCCACTGCATTTGACATGCACTTCTAAGCAAATACAAATTTGGCTACACAATTCGATAGAAATTATAAGCTTAATATTTACTATCATCACCTTCTAGCATCAAATATACTATGACTGTTATATCAAATGGCTTGTCTAGGAGATTACAGCAGGATGTATGCAAGGAGGCATTTTCTAAGGTGCAGCTCTCTGCTGCAGTATCAGTGACCGGCTCGCTCTCTGCTGCATTCAGAAGCTCCAGGTAGAGTGGAAGCAAGCAGAAGATGCTGGTGCTGCCGAAGCAGCGGATGAGCATGCAATTGTGTGGATAGCCAAGATCAGTCCGTGGGCCTGCATTTGAATTAGTAGTAGAGCAGCTGTCCATGATCTGGGTGTGTTTCTACAGAGCATTCTAAAGTCCTGTAGGGCCCACAAATGTACAAGTGAAGAAATAAGTAATGTAGGTTTTATGTCTTTAACTGGACCAATTTACAGGTGATTAAAAAGGTGTTACGGTTTTGAACTGCATGTAATATTGCTTGCATATCCTTCCCCAGAACTATGGAGAGAAACTTGCATGTTTCCCTGTGCTGTAGAGCTTCATTTATATAATATTAGCATAGCAAAGGCTGCGAGAATTGGAATTCCTAGGTACCAAGGCAATCGGGAAATAGTTTACTAGGCTTGGTAGAAGTAAAATTAAAATAACTGCCTATCCAGGCAACTTCCTGTTTCTGTGGGAATGCTTGTTCTGAGGTTTTAATAATAAATGAGGAGGGTAGCTGAACATTACTGATGGTGCTCAGTTGCCTTTAACATTTATTGGTAAACCAGAAAACTTCTTGTAAGTTTTAAGAATTATTTGTCAACTTGCACCAAATTTCTTACATCTACCATAACCAGTATAGATTTGAGGGTGGCTGATTTCAAGGTGGCTATATAGGATTTTTCATTTTAATTGTAATAATTCCTGAACTGGAAATTAGGGGTGTGTAAGCTTCTAATGCTGCTTCCCCCCCCCCCTGCTTTTTATTGCTTTTTAAAAACTATTCGTAATTTGTGCATGGAAAGGTAGCCTGTCAAATCACTAAAATCGATAAGTGTATTACCTCTAATGGAGCAAAGAGGCACCTTTTTTAAAAAATGGTGAACAATCTTTCTCCACAGGAAGCAGCAACTACTGAATTCTTGTGTTGAAGATGCATCTTGTGATAAAAGCATTCAGAAGTGGCAAACTGTAAAGCAGCCATGCAAATAAGTACACTAGTTATTAGCCAGGAGGAAGAACTCTAGCTCTCGTCCTTCAGTACATCATTTGTGATCTGGGCGGGGGTGGAGGTGGGGTGGGGAATAGAACCAGTTTTTGCAACCTGTCACTGCATGGTCATCTAGAGGCAATCCTTTTGCACCATGGGTGACCACCCAAGTGGCTATTTACAAGCTTGCTGGAATGAATGTTTTTTCAATGTCCTGTGCTACAGAGTGCAAATGAAAAGCCTGTTTAATAATACTTTGTCTTCTTACATTAGGAACTCCTATCAATAAACCACCTGTTTTGGGCTACAAGGATCTTAACCTCTTCAAACTTTTTAGACTGGTGTATCAGCAGGGTGGGTGTGACAATGTAAGTGCAGCATTTCTTAAAGCTAGCCTGTATTGGTGGTGCTTTAAAGGTTTAAGTTAATTTCAGATTAACAAATTTGTTTTTATTTTATGTTGGCATTAGTTGTATTTTCACATCTAAAATGTCTCCTTCATCTTTTCCCTCAACTCCAGATTGACAGTGGTGCTGTATGGAAGCAAATTTATATGGACCTTGGCATTCCTATTTTGAATTCAGCTGCTTCCTACAATGTAAAAACCGCTTATAGAAAGTAAGTAGTTTCCCTTTATATATAAACTACGTTTGAGGGAGCTAATATCTCCAGTCAGCTAATCTGTAGACTCGTGTAAGGACTAAACTTGTAAAATATATAAAGTACAAGTATTGAAATCAAAAGAAAAACAGCAAGCCAGTTAATAGCCAGAATGAGTGAGCAATCTATCAATACAAGAGCCTTTCTTCCCCAGTGTAGGAGGGTATCCTTTAAGATGGGTTGTCACACCCACTTGTTCCCAGCAGACAGGATCTCATGCAGAAATCAGAGCAGTCCCAGGGTGCCTCAGGTGAGGACCCTCACAGTTCTGGTCCTGTCTTGCTCCCAGTCACAGTGTCTGCGAAGCACTCCCAGCATTTTTCTTTCTTGCCTTTTTTATCATTTCCCCTCCCCTGACCGCTCTTTCACTTCTTTCCTTAAAAAACCCCTTTTTAAAACTTCTCCCCTCCCCCCTTTTGCTTTGTCCCTATGTTGTCGCGCTATGCAGCATGTGCCTCCATCGGACTGCTTGTCCGAGGACCCAGAGCCAGCTACGGAGACCAACCAGCTCAGAGGCACAGACCGCGGGGCCGGATGGGACCGCAACCAAACGGCCTAAAAACGCACATGGTGCCCCGGCGGACAGACATGCTGGCGGACCCACTTTGTGGCCTCCTGTACTCAAAAAGCTCCATGCCAGCCCTCGGAACCCATAGAGGAGTAGGAGGAGGTGCTTGTGCCAGCAGAGCCCGAATCCCTGCCATGAGTAGGCCCCTCTGCTCTGGCGGTGGCCACAGCTTCCCTGATTGTTCAGACTCTACTTCATGCTGTGGCAACAGTGGGAGATCCTGCCAACCCAGGCACATTCCTCCCATGTGCTCATCCAGACGAAACCCCTGAACAATCCTCCTAGCCTGGCTCCTCGAGTCCAGAGGAGCATATTGTACTCGGTGACGAATGGGAGAGGGAGAACTCGTCCAAGGGCAACCAGACACCACAGCACAACCAGACTAGGGTGACTCTTCTCACCTCGGCTGCTCGGGGTGTCAGTGAGTACTATAACTGCTACCCCCAGTCCCACCTGCCTGTGGCCCCGCTGCTCTTACACCCACAGGGCCACGTTCTCTCTGTTTCAGTTGAGACCTCCCTGGATCCCTCCTCTCTGGAGAAAAATTGCCTCCAGACCAATCCCAATGGATCAGAGACTTGGTAGCAACTGAATTAAGGAGGTGGGAGGCCCAAGTGCCAGTTTTGCCACCAGTGCCCACTTTATCTCCGCAACCTGCTTTGCCCACAGTGCTAGTCCCTCAGGGTGTCCCTGCCAGTTTGCCCCCATCGGCACCACCTGCCCTTCCTAGAAGGCGCCCTGATAGCCATTCCCAATAATCTATTTTGTCCAGTCCTGCCTGCCTTCCAATTCCAGAATGTGAACAGGGCAGATTTCATTCCAGGCCTCCAGCTAGGAGGCAGTGTTTAAGAATCAGGTCATCTGATGGTAACTGCCAACATTCACTGACCCACACAATCATGCAACAGGCTCTAGAGTCTGGAAAAGGGGCAGGTCCCCATAATCTAGATGAGAACAGAATACCCTCTCCTCACAGGGTGGTGAGGCCAGACCTGAGTAATGCCATAGCTGCCAGGTAGGAAAAAACTCATAGTCCTGTTCATCCTGTCATGGAGACCATGTTGCCCACCAGACCTCTTTCATTCCACTCTCAGATGATTCCATTGCAAGCAGGGGCAGCCTCACCATCTTTGGGCAGTGGGACTGAAGTGGCCCTCACACTCAGACCACCCCATCATAACTCCGGAAGGCCTAATGTCCCTTTAGTACCTGCCAGTACACATTCAGTCCAGTCAGATCCCTACATCCATCATTCTTCCCTCACACACCATATTGTGTTTTCTGAATCTGAATCCCATGAGGTGCACTCCAATGGTCCGCTGATGGGAGTGGCTCCCCCAGATCGGCACCAAGATTATTTTAAGCATGAGGATTTTGAAATTCTTCTGGTCAAGGCATTTAAAACTCAACAGACTAACCATGAGACAGTAAGTGCGGCCACCACTGATGCTCTAGCTTCCGGGGTTTTCCTGTCCTCAGCATCCTCACACTCAAAGCTGTTAACCCTTCTCCCCCCCACCCCCTTGTTTAGGGAGGACCTGCAGGATGACTGGGACTTGCCAGCCTCAGCCATAGGCCTCGGCTCTTTGCCCAAACTTTTCTATAACTAACTTGCAGATATTGCAGCCAGTCAATCTGTTCATCTAAGTGATGCCCCTTGTCACCTCCCTGGTCTCAGGCACAGTCTCCGCTAAGGAGGGAGAGGAATACCTAAAAATTTCTCAGGATGGAGCAATTATTTGTTGTGTAAATCGCATGAGGCCGCAGCCCTTTCCATTTGGGCTTTGGCAGCCACATCCATATTGACTAGACCCTCTATTTTATGGGCAAAGGAACTACTAAAAGAGTTTCCCCAAGGTCAGAACAAATTCAAATAAGGTCTGAATAAATTAGCCAAGGCTACAGCCTTTATGGTGGATGCCAGTCTGGATAGTGTGCAATTTTTGGCTGGGGCACTAGCCTCTAATGTGGTGGTAAGACGGAGTCTATGGCTGAAAGCCTGAAATTTACATTCCAAGTCTGTCTATAGATATATTTCTCCAGGGCATACCCATCACTAATCCTATGCATGGCAGCTCTCGTGAGAGTTCACAAGCGAGCTGCTGGCAGGGAGAGAGGAAAGTGGCGGTGCCCGTGGAAGCGAGGCGGGAAACAAAATGGCGGCAGGCAGGGGAAGAAAGCAGTGGCGGGTGGGGAAGAAAGCAGCAGTGGGTGGGAGAGGAATGAAAATGGCAACGGCGGAGGGGGGGAGAACTAGAGGCGCAGATGCTCTGCGCCCGGCCCAACTAGTAATAAATATCGTCTCTTCAGCTTTTAAAGGTTCCAAACAGTTTGGAGAGGGACAAAAAGCCATGCCTTCTACCAGATGGGACATTTAGACGTAACCAGTCTTATTTTCGTCCCAACAGAAGATTCTTTCCTCTCCCCAGAGACAATAGGACAACAAGACTAGCCTGGCATCCCTCCTGGAACGCCAGACAGACATTCAGACAAGGACAGACTAACAGCTGCTTCAAAGCCTCACAGTTTCCCAGGAACCTCAATAAAAAGCAATCACAGCAATGTCTGACACACCACACCCACATCGGTGGGAGGCTGGCTCACGAAGTCCCTGTCAGCATGGCAAAGATCTACCTAGGACCAATGGGTAACTTCCACCATCATGGATACTTCCTGGATTTGCAAGCTTTTCCACCAGAAAACTGCAGGATAACACCCCTCTCCAGAAATCCCAGGAAACGTCACCTCATGACACTGGCCATTCAACACCACCTCCAGATACAGATTATAGAACCTCTGCCCTTGACTGATGCATGTCGAGGCGTTTATTCCATGTTATTTTTGGTGACTAAAAGAGATATTTCCTGGAGGGCAGTGTTAGACGTAAAACATCTGAACAAGTTAATCAAGAAACGCAAGTTCCAGATGTAGACCTTGCACACAATCATACAAGCAATCCAGCTGAATGATTGCCTTATGTCAATCAATCTGACAGAGGTCTACTTCCACATACCTGTTCTCCCTGCACATTGCCAGTTCCTTCACTTCTCGTACGCGCATCAACACGTCCAATACTGAGCACAGCCCTTTGGCCTGTCATCTGCCCCCAGAGTGTTTACAAAGGTGATAATCTCATTAGTAGAGTATCTGCGAATCCAAGGACTGCACATTTACCCATTCTTGGACGATCTCTTGATCAGATCCCCATCCCTGCAGAAGGCAGTCAGACAACCACCTAACTACTGCAGTATTGAGGAACCACAGTTTCCTGGTGAACCTTATGAAGAGCTTAGTTAACCACTCGCAGCAAATAGAGCATCTCGGAGTAACCATCGACACAACACATGGGGTTATGAGTCTGATAATGCGCAAGCACAAACTGCACTCTTAGATACAACAAGTCCAACTCCAACCAGTAATAGCTCTCGTGACCCTAGCACAACTGTTGGGATGCATGGTTTCCTGTCTGGACACCATTCCATGGTCACAGTGGCATTCCAGACCTCGACAGTGACTTCTCCTTCCTCAGCAGGACCAAGTCATGGCCTCGGAATACAGTAACATCAAGATATCTGACCATCTCCGCATTGCCTTCAGTTGGTGGACATCACCAGCCATTGAACAGGGAATGTACCTCAAAAGAGCCACCACAGATCCAAGTCATCACGGATGCCAGCAACCTGGGCTGGGGAGCTCACTGCAATAATCTGATTGCCCAAGGCATCTGGTCCACGCAGGAGTCTTCCCACAGCATAAACTGGTTGGAGCTCAGGACCATCTGCCTAGCCTTTCTCCTGTTCAGGGAGGTTGTGAGAGGACAGCATGTACTGATCAGGACAGACAGTGTAGCTAGTAGCTACCAAGGCCACATTCATCATATATCAAAAGACAGGGTGGCACATGCTCGTGCTTCTTGATGACCGAGATAGACAAATTTTTCCTTTGGTTAGGGACACATCTGGACGAATTATGGCAGAACAGCTCAGTGGCATGGGCAATGTGGAAGTGGTCTGGCTAAGCAGACATCTCATAGAACAGGCAGAGTGGAAGTTACATCCAGCAACCTTCAATCTGATTGCTCACAGATTCAGCCTTCTGATTCTCAGCCTCTGCGTGTCACCTCACAACTACCAGACCCTGAGGTTTTTCAGCCAGTACCTCTGCCCACAGGCGGAGAGAACAGACGCTCTTGACAACCCCCTGTACCAGGAGACTGTCTCCCCTACTGTCTGGACATCTGCACACAAGGGCCTCTTCGTCATCCAGAATTGTCATGGCTTCATCTCCACTAATGGGGCAAAGAGGCACCTTTTTAATGTGGTGATTCTCTTTATTTAGCAGGAAGAGAGTAACTGTCGCTATCTACCCCCAGCACAGTACTTCCAGTGACTGTTGCTGGTCTCTGTCTTATGTTTATTTTTAGATTGTGAGCCCTTCTGGAACAGGGAGCCATCTTCTTATTTATTATTTCTCTATGTAAACCACTTTGGAAACATCTGTTGAAAAATGCTATATAAATATTTGTTGTTGTTCTTCACATGTGGTGACTGAACACATGCTCCTAGCATCCAAAGAGTACTCCACTAGTGTCCAAAATACGGTCTTAGTGGCATGATGACAATCCACTGAGAATTTATCAGAACACTTGGACAGTCTTCCTAAAACAATCTAAAATAAAGGAGGTACAACTACTGAAAGTCTCTATCCCACAGCTTCTGGCCTTTCTTCAGTCAGATTTGGACAAAAGATTGCATCCCAATACCTTTTGACAGGCATTAGTGCTCTCCTCGGTGCTCTGTTCTTCATCCAACTCTTGTTTGGGCTTCAGGAAATTCCTCAGAGGGTCCACAAACTTAATCCCTTTCACAGTTCATAGATTTCCTTCTAGGAACTTAAATAAGGTTCTCAATGCACTCACCAAAGCCCCATTCGAGCCCCTCAGGACACAAACTCTTAAGCTCTTGTCTTAGAGTGTTATTTCTCATGGCCATCACATCCGCCCTCAGGGTCTCGGAACTGAGGGCTCTCTCAACTATGTATCTTCTAACCTGACTCTGTGGTTATCAAACCTGATTGGATATTTTGCCCAAAAGTCAACACAGTGTTTCACAGGAACCAATACATTGTTCTTCCCTCTTTTTGTCCATAGCCTAAAGACCCCAAAGAAGTTATGGCATACCCTGCACTTTAAGAGGGCACTCTGGGTGTACCTGAGAAGGACTAAAGATATTTGTTGGACTGACACTATGTTCATCGCTTTGCATCCGGTTTCCATGGGGGCTAAGCCATGAGAGGAGAGCTGGTCTTATGGTAGCAAGCATGACTTGTCCCATTAGCTAAGCAGGGTCTGCCCTGGTTACATTTGAATGGGAGATTACATGTGAGCATTGTAAGATATTCCCCTCGGGATGGAGCCGCTCTGGGAAGAGCAGGTTCCAAGTTGCCTCCCTGGCAGCATCTCCAAGACAGGGCTGAGAGAGATTCCTACTTGCACCTTTGGAGAAGCCACTGCCAGTCTGTGTAGACAGTACTGAGCTAGACAGACCAAAGGTCTGACTTGGTATATGGCAGCTTCTTATGTTCCTATGTAAGCCATCAAAAGCAATCTTAGCCTGCTGGATAATGGCCTGCATCTCACTAGTTGATGAGTCATTGCACACACCCTCTTTTCAAGATCCCAGCACATTCGCCAGAAGTGCAGCCACATCTTCAGCTTTTTTGGCCAATACACGTATATCAGAAATAGGCAGGGTGGCTACCTGGTCTTCGGTCACAGTCAGGCACTACAAACTGAACGCCCATCAATCAGCGCAAGCAGCTTTTGGATACTACATGGTACTGCATCAAGTAGTTTGTGTAGTCCTTTTTTCTGTGTAAATCTTTTCTCCCACCTGGCAACTACCACTTTGGTATGTCCTGTCTTAAAGGATATCCTCCTACACTGGAGGAGAAAGTAACATTGGTAGACTTACTGTGAAGGTTCTTACTGCCTAGTGTACTGTGGGTATCCAACCCACTCTAGGTTTGTGGGCGCAGTGCCTACACTGTTACCAATTCAATTTGGCTTCTGCCTCTGTTTTTTTGGCGGATAACACCTTTTTTCTTGGTGGTTGTTGCTGTTACTGTTATTGCACAACTTGTTCCTCTTACATGGTTGTACTGCTTATGTGTTTTTCTCTTCTGTCTTGATATTGCTGCCTCTGGAGCCTTTGTTCTTCATTGCAACTTTAGCCAGACAGTCTTGGAACTGTCTTGACCCGAGATACCATGGGACTGTTTTAATTTCTGCATGAGATTCTGTCTGCTGGAAGCAAGTGGGTGTGACAACCCATCTTAAAGGATACCCTCTGTACACTGGGGAGAAAGAATGTTAACAGTAAATGATCCTAACGACCGGGAGAGGTACATGCAGAATGAGGCAGTTGTTCTTTTTAGATTGTGTCCCTTGTTGATAGCACTCTGGAAACAGCAACTTAGGGCATTGGTAGGTCACTTTACAGAGATATTGCCTGTCCTATGCCTGAGACATTGAGAGAGGTTGCATCTGCTGCCATCTTGTTTTTCTCTACCTGTCATTTCCTCCTGCCTGCTGTAGCAAGAACAATTCTGATCTTACACCACAGCAGGCAGGCAGGGGAGAGTGGGCCAAATGGACTGAGGAATGGGAATGAAAGGTGCTGCAGCTGCTTGTGAATACGGTGGTGATCACTTGTTTACTATAATTCCAGGAGAAGGTGTGACTATAAGAGGATGAAGATAAGGAAGAGTTAAAATACATTGGGGCTTTAATTTAATTTCTACACCACCCATCCAGAAATGGCTCAAGACGGTTCACAATCAAAATAAAACCATTTAAAACATTAACATAAAATTCATTTCAGAACTAGTAAAAGCACTTAAATTTTAAAGCCAAGTTGAAGAGATGGGTCTATATGAGAAGGATGTGACGGTGTGGAAATAAGATAGTGGTATATATAGACTAATAATTGATTTGGGGAGCACTTATTTGCAGTTTATGTTCAGCACTGGAACTTGAGCATCCCACTGCTTGGAGCTTACACAAAAATCATGTTGGAAATACATTTGCTATAGAATATGGTAGCCCAATGAGCTCTGTTGTTTAGAAAGTGCTGTGACTTATCAAAACCCAGGACTTTAGAAAATATTCCAAATTGCTAGATTGTGAACACTTCCTAAGAGCCAGGAAGGATAGGAGACTGCCCCTCTTCTGAGGCATCAGTGTCTGCCTCTGCAGGCACTTGGGCAAGTGGGTGCCTTGGCTTTTCCATCCCTGCCAGTATCTGCATTAACTGACTTGGTCAGAACATGGCGTCTTACTGCCAACGGGGTCCTTGAATGCTAGTCCAACAGAAGGGATGGGCAGGAACTGGGTCACACACACAACGCTTTGTAGTGTTCTGATAGGTGCTTTCTCTGTAAGCACCTGGAAGAGGTGGTGGTGAAAGCTGGATTCCAGGTTAGCTTGATTGTTGCTCTGATGCTGTGTACTTCTTTAAAAAGCCTCGACAGATAAGGCCACAAAGGTTATTCACCCACAAATATATTAGCTAGCTTGCTGTTTGTTTACAGAGTTTCTGTTCTCTGTAGGAAAGAAGATCTCTGTACTTTGTAGGAGGAGAGCTGGTATTGTGGTAGCCACTCTGTAGACAATACTGAGCTAGATGAACCAGTAGTCTGACTTGGTAAAAGGCAGCTTCCTATGTCCTGCCTTGCCACAGGCAGCTTCAAGATGGCTTATAAACAATAGTTGTAAGAATCTATACAAACATGCCTGTATTCTTTGTTGAACAGCAGAGGCCCAGTTGTTGAACGGCTTGCTGCCTGAGATGCAGCAGGTGCGGACAAGAGAGAAGGCCCCTTCAGCTGTAGCACCTAGGTAGCAGAACACCTCCTCCAAAGACTGTTGTCTGTCTGTTTCACTGCTGTCTAGATGTGGCTGTTTAAGAAAATCTTTGGGCTCATTTAATGTGGACTGTGGAGTTTTCTTCTGTGACTGTATTTTTATTCTGTTATGTTATCTATTGATGTTTTGAACTTCACATGGAAAAGCAAGGTTTAAATTTGTTAGTAAATAAATCTAGCAGCAGTGAAACCACAGGTATAAAAATAGAAATAAGAAATCTAGTGGGTAAAACAGCTGTAAACGATTAAAATGATCCCAAATACCATTGGTTGATTAAGTGCTGTCAAATTGGGGTTGACTCTTAGCGACCATATAGTTAGATTCTCTCCAGGCCAAATACCATTAAGCATTAAAAAATGGACTTCACCTTATGCATAAAAAAATAAGATTGCACAAGGCAAATCTGTCTGGGGGACTGGTCTGTAATTGTGATGCCACTGCAGAAAACTCTGGTAGCCATCTGCTTGCTTGCCCTTCAGAAAGGCAAGTAGCCATCTGGTACCCATCTACTTGCCCTTCAGAAGAGTATTTGAAGAAGACCTTAATGGCAGGTTCATATGTAGGAAGGCAGTCCTCTTGTTAACCTGGTACACAAGTTTCCTTCTGTAGGTAGGTAGAGGTGTGTCTGTGTACATTCATGTACTAACTCTGTTCTCAAGCTTTTTGTTTTGGTTGCCTGGAAGAGATTTTTCTCATTACAGGCAGCCAGGTAAGTGGCTCTTTACAAGCCCCTTTAAATTGTTTCATGCACCACTATGTTCCCCTGTTCTGAGAATTCTCTTGCTCAACAAGAGTCCTGCTTTTGACATGTTTTTAATTAGCCTCCAATTTTCTTCCATACTGCCAGAGATGGGGAGAAGCTATTTTAGCAGGATAGTGAATGAATATGCCTTTATTTTATTTTGTATAAGGTATCTTTATGGTTTTGAAGAATACTGCCGCTCTGCAAACATTCAGTTTAGGACCATCCACCACAATGAACCAAAAGTAATAGAAGTAGTACAGAAGCAAGAACCACCAATGGAGGAAAGCATAAAAGAAGAGCCAGAGATGTCTCCTGCAGAAGTTCAGAACGATGTGGAAGAAAATGAGTGTAGCAGTGAAAGCGAAAAAGAAGAAGTTGAGCAGAGGTCTCCGAGGGTAAGGATTTTGGTCTTCTCTACTTTCTGAAATCGCTAGCTTATTGCATATTGACCCTGCTAATCCAGGATTCCCATTCTCAAGCCCCTCCTCTGGCTTCCTGTCGCCTTCTGAATCAAGTGCAAACTCCTGTCCGTTCCTTCAAAAGGCATGCCCCATCCTCTTTTTCTTCCCCTCTCTTCTGAAACTTCCCTATCCATGACCTCTACTCTTCCAGCTCAAACGACCCAAAGGTCTCCTTATTCTTGTAATGTACTTTGTTCTGTCTCATTTGCTTCCCACATGCCTGAGAGCTCCCTCCCAGCACAGCTATATGATGTCACCTCTCTTTTTAACCTTCATATCCTTTCCCAAAACTTCACTTTCTCCGTTGCTGAGGCCAGAGTCTGCGTTCACAACTGAAACGATCACTTCACTAATCAGAGATGTTTTATTTTGGGCGGCAGGCTAATCTTGTGCTAGCAGAAGACGTAGGGGAGCAACAGCAAGAGAGTAGGGATGTGCAAGAGCTCGTTCGGTGATGGGATCCTTTAAAGAGCAGGGAGGGTGCCCTTACTTGCCCTGCCACTTTTCTCCCACCAGTGTTCTCGCCAAAAGTGTTGGTGCGGAGCGGCAGCATACCTGCTTGCAGCCCCAGTGAACATCATACTGGAAGCGGCCAATGCGCATGCACCTCTCTCCCTACAAGAGAGAGGCCATGCCCTCACCTCCTGGCTGTGTGCTTCTCGGAAGCATCTGATGGGTCACTGTGTGAACAGGATGCTGGACTAGATCGGCCTTGAGCCTGATGCAGCAAGGCTGTTACTTTCTTACGTGGCTGGGTAAAGTAGGTAGCCTCTGTTGCAGACTAGTTTTTGTAGTAGTGGAAGCACAACATAACATGCTGCATTATCTTTTGCACAGCATCTTGTTGCATTACTTTTTTTTGCACAAGCACATAGATGTCCCTGAGAGGGTTGCTCCGTTAGCAGTAGCACAACATTACAGAGCACTGCAGCTGCAAAGAATCATTCCATGAGCATTCCTGTGGATGCTTCCTGCTGACTTTATGGAGCATGTCTAATGGGTCCATGGGATTCCACTTCTGCCCGCATCTGAACTGAGGAGTCCACGTAAGAGCCTGGTTAGACAGCTCTTGTTCCACTCCTTGTTTTGGCCTGATTGCATCTGTTGCTCCTCGCCCTGTCTCTGCAGTAACAATTCATATATTTAGAGATAAATAGGAAAGCTTTGACTCTGGTTTTCCATATTGGAGGAGAGTTGTGCTGGTGCATGAATTCTCCAACATGCCACTTGTTCAGAAAAAAGCTTCAATACTGCAGTAATCCTGCTTCCTAGAAGGCAGCAGTGCATCTAAAACATGATGTTTTTTCCTCCATCATAGGGACGAAGAAGACTTGCTCGTGATGTTGCTGCCGTAAAAAAAGAAAGTGAAGATGATAAAATGCAGGACAAACTAAAAGACAGTAACAAGGAGAATAAAGACATAGAGGAAATGTCTAACAATGCAGAGAAGAGGGAAAACGAGATTCCGCTTGGAGGCAGAAAGACCACACCAAAGCAAAAGGAGAAGAAAGCAAAAAAGGAAGAGGAATCTGACAGAGAGTCTGATGAAGAAGAGGAGAGGAGGCAAGAGAGATGCATTTTTGTGGTGTTTAAAGTTACGAGCAATTACCCCACCCCACCCCGGCCTGGTGCTGTTGAGAAAAGGCTTGGAATTAGGCGTCCTGTGAAGTTTATACTTTGCTCTGCATTAATTATACTTCTTAACCCATTTTGTCTGGCAAGGTGCATAGAACAGGGCTAGGCCTATGTTCAGCTTTCACTCTTAAATTGTTTCTAGTCCTCAAGGTTGTAGAGAATTGCTTGGAAGCACAGTGGCTGTGTAGTGTTTGAAGGCTCAGAAATTGAAAACTGGCAGAGTTCAGGGCTTTTTTTTTGCTTTTTTTTTTGCTTTTTTTTTAAGCTTAGCATTCTTTTTCTGCTTGTGCAGAAAACACAAATCTCAGTTGAGCCAAAAGAAGCAATTTTCAGAATATATTGGGTAGTGCAGGGTTACACTTGCCTTCATAGAACACACAAGTTTCTATATTGGAGATACTTGCAAGGCAGACCCTGTGAAGTAGGTCAGTATCCCCATATTTCAGATCGGGGCTGAGAGGATAGTGATTTTGCCTAAGGCCACCTTCTGAGTTCCTGGCTGAGGTGAAGTTTGAAGCAGGGACCTGCTGGCGCATACACTTAGCTGTTATGCTGTGCCAACATTCAGTGTCAGTCTTTACCTTCTTCTGTTCCTCCTTCCTCTTGTTGCATTTGTGGCATTGCATCTCCTACTCCCAGGTATTGCTTCTGTCAGCCACAGCTCTCTTGCTTTGGTTTCTTTTGCTACAAGTCCCATCACCTAGCTTATTATTGGACTGCTATTTTGTGGGAACTTTCATTTTAATGGAAAGTTGAAAACACTCCTGCTCTTGCTGCTTGGTTGCTACCCACCTTGCCTGCTGCAATAAGCTATTCTTCAGCTGTGCCTATAAGGCTCTCTGGTTCAGTGGCAGAGTATGTGCTTTGCATGCAGAAGATCTGGTTCATTCCTAGATTCTCCAGTTAAATGGATTTCTGTGGCCTACTCCAGAGTAGGCTAGATGGACCCCACTGTCTGCGTACAGAGCAGTGTCACACAATCTGCTCAGGCTCACACCTGCTTTAGCTGCAGCAGTGCTGCAGCATCCTGTATTCCCAGACAATTCACTGTATTCACCTCTGTGTAACTTGGATAGCATACAGATGTGTGGTAAGGTTAAGGTAGGTTTGTTTCTGGTACACAATGCCTTGTTAGGGGCTTCTTCATTTCTGGATAAGAAATTGCACAGATCCTACAAGTACATAGTCACATGTGATGACTATGTGCCTATTTATTTTGCTACAAGCATATGTCGCTGGAACCCCTGATAGATGCTGGTTCCCATGATGGTTGTACCATGTGCTCTCGCTCTCTCTCTCTCTCTCTCTCTCTCTCTCTCTCTCTCTCTCTCTCTCTCTCATATATGTGCCAGTTCATGTGCAGTTTCCTGCATATAATCATGGGTGCAAGAAGTAGTTACTAACTTGTTTGTGTCACAGAGCCTTTTGCTAAGGGCACCACAGAGAGGAGAAGGTGCAGCAGTGACCAAGAGAAGCATTTTTAATGTGTAGCCTTTCCTTAAATGATAGACAACCACTTTGGAAAACGATGATGCTTTAGCTAATTAGAATGATTGACCTGAAAGGCTCGTCTCTGGTTGCACTGGGGTGTGCTCGCGAGCTTTCCATTGGCTCCTCCATGTCGCGAAGAGATTGATTAGGTGTTTGTAATTACTTTGAAAGTGTCATTTTTGCCAAACTCTGCTGCTGAATCATGCTCCTGCAAAGCAGAGTTTGGCAGCATTGCAGGCCACCGTGGAAGCATAGCAGGAGCATTGCAGTGGCTTCCTGCGTTTGGCCTCTGAATTAATTGGCCTTCTGGCACCTCTCTTGCTACAGGGAGGACCTTGAGCACAGAGGAGAATCGGAAGGAGAGGAAGGTGAGGAAGACTCGGAGCCTTGTCTAACGGGGACCAAAGTGAAAGTAAAATATGGCCGTGGGAAAACACAGAAAATCTATGAAGCCAGTATTAAAAGTACAGAAAATGATGATGGAGAGGTCTTATATTTGGTACACTACTACGGCTGGAATGTAAGGTAAGTAGAAGGAAGCTAGCCGTGTACTCAGTTGGCTTAGAACTGTTTGGTACTGGTTCTTTGCAGTGGGGCTAGCTGAGTGCAGTAGAGGCAGTTGCCAGAAGAGGCATGTGGGCCTGATGTAGTTGTGTGTTTTTTTTAATGTGCCTGCTGGAGTTGAGAGTAAGCACTGCCAAGCTTTTCACCCCTGCTGTGTTGCTGTCCAAACTCCACCCATACCAAGCAAGTCATGGCAGGCAGCAAGGCTGGGTGAGCACAGTCAGCAGGACGGTTGCACCAGCAACAGATGACTGAGGTGCTTAATAACCAGGAAGTGTCCCACTGGAGTCAGGCCACATGGGCAGGGCAGAGAATTGAGGTCCCTGCTCCTGTGGCTGCAGTGTCTCCACCTTTTAGTTACTTAGCCTCAGCAGCTGTGTTTGGTTCTGTCTCCTCCTCCCAAGGTGACACTTGGCTTCACAAGGAAACCCTTCCAGGGTCAGTCTGCCGGCTGCCAGTTGAGCACTCCTTGGTTGCTGCTGCAATTGGCCCTGGGCTCAGTGGGGCTCCTGTGGGGTCTGGCAGTGACTCTGGATGTTGCCCAGTAGGGACCAAGTCTTGCGTCTCAAGGATACGTTCCTCCTCAGGTTTCTGATGGAGCTGTGTGGAGTGGGGCTGAGCAGCAGGGGGATCTCTGGATCAAGGGAGCAGCATTTCACTCTGTGGAGGCAGGGGACGTGCTGACACTCTTTGGTAACCTACTGCTGTAGAACACACGTTTGTGTGGAGCAACTTGTAATGGGCTGCGACCCTGGCACGTCCTCTGACTCAGACTCACCAGGGGTCGTGGTGGACAGCTCATTGAAAGTGTCGACTCAGTGCGTGGCAGCTGTGAAAAAGGTCAATTCTATGCTAGGAATGATTAGGAAGGGGATTGAAAATAAAAATGCTAATATTATTATGCCCTTATGCAAATCTATGGTGCATCCACATCTGGAGTACTGCAAACAGTTTTGGTCACCATATTTTAAGAAAGCAAGGGTGTAACTATAATAGGGCAAGGGGAGACAGTTGGCTGGGGGCCCACTGCCTTGGGGGGGCCCCCCAGAGGCAAGTCACATCACTGACTCCCCCAGCCATGCACCCGCCTGGGCTTCCTTCAGTTGCATTCATCCTCCGAAACTGATGTGAGTGTTAAGACCTGGAGTTACCAGGACAGCATGTCGTTCTCTAGTACCATTAAATGACTTGCATCATCCACAATTTACAAATCCTTAAAAAAAAAAAATTTAGGATGATCTTCTATTGTGGCACATAGATTATAGGTTATATATATAAATTTTACTATGCTTTTGTTACCACTATTCAGCTTCATTTAAGATTTCTTTACTTCATGAGCCAAGCTTCAGTGATGGGTTTTATTTTTTTTTTTAATCTTGTCTCTGGGCCTACTCCAACCTTGCTACGCCCCTGTAAGAAAGATATTGTAGAGCTGGAAAAGGTGCAGAAGAGGGCAACCAGGATGATCAGGGGCCTGGAGCACCTTCCTTATGAGGCCAGGCTACAGCATCTGGAACTCTTTAGTTTGGAAAAGAGGCGACTAAGGGGAGACATGATCGACGTGTATAAAATTATGCATGGAGTGGAGAGGGTGGACAGATAAATTCTTCTCCCTCTCTCAACACTAGAACCAGGGATCATCCCATGAAACTGAAAGTCGGGAAACTTAGAACCGACAAGAGGAAGTACTTTTTCACACAGCACATAATTAATCTATGGAATTCTTTGCCACAGGATGTGGTGATGGCCACCAGCTTGGATGGCTTTAAAAGGGGTTTAGACAAATTCATGGAGGACAGGACTATCAATGGCTACTAGTCTGGTAGCTGTGGGTCAAGAGGCATGTTGACTCTCAATCCCAGTTGTAGGGAAGCAACAGCAGGAGAGAGGGCATGCCCTCACCTCTTACCAGTGGACTCCCCAAAGGCATCTGGTGAGCCACTGTGTGAAACAGGATGCTGGACTAGATGGGCCATGCACATGATCCAGCAGGGCTGTGTTTTATGTTCTAAGGGGGTCTCTGACAATTATGTTGATCCACACAAAGTGTGTTCTGCAGGAGTAGGTTACCATTTTTCACATAGTGAAATGCTCTTTTAAAAGTGCTCCCTCATGGACAGATTGGCATTCATGCTCTAAATCTGATGACCAACTAGTGAATGACATCTGTCAAAAAGCAATTTATTTCACCTCCAGTAACCATACAAAAAACGTTAGATCGATACATGGCAATAAAGAAACCTTTTGACTATTGCTTTTCCATTTAAAGCAGTCAGTCCCCCAGCCTTCATTTTAGGAAGCTAATTTTATTTACATGTAGCAATAATTTGTTTGTTTAACCAATTTTTTATACCGCCCAAAAGTTACATCTCTGGGCGATTTATAATAAAACAAAATAAATGACAGCAGAGAAAGTTAAAACATTACAACAATTTAGAATTAAAAAAAATGTTTTAAAATAAAGTTAAAACTATTAAAACAGTATTTAATTAAAAGCCTGGGTGAACAGATGCATCTTTAAAGATTTTTTTTTTAATTGTCAGAGATGGGAAGGCTCTTATTTCAGCAGGGAGTGCATTCCAAAACTTTGGGACAGCAACAGAGAAGGCCCATCCTCGAGTAGCCACCAGGCGAGCCGGTACCAACTGCATTTCTAATTAGCTTCAGAACTGATCATCAGTGTCCTGGGAGAATTGGCAAATTACACAATTCATACAGAACGTATAATTCTTGGCCTTCTAAATTTTTTATCTTTATATAGTGCCAGGTTTTGCTTATAGTTGTCTTTTATTTTTATAACTAAAATTTGAATTAAAAGCCCTTGGTGAAAGGAGTGGTAATGTGGCTTGTGTGTTTCCTGCAGATATGATGAATGGGTGAAAGCTGATAGGATTATTTGGCCTGTAGAAAAGGGAGGAGCAAAGAAGAAGCAGAAGAAAAAAGCAAAAGTAAGTGGCATTTTTCAGCTGAACTGTTCTCTTCTGCATCTGAACAAAAATTTAAGCATAGTTCCTCATAGTTCACTCTGTTTCCAAAGGTGTGTTATTTTTACTTGTCCTACTCTTATATGGAGCTCCCATCCCTATTGCTATTTGGATGCTTACCCACATAGCTTCAGTAAAGCTAGTGATATCGGACTACTGATTGCACTTCATTTGGCAAAGGTTTGGGATGTAAAGAAATGTTACACAGCAGTAAAGAAATATTCTGTCTCTGAATACACAGAGTAAAGAAGATGGTGAAAAAGATGAAAAGAAAGAGGAGGAGAAGCAAAAGGCAAAGCGTGGACGCCCTCCTCTGAAATCCACTCTTCTGTCAAATCTCTCGTGCAGTCTGTCCAAAACGCCAAACAGCGAAAGTAAAGCTGGAGCCCGAGGCGCACGCAGCAGCTTGCTGGATTGTTCCCCCTTGCCTAATGGAACTGAAGGTAACTTTGGTTCAGAGCTGGGATGTGGCACATCTCTGTTTCGTTGACTCAAGCCATAATGATGCACGTTAGGCTTGAAAGTTAGCAAAGCACACTGTTTGTGCGTTTACACACACGCCATTCCAAACAAACGGAACGTTTTCCCCTGCATTGTTGTGAATCCATGACCTAGCTTCTTCCTTTAATTTTTAGGAGCGCCCCGCAGGCAAACAAGACGCAGCTCAGGAATGTTGGATTCTGACAGAGGGTCAAATGGTGAGTATGGCTTTTATAAACTGTGGAAAGCCTTCTACAAAATGGGGAGGGGTAAGAGAAGGGAAGGGGCAGCAAGTTCAAGGAGATGCACAAAGAAAAGAGTGAGAGATCGGGGTGGGGGGAGGAGGAGAGTTGGCTTTATTTGCCACCTAGAGTGTTATCTGTCAATTAACTGTTTCTTATCTACATCACTTGGGCAGATTGTTGTCTGATCAGTCATCTTGTATTCTGATGTAGATAGAGGATAAAATGCAGACATATTACAAGATATGAAGAACACATTTGTATAAATGAAAAGATTTCCCTTCAGAATGCCATTGAGTGGGGGCATGATAGCCACCCCGCCCCCACACACATGCACCTTAGTCTCTCCTAGCATGAAGCTGTGGCTTATGTGCCTTCCACATCTGATGCAATAGTATAGATTTTGCTCTTGCAAGTCTGTAGAAAAACGTAATGAGAAGCAGCCCGAAGAAGTTGCCTATACAAGACGATTCAGACCTCTGCAAAACTATGGTTTGTGCTAACTATAGTTTAGACTCTAAAGCATGATTTTTATTCCAAGCATACCATCAAACTGTGACTACTTGGGAAGTTTTCTTTTCTCCTGCCTTCCCTGAGAAGTAGCCTAGAATGCAGAGCAATGTCCCAAACCATAATTTGTCAGTTCACATGTAATGCCAAACCAGTTTGCCTGTACTGTGGTTTGCAAACCAGCTTCACATCTTGGTTTGGCTGCTACTCACAAACCAGAGTTTGTTGGATTGTTGTGTTGGCTGACGTCCAAACTAATGTTGCATTTTGTACAAGCAATGGGGGAGAGGTGATTTTTGTCTTTTGCTCCTTCTCTATGTGTCTCCCAAAGTTTTGTCTCTGTGCGTCTGGAACTGTCAGGGAACACATTTTAGGGTCCACAAAGGGGTGCAGAGAGAACAGGAGATGGATGAAAATCACGCTCAAAACATTTGGCACACAGCATTAGTCCAGATGTCAGCCGTTATTATTTATATTCTGCTTTTCAACAACAACAAAGTTCTCAGAGCTGCTTGCATAGGAAAAGGAATAAGATGGTTCCCTGTCCCAAAAGGGTGCAAAATTTTAAAAGAAACACAACAGCCACTGGGAAAATGCTGTGCTGGGGTTGGAAAGGGACAGTTCCTTTCCCCCTATAGGTAACAGGTAAGTGTCACTTTTGGAAAGTGCCTCTTTGCCTGGCTTCAGACATCATGACTAACCATTGGCTTTACAAACCTCGGCTGGGTTCTACACACAAACAATCTTCAACCTTCTGAATGAAATTGTGCAGGTCTTTTTGTAGTTGAAAGACCCTGTGTCAGTCAAGAAACAGTGTTCTTTAGGAAGCTAAAAATGAAGCATTGAGTATTGAGAGACTTGCTTTCTGTAGTAAAAAGCAAACACACCCAAAGTATACTTCTATTAGACTCTTTGGAATAAAAGAAATTCCTTTATCTGAACAATAGATATTCTCATAACCTGTTCTTTAATCAATTTATGTTTTTGCTAGACTCTGACTCATCTGACAGCGATGCAGATGAAGCTTCTGAAAAGAATACAAATGAAGAGCTTTCTCCAGCCAATTTCGAACTCGAAAAAGATGAGAAACTAACAGTTGATAAACCTGATGAGGAAATCCCAAAGATCTCGCATGTGTTGAAAGAAAATGACAGGAATCAAGTCCACCCCTTAGAAACTTTGAAACTAGAAGTTGAAGAAAGTGAGCAAGTGGTTCAGATTTTTGGAAACAAAAGTGACCAAGTGGAAGAAATCAAGAGAGAGGTAGAAAAATCGCCTAAAGGAAAAGGACGAAGGAGCAGAGCAAAAGATTCTTCCTTAGAGAATGTAAAAATCACACTTCTAAGCCAAGAAGAGGCAACAAGTGAACCTCTTGCAGAATCTGAACGATTAGAGAAGCCTTCTTTGGATGGTAAAGGTCTGAGCACCACTTCTGAGAATGAAATGGACTCCAGTGCAAAAGAGAAGACACTTTTGAAAAGGAGAACAGTAGAGTATCCATCGCCTGACAAAAGGGTGCGACTAGAGAATGAGATAGATGTGCCAAATATTGTGTCTGATGGGAGGGCAAGCAAAACTTCTGGGACAGAGGAATGTAAGGATTTCAGTGCTGATGACTCCCTCAGAAACGAAAATGAAGAAATGCCGTCCTTGGTGGCAGAATCAGATCAGCGCCTCCATGTTCGGGGAGGTGAGCACTTTGAAAGTTCTTTGGAGGAAAACCACAGCACCCCTTTGAAGGACGAAGATGATTCAATGCCTCAGATTGGGCCTGAAACCCTCTTGTGCCATGAAGTGGACTTGGACGACATTGATGAAAAAGACAAAAGCAGTCCTGAAAACTCAGTAGCAGAAAAACCAGGCCCCAGCACTCCCACTTCAAACCCACCTGCCTTACCTCCTGTGGCCCAGCCGAACTTTTCTGTAGCCTCACCTCTGGCCCTCAGTCAGGACGAATCACAGAGCATAAAGAGTGAAAGTGATATCACTATTGAAGTGGACAGTGTGGCTGAAGAGTCTCAGGAAGGTCTCTGTGAGAGCGAATCTGCCAATGGCTTCGAGGCTTGCACCACTTCCAGCAACTGTAGCACAGCAGTTCCAGAAAGAGAGATGGGAGAGAAGGGTAAATATCTCTTTATATATGGAAAGTCTGTTTTGATGATCTTTGAAAAGCTTCTAGTCCTTGTGGTGACGGTGTGTTGACTGACAATGCCAAAGAGTCAGCAGCAACAACTCAAAAGTAAAATCTAGTTTATTGGTGGGTTTTTGAGGCTGACTCCAGATCTCCTTGTGTTTTTCATTTATTGATTCATGTTTAACCTGCCCAGGCAACTAACAAGAAAACATCGGGAGTGGGGTGCTAAAAGTATTGAAATGAGTGGTAGTTACAGGTCAGCTGCAGTTTGGCATCTCCACATTTTGAAAATGAGATCAAACTTTGGTAAATTGTATGCACCTAAAATAGATTGATTGAGGTGAGTTGGCATTGAAACCTCAATCTTTCTGTGAATTAAAACATTAAATGTGTAATGATCAGAAGCTGCAGAAATAGTAGGTGCATGCCCCTTAGAACTACAGTGTATGTTGCATCTTTGTCTTTGCATCCAGCTGCAAGCTTGTGGCTATATTAAAGGCTTGCTGTTGGGGTCATGGAGAACTAGTGAGGACTCTCGTTGCAAATCTCCATCTCCTAAGAAGAGCTCTCTGGTTCAGGACTTGAGTCAGCCTGGAACATGACCCTGGTCATATATGGAGGCCTTGTAGGGATAAGAGGGAACAATACACCTCCCCGCCCTTACCCATTCCAAATGCCTTTCCTAGCCGGCAGCAGGTCACTAGAGGGTCAGATTTCGGTCTGGTCTGGTGCTAGATCTGAAATGGAACATTGTATAGTAGGCAGAAGATGGTCTGTACAGTGGAAAATGGAATGGGTGTCTTTGTTCCTTTCTGCTTGAAATAACTTTTGTAGTGCAGTGTGTTTAACCTCATAGCATGCATGCCCCCCTATACTAGAGTACTGTAGAGTGAGTGAGTGAGTGAGTGAGTGTGTGCGTGCGTGTGTGTGCTTATGTTTTTATCCTGCTCTATCCCACAGGACCAAAGTAGTTTGTTATGAGGGGCCAGAGCTGGCAAGTTCCCTCGCTCTTCCTACCTTCAATTTTACTGTGTATTTTTTTTCCTTTTTAAATGACAACTTGTCTTGTACCCTCAACTTTCTGTAGATCCCAAAACTCACAGGGCCATGTTGGAGGGAGGGAGTGTGTGTTATAGAAACCCTACTTATCTGGATTGAGATCCGTTGTAACCATAAGGAATGGGTTCTGTGCCTGTGCAGGGACCTCACGGGCTGATTGAATAGCTCCTCTTGATGCCCCGCCCGCCTGCACGTGCAGTGCTGAGTCATTGAAAGTGGCGGTTGGGGCATCTCTCTCTGTTTCTCTTCGACCGCCTTAGCGATCGCACCTCATAGCTGTAGCTCCTCAGATTTAGAATACTTGGATTTGACCTAAAGTTTGGACTGGATTTTGATTTGCTCTTATGGAACTGATTTGGTGAAAGATCGTTTGTCTTTGTAACTTGACTTGGAACGGACATTGGACTGAATTTGTGTGACAGACTGACGGATTTGATGAAGGCTTCATTTGCCGATTTTCGGACAATGGACGTGAAAAAGACCTTTAAAAGGTGTATTAAATGCCGCGCTAAACTCCCATCTACAAATTACCATGAAGCTTGTTTGATGTTTGGAACATCAGAATGTACTTCAACATTAAAATGTGCTTCAACACTTAGAGCATCAGAGTGTACCTTCGGTGCAACCAACCCACACCTGCGGTTTCCGCCATACTTTGCCAGGAGACTATGCTGACTACCTCCGTTGGAGATCACGGCAGGTACCCTCTGCACACATACGGGAAGAAGCACCACTTCAGCCACAACCTCCTACTATGCAGGCACAGCCACCTGTTATGCAACCACAGCCTCAACCACCGGTTGTACAACCACAGTTTCAACTGGTGATCATACAACCACATCTTCAGCAACAGCCGCAGCTCCAACAGTCGACCAAGCGACCTCTGGAGAAACCAAGTGGCAAGAGAAAGTGGAAGTCAATCCCTCCACCTTCAGAACCACCATCCTCACCAGGTGATTGTAACATGGAAAAGGACTCGGATGTGAGTTCTGAATCTGATGGCGGAGGTCAGATCAGTAAGTCGGAGGTCAGATCCTCCGTCAGATGTGCCTCCTAGGCTTTCTACCTCTCCAGCAGAGGAATTAAAGGCATATAACGCCCTAATAAGGGATATCGTAGAAGCACTGGGAATGGACCTAAAATCCCCAGATGCGGATGTAGTTGACCCGGTTTACAATATGATGGGACTGTCTAAGTCTCATCCAGTCACACTGACTATGATTCCTGCTATCAGTAAGGTGGCTAAAGCGGCATGGGAGGTCTTGCATGTTACAACTCCTATGTCTAAACGCCTAGAAAATCTGTATAGAATATGTGAGGAAGACAATGCTTACTTGCTCCGCCATCCAGTACCCAATTCCTTAGTCGCGGATTGCGCCTCTACGTCCAAGGGTGGGCAGCGCCATACGACACCTGTGGAAAAGGAAGGGCGAAAGATAAATGTCATGGGAAGAAAATTCACAGTACAGCTAGTCTCGCAATAGGTATTGCTAACTATGTGGCCTGCACGGCCTGATATAATCACTTATTGTGGGATGCCCTGTTACAGGACTCTACATCTATGACACCAGAAGAATTTCAATGGAAATTTAATGAAACCTGTGAGAAGACAATGGCAGTAACTAGGCAGCAATTGAGCGCCTTTAAGCATTTGGCTGAGACGGAATCTCGCACGATGGTTACGGCAGTAAGTATTCGCAGGCATGCCTGGCTCCATTCCACCTCACTCCAGCAGGATATGAGAGACAGGGTGGAATCTCTGGCATTTGATGGAAAAGGACTTTTCCATGAGGACACAGACACTTCGATGGAGACCTTGAAGAAGTCTAAGTTTACTGCACGTACCTTTATGACATCCTCGGGTGAGTCTGGTACTGCGTCAAAGAGCTGCTCCTACTCTTGTCAAAGGACCAATAGATTCCAGGACAGAAAAGAGTTCAGGAGACAATACCGACCCTATCAACGGTCTAGAGGGTATAATCAGAAAACAAAAGGAAATACAGAATGTCAAACTAAGGACACTCCTCAACAAAACTTTCGACAGGAATGTTCGTCCACTGCACACAGTTGTACATCCATTCGCAAAAATTGTTGGCCTGATACCACCTTTGACAGCCAACCTATCCGGGTCCCCTGCCATTGGTCCGGTAGTTGCCAGGAATACCATCAAACTGGCAAGCCATGCCCAAGCATGGCACAATATAACATTGGATCAGTGGGTCTTGCGGATAGTTCAGACGGCCTATGTGTTGGAGTTCGAGACCAAGCCTCCGTTTTCGGGACTGAAGTTCACACCTGCCACGAAAATACTAGAGGAGGAAATCAAAGTGCTGCTAGAAAAGCAAGCAATTGCTCCAGTGCAGTGGGCAAACAGGCTATTGGGTTATTACTCCCGATATTTCCCGATTCCAAAGAAGGATAATGGAATCCGGGCAATAATGGACCTAAGGGGTCTCAATTGTTAACATATTGACCAGAAAATTCAGAATGACAACACTGCAGTTTATTCTGCCCTTCTTGGTCCAGGGAACATGGGCAGCAACATTAGACCTGAAGGATGCCTACTTCCATGTGGGCATCCAGGAGAACCACCACAAATATCTCAGGTTCACTGTGGGAAGTCAAATATACCAATATATGGTTCTCCCGTTTGGTCTGTCAGTTTGTGGACACTGCATGGCAACCAGCAGTGTGGATTTAGAAGCTGCTAGGCCTGATGGCCTCCTGTACCGCCACTGTCCAGTATACGAGGCTGCACATGTGCACGCTGCAACAGTGGTACCTCCGCAACTTCCGCCCCAGTGTGGGCAGTAAAAACATACACTTGACTATGCCACAGGTAGTTATAAACAGTTTATGCTGGTGGATGGAGGAACGCAATCTAACACAAGGTGTACTATTCGCACCGTTAGCCCCCACCCACTGGGTGACAACAGATGCGTCGTTGACGGGATGGGGGGCATGGACCACTGCATCCAGGGCACATGGATGCAACCCCAGACACAATAGCATATCAACTACTTAGAGCTGATGGCAGTATTCCTAGCCCTGAGGTCATTCGAACAGTTGCCCAGGGGGACAAATGTTCAAGTGCAATTGGACAATACGATGGCAATTGCCTACATCAACCACTGGGGGGAATGGTCTCTCTGTCACTGTGTCTACTCACCCAAAAAATATGGAATTGGTGCATACATTTTGTGCATACAAAAACCACCCTGAGCTATTTTGGAAGGGCGGTATATAAATCCAGTCAATCAATCAATCAATAAAACAAAACATCATTCTGTCTATCCAGTGGCACTCCACACAAAGGGGGTGGACCATTGCTTAGCCGACAGCCTCAGCAGGGTCACCGATTACGGCCAGAGGCAAGAGTGGGAGATAGGCACCGAACATCTCCAGAGAGTGTTCGAGAACTGGGGGGTCCCTTCAATACTTGTTTGCGAGCTGTGCCAACAAAAAATGTGCCAACTACTACTCTCATGCGGGCATAGGACAGGGGTCCCTAGGGGATGCGTTCCAGCACATCTGGAGTGTGGGACTGTTGTATCTGTTTCCTCAGTTGTCACTAATAGGGCGAGCAGTGGCGCGAGTTATTCGAGACAGAGTGAACTGCATTCTGCTGACCCCATGGTGACCGTGCCAGCCGTGGTTTGCACCGCTTCTGCAATTGTCATGGGGCACTTTCCACAAATTTCCAAGAGCACCGGACCTGTTACAGAGGGAACAAGGAAAGGTCTTACATCCTGAAGTTCATGCCCTGAAGATGACGGCCTGGAGAATCAGGTTCTGAAGGATATCCTGCTAAACAGTAGGCGTGAAACCACGAGGCGCAGTTATGCTTGTAAATGGAAGCGTTATAGGACTTATATGAGGGAGAGAGGGATCAAGCCCTTGCGTGCCACTCCAAAGGAGGTTTTACTATACCTGATTTCGTTGAAGATGAAAGAATTGGCCAATGTTTCTGTCAAACTACATCTGGCTGCAGTTTCAGCAAAGGATAAAGATTGGGATGATTCAACAGTTTTTTCCCATCCAGAATCCAAACATTTCATGAAAGGCCTCAACAATTTGTATCCACCTATACGACAGCCAATTGAGCAGAGGAGCTTGTTTTTGGTGTTGTCAGCTATTGTGGAACAGCCATTTGAGCCTCTGGCATCGGCAACCCTTAGGCTCCTTACGCTGAAAACAGCTTTCCTGGTGGCAATCACGTCAGCAAAGCATGTGAGTGAGCTGACAGCTCTTCGCATGGTTAAACCTTACACTCAATTCTATCCTTACAAGGTGGTGATGCGACTAGATCCTCGCTTCCGTACAAAGGTGGTGACTGACTTTCATTTAAATCAGGAGATAATCTTGTCTACTTTCTTCCAGAACCCAGAGACAGCTTTAGAAAAGGCACTCCACTCATTGGATGTGCAGAGGGTAGGGATGGACCCGGACCTGGGTGGTTCGGTCCGGGGGTGGGGGGTAGCTTTAAGAGCGGCAGGAGGGTTTACTTACCCCTCCTGCCGCTTTCCCACTCTAGCACTGTAATGTAATGAGTAATTGGGGCGGCAGGATACCTCCCTGCTGCCCCTTCCACGATCTTGCTCTACAAAAACTCCCATTAATCCTTTGCGCGCGCACACAAAGGATTACTGGCAGTTTTTGTAGAGCAAGATCGGGGAAGGGGAGGCAGGGAGGTATCCTGCCTCCCCAATTACTCCTACAATTATGGCGCCAGAGCGGGAAAGCGGCGGGAGGGGTAAGTAAACCCTCCCGCCGCTCTTAAAGCTACCCCCCACCCCAGTGCTGGACCACAGTGTGGCGGTTCCGTGCACACCCCTAGCAGAGGGCCCTCCTGTATTACCTTGAAAGGTCCCATAGTTTCAGGAAGAGTAGGAAACTCTTTATTTCATACAAGGGGAAATATAAGGGGCATGCTATATCACGCCAACGCCTTGCCCACTGGTTAGTGGAACTTATATTCTAGGCATGTGCACGGACCGGTTCGGAGGCCATTCTAAAGGCCTCCAGACTGGTCCGGACACGGGTGGTTTTGGTTCGGGGGGGAGGTTCTAAGAAAGTACGGGGGGGGGCTTTACTTACCCCCCCCCAAAGAACGGCACCGTATTCTTTTGAGTAAGCGGGCGGCATACCTCCCTGCCGCCCGCTTCATTCCCCCTCTGGCGTGGCTCTGTCTGTCTCCTTTCAATTCTCAATTGGGCAGCAGGGTATCTCCCAGTCCCTGCTGCCCGGCTCTTCAATGTCCCAGATCGGCTGGCGGCCGCCCCCTGTGCAGCCCCAAGACCCCTGCCACCCCTTCCCTTCCCATTTCTCAAGGGGTCGGCAGGAGAACTCCCCTGCCGACCCCGTCCCCTTCCCCGGCTGCGCTGCAAATGGCTTCTAGGAAGCCTTTTGCGCAGGCGCACAAGGTATGCCGCCCGCTTACTCAAAAGAATATGGTGCCATTGTTTGGGGGGTAAGTAAAGCCCCCCCGTACTTTCTTAGAACCTCCCACCCCAGTGCCGGACCGCAGCTCTGCGCACACCTCTATTATATTCCAAGCATATAAATGTCAGGGGGTCGCACCGCCCAGGACGGTGCGTGCACACTCCACTAGAGCTTATGCGGCGTCAGCAGCCCATCTGTCAGGCATCAAGATGTCAGATATCTGCATGACGGCCACATGGTCCTCTCAACAACCATTCATCAAACATTACACAATAAATTTGAGGATGGCGAGGGAGGCAAATTTTGGAAGAATTGTATTAAAAAGGTTTTAGCTTAAGCTTCGGGTCAACTGCACCCGCCTCCAGGAGGAAGAGCTTGCTAATCACCCATTCCTTATGGTTACAGTGGATCTCAATCCAGATAAACAGGTTGCTTACCTGTAACTTATTATCTGGATGAGATCTGTTGTAGTCATAAGTCCCTCCCGAGCCATCCTTGCTGCAGTGTTAGTTGGAGGCGGGATACATTTCATCTTGCGGATTGTCACTGTGGGCAATCTGCGAGAAACAGAGAGAGAGACGCCCCAACCGCTACTTTCAACGACTCATCACTGCACGTGCAGGCGGGCGGGGCATCAAGAGGAGCTATTCAATCAGCCCACGAGGTCCCTGCACAGGCACAGAACCCATTCCTTATGGCTACAACGGATCTCATCCAGATCATAAGTTACAGGTAAGCAACCTGTTTTTAAATTTTCAAACTTCTCTATTTTATTTATGCTCAAGGTATATAGAAACAAGTATCTTATTTTTGGGTGGCCCCATATTGCTTCCCAAGTGACCAGGTACTCAGTCACCTAAGTTCCCTGTTGGAAGGAATGATGGTGTTGCAAGGCTTTCTTCTGGGGTGAAATCCTAGAAAACCTATAGTTGTGAGGGATGAAATATATTAGAGGTCCGCTAATGAGAAGAGCACTACAAGAGTCATCTATATCTTGCAAGTTTACGTCTGAGTAGTGACATTACTGTCAAAGTTTCTGTTAGGTCAGTAGATCTATTAGGTTTCTATAGGTCTATCAGTGGCTACTGGTCTGAGGGCTATAGGCCATCTCCAGCCTAAGAGACAAGATGCCTCTCAATACCAGTTGCAGGGGAGTAACAGCAGGAAAGAGGGCATGTCCTCAGCTCTCACCTGTGGGCTTCTTAGAGGCATCTGGTGGGCCACTGTGTGAAACAGGATGTTGGACTAGCTAGGCCTTGGGCCTGATCTGGCAGGGCTGTTCTTACTGCTTCTCCCTTTTAGTTAGTTTGGCATAGTAGAACAAAAAGGGTTTGAACCTGAGAAGCCTCAAGACGAAGGCTCAAAATTGACCATCCTAAAGAAAGAAGTTCTAGAAGGTGGAGATTATGGGCTAATAAAAAAAACCCCAAAACCTTTTGCCTCTCTGCAAGAAGGCCATAGGAGGAGAATATGAAGAAAATCTTGGGATAAGATAAATCTTTCAACTGCTGCAGTAGAAAATTGTCAAATCTGATCCTAAACATGGGCATAACACCCACTCGACAAACTGGGACAAATGTCCCTGGGTCCAGATGGTTAGGGGGCCCCCAAGCCGGCCACCCTGCTGCCCCTGCCCTGCCGCTGGCCCTCCTCCCCTTCCTTAACTATTGGCCTCCGGGGGTGGGGGGTGGGGTGAACCAAGTGGGACAGGCCATCCCCCACCGGTGGTGGGCCCTGGGGATGCCTGGCGGGCCTTTCCTCTCCTCTCTGGCCAGCCAACCGAACTGTGTGCTTGCGCAGTTCAAATATGGATGTCGCATGCTTGTAATATCACGTGCATGCGATGTCTGTATTTGAATTGCACAGGTGCACAGTTCGGCCGGCCAGAGAGGAGAGGAAAGGCCTGCCAAGCCTGCAGCCACAGCACCTGCCGCTTGGCTTAGCCAACCACTGGGGGCTAACAGTTAAGGGGCAGCGGCAGTGAGATGCTGGTGGGCAGGGACAGTGGCAGGGAGATGCTGGTTGCCCCACCCCTTGCGTCTGATGTCAGATGCAGGGGGCATGGCTTAGGGTACTGGGGTGCATGTGCGCTTTATGTACATGATGGGAGGCCCCTTAAGAAGACTTTGTCTCCTGGCCCTGATCCTAAAGAATGTTAAATGTAAAGATGCCTTTTCATTTTATTTTTCAGGTCAAAAAAGGCCTGGCGATAACAGTAGCAGCTCACTGGCAAAGAAGCAAAAGCGTACCCCAAAGCGAGCAAATACAGTAGCCAAAAATGAGAAGAATGGGACAGGTATGTTGTGGAAGGGATTCTGCTCTGCATCAGTCACTCTACCTTAGCGATGTGATAGAAAGAGAAACCTAGAACTTGAACTTCGATCTGTGACTAAACCTGCTGAGGACCAGCTTCTGTATGTGTTAGGAGTTTATATTTAGGTGAAAATGTATTCTGCTTTGTTGAATTACATTATTTTATTCAATATTCCACCTTTCCTCCAAGTGGCACATTTTTGTGGCTTTGGGTTTTTTATTCTATACAAACTCCTTGGCCAGAAAAGTGATACTCAAATCTCCCTTCATGGTTCAGGCGTGACTTGGAATTGGGGACCTTCTGTCTCTCACTTGTTGATTTGAATGTGAGTGGGGAAGTATCCAATTCGGATCTCATCTTGAGTCATGAGCTGGTTTTTGTGTGCCCTCGCGTGCGGTAGAAGGAGAATAGTACTAGCTTACTTGGCAAAGCTGTTGTAAGGATTGTAGCATTAATGCGATGGAACACTTCGAACAATTATATTTGAACTCCTCATGTTGGAGTGCTGACCCCAGTTGAAAACCTTGTGTTCCAGCATGCCTTTGGCCTGACTAATGTGGTTCTTTTAGGATTGCTTATACTTGCTGCTCAGTGTTTGGTGAATTGTTTTTATCATGGGTGTGTATTAATTTTTTGTTAGCTGCCTTGAGCATTGCATGAAAAATGGCAGGATTTAAGCTTTGAAAATAGAAAAATGCTCAAGATCATTATTAAGTTTAAAAACTGGAAGGATGTTCCATGGTTTCTTGGGCATATAATGAAATTGATAAATCTGCATTTAACCACACTGGATGTGGAAGAATAGGCTAATCTAAATGTATCTTTGCTTAGTGCCAAATGCTGTCTTGTTACAGGACAAAGCAGTGACAGCGAAGATCTTCCTGCCCTAGATGCCTCAAGCAAATGTACTCCAGCAAAACATGTGGGTGTGTCCAAGCCACAGAAGCTCACTCGATCACCTGCTAGAGTGATATCCCCTCATATCAAAGATGGGGAGAAGGACAAGCAGAGAGAGAAGAACCATCAGAATGTTTCTCCCAGAGTATATAAATGGAGCTTCCAGCTGAGTAAGCACTGAATAAGATACATATTTTGTGGCGGGTGGTGGAGCAGAATAGGGTGATGCAACACAGTAGGATAGATGTAGTCCTTCAGCTCTTGGCTCTTACTACTCTTTTGTTCTCCAAAGCCCTGGGGCTCTTTGGAAGTTCTTACTGTGGTTTCTTGCAAGAAGGTTGGGTAAATTTCCTTGAAAGACGGCTGGACTGCCACTGTCTGTCTTCTGCAGTCTAGAGCTGCAAGAGAGCAGTTTGTACATTCAAGGCTTGTGTCCTGTTCATGTGCAGCAGTGGGGAGACCTGGCAGACTTGGTCATTGCCCAAGTCAACGGAACATGAACTCGAGAAAATCCCCCAGAGTTGTTTGCAGTGGCTGGGCTTCCATGGTAGGTTTGAAGAGTCAGTAGGAAGTTGGAAAACAACCCTGTTGATTGCAGTGGGATTTCTGTTTCAGTAATATGTTTGGATTAGCATGTATGCCGCTCTTCCTACCCCTACCCCCCCTCCTTTCTTTAAAAGGGTATAGTTGGAATTACCAAATTTGTCTTTGCCCTATCCAGTTCCAGTAACATTCTCCACCCACCCTTATCCCTGCCCCAATTGTTTCAGTTATAAATACAATGAGAAAAAAGTGTTTGTATTCTAAAACACGTAAGCCCTATTCAGAGATTATTGTGCAGATGTATCGATACTTGTACATGTGTTTGTGTGAATGACTGTACCTGTTTTTTTCAAAAGTGAACTTGGATACAGGCCACTCAAATTCAGTCAGGATGGGTACTGCTGTTCTTGTGTACACTATAGATGTCTTGTACATCATGTGTCAATAGGGCTACAGATGTATTTGGTTGCCTGTTTTTAACCTCACTCAGTAGAATAGATGGTGCAGTTCTTGGTTGCTGCTATCAAGGCATCTCATTGGGTTATCCTCGTCACGTGCTCCTGGTCAGGACTATGTAACAAAACTAATAGAAGCCATTAGAGCCTGACAGGAATAACCCCGCCCCAGTTCTTATAGTCCTGCATTGCTCCTGGCAGGATATATTTTTGCTTGCTTATATCCCTCTGTCCTACGCTATTTTCTGTGGTCCTTTGCTGTGTGGTGCCCTTATAATTGTCATTGTTCATAAGTCAGTTTATTCGTCTTTTTAAAAAAAGAAAAGCTTTGTCGTTTTTGTGGTGTCCGTTTTCCCACCCTCTCCTCCTTCGTCCCCTCCCCCCCTTGTTGCTACCTCCAATCTGTCTCCAGTGTATGGAGTACACAGGGAGGATTTTACATGTTTTAGTGCCGGCTGGGCGGGCAAACTCGGAGTTTCCAAAAGGAAGAAGGGCACCTGGTTTGCTGCTTCCTAGTACAGAGCAGGCAGTCCCCACGAAAGTCTCCCACCTCCCTGTTCCTTTCTTGGCGGTTTCTCAACCGTCCGAGCGGGCAGAGCGAGAGGCCCCAGAGCTATTCTCGTCTCCATGCAGTGCGACCTGGGCAGTTTTTACAGTGGAGCAGGAAGGCGAGCCGCCGCTGAGGCGCCTGACTCGCAGCTCTGCGGCAGCGCTTTCAGCAGCAGTAACAAGGCAGTGTAAAGATCAAGCCACGTTCGATCTGTTAAATTCTAGATTAAAGGTGGGCGTTGCTAGACCGCTTCCAGAACCTCCCCCCATGCAAGCTGAGCTGAAGGCAATGGTCGGGGGAGCTGTAACTGCGGCACAAAAAAGCGACTCTGAGGGGAGACAAAATGGCGGCTGTGAGAAATCGATCGCTGAAAAGCCCGCCAAAAGTGCACAAACGGAGGAGAAGAGCAGCAGAGATCAGCCCGACCCAGCAGTGGTGAGCCCTGATCACGGGGAAGGGGGGTCTGGAAAGATTACCTCACTGAGGGCTAGTCAATTGGGTGCTCAGGCTATACCCAGGTCTGTACCTCCAGAGTAGCAAGCTTGGCTGAAAAATGCCATTATTGATACTGTTTTTCAACTAAAGCCTACAAGCAAGGCAAAAAAGACTAAGAAGCGTAGGCGCCATTCCCCTTCCTCAGAGACTTCATCTGAGTCAAGCTCCCCAGCAACTTCACCTAGAAAGGTTAAGCAAAAGAAAAAGCACTTAACAAAAAAGAAAAAGCATTCTAAGAAATCCGTTATTATACATTCATCAGACCTTTCAGGGCAGGAATCTGGGGACCCTACTCCCAAGGAGATTAGACCCAAGGCAAATAAGCCCATGGAAAAGTCAGTGCCTATTGGTGATTTGGATGATACTGGGGATATTGGACCATTGGGTGGAGGTGGACAGGATCCGGATCAGGACCCACACCCTGATAAAGAGGATGGTGAGTGGTCTGGCATAGAGGATTTAGAACCTGCACAGGTATCTCAACGCTTATTTACTCCAGAGGATTTTAATCCGTTTATGACTAAGGTCCTTACTACTATTGCACTTCAGTCTAAATGGGATGTTGAACCTGCTCAAACCCACAAAGGGGATTTAGTTTTTCCAAAACGTAAACCACGTGATATGTTATTACCCATGCCAGATTGCTTTACAGAGCTAATAAAAGGGGAGTGGGTTGCGCCAGCATTGAATAAGAAGGCTATTCCAGCTACTACACAATTTTACTTGTTCCAAAAAGAAAGCACTGACCTGCTCAAAACGCCCAGCGCAGATGCACCAATCGTCCAGCTGGTCACCGGCTCCTTGATCCCACGAGATGGGGAAGCATCCTTGAAGGACCTGTCGGAGAAAAAAGCAGAATAGGCTTTCAGACGCGTGCACGATAATTCATCGCTAGCAACAAGATCTGCTGCAGCGGCGTCGATGGCAGCAAGGGCCAGTTTGTTGTGGCTTAACGACCTGCTAGATGAGACTCCCTCTGACCCAGTCCGTTTAAGGCAACAATTGGTGAAGCTCCAACGAGCCCAGGCATTCGTGGCAGACACTACTATGGACTCTATGCGTTTTTCATCCAGGGCTTCTGCGGCCGCAGTTGTGGGCAGATGCCACCTGTGGCTTAAAGGCTGACAAGCTGATGTGACTTCTAAGGCTAACCTGTCAGCGGTGCCTTACGACGGCTCCAAACTTTTTGGGGATGCAGCCCTTAAAGATGTGCTGGTGGAAGCAAAAGATAAAAGGAAAGCTATGCCAACCGCACCTAAAAAAGGAGATAGACCTACGTTCCGTAGCATTCCAGCCATTTTGTTCCTTTCGTCCTGCATTCAGAGGGCGTGACAGAGACTTCAGATCGTAGAGAGGAGTCTGGTCCCGCCAGCGTTTCCACACCAAGAATTTTGGTAACCGACAATCGTTCAACCAAGGAAAACAACAGGGAAAACAGCAATTCTGACGCAGGAATGCCTGCGCTCGGGGGATGCCTCACAAAGTTCTTTCACATATGGGAACAGACTATTGGGGACAAATGGGTACTAGATCTAATCAGGTCAGGTTACAGAATAGAACTGAGCTCTCTTCCTCGCCCAAGGTTTCTACCTACCCCTCGATCTCACTGTTTTACCAAACATTCAGGCATAAAATTGGCCATTCAGCATCTTCAGGCAATAGGGGTGGTAGAAAGAGTTCCCCCTCTTCAGGCGGGGAGTGGGGTTTATTCTATTCTGTTCACCGTTGCAAAAAGAGATGGGTCCAAAAGAGCGGTGTTGGACTTGAAGCATTTGAACAAGAGCGTACGTCCTCAAAAATTCCGCATGGAATCACTACGCTCCATCATGGAAGCCCTTCAACATGGAGATCTTCTCTGTTCTATCGACTTAAAGGAGGCCTATCTACATGTTCCTATCCATCCAAGGAGCAGAAGGTTTCTGCGCTTCAAATATGCGGGTGTCGACTATCAATACAAGGCCCTTCTATTCGGCCTGGCTTTGGTCCCCAGGGTCTTTACAAAGGTTCTGGCACCCATTATGGCACATCTGCGACTGCAGGGCATTCACGTTTTTGTGTACTTGGACGATTTGTTAGTGAAATCAAAGTCCCCAGAGGCAGCAGCATCCAACCTAGCGGTGACACTGTCCACTCTGAAACACCGTTTCCTGATAAACGAAAAGAAAAGCCATCTAATATCCTCCAACAGGCTTCTACATCTGGGGGTCATTTTCGATACTTTGCGGGATTGTCTGTTTCTGCCGGAAGACAGAATTCAAACACTGGTAACAGAGGCAAGGATGGCATTCCACGCATGGAGGTCACCGGTTCTGTCCCTGGCGAGGCTTCTGGGCCTGATGGTTTCCACCTTGGAGGTAGTACCCTGGGCGAGGTTCCATCTCAGGGAACTACAGTGGTTCCTATTACCTTACCAACCATTCATTTCAAGGAAATGCAGCATATTGGTTCACATGCCGTCTGGCGTCAGGAGGTCTCTTCGCTGGTGGAGCTTACCCAGCAATCTGTCAAAGGGAAAGAGGTTTCTAGAGTTTCCAAGGACAATTGTTACAACGGATGCCAGCAACAGAGGTTGGGGAGCCCACTGTCATCAGCACTCGGTTCAGGGAAAGTGGACTCCGGAGGAGCAAGCACATTCAATAAACTGGCTAGTGTTGAGAGCCATCCGGTTAGCCTTGTTCAACCTTCTACCTCATGTGAAAGGCTGGGATATTCTGATAAAGACAGACAACACCACGGCAAAGGCACATGTGAACCGCCAAGGGGGCACAAGATCAAGATCCCTATATCAGGAATCAGTGCTCCTCATGTTGTGGGCAGAAAGTCAGCTGAAATCGATTGCAGCCCACCATGTGCAGGGAGATCTCAACTTGGTTGCTGATTGGCTAAGCAGGGAGGACCTGCTTCCAGGGGAATGGGCTCTAAATCAACATGTATTCGATCTACTGGCCCTCAGATGGGAGCGCCCCTGGCTGGATCTCCTTGCGACACCTCTCAACGCGAAATTACCACGCTTCATCTCCAGATTCCTCTGTCAGGCGGCAGGGGGACGGATGCCCTGTCCACTCAATGGCCACGAGGCGTGTTGTACGTATTCTCTCCAATTCCACTGATAGCTCGCGTATTAAGACGCATAAGAGAACAACGAGCGGAAGTCATCCTAGTCATCCCATATTGGCCAAGACGACCATGGTTCGCTGATCTTATATCTCTCAACATAGACAACCCGTGGTAACTACCAGTAACACCGGATCTGTTAATTCAAGGACCAGTCCAACATCTGAACCCGGCTTGGTTTCAGCTTGCCGCATGGAGACTGAGCGGAGACTGCTAAATAAGCAGGGAGTGACAGAAAGGGTGGCATCCTGGCCTCGCGGTGTCCTTCGACAAATCGTGTATACCAATGCACTTGGAGGGCGTTTCTGCGCTGGTCTTGCCATCACCATGTGGCCAAGGGACAGGCGAACCTTAACCACCTTTTACAATTTTTGCAGGAAGGTCTGGATAAAGGATTGAGACCTAACACATTAAGGAGACAGGCAGCCTCTCTCGTACCTCTCATCGCAGGGGGATCTCCTAAGGCACCTATAGGGCATCCATTAATAAAGCGCTTCCTGAGGGGGGCGACGCTCTTATCACCACCAGTAGCACACCGTTTTCCAACATGGAATTTGAACTTGGTGCTGAAGTCTTTACAACACCCACCATTTGAACCCATTCGATCGATACCGTTGAGACTGTTATCAATTAAACTAGCCTTCTTGGTGGCCGTTACGTTGGCAAGAAGGGTGTCTTGAGGGCTTTATCAGTAAATAAATCCTTCTGTATTATCTCAGAGGATGCAGTACGCTTAATTCCAGACCCGTTTTGCCGGCCAAAGGTACTATCTGATTTTCACGTAGCGCAGGATGTGTATTTGCCATCTCTTTGTCCACACCCAACGCACCCCCAAGAGAAATTGTGGCACAAGCTGGACGTTCATCGATGCTTGAAGAAATATATTGCTCGGTCAGCCAGTTTTCGAAAGACAGATGCGATGTTCGTGTCGTATCTACCGGCTTCTATGGGAGAGGCGGTCTCTGCAAGGACAATTGCCAGATGGATCAGAGTCTGCATTGCTCTAGCAAAAGAGATCCAAAAGCTCCAGCCACCTGAGCACATAGTAGCCCATTCTACCAGGTCCACGGCAACTTCAGCTGCCTTCGCAACTAATGCCCCTGTTCAGGAGATCTGTAAGGCGGCAGTGTGGAAGAACCCGTCCACTTTTATAAGGCATTACAAATTGGATTTATATGCCTCCGCTCAAGCGGCTTTTGGAAGACGGGTTCTCCAGGGAGTTCTTTCCCAGGAGTAGAGCACTATGTGGGTTTCCACCCGGAGACGTACTGCTTTGGTATGTCCCAATGAGATCCCTTGATAGCAGCAACCGAGAACGGAGCATTGGTCACTTACCGTGAAGGCTTCTTCTGGTTGCTGCTGTCAAGGCATCTCAGCCCACCCGATCTATACAAATTGGAGATGCTAAAGTGTTGCTCTACTCTGGGGGAATGATGTATTAGACGGGTAAGAAAGTGGATGGGTCCCCTCTCCTGTCTTGTCCTCATGTTGGGTTAGGGGCAGTGTTTTCTGCCGAGTCGTTTTGATTGACTGTTCTGTTTTCTATCTATGTTGTGTTCTTTGCCTGAAATTCATATACCTTATTGGGGTAACTTGGCCTATAAGAACTGGGGCGGGGTTATCCCCGTCAGGCTGTAGTGGCTTCTATTAGTTTTGTTACATAGTCCTGACCAGGAGCACGTGACGAGAATAACCCAATGAGATGCCTTGACAGCAGCAACCAGAAGAAGCCTTCACGGTAAGTGACCAATGCTCTGTTTTTTCATTCTCTGTGTATAATATTCCATGCAGACCATTAGTTGAGCCATCTGGAATAAGTGGTGATTTTTTTTAAAAAAAATTCTGTTTCCTTTTCTCAGATGAATTGGACAACATGAACAGCACTGAGAGAATATCCTTTCTGCAAGAAAAACTGCAGGAAATCAGAAAATATTACATGTCTCTGAAGTCTGAAGTAGCCACCATAGACAGGAGAAGAAAGCGATTGCGAAAGAAAGACAGAGAAGGCAAGTTCACTCTTTGTATACCTTGCTGTAACTATGGAAGGAAGGCTTGCTTTGAAACTTGGGAATCACAGATATTAAAGATTTATCCAGAGCAGAACTTTTCACATAATCTCTTAGAGATATTTGCATGAGAAGAGGATGCAGTCTTCACGGCTGCCTCCAGGATCATGAGGGCTTTGGCTAAGTGCCTAGTAGGATACCCAGTCCTATAGGGGAGACTTAGCCTGGAAGCAGAATCCAGGAGCGCTTTGCCATGGCTGTACCTCGCTCGCTTTTCTTTTGCTAACAGTGCAGTGCCCCACCCCACTGCTGCCTCACAGTCATACAGCGATAGGGCAGGGGCATTGCGTTAGCAAAAAAAAAGGCTGAAACCCCAGCCTGGCCTGGCAAAGTATTTGGAGCAGTCTTGTGAGGGTGGTTTCCACACACCCTCCACATCCACAAGTGGACTCCCTCTAGAGCCCCTGTGTCATTTCAGGTGTTGGTGAAGGAAGCCCACTTGCCAGATGGGCAGGAAACATGTAAGAGATGATACCTGAGCAACTGCTTGGCCAGCATCTCTTCCTACCTTCTCCATCCGCAAGTGGAAACTTTCCTCCAGAGGTGCAGGGGCATATGGGAGGAAGATCCTATTTGTGATGGAGGGTGGGTGGCAGTGATGGAGAACTCTTCCTCCGCAGAACAAATTGTCTCCACTGCACAGGCACTTGGTGTTTTTGCAGCTCCCCTTCCTGGACTGACCCACACCATTTATTGGAGCTTTTCCTCTTTCTAAAAAGGGACATCTTATACCCCTGTATTCACTCTGTTTAGACACAGTGCGTGGCATCTACAGTGGTGCTTGCAGAAGCACTCCACAGTTACAGTGCTTTGCAGTGGTATGCTACCACTAGCAGAAGAGGAACCTTCTCAGAGACATAAATGAGTTTATGCAATATGTTTTATTACTAGCTGGCGCACCATATTGTACTACTGCTAGTGCAGCATCTGCTAGAACAAAAATTAGTTGGAAACAGAAGTTACTTTCTTTTTGCAACAAATGATTTTGCACTCTGTCCTTGCTAGTGCAAGACTACTCCAGATGTTGTACCTTTTAAATTTTTGTCGAGTCATCTTTTAGCAGGAGATGAAACTGATTATATCACTCCCAGTTCTCCACCCCATCATTTTTAAAAGAAAAAAGTTGGGGGCGGGGGGGGGGGTTGAATTTGTCAGAACTGTATACAGTTGGGCAAAGTGGGGAATTAAGAAAACTCTCCATCTGCACCCTTGATGCACAGTTCCTGGAAGAAGCATGTAAATATCAAATATATGCAGAATCAAATACCTGCAACAGAGAAGGGCACACTGCAAATTTGCAAAGTGCTGGTCCTTAGTATGGGTGGGTAGTATACCTCATGCAGCATAATTGTACTAAAAATGAGAAATCCCCCTTTTAAATTGTAGTTTCAGAAAATATTTGTCACCCGTTAACCATGAAACATTGTTCCCACCTGTTGTTGTTTGACCATTCTATTTGGGCACTGTGTTGTCCTTGTTTGGGAGCTCACTGAAAGGGTTTGGTGTCTCCAGCATAATGGGCTGGCAGCAAAGTAAATTAGGAATATGGGAGGCCTGTTCAGTCCGCCATCTTGGTGAAGGTGCATAAATGCTTTCTGTATTTACAGTGTCTCACACAGGAGCTTCCATGTCCTCTGCTTCCTCAGACACGGGAATGAGCCCCTCCTCGTCCTCTCCTCCACAGAATGTGCTTGCTGTTGAATGCAGGTGATACCCGTGGTCTCTGCCTTGTGCAGCGAGTTGCTGTCATGGACAGAAATCTTGAAATACCATAGAAAGCACTCAACTGGTTTGAAATTGCCAAGTATATTCTGTATACTCTTCCACTGCTGGACTGTGTCTCTCTTCTCCTCTTCGCACCCCTCTCTCCTTCTTGTCATTGTGAATTTTTTTAACTCTTACTGTGGAGATGAATTAAGCTAATTGGCAATTGAAGGTTATAGGTGCACTTGGACATCTCCGTCTTTGTGCACGCGCGCTCTCTCTCTCTCTCTCTCTCTTTTGCTACAACAGAAAAAGGGCACTTAATCACATTGGGGGAGGGGGGAATGATGTCCAATGAAGCATTTGGGTGTTGAAAGGAAATGGCTTTTAAGGAAAAAGAAAAAAAAGACAAGTGCACCAAACAAGCATCAAAACAGGTTCAATCAGAAAATGAGTTATTGCTGCACTTTTTTCACCAAGCTGTATCTTAATCCTGGGTGAAAGTCCCATTCTTCTTTTATTTTACTTGTTCTTTTTTTGAAAAGCACTTGCTATACAGACTTGCCAAAGTGTGTATTCAGCAACGTGCCCAGTTTTAAAGATGTAAATTGGACAAAATAAATTGTGAAAGGAAGTGTAGTTGGCTGGAAACTACCAATGTAATGAGTCTTCCACTTTTTATAGGATTTTTGAGCACACGATTATGCAAATATTTTAATGTTTAATGTTTACAGTGGAATTGTGAATAGGTTTTCAGTGGACTATCTTATCCCTTGACAAAAGTATTTTGTCTTTTTTTCTATGTAATTTCAGAGTTTTTATTTTGTTACAAAAAGGCAAAAAAATAAAATATATAACAATGAAGTTATTTAACAAGATTTCTAAAGCTGAATTTTTTTGTGTAAAATAAGGTATCTTGCAACTTGTTAAATATATTTATTCAGACATTGGATGTTGTATTTTTATGTATTTTTTAAAAAAATAAAATTGGGGAGAAAAAGTCTAGGTTAGGTTCACTCTTTCAATAAAATATATATCTGTCACTTATGAAAACCCTTTTACAGGTGGCTTTGTCTTAGCCATACCTGTATGTTAAGTGGTTTTGTCTGTTCAACCTTCCACAGTGTAAAACTGTAATCTGGCATCTGGATTAAACTATAACCTGTCTTGAAAAAACTTTGGCAGTCCTAGTACTTCTGTTGCTTTGAGGAACAAATATTTTTGGGTTGCCGTTAAGATGCTTTTGTCAGTTTTCATTTGCTGTACTGCTGAAATGAGTTTTATATCTGCCAAAGTTGAGATGTATCATCAAGAAGAGTTAAAATGACTGCTTTGGCTGTGGATTGTCCCACAGACTGAAAACAGTTTGTAAATAACTTTCCCAAAACCATGTATTTAAGACAGTTTGCATATACATTGTGTATAAAAAGTGATTTTTTAAAATCAATTTTTTGAATTCACCTTTGTACATTGAAAAGGGGTTTTCACCTCTCTTTCCATGTTAATATGCGGTAGAGTTATAACATAGATTCTCTAGACTGTCAAGATATTAAAGGTTCACAAACTGAAGGTCTTGAGTAAGAGACTCTAGTGAAAGGGGTTGCATAGCTAGAACCCGATGTCTCTTGCCATTTCATTTTGCCACATTGTCAACTTGTGATTCCAATTCCTTCCATTTTCATAGAGAACGAAAAGGAAAAAGTACTCTTGTAAAAATGCACTTTTTCTGTCTTTTTCTTAAGCAGAGCTATTTCATTGTATGATACAAATGAAGCTCCATGGAGAGCATTAATAAAGGTTATGTTTTTAAACATAAGCTTTTATTTAAGTGATTTTGTAAATCTACCACAAAGTCCAAACAATAGAATGGTCCAACATAATGTGTTGTAAACACTCTTCAGAGCAAACTTCATCTTTTATTTTTAATAATAAAAGGAATGTTCATAGTAAAGAAACATGGGTGACATTATCATGCTTAGCATTTACATAATTATAATATGTATATTTACATATATACACTTGTATATAAATTTCCACACATTACTTTATCTCAGCCAAAGATTTAATACTTCAGTGTATCTCTTGTATCTTGTATCTCTTGTAGAGATCTAGCCAATATCTGTTGCCTTGGAACAGCTAAATGGGCTTAAACTGCAGATGACCAGTGTTCCTTCTAAGATGTGTGCATGTGTACACACTTTTCTATGTCCGCTCAGTGATCCCGCTTAGGTTGATTCAGGGAGGCCCTACTCTGAATGCACATGTGTACACACTGCCTTGATGCTGCCCAGAACAAAACTCATTCCACACACAGATGAAAGAAAATTAGAAGAAACACTGCATAGATTACTACTTCAAAATGCTAGGGATCTTTTGTGTAATGTTTTATTGGAAAACACACATGGGGTAGATGGTTCTTAGCTGTTGTGAAAATGGCAAGAAAACAAGAAGTTGAGTTAAATCAATTAGCAGTATCACTGTTGTCAGCTAACATGTGGAAAATATTCTCTTTGGAAGTTCAGGATATGTGGTGTGTGCACATCAGCCCTGCACAAACATAAGGCCCGGGGGCCAGATCTGGCCCACGGGGACATTTTTGATGGCTCAGGCCAGCAACAACAGGAGCCCCTAAATTTGGCATTTGTGTGGGGCTGGAAAGGTGCTCACTGACTGAGCAAGGACAAGGCTTATTTTCTGTCCACTATCCTTGGCTAAAATTGTGGGCCCATGGCAGGGAGGGGAGGACACAAGTAACTAGTAATTGCTTTAATATTTATCTTTAAAATTTTTACTGCAATAATCAATGCACTGAACATTGACTTGGCCCACTGCCCCACATACATCGTCATGGTTGTTTCTGGCCCTCTGGGACATTTCAGTTTTGCACCCCTGGTGTACACACTACCTAGGCTGTCTCAAGTTCAGCATGTGGCTATCCCACCACAGTGAGACTTAAATTTTGAAAACAAAACAGGCATGTGGTGTGTTAAGAGGCTAACTATACATATTTAATTTTAATAATCTTTTATGCTGTTTTTTAAATAAGGTGGTCTTGAAGGTTAAAGCTGGTAATCTTCCCTTAGATGGGGGGTGGGGGGGAATTGAGGGGAAGGAACATCACACCAGTTAAATTTCTAAACTGCCTCAAAAAGAGAGAAAGTGACTACATTGTGTGTCTGTGCACACTATGATACCAGCATGGATAAAAGTTGATTGGGGGTGGGTGTTGAGATTCAGAATCCACCTTGGATTACATTTCAGTTATAGGCTGGGTTCACACAGCAGGAAACTTCCCGATCTCTGTGGGGATCCATGGTCACTCACAACTGGGTCTTCTGCACCTGTGCAGGAGCCCCCTCGGAAGAATCTCTAGGTCCGTTTAGGCGCTTGCTGGCTCTTTAAGGTGTAGTGATATCAGTGCCTATAAGGCTGAGTGCAGAGCGTCTCTCTTTGGTTCCTGAACTGGCTGTTGTGAAGGGACTGACTCCATTGACAGATAAAGACATCAGACAAGCCACAGCAACTCAGGTCAGTAACATGTTAAAGAACCAGCAAGGTGAGCCACCCTCTAAGATATGGATGCATTCCGCCAGATCCATGGCTACCCTTGGTCAGACACTACGCCGTGGACTTACATTTTGCTTCAGAGGCCAATTTTTGTTGGGCGGTCTTAAAGGAAGTCCTGTAGCTGTTAGCACCCACCTTTTTTTTAATTATTATTTTTAAATTAAATGGAGCTAGTCACTCACCCAGTTGTGAGTGACCATGGATCCCTGCAGAGAAACAGGTTGCTGACCTGTAACTTACGATCTCGGAGGGGAGCCCTGGTCATTCACAACACCTGCCCAACCGTCCCCAAGATAGGGCTGAGAGAGACTCCCGCCTGCAGCCTTGGAGAAGCCGCTGCCAGTCTGTGAAGACAGTTCTGAGCTAGATGGACCAAGGGTCTGACTCAGTAGATGGCAGCTTCCTAGGTTCCCTCTGCTGGCTGCATTTGTTCTTTAACATGTTACCTGCCTGCGTGGCTGGGGCTTGTCTGCTGCTTTCTCTATCTGCCAATGGAGTATGGCCAATTCAGAGACCAAAGCGGGCTAACTAGGGGAGAGGGGGCCTGTGTTGACCCCTTTCTCGGGTGGCCCCTCAGAGGGAGGGAGATAATGAAGAAAATAGGGAAGCATGGAGCTGGGGGCCCCTCAGGACCTGGGTTCTTTGAACCGTTTCACTCGCTTGTTTGCTGGGTGTCTCGGGGCCAGTCACTTCTCTCTCAGCCTAGCCTACTTCACAGGGTTGTTGTGAGGAGGAACTCAGGTATGTAGTACACCGCTCTGGGCTCCTTGGAGGAAGAGCGGGATACAAAATGTAAAATAATAATTATATATACACACACATATGCCCCTGGACCAAAGAGCTCTCCACGAAGCCGAATGGGGTGTGTGTGGTGGAGTGGACCGAAGTCCTGCCTGAGAGCGCCTCCTCCCAGGGGCTTGCGGCGGGGGGGGGGGGGGAGAGTGTGTGTGTGTAAATCTGGCCGGCCTGCGGAGCCACCCCCGCCCCACCCCCGGCAGGAGGGGCGAGGAGTGGAAGAAGGGCTTCCTCCTCCTCCTCCTCCCCCCCCCCCCCAAGCGAGCCCCGGGTGCTGCTGCGATAGGTGGGGAGCGGCTGCCGCCAGGCCGAGCCGAGCCAGGGCTGGACTCCTCCACAGAGCGGGGCAGCAGCTGCTTCTGAACAGAACTGGCTTCTCAGGCCAGGAGCGAAATAAAGCCCCCCCGCCCGCGTCCTCCACCCCACGTGTGAACTCTGGGCACGGGGGGAGCCGCCACTCCCCCCGGCAGGGGCTGGGAGGACTGGTGGGAGGGAAGGCTGCAAGGCGGGCCAGCCGAGCAGTCGGCAAGAAGGAGGCGGCGGCGGCGGCGGCTGGAGGCTCGGGAGGGGGGTGTGGAAGGAGGCGGCCGGAGGCAGCGCTCGCGGGCGCCCCCTCACACACCAGCCCGCCCGGCGGCCATGAGGGGCCTGCTGCTGCCGCCGCCGCGGCCTCTGCTGCTCTGGCTGCTGGCGGGCGCGGCCTGCGGCCTGGCCTTGCTGGCCTACTGCGTCTATTTCGACCGAAAGCGGCGGGGCGCCCCGGACTTCCCAAGGAGGCAGCGGGAGAGTGAGTGGCCCAGCCGGCCGGGAGCGGCAGTGCTGCCTGCCGCTCCCCTCCGCGGAAGAGCCGGGCCCTGCTGGGCCTCGGCGGCGGCGGCGGCCCCACGCTTCAGGGACTGGAGGAGGCGGGGGAGCGGAGGTTCCTGTGTGGGGCGCCGGGCGGGTCTACCCCAAAAGTCACCACACCACACGCGGACCAAACACCCCCGTCCCCGGCAGCAAGTCTGGTTATTGCCCCCCTACACACACACACACACACACACCCTTGCGCGCCATCTGTGGACCCAAAAAAAAAAAAAAAAGTGAAGCCGGGCTGTAGGAGAAAGAGAAGGTGCTCTGAGCGTGGACAGAGTGCTGCTTTCCCTTCCTCACTACCTGTGCACCCAAAAAAAAAAAAAAAAAAAAAGGTGAAGCCAGGCTGTCAGAGAAAGAGAAGGTCCTCTGAGCATGTACAGAGTGCTGCTTTCCTTTCCTCCCTAGCTATGGACCCCCCCCCCCAAAAAAAGGTGAAGCCAGGCTGTCAGAGAAAGAGAAGGTCCTCTGAGCATGTACAGAATGCTGCTTTCCCTTCCTCGCTGAGCTACTGCAGCCTTGGCGCACACACAGAGGCTGGGCTCTGTCTCAGCGCTTCACAGGTGGAAACACCTCCTGGTCTCCCGACTGCGCCTCGGCCTCCCTGCACACACACCCCAGTGCCCATGGCTGGCGGCTGCGCATACAGCCTGGTGTCCTAATGGGTGCACCAGGAGGCCTGGCCTTGCAGGGAGGCAAAGGAAGGCATGAGTATGTAGCTGAAATGTCTTAGGAGAGTGAGCCTGTTGTGTGTAAAGTTGCCCTAGCCAGCTGCCCCGTTTCATGTTTACACTCGTGTGCATCTCCATGCAGGTGTACTGGAGACAAGATGCAGCCCCCGACCGCCATCGCCACACTCTGAATACAAACACCCAGAAGATTAAAGGAGTTTAAACATGGAGCATGGCAGCTCTAGGAACAGTTGGCGCGTATGCTAGGGGGTGTTCACACCTGTCCCCACCCTCAAAGAGCAGTTGTTTAATACTTCAGCAATAGATTCAGCCAAAAAAGGGGCTCTTCTGTGGTTAGTAAAACAACTCCTGTTCGCTTCAGGGCACCGGCACCTGAAGTACTTCGCTGGGTTTACTGCTGGATTAAACTACTGCTCTTTGAGAGGGTGGGTGCAAATGTATCCCACCCGCAATCAAAGAGCAGGACTTCCCAAACAGATGACCGACACGAATGAGCCCTGGCACTTCTCTTGACAAGTTATATGTTGTTTCCCTTTTCTGTTACATTTATCAGCAAAACAAATTAGTGCAATTTGATCTTGTAGGTCTCTCTTCTCCCAGTGACATATTTTCTTACTAGAACCTAAAACATGTATTAAGGTCAAGCTATGCAGGGCACAAAAGACCCTCCCATAATATAAGAGCAGCCCTGCTGGATCAAATCAAGGGCTATCCTGTTTGCTACAGGAAACAGCCTCTGGGAAGCCAACAAGCAGAAGGTTAAGGCAGGCCCTCTTCCTCCCTTGCTGTTGCTCCTCTGCAACTGGTGTTCAGAGGCATCCTGGCTCTGGACCTGGGGGTAGCCAATAAGACTGGTAGCTCATCAAGACTGGTAGCCAAATCCCATTCTCCATGGATTTGTCTAAGCCCTGCTTAAAACCTCCAAGCTGGTGGCCATCACATCCTGTTAGGAACATAGGAAACTGCCATATACTGAGTCAGACCATTTGGTCTATCTAGCTCAGTATTGTCTTCACAGATTAACTATGCACCATATGAAAAAGTACTTCTTTTTTCTGCCCTAAATTTCCTGGCAGTCAGCTTCATGGGATCACCCCTGCTATTGTTGTGAGAGAAAGTGGGGGATTCTCTCTGTACACTCTCTCCACACCATGTATTATTTTCTAGGCCTTAATGTTTCTGCTCTGCTTTTTTCTGGCTGGGAGGCCAAGAGTAGCTTTGAGAAGGCAATTTAGATTTGAAAAATGTCATGAGAGGAAAGATTAAACACCCCCTCCCCCCTCCTATGGTCCCCAAGCAAACCAACACACATAGACCCAGCTGCATTTGAGTAAAATAAAATATATGGTCAGGATATGTATTTATGACTCCTGTGTCACGTGACATTTGGCTCATAGATCAGAGGAACTAATTGCAAGGAAGGAAATAATGGTGCCAGCCGACATGAACTTTTCACAACTCTATACTACTGAATGTGGATGCTAAACATTCCATGTTACTCTTACAGAAAGAAGAAAAAAGCTTGAAAAGGCAGAAGAGTGTGACACAGAGGTGAAAGATTGCATTTAGAAATGGTGTAGATTTTTCAGATGGTGCAGAAACTTGAAAATACAACGTAGTGAATCTGGATGGGTGTTTTATGACAGGCACAAGTGTGGAAGTCAAGAATTCAGCCCCCTTCCCGAATCCATTCCCAATTCAAAATATCCAGTAAATTATTTTTTTTTAATGGAGGGGAGGAATGAGCATCTTTTACATTTGGGCCAATTCTCATGATCGCTTTGAACATAGTAGCTGGATGTGCTGAGTTTTAGCTACTTATACATCCATGGCTAAAGTCTTGCAAAGACTGAAGGTGTGCACAGTATCCCCACGTGGATGGGGCTGTGGTTCAGTGGTAGAGCACCTGCTTTGCATGCAGAAGGTCCCAGATTCAATCCTTGACACCTCCAGGTAGGGCTGGGCAAGCCTCCCTGCCTGCGACTCTGAAGAGGCAGTGCTGCTAAATGTAGACAGTACTGAGCTAAATGGGCCAGTGGTTTGAATTCATCTAAGACAACGTCATATGTCTTCATACATGCTTCTAATGCACTTCTATGAGTGTTCAAAAAGCTGCTCCAAGAGCAGCATGCTAAAAGTGTTCAAGAGACACAAGTTTGGGACGGTATAGAAATGTAATAAATAAATAAAGTCACTCCTGTGCTTGTCATCAGCCTTCACAGGACCACCCCTAAATGTGGGACTCAGCCGAGGGCTGGTAGTCAGTATATGCAGCTGCTATCAAGCCCGAGTTGATTCTGGAACCAGACTTTAGTACATGTACACACACATGCACACACCCAAAGTTAGAAATGAGAGGATTCCGAAGCTGCTGACATCAGTAGAATCCACAGTGATTTTTTAAAAAATGAAAACAAATTTTGATTATAATTAACAAAAGAGCAACAAATTGCCTGTTGTGGGTCACATATGGCCTTCAAGTTTATTTCAAAGACTCTTAGCAGATCCTCAAGTTCCACAGCTTGCATTAAATAATATTTATTTTCAAATTGGTAGAGCTATCTCAAAAGAGGTAGCTAAAAGATAGCTTAAATGCAACAATAAATAAAGAGATATTTAGACAAATAGAAGCCCAAATTATGTCGACTTTCATTATTTCTGTCTTTTTCAGGGTTTTTACGAAACTGAAAAGTTTTGGGTTATTGATATTGGAATAAAAATGTTATAGAGTATAACACATCTACTTAACTATAGTTTTGTATTCGATGACACTGTTAACTATGCATAGCTAATAATTATGCAGATTAGCTGTGATCCTGCAACTCCTGATCAATGTCCTACGGAGCTCCGTGTGCTGAACAACTTGTCAGCCCTATCCTTATGTAACTGTTTATCTAATACATGTATCCCAGCTTTTAGATCAGAGTCTCACATGGGAGTTTGCAATCATAAGATAAAACAGTAAACAATAAACTCCTAAAAGATCATAAAATGATAAAATAATAAAACAGATGGGAAAAATAGCAGCAGTAAAACAAAAGGCTAAAAGCAACTTCAATTAAAAGCCTTTTTAAAACAAAAATATTTTCATGGTTCTCTTAAATGCAGCCATGGAGGGAGTCTCCTGAGCCTCTTCAGGAAGAGAGTATCTACTGGTATGATATATTTCAGGTGTTTGTAGTGATGGCCAGTCACTGATCCTATAGACACTCCTATTTCAGGTAGTATTGGCTTGCAGTCTGTTAAAAATACAGATTTGCTAATCTGAATATAATTCCATCTCGTATGTCCTTTGCATACCAGTACATATTGCGTATTCCTGCAGACTGGTTAGTCAGTAAATTTATTTATGAAGCTCAGTCTTTGTATGGCTGATCCACTCTGTGTGTGTGTGTGCACGCGCGTGTGCATGTGTAATAATTACAATCTTAAGCTTATTAAAATTAAACCTGATTAGTGAATGCTCCCTTATTCTAAGATGAAGGTATCTTTGTAACACCCTTAGTTACGTGAGCTGAAAGATACTGCAAAGATACAAGAGTTCTTTCTGCAAGAGATACAGCTGGGCGAGCTCTGGTTAGACCAAGGTAAGAGAGGAATTGGCTTTGTGGAATATGCAGATATGCACATACATACATGCTCCTGGCCTCAGTTGCCAGGAGCTTTGCAGGGAGGAGAACAGCTTAACATCTGCTTCCCTGAGACAGCTCCTGCCCAGTGGTGAGAGCCTGTGTAGCTGTTATCTGCTGTTGTCAGCCTGCCAGCCTGTGTGCCTCATAACATGTGGGGCTGTGGCTGCTAGGCTTGTGCCCAAAACGTTTCGGAGGCCATTGTAAAGGCCTCCGAAACGTTTCGGCGCTGGGGCGGGATTCGGTGCTTTGGCACCGGCGGGGGTTGTATAACTTCCGGCCACTTCCGGCCAACGGTGGGAATGGGGCGGCAGGGAGGAACGCTGCTGCCCCGAGGGGCTTGAAATTTGCAGAGCGCCGGCGGGCGAAATGCGGGTGTGTGTGTGTGTGTGAGTACACCCTCCCCCGCCCTTAAAGTACTACCCCCGCCAGTGCCGAAGACCATTCAGGCACATCCCTAGTGGCTGCTACCCTGTGGGTGAGTCTGTGTGGGATCGGGGCCAGAGGCAGTGGGTCAGCAGTTCTTGAGTTCTTTCTCGGCTTATAAAAGGGCTGCTGCCTTGTGGCAGTGGGCCCGCCACCAAAGGGGCAATACCAAAGAGGATTACCCCTTTGGGGGAGCCATTTGGGGGGGCAATGAGGGCAAGGGCCAGGTGGTATTTTTTGGCTTCTGTTTTTTAGTCCTAAGTGTTTTTTAGATCCTCACTAAAAGCTTTGCAAAAGAAAAACATTTTCACTATTTGTCTAAGCATCCAGGGATGGGGTCTGGTTAATTTCCCTGGGAGAACATTCCAGAGCTCTGGAATACTCCCCAAATGGCCCTATCCCTCATAGCCACCAAATGAGTATCAGCTAATATTCCTCAAGGGAGGAGAGCTAGTCTTGTGGTCGCAAGCATGAATTGTCCCCTTTGCTAAGCAGGGTCCACCCTGGTTTACATACAAAAGGGAGACTACATGTGTGAGCCCTGGAAGAGATTCCCTTTAGGGGATGGGGCTGCTCTGGGAAGAGCATCTGCATCCTTGCAGAAGGTTCCAAGTTCCCTCCCTGACATCTCCAGATAGGGCTGCAAGAGATTCCTGCCTGAAACATTGGAGAACCTGCTGCCAGTCTGTATAGACAATACTGAGCTAGGTGGACCAATGGTCTGACGTGGTAGAAGACAGCTTCCTATGTTCCTAACTCAGAAGCCAATCTTAAGGCTCTGGCAAGTGCATATGGGGAGAGGTATGATTTAGGAGGGACATCTTGCAAGAACATGTAACATATACAACTGAACTGAAGGTTTCTACTCCTCAAGGCTGAAGTTACTAGATTTTCACTTGTGTGCATGTGATCTTTCACTCTAAAGTGTGACAGTAGAAAAATGAAAGTGTAAAAGCAGTTTAGCTGAATATAGGGTTGTCAGATCACAACCCAGATATTTCCTCTTCTCAGGGGCAGAGTTGTAATCGAGCAGACGGGTTTAAAGAACCCATTATGCCCTGCATTGGGTAGCCATGGAGCTTCTGTGGAACCTCTTATCTCAGTTTCAGCTCCACCCCTGTATTGATAATTATGATTTACCTTACAGAGCTAGTGTGAGGATCACTGAGATTACATATGTTTTTAATATTTGGAAGTGCTATACAAATTATAATATTTTAGTTTTTTATGAATTTTAACTGTTTTAAATGCTCAGCTATTTGTGTTTGTAAAATGCCTAGAGACTTGGTTGACAATATATAAATATAGTAAATAAAACCAAGTGCTTCGGACACCTTCTATATGTAATTGCCAAATTTGATTACTGGCTGACATCCAGACTAACCTTCCATGGCTGTACCAGGTAATTCTTTGCACAAATAGGAGAACGGCTATTTTCAGCACTCTCCTCTCCCCTCTGCAGTCACTAATGCCTCCAGAAATGATGTCTCTGTTGGAGGACATTGAGGCAGCTACAGAGTGAAGAGGAGATCGCTGAAAATCGTCCCTCACGCAGTGGAAAAGCTTGGCATATCTGCTGGTGGTTAGTCTGGGTGTTGGCCATTATTTTGGACACTTAGCCTCAGCCATCATCCTGAGAAAGTAGCATTTTATGCTGTCATTTTCTTATTGCATTGGGTATGTATAAATAGGGTTGCCGGGTCCTCTGCTGAAGATTGTGCCTATAACTTCTCCAGTGTTCTAATTTTTTTATCTGTGTGCAGAATGAATTTTGTTCTGGGCAGCAGTATCAAGGCAGTGTGTGCACATGCATTCAGAATAGGACTTTCCTGATTCAACCTGAGCGGGATCTAAAATTAACTGAGTGGACATCAAAAAACGTGTGAGCGCATGCACATGCCTTAGAGGGAATACTGCACCTCTCCCACCCTGAGGAAGCAGGATGCTGCCCTCCTCACGCACTGGTCCCTTTGCCAACCCTTTTCTCCCATTTCTTAAAGCAAGCAGGAATGTAGCTTTGGAGTGTATATGTTGATGAAAGTTCTAAGTATCATATTGATTGAACTTTAGAAATATTAATTCATTGCAGGAGAGCACAAGAAGAGCATTGAACACCTTACCAATGCCATTTCAGTGTGCACACATCCAAATGAGCTAATGCGTGTCTTTGAGCAAACTCTGCCACCACAAGTATTTGAAATTCTTGTGCACAGGATTCCATATGTAATGCAAGTAGGTACATTTTGAACTTTTAAAACACAGCTGAGTAATGATGCACTGGGAACTCAGCAAGTTCAAATATGGAGAAAGGTTTTCCATTTGTGGTTTTATAGAAGGCCCTAGCAGATCAGTGCCAACCTGAGATTTCTCTAATGTCCAAAGCTAGGCCTTTGTATAATTAAGTAACAATTACTGATGTTACTACAGGCAAAAATAGGGCTGGTGAGGTTAGCTTTTTGGAAAAGGGAAGAATTTAGCAGGAAGAGAGTCTCACCTAGCAGCAAGGCTATGACTCTGCTCCTGGAGAAAAGAGGCTACTGGTTTTACCACCCAGCAACATAAACATGGGCTACCATTTTTTCCCCAGAGTGGCAAAAAGCCACATGCAGAAAGGTGTTTGAAGAACACTGCTTTAGCATGTAAGAACTAGTACTGTGCTAGCAAGATTTTAACACACACTGCGTAGAAATTGTCACTTGGGTACAGTACAGGAAATGGGGGTTTCCAGTTCTCTGATGAACCTTGCAAATGGTTTTAAGGGATGTCAGTGCCATTTGAGAAGAGCCTTGCTGGATCAGGCTCAAAGCCCATCTAGTCCAGAATTCTGATTCCCACAGTGGCCCACCAGATAGATGCCTCTGTGAAGCCCACAGGCAAGAAAAGAAGGCATGCCCTCTCTCCTGCTGTTGCTGCCCTGCAACTGGTATTGAGAGGCATCCTGCCTCTGAGTCTGGATGTGGCTTGCTATAGCCACCAAGACTCGTAGCCATTGTTAGACCTGTCCTCCATGAATTTGTCTAAGCCCCTTTTAAAGTCATCCAAGCTGGTGGCCATGACCACATCCCATGGCAGATAATTCCATAGATTAATTTATCTGTTTTTAAGAAGCAATATCCTGCTCTTACATGGGATTCCCAGTGGCATCCCTTCTGAAGGCCCCAGTAGGTTCAATGTGACTTGCCTAAATTCATCCGAGATCCTCCTGGCTTCTGAAGCCACGCAGGTGGTAAGCAGAGAATGGCCTGTTTGCTCAAGGCGGTTCACATGTAAAATGTCCATCCCGAGAGGGCTTGCCAAGCACTATACCTGGCCTTTTTCTAGCACCAGGCAAAATCCTTTTTTCTTGGCCTAGGCTTTCCAGTATGTCACCTAAGCTGGTTTTAGCTGATTATTTTTACTGATTCAGTTGTTTTATTGCTCCATTTCTACTTTGTGGCTCGGTTTGAGTTATAATTAATTTTATTTTGTGCTTAAGACTGATGACTGTTATGAGCTACTCTGGGAATGTTGATAAGGGCAGCATACAAGGGCTTACATACTGAGCCATGAGCCACACATGCAAGAGGGATGTGAGCTTGCTGCTTCTACCGCACTCACCAGTCCATCCATGCTCCTACAGATGGTAGGGGAGGCTTAGTAAGATGCTTTGGGCCATTGTTGCTATGCCCTGCTCCTGTTGGGAATGATGGCAGTAGGGCACTGCAGCCATGACCCATGGAGTCACTTCCACTGAGCCTCCCTCACTGCTGGTGGGAGCGTAGTTGGGCTGGCAAGTGCTGTGGTAGCAGAAAGCCCACACCCTTCTTGGATGCACGGTTCAATGTAAACCACTCGTTTTAAATAAACAGCTTTAGCATCACTGCAGCTTCATGTACTTCCAAACTACTCACTGGATTCAAACTAACATTAATATATTAGGATATCATGTATGCTGAAAGTCCAGCCCTGTCAAAGTACAAGTAGCATGCATTTATTAGTTTATGATGGAAGCCGTTCCTTTGCTACAATTTGAAATGGTACAAACATGAAAAGCTTTTAAGACTGAGGTTGATCCTCGGGAACTTTAAAAAAAAAATAGGTCAAGAACTCAAAAGCCTTTGCATTAATACCTTTCAGCTGACAGGTTTCCCCCCTTCTCTTAGCGGCTGGAGACAAAACTGAACGAGCAGGACACCACAGATGAATGAGAACGTGGCACTGTGTTAAGGGCTACTCTTAAGATGGAGTCTTATAGCAGCTTATAAACCTTCATGTAAAAATACTCTGTCCAACCGTAATTTCCATTTATTTTACTTTGATTAAATAAAAAATAAAACTTTGCTTTTGACACTTTTGGATATAATTCTCAGAGATCACACTTCTGTTTTAAAATGAACAGTCACTGTGGAAGAAAACAGCAACAACAATGTGTTTTCCCTCCCTCCCCATCTCCAACTGTGTTGCTGGAAGAACCAGCCTGTAGGCCTCCAGAAAAGGTGGCATCAACATTATTCCACTGCACAGTAAAAGACAATCTTGAAATAGGCTCCGTTAGCTCCATGGCTACTGCCAACCCCAGCTGAAGCCCCTGATGGTTTCCATAGTCCAATTGAGCTGTTCTATTCCAAGCTGGTGGATGTTGCTGCCCGACCAGCAGTGGAGACCAGCACACCTTCATGTGCAATGCAATCAACGTTGGCACTCCTTCATACAGACCGTCCCTTGCTTTCTAACGAGGCTGCCCAAGAAGTCCCGCTTTGGCAGCCAAAGCTTCGTTCTGCTGAATATGGTATTCCTGAAATCTCATAGATATCCTCTGGGTCATTTTTAAGTACTTCTGTAAGCAGTGCTCTGAGCACGTCATCTGTATGGAAAAACCAGACAATATGGTAGTCACCCACTTAAAAGAAATTAATGCTTTTAAACATGCTAAGTGTTTAAAGTGTCTATCCCTCTTCGCCGTAAACTTGCTAGTGAAATAACTCTAGCTTCTGTTTCACTGATGAGAAACAAATCAAGAATGCAGTTTCCCCACAAGGCTTCTCTTTGAGTTTGTGGCAGAGCTGAAGCGTGCACCTTGTGTTAATCAGTTTGTAAAATAGAGGAGCCCAGTTATGGAACCGGATAAGTTGACACCACGTGCTCTGCAACACTCCTCCCAACACCAGACTCTCAGATTTATTACAATCAATATCCTCCCTTTCCACAGTAAACTGTACTCCGTTCCATAGCTATCCAGCAGGCTTTGTTTTTAGGATTCAGCCAATAGCCAAAAATGTGTTATACATTTCCTTTTTTTGCCCTTAACATCATTTACTACAACACTAAATGTTAGAATTTGCATGAGTCAAGATAAAGCCCTGCCATCATTGGTCACCTGTGAGTTACTGGCAACTCTCCAGTTTTCAGTAGTTCTAATAATCTAACACATTTTTGGCCAACAATCAAATAGATAAGTCCATCATCTAAGAATCCCAACCAGTGTTCCCTCTAAGAGGGGTTCCCAGATGTTGTTGACTACAATTCCCACATTCCCCAAGCAAAAGCCATTGAAGCTGAGGATTCTGGGAGTTGTAGTCAAAAACTTCTGGGAATCCGTTACAGGGAACACTGATCCCAACATCAACTAAGCACAGATGAGCTCCATGTCAGTCTGTACAAATGTAGCTGCAACATGTGAGCAGGATAAACTGATGTTTGATGATACAGTACGTACCATACAGTATGGTACTGTACAGTATGTACCATACAGATACATTCATCAGAGCACCTGAAGCTGCAGTTCCCTACTGAGCATATCTTTGGTGGATATGCTCAATATGGCATGTAATGCATCAGCTCTTAGGATGTGCTTCACCTGCAACTAAAGAAAAAGTGATCAGAATTCTTTAATATGGCAACTTTATGTTTAAGAAATTTAAAGCCCACACACAAAATCCTGCCAAAAGGATAACATGTCATCTAATGGTCTGCACCCATCTCAAGGTGCAGAGTTGGACATGATTCAGATACCGTCCAGGAAATAAAACTGCAGGCAAAGGACTGGCTTACTTTGGGGTTTTGGTGGACAACTCAGTGCTACAGTAATGGCTACTAGCCTGAAAATAGGGCTTGTCAAACCCATGGAGGATAGATCTGTCAATGGTTATTAGCTGTGACAGTTAAATGGTACCTCCATGTACCAGGTGTTGGGGCCATATAACAGGGAAAGAAATGATTTTTGTGAGCTGCTTGTGGGCTTTCTGGATGCATCTGACTGGCCACTGCTAGAAACCAAATGCCAGTCTAGATGGACCCCTCGTCTTGCAGCAGGACGCTGAGGTTACCTTCAGTTAACACCTGGCCTGAGAGCTACACAGACCGAAAAAGTTACACGCTTTTTGTTCTCGCTAATTTCACTAGCATTAAAAAAAAAAAAACATACCTGCAGCTTTCAAACAAATTCAGTGGAGGGCATCCAAGATGGTAAGGAAACCAAGCCTTATGGGAGAGGATTAAAGGAGCTGGGTATGTTTAGCCTAGAGGAGTGAAGACTAAAGGGAGATAGGATAGCCGTGCTCGGATATCTGAAGGGCTGCTACATAGCAGGAGGAGGATGAGCTTGCTCTCTGTTGCTCCTGAGACAAATGACAAGGAAGGCTAGAACCAAGGGGTTGAAATGACAAGGAAGCAGATTTAGGCTAGACCTTAGGAACCATTTCTCAGCTGCAAGAGCTGATCGAAGGTGCAATAATCTGTCTCATGGAGTGATAGGCTCTCTTCTGCTGGAGGTTTTCAAACAGAGGCTGGATGGCCATCTGCCAGGGATACTATAACAGTTTCCTGCACTAAGCAGGGAGTTGGATTGTAAGGCCTGCAAAGTCCCATCAAACTCTTAACATGCTATGATTCTTAAGTTTACACAGAAGTTCCACAGGTTACTGATTCAAAGCACGCAGAATAGCTGCATACCTCGTCTGGCTTGACTTCTCGGCTAGTGAAATCTTTCACGCAATCCAGGAAGCAGGTCTCTGTCAGTTTATTGTACGTCCCAAGAAATTCCTTGAACTATGAGCAAATCAAAGAGATCTTCAGAAATGGGTCCTTCCTTCCCAGGAGAATAAGCACAACAGGGTGTGAAGAGGTGACACCCATCAAAATGGAGGGCATTTTACATACAACAAATACTTGTTCTGCATTGGTAAAGGCAGTATTTTGTAAAATATAGCTGGCTTACAAACAATTTGATTGTTGAGATTATTAAAGATATTTTAAAATAGTTTTTCTATTTAAGAAAAATGTTAAAATACCACTACAAAATATTTATCATCATCATCAACATTTATATTCTGCTCTTCTTCCAAGGACCCCAGAGCGGTGTACTACATACTTGAGTTTCTCCTCACAACCCTGTGAAGTAGGTTAGGCGGGGAGAGAAGTGACTGGCCCAGAGTCACCCAGCAAGTATGGCTGAATGGGGATTTGAACTCAGGTCTCCCGGTCCTAGGCCAGCACTCTAACCACTACAGCATGCTGCCTCCCTTAAATTTACTTAAAATTTGGAGTAATTTAATTCAAAATTTTAATTTAATTTAAATTTTACTTACTTAAATAGTAAGTAAAAACAGATTAAAATAGCTATTAAAGAGGCAGATTTGTTTCTATGAAGTCTGGGGGAATAAAAAGCTTTTTGCCTGATGCCCAAAGAACTAAAGTGTTATTTAGTTCTTATGAACCTCCCTGGGTGAAGAATCCCACAAGCACGATGCCACAACCAAGGCGGCCCTCTCCTTTGTTGCCACCCACCAAGGTGGGGGCACCTGGAAGACAAGAGTGGCCCATCTGGGCAGGGTTTTTTTTGGGGGGGCACCTTAAATGAACTACAGGTGCAGCTCTTCCCCACTCTCGTCTCCCCACCTGCCACAGCATTAATCCTAGGCGTGCAGCCTGGTTATTTGCCCAGTTCCAACGAACAACCAACCAGTGTTTCACGTGGTGGCAGGTGAAACAGAGCACAGCAAGGCGGCTGTGGTGAGGATAGATAATTTACCTCCACCCATATGGGCCGCTCCTGCTTGAGGAGGGCCTCCAAAGCTGACCTCAGAGCATGAGTAGGACACATGGGAGCAGTTGCTTTCAGGCACTGGCGTCCCAAGTCGTGCTGGGCTATAGTGGTTAAGCACCAGCCATTCAAGTTTCCAAACTGTTAGAGATATTTCAAAAGCACCCTTTAAATACTGCATCTTACCTGCTTAATCTGATCAGATTCTGATATCTGCCCAGCCATAATTTAGTGTTCTGTCAATCTGCCATGTAAACAACATAAAAATAATATCTAGGACAACAATAATTCTGCAATATTTATACCAAAAATGTTATATTCTGCAGCCTAAATCTTACTCTTAAATCCTGTAAGAGGGGGGAAAGGGGGGACGGCATAGAGAAGTAACTTCAGAAACCAACCCATCAGCATCTTTAAGCCACCAGGATAAACCAGAACGCTCTCACACCGCCTCTAGCTTTCTCATGTTCCCTGTACAAAGTGAGAATGGAGATACTGTTGGGAAAGTGCGCTCTTTGCTAGCCTTGGAGCCCTTGCAACCATCCAACATCATTCCCTGGATCCAGCCACTGATGCATCTTCATTCCTTCCACCTCCTCCAGAAATGTAAGTAGTCAGGGCACTTTTCCTCTTTAGCACCTTGGAGACAGTAGTGCTGGTTCTCAGGGAAATCTATTTGCCTAGGAAATACAGTACTCACCTCCGGCCACAACATAGGAAGCTGCTATATACTGAGTCAGACCATTGGTCCATCTAGCTCAGTATTGTCTTCACAGACTGGCAGCGGCTTCTCCCAGGGTGCAGGCAGGAATCTCTCTCAGCCCTATCTTGGAGAAGCCAGGGAGGGAACTTGGAACCTAGATGCTCTGCTCAGAGCAGTTCCATCCCCTGAGGGGAATATCTTACAGTGCTCACACTTCTAGTCTCCCTTTCATATGCAATCAGGGCAGACCCTGCTTAGCTTAAGGGGACAAGTCATGCTTCCTACCACAAGACCAGCTCTCCTCTCTGGGAACAACATGTTCCCTCCTTCATGCAGACAAAAGGCACTTCACCCTCTTTCCAAATTAACAAATGAACAGGAAGGGCCATCCTTGCTTAATTATATAGTAGAATAACATTGTGTTTATGATAGTGGGGTGGTAATTGTCAGCTGCTTGATTATAGATGCTTTCTTTGGCACTTCTATCATTTATCCTCCTGCACAGCAGATCAAGAACAATAGATCACTATGAGCCCTTGCATGCATTACATTATTTACATATATGTGTAAAAACAACACTCATGCAAATACATTTTCCCCTCAACCACAACTATGATATGGGTACATGTTCCAGCATTATCTGCAATTTGTTACAAGTAGTGGCAGATACACTTATTTTGCTATGTGACGTTTGAAGTGAGATTACACCAAGTTCTTAAACAAGGATCTGAAACTGAAAGATATGCAGTTTGCTCAAGGCCATCCATTGTATCCATCCCTGGCCTGGGCTTTGAGCTCAGGCCTCCCAGGTATAACACTTGTCTGTGTCCAAACCTCACTGGCTTGCAGGTCCCTCCCAAAAGTCAAGGACGTTTGGAGAGCTTTTGGGGCTGCCAAGGTCACAATGAATGCTTCTAATACTTTCCTCACCGTCCCACCCCACTTCCTGATGCAGCAGCTCTAGAAGACAGCAGGCAACCCAGAAGCCCGACTATAGTGACCCCTTCTGACTTTTTCTTCCAACTCTTCCCCTACACTCTCGGGTTACCACCTTTTTCAAATTTACTGACATTGCTCCTATGCGTTTAAACAGCAGCCCAACATGCAGAAATTTGAGAAGGCAAAGCTTTCCCTCCAAGACTTTTTCTCCCTGTTGAAAGTCCCCTCTTAGTTCTCTCTGTATCACGCTGCTATAAGTGCACAGGAGCAGTTCCGTAGCAACCCTAATTCAGCACTCAGGCAAGGAGACTCCTCCATTCTTCCTTCTCCCAGCTTCTCCTCCGCATAAGCTATAGTCACCACATACAGCGACAGCACAAAGAAACCCTCTAATCTCAAACATCTCCGTTTTCTTCGACCTCTCTTACTGATCTACATACCTCGTGGTGGCGACGAATCGGCGGTGGCGGATCTCTCGGATAGTTTTACCTTTCATCCACCGCGTGTGGTGCGTCACTTTAAAATGTCCCGCTCAACTCGACAGTCCCATTCCTCCACCCCAGAACGGTTCGGGATCTATTCCAAAGCCCCGGCAAACTGAAAAACCGGGTTGAGCTGAGTCGTTACAGTAGGTAAGTACACACGGTGGGGACGATTATCCCGCGTATTTGTTTCTTCTACCCGGAACACTTAACGAAAGGACCAGGGGGGGAAACAATTCCAGGGATTAGAAAATGATAGAGTAACATACCTGAATATGCAGAAAGAAAACTTCCGGGTTTATATGGCACAGACTTTTTATTTGTTTTCACCGTCTACTCAAGTCTATGAGAGCAGAGAGAATCAGGCAGAAGTGGCCAATCTGAGGCTTTCCAGCTGTTGTTGGACTGCAACTCCCAACATCCGTGACCGGAGCTGTACAGTCCAACAACCCTGGAAAGCCAACACGCTAAGTCGTTTTTACCTGAAATATCCTCTCTGTCACTCCTGCCACTCTCTATGGGGTGGGGTGGGATTGAAACGCATGCGTATTTCCCCCCAGGGGCTGGCCCTTTTACACGGGAGGGCGGGTGTGCGGGGGAGGGGATTGCGCATGCGCCAACAATTTCCGCCTGGCTTTCCGCGTCTCGCGTACCGCGAGGGGGCTGGGCTAAACTGGTCCGTTTAGAAGCGGCGGGAGCCCCGCCCGGAGGCGCTGTCGTTGCCATGGGAACCGGTGTTGCTGGTGAGTGACGGCAGGTGCCAAGCGCACCTGGGCCGGGGAGGATGAGGGTCCACCGTGGGGAAGGCGGGTGAGGGAAGTCCCGAGAGCCCCATAGGAAGGGGGGGCGGGCCCTGTGGGTAGCCTGAAGTTATTGGGGGGTAGGGGGTTTGCTAACAATAATAACAACAATACTGATAATTAATGATGTGTGGTCAGTAATAATAGTGATTGTCTAACATCTAGAAAATCATGTGGCAGGAAATTTCATTTATATATCTGTGTATTATTGGGCAGCTGCAGAAGCCGAAACGTTTTCCTTGTATCCCCTGTACTGTCTTGTACAGTACAAGAGCTGGTCTTGTGGTAGCAGGCATGACTTGTCCCCATAGCTAAGCAGGGTCTGCCCTGGTTGCATATGAATGGGAGACTAGAAGTGTGAGCACTGGAAGAGATTCCCCTTAAAGGATGGAGCGGCTCTGGGAAGAGCATCTAGGTTCCAAGTTCCCTCCCTGGCAGCATCTCCAAGAGAGGGCTGAGAGAGATTCCTGCCTGCAACCTTGGAGAAGCCGCTGCCAGTCTGTGAAGACAATACTGAGCTAGATAGACCAATGGTCTGACTCAGTATATGGCAGCTTCCTATGTTCTGTTACATAGGACCACAGGAAGCTGCCCTGTACTGAGTCAGACCATTGGTCCGTCTTGCGCTCAGTCACTAGCGTTAGTCCCTGTTAATAAAGAAGAATCACTGTGCGATTAGCTGCTTCCTTCCAGGATCCAGCAACTACTTGTCTGGAGACCCGTTTGATTTTAATCTCACTCATACTCATGCAAGAAATTGCAGACAGGTTGCTTAAGACTGAGGGTAGCATAAATTTGTTTTGAGTGAGATGTTTGGGCTTCCACCTTCATCAGTGACAGTTTACTGAAAAACTCTGTGTAAGCCACAGGTCGGTGGCCATGAGGAGTGTTGTGACTGCAGGATTCCATAGCGGGAGGGAGAGAAAATGAGGGTAAAGCCCGGTTTAATGTATTGGTCTCCAGATTCCGTTATGCTTCTGTCTTCTCCTATGGAACCCTGTAATCTCATCATTCTGAATTGTCACCTGTTTGTCACATACCAGCTTTTTCAATCTACTGTCGCTGATGAAGGCGGAAGCCAAAATGCCCAAATAAAAACAAACTTATCTCTGTTTTCAGTTACTTATATAAAATATACACTTATGTTTGTAGTTCAGTGCATCCCTTGAGAATCCAGAGCCTCCTGATACCTTGCTGCATGGAATGAATATGAAGACTTTTTATGGACTTACAGAGGAAGCAAGCCATCTTTATTCTCTACATTCCTTTGCCACAAGGTGTGGTTATGGCTGCCAGCTTGCCTGGCTTTCAAAAAGGATCAGTAAATTAATGGAGGAAACCTAATGAGCTGTGAGTTAGTTGTATTGAAACATTCATGTACAGAGGTAATATACCTCTGAACAGCAGGTGTGATGGAGACAAACCATATTTGGACATCCATGTTGGAAATGTAATGTTCCATTCAGTGAACCTTAGTTTGAAGAAGCAAGGCAGTTTTTGTGTTGTAAAAATTCTGGGAGCCCTTGTGTCCATCTTATGGAGCTGATCACAGTCCTCTGAATGGCTGCTCTCCATGAAGTGCTATCAAGCTCTTGTACTGGGCTACGCAGAAGTACAGGAAAAGATAACTCCTCTTTTACCTATACTTCCTTACAGAATCAATGTGAGCACTGCGTTTCTTCAAGGGGTAGGAATATGAAGAAGTGGGGGATTATGTCCTCTCTGCAAGTGGTTGTTTGGTGCAAGCTTGGGACTCCTGCAGATGTGGTGGTTGTCTTACAGTTTCTCCTGTGGTTTCTGCTTTGTAGAATGGACTACTTGATTAGCAAATGTGTCTGTTTTTCTTTTTTCAAATCATCTGTAAATCAACTGGCCCTATCTACCCCCAGCACAGTACCTCCAGTGACTGTTGCTGGTGTCTCTCTTATGTTTCTTTTAGATTGTGAGCCCTTTGGGGACAGGGAGCCATCTTATTTGTTATTTCTCTGTGTAAACTGCCCTGAGCCATTTTTGGAAGGTCGGTATAGAAATTGAATGAATGAATGTAAGCAAAACTCAAGGTCATAGTCTGATAGGCCAATTTGATCTTGCTTTTATGCCAAAGTTGGTGATTGGGATTACCACTTGAGCCTGTTCTGTGTTTTGTTATAGTAACAGCAGGCTTTTGGTGTCTTAATCCTACTTCTGCTGTGTTCCTCTTTTCTCCATCTGTGATGTCTGAATTTTGTAGATCTTAGTGTTTGTTTATTTTTGTGCTTCATTTAACAGAAGCAAAAACTGCACTGTGAATGGTTCATGGAAGAGAGTTCTGGTCTAAGTGAGGATTCTTTGGCTAGCCTCACTGCTGGTGACGTTCTGATCCACTCCACCAGCGTCCACATGAAAGAAAAACCCCTTCCCACAAGAACAGCTGTGGCTGGCGATAGCAGACCTGCTGCTTGCACTAAGAAAAGGATCAGAATTTCCCTGAAGAAGCTTCGAGAAGTGCCTCCACCCTGTCGTCCAGAGTGCTCCATGTTGATTGATGATGAAGCAGCTTATATTCCGCCAGCATTGCTGACGAATAAACCTGCACCTTGTAAGCCAACTACTGCAACTTCTGGAGATGTAGCAAAGGGTATGTTTGTAAACGATGCATTCTTAACCTTTTGAAGTTCAGCAGTCCACCTATTGATGTCATTCTAAAGTTTCCTTTTTGCAAGTATTTGCAGCCTTTTATCTGAGGTTGCCTATAGACCAGAAGTAGCACTTTTCTGTAAAATGTTTTTTTCTGTAATATTAATATGTCTGCTAACATCCCCTGCTAACTGAGCAAATATGCACCTTTAAAAAGTGGTGATTCTCTTTACTGAGTGTAAGGAGAGCAACTGGCCCTATCCAACCCCAGCACAGCATCCCTCCAGTGGCTGTTGCTGGTGTCTATTTTATGTTTCTTTTTTAGAATGTGAGCCCTTTGGGGACAGGGAGCCATTTTATTTATTTCTATCTGTGTAAACTGCTTTGAGAACTTTTGTTGAAAAGCAATATATAAATATTTGTTTTATTCATATGTCTGGATAACTAGCAAAATATTCATTAGGTTAGAAGTGCCAGCTCTAGCTTTCCTTCCCAGTTGGCTTTGCCCTAACTTATTTTCCCTTAACCTCTGCTTTCTTCCTTTTCCCAACTTCTGTGCCTACTTCCATGTCAGGAAGCTGCCATTGGTTTAAATGTTCTGAGATCAGAGAGAGGTGGACTCATGTGAGACAGGTGAATGCAAAGGGAGCTTGTGAGACCTTTTGAGTTTCGTGTTCTATGAACCACTATTGTTAAATTAAATAGCAATTGTATTGCTTGCATACTATGGACTTTCAGTGATACCTTTTGCTGAAGCCAGACTGTTTAGCTAAATAGCTCATAATTTTTGTGAGTTCTCATCTTTGTGTGAATATAATAAGGTGGGTTAATGACATTCACAATGTTTTTAGTTCCTTTTTTAACTGAATATATATAGATAGATACTATCCTGTAGGAGTTATTTGGCCTTATGTGTATAGAAACAAGTAGTATATGTGAGAACAACTATCTCAACTACAAAGATCAATTTTGAAATATGATACTGAAATAATTTGAAATTTGAATAATTTCTTCTAGGTGCTGTAAGCACGTGTACTGGCAGACTTTCAGACCAGCTACGATCAACTGAAAAGGTTGTACAGCCTTCACATTTATCTGCAATGGTAAACATGGCAAGTGTTTTGCTCTTTGTCCTACAGAGGGTACTTCATCAGAATGTTTGCCATTTCTGTATCTCTCGGGAAAACTATCTGTTTGTACATGTTCACTGCTAAAATATTACATGGTCTCTTGAGTCTATTGTCCGTAGGCCATATACAGCTGACTGGGGCTCAGAGAGAGCCCTCCTCAGTGGCTGATTCACAACTGTAAAAAGGTTCTCCTGTGCAGTTGCAGAAAATATAGCAGATGTCCACTGACTAAAGTTATCAAACTTTGGAAAACCTGAGTAAAAAACCTGGAATTCATGACGGTTGAAAAAAATATAATTTTGATTGCTTTCTACTTTCTTCCTTTGTCCCCTGCCCTCCTTTTAGAACTTTGATGTCCCATTTTTAAAAACTAAAGACTCATTCTGCAAAGGTGGGGGAGGTTTTCTGCTTAAAACAGAGGCTCTTAAGATGTTAACAGAGCCTGCTGGTTTCACTAGCTAACTGAGCAAAGATGCACCTTTTGAAAGTGGTGAATTCTCTTTATTGAGCAGGGGGAGAGCAACTGGCCCTCTCCACCCCCAGCACAGCATCCCTCCAGTGGCTGTTGCTGGTGTCTATCTTAGGTTTCATTTTTAGATTGTGAGCCCTTTGGGGACAGGGAGCCATTTTATTTATTCTTTTATTTCTGTCTTTGTAAACTGCTCTGGGGACTTTTGTTTAAAAGTGGTATATAAATATTTGTCGTACTCATATTTACTAGGACCTTGGGGGTCAAGTGTTGTTCATCCCTCCTTTAAAAGTGTCTATTGAGCTGTTGTGCTGTACTCCCCATATTTGGAATATAATATATACTCAAGTAATTTTAATACTTTTTAATATATAGAATGGAACCGTAAGTGTTTCTCACTCCTACCCTTTCACTTTGGATAGGTGTATACAGATGAAGCTGCATTAAGTGTTCCTTTAGTGAAGGGAGATGGAATTAAACAAGAAGGTAATTACCGAATATCAATATGTGGTTAAAACATGCAACGTCTTTCATATTATGTCACTAACAATAACTTTTAAGTGTGACTTATTTTGAAATGTTAATAAATAATGTTTCAAATGTCTAATTTTCCCCCTCTATGATAAATAGTTGGTAGAAAAGTGTTAAGCATTTAAAACCACCTGCAAATAAACATTAGTACACCCAAATGGATAATAGTTTATTAATTTTTTAAAACATGGCACTTGGGTCTTGCTTTGCTAATACTCAGTCTCACCACCCAGAATATCACACAGTTAGATCCATAGCCCATTTGAAAGCGGCGTTTGGATCACAAGATTAGAGAGATCCTGGATTCAAATAAAGCACACAATTTCCAGTTTTGGTATTATGTTCTGTGTGAGGCTGGGAGTGGGGAGAAGGTGCAGAACCCAAGATCCAGTCTTGCCATGTGTAGAGGTTTCAGTAGTGAGTAGAAGCCCTTGCTTGCTTTTTCATAAGATTGCCTTCTATGGGCATTGCGGATATAGTTTAGTAAAGTCCATTCTGTATTGTCATTCTGCAGCAGCTGACTTCTTAATTTCCCAGTATGATACTGGTCAGAGGGAGGCTGCAAGAGCTGTATTCAAGCAGAGGTAAGTGTGACAGTCATTTCAACTCTTTGTTTCCTTTTTCTTTTAAGGGCTTGAATGTCTCCTGTTGGGAAGAAGGACCTGCTGGGGCTGCCATGCAAGTTTGAAGGCAACTCTGCTGGTGTAGCGACAGGCCTGCTGCGGAATGACTTTAAACGACTTCTGGGCAGCAGTGCATGCTCCTCTCGTTGTTTCCAGTGAGAGATGTGCTGTGCTGCCACCCAGAAATGGTTTGCTTCCACATTCTGCAGCAGCCCCGTTGCTGCACCATTGGGGCTACCTTTGAAGTTGTGCAGCAGCCCCGGCAGGTCCTTCCATCGACAGGAGCCTGCGAATCACACCGGCCAATATTTGTTTGGGTTTTTGTTTGACCTTTTGGACCTTATCCAACCCAAAGGCTCAGGAGAACCTCAAAAATAAGTGTAGTATGCATCACTTTTGGAAAGTAAATGTGGCAATTCGGCCATGAAAGATCATTGCTGGAGAACCCACTGAGTGCTTGTGTATATAGCCGTTCTAAGGGGAAACTTTTTCACAGATGTACCTCTCTCTTTAGAGAAGAACTAAAAAATTACAACATGCAGCATTTCTAAGAACATAAGAGCAACCCTGCAGGATCAGACTGAGGGTCCATCTTGTCTAACATCCTGCTTCCTACAGTGTCCAACCAGATGGTTCTGAGAAGCCCATAAGCAGAGCAAGATGGCAATCTTCCTTTCCTCTCTTGCTCCTCAGCAACTGGTATCCAGCGGCATACTTCCTCTGAAAATGGAGGTTTCATTTAGCTGGCAGGGCTAATAGCCTTTGATATACCAGTCTTTTCGCCCTTTAAAGCCATCTAAGTTAATGGCCACAACTGCATATTAGATGGCTTCAAACATCATGCCAAACCTGAAGTTTGGCAGAGCGGCCAGAGACATGGGCTAGATCTGGATTGAGATCCGTTGTAACCATAAGAAATGGGTTCTGCGCCTGTGCAGGGACCTCACGGGCTAATTGATTAGCTCCTTGTGACGCCCCACCCGCCTGCACATGCAGTGCTGAGACGTTGAAAGCGGCGGTTGGGGCGTCTCTCTCTGTTTCTTTTTGACCGCCATAGCGATCGCACCTCTTAGCTCTAGCTCCTCGGATTGAAATACTTCTTAGATTGATATGCTTCGTTTTGACATACAGACTGGCCTGGACTTTGCTGTACTCTAGACGAAACTTGTTGTAGTGAAAGATCGTTTGTTTACCTGGCTGAACTCTGAACAAACATTGGACTGAATTTATGTGACGGACAAACAGATTGGCGAGAGTTTCATTTGCCGCTTGCGGGCAATGGAGGTTAAAAAGACCTTCAAGAGATGTGTTAAGTGCCGCGCTAAACTCCCTTCTACTGATTACCATGAAGCTTGTTTGATGTGCCTTGGAGAGGAGCATAACACTTTGGCTTATAAAGTTTGTTGCTCTTTCTCGAAACAAACGTGACAAAATAGAGCGTTACACCTTTGAGTGGCCTTATATGATGAGGCATTCCGACTGCCAACACCGCGGCCGTGTGATTCACTGGACTCCCGATCAATGTCAAAGCCTTCAGCGTCGGGGGCCAGGTCGGCATCGAGCTCTCCAGAGTCAAGCGCCCGTGGAACTGCGAAGCAATCTAAAACCGTGATGGCTAGTGGTGCTAAATGCACGGAAAAAGTTTTTTAAAGACTTAAAGATGTGTCTAAGGAGGAGAGGCGTAGGGAACGTGGACACCATCCGAAAGGAAATGATAGGGCGCATTGGACCCCTTCTCTGGCTTCGGTGCAAGCATTTGAGGGTGACTCGGATGAGTCAACTGCGGCTGCACTGGGGCAGCTTCCTAGTTCGGTGTCGGACTCGGCATCGGTAGCCTCTATATCGAGAGCTGGATCTGCATCAACTGCAGCATTGCCTTCAACCGGGGCATTGAATGCGGCCACAGCGTCGACGGCACAGATCGCCTCAACATCGGCAGCACATGTCCTGTCGACGTCGACCTCAACGTCGATGGCACAGATCCTGTCGACATCGACCTTGGGGATGTCTGCGGCAGCGCAATCCATGCTTCCTAATGAGCCCTCGACGTCCATGTCTGCTCCAGTTATGACTGTGGCGGCAGGACAGATCCCTCACCTGCTGTCCCCAGCGAGGACTCCCGGGCATTCCCCCTCAACGTCTAGAACACCTAGTTTGGAGATGAGGGATAGAACAGGTTATGTGGAATTGCATGACTTGTTAGACTCTGCTTCAAGTACTCCTTCCGGATCTACTTTCCGTGGGTTCCTGAGTACTAGGCTCGATGCAGACAATGATGAGATGGAATCTGTTCGATTGCCCAAGACTCCTTCCTATTCCTCTGCTCGACTACAGGCATCGGAAACATCAGTGCAGGGTATGCCTGCTTGTGGATTCCACCACACTCTACCAGATGACTATGCTGAATACCTCCGTTGGAAGTCACTGCAAGTACCTTCCGCGCATTCATGTGAGGAAGTGCCACTTCGGCCACAACCACCTGCTTTTCAGCCGCAGCCACGACCACCTGTTATGGAATTGCAGCCGCAACTACTGCAGGACCAGGTTGTGCATCTACATTTTCAGCCACAGCCTCAACCAGCGGCTGTTGTGCAACCAGACCCTGAACATCCGCCTCAGCTCCAGCTGTTGGCCAGGCGACCTGTGGAGAAGCCAGATGGCAAGAGGAAGCGGAAGTCAACACCGCCACCTGCGGAACCACCTTCCTCGCCGGAAAGCTATGTTATGGCAGAGGATTCGGATGTGAGTTCTGGGTCGGATGACGTGAGTCGGAGGTTGGATCCTCCTTTGGATGTGCCTCCTAGACTTTCTACCTCTCCAACAGAGTAATTAAAGGCGTATCACGCCCTTATATGGGACATTGCGGAGGCTCTGGGAATGGAACTGAAATCCCTTGATGCTGTCAGCAATCTGGCCACCCAGAAGGGAAGTCCAGGAAGATAGTCCACAATACAAACTGGGCTACAGAAGCGAAACATGGCTCGGAATAGTTTTCTGTATCTGGCTTGGGCTGAAAGCTGTCAAAATGAGGGTTTATTATTTTGTTTATTTATTTATTTGATTTGTATACCGCCCTTCCAAAATGGCTCAGGGCGTTTGACAAATGTTGTCTTCCAGTGGCTAACAGAAAGCTGTTGACATGCTTTATAGTCCAAGCTGATAACTCTCAGCTGGCAGGGATTCAAGGCTTATCAGCCCTCTGCAAGAGGTGTATACTCCTCCTGATAGTTTCCAGCTGTGCTCTTCGCCTTGTGACACACCTTTGCTGTGAAATCAGTGGGGGTTGCCTTCACAGATCATCTTCTAGTTTGTCCGTCGCTGTCTCTGCTGCCTCAGACTGCTGTGCCTGCTCTGAAACATCAGCTGGACCTTCCTCAGCCGTCTCTTGGGAACTGACAGCCGGGTTCTGCCCCTCAGGCACCCCTGCATCAGCTGAAAGGCTGTCAGCTTCCCCTTCCTCCTCGCTATCTGAGATCGAGGGCGTGACAGATGCGGACGAAGTAGACCCTGTTTACAATATGATGAGGGGGGTCAAAGACCTCTCATCCTGACTATGATTCCAGCTATCAGTAAGGCTGCTAAGACGGCATGGGAAGTTATGCAGGTTGCAGCACCTATGTCTAAGCACCTTGAAAATCTGTATAGGATCGCGGAGGAGGGCAATGCTTATTTGCTCCATCATCCAGTGCCTAATTCGTTGGTCGTCGATTGCGCCACTACATCCAAGAGTGGTCGCCGCCACACGACGCCTGCGGATAAGGAAGGCCGGAAGATAGATGTAATGGGAAGAAGAATTTACAGCACGGCTAGTCTTGCAATTCAGATTGCAAACTATGCAGCCTGCATGGCCAGATATTGCCACTTGTTGTGGGATACCCTATTACAAGATTCCACCCCTGACACCTGAAGAGTTTCAGTGGAAGTTTCATGAAACCTATGAGAAAGATGACGGCTGTAACTAGGCAGCAATTGAGCACCTTTAAACATTTGGCCGAGATGGAATCCCGCACAATGGTGACAGCTGTGAGTATGTGCAGACATTCCTGGCTTCGCTCCACCTCACTCCAACAAGACATGAGGGATAGGGTAGAAGCTCTGGCGTATGATGGAAAAGGCCTTTTCCATGAGGACACTGATACTTCAATGGAAACCTTGAAGAAATCTAAGTTTACTGCACGTACCTTCATGTCAACCTCTAGCACAGCGGGTACTGCATCAAAGGGTCACCCTTATTACCGTCAGCTCAACAAGTACCAAGAAAGGAAGGAATTCAAAAGGCAATACCGACCCTATCAACGATCTAAGGGGTATAATCAAAAAACAAAAGTAAATGCAACACGTCAAGCTAAGGACACTCCTAAACAAAATTTTTGATGGGAATGTTCGCCCACTGCACACGAACAAACATCCAACCACCAAAATTGCTGGCCTAATACCACCTTTGCCAGCCAACCAATCCGGGACCACTACCACCGGTCCTGTAGTTGCCAGGAATTCCATCAAACTGGCAAGCCATGCCCAAGCATGGCACACTATAACATCAGATCGGTGGGTCTTGCAGATAGTACAAACAGGATATGCGTTGGAGTTCGAGACCAAGCCTCCATTTTCGGGACTGAAGTTCACACCTGCCACGGAAATATTACAGGTGGAGGTCAAAGTACTACTAGAGAAGCAAGCAATTGCTCCGGTGCAGTGGGAAGACAGACTATCGGGTTATTACTCCCTGTATTTCAAGATTCCGAAGAAGGATGGCGGAATCCAGGCAATTATGGACTTAAGGGGTCTAAATCGTTATATACTGACCAGAAAATTCAGAATGATGACATTGCAATTTATTCTGCCCTTTTTGGTGCAGGGAACATGGGCGGCAACCTTGGATCTGAAGGATGCCTACTTCCATGTAGGCATTCAAGAGAACTACCGCAGATACCTCAGGTTCACGGTGGGAAGTCAAATATACCAGTATTTGGTTCTCCCATTCGGTCTGTCGACGGTGCCAAGAGTCTTCACCAAGGTTATGGCAGTGATAGTAGCTTACCTGAGGACGTAGGGTGTGATGGTTTATCCATACTTAGACGACTGGCTCCTGGTCAGTCACAGCAGAGAACTCTTGGTCCATCAGATTCAGCACGTCATCCACCTGCTGGAAGACCTAGGCGTCAACATCAATTGAAAGAAATCAAATCTTACCCCTGTACAACAGATAGCATTCATTGGAGCAGTATTAGACTTCAGGGAGAAATGGACGTATTTACCAACAGAACGCGTTCACCAGATAAGACTACTTAATCAGCAGTTTCTAGACTCCTCACATCCACCAGCAGTGCACATTCAGAAGCTGCTAGGCCTGATGGCCTCCTGTCCCACCACTGTATGGTATACGAGACCAAACATACGTATGCTGCAGCGGTGGTACCTCCACAACTTCTGCCCCAATGTGGACAGTCAGAACATGCAGTTGTCCATACCCCAAGAGGTTCTAAACAGTTTGCGGTGGTGGATGAAGGAAGAGAACCTGACACAGGGTGTTCTTTTTGCACTGTTAGCCACCACCCGCTGGGTGACGACGGATGCGTCGTTGATAGGGTGGGGAGCTCATTGCATGGACCATCGCATCCAGTGTGCGTGGACGCAGCCCCAGACCCAGCAGCACATCAACTGCTTGGAATTGCTCGCAGTGTTCCTGGCCCTGAGGTCATTCAAACCGTTGCTCAGGGGGACGGCAGTGCAGGTGCAGTTAGACAACACGACGGCAATTGCCTATATCAACCATCAAGGAGGCACGGTCTCTCGGTCGCTATGTCTCCTCGTCCAGAAAATATGGAATTGGTGCATACAGCATTCTTTCTATCCGGTGGCGCTTCACATAAAGAGAGTGGACAACTGCTTGGCAGACAGCCTCAGTAGGTTCACTGATTACAGTCAGAGGCATGAGTGAGAAATGAACCCCAAGTACCTTCAACAGAAAATGTTTCAGTTACTACTCACGTGCGGGCATAGGAAAAGGGTCCCTAGGGGCTGCGTTCCAACACACCTGGAGTGTGGGGCTGCTGTATCTCTTCCCCCCGTTGCTAGGGATGTGCACGAACCAGTCCGGAGGCCATGTTGGAGGCCTCCGGACCGGTTCGGAGCCGGACCGGTCTGGCGGTCCGGCACCAAGGGGGGGTCTACCTTTAAGGGCGGGGGGTAGAACTTATCCTTCCCGCTGCTCTTCCCCCTCCGGCGCTGTAGTTTTAAGCGAAGTTTTTTGGGCAGCAGCGTTCCTTGCTGCCGCCCCTGCCCCCGTCGTCGCCTGGAAGGCTTCTGAAGAGCAGCACGCATGCGCGCGTGGCGGCGCATGCGTGCCTGTCGCTGCCGTGCGCACGCTGCCTACGTCACACGCATGGTGGCGACAGGCGCGCGCGCCGCCTCGCACCCATGCATGCTGCTCTTTAGAAGCCTTCCAGGCGACGACGGGGGCAGGGGCGGCAGTGAGGAACACTGCCGCCCCAAAAACTTCGCTTAAAACTACAGCGCCAGAGGGGGAAGAGCGGCGGGAGGGATAAGTTCTACCCCCCGCCCTTAAAGGTAGACCCCCCCTCGGTGCCGGTCCGGACCATGCATATCCCTACCCGTTGCCTCTAATAGGACGGGCATTGGCTCAGATAATTCAGGACAGAGCGAACTGCATTCTGCTGACCCCATGGTGGCCGCGTCAATCCTGGTTCGCCCCACTTCTTCAGTTAGCACGGAATGTTTTCCACAGGTTTCTGAACGCACCAGACCTATTACAAAGAGATCAAGGTCGAGTCTTACATCCCGAGGTACATGCCCTGAAAATGACGGCCTGGAGAATCAGGTTTTAAAGGGTATCTTGCTAAATAGTAGACGGGAAACCACTCGCCGCAACTACGCTTGCAAATGGAAGCGTTTTAGGACTTATATGAAGGAGAAGGGAATCAAGCCCTTGTGTACCACTCCAAAGGACGTTTTGCTATACCTTACACTGTTGAAGATGAAGGGGCTGGCCAATGTGTCCATCAAACTGCATTTGGCTGCAGTTTTGGCACTGCATAAAGGTTGGGATGGAATGACGGTGTTTTCCCATCCAGAGTCCAAACGTTTCATGAAGGGCATCAACAACTTGTACCCACCTGTTCGTCAGCCTATGGAGCAATGGAGCCTATCCTTGGTGTTGTCTGCGATTACAGAGCAGCTGTTTGAGCCTCTGGCTTCTATATCCCTTCGGCTACTCACGCTCAAGACGGTTTTCCTTGCGACAATCATGTTGGCGAGGCGCGTGAGTGAATTCACTGCTCTTCGCGTGGATAAACCTTATACACAGTTTTATCCGCACAAAGTGGTGATGAGACTTGATCCTCATTTTCGTACCAAGGTGGTGACTGGTTTTCATTTAAATCAGGAAATAGTCCTACCTACTTTTTTCCAGGATGCTCATACAGATTTGGAAAAAGCACTACACTCGTTGGATGTGCGAAGGGCCCTGTTATATTACCTTGACAGGACCCGTGGCTTCAGAAAGAGCAAAAAACTCTTTATCTCTTACAAAGGAAAGTGTAAGGGTCGTGCTATATCACGCCAACGTCTGGCCCACTGGATAGTGGAGCTTATTTTTCACGCATATAGGTGTCAGGGAGTTGTACCACCCAGGACAGTGCATGCACACTCTACTAGAGGGCTTCAGCAGCCCATCTGTCAGGCATCAAAATGTTGGATATATGTATGGCTGCCACTTGGTCCTTTCAACAGCCATTCATCAAGCATTACACAATTGATTTAAGGATGGCAAGAGAGGCACCTTTTGGAAGGACTGTACTGAAAAGGGTGTTAGCTTGAGCTTTGGGTCTACTGCACCCACCTTCATGAGGGACAGCTTGCTATTCACCCAGTTCTTATGGTTACAACAGATCTCAATCCAGATAAACAGGTTGCTTACCTGTAACTTATGATCTGGATGAGATCCATTGTAGCCATAAGTCCCTCCCGAGCCATCCCCGCTGCAGTACTAATGGAGAAGGGTTGCCATAGCTTCCAGGCTGCAGTGCTAATGAAGGAGAAGAACATGTCATTCTGCAGATCGTCAACTTGGGCGGCCTGCAAGAAACTGAGAGAGAGACGCCCCAACCGACGCTTTCAATGTCTCAGCACTGTACGTACAGGCGGGCGGGGCGTCATGAGGAGCTAATCAATCAGCCTGTGAGGTCCCTGCGCAGGCACAGAACCCAGTTCTTATGGCTACAACGGATCTCATCCAGATCATAAGTTACAGGTAAGCAACCTGTTTATTTCTGGTGTTGAGATGGACATGCCAAGACTAGGTATGTCATACGGACATGCCAGTCTCAGCATATCCTGCCCTATTTGTGGTTTGGAACCTGATGCCTGTAACTAAGATCTGAAGTGAGGGACAGATTTTGGGTTCCAGTCTGCAAGTAGGAGACTAGCAGGTTCATATGACACGCTTAATCTCGGCATGATCGTCTGACACCAGAAGCAGGGTTCCTGTATGTTCCCCGGCCTCCAGCCACTCTACTAAACTTAAAGTTCAGGGAGATGTGTGAAGCCACCCAGTGTGTCAGCAAATTCTAAAAATGAATTTTGTGTTGTATGAAGAAGCACTTTCTTCTGTTCATCTTAAATCTATTGCCAAACCGTTAAAGTGGATGAGCTTTCGCTCCAGTATTATGAGAGCGGGAGAAAAACGTCTCATTATCCATCCACTTTCTTTATATCGTGCATTATTTTTACAGATCTCTGCTATGTTTCTCCACCCCATCTTACTTGTTTAGAATCCAAAGCGTTCCTGTGTTCAAAGAGGTGAAGGTACAGCTTCTAGATAACCCATGCCCAGACAAAAAGGACAGTACCAAGTCAACACGCAGTGAGATGGATTCAGCTACAACCATTGCAGCTGCAACAGCCGCAGCCATCGCTTCTACAGCCCCTCTTCTCAAAGTAGGTCACTGGTTTTCAGACAAGTTTTAACTTGTCAAGTTAAACCCCACAAGTTCTGATCCCGGTTTGATTTCCTCAGAGCAACTGGCCCTATTCAACCCCAGCATCCCTCCAGTGGATGATGTTGGTGTTTCCTTCTTAGATTGTGAACCTTTGAGGGCAGAGAACGATCTTATTTATTTATTCTTGAGGGCAGAGAACCATATTATTTATTTATTCTTTAATTTTCTATGTAAACCGCTTTTGAAATTTTGTTGAAAAGTGGCATATAAATAGTAGTAGCCACCTTAAGTGGCACAGCAGGGAATGCTTAACTAACAAGCAGAAGGCTGCCAGTTTGTACTGTTGGTACTATACCGGGAGCAGCGATATAGGAAGATACTGAAAGGCATCATCTCATACTGCATGGGAGGAAATGGTAAACCCCTCCTGTATTCTACCAAAGAAAACCACTGGTCTTTGTTTCCCCTTCATGCCTTCCTTATGTCTCTTTCACACTTTCCCAGTGTCGCTGTATACCTTCCCTGCCATCCCTGTGGGCTCCAGTTATGTAGGAATTGTGCTGGAAACAGCAGGTACTACATGGAGCTGGAAGTGCTCACCTTTGCACAACATGGCGGGCTGCAAATGTATCAGAACCAGACAATTCAGTCACACGGGCTTAGTGTTTACTTTTAAAGCCCTATACAGCTTGAGATCTGAGCACCTGAAAAATCAGGAATTATTCCCACATCACCCTATCTGTATGCTGAAGTCTTCATCATAACGTCTCCTCCAGATGCTCCTGCCTTGCCATAAGAACAGCCCTGCTGGATCAGGCCCAAGGCCCATCCAGTCCAGCATCCTGTTTCACACAGTGGCCCACCAGATGCTGCTGGGAAGCCCACAGGCAAGAGGGGAGGGCATGTCTTCTCTCTTGCTGTTGCTCCACCTCCTGAGCTGAGGCTAGAGATTGTCTCAGCTACAGTGGCGGCTGGTGCGGGTGCCACCAGGGGTGGTGGGAGGCACTTTTAAGTCTAAATTGGTGCTTACCTCCCGTACCACCGCACCTGAAAGCACTTACCAGCTGCAGTGCACCACCCAACACCCACTGCAGCGGAGAATCAGCTCCGCCACTCAGCTGGTGGAGGCCATTTGCATGGCCTACAAATGGCCTCCTCGCATGTGTGGAGGCCAGTTGAGTGGCAGAGTCTGTCCACTGCAGTGGGTGCTGGGTGGCACACTGCTGCTGGTAAGAGCTTTCAGGTGCAGTGCTACGGGAGGTAAGCACTAATTTAGACTGAAAGGTGCCTCCTGCCGCTGCCCCCTGGTGGTGCCTGTACCAGCCGCCACTGATGCCCAGTTTGTGGAAAGCTGTCCCCAAGGAGGCTCACCTGGCACCTACTTTGATGTCTTTCTGGTGCCAGGCAAATTTCTTTTCACTTTTCCAGACTTTTAAAACTGCCATTATACTCCTGCTGTACCTGCTGTGATTTTATCTGCTTGCTCTGTTCTGTTTTATATTGTTTCTCTTTTAATTTGATGAGCTGTCCTGAAAGGACTAATGTGTTGAAGGCAAGATACAAATTCATTAAGTGAATAAAATAGAGTTCAGCTTTTAGTCCTTTGCAACCAAAGAGCTGGAGCTAGGACGGAAGACCTTGGCCTTCATAGCACTGCAAACTTTTGAAATCAAAGTTCTGAACCCCAACCCTGCTTTCCCCCCTCTTTAGGTCCAGAGTGACTTGGAAGCCAAAGTGAACTCTGTTTCTGAAATACTTAATAAGTTACAGGAAACGGACAAGCATCTGCTGCACATTGCTGAGCAGCAGCAAGCCAGCTTGAAGCCTCTGCAGTCGGAGAGGCCCCCTTGCCAGGAAATTGCTGGTGAGCTCGAGAAACGGATGAATCTGTTTATGGAACAACGGATTCAGCATCTGGAAAAATTGCAACAGCAGCAAATGAATATTCAGGTAGGTACTAACATACATAATATTGCCTGCATTTAAACAGATGTGTATTTAAAGAACTACACCAGATTCCAGTCTGCTTCCAAGCCCAATCCAGAGTGCTAGTGTTTACCTTTAAAGCCTTGCACAGCTTGATACCCAAGTACCTGAAGGGTACTACACCCACATCAACCTGTCATGTTTCGGCTCTAATAAGAAATCGGTGGCTGACATCCAGACTAAGAAAGTGCTGGTACCATGTGAGAAGTGGTGTCACTCCCAGTGGCATTGACTGACTCAGCAGTGGTCGTGTGCGCGTGCTGAATTTCAGTGGCCGCCCCTTCCCTTGGAAGCACTCTTTCTCTCCTGCCTGGAGCCACGGACATCTCTGAGTGGTTAACCTTCCCACATGCTCCCAGGCAGGACTAATTGAAAGTTGTTACAAGCCTTAAAAGCCTGGACAGGATAACCCCACCCAGTTCTTTTAGTCCTGCTGCGCTCCTAGGCAGACGTTTATGACCAGCTCTTCTTAGCTCCTTTTATTCTTCATATTTCTTCTGCAACCTATCCAATTTCACTCTTTATTTCAGTCTTTAGCTTGCTTCACTTTTGCTTCATTTTAGCTTGGTTCACTTTTGCTTCTGTCTTCCTTACAAAAAAATAATAACAATAATTTCACTTAAATTTTTTCTCTGTCTTCTCCCTGAATTTTTTCTGTGCCTATGGAGTGGCGACGGACTATTAGGCACATCTTACTCCCAAAGGGCGTGAATAGAGCAGGATTCTCGCTCTCAACTAGAGTGCCGGGTTCACCTCCTCCCACGGTGCCCTCATTAAGAGCCATGTTGTGTACTCAGGACGGAATGAAGGGTGCCGCACAGGGTTCCTCCCAGTCCACCAGAGAGACCTGAAGCTCAGTCAGAGCAAGGAGAGTAATTGGGCCGGACAGCATGGGCCTGGCAGCAGCCTCACTCCCACTGCTGCTTCAGGGCTGTTACGCGTGCCCGGTCTGCTCCAAGCAGTAATGGCTCCGGAGCTTCAGCGGGGAAGTCAGGAGTCATTGCCAGCCAAGGCCACACCTCCCCGACCCCCACACTACCGACCATGGACTGCCAGGGAACTAGAGGCGGAGCTCAGAGGAGCGTTTCATCGACGGGACTCTTCAGCTAACCCGGCAAGAGCTCTCCTTGGCGCGGCCAGTCAGGTGCCTCCCCTTCTCCCTCCCCCCCCCCGCGGGTATGGCAAATTTGGATAAAGGACACTTTGGCAGTCTCGTTAAAGGGGGTAGCACAAAAGGGGAAAGAAAAGGGGCACTTCTCACATTGTATTGATGCTTCCTTAGTCTGGAGATCAGCCATTGTTCCTGTCTTGCTGCTTGTGTTAATCGACTTAGTATGGCCAGGGAAAAGCTTTATCTGTGGTTATGAAAATTGTCACTGTACTTCTCTCTTACATTTAAGCTTTTTCATATTGATGGTCATAGACTACCTCTTGCATTCTAAAGCCCTTTGACTCCACTGTTCAGTATTTTTTATCGTGTGGATGTGTGTGTGTGTAAATTATGCACTTGCATACAAATGCACAGGGGCGTAACTACTATTAGGCAAGGGGAGGCGGCTGCCTGGGCCCCCCCCCACGCCTCGAGGGGGCCCCCCAGAAGCAAGTCACATGACTATATATTGTGAAGTAAGTGTGTGTGTGTGTGTGTGTGTGTGTGTGTGTGTGTGTGTGTGTGTGTGTGTATCAGCGAGGGGCCCATTTTAAAATTTTGTCTCTGGGCCCACTCCAGCCTTGTTACGCCCCTGCAAATGCACATGCATTTGTACAATCTGCTCTGTTAATTGAGGTTAACAGTTCATGCATCTGATGAAGTGGGCACTAGTCCACAAAAAAGTATTCTGCAACAAACTTCTTGTCTTCCTCTTAGTCCCATTTAATTAGTTCTGCGCTGAGCTCCAGTGGCTTCCCAGCTGCCAAAGTAGTGGAAAAACATATGAATGCAGGGAGGCCAGTAGCTGCCCAGCCCTCTTCTCGTCCAGAGGATTTGTTTTCTACTAGTGCAGTCTATGCACCAGGTGAGAGAGAATCAAATTCCATCTCAATCTAAATTTATGTGGAACAGAGCAAAGGACAACACTGCCCAGCTCATTTCATTTGTTAAATTGTGTCTTCTGTAGTCCTTTATCAATGCAAAATTATTGCACCTCTTTGAAGAGGCGCCAAAATGATTCGGCTCTCCACATTTTGGCGCAGGGTGAGGGATCCCCTTAGGAGGAGGCAAACAGGTCCTACCTGCTCCTCCTGCAAGCTCTGCTGGGAGCAGCATCCCATCACCATGGTGGGCGCCTTAAAGGAGACAGCAGCACGGGCTGCTGCCACCACAGTAGAACTTTAAGGAGTACAGCACCGTGATGGGGCGGGGGAGGCTCGCAGGAGGGGCAGGTAGGGCCTGCCTGCCTCCTCTTAAGGGGACCCCTCCCTGCCCTCTGGGATGTGCCCAAAGTATTTTGTGCACACCCCTGTTAAAGAGCTCTATAAAATGCGGACTCAGGGCACCACGTTAGGATTGCTTAATTATCCAAATGCAAGGCAGAGCAAAGCAAGCAACTTCCCCCTCCCGCCCCCTTTGCCTTCATTTCCTTTCTTGATAGTTTTAACAGTGGCCCAGTACAAACTCCAGCTTCTGTCAAGCATTGTTTAGAACCCAAACCATGGCATCAGACATGATCTGCCTACTGTTGGGTTTGGTTTGGTTTGGTTTGGGTTTTTTTGGTCCTCTTGGCACTTGATTTCATGTATTTTATTTATTAAATTCATTGCACTGAACTGGAAGGTTTCATGAATTCAAACATTACACAATCTTATTTCACACAAACAGTTTTTTGCAAAGTTATTTCTAGAATTCCAACCATGGTTTACAAATTGGACATCTTACCAGATCATGGCTAAGGTTGAGCTTCTGTACTGAAATGTGTAGGAGTGAAAAGAGAGAATGCAGAGGTTTATGCAGCTGCAGCTTCTGAATAATCCCTAGAGACTTGGAGGCCCCTTTGGGAAATAATGCTAAACCAGAGCTAAACATGCCAGAGCTTTGAGTTTGTGATTGTCCAAAAGTGTGAAGCGGCAGGAGGAGAGCTGGTCTTGTGGTAGCAAGCATGACTTGTCCCCTTTGCTAAGCAGGGTCTGCCCTGATTGCATTTGAATGGGCAACTTGATGTATGAGCACTGTAAGATATATCCCTCAGGGGATGGAGCCTCTCTGGGAAGAGCATCTAGGTTCCAAGTTCCCTCCCTGGCATCTCCAAGATAGAGCTGAGAGAGATTCCTTCTGCCTGCAATCTTGGATAAGCCGCTGCCAGTCTGTGTAGACAATACTGAGCTAGATGGACCAATGGTCTGACTCACTATATGGCAGCTTCCTGTGTTCCTTTGTCACCCAAATGCGGCTCCATTTTTGCTCCCAAACCTGAATTTGAAGATTTGGTTTGTAGTGCGTTTCGCTGCTGAAACCTGAGGTTAAAAGGCAGCATTGTGTTGTCTTAATTCAGTTGCCACTATAAACTGGGTTTCGTGCACAAGCTCCTCCTGCCTGCATAGAGAGGCCAGCTCAGAGCAGCCCATAAATGCATCAGCTCTAGGGTGGCCGCATTTCTTGCTGGCTACCTCTCGGAGCTGATGCCCCACCCTCTGCTGTCCCCCCCTTGGCAGCAGGGAAGCTGTGTCCCTGCAGTTCTTGCATTGAAAGGGATGGAACAGCATTGGGGGAAGCATGCTTTAAATAAAAGAAAGAGAATAGACACACGTGCAAGGAGCCTTTTCATTGACCCAACACCCAATCTAACCCCATTCCTGGGGCTCTCAGATCTTATCAATGGAGTGTGGTTCCTTTGGTTTTAATGTACACAAAGTTGCAGTTTGCAGGGGCAGGAACCAGGCTAAGGGATATGTCCAAGAATCTTGGGGGAAGACACCGGTTGCCAGACCATGGAAGGATTGGGGCTGCTTGTCTGGATCTTATTGACTTCCTGGGAGGGAATATGTATAGTAAGGCAGGCAAAGGACCTTGGGGTTTGGTTCACTGTAACCAAGGGTGCCACCAGGCTTGCAGACACGGGCAAAGCAGTGAGAAAGACCCAACATTCTCTCGTCCTTGTGCTGGTTTGCCGGCCAGGGGGTTAGCCTTCTGATGAGAGGACCAGTCCATCCGAGAAAATTGAAATACTAATGGGTTTCCGCTCTCCGTTTGACTGCGCTCTCATGAGGTAAACCTTCCAACTATAGGGGTCCCCACTGTTGTGGGGCTCCCAGCACCACTAGTTAACAGTAGAACTCATACTCCACACCTTCCACCCAACCCTTCCAGACTTCAGAGTTGTCCAGGCTGCTCCAGGTGTTCTAGCGGTTCCGGGTTGGGTGGGCAGACAAGGAGAGACTGGGGATGAACCCTATGTTCTGGATAGTGGTTCCATCATCCATAAATAGTGGGTTCTGCGCCTGCGCAGATCAGCTTTGGGTAGAATGCTGCTAATCAGTAGCAGCTGAGCCCGACATTGCAGCAAATGCAAACAAGCAACCAAGGTGTGAGAGAATTTGAAAAGATTTTTCAGTTGCTGGTCCACACTGAGCTTGGCCTTAGTGCAGATGGAACATTGGAGGAGCATCTGAAGATTCTGATTCAATCAGGCAAAATGTCCAGCTCCCCCAGGTAGTGAAGAGTGTCTTACTGGCAAACAGGTTTTTCCTGGAACTCACCAAAAAATGATGAGAATCGTACTTACCTTGCAAGGCTTTTATTTTCAGAACTCACTACAATCCAGAGCAGTAAGCAACATGGCAATGTTATTCAACTGGCTGAGGGCCACAGACTTCCAGCAAAGATCTGAGAGCACCCTTTACAGTCCTTTTCATCTTTTTTTTTACCTTATGAGGACCATAGTTGTCTACTCTTTTCTCACTGGATCTCTCACCTGGTCATGAGCATTTTACTCAACCATCCTATCAAGAAATTACCCGATTTTGTCATGTTCCACTACATCAAACTGCCGGATATCTGTATTTTTGTTTTTATGCCATATTGAAATCCCACCAACATCTTAGCCTTAGCCTATGTTACTTAACTACCTGTTTACCACACTGTGAAATTTTCTAGCCAGACAGCTTCTGACTCGCATATTCCTGTAAAGTCACCCCAAGAACAAGGGGCCTACTAGTTTAATAAGTCAAAGTTGATCACAACATTATTGCTAATATGCCTCTAATAATGTAAATTGCACAATTAAAATCTCAAACAGTGGGGCACTCTGGGACAGGACATCCATGGATTAGAACATTCCCTGGCTAGTCAGGTGACCATGAGCAGCAAAACCGAGCGTGGAGACCAGACTTTTTAAAGGGGTGCTTATATTCTTGGTTGCCAGCGGTTGCTAGGACTGAGAGGGATGTGGCCAAGGGACCCTTCCCGGGGCTTTTGTGGAACTGGGCCTTGGCAGTAAAGGCCTTTCAGCCTACATCTGTATCTCTGTGGCCATTCACTCTCATGAGAGAGTGGTCCGCTGCAGAGCAGGATTTGTCTTGGTTGCACAAGAAAAATCTCTTGTGTGATTTAATCCTGCTCTGGATGGACGGTTCTTCTCATGAGGTTTGGCCGAAACTAAGCAAGTTTGCACCCAGGGGAAGGAGCTGGGCACCCCTTTCCCTACCAATTTGTACAAAAAGTAGAATAATAGTACCAAAAATCTAAGGGGCAAATCCTAAGTAATCTCGACCTATTTCTAGCAGTCTCATCCTGTCTATCCATCCATCAGCACTCATGTATGGGATAGGGATGGTGGGGGGGTCTAGGGGGAGGAATGGACTGGTGTGGGTGTGTCACAAATGGCCATTGCAGGTCACAAACTCCTTCTGTGAACATATGAGGAAAAGTGGAGGGATCACTTTTGCAGTCTATCTTTAAGCAGTACCGTTGGGGAGAGAGGGGCCCAGTCCTCTCTCATCAGGGGAGGGAAAAGTGGGGCCACAAGACCTTTCCTTCCCAACTGTGGAAGACAGTGGTGTGAGCATTGTGAGGAAAGGGTGAGACTGTCTTTGCCCTCCCAAGGGCGGCTGAACACGGTTGAAAAGGCACGATCACCCTGAGCATGCCCCCTCTAACATTGCACCCAGTGGTTGCCGCTTCACTAGCACGCTGACGCTTTGCCCACAGTCTGGCGATGCGAGCAGAATGGGGCTTGCTGGGATGCCGCCTGGGCAGACTAGGAAGAGGGAGGGGTTCCTCTGCCCAGACGGTGGAGGGTGCCAGACAGTGGCTCGTTGATATCATTTGCAGCATGATTCTTGGCTTCACAGCTTAAGCACAGCTTCTTCTACCCAAGGTTTCACTCTTTGCCCTAAAGGGGACTAAACGATTTATTTATTTATTTATTTATTTATTTTATTGTTGCATTTATATACCGCCTTTCGTTAAAAGACAACCCCAAGGCAGTTTACAAAAGTTAAAACATACAATAAAAGACAATAAAAATATTAAGCTAAAAATATATAAAAACAGACCAAATTTAAAATCTATAAAATACTAGCATAAAAACAATACAACAGGTAAAAACCCACAGAAGCCGCAGTAAAAATGATTATGTAAAAGCCTGGATAAAAAGCCAAGTTTTAACAAGCTTTCTAAAAGCTGTGATGGAGTCCGAGGAGCGAATGGCCACTGGGAGAGCATTCCAAAGTCTGGGGGCAGCAACAGAGAAGGCCCTGTCCCGAGTGCACGACAGCCGGGCCTCTCTCATTGTTGGCGCCTGGAGCAGGGCCCCCTCAGATGTCCTCGTCAATCGGGCAGCAGCCCTTGGGAGCAGGCGGTCCCTCAAATATCCTGGGCCAAAACCGTTAAGGGCTTTAACGGTCAAAACCAGCACCTTGAATTGGACCCAGAAATGAACCCACACGGTTCAAGGTTCAGCCTGAGGATAGCTTAAATCTTCAAGCTGGGGGGAAAGCCATTGAGGATGCCAGGGGATAGAATGGCATGAACTAGGCCATCTCCTCTCCCCCAATCCATTTCAGCCAAAAGATTTCCCAAATTAAAATATCGCTTCTGAAACATTCAAGTTTGGGCAGGTCTCTCCAAATTCATAACTTGGGAGCAATTGCCAGAAATATTGCAGTACTCACTGAGTTAAGTACTGAGTTAAGTAAACAGATTATATGTCATACTCTGTAGTAGATGCTTGTCAGCCACTTGCTTTCAGGTATCCAGCTCTACTCTGCAGTGTGTCTGCTGAGATATTTCCAACTTGATAAGGGTTTTAAAAACTCTGGCATGATTCTGGTGTGTTTAAAACTGCTTTCCTTTGAAACAATCTTTTCACTTCTGACTATCATTTTAATGTGCATTGTTTAATGGGTACATAAGTTTTTTCATTCTCCTGCATTCCAGCTTGTTCACGGCAATTGAGAAACCGTGGTGTTTATAGGCAGAGGTCTCCACTAAAAACGCCAACACCACGAAGATATGCACCTGTGCCAGTATCTAAGGATGCTAAAGTCTCACCAGAAATGTCAAAAAACCCACAACCTATTGGAGAAAAAGAAAATGTGCACAAATCCTCTTACAGAGGTACTCTAGGTAAGACCTGGAAGAAGGGCCAAAGTTTGCTTTTCCTTTGCATTTATATCGATATGCCTGTTTGTTTGTTTGTTTATATTTATATACCACCCTTCATCCTTAGACCCCAAGTCAGTTAACAAGATAAAACAATACAATTCAATAAAACATAAAAACCAGATAAAACAATAAAACTCAATAAAAGCCATAAAAACAGAACAAAACATAGCTAAAATCTTAAAAAGAGCAGGGACAGCTCATTGGCCAAAAGCTTGAATAAAAAGGGCAGTCTTCATTCTCCTCCTGATCTGATGCAGCATAGGCACGTACTGATGCAAAGATAATTTAATGCACTATCTTTGGGAACTGGTTCAGACAAAACAGTTTTGAGTTTCCAAGCCCTGTGCTAGCTTTGCTCTGTGAGGCCTATTATTGGCTCACCTGCAGACAGGAAGATTATAAGAGGCTTCCTGTCTGAAGTTGACCTTGCCTCAGTATCAAGGTTCCCTTGGTCTGACGTGTTTGTCCAGTTGCTGTTCCTGTCTGCTTGGTGTGACCTCTGGCTTATCCTTGACTCCTGGTTACTTGCTTGACCGTTTGGCTCCCGACTGTGGATACGGCTTGACTCCTGGCTTAGTCCTGAGTCTCTACTGCTGTCTAGATCTGCTGGCTCCTGATCATCTAGCAGACTTGACCCTCAGTGTATTTTTGGCTCTCTAATCCTGGTTTTGAACTTGCAGTCCCTAGTAACTGCTGCCCACAACAAAACTACTTGACAGCAAGCTTTCTTGACTGGCTGTTTCACTGTAGCATTTGCATTGCAGATATGCATGAGTATCATTCAAGATCCTCTAGAATATTTTAACTGAATGGTTACTTACATATAATTCACCACTTCTGCAACCATTATTACTAATGCCATTTTGTGCATAGTTAACATTCACTAAGGCTGTTCTCACAACCGTTAGTTGCAGTTGCTACCACCTCTTCTGCTACTGCATTCCCCCCACAAAGTGGTCCCTTATGGGCTACTGAGATGAGATTGTCTTTGATCTTTTTGCATTGAATTATTTTGCATGGGCATTATAGCTTCCCTGTCCGAAGGTCTGAGGGTGAGGGAACAGCTGTTGTTCTTCAGAGTGATGCCTCCTTGCCTCCTCACCAAAGAAAGTGGAGCTTGGGAACGTCATGAAATAGGAACAAGGAAAGAGAGAACTTGGAAAAGGCTGTAGCACATCAATTTGCGTTGTCTGAATTGGATCCATATAGCCCAGTTCTGTCTATTCCAAGAGCTCTCAAACTTGGGTCCCCAGTTGTTGTTGGGCTACAGCTCTTGTCATCCCCAGCCATAATGGCCAAAGATTGGAGTCGTAGACCAACAACATCTCCCATGGAGTAGATGAAGGGGACTGAAATTTAAGACCCCTTGGTCTATTCAAGCTGGCAGGGGCTTTCAAGTCAAGGCCATTGTGTTATGTACCCTCCTCAGCTTCTTTTGTGTCTTTAACATAATATGTTTTTATTGAAGTTAATGAGGAGAAAATAATAAGATAAGAGACTACATTATACTCATCTAAATCTGACTACAATGCAGCATGTTTATCCCTCTCTAGGTGGAGGAGGACTTCTGGAGCAGATTCTGAATTCTCAAGAAACCCCATTAAGTCAGAGTGCATCTTCTCAGAAGGAGCCAGCAACTGACCGTGAAATGCCATGGCATTTGGGAAGAGAACGGTAACGAAGTGGCTCCCTTCTTACTCCAAGCTGTGTGGGATGGTTTTTTGCTTTTGTTTTTTTACATTTCCTAGAAGAGCCAGGAAAATATTCTTTGGTATCCTGAAAAGTGGACTGTGTTTTCACTTGCTGGGCAACGGTATCTTGATTTCAGTTTAGGAAATCAAAATTTTTTTTGTTTTTTTTTTAAAAAGGAAGACTTCTTTCCCTGGTGACTTGTATAGATCTGCTCTTGGTACTTCATTCCTAGTAGATCGTTGTACTTGCTTGAAACTATTTCATGGAAAAGTCCTCTTCCTGGGTTGAAGGGTTGGGAGGGGCCCTTAGCTCAGTGGTAAAAGGCCTGCTTTGCATGTAGAAGGTCGCAGCTTAAATTCCCCACCTCTCCACTTAAAAAGGGAGCAGATCTGGAAAGACCTTCACCGGAATCCTGGAGAGCTGCTACTAGTCAGAAAAGACCTTTCTGAGATAGTAGATCAGCGGCCACACACTTTCTGAGGCAGCTTCTCATGTTCATAAATTGTGGATTGGCATAAGGCTGGAAACTACACTTAAATGCTCTGAGCTTATCTATACTGGTCCACTTGTTGTGCAAGGCAGCATTGGCATTTCTGACCTGCCAGGGCTGCTGTGCACACGAAAGCCAGCCCTGGCAGGGTTGTGCAAGAGGGCAGATGCCCAATTCCTTTAAAACGGCAAGCAGGCCCTTAAGAGGCAGAACTTGCATCGGAAAGGTGCTTTGAGCAACATGTTGGCCACTGAATGGTGCAGATTGACACACACCTGAGTGACCTATAGGGCTTGCGTTGCCTCTGTTGGACCACTTTGTCCAAACTAAGAATTTAGAATCCACTAAATTAGTCAACATATCCATGGCTTATCCCATATAGGCAAAGCCCAGGATGAGCATTTGTTTTCTTTTTCTATCAATGGCAGGAGTTTTGCTTTATCTGCGTCATGGTTGTTAAATCTTTTTCATTTTTCCAAATCTGTGATAAGTTGAGTAATGCAATGTTTTTTAAAAGCAGTACAGTGGAATAGAAGCTTGTTTAGTACCCAGGTGATCAAATCAGGCTTTACTGAGTAGAGAAAATGCTGCCTCACACATCGCTATATACAGCCTGGCAGAGCCACAAAAATGCTACAGAAGGTATCAGTATTGTGTATATATAAAGCTCTCCTGTCAGTTACGTTAATTACTGCTATAGTCAAGCAGTCTTTTCAACTCATTGCTCAGAATTTGCAAGTGAATCTTGATGGCGCTTGTTGCAGACAAGGCAACTTTGAAAGTCACGTGCTCTTTTCACAACATCTGCTTTTGTATGAGGCAGAAAGGAAAGGGGCCAGGGTGGGGGTGGGTGGCGGGGTAACAAGCAGCCAGGGTGACCAACCCGTAGCAGCTGCGATGGTCATTTGCAGGGCTTACTTGTGTGTTGGTCTCCTCATGTTGCTGTATGTTTTATATTAGTGGGAACATCTGCCCCTCTTCAGAGTTGTGGCACTTGAACTACCGATGCACAATTTTTCTGGCAGCATTTACCCTAATTCCTAAGGATTCTTAACCAATGCTGAAAATCAACTGCTGGTTTAATCAACTTCAGCACAGACCTACAATCTAGACAGGTTTTGTAGGTATAAGTTTAATTCTAACGACAGTCTTGGCAATATTCTTTCCCAGCACATCCGCTGCTGTGCAGATGGAGCCCTTTCCGGCATTTAAAAGCTCAGCTCAAGACCTCAATTCAGTTGAGAGAACAGTAAAGAAAGCAGACAGTGTGCTCCATGATCTTGGGCAACTGAAAAGGGAAATGCATGACATGCTGCAGGTAAAGGAAAGATTACTATTTTGCTGAAATACTTAACAGAAATGGGAAGGCCTTTACAGCAGAATATCTGGCGTGCAAAGATACTGATTTTATTGTAAAGATTTGCAACCTGGAAATGCAGTTTTCATATTTTGGATAATTTCTTCTGCTTGCAGCAAAGAGTATGCCGAGTATATGATCCAGGGAACTCCTTAAGCCCATATGCATCAAGAGTGTTGTTAGCAGGGTGGTGGGAAGGTCAGGTTGTGCTCTGAATAGAGAGAAGAGGAAAACCTGCTTGTACATTCAATGCAGTGTTGGGGGGAGATAGCGTTGGACTAGGAGCAGCGAGTCCTTGGTTCAGATCCCTACATAGCGATGAGGTTCATGGGGTAGTGTTGGATGTCGGCATCTCTCATCTGAACCTACTGTTGTGAGGATAAAATAGGCTTTCCTCGGGTATTTCACGATGAGCTCCTGGAAGTTGTGCTTGTGCCTGGATTGTTGTCATATTGCAAGTTGTTAAATATTTCCTTTAAACTGCACAACATTGGCCTGCCTGCAGATGCTGGACTACAACTGCCATCATCCCTCACTATTGACCATTGTGGCTGGGGATGATGGGAGTTGTAGTCCAAATACAGTTGAAGGGCCGAAGTTGTGCAGTCCTGTTTTATTAGTTAGAAAAGTAAAAAAGAGTATTCCATTAAACAATTTATTTTTATTTATTTTTTTAATTTTTACATTTCTAGACTGCCTTTCATTAAAAACAACCCTTAATTAGCATGAAAAGAAACTTCTTAGTCTTGAAGGAAAATAAATCACATTTTATTCAAGGCACACAGCTATGCTTAGGCCTTCTGAAATGAAAATGAAAATGGTCTCTTGGATCAAAGAGGTGATGGCTGCTGTGTTAGCACTGCATAGGAATACACAAGTATACATAATCACACTCTCCAGTTGCACAAGGCACATCTTATCCAAAGTTGTAGCATACTCTGTAGAGATATACAATATTAACAGTTAAGATGTTTAATTGTTAAGACTGGTTTTACTGTTTAGAAGGTACAGTAAATATTTAGTCCTCATTTGGGGGGAGGGTAGTTGATCCGCTTCCCAAACTAGCAGGGAACGGGGGGGAAAAGGTAAAGCACAAGACAACAAATGCCAGAAAAGGAGGGGAGTGAGAGACAGGTGGGTTGTTAGGACCTAGCAAGACTGGGCATTAATCATCTAACTGGATAATTTTAAAAAATTATATTGAGATTCATTATGTCAAGAATTTGGTTGATTGTGATAGATTCTAGTAATCCTCCCCCCTCCCCCTCTTGTCTTATAGGATGCAAAGGAGTGGAAATCAGACATGAATAATTTCATGAAGGTACTGTGTCACTTTATTATTAGAGTATTTTTAGAACATCAGAATATTTGTCCATTGCTTCTGCATTTGAGGAGGCCACAATATAATAAAAATTATGTTGTCCATCAGAAAAAAATCCAGATACAATACTAGGGTAATTCCTTTGTTATGCCCAATTAAACTGTCACAAAGTGGTGAACAAGCTTTGGAGTTCTTCAGAACTCTTCTTCAGTCTGGGTGTTCAGCAAAACAACAAGGAACATTGGAGAGACAAAGTTGGGTATGATGCTGAAGCAAGGTATCTGGTAGGCCTCCGTGGGGAACAGGGTGCTGGACTAGATCGGCCTTGGGCTTTAACTATCAAGGGTCATCTTATGTTCCTGTGCCTATTTTCCATGGTAGCTAAGAATGGAGCCTTCATGTGCAGAAGCCATGTACATAAGGGTATAAGAAGAGTCTTGCTAGATCAGGACTAGGTTCCACCTAATCCAGCATCTGGTTTCTCACAGTGGCCCACCAGATGCTTGGGGAGCCACACAAGCAGGAGATGAAGGCATGCCCCCCCCCACCTGCTGATGCTCCTCTGCAACTGGTATTCAGAGGTCTCCTGCCTCCGAACATCTGAGGTAGCCTATAGCCATCGGAACTGATAGACGTCCTCCATGCATATATCTTAAGTCCCTTTTCTAAGACATCCACGGTGGTAGTCGTCATCGCATTGTGTGGCAGAGAATTCTGCAGATTAGTTGTTGAATGGTTGTTGGATGATGGAGACAAATCGGAGATGGCTGTCTCCATGATGCTCTTGAGGAGTATCTGTCTGACTAGTGTTGCCAACAGAATGCTAGAGCTGGTCTGATCTAGGAAGGCAGTTCTTACATTCTTGGTAATGGAGAATTAATGTGTGGATTTTGTTTGGATTTTAGCCAAAAGACCCTGTTGCCCCAAGTCTAAATGAACTTCAGGAGCTTTCCAGGTCTGCTATTGTTCAGAGCACTAAGGCATCAAAATCCATACTGAGGGATGCTGAAAAGATCCTGAGAGGGGTGCGCAAGAATAAGAAGGTCCTTGAAGAAAATCTGGAAGCCATTATTCGTGCGAAGGATGGCAATGCCATGCATGCCTTCATTGATGCTTTGACAGCAGACAGGTAGGTTTCTGCTCTTTCCCTCCCTCTCCCCCTTGTTGATATCCATTCTGCATACCTCTTTTTGCTCCCCTGCATTGTGGTTGTTAAACTTTTAGGAGGGTTGTGATCAGTGTTCTCTGTAACAGGGATTGGCTGTTGCAGCTGGGGATTGTGGGAGTTGTAGTCAACAACATCTGGGAATCCCTGTTACAGGGAACACAGCTTGTGATTGGCCTTCAAGGTTCTCCCCTAACCACGACTCCTCCTTTTGTCTGAAACGCACCTCCCAGATTTTCTGTGTTTCCTGACCTGCAAGGCATAATTTTGGGGTCTAGTGTTAAAAGGAACACACATCTCAAAAATAGCAAAGCCATAACTGGGCCAGGGCTACTACCCATTAGACAGACCAGGCAGAGTCCTGAGTGAGAAAATAGGGGACAGCGGTATGCCAGTGGGGTAAAGTGAGTTTCTGTGGTCCTCCAGGGATGCAAGTTGCACAGATCCACTGTGGGATGGAGAAAGAATGGGTCACATGTTCTGGCTGGTGTGGCTCACCAAAGTGTATTTGCCCAGTGTATAATAAAGACTACACCAGCCCTAGACTCATGCCTATGAAGAGCAAACAACTGTATGACTATGCGGTGCGACTTAACTATGAGGATTGCAAGCCTTTGTGCAAGTGTTCTTGGTTTGTGTTTTGCAAAGCATCTAGTGAACTTAAGTACCTCAATACGCGCACAACCAAGACCATTCAGAAGATGTCACAGGTGTTACTCTTGTACATTTAATGGCTTTGACTTAATGAAAAGGTGATTGCCTGTCTAGGTAAGCTGCATATTGTAATCTCAGAGGCCGATGCCCTCAATAGTACAGGAGGACCTTAATATTCGTGGGCTTCCGTTCCTCGTTACAACCGCAGATACAGAAACCGCTAATATTGAGTCATTGGAGTAATGGGGAATTGGAGTTTAGGTTTCTCGGCACCAGAAAACCTTGCTAAAACATGGAATTTCGGGGCAGGAGGTAATGTGGGGGGAAGCTGCCTACCATCTTAGCTGCTCCCCCTGAGTTGTGCTTTGCCCTCAAATGTCGCCAAATTGGCCGAAAATCGTGCCCCCCCCTTTTAAACTGAGCCATTTTGAGGCTTCAAAACACAAAATGGTGGCTGGAAATGACCTCCCAGTCATTTCTTGCCACCCCCAATGTGCGGATACATGAAGTCAACATGTCACCCCCCTTCTTTTCCGTGTATGCTGAGGTCGAGTGTTTATTGCCTGACTGCGGATACGCGAATCTGCAGATGTAGAGTCTGCTGATTTTAAGGTCCTCCTGTACCATCCTTGTGCAAGTTCCTAAGGACAAGAGCATGTATAGAGGTGTTCTCAGTTCCATTCCAAAACAGTGGGGCTACCTGTCTTTAGATATCTGATAAACCTTGAGCATATTGGAAACACTCTGAGGCTTTCTGTTCTTGCTGACTTGGTAGCTAAAGTTAGGTGTTTAAGACGCCAAAGCCACCCTCTGATTCAACCCATCATAAGTGGCACAAGTCTCGACATCGAGAGTCCCATGTCAAAGGGGCTGCCCCTCCCAAGAAACATCGGGAGAAGTCTGCCAAAACTGGATGCGAGGAACTTCCCTGACAATTCTCCAGTTGGTGCCGGTGACTCCTCAATCTCGTCCACTGACTCCCAAGGTTGTAGAGCTTATTTTATTTATTTATTTATTTATTTTTTAATTTTTTTTTGCATTTATATACCGCCTTTCGTTAAAAAGACAACAATCTCTTCTGTACCCACAACTTGGCGTCCTGCTTCGACACCGAAGTCAATACTGGTCGCAATGTCGACCATTCGTCACTGTGAGTGCTCCCTGTCACCCGCTACGACACCGATTCAATCTCTATCCCCAGCCACTCCAGACACAGCACACTCTTTGTCCTTCGTCTTCCCTTGACATCACCGCTTTGTCCTTCATCTTCTTTGACATCACTGCCTAGGGTGACGATTTGGAAGCTGGCTTGGGGCCGGGTAATGCCCAGCGCCTTTTTAATATGCTAAACTCCACTGAAAGCACACCATCGATATCAACCTTTTATGGATTCTTAAGCCACGGTCTCGACACTGAAGAGGAAGAAGAAGAAGAAGGAACAGCATTCTCGATACCAAAAACGCTAGGAACTTCACCTTATTGGGCATGTCTCTCTGCTCATTCTACACCTTTGGCTTTCTGGAGCACTTACTATAATCTTGACTGATTACTATGATTCTGATTCGTCTTCTACTACCACAGGATCCTCTGAACACCCTGATGAGCCCCCACTCAAAGTAGTGCCAAATGACGACGTCTCCTAATGAGGAGATCAGTGTTCCATCTAAAGCATGCCCAAGGTTTTTGATGTCTGCTCAGTAAATTTTAGATCCCACTCAGGTTGAATCAGGAAGGCTCCACTCTGAATGCATGTGTGCACACATTGCTTTGATACTGTCGCCAGAACAAAACTCATTCTGCACACAGATGAAAAAAATTAGAGAGAACACTGGAGGAGATGCGTTTCTATCACCGACAAATCTCTGAGATGGCTTCTGTGCTTGAACTAGATGTCTTCAGCTCTGGTTTCTGTCAGTTTTCCAGCCAAACGTGGACAGCACTCAGATGCTGCTGACAATCCCTTACCCGATTCTGGTTTCACTCCAATGGTGGACGAAAGAAGTCAACCTGCTACCAGGAGTCCCCTTCCAAGTGCCTTAGCCTTCTGCCTGGGTCACGACGGATGCTTCCTGGCAAGGCTGGAGAGCCCACTGAGGAGATCTATGAGCACAGGGTCTGTGGTCTCCAAACCAGCGCCAAATGCATTTCAGCTTTTTAGAACTGCTGGCAGTGTCCCAGGCACTCAGATCCTTCCAACTGTCTCTGGCAGGCAAGGTGGTCCAAATCAGCCTGGACAATACCACAGTGATCACTAATCTAAATAGCCAGGGATGGACCATCTCCCGCTCTTTTTGCATGCTAAGCCTATGAATTTGGAATTGGGCCATAATACAGTGAATTACCTTGACCGCGATCCATATCAAGGGTGTGGAGAACATCTTAGCAGATCCTTTGAGCAGGTCACAACTTTTCTACAACAACACAAATGGGAAATCAATTTGCAGTACCTCCAGCGTCTGGGGCTCTCCGGAGGTTGACTTGTTCACAACATCCGTGAACAAGAAATGCCCCCTGTATTGCTTGAGAGCCGGCATTGGCCGCAACTCCAGAGGGGATACCTTCCAATTCAACTGGGGTCAAAAGTTGTTGTACATCTTCCCTCTTTACCCTCTTTTGAACAGAGTCCTGGCAAAACTCCTGCAGGAATCTGAACATTTTATATTGATTGCCCCGTGGTGGCCGCGACAACCATGGTTTCAACAGGCACGACTGTCAAAGGGTTGCCACAGGCATCTGCCTCAATGCGAGGATCTTCTGCTACAGGAGGGTGGGAAGCTCCGTCATCCCAACCTGAAAACCCTAAACCTGACTGCTTGGAGGATAGGCTTTTAAATGACATCCTCCTCAGTTACAGGAAGAAATCTACTCGTGTCAACTACAACAGCAAATTGAGGTGATTCAGGCTGTATGCTTAGAGGCATGGTTTTCAGCCTCATTCTGCTACTTCTTGCCAAGTCTTATGATACCTTACAAGCCTAAAGCAACAGAAGCAGGCCAACGTCTCCATCAAAGTCCATCTTGCCACTGTCTCTGCTTGCTATCCCGGATGGGACAAAATGACAGCCTTCTCACATCCAGACTCCAAGAGATTTCTCAAAGGTCTGAACAACCTCTACCCACCTGTCTGATGGCCTACTAAGCTGTGGAGTCTGTCCTTTGTTCTCTCTGCTCTAGGAGCCTCCATTTGAGTCCATGGCTACAGCCCTTGTGACTCTAAAGATGGCCTTTCTATTAGCCATAATGTCAGCCTGACAGGTGAATGAGTTAAATGCCCTGCATATTGATGCCCCCTATACGAAATTTCATGAGGACAAGGTAGTGCTTCGCTTGAACCCTGAGTTTAGGCCTAAAGTGGTTATAGACTTCCACATCAACAGCGACATCATCTTACCTACCTTCTTCCGGAATCCTTCGACGGCTCTAGAGTGTTCCTTGCATTCCTTGGATGTGAGGCGTGCTCTCCTCTTCTATTTCCAGTTGACCAAGCCATACAGAAAGACAAAGCACCTTTTTGTCAGTTATAAGGGTGAAGTGAAAGGTTGCCAAATCTCCAAACAGAAGCTATCCCACTGGATTGTAGAACTCCTTTTCCTGGCATACAAGCACCAAAAAGTGGAGCCCCCAAAGACTGTTTGGGCTCATTCTACCAGAGCTCATGTTCTTCACCAAAGTTCACACTCCAGTTTCCTGCAAACCAGCAGTATCAGACACAGGCCTGAGTTTAGCTTTTTGAGCCAGCAAGGCTGGTCTCAATCCCAGTGCGCTCACCACGTGTCTCTTGAAAATGGTGTTTGTTTTTTATGTTTTTAAAAACTTTTTGTGCACCACCCAGAGCCTTTGGATGGGGCAGTCTAGAAATGTAATAAATAAATAATAATAAAATATAAAACTATAACTCCCAATTTTATAAATAGAATAAAAATTGTTTTATGAATAGAATTGTAAAATACACTTATTTCCTTAAGTATTTGTGTGTGTGTTTTGTAATAGTGCATATGTGCGCACACCTCCTTGATACTACTGCCCAGAACCAACTTCATTCCGCTCACTGGCGGAAAAAATTAGAGGGAACACGGGTGGGCGGGGGAATGGTCTTAAGAAAACTCTCTCAATGTTTTAAGCAAGTGTTTTTGTCTGCATTCAAACAAAAGCCTATGGTCTGGGCCCATTGAATTTTAGCCTATCCAATCCTTGAAAATTTCTCATTTCTGGAATTTCATTCTCTCTTTATCACTCTCCCTGGTCCACCCAGCATCAAGAATTGCAATTAAATTTCCTGTGCTTTAAAAAAAAAAAACTTTGCATGAGTAAAGAACTTCTCACTCAAGAAGAAGCTTTAAGCCCTTTCCTCCTTTCTCTTTTAGAGATATGCTGGAGGAGATACGGATTAGAAAAACTGTAGATGAATGGATTAAAACAATCAGCCGGGAAATTCAGGTATAACTTTTGTGATTACAGCAAACTGAACAAGAAGGATCTCTGACTTCTACGAGGCATTTATGTGATGGTTAATTAGTGATCCACAGTCCAGATGTGGCCTCCAAACAATTTCACTTGACCCTTGGTCACCTTCTCAAGCAATGCCCCCCCTCCCACTTTCCCATGTGTGAGAGAAAGAGATTCAACATTGCATCTCTCTTTTGGTTTTGTACATGATCATGTAAATTTATGTCTTTGTACATAAAGAGCAGTGCCTCTATACATGTGCTATATAAGCATGAACAAAGTTCTTGAAACCAAGGCAAAGTTCTATAATTAATAAGCAGTAATAATCAAATGGTGATTTAAAAAAACAAGTAGTTCATTCTTGTCCAAACAGCAAGTACTATAAACTATTTGCCAGTAGTAGGTTGTTGGCCGGATCTATTTCAACCTCCCACAGTCTTCATCAGTGGCCCAATCAGTAAACTGAATTAGAGCTTACAGATTTGCACACCCCCTCTGCTTTAGATTTTAACAAACTCTTACTCCATAATTACTCCATAATTTATTTCAGATGGGGATGATGGGAGTTGTAGTTCTGCAACATATGGAGAGCTACACATTGCCTAGCCCTGGATCTACTTGATTGCTCCATCATAAAACCTTTACTCTACTTAGATCACTTCTTTGAAAGCATGAATGATCAAAGTTGCCCACAAATCTCTTATTTAACACTCAGTTATCACCTTGTTGACTGTTTTGTCTGTCTGGTCTTTAAGGATGAAATGGCAAGAAAGGATTTCCCCAGTACCCAGACCATCAAGCATGTGAAGCCTGTCAGAGAAATCAGAGCAAAATCTCGGTACCTCCAAGGAATCTCAACTAAAAGGCTCCTGCCTGTAGCAAGGACCTGCCAAAAGGAGGTGAGAATGCAGAGTTGAGCTTTTAGTTGTCAGGAGGGGCTCTGGGGCTTGACCCAGGAGCCTTGTGGCACGAGGCTGGGACCAAGCTGAGTGAGTTGCCTGGGACTGTGTGTGCTTGGAAACTCTTCAGAAGAGAATAGGAGTGTGAAGCATCTATCCCTATATTCGTTGCATGCACACATGAATTTCCTTTTTCTCTGTAAATGGGAGTAGGGGTAAGCAGGACAGAAAACTTAAAACCGGAAGCATACAGCCTGGTTGGCGGCAAAGTTAAAGCTGTGGCAGCATGAAACTACATGAAATGTGCTGAATATTCCCCCCCCCCATCAAAATGTTTCAGTTTAATTATTTTTGGCTACTGGGAAAAGGTTTTGAGATAGTCACATAAAATTAATATGCCCCCGCCCTGCCCGCCCCCCTTTGCATGCTTAATATAAATCAAACATGCTAAATGGAATCCAAATCAATATAGGGCATTGGAAAATTGCCCTTTTTTGCTGCCTTATGAAATCGGACCCTGAGTTCTTCGAAATATAACTAAATGTAAACATTGCATGCTAGCATAGCTAATTTTGTTCATTGGCCTAGTTGGCTAAGTAGTCAATCCAATCCTTCCATACAACCCATCTTTTGCCCAAGTTGGCATAACTTCTGTAGTCCTCAGCTTCAATTGAAACAAAGCATAAATATGTGTAACTGCATTTGCTTGAATTCACCCCCTTCCTCTCCCTCCATCCTTCACTTTTGAAATGACCTTTGAACACTGTGAGTGGGGATGATGAAAGTTGTAGTCCAGCTACGTCTGCAAACCCAAAGTTGGGATCCCCTGAGTTAGGGTAAGTTAAGGGGAGCAACTTGCCTAAGGCCTGCCTTTTCAGCTATCATTGCTAAGCAGGGATTTGGATCAAGTCTCCCTTGTGAACTTTTATTGAAAGGCGGTATATAAAGATCCATAATAGTAATAATAGGCCACATCTAGTACTTCTGTCCATTGCACCACATTGCTTTTTAATGTAACCACTCAACTTTCTAATATAAACTTCAAGGATTGTTTTCTGTTGAATGCAGGGATCTCCAAAAACCAGCAAAGAGATGCAGAATGAAGAGCATCTCACTCAGATCTATGGCCGGCCGATTTACCAAGGTCACAGGAGCACGCTTAAGAGAGCTCCGTATCTGAGGTTCAATTCCCCTTCTCCCAAATCAAAGCCTCCAAGACCTAAACTGGTAGAATGTGTTAGAGGTAGGTAATCTTCTCCCACTCCCCCCTTAAAAGAACCCAGTGTTTCCAACATTGTCTGCCTCGATTTCCGCTTAACTATTCTGTTTTGCTTTGATCTTGTTAGACTTCTTTATATCTCTTTCCTTAATTCCCTATTTGTAATGGCTGCATTTGAAGTTCCTTTGCTTGTTCTTACTGCTCTACACAGAGAAGTGAGGTGGGCTCACAGGAGGGAACTATGTGTGGCATCAGACTTCTGTTTCATGTCCTATCTTTCAGTGGCTTTAGCTGGCAGTGAAAAGGGACAAACTCAAGTCCTGTTCGTAAGCCACAGCAAAGATGCTGTATGCAAGTACAGTGAAGTACAGTGTCTAAAGTGGGGCTGGAAGTCCCACCCCATCAGTCATTTGCAGCAGTGCCTCTCTCTCATGGTTAGTTATAAAACCATCAGCACTGTGAAGAGGTTCTCCTCAAACATAAGAATTTGTGTTTAGTACTGAAATTGTTTTGACAAGGTTCTGGACAAACAGAAGAAAGTACTAGTTCATGCCCCTGTTTATCAATCAATCAGCTTTATTTCGATCAACGACCAGAACAGCCCTGTTTATCTGTTATATGTTGCTTAGTTTTTATGCTTAGTTTTTTGGGGAGAACCTAGGGATATGGATTGTGATCCGTTGCATTAATAAGGAATGGGTTCTGCGCCTGCGCAGGGACCTTGTTGGTAGATTGACTAGTTACGCCCACTCCTTGTTACGCCCACTCTGCCCTGCATGTGCTCTATGCTTCTGTTGAAATTGGCAGTTGGGGGCGCCATTTTCCCAGTTTCTACTTGACTGCCAAAGTGTCAACATCTCATTGCTGGCTCCTCGGTTCATCTAGATTAAATAGAGAGAAAGATAAGAAAATAATTTTTATTTGCATTGAACTTTGACTGTTTTTCAACAACTCTAACATTTAACAAACTGCCTATGTGGATTTGGATTTCTTGTGTCTTGGAGCCATGGGGCTGTAGCCTCAGGATGTGCCTTTAACGGCAATGGAGACTAAGAAAACATTTAAGCGTTGTGTGGACTGTCAGGCTATGTTACCATCAACGGTCTACCATGATTCATGCCTCCTCTGCTTAGGAAAACAGCACAATCCAACAGCATGCAAAATATGCTGTTCTTTCTCCAAAAAACCTTGGAAAAATTGGGCAATGTGTCTGCGTGCAGCGCTATACGACAAGGTGCTTTGTCCACTGACTCTGAGGCCAAATCACCCCTCAACATCGTGGAGCAGGTCAATGCTGGGCTCAGCATCGAACATGCAAGGCTCAGCATCGAATATGCAAGGCTCTGCTGATATGCAGTCTAAAACCACTACAAAAAGCACAGAGCCAGTATTCAAGAGACCAAAAGAGGTCCCGATACCGACTCATCGACATAAAGACCAAAAAAAGAGGAAACACTCCTTGGATGAGGAGGATTCTCTGCCATGAAAGAAGCATTGGGGCAAGTCGAAATCAAAGGACAGCACACCTTCTTCAACTACACTACAGAGTTATAGCCTGCTTTCAGTGTTGCTGGCTGCTCCAACAACATTGAAAGCACAGCCTTTGACGTCGACATAGGAAAAACTGCCGCTGGCATCAACCATGAACTTGACTATGGCATTGATGGAGCAGAACATCCATTTCCCAGGCTCGATGTCGACATCGACATTGACTGTGCCTTCAGTAGCAACCACAATGCCGGCAGGTTTACCGTGCTTGCCATTTGCCTCGGTGCAACCCAGAAGAGTTCTTCAGCTGTCTCCAGCATAAACTCTGGTGCAATCCCCTTCAACATAAGCATCATGTGGGGGCAAGGGGGAGACTTCATTGACTTCACCTCAGACCATGATCAGGATGATGGTGCATCTTTGGATCCAAATGCAACCAATACATTACTGCCTATGCTGGATTCAACAAAGAGTACCCCTTTGGGGTCGACTTTTTGAGCAGTGGCCTCTATATCGAACAGGATGTCGAGCAGGTTCCAGTGTCAATACCGAAGACACTGTCAGTGTCGCCGCAGCGTATTGCTACATCAGGGACTACGATGCCTATGTGGCTGATGTTTCCTTTACAGGTTCCAGACCCTTTGGTGCCAAGGTCTTTCCAATTGTTTACACGAAGAACAGGGCCAGCTGTGGCAGCAACATTGCCATCTATGACTTGGAAGTCGCTTGTACAGTATGTGAGCTCTCAGGGGCTCTGGCAGCAGGGAGTGCCTAGCCACCAGGGTCGCAAGGAAGTTACACACTCTTGTGGTTTTTGCCATACTCCTACTATTGCATTGCCAGTTGACTATGCTGAATTTCAGCTGTGGAAGGCTCAACAGGCTTTGTAGCGCCCTTTGTGGATTGTCCCAGAAAAGCAGGTACCGCAACTTACGGCTACTAATGCTGCAACTACTATGTTGACTGCCTGCCAGACACAAGCTGTTATGCCTGAGCACCTGAAACAACCTGTGCAGCCTCCTGCACCACATCCAGGTACAGGTTGAGTATCCCTTATCCAAACTGCTAGGGACCAGAAATGTTCCGGATTTCGGACTTTTCCGGATTTTGGAATATTTGCATACATAATGAGATATCTTGGGCATGGGATCCAAGTCTAAACACAAAAGGTTACTGTACACTGTGTTTTTTTAAAAGGTTTTATTTATAATATAAAAACAAATAAGCATTGAATTTACGATCACTACAGGTATCTGTAAATGTAATGAAAACTAATTGCTAGGAAATTTTCAACGCAATAATGTTGCTGGTCATGTTAGACTCAAACATGGCCATTTTAGGTGGAGATGAAATTCAGATTTCATGTGAAAATAATGTTTTTTTTGTACTTACTGAAAAAAGCTTGATCTCTGCTTACAAAAGAAGATAAATGCAACACCAAAAAACAGAACTACAAATGGACTGAGAAACCTGAGGGAGAGGGTACATCATTGTTGACATCATCATGAGAAGGAACATCAGAAGCAGTTGAGGGACCAGGAAGTGGATCCTCTAGGGATGAGGAGGCATTCTGCTGGATGGCATTTTTGAATGTTTCTTCCAGTCATCTGCATCTGCCTCATTTACAGTGGTTTTTGTCTTAGAAGTCTCTCTTTGATTTTATAAACTGACATGATTTCTTGTTCTGTTATGAATGCACACTGCTCTAGTCCTTCAATAAGCCCATCACACATTTTCACCATGTCATCTATAGGCACTTTTTCTGCAGTGTTAACAACGTCATCTTCTTCGTCATTATTATAACGATCACCTTGATTCAGAACCATTTCAGCTATTTCACCATCAGTCAATGAATAAACAACTGGAGCCTCATTATCGATGTTAAAAACTTCTTTGATATCCACTTCTTATAGCTTGCTGACGGACTCTGAAGGTGTATTTTTTGCATATGTAAGGAGGTCAGACATTTCTTTCTCAATGGACATACAGAATCCTTCAAAGTCATCGCCTTGTTTATCACCATCACTGAACATATCCTCAGGCCAGAGGCTGTGCCAGGCATGCACAACTGTGTCTTTAGTCACTGTGTTCCAAGTGTCGGCAACTGCATATACGGCATCCTTCATGCTAAATGCCTTTTGAAAACCTGCCACACCCACGCCTCTGTTCACTGCTGCTAGCATGCTGTTCAAGAAAATGTCTTTATATTTACTCTTCATTGCTCTAAGGATACCTTGGTCACTTGGCTGAATTAGTGAAGTCACATTTGGGGGAAAGTACATGGCATAAACATTATTTTTGATAAGAATTTCAGCTTGAGGTTGAGTGGAACAGTTTTTAATGAATAACAAAATCTTGCAGTCATCAACCAGTCCAGCTTCGAAACCAATCAGAAAAGATGTCTCTGGTGATCCATGCCTTTTTGTTAGCATAATAATAGACTGGTAAGAAATTCACTCCTTTAAAACAGGGAGGGTGCAAGCTTTTGCCTATCACAGCAAGTTTACACTTATGCATGCCTTCTGCATTAGCTCATCCCAGCTCAGTTATTCTGTCCTTGACATCTTAATTCCTGTAGGGGCTGTCTCATCAGCTGTGGTCAGTGTCTTTCTGGGGCAATAATGCCAAAACAGTGCTATTTCATCAGCATTATAGACTTGTTCTGGCGTCAGATTTTCATCAGCGATGACCTTGGCAAACTCATCAGTAAATTTCTCAGCTGCTTCGTGATCAGCAGATGCTGTATCACCACAAATCTTTAAAAAATTAATGCCATTTAAGAAAAAAATTCTGCAACCAGCCTGTTGAATATTCACAGTACCCTTCAATTTTCAGCTCATTGTGATAGATCTTTGCTTGTAAGATGTTTCACACTTACACCGCTGTCCAGTTTCTCCAACAGCTTTATTTTTCTGTGCTATAGATAAACATAAATGCTTCCTCTTTTTCTTTTCACTGTTAACCATAGGAATATCTGCAGGTCTTTTTGACATTTTTGACAATACACTGTACTGCACCTTTACAAAATAGAGCAGACACCGACAGAACACCAAAACAGATGCCAACAGAGCAAGTGCCAAACTGAGCAGGGAGTGGAGGAGGGGGGCTTTCCCCTATCACCCACCCTCCCTCATCCCCCTCCGCTCCTTTCCCTTCCCATCCTCGATTGCACTTCAGCAGTGGCAGCGGCTGCTGCTCCAGCTCCCGGGCTTTTTATCCCCCGCTCACCTTCGTCTTGAGTGAGCTGAGGCGTTTGGGGTTTTGTTTTGGTACGAGGTGCTCAGCCGCAATGGGTTGGTGCTGCAGGCGCATGCCATGGTGGTTTCCGGATTTTGGAGCATTCTGGATTTCGGATATCCGGACTAGGGATACTCAACCTGTACTCTTGTGCCGAAGAAGAAGAAAACGAAGACAGTGTCCCCGGAAGCTCTGCCTCTGGTTGGAGATGGTGATGGGTATTCTACAGAGTCCACTGCCATGTATTCTAATGGGACAAGCCATCCCTGGATGTGCTTCCAAAGAGATCAACTTTCCTGTCGGAAGAGTTAAAGGCCTACTGTGCCTTAATAAGAGAGATAGCAGAGGCTTTGGGAATGGAGTTGAAGCTGCCAGAGATGGATCTAAAAGATCCTGTTTATAATATGATGGCAGCGGCTAAGACCTCACATCCATTCGCCCTTCCTTTCTATTCTGCTGGTCATCACTAAGGCGGCTCAGACAGCTTGAGAGGTACTGCAGACCTCATCATCAACATCTAAGCAATTGGAGGGATTATATAGGATACAGGAGGAAGAAAATGCATACTTACTTTGTCCTCTTGTTCTGAATTCGATGGTGCTCAATTGTGCTTCTTCTTCAAAAGCTGGACACGGCCATACAATGCCTTCTGATAAAGAAGGCAGGAAACTGAATGTTTTGGGAAGAAAGGTTTATACAACTTCAAGTTTGGCTGTCCAAATTGCCAATTATGCATCATGCATGGCTCGATATAATCATTTTCTATGGGACACTTTACTCCAGGATTCTACTTTGCAAATTCCAGAGGAGTTTCAAGATCGATATGCAGAAATATTTGAAAAAACTACTGCTGTCTCTAGGCAGCAACTTAGTCAGTTCAAGCACCTAGCAGAAACAGTCACTCACCATGGTGACTGTGGTGACTTTATATTACCATGCTTGACTGAGGACTACATCCCTGCAACAGGACATGCGTGAATGTGTAGAGAACCTGGCGTTTGATGGGAAAGGCCTTTTTAGTGAGAGCATGGATTCCACAATGAAATCATCAAAGGAAGTCGAAGTTCACTACCAAAACATTTATGGCATCCACATTAACTACAGTGACAACTTCCTGCTACTGTCCTTATGGACACCAGCCATCTGTGTACAGGCAACAGGATAGATGGGATATCCGCTATCAGTAACGCCTGTACCAAAATAATAAAGGATTTGGACAAAGAAACAAAGGCCAAAACAGGCCTCCCAAGGACAATAATAAGCAGACTCTTTGATCTGCTCAACTATCCACTGCATAAACAACAGCAGATGACTGCCAAAACACACAACACCTGCCTTGTGGTTGCCCACAATTCCATCAAGTTGGCAAGCCATACCCAAGCATGGCACCACATAAGCTCTGATCAATGGGTACTTTGAATTATCGAGACTGGCTGCGCTATAGAGTTGAAAGCTTTACCTCCATTCTCGGGACTCAACTACACCAGAGCAATGTCTATGTTGTTGGAAGAAGTGCAGGTGCTTCTGGCGAAGCAGGCAGTCACCCTTGTGCAGTGGATGGAGAGACTGGCTGGCTTTTACTCCCGTTACTTTCAAATCCCAAAGAGGGATGGGGGAATTTAGGCAATCATGGACCTTCAAGCTCTCAACTGCTTTGTGTGGGCACGCAGGTTCAGAATGACGACGTTGCAAGGGATACTACCTCTCCTGTGCAAGGAGGAGTGGGTGGCAACGATAGATTTGAAGGATGTATACTTCCACGTGAGCATTCAAGAGGGCCACCGCAAATACCTAAGATTTACAATGGGAAATGTAGTGTTCCAATACACTGTCCTTCCCTTTTGGATTATCAACAGCCCCACGTGTGTTCACAAAAATCATGGCTGCGGTAGTGGCATACTTACGGACGGAAGGCGTTGTGGTTTTCCTGTATTTAGACGACTGGCTGCTGATGAGCGATGACAAAGAAAGGTTACGTTCGCAGATCCACTATGTGTTACAGCTGTTGCGGGATGTTGACATCGACATCAACTGGAAGAAGTTGAATCTGGAACCACAGACACACACATGTTGTATTGGAGCGATTCAGGATGTGTGGTTTAAAAAGGGCATTCTTACCAACAGAACGCTATCAGCAGATCAGGGACCTGATACATTGTTTCACCAAGACCCCAGTACAGTTCACGGAAAGTATTCAGTGGTTAATGGGACTGATGGCATCCTGCAATGCCACGGTGCATTACGAGTGTCTGGGTATGAGGCCTCTGTAGAAGTGGTGCCTCAGGAACTTCCACCCCAATGTTAACTGCCAAAAAAAGTTGCTGACACTCCCACAGATGATACTACACTCTCTACACTGGTGGACGATAGAGACCAATCTGTTGGAAGGGGTCCCATTCAAGCCTTTAACACACACACACCCAGTGGGTAATGACAGGTGCTTCCTTGCTGGGATGTGGGGCCCATTGTGCCGAGCATCAGATACAAGGGTGGTGGACAATACAACAGACTCATTGTCACATAAACTACTTGGAACTGATGACTGTATGGCACTGAAAGCATTTAAGCTGTTGCTCAGGAACAGAGTGCCAGTTGGACAGCATGACGGCCATTGTGTATCTAAACCGACAGGGCAGAACAGTGTCCCATTCCTTCTGCTCCTTGAGTATACAGATTTGGGAATGGTGCATTTGCCATGGAGTGTACCCTCTAGCCATACACATAAGAGGTGTGGACAATATATTGGTGGATGACCTCAGTTGTTTGAAGTAACCAACACCACACATGGGAGATGAACAGCGTGTATCTGCTGCGGGTTTTCGACTTGTGGGGACAACCAACTTGTTTGTGACTGCTGCCACCAAAAAATATTGGAGATACTGCTCACGTGCAGGGGTTGGCAGGAGATCCGTAGGAGATGCATTTCAACTTCAGTGGGACAAAATGTGTTTCCGCCACAGCCATTAATCAATTGTGTGCTAGCACCGATCATGAGGGACAACTCTGCCTGCATACTGGTGATGCTGTGGTGGCCACCGCAGCCATGGTTTGCATCACTTCTCAAACTCTCGAGGAACAGTTTCCACAGGTTCCCTCTTCAGCCGGACCTTCTAGTACGGGGCAGTGGAATGGTGCAGCACCCAGATGTAAAGACTCTGCAGATGACAGCATGGAGAATAGGATTCTAAAGGAAATTTTGCTAAATAATTGAAGGCTGTCAACAAGAAAGAATTATAGATGCAAATGAAAGAGATTTGCAATCTATGCATGTAATCATGGTTGCTTCCTAGGAAGGCCACTCTGACACAGGTGTTACTGTACGTGACCTCCTTGAAGATTAGTGACTTGGCAAATGAAAGTGCATCTAGCTGCAGTATCGTCAAAGCACAAAGGGTGGGATGGGTCAACAGTGTTCTCCCATCTGGACTGCAAGGGATTTTTTGGAGTGAAGAACAGTTTATATCCTCTAATAAGGAAACCAGTGTAACAATGGAGTTTGTCCTTGGTTTTGAGGCCCCTTTTGAGACAGTGACAAAGGCATCTCTCAAACTGGTCAGTTTAAAAACAGCATTCCTTATTGCCATTACTACCGCCAAGCAAGTAAGTGACTTGACAGCGTTGCGTATAGATATTCCTTGTACTCAGTTGTATCCACACAAGGTGGTTATGAGGCTAGATCCAAGTTTCCTTCCTAAGATAATGATGGCGTTCCATTTAAATCAAGAAATTACTCTATCTACCTTCTTTCAAAATCCAGAGACACTATTAGAAAGGGCACTGCACTCTTTGGATGTTCGTCGTCCCCTGATATACTACTTAGAAACAACAAGAGCAAATAGGAAAACAAAGAAACTTTTTGTAGCTTACAAGGGAAAAGGCAAGTGCCAACCAATCCCCAGACAGAGACTAGCACATTGGTTGGTGGAGTTGATTGTGCAAATGTACAAGCAGCAGGGTGTGGACCTCCCACATACTATAAGAGCACATTCAACAAGAGTATACGCTCCCTCAACAGCACATCTGTCGGGGATAAGATTTCCTTATGAATGCAAGGCATCACGATCCAGATAAACAGGTTACTCAACTCTAACTGATCGATCTGTTGTATTCATAAGATCCTCCTGAACCTCCCCGCTACAGTAATGTTAAAAAAAACCACAAAACCCATATATGGTTACAGGCAGATCGTCAAGATATGGCGGTCTGCAAGAAACTGGGAAAGTGGTGCCCCCAACTGCTGATTTCAACGGAAGCACAGAGCACATGCAGGGCAGAGTGTGCGTCACAAGGAGCTAGTTGAACTACCCGCGAGGACCCTGCACAGGCGCAGAACCCATTCCTTATGAATAAAATGGATCACTATCAGATCATCAGTTACAAGTGAGCAACCTGGGTTTTTTTGGTAGCAGGGTACATGCCTTGCTTATATAAAAACCCTCCATTCTTTTTTTTACTTATACATTTTTTGGTAAATTAGATCAGGGATTCTCAACATGTGGGTCTCCAGATGTTATTGAACTTCAACTCCCATAATCCCCAGTTCCAGTGGCCTTTGGTTGGGAATTATGGGAGTTGAAGTCCAATTACATCTGGGGACCCACACATTAAAAATCCCTGAATTAGACTATGAAAGACCTTTGCTTGAGGCCTTGAAGAACTGCTGCCAGTCAGAGTAGATGTTACAGGGCTGGGTAGATCTGACTCACTTTATTATGTATGAATGTTCTTTGGGGTCTAGTGTTAAGCCACCCAGAGATGTAAGTTTGGGTGGGGTATAAATAAAACAACAACAACAACAAAACAACTACTGGTGTCCATACCTGTAGAGCTGCATATTGGTTCTGGGCAGAAAATGGAAGGATTTTTAAAAAATAATAATCCATTGAGCATTCTGTTTTCCCAGGTTTTTCTAACAACTGCTTCCGCTCAGTCTCCTAAAGTGGAAGCTCCCTATTAAAGACTGATTTAGGCAAGCCGTAGCCAGAAACCTGCCATTGATTCTTCCCACAGGAAGAGCTGAGCGCAGGGACATACCACTGGGTTGGAGCCTAGGGGTGCCTGATGTTTTTTGTTGTTATAAGCCACTTCTGAAGCCTGTAGCTTGAAAGAGGCATATTAAAGCCCTTAAATAAACAAAGGGTGGTGGTGGTGGTGGTGATAATCATTCCCTCTGCATGGTGCTCCCTGCTGGTAGACCTTCATAACAAACGTTCATCCAAGGGCAGGGGGTTCCTGGCTTAATCAGAAGCTACCCTCTGCCCTACTTGCAACACCCAAGAGCACAACATGTCTGTTGGAGAACTTTTACTTTGGTCCACTAGAGCCTGATCTAAAACTTCATGTCCTCATCTGCTCAAAGTATATTGGAAACTGACATATTTATTTGGCCTTCCAGGTACAAGATTAAAATCAGCAAGAACACAAACCAGCAACTATGTGTACAGTGAAATCTCCAGCCTAAAGAAGTCACGTCCTTTTTCTGCTCCGCGTCGGGAACTCCAGTACCTTTTCAGCCCCACCAAAGAGGCTCCTGATGTGTCAGGACCTCTTGAAGGCCATCTCATTCCTATGGCTATTCCGTTAGGTATGGACAAGAAAAAAGGGGGGACTCCTCAAGTCATATGAGTGTTGTTCATATGCTCAGCTTCAGAGAAACGGCTAAAGTTGCACCATTAAAATTTATTGAGATTCCCGCCCCAATAGTTTTAATTCTGAGGCAAGGCTGCTCTTGGGGAGCCTATATACAAGATGAAAACATGGGGCCCTCAACTTTGATTGCAGCTTATAATTCTTATCAGCCCAGCCCCCATCCCAGTCTCCTTATACATGTTTTGATTACTCTTATATGGAAAAATGGTAATTTGGAAGAGAAACCGAGAATCCTCTATTAATAAGCTGAAATAAGCCACACCTTTATTTTGAATCAGCTGGACTAGCTTAAAATGTGTGAGTTGTGTGAGAGCAATCTTGTGTTTCTGTGTGTGTTTTTTCTTGTAGCAGCTGTAATCGGCACTTACCAGTAGTTGCTTTTTTTCATCCCTAGATGTCACTGTGGTAAACAAAATTGCCACAAAGCAGTGGGGGGATATCTTGTCCTTGGACATCAGATTATTAGAAAAAAGGAGGACTGAGAAAACTGCAGAAGCAATCTGGAAGCATGTTTAAACTTGCACAAATTGCTGCAGTGGGGTGTCTTTCTCGCTGAATAGCTGTGGAAGAATGGATGTCATCTTAAACATGCTTTGCTCATGAACCAGTCCAATTAGTTGGAGTTGAAAGTCTTCAAGGGCAGCCCATTTTTCTTTCAAATTGATTTCTAAGCCCACTTTCTACTAGGAAATGTCCTCATGGTGAGTAGGATTTCAAACTAGGGCTGGTTCCCCTTTTGTCCCAGCAAGTAGACTCTGTATGTGGTGGGGTGAGGGAGCAAACCTCGGGTGTGTATGCATTTCCTTCCTGCACCTGTCGAATGTAATGTGTCTCAAGGCTACATGCATCTGTGTATATAAATTTAACAATAAATAAATAAATCTGTGTGATCTCAATGACAGAAATGTGTGGATTGGGTGGCATAACACACATGACAGTTCAAGTGCACTGTGAGTCTTGTGTAGGTTTGCTTAACTTTGTGTTATAAGAGTGATAAGAGCTTATATATATTTTCACCTAATCACTATTTATTCAGCTTTATTTTTGCTTATCGTTTATGTTCTGATCCAGGATTTACTAAAGTGGATTTCTCTCCACTTTCCCTTTTGTTGTTGTTCTGAACTTTCATTAGGCCAAAAACAGATTGACAGGATCTCACCCCAACCTGCAGGAATTATGATAGGTGAATTCCATCCTGTTAGTGTGACCACTTCTGTTCCTCCTGCTCCCCCAAAGCCCCGACCAAAGATGAAGAAACCCAGCATTGCCGTAATAGAGATGAAATCGGAGAAAAAAGACCCCCCCAAGCTCACTGTGCAGGTACGGAACAAGAATGACAAATGCTGGATTATTAAATGTAACCCTGATACTATGGCAATCTTTTTTGTGTTCAGCTGCTTGAGATTTGTCGACTTGGTAGTGGAAATACATGCCATGGCTTTGCTCTTGGTGTTTTGTGTCTTAAGATTGATGTGCACCCAACACAAATTGGTATGAATCATTTTTTTTAGAAGAGAAGGCTGAAAGTACTTGGGGAACTGCAAATGTACCTTCTCGGTTGGTCAAGGCCATCTCTACGGGTTATCCTCGTCGCGTGCTTCAGGGGCAGGACTTCAGTTAATTGGCTAAAGAAAGACCCGGGCTGAGGAGGATGACCTCGCCCAGTTCTTTCAGTCCTGCATAGCTCCAGGCAGGCTTTTTGTCTCACTCTGTTCTAGCCTTTTCTTCCTTCCACAGCTTTCCCTTCCTTTCCAACCTTTCTCGCCTATTGTTTGAGTTTTTTCCTCTGCTTCTCCTCTCCTGCAAAAAAAAAAAAGGACCGATCTTTTCCTCGGCTTGCTTCCCCGCTCCCCCTCCTTCCCCCCTCTCCCCTCCCTGTATGGAGCTACCAGGAACGAGTTTGAATATCTGCGTTCCTGCGGGGAAGCCTAGAAAGGATTTTCCAAAGGGCACCAGAGCACCCGGTACGTCTCTACCCCCGCCGTGCCTGCCGGCTACCAGAGAGTCATCCGAAAGGGAGCCGGCTTCAGCTGCAGCGCATATCCCGCCCTCGGGCACTGGAACGCGCTCCGCAGCAGCAAAACAGACCTCCTCTGACCCGGGCGAGACGGGGGAGCCCTTCTTCCCCTGGGTCCTTCACAGCAACTCGGCAGCAAGGCGCCCGGCGCCCCATCTACCACCCCAGCAGAGGGAGAGCAGGGCGATATCGGAGGCCCCTATGGAAGCGGCGCCTTCCCCGGCGACCCAGGATGGCGCCCGCTTACTTAGACAATCTTCTTCTGCAATCTTGCTCCGAGACCCTAGCCTACTCCAATCTGCAGTCTGCCCTACTCACTCTACAGCACCATGGCTTTATTATCAACATTCAAAAAAGCCAACTAGTTCCCGCAAATCGCCCACGTCATCTGGGAATTATAATTGACACTCAACAGGATCGCTTGTTCCTCCCACACGACAGATTCCTATTCCTGACTTCAGAAATCCGTCAGGCACTAGGTTTCCACGGAGTGCCCCTGTTGTCCCTCACAAGGATCTTGGGCCTCATGGTCGCCACTCTCGAGTCTATTCCCTAGGCCCGGTTCCATCTTCAAATCCTTCAGTGGTTCCTCCTTCCTCACCAGACAGCCATGTCTCTAAAGTGACCAGTTACGCTGATTCTTCCTTTGCCGGTACATCACTCCCTCCTCTAGTGGCTGGCACCCCAGAACATCCTGAAGGGCAAGCGATACATGGACTACCCGTGCCTGATAGTAACCACGGATGCCAGCCAGGGGATGGGGAGCCCACTGTCTTCAGCACTCCACTCAAGGTCGATGGTCTCTGTTGGAGTGGAAGCACTCCATCAACTGGATGGAGCTGAGGGCCATCCGCTTGGCTCTCATCAGCTTCCAGGGCATAGTTCAGGGAAAGGATGTCCTTGTGAAGACAGACAATACGACGGTAAAAGCCCATGTGAACAGACAAGGGGGCACCCGGTTCAGATCACTACATCAGGAGGCGACCCTCTTACTCACATGAGCAGAGGAACACCTCCTCTCCATAACAGCACATCATGTCAAGGGCGACCTCAACTCTCTAGCGGACTGGCTCAGCCAAAAGGACCTCCTTCCGGGCGAGTGGTCTCTACACCCCTGTGTTTTCGCTCAATTGGCACGCAGGTGGGAGGCTCCAGAGGTCGACCTCTTCGCAACTCCTCTCAATGCAAAGCTCCCGAGGTTCATCTTGAGGTTCCCATGCTCGACCGTGAAGGACACCAACGCCCTCTCGGCAACTTGGCCTCCGGAGTCCTTTACGTGTTTCCACCAATCCTACTCCTAGCACGCTTCCTCAGGCGCATCAGGACCTTGAAGGCCGAAGTGATACTGGTGGCACCTCACTGGTCTCGTCGTCACTGGTTTGCCGAGCTCCTCCATCTCAGTGTTGTGGAATCTTGGCTCCTTCCAGTCTCTCCAGACCTTCTGTCACAGGGACCAGGAAACCATCCAGATCCCGGTTGGTTTCAGCTAGCCGCATGGAGACTGAGCGGAGGATCCTAGCTGATGAGGGACTCCCTCACAATGTCACATTACTCTCTTGGCTTCCCTCAGAGACAGAATATACCAATGCAGAATATACCAATGCACATGGAGAGCATCCCTACGCTGGTCCTCCCGCCATCACATCAAGAAGGGCACAGCCTCTATGACTCACCTTCTACAATTTCTACAGGAGGGCCTGGATAAGGGGCTCAGGCCCAACACCTTGAAGAGACAAGCGGCGTCGCTAGTCGGCATGATCGCTGGCCACTCTCGTAGGTCTATGCTTGTCCATCCCCTCCTTAAGCGTTTCCTCCGTGAAGCGACACTGCTATCATCTCCGACCTCTCACTGTTTCCCCTCCTGGGATTTGCACACCGTTCTTCGGGCTCTACAGCTAGCACCATTCAAACCTATCAAGTCTTAAGATGCTTTCTTTCAAGCTAGCCTTCCTGGTGGCTATCACAGCCGCCAGACTGCTGTCAGAGCTACGGGCCTTGTCCATTCATAAATCTTTCTGCGTGTTTGTGGAGGACTCCGTTCGCCTTGTTCCGGACCCCTTTTTCAGACCTAAAGTCCTGTCGCAATTCCATCTCTCCCAGGACATGTTCCTGCCTACCTTTGTCCACGTCCCATACATCCAAGAAAAGCTGTGGCATAAGCTGGATGTCCGGCGTTGCTTAAAGACATATATAAAGAGGACTGCTTCCTTCAGAAAGTCTGATTCTATGTTCATCTCCTACCTACCGGTCTCCATGGGTGAGGCGGTCACCTCAGCTACCATCGCTAGGTGGATTAGAGCTTGTATCGTCTCAGCATATGAATCCCAGCAACTTCCAGCCAGGATCACAGCTCATTCCACTCGAGCAGCAGTAGCATCCGCCACCTTCTCTACAAACGCTCCCCTACACTAAATCTGCAAGGCCGCAACCTGGAAGAATCCGTCGACATTCACGCGGCACTACAAGCTGGACACCTTTGTCTCTGCACAGGCAGCGTTTGGCCGACATGTCCTTCAGAGCGTTCTCCCCCAGGATTAGTCTAGACCAGTCCCTCCCGCAAGACGTACAACTTTGGTATGTCCCGTAGAGATGGCCTTGACCCCAGCAACCAAGAATGGAGCATTGGTTACTCACCGTGAAGGCTTCTTCTGGTTGCTGAGGTCAAGGTCATCTTGACCCACCCGTTTTGTTCTGGACTGTGTCTGGGGGAGACATTTCTGATCTCTGCGTGGCCTAGAGCTGCCACTTGCATCCTGATACTCGGAGGGTCTGTCTTCTTGCTGTTTTTTCTGGTTGTATTACTCCTTCTGCTGTACTCCTACTGGGCTTGTAAGAACTGGGCGGGGTCATCCTCCTTAGCCCAGGTCTTTCTTCAGCTAATTAACTTAAGTCCTGCCCCTGGAGCATGCGACGAGGATAACCCGTAGAGATGGCCTTGACCTCAGCAACCAGAAGAAGCCTTCACGATGAGTAACCAATGCTCCGTTCTCTGCAACTTGTGGGATTTTGCTGGCATGCTGAGAATCCACTTTGCCAAAGAAAATGTTTGTTTCTAATTCTCATGACTGCAGTGTGAACATTGTTTGAGGATCAACAAGATAAATATGAATCTTTTAATAAGCACAACTTGCAGTTTGCCTGCAGTTTGGGTCCACTATGTTGGTTGCAATAATTCTCACGATGGGAGAAAACCAGGCTGGGTTCCTTTAGCCCAGTTTTCTTCCATCATGAGAACCACCAGGTGAGCCCCGTGATTCTCTGGCGGCTAGCCCACCAGAGAAGCCCTCCCCTTAAACAGGGTTAGCGGAGCAAGCGCTCCGCTAACCCTCCCCCCCCCCCCGATCGTGAGTCGCCACAGCACAGTTCCATGCCATGGCAACTTTCGAGGAGAACCCCGCCGGGAGGCTAAAATGAGCCTCCCGGTGTCAGGGATCTCCCCAGGAGCACTTGGGCAGGGCATCCTGGGATTTCCGGGGGGCAGGCAACCCCCGATCCCTGCAGCCCCTACCGGCTCCTATCCGGCTGCCCAACAATGACTGGCTGCTCATCTGCGGAGAGAGCAGGCTAAGCCCACTCTCTTCGTAGAACCTTCCCAGGCTCTATACCCGGATCGTGTAGAGCCTCGAGTGTTTTTGAGGATGTGGGGCTCATGTCCTCCTAGAATGTCAGAAGATGCAAAAGTACTACAGTTTGAGTTCATTTCTGGGGTTTTCCTTTCTTGCCAGGTGCTACCAAATGTTGATATTGACAGTATTTCAAGCAACAGTTCAAGTGTAAACCAGATTTGTTCAACTCCCCTCCTTACAAAGGACGCGACACAGGTATTTTAACTCACTCCTGTTTCTAATACATAGATGTTAACTTGATACAGAGTCCTAGTGCTGGACTTCATTTATCACAGAGAGCAGGTCTGAAAAGGCCTGTGCAGATTGGGAGGAGATTTGACATCAACGGGCTGTTTCAGATTGACAGATGTTTACAAGGGAAGCATTTCTCTGTATGCAAAAGCTATGCAGACTGTAAATAATCCCTTGCGACAGTCGCACACACAGCCATTTTGCTATGTGTACTCTTGTGTGCTGTCCCCAATTGGCTCCAGTGTCAGGAAGCAAGCTGGGAGTCAAAGCTAAGCAGTCAAACCAGCATCAGGAAATAAGTCATGAATCAGAGCTGAAGCCAAGGGTCAACACTGATCCGACAAAGAAGAACCAGGAGCAGAAGATGAGCTCAAAGCTGGAGTCAAGCCAAGCAAGATCAGAAAACACAACACATCAGGACCAAGGAGACCTTGAAACGGGGGCAAATCCTGATCCCAAGCAAGAAGCCTATTTATTTATTATATTTATTTATTACATTTATATACCGCCCCATCCAAACAGCTCTGGTCAGTGCACAACAATAAAAATAAAACCCACAAATCAATCATTACAAAACAATTTAAAAACAGCATAAAACCTGTTCAAAAACAGGTTTTTTATTCTCCTTATCATGTACAGCTTTACTTGGTAGGGCCAGACCAGGACCTGAGAACTCCATAATCTGTCAGCATGTAGGGGTGATGGTGGTGGTGGTGGTGTGTAGCTTGGGCACTCCTGATATACTATTAAACAACTCTGTTTCTGGCATAATACTTTATCTACTAAATATTTATATATTCCAGAAGGGATCCGTAAGGTCATTTATAGTTATTAAGGATGGGGCTATGTAGATCAGAGTGGGCTTAATTTTCATTGGTTGAGATCATCAGTGTGTCAGAGCGTCAGTGTGTCTTCATCATGTGCACTTCACCTCCTGCCCCAGTTTGGCCCTGAACATTCTTTTCCTTCCTGGGGAAGCCGGCTTTCACTGCCAGATATTCTGGGAGGGGATGCAGTGTGAGTCTGAATGTACTACATCCCCAAGGGTCCTTGCAATTCACACACCCCATCCACATGACCATGCGTACCTGAGTGCAGCCTCTGAACTGGCTAGGCAAGGGTATGTGAATGGGGTGACAACCCTCTGTCCATCATAGTCCGGATATTTTGCTTGTATAGTAATGATGAACTTGTAGATGCATAGATGAGGATATTTTATTTTTTAACTTGGCATTCTTCACTGGACTCTGAATTGTAGCAAAAAGGCTAGAGTTGTTTTTACCATGCTTTCTAGTGAAGCTAAATCTGAGGTTTATTTGACCTGTCATTTTATAGATTGCTCCAGAAGACAGTCAACAGGAGGATGAAGAACGGAAACTTCCTGGTACTGACTTCACTGAGATTCCTGATGCCAGTCAGGTGGGTTTGCTGACAGCCTCTTTTTTTGCCCTGGAGAGAAATTGATTAAACAAGACCATTGTTGCCCATTAAATAATTGCCTTAGACGTTTCATAAATATTTAATTCATTAATACCTAATTCATTAATGCCTAGAGGGCTCTTAAAGAAATAAACTCATTGGATTACATTTGTAAAAATTCAGCCCTTGTCTGTTGCACTCAAAGGCCAAACAAACAGACGAAAATCCCATTGGTTTGCACTAGGTTTGAACTGCACCTCAGCATTTTACTCTGTAATTTCCCTTAGCATAAAAGCATGCTGTTGAAGGCCTGTCTGCAGCAGTGCAAACGCATAGGTCAGTGCAGCATGGCTGAATCTTCTATATATTTAATTCTCTAAGATTCACCCTTGGCTGATCCCATGTGTGGCAGCTCTTGCGAGAGTTCGTGAGCAGCTGCCAGATAGCCACAGGTATGGCAAGAAAATGGTGGCGGTGGCAGCAGCTGGCCAGCCAGTGGGGGAAAGAACGGCGGTGAATGGCCACCGCCAGGCAGAGAAAGTGGGTGGTGGGTGGTGGAGAGGGCGGCGCACTCCCTCTCTGGCCCGCCTGCCAGCCAAAAGGAAAGATGGTCTGGCCCGCTGGGTGGAAGAAGGCAGCTGGCAGGCAGGCAAAACCGGCGGAGTGGGCGGCACACTCCATCTCCAGCCCGCCTGCTGGCGAAAATGAAGGATGGCCCATCCTGCTGGGAAAAGCGGTGGGAAGGAGAAGCAGCGGCCAGGCTGGCCAGCCACCAGAGAAGTGCCAAGGAGGAGAAGCGGCAGCCAGGCTGGCTGGCCGCCAGGGAGAAATGGAACTGGGAGGGGGGTGGAGACAGGGAGAACTAGGGGCGCAGATGCTCTGCGTCAGGTCAGCTAGTATGAATATATCACTAAACCTATGTGATCTGAATAGCAAGATGGGTGCTATCACAGTTTGGGCTTCTGTAGGGTTTGAAGACCAGTGTTTCTGCCAGATAGCTCTCACTGCTGTCTTTGACTTGAGACGTCTAGTTTGCATCTTGACAAAGTTGCTGTTCCAGGTGGGTGCACACAGGGCCTAAAAGCACCTCCAGAGTCTGCAGGAGAATGTGAGGTGGTAGAATGCTGATGTAACAGAATAGACTGTACCATTTCAGACCGCAGGTGAGGGGTGTTGTTTTTGAATACTCCCTCTGTTCAACAACAACAACAAAAATGCCAGAGACAAACATTCTTACCCAGCCCATTGCTTTCTGTACTAGTACTTGCAGGCACTCTTCTTCTCACTGCCCCCGCTTCCCTGAAATGGTATGGCCATTCTGTCACCCAGTCCCCCTCCTCCTGTTGCATGTTTGGTCCAGGCCAGAACTGCTGTGTCTAGATTGGAAATTAAGCAGTTCATATGTCCTGGGATCTTTTTAAGAACATAAGAAGAGCCCTGCTGGATCAGGCCCAAGGCCCATCTAGTCCAGCATCCTGTTTCGCACAGTGGCCCACCAGATGCCGCTGGAAGCCACAGACAGGAGTTGAGGGCATGCCCTCTCTCCTGCCATTACTCCCCTGCAACTGGTATTCAGAGGCATCCTGCCTTTGAGGCTGGAGGTGGCCTATAGCTGCCAGATTAGTAGCCATTGATAGACCTCTCCTCCATGAAGTCATCCAAACCCCTCTTAAAGCCATCCAGGTTGTTGGCTGTCACAACATCTTGTGGCAGAGAGTTTCACAAGTGGATCACGCGTTGTGTGAAAAAGTACTTCCGTTTGTTGGTCCTAGACCTCCTGGCAATCAATTTCATGGAGTAACCCCTGGTTCTAGTGTTGTGTGAGAGGGAAAAGAATTTCTCTCTCTGCACTTTCTCCACCCCATGCATGATTTTATAGACCTCTATAATGTCACCTCGCAGTCGTCTTTTTTCTAAACTAAAAAGCCCCAGGTGTTGTAGTCTTGCCTCATAAGAAAGGTGCTCTAGGCCCCTGATCATCTTGGTTGCCCTCTTCTGTACCTTCTCCAGTTCTACAATGTCCTTTTTAAGATGTGGTGACCAGAATTGTACGCAGTACTCCAAGTGTGGTCGCACCATAGTTTTGTATAAGGGCATTATAATGTTAGCCGTTTTATTTTCAATCCCCTTCCTAATGATCCCTAGCATGGAATTGGCCTTTTTCACAGCTGCCGCACATTGAGTCGACACTTTCGGCGAGCTGTCCACCACAACCCCAAGATCCCTCTCCTGGTCCGTCACTGACAGCTTGGATCCTATCAGCATATACTTGAAGTTGGGGTTTTTCGTCCCAATGTGCATCACTTTACACTTGCTAACATTGAACCGCATTTGCCATTTTGTTGCCCACTCCCCCAGTTTGGAGAGATCCTTTTGGAGCTGCTCACAGTCCATTTTGGATTTCACTACCCGGAAGAGTTTGGTATCATCTGCAAATTTGGCCACATCACTGCTTACCCCTGCTTCTAGATCATTGATGAATAAATTAAAAAGCACCGGTCCCAGTACAGATCCCTGGGGGACCCCACTTCTTACTTCCCTCCATTGTGAAAACTCTCCATTTATACCTACCTTCTGTTTCCTGTCTTTCAACCAGTTAGCAATCCACACATGTTCTTGTCCCCTTATCCCATGACTGCTCAGTTTCCTCAGGAGTTGTTGATGAGGAACTTTGTCAAAAGCTTTTTGGAAGTCCAGGTAGACTATGTCAACTGGATCACCTTGATCCACACACTCGTTGACACCCTCAAAGAAGTCCAAAAGGTTGGTGAGGCAAGATTTACCTTTGCAGAAGCCATGCTGGCTCACTCCCAGCAGGGCCTGTTCTTCTAGGTGCTTTACAATTTTATCCTTGAGGATGCTTTCCATCAATTTGCCTGGAACGGACATTAGGCTAACTGGCCTGTAATTTCCCGGATCGACCCTGGATCCCTTTTTGAAAATCGGTGTTACATTTGCTACTCTCCAGTCCTCTGGTACAGAGCCTGACTGCAGGGATAAGTTAAATATTTTAGCAAAGAAGTCAGCAATTTCACATTTGAGTTCTTTGAGGACTCTTGGATGGGTGCCATCCGGCCCTGGTGATTTGTTAGTTTTCAGTTTTTCCAGAAAGTTTAGAACATCATCCCTTCTATCTGACTCAGCTATCTAGCCTCCATCCCTAAAAAGCCTGGTTCAGGAACAGGTATATGTTCAGTATCCTCTGCCGTGAAGACAGATGCAAAGAACTCATTCAGCTTCTCTGCAACCTCCAAATCCTCCTTAATAATCTCTTTCACTCCCTCATTGTCTAATGGTCCAACCGCCTCCCTGGCAGGTTTCCTGCTTCTGATGTACTTAAAGAAGTTTTTGTTATTCCCCTTGATACTTTTGGCTAAAAGTTCCTCAAACTCTCTTTTTGCATCCCTTATTGTCACCTTGCATTTCTTTTGCCAGAGTTTGTGTTCCTTTCTGTTCTCTTCGTTTGGACAGGCCTTCCGATTTCGGAAGTCTTCTTCCCTTTTATGGCTTCCTTGACGGTACCCGTTAGCCATGCTGGCATCCTCCTGGACTTAGTGGTACCTTTTCTCCTTTTGGGTATACAATCTAACTGGGCTTCTAATATTGTGGTTTTGAGTAAACTCCATGCACTCTGGAGTGAAGTGACTCTCCTGATTTTCCCTCTCAGCTTTCTTTTCACCATATTCCTCATTTTGGAGAAGTTTCCTCTTCTAAAATTCAAAATGTCCGTGTTAGACATCCTTGGTGATTCTCTCCCTGCATGTATCCTGAATTTGATGGCACTGTGGTCACTGTTCCCTAAAGGGTCGATGACCCTGACATCATGCACCAGGTCCTGGGTGTCACTCAGAATTAGATCCAAGGTCGCCTTCTCTCTGGTTGGTTCCATGACCAACTGTTCTAGGGCACAGTCATTTAGCATATCTATAAATTTGACCTCTTTGTCCTGACCTGAATGTGAATTTAGCCAGTCTATGTGTGGGTAGTTGAAATCACCCATAATTACAGCCCTGCCTCTCCTTGACGCCTCCCTGATTTCCTCCTGTAACTCCCAGTCACTGTCGGCATTTTGATCCGGAGGGTGATAGCACATCCCCAGTAGCACGTTCCCTTTCCGGCCTTGTATAGTCACCCACAGGGTTTCTGTGGAGGACTCCAGTCCACCTAGGTTTTCTAGCTTGTTAGATTCTATCCCTTCTTTAACATACAGTGCTATCCCTCCTCCAAGGCGCCCCTCCCTGTCCTTTCTATAGAGTTTATACCCAGCGATAACAGTGTCCCACTGGTTCTCACTGTTCCACCATGTTTCTGTTATGCCCACTATATCTATTTCTGCGTTAGCAGCCAAGCACTCCAGCTCACCCATCTTGGCTCGGAGGCTTCTGGCATTGGCATATAAGCACCTATATGCTGAATCTCTCCCCGATGTATGCTATTCTTTTGACTCTTTGACCTGCTGGCGCAGGCTCTCGTCTGCTCTTTATGCGGTTCTGCTCTGTCCCCTTCTGTTTTATCTGAATCCTTTGCAGCCTCACACTTTAAAGGATGGCTTTTGCCAAACGGGATACTGCCCAGCTCCCGTCGGCTGTTCCCCAGGTGTCATTTTAAAAGCTGCTCTGCAACCTTTTTGATTTTAAGCGCCAGCAGTCTGGTTCCATTTTGGTTCAAGTGCAGCCCGTCCCTTTTGTACAGGCCTTGCTTGCCCCAAAATGTGTCCCAGTGCCTAACAAATCTAAAGCCCTCCTCCCGGCACCAACGTCTCATCCACGCATTGAGACCCCTCAGCTCTGCCTGTCGCACTGTACTTGCGCGTGGAACAGGTAGCATTTCTGAGAATGCTACCTTGGGGGTCCTGGACCTGATGCTACCTATCAGCCTAAATTTGGCTTCCAGGACCTCCCGACTGCATTTCCCCACATGGTTGGTGCCGACGTGCACCACGACAGCTGTCTCCTCCCCAGCACTGCCTAGGAGCCTGTCTAGACACTGCGTGATGTCCGCAACCTTCGCACCAGGCAGGCAAGTCACCATGCGGTCAACACATGGGTCACAAACCCATCTCTCTATCCCTCTAATGATCGAATCACCCACTACAAGGAGGTCCCCACCCCCCAGAGGAGTATCCGCTGTGCGAGAGGATATGGGCTCATCATCCATGGAAGGAGTCCCTTCTAAAGGAGCATTTCCCTCTTCCTCAGACTGATGTCCTCCTTGCCCAAGACCTTCATTCTCCCTGACAGCAGAGGAGCTACCAACCCTGGAGTGGGATGCCTCTATCACATCCCTGAAGGTCTCGTCCACATTCCTCTCTGTCTCTCTGAACTTCTCCAGATCTGCCACCTTGGTCTCAAGGGAATGGATTTGTTCCCTGAGAGCCAGGAGCTCCTTGCATCGAGCACACACCCATGACTTCTGCCCATGGGGCAAATAGTCATACATTTTGCACTCTGTGCAATACACTGGGAAGTGCCCCTTCCCCTGCTGACCTTCTATCTTCATGCTGTTTTTGTTTGCTGTTTACAGTATTTAGAGAGTTTATTGTCTGTTTATTAGATTGTTTATTAGAAGGATAGGTCTCAACTGTAATGGTCAGCTATTTAACTGTCCAAACAGCCTTTCTCAAGAATATGAGGGATACAAGGGAGGGATATGTACTTACATTCTCTTCTCCACAAGGCTCCTTGTGATCCTTGTGATCGCAGGGGCTTGATCTAGGCTCCCCCGCACACTTCCCACTAAACTCCTGCAAAACTCCTACGTCCTGTTTGCTATTCCTGTTCACTGTGTTCTGTTCGCTATGCTCTCGGGCCTTCACCTCATATGTAGAGTAGCCTTCCAACTGACACACAGGGTGTGAGTCAAAGGAAAGGAATGTGGAGCCTCTCCCAGCCCTAGCTGACTCCACCCCCTCCAGGCAGCCACTAAGTAAACACTGGAGTCAGGTAACCCTAACAACTCCTAGCCCTGTGATATCTTAACCCTAACAAATAACCCTAACAAGTCACACACACACACACACACACACACACACACACACACACACAGATAGACTTAGACCTACCCCTTGAAGAGAAACAGCTCCTGCAAAACTCCCCTCTTCCTGTTAGTTTATTTGAAGGGGGGAAAGCTAGATGTTTAGAAAAGCTTGCTCACCTTCTCAGCTGTGTCTGCTCTTCCCAGAGTTTGTATTGAGTCAGAGTGTGAGAGCACACACAAAGCATTGCAGGCTCTCCCAGTTTCTTTGTGCTGTATGGTGTATGGCCAGATGTGTGTATGAGTGTGTCACGGAGAGTAATATTTGGAAGAGGAATGTTTGGAAAGCATCTAAGAATGCTGAGTCCCATCCAGTCCCCCGCCCCACCCCGTTTTCCCTTCCTTATTGCCTCTTCCTTACAGGCCCTTAAGACTGGCTGCAGTTCTTTAGAGAAGTTTAAATCTAAACAATTTGTGCTAGATAAACCTTTTTTCTTTTGTGTGTGTTTTCCAGAAATGTCTTCATTTTGATTTACCTAAGAAATGTAATAATAATATATATTAGTATGTATTTTGGTGTAGTTCTGCATTGCCTGTTAGTTGCTGGCTGGCATCCTAAAAAAATGGGGATTTGTGGAATTGTGCTCTTGTGATCACCATTCTGCTTTTCTGCAACTGTTGCCTTTCGAACAGGTGAGACTTGCCAGATGTTGTACAACACAAGTCTAGAACGGGAACTCCAGATTCGGAGCAAGTAGCCATTATAGCTGGAGGTTATGGAGTCGACACTGACTCAACGGCACACTTTAGTTTACTTTACAGACTTCTGGGGACCCAAGTGTGAGAGCTTCTAAGCCAGGATTGGGCAGACGTGGCCCTCCAGCTGTTGTTGAACTACAACTCCCATCTTCCCAAGCTACAATAAATGGTGGCTGGGGATGATGGGAGTTGGTGTAGGTCAACAACAGCTGGAGGGCCACGTTTGCCCCCCCCTGCCCTAAGCCTACGCATCAGCTTCACACTAACACAGCATCCGTCCTCAAGTACTTTGTTAATCAGATTGTCAGCCCCTCTTTATAATCCTGGTGTTTTAAAGTTGAGGGTTTGTTTTGTTTTGTTTTTTAAACTATGTGGAAAACTGTCTAACTCTGTTTCACTGGAACTATGGCAAATATGTTAAACCGTTTCAGCCGCCGCCGTTTGAGATGGTCTTTGTGGCTGCTAAGTGTCTGTGGTGTTGAATTATTGGAGTTTCTGTTCCCTTGTTTTAATTGGGGGAGAGTTGTAATATTTCCCATAATTTTACATAGGCTGTACAACTCATCACTAAGCAAGAGTTTTTCAGCAAAGAGAAAATATTTCCTCTTTATTAAAGAGCAAAGTGAAATGGCGGAACCCTTTTTATTTCCAGCTTGTGGGCGGGGGAGGGGGGGAGAAGGCAGCTTACGAAGCAGAAATAAAAGACACCAGGAACATTGGTTTTTAAGATGTGAAGAGAGGTTATTTCTCACTCGTTTCCCCCCCCCCCATTTTCTCAGGAACTGCTTTTATCGTGTATCACTAGCATTTTTGCCCATGTGATCAACCACAAAGCCTTGAAAAACATTCCAGCTCTAGCACATGCTTGGCTCAGTTTTGCATAGAAGATGAGCTGGAAGGCCTGCTGGAGTCTCCTGTAATCTGGAAGCAAATATACTGATATTCTAAAATGGAGAAATATTAATGGCATTTTTTAAAAACCCTTTAAAAAGCTTTGCTGAAAGCTCATGCTTACAAAGAAATGCAAAATGTTTGACGGAACAGTTTTCTATTATGAAAAAATATGCACTAGAGGAATACTGAACAGTGGGAAAGCCAACACTCATGTTGTTTCTATACTGTCCTTTGGCTACTGATGCTTTTCAGCACCATTTTCTTCCATCTCCACTCTCATTGACCTGGCCTTTCCCTCATTGCTTCTTTATTTTGTTTGGTGGTGACAACTCATTCAGTTTTGTTTACAGATGTCTTGATACCATCACATTAAATGTGATGATGATGTGCCAGTCAGGTAAACAGCAGTGAGGTCAAAGAAGGAAAATGGCATTCAGAGGAAGCAGCAACCAGGGGAACCAAAGAGTACTGAAACTCATGCAAAAACTCATGTGAGAAGCTTCAACTCAGCCCTATTTTTTAAAGTCTTCTAGAGAAAGTTGCATTTTAAACAGAAGTATCAAAAAAAAAAATCAATGGGAATGACGCCACGCAAGAATTAGACACTAGATAACAGACTGGCTGACATGACAGGCAGTGATCCATCAATACAGTCAGAGCTGAGTCAAGGCAGGGAGCCTTCAGAGCAGTGCCCTGCAGGCTTGATGGGTAGGGCAGCATGTAGGGAGGAAGATTCCAAACAGCTTTTGCTTCTTCCCTCCCCTCAAAAGTGCTGTTCGCCATCAGAAATATGTCTGTGAGGGATGCACAGCCTTCATGGGAAGCAGTGTTTTTGTAGGGAGGAGAGAGAAGAGAAAATGGCTGCTCTGGGGAACGACTCTGAAGATACGCTGCCCAGAGGCAGCTCTGACTAAGTAGATGGATCACTGCCCATCATGTCAGCCACTGTTTTGCTGTCAGAATGAATTATCTCTCTACTTTACAGTTCCAGTGGGAAAAATTGCTTGCTAATAATCGTGTGCGTGTGTGTGTATGTATGAAAGGGTATGATAGTCTCTTGCTTTATAGAACAAGAATTTAATGTTGGATGAGATTGTTAGGGTGTGAAATATTAGTTGCTGAAACATATTTTGAAGTGTGTACTAAAGGAAGTTATGAATAGTGGCTTTCCTCTCAAATGCCATCTTTTGAAACAGTAGAGTTTCATTTTAGGGGCCAATATGAGCCAGGAAATCGAGTGATCTGGATTGAGATTTGTCGAGATGCATAAGAATTGGTAGTGCGCCTTCACAAAACCCTCACAGTAGAATGCTGCAGCTCCTCGAGGCAACCAAGCCCCACCCCCACTCCTATAGCATGCTATTTAAAGGTGGCCTGGGCGCCACGTTCTTCCGTTCTTTTCTGACTGCTGTTGCATTCAGTCCTCGGGCTGGCGGTCCTCCTCATTTTAAAATTCTTCGTATGAGTTCATCTATTTAAAAAAAATAAAATAAATATCAATGGACTGTTAATTTCGGTATTGACTAGGGAACAGCTTCCGGACTTCATTGGCGTTAATACAACCTTTGAATGGACCTAAACTGCGCTTTTGGATAACCCTAACATGGCTGAGGAGAAACAGACTTTCAAGAGGTGCACAGGCTGTAATGCCAAGCTTCCCTTGAAAGTCGTCCACGATCTATGTCTGATTTGCTTAGGAGAGAAGCACAATGTCTCCTCCTGCAAGATATGCTTGTCATATTCTAAGCAGGTGCGAAAAAATCGGGCTTTGAGGCTTCACACCACTATTTATGACATGGTGTTAAGCCCTTCGACGCCAGGAGAACCCTGCCCTGCAACTTCAACATCGGCTTCTAAAGACTTGGTATCAACTCCTAAGCTGGCTTCCTCGAAACCATCACAGCCATCGACATTGACCGTAACTAAAAGCCAAAAGCACCTTCGAAGTCGACTCCTACATCAACACCAGGACATTCTTAAGTCAAAGGAAAAGTGTTCGACATTAAATACTCATTTGTCTTCTCCAAGACCCAAGAGGTCAAAAACTGCGGACTTGACGAAAGAAAGTATGCCGTCCCTGTTTGGTCTACAAAGTCTGCAACCGAAATCCTCAGCACCAGCAGTCGAGACTGCCCGCCACTGCTTGACATTAAAATCTCGATATCGAGGAAAGAGATGTGACTGGCGTTGGAGAAATCACTTGATGTCGACCACTCTTCAACACTGAGACTGTCGATGTTGAGGGCTCATTCTCTGTCTCCAGCCCCTACTCCAGTTGACTCTTCAGCCCCATTGACGCCTAATCGACATCGAAAGTCTCCATCAATGTCAACACGTCTTCCTTCGACACCAGCTATGAGAGTTCTGATTTCCACATTAAATATTCCAGTGTTGTCACCATCGAGATTGCTGACTCCACGATACCAGTCCCAATACCAAAGTTTGATGTCAAAGAAGAAGACGGGGATGTTATTGGATCCTGACACTGCCCGCACCTTGCTTTCCATACTTTATTCTGAGTCAACCACTCTTCGACATTGACATTTAAGAGTTTTCCTCCACAATCTTCCAGTTTGGGAACTCCTAAGGAATCGGTTACAGCTCAGTCGTTTTGACCAGCTCACTCCAGCACCATGTGCTCTGCTGCCTATTTCGCAGGCCCACCTTCATGATATTCATGTGGCTTTGCGCATTTGTCAGCTGCAGGGGTGACCCTTGCCACACTACACCTGCAGACAAAGAGGGGAGAAAAATGGATATTTGGGGTAGGAAAGTCTACTCCACCTTGTGCCTATCCATAAAGATAGCAAACTATTCAGCTGGTACTGCTAAATATAACCATGGCATATGGGAGGTTCTTCATCTGGATGTCCTCTCCCCGGAGGAATTTAATTCTGGAGACCAGGTCCCCTGGCTTACCTTTTAATTTCCAAGAGGACCAACTCTGGAGATCCTCTCAACCAAAGTCTTACTTGCCTCTGGCATCTGCTGATTCCAGTTCGGACTGTCCAATCTCTAGCTGGAGGTGGTGGCCCAGCCTTACCGTTTAAACCCACTGTACAAAGTTTTTCTGTTCCAACACAGACGGTCGCCTGGCCACCTATAAAGCACTTGGTGAACACGGCCACTCAGACTGTTTTCAAAGGCACTGATATGGGATCTCAGACTCTACCTATTCTAGCACCACAAGAAAAAGTTACCATTGAGACTCAGACGTATGACCACCATCACCAACTCACTCACCTTCTGAGCATCACGGCTCTTCTGACTTTGAGTCCGACCCTGATGAATCAGAAGATTTGGCTGATCCTCCTACTGATGTGCCTCCGGCCACACATGTTTCTCCTAATGAAGAAATGAAGGCTTATCACCATCATGTTAGGGAGATGTCAGAAGCTCTGGGACTTGATCTCAAGTCTGAGATAGCCACTACAGATGACCCTGTTTATAATTTTATGATTAAAAAAAAACAGTCATCTCCACCTGTGGTGCTTCCAGTTCTCCTGGTCATTTCTAGGACTGCGAAATGTGCGTGGGAGGTGATCCATACAACAGCTTCTAAAAGACTAGAAAGTTTGTATTGGATTCAGGAGAAAGACAGTGAGTACCTTCTGAAGCATCCCTCTCCAAACTCCCTGGTTATTGATTGCTCCACCTCCTCTTCTAAGACAGGTCGTCACCACACTACACCTGCAGACAAAGAGGGGAGAAAAATTGATATTTGGGGTAGGAAAATCTACTCCACCTTGTGTCTATCCACAAAGATAGCAAACTATTCAGCGTTCACTACTAAATACAACCATGGCATATGGGAGGCTCTTCATCTGTGGATGCCCTCTCCCCGGAGGAGTTTAAGAAACAATTCCAACAGACACTGAATAAATCAGCAGCCCTTACTCGCCAGCAGTTGAGTACTGCCAAACACCTGGCCGAGTCAGAATCACATTCCTTGGCTGCTGCAGTCTCTCTGAGGAGACATGCATGGCTTCGCTCCACCAATCTACAGGGCGACATGAAAGACAAAATTGAAGGCTTACCTTTCAACGGTAAGGGCCTCTTCAGCAAGGAAACCAAGTCCACCATGGAGAAAATGAAAAAATCTAAATTCACCGCCAAAACTTTCACCGTGTCAGCATCTATCTTTTCCTACGGCTCCAAATACCATCCTTACTAGAAAAAGAAGTCTACATTCATACAGCAGGAGTGCCGTGACTTTAGGAAGCAGTACCAACCTTATTATAAATGCCCTTTTCATGGCAAGAGGAAGTCAAGTCAACCCCGACGTACAAAACAGACTGAGCCTCAGAAACATCTTTGAGGTTCAGATCCACCCACTGACACCACTACACACTTCTCTTTTCCAGCCACCAGTGACCACAACATCGTGGCAAGTGAGGGACAACACCAGTCTCAAGAACTCTATTCTCCTGCCAGCATCCAACATCAAGCTGGTGCTCCATGCCCCCGCATGGCACCACATAACATTGAACTGCTGGGTCCTGAAGATCATATCTTCAGGTTATGCCATAGAGTTCAGAACAACCCCAAGATTTACAGGGATGAGGTTAACTCAACCCTCCCAAGCGTTTTTGGAAGAAGTGAAGGAGCTTTTAGCCAAAGGGACTATTACCCAGGTACAGTGGGTGCACAGACGGGAGGGGTTTTACTCCCCATTATTTCCTGATCCCAAAGAGGATGGCGGCAAACAACCTATCATGGATCTATGCCACCTGAACAAATTTGTCCATGTGCGAAAATTCCACATGGTAGTGTTACAAGAGAGCCTACCTCTTCTATACCAAGAGAACTGGCTTGTAATGCTAGATCTCAAAGACGCATATTTCCACATTGGCATCAGGGCACAACACAGAAAATATCTGAGGTTCTCAGTAGGAAATCAAGTGAACCTATACGCAGTCTTACTCTTCAGGCTTGCCACCGCCCCCAGGGTATTTACAAAATGTATGGCTGTAGTGGTAGCTTACATGCGGCCCCAGGGTATATCGATCTATCCTTACCTGGACGACTGGTTTCTGACTTCCACAGACAAAGAGTTACCTTCTCAGACAAAATACGCACTATCTCTCCTCCAGGACTCGGGGATTCAAGTCAATTGGAAAAAAATCCAATCTGGAGCCAGTTCATGTTATCAACTACATTGGAGCAGTCCTAGACACAGAAACCAGGAAGGCGTACTTACCTTGGGAAAGCTTCCAGTACATCAGGGACCCAGTTCTCCATTTCCAGCAGCATCTATCTCAACCAGCCTGACTCATTCAAAGACTCCTAGGTTGTATGGCCTCCTGCAACACAGTGGTGTGATATGCCTGGTTAAAGATGCACAGGTTTCTGTTGGTCTTCCGCCCGAACGTGGATCGTCAAGACATAAGTCTAGTGCTCCCAGATCAACTTCTGCGCTCATTTACCTGGTGGTCAGTGGGCAGAAATCTACTGGAAGGGATTCCTTTTCAAATGATGACTCCTTCTGTCTGGTTAACAACAGACGCCTCTCTGTTAGGCTGAGGGTCCCACTGCAGAGCACATCAGATTCAGAGCAAGTGAACTTTTAACTAACTAACATCTTTAACATGTCTTTTCAACAAACACATATCCATTTCCTGGAGCTTCTGACTGTCTTCAAAGCAATGAAAGCCTTCCTACCACTTCTACAGGGGAAAGTTGTACAAGTGCAGTTAGGCAATTCCTCTGCCCTGGCCTACATCAACCATCAGGGAGGGACAGTGTTTCAAAGTCATTGTGCACTCAGCCTACAATGATGGCATTGCTGCATCTGGCATCAAGTCTATCCGATGGCCATACACATAAAGGGCCTAGACAACATCTTGGCGGGCAACTTAATTCGAGTTTTCCCACAAGAGCACAAATGGGAAATCAAGACAGAATACATTTCGCCTCTCTTCACGAGTTGAATACGGCCAACTATAGATCTCTTTGCCACCTCAGGGAACACAAAGTGCTCCCTTTCTGCTCGAGGTCAGGTCACAACCCATGATCACTGGGGGATGCCTTCCAGCTGGATTGGCAGCAGGAGATCTCATATATGTTTCCTCCACAACCACTGAGCAGCTGCATGGGTGCCTGCCTTCTAGTTGCCCCAACATCGGGTATCCTGATGACTCCATGGTGGCCAGGACATCCATGGTTTCCAGAGGTACTCAAACTGTCAGGAAACTGCTACCAGAAGCTACCACAAGAGGTAGCTCTCTTAGCACTGGGCAATGGCAGGGTACTGCATCCAGACGTTCTCATGCTCCGCCTAACAGCATGGCAAATCGGCTTTTTAGTAAGATCCTTCTAAACTAATGGAAGTCATCCACAAGACGTAATTATATGAGCAAATGGCTCCGCTTCAAATCCTACGCAAGGATGCATGGTTTTCATCCTACCCAGGTTACAATCAGGGATGTACTCCTCTACCTGACTGGTCTGAAATCACAAGGGCTGGCAAATATATCTCTGAAGGTGCATCTAGCAGCGCTGTCTTCAAAACATCTGGGCTATGATGGAAAAACTATCTTTTCACACCCAGATATTAAGGCTTTCCTAAAAGGCCGTGTGAATTTTTATCCATTTGCACACCCATTGAACCATGGAGCATATCCTTCGTCCTTTCAGCTTTGACAGAGGATCTATTTGAACTTATGGGTTCTGCCTCTATCAAGCTAGTAATATGGTATATGGATAGATTTGCCATACGACTTCCGGTGTCCGACTTCCACCTCAATCAGGACATTGTTCTGCCTGCATTCTTCAGGAGTCCATCTACCCCTTTAGAATGTACAGTGTACTCCTTGGATGTATGGAGGGCACTTTTATATTACCTGAATTGCACTAAGGACTTCAGAGCCACCATGTGCTTGTTTGTAGCCCACAAGGACCCAGTGAAAGGTTCCTGCATTTCCAGACAAAGAATGTCCAGATGGCTAGTTGAACGTACTATGCCGACCTACAATTCACAGAATGTGCACCCGCCTGAAGCTACCTGTGCCTACGCTTCTTCAGCTGCACACCTGTCGGGGATAACCTTCATGGACATCTTTAAAGCTGCAGCTTGGTCCACTGAGTTACCTTTCATTGAGCATTACACCATAGATGTGTGCTCTGCTTCTGAGGCAAGATTTGGGAGAAGTGTTTTGAATTGGGTGTTACAATAGTTACTACTGCACCCTCCTCCACTGGGAGCTAGCTAAACACCCATTCTTATGGATCTCGATCCATATACAGGTTGCTCACCTGTAAATAATGATCTGGTAGAGATCCTTCAACATCCATAAGACCCGCGCGAACCACCCCCTGCAGTAGTACTATGCTATGTGTGTATTGAGTGTGTATGCTTTTCTCCTTCAATGATTAACTCACCGGATTCCGGATTATCATCTTCCATGGTGGTCATCGAAGAGTTGAAGAACATGATGCCTAGCCTGCCTTTAAATAGCATGCTGTAGGCGTGGGGGCAAGGCTCGGTTGCCTCAATGAGCTGCGGCATTCTACCGTGAGGGTCTTGCGCAGGCGCATTGCCCATTCTTATGGATGTCGACGGATCTCTACCAGATCAATAGTTACAGGTGAGCAACCTATTTTTGCACTTGAGTCTGGGAATTCTGGTTTCAAGTCCCATCTTCTGCCCTGGAGTCACTTGGCAACCTCAGGCTTTCCTCTGAAAAATCAAAATAATGGTGACCAGCCTCATAAATACGAATGAGGTATGGACAAGTTGTCTTCACGGAGTCTGGAGGATTGGGCAGGCTCCAAATCAAGATAAGGAACAACATGGTGGTTGACTATTGCAACACGCTCTGTGTGGGGCTGCCTTTGTACGTAGTTCGGAAACTTCAGTTAGTTCAAAACGCAGCAGCCAGACTAGTCTCGGGGGTAACCCGGAGAGACCATATTATGTCTGTTTTGAAACAGTTACACTGGCTGCCGATACGTTTCTGGGCAAAATACAAAGTGCTGGTTATTACCTTTAAAGCACTGTATGGCTTAGGTCTGAGTTATCTTAGAGAGCGCCTTCTTCTACATGATCCCCACTGCACGTTAAAGTCCTATGAGGAGATCCATCTCCAGTTACCACCGGTTCATCTGGTGGCGACTCAAAGGCGGGCCTTAATTGTATTGTTAATTGGTGGTTTTTTGTTTGTTTTTTTAAAGTAAACCACCCTGAACCGTTTTTTGGAAGGGCAGTATATACATCAAAGAAAGAAAGAAAGAAAGAAAGAAAGAAAGAACCCACCATCCTATTGGAGTAGAAAGGTTGGACAGAAGTCCTAGCTCTGCTTAGGAGCCAAAGAATCGCATCACTAATTCTGCACGCCCAGGAAGACTTGGGTTTTAGTGTTACTTAGGGATCACGAGAAGTCTGTTGTTCAAAGAGAGAGAGAAAACCAAGCTGTCCAAGTCCCTAAGCTCCCCATTACTCCTAGGGCAGCTGGGGATAAGAATCCAGATTGGGGCGTATATGGAAGTTCCGTTTGCAGAGCGCTTTTGTCCCTGTGACTCGGGAGCTATAGAATCAACAGCGTATGTTCTATTATATTGTAATTTCTATAGGAACATTCGTAATATGCATATTACTCAATATTTGTTGAACTTTCTGGGATGCTCAGATGATTTCTACATATGCTATCTCTTATCAGATCATGACAAGATACCTTATGCAGTTGCCAGGTTTTGCCTAATTGCTAGTAGAATTCGTAAGACCAAGTTATGTACCTGAACAGTTAAGAATTTGTAAGACCATGTTATGTACCTGAACAATTAAGTATCACTAACTATTGAGCTGTTATATAATGAGTCAGTTCCCGCCTGATATGTTTAATGTTTTTAGGAACTTTTTTGTAATTTTATTTTTTCTCTTTATTTTTTGCTTTTCTGTATCTGTTGGTCAGTGACGAAATAAAAACTACTACTACTATGTATGGGGCTTGCGGGGATTGCAGGAGAGGAATCTGGTTTTAAAAGACATCCTCTGCCTTGCACCCAAGGCTAGTTATAGGGTTCCAGGCCTCCATGTTGGCCCAAGGGGGATAGATTGCAGCATGGGTGGAGTTTGTGTATGGTTGTACATATGAAGCTGCCTTATTCTGAGTAAGTATCTTCTACATGATAAGAGTTAGCCCACTAATCCTAATTTGTGCAGTTTCTTGAGGAATAAAGGAAACTGTCTTTTTAACAAGACTGCCTAGTTCAGTATTATCTACTCTGACTGGCAGCACCTCTCTGGGGTTCCAGACAGGGGTCTTTCCCAACCCTACCTGCAGAAGCCAGGAATTGAACTTGGAGCCCTCTATATTTAATGTTTGTTTGTTTGTTCATTCAATTTCTATACCACCCTTCCAAAAATGGCTCAGGGAGGTTTACACAGAGAAATAACAAATAAATAAGATGGATCCCTATCCCCAAAGAGCTCACAATCTAAAAGAAATATAAGATAGCAGCAGTCACTGGAGGTACTGTGCTGAGGGTGGATAGGGCCAGTTACTCTCCTCCTGCTAAATAGAGAGAATCACCATGTTAAAAGGTGCCTCTTTACCAAGTTAACAGATGTTCACTCATGGAATCCCAGCACACCCCTTTCTTTTGCATCACAGGACCCTGATTTCCTTTGTTGCAAACATCTTGAAACTATGCAGTTACTTCTGAATCTATTGAAGTTTATTTATTCTAATGAAAGCTACACTGAAGGTTTTCTTGGTTGTGATGTGTTGTTGCCATTGTTTCATTAGGATGAAGAAGATGAGAATGAGATCCCAGAATTCACAGGACCAGTCCTAGAGTTCAACAGACGAGGAGAAATTGAGTCTCCAAAATATAACGGCCCTCCATTTCCGCCAGCTCCACCTCCTGCTCAGCCCTCTGCAGACATTCTGGATGATATTATAGAAAAACGGGAGACCCTGGAGAACAAGCTGGTTGGTTGGTGAGTTCTCAGAATATTGAGTATAGAATGGCAATAAACTTGAGGTGAAACTGTTTCTGTAGAAGAGCTTTTTGTAGTATTCTCTATTTCTGTAACCCATCAATGTACATGGTACTTTACAGTTTGTTTGTTTTTTTAAAAATTAAGTACTTTTAATTCTAAGCCAGTTTGAAAGCTTTTGTACACAGACAAGCAGCCTATAAATAACAAATGAAAGTGGGGTGGGGGGGGACTGATCCCTGCCCCGAGGAGCCTACAATCTAAAATTAGACAGTGGGCAGCAACAAATAAAGAAAATAAGAAAGTAAGGATGCATATGTGCAAGTGCAGTTACACATGCTTAGGTATAGCTTCAGTTAAATTTGACTTAAGGGGTTAAGCCAAAAGCTTTACAGAAGAAAAGGTTTTTGAGGAATTTGAAGGAGAAAAAGAGGCTCTGCTCCCTACAGGTTGTCTGTAAGGAAGATCCAGGCACTGGGGGCAGTAAAGAATGACTGCAATGTGGGGACCACACTGAGGCTAAGTTAGGAACAGAGGAAGCTGCCTTATACTGAGTCAGGCCATTGGTCCATCTAGCTCAGTATTGTCTACACAGACTAGCAGCAGCTTCTGCAAGGTTGCAAGCAGGAGTCTCTCTCAGCCCCATCTTGGAGATGCTGGGGGTGGGGTGTGGGGTGGGACTTGGAACCTTCTGCATGCAGGTGCTCTTCCCAGACTGGCTGCATTCCCTAAGGGGGGATATCTTACAGTGCTCACATGTAGTCCTCTCATTCAAAGATAAACCAGGGTGGACCCTGCTTAGCAAAGGGGATAATTCATGCTTGCTACCACAAGACCAGCTAAGCCAGGGCTTGGCATACTTGGCTCTCCAGCTGTTGTTGAACTACAACTCCCATCATCCCCAGCCACAATTCATTAGAAATGTATTTAGATATATGTATGATTTTTTAGGACAGCACTAAATCTATATTTATGTTCATTACTTAGTGTGTAAATCTTAAGAATGTAAAATGGAAAAAAAATACTTTTTTAAAAATCAGGGTGGAGCAAGAGGTAATGGCACGTGTCATCAGCAGAATGTATCCGGCTCAGAAAGAGGCTGTGCCCAACATAAGCTCATCGGAGAGTGAGGACAGCGAAGCTCTATCCTCAGACATTGGTGAGCAACAGGTGTCATTTGCCCCCAGTTTGAATCAAGATTTTGATGGGGAATTATATTTGAATTTAGGAAAGGAGCATCCCTAACAGCTTGACTTGGGAGTGGAGCCTTCGATTTTTTAATTGTTATTTCTTTAAGACATTTATTTCCCCTTTCCATCTCATTGATGGCTCAGCCTGACCTAGAAATGTGTTCAGAAATAGTATCCCAAGCCAGTCTGCAGGTAAAATTCCTACACAATTCCAGGCCCTTTGTTGTATTTTCCCTCTGTTCAGGTGTAGGAACAAGTAATATCCCAAACAGACCCGATGCAACAAACCCACATTATAGTATAAAATTTGTTAACAGTTCCTGCAGTGGAGGCTAGAATTGAAGACCTAGAGTGTGTGCTGCAGAATCTGTTCTAGGCATGGCTCCCATGTCTTAATGTTCTATAGAAAAAGAGCCGGGTTGGATCAGACCACAGTGAAGGCCATCAAGTGGAGCATCTTGCTTCACACAGTGGCCCACCAGATGCTTCTGGGAGGCCTACAGGCAGGGCATGAAGGTAACAGTTCTCTCTTGCTGTTGCTCCCCAGGAGAGGATATTCAGTGGCCTACTGCTTCTGGGCATGGAGGCCCTATTTAGCTATGATGACTGATACTCACTGATAGCCTTCTCCTCCCTGTATTGGTCTAATCTCCTGCCAAACTCATCAAACCCAATAGCTATAGCTACATTATGCAGCAATGAATTCTGTAAGTTAATTCTTTTTCTGTGGAGAAGTATGCTCTTTGTCCTGAATCTGCTGCCAGTCGGTGTCGTTGGATAGCCCCAGGATAGAGGAAGGGAGAAAAGTTGTCTCTTTCTCTACATGAGGGAGTTGCCCCCTCAGTGTTGGACTCTCATCATCCCCAGCTGCAGTGGCAGAAGCCACAAGGGGTGATGGGAGTTGTAGTCCAACAACTGGGGGTACAAGGTTGGGGAGCTCTGCTCCACGCCATGCATAATTTGACTTTGTTGAAGTATTGCATGTGGGTTTACGAAACAAAGCAAAACGGAAGGTCTTCTGCTCTTGAAAACAATGCAAGCCTGATGCCCATCTTGCTTCATAAACACTGACTTTTTCTTATGTGTTGATTTTACTTTTTAGTTGAAGCTGCAGGCACTGGAGGTTTTCAATTGTTTGTCAATGCTGGTGTACCGGTGGATTCAGAAATGATTAGACATTTTGTGAGTGAAGCCCTCGCTGAGACAGTGGCTGTGATGCTGGGTGATAGAGAAAGCCAGAAAGCAGCTTCTGCTACAGGTGGTCCATCAGGTGTGAATCTTTTGCCCCAAAAGGTGACTTATTTCCTTCTGATTCAAAGTTTTCTATCAAGATAGAGCACGTTAGTTCTGTAATGCTGATGTGTTGTGTTCTGAAAAGCATAGGCAACAAAAAAAGTCTGAAAGAGAGACATTGCTTGAACTTTGTGCCCTTGTAAATACCTTGGCATATTCAGTGTGTAATTTCTAACTTGGATGCCACCTGCTTGATCTCACCTGCAAATTGCATCCCCTGAACTGGATGCTCAAATTCCTTATCTCTAATTGGGACTTAATTATATATCTGCAAAGGAATGCTCTCTGCACATGGCCAGAGTCACTCTACTCATTACAGTTGTGTATTTTAGGTCTGAGCCTAGCACTAGTAGCAGGATCTAGATTTAAGCCCAGGTGAGCCAGCTCAAATTTTAGCTTTGGTAGAAAATGGCTAAGGCCTTATTTAGATGTAGGGAATATTTCTTAATAGAACTGCAGCACTAATTAGATATTACATACCTGTGAGTTTTTTATTTTTGAAACATAAAGAAAAAGAAGGTTTCTATATATTTTCCGTGTGTGTGCGCGCGCTGCAGATCATTCTGCATCCTGACACGTATCAGCCCTGCCAGATTTCAGCCCTAGTGTCCAGTTCCATGTGTGGCCCCAACAAGTCCCAGTATCATTGATTTTGTTTTAGTCAGAAATAGGGACTGACGTTACTGCTGCTAGTCTTGTGGTAACAAGCATGACTTGTCCTCTTAGCTAAGCAGGGTCTGCCCTAGTTGAATATGAATGGGAGACTATATGAGCACTGTGAGATATTCCCCTCAGGGGATGCAGCCGCTCTGGGAAGAACATCTAGGTTCTCGGCTGGTGTAGGAGGTCACCCAACATGGGATTACATCCCTCCACGTGCTCCAGAAGGCAGGAAGTAGTCATACTTAGAAGATCCTTAAACCCTCTGCATGTGGGTGGATCCTCTCAGTTCTACTTCCTGCCTTCGCTCCAGAGGTAGCACTCGCTCTCAGCTCGCTTCTCCTTGATATAGCTTCCTTCTTATTCCTACCGTCAACCTTGTTCCCTCGGCTCTTTCTTGTCCTTCTAGTTTTCTTCCTCCTCTCGCCTTAAAAAAAAAAAAAAAAAGCTTTCAATCTTTTTCTCCCTGCCTCTCCCTCCCTTCCTCTCCCCTCCCTGCTTCTTGGGCGAGCGCCTCTATCGAATGGCTTCCAGAAAGGGAGTAGGTCTCCTCGCGAGGAGGGAATCGGCAGCACGCCAGCGTTCTTTCCCGCCCAAACGGGGCGTTGTAGCAGAGGAGGATGGCGTGTTGACCACCAGGGGGAGCCGCTCCGCAATATCTGAACCGCAGCGTTCCCCTCACCTTCAGGGCAGCCGGGATCTGGATGCTCGCGCTCAGGCCGGGCACGACGATCCCCGCACCCCGCTCTCGGCCAGAAAGAAGAAGAAGAGGCGGCGATCCCACAGGGAGCGTTCCCCATCCTCCGTTGGGCGCCAGCGGGCTTCACAGCCTCCCACGGCCGCGAGACCTGTTCTGGAGGCGGCTGCTACTCCTCCGCCACACCTCTCGCCGGCGGCCGCCCGTTCGGCTCAGCAAGTCGAGGGCGAGCCCAGTTTTGAGCGCCTTGGATCCCCTCCTCCACTCGGGGACGATAGCAGCGCTGAAACGCAGGCTGCACGAGCGGCAGCAGGGGCGACTCTCGGACCAACATCCGGCAGCCAGGAGCAACTGCAGTCCGGACTGGAGGTGGTGAGAGCGGGACCTTCGAGGGGGAGCGGGGAAGAGCTTAGTCACCCCCCTCCCCGGGATCGGCAGGGCTCCCCCCGGCTGGGCGAGCAGCTGACTGGGGCCAATGTTGAACTTAGCTCTGCAGCTTTGAAAGGCCTTATTGAGGAGGCAGTGTTAAAGACAGTTACTGCTGCTCTTCAGAAGCGCCCCCCTTCAAAGTCCTCTAGGAGACGGAGGGCTAGGTCCCCCTCCTCCTCCTCCTCTTCCTCCTCCTCTTCGGGTGATGGGTCCCCCACCTGTAAGTGCCTTCGGCGCGCCTTGAGAACCAAGCCCTATTCTGGCCCTTGGGACCGCCATTCCTCCGCTGTTTCGGGGGAGGAGTCCCCTGATGTGTACCGGCCCGACCCTCCTCCAGTCTCTGGCCTTGAGGGCGAGGAAGTCTCTCTCTCGTCCTCATGCGAGGAGGGGGAGCTCCCCCAGGGAAGGGAGCAAGGATCCAACTATCAGAGGCTGTCCCTATTGGAAGAGGCACAACCCGTCATCGACCAGTCCCTTTTGGCCCTGGGCCTTAAGCCTGTATCTCCCCAGGAGCCGGACGCCTTTTCTAAGGGTGCGCTTGTGCTTCCTCAGTCAAAAGTTCCCCAACACAGGTCTATTATGCCTGAGGGTTTTACTGCCTCCATCAAGGAGGAATGGGAGGCCCTGTCATCCGCCAAGCGTGCCACAGCCTCGGCTGCTAGGCTCTATAATTTTGAGGATGACACCATTCAGCTCTTAAAGCCCCCCCTCACTGACGCTCCCTTTGGGGCTCTTCTTAGTGGGGTGGTGGTCCCTAAGGATGGGGATTCTACATTTAAGGACCCTGCCGATAAAAAGGCGGAGGCTGCCCTTCGTAGGGCGCACGAATCTGCAGCCATGGCCATTCGGGCCGACACTACGGCATCCCTCGTGTCTAGGGCTTCGGTCCTGTGGCTGGATGAACTCCTTAATGACCCCCCGGCGGATCAGGCTAAGATGCGCAAGAAGCTGCTACGCCTTCAGAAGGCCGCCGCCTTAGCCGCTGATGCCACGTTTGACAGCGTGCGTTTTTCCGCTAGAGCCATAGGTGCCGGTATTTCAGCCAGGCGTAATATATGGCTGAAGTATTGGAAGGTGGACAATACGTCCAAGTCCAACCTCGCAGCGGTCCCTTATACAGGAGGCAAGCTCTTTGGCGATGAAGCCCTAAAGGAGGTATTAGTTGAAACCAAAGACAAAAAGAAGGTGCTCCCTGCGGCGCCCCGTAAGGAGGATAAGGGCTCCTCTCGTAGGTCTCCCCAGGCGAATAGGGGTTTCAGACCTCAGTTCAGACAAAGGGACTCCTTTTGCCCCTTTAGGTCCCAGTGGGGTAGGACCCGGGCCCAGGGTAGACAGGGTTCCTCCTATCTGGGCCGCCAGCCCTTCCCTCCCCAGGGTAGGGGTGCCAAGCAGCACTCCTGACAATCAGGGCATCAGGGTGGGGGCTCGCCTCTTGGAATTCTTGCCCGCCTGGAAAGACTCCATCTCAGATCGGTGGGTCCTCTCCATCATCGCCCAGGGCTACGAAATAGAACTCACAAGGACTCCAAGAGACAGGTTCCTGATCACTCCTACGTCAAAGAACCCCGTCAAGCACAAGGGCCTATTGCAGGCCATTCAACACCTCCTGGACTTAGGGGCGGTGGAACTGGTGCCCCGGTCCCAGAGGGGAGCGGGGATTTACTCTATCATTTTCACCGTTCCAAAAAAGGACGGCTCGGCCAGGGCGGTTCTAAACCTTCGCCCAGTCAACAAGTACGTGGTAAAAAAGCGCTTCCGGATGGAGACCCTAACCACCATTGCAGAAGCCCTTCAAGCCGGGGACTTCTTAGCGTCCATAGATCTCCAGGACGCATATCTGCATGTCCCTATCCACCCCAGCAGCCGTCCACTTCTGAGATTCTGTTACAAGGGGCGTCATTACCAGTATCGGGCCTTACCCTTCGGCCTGTCCTCGGCGCCTCGCGTTTTTACCAAGGTACTGAGCCCCCTGGTGGCCACCCTACGTATGGAGGGAGTCCACCTTTATTGCTATTTGGACGATCTGATGATCAGGGCAAGATCAGCGGAGGAGGTGGAGTTAGCTCTAACCAGGACAGTGTCTCTTCTGCAGGCCCACGGTTTTCTGATCAACAAGGGCAAGAGCCACCTCGTTCCGGCCACGCGTCTCCGTCACCTGGGAGTGGTCATAGACACTTCCGCCTGCAGGCTTTTCCTTCCCCAGGACAGGAGGGAGGTCCTCATCTCTCTGGTGCGGGAGGTCCTTCGTCGTCCTTCCTCCAGCATCCTGAAACTGGCGCGTCTCCTGGGCCTCATGGTGGCGGCAATGGACTCAGTCCCCTGGGCGAGGTTCCACCTACGCCAACTCCAATGGGTGTTGCTCCCCTTTCAACACAGGATTGCTGCCAAGCGAGACAGGTGGATTCAGCCAGAGGTCCGTCTGCGGCAGTCTTTAGTTTGGTGGACCCAGAAAGAGAACCTTCTGCGAGGGAAACCTTTCCTAGAGCCAGCCCGGGTACTGGTGACAACGGACGCCAGCCTCTCTGGCTGGGGGGCTCACTGCCTCAACAAAACAGCGCAAGGTCTCTGGTCCAGAGAGGAGGCTCGCCACAGCATAAACTGGCTCGAGCTGCGGGCGGTCTTCCTAGCCCTACAGGCTTTTCTCCCAATGGTGGTGGGCCAGCATGTGTTGATCCGCACGGACAACGTGTCTACAAAGGCGCACACATCAACAGGCAAGGGGGGACGAGGTCGAGGTCCCTTCACCTTCAGGCGGTGGAACTCCTCTCTTGGGCAGAGACGAATCTCCTTTCCATTCTGGCTCATCATGTCAGCGGAAAGTCCAACGTTCAAGCCGACTGGCTGAGCAGGCAGCGGATACACCCGGCCGAGTGGAGTCTTCATCCGTCAGTCTTTCACTGGGTGACCCAGATCCTGGGCTCCCCGCTAGTAGACCTGTTTGCCACCCCTCAGAATTCCAAGCTGCCCAGATTCTTCTCTCGTTTTCCGACTCGGGGAGCGGAGGCGTCGGACGCACTTTCGGTGCAGTGGCCACGGTCTCTACTGTACGCTTTCCCCCCGTTTCCCCTTCTCTCCCGTTGCCTGAGGAAGCTGCGAACATCGGGGGCCACACTCATCCTTATAGCGCCGTACTGGCCCAGAAGACCGTGGTTCTCCGAGATAGTAGACCTAGCGGTAGAAGGGCCCTTCAGGCTGCCGTCGCGCTCAGATCTGTTGCAGCAGGGTCCAGTGTTCCACCCGGACCCGGATTGGTTACAACTGACCGCTTGGAAGTTGAAAGGTCGTTGTTAAGGAAGGAACGTCTGTCAGACAGTGTCATCCAGACTATCCTAGCCTCTCGTAAGCCTTCAACCAATAAGATCTATCAATCCACCTGGCGGTCTTTCCTGCGCTGGGCTGCCAGGCGCTCCTTGCAGATCAGGGAATGCAAGCTTCGAGATCTTCTGGATTTCCTTCAGGATGGCCTGACGTTGGGTCTAAAGCCTAACACTTTGAAGAGACAGGCGGCTTGTCTGGTGCAGATGCTATTTCCCCAACGCAACTCCTTCCAAGCCAGGCACCCCCTACTGCGAAAGTTTCTGAGGGGTGCAACCCACCTGTCCCCTCCAGTGTGTCATCGTTTTCCATCTTGGGATCTCCACATAGTTCTGAGGGGTATGCAGTTCCCACCTTTTGAGCCTCTCCGTTCGGTGTCCTTACAATTGCTCTCCTGGAAGGTGGCCTTCCTTATCGCCATTACTTCAGCTAGGAGGGTGTCGGAACTTCAAGCTCTATCGGTCAAGAGCAACCTCTGCATTTTCTCCAAGGACTCTGTGAGATTGATCCCGGACCCGTCATTCATTCCTAAGGTGAACTCGTCATTTCACAGGTCCGCCGACATTTATCTTCCATCTTTTTGCCCGGACCCAAAGCATCGGGCGGAGAAGGAGTGGCACCGCCTGGATGTCCGCCGGGCGTTACGGATTTACCTAGACAGGACGGAGGCCTTCCGAAAGTCTGATGCACTATTCGTGGCGTTTAAGGAGGCGAAACGTGGGTCCAAGGTGTCTTCCTCCATCATTGCTAGATGGGTGCGGTCATGTATCCTGGAGTCATACAAGGCACAGAATCTACCGCCGCCAGGCCATGTCACGGCGCACTCTACCAGATCGGCGGCTACATCGGCCGCACTGTCGTCTCCAGCCTCCTTGGATGAGATTTGCAAGGCGGCAACGTGGTCTTCACCATTCACGTTTTCAAGGCATTATAAGCTGGATGACCATGAGGCTTCCAGGGCTGCTTTTGGGCGGAGGGTTCTCCAGAGGGTCCTTCCTTCCCAGTGATTTTCTTCTGCCTTTTTTCTGTCCCGCCCGTGGTGGGTGCTTTGGCATCTCCCATGTTGGGTGACCTCCTACACCAGCCGAGAAAGGTACATTGGTACTCACCGTGAAGGTGTCTTCTGGCTGGTGTAGAAGAGGTCACCCAAGGCCCACCCGGGTAGTTCTTCTGAGTCTGAGTTCTTTGTTGGGTCCTTTGCGGCCTCGTAGTTCTGTTGTGTGTGTTGCTGCTCTTGGTGTTTTTTCTGTATGGGTGTCTCTGAAGCTTGAGCTGTTCTAGGTACTGAGAGGATCCACCCACATGCAGAGGGTTTAAGGATCTTCTAAGTATGACTACTTCCTGCCTTCTGGAGCACGTGGAGGGATGTAATCCCATGTTGGGTGACCTCTTCTACACCAGCCAGAAGACACCTTCACGGTGAGTACCAATGTACCTTTCCAAGTTCCCTCTCTGGCAGCATCTCCAAGATAGGGCTGAGAGAGATTCCTGCCTGCAACCTTGGAGAAGCCGCTGCCAGTCTGTGTAGACAATACTGAGCTAGCTGGACCAGTGGTCTGACTCAGTATATGGCAGCTTCTTATGTTCCTATGTACTCTGTGCCATTTCCCCTGGAGCAATAGTGCTATATTATTTTTGCTTCTGGCCTGCTTTTGTTTAGTATAATTGCACAGCAATACAGGAAGCAATTATTTCTCTTCTATGTGAAATTAAAGTGGTGGGAGGAAGGTGGGTTGCAGTGCAGGGCAGACACCTGAATATGCATGATCTGTGCATCTTTTGGTAGCTAACTGCATCGCCCCAATGAGTGTGTTTCAGCTGTATAGACTGTGTTGTGTGCAAACATAGTTGCATGCAAAGGTATCCCCTGTCCACTTTGATCTCCCTTCCATCTGTAGAAATCCATCCTTAAAATGGCTGCATCATCCCGAAGCCACTCTCTTTTCTTCATACTCTTAACTCTGTCCTGGAGAATACTGAGGTAAAGGCATAGTGACATCCCCAATACCACAAAGGGATTCTCAACTAAGCCAGAATTTGATCCTAAGGCCTCTGATGCAATTTCACCAGGTCTCGCTCATTCACCTCTGACTTTGTCAATCGCAGGTGAACTGCAGCCTTGCAGAAAAGTAAGACAGAACAAAAAACCAGCTTCATCCTCCTGTGTCAGCAGCACAAGCAATAAAGAGAAGAGACACGGCTCTCTGAGAGCCTGCTGGGTTTGAAAACGGAAAAGCTTTGGCATGTTTTCTCAACATTGCCAGGGAGCTAGCCCTGTGGACTCTTTTCCTTACCCAGAAGGAGTTGTTGCTTACCAAGATTGCTTTCTGGCAAGGCAACTGGGTATGCAATTGATTGTATATGCTGAATGGTTGCAGAAAGGGCATTGGCCTGCCCATGTTGCCTCAGCTGCACATGTCTGAATGCACACAGTCTGAAATCCCATGCAGCTCGTACAAAAAAATTATTCTGTCTCTGCATAACATAATGCATTCAGAACTGGGCATAGACTGGAAATATTGGAGGTTGCTTGAAGCAAACTAATCATTTTCTGTGTGTTGCTGCAAGCCGTAAAGCCATTTTATATTTGATAGCAAAGGGCAGGCTCTTAATAGCCATAAGAATAAACATCTTTCATCTCGTTTATTGCATGCGGGTTTTCATCCTCAACCAGAACATTTGACAGTTTTGCAAGCTGAATTAATTTTGATCAATATGGTCTCTTCTTTCCCCTTGAGCTGTTCTTTCACTGTGTGCAAATCCTCCTTTCTCTTATTCAGGCATTGAATTCCAGTTCTCTTCAGCAAACATTAATACTCTAAATCAAAATATTTATTCACCCCGGCTTTTAATTAGATTTATGGTTTTAATATTTTTAATATTGGGTTTTAAGTGGGTTTAGATATTGGGCTTTTGGGCAGTATAGAAATATTTTAAATAAATAAATATACTGAGTCAGACCATTGGTCTATCTAGCTCAGTACTGTCTACACAAACTGGCAGTGGCTTCTCCAAGGTTGCAGGCAGGAATCTCTCTCAGACCTATCTTGGAGATGCTGCCAAGGAGGGAACTTGAAACCTAGATGCCCTTCCCAGAGCGGCTCCATCCCCTGAGGGGAATCTCTTCCAGTGCTCACACTTCTAGTCTCCCATTCATATGCAACCAGGGTGGACCCTGCTTAGTTATGGGGACAAGTCATGCTTGCTAATGTGAATAATTAGTGGGATGAAAGAACTTGTGCAAACCTGCTCAGTTGGTTGCTTTATCCCAAATCCAGTGTTTGGGGTTTTTGCAGAACTTAAGAACAGCCCTGCTGTATCAAGCCCAAGACCCATCTAGTCCAGCATCCTGTTTCACACAGTGGCCCACCAGATGCCGCTGGAAGCCACAGGCAGGAGTTGAGGGCATGCCCTCTCTCCCGCTGTTACTCCCCTGCAACTGGTACTCAGAGGCATCCTGCCTTTGAGGCTAGAGGTGGCCCACAACCCTCCGACTAGTAGCCGTTGATAGGCCTCTCCTCCATGAAGTTATCCAAACCCTTCTTAAAGCCATCCAGGTTGTTGGCTGTCACCACATCTTGTGGCAGAGAATTCTACAAGAGAATAATAATTCCACAGAGAATTATGCAACTTGTAATTGGAATTCTAGTATGGAGGAAAGAGGAGCACCAGGAGTTAAATGGAGGCATGGTGTGTAGATAGGGGAATACTGATGAAGCCAGGAGAAGAAGCTATACAGGGCTCAAATCCTTTGTTCTTGAAGTTCTTCTCTAGAGTGTTGCCCAATGCTAAATATGTTTACCCCACAAGTGACTCCCATTAAGTTCAGGGGAGCTTAGCTTCCAGTAAGTAAAGTTGTGTCAACTCCTGGCGACCACAGAACCCTGTAGTTTTCTTTAGTAGAATACAGGAAGGGTTTACCATTGCCGCCTCCTGCACAGTATGAGATGATGCCTTTCAGAATCTTCCTATATTGCTGCTGCCCAATATAGGTGTTCCCCATAGTGTGGGAAACATACCAGCAGGGATTCAAACCAGCAACCGCTTGCTCCGTAGGCAAATTACTTCCCCGCTGCGCCATTAGGTGGTCGTGCATATAGCTTTTCAGCCTTGGTCTCAGCCATCTTGGGCTGTGTTCTCATTTACATAAGCAGTGTGCCTCAGGCATATCTGTAGGGGCTATTCAGAAGGTGTATGATACTTCTATAGTATTCACTCCTTTTTAGGGACTGGTGTGTGTGTCTGTGTGTATCTTCTCTTCCAGTACAGGAGGGTCACTTTCAAGCCTGGCTTATGCAAACAGTAGATAATGTGGCAAGTTCCACTTGATACTATAAGTTAGGCAATTGCATGCTTATCCTATGGAAAAATTCCCTGTGCATATTAATGTAGCCTTCTCTGATGCCTGGAGTCGGGGAAATCTCTCATTGGGTTATCCTTTCCACGTGCTCTCAGGCAGGACTAATGAAAAACTTCGGGCTTCCCGTTCGCTACTAGAGTGCCGGGTTGGCCTTCACCGCCATTACCGGCCGTGCCCCTAATGGCACTAATTGAGGGCACAAATGAGGGCACAAATACAGGGGATGCCGGATTGGGCCCCCTGATTACCATGGGCAGGGACGCCGAGCTGGGTCCCTCCTTACTAGCCTGCACCATGAGGAGCTCCACACAAGCAAGGGGAGAGCTGCAGCCAGGTAGCGTGGGCCAGTCCTCAGGCTCACTACCACCTAACCCGAGCTAACCCGAGCTACCACCTAACCCGAGCTTGCAAGAACTAAGGAGTGCCATTGCAACCGCTGGGACATCTAGTGGTCTTGCAAGTGGCAATGCAACAATTTCAGCGGGAAACCCGGATGGTTTTGCAAGTGGGGATGCAACAATTTTGGCGGGAAACCCGGGAACTGCTGCTAATCTGAGCTGCGCTTTTCCCACGGGCCGCCAGGGAGCCGGAGCCGGACCCAGGGACAGTTCTTCAGGACTGGTGAGATCCCTCCTTGTCGCGGCTATACAAGCACCATTGGCGCAGGTTCAAACTTACCTTCCTGCGAATCCACAGTTGCCTGTAGTCCAGTCGGGAGCGCCAGAAAAACCTGCTGGAAAGAGAAAAAGAAAGGCAACGCCTCCTCCTTCTGAACCATCATCTTCACCCTCTGATGATAGTGAGGACGATGAGTCGGGCCCGACCTCTGACAGGGATGATGTCAGCCGTAGATCGGACCCTCCCTCGGATGTGCCGCCAAAGCTGTCAACCTCGCCAACGGAGGAATTGAAAGCCTACCATGTCCTCATAAGGGACATCGTGGAAGCCCTAGGCATGGACGTTAGCTCTCCGGATGCGGACGTTGCTGACCCTGTCTATAATATGATGAGGCAGTCCAAGGCTTCGCATCCTGTTGCCCTCACCATGCTTCCTGGAATAGACAAGGCTACAAGGATTGCATGGGACGCAGTGGGGGTCGGGGCTCCGACTTCCAAGCAGATTGAGAATTTGTATAGGGTGACTGAGGGAGAGAACTCTTACCTGTTGCGCCATCCGGTACCGAACTCCCTGGTCGTCAGTTGCGCTTCGTCCACCAAGAGCGGGCACCGTCATTCCACGCCTGCTGACAAGGAGGGGAGGAAAATCGACTTTATGGGTCGGAAGATCTATAGCACCTCCAGTTTGGCAATTTGTATTGCTAATTATGCGACGTGTATGGCGCGTTATAACCATCTACTATGGGATGCTCTCTTACAGGATTCATCCTCTTTGTCTCCAGAGGACTTTCAATGGAGATTTAATGATGTGTATGAAAGAACAACGGCAATAACGCGCCAACAGCTGAGCGCATTCAAGCACTTGTCAGAGACTGAATCGAGAACAATGGTTACTGCAGTGAGCTTGCGTAGACATGCGTGGCTTCGCTCAGCGACCCTACAGACAGATATGAAAGAGAAAGTGGAGTCCTTGCCATTTGATGGCAAGGGATTATTCCATGAGGACACGGATACGTCAATGGAGACGTTAAAGAAATCCAAATTCACGGCCCGTACCTTCATGGTGCCCTCGAGCGGTTCCAGTTCAACAGCAAGGAGCCGCAGTTATTATCAGAGAAAGAGTGATCGGTATCGGGACCGCAAGGAATACCGAAAGCAGTTTAGACCTTACCAGCGCGGTAAGGGCTTTAACCAAAAACCAAAAGGGAAACCGGCTCGTCAAGGCAACAAGGACGCCTCCAGAAAGAGCTTTTGACGGGACTGTTCGTCCATTGCATCATTTTCACAGCAGCCACTTACAGTTATATCCAATGCTACTGAATGTACCATCCAGGACCCACTACATCAGCCCTGTAGTTGCCAGGATCAACATCAAACTGGCAAGCCGTGCGCAAGCATGGCACAACATAACATCCGACCGGTGGGTACTAAGAATAGTACAGACTGGAAATGCATTGGAGTTTGAGACGAGACCTCCCTTCTCCGGACTGGTCTATACGCCGGCCACGGAGGTACTGCAGGAAGAGGTCAAGGTGCTGCTGGAGAAACAGGCGATCACGCGGGTGCACTGGGCGAACAGGCTAACAGGATTCTATTCCCGGTATTTTCAAATACCAAAGAGAGACTGTGGAATAAGAGCCATAATGGACCTAAGGGGGCTCAACCTCTATATTCAGACCAAGAAATTCAGGATGGTGACTTTACAGGGTATCCTGCCTCTGCTGGTGAACGAACAGTGGGCAGTAACTCTGGATCTCAAAGACACATATTTTCACATCGGAATCCAGGAGAGTCACCGCAAGTACCTCCGGTTTACAGTGGGGGCACAGCTTTATCAATATGTGGTACTTCCATTTGGACTTTCTACTGCTCCCAGAGTGTTCACAAAGGTGATGGCGGTGGTAGTGGCCCACCTACGAACTCAGGGCTTAAGGCTCTATCCGTATTTAGACGATTGGCTCGTGGTGAGCCACGACAAGAGTTTGTTTATCCGCCAAGTGCAGGAGATGCTAGGCTTATTGGAATGTCTCGGCATCACTGTGAATTGGAAAAAGTCGAGACTCAGACCCATGGCTCGAGTGAACTTCATCGGAGCGGTTCTGGACTTTGGGGTGGCCAGAGCATTCTTACCAGCGGAGAGGATTACCCAAATGCACGAACTCATACGTCGTTTTCGGAGGACTCCGTGGCAGCCAGCTGCTCAAATCCAACGGATTTTGGGTTTGATGGCATCATGCACCACAACAGTGTCGCACATGCGCCTCCGCATGCGCACACTGCAGCATTGGTTTCTCCACAACTTCCGCCCCAGTGTAGATGGCCAGAACATGCAGTTGACATTGCCGCCATGTGTCCTCGCCAGCCTAGGGTGGTGGCTAGACATGGACAATTTGAACAAAGGGGTCGAGTTTGTGACCAAGGAGCCCACATCCCGGATAACGACAGATGCCTCGATGACAGGCTGGGGTGCGCATTGCGCCAACGTTTGCATACAGGGGACTTGGACTCAGTTGCAAAGGCTTCAGCATATAAATTACTTGGAAATGTTGGCTGTGTTCCAGGGCCTAAGGGCGTTCGAACCTATGATAACGGGACAAGCAGTACAGCTGGAGTTGGACAACACAACGGCGATTGCCTACCTCAACCATCGGGGGGGACAGTGTCACTGTCCCTTTGCCTACTTGCGCAAAAGACATGGGACTGGTGCATTCGGCATTCAATTCACCCGGTGGCTATCCACATAAAGGGGGTAGACAACTGCTTGGCCGACAGGCTCAGCAGGGACGTCAGCTTCAACCAGAGACACGAGTGGGAAATCAACCCGAGGCATCTCGACAGGGTGTTCGAGACCTGGGGGGTCCCATCGATAGACTTATTTGCCACGGTTGCCAACAAAAAGTATGTGAACTATTGCTCGCATGCGGGCATAGGCCGAGGGTCCCTGGGGGATGCTTTTCAACGTACCTGGAAGACAGGGCTGTTATATCTTTTTCCCCCGCTGCCGTTGATGGGACGTGTGGTCGTGCGGCAAACCGTGGTTTGCTGCACTTCTAGAAATGTCTCAGTCAGTGTTCTACAAGTTCCCCAAGGCTCCAAACCTGTTACAAAGAGAACACGGAAAGGTGTTACACCCCGATGTGCACTCTCTCAAGCTGACCGCTTGGAGAATCAACTATTGAACAACATCTTACTGAATAGTAGACGTGCGTCGACTAGACACAGTTATGCCTGCAAGTGGAACCGCTTCAAGATTTATATGAGAGGGAAGGGTGTCACACCCTTGCGTGCGACCCCACGGGATGTGCTACGCTACCTAACATCACTCAAGCTGAGTGGGCTGGCGAATGTCTCGATTAAGCTGCATTTGGCTGCAATATCGTCAAGGCACAGGGGCTGGGATGGATCCACGGTCTTCTCTCACCCGGAATGTAAACGTTTCCTGAAGGGTGTTAATAATCTCTACCTGCCTGTGTGCAGCCCAATGGAGCAATGGAGTCTATCCTTGGTGCTCTCTGCCTTGATGGAGGCACCGTTTGAGCCGCTGGCGACTGTTCCACTGAAACTTCTGACTTTGAAGGTTGCGTTCCTGGTGGCCATTACATCGGCTAAGAGAGTGAGCGAGATGATGGCCCTGCGGATGGATAGACCCTACACTCAATTCTATCCACACAAAGTAGTGATGCGTCTGGATCCGAAATGCCTGCCGAAGGTGGTAACGGAGTTCCACCTAAATAAAGACATAGTACTGCCAACTTTTTTCAGCAGTCCGGAGACGGACTTGGAAAAGGCCCTCCATACGTTGGATGTGCGTAGATCACTCCTATATTATTTGGAACGAACTCATGCCTTTCGGAAGAGTAAAAAATTATTTCTCTCCTTCCAGGGGCATAGCAAAGGCCGTCCGATCTCTCGTCAGAGACTTGCTCACTGGCTGGTGGAGCTTATTTTCCTGGCCTATAAGAGCCAGAAGGTAACACCGCCAAAGACGGTGCGGGCCCACTCTACTAGGGCCTACGCAACGTCGGCGGTGCATCTGTCAGGCGTTAAAATGGCAGATGTCTGCCTAGCGGCAACATGGTCTTCGCATCTACCATTCGTAAAGCACTATGCTCTGGGTCTGCGGATGGCTAGAGAAGAGAATTTTGGGAGGTCAGTTTTGAAACGTGTGTTGGCATAGCTAGGGGTCTTCTGCACCCGCCTCCTTTTGGGGTAGCTTGCTAAACACCCAGTTCTTATGGATACAGTGGATCACAATCCAGATAAACAGGTTGCTTACCTGTAACTAATGATCTGGATGTGATCCGTTGTATTCATAAGTCCCTCCCAGCCGGCCCCGCTGCAGAGTGCATGGATTGGTGGATGCTGGTGTGCGGATCATCCCAGATATGGCGGTCTGCGAGAAATCTGAAGGAGAGGCGCCTCAACCGTCAATTCCAACGGAATCTGCAAGGCACATGCAGACGGGCGGGGCGTGAAGAGGAGCTAGCTAGTCAGCCCGGGAGGTCCCTGCGCAGGCGCAGAAACCCAGTTCTTATGAATACAATGGATCACATCCAGATTATTAGTTACAGGTAAGCAACCTGTTTTTCTGCAACCTAGCCATCTCCCCTTGGAAATGCCTACCTCCTGGCAAAATTGGGTCAAAGAAACTTTGAGTGTTTCTTTGAAGCAGGTTACAAAGCATAAACAAACCAAGAGAAGGGGCAGGGATCACTCAATTTCTCCCTCCTGCTCTGAGGTGTCTACATACCGTCCACCCAAAAAGGCCAGGCACAAGAGAAAACATACTCATGCTGAAGGCTTGGTGGATTTTCACCCACAAGATCAGGTTGAATTAGTGGATTTAAGAGAGGGTGGTCGATCATTGGAAGGGTCCGGGGGCGAATCACCTGATACTACACCCAATAACCCGTTGCTACCACTGCTCCCAAATGAACCACTGGCACCCATTCTCCCAGAATCTCTAGCTCCGACTGGTGCAGGAACTGTTCCTATTACAACACCTATTAATACTCCTACACCTATCCAGGTTACAGTACCAATACCGGGCAATCTCCCTATAGATACACTTGATAAGGAGGAAGGAGAGTGGTCGGATGATCAGGATAACCCTGCATCCACACTGACTCAGCGTCTTTTTTCACAGGAGGACTTCAGCCCTCTAGTGTCCAGAGCTATTAATGCATTAGATCTGCAGATTCCTACCAATACAGAAACTGCTGCACCTAAGGGTTCCCTGGTTTTCCTAACCATAAAAGTAAAGAGCTCCTGTTATCACTACCAGAGTAATACGTTTAAGGAAGAATGGCTCCTTCCCACATCAAATCGGAAATCAGTGGCAGTAGCCAATAAATATTATGCCTTTCAGCAAGAGGCCATGGACATGTTCAAGGTACCTCTGGCAGATGCCCCCGTGGTCACCCTATTAAATGGGGCATTGTTACCTAGGGATGGGGAGTCAGCCTTAAAAGACCAAAATGACAAAATAATAATAATAATAATATTTTAAAAATGGTGGCTTCCTTTAAGAGAGCTAATGAGGCCTCGTCCCTCTCTATGAGGGTCTCAGCTGCCACATCTATTTTGACCAGGGCATCTATGGTATGGTTGGATGCCCTCATCCAAGACCCCTCTACTGACATATTTAGTTTAAGGCACCAGCTTATTAAAATCCAGAAGGCACAAGCCTTTGTCTCAGATGCAACCCTGGATGCCATAAGGTTTTCTTCTAGGGCCTCCACAGCTATGGTGGTAGGACGCTGTAACCTATGGCTGAAGCATTGGCCGGTGGATGCCGCATTATGGTCCAATCTGGCAGTGGTTCCTTATGACGGGATAAAGTTGTTTGGAGAGGAAGCACTAAAAGAGGTATTGGTAGAGTCAAAGGACAAATGTAAAGCCATGCCTCTTCCTCCAGCTCTGCGTAGTCAGGAGCATCCAACTCCTAGGAGAACTTTTCAGTTACAGTACCAGCCCTTTCGGGCTTTTCGATATTCCTTTCGTGGGAGAGACAGAGATTTCAGATACCAGCGTCCTCAGTAGAATAGGCAGTGGGGTGGTAGGGCCTATAATCAGATCAGACAGGCTTTTGCCAACCAACCCAAATCACAAAAACAGCAATGACTCCCCATTGGGAGCTCTGGGAGGTCATCTGTTAACCTTCATTCAACAATGGCAGAAAACGACAACGGATCCGTGGGTCCTCTCTACAGTAGAGACAGGATACAAGATAGAGCTATCAACAGCTCCACCCAACAGATTTCTACCAACTCCAAAAATCACGTTGGCTCATCAAACATTTAGGTCTTCTAGATGCCATCCAACACCTAATGTCTATAGGCACAATAGAGATTGTACCTACCCAACAACAAGGGCAAGGTATATACTCAATAACATTTACTGTCCCAAAAAAGGACAAGTCTCTCAGGGCCGTATTGGACTTAAAATTCCTGAACCGGTGGGTTCCAAAGCGCAAATTTCGCATGGAATCTCTTTGAACAATAACAGAAGCCTTACCACACCTGGATCTGTTAGCTTCCATAGATCTAAAAGAAGCATATTTACACATTCCGATACACTCCGAAAGTCTTCAGTTCAAATATTGTGGGGTGCATTATCAATACAAGGCGTTTCCATTCGGTCTGTTCTCAGCCCCAGTAATATTTACCAAGGTGCTGGCACCCTTGATGGTGCCCTTAAGACTGCAAGGAGTACGCATCTTCTGTTCTTTAGAAGATCTGCTTCTGAGGTTTCCATCCAAGATTGCAGCGGCAAGAGATCTTTCTCTAACTCTTCACACAGTAGAACATGATGTCTTTCTCATAAACCAAAGAAAAGAGCCACCTTTTACCATCTTGCAAGATTCTTCATCTGGGTGTCTTGATCAATACCCCAAAAGACAGACTATACTTACCAGAGGAACGGGTAAATATTTTAAAGGCGGAAGTCACAGAAGTGCTGCATGCTCGCCAGGCCAGACTGTTGTACCTTGCACGCCTCCTGGACCTAATAGTGGCCACACTGGATTCAGTACCATGGGCCAGATATCACCTGAGACCGTTGCAGTGGTTTCTTCTGAAATTCAGAGTACCCATCTCCAACAAGGTCAATATAACCATCTTTGTCCCTCAAGAGGCTCTAACATCTCTCCAGCGGTGGTTGACGGATGCCAACATCAGATGGGGAAAGGAGTTCCTCGAACCAACTCGAATAATAATTACAACCGACGCAAGCAAAACAGGATGGGGAACCCATTGCCAACACAGAGCAGCCCAGGGCACTTGGCCAACAGGATGCACAGCATCAATTGGTTGGCGTTATGAGCCATACGCCTTGCCCTTTTAGCATTTCAGTCCCTGATTCTCAACAGCCACATGTTAATCAGAACGGACAACACGACTGCGAAAGCCCACATAAACAGGCAAGGAGGAACCAGGTCGCACTCTCTTCAAACAGAAGCATCCCTGTTAATGTCATGGGCAGAAGTTCATCTACCATCAGTGATGGCCCACCATGTCCAGGGGGACCTGAACTCCATTGCGAACTGGTTGAGTCGGGAACAACTACTACTTGGAGAATGGGCGCTCAACAGGAGGATCTTCACGAGGGTCACACAACTGTTCAGCCACCCAGTAGTCGACCTTTTCTCATCCACCTTGAACAGACAACTTCCCAGGTTCTTCACCCGGTTTCCGTGTCCGCAAGCGGAGGGAGTGGATGCCCTATCAGAGGAAAGGCCTCGGGAACTGCTGTATGCATTTCCACCAATACCACTCCTAGCCTGCTTTCTTCGCTGGGTCAGACTCCTCAGGGCACAGGTCATCCTGATAGCGCCTTACTGGCCCAGGAGGCCATGGTTTCTAGAACTATATCACATGGCCACTCAGGAACCATGGCTTCTACCAGTGTCAGCAGACCTCCTCCATCAGGGTCCAGTCGAACACCACGATCCAGGTTGGTTTCAGCTAGCTGCCTGGAGACTGAGCGGGGCATCTTGAGTAGATTTGGTCATTCTAACAAAGTATTGCATACTATGCTAGCATCCACGAGAGATTCCACCAAGCGTATATATCAATACACGTGGAAAGTGTTCCTACGATGCTCAACAAGCCATGCAATACCTTGTGGGGCAGCATCTGTTAAAGATCTTCTTGCTTTTCTTCAGGACGGATTAGATAAGGGTCTCAAGGCAAATACCTTAAAGAGACATGCAGCCTCCCTGACAGGGGTTATAGGCAGCCTCTCTAAATCCAGGGTGATAAATCATCCCCATATTAAAAGGTTTCTTAGGGGTGCAACCCTGTTATCTCCAATGGTGGTCCATCGCTTTCCATCGCAGAACCTACACACAGTGCTGAAAGCTATGCAAACTGCGCCCTTTGAACCAATTAGGTCCATTCCCTTAAGGGTGTTATCTTACAATACTGCGTTCTTAGTGGCGATAACATCGGCAAGAAGAGTATCAGAGCTGAATGCACTGTCTGCTCACAAAGATCTATGCGTATTCTTGATGGATTCTGTTCAATTCATTCCAAATCCGTTCATTAGGCCGAAGGTCTCATCAGCCTACCATCATTCTCAGGATATAATTCTACCATCTTTCTGTCCCAGACTGGTCCATCCAAGGGAACGAGAATGGCATAAGCTAGATGTTCGCAGATGCCTAAAGATGTATTTGAGGCGCACAGAGGGCTTTAGGAAGTTGGAATCCCTCTTTGTTAGTTTCTTACCAGCTTCAGTGGGATGCCAAGTATCCCCACAGACACTTGCCAGATGGATACGTGCATGCATTTCACTGGCATACGAATCTCAACATCTTCCAGCTCCAGAACACATTCTGGCACATTCAACTAGAGCAGCAGCCACATCTGCTGCCTTTTCAATAAATGCTCCAGTACATGAGATATGCAGAGCTGCAACCTGGAAGGCACCATCGACATTCACAAAGCACTACAAGATCGATGTGTTTGCCTCATCACAAGCGGCTTTTGGCCGCAGAGTACTACAACAGGTTCTTCCGCTGGAGTAGGCGGGGACACTCCCTCCCAGAGTAATTTGGGCCATGGCTTTGGTATGTCCCAATGAGAGATGTCCTCAGCTCCAGGCATCAGAGAACGGGGCATTGGTCTTCACTTACCGTGAAGGCTCCTTCTTGATTCTGGAGCTGAGGACATCTCGGCCCTCCCAGATGGTGTCCCAGCCTACTCCATGGGAATCCAAGATGTTTATGAGCATTAGTCTCATATATGTGGGATCTATGTATTCTCCACTGTTTTCATCTGATATGTATTTTTATATATAGGTTATATGTTACCTCTTTTTTATATTTACTTCGTTCTGTGCTACTTGCACTTTGGTCTAAAAGAAATGGGCAGGATTATCCATCCAGGCTCTTAAGGCTAGTAACAGATTTTCATTAGTCCTGCCTGGGAGCATGTGGAAAGGATAACCCAATGAGAGATGTCGTCGGCTCCAGCATCAAGAAGGAGCCTTCACGGTAAGTTAAGACCAATGCTCCGATCTGGGTGGCTAGGCTAGAATCCTTCTTCCTGATATCTGCCCTTCTGTGTGGAGTGAATCATCTTCATGTACAGGAGCTTTGAGCTATGCATTCTCCTACCTGCAGTAGGCACAATTTAGGAACAGTTTTACGATCTCAAGTTCTGGATTTTTGCTGAGAGACTAGATCGAGATCTAGACCTCAGTGAACTTTCCCTGTAGTTTTCTTTGCTTCTTTCTTACAGCATTAGAAAGCACAGTGAACAGTTGTTGGGCTGACTTGCTGTTGAGCCAGTCAGCAGAATAGCTCCCAACTTGTGAGCATCCAGTCAGAGAGGACATTTCAGTTTGTTGGCTTTGAATTCTCACCCAGTTTTGAGTAAGCCCCCCTCCCAAATCAAGTCCTTATTCCTAGCAAGAATTCCCCCATCTGGGAATCAAAAATGCTACGCAAGGAGACTGGTTTTTTTGCTTCTTGGATAGGTGGCAGCCTCTCCCAATCCAGCCTGAAGGGTGAATAACAGAGGGGGAATGCTTTCTATTATTTAGCTTGACCTTTAAAGCCCTTAACAATTTTGGCCCAGGATACCTGAGGGACTGCCTGCTCCCAAGGGTTGCTGCCCACTTGACGAGGTCATCTGAGGGGGCTCTGCTCTGGGTGCTGACAATGAGGGAGGCTTGGTTGCCGTGCACGTGGGACAGGGCCTTCTCTGTTGTTTCCCCCAGATTCTGGAATGCTCTTCTGGTGGCTATTCACTCCTCGGTCTCCATCACAGTTTTTAGAAAGCGTGTTAAATCTTGGCTTTTTACCCAGGCTTTTATATGATTTACTTTACTTTACTTCACTTTACTTTATTTATTTATTTATTTATTGTTGAATTTATATACCGCCTTTCATTAAAAACAACCCCAAGGCAGTTTACAAAAAAAGACAATTAAAATATTAAGCTAAAAATATAAAACAAATCTAATTTAAAAACTATAAAATACAAGCATAAAACTATAAATGAGTAAAAACATATAGAAGCAGCAGTAGAAACAGTCATGTAAACGCCTGAGTAAAAAGCCAAAATTTAAGATGCTTTCTAAAAACTGTGATGGAGTCTGAGGAGCGAATGGCCACTGGGAGAGCATTCCAACGTCTGGGGGCAGCAACAGAGAAGGCCCTGTCCCGAGTGCATGACAGACGAGCCTCCTTCATTGTAGGCACCCAGAGCAGAGCCCCCTCAGATGACCTCGTCAAGCGGGCAGCAACCCTTGAGAGCAGGCAGTCCCTCAGGTACCCCGGGCCCAAACTGTTAAGGGCTTTAAACGTCAAAACCAGCACCTCGAATTGGACCCAGAAACGAACTGGCAGCCAGTGCAGCTCTTTCAGGATGGGTGTGATGTGCTCCCATCGGGCAGCTCTGGATAAAACCCTAGCTGCCGTGTTTTGCACTAGCTGCAGTTTCCAGATATTCTTCAAGGGCAGCCCTACATAGAGCACGTTACAGTAATCCAGCCGTGACATGATTAAGGCATGGGTGACTGTGGCCAGATCTGCCTTCTCGAGAAAGGGATGCAGCTGGCACACTAGCCAAAGCCGTGCAAAGGCACCCCTGGCCACCGCCTCCACCTGAGCTTCTTTACTGCTGCTTCTTTGTATTTTGTACAGTTTTTATGCTTGTATTTTAAATCTTTTTAGTCAGATTTGTTTTATATTTTAGCTTAATATTTTAATTGTGTCATGTTTATAGTCTTGTTTTTAATTTTTGTAAACCGCCTTGGGATTGTTTTAATGAAAGGCGGTATACAAATTTAACAATAAATAGATAAATATTATTGTTCCAGCAGTTTTACTCCTTTGTTTTTTTTGCTCCTAGGAAACGGTGTTATCCACTCCACTGGCCACCCCGCAGGCCACACCACCTCCATCTCCTCCACCTCTGGAACCATTATCTCGAGTAAACACTCCAGAATCCTCTCCCTCCACTACTGAAATTGGAGATATTGGTGAACAGCAGCTAGCAGCAGGTATCAAAACAGGATCCCTGGTTAGAAAAGCCACGTACTTATGCCTGTCATCTTTTCTTCAAAGCATGCAGCATTTTTCTTTTCCAAAAAGAACTTCTTTGGTGGACAGACTCCTCCCTGGGGTTTGTGTTCTCTCAAATTGTGGTCTGGTGGTGTTCTGTGATCCATCCACTCGTAGGCTGGTTCTTTGAAGAAAGGCTCCCAGGTGTGGGTTAGGAGGCACCTCTCACACCCTCTCTGGTAGGGATGTGCACGGAACCACAGAGGCGCGGTCCGGCACTGGGGGGGCATGTAGCTTTAAGGGCGGGGGGGTAGTACTCACCCCTCCTGCGGCTTTCCCCCCTCTGGCGCACGACCTTATAGCAAAGATTTGGGGGCGGCAGCGTTCCTCCCTACCCCCCCTGCCCCCGTCGTTGCTCGTCAAAAGTGGAAGTTGAGAGCACACATGCGTCTGTTGCAGCGTGTGCGTGCCTGTCGCCGCCATGCATGCGCGCTGCACACATTGCGTGCGCATGTGACATGTGCGGAGTGTGCGCTGCGGCAGCGACGGGTGTGCGCGCCATGACAGGCGCATCCGTGCTCTCAACTTCCGCTTTTGACAAGCAACGACGGGGACAGGGGCGGCAGGGAGGAACGCTGCTGCCCCAAAATATTTGCTATAAAGTCGTGCACCGGAGGGGGAAAAGCTGCGGGAGGGATGAGTACTACCCCCCCCCCACCCTTAAAGCTACATGCCCCCACCCTGGACCTCTGGACCGGCCCCAATCCGGACCGGTTCGGAGACCTCTGCAGTGGCCCCGGACCGGTCCAGTGCACATTCCTACTCCCAGGAGCCAGCCTTTCTCCTTCCTCCACTGCATGTGGGTTCAGGTTCACAGTCTGGTCAGAAGGATGGGTTATGATGGGGTTAATTCCCCCCCTCCCCCATTTAAGTTTGGCCAAGTGAGCAGAAGGGAGATTAGAAGAAAGGAGTTTGCAGGCTAGCTGCAGCCAACCAATAATATTCTCCCAGGAGTCATCTTTTGAATGTGGCAGTGGCCGAGGGACTAGCAATGCTGCCTCAGTCCTCGGGCTCACTCCTGTGTGAGCCAAGACACTGGCAGCGGGCTCTTTGCTCTCGCCACCACTGATTCCCACCTCCTCCCCCCACGCGGGATCAACAGCAACAGAGGCCCTGTTGGAGTTCCTTTGTACATACTCCCCTGGGCCAGCCTGGAAACATGCAGCCGGGAAGGAGAGGCTGAAGTGCCCCAAGGGGAGAATTCTGCCAGAGCCTCAGTGGGCACGGGGCTTAGAGGGCCCTGTGCTGCCTCGGCTCACAAGCGAGAAAGAGGTTGAGGGGCATAATGGCGGGGGGAGGGGGGTGTCCCTGGATGGGTAGCTTTGCTATGGCACTAGATTGACAAATGCTTTTAAATTACATTATTATTGTTATTATTATTGATATCGTTGTTATTATCCAAATAGTTATTGTATTGTTGCAGTCTACTGTTGGCCCCTGGATGATTTTATGATTGAAAGGCAGTTCTTAATCCAATAAACTGGATGGAGGGCTTGATAGATATAAGCCACCAGGAGTCTGTATGTGTGACATGTATTTATGAAACTGTCATAAAGTCAAACCAACCGTCTAGGAAACTGACTTTTTCCTGCTCTCTGGCAGTGGCTCTCCAGGGTCACAAGCAGGGGTCTTTCCCAGTCCTCCTTCTGCTGATGCCAGAAATTGAACCTAGACTACGTTTATATTTGCCATGATGGGTCCCTCCTCAGTTCAACTCAGTGACTGTATTTGCAATTTGGTATTGGTGGTTATGCATTAAGTCACTTGAAAGAGAGCTGAAATGTAAGAACTTCAAGCCGACTGGACACAAGCCCAGCCAGAATTGCCACAAGTTGCCCATTTAGTTGTCAGAGAGGTAAATCCTTCTCTTCCTCTTAAGCCACATGATGGTAACAAAGCCCATCCTTGGGTACCTGAAGAAAGAAGGCCTGTTTTTTAGAACTTCTGAGCAAGCAGTGTTGGAAGTTGCAGGCAGGCAATTGTTTGGTCTTGACTGATTCTAGCTCTTTATTGAACTTTAATTTTACTCCCTATAGTGGTCAACCTGTTTGCAGAGAGACACACATACAAGTCTCAGACGTGACAAAATAGCTTGACTTTGCATTCCTTTCTTCTTTCTCTTTAAAATGCACGAAGGATCTGAGGCAGCCGCTAGGAATGCAGTCTGCACTCCCGTGGCTACCCCTGTGGCAACACCCCCTAGAATAGGGACACCAAGCCCTCCTGCATCTGAGCTTGCCCTGGACAGAGGAGCAAGGGCAAGACAAGTGCCTCTAGACCCATGGGGGGATGCAGAGCTCCCTCTGGATGAAGAGAAGCCCAGTCCACAGAGTGAAGAAGCCGGCTATCATCCAAGAGCTGTGTGAGTCATCGCAACTGATTTCTAAGCTAAGTGTTTTTCTTGATCTTGAAGAACGATTTGGATTTTGGAACAAGGCAGCTTAAGAGCGACCTGTTCTCATATCATGCAAATCGGCTTAGGCGCTCCAAAGACCCTTTGCTGGTGCCTCTGACGTTGGAGGTGTGGTGAGTGATGGTGAGAGATAGCATATGCTCAACTGCACTCCTGTGTTTATTCTGCCAGTATGTTTCCAAGTAAAATACAAAGTGCTGGTTATTACTTATAAAGCCCTTAGCGGCTTGGATCCAGGGTACTTAAGAGAACACCTCCTTTGTCATGAACCCTGCCTCTTGAAATCATCTGGGGAGGTCTAGTTGCTGCCGGCTCAAGTGGTGGCAACTCAGGGCCAGGCCTTCTCTGTGGCTGCCCCAGGGCTTTGGAATACGCTCCCTGCCAAAATAAGAGTATCTCCATCTCCGATTGCTTTTTAAAAGACCCTTCAGACACACCTGTTTTCTCAAGTTTAAAATTAAAATTAATTTTAAACCTTTTAAATGTCTTTATTCTGTGAAATCGTATTAATTGTTTTTACTGACTTACATTTGTCCTGTTTTAAATGTGTGTGCACTGCCTAGAGATATACATATCAGGCGGTATATAAATATGATAAATAAATAAGTTTGGAATGCCTTTTGCACAGAGATTTGCATGTTGACCTTGCTGTTGCCAAGAGCTGGCTTCTTAATAAAGCCATTGGGCTCACGTAATGTGACATCTGGTGGTTTTATTATTATTAATGTTATGCATTTTGTTTTGTAAGCTGCCTTGAATGCTTTCTCCCAGGAAGCTGGGGCATAAACATTTTAATCTATCAGGCTTCCTCTTGCAGTTCTTTCAACTGTAGCGAAGAGATGTAGCGAATGACAAAGTGCACTTCAGTTAGAAAGCTAGGTGTGCTGTGCTTAACCGGGTTGAAGCTGATTTCCCTGGTATCATTATGTGGGGAGGGCTGAGAAGTGGCTGTGGAAAGGAAGGAGATAGGGTTGGTGGGGCAGTATCAAAGAAGAGAGGCGGCAGACGGAGTCAAGCTGAATGTGGCCCAAATCTAGCCAGGTCTTGAGAGAAAATGCATTTTCCACAAAGCAAATGCCAGGCATACATTCTGCTACCTTTAAAACAAAGTCTTATTCCTCTTCATTGCTTTTACTCCAATGTCACCCAAATATTGGAATGTCATTTGTGATCATTTACTGTATAAAAACTTAATGGAGCTTCAGGTTTAATGAAAGAAACATTCTTCTTAATAGGCAAAAAACAAACATGTTAGCAGTATTTGTCAGTTTTTTAAACATTTGTATCATTTTTAGCATCATGTCTGTGGCTAAACATGAAGAACCAGACAGCTTGGTTCTGCCAACTTCACCTGAGCAGGTTCAGCCCCACAATCTGCTTCTTCAAGAACCCAGGATTCCATCTCCTTCTGTACATACCCCAAGTTCGGGCCCATCGACAGAGGAGAGCAGTCTAACTGTTACAGAAACGGAGACTGTAGACAGGCCAATTTCAGAAGGAGAAGTTCTGTACAGTTATGGGCAGCTGCTAGCTACAAGAGGTAAGATTGTTTCCAGCCATCTATCATTCTTTTAGTGGGGGAAACAAATGAACAAACCACCTCTAGGTTGCAAGAGTGAGAGGATGAGTGTTGCTCTAAAAGTTCAAGAGCTCCAGTATTACCTTTTTAAGATGCAGAGAATATTGGTCAGCAACTACTTTTCCTGGATGGCTGCTTAATGCTGTCCAATTATATATAAGCAGACTCCTGTGGCAAAATTCTGGGCTGTACCACTTCAGGGGGGGGGGAGAGAAGCTACGTGGGGCAAAACAACATGCTGGCCTTTGCAATGCGGGCACATTTTCTCTCTTCTCCTTCATTAGGAGTTAGTGCAAAGCAATTGATTGTCTTTATTCTCACTGGCATCATTGCATAGCCAAATCTGTTTGATTATGTGGTGCTTTGACATCATCATGTTCAAAACGTGATCCCTGATTCGCTGGAGTCATACACAAAAGAAAATGAAGACGCCATTTCTAGCTTTTAAAAAATGGTGCCAAAGCATCAGCAGATCAGGAGGACAATGGCTGTGAACTTGTATGAAAAAATACAGAGAAGATGAAAGGCTGGAGGTCTTAAAGGGACCTTCTCTTTCACTCTCAAAAGCCTGCAATTGCTTGCAAGTGAAAAAGTGGTGCAGCCCTGGTGTTAACATCCAGTTCTGTTCTTTTAAAAGCAAAATTAACTTGTACGTCTATATATTCACAATGGTGTTTACCCTTTTTTCATTCTAGCTTTAGCAGAAGGAGGGCTGTCTCTTCCTAATCTCAGTGACAGTTTGACTAGCACTCTTCATGATGCCCATGACATGGTAAGGAAATCATTTAACTAGGTACCTAAGCAGGATGTTCCAATTCAGTTGGAACATTCCAATTAAATTCCAGTTGAATTCCAAGAGACTTGTGTTTTTGGCAGTATACATTTTTTTAAAAAAATTGAATGGCCCAGTAATAGAATTCACTATAATGCACATTTTTAAAAAAACAAAAAAAACTTTTTCACATCTCCTTTTCTCCAAGGAGCTCAGGGCAATATACCCTTCCCTTCCCTATTTTATTCTCACGACCGCATTGTGAGGTGAGTTAGGATTAGAGAGGTTGACTGAGCTGTGATTCCCTAGCAGGACTTCACAGAAGAGCAGGGATTTTAGTCCGGTCTCCCCAATCTAGGTCCAACAGTCTTCCAGTGCACATGTTGGTTCTCCAAAAAAAGAAAAGCAAATCAAATCAAGGCCAACCTGGCCAGTGAAGAGAGGGTGGCCGTCATGGGTGCTAGCCTTCAACGAGGCAAGAGAGAAAAGAAGTTGTAGGTAGTACAGTTTCCAGAGAGAAAGCAATGGGATTTTGAGAATGGGAAAGAGACTGGTTGTAGAACCCGGATGATATAGTGGTCAAACTGTTGGACTAGGACTGGGGAGACCCGAGTTCAAATCCCTGTTCAACCATGGAACTCACAAGGTAGCTCGGGGCCAGTCACTTATCTCTCAATCTAACCTACCTCACAAGGTGGTTGTGAGGATTAACATAACCATATATACCATTCTGTACTCCTCAGAGGAAGAGTGGGATATAAATGTAAAAACAAATCACATACATACAACCGAAGTTGCAGCCAAAAAGCGATGGAAGGCAACAAAGGTACACAGATCTTGGGACAGAAAGGTTGGGCACCCAGCCGTAGACCTCAATAATAACCCAAGGTTCCAACTTCTCCAATTTCTTCTGGATCTGCCTGTGGGTGAATAGGCTACCAAAGAGTGCTGCTGTTAGGGGAGTTACGTTGATTTCAGCAGGAGTCGTGTGGAGAAGAAGGTGTCAGCTGCTGATGCTGGAAATGGTAGCAGTGGTAAGGAAAGAGGGAGGGCTCTGACATCAGTGTTCCCTATAATATGGCATCCCAGATGTTGTTGACCACAACTCCCAGCATCCCCACCTGCAGTGGCCTCTGGCTAGCATGCTGGAAGTTATAGCCCACAGCATCTGGGAGTTCCTGTTACAGGGAACACTGGCTGACTACCCTAATGGTAGGCGCAGTCACCACCTCTGTGAGTACTGAGGCTTTGGAATGCACTCCCTCCCGAAATAAGAGCCTCCCCATCTCTCTCAGCTTTTGAAGGGGCTGTTAAGACATTTGTATTCATCCAGGCTTTTCATTAGACATATAGAATTCATCATCATGGTTTTAAATAGTTTGAATGTGTTTTTAAAAAATCTGTGGTGTTTTATTGTAAACTGCCCAGAGTCATGAGTTTGGGGTGGTATATAAATGTGCTGAATAAATAAATACTCCAGCCGTCACCCTTCAAATGAACTTCTCCTCATCCACTGATTCATCTCAGACCTCGTAGTGTCCTTAGCTCAGGGGTGGAGGGTGGGATTTGCAGGCAGAAGTCACAAAGTGCCCTGCCATTCATTTTGGCTAAGCTACTGTCTCACGTAGAGAGCCTAAGGCTTCAGAAAAATATGACCAACAATAACACCACCACATGCTTTTCTGCGTTTAGGATTATGATCCTCCCAGTGAAGGGCAGGTGGTGCGGAGACCCCACAAAGGATACCACAGGGACCCAGTCCTCTCTCTCTTTTCAAAATTAAACCAAGCACCACTCGCTTCCCAAGAAGAGATCTGCCAGTCTGAGGTATGGCGTGCTATTTTTGCATCTGGAAATGGATAGCACCCTAACACTGCTGATCCCATTCTTTCATCTTCATGGGATGGTTTGCAAATAAAATAAATACGAATATAAAGGCTCTTCTGCTCCCTGTGTAAGATGTCTCCTCTTTATTTAAAGTCATTCTGGGGAGGACAACCATCTAGCTGGAGGTAGCTTGTTGCTCTGCCACTTCCCACTGCATTTTCCCTCCAGTCTTGACACCTCTATGCCACTGAACCTGGGCCAAGAAGTTGAACCATCTACAGTTTTTCTCCCTGGCCGCATTCTCCTTCCAACAGTCCCTGCTGTAGCTTCTGTCACTGCTACGTCTCCCTTTCCCCCTTCTCCTTTTACAAGCCTTGGCCTTAGGGGTCCATAACTTCTGTACTACTGTTAAGGGGGCTTCTCTTTTCCTCCTTTAGTGTGGGCCTAGAGCAGCAAGGAAAGGAGAAGAGCTCAGTTGGCACATTTTGGGAGCAGAAGCATGTTTGGCATTAAGGATGTTGCTCCCCACTCAAACACCACCCCCACCCCCACACACAAACACACACACTTGCACGGTGCATTGTATTGCTGCTGCCCTAGAAGGAGGCAGATCTGTGGATGAGTTGCAGGTGCAGTTCAGGTTGGCCTCCAGGTACACTCAAAGGCTCAAGCTAGGCAGGAAGTATTGTCTCTTTTCTGTCCGTTTCCTTAGTCACTTTTCTTCTCCTTTTTACTCTAGGGCACTGATGATAGTGCTGGGGAGCTTAGTGAGGGCCAAAGACCAAGGCTGACAACAGCTGCTGAAAGTATCCTGATGGGGCGTTCTACGTATATGGGCCAGCCTACTGTTCAGATTTCTGAGCAGCAGCCACGGCGTCCACCATCACCGGGACAAGTGGACAGAGTTGCAGGTGCAAGCTTACAAAAACTCTTCTTGTGATGTGTCCTTTAACAGAGCACTGTACAGCTGAAATTGTTCCCTACTGCCAGTTCTCAATGTTTGCTTAGCTTTTCATATTGCATGAGATGGTATGAGATTCACATGAGAAGATTAATAGAAGTTTTGAACAAGGACAAAAAAGCCCCATTCACTTTTTAGCAATTTGCACTAGGCCAGTGGAACCTGCTGCCACAGGATGAGGCAAATGAAACCCTAGCTGGACTCAAAAGGGGCTAGATAACTCCATGGAGATTAGTGAATTTACTGGGTGTATCCAGTGCCAATTTGCTCTCTTTTAGGGAATGGAGCAAAATGTGTGAGTTCAGCCTGGTGGATTGTGGAGCTGTACATTGTTATCCTTTTTCCTTTTGTAAGCTTCCTCCTATTGTAGTGGAGTGGTCTCTTGTGTTCATTATATACAACTGTCCAGATGTCTTTGATTGATTGATTGATTGATTGATTGATTGATTGATTAAATGTCATTAAATTGGTGTCAACTCTTAGCAACCACACAGATAGATTCTCTCCAGGATGATCTGTCTTCAACTTGGCCTTTAAGGTCTCTCAGTGGTGCATTCATTGCTGTTGTAATCGAGTCCATCCACCTTGCTGCTGGTTGTCCTCTCCTTCTCTTTCCTTCAACTTTTCCCAGCATTATGGACTTCTCAAGGGAGCTGGGTTTTCACATAATGTGTCCAAAGTATGATAGTTTGAGCCTGGTCATTTGTGCCTCGACTGAAAATTCTGGATTGATTTGTTCTATGATCCATTTGTTTGTTTTCCTGGCTGTCCATGGTATCCTCAAAAGTCTTCTCCAGCACCAAAGTTCAAAAGCGTCAATACTTTTTCTGTCTTTGGCGTAGAGTACAAATAATTGTTTACTCTGTGGACAGGTTCAGACAAAAACTATATTGGGCTTATGCAGTCCCCTTTGTGCAAGAAACAGAGGAGAGTTACAGCCTCCAGTCCTGGTTTAGAATAAGCCACATTGTCATTGTGTCTGTATTCAGAAAACCTTGGTTTGTTCAAACCAAAATCTGGCTCATTATTCTTCCACGTCTGGAGGCAATGACAGCCTCTATTTTCTTCTAAACTAGGAATGAAAAGTTTAATTCTCTGCTGGTGGACAAGAGCATCCTGTCTGGGTTATATCCTCCCATGTGCTCCAGCAGCAGAACAGGCCGTCATGGCTGCTGGTGCTGCCGCTCACCCTCCCTGGCGCAGCCCCAGGCATGTGCGCTGCCTTGTTTATGAAGCCGCCTGCGCAGCTGCAGAACAGTTCAGGCCTCTGCACATGCACGGATGCTGTATGCATGGGCCACGCATGTGTGAAGGCTGGTACCACTCCGCCACCACACAGGTGGCTTCCTAATCAAGGCAGTACATGCATTTGGGGCTGTGCCAGGGAGGGTGAGTGGCACCGCTGGCAGCCACGCCAACCAGGTAAGCATCTTACTACCTCTCTCGCCGCCCCCACCCAGCCACCCCTTAACATTGCCAGGGTCCCCCACCCCTGTACTTGTATAGGGGAATCCTCACCGGATTCCCTTTTACAAGTATTAGCCACCTGAACCGGTTCAGTCAAACGGACTGGCCAGTCAGTTCACATATTTGCTATGGAGCTTGTCTGGAATTGGCAGATCTGGATCGTGATCCACTGCATTCATAAGGAATGGGTTCTGTGCCTGCGCAGGGACCTCGCGGGTAAACTGACTAGCTCCTCCTGATGCCCACTCTGCCCTGCACGTGCTCCATTGCCAGGGGCATCAAATGGCATAAATGCAGTACCATAACTTCTCTCCTTACTCTTACAACCTGCTGGCCTGGAAGATTTGGCTCTTGAATTACTATTGCAAACTGCACTGAAGCTGAAGGGAGGATCCATAGCTCCGTTGCAGAGCACAGGCTTTGCATGCAGAAGGTCCCAGGTCCGATCCCTGACCATTCCAGGGGTGGGGAAATCCCCTCCCGGCGACCTCTGCCCGCAAGAGTGTGCAGTGCTGAGCCTGATGGTCTAACTCTTGGTATAAGTCTCCTTGGTGTGTTTATGCCACTTCCAGGAAACAACCTGATTGGAAAACTTGGGCTTCTTTTGTAGAAAGCAAGGCTCTTGTTTCAGAACAGCCAAAGGCAGTACGGTTAGAACAGCACATTCAATAGTCTTTTCCAAAAACCCCTCTGAAATTCTTGATAATTACTTTTTGAATAGTTGCCACTTTTCATGCTAAGTCCTTTTTTTAAAAAATATATATATATATTATATATACATATATAATATACTGCATGAGGTTATGCATCAATCTGTCAACAGTTAAGGTTAAGTGCTATATTTTATTTCAGTCTTGTTGCTTTCATTAGAACCCAGAAGTTGAACAATTAAATAGCCCATTACATCACCTGGTTATAAAAGATGGCATATTTCCAGAGTCTGACCCTGTGTGTGCATTGAAGAAATGGATATTGAAGTTAATTTTATTATTTAAAAGTTGGCATTCAGCTTGGATATAAGAAAATAAATAATTCACATGTTAACTGATATGGTGCAGCATACCAAGGGTTGTGGATCTTAACATGTCTTTAGGCTTGTGAGCTGCTTTTATTTGCATGTCATAAATTCAGAGAGAGTGTTCCAAGAGTTTATGAGCTCGTCATGTCTGCTTGACTCACCAAGCAGTAATGGTGGCGCTATCAACGTTTCCAATAAAAATCAATGTATTCTTAGCAGTAGAAATTCAGCTCTGAGCTGAAGTGCGGTCAGCTCCATGCTGCAGTTATGAAGCTGTTCCTTTCACGGAGACTGCAAATGTGTCATGGACTTGGTAGCAAATTACTCTGTTTTTAATGGATTTCCACTGGTTTTCTGTTTGTTCATATAAGAAAACAAGATGCCTTTGTTTTAGAAACAAACTTGCATCATTTTGGAAGCTGAAGCTCATAAATGCACATGCTTGAATTCTTTAAAGGCTCTGAGCACGATTAATGTCTTTCTAAAACAAAAAATGTAGCAGTCCACCAGTTAATCTGGGCCATTGCTTCTCGGGCCTTGACCTTTTGGTCAGATCAGGTGTCGTGTGTTTTACTGTAGTCTGGACCAGTGCTGAGGCAGTGGGGCCAATGTCTTAGCCATGGGATTATGATTTTCACGGGGTCCCCTCCTGTCCCTAGCATCAATTATCCCCTCCCACTTTATTTTGATGAGGCTTCATTGTAAGGTGCAGGGGCCAGTGGTGGTCCCATCAGCTCCCTGATGAATGATTTACTGGGCCTGTGCGAAGGTTCAGCCAAAGCTAAACACTCCGCCCAGTCCCCTGGCACAATGTGGAGGCAACCATTCTCACTGGGCGGTGGGTTGGGTGTGAGCCCTCTTGAGCCCCTGTCCCATCTTGGAAGGTGGGCCTTCCCTCTTAAGAGTGGGCTGCATCTCTCTTAAAGCTCCTCCCAGCACTGAGAAAAGTGCAGTACTGTGGGGAAGTCAGCACAGTGGGAAATAGCTCTCCCATCAAGGTTTTTGCCAAAGTGGCCCCCGTTTTGAGAAATAGTGAAGATCACTGCAATATGTTATCAACATTAACCAAAGTTAAAGCTAGCTGGATTCCTTGATTAACTGCCATTCTTAACCAGGTTCAAACCCTGGTTAAGAATGCTACTCAAAGAGGAGAACCTTGTTGTCACCAACATGAAGTGCAGTTAAGGCGAAGATAATGCTCTGATCCACAGTAAGAGACTGACCCAATTTTGCCCCGTCCTCTTTGAAACGTTCATTGTGGTTTTCTTCCTTCCAGTGAACAAAAATTTTTAAAGGGTGATATTAAGAGATTTGTGGCTAAACCTTAATTGATGCCAGTGAGAAACTAGCTCAGGATTCTCGATTTCAAAGCTTTCTCCTGGCAAAATTCCCCACCACAGTTGTTCCAGAAAAATTACCAGTACACATGCGAATAAATACAAAGAATTATCACTGTACTTTGTTGACATGGATGTCGTGCTCAAAGTATGATGATTAGACAAGAGAACCGCTTGCTTTTTTTGAGAATAGCCTGCCAACGAGTCCAAGTAGCCTGTCAATGAGTCCTGTTGTATTGTTTTTATGCTTGTATTTTATATGTTTTTATATTTTTTTAGGTTGGTGTTTTTATTGTCTTTTAATTGTATGTTTTAACTTTTGTAAACCGCCTTGGGGTTGTCTTTTAACGAAAGGCGGTATATAAATGCAACAATAAATAAATAAATAAATAAAAATAAATAGCACACTTGCAGCCAAGTAATCCTGAGTCCATAGGAGGTGATCAGTTCTGCTTTAATCCATTAGAGTTGTTTTGGAGCATGCTTTGTGCTTTAAATATAGTTTTGCTGCCTGCTTTACGCATGGTTTTTAATCTCCCAGGAGAAGTACCCAGAGGTACCGACATTACCCATGGGCCAATGAGCATAGCTGAACTGGATCAACCGGCTCCTCCAACAGCACATCTAGGTGGCCGGTTGGCACCTCACTTGGATGACACATCCCAGGTAACGTGCACAAGTATCTTCTGTAGATATATGTATTAGCATGTAAATACCACACACACACACACACACACACACACACACACACACACACACACACACAGACGTTCAGTGTGTTGATAGTATACCTTCTGAAACGAATGGACACTGAAAGAACCTGTTGATCCTTGTAGTAGTGATCCTCTGTGGATGCATACACACTGAATTCAGAAGCCTTCTCTCCCTTAGATTACCACATCCTGCTGTACTGTTTGCAGGATTTGGTGGGAGGTTCACCCTCTTGCTGACTGCATACCTTCCTATTGAGTGAGTCATGCAGGTGGTATGCACAGCTTTATTCTGTCTTCCCACCGTCTCTGCTGTTGTTTCACACCTGAAATTGCTGGGAAATATCATCTGGAGATTGGAATGAAGTAGCATAAGTGTGTTTTTTCCCTTCAGATCTGATTGAGAAGTAGATTTCAACTATAAGCAAGTGTTTGTCAGCCATTATTAGGTGGGTGAGGGTGTGTAGGTTGAAACTGAATTCAAACCGAATGTAATTAATTCTTATTAGTCTCCCCATTGCCTATTTACACCATCTGTACCCTGCTTTTCAGTAGGTATTCACAAAGTGGTTTAGATAAAGATGTGTACTGATATAAAATTATTGATACCCCAGGATTTCAACTCTTGTGGGACTGCTTTTTTGTCAGGTCTCCTTTTGGGGTGGGGGTTCCCCCAAGTTCTCAGAGTCTGCTGGGGAGGGGATTTCTGGCACCCATGCTCCTCCTCCAGCTAGGCAAGCTACATTGTTGATCCTCTCCCCAGAGGACTTCAACCTTTCCCCATTGTGTCTAGAGGAGCCACCTTCATCACTAGCCGTCCTCCCTAAATAGCCCTGAGCAGACTGGGCAAGGCAGTCCCTCCCACAGAAGTCCTGCCCCTGTCTCCCCACTTCCAGTTCCATCGACCCCATCTGCAGGCACAGGCCCGCAGCATTTCGGCCTGACACGGAACTGTCCAAAGGCCCCACACTATCCAGTGGTGCAGTGGCTTGCCCCTGGACATTGGGACCTGCCTGGACCACTGCCGCCCCCCCCCCCCCATGCATTGGATTTGTCGTCACCTGCAGCTCCCCAGGCGGGCCTGAGGAAGAAGGGAGTCTTACTGCTGTCACAGCTGGCCAGCGGAAAAAGTGCATCCTTCGTCCCAGGCGTGGTGAGCACCCGGCTGACTGATAATCTAATGTGGATGGTGCTAACCACCACCCCACCACCACTGCTGTGGGCTTGCAGTGCTGCCCAGGCAGCCTTGTAATTTTGCACATGAGCACACATGCTTTGTAGCGCTCTCCTGCACACCAGAAGCACTGCTTAGTCCAGAAACACATCCCTGGCGCTCATTAAACCAGATGCCAGAATGGTAATATGATGCTTAATGCCTGACATACAGGGGAAGCCTGAAGGACCTGTGCAGGCAGAACCAAGGGCGGCCAGAGTAATCCGCGTGAGAACCAAATCCGACATCACCCAACAGCAAGGTAATTTGTTCCTTTGCAGCATATTCGGGTAAATATTGATACTTTGCCCAATAAAAATAAATGAAAAAGTCCAATTTGACAAATACACTGATGGGATCTGAGCTGTTGGTGAGAGAGATTTTGGGGTCATGGACAACAGCTCATTGAAAGTGTCGACTGTGTGCGGCAGCTGTGAAGAAGGCCAGTTCCATGCTAGAGATCATTGGGAAGGGGACTGAAAATAAAAATACTAATATTATAATGCTGTTATACAAATCTATAGTGTGGCCATATTTGGAGTATTGGATACAGTTCTGGTCACTGCATCTTAAGAAGGACACTGTAGAACTGGAAAAGGTGCAGAAGAGGGCAACCAGGATGATCGGGGCCTGAAGCACCTTCCTTATGAGAAAAGGCTATATTATCTGGGACTTTTTAGTTTGGGAAAGAGGTGACTATCGGGAGACGTGATAGCAGTGTATAAAATTATGCATGGAGTAGAGAGCGTGGGCAGAGATACATTTTTCTCCCTCTCTCACAACACTAGAACCAGGGATCATCCCATGAAACTGCAGGCCAGGAAATTTAGGACCAAAGGAAGTGCTTTTTTCACAATTAATCTATGGAATTCTCTGCCATGGGATGTGGTGATGGCCACTAGCCTGGATGGCTTTAAAAGAGGCTTAAACAAATTCCTGGAGGATAGGTCTATCAGTGGCTACTATAGTCTCAGAGTTATTGGCCACCTCCAGCCTCTGAGGCAAGATGCCTGTAAATACCAGTTTCAAGGGAGCAACAGTAGGAGAGAGGGCATGCCCTCCACTCTTGCTTGTGGGCTTCTCAGAGGCATCTGGTGGGCCACTGCGTGAAACAGGAAGCTGGGCCAGATAGGCCTTGAGCCTATCTTCTGTTCTCATGTTCTTAGAGAGGGTTCACAACTCAAATGCCCCATGGGCCAGAACCAACCATGACTTGATGTGAGGGGCCAAGGTCAATTTTCAGTGCATTAATTATTACAATAAGATCAATTATTAAATATATTAATGAAGGTGAGGTGACAGAGAGTTGGAGTTGCAGGGCAAGGCCAGGGCAAGAGGGATGGTGTCAGTAGGCTCCAGCCCAGAGACAGGGGGGCATCTTGTTTCAAGCGGCCAACTGCACTGAGCCACTGCTGGTCATTAGCAGGACAGTCCAAGAGCCCTTCATGCTTCCTGATGTTGTTACAGGATATCCCTTCCTGGGGGCCAGCCTGCAGGCCTACTTTACAGTCTCTCAGATATCCAGAGCTGGTCTGTGTTGAGGTGACATTTTATCTTATGCAGGTGGTCAGTTAAAACTGGCTGGCTGAACATCCTGTGTCACGCATTCTCTATGCGGCCATGCTGTTGAGCCGTGTATTGTGTGAATGGTCAATCACAGGTCTCCAAGGCAAGAAATGGCCAAAGGGTGAAGTCAGTTAAGTGGGATGGAATGTGAGAACACAGCAGGTAGTACCTAATTCTTCCCTTTCCCAGCAGGGCTGCCAGTAGGTTCAGGCAGCAGGGAACGAGATCCTGAAGTTTAGTCAAGTAATGTGAGTTAATGAAATATTGTGGGATCCAGAATCCCAAATGATGTAAGGTCTGGAATGAATAAACAATGCTTGATCTTGTAATATATGTCAGCTGAGAATCTCCCTCCTGGGCCACCTTACGCTTGCCTCCCGCTGGGGTCAGGCCTCAGAGACGGGATGGTGTGATTCACCGGCTTCTTCCTCCTGCTAACAGTGCTCATGGGGTTGGTCTCTCTCTAAAGAACTACAACCCTCCTGGACACACCACACTACTCTCATCACCAGCCTGACCATTCTTAAAGACTGCTATATTGGCCGGACAACTAATTCCTCTTTGCTCTGGTCCCTCCCCCCCATGCCTTTCTTAAATCATCCTGTGCTGCCCGATTCCCTTCCCCACCCTGCCCGACTTTCCCATCCTCTCTGCCCCCGTTGGCTACCTGTCGTCATTGTCGTGTTTCCCCGATGCATAGGGCAATCTGGTTTGCTCTGGGTGGGGGAGGAACAGTCAGCTGCTTCTCGGAAGCCGCACCGAGCATCAACGCTGACTACGTTCCCGTCCTGGGGATGAGTGAATGCCATGTCAGGGCTATCTGGACATTCGTGATGTCTGCTTTGAGTATCTTGTATCTACTTGTACATTAAGCTTTAATTCAGTGTTGCAGGTTATTGGCACAGAATGGTATAGACACTGAGAGAAACGTCAGGTTGAGCCTGATGTACTAACGTAGGTCTGTTTTGCTACAGCTATATTGTAGATGTTTAAGTAAAATTTTCTATTGTGTGTTTGAAAACACACATTTTATCAGTCATAGTATCATGAATGTGAGAATTTTTTTTTTAAAGATTCTCATATTTTCCCTAAGTATACACTTGTTGGTAAACTCACTTTGCTCCTGCATATTGTGTGAAATAGTCCTTGAAGCCATAGGAACATAGGAAGCTGTCATCTACTGAGTCAGACCATTGGTCTATCTAGCTCAGTATTGTCTACACAGTCTGGCAGCAGCTTCTCCCAGGTTGCAGGCAGGAGTCTCTCTCAGCCCTCTCTTGGAGATGCCAGGGAGGGAACTTGGAACCTTCTGCATGCAAGCATCAGGAGCTCTTCCCAGAGCGGCTCCCTCCCCTAAGGGGAATATCTTACAGTATTCACTCACGTGATCTCCCACGTGCTTAGACCCTGCTTAGCAAAGGGGACAATTCATGCTTGCAACCACAAGACCAGCTCTCCTCCCAGTTGGCTTGCATGTGAATACTTGGCCACAAGATGGCAGTCATATGTTTTTCTTAGCAAGGAGAAAATGGCAGTTTATCATATATTTTTATATAAGGAGTTACTTTTTAATAAAGAAAAGGCGGGGGGGATTACACACCGCTAAAGGGGGGGGGATCCTTAAACCTGGGGCTGGAGTAACTGTCATGCTGCATCTGACTATTACGTGGGGCTAAAGCCAAGCTAAGGCCCAAAATAAGCATTCAGTTGGAGTTCCTTGATGAAAAACACCCTGGTGAATGCTAATCTCAAAAAGCTTCCAGAGAGCCCAATCTAGATTGGGATCCTAAAAAGGGCTGGGAGTGAAGGATCTAACTCCTTGTCCTATGCAATTTCCCAATTTAATGCCCCCCCCCCCACACACACACCTCACACAAAGCTCCCAAGAGCTACAGAAGACAAACCTTATAGGCACAGTTGCTACCTGTACGTTTTTTCCCCCTTGACAGCTAATAGCAGCTTCAAGGGGGCGGTTTTGATTGGGGTCACAAGATAGCGGGATGAAAGATTAGGCTTTCCTCTGCACTACGGCCCTGATCCAAATTGGTCTCCCCCACAACTGCTTTTTAGGGTAGTTTTCAGTCAAGGAACTCCGACCAAATATGTAGTTTGGCCTTGAGATGTAATTTGATGGCCGGAGTGTGCCATTGCACCGAGATTCCTTTTATTACAAGACAAGACAATTGCAGCCACATTCCAGTCGAGCAGCATTTTAAATAGCAGCCTTCCCAACACAAGGAATGCATGTAGGTAGGGCAGGGAGAGTTTCTAATTCTGAGGTGCCTGGGATGCTTTCTTCCCTACATACAAGTTGTAATGATCCCCAGCTAGTAACCAGGTAGATGACTACCTGGTTGGCTGGTTCTGGCCAGTCATCAGCAGTCCTCACTAGGGAAGGCTCTATCGGTGAATCACCTCCACCTGTGAGCTGACTGGGGATCTAATCTTTAACTTTCAAAACCAAAAAGGTACAGAAAAAGTCTCTGGTAAAGCAGAGGTTCTGGTAGTCTCAATTGCTGCCACCAAGCGTTCTAAACTTTCAGAGATTAGACCGCTAGACTAGAGTGCTTTAGTCCAGGGTCTCTCTTGAACTGGCTATTGGGCAAATATAAAAATCTGCTCCCCAAGCGTTTGCCTGCACATGGAGCTAATGATAGCTGGCTAAGCTCTTTTGAAGACGTGTTTGCACTAGAGACTCCCCTCTGTCCACCCCGCTCCTTTCTGAGTTAATAACCATCTCTGGAAGGCTTGAAAGAAAAGAAAGAGAAGCGGGGGGCTTTTATTCAGTTACTACAGAATGGTTCATCTGAGGCTTTTAACTTTTAGGTTGCACTTTAAAACGCTTAGCTTGGATTACAGAATGTTTCAAAGCACCTGGATCTCAAAGCGCCCAGTACTCTTGAACTGGTTACAAGGAACCAGTTACAAGATTTTGCACCTATTCAAGGATTGAATAGTTATGTAAGTAACTTGAACAGTTACAAGGAACAGATATTTAGGAATGCAAAGCACACAGAAAATAAATATAACTCCTAACACCAAGTCTGACTAAACATACTTTCCCCTATGCTAGATTCTGAAGCCTGAAAAGCCTGGGCTTCATTCCCCCTTGAAAACTCACCAACAATCCTGGCCATATCAAGTCCCTGCAAATCTCTGACCCTCAGAGATTCTCTTGCAGATTCACCCATGCGGGGGCAGCCACCATGCTGGTCACTGTCCCTCTTCACTCCCTTCTTCTTGTTCCCAGCATTCCCCCAGAAGCTCTCATGTCCCACCCACCTGGTGGATCTATTGGTCAGCCCTGGGGGTTGCCAGCCTGTCAGGCAAGAACAGGGGTTCATTTCCTATTAACTCTAGTGGGGTGGGGAGGCTGGTCACTATACGTGCCTGTACAATGGTGACAAATTTCAGGAGTGGGATGACGAGGGAAAGAAGTCTTCTCTTTTGTCCTGTTGCATGATTAGTTTGGTGAATGTCTGGGTGCAGGCAAAGGAAGGTGTGTGGCATGCAGCCGGTAGCTGGTTGGGAATGTACAGTACCTATGTGCCTTAATCGGTCATTGAATAAGTTGATGACATTAAAGCCAAGAATTCATGCAATGTCTTTGAAAGGAAAAGTGGGCATGCTTATTAATTGACTGTGGCAGGGCTACACAACTCTGGGCCTCCAACTGTTTTTGAACAACAGCAACCATCACCTCCAGCCTCATTGGTCAGTAGGGATTATGGGAGTTGTAGTCCAGCTTTGTGCTTTCCAACTCCCATCCTAAGAATTTGAAAATCAGAGAGTAAGGGTTGGGTCCAAACTCCCATAATTTTGGGTAGAAATGCTGCGGTGGGTACATTTTAAAAAGCTGTTTATCGCCGGCCGTGGCGTTTATGTGCGAATTTGGGGGGAAGCTGGAAAAGTGCTTCTGCCGATGTGGCATTTATGTGAGATTTCTGGGCGGGATTTCTTCCATGGATTTTGTGGGGGGAAATGGCGCCCAAACAGCATAAGAGCTACGCTACTAGTTTCAAGCTGAGAGTTGTGCTAAGAGCAGAACAGATCAGAAATAGAGCTGCAGCCTGTGGATTTGAAGTGGATGAATGCTGCATTTTTAGGTGGAAATGGGGAAAAGACAACCCGGCAAGTATGCCGAAATCAAAACATATAAGGAGAAGTGGTGTTGCAGCCTGGCCTGATTTGGAGAATAACCCCGAGGAGTGGATTAAAGAGCAGAGAGCAAAAGGACTGCCAGTCTCTACTGTGAAAATCCACCTACAAGCAAAATTAATGGCAGAACAAATGGGAATAACTGACTTTAAAGGTAGCCCGTGTTGGTGCTATAGATTTATGAGGCGAAAGAATTTATCTGTGCACACTAAAACAACAATGGGACAGCAGCTGCCGAAGGACTGGTGGGGTGGGGAATCAGTGTGTTTAAAGTTTGTTGCAAACGCCGTTGAGCGGGAAACATTTGTGCAGTCTCAGATCATAATTATGGATGAAGTTCCACTGACGTTTGACTGTCCCCTGAAGAGGACTGTGAATGAAAAAAGAGAAAAAACCGTTTCCATAGTGACAACCGGAAATGAAGACATCTTTCACATGCATATTAGCCTGCGCTGCAAATGGCGACAAACTGAAACCAATTCTAATTCTTAAATGGAAATCTGTCCCAAAAGGCAATTTTCCTTTGGATGTTGTTGTTCATACTAATGAGAAAGGGTGGATGTGCGATGACATGACTTAATGAAATTTGGAGGAAAAGAAAAGGAGCTTTTTTCCAACCACGTGGCATTTTAATAATGGACTTGATGCATACACACTTTCTGGATTCAGTTTTAAATGAATGCAAAAAGGTATCAACTACCGCTAGCTGTGACTCCTGGTGTTTTGACCAAACTCTTGCAGCCCGTAGACCTATACGTGAGAAAGGCATTTAAATGTGAAATGCGAAAGTGTTGGGAGAACTGAATGAGGAACGGCCTGCATCTATTCACAAGGGGTGGGAAAATGGGCAAAGCAACCTATGGCGAGATTGCAAAATGGGTTTCGGAAGCATGGGAAGCTGTTAAAACCTCTTCCGTGATTTTTGGTTTCACAGAAGCTGGAATTATACCATCTAAAAATGTTGAAAGCAATGCAACTAACATTTTACAAGAGGACAAAAATGACGAGGATGCAGAATATCCTGAAAAATTAGTTGAGACCTTGTTAAACCTTTTTATTTCGGAGAGCGATAATTTGGACTTGGAAGGTTTCTTTTGAAGTGCAATTTAAAGTTTATAATTTTTGAAATGTGATGTGCAAAAAAGCAACCAATGTTTTCTTTGGAGTGCAATTTGAAGTCTATAAAGTGATGTGCTTAAAAATAAATAAAAGGTTTCCTATGAAGTGTAATGGGAAATTACTTTTGCAATGTGATGCATTAAAATACAAAAAATTAAGTTCAGCATTTATGTCTTAATTTCCTTTCATTGTGTTAAGACTGATGAGGATATGGTTTACCACTGATTTACAGTGCAATGTTTAGCTGCAGTAAAATTGTAAGTGTTCAACACAACCAAAAAAAATGCATGATGCCCCCCTCTAACTGACGATTTATGACAATGCGGCATTTCTATCGACTTTCTTCAATTTTAAAGCCTTTTCCCCTTACCACAGCATTTACGCCAATGTGGTGTTTCTACCCAAAATTATGCTAGTAGAATTGGGTGTTCTCCATGGAGTGACTCTTCTGTTTTCAATATGCAGTGGGATCTCCCTGGTACTGGGCCACATGAATGGTCCTTGCAGCCATTGCATTTTTATTTTGGATCTTGCCAAAAATCCGATATGTTGAAAACTTAGTAGCTATGAAGCCAACTAATTATTAGACCTTGTTCCATATGGGTCTCACCAAGCAGGGACTGCACAATAACTTCTACATGGCAATAAAAACTGGTTGTCTGTGTCTAATTTGTATTTGTATATCTCTGTGGCAGGAAAGACCAATTATTATTTTTTTTATCACCAAACCCTGATAATCCAGCAAGCCCGCTGTACTATGATGGGAAAATGGGTGGGCCAGAGACTAATCTGTAAAAACTTCCAAGAAAACTCATGTTTTGCACTGTGAATAACATCTTCCTTCCTATTGGTTTGAAAGCTATTATGTGTCATGGAATTAATTTCTTTGGTTAATAGGTTCATTACTTAGCTTTGAATAGACTTTGCTGTCATCTCTTCATTAGCTAGAAATTATTCTAATGAATTACAGTATTTCTTGTGGTATAGGAGATCCCTGCCAGATACTGCTGCTGAAGGTACATATTGGGGCCCAAGGCAGAGCTCTAATCGGATCAGAAAATCATAGCTTGTGAGCCTTCTTTTTGCATGTTTGTGTTTCTCTCCTGGTAACAGTGTTTTGAAGGATAGGAAGTTGATGTTGATAAAAGTCTGCCTTGTTGCCTGGGCTGAGAGCCCTAAGGGTGACAGGCAAGGTCTGAGAAATCCACCTAGAATACAGAGCTGCCTGTTGGTAGCAGGGAGTAGGGAGCAGATGTGGTAGCAGGGAGTAGGTTTCAGAGCAACACAGCTGGTTTTAAGTGAGATTCAGGACCTGGGACAGTTCCAAGGGGCTGCAGGAGACAGGAGTTGATCTGACAAAGCCCTCATGTCCCGAAATGAGGCCTGGTGACTGCCAGAGCCTTGCTGCACACATGCACAAAGTCACAAAGAGATGTTGGTGCCATTCACTGTAAGGACACTGAATGATCTTGTTGTGTCTTCTGCTTTCTCCAGTGAGAGATCCCTAGGAGACCAAGCAATCTTGAGTGGTTGGTGGGCTGATTTAGACTCCTCCCCTGAAAAGTAGGAACAGCCAGTCCCAGGTTTATGCCTGGCAATTCTGTTCCCTTTTGAGAGGTCAGTGGAGAGTTTCCCTTTAGACTGTGGTAGATTCGAGGGCCATGAGACCTTCTGGGCTCAGGGTCAGCATTAGAGTGGTTGACAGAATGGTCCTGTGGCTGAGGTACAACATGGAGGATTTCACTACCAAGTTGCTGTTCAGTTATTTGGGGGGGAAATGAAGCAGGACTTTTGCTTGCTGGACAAGAAGACTGCCAGAAGTTCCTAATCTGGATCGAGATCCGTCGATACCCATAAGAATGGGTTCTGCGCCTGCGCAGGAGTCACGCGGTAGCCATGCCTGAGCTTGTCGAAGCGCCGAAGCCACGCCCCCACGCTGAGCGTTCTATATAAGGCGTGTCTTTGGCGCGAAGTCCCTCAGTTCTTGGACGACCGCCTTTGCGTTTGTACCTCGGTCTGCCACCTCAGCTGTTGGAAAAGTTCCTCTTTACATTAAGAACGAGTTCATCCTTTACTGACTGATTTTTGGTTTTGACGACGGACTGGAAAGCGACCTTTGTTTGGAATTTGACTCGGACTGACTTCTCGGTTTTTCCCGGTTCTCGACGCGGACTGACTGACGACGATCCCGGCTCTTCGACCTCGGAACGGACTCCACTACGAGTGTGAATATGACTGAGGAGAAAAGATCTTTTAAATGGTGTGAAGGCTGCAGGGCGAAACTCCCCTCCAAGGACCTTCACGACCTTTGCTTATTATGCCTCGGTGAGGAACATAATGTCGCCTCCTGCAAGATTTGCCTCTCTTTCTCGAAGCAAACGAGAAAAAACCGAGCGCTACGCCTTCGGGCCGCTATTTATGACGTGGTTCTGAGCCCCTCCACTCCGGGTACTCCTCGTCCCTCGACCTCAACTTCGTCTTCAAAATTGCCCCCGAGGGCGGAGTCGGCACCTCCATCAACGTCGAGCCGCCACCGAAAGTCTTCCTCAGCATCGAAGAAAGTTGATTCTTCGAAGCCTACTTCGATGCCGAAGAAACATTCTAAGTCGAAGGAATCTCCAGCTCCTTCGCGTGTATCCAAGTTATCCACATCGACATCGAAACCGGTAAAGTCAACATCGACGCCGTGTACATCTTCTTCGTCTTCCCCATCGAGACCGGATCTTCATTCAAGTGGACGTAACGACTCTCCTTCTGGGCGTCGAAACACAGATCGGCATAGTTCTCCACCTAGAAAACGTCGAAGATCCCCAGACCTGCCTCCGCGTACTCCATCTCCACCAAGTGTATCGAAGTCGTCAGCTTTACCATCAACATCGGGGTTTCCATCGACCACTGCAGTGCCACCAATGACGACTGATCAGTCGGCGCTACCTGCTCCCTCGATATCGACAGCTCAGTCGATGCCGACAAATCCTTCGATGTCGACAGCTCCTTCAGCATCGACAGTTGCCTCGATATTGACTCCTGCTGTTCAACCGGTGCTTGCCTCGACGTCGATTTCGATGCCGATTGCTCGAGCTCTATCGCCAGCTCCGACCCCACTACACTCGGCTTCGCCATCTACACCGTCGGTCGGTCTTCGAGATACTGTACTGCACACCCCGGTCCTCACTTCTCAGGTGACGCCACGCTGCCCACCTCCTGCTTTCGAGATCATAGACGTCGATGCCGAGGATATTCTACCATCAGCGACTCGCTCACTGCTTTCGCTATTGGACTCAACGTCGAGTAGACGGACAACCTCTACCTTTAAGGGTTTCTTGCCAACAGATGCAGGCCCATCTCAACCTTCAGTCTCCACAGCACACTCCTCCAGACCTCAATCCGCCAGCCAAGGACGCTCCCCGCTAACATGGCACACCTGTGAATACCCCCAGGATCCTATGGGTACAACTTCACCTGGAGAACCATATGTGTTTGATGACACCGGGTCTCAACGATTGCCACTGCGTTCTGTGTCTACTGTATCTACCCAGACGCAGTGCCCAGAACTATTTCACCGTGCTTCACAGACTTTTCCTATGAGCACAAGATCTGCCTCCATTCAGACAGATGTCCTGCCACACTCATCTGTCAGCACTGAAGAGACACAAACCATTGCTCAAACTAATGGAAATGAACCGTCTCCTTGCTCCCCCTCTGAACATTATGGTTCGTCCGATTTTGAGTCGGATTCGGATGAGGACAGTAATATTGCGGATCCTCCAGTGGATGTGGCTCCACCCACGTATGTATCTCCAAATGATGAGCTGAAAGCTTACCACAAGCACATTCGTGCGATGGCGGATTCCCTGGGGCTGGACATTCACTCTCCTTTGGCGACAATAGATGATCCGGTATACAACTTTATGCTTCAGTCTCAATCTACCGCTCCAGTGGCACTCCCTATGCTACCAGTGATCACTAGGGCGGCTAAGTGCGCTTGGGAAGTACTCCACACCTCCACGCCAACTTCCAAGAAACTTGAGAGCCTCTACCGGGTACAAGATAAGGACAATGAATATTTGTTGAAGCATCCGGCGCCCAATTCTCTTGTTATTGATTGCGCCACTTCTTCTAAGTCAGGCAAACGCCATACAGTTCCTCCGGATAAAGAGGGCAGAAAACTAGACCTTTTAGGCAGGAAGGTGTATTCGACTTCGTGCCTTTCGATCAAAGTGGCCAACTATGCGGCCTGCACGGCCAAATACACACATGGCCTCTGGGAACTTTTGGAAAAAGACCTGGAATCTTTGCCTATACATGAGTTTAGGGCTAAGTTCCGCCAGACCTTGGAAAACACTGGGGATTTGACTCGTCGCCAGCTAAGCATTTCTAAACACCTAGCGGAAAGTGAGTCCAGGGCCATGACAGCAGCTATCACTCTACGCAGGCATGCTTGGTTGCGGTCCACTAATCTCCAGATGGACATGAAAGAAAAGATCGAAGGCCTGCCTTTCGATGGCTCTGGTCTTTTCAGCACCACCACAGACGCCACAATGGAACAGTTAAAAAAATCCAAGTTCACGGCAAAAACCTTCACTGCTGCCCAATCATCCTCCGGGCAGTCATCAAGATACCGACCCAATTATGGAAAATATAGGCCCAACTATCGAACCCAAGATCGCCGGGATTTCAGAAAGCCATATACCCCATATCAAAAGCGAGCCTACCAGCAGAGGCATAAAGCTTCTCAACCCCAGCGTTCCAAGACGCAGGACAACCAAAAGCGTCTTTGAAAATTGCAATTGCCCATTGACACCTCCTCCTCTCTCCCTTTCCCAGCCAGCGCGGGTACCGTCCTCACCATCGACTATTCTGTCCCAGCCAACCATCAGGCTGGCCAGCCATGTCCCCGCATGGCACCACATAACATCAGACAAATGGGTCCTGAAGATTGTGAGCTCAGGCTATGCACTCGAATTCAAGACCATTCCTCGTTTTATGGGGATGAAGCTCACTCCTGCATCGGATCTCCTGAGGGAAGAGGTGAAGGATCTTCTTTGCAAAGGGGCAATATCCCCGGTGTCATGGGCAGACAGGCTAGACGGGTTCTACTCCCGTTACTTCCAAATTCCCAAACGGGATGGGGGTATACGACCCATTATGGATCTCCGTCGCCTGAACAAATTCATTCACGTCCGAAAATTCCGCATGATGGCGTTACAGCACATCCTACCTCTCCTTCAGGGAGAAGAGTGGCTTGCAACGCTGGACCTCAAGGACGCCTATTTTCATATAAGTATTCGACCTTGCCACCGAAAGTACTTACGTTTCACCGTCGGACGGGAAGTGTACCAATACAATGTATTGCCCTTCGGACTGTCTACCGCACCGAGGGTTTTTACAAAATGCATGGCTGTGGTGATTGCACACCTACATACCAGAGGGATTGCTATCTATCCATACCTAGACGACTGGCTTCTGGCAGCAAAGACCAAAGAAGAGTTACTTTCGCATATCCGTTATGTGATAGATCTTCTCCACGACCTAGGTGTTCAAATCAATTGGAAAAAGTCACATCTACAACCGGTTCCGGTTATCTCCTACATAGGAGCAGTTTTGGACACCAGAGTGCAGAAAGCGTTCTTACCAGAGGACAGGTTCAACTGTATTGGAGACCTGATTCGTCTCTTCCAGCAACAACCAACCCAACCAGCCCTTGCCGTCCAACGCCTCTTAGGGCTGATGGCTTCGTGCAATGCGATTATACACTTCGCTCGCCTAAAAATGCGCAAGCTTCAACTATGGTTTCTTTCTGTCTTTCACCCATGCAGGGACAATCAAGACAAACGCTTACTAATGCCTCCTCAAGTCCTTCGTTCTCTAACGTGGTGGACGCGCCGAAACAATCTGCTCAGTGGGGTCCCCTTTCAAAATCCCTCCCCTACTGTCTGGCTGACCACAGATGCATCTCTACAGGGTTGGGGTGCACATTGCAACGGGCACAAGATCCAAGGCAGGTGGTCTCCTCAACAAGCCCTACTACACATAAATTTCCTAGAGCTACTAGCAGTTTTTCTGGCTCTGCGAGCTTTTCTTCCAATCATACAAGGCCAGATTGTTCAAGTCCAGCTCGACAACACAACTGCACAAGCATACATCAACCGTCAGGGCGGAACGGTGTCCCGGAGCCTGTGTGCCCTCAGCGTCCAGCTGTGGCACTGGTGCATCCAACACCAGATTGCCCGTGCAGCAGTACACATCAAAGGCCTGGAGAATGTATTAGCCGACGACCTCAGTCGGGTCTTTTTGAAAGATCACCAACACGAATGGGAACTACATTCAGAAGTCTTGACCCCGCTCTTCGACCAATGGATGTTTCCCTCCATAGATCTCTTTGCTTGCTCCAGGAATACAAAATGTTCCCGTTACTGCTCGAGAGCGGGCCACGATGCTCGTTCTCTAGGGGATGCTTTTCAGCTGAACTGGTCCGAAGAGACTCCGTACATGTTTCCCCCACTCCCACTGATACCCAGGGTAGTGGCACGTCTGCTGTCTCAACCGACCGACGGGATCTTGATTACCCCTTGGTGGCCAAGACAACCTTGGTTTCCGCGGCTACGCAGACTGTCCAAGAACTGTTACCACCACTTACCTCAGCGCCTAGATCTGCTGACACAAGACGACGGCCAGATCTTGCACCCAGACGTTCTCACCCTTCATCTGACCGCCTGGCGGATACTCTCCTAAGACGAATTTTGCTCAACCAACGGAAGGCATCCACTCGTAAGAATTATCAGAGCAAATGGCACCGTTTTAAAATATATGCAAGGTCTAGAGGGTTTTTACCCAAGCAGGCTTCGATCAAGGAAGTCTTACGTTACCTAACGATACTAAAAACTCAAGGTCTTGCAAATGTCTCCCTTAAGGTCCATCTGGCTGCCCTCTCCGCACAACACCCGGGCAGTGATGGAAAGACTTTGTTTTCCCATCCGTTGAGTAAGGCCTTTCTAAAAGGTCTCTCGAATGTGTACCCGCCAGTTAAGCCTCCTGTGGAACCATGGAGCCTATCTCTGGTTCTTTCATCCCTCACTCAGCCTCCTTTCGAGCCCATGGCCACATGTTCATTGAAACTGGTCTCCTGGAAGACTGCTTTTTTGATAGCAATTACTACTGCTAGACGAGTCAGTGAACTCACAGCACTCAGAGTAGACTCCCCTTATACTATCTTTTATCCAGACAAAGTCCGAATGCGTCTGGATCCTTCTTTTTTACCTAAAGTAGTGTCTTCCTTCCACCTCATTCAGGATATAATCCTGCCTACGTTTTTCAGACTTCCTTCCACTTCCTTGGAGAGATCCTTGCACACTATGGATGTACGCCGTGCTCTGCTGTTCTATATGTCCAGAACACAAGACTTTAGAGCCTCCAAACGTCTCTTCGTGTCTTACCAAGGCTCTTCCAAAGGTTCCCCAGTCTCCAGACAACGACTGTCGAGATGGTTGGTGCAGGTGATATTGTTCACATACAAACTACAAAACAAAGCACCTCCAGAAGCTATACGGGCCCACTCCATTAGAGCCCACGCTTCCTCGGCTGCACACCTAGCAGGGGTTTCTTTCACGGACATCTGCAAAGCAGCTACATGGTCCTCTGAGTCCCCGTTTATCAAACACTATGCCATAGATGTACGTTCTGCTGCAGAGGCTTCATTCGGGAGAAGCATCTTGAAAAGGGTGCTGCCTTAATTCCTACTGCTCCCCTCCTCCTTTTTTGGAGCTCGCTAGACACCCATTCTTATGGGTATCGACGGATCTCGATCCAGATAAACAGGTTGCTTACCTGTAACTGATGATCTGGTAGAGATCCGTCGATATCCATAAGACCCTCCCGACCTCCCCTCTGCAGTAGGACTACCTTTATGTGCATTGCGGTGTGCAGCCCTTTGCAACGTCCTTTATTGAGCACTTACCTTGGATGAACTCACCTTCGTCTTCTGGATGGTCGTCCTCCACGGCGGTCGTCCAAGAACTGAGGGACTTCGCGCCAAAGACACGCCTTATATAGAACGCTCAGCGTGGGGGCGTGGCTTCGGCGCTTCGACAAGCTCAGGCATGGCTACCGCGTGACTCCTGCGCAGGCGCAGAACCCATTCTTATGGATATCGACGGATCTCTACCAGATCATCAGTTACAGGTAAGCAACCTGTTTTTTCCATTTTCTGTCCAAGAATTCCTGGAATGGCTCAGTAAGCTATGATACCTCTTCTGTTTCACTTTTGGTTGCCTGCTAAAGTGAAAATACATAGCAGTCTAGAATGAAGCAGTGGGATAAAATAATTGCAGCAGTCTCTTTTTAGGACAGTGGATTTCCTGCAGAATGTCGCACTGCTGTTCTCTTCTGTATCCTTATACTGTACCTGGGTATATTTGGTGCTGGCTTCTTCCACACAGGAAAAATAGACACACTCGGTCAAGTTTTTTAAATTTGAAAATATGCAATATAAAGTGCAGATTAAGTATATTTATTTCAAAAGGTATTTTAACAGCTATGATGCTTATATTAACTATCTGGTCTCTCAGAATTAATAAGGCATGAGATTGAGCATATCTGTTCAAAGTTAGTATTCCATAATACCAAATATGGTAAGTGCTGTGATCTCCAGAGTGTGGGGGCAATCCTCACAAATTGGGATTGACAATGGTGATCCTAAATGTAAAGATGCAAGTCCCGCAACATCTAAAATATAGGCAGTACAGCTGCCAGTCCGCCGTCTCCGTGAATCTCCTGAAAAAAGTACAAGGGTGTTTCCCAAGTAATGAGCTTTTAAATATATATCCATCAGATTTGGCCAGCATCTCCGTTGCTTTGTTGCCTCGGCTATAGCAATACTCATTCCAGGCTGCCATTAGCACGCTAGAAGGTGCAAACGGAGCTGGGCCAGGTCCTACCTTGGGCTCCTACCTTGTGCCAGATATGCTCTCTGGGGCGCTTCTGGGTTCTCTCCTCCTTCCCATCTGAAAGGCTGCTTGCCAAAAATAATTTTTCTCACAGTCCTTCACAGGACTGGGAAACCTACTAGGATGTGACTGGAAGAGCTTTGTCCTTCCCACATTGTGAACTGCAGCAGCGTGTCCTTTATGAAAGTTAGTAATTGCTGTGGCTTGGTTGAGAGATGCAAAACAGCCAGTCGGGCAGGGATCCCGCTGGCACCCACCTCGGATGGTCACGAATAAAAGCTGAGGGGGGTGGGGGTGGGGGTGAGCTGGCAGGGCTGACCTGCTTTCACCCCCTTCGTGTATAAATCCTTTTAGGTAAACAGTGGACTGAAAAACAAAATTAATGGACATTAAAGGAAGAGCCTTGCTGTGATGCTAATGACTCTCTTAATCTAAGAGCTTTTTAGTTACCCTTCCCTACACTCCTTGCAAATTAAGGCTGCCGCAGCATGGTGCTTGTCACTCTGACAAGACTAGCTTGCTCCAAGCAGAAAATGTAAATCTGTCCTTAACTGCCCCCCTGGCCTATATGATGATGAGGCAGGCAAGCAAGCGGGGTTGAATCACTGGCTCCAAGTTGCACAAATTGATTTTTCTGTCAGATGCATTTTTGAGTGTGCAGAATAGTTGTTTAGGGAATGGAGCTGCAAGGAGGACATACTAGGAAAGCAGGAATGAGGATCCGTGCTGCAACTTATATCAAGTTAGTAGGCTATAGGCAGAAGTTGGGACAGGTCTTAGAAAAGGCTGTCCCTGACTGCAGTGTCTGCAGAGTTTTCTGTGTAGCCAGGGAAAACTAGATAACCGATGAGCCTTCTCCATAGATATTTGGAGATATTTGGAAAAAGCATGTCCTGCACTCTACAATACAATCTCAGCCATGAATAGAGCTGTACCTCCGCAGCAGTAAAGTTAGGTGGAACATTTTTTCCTGAGAACTTTCCATTTCTAAAAACACTAATCATTTGAAACAATGCAAGATTATGTCTGGATAGCAGAATAATAGCAGGCAAATGGTGTGTGCACATGTGTTTATAGCCCTATTGACTTCAAAACAGAGGGTGAAAATAAAACCAAACATAAAATAACAAATTTACCTGACTAGCTGTGCAAATCAGATTAAAAACAAAGCTAAAATGATTCCATCTTGGACTACAAGTGAAATCGCAACTAAAACTGCAAATTTTGCTCTTCCTGTGTAGCAGCCCCTACTTTTAAAGCCAATGGTCAGATTCTAGCAGATTTCTGCACTGAGCAGACAGTTGGGTTAGAAGACCTGCAGGATTCCCTCCAATGCTAAAATTCTTCTTTAAAAAAAAATAATAAATCACTTATTGGCTGAATATTTCCAGAAAGATCTAACACTCATCTTCCTGTGCCCAAAGCACAATACTTTTTTTAAAAAAATGATCTACCTGGAATTTATTTCTGGATAGCCTTGCTTACATTTGCACTCATAAGCATTTAACATAACAAGAGGACAGAGTAAATATAAAAGCTATTTTATTCTGTGTCAGACCATTGGTCCAACTAGCTCCATGACTGGCACTGCCCAGGGTCTTTCCCATCCTTTTTACCTGAAGTCCTTTTAACTGGAGATGCCAGGGATTGAATCTGGGACCTTCTGCATGCTAAGCATGGATACGACTATTGCTCTATGGTCATAGAATTTTAGAGCTGGAAAGGACCTTTGAGTTCTGGTGTTGTGCGCAAAAAAACTGAATAATAGGAAGTCACTTCTACTGCTATACAGACAAATATCGCTATTTGCAGACCCGACATCTGCAGTTGGGTAATTGTCGCCCAACCTCAGCATATGTGGGGAGTGGGGGAGAGGTTTTTTAAAGGTTAATTTCACATATCCACGGTGTCGGGGGGGCTGGAAATGACATTTCCAAGGCCAGCCACCATTTTCAGAAAAGGAGCCATGTTGTGGCTTGTTTATTTATTTATTTATTGAAACCACACAACCCCCCCCCCCCATTTTCCCCATGATGCCTCATGGAAAAATGGGGGACTTGGAAGTGGGGAATATTCCTTGACAGTTGGAGACCCACGGAGCACGATAGGGCACTCCTGCCCCACTTTTTTGATTTTTATCGCCAATTTTTGCCCATTTCCCAAGCCTCCAGGAACCTAACCCCCCTCTCCCAATTCCTATAATGCCTCATTATCTGCAGTTCCATTCTCCACGGTTGTAGCAGAGAACAGAATTCCTGCAGATAACAGTGTTCACCTGTATGTGGCATAATCCAAAGATATACATTCATTCTTAACCTCCATTGAAGTCAATGCAACTCATAGCTTAGGAATTCCCTTTAGTCTCAATAGGCCTCAGATACACTGAACTCTCTCTGACCTATGCACTGCAGTACAACATAACCCCACTTCTTAATGGAGGGATGTACTAGTACTATACATTTAATGCCAACATTGTTGACTAGGAGCTTGTAACACACCACCATTGCCAGACTATGTGTTCTGTTGCATATATAATCCAACATCAAGCAGATTTACATTAGTCCATCAAAACACAGCACTTAACTTGGAAAATCCATTTAAGATGTTAAGTAAAAGCCGGGCCTATTTTAGCAGCTACCTAATTGCCAGTCTTCTAGCATGCCACGTCTTTTTCTTTTTATACCTCTTAAGAGCATAATTGTGGTTCTTCTGGTGATTGTGGCGTTTACTTGATGGGCCTTAATGAAGATTTTCTAATAGTTTATAATTATGGAATTTCTAAAAGGGGGCATCTTTATACTAGTTCTCCCTGTTGTGTAAACATAGCCTACTTGGCAAGTGTGTGTTTCTTAGCCCTGTTATCAGGGTGGGTCCTACATGCTGATATGGCTGCCTTGCATTTGATTATGGGACTTTGGCAGAACCCCCTTCCAATTTCTCCGGGCCCAGCTGGGAACAGAGGACAAGCCTTTTCCCCTTAAGCCTTTATGTGACAGTCACGGATGACTTAAAATGGCTCTTCACCACCTGTTGGTTTCCCACCCCACCTTCAGTGTGAGATTGTCAGGTCTCTGCTCCATCTGGATGCAAGCCATAGGGCTTAGGACAGATTCCAGAATGAGTGGACGGGAATCCAAAGAGCTGGAAGCAAACAGCAGAATTAGATGTTAAGATCCAGAACAGTGGTCCAAGGGTGGGGGACTAGAAGCAGGTATGTAGGAAATAAGAACATAAGAACAGCCCTGCTGGATCAGGCCCAAGGCCCATCTAGTCCAGCAGCCTGTTTCTCACAGTGGCCCACCAGATGCTGCTGGAAGCCACAGGCAGAAGTTGAGGGCGTGCCCTCTCTCCTGCCATTACTTCCCTGCAACTGGTTCTCGGAGCCATCCTGCCTTTTGAGACTGGAGGTGGCCCACAGCCCTCCGACTAGTAGCCATTGATGGACCTCTCCTCAGGATATACAGGAAATGTATATCCTGCTAGCATGGCATAGTGGTTATAGAGTGTTGGACTAGGATTGGGGAGACTCCAGTTCAAATCCCCAGTTCAGCCATGGAAGTCACTAGTTGACTCTGGACCAATCACTTATCTCACAGCCTACTCTACCTCGCACACTTGTTCGGATGATAAACATAACCATGTACACTGGGCTTCTTGGAGGAAGAGCAGGATATACATGTAAAAATAAAGTAACAGGCTACAGTTGGCTAGCCAGTCGAAGATGGTAAAAGCCAGTCTTCATCACAGATGCCACTTGGGCCTCTGATACAAGCCCCAGATCAAAGAGCACCCACAAACTGACTACTTGATTATTCAAGGGGGGTACAAACCCATCCAGCATAGATTAAAAATCCTGACTAGCTGAACACCCAACCAACAGCACCTCCATCCTGTCTGGATTAAACTTGAGCTTGTTCTCCCCCATCCAGTCCCATACAGCTACCAGACACTGGTCCAGGCCCTCCACTGTTTCCCTAGTGTTTGATGGCAGAAGCAGATAGAGCTGGGTGTCATCAGCATAGTGGTGACTCTTCAGCCCAAGTTTCCAGACATCTTCACTTGTCAGTGTCATGTAGATGTTAAAAAGCATGGGGGACAGTACTGGGTTTGGTGGGACTCCCCAAGCCCAAAGGCAGAGCAAAGGTCTCCCGGCACCATCTTCTGGGCTCTGTCCTCCAGCATGAGCAGAATCTCATATAGCACCCATGCTCATCCTTTCAGGACTGCCTAGAAAGGATACCATGATTGATGGTATCAAAAGCTGTTGAGAGGTCCAGGAGAACCACCCGGATCACACTCCCCATGTCCACCTCCCAGTGTAATTTGTCCATCAGGATGACAAAGGCAGAGACAGGAAAATCTGGGTACTAATTGCTACAAAAAGTAAAATCCATAGGCGTGCAACTAAATAAGAACATAATCTAAAACATCTGGTCATGTACCACATACCTTTACACTAATGAATTTTTCTGCTTCAAGACAGAGATGGAGATTACAGTTGTGAAATTGGCTGGTTTCTGTTTGGGTCTCTCTGTAGACAGGCAAATCCATTCTTTACAAGCATTATTTATTCTTTCCTTTCCATTTGCCACAAACAGCGCATTGCTATTGTCTGGTTATCTATAATGCTTGACTTCAGAATTTGGACAATTTTTTGTGTGCCGTAGTTTGCTCTTTTAATAGAAAAGCTTGGTGTTTTTGATAAAAGGTCATGAATTCAGTTTTTAGGGCTTATGAATATAGATCTAACACGTTTGTATTTGGGTTTAATTTAAAAACCAGTGTTTTTGGACTGAGGATCTAGCACTTTGGAGAAACCTTTGGAGAAACCTACTGAGCTTCCTCCTACAGTGTACCGCCACAAGGGGATGTTTGGCTGCCCACTCTTCAGGGGCCCTGCTCTCTGGCCTGTCTTTACTTGGATTTCCAGTTGGGTGGCAGGGGCAGGGCTTTTTCGGTCGTGGCACCACGTCACTGGTATTTCCTCTCTAGGAAGATCAGACAGCCCCCTCCCTCTCCCTGTTTTGAAAACTTTCTGATTTTGACAAGCTTTTAAGTGTAGGTTTTCTGTTTCAAGTTTTCTGGTCTTTGCAGTGTTTCTGATTGTTTGTTGTAATTTTTTTTAGATGTTTAAACTATTTTAATTTCATTGGATATGTATGCTGCTTTGGTTATAATGTGGAAAGTGGGATCTAAATAAATTAAACATAGAAACATTTATAGTTTGCATTTCCAATTCATGGAGAGCAACAGTAAGGCCCAACAGACGTAGCCAAGGGGCCTGGCATGAAGGCTGGGTGCCTCAGACTCTTCTGCTGCCCACTGGGGTGCCCTGGCAGATGAGCAGGAATTTTTCAGCAGACAAGTTGGTGCAAAGAGAGTTCCCTGAAGGCAGACAGTTTGAAAACCACCCATCCACTGCAACAAAGCAGCCCACTGTGGTTTTTTTAGATAAAGATTTGTTCCTCGTCAGAGCTCTTGGTATGTGACGACTTCACATTTTACTGTCCTAGCAGGAAGAGAGCCACACATTGCTGGGAGAATGTAAGAAAAAGGGCTGTCTTGTTGAGACCATTCCAGGCTGTGTTAAGTCAACTAAACAGAACCTTCATTGTCCTTCAAAGTGTCCCATTTTTAAGGTGTCTGAAAGCAGAAATAAACCGCACAAATGCTGTAGAAGGTCTTGGGGGGAGTGAGAAGCCAGTAATCCAGCCTGAACTAAATGAATCTGAGAATTAGAAATCAAAACTTCTTGTTTAGTCTGAGGAGAAACAAATCCCTTCCTCTCCACAACTGTTTCTTGTTTGCCTCTGCTCCAGTTGACTGTTATTGTGTTCTGTTAACTCTCTAGGGCAGTGGCTCGACTTTTTTGTTGAATGAACCAATTGTTTTCCTTTTGTGTTGCCCGTCAAGTGAGCCCCCATCTGGTTTGCATCAGACTGTTTTCACAGCCAACAACTGCTGCCTTTTTCTATATCCTGACACTTAAGGGCCCCCACGCTATCAAAGCATTGCTGTAAGAGCCTGTCTGGCTGCCCCATGCAGCTGTGCTGTGGCAGCTTGAAGCTATTAGCCAAGGAATGGCAACTTAGAACTTGAACTGGTTCTTATTCCCATCAGGGTGTGTACAGGGGACAGAATCCAGTACCACTGGACCCCACCATGCTACGGCAACAGCAAAAATCTTCCCCCCCTCCTCCACACTCTTTTCTGCAAACGTATTTCCATACAGTATCCTCTTTTGGAAGGTTTAGCTTTTAAAAAAATCATTGTCAAGTGTCCTGTCTTTAAAAGAATCACCTCTTCCAAAAAGCAACTTAGCACAGCAGATATAATTAACCAACGGCGCCCTCTTTAGTGTTGCTTAGAATCCTCCTCCTAGAATTGTTCAAAGTAATGGCTGGTATACAACAATAAAAGGAGGACTTGCTTGTTTGAACTGTGATTTTTATTATCAGAGTCCAAGTGGAAGCGAGGCTTGTTTTGTGTTAAGTAGACAGAGTTCCTGCACAAAATTCAAGGACTGTGCAAATCCTGACTTTGGTCGAGTATTTTCTGTATGAGGAATTTCAAATCTGGTCCATAGAATTTCAAATCTGGATCCCATAGAGTCTCTGCTTCCTTTTGTTTGTTTGTAAAAGAGAATTTCTAGTCCTCACAGTTAATGGAACATCGTACAAATGGCTGGACAGTGCCTGCCAAAACCTCCGAAATCATCACTGGCCTTAGCAAGCTGGTTCTACAGCGTCTCAACCCTTTTATTTCCCTGGGCTGTCACAGACACCACCCCCCTCAATCTTATGAGATCTAGACAGTGCCACTGGCAACTGTATAGATCAAGTTGGATTGCTTGGGTCCCCCCCCCCCAAAACCAAAGTTGGCACAAAATATGGCTTTACCTTTGCTTAGGAGACAATGGAAACTCAGAGGAAATGTACAGTAGCACTTTGCAAACCAGGGAGGTAATACTGAACAAGAAAGTTAAGCTCTTTAGGTTTTTCTGACAGTAAAAGAATCAGTAGGTGCCAGCATGGTGTAGTGGTTAGAGTGCTGGACTAGGACCAGGGAGACCCGAGTTCAAATCCCCATTCAGCCATGATACTTGCTGGGTGACTCTGGGCCAGTCACTTCTCTCTCAGCCTAACATACTTCACAGGGTTGTTGTGAGGAGAAACCTAAGTATGTAGTGCACTGCTCTGGGTTCCTTGGAAGAAGAGCAGGATATGAAATGTTGTTTTCTTTTTTCTTTTTTAAATGGACATCCTACTCTTCTTTATTTGTACTCAAGAGGTTTCCTTAAAACAGTTTGGAAACAAAGAACTTCTTTGATTTTTAAAGACAAGTTTGGATAAACTGATGGAAGATTGTTATGTGACTTTTGTTCTTGCACCTGGCCCACTGGGTAAGCCCTCTGGGTGCTAACAAGACTGCTGCACCCCTTTCTTAGGAGACAATGGAAACTCAGAGGAAATGGGGTACATTAGAGAAACAGGATATTGGGTGGCATAGAGTTCCACAGCCTTGAAACACTTGTGCATTGCACAGCAGCTTTGCATCAAACATCCACATGGCCTGGCCCTGGCAGAACAGAGACTGAATTCCAGCCCTTCCCACCCCCCGTCCACCTTTTTATAATTCCTTTCTGCTGTCCTGATGCCGCCATATTCCTTTCCGTCCGTCCCCCCCACATCACCTGCATTTCTGGCTTTCCTGTCACCTGCACAGGGGAAACCTTTCAAATTCTTTGGTGCCCCTAGACACCAATATGTAATGCACATACTTTACCCAATTCCAGGTGGCTGCACCCTTGGTTTCCTGTGAGTCTCATGATTCTTATGTGGAACTCATGTTCAAGTGGATGGGTGCCACTGTGGGTTTGATTGTACATATGTATGCAAGCAGTGAAGTGGTGAGTCTTGTGTGCACGCACACACACACACACACACACACACAAACACCCCTGCACAGGACTTTTCTTAACAGCTATAAATTGTAGGCTAGAGTAGCTTTCATGGCCAGGCTGCTTCCTCCACGTTTTGCTGCTCAGCTCAGCCACCCATCTTCGTTGCTCTCAAACTCCAGCCTTTGGATTGAGCTGATAGTTGGATTTAAAAAGTATCTCTGCGGCTGTTGCTGCTCTGGGGGTACCCTAATTGGCGCTGTCCTGCCAGTGTCCAGACTGCGGCCTGTTTGTTATTCATGTTTGTAAATTCAGTTTTGACCAGATTTCCCCCAAGTAAGTCCAAAAGCATAGATACACACGTGTGCAGCATACGCATGTGTGAGCAAGCGTGGTAACACTCTAGAACTTCAGGCTGGCCATCTCTGGCCCAGAGTATTAGTGAGGGATGAGCAGTTCCTCATCACTTCCTCACCCACTACACATTATGGACCCGAAACATATGAACATTAGATAATGTTCTAAGAAACGACTCACCACTCAGCCCTCATCACTAGATGAAACCCAGATGGACTCCCTAATCTATTCAGTTGGATTTTCTTATTTTGTGCAAACAAATCAAGGGGTGTGCAAACAAATCTAGGTGTGCCGAGGTGTCCAGCAGCTCCCCTTATGTGATGATGCTGGATCGGTTTCAGTTTCAGTGCCTACTTCCAGGGCAGTAGACATGATTGCTCCCAAGCGTCCCCTCCGACCCACTTCAAAATTGAGCCAGTGTGGTGTAGTGGGTTGAGTGCTGGACTAGGACCGGGGAGACCCTAGTTCAAATCCCCATTCGGCCATGTTACTAGCTGGATGACTCTGGGCCAGTCACTTCTCTCTCAGCCTAACCTACTTCACAGGGTTGTGGTGAGGAGAAACTTAAGTATGTAGCACACCGCTCTGGGCTCCTTGGAGGAAGAGTGGAATATAAATGTTTTTATAAGTGGGATATGTATTTTTAAAAACACATTTCTTCACCCAGGCTTTTAATTAATGTTGTTTTAATGGTTTTAATGCTGTTTTAAAATATTATTTTAAAAATTTTAAATTGTTGTAATGTGTGTCCCCCCCTCTTTTGTCTTAACGAATGTTTTACTTTGTTTTTATTCTGTTGTAAACTCGAATCCGACAGATTGCAACAGAGCACATCTAAAGATCTATGCTCAGGCAATACATACTGCAAAGAAGTGTTTCTTTTCTGCCTGTACTGCCTCTGTGAGTTCATGCCCAGCGGAGTTGTTCAGGGTTGTGAGGGGACTAGTATCCCCCCACCCCACCCCACCCTTTGAACCAGAATTTGGAGTCACCAGTTACCCACTGTGATGTGTTTACAGAGTTTTTTGCAGATAAAATCTCTCGGATTCGGGCCGACCTAGATGGAGACTCCACAATTAATTTGATGTCTGAACTGGATGTCTGAACTGGAGGAGTCCAACAACTCCTCTTATGCGATTTGACTGGATCAGTTTCTGTTTGTGACCCCTGAGGATGTGGACAAGTTGCTTGGAATGGTGCGGCCTACCACCTGCCCTCCTGATCCTTGTCCGACATGGCTTATAAAATCTGGCAAGGAAGCTGTTGTAGAGAGCCTGGTAGGAATCATAAATGCTTCTCTGAGGGAGGGCAGGATGCCTCCATGTCTTAAGGAGGCAATCATTAGACTGTTTCTGAAGAAGCCTGCCTTGGATCCCTGAGTTAGGCAATTACAGGCCTGTCTCCAACCTTCCATGGCTGGGCAAGGTGATTGAGAAGGTGGTGGCTTCCCAGCTCAAGGCGGTCTTGGAGGAAACTGATCATCTAGATCCATTTCAAACTGGCTTTTGAGCAGGCTATGGGGTGGAGACTGGCTTGGTCGGCCTGATGGGTGATCTTCAATTGGGAATTGACAGAGGGGGTGTGACTCTGTGGTCCTTTTGGATCTCTCAACGGCTTTCAATACTATTGACCATAGTATCCTGAAAACTGTAAACTCAGTAAACTGAGGCTGAATCCAGAGACGGAGGTACTTATTGTACAGGATCGTAACTCGGGAGACGATTTTGATCTACTGGTTCTGGGTGGGGTCACGTTCCCCCAGAAGGAACAGGTACGCAGTCTGGGGGTGCTTCTGGATCTAAACCTCTCCCTGGTATCCCAGGTTGAGGCGATGGCCAGAGATACTTTTTATCCACTTTGGCTGATACGCCAGCTGCATTCGTTTCTTGAGATGAACGACCTCAAAACGGTAGTACATATGCTGGTAACCTCTAGGTTGGATTACTGTAATGCACTCTATGTGGGGCTGCATTTGTATGTAGTCCAGAAACTGCAGTTGGCTCAGAATGCGGCAGACAGGTTGGTCTCTGGGTCATCTAGGAGAGACCATATTACTCCTGTTTTGAAAGAACTACATTGGCTGCCGATACATTTCCGGGCAAAATACAAGGTGCTGGTTATTACTTATAAAGCCCTAAACAGCTTTTGCCCTGGGTATTTTAGAGAACTTCTTCTTCGCCATGAGCCCCACCACCTGGTAAGATCATCTGGAGAGGTTAGTCTTTCGGAGCCTCCGACTCGTCTGGTGGCTACTCGGGAACAGGCCTTCTCTGTTGTAGCCCCTGTACTTTGGAATGTGCTCCCTGTTGAGATAAGAGCCTCCCCATCTCTGGCAACTTTTTAAAAGGCACTGAAGATGCATTTATTCACCCTGACTTTTAATTAGATCTATGGTTCTTTAAAAAAAAAAATTTTTTTTAATACTAGGTTTTAAATGTTTTAAAAATTTCAATGTTTTAAATAATTTTAATTGTTAAGTGATTCAGTGTTTTAAATTATTTTAATTGAAAACTTCCCAGAGATGCAGGTTTTGGCAGTATAGAAATGAAATCAATCAATCATTCTTCTGCTTGATGTTTAGAGAGACAGTTGGCTCACTTGTTCTTCTGTTGGCATATTAGTAGGTTGGTGTCTTTTTTGTCTTTTTAAAAATGTGTCACAATGTTCAAAAGTGTTAACTATTAAAAGCTTCTATAAGGATCACAGGAAATCCTGCTTAGCTTATGTGACACACACTTTCAAGGTTTTTTCTTCTTCACAGTGATAAGGACCAGACACTTATGAAGTTTAAATAATAATACAAACCCTGGCATTTTCAGAGAGTAGAGTTTTATGTCCATCCCATAAACATTTTAAAGTCATTTTATTGGATAGAGGACTAATGCGAATTAAAATGTGTATTAAAATAACACTTGGGGCAAGGTGCAGCTGCACAACTCACTTGTGCCTGGAGGAAGTGTGTTTTATTAGTTAGTGGTACTTCCTTTCTTTCTCAGCCAAAAGACGTCCCCTATATGGGCCCTCGTTCCTAGACGCTCTTGCAGGGCAGTTTACAAAACTGTAGGGAAGGGCCCATGGTTAAGTGCTGGAACAAGATTTGCATCTAGAAGGCCCCAAGTTCATTCTCTAGCAGCTCCAGTTGAAAGGATCTCCGGTAGCAGAGGTTGAGGCCCTGGAGAGTAGCTGCCAGTCAGAGTAAGCTAAACTGGGTTAACTGGACTAAACATCTGATGGTGTGAGGCAGGTTCATAAGTCATGTATGTGAGTAATGGTGAGCCAAAGGAGCATTTTTGTTGAATGTATTGCTCAATGAATGAATAGAGGCAGAGATGTGACCAAGCAAATGTCATGTTAAGCACTAGCAGTGAAGCAATCGAACTAGGTTGTTTAATTCCTTACTGAAATTGCAGATGTGTGACACTCAACTTGATAGTTAAATATTTAATCATTTAGTGTTTAACATCCCTCCGGAGGTGTAGTCCACTGGCTTTATGGTGTAAATTAAATTATTTACTTACGTGAAGTATACTAATTCTTCAACCTCTGCATAAAGTGTAGATGTGCTTTGCAAATTTACTTCTATGATAATGATATTTTGGCAGGGATATCCCCCCCCCCTTTGTTCTCAAGACATATGAACACTGCTTCCAGAATTTTTCATTTTCCCATGCCTGACTTGGAAAGTTAGATTATAGTTTTAAGATCCTCTCACTTTACAAGATTCATAATCAGAAGGGACTTGTCAGAGCACCTGAGTGAACCAAAGTTGTAATGTTAAAAGCATCCCCTCAGATTATTTTTATGTACATTCCCTAACTGGAATTGGCTCCTCTAAATCAGGGTGTTTATGGCATTTTACCCTAGGATACCATTTTGGGTCATGGGCAAATTCATCAGGTAGCTCAAAGAGTAGTTGCTTGAAAGCTACTTAAAGATAGCTATTTAAAGATAGTTGCTTGAGCTGCCTGCCTATTCAAGCCAGGATGAGAATCAGTTATGAATGTGAAGGGAAAGACAACATGGAAGGAACTAAAAACATGGTTTCACTTCTTTGCCATAGGATGGATCTGCCAAGGGCCCAAATGGAGAGGATTTCATTCAAGTATTAGGGAATTGCAGCTTTAGATAGAGATGTGCACAAAATAAATTTTGCATTCCATTTTGAGCTCAAAACAGAACACAGATGGCCAGAATGTTTTGTCAAAAGTGATACATTTTGCAACCCTGCCTTGAAAAACACTGCAGAAGCACGCAGTAAAAGAGAATCTATCCACCTCAACTCAGAACACACATTTCGAACACAGTTCAAAAATGGCCAAAAAAGAATCACTGGCCCAGGATCCACTGCCATTCACAGTACCTGTGCTTCAGTAACATCATTGGCACAAGTTGCTCTCTCACACACAATTAGGACTCTGCCCTTACTTCCTAACATTGCAACAACTGCCACAGCAGCACCCATTCTTCGCAGCAAGCATAGCCATGAACTCAACTAGAGCAATTTCAGCCACATTTTGACTTGGATCACCTTGCAATGGAGATTGCAGAGCAGACCAGAGCATGAAGCATAAGTTAGTCTCAAGGCCAGACATGGAGTTCATCACAGCAATCAGCAAGAGATAATGCACACACACAAACACACCTGCCACAGTCCATTTCTCTCACCACAACATTACCTCACAAACAAAACAAACCTCCACTCAAGGAAGGCAGACACCCAAGTTCTGCCTTTGTCAATCCGAGATCCAGCAAAACCAGCTAGTTATAGCAGCAATAGCACAGCATATTATACTCAGTGCTGAGAGAACCACAAAATCAAATCTTCCTTCCTCCTCTCCTGGTGTATCCTCTTCAAGAGAGGCACATTATAAGGGTTCTCTCTACTCCTCTGAATATATTTTAAGACTCCTTCCTTCTGGACACCCTCCCACAGCCAATGGAGGCACAGTTACCCATGATAACACTTGATTTGTATGACAACAAACCAAACCAGATTGCAAGTCAATTAGCAAGGGGAAAACAGACCTCCCAAATGATGCTCAAAACATTGAACGTTTAGAATCAAAATGGGGTTGTTTTTGTAGTAGTAGTAGTAGTTGTTGTTCCAAGCTTGAAGCAGACGCTTTACTTAAAGGGTGTTTTGTTTCGAGCTTGAAGTACTTGAAATGGCTTGTTTTCAGTTGAGATGTTTTGCATGTCTCTAGCGCTAGATACTAGTTCAGTGCAATAACTGGAATCAGTTTCTCTATGGATACCTGGAAGATATGTGGATACATATAAGGAAGAAAGGTAGGTAGGAGTGTGTGTGTGTGTGTGTGTGTGTGTGTGTATGTGTGTGCGCGCGCACGCACGCATGTGCGTGTGCGCAAAGTCTAACAATATAACTACAGTTATATTTAGTATTATTTAGTATAAGTATATAAATTAAATACTCAGGGCTCAGGAAATCCACTGCTCTATTTGTTCCTAATGAGTGGAAAATAATGCCTGAATAGTGGAAAAAATCCCAATGAGTAATGTACCAACAAAGCTTGAGGAACCACTTGATGAGTAAAATATTTTGTCTGGCTGGTGAACTGTGCCAACATTTCTTGACCCATGTATATACTTATGCTTAACTTGGCTGTTTTCATTCCAGGCCCAAAATTATTTAAGCAAAGCGGGGCTGTTTCCCTCATGAGCCTGACCTGGGCCACAGATGAAAGAGCTGGGACTGAAGTTTAAACTGCTTTTTGGTTTGCGTAGTTTCCACACAAAGCCAGGCCAAAAGCAAGCACTTCAGTGCTATCTCCTTTCACTAAAATAAAAACAGTTTATACAAGTGGGATTATCTTGTGGGATTTTTGTTTTTCCTCATAGTATTCCATTATATAGTTGTCAAATATGAAGTTAAAGGCAAGCTACAATTATTTCTAATAAAAGATTAAAGCTTCATATCCAAAGCCAGAGAAAGGGTGTGGGAAACGCATTGTAAACCATAATTGAAAATGGATTCTCTTCAGGCAACTCTGAATTCAAGGGTCACTGAGTGGTTTTTCTTGTTTTGTTTTTCTCAAAACACTGGATATTTCTGACAAAAGCAATGTGAATATGTTTTTGAAACAAAGTAGTGAACGAAAGCAGCTGTAGAAAATGCATCTTGGGAAATGATGGAGTTACTTCAGTCGTTCGCGCGCGTGTGTGTGTGTGTGTGTGTGTGTGTGTGTGTGTGTGTGTGTGTAAGCTAAGGAGGTACGTGGCAAGCCCCGCCATACAATACTTTACCAGTTGGAGGTAGCAGAACAGAAGCACCGTGGTGATTGGTTAGTGGGGATTCCATATGCAGATAGGGAGGAGGAGCCGGTGATGGTTAAGGTAAATTGGAATGCAGTTGTTACTGGTCGGAAGATGAGCTTGATTGTAGAGGAGAGAAGAAACTATATAGATAAAAGGTTGTTGGGCAGGGGTCTGCTAAGCAAAGGGTGCTGAGGGAGGAAAGAGCCCCTTCAGGAGAAGGAGGCTGCCACTGTGCAAATTAAATGAGGATAAAGATGAACAAGATCTGTTAACTCAGGAAGGGAGAGAGAAAGAGAGAGAGAAAGAAGGGGACGAGGGGAGCAATCAAGTACTAGCGTGCAGATGCTTTGCACAGGTTACGCTAGTTTTATTTATCTCCTTTTTATCCCATCCTTCTTCCAAGAAACTCAGGGTGGCATATACAGTCTCCTCCCTCCCGCCGCCCCATCCTCACCCACCCCCGTTTTAACCTCACATCAACACTGTACACTAAGGCTGAGGGAGTGGCTGCTCGCAAGTCATCCGGTGAGTTTCATGGCTGATGGAGGATTTGAACCTGGGTCTCGCAAGTCCTAGGCTGACACTCTAACCACTACCCTACATTGGCTTTTACTGTTGTAGGACAGTGCACCCGTTCGCATGAACACAGTCCCAACATGCGAAGGGGGGCAGCGATGTGCCGAGAGTGTGCTCATCCCGACGTCACTGAAGGATGTCCTGATGCACTGTCAGGATGTCCTTAAATCGCATGTGGGGGCTGTTCATCTTCTTCGCATATTGGGACCATGTGAACCAGGCTGTTGACAAAGTGTGTCTTGAAGCACCCTGTATTTCTTGAATGTTCCTCGGTGAGTTTGGTAATGGAGAGCAAGCTGAGGCTTTTGCAAGTTGCCCTGAAGCGTGCAGCTGTAAGGGAGTGTTTGGTGTGTTCTGCAGTGCAGTCTGAGGTCATGCTGGGAAACCGTGAGAGCCAGCCGGTCTCTCCAGAGCTGGCAGACCTAGAAGATTTCGGCAGAATCCTTTGTAACATCCAAGATGAACAAGCTGAATAAGAAAGTCAGTAAGACTTCCTTGTTGCACACAGCCGCGTGGACGGGGGTGGGTGGTAGAAAGGAGGGATGGACCTACCTCCCCCCCAGACAGTGGTCAATTCTCCCTTGGGCACGCCACGGTGCAATGAGTCCCAGCCTCCAGGAATCCCAAAATGCCCCATGCGATGAGTGCGGTGCATTGGGGGATTCCTCCCGGGAGTGTTTGCTCTGTGTATGCTCAGGCTACCTACAGCCCGAGCATACATACGATGCTGGAGTTAAGGATGCACTCGTGTCCTTAAGCCTGGCCGAAGGCTGGGGTTAAAAGGCTCCCCATGAGGGCGGTGCCGGGATCAGGCTCGATCCCAGCGGTGCACACAGGTAGCCAATCCTAGGCTGGGCAGCCCAAGCCTAGGATTTGCTGCTTGTGTGTATAGCCTTAGTATGTAAATAATCCCTGAAAACAGGAAGGTTGAAAATCTCTGACACGGAAAGGCTCATGCTCCTGGGTCTCTGTATGCTCTGCAGCAAAACTAAACTGCAATAAGAATAAATTATTTCCATTTGCAAGTGTTTTGCTTATTTAGCATAGTTTTGAAACAATATGAAAACTTTTGGCAACAATAATGGGAACTATCTTGACCCGCGCAGAGCATCTGCATGCTAGTATTTGATTGCTCCCCTCACCCCCCACCACAGCCCCCTCACCTCAGAGATCTCTCCACCCTCACCTGAGCTGCGCTCCTGCTCCTGCTCCATCCCGTTGCTTCCATCCCCCTCATCCCTTCACTCCTCTTGGTCACTCCTCCATCCACAAACCATAATACAAAAGGAAAATTGAACACAAAAAATAAAATCCAAGAGAGATTCCACACAAGAAATCCAAGATACAGTATAATACAAATTGGACTACAGTTTAAAAGCATTAGTATTATTCTTAATACTATAATAGCTGTATATCAGGATATTAACCTTGGCTAGATATACCAATAGATTTTATGTACTACTTTAATTTTTGCAGCCATCATCAAAGATGTCAGTACAACTGGTTGTTGTTTTTCGTGTGTGTGTGTGTGTGTGTGTGTGTGTGTGTGAGAGAGAGAGAGAGAGAGAGAGAGAGAATACAAGAAAAATAGGATTAAAACTACCTTTTAATGTTATGCAGCTTTTCTTACCCTTGTATAACAACCTGCACTCATCAAATATTACTTTCTTCCACGGGGAAAAATGAACATTTATTCTTATCCACTGCATCCTGTTCTTTCACCAGTATCCATTAGTGGACCTATACTTTTATCACATTCTGTTAGTAGAACATTTCCTTTTCCTCCTCCTCTGCAGCACAGTGTGGCATGATCCATGAAGGAGAACTAGAAACGTCTCTTTATTTACAGGTCTCTCCAATATCCTACTCAGATGCTTGCAAGTAATTTTGAAAGTGCTGGCACTTCGCCCAGTAGACAGCCTCCCGTCAGTGTGCTGTAAAAGCAGCCGAGATGCAGACCTTTTCACACCATTAAATTCTTCATATTATCATAAACGTGTCTCGATCTTGCATATAAATTCCAAAAAGATTTTCTACTGTGTTTTAGAATAGAAAGAATATCTTGCAGGCACTCTGGGAAGACTCTCGCAGTAATCACTGAGAGAGGGGCTTTCAAGGAAGAGAGTGATATTAGACCTGGCAAAAAGCATGGGATTCAAAGGGCTGTAGGGAACTTGAAGGTCATCAAGTTTCCCAGAGATTAATTTCTGTCAGGCAGGTCACATTGGACCATCATCAACCAGCAACAATTAACTCCAGATAGAGTGGAAAAGCTGTGTGCTAATGCAGGGATTCCCAACCTTGGGTCTCCAGATGGCCATTGTGGCTGGGTATGATGGGAGTTCTAGTCCAACAACATCTAGGGACCCACGGTTGGGAACGCCAGTATTGATGAGTAAATCTATCCTAACTTGATCTGGTCTGAGAGAAACACATGATGATGTTACCTGCAGGAGATCTTTCCTCCCACTATTACTGTTCACTTTCAGCCTTGGCCCTAGAAGGAAAATCTATGCTTCATCCTTGCAGCATGAAACCTTACAGGGAGGAAAACCATAGGTTACAGGAGGATAAAACCCGAGTATTTAATGAGGTATTTAGACAGAAGGAGCACCAGGCTTGTGGCCAGACATTTGGTGGTTGTGGGCCAATTTAAATGGGCCAGAAATGCCAAAAACCTGAATACAATTGTCTAATATGCTTGGTTTAGTTTAATTCAATAATTACAACTAATTGCAGCTTCAGCACACGCTCCCTACCCTTACCTTCCTAGCCTTGGGCCCTGCCCCTCCATCTCTCCACTCGCTTATCCTGTTCTACTTCTGCCTATGACTTCACTTCTCCAGCTCCACCACCAACCTCAGCTGTCTGAAGGTCTCCGGCTCCCTCAGACTATTCCATCCTTTCCCCCTTGTTGCCTCTTATTCCTGGAACGGCCTGCCAGAATGCCTCTGAGGTGCTGCCTTCAAATCCCTCCTCAAACCCCACATTTTCTGTGAAGCCTTTGACACAGCCTCTTAGTCCCCATATTCTACTGCAGCTAAGCCTAAGGATGTGTAACTGAACTGACTGCCGATCATTCATTCATTCATTCATTCATTTTATTTATTTGCATATCGCTTTTCAGCAACAAAAAAGTACTCAACGTGGTTTACATGGAATAAGGTGGTTCTCTGTCTCCAAAGAATTCCTTTACACTCTAAAGGACAGAGAACTCTGTCACACTCTAAAAAGAAACACAAGAGGGGTACCCACAACAGCTGTGGGAAAGCTGCTGAGCTGGGGTTGTATATGAACTGTTGCTCTCCCCCTGCTAAATATAAGAGGGCCACCACTTTAAAAGGTGTCTTGCCCAAGTAGCAGAGACTAGGGATGTGCACAGAACCAGTTCGGAGACCCTTTATGGGCCGCTGAACCGGTTCGACGGCAGGGGGTGTCTAGCTTTAAGAACGGGGGAGGGTGCACTTACTCCTCCCGTCGCTTTCCCCCCACCGGCATATGTTTTTTTAAAAGCCCACCAGGGCAGCAGCGTCCCTCCCTGCCACCCCGTTGTCCAGATATGACTGGAAGTCTCTGACAGGCCTGCGCACACACATGCCAGCGCACGCGGAGACTTCCGGTCATATCCGGGCGATGGGGTGGCAGGGAGGGATGCTGCCACCCTGATGGGCTTTTTAAAAAAGGATGCTGGTGGGGGGAAAGCAGCAGGAGGAATAAGTGCACCCCTCCCCCACTCTTCAAGCAGCACCCCGCCACCTTCGCGCCTCCCCGCCGTGGTTCTGTGCACATCCCTAGCAGAGACCTCTCCTCTCATGCCCACTGAGGGCATCTTATAAATAATGATAATAGTCCATCATAAGGACAGTAATTTTTATACAGAAGCATTAGGGACTGTCCAGTTGGAGCAGACTTACTGAGCAGCTGGGACAGAATACTGTTTTTACATGTTTCCTTATACCTTGCAAGTAAAAGGTTAGGAACGGAATTATTTTTTTAATTAGTATGGCCCTGAGGAAACCCCTCCCTCCACTTCCCCAACAGATACATGCCTTTGGTGTCTTCTGTGTAGTTATGGAATCTTGACCTCCTGGGCATTCCAGAGAGTTTGCATATGCCTTGAATACATCACAGGACATTTTCATTTGGATTGGGTTATGGCAAGGGGTCAGCAGCACGAGGGGAGATTATTTTTTAAAATCATAATATAATAATTAATAATAAGTGACCAACTGCTCTGACCTTGGGATCCTTCTTTCCCTGAGCACAAATATGGCATCTTTTCCTTAGGAAAGACAGAAATGAGGTAATTTTTAATCTGGGAATTGTCTATGCCCTTCGTGGGGGGGGGGCAGGTTTGTACTGGAATCCTTGAAGCAATTACTAGATTTTGCAGCAGTGACTTTAAATTGGATGCTAAACTGCCCCTGCACAGGATAGGGAGTTCCCAGTGTTGTTTATATTTCATATGTATATTCTTAGACTCTGCACCTTTCTGACCTATGTACTCATCCCTGCTGCACACTCTGTCATACAGGCTTCCTACTTAGCCTGCTAATCCCCCAGTGAAATCTTTAGGTTGGAAAACGTGTACTGCCTTCTTTGAAACATCAGGCAGGCTGCCCATGTGCTGACATATCAAGCAAGACATATCACCTGTGAACAGCTGCTGTGCTTTGATTTCTTAAATATAGCAATAGCAATAGCACTTACATTTATATACCGCTCTATAGCCGGAGCTCTCTAAGCGGTTTACAATGATTTAGCATATTGCCCCCAACATTCTGGGTACTCATTTTACCGACCTCGGAAGGATGGAAGGCTGAGTCAACCTTGAGCCCCTGGTCAGGATTGAACTTGTAACCTTCTGGTTACAGGGTGGCAGTTTTACCACTGCACCACCAGGGACTCTAGTTCTCACCTGTGTCTGGGCTGTACCATTTAGACTGTAGCTGAGAGCTCACGTGGCTGAATCCTTGTTCCTCCAAAAAGGAGAACAAGCCTAGCCTTTTCTCAGACATGCCTCTCTTCTATTTGCAGGTAAGATGTATGGTATAGCAGTTCATTCAGTCATGTGTCACCTACAGCTCAGGCATGGGTTTATCACCTGCTTAAGAACTAAGCCTTAGTTGGGAGGGGATTTCAGTGGGATGCCTAGCACAGGAAACAGAATACAGGCTTTCTCAGAACACTGGCCTCCATCAGAATGCCTGAGCCCTCTTCTTTCTAGCTGCTTAGCTTAATGTTGATGCTTTGGCTATTTCTGTGCTCCTTCTTTCCTCATGTTTTGGTACCTAGATTTTATAAAACCACTGCCCTTTTCTCCCCTTATACAGATTTCCAGAGAGACATGGATCGGACTTGCATTGAGCCCAGTGTGTACCTCACATCGTTGCTTGCAGGTAAGAGGCAGGTGCGGGCAGCATCTGCTGCTGTCTATAATGAATGTCCACATTTGCTCAGGCAATGCCACCATTCTCCCTAGTACTCTGCCATGACTCTGGCTCATTTCCAGTTCTGTTGACCTTGCCTCTTCTCATATTGTCAAAACACAAGCCCGTGTTGGGCCCTGAGCCTGGGACCTAAGGAATATCAGGTGAGGCATTCAGCCTGTGCACTTTCACCCATCCCTGGCCAAGAGAGGAAGATCAGCCAGGCTGCCCAAGAAGTCTCTGGTTTTCAGTACCATCTGCACAATGGTAATACCCAGCTCTACCTCTCTATTCCCACCCCCCGCCCGCAACAATCCAGCCCCACATCTCCAGCAGTTTGGCTGCTTCATGGTTGTCTTAAGCTCAGTATGTCCCATGACCAAACTCCCCATCTTTCCTCCCAAGCACTCCTATCCTCCCCCGCTCTCCTTGTCCATTAACAATATTGCCACCCACCCTGCTGAACCAGGCCCAAAGCCTTGGCTTTTAACTTTGACTCCTCTCTCTTTTATTTTGCATATTCAGTCTGTTGTCAAATCATGCTGCTTCTCCCTTTACAATTTGACAAGAATATGGCCCTCTGCCTCCACAGACATCTTGACTACTGCAATTGTTCCTCATAGTCTTCCAGTGGCTCATCTCAATGCCCTTTACCATCACAAAAATTATTCATCTCTCTCGTCGCTCTGACCATGATACCTCCCTCTTATTATTATTTTATTTATTACAATTCTATACCGCCCCATCCAAAGGCCTACAATCTAGATAGTGACACAAGGGCGACAGCAGAGGGGATTATGGGAGTTGTAGTCCAACAACATCTGGGGATGCAAGTTTGAGAAACCCTGCTCTAAGGGGTATGTCTTTCACTTTGGCTGCAACACATAGAAGGCACACTGCCCCCTGGACCAAACGTGCCTTTGTGCTTCCAAAGACAAAGCTGCATCCCAGTATCCCAGATTATGTGCTTTGATAATCAACAATGACCCCATCAACCCCTGAAGAGAGAGATGCCCCTTCCAGAGCATCTGGCCTTCCCACTATCACCATCTCAATTTTTTCTAGATTCAGATTCAGCTTGTTTAGAACTAGACTACTAAACAAGTCTGATCTAAAAGCTTTTATGAAAACTGAGTAGTATCACCAGAGATTATGATTGGTATATTTATATAGCACCATCCAAGTACATGGCACTTTACAAAGATGCCAATGGGATGTAGAAAAGCAGTGCCATCCCAGGGTGGGGAAGGTACCACATATCAGCGAGGAGGTACCTGCTGCAATACCCGTCTGCCGAAGGAAACATCAGAAGAGGAAAAGACATCTATTTTATAATGTCTAGAAAAGGAATGGATGGAAGCCCAATTAGCCACCCTACAAATCTCAGCCATGGGGAAATTATCCTTTGCTGCAGCTGAATTAGCTGCCCACCTTTAAGGAATGGGCTGTGATGCCTGTAGGGGGCACTTTCCCCAAACTCTTGTATGCCATCAAAATACATTCCTGGAGCCACCTGGATATAGTTATGGTTATGGATGACACCTTCTTCCCTAGAGAACCATCAAGAAAAAATGACAAAAAAGAGACCCTATCTCTGTGGTATAGTCCAGATAGAGATGAAGTGCTCTCTTGACAGCCAGGGAATGCCGTCTGCATTCCTGAGGGTGCACCGGGTTTTGGACAGAAAGTTGGCAAGGACAGTTCCTGACACCTGTGGAAAAGAGTGTTAACTTTTGGCACAAAGGATCAGGATGCAACACCACCCAATCCTTGTGAAAAATATACCATTCTGAGTCAGCCAACAAGGCACTTAACTCGGATACCCCACGAGCCAACGTAATGGCAATCAAAAACACAGATTTAAAGGTTAGCACACAAAGAACATAAGAACAGCCCTGCTGGATCAGGCCCAAGGCCCATCTAGTCCAGCATCCTGTTTCACACAGTGGCCCACCAGATGCCTCTGGGAAGCCCACAGGCGAGAGGTATGTGCCTGTCCTCTCTCCTGCTGGTGGCCCCTGGTGGCGCAGTGGTAAAACTGCCACCCTGTAACCAGAAGGTTACAAGTTTGATCCTGACCAGGGGCTCAAGGTTGACTCAGCCTTCCATCCTTCCAAGGTCGGTAAAATGAGTACCCCCAGAATGTTGGGGGCAATATGCTAAAATCATTGTAAACCGCTTAGAGAGCTCCGGCTATAGAGCAGTATATAAATGTAAGTGCTATTGCTATTGCTGTTTCTCCCCTGCAACTGGTATTGAGAGATTACAAAGATTACACTTCCCCATGGGCTCAAAAGGTGGAAACAGAGCAAAAAGAACCCAACTGAAATTCCATGTAGGAAACCTGTGAACCACCAGAGATTAAGCAGTTAAGCAGCTCCTTTGAGAAAATGTCTAATATGTGAATTGGAAGTGACAGAATGCTATCCCCAATCATCTAAAATTCTGTTGAGAGCAGCAACCTGGCACCAGAGGGTATTTGTGCTCAGGCTATCATGACTGTCATGAACCCGCATGTTGTGTTCCAACCCACCATGGGAGCTGCACCAAGACTGGAAGTCATGCCAGGTTCTCCCATAAACCCTATTGGTAGATGCTTTTCTGGAGAGCAGCAGAGTGCAGAGCATAGCATTAGAATATCCCATCACCTTCCAGCTCAACTGCCAGGTTGTGAAGCAGAAAATCTCCAGCTGGGGATGGACCGCCACACCCGGAGTCAACAGATCCGGGCACGCCAGAATCCACTAGCTGTCCTGAAAACAAAATGCAAGAGGTCTGGAAACCATGGCTGGCAAGGCCAGTGAGGAATGACCAGAACCACCTCCACCCACTCCTCCTAAACTTTTCAGAACACCTTGGATAGGAGGGGAATGGGCGGGGATGCATAAAGCAGACACCACAGACACAGAAGAGCCAGGGCATCCGTTTCTATGCTCCGAGGAGATGGTAAGAGATCTAGGTGGGTGTTTTGGCTTGCGGCAAACAGATCCATCCCTGTCAGTCTGAACCGATCGACCACCTGTCAGAACGACACAGGTTGCAATGTCCATTCTGATTCCACTAGAGTTCCTGCTGAGCCAGTCCGCCAACACATTGGAGACTCCTGCCAGATGTTCCACCCTGATTGACCTCAGATGTTGTTCTGACCAGAGAAACATCACACAAGCCGCCTCATGCAGGGACCTGTACTTGGTGCTCCCCTGCTTGTTCACGTCTGCCTCCGTAGACATGTTGTCAGTTCTGATTAGCACATGTTGCCCCTGAACCAAGGACCCGAAGTCTAGCAGACCCAGATTGACACACCTGGATTCCCTGGCCACAAACTCTTTAACCCATCAGGTAAATTGATGGTAGGTGTCTGCTCCACTAAGGTCAGGAAAAGAAAGGAAGGGGGTAAGCAGAGTTTCATTCACCACAACTGGAGCTCATGGTGATTTGGTGTTAAGGCTCCAGAGGAGGCCCAGGAGGTGCTGTTTTCAGAAGAGTCTCCCAACCCCTTAGAGCACTCGAGGCTGTACCCAACAACCTGCTCTGCAAAATGGCAGGGTGTTGGGCAGCAAAGTGGCAGGAGCAGCTGCGATAGCCCCACATGTCCTGTGAAGCACATAGGTCCGCATGCAGTAGGAAACGGCTCCGCCAGCAAAGGGGGCCGCAGCGTCGGGCAGGCTGTGCTCCCTCTCCAGCCCAGAAGCACGTGCTGCAGCAGGCTTACTGGTGGGGTGGCCTGTGGAAGGCTAACAGTCAGGCCCACTGTAGGATCAGGCCCTAGGCATGGCATGGGTGCAGAGGAGCTTTGCCAAACCGCCCAATGTAGAACTGGCGGCTGGGCTGCCCCCCCCCCAAATTGCGCCCAAATCCAAGCTGCTGATGTAGACTGCAGAAAGACTCCCCTGTCCCCTTCTGTGCCTGGTCCTATCTCTGATTGATTGGAAGGGGCAGGGAAAAGCAAGAGAGAGAATCCTCAGGCAAAAACCAAGGAAAAAACCTAATCAAGAACGTGGGGCCCGTGAAGAGTTCTTCGAGACCCTACTGACCTGCAGGGCCATTTGGCCTCTCGCCCTGGAGGAGTCTCTTCGGTTTTCACCCTGCCTCCTGCTGCAGGGGAGGGGCTAACCCACTGGTATTGGATGCTCTCCAGGAGCCTCAGGAGAACCCTGCCGTAGAGAAAAGAGCTCTCACCTCTCTTATCCATGCCCTTGTAACTCCTTAGATGGACTGTTGAGTTTAGCTTAACATGGGACTGCCCTTGAAGACTACTTGGAAACTTCAGTGGAAACAGAATGCTACAGAGCCCCTTGCTTGAGAATATGGGGAGGCACAATTCCATTCAACAACTTTTGCAGCAGCTCATCTGGCAGCCAGTTAACTTCCAGGCCCAATTCAAAGTGCTATTTTTCATTTAAAAACCCTTCACAGCTTGGGATTTACTATCTTTGAGATTGCATCCCCATGATAGCTGGAGCTGAAGATCTCAGTAGGCAGGTAGAATTGCATGGGAGCAAGCAATCTTTTAGCTATCCTCAGCCCAAACTATTTATGGCCTTAAAAGTGATAGCCAACACTTTGCGTTGGACTTGGAACCAAGCCAAGAAACCAGTGCCTATCGAATAGCATCATAAAGAGAGATTTTTAACTGCATTGAGTGTCCCTATCAATGGCCCCTATTTCGAAAAAAGGTCTAATCTATAAATACCATCCAGATGTGTTACTGCTCTAGGCAGGAAGGAAGAAGATGAGAGAACAAAATAAAGAGGAGGAGCCGAGGGATGCCAAAAGAGAAAATGATTGCTTCCCTGCTGGAAGCATATGAATAGTTAGATTAGGGGGTTGCAGATGTAAGTGCAAAGCTCTGAGGAACAGGCTTGCGATGATGATGCCATCAGGGGGCACTAAGATACTGGACCACGGCAGCACTTACACTTTGAAGTTGGGATTCAGCAAAGCCAAACAGCCAGAATCTGGCAGCAGAAAAAACAAGTGGCTTCTGTCAGCCCTGCTCTTAACTGAAGACGAGTACCGTGCAAAGGATGTTTTTCCAGGTGTTATTTCCATAGGCTCTAGCCGTTTTATTTTTGTCTTAGGTTGTAAACTTGTAAAGCGGGTGTTTTTTATTTTATTTTATTTTCCCCTCTCCCACTCCACATGTGTGATGTTGGGATATATCCAAATAATATACTATAGGAATATAGAGAATGCTCTTATAGAGAATGCTCTTACTATGTTTATTCCATTTAATCGCTTGGGGCCCATCAAGTGAGTTCTTAAAAGATCTGTAATGTGTAGAGTGTTCTGGGAAAAGGTGGAGGCGGGAGACTTAGGTGATCTGGCTGAGCTGGATAGAGTGGGAGACTCCGGACCCTTTCTTACTGGTTAGTCAAAGCAAGCCGAAACTGCACAACAACTTTTGCCTGGTGCTACTTCAAGCCCCTTTACATGAAAACATAACAGCCCTACTGAATCAGGCCCAAAGCCTATCTAGTCAGCATCCTGTTTTAGACAGTGGCCCACCAGATCCCTCTGAGAAGCTCACAAGCAAGAGCTGAGGGAATGGCCTCTCTCCTGCTGTTGCTCCCCTGCAATTGGTATTCAGTGGCATCAACTGGTATTCAACTGGTATTCTGAGGCTGGAGATGGCCCATTGATAGATCTGTCTTCCAGGACTTTGTCCAAGCCCCTTTTAAAGCCATCTAAGCTAGTGGCCATCACCACTTCCCATGGCAGAGAATAGCATAGATTAATTGTGAAAAAAGACTTCCCTTTTTTTGGTACTAAATTTCCTGGCTTTCGGTTTCATGGGTTAAGCCCTGGTTCTAGTTTTGTGGGAGAGGGAGAAAAATTGCTCTCTGTCCACTCTCTCCACTCAATGAATAATTTCACACACCTTTATTATATCTCCCCATAGGTGCCTCTTTTCCAAACTAAAGAGTCCCAGATACTGTAGCCTTGCCTCATAAGGAAGGTGCTCCAGTCCCCTGATCAACGTGGTTGCCCTCTTCTGCACCTTTTCCAGTTCTACAATGTCCTCCTTAAGATACGGTGACCAGAACTGTACGCAGTACTCCAGATGTGGCCACACCATAGATTTGTATAAGGGCATTGTAATATTAACATTTTTATTTTCAGTCCCCTTCCTAATGATCCCTATCATGGAATTGGTCTTCTTCAGTTTGAGTCTATACTTTCAAAGAGCTCTCCACCACAACCCCAAGATCTCTCTCCTGGTCAGTCTCTGACCGCTCAGACACCATCAGCGTATATGTGATGTTGGGGGTTTTTGCCCCAATATGCATCACTTTACACTTGCTTACATTGAACCACATTTGCCATTTTGTCATCCAGTCCCCCAGTTTGGAGAGATCTTTTTGGAGCTCCTCACATTCTGTTGTGGATTTCACTTCCCTAAATAGTTTTGTGTCATCTGCAAATTTGGCTGCTTACCCCAACTTCTAGAGCATTTATGAACAAGTTAAAGAGCCCTTGATCCAGTACAGATTCCAGGGGGACCCCACTTCTTATTTCCCTCCAATATGAAAACTCTCCATTTATGCCTACCTTCTGTTTTCTCTCCTTCAACCACTTACCGATCCACACATGAACCTGTCCCCTTATCCCATGACTGCTACATTTACTTGAGAGCCTTTGGTGGGGAACTTTGTCAAAAACATTTTGGATGTCCTAATATACTTTGTGCACCACAGCAGCTGACTCCTCCCCAGTACTGCCTAGCAGCCTACCTAGATACTGTGTGACATCCGCAAACTTCACACTAGGCAGGCAAGTCACCATGAGCTCTACTTGTGGGTCACAAACCCATCTCTCTATGCCTCTAACAATCGAATTGCCCACTACTAGAAGGCTCCTAGCCCCTGGAGGAGTATCCTTTGTGCGAGAGAATATGGGTGCATCACCCAAGGAAGGGGTTCCTTCTAAGGGAGCATGCCCCTCTTCCTCAGACTGATGTTTTCCTTCCCTGAGATCTTCATTCTCCATGACAGCGAAGGAGCTGTCAGCCTGGGTGTAGGATGCCTTTATCACATCCCTGAGGGTCTCATCCACGTACCTCTCTGCTTCCCTGAGCTTCTGCAGGTCACCCACCTTGGCTTCGAGGGAATGAATCTGTTCCCTGAGAGCCAGGAGCTCTTTGAACTGTGCGCACAACCATGACTTCTGCCCCTCAGGCAGATAGCCATACATGCAACATTCTGTGCAACACACTGGGGAGCACCCTCTCCCCTGCTGGCTTTTTACCTTCATAACTAGTTTTTTGGGCTATTTAGAATATATAGTGCTTGTTTACTTGAAAGCTAGGTCTTAGCTGCTTTTGTCAGCTAATTAAAGTTTTCAAGCTCTGTCCTCCAAGAAAATTACAAAAGTGGAGTAGTACTCACCTTCTCCTCTTGCTGGGATCTCCTTTGTGATAAAGGGGACCACTTGAGTGCCTCCCCACACATTTCCCCACTACACTCCATGCAAATGTCCTTGGATATCTGTTAGCAAACTCCTGCTCACAAAATTCCCCTGATCTGAGCCTTGTCTTCTCAAGAGTTGCTTCCAAACTGAACCACTTCAGGAATGTGGCCTCTCTCACAAGCTGTATGACTCATCTTCAGCTGGTCCCCACCCACTGTCTCTCGAAGCAAAGCTAAAACTGAAGCTGAAACTGCCCTGTCAGAATCAAACTCTTAGCCAGCCAGAAATCAAACCCTAGAAAAGACTAGTCCTAACAAACCTACCTTGTCCTTTCCCCCTCGCTTTGTTTGTTTGTTTGTGTCCTTTGACAACTGCACAATATTCTTTTCGCATATATAATTTGAAGATTGAGAAGGAGGGATATTTCTATGCTGTGGGAAGGAATCCATGCTGATCTTTTCCTGTTCTTCTAAAACAAAATCTGCGGAGAGGAGGAGAGCTGTTCTTGCGGTAGCAAACATGAATTTTCCCCTTTGCTAGGCAGAGCCCACCTGGGTTTGCATTTGGATGGGTGGACAGTGTGAGCACTGTCTGTTGTAAGAGATTTCCCTTAGGGGACGGGGCTGTAACTTGGTGAAAGAACATCTACATATTTGCATTCAAAAGGTTCCTGGTTCACTCGCTGGCATGTCCAGGCAGGGGTCAGGACAGGGGTTTCCTGCCAGAAACTTTGGAGAGCCAGTCAGTATAGACAATACTGAGCTAGATGGACCAATGGTCTGACTCGGTAGATGGCACCTTCCTATGTTCCTATGAGCTCAGAGTTCCACCACAGGATATGGCGGAGTGGTCAGGACTCATTTGCATTTCACTTCAGCCCCAATGAGATCTCCTTCAAAGAGAACAAGAAGTAGATTCTTGAGGTCGTCTGTCCGTTTGGCCTGCTTTGGAAGGACTAATGTTTTGTTAGCTTCTAACACATGAGTTGCAAATTGAAAATTTGCAAGGGCTTACTATGCATTCAGATGCTGACCTTTGGTTTTATGAAACAGACTTTTTAGGCAAGTGATGCATAACTTTCCAGAGCTTGGAATGTGAGTGTCTTATTCACTGCAGTATAGTGTGGCCTTTTTGATTTGTGCTTTGCCACAAACTGTTCACAGCTCTCTAGCTATCCCTGAATTGATATACTGTGTTTTCTTCAGGTAGCCGTGGGCTGTGTGTATGTGTGAGAGAACTTGCTGGAATGTATGTTTGGAAAGTGTGTGGCTCACACGCACCGTTGTTCTAATAAGTGGTGCAACGGAACACAAACCAGACGAAAGCAATTTGGTGCCTGAGCGACTGGGCCCTTGGAGACTATGCAGCAACCTCTTAGCTTGCAAACTGGCTGATTATCCAGAATCTTCCAGTGCCTCAAGAATAGGTATCTGTTGAACTCTTGCATTAACTACACATTCATTATGTGTAAATGGATTCCATGCAGGTGTGGAACAGATTGCATTTCAAAGGTGCAGTACTTTGAGGGGGAAGACCTCTGTGTCCTTGCTGAATTAGATAAGAGGGCCATGTAATAAATCTGTCAGTTGTTCTGATTGATGGCCTTCAGCGTTCCCATCATATCATTTTTACTGTGTTATTTCCAAATAAATGAAATTAGCCCTGTTAGGTCTGCAGAGTATACATTGGGGTTCTTGTTGGGCTGGACTTGCAGCACCTGCAGGTTCAAACACTGCAGGTGGGCAGATATAGTTCCGGCAAACCTCTGGATTCCGGGAATGTTCTTTTTTTAAAAAAACAAACTTGGAAACACCTGTTGGAACTGTGATGTCATGGAATTGGATTTGTCATCGTAAAACTTAATACCTGACTTTGAAAGTGCCATTCTCTGTATAATCTAAAGCCAGGGGTTCTGAGGTGTTGGACTGCAAATCCCATCATCCCCAGCCACAATGGCCAAAGGGATGATGGGAGTTTCAGTCCAACAACATCTTGGGACCCCAGCTTGGGAACTGCTGATCTAAGGTAATGGTTTTCAAATTTCCTAATTGCAGTGAATCCACAAAACACCTCCATATCTGCCATGGTATCTCTGGGCACTGAATGCTGTTCTGAGGCATATTTTTGAAGAGTGCATACACACTAAACATCATGCCTTGTCCAGGCTTCTTGGTCCTTGCTGTTGCCCTAGGTGCACACCACAAAACAAACCCAGCACTTCCTTGGGGCTGTGCATTGCAGGGAAGATCAGTGATGATAGGCAAGTTGTCTTTCAAGAACAAAGGGCCCCGTTGGACTAAAGATCTATCTAGCGTATAACTGTGTCATCACTGGTCAGCATGACACTGAAAAGGAGCCTCATAGCAGGACCTGAAAGCAACAGTCCTTGTGCATAGCTTGTCTCTCCCCAGCTGGCATGTATACTGCCCCTGAACATGGAGGTTTCAGTTAACTATCGTGGCTAATATTTAACCTCTAGAAACATGTCCTCAACACTTCTTGTAAAGCCATCTAATCCAGTAGCCATTGCCCCATTTTATGGCAATACATGTGATAAGCTATGCTTCTCATGCATTGTGTGAAGTACTTTTGTCTTTCATGAGTCTACTCCCAAAGAATTTTCTTGAGTGACCCAAATTCTATTATTCTGAGAGAGAAAGGGAGATAACTTCCTCCACTTTCTCCATGCCATTCATTGTTTTATAAACCTCCCATCAGTTTTCTGTGTGGCCACCTTATATAGACTAAAAAGCTCTATATGCTTCAGCCACTTTCTCATAAAGAAGATGCTTCAGCCTCTAGATCATTTTGGTTGCCCTCCTCTGCACCTTTGGAAACCTAGATTGTAAATAATATTCCAGATATTATAGTGAACACACTATGGCTGTGTTCAGACCTGTTGCCAAACCAGCGGTAAAAGTGCCAGAGGTTTGAGTCTGTGGTCATTTGAATGCATCTCATCTTTTAAACCAGGCCTTTTAACCTTTTAACTTTCAAAATTTTAAATACTGTACATTGTTTTTGTTTTTAGGCTGCTTTTTGGCATTTTAATTGATTTTAATGTTTTGTGTTTTTGTATTGTTTTATTATTGTGAACCCTCCCAAGACTTTGGTTTGGGGCGGTATAGAAATGTATAAATAAAAATAAAAAATTTGGAAGCAGCTCTTGAGAAAACAAGGCTCAGACCATGGCAAGCAGCAAATTGTTGATTTCTTTCCTAAAGACAGCAAGCAAGCAAATAAATAAACAAACAAGGCAACAAGAAAATAAGAGGGAAAGGAAGTCACCCAGGAAATGTAGGACCGAAAAAAGGAAGTCCTTTTTCACACAGCACATAATTAATCTATGGAATTCTCTGCCATGGGGTGTGGTGATGGCCACTAGCTTGGATGGCTTTAAAGTGAGCTTGGACAAATTCATGGAGGACAGCAGTGTTCCTTCTAGCAGGGATTCAGAAATGTTATTGACTATAACTCCCAGAATCCCCAAGCAAAAGACATTGCAGCTGGGGATTCTGGGAGTTGTAGTCAACAACTATAACATGATGCAGTGGTTAGAGTGTTGGATTAGGACTGGGAAGACCCGAGTTCAAATCCCCATTCGGCCATGAAGCTCATTGGGTGACTCTGGGCCAGTCATGTATCTCTTAGCCTAACCTACCTCATAGGGTTTTTGTGAGGATAAACATAACCATGTACTCCGCTCTGGGCTCCTTGGAGGAAGAGTGGGATATAAATGTGAAAATAAAATCAATAAATAAAATAAAATAACTTTTGGGAATCACTATTAGAGGGAACATGGGAGGACAGGTCTATCAATGGCTACTAGTTGGTGGCTATAGGCCAGCCTCTGAGGCAAGATGCCTCTCAATCCCAGTTACAGGGGAGCAACCGCAGGAGAGGGGGCATGCCCTCACTTCTTGCCTGTGGCCTTCTCAGCCACAGGGCTGCTGTGTGAAACAGGATGCTGGACTAGATAGGCCTTAGGCCTGATCCACCAAGGCTGTTCTTAGGAAACTGCAGTTTCATCACTGAATCATGGGTCTGTTTTCACTCCCAAGCCTGAATTTGAACCTTCCGTTTGTATTGAGTTTCACTACTGAAACCTGAGGTTAGAAGGCGGCATTGTGTCTGAATTCTGCCCCCGCTATAACCTGGTTTTTGTTCTCAAGCTATTCCCACTACCATTGGCTCAGAGCAGCCCAGAAATGCATCAGCCCTGTCTGGTCACCTGGCTAGCTGGGGATTGTTCTAATCCGCAGGTGCCCTGCCCCAGGATGCTCCGCAACAGCTGATTTACATACACTGCAGTGCTGAACCCAGCCCGGCCTCTAGGATCCATCCTTGGTCTTTCCTAACTCTACCTACCTGACACCTCAGACACATTAAGTAGGCCGGACTCTTGGAAGTCTGGAAGGATTGAGTAGAGAGGGGAAGGTATGGACTATGAGTTCTGTGATTAACCAGAGATACCAGAAGCCCCACATCAGCGGTGGGCCCTCACGTTGGAAGGTCAGCCTCATGAGAGTGCAGTCAAACAGAGAGCTGAAGCACATGGTGCCTCTGTTTTTCTTTGATGGACTGGCCCTCTCATGAGAGGGCTATTCCACACCCGGCATGGGGCAAAAGTGTGTTGAGGCTTCCTTGACTGTTTGACCCGGGTCTGCAAATCTGGGGGCATCCTTTGTCACAATGAACCAAACCCCAGGATTCTTTGCCCACTCTCATATACATATTCCTCCTAAAAAGTCAGTAATATCCCTTCTCGGAGTAACAGATAACTAGCCTTGGATCTTCCTCTGGTCCGGCACCTGGGGTCCTCCCCCAGCATTTGTTGACACATTCCTAGATCTGATTCCCTCACCTCTATGTACACTTACACCACAGAAAAAACTCAATTGTGGACAACGCAAACCACCAACCCACTGCCCCCTCACCCCAATTTCGTGGTTGCTGTTGTTCTCTCCCCTGAGACCCCATCGCCATCTTGCATGTGCAAGTGCCCTTTGCCATCCCCCCGTATCAATAATTGTGCTTGTGCGAGACTGTATTGCTGCAGAGCTTTTGCAAAGGCAGTGGTGCAAGTGGTGTGAGGAAAGGGTTAAAGTGTCTTTTCCCTGCTGAGGGTGAGTGATCAATGCTGAAAAGGCATGGCCGCACTGAGCATGCCCCCTCAAAAATTGCGGCCAATAGTTGCCGCTTTACTGACATCCTGACGCCTTGCCCACAGTTTGGTGATGCGATTGTTTAAAATGGCAGATCTCTTCTATTTAGCCGAGGAAGTACAACTGCCCATATCCAACCCAGCACAGCATCCCTACCAGTGACTGTTGCTGGTGTCTACCTTGTGTTCCTTTTTAGACTTTGAGCCTCTTTGGAACAGGGAACCATCTTCTCATTCCTTTTGCCATGTAAACTGCTTTGTGGACACTTTTGTGGAAAAAGAGGTGCATACATATTCTAAACTAGCTGATCTGGCGCAGAGCATCTGCACCCCTAGTTTGCTGCCGCCACCTTCTCCCCCCCCCCCCACACACACACCCCACCGCCATTTTTTTGCCTGCCCACCCCCACCCATCTTCTCCACCTGCCATCTTGTTGTTGTTCCCCGCCCACCACCTGCCCCCATCTCCTTCTTTTGCGGCGACCACCCACCTGCGCTTTCTGGCTGCCGGCCAGCCAACTTTCGGTTGCAACTGCTCGGCCCCCCGCCCGCCTGCCGGTCGTGGCCACCCGCCGCCATTTTCTTTGGCCAGCTGGCCACCACCACTGCCGCCATATTCATTCTCTGGACCATCCCATGGCTATCTGGCAGCTCTCCAAACTTTCGCAGAAGCTGCCACAAATGGGATTAGCCACAGGTACGTCCTAGAGAATTATATATAAAGAAGATAACAGTATCAAACGTCAGAGGAAACTCAGGATTCCCCAAATAAAAGTTTGAAATCCACTGAAATAAGCAGAGCACTGAATTGATTAGATTTAGTACTTAATGATGGTTTGCAAGGTTTTGGACATCTTGCTGGGTGTTTTTCATTCTTGTTGTAAGCATCCCCCCCCCCCCCCAGTAATTTCTTTTATGAGCAATTGTTAGGTCCATGGAAAGTCTGGGTGATATTTGGGAGGAAAACACCATGTAACTCATTAGTCCTTCTGCAAGCTTTTTAAATCAATCTTTGGAAAGCTTATGGCAGCTTATGCACTAAGATGTTTGAATGTTCTGTTATACTACAATAGCAACTAGCAGTTCTCATTCACTACACACACACACATACACACACAGAGCAAAACTGGAACGGAACAGAACAGCAAAATCAAAAACAAACCAGGATTTTGGAACCACTTCTGTACGAAGAAAGACTATAAAGACTTGGAGTCTCTCACTGCAAATAAAGGCAGCTAAGAAAGAAAGAAAACAGCAGATCAGAAGGTTGACCAGTAAGTTGATCTTCCTGCCTGTGGGACTGTGTCAGTCTATATAGTCAATCCAAGAGCAGTATGTGCACAGCTCCATTTGTACACAGAGACGGGTTTGTTTAGCTGGCTGCTCCTCTGCCCTGGAAGCTATTCTCATGAGAGATAATGTAGTCTTGTGGCTGGAGTGTCTGACTTAGACTGGAAAGACACCAGTTCAAACCTCCAGTAGGCCACAAAGCTTACTAGATGATATTGTGCCCGTCCCTCTCTCTGTGTCTTGGCCTAACCTACCTCACAGAGTTATTGTGGATAAAAGGGGGAGGACCATGGATGTGGTCCAGAGCTACTCTGAGGAAGGACAAGATGGTAGTTTTGTGGTCTCTGTGCAGTCACACCTGTGGGGGCTATGCTTGTGCAGAAGAGCTGTGGAAACTTCTAGGGCTTTAGCCAGGGCACTGGTGGTCCCCACGCTTTCTCCAGAGGGAGAGGTGCCTACGGAGGCCTGCCTTAAAGAGGCAGGGTGAGCACCTTCCCACTCAGTTTTCTTCAGCTGGGGATTTTCAGACAAGAGTCTGGATGGCCACTTCTGTCAGGGATTCTGCAGCAGATTCCTGTACTGAGCAGAGGTTGCTCTAGGAGACTTCCAAGGCCCCCTTCCCACTCCAACCTGGTTCTGTGAGCCATTCCTGTCCCTGCAACGTCTGAGAAACCTACGCAGTAATTCATCAGCACATTCTTCCTGCTTTGGGGGTCGCATCTTCCAGAGTGAATGCAAGAAGTCTTTATTTAGGTATTTTTTCAGCAAACTTCTATCCTGCTTTTCAACCAAAATCCTTAAGTGCCTCACAATACATTAACTTTCAAATAAAACAACAACAACAAACCAGTCAAGCTGAAGCAGGATCAGGCATTTGATGGCCCTGCCTGCCTGCCTCTCTCTCTATCTTGAGGTGGCATTTTAGGTATATTTTGCCATAGCAATTTGTCATAGTATATACTGTTGTGGAGAGGCATGTTCTGCTCTTCTCCGCTGCTACTGTTCCCTATATCCTCCAAGGGACCAAGGAAAAGATGTCCTCCTTGGAACATCTTGCGATATACTTTGGATGTGTTTAAGTTAACCAGGGACTTGAGTCAAATCTGAATCCAAAAACTGGTCCAGAGTCTTCTTTCAGTGAACCAAAACTGAACCCTAACCTAAAATCTTTGTTGGCTTGAACCTGAGCTAGAGCTGAACCCCTAAATACAAAGAAGTATAGCCGTTTGTCACTGAGAGATGCTTTTGAGGGGTGTTAAAGGCCCCCCTCTGCTCCAACTGTGATTGAAGATACCCAGTGAGCCATCTGAGAAGAAGCAGAGTGGAAGAGGTGGGTAGGCCGAGCCCAGGACTATTAGTCCTTCCAGGGCTCAAGGAGAGGCTTTTGCCTTCCCTCAGTCTGTGCAGCAACAACGTCTCTGTGGGAGCTTCTTGTGTTTTCTTGGCACTGCAGCTCCTCCTCTCAGTGGCTTTAAGAAGGGTTTGGATAACTTCATGGAGGACAGGTTTATCAATGGCTACTAGTCTGAGGGTTATAAGCCACCTCCAGCCTCAGAGGCAAGATGCTTCTCAATACCAGTTGCATGCAGGGGAGCAACAGCAGGAGAGAGGGCATGCCCTCACCCTCTTGCCTGTGGGCTAACCAGAGGGATCTGGTGGGCCACTGTGGGAAACAGGATGCTGACTAGCTAGGCTTTGGGCCTGATCCAACAGGCCAGTTCTTAGGTTCATCCTAAACAGAGTATTTTCCTGTTTTTATTCTGAGATAGATCTTTTATTTGCAAAATTCAAAAAATTAACAACTTTTGAACATATTTTTTCTGAAGAGAAATAGGGTAGCATCCACTGTTGTCCTTCCTCTGGAGCAGAGTAAGAGTCCAGAGTAAGTGTAACTGTGGATTCTACCCATTAGATTCATTTTATGGAGCTGTCTCACAAGCACTTGCTTGCTTGCTTGCTTGCTTCCTCGCTCATTCATTCAGGTTATATCCTGCTTTTTCTCCAGGATTCAAAGCATATCACCGCCCTGAGACATTTCGGAAGGGCGGTATAAAAATCGAATGAATAAATAAATAAATAAATAAATCACAATAACAAAAGTTAAAAACATACTAAAAATCCCATAATTAAACCGACTTCTATATTATTCAGCATGAAATGTATCTCATTCAATTCAAAACTGGTTCAGACACTTTTTAAAGTCAGTGTCCAAACCGGAACTGAACTAGAGATTAAAAACAGTGATTAATTTGAAGCAGAATCAATGCCAAATTTTTAGTGGTTCGACTTCTGGCAGTTAACCCTCTTAGCTGCTTATCCCAGTCCCTGAAATGCCAGACTTACTAGTGACTTGACTGAGAGCAGCCTGGACAATGGAACTCTGAGTGGAACAAGGAATCTGGCCTTCCGTGCATTTTTGTCAACGCTCAGAGAAGGAGATGGCCCCCTCCACTGTCACTCATACTCCAAATACTCCTCCTCGCTGTGGATAGTTAGTTCCTGGGAGACTGGCTGCAATGGTGGCCAGGTGATCCATTGCAGCCATCTCCTTAGAAACTCCCCACAACTTCTTGAATGCAACTGTGCAGCAAAAGCTTTTTTCAAGAACTGATCTGCTTAATTAGTAGTCCCTGAAGCACATTACGGGCGAGATGAATCTGAGCTGCCATGGCCTAGTCACAGCAGATAATTAAGCAGCACAAGGCCTGGCAAATATTCTCCCTTTAGAATTGAAGGGCAGTGTGAGTGGCCACGCATGTCAATGAGAGAAGGAAGATGGTTAATTTAGTATGTCTTGTTAGTAACACAAACTCCTCTGGAGACTTTGGTTTCATACTCATCAAGTCTTCCGCTTTTTGAACTGAGACTTTCTCTTGCCTTTTGAACTGAGACTTGCTCTTGAGCCTCTTTCAAGCAAGGGACACAGTGCTTCTCTGGAGGTCTTGGGATAGCCAGAACTGTCTCCTGTGGATTTTAATTTCAGGTAAAGGTAGGTGGCTGAGCTTGTGTGGTGTCAAAAAGGGCAGGCTGCCTTGTGAGCCAGTGCAGAACCCCAGAGCAGGAGATGGGGCTGTGCCTTGTGCAGTTGGATCAGATTAAGGATTTGTAGTTCTCCCTAATACAAGAAGTCCCAACATTTAATGTTCTGTAATCCTCTAAATAGTCATGGATCCTTGCAACCCCTGGAAATAGAGCACAAGAATTGCTTGTCATAGGCTGCCTTTCTACAGGGTCCGTTCACACAGGATATAACAAACCATGGTTAGGCTGTTTGTATCCAAGACTCATGCTCACCCTCCTCTCCTTGTGTGCTCCCATCCCACCCTTCTTCTCTGTATACATGAATCGTGGCTTTCCATTGGCTTGCGCTTGCCCTCCGAGTTAGAAGCTGCAGTTTGAAGTGCCTGCCTGCATGCATGCAAGTCTATCAGTCACACATGGGTTGTAGAAAGATGGAATTCCATTAAAGGCAAAGTTAAGGGCAGCTTGCTGCCTTTGCCTGTTGTGATTGCAGCTGCTTTCTGGAAGTGCTGGCCTGAAACTGCGTGTGTGTGTTCCCAAGCTATTGGGGGGGGGGGACAAAATGGAGGCTACCATCTAAAATGGCCTGGAGAAGCACCTGTTGGTTCCCCTCACACTACAAAAGAGGCAAGGTGGTTTCGCCCCCAGCCCCCAAATTTAGCTGAAAGTTCTTGATGGGTAATTTTCAGCCCAGCCCTAGTTTCAGTAGCCTAATGCTTCATTTCCTGTTTGTTTTTAATTAGAAAAAAGCCTTTTTAATTTAAAAAAAATGTAGAAGGGGGAGTGGTATGATTATTTGTAGGTGTTTCTAACAGAGTTGGTGGCTTGCAGATATCAGAGCACAGACCCTGGAAAATTTGAATCGTCATCGTAGTTGCCTGTGCAAAATACTCTGATGCCGTCTTGCCATATTTTGACACTGGACACACTCACACAAATAGTCTCTTGATGGTTTTCCTAGGAAGGTGGTGGTTTTAATGCACGTTTCACTTTGGATCACAAATGACAAATGTTTCTCTCTCTTTCAGGAGGGGAAACGACGCCCCCTTTCAGTTCCCTGCCTGTGCCGACAAAGATGTCTGTGAAGGTCCCATCTGCAAATATAGATGACCAGCCTCAAAGCTTCAGTTCTATCCATGGGAGTTCAGATTCTTCTGGGGCAGATACATTTTGAAGTGTGCGTGTGTTTGTGCATGCAAAAATGTGTGTGGGAAGCAGGGAGAGTTGACAGCTGTTTGTCTGGAAATAATATAAGGGGCAAGCATTTGGTGCAGAAATGGCCTCAACCAAATGTCTTGGCAGTGATCTGCTTGCTTTTCATCATTGAAATCTTTTGCTTTTTATATGTTTTTCGTGTGTGAATTTGTACACTTTTTTAACAGATTAAATATTTTCTTTCTTTTTTAAAGAAAAAGCCTTTGAGCTTTGATGGGTATTCCACATGCCGTTTTTCATTTAACTTGACATTGTGTGTCTAAGGGGGAAAGGGAGAAAACCTCCAAAGGGTTCATCAGCAGAGCGGTGGATGTTTAGTGTGGGGTGGTGGCTCTAAGAATTAGGCCACCATCCCACAATTGGGCCAAGTAGTCTTTGAGCATGTCCCTGTCAGTGATTCTGTGAAAAGAGAGGAAGAATGATTCCAACGCATATTTCCGTATCTAAACTAATGTTGCCAAACTGGGGGAGTGGGAGGAGAATTACTGTTACAAATCTCCATGGCATAGGAAATTGTATTTATTTAGGGAATTTTTACTGTGCTTCTTCACTGTAGCAATAATAATACTGAAGACAACTTGCATAATAAACAGTAAAACGAGAGCTTAAAAAAAAAAGGCTCAGTAACAACTAACTGAAGATCTGCTGAAACAATGGAGAGCTGGGGTCTAAATGAATGTCCTGGAGCAAGGAGTTCCACATTCTGGGTACTCCATTCTTGTCAGCAAGGCTGTTCACACGACACAAGGTTACGACACGAGCTGCCTGGTTCCCCCAGACAGCTTGTGTCGTCTGGAGCACCGGGAATGGAGGGCTGCAGACGACTGCTCCAGAATGTGGTGGCCTGACTTTTTAACCTGGCATTTAGCTTGGAAGGCGATTGTGAGCACAGTTGCCACAGGGTTAAAAAGGCTCTCCCCACCCCCCCCCCCGGCCTGCTGCCGTTTCTGGCAGCAAGCTGGGAGGGGGTACCACTGCATCCATGGCATGGGGCACTCGGGGGGGGGGGAGTCCTCCCGCTCCCAGCTTTTGCCTTCGGCATGCCACTGCTCGCGTGGGTGCGCACCACCGCGAAGGAAAAACAACACTCATCTGCCAGGGAAAGCAGGCAAGCTGGTGTGTGGCGGCATGAGGTCATTTGCCTCATTGTGAGATTGATAAAACCACCAGCACACCTTTGTGTGTGCAAAAGTTTCAGAAGCTAACATTTGTCCCAATAACTGAAAAGTATTCCACTTCAAGCCCAGCATCTGGATTTAAAAACTGAAGTCTTGGGCTTTGTAGTGCATAGTTTTATGAAAACTTAACCATTTAAGAGCTCCCTCCACCCACAGCTTTTACAGTAAGTCAGCCAGCATGGTGCAGTGGGTAGAGTGTTGGACTAGGACTGGGGAGACCAGAGTTCAGCCATGAAACTCACAGGGTGACACTGGGCCAGTCACTTATCTCTCAGCCTAACCTTCCTCACAGGATTGTTGTGAGGACAAACATAAACCACTCTGGGTTCCTCAGAGGATGAGTGGGATATTAATCCTCCGAGAAAGAGTGGGATTTATATGTAAAAATAAGTATTAGAGATGGCAAAGCAGAAAACAGGGTGTACACTACTCATACTATAACCTTCCCTCTAACTTTGGAATAAGGCAAGCTACAAATCTAAAGTGTACAGTGCCCCCCTGCTTTTTATAGGTTATTAAGAGCTGTATCAAGTGCTCTTTTGAAGGTTATTGGCCAGTGATGCAAAGGAATGAATGACTCCTCCCATTGCTGGAGCACTGAGAGCTGGGCTCACTTCTTTTGCCAGGACCCCACTGGCCTGGCTGCCTATAATCCTCAAAGGCTGCCTCAACACCCACTTCCTCCCCAGCTGATATCCACTTCCTGTTTCCACCCCAACTTCCTTGTGACAATCATCTTGTACAACTTCAGGAAACTGGGTTATGCCTGGCAACAAGCCAGCATCCAGTGCAGGCATTTCCCAACCTTGGGTCCCCCCGGACCACAGCTCCCATCCGCCCCAGCCCCAACTGTCTTCCATTGTGGCTGGAGATTTTGGGAATGGTAGTCCAACATCTCGGCAGACCCAAGACTGGGAACTCTGCTCCAGTGAATGGTGTGTAAGTATTTGATACTGAAGTGTTTGGACAAGTGTGGTTCTGGATGGAAGACCACTGGGAGTCCCATTGTAAATATATTATCAATATAAGATTTTTAAAAGAAAAAAAAATAGGGCCAGTATTTGTCTCCCTGTCTCAGCTTTGGGATCACCCTTGAAAGGCGACACGCATGCTATCCCTACGGCAACACATGACGGATAGGATACCATCCAGGATTTCACATATAAACACAATTTGCTTTGTGGGTGGGAGGAGCGGGAAGAATAGATGATGGTCATGCTTTTACACTATGGAAAGTAAAAGGAGGTGTTTAAGTACAAATTTTATTATAGCCTCACAAATAGGAAGGAGAGAAGTGTGCAGGATGTGTGCTCCTTGCTGCAATGCTGCGTGGGTAGGACCCATGAGGAAGGATAAAAGGAGTGAGCACAGCCAAGCCGAGGTTTAATCCCCTGCGTCTCCAGGTAGGGCTCGGAAATATCCTTATCTAGAACCCTGGGGGGGCCCAGAAGGCCAGGGGTCCCCCATGTTGGACGGCATCTATCATTGCCAGCCACAGAGGCCAAAGGGAATTCTAGTCCATCAACATCTGGAGCCCTGGTGTAGACAGTACTGAGTTGGATGGACCAAAACTCTGACTCCAGTTTTATCCGCTCATTTTCATATGCAATAATTTTCAGTAAAGAACTCTAAAAACAAGCATTCTGTAAAGTCTGGGGTTCTTAAATTACATCTGTTCAGGTTTTATTGGCTTTAAATTCTGAACACATTAGGCGGTGCAGTGACAGAAACTTTGTCCATTTTTAATCACCACTATCAAACATAAAAGATGATTATATCTAAATGTCAAGATTATCTGGTAGAAGTTTGCAATGCTGTGTATGAGAACAACCTGAGGACTTATACTCCACACACAAATGCAGTACAAGAACAGCCCTGCTGGATCAAACCCAAGCCCTATCTAGTCCGGCATCCTGTTTCCCACAGTGGCCCACCAGATGCCTCTGGGCAGCCCACAGGCAAGAGAGCAAGGCCTGCCCTCTCTCCCACTGCTGTTCCCCTGCAACTAGTATTTAGAGGTAGCTTGCCTCTCAGGCTGGAAGTAAACCAACTCTCACTGTTTAAATCTTGCTCAGCAAGCATAGTAATTACAAAATGACATGAAAGCTACTGGCTATAATGGAAAAAAACAACCCAATTAAGGTGGGAATGAGGAGGGAAAATATGGTGAGCAGGGAACATTAGGAATATGAAGAGGTCCCTTTTTAAACCTCTGAATTTAGACAAGGCACCAAACAAATTGTAAAAGAGAAATGCTACAATGCATGTCTAAAAAATAACCCTAAAAAGTAAAAGGGAAGTAATGTTACCAAAACATATTAATTGGCAACACAAGAGATCTCCCTTGATATCACCAAAACTAAAGTTCCAGTAATACCTAAATCACTTCCATCTCATTCCAAATAAATTGCTTTTTCTGATGTCCTCCTTATATACACACACACACACACACACACACACACACACTCTTACTTTAACTTAAAGAGTGAAATCCCACAATTGTATTAACCATTGTTTCAGTAATGTATGGTCCTGTCCTTTCCCTCCCCACACCCAATGTCTGGCAAACACTAGCATTTGAAAACAAATAATTACTTTTACCTTGGAAACTACTCTTTAACGATATGCAAAGGAATAAACATGAGGGGCGAGGACAAATTTAATCATAAGAATCTCATTTAGCACATGTCGTATTTGGAGCCAGACGCCTTGTGCTCTTTTGTGGGATTGCAGTGGTTGAATAAACTAGGCCTCTAAAGAAAATAAAAGAATGACAGGTGTAGAGTGAAAGGCTGGAACATGATAGATGCCGTGTTGATGGGCCACTTGCCCAGTTCATCCATCGGCCTACTAGCAGGGGCAGTCTTAGAATATATAGTGCCCTAGGTGAGGAGAGCCTTTGGCGTCCCCCACAGTTCACTCAACAAACAGCAAGTCACGAAGCTTAGTTTGGCACCCCTTTGAGAGAGGCACCCTGGATGACAGCCCTGCTTGCCCACGCCTAAGGCCGGCCCTGCGTTTGAGTGTGCTTGAAGCTTCTCTATGGTTCCATCCCACAAATGCTGGTAACAGACAAATTATCACAATGATTTTCCAACATCCAATTTCCAAGGAAGCTGGTCTGCCTCAACTCATCTGCTAGTGCTGAACATCTGTCCCTGGAACCGTATGCACCATGGGTGCATTCTGGGGCATGTCATAAGAGGCAGTGGGTCTGCTGAAATGGAGCCCTGGCCAGACCTGTGTGCCCTCACTGTCAGCACCACATGAACTGGGTTTGTGTTGCTTGGTTTTATTTAGAATATATGTATACTGCTTTTCAACAGGTTTCTTAAGGCCATTTAAGTATAAAAGCATAAAAACATCACATCTATGTTAATAACAGCAGGACAGTTAAAAAGCCTGTGCACACTTACTTGAGAGTAACTCGGCTTCTTCTGAGTAAACATACACGGGATTGTGTTATCAAAGGCATGGAAGAATTAAAAGGTCTTTGGCACCAAAAGGATAGCAGTGTCATGTGACCATCCTTGGGGAGAGAGTTCCACAGTTGGCCCCCTCCCATATCAACTCTACCCAGTCACTTCAACTCACATGGTAGGAGCACCCACAGAAGAGCCTCTGAAGACTATCTTAATGTACAGGCTGATAGGAACATACAGAACGGCTAACTTGGCAAAGAGGCACCTTTTAACGTGGTGATTCTATTTATTTAGCAGGGGGAGAGTAACTGGCCCTATTCACGCCTAGCACAGTACCACCAGTGACTGTTGCTGGTGTCTATCTTACGTTTCTTTTGAGATTGTGAGCCCTTTGAGGACAGGGATCCATCTTATTTCTTTGTTATTTCTCTGTGTAAACCACCTTGAGCCATTTTTGGAAGGGCAGTATAGAAATTGAGATGATGATCATCATCATCATGCAAAAATATTATGGAACTTCCGACTACAAACAGACAAACATCTGCCACACAATACACCAGATATAACTGTAGCTGAGAAGAAAGAAAGAAATGTTAAAATAATCGACATAGCAATACCAGGGGATAGCAGAATAGAAGAAAAAGAAATAGAAAAAAAATCACAAAATACAAAGATCTACAAAATGAGATTGAAAGGCTGTGACAGAAAAAGACCAAAATAATCCCAGTGGTAATTGGCAACTTAGGTGCAATTCCAAAACAACTTGAAGGGCACCTCAGCACCATAGGGGCCACAGAAATCACCATCAGCCAATTACAAAAAGCAACTTTACTGGGAACAGCCTATAGTTTGCGACAATATCTATAATAACCAACAGTATTGATGATAAAATTCAGCCATCCCAGGTTCTTGGGAAGGATTCAATGTCTGGATAAAACAAACCAGTCAATAACACCTGTTTGTGTAAACAAGAAACAATAATTAAAAAAAATAAAAGGAAAAGTAGAAAAGTCAACAACAAACAGCAAGTGCCGCCTTTGTAAAGAAGCAGATGAAACAGTGGACCACCTAATCAGCTGTTGTACAAAGATCGCACAGACTGACTACAAACAAAGGCATGACAAGGTAGCAGGGATGATACACTGGAACATCTGCAAAAAATACAAGCTATCTGTAGCCAAAAATTGGTGGGACCATAAAATTGAAAAAGTGGTAGAAAATGAAGATGTAAAAATATGGGACTTCCGACTACAAACAGACAAACATCTGCCACACAATACACCAGATATAACTGTAGTCAAGAAGAAAGAAAAACAAGTTAAAATAATCGACATAGCAATACCAGGGGATAGCAGAATAGAAGAAAAAGAAATAGAAAAAATCACCAAATACAAAGATCTACAAATCGAAATTGAAAGGCTGTGACAGAAAAAGACCCAAATAATCCCAGTGGTAATTGGTGCCCTGGGTGCAGTTCCAAAAGACCTTGAAGAGCACCTCAACACCATTGGGGCCACAGAAATCACCATCAGCCAATTACAAAAAGCAACTTTACTGGGAACAGCCTATATTCTGCGACGATATCTATAACAACAGCAACAACACTGACAATAAAATTCTGGCATCCCAGGTCCTTGGGAAGGACTTGATGTCTGGATAAAACAAACCAGTCAATAACACCTGTCTGACTGTGTAAATAAATAATAATAATAAATAACTGCCTTATACCGAGTTAGTCAATCTAGCTCAGTATTGTCCCCTGCTAACTGAGCAAAGAGGCACTTTTTTAAAGTGGCATTCTCTTTATTCATCAGGGGGAGAGCAACTGGCCCTATCCATCCCCTCCAGTGGCTGTTGCCAGTGTCTATCTTGGGTTTCTTTTTTAGGTTGTGAGCCCTTTGGGGACAGGGAGCTCTTTCATTTATTTATTTATATCTGTGTAAACCACTTTGGCGACTTTAATTGAAAAGTGGTATATAAATATATTGTTGTATTGTCTACACTGACTGGCAGTGGCTCACCAAGGTTTCAGATGGAGAGGTCTTTCCTAGACCTAGCTGGAGATGCTGCCAGGGACTGAACCTGGGACCTTTTCCATGCAAAGCAGATGCTCTTCCACTGAGCTATGGTCCTTCACCATACAGGAAGCTGCCTTACTTGGGTCAGACTATTGGTCTATCTAGCTTAGTATTGTCTACACCGATGGGTATCACAGCTCTCCAGCATTTCAGACAAGGGTATTTTCCCAGCCACACCTGGCTATTGGCCAAGGATTGAACCTGGGACCTTCCAGAGACAAAGTAGACGCTCTGCCACTGAGCCATAGCCCCTGCTTATAGCTACCTAATGGTGCAGCGGGAAATGACTTGACTAGCAAGCAAGAGGTTGCCGGTTCGAACCCCCGCTGGTATGTTTTCCAGACTATGAGAAACTCCTATATCGGGCAGCAGCGATATAGGAAGATGCTGAAAGGCATCATCTCACACTGCATGGGAGGAGACCATGGTCAACTCCTCTTGTATTCTACCAAAGACAACCACAGGGCTCTGTAGTCACCAGGAGTCAACACCGACTCGACGGCACACTTGACCTTTACAAAAGGTTAATTTTGTGTTCCGTGCATCCCTTAACCACAAGTCAAACACATGCCAAAATGGTATTTGGGTGGTAGACGGATGCTATAAAAAACACATAACAATGATCAGTCTCTGCTAAATGTGCATATTTGCCTTGGAGTGGTGAAATATCCATTCCATGACACATCCTTTGTATTACTGCTGATGCTACGAGGTTTTCATCACATTGCCACAGCTGTCCTTGGAAACAAATTTCATAACAAAGCAAGGTAAAATTTGAAGTGAAAGCAACTCCATGAAAGAAATGTAACTGAGAACATCCATCATTATTCCTGTAGATAGATGTATGTATGTATAGTCCAAATAACTAATTCCTTTCTTAAAATGGAAAGAATGTTGGTTAGATGAGGAAACCATATGGCTACTGAAAAACAGTGAGCTCAATGCTGTTAATTCCAGTAAGCACGTTGACAAAATTGATACAAAAGTTAAGAAAGAGTTAATAGGATTTTCTTGATCAGCACGTAGTGTGATTTTGTTTTTCTTTATACTTTTTATGAAGTTTGCCTTTGTTTTAGAATGCTTTCATATGGTAGAAATGAAAATTTCATTTTGATGATATTCTTTGTATAATACGGGAGAATCTACTTGATCAACACTAAATAACAGGTTGGGAATATAGGAACATAGGAAGCTGCCATATACTGAGTCAGGCCATTGCTCCATCTAAGGTAGCTCAGTATTGTCTACACAGACTGGCAGCAGTTTCTCCAAGGCTGCAGGCAGGAGATGCTTTCAGCCCTATCTTGAAGATGCCAGGGAGGGAATCTGGGACCTTCTGCATGCAAAGCAAATGCTCTAGAGAATAAAATGAATGACCCAGAATGCACACTGAAAAGCCCTGGTTTCTTCCAAAGGGCCATAGGAATGCATGGAATTAAATGCATTTCATGTCCATTTGTAAGGAGGGACATAGCTGCCTTCTACAGAGTCAGCTTATCGGTCCACCTAGCTCAGTATTGTCTACCCAGACTGGCAGCAGCTTCTCCAAGGTTCCAGGTAGGAGTCTCTTTCAGCCCTATCTGGAAATGCTGCCATGGAAGGAACCTGGAACCTTCTGCATGCAAGCATGCAGATGTTCTTCCCTACGCAGCCCCATCCCTTAATATCTTACAGTGTACAGTCTCCCATTCAAATGCAAACCAGGGCAGACCCAGCTTAGCTAAGGGGACAATTCATGCTTGCCACCACAAGACCATCTCTTCTCCCCTAGAAAACTAATTTGTACTGACTTAACCCATGCAGAGCATCTGCCTGCTAGTACTTGATCGCTCCCCTCACCCCTGCCACGGCCCCCCTCACCTCAGAGATCTCTCACCTGAGCCGCACTCCTGCTCCTCCTCCTCCATCCTGTTGCTTCCATCCCCCTCATGCCTCTTGGTCACGGCTGCAGCATTGTGGTGCCTTTTAGCCAAGCTGCAGCCCCCTATCCCCAGAGACCTCCTCATCCGAGCCCCACTTCTGCTCCTCCCTACAAGAGTGGGAACAGTTGACCAGGCCCTTCCTCACTGCTGCCACCACCATGGCTGCCCGTTCGCCTCAGGCCGCTGGCAGGCCTGGGCCCGTCCCTTGTCTGCCTGCCTCCCTCCCTCCACCAGTGGCCTCGGTAGCCCCGAACAGCAACAGTGGTTGATTGGGACCTTCCTTGCTGCCGCCACCATGGCCGTTCCTGCCCCTCAGGCTGTTGACAGGCTTGGGCTCATCCTTCGCCCTTCCTTCTTTCTCTCTTCCCCTCCCTTCTCTCTCTCTCTCTGTCTCCCTTCCTTGGAGGGAGATCTTGTTCATCTTGTTTCCTCATCTAATTCACACAGCAGCAGCCTCCTTCTCATGAAGGAGGAGGAGGCGGCTCTTTCCTCCCTCACGACCCTGCTCTTCGCAGACCCCTGCCCTGTGTGTGTGTGTGTGTGTAGCAAGAGAGAGAGATTCCTCTCCTCTACAATCAAGAACACCTTCTATTCAGTAGCAGCTGCATTCCAACTGACCTTAACCATCACAGGCTCCTCCTCCCTATCTGCATATGGAATCTCCACTGCCCAATCACCATGAGGCTTCTGTTCTCACAGGCTCCTCCTCCCTATCTGCATATAGAATCCCCACTGCCCAATCACCATGGTGCTTCTGCTTGTGAACTCTCGTGAAAGCTGCCACGCATGGGATTAGCCGTGGGTATGCCTTAGATAATTAAATATATATATATGATGACACTGCCTCAACTTCAAAGCCACGCAGCTAGAACACTGTGCTTATTGAGTTTTCCTTTCTTCATGAAACACCATGCAAGGTCTTATTGCATGCAAAGGCTTGTGATTTTGTCTGTTTTGTCACAGTGGAAATAACTCTCAGTCTTTTCGCAGTTCTAGGAGCCTGGCCCAGTTCTGCTGGCTGCTTAAAAGAAGGCCCTAGCACTCCTCATGCAGCGTTTTCTTTTCCCTGAGGCCTGGAGCTGCCTTCTTGGAGTGGCTGCCTCCTGCAGCTGCTGAGAACACCCTGGGCCCATAGCCGCCTGTCATGTTTTTCATTCTTTTGACAGCCGTGAACATTGTATTTGCTGTTTCTGCAGGACTCGCTGTAGGGTAGGGTCATCTCCTGCCCTGTATCTGTCACCAGACTCAAATCTCAATATATGCAGTCAAGCTGTTTCCTTTCCTTTGAAAATGCTGAGCTTTGCATCATTCTGTAGGTTCAGCGATGTTGCTCAAATGCACAGGGTGGGGGTGGAGTGGGGGGTCAGGGCTGGTGGCTTGGGAGGAAGACTAGCAAGCAGGCAACTCAGTAAAGATGCAAGCAGCACTGCCATCTGTGAGCAGCTGAGGAATCAGGCCAGTGTCAGCCATGCCACAGAGCCACCTGGGACCTGATTGTCTCCTCAGGTCATCTGATAACCTCAGGTCATCAGAAAATTGCAGTACTGCCCTCTAGTCATCTGCAGAGGGGCGGGTGCTGTAGTGTAGCAGAAACCAGACCCGTAGTTCCCTCTTCTTATAAGCTCCTGGGGAGGCACAGCTGGGAAAGGATCCGTGGTCTGAGGAGGCACCCCCACAACAGGGGGGTACTGAAACACAGAGGGTACTGAAACAGCTGTACCTGAAACCTCCCCAGATACTGCACTCATCAACTAGGTATACAGATGGAAGAGACTTTCTTGGCGAGGCCTCAGCTTGGTACATGTAGCTACATTTGTTTTGCTCAGCCTGGCAGGGTGGTTGGTTGTTTATTTAAGAGGTGTATATGTGGCCAGGGCAGTGTGCATCATAAAGGTATATTCACCTCATGTCCCAAATATAACAAAGTTGGTGTCAGGCAAGCTTCTCTGGGGAAGGTAATCCCTTTCACAAAAGGGGGGGGGCACAACGGAGGAGGCTCTGTCTGTGCTCCCTGTCCACTTCACCTCAAAAGGTGACGGGACTCTGAGAAGGAGCCACTGATGGTGAAATGGTTTAATATGGATTAGCTACTATATGTAAACTGAAGCTTGTAGTGCTTAAATTCCTAAAAGAAGAGCTTCTGGAACTCCCAAAGTGCCTAGAAGCCATCTCTATATATAATCCTCTAAGGCGTATCCGTGGCTAATCCTGTGTGCGGAAGCTCTCGCAAGAGTTCACAAGCAGAAGCACCGTGTTGATTGGGCAGTGGAGATTCCATATGAAGATAGGGAGAAGGAGCCTGTGATGCTTGAGGACAGATGGAATGCAACCATTACTGGTGTCAGGGTCTCGACTGGACTTGGCTGCACGCTGTCGACATATAGTGACGAATGTTGTTTTTCAGCAGGGAGTAGCCAGCTGACGATGTGATTTATAGTGCAAGCCACGAGCGCTTCCAGCTGGCAGGGATTTAAGGCTTATCAGCCCTCTGCAATAGGCGTTTGCTTTTTCTAATAGTCTCCAATTGATCCCTGCGTCTCGTGACACGCCGCTGTTGGGGGGTCAGTGGGGGTTGGTTGCATAGCTCTTCTTCCAATTGGTCTTTCACGATTTCTGCTGCCTCAGGTAGTTGTGCCTGCTCAGAGTCATTATCCACAGCTGTTTCATGAACACTGACAGCCGGGATATATAGATAGATAGATATATAGATATATAGATATATAGATATATGGATACTGGGCAGCAGGGGTCTGCGAAGAGAGGGGTGGTAAGGGAGGAAAGAGCTCCTTCAGGAGAAGGAGGCTGCCTTTGTGTGAATTAGATGAGGAAACAAGAAGAACAAGATCTGTTAACGGTGAAAACGGGTGGGGGGAGAGAGAGAGAGAGAAAAGCGGGGGACAAAGAGCGAGTGGAGGAGACAGAAAGAGAGAAAAAGAAGGGAGGGGAAGAGAGACAGAAGGAAGTGCGAGGGACGGGCCCGAGCCTGTCAGAGGGCTGAGGAGAATGAGCAGCCATGGCGGCACCTATTGGTAGCAAGGAAGGGCCACGTCAACCACTGCTGCTGTTTGGGTCTACTGAGGCCATTGACGGAGGCAGGCAGGCAGGTAAGAGATGGACCCGGGCCTGTCAGCCTGAGGGGAATGAGTGACCATGGCAGTGGCGACAGTGAGGAAGGGCCCAGTCAACTGCTGCTGCTCCTGTAGGGAGGAGCAGGAGCGGGGCTTGGGTGAGGGTGGGGAGGTCTCTGGAGATAGGGGGCTGCAGGCTGATAGGCGCCACAATGCTGCAGCTGCAACGAAGAGTGGGGAGGGGGATGGAGTTATTTATTTATTTGTTTGTTATTTCTCTGTGTAAACCACCCTGAGCCATTTTTGGAAGGGCGGTATAGAAATCGAATTAATAATAATAATGATGATGATGATGATGATGATGATGATGATGATGATGATGATGGGATGGAGGAGTGACCAAGAGGGGTGAGGGGGGTGGAAGCAACGGAATGAAGGAGGAGGAGCAGGGGTGTGGCTCAGGTGAGGGTGAAGAGATCTCTGAGGTGAGGGGGCTGTGGCAGGGGGTGAGGGGAGCAATCAAGTCCTAGCACGCAGATGCTCTGCGCGGGTTAAGCTAGCTCTTCTTAATTCACCACATCCAATACCTAATTATTGGATGTGGTGCAGCAGTGATGAAGGATAAGCACCCTATGCAGTCCCAAGGCACTTTTCTTTCTCTACATGTCCTAGGACCTAGGACCTAGCACTATTCAGCCTCACCTCTAGCCCAGGCACCCCTGGTGTGAAAGGTGGCAACCTTATCCACAATAGACTGGATATCTCATACCACAGACCTCTACACACAGTCCTTCTTCCTACACAGGGGCGTAGCTAGCCCGCCGGCGGCCCATGTGCAGCCGCGGCGGGCGCCCCGATAGCCCCGCCCTCTGCTTCTGACGTCAGACACAGGGGATAGCCATGCCCCCCGTGTCTGACGTCAGATGCGGGGGGCGTGGTCTGGCTCCTTCTCTCCGTTCGGGAGAAGCAGCTTAACTGCTGAAGGGGCCGCGCGGCCCCTTCGGCAGTTAGACAAAGGCTGGGGCTGTGTTTGCAGCACAGCCCAGGAGCGGCTCTTCCCTGCAGGGAAGAGCCACTTCTGGGCTGTGTTGCAAACGCAGCACCAGTCTTAGCTCCTGAAGGGGCTGCGCAGCCCCTTCAAGAGCTAGTTAGGCACCTCCTTGCCTTTGCAGGGAAGAGCCGCTCCTGGCTGGTGCTGCAAACGCAGCGCCAGCCTTTGTTTAGCTCCCGAAGGGGTTGCGCGGCTAAACTACCGCTCCCGCGTCTGACGCCAGACGTGGGGGGCGTGTCAGGGCCACGAATGGCGGCTCCTGATTGGGCACGGCTCGAGTTCTTTGAACCCGTTCGCCTAATTATAGCTACGCCCCTGTTCCTATATATGGCACACATCACTGTAAATAGAAAATCCACTGGAAAATTGAGGTGATACTTACTTAAATTTGTCAGAAGCTAGAGAGTACTTGCTGCTTTAAAAGTTGGAGAAATACTGCACTACACCACACTGGCTAGCTCTTAAAGGGTCCCTTATACTCTATCTGTAAGTATGGCTGCATAAAAGAAGTTAACTCCAGAATACAACAGATCAGTATGTTATCTTTAATGTTTTTCTTTCTTTCCTTCTTGGTAAACTATTAGGAGAATTGTGTACCAGAGGTGTTTAATATAAAATGACTACATAAAACACCTCATATTGACCCCCACCCCCTGTTTCTATACTTGGCTCAGCTATAGTAGAAATAATAATAAAAAGAACAAGCATTCTGACTTGGAAGCTGAAGATAAAGTGTAGCCAGCTCCCGCTGAGGAATTGTGTAGCCTTGACATCTTGGCCCAGCTGATGTCTCAGAACCTGGGGCTTTCTTTGAAGTGTGCTGTTTTTGACTTAAAATTTAGATGCTGTCAGAAGATCATGAGGCAAGTGCCTTTCTCTACTGTGGAAGATACGTCCGCCAAAATTGCTGTGTGCACATACACACACGTCTGTTTTTCATAAGAATGCTTTGCATCAGCTTTTGTTGGGCAACAGCAAATATAGACTATAGGCCCATCTCCAACCTTCCGTGGCTGGGCAAGGCAATTGAGAGGGTGGTGGCCTCCCAGCTCCAGGCAGTCTTGGAGGAAACTGATTACCTAGACCCATTTCAAACTGGCTTTCTGGTGGGTTATGGGATAGAGACTGCCTTGGTCAGCCTGATGGATGATCTCCAATGGGGAATTGACAGAGGGAGTGTGACACTGTTGGTCCTTTTGGATTTATCAGCAGCTTTCAATACTATCAATCATAATATCCTTCTGGAGAGTCTGAGGGGGTTGAGGGTGAGAGGCACTGCTTTGCAGTGGTTCTGCTTCTACCTCTCAGGCAGATTCCAGATGGTGTCCCTTGGAGACTGTGGCTCTTCAAAATCTGAACTTTCCCATGGTGTCCCTCAGATTGTCTCTGTGGAGGAATGAGGCCTAGACCTCTTGGGTTGTTTTCTTGTTTTTGTGTTTGTTTTCTGTAAATAAGCCCTTGTAGATGAATTGTATTATTATTGAATTGAGATTCCTAAAACCTAATCAATATGGTAAATAGATTGTGATGATAAAATGCTTGAAAATCCCTGTGCATGAAAAAACTGGCAGGGTCAAAGTTCATGCCTGCTGTTTATTTTAGTTTCACATTTAGAATGTCAGTTTGACAGTTTGGTTTTGGAGGGAAGAAAATTCTTGAAAAATTGAGGGCTCTTTGTGTTATATTTACTGGGAAAGTTGCCAAGATTTGCTTGGTCATGCCCTTCGGTGCGCCCCCAAAAGAACACCCTTTGACATTTGGAAACTGTTTGAAACTTTAAAAAAAAACAGATCACAGTGGAGATGGCAGAGGAGGTATGATGTGTAAGGCCCCCAAACCTAGTTTTTCCTAAAACCATTGTCAAGCAGACTGGTCAACCTGGCCATAGAAACATGCTATTCCTTGGGTCTAACAAGAGGCGGACGTTGCATCCCTGACATGCCTGCTATCATGGATGTGACGTTCACCTCTTCAAATGAACCCCATTCTAACGGTGAGTGGAAAGCTTACAGGGATGACTGACAAGGCCGGGGTTGGGACTTCCACCCATGTTTTAGATGCTCTACTCCTGTAGAGCACCTTTTGTATAACATCTGATTAGGGCTTGGGAGTGCTTCTGTTGTGACGTCTTCTGTGTACACCCTGATGTCCTCTGAGCACATCCCTTTATCGAATGAACAGTCCCTTCACTTGATAAAGGGCATGCTATGAGGGCATCAGGACAACTACAGAAGATGCCATGAAGGGCAAGTACTGGCCCTATGTTTAACAGAACACTGAGTTCATTAGACCAACTTCTGCCAGTGCTTGTGGAGTATAAATATCTGCTTCTATTCAGCCAAGGAATAAATCAATTTGGAAACTATTCAGTCGGCAAATATGGCACCTGAATAGATCTGAGAAAGCACCAAATGATTAGTTTGATGATGGAAATGAAGTCACTGTAATAGGATAGGTTGCCCTGAACCACCTTCTACCTCCTCTCAGCATAACCCACCTCACAGGATTATTGTGAGGATAAAGTGGGATAACCCCATAGGTGCTGTACTAGTCCCAAAGAGGAGTCTTGAAGTAGAATAATAAAACTGCAGTAGAAACAAAATTAAATGTCATTTAGAATTTAAGACAATATTCAATCATCTTTTTTTAAAATGCTGGAGACGACAACCATGATCATTCACAGTTCTCTCCCAAAGCTCTTCTCAGTAAGACAATCGTCACAAAGGTCACCGCAGAGAAGGACCAAGTTCTTACCAGACCTGTGTACATGTGATGCTGTCTGATCTCTTAACCAGCGGGCACAAATGTTCTCCTTCCCTCTCTGTTCCTCTCTCACATAGGCATTTTACCTCCCTTCAAGTTTAAGAACTATTTCTAGTGTTAGTCTTGCCATTGTTTTCACTAACCATAGCACCAAACCATAGTTTGCAAGTGTGTTTAGAAACAGTGGTTTGGACTAACCATAGATAGCTGCCTTATAATGATCGCATTCACACATAACGGGAAACTGGAGGTGAAGGAGCCTGAAACTGAATTTCTTGTACATCCAAATGTATGCAACTGCAGTTCTGTCAGAAAGGTGACTTGAGGTTTCCCTTCCCAAACTCCAGTATGATCCCTCGGGTTGTATTGAATCTCACTGCTCCTACCTGAAGTTTGTGTTTTGGCAGTGTTACGTCCACAGGCAGAATTGGAGTTACAGCGAGCTGTAACTAGAGTTGAGGGAGGAAGCTCCTTCCTCCCTCCAGCTGTGATTGGCTGCCGGGGCTGTCCTTCATGCCAGAAGGAAGCCTACGCAGCCAGTTCCCCCTCCTCTCTGCAGTCTCTAAGACTGCAATTTTGAATGTCTGTGAAGCAATTGGGGTGGGGTGGTGGTGGAGGGAAACCATTCCATTGGACCCACAGTTTCCCGTTACGTGCGAGTGTGGTCACTGAGTCAGATCATTGGACCATCTAGGTTAGTACTGTCTACACTAACTAACAATAGCTCTCCAGTGTTGGGGACATGGTTCTTTCTCAGCCCTGTCCGGAAATGCCAGGGATTGAACCTGGGACCTTCTGCATGCAAAGCAGATGCTCTCCCACTGAGCTACTGAACTTCCCCATGAGGGGGTGTTAACTCCATGGTTGGCATTGAAACAGTAAGGGGAAGGACTGCCTATATAAGAGGGGAGGCAGAAGGAGGGGAGAGGAACATGAGTCTGCAAGGTGCTCCTGATTACCTAAAAGGAAGGAACCTTAAGCAAGGAACAATCTAATCACCCCAAAGCACAAGGAAGTATATATGGGGAGAGGCATTCCTTCAGCTACATTGGAGACCTAGAATATTTTTGTGCGGATAGAATGACCTTGTCGGAACAAAGCATTTCTTCCAGTCAAGGCATGATGAGCCCTTGTGAGATGTGGGAGTTAACAGCTGCGAAATGCACAAGGACAGATGATTTTCCTTTTGGGTGCTGGAATTTGGACCTTAGGCAGTGCCGACACTTCACAAATGCTGTTGTCTTCCCAGCTCAGCTATACAAGATTAATCTCTCTGCACTTGGTGTTGCATCTGAGAGTGCTTATCAGTCAAGACCACAGGAGAATAGCGCTTCCCAATAAGTCTGTTGACTCTGTATTTTACAGTGAACCGGGTTTTCCCACGGCATGTTGTTAACAAGTATAATTTAACATCGAACACTTGAAGCACTCTGTAAAGCCACAACATTTAATTTAAAAGCTGCTCCAAGAGAACAAAACAAGACAGAGATCATTTCCTATGGGGATCCAACGCTGGTGTTGAAAGGAATTGCATTCCATTTACAAGAAGCATCAGGAAAGCAAGGTTAGACTTTTAGCAAGTTCAGCTCAGCCTTTGAAAGAGACTTTTGGTTTCTCTGTTCTTGGAAAACAGAAGGTGTTAATGTGGCTTGCTTCTTTTCTTGCTCTTGGAGCTGGGCAGACTTCAGGTGGGTTATACTTTTGGCAGGGGCGTATCTAGGGTGGGGCAGGCAGGGCAAGTGCCCTGGGCGCCACTTGAAGGGGGCACGCCATATTAAAAAATTATTCTTTTTTTAAAAAATGGCCCCTGAAAACACAATGGCCACCGCACGTGCTCAAATGGCCTCGGTGAGAGAGGCCATTTGAGCATGCACGGTGGCCATTTTTTTTAGCGGCCATTAAAAAAAATTAATGGCCATGACACATGCTAAAATGGTCCCTGCAAGGCCCTAGAAGTCAGTGGGTGGAGGGGAACATTTGCAGACCCCCCCACAGCCTTTAGGAAGCCCCCCGAAGGGACTACAGGTATTATTTTTAATTCAATATAATATAAATCACTGTACACATATTCAGTTTTGGCACTATGTACAGAGAATCAGGGCTTGTGAATAATGAGCTGAAGCTTATGAGCTAGGATTGTATTCATTTGCTCTTACTCTGCTTCTTGTGATAATTGAGTTAAATGTGATGTCTTAATAATATGGCTATTAATGGTGAGTTTGTCTTTGAATCAGTGTGAAGTCCTTAGTATTAAGGCCCACTGGGAGTTTCTTGCTCTCTTTCTCTCATTTTAACTGTCTTTCTGAAATACTAGAATATATTCCAAGCAGTGACACAGTTTACTCTGCATATCCTTTAATTATTTTCAGAGTATCTGGGAAAGGTCAAATTCTCCATTTATTTTTAAAACTTATGTAATAGTGATGCTACAATGCATAGTAGAGAATTAGACAGGCACTTCTGTTTAGTTTTCCAAGTACAGCTCCACATAGTATTTGGGTATTTCATGAGCCCCATCATACTGAAATTTGTAGTTTTCCAGCATTTTTTGGTCTGGCTACGTCCACTGCGAAATAGTTTTTGAAAGATTAAAAGATTAACAAGCTTGACTTGTATTTTTCAGCTGATATTATGGTAAAGTAATCTGAAAGATAGGTGTCAGATGTTTGGACAGGGGGTGCAATTTCAGTGCTTGCCCTAGGCACTATTTTCCCTAGATACGCCACTGACTTTTGGCCAGTTTGGACGATATTTTACCAGTGCATGTAATTGGAAGGGGGCATGCTGAGAATGTGCCCATCCTTATGTCTTCTGCAGACATCCTTCCTGATGTCTTCCTCGGGTGATCGTTGGGATGCTTTTGAAAGACATCAGGATGGGCACACTCTCAGCACATCCCCCTTTTAATTTCACAGGCCAAAGAAGTATCATCCAAACTGCCTCCCCCTTTTTTTACGAGAACCCTGAATTCTACTAAATGGAACTATAATGGCACAGCAGGCAAGAGAGCAGAACCCAGAGAACTTCCCTCTAAATAGCAAGCAATGCATTATTTATTTTAATTAATTAATTAATTAACTAACTATTAATAACCCTAACCCAAATAAATAATTAACAATTATTAATAAACTATGGGGTATAGTAAAGTGAAAGCGGGGGGAATCTTTAGAACATCTTCCTTTTATTGTACAACAATATGTTGTTTAAAATGAAACATACGCATCACAATGTCCATTTCAGTTACCGCATCTGCTCATATATCTCTGTAAAGTGTGATGTCTGCAATAGCTCTGACTCTTGATGCCAGTCAAAGCTTCCCCCACCTTGAAAAATAGGGCCTGATCCATATTGGGGCTACAGTTCCTCTGAGTACCAGTTGCAGGGGAGTAACAGCAGGAGAGAGGGCAGGCCCTCAACTCCTGCTGTAGGCTTCCAGTGGCATCTGGTGGGCCACTGTGTGAAACAGGATGCTGGACTAGATGGGCCTTCTTGGGCCCAATCCAGGAGGGCTGTTCTTATGTTCTTAACCCTGCACCCAGGCACTGTGGCCCCAGTACAGATCAGGCCCTCTTACAAAGCTATTTGCAAAAGACAATAGCCATACTATACTTGAATGACATTACTAACATTGGCACACATACTACACAATGCAAAATGCATATTGTGAGGTTGCAAGCATGCAGTTGTACAACTGTACCCTTGTGTAACTACGATTGTGCAAAGTGCATTTACACAAGAGTAATTTTGAAACATTGGGTTTACTCTTGAGTGAATGCACTTTACATAGTTGTTTTAATCGTGCAAGAACACAAGTAAATCTACATTGGACTGAGCCACATTTCTCATATTTTGACTAAGCACAGGGAATTTCAGATGGCACAGACAGAGCCAAGATCTAAAAACGCCACCATCTGAATTTGAAATGTGATATTTAAGAATTGTGCTTTTAAGCTATTTTAATGTTTTGATTTATTTTAAGCAAGCTGCCCAGAGATATGAGTGTGGGGCGGTGTGCAAATATAGAAAATATATAAACTAACTGCATGCTCACAACCTCACAATGTGCACATTGCATTGTATAATAAGAGGACCAATATGTGTCATTTGGACCTTCCAGTTCCAAGTCTGTGTTTGAAGGCCATGGAGATCTATCTATCTATCTATCTATCTATCTATCTATCTATCTATCTATCTATCTATCCAGAGAGATAGATAGATATAGATATAGATATAGATATAGATATAGATATAGATATAGATATAGATATCTCCGAGTGGTGTACAAATCCAAATTACAATATTAAAATGAAAACAAATTAAAACATGTTCACAGAATAAAAAGAATTAAAAACGATTCACAGAGTGAAATGAAGTAATTTTACAAGATAAAAACAAACTGTTTAAAATTAATTTTAATTAAAAGCCTGAGAAAAAAAGTTGTGCCTTAAGAGTCTTTTTAAAAGTAATCAGAGATGGAGAAGCTCTTATTCTGACAGGGAGTACATTCCAAAGCCTTGGGGCAGCCACAGAGAAGGCCCAGCCCCGAGTCGCCCCTAGACAAGCTGGTGGCAACCATAACCGGACCTCCCAGGTGATCTTGATAGGTGGCAAGGTTTGTGACAAAGATGACAGTCTCTTAAGTACCCTGAAGCTAAGCCATGGTCTTCAGATGAGGAATCTCTTCTCACCTGGTTTGGGTGGGCAACCCAGTGGGGGAAAGAGCTGCATTTGTGCCATCGGATCCAAGCCGCCATCTGTTTTGAACAGCTCAGCTGCTATAAATGCAGGCTGTCAAACTTTCCTAATCCAAATTGGGTTTATCTCTCTTGTGCTGGCATCTGAAATATGTGCGAGGCTCCGGCCAGCTCACAGCAGGGGCTTGAGTGTTTGCATATGGATGAGATTGTAGAGCAGAGCTGACCAAGACATGAAGCAGCTAAGCCAGGGGTGTGCGTGCGCCCCTGTGTGTGTGTTTTTCCATGGAAGGTGGAGCTGCTTTGCACATTAAATGCCCAAATGGCTCTGCAGTAAATGTGGTGATTGGAAAAGATGTCCAGGCCTGCCTCTGCTCATACTGCAAGCAAAGCTGGGTCCATTTAGACCCCCATGCAGGGGTGTAAGGACTTCACCAGCAGGTGTGGGACTGGCTCTTATCAGTGGTCCCCTCCCATGTTGCTGTGTGCGCCTGTGCAAGCACATGCCAGCCACACCCCCGGCATATGACATCATATGTAAGGAGGGGTGGCCACTAGCAGCAAGACGGGTGCACTGCCCTTCGTCCTTTTCCACAAAGTGCTTCGTTCACGCACCGTTTCAGTCAGTTTGGGTGCATTCTTTAAGAACATAAGAACAGCCCTGCTGGATCAGGCCCAAGGCTCATCTAGTCCAGCATCCTGTTTCGCACAGTGGCCCACCAGATGCCGCTGGAAGCCACAGACAGGAGTTGAGGGCATGCCCTCTCTCCTGCCATTACTCCCCTGCAACTGGGACTCAGAGGCATCCTGCCTTTGAGGCTGGAGGTGGCCCACAGCCCTAGTAGCCATTGATAGACCTCTCCTCCATGAAGTCATCCAAACGCCTCTTAAAGCCATCTAAATTGTTGGCTGTCACCACATCCTGTGGCAGAGAGTTCCACAAGTGGATCACGCATTGTGTGAAAAAGTACTTCCGTTTGTTGGTCCTAGACCTCCTGGCAATCAGTTTCATGGAGTGACCCCTGGTTCTAGTGTTGTGTGAGAGGGAAAAGAATTTCTCTCTCTCCACTTTCTCCACACCATGCATGATTTTATAGACCTCTATCATGTCTCCCCACAGTCGTCTTTTTTCTAAACTAAAAAGCCCCAGGTGTTGTAGTCTTGCCTCATAAGAAAGGTGCTCTAGGCCCCTGATCATCTTGGTTGCCCTCTTCTGTACCTTCTCCAGTTCTACAATGTCCTTTTTAAGATGTGGTGACCAGAATTGTATGCAGTACTCCAAGTGTGGTCGCACCATAGTTTTGTATAAGGGCATTATAATATTAGCTGTTTTATTTTCAGTCCCCTTTCTAATGATCCCTAGCATGGAATTTGCCTTTTTCACAGCTGCCGCACATTGAGTCGATACTCTCAACGAGCTGTCCACCACAACCCCAAGATCCCTCTCCTGGTCCGTCACTGACCGCTCGGATCCCATCAGCATATACTTGAAGTTGGGGGTTTTTGTCCCAATGTGCATCACTTTACACTTGCTAACATTGAACCACATTTGTCATTTTGTCGCCCACTCCCCCAGTTTGGAGATATCCTTTTGGAGCTGCTCACAGTCCGTTTTGGATTTTACTACCCGGAAGAGTTTGGTATCATCTGCAAATCTGGCCACATCGCTGCTTATCCCTGCTTCTAGATCATTGATGAATAAATTAAAAAGCACCGGTCCCAATACAGATCCCTGGGGGACCCCACTTCTTATTTCCCTCCATTGTGAAAACTCTCCATTTATACCTATCCTCTGTTTCCTGTCTTTCAACCAGTTAGCAATCCACACATGTTCTTGTCCCCTTATCCCATGACTGCTAAGTTTCCTCAGGAGTCTTTGATGAGGAACTTTGTCAAAAGCTTTTTGGAAGTCCAGGTAGACTATGTCTGCTGGATCACCTTGATCCACAAACTCGTTGACACTCTCAAAGAAGTCCAAAAGATTGGTGAGGCAAGATTTACCTTTGCGGAAGCCATGCTGGCTCACTCCCAGCAGGGCCTGTTCTTCTAGGTGCTTTACAATTTTATCCTTGAGGATGCTTTCCATCAATTTGCCTGGAACGGACGTTAGGCTAACCGGCCAGTAATTTCCTGGATCCCTTTTTGAAAATCAGTGTTACATTTGCTACTCTCCAGTCCTCTGGTACACAGCCCGATTTCAGGGATAACTTAAATATTTTAGCAAGGAGGTCGGTAATTTCACATTTGAGTTCTTTGAGGACTCTTGGATGGATGCCATCCAGCCCTGGTGATTTGTTAGCTTTCAGTTTTTCCAGACAGTTTAGAACATCATCCCTTGTCACTTCTATCTGACTCAGCTCTCTAGCCTCCATCCCTAAAAAGCCTGGTTCAGGAACAGGTATATGCTCAGTATCCTCTGCCGTGAAGACAGATGCAAAGAACTCATTCAGCTTCTCTGCAATCTCCATATCCTCCTTAATAATCCCTTTCACTCCCTCATTGTATAATGGTCCAACTGCCTCTCTTGCAGGTTTCCTGCTTCTGATGTACTTAAAGAAGTTTTTGTTATTTCCCTTGATACTTTTGGCTAAATGTTCCTCAAACTCTCTTTTTGCATCCCTTATTGTCACCTTGCATTTCTTTTGCCAGAGTTTGTGTTCCTTTCTATTCTCTTCGTTTGGACAGGCCTTCCAATTGCTGAAGGAAGTCTTCTTCCCTTTTATGGCTTCCTTGATGGTACCTGTTAGCCATGCTGGCATCCTTCTGGACTTAGTGGTACCTTTCCTCCTTTTGGGTAAACAATCTAACTGGGCTTCTAGTATTGTGGTTTTGAGTAAACTCCATGCACTCTGGAGCGAAGTGACTCTCCCAATTCCCCCCCTCAGCTTTCTTTTCACCATACTCCTCATTTTGGAGACATTTCCTCTTCTGAAATTCAAGATGTCTGTGTTAGACATCCTTGGTGATTATCTGCCTCATTCCAATACATGCAGCTCTAAAAGAGTTCCGTGACCTCTCACCTCGTTCAAGTGAAGAGAAAGGTGACCCAACTTCACAGCACCATGTGAACTGGATGCTAAATGAGAGGCCTGTGTGCACCCTGTTTAGGCATCAGGGCGCATGCACACCTTTCATTTAGCATCCAGCTCATGTGGCGCTGGGAAGTTCAGTCACCACTCTCGTCGTCGTTGGAATGAGGAGGGAGGCAGTCCTACTCCTCAGCACTGTGCTGCTGGATACTCGGTGGGGTGGGGATGCGAGGAGCAACAGTGAAGGAGGAGTGTGGCTGAGGGGAAGTGCTGCTCACCCCCACCCCTGCACCCGCCTAGGGATGGCCTGCTGGCGGCCCCCCCGGCGGTGTGGAGAGAAGCCTCTGGTGGCACCCGGAAGTGTTCGGGTCAGTGGTGGCCTGAGGATGCTCATCTCAACCCCCCGCCCCAGTGTTCCATGGTAGCTACCGGCCTGCGTCCTCCATATGTGCTCCATTCGTGATCAAAGTCCAGATGTTATACAAAAGGCCCTCTACATGAGTAGAGCAACAAAATGGGGCCGGAAGCCTTGCTAAAGTCTCAGCAGTCACCTGTGTCAGCGTGCTGCTTATGGTTAGAGCCGTGTTCATCGGAAGAGACGAAGGCCACATCTGTGATAGCTGGCACTCCTGTGATTGGGAGGCACAGGCCCACCACTTCAGACAAACTCTGCTCTAACTGTAAGCAGGGTGCTGACAGGGATGACCGACAGGGCCATGGCAGGGCTTCTGGCCTTTTAAAGACGCTCTGGTCACGTAAAGCACCTTTGGGATGACATCTGATTAGGGCCAGAGATTCAACGAAATCCTAAAAGCATCCGTTGTTGTCATTGTAAAAATAACAATAATTAGTTTCTTCTGTAAATAATATATCTGGGAGCTAGCAGTGGTAACTCAGTAGTGAAGGAAAGACCCTCTGCATATGCTCAGTGAACCCTCTTCTTCTTTGTATCTTCATGTGCTCCAAAAACATGAAGAAAAACATGTTCTTCAAAACAACCCCTGTGGCTGTGGGGAGTTTGCACCATGTCTCCAACCCAGGTCTTGTTTGTTTCCAAGACTCTCTTTGTAGACAGCCCCCCTTCTAGCAGATAGTGCTCTCCTCTGAACATTTCAGATCTTCCACTGAACATGGGACTGTTGCAGCGGTGGGGGGTGGGGGAGAAGAAGGAAGAAAGGAATGATCTGGTTTTCAATGAATCATGTTTTGGCCTCTGGAGGAGATGTGAGATGGAAGATCTTAAACATGGCCATGTGTCAGAAAAGGATTGAACTGCTGGAATGGTCCAACAGAGTCTAATAAAATGGCTTAGCTGCTCTTCCCGACTCAGCCGAAAAAAAGAAGAAGGAAAAAAGAGAGAATCCTGAGCCAAATTTTGCTGCTGTTCCTAAATCAGCTGCATTTTAGCCTCCTTCTCTTCCCTTCCTTCTCCCCTCCCCCTTCCCTTCCCTTCCCATCCCATCTCAAGATTTGTCTCCTTATGACAATAAGAACTGTGGCTTGGAAAAACACATAATATCATTCAAAGAGGGAGCAGCGAGAAAGAATGCTTATTTTGGAATGTCTTCTGCATAGCTTTTGAAATTGGTTTAGAAAAATGAGCCCTGTTAAGCTCACCCTCTTGCTTTGTTGGATGGAGGCAACCATTTACTCTTCTCATGCTTTGGGGATAATAATTGATCCCAAAGGAATAGTTTTAAAATGCAAAACTTTCCCCCCAATCTGTGCCAATTTGTACTTCATGCGTTCTTTTCCAATAAAAATATTCCCTGGTTTGTGATGTTTCCAACATTACCCCTTTCTTCTTCTTCTTCTTCTTCTTCTTCTTCTTCTTCTTCTTCTTCTTCTTCTTCTTCTTCTTCTTCTTCTTCTTCTTCTTCTTCTTCTTCTTCTTCTTCTTCTTCTTCTTCCTCCTCCTCCTCCTCCTCCTCCTCCTCTTTTCTTTTTAACTAAAAGGCCATTGGGGTGAATTTTACCCCAGTTAAAAAGGTGGGGAATGGAAATGGCATATCCAAGGTACAGGGGGTCTCAATGATCCCAAAATAGTGAAAAGCCTCATTGAACAGCTGCTCTATACTGGTGCAGTAGCTAAGGTGCCATAGCTATTCAGTATGCTGGTTTTCCCAGCAAGGGAGAGCCCACCACCCCACTGTTTAACTGGTTTGATTGTCCAACTGCTCTTACCATTAAGAAATTTATCTTAATGTTCAGAATGAAATCAGACAGCTCATGCCCAGAAAATGGGGCAGGACATTTAACATCCATGCATTCACCGAACCCATAAGAGCCCTTGGCGCCCATATATTTAGCATTTGTGTGTGAGGATCTCTGTGTGTAAAGAGGTGCATAAGGGTAAGTTGGGGTAGGCAGAGGCAACTTTGGCTTTTCAGCTGTTGCTGAACTTTAACTCCCATCATCCTCAGCAAGAATAGGGGCATGTGTGGGGATTGAACACTTCTGCCTGCTTCTGCCTCTTCATACACTTACAAATGGGATGTGACACCCTCAGCAGCCTGTTTTTACAATCCTAGGAGGGCAATGAAAACAGACCCTGGTGGACCCACCATATGGGGGTGACTCCAAAGAACATCAAGGGTTAGCAGGCACCCTCAAAATACTCGATCTCAAAATACTCCCCACACCCACTTTCGCTCCACCAGGCTGGACGTTTACAGCAAAGTGTCAGACAATGCAGTCATAGTACACTATGATCCTGTTGCTGGAATGAATTATTTTTAAAGGCACCTTAAAGACACCTCGTTCACTCACTCCTATGCCCCAGAACAAGTAGCAGAAACCACTGCAGTCAGATAGGGAGGAGACTCCTCCAGCCTCCCAGGAGTTAAGCTTCCTTAGCTTCCTTCCTGGCTAGGAACAGGGCTGGGTGATACCATGCGGACAGAGGGGTGCCGGGCCATTTCCCCGGCAGATTTCAACTGGCCTGCTACTGACCTCTCTCCCCACACCCCCGTCTTTCCTGCCACATGGTCTTGAGCAAGAAGAGAAAACTTGCCTGGAAAGCAGCCTGAGAAGTTTGGCCTGATCCAAAAAGACACTCTTTTCTAAGAGGAAAACTGGTCCATTTCCTAAACAAGTTTGCCAGTGGCAAGCAAGCTTCGTTAATAAGGCAAATAAACTAACAATATTAATTACCTGACCTCTGTACATATTTAATGTACAGCAAAATCCTCATTCCCCTAATAATGTTCTTTGCCGCTCTTTTGCTTCCCCAGGGTAGTTGTTCTAGAGCAGGGCTGCACAACTCAAACACCCTAGTGGGCCGGAACCAGCCACAGGTTTGCAGGCAGGGGCCGAGGTCAATTTTTAGCACATGATTACATTAAAATTAAAAACGTTAATAGTGACCTGTGGCTCTATTCCCCCATCAATGGACTCATAGTTTTAATCAAGGATAGTGGGCAGAAAATGGGTCCTGTCCCTGCTCAATCAGTGGGGCCCCTGGAAGGCCTGCCAGCCCCAAACAAATGCCAAGTCCTCTCCTCTCCCTAAATGGTCATTGCTTTCAGGCTGCAATCCTCAGCATGCTTACATGGGAATAAGCCTCACTGGGTACACCATGGAACAGCATTCTGAGAAAACTTGCCTAGGATGGCGCTATCAGGCAGTTTCCAGCTCCTGTGTTGCTGCAGGAGACCTGGGAGCTAATAAAATAGTCCCTGCAGGCCGAATCTGACCCCCGGGCCTTATGCTCTGCAGGCCTGTTATAGAGTCATCCCAGCCACCAGATATAGCTGCAGCAGGCACGGAGGGAGGCCAGCAACCGCCTGGGCTAAGCTCACCGCCACAGCCCCCCCTAGCCCCGCCCCCTGCATCAGCACCTGATGTCAGACGCCCCAGGAAATTCGCCTAGTCAACAAGTGGCTTTCCTGCTTGAGGACAGTATTCCTGCCATCACTCGGAAAGTGGCGGGCTTTTGTGTGGCAGCTCGAAGATTGCATCAGTTTTTAATTAATAACTAGCTGGCCCTGCACAGAGCATCTGTGCAGTTGTGCACTGAGCCTGTGGAATCCCCCCACAGCTCACTCTCACTCCTTCTCCCCCCACAGCTCGCTTGCTTGCTCTCTCCCCCTGCAGTTCTCCCCATTGGGCAGGCCAGGGCCAGGCCATCTCGCCGCTGCATCCCACCTCCTCGTCCCGGCTGGTAGGGCTTTGCCCACCATCTGCCCACCTCCTTGCCACCGCCATTATTTCTCCCTGCCACCACCTCCTCGTCCTGGCCGGAGGGGCTTCGCCTGTCAGCCCTCTACCTCTGCATCCTGACCGCTGCCATTATTTCTTTCCACTTCAATGCTGGAACTCATGCACGCTCTAGAGCACCTGCGCGTTAGTACTTGATTGCTCCCCTCACCTCAGAGGTCTCTCCACCCTCACCTGAGCCGCACTCCTGCTCCTCCTCCTCCATCCCGTTGCTTCCATCCCTCTCACCCTTCTTGGTTGTGGCTGCAGCATTGCTGCCGCCTATTGGCCAAGCTGCAGCCCCCTATCCCCAGAGACCTCCCCACCCTCACCCGAGCCCCGCTCCTGCTCCTCCCTCCAGGAGCAGCAGCAGTGGTTGACCGGGCTGTTCCTCGTTCCCCCCAGGCTGCTGTCAGGCCCAGGCCCATCCCTTGCCTGCCTGCCTCCCTCTTACAATGGCCTCAGTAGCCCCAAACAGCAGCAGTGGTTGACTGGGCCCTTCCTTGCTGCTAGTGCTGCCATGGCCGCTCATTCCCCTCAGGCTGCTGACAGGCTCGGGCCCGTCCCTTACCCTTCCTTCTGTCTCTCTTCCCCCTCCCTTCTCTCTCTCTCTCCTCCACTTGCTCTTCCCCACTCTTTCTTCCCTCTCCCTTCATGTTTTTCCCCTCCCTCCCTCCCTCTCTGAGTTAACAGATTTTGTTCATCTTGTTTCCTCATTTAATTCACACATCAGCATCCTCCTTCTACTGAAGGGGCTCTTTACTCCCTCACGGCCCGTCTTTTTGCAGGCCCCTGCCTTCTATCTATCTATCTATCTATCTATCTATCTATCTATCTATCTATCTTCCTCTCCTCTACAATCAAGAACACCTTCTATTCAGTAGCAGCTGCATTCCAACTGACCTTAACCATCACAGGCTCCTCCTCCCTATCTGCATATGGAATCCCCACTGCCCAATCAGGTGCTTCTGCTTGCAAACTCTGTCAGCCAATTGCCTCCTTTCTACCATATCCCCACGCATGGCCCGTCTTGGAGCATTAATAATATAGATTCTAGTGCTGCCCTATAACCTTTTAGTTATAATATTGTTGGTGGGTTAAACTGTTGACTTGTTATCTTTTTAATTGTTATTTATATTTATATTTTACAGTAATTGTATTTTTTCCCCTTGTTGTGCTGGTCATAGACCATAATAAACTTTGAACTGAACTGATGTCAGACACAGGGAGCGGTTAGCCACACCCCCTGCGTCTGACATCAGACATGGGCAGAGGTGCACCTAGGTAATTTTGAAGCCTGGACCTAAAGGCCTTTGGAGCCCCCCCCCCCCGCCCCCTGCAAATTAAGCATAATCTTGTAACACGTAGGTTCTTGAGGGCACATACCAAACCACCCAGAACAGACTAACGATGATTGGGGGGGCCCCCAGTGGGTGTGGAGGCCCTGGATGTCAGCTCCGAATTAGGGGTAAGAGCGCCTCTGGACCTGGGGTGTGTGGTTTAGCTACAAATGGGGCTGTGCAGCCCTGTTTGGGAGCTAAACCACACCCCCACAGCTGATGTCAGACACGGAGGGCGTGTCTAGGGGCGTGAGGCGTAGCCCAAGGAGTGGTGGCCCGGGTTCTTTGAACCCGTTTGCTCGAAAGTGGCTCCACCCCTGTATAGCTGGTGTTTTGCTAAAAGGGTCGCCACTTGATCAGGACAGACAGAATTTGAGTAGAGGCAGGAAGACAGGGGAAACAGCCCCAAAGAGCGGCTTTCGAATTCCACATCTGAACCAGACACAATTAATGTATTTCTCGCCTCTGTCTCCTAGTAGAGTCACAGGCCCACACGGGGAATGTTTTCCTTCAGCACCACCAACAGTGAACTGAAGATTGTAATTATTTCCTAGGGTACGAATGATTTAAAGTCGATCTGAGTGCATTGTGCACAGCCAAGCTGATTTTATCGTATAATGTATGTGAACTTTGCATCTTTGAACATGATGCTATGGTGTGTTCATGTGTATTTGATTGACATTGTTGTCGCAACTCTGTGAAGGGGAAGGGGAGGGGGGACAACACAGAAATGTCATACCTGCCAACATGTCCCTATTTTTCCATTCACCTGAATAGGAAAATAGGGATATGTTGGCAGCCAGGTATGAAATTGTACGTGAAAGTGAACCAAATGCTTTGCCTAGATATGCTGGAATCTGCATTCCGCAGAAATCCTGCAAATTAGTATATTTCTGCTTTATTTTTGGAGTGTGCTCCCTGCTGTAACCTTCAAGAAGACCTTCAAAACACATCTTTTCTGGCAGGCTTTTAACTGAAGTTTTTAATTAATTGTTTTAAAGCGCTTTGATTGTTCATGTTGTTCTTTTCTAAACTGCCCTGAGATTCATTGAGTGGTAGTATACAAACATAATCAATAAATACATATATACATAAAGACATGCATACATTTCCCCCATACTTTATTCTGGTTCCGTTAATTGTGGAGACACAGACATTCCCCTCCTCCAGCTTTGTATCCTGACACCCTCCAAAACCCAAACTTCCCTCACAATTGCTTACATCAGGAATTCTCAAACTTGGGTCCCCAGACATTGTTGGACTACAACTCCCATCACCCCCAGTCACAATGGCCAGGCCATTGTGTCTAGGGATGATGGAAGTTGTAGTCCAACAACATCTGGGGACTCAAATTTGAGAACCCCGGCTTACTTGCCTGGAAGCCCTTCTTCAGAGCCATTTTGTCGGATAGTGCTATTTATTTATTTGTTTATTTATTTATTTATTTATTTAAAACATTCCGATTTTTAAGGCCCTGGATATAAAAAGTGGGGTTAGCCCTGGACCAGGTGGTGCCCCACTGTTTGACTTTGAAATGTGTAAGTTGTAGCTTTCATGAGTTCAGCGCACAATCTCTATGCATGATTTATCCTTGCCATGTAAAATGGCAAACATTTCCACACAGGGATCTGTATTTTTTCATGCCACGTATAAGCAGACAACAAACTTGATCCCTCTAATCTTAAGAACATAGGAAGCTGCCGTATACTGAGTCAGTTCCTTGATCCATTGAGCTCAGTATTGTCTACACTGACTGGCAACGGCTCTCCAAGGTTTCAGCCAGCCCTCTTCGGCAGCCTTGTCTAGAGTTGCCAGGGATTGAACCTGGGACCTTATCCATGCAAAGCAGAGGCCTTTAGTATGTAGTTGCTGGAAGGGAGCAATTTGTCCCTTAGAGACACCCTGCCCAAAGCTTCCTGGTCCATTCTCTAATTGCTTCCCTCTGCAACCTGAATCTCCCCACTTGGTTCCATTCCTCACCTCATAGGCCTCTCTCTCTTTTTAACATTAATATCCTTCTACAATACAAGTCTGCGACTAATAAAAGAAAATAAAAAACCCCAAGCAGCTTGAGTCAGCTCAAGAGTTGAACTCAAGGGATGAAAACAACTTGTGTGTGGTGGGCTGGTGGGTAGAACGGCCCTTGATCTTTTCCTGTGTCTGGATAATTTTATGTATTGGCACTTTTTTTTTTTTAACAAAGCAATAAAAACTGTTGTGCACAACTTCTCAAGCAAACTGGCTGGCTCTCAAGCAACATTGCTTTATGCATGTGTTTCTGTACGGCAGTTTGCTTTCAAGCCCTGACTTGTCTTTTCCTAAGATCCCGACCCAAAAGGTCTTAAGTCAATTTTTGGCTGCATTTGCTGGCTGCTTCATAGGCTGGCGGGACCTTAGAACGAATTGACAATGCTACTTCTATGAACGTTTTATTGATCTCTCAACCCACATGGGTCCCCACCCTCCCTTCCTTAAAACACACACACACACACACACACACACAGAGCCAAGTACACCAGATGTCCGGAACTGACTTCAGCAGCTGATTGCTTTGTCCTCTATCTGGGCCAACCTTCCTTCCTTATTGTATTCTAGGAATACAATACACTGCCTTGGAGCAACTTGTGATCTGTGTTAAACCTTTATTGTATCTGAGCGGCAGAAAAGTGTTGGCAGCATAACAGGTCTTTTAAACAGGGCTCAGTACAGTTGCCATGACTGGGCTGTTAATGCAAGCCTGCAGCAGGGTTTATCCAAGTGCGAGAAAAGAGAGGAAGGGCAGGAATTTGGAGGCTGGACTGCACTTCTGGGGATGGTGCTGAATTAATTCACTGTGTCTGAATAAATAACATGTGCAGAGCTGAGTGCACCAGATGTCTGGAACAGGCTAAAATAACTGCCTGCCCTGTCCTCTGTCCAGGACAATCCCTTCTGGAGGAATCGAGTTGTCCTGGGTCTGAACAACTTGGGACTCACGAAGTCAAAGGAGCTTACCAGTCATGCATGGCATCCCACCAGAAACTTAAAGAGAAATCCTATTTTTGCTGCCTGCCTCAGTCTGCAGAAAGCAGTGGGCTTGTGAAGGTGCCTGGAAGAACACATCACAGGGCTGAACGGGGTGGGTGGGTGAGTCACAATCTGGGCAAGGCTTTCTTACAGCGGCGTAGCAAGGTAGGTGTGGACCCTGGGGCAAGAAGTGAAGGTGGACCTCTGGGTCCTTCAGCCTCTTCTTCTCCTGTATCTTTGCTGCAAAAGAACTATAAAGACATTAAAAACCAAACGTCCTTGGTACACCCTTTCTCTTGCACCTATGTAAATAAGATCACACACTCACACGTGTGCTCTCTCTCTCTCTCTCTCTCTCTCTCTCTCTCTCTCTCTCTCTCACACACACACACACACACACACACACACACACTTTTGATACCTATGCCACCAGGTATCAAAAAGACAATTCCAAGAGTAACAGAATCAGGCATTCCATAACTGTAGCCATTAGCAAATTTTCAAGTTGATATTATATACCCACTGGCAAAAGAATGTCTCCTGTTATAAGGCACATTTTTACAAAAACCTTAAATATTATAGATAGTGTCTGAAACCGGCCAACTATGTTGGTAATAGAATTATAATTCTTGGACACTGTATCTGATTCTGTTACTGATATATTTGGAATGTTTCAGACAGCTATAACATTTAAGGGGTTTTGTAAAAATATGCCTTTATAGAAGGAGAATGATTTCTTGCCAGTGAGTATATATAATATCAACCTGAAATTTGCTTATGGCTGCAGTCATTGAAAAAGTTGCAACATGACTGATTCCGTTACCCTCGGAATTGCCCAAAAGTCTGAAATGCAATGCTATGCATGGCCATGAGGTTCTTGTATAAATTGTTATGGTGGCGAGTAGGGAAAGCATGGGAGGAAGGCTCCCATGGGGATAAGGTATAATAGCAGTTCTTATCAGTAGTCAAAATTAACAAGAGTGGTTGGGTTAAATTATCTTCATTTCTGCTGTGGGATGCCAGGAGCTTCTTATGTATGATTATCCAGTGAATGGCAGCTGTAACTCTTTTGTCTCACAAGGATCCAGTCATTGTTAAAACCACACAGCTGTTTGAAAAGCACTCAAAAAGCAATTAAGAAGCATTTCTACTGACAAATCAAAAACCTGATTTCTGGGAGACTGCTTTAAAAATGCAGCTTGAATGACCAGCTTTGAAATGGACAAGAAGATCAAACAGGAGAAGTTGCAAAGCCCAGCTCTCTGTCATTAAGATCACTATAGGCAAACTTTACAGTAGACAAGAAGATAGCTGTCTAGGTAGCTCTTTTAAGCTGAGTACTTCAAACAGCCCCAGGAGTGAATCCCAGGAACTCTGAAAAATGAAAGAGATATGCATAAGATTTCCCTGGCCAGGTAAAAGGGATCAAGAGTCTAGTCTGGGATTTGGAATCTGTGCTTTCTTGTTGGCAGCAATCATGGCTGCTTCCCCTCCAGGGGCTTATAAAGCTTTGCAGGGCATCTCATGTTAGACTTGTGTTGCTATTCTCTTTCCCTCCTTACATAAGAACAGCCCTGCTGGATCAGTTCCAAGGCCCATCTAGTCCAGCATCCTGTTTCACACAGTGGCCCATCAGATGCCACTGGAAGCCTACAGGCAGGAGTTGACTGGTACTCAGAGGCATCCTGCCTTTGAGGTTGGAGGTGGCCTATAGCCCTCCAATTAGTAGCCAATGATAGACCTCTCCTCCATGAAGTTATCCAAACCGCTCTTCAAGCCATCCAGGTTGTTGGCTGCCACCACATCTTGTGGCAGAGAATTCTACAAGTGGATTATGCATTGTGTGAAAAAATACCTCTGTTGGCTGGTCCTAAATTTCCAGGCAATCAATTTCATGGGATGACCCCTGGTGCTAGTGTTATGTGAGGGAGAAGAATTGATCTGTATCCACTTTCTCCACACCATGCATGATTTTATAGACCTCTATCATGTCTCCCCACAGTCGTCTTTTTTCTAAACTAAAAAGCCCCAGGTATTATAGCCTTGCCTCATAAGGAAAGTGCTCCAGGCCCCTGATCATCTTGGTTGCCCTCTTCTGCACCTTTTCCAGTTCTACAATGTCCTTTATTCGATGTGGTGACCAGAACTGTACACAGTACTCCAGGTGTGGTCACACCATAGTTTTGTATAAGGGCATTATAATATTAGCAGTTTTATTTTCAATCCCCTTCCTAATGATCCCTAGCATGGAATTTGCCTTTTTCACAGCTGCCACACATTGAGTCAACACTTTCAATGTCCTTCTTTTCTCTCCAGTGACTATAGGTTATTTGGGGCAGGGATTTTCAGAGAACCTTGTACATTGATGCCATTATGTACCTCCTCTGTGCAAAAACAATTGCAAATTTACCCATATCGTTTAGGGGTGGAGAGAAAGGAAGGGTGATAATGCACAGGAAGCTGTAATTGCAACACAGCCATCACCTATTTTCCATCTCTAGGAGGGCAGAAGCTGGCAAAGGTCACCATGAGCATTCACCTTCTGGGATGGTAAGGTAAAGTGTGCCGTCAAGTCAATTTTGGCTTCTGGCACCCACAGAGCCCTGTGGTTTTCTTTGATAGAATAGAGGAGGGGTTTACCATTGCCTCCTCTCATGCAGTATGAGATGAGGCCTTTCAGCATCTTCCTATATCGCTGCTGTCCGATATAGTACCAGTGGGGATTCAAACCACCAACCTTCTGTTTGTTAGTCAAGCATTTCCCCGCTGCACCAGTGGCCAAAATTTGTGGGCCTGGATCATGGACTTATTAGTTTCCTCTTTAGGTACTTTATGTATTTGAAGTCAACAAGTCACAGTGACTCCTCACCCCATTCTGGACAGGAGATAATTTATTCGAAAACAAGTAAATTTTAGCCCGTTGAATAACGGGCGCTAGGAAGGGAAGGGCAAATCAGCGGCCGGGTGGACTCTGGGGGCGCCGCTGCCGGTCCGGTGCGGGCCGCCCCTGCCTCACATTCCCGGCCAGTCTCCCCGGCCGGGCAAGGGCCCCTAGGACTCCCAGCCGCCCGGCTTCGGCGGCAGCGCCAGGCCTCGGCGGCGGCTCTGCCACCACCTCGGCTGGCTTCCCCCACCGCCTCCTCCCCCAGCCCAGCTTCGGCAGCGCGGCCAGGCCACGGCCATGGCTCCGCCGCCGCCTTGGCCGCGCCGCGTCCTCTGGCCGAGGCGGCGGCTTCGCCACCGCCGCCTTGGCCGCGCCGCGTCCTCTGGCCGAGGCAGCGGCTTCGCCACCGCCTCGGCCAGTGTCCCCCACCGCCGCTTACCCGGCTTCTTCGGGGCGGCCGCTTCTGGCCGCCCAAGATGGCCGCCGGGTCCTGTCGTTCGTGCCTCCCTTGCTCTGTTCTGGGCATGCGCTTTGCGCATGCCCAGAACAGGCAAGGCACGAACACACGCTTGGTGTCCGTCCACGGACGGACACCAAGCGTTTTATTAGAGAGGATGATTCACAGAGCTGAAGGAGGGAATCCGCTGTTGAAAGAGACCCACTCCATGGCAAGGATAACTGGAAAGTGAACTCATGCAACAACTGGCTATTTGCTTTATTTATTAAGGTTGTCACCAAATTAAAGATGTCTTAAGCCTGGTCTATACAAGGATGTACAGTAAATAGGTTGCACCACTTCAGATGGGAGATCCCTTTTTTGAATGCTCCCCTAAGCTTAAAAACTTTCTGCAAGTGGAAAACAGCACAGCAGGCAAAGAACTGGGTTAGAAACTACTCCTGATGTGCTAAACGCAAGACGTTTGTGGTGGTTGTCCCCCCGCCCGACACACACACACACCATGGGAGAGCATTCAAAACCTTCACCTCACCTGTCATTTTAAGTGGTATAGACCATTCTAATGCAAATATAGGCTCAGCCTTTGCAGACTAATTGTATCATGCCTGCAGCTGTTGTTGGACTACAACTCCCATCATCCTCAGTCATAGTGACCAGTAGGGATGATGAGAGTTAACAAAAGAACAGAAGAACAGCCCTGCTGGATCAGGCCCAAGGCCCATCGAGTCCAGCATCCTGTTTCACAAAGTGGCCCACCAGATGCCTCTGGGGAGCCCACAGGCAAGAGGTATGTGCATGCCCTCTCTCCTGTTGTTGCTCCCCTGCAACTGGTATTGAGAGGCATCGTGCCTCTGAGGCTTGAGGTGGCCCACAGCCACCAGACTAGTAGCCATTGATAGACCTGTCCTCCATGAATCTTTCTAAACCCCTTTTAAAGCCCTTCAAGCTGGTGGCCATCACCACATCCCATGGCAAGGAATTCCATAGATTAATTATGTGCTGTGTGTTGTAGTTCAAGAATAGCTGGAGGGTCTGTGCAGGCTGTATACAATTCTAGTTGATTTAATCAAGTAATGGATTACATCTTCATGCTTCTGTATGAAAAGGTGCAGAAAAGGGTAACCAAAATGATCAGGGGCCTAGAGCACCTTCCTTATGAGGCTAGGCTACAGCATCTGGGGCTCGTGACCTTGGAAAAGAGGCAACTAAGGGGAGACATGAACGAAGTGTATAAAATTATGCCTGGAGTGGAGAGGGTGGGCAGAGAGGAATTCTTCGCTCTCTCTCACAACACCAGAACCATCAGTCACCCCACGAAACTGAAGGTCGGGAAATTCAGGACTTACATGAGGAAGTACTTCTTCACACAGCACATAATTAATCTATGGAATTCTTTGCCATGGGATGTGGTGATGGCCACCAGCTCAGATGGCTTTAAAAGGGGCTTAGACAGATTCATGGAGGACAGGGCTATGAATGGCTACTAGTCTGCTGGCTGTGGGCCACCTCCAGCCTCCAAGGCGGGATGCCTCTGAGTACCAGTTGCAGGGGTGCAACAGCAGGAGGGAGGGCATGCCCTCAGCTCTTGCCTGATGGCTTCTCAGAGGCTTCTGGTGGGCCACTGTGTGAAACAGGATGCTGGACTCGATGGGCCTTGGGCCTGATCCAGCTGGGCTGTTCTTATGTTCTTATGAATTAAACAATAGCCCTGAAGAAAAAAGCATAAAGATTTTGTTGTATGATGGAGCATGTGCATGTCAGAGCACACACAATTATCTTTATACAGAGTCAGGCCCTCAGTCCATCTAGCCGGGTATCGTCTATGCTGACTGGCACCAGCTCTCCAGCCCTCTAGCTCCCTGCAACCTCTTTCGCTAGAGTTGCCCGAGACTGAACGTAATACTTCCTGCATGCCAAGAAATGACTGGCTAGGGCTTTAGCTCAGTGGCAGAGCATCTGCTTTGTATGCAGAGGGTTCCAGGTTCAGTCCCTGGCAGCATCTCCAGGTAGGGCTGGGAAAGGCCCCTGCCGGAAACTTTGGAGAGCTGCTGCCAGTCAGAGGAGGCCACACTAAATGGACCAATGGAATGACTCAGTATTGTAGTGACTGTGTTACTTGGGTGTGAGGACTACTACTCATGTGTAAAAACATGCCACTGTGTACATTAGGCAGGTGCCTACTGACTCAGGGGCTAAGTAAATAGTGTTTGTTTGTGCATCCTGGGATGCAAAGATTACAGATCTGAGGCTGCCCGCTTCCTATGTTCCTATGACTCTCTCAGTATTGCCAGTCCTGTTGCTGAATCCTCAGTAATCTCATGTCAGACTGTTGCCATGACTGGTCCCTGGGTGGGTTTCACATAAATAATTCCCACTGAGCGTTACCCATCACCTTCCTGGCTGTACACATTCCCTCCATCCCCACACTTAAGTTGCCATGGTGCCTTTGCAGCCCACTCCCCGAGACACCCCCCCCCCGCCCCAGCCAGGCATTTTAGACACATCATTATTTATGAGCATTTTGACGGGAGACCAACAAGTGCGCCGAGATGGCCCAACGTTCAGATTCCTTTTAATGCTCGCCGCGCCTGGCTAATAAAATCATGTCGGGCAAGGACTTCAATTAGCTGGCGTATCATCCGAGGCTTTCAACTAGGTTAATGATGGCTGGGGTGAAGGATTTGACAGTGGCACCGTTTCGCGAGGCCTGCTCCATGGGTGCTCAGGATAAAAGGTTAGGCATGTGTACCAAATGCTAGGCAACGTCTTCCATTATTCATGGGTGTCAAGCAGCAAAGGAACACTTCTGCACTTGCTGTTGCTCCGTGGTGCGCGCAGAGCTATCCCGGCCATTAATACACATGATTCAAAGGTCCTGACACTAATGATTCCAGAGTGTATTATTCTTTTGAGTCGGCTCCCATGCTAAAGAACAGGCAGTGTTAATATGTCCCCTCCACGGCACCCAGGAGAAATATAAATCTTGCAGCCAAATTGGGGTGCGTGGCTTTGTTCCTCCTTGTCTCTCTATTGAATCTTTCAACAGGCCCAGAGAAAGGAAAGGGGCTATTTTACACCAAGTCCGTTTGGCAAAGGCTGCAGTTCCAGGCACATTTACTTGGGAGTAAGTGGAAAGTGCCAATCAATTCAGTGGGGTTGACTTCAAAGTAGACACGCATAGATAGGATTAGGTTGCATTTCTGTAAAAGAAAAGAAATCGGAAAATGGAAGGAACTTTTGAATGAGGGTATGCACAGCATAGACTTCAAGTTGGGAAAAGCACAAAACGAGTTTGGAAATATAATTTTATAATCATAATAAACAATGATCAGTTTTTGGTATTGGGAATTCTTTTTAGGTGGGAGAATTGGATTGTGTTGCTATTTTTATGGGCTTTTGGTGTTTTGTTCTGTTTAATTGAGCAGTGAAAGGTGGAATAAACATGTTTTCAATGTAAGTATGAATAAAAGTGAGTCATCATAATTCTGTTTCTAGTCAGTCATGATTTAGGACTTGTGTAGTGTCATGTAGTGAATACAGTGATAGAGTGGGTGATAAAGGTAAAGTGTGCCGTTGAGTCGATGTCGACTCCTGGCGCCCACAGAGCCCTGTGGTTGTCTTTGGTAGAATACAGGAGGGGTTTACCATTGCCTCCTCCCGCTCAGTATGAAATGATGCTTTTCAGCATCTTCCTATATTGCTGCTTCCCGATATAAGTGTTTCCCATAGTCTGAGAAACATACCAGTGGGGATTTGAACTGGCAACCTCCGGCTTGCTAATCAAGTCATTTCCCCGCTCGAGACGGCACACTTTACTACTTTTTATATACTGCTTTCCACTGAAAGTTCTCAAAGTAGTTTGCACAGAATAATAACGAGGGTTGTCTGTCTCAAAGGGTTCCCAGCCTAAGAAAAGACTCAAGGGAGAGACATCAGCAACAACCATTCAAAGGATGCGGTGCTGGGGTTGAATATAGGATAAGGCAGCTTCCGATATTCCTAACTCGCTCCCTTTGTCTGTCTGTCAACCTCCCTCTTGAATGACTTTTAGAAAGCACCCAAACACACGGCTCTTTTCTTTGTCTTGTAATAGGATTTGCTATGCTACCAACCTGGATCTGTTGTCTATTTTATCTTCTCTTTTGCATTGACAAGTGGGACCTGCAAGAATATGTGGCCAGTGGATCTCCAGCCTTTAAGAGGAGGGGTCCAGTTTAGGCCTTCAGTCAACCAGGGTCTCCTAGTGCCATTCAGGCCTCATGGGGAGGGGAGCATCCAGAAATTACTACCTTTTTCTTTCCTACACTTTTGGATACTTCTCATGCTGGGGTGGCTGCCAGCTCTGAACCTAAGTGCTTTATTGCTATGTAGTAGAGGAGATGGGAGGTTGATCCTGGACAGCGGTGTAGCTATAATTGAGCAGGTGGGTTCGAAGAACCTGGGCCCCCAGCTCTTGAGGGCCCCTCCAACTCCACCCTTCCCTATTTTCTTCATTATCTCCCTCACTCCGAGGGGCCTCCTGGAAGAGGGGTAAAGACGGGCCCCCTTTCCCCTAGCTACACCCGATCCTGGAGAGTGGGAATGAAAAAATATATTTCCTCCCACCCACCACTTTCCTCAGCTAGAAACATTCCTAGACAGAGCAGGAAGGGAGTTATTTTAATGGCATGACATGTATACCCTGCAAAACCTGGTCTTTTGTGTGTGACAGCAAGCATGAATGGTCTCCTTTGCGAAGCAAGGTCTGTTCTGGTTGCATTTGAATGGGAGACTATATGTGTGAGCACTGTGTAAGATATTCCCCTTAGGGCATGCCACAGCTCAGGGGAAGAACATCTCCATGCTTGCATGCAGAAGGTCCCAGGTTCCCTTCCTGGCATCTCCAGATAGGTCTGAGAGAGACTCCTACCTGCAATCTGGGAGATGCCTCTGCCAGCCTCTGTAGACAGTTCTGAGCTAGATAGACCAATGGCCTGACCCAGTATGGCAGCTTCCTATGTTGCTATGGGTTCCTAACCTCATCCCTCCTGGAATACTTTAAACTGTTACAGGCTTGGGCAGGACAATTTTCTCAACTTTCCTGCCTTTTTTACACGGATGCCCCAAGTTCTCCCCAAGCCCTCAACATTCTGTAAGGTCCTAGAAACTCACCAGGCCATTCTGAGTGGCTTACAAATATGTTTATTTTAGTTTACCAACGTATATACTTCTACTGGGAAGAGAGCTGGTCTTGTAGTAGCAGGCATGACTTGTCCCCTTAAGCTAAGCAGGATCCGCCCTGGTTGCATACGAAAGGGAGACTAGAAGTGTGAGCACTGTAAGATATTCCCCTCAGGGGATGGAGCTGCTCTGGGAAGAGCATCTAGGCTCCAAGTTCCTTCCCTGGCATCTCCAAGATAGGGCTGAGAGAGACTCCTGCCTGCAACCTTGGAGAAGCCGCTGCCAGTCTGTGTAGACAATACTGAGCTAGATAGACCAATGGTCTGACTTGGTATATGGCAGCTTCCTATGTTCCTGTTCCTACTGACCTAGGGACCTTCCCCAGTATGAAGAAACCTTATTTTGGGTTGGATCTTTTTTTTTTTTTAACTTCTAAGCACTTGATTGCCTAAGTTCATCATTAGTGTATATAATTGTATATAACAGCTGCTTTAGAAATTCCTGTGACTGAGAGGCAGGACAGAATATTTGGAAAAGAATGAGCAAATGAATTCATGATCCTAGGAGCCTACTTCCAGGTGTAATCTTAGCTGGATCTTTTTAAGACTCTGGGAGGCCCAAGGGCAGAATGTTCTTTTCATACACACACTCACACACCCCTTTCTTCTCTCTGGCTGAAATATTGTGCAATGTTATATGCAGAGTGCAATGATGTTTGTGCAGTTGCGCAAGAGTGCTGTTGCACAAGAGCAAACACTGAGCAAATGCAGCAGTGCGGCCATTATATATAATTAATAATTATATTATTAATTATAATTAGCACCATGCAACTCGGTTTGAGCCATTTTTGCACTTGTGCAACGGCACTCTTGTAAAACTGCACAAACATTACATTCCACCATGCGTGTAATGTTGCACAGCATGTCAGTCACGCCTGTGTCAATGTAATAACCCCAAATACTGAAATAAAACTTGAACCTGGGTTTATATTTCAACTGATCAGTTTTACTGCTTTGAATGAAAAGGATCAAATATTGAACCATACTTTGGATGGGGCCCCCTTAATGTGTGGAATCTGGGGCAATTGCCACCTCTTTCCCCGCAAAAGACCCTGAATCATAGTGGCTCGTATAGAGGCAACTCTTACCCCTGCCTGGACTTTGGGGCCAAAGTCCAGGGCCTCCAACCCCCCTGCCCCCTCTCCCCAAAACCTCTTTAGTCTGACCTGGGTGGTGTGATTACCGGGCTACACTGCCGGCGCACACTGTGATGGGTGGCTGAGTGTTATTGTGACCTGCGCCAGGTGTTTTAGAGACGGGAGGGGGAGAAATATGTGGGAAGGGAATATATTAAGTTGTGTGTTGAAATGTCTCTGCTAATGCATATTTGCATAAAGGTACCTGTTTTATATTCTTACAATCTTATAAGTTCAGTTGCTGTTTGTGCCCTCAAGAACCCATGTGTTAAAAATACTGCATGTGTCATGATGTGTGTGTGTGTGTGTGTGTAGGGGGATGATGCTTAACCTGCAGTGGGGTTGGGGTAGAGAGGGTAGAGGTATGGGGCAGAGGGGGTACAGATGGGGTGCCTCCAAAGCCCTTTAGGTCCAGGCTCCACAATTACTTAGGTGCACCTCCGGGCTCATATGCCATGCAGCGGTACAAGAGCCTAGTACTGTTGCAAGGATGTGAGTTGTGGACACTGTACAATGCATGTTACACATGAGTAGGCTCATTGGAAATAATGGGCTTACTCACATTTAACGTTCATCATGTGATTTTCACGATCGTCCTTGTGCACAGTACTAGACTCCTGTACTGCTGCGCAGTTTGTGAGACCCTAAGTTTTTAAAAGTTTCTTTATTAGGGAGAGTCACAGATCGTGTGCTGCGTATGGACCAGGCATCCCTGGGCTGAAGACGGGAAGAGAGGGGAAAGGAGTTCACTCAAGTTCACTTGTATCATCTCTTGCTGCTGAAGCAAGGGTGAAATCAAGCCATCTTCTCACCTTGGATTGGGGAAGGAACTGGAGCTGTCCGGTCCTCCCCCGCTCATCAAGCTGGATGTGTCTTTTGCTGATAGAATAAAGAGGAGTTATTCCAAGTATGTGCAGTATGTCCATTTGCCTACCTCATTCTCTCTCAAATATTAGCAGCTGAACTCTCTAGGACTGCAATTAGGAAATGGGGTTTTGAGGTCACGGGCAGAACACACCACTTTGCTGAACGGGTTTGCCTCTGGCTTCGACCATGTTGCCTATTTAATTTGTTCTCTCCTTTCCTCCCGAGGCTTTCCGTAAAACAAAGGCAATTATAAGAGCCCAGCCCCCCCTGCATCTGTGCCTTGATATGAGCCCAATTAATTCCAACACATTTTACAGTAATGTATGCATTAGGGATGACAGCTTGCTATGTGGTGCATTTTTAAAAAGATCTCTTCGAAAGGCTTGCTTCTGCCTTCTAATTAAAATGGGGACTTCATTACCTTATTATTATTATTTTTGGGGTTAGTTGGTTGTCTTATTGGAGAAGTTCCTCCAGGAAGCCACCCACAGAGCTGCGGGTCCTCATGGGTGCATGTGAGTGTCACTGCCATTTAGGGGGAAAGAAAAGCTATGGCATACGATAATTAGTGTCATCCCAAATTCATATTTATGCTGCTAATTGCAGGGCTAAGTGAAGCTCCAGTTTAGCCACAGACGAATCAGCTAAACAAACATAGAGGCAACCAAAACACACAGCTGTGCTTCTGTCTCAAAATCTGCCTGCTAATTACTGTTTGCAGTCTACATAATCCCCCCCACGCCTCTCCCCCCACCTTCTTGATTATGACAATACAAAGGGATACAGCAATTAACACTTCACAGGATTAAGGGGAAAAACAAAACAACCCAGGGTGATAAAATAAAAGGACAATGCAATAACCAGTGTTTGTGGGGTTTTCTCATCATTTTCCCTTAAGCATGTTCTTTTCTGGGAGGCGGGGGTGGGGGATTCTTCCAGAACTTTGTTAGTTATGGGAACAAGTGTGAGTTTCTAGAGTTGATTGGCTAGTGTCTGTGCTGTCACAATCCACCTCTTCTTTCCTCCCATCCCAGTGCTGAAAAACTACAGTGGGGGAGAAGTGTAGAGGGCTTGCTCCGTGAGTTACTCATTAGAAGACTAAAAATGATTTGGCTAAAATTAGGGGGTCATGGATTTCAGTAACAGCCTACCAGAACTGGTCCTGTGGTAGCAAGGATGAGTCCCCCTGGTTTTGCATTTGAACGGAAGACTATATGTGTGAGCACTGTAAGATATTCCTCTTAGGGGATGGGGCCGCTCTGGGAAGAGCACCTGCATGCTTGCAAGCAGAAAGTTCCAAGTTCCCTCCCTGGCATCTCCAAGATAGGGCTGGGAGAGAGATTCCTCCTGCCTGTAATCCTAGAGAAGCCGCTGTCAGTCTGGGCAGACATTACTGAGCTAGATGGACCAATGGTCTGACTCAGTATAAGGCAGCTTCCTATGTTCCTATCCTGTATCCTCCCATAATTTGAGAATGGCCTATTCCTGGAACAGTATTCAGTCTTACAAACACAAACATACACACGTAGTAGGCATAGCAAGGATGCCAGCAGCTCATGTTCAGGCTGCCATCAGCGACCCCCACCCAAGCCATGCCCCCTCCATCTGATGTCAGACACAGGGGACATGGCAATTATAGTAAATGGGGCTGCACGGCCCATTTTGGAGTAAAATTTGCCGAGTGCTGGGATCCCAGCATGGCTCCCTGCTTTCAAAGGCAGGGAGAGGCATTCCCGGCCAGGCTGGGAGCTCAGCGCTGGCTGAAACATCTCAAAAATGGAGCTATGGGGTGCAGACTACCTTGGTCAGCCTGATGGATGATCTCCAATTGGGAACTGACAGAGGGAGTCAGTGTGACTGTGCCGGTCCTTTTGGATTTCTCGGCGGTCTTCGATACTATCGACCATAGTATCCTTCTGGAACGTCTGAGGGGATTCAGGGTGGGAGGCACTGCTTTGCAGAGGTTCTGCTCCTACCGCATGGGCAGATTCCAGATGGTGTCTCTTGGAGACTGTTGCTCTTCAAAATCTGAACTTTCGTATGGTGTCCCTCAGGGCTCCATATTGTCTCCAATGTTGTTTAAATCTACATGAAACCGCTGGGAGAGATCATCAGGGGATTTGGTGCAGAGTGTTATCAGTATGCTGATGACAGCCAAAACTATTTCGCCATGTCAACATCATCGGGAGAAGGCATAATCTCCCTAAATGCCTGCCTGGAGGTGGTAATGGGCCGGATGAGGGATAACAAACTGAGGCTGAATCCAGATAAGACGGAAGTACTTGTTTTGTGGGTTAGAACTTGGGAGACGATTTTGAGCTGCCAGTTCTGGATCGGATCACGCTCCCCCGGAAGGAACAGGTACGCAGTCTGCGGGTGCTTCTGGATACGAACCTCTCTCTGGTGTCCCAGGTTGAGGTGGTGGTCAGAGGTGCTTTCTATCAGCTTTGGGTGATATGCCAGCCGCATCTGTTTCTTGAGATGAATGATCTCAGAATGGTGGTACATATGCTGGTAACCTCCAGGCCGGACTACTGCAATGCACTCTATGTGGCTCTGCCTTTGTATGGAAATTGCAGTTGGTACAGAATGCGACGGCCAGGTTGGTCTCTGCGTCATCTAGGAGAGACCATATTATTCCTGTGTTGAAAGAGCTACACTGGCTGCCGATACATTTCCAGGCAATATACAAGGTGCTGGTTATTACCTATAAAGCCCTAAACAGCTTAGGCCCTGGGTATTTAAGAGAACGTCTTCTTCGCCATGAGCCCCATCACCTGTTAAGATCGTCTGGAGAGGTTCCTCTGAGGTTGCCACCAGCTCGTTTGGCGGGTACTCAGGGATGGGCCTTCTTCGTTATTGCCCCTGGACTTTGGAATGCGCTCCCTGTTGAAATAAGAGCCTTCCCATCTATGGGAACTTTTAAAAAGGCACTGAAGACATATTTATTCACTCAGGCTTTTAATTAGATTTATAGTTTTAATACTTTTAATGTTGGGTTTTAAATGCTTTTAATGTAAATGATTTTAATGTTTAAATTATTTTTATTGTAAACCACCCAGAGATGCAAGTTTTGGGCGGTATAGAAAAATAAACAAAACAAAACATATATATTTTTTTAATTGATTAACAGAAATGTAATATGCAAGACGTTTCAGCTTCCGCCTTCAAATTTCTTGCACATTATATTTCTGTTTGTTAATCAACAATAAATTTATACTATTCTTTTTGATTAACAGGATCCTTCTGGGATCCAAAAAATAAGGACAAAAGAACATAAGAAGAGCCCTGCTGGATCAGGCCCAAGCCATATCTAGTCCAGCACCCTATTTCCCACAGTGGCCCACCAGATGCCTCTGGGAAGCCCTCAGGCAAGAGGTGAGGGCATGCCCTATCTCCTGCTGTTTCTCCCCTGCAACTGGTATTCAGAGGCATCTCAGGCTAGAGTTGGCCTATAACCCTTAGGCTAGTAGCCATTGATAGACCTGTATGAATTTTTCTAAGCCCCTTTTAAAGCCATCCAAGCTGGTAGCTGTCACCATATCTTGTGGCAGAGAATTCCATAGGTCAACTATGCATTGTGTGCAAAAGTACTTCCTTTTGCCAGTCCTAAAATACTTGTGTGGAGTTCTGTTTGCCACTTTAACAAGCAAGTCTCTAAAATAGTGTGTGAGTGTGTAAATATATATAAATAAACAAACAGATCTCATTTCAGCTATTAAACACTATTGAGTATCTCTAGTTTGAGAAATAAGTGAGAAAGAAGGGTATCATAATGCATGGAGAGAGACACCTTCACTTGGAAAACATTTTGTAGGTACTATGTCGAGCCTTTCAGGGTTGAGCTATGGGCAGAGGTCAGGGTGGAGCCAGGAACAATTCTGAGCCCAAGTAAAATGAAATTTGGGCAGGGGTAAGGGGGCAGCTCCAAATCTGGGTGGCAGACACCACCAGCAGAAGAGAACCTAAGCATGCAAAATATGCCAGTAACAGAATCAGAATTTTTTGGACATGGTTTCTGCTTCAGATGCTGACATGTTTCCAGATACTATTATTTAAAATGGTTGTAAAAATAGGGCCCTATAGTAGTAGATATTCTCTTGCAAGTGGAAATAGATAATATCAACTTGAACATTTGCTTATGGCTACAGCGACTGAAAAAGTCTTAACTTGCCTGATGTCGTTACCCTTGGAATTGCTCTTCTACTGAATCCGATCACTGGTGCATCCAGCCCAGAATTCTTTATGATTGGCAGCCCCCCTCCAGGGTCTCAGAAAGCCCCTTTCCCAGCCCTACCTGGAGATGCCACCAGGGTCTGGACCTGAGACTTCCTGCATGCAAAGCAGATGCTCGGCCATTGAGCTACACTTCTACCCGTGGAACTAAGTGAAAAGCTAATGCCCTGGTAAAAGACACTAAATGAAGCAATGAATTATGGATGGTGCTAACATTTAGAATCTGAGAGCTGCTGAGAGTTGAGTCATCAGAGAGCAGCAGCTGCTACAAAAGAGCCGAAGAAGCTGTTTGGAAAATCGTCCCCACCACCCGCAAGCTGCCAGATTAGACCTTTTCAGTCTGAAAATGAATTTTCTGACCACAATCAGCAAGGCTGTCTATGGTTTGAGCACAACCACGACAATCAAACCCTCAGCAATTATTTTAATTACAATTAATTAATTAATTTTGGCTTTATATCGTAATTCTTTTAATCATTTTATCCCCGCTTTTATATTTGTTCTTTTTTAAAAAAAAAAATTGTTTGGCCTGGCCTTCCAAGGCTTGTAAAGTGTTGTTGTTTTTTAAAAGTATTTTAATTGGTTTCAAATGGTTTTAATGGTTTTTGAATTGTTTTTATATGGCTTTTAGCACTGTGTTTTGAATTGTGTGTTTTTATGTCTTTTTAAAAGTTGTTGTACACAACCCAGAGCCTCTGGACAGGGCGGTTTATAAATGTAATAAATAATAATAAATAATAATAGTTTCGCTTATGTGCACTGGCTAAGGATGCACATGTCAGGTGGTACAGAAATGTAAATGAATGAATGAATAATGCACATAAATTTACTTCATTTCCATAAAGCTAGTATGATGGTTTGAGAGAAAAACCTCAGAATATTTGCCAAAGTGAAAGCAGAAGTGGGGGTGGGGGTGGGTGGGAGATAGGGCAACATCACCCTCTTAAGAACTGCAGTTCCTTTGCTGAATCATACCACCCAGTCCAGGAATCTGTCTCCTGGAGCATTCCTAGACAGCAATTTTACTTTGATTAACCACGAAGGGTAAGTGTGTATATTCACATGTCATCCAGCTTTAAGTCAAAGTCGCTGCAAGCTATCCGGGAGCACCCTAGACACGATTCGGGTTTTTCATTGCACGTTAAAGAGTGTGGCCTGATTTATGTCCGGGGTAAAAAGAAACCCACTTTTTGCATCAGTTTTTTGGGCAAATTTGAAATATCCGTAACGTGCAGCACTTCATCCCTCTTAATCCTGCGGTAAAGCCTGCTGTCTGGGAAAGCTCTTGTATTTGCTAGTCAGAGGATCCCGGAGAAGCTTAGACAGTGGGCGTGATGCTAGCAGTTAGTCCTCAGCGACTTGTTGCCAAAGGTATACTACCTCTAAATATGGAGTTTTTGTCCTCTCTGTGGTTAGTCTGTGATGGAAAGGCAAGTCCCCACTTGACACTGCAGCCAGTGGGTCGTGAACATGTGCCTACCAGCCCTCAGCAGCCCACCAAGCACAAAACTGGAAGAACTACCTAAAACTCCTTCTGTGCTGAAGGCGCACACTCCACTGAGAACCAGGGGACGTTCCATGCCAATAGAGGAGGGTTAATTAGCCCAGCAATGTCTCCAAGGCTATTCCTGAGCAGTGAAACGAAATGCATTCCACAGTGCTGAGTGGCAACTGGGGGAGGTTCTCTGGAGAGAGCTTCTCTGCTGTTCCACATCTGGTCCTCATAAAACGGCAAGTGAGGGATCCAATTTCCTTGATCAGCTGCTCAGTCAGGAGATTCCAATAGGACGGGGTGGGGACGAGCTGGTTCTCTGCGAAAGAGAGACAAAAGTGGAGAGCTATTGGAGAAGTATCTTCCTGGATCGCTGTGCCCCTTCAAACATACCCCTCCTCACTCTCCTTCCCTTCCCTTCTTCTTTCCTCTTCTTCTGTGGCGGTTTCCTCAACTATGACACAGATGTGGGGAAACTGCAAAGGAAGGGAGAGAGCTATGTGTAAGAAGGAACACAGATGCTTCAATTTCGCTGAACTAGTCCTGTGCGAGACGTTTTCACTGTGTAGAGTTGAATCCATGTTGTGGCCGGGTGCAGAGTTGGGGTTGTGCCTGCTGGTCCCACTTCCAACTTCTGCATCTTTGAGGCCCCATCTGCACTGAAGGAGGAGCACGCCTTAGAGCAGGGGTTATCAATGTTGGGACTCCAGATGTTATTGGACTTCAGCTCCCACAATCCCCTGCCCGAGTGGCCTTTGGTTGGGAATTATGGGAGCTGAAGTCCAATGACAGCTGGGGACCCAACGTTGAGAATCCCTGCCTCAGAGGAAACACTCTGCCCAACGTAATATTAATGGGTGTGCCGTCCTTTGACTTCCCTGGGCTGCTTCATCCTAACTCTTATTCTGCTGCTTTCTTGGGCTGCAGTGTTCTGTGGCGGCGGCGGCACTGTGTTTTTGCAGGCTCAGTGCTCTGAAAGGGATTCCGGGAGAACTGGGGTTCAGGGCCAGCCCGAGGCTTTTTGGAGCCCTAGGCGAAGTTTGACTTTGGAGCCCACCCAGCTGAAAAGCGTGCGGAGCCTGGTCTTTGAATTGAGATGGGCAGGCTGCTCATTCAAATGACGAGCCTGTGTGGATGACCAGCGAATGACTAGCCCATGCTGGTTTGGGGATACAGTGGAAGAGGGAAAAGAGCTGAGGAGGTTGGAGCTCGCCAGACACCCCCTGTCCCTGCTTTCTCTATTGCCACCACCTCCTTCCCCTCAGACGTGCAGGCCCTGCAAACCTCAGGGCCAACCAAACTCTCAGCCTTATCTTAAAGATGCCAGGGAGGGAACTTGGAACCTCCTGCATGTAAGCACGCAGCTGTTCTTCCCAGAGCGGCCCCATATCTTACAGGGCTCACACACGTAGTCTCCCATTCAAATGTAAACCAGGATGGGCCTTGCTTAGCAAAGAGGACCATTCATACTTGCTACCACTAGACCAGCTCTCAGAGGCCACGTTTAACAGTGCTGCAAGGCGCTTCCCTCCACAACCAATTAGGCCAGACTGCAGCCAAGCCATCCATCACGTGCACCCCTCACTTCCTGTTTGGGGTCTCTGGGCACTTGAGAAACAAAAGTGGAGGTATCTGCGTCAGCAGCTGCAGCAGTAACAGAGAAGCCAGGCATGGAGGAGGTGGGGAGAGAGCGCGTTGAAGGAGGAAGAGGAGGAGAGCTGGTCTTGTGGTAGCAAGAATGCCTTGTCCCCTTAGCTAAGCAGGGCCCACCCTGGTTGCATCTGAATGGGAGACGAGAAGTGTGAGCACTGTAACAAATTCCCCTCAGGGGATGATGCCACTCTGGGAAGAGCAGAAGGTTCCAAGTTCCCTCCCTGGCAGCATCTCCAAGATAGGCCTGAGAGAGACTCCTGCCTGCAACCTTGGAGAAGCTGCTTCCAGTTTGTGAAGACAATACTGAGCTAGATAGACCAATGGTCTGACTTAGTATATGGCAGCTTCCTATGTTCCTAAAGCAAGCCGGAGGCCAGCTAGGAGGTGGGCCCTGCCCACTGGATTTCCATTCCTGGAGATGTGGACCCACCCAAGCACTGGTGCCTATAGCTGACCACCTAGGTCTGCCTAATGGACAGGTTGGACCTGATTTTGTTGAAAAGCAGTATATAAATATTTGTAGTAGACAACGGATATCCGCCTAAATGGTGCCAGCGTGGTGTAGTGGTTAGAGTGCTGGACGAGGACCGGGAAGACCCGAGTTCAAATCCCCATTCAGCCATGAGACTAGCTGGGTGACTCTGGGCCAGTCATCTATCTCTCAGCCTAACCTACTTCACAGGGTTGTTGTGAAAGAGAAACTCAAGTATGTAGTACAGCGCTCTGGGCTCCTTGGAGGAAGAGCGGGATATAAATATAATAATAATAATAATACTACTAATAATAATAATAAATAAATGACAACCTGCTAGAAGTCCCGAGTCCACCTCCAGCCTCTGCAAATACCAGTTGCAGGGGAGCAACAGCAGGAGAGAGGGCATGCACATACCACTTGCCTGTGGGCTCCCCAGAAGCATCTGGTGGGCCACTGTGTGAAACAGGATGTTGGACTAGATGGGCTTTTGAGCCTGATCCAGCTGGGCTGTTCTTATGTTCTTATCTGAACAGATCCCAAGAGCCTTAGGCTAGATTTCCATATTGCTGGTACAGTTGTATTCTGCACTGCTGATTTCTAAAAGTTTGAACAAGAAAGTGTAACACAAGGAATGCTTGTAACTGCTGCTTTCAAAAAATCTGAATATGGATCATGTGTAGAAACCTGCCTTTGAAGCATTTTTTTTTAAAAATCCTGCCCTTCCCTCCAGGGAGCACAGTGCAGCGTAAGCGGCACTTTCCCCATCACACAACAACCCTCTGAGGTAGGTTAGTCTGAGCGATAATGACTGGTCCAAGGTCACCTTGTAAGCTTCATGACTGAGTGTGGATTGGAACCCCGGTCTCTCCGGTTCTAGTTCAACATTCTAACCATGGTACCACTAGGGATCTGTCTTTTTTTGGCCCTCACAGCCAGGATTAAGTGTTCATTTCAGCACATGGATACATGGTGAAACAGACTTATGGGCATTTCTCCAGTATTACAGTGCAGTTTGTAGCATCTGGTATTGTGCTGATCACTCACCTAAAGCCCTTAATACAGGGGTGCTCAAACTGGGTCCCCAGATGTTGTTGGACTACCACATCTATCATTCCCTGCCACAAGGCTACTGTGACAGGGGATGATGAGCGCTGTAGAGCAGCAACATCTGGGGACCCAAGTGTGAGAACTTGTGGGATGGTCAAAGCCTGTCTGCCTGCCTGCCTATCGTCACTTATTGGTGATTTTATTTTGATTTCATTTTCTTTACAAAGCGCCAGGAATCCAGTGGTTTGCTAGGAATATGGAGCTCATTGACATTCCAGTGGAAACAAACATTTGACAAAAATAATGTGTTTTGGCAAATTCTCAGACTTTTAAAGATCCAGAACATTTTCAGATGATGTTTTTGAAATCTGACTTTTAAATTCCACTTTAAAGACTTTTAAAGTTTGGAAGAAACGGGCGAGCATTTCGTTGACAATTAGACAAGCAGCCTGTTGCTCTGGATGTCAGCTGGTATGTTTAGTCCTCAAGGGTAATATATTTTCTTAACACAGAGGCCCATGTATGTTTCCTGGATTCTTGTTGGTCCTCGGCAAGTTCCTGGTGCGTGCTGCGGAGCAGGCTGGGGTTCTTATGACTCATGTTGGTTCCCAGGGATGTTCCTTTCCCCACAATCCTCTTCCCCTTCATTTAGAAGGACCAGACTCACCGAGTCGATGCCCACTTTGGCCTCCAGCATTCCCTTCTTGTGGCTGTGGCTGCTGTTCCTTGCCTTCCCTCATCACATGCTCATGGAAAACTCCCTGCAGAGCCCAGACTGTAATTACCATTGAACATTTGTTTCATCCCAGCGGCCTGGCCAAGTTGACTCAGGCTGCCTTTAAAGCAGCTGCCACAGTGGCTTTGATCACAACCCTCTGCAATTTGGGATAGCCCCACGTTCAAAGGGTGCTTCCTTCCAAAGGCTTCTTCACCTCCTGAGGCCCCTTTTTTTTGCTCTGGTCCCTGCTGCCTCCGTCCCTGGGAAACAAACAGCTTTTCCTCACATCACTTGCATCTTCATTGCGTGGCGTCAGAACTGGCTGTTGGAATGGCATCACACCAGGGCACAGGGAGGCGTCCTGCACCCATTCCAGTTCTGTGCCAAGGGAAGCTGCATTCTGCAGTCTAAGAACATAACTCTGGAAATCAGCATGTATCCCCGGCGTGCTCCCCCCCCCCCCGCAATAATGCACGGTTTCTTTTTTGCTCAAGGGAAGAAAAGAGTTCTGTCAGATCGGGGGATTTCTAGACCAGGAGTTCTCAACCTTGAATTTCCAGATGTCGTTGGACTACAGCTCCCATCACCCACCGAGAAGGCCATTGCACCTGTGGATGATGAGAGTTGTAGTCTGACAGCATCTGGGGACCCCAGGTGGAGAACCCTTGGATTTGAACGGGCAACTTCTGGCTTGCTAGTCAAGTCATTTCCCCACTGCACCGTTAGGTGGCTTATTGTTATTTTAAGCCTCCTTAAGGTCTTAGATGATTTGTTTGACATCCACTGCAGCTAATATTGTCTGGCCACTGACTGCATTTTAAATAAACTAAACTAATCAACATCCTGTGTCCCAAAATGCCCACCAAATGCCACTGGAGAAGCCCATAAGCCGTGCAGGTAGGTAAATGCCCTCTCCCACTGTTGCACACCAGCAACTGGTATTTGGGCAGATATACTGCCTCTGCACCTGGCAGTTTCATTGTGACTTAAAGTCATTTATAGACCCACCCTTGCCCTTATGAAAAACGCCAGCAGCCAGCATCAATCTTGTGGCAGCCAGTTCCACAGATGTTAATTATAAACCACGTGAATAATTTTGGTTTTGCCTGTCTTGGCTCTCCTGCCAATCCAGTTTAATTGGATGAGTCCTACGAGAGAAGTTGTGGCTAGTCTCGTTATGCGTTTGACATACCCTCTCGCAACAGAGCAGGCATGCAGCCAGGTCGCGCGTGATGGTCGCCACGCAGGTGCCATGCTTTCTCCTCCACGCAAGCGGTTTCCGTGCAGAAAGAGTGTAACGTGTGGAAGCAACATCAGCGTAACGACTTCCACCCGTGTTTGCCAAGCAGCGCCATCCTGCAAACGGCAAAGGCGTGAAGGCAGGCGAGCTTGGGGGCCTTTTTCTCCCCGAGCCTCTCACGGGGGGCACCCCCCAAACTCCCCCCGCTTTGTGCGTGGGAAGCAGGCGGTGGGCTTCCTCCGCCCAGTCTGTCTCCACGCTCGCTGGGCTTAAGTTGGGACTGGGAGAGAAAGAGGGGCGGGGAAGGCGGAGGGAGGGGAGACGCCGGGCAGCGGGAGAGGGGCGGAGCCGGCCGAGGAAAAGGGGGACCGCCCGGCGCCGGGAGAGCGAGAGCGGAGAGGCAGCGTGAGCGGAGCTGGCCGCGCTCGGAACGGGGCTGGCAGGCGAGATGCTGGCGCTGGGGGGCTGCGCAGCCCCACCGCAGCGGGGCCCGCCCTCCAGCCGCCGCTGAGCTGCCCACACCGGCGCTTGGGGCTGGGCGTGCTGCGATCTCCATGCGCTGAGCGGGGCGCAGGCTCGGGGATGAAGGCGAGCCCGGAGCCGCCGGGGCTGCAGCCGCAGGAGCCGGAGAGCCAGCCGGCGGCGGGGCGGGAGGCCGATGCCCGCTGCTGGGCGAGGGACGGCAGCAAGAGCGAGACGACGGAGGCGGAGCGGCTGCGCACCCGCGAGCGCCTGGAGGCCACCCTCGCCGGGCTGGCCGAACTCGAGTTCCTGCGCCAGCGCCAGGAGTTGCGCGTCCAGCGCTTGTTGCGGGCCGCACCTGCCGCTTCCCCCGCCGGGGTCGGCCCCGGGGAGCCGCCGGGAGATGCCGCCGGGGTCGCCGCCGCCGCCCCCCCTCGCAGCTTGGAGGAGAAGTTCCTGGAGGAGAACATCCTGCTCCTGCGGAGGCAGCTGGTGAGCGTTGCATGGCAGGGCCGTGATGAAGAGGGAGGGAGGGAGGGAGGGCGCTGCGGAGACCCCTGCTGGACCCCGGCTGGAGAAGGAGTGGGTGCAGGGACAGCCGCCCCGGAGCCCGCTCGCAGTGCTAAGGCGCCGTCTTGGCAGACGCGTCGAGAGTCCCACTGAGCGTGTGCAGAGCATCCTTCCCCACCCTGCGCGGCTGGGCTTCGGCTAGTGCTCCACGGGAGGTGGCCAGGCTTGACGGCGGCTCTCTCTCGCCGCCTAGACATTGCGGCTAGCAGGGAGACTCGCTTCTTCCAGGAAGGCTGACACTTCGCTGGCGGAGGAGGAGATCGCTGGAAGCAGTTTCTTTTGAGCATCTTTTTTGTGCCCGCTTAATTAGAGGGCGGAATGCAGTCATTTCAGCCTGTGTGTGTGAGAGAGAGAGCGAGAGAAGGTTGCACGGAGAAGAGTAGTTTTGGGGACGCGTGTGGACATCTAGATGGCCGAGCCCCCGGTCCTGGGGGCAGTCTGCGATTGGGGTGGCCCATGTGCGGAACATGCAACATGCTTCCACTGCCCAGGCAGAATATCAAGCAAGACTGGGGCTGCCATGATGAAGGGGGACTTGCAGGAGCATCCCTTGCGCCCCCCCCCAAAAGCAAGGGACCAGAAGGAGTTGAAGGTGACTCCATGGGCAGGTGGAAGGCAAAGAAATGGCAGGCAGGCGTCAGTGCAGCATTAGTGGGGCGGGGGCGCAGAGGGCTGGGGGAATGTAGAATGAAACTGATGTGACACAGCAAGCAACCCATTCAGGGATGCTAAAAGCAAACTTGAGGCACCTTGGCTTTGCCTCCCTTCCAAAACAAACTGAGCATGAGGCAGGCAGGGAATGGCCCCGTGATACACCCCTTGTGGTGTTAGGAAGCCTCTTTTCTTCTGTGTCCCTGCCTGGGGGAGCCCTAGACTTCAGTGCTCCTCCCTTGTTTTAAGTGGTCGTCTCTTGGGCAGAATGTTTGTCTCCCGGTGTTCCAAAATATCAGAGCCCCAGGAAAGCTAGCAGGCACCAACCCCCCCTTTTCTTTCTTTCTTTCTTTCTACCCCTCTGTTCTGTCTGAACTTCACAAGCCAGCCTCTAGGTCTCTGTTGTGCCCTTTGTTGAAAATGTAGTCTTTCCCCCCACCCCTTTCTATTCCCCCCCCCTGCAAGCTAGCCTACCCCAGACGGGACAAGCTCCTCTTCTTCCAGCTGGCTGCATCCCAGCCTGCCCTTCACTCATCCCCGTTTTTTGGGCTAACAATAGCAGCCATAGCTGCTAGAATATTGTGATTAATTACTGCAGCTTCCAAATAAGTGGGGTTTTTTTTGTCTTCGCACAGCACTGAAAAACGACCTTGGGGACTAGCTTTCTTCCTTCTAAATCCAACACTTTCCTCCCCTCTTCAGAGTTGCAGCTGATCCAGTTCTTTCCCCCCTCCATCCCCCCCCCAATTCAGGGAGGTTGCTTTTGCATAATGGGGAAGGGGTGTGTGTATGTGTGCAAAGGCAGGGAGGCCTGAAGGTGTGGGGAGTGCACCTCTAGCAATAGGCAGCATTGAGTTGAATATTAGATTGATTCCTTCCAACAGTCGATTTGCCGGCTGCAGATGCGAATGTGTTGGCAGTCGGGCCAAAGCTGGTTTGGGATGCGGGAAGAGAGCATTTATCTTAATGGATTTGTGTCAGGGCTGGAGTTTTCTGTCGGTGGCTTGCCTTCACAGCACAGGGGAGAACAGGGAATCTGGATTAAATAAGTAGAAGCGTCCAGCTGCTCTTGTATAAGCTCCCGAGGAGGCGAGTCAGTGTTCTTTGTTATAACCCACTTTCCAGCCAAGACCCAGCACTTTACAGTTGCAAGCCACAAAAAGGGGCTATGTAATTAAGAGCCCTGGAGGTGTCCATGGGAGTTTCTCTGCTGATGTCCTTGTCCAGCCTTTTCCTGCCAGAAGGAGCTGCAGATGGATTCAGGGGCAGGCTGGGGGTAAAGATACCAGCCCCTCTGATCACACACAGAGAGAGTCCTCTGGTCCCTGGCAGTTGGCGAATGCAGTTCGGAGCCCAGGCTTTCCCCTCCGGAGGCATTAATGCAAAGAATAATTCTTGCATGAAGAATCGGGAGAGAGGCCTTTGGGACTGCAGGTGTCGCCCTCCAGTAAACTCCTCTGCAAATTCCCCACTGGCAGAGGTGGTGCACCTAGGTAATTTTGGAGCCTGGACCGAAAGGCCTTCGGAGGCCCCCCCTCCCCGGCCAATTAAGCATCATCATGCTCCGCCAGGCAACCACACCACCCAGGAGAGACTAGAGAAGATTTCGTGGCCCCCAGGGGCTGTAAGAGCGCCTCTGCCCACTGAAGCAGGCGGGCTGTTGTGTAGAGTGATGCAAAATGTGAAGCAAGGGAGAGAATGCCTTCTGCGGCACTGAACAGGCTCCTGAAATGCTTCCTGCAAGTGACTGATTGCTCTCCAGTGGAGCAAAAATTAAAAAAAACGGTTGCTGTTTTGCTTGGCTGGTAGTTTCCCTCGCCTTGGCTGCTGCATTCTGGTGGGGTTTGCGCAGAAGGATTTTCCCAGGGGGCCTTTGCCCACTGCAGTGAAGGAGTTCTATTCCCCCAGCGTGTGTGTGTGTGTGCTCTCTCTCTCATTGTTCAATAGGGTTCAGGCAGCAAAAAGTTCCTGCTGCATTGTGTCCGCAATTACAATTTTCTATGCTTCCCCCACACCACCCCAGGTCTGTACAGAAGAAGTTCTGGAATGACAGTGAGTTAGCTGCAATAAAAAGGAGGTGCTATCATTGCTATAGCATTGGGGTTCTCAGACTTGTTTCCCCAGATGTTGTTGGACGACAACTCCCATCATCCCCAGCTACATGGCCTTTGAGGAGTTGTAGTTCAATAACATCTGGGGGGCCCAAGTTTGAGAACCCCTGCTATAGAGAAATGAGGCTTCTAACTAGGCATCTAGTATGCAGGGCTGTTTCTGCCTTCTGTGCCACCAAAAGTCGAGTTCCGGGCCAAGTCAGGCAAGGTTTTTTGTGCCGGCAAAGCTTAGCTTCTGCAGTCAAAGCCAGTGATGCCTAATAATAATATTAATAATAATAAAATGGTTGGGAAATTGCTTATGGTACAAAAATGTGCTCAGTTGGTATCCTTTTTCTTTTGAACCTGATATTAAGGTTTTTGTCTTTGATGTTGCATCTACACAACATCTGGACAACATTGAAACTCTGGGGGAAGAAGCAATGGAGTAGGTGGCAGGCCGGTCAGTGGGACAGAGTAGCATCTGCAGCCTGGAAAGAGCGTTTAATATTTTTTTGCTTCTCTTGCAGACTGGTTATATGCTACAAGCTTTGTTATGTGTGGTCAGGCAGTCTAGTAAAATTGTTTGGGGGCTAGTAACTCTTCTGCCCTCCTTCCTGCTCCTTGAATGATTGTGCTTTGAAAGCCACACACTGGTACAGAAATGTTAAGATGCACCTTTGACGTCACTGGCACATGCCAATAGGCAAGCTGCCCTGCTTTTCTCTCCCCCCACCGCCCCCAATCCAGGCCAGTGCTCTCCATCTTTTAATAAATTATTTGACTCATCTATAGGGGGAAGCAATAATGGACAAGTCAGGGAAGAGCAGCAGTTTCTAACCTTCAGTCTTCAGGTGTTGTTGGACTACAACTCCCAGCCCCCTTTGACCATTGTGGTCAAATGATGAGGATGATGGGAGTTGTAGTCCAACAACAGGAAACCCCCCTGCTAACTGAGCAAAGAGGCACCTTTTAAAAAGGCGATTCTCCTATATTTAGCATGGGGAGAGCAAATGGCCTTACCTAGCCCCAGCACAGCATCCCTGTGGTGGCTGTTGGTGGCTACCTTATGATTCTTTTAAGATTGTGAGCCTTTTGGGGACAGGCAACCTCCTTCTTTCCTCCCCACTTTGGAAACCTTTATTGAAAAGCAGTATATAAATAGTAGTTGGTGTGGGTCCCCTTCCTTGCAACGGAATCAGAGGCTTTCAGCAGGGCTTGGAATCTCCTTCTCCAGGGCTATCATCTGAGGTGTGGATCATCAGGGTGGGCTCTTTGGGGACTGGAAATGAAGTTTGTAGTTCCTGACCTACCATCTCTCCCTTGGGAACCATGGATCTTCTTGGCCTCTCACAGCCCCACAAATTCTCTGCGTTGTCCCATCCTCTTCCCTATGTGATTGGTCTTTCACAAGCCTTGCTGAAGGAGAATCAGCCTGGCTTCTGCAAGGGCAAGTCTTGCGTCACGAACCTTTTGGAGTTCTTTGAGAGTGTCAACAGGCATGTGGATCAAGGTGATCCCATTGACATAGTATACTTGGACTTCCAAAAAGCTTTTGACAAAATTCCCCACCAAAGGCTGTCTAGTAAACTTAGCAGTCACGGGATAAGGGGGCAGGTTCATGTGTGGATCGTAGCTGGTTGAAGGACAGGAAACAGGGTGGGAATAAATGGAGAGTTTTCAAAATGGAAGTAAGTAAGAAGTGGGGTCCCCCAGGGATCAGTACTGGGACCAGTGCTCTGTAACTTGTCCATAAATGATCTAGAACAGGCCTGCTCAACTTAGGCCCCCCAGCTGTTTTTGGACTACAACTCCCATAATTCTCAGCCACAGCAGCCAATAGCCAGGAATTATGGGAATTGTAGGCCAACATCTGCAGGAGGGCCGAAGTTGAGCAGGCCTGATCTAGAAGTTGGGGTAAGCAGTGAAGTGGCCAAATTTGCAGATGACACGAAACTATTTAGGGTAGTGAAATCCAAAACAGATTTTGAGGAGCTCCAAAAGGATATCTCCAAACTGGGGGACTGGGCAACAGAATGGCAAATGCAGTTCAATGTAAGCAAGTGTAAAGTGATTCGTATTGAAGTTGGGTCACTCAAAGCGCCAAGGTCATCCCAGCTGCCCAGCTAAAGCAGGCAGGCACCTATATTGGGCAGCAGCAATATAGGAAGGTGCTGGAGGTGGACAATCACTTCAGTGACAATGACAAAGGCATAATTTTCACACTGCACGGGAGAAGGCAATGGTAAACCACTCCTGTACTTTACCAAGAAAATCACATGGATAGTCAAAATGGAATGATTGTTGATGTAGTGCCAGACAATGGGCCCCTCAGGTCAGATGGTACTCAACATGCTATTGAGGAAGAGCTGAGGGTCTCTCAGAGTACCGATGATGTTTTTGGATGTCTTTTGGATGTCTAGCAGCTGATGCTGCCATGCGGGAAAAGAAAATCCGAAGCTGCAAAGACAGAATTACAATGGGAATGTGGAACATAAGAAGCGTGAATATGGGAAAGCTCGACATAATGAAAGATGAAACGAATCGACTACAGATTGACATCTTGGGCATCAGTGAATTGAAATGGACTGGAATGGGACACTTGCAGTCAGAAAACCATGTCGTTTACTACTCAGGACACGGAAACCAAAGAAGGAATGGTGTTGCTTTCATAGTCAGGAAGGATATAGCAATGACAGTACTTGAGTACAATGCAGTCAGTGACTGACTAATATCAATTAGATTTTGTGGACAATCTTTTATAACATGACAGTTCTTCAAGTCTATGCCCCAACAACTGATGCAGAAGAAGAGGAAGTTGATGAGTTTTATGCTCAAGTTCAGTCTGAAATTGACAGAACGTGCAAGCAAGATGTGCTGGTGGTGGTTGGAGACTGGAATGCCAACATTGGAAAAGGTAAGGAGGAGAAAACAGTCAGACTGTATGGCCTAGGAAACAGAAATGAAATGGGAGAACGACTTATTAGTTTCTGCCAAGCCAGTGATCTCTTCATTGCTAACACATTCTTCAAACAACCAAAGTGGTGCCTATACACATGGACATCACCAGATGGAGTACACATTGATTACATTATTGGTGCAAGGAGGTGGAAGGGCTCAGTTATAACAGCAAAAACATGGCTGGGGGCCGACTGTGGAACATATCATGAACAGCTCATGTGCAAGTTCCATGTCAAGCTAAAGTGCAAAAACAAAGCTTCTATGCTATGATCTTGAGAATGTACCCACCCTTTTCAAGGAGAACATCAGGAACCACTTTGAAGTTCTGAACCTCATTGATAGGGAACCAGAGGAATTGTGGAATGCAATCAAAGAAGTTACGGACGAATGTTAAAAGAGACTGTCAAAGACGAAGAAACAGAAGAAAGCAAAATGGATATCAGAACAGATGGTGGAAATTGTCAAGAAGAGGAGAGAAGCCAAAGTCAAGAAAGATAAAGTCCTCGGGAAGGAACTTAATAGGGAATTTCAGAAAGCAGTTAGAAGAGACGAGGAGCAATACTACAATGTCATCTGTAAAGACCTTGAGGATGGAAATAGACACAGAAAAACAAGGCAAGTCTCCCAGAAGATCTCTGAACTCAGAGGGAGGTTCCAACCTTGAATTGGTTTGTTAAGGGATGCCAAACGACAGATAGTAACTGATTCAGAGAAGATCAAACAGAGATGGAAGGAGTACTGAAAATCTGTACAGCAGGGACGTCAGCATCCAAGATATTCTAGAAGATATCCCCTACTTGCAAGAACCTCTAGTATGGGAAAATGAAGTTAGATGAGCACTCCGATCATTACCAAGTCAGAAGGCTATAGGAATTGATGGAATAGCTACAGAAATATGGCAGGCAACAGAAGAAGAATCAGTCAACGCTCTAACCAAACTATGCCAGCAAATTTGGAGAACAACACAGTGGCCAACAGATTGGAAGAGGTCAGTCTATACCCATACCAAAGAAAGGAGACTTAACAGATTATGCAAACCATCACACAATATCCTTAATTTCACATGCTAGCAAAAGAATGCTCAGGAACATCCAATGCAGATTAGAGCCCTATGTAGAAAGGGAAATGCCAGATGTTCAAGCTGGTTTCAGAAAAGCCGAGGAACAAGAGACATCATTGCTGATGCATGCTAGATAATTGAGAAAGCCAAAGAATACCAGAAAGAAGTCAATATGTGCTTTATTGAAGACAAGAAAAGCCTTTGATTGTGTCGACCATGACAAGTTGTTGTTGTTGTTGTTGTTGTTGTTATCATCATCATCATCATCATCATCATCATCATCATTATTTTGCATTTATATCCCGCTCTTCCTCCAAGGAGCCCAGAGCGGTGTACTACATACTTGAGTTTCTCTTTCACAACAACCCTGTGAAGTAGGTTAGGCTGAGAGAGAAGTGACTGGCCCAGAGTCACCCAGCTAGTTTCATGGCTGAATGGGGATTTGAACTCGGGTCTCCCCCATCTCACTGTTCTCATGAGAAACCTATACACAGGGCAGGAAGCCACAGTCCAGACAGAACATGGTGAAACAGACTGGTTCCAGATTGGCAAAGGAGTAAGACAAGGCTTTATACTTTCTCCTTCTCTATTCAATTTATATGCTGAACATATACTGAGAGAAGTTGGATTTTAAGAAGATGAGCGTGGTTTTAAAGTTGGAGGAAGAAACATCAATAACCTGCACTACGCTGATGATACCACTCTGATAGCTGAGAATGCGGATGATCTGCACGCTCTAGTAATGAAAGTCAGGGAGCACAATGAAAAAATTGTACTACGACTAAATGTAAAGAAGACTAAACTAATGACAACAGGAGCAGCAACCAGTCTCAGAATTGACAATGAAGACATTGAAGTGGTGGATAGCTTCTGCCTTTTAAGATCAACTCTCAACAGTAAAGGATCCAGCTGTCAAGAAATACACTGCAGACTAGCACTTGGTAGGGTTGCAATGAAGGCCTTGGGAAGGATATTTAGATGTCATGACATGTCTACACTTACAAAGATTAGAATCATTTGGACAATGGTTTTCCCTGTGACACTCTATGGATGCAAAAGCTGGACTTTGAAGAAGCAAGATAGAAAAAGCATTGACACTTTTGTACTTTGGTGTTGGAGAAGACTTTTGAGGATACCATGGAAAGCCAGGAAACAAACAAATAGATCATAGAACAAATAAATCCAGAATTTTCACTCAAGGCACAAATGACCAGGTTCAAAATATCATACTTCGGACATGAAGACCCAGCTCACTTGAGAAGTCTGTAATGTTGGGGAAAGTTGAAGGAGAGAGAAGAGGAGGATGACCAGCAGCAAGGTGGATGGACTCGATTCCGACAGCAATGAATGCACCCCTGAGAGACCTTAAAGGCCAAGCTGAAGACAGATCATCCTGGAGAGAACCTATCTCTGTGGTCGCTAAGAGTCGACACTGACTTGACAACACTTAATCAATCAAATTCTTTGCCACGGGATGTAGTGATGGCCACTAGCTTGGATGGCTTTAAAGGGGGCTTGGACAAATTCCTGGAGGACAGGTCTATCAATGGTTACTAGTCTGACTATAGGCCACCTCCAGCTTCAGAGGCTGGATGCCTCTGACTACCAGTTGCAGGAGAGCAACATCAGGAGAGAGGGCATGTCCTTGCCACTGTGTGAAACAGGATGCTGGACTAGACGGGTCTTGAACCTGATCCATCAGGGCTGGTCTTATGCTTTTATGTCACCACCCTTCTCTGTCCCTACATAGACTCCCCCTTCCTGCTAGCAGACATAGCTTTAGTTCTCACGGAGATGGTAGATCTGAGTCTGGGATGTATCACTTCAGTCTTCGTGTTCCAGTGCTCCTCCATTAATGGCCAAGTTATGGTGACTGGGGATGATGGGAGTTGTAGTTCAGCAACAGCTGGAAGACCACAGGTTCGGAAGCCTTGACTTGTGGTGTTCTTCCCTGACCCACCCTGCCTTCTCTGCAATGAGTTTGGCTGGATTCCTGACTCAACTCTCAAAGAGGCACTTCCTTGTGGGAGCTTCACCCGGGCCCTGATCCTACAGCCGGGTGGGCAAACCTGGCCCTCCAGCTGTTGTTGAATTACAATTTGTTATGGGTGGAGATGATAGGAGATGTAGTTCAACAGCAGCTGGAAGGCCAAGTTTGCTCACCCCCCGCTATCCTACAGGGAAACCCTGGACACTGCGAAGCTGTGATGCTTACATAGTAACATAGGAAGCTGCCTTATATGGAATCAGACCATTGGTCCATCTAGCGCAGTATTGTCTATGGTGATGAATGTTTATATACTTATCATCAAGAACAGTTCTATAAAAGATAAATACATAATAAATGAATTTATCTGTCCCAGAAGGGCACACAAGGTGGAAACCAGCAATGGCTAATGGTGGGATGCTGGGCTGCAGGTGAATTGGGCCAGTTACTCTCCTGCTGCTAAATATAGGGACCTGCCATATACTGAGTCAGACCATTGGTCTATCTTGTTCAGTATTGTCTACCCAGACTGGCAGCGGCTTCTCCAAGGTCGCAGGCAGGAATCTCTTGGCGATGACAGGGAGGGGACTTGGAACTTAGATGCTCTTCCCAGAGCGGCTCCCTCCCTTAAGGGGAATATTTTCCATGCTCACATGTGGTCTCCCATTCAAATGCAACCAGGGCAGACCCTGCTTAGCTAAGGGGACAAATCATGCTTGCTGCCACAAGACCAGCTGTCCTCCCTCATATAATTTAGAGTGGTGTTTCTCTTATAAGTTGCCTCTTGGCTCATTTGGCAGGGGTCATCTACACCAGGCCTCCCCAACCTGCGGCCCTTCAGATGTTGCTGAACTACAACTCCCAGCATCCCTAGCCACAGTTTGTTGTGGCTGGGTATGCTGGGAGTTGTAGTTCAGCAACATCTGGAGGGCCGCAGGTTGGGAAGCCAGATCTGCACTGTCTACATCAATATTGTCTGCACTGACTGGGAGCAGCTCTCCAAGGCTGCAGGCAGGAGTCTCTCCCAGCCTGACCTGAAGATGCTGCCAGCGACGGAACCCGGGACCTTCTGCATGCAACGCAGATGCTCTGCCACTGAGTTTATGGTTCCATCCACTGAAGCAGGGCTGCTGAACGTAGGCTCTCCTGCAGATGTTGGCCGACAACTCCCGTCATCCCTCACTCTTGGCCAATGTGGCTTGGGGTGATGGGAGTTGTAGTCCAGAAACATCTAGATCAGGGTTTATTAATAGGCCCCCCCCGATGTTGTTGGACTACAACTCCCATCATCCCACACATGGCCTTTGTGGCTGACGATGATGGGAGTTGTAGTCCAACAACATCTGGGGGGCCAAAGTTAAGAAACCCTGATCTAGAGGACTGGAGCAGCCCTGTCCTAAGCAGAGTACCTTATAGCAGACGGTGTTCACATGTAGTTACCCCTCCAAATACAAGCTAGGGTGGACCCAGCTTACCAAAGGGGACATAGGAACCGCCTAGAGCCTTGGAGTCGGGCGGTATACAAATTAAATACATAAATAAATAAAATATAAGAAGCTGCCTTATAGAGACCCTTGGTCCATCTAGCTCAGGATTGTATACACTGACTGGCAGCAGCTCTTGAGGTTCCAGGTCGGAGTCATTCCCGCCCCGCCCCCGGAGATGTTGAACTTGGGACTTTTTTCATGCAGAGCAGATGCTCTACCACTGAGCTACGGGCCCCATTCCCTTTGCCACCCTTGTCTCTTGCCTGCCTTCCTAGCACAACTTGGATTGCATGTTCCTTGGGGGCAGAGACCTCTCTCTTGCTTACGAAACTCTGTAAAGCTCCATATGCGCTGTTTGTGCTTAAGAATAAGCAGAGGTAATAGGAGCAAGGTCCAGTTTGAAACAATTTCATTACGTAGGCATCAGATGGACAGTTTACAATTAACACCAGTCTTGTGGAAGTAATTGTGAAAGAATTCTGTACGGGAGCAGCTCCACCCCATGTTTGAAGGGGTGGGGTGGGTGACACAATATATATCATTTCTATAATTATTGGAGTTCCTTTTGGTTATTTCACTCTATAGTTTCTTGTTGTTTGAGTTTTGCACATTGTTCTCTGTAGCAGAAGATCATAACATCATACAGACAATAGTCTGGGGACATACGGCCAATGAAGGATTAAAGTGGAGATGCCAAGTGGACGTGTTTGGGCATACACGGTTTCCTACCCCCTGCCAGTTATCCTCTCAACAGCCCTGTGAGGTAGGTTGGGCTGAGAGGTAACAAGGGCCCCAAAGTCACCCAGCAGCCTTAGTGGCCGAGTCAGCATTTGAATCCAGGTCCAGGGTGAATGTGAGGAACTGCAGTTACACAGATGTAGGGCCAAAAAATAGCATCTTTTTCCTTCTTAAAAAGCAGCCATGAAGGGGGCAGTTCAGATCAGGCCTGCAGCATGGGGGAGGAGGGGCTAAGCCCCCCCCTGCACTGATTCCCCAGCTTAAATTCGGCTCTCGCCCACCTACCAACATCTGCTTTGCAGTGGAGAGGAGAACATACTGGTACATGTTTTTCATGTGTGGCTTATGGCAGCATATGAGAGGTGAGTTGGATAGGGGTCATGGCATAGGAAAGAGGGCTTGACCCATCCCTTCTTGTGCCTTAGGCCTGATGAGAATTGCGCATGCACACACACACACACACACACACACACGCACGCCAACAACTTCATGGGAACCAAATTTGTGGTTGTAGTCTGACAACCTCATGGGAACCAGATCTGAGAACCTCTGCCGTATGGCTTTTCTGGGAGGCAAAGCCACAAATAAACTTGGCAAGGACCACTGTGCCAAGAATGTGAGAACATGCCCTCTACTCCTTTTAGTTGTGGGGTCTCTGGGTTGCATCCAGACCTTGGTCCCAGTGCAAGGGGAATCAGGGCCTTGTGTCCTTCCTGGTCCAGTAAGAGGATCTGCGGGGCTGTGTGAGTTGTGCCCCAACTCAGCATGTTGTGCCAGCCGGGTCTCCTGCTGCTTGGCTAGGCCTTTGGCACCACTAGAGAGGAAATGCTGGCATAATGGAAAGGAAGTTTGACTTGCCCTGCCAATATCTTGCAAAAGAACTCCTGCCTGTAAAGAAGCATCTGGGAAGTTCCTGTATCCAAGTCTTCTGTTTTGTAATTATCTATTTTTAAAAAACTATGTATTTATATATCATCTCAGCTTGTGTTATATAAGGCTTGTATGAGAACTAATTCTACGAATCGCTTTTCAGTCTTGACTTGTGCTTGCTGGTTCTGCAGAGCAGGGGCCTACCTCTTTGCTGGATTTGATTGGTGCAATTCCTTATATTTTTGCAGAGATATAGAGTAATCTTGTGCCATGCTTTTCTGTTCACAGTAGGGTAACTTCCTCCTCTTGCACCCACTAGACAGGAAACTTCAGGTAATTTTCAGGTATCTGGGAGTCGCACCCCCAATCAAGCCACTCCCCCCACTGGTTTTCTTACCACCCCCCTGCCCAAGAGCCTCAGATCACTTATATAGCTCCGAGAGTGAAGACAGAGCAGCAAAAGCAAAGCAACAGGTCTCAGTGAGCTGACAGTCTAACTATAGCTTTTTGCAGGAAGTCCAACATCCTGGCTGGCAGGCGCCATTTTTATTTGCTTGTTTGTTTAACATATTTGTATACTGCCCAAAATGCAAGTCTCTGGGCGGTTTGCAACAAAACAATAAAAACAACAAATAAAAAAGTTAAAACATTACAACAATTTAAAATTTAAAAGATTAAAACTATTAAAAATCAAACAATACTATTTTTAATACTGTTCTGCCCTGGATGGGGGTTGTGGGGCAGTGTGGGTTAAGAAAAAGAAAAAGAAAAAAGGGACTACCATGAAAACTGTAGCCACCTAATGGTGCAGCGGGGAAGTAACTTGTCTAGTGAGCCAGAAGTTGCCGTTTCGAATCCCTGCTGGTCTGTTTCCCAGACTATGGGAAACACCTTTATTGGGCAGCAGCGATATAGGAAGATGCTGAAAGGTATCATCTCAGACTGCGCGGGAGGAGGCAATGGGAAATCCTTCCTGTATTCTACCGAAGACAACTGCAGGTCTCTGTGGGCATCAAGAGTCGACGTCAACTTGAGGGCACAACTTTACTTTACCATGAAAACATGGTAGCTCTCTTGGGGCAGAATGGGTATTAAAGATGTCCCCACCCCCACCCTGGGCAAGAGGCAGCTTGGTATTGACTTCCTGCAAAGAGCTGTAGTTACAAGCATTGCTTAGCTTCGCCCTCAATAAGTGGCAATGCATGTGAGTTCTGGAATGGGCTCTCCCCATGGCTGCTATTCATGAAAGCAAAGGCATACCCTTAGGTGGAGTCAAGGGAAGCATATGCAGGAATGTAGTTACATATATGTGGGCCAATGGGAACTCCCCTTCTGGAGAAACAGCCCCTGAGGGTGAGAAAGATCAACACTCTGGTAGCAACAAAGGCTTCAAGCCCCTCTCCCCTATGCCATGGTTTCAATCTAGATGCAAGGTTAGATGTGTCTAGATTGGCCAAATTATGCATTGAATGCAATGTATTGTTCGACCCTTTGTCCCTTTCCAGATTGTGTTATGTGCTGGTTGCTAGACATGCAAATAGGTCTGAAGTGAGAATAGGGATTGGTTGGAACTTGTGGCTCTTTAAAGCAGGAAAAGCATTGATATTTCCCTATACAGTTTCTAGAGGAAAGGGGTGATTGGGAGTGAATGTTGTAAGTATCCCCCAACTTAGTCTGGCTTTCCTTTTCTCTAAGCTTTTTGGTGGTACCTCTTCTGTCTGTGCCAACAAAAAGGCTTAGGAGGAGAGAGTGGGCAGACAAAAGATTTGGAGATGTGTGCGATGTCAGTATATAAATCTGGCACGCATGACCACTTGGCAGCCAGAGAGGGCTCTTGCATCAGCAGTAATGGGAAACAACGGCCTTCCAGGTTTTGCCTTGAAATGTGTTTGCCCCAGCGGTGGCCTGGTTGACCCCAGGCACATGGGCTGGTCAGTTGCAGGGTTGGGGAGCAGCTAGGTGAATGACCAGCCCACATGCCAGCGAGGCGAGGGAGAGCGAGGCATCTGGAGTGGGATGGTGAGAGTGAGAGCAAGCGGCACCTGTGGGCAGTGGTCCCTCTAATTTTGTTCATCTGTGTGCAGAATGAGTTTTGTTCTGGGCGGCAGTATCAAGGCAGTGTGTGCACACCTGCAATCAAAGTGGGGCCTTCCTGATTCAACCTGAGCAGGATCTAAAATGAACTGAGCAGACATCTAAAAACTTGTGAGCGGACGCACATGTGAATGCCTTAGAGGGGACAGTGCCTGCGGGTCCTCTTTCATCTCCCCCGTCCCACCCGGATGGGCTGCCACCGGTTTGTCCCATTTATAGTGACATAAAAATAGCCCTGGACTGATTTTGTTTGTATGAAGTTACCTTTGAATGACCATCTCAGATTAGCAAAGCTGTTGACACATTTATGTGCCCAGATGGGGCCTTATAAGTCAATGTACTTTCCATCATTCCTTTCCTAAGGAACAATATCTTTTCAAAGGAGGCGCAGCAAAATGTTGCAAGATACAAAGCAGAATACATATACCAGCATTCTGCAACTGGGTGAGTGATGGATAGATATAATTATAGGATTCAGCAGGAAAACTGATTACTCTGACCTGGGGTTAATGAGCTTATTTTAAACCCATTGTTTATAGCAGTTTGCAGCAAGAATCAAAGCTACCTTTGCGAAATTGCTTAAACATTCTTGTTATTTCGAGAAGATTATGCGTTTGTATAATTTGCGGGGGTGAGGGGAGAAGGGAATGTGTGTGTGTGTGTGTGTGCGCGCGCGCTTTTATTGCACCAATCCAGTTTTTTAAATTTTGCCTGCACGCTTATAAGGATATAGATCTGGGATGTGCAGCTGAGATCGTAGTGAATGTCTGTGTTACAATGAGGTTAAATCTCTACCCTAAAATATCCAGACATTGTGTTGGTCTTCAGTCTTTTATTTGCAGAAGACTGCTGTGATTTTGCAGTCACATATTATGTTGAATGCAGTTCAGCAGTACACTTCCTATCCGTATCCTGCATTTCAAGGGACCTGTACCCAGGTTCACTTTTGAAACGAACACAGGTACAGTCAATCACACGGAAACATGTATGCATGTATAGACATCTGTGCACTCATACAACATAGTGCCTGAATAGGGCTTGTGGCTAATGCAGATGTTACAGTTAAACTTGCAGTGTTTCAACATTTCACATGAGGCCCATTCACATGTTATGATCAACACTCATACAACTGTATAATGTATACAGGTACAGATCTGTACACAGGTACAGTCATTTACATGTTACGCTGAAGGAAGATACAGAAGTACACTTAAGAACATAGGAAGCTGCCTTATACTGAGTCAGACCATTGGTCCATCTAACTCAGTATTGTCTACACCAGGGATTTTCAACTTTGGGTCCCCAGATGTTATTGGACTTCAACTCCCATCCCAGCCCCAATGGCCTTTGGCTGGGGATTATGGGAGTTGAAGTCCAATAACATCTGGGGACCCAGCGTTGAGAATCCCTGGTCTACACAGACTGGCAGTGGCTTCTCCAGGGTTGCAGGCAGGAGTTTCTCTCAACCCTATCTGGAGATGCCAGGAAGGGAACCTGGAACCTTCTGCATGCAAGCGTGCAGGTGCTCTTCCCAGAGCGATCCCATCCCCTGAGGGGGATATCTTAGTGCTCACACATGTAGTCTCCCATTCAAATGCAAACCAGGGTGGACCCTGCTTAGCAGAGGGGACAATTCATGCTTGCTGCCACAAGACCAGCTTACTAGTATGCACCATGCATTTGAAGGGCCTGCATCCAGGTTTACTTCTAAAATGTACAGTCATTCACACAAACATGTATGAGTGTACAGGCATCTGTACACTCATATAGCATAATGTCTGAATCGGGCTGTGATGTTTAGTTTAGAAGTTGTACCACATGCAGGAGGCATGTTGAATCTCCTGCTTTTTTAATCTCGGGCAGCCTTGTCGTGAATGTTATGATGATCTGGGGTGCCAGGGTTCTCTCATGGTGTTGGGATCATTTGCATGTAGGGGCCTTTCATAGTGTTATGATCATGTCAGGTACTGCTCTTTTTAGCTGCCAGAGTGGCTAACTTTGCAGAGACTATCTAGGGGTTTTAGTCCTCTATGGCTGCCTCATGTAAGCCATGAATGCAATTATGCCATTTTGGAAAATGGCAGAGACTAAGGAAAGACCTTGAGCAGGAGTTCTCAAACTTGGGTTCCCAGGTGTTGTTGGACTACAGCTCCCAACATCCCCAGCCATTGTGACTGGGGATGGTAGGAGTTGTAGTCCGACATCTGAGCAACCATGTTCGAGAACCCCTGCCCTACAAGCAGTGCACCGGGGGTATTATGAAGAAGAAGAAGGTGTAGGGAACGATTAGAACAGATTCCTTTTATCACATAACAATGATACGTTGTTAAAAATGAAGCAATGATGACTTTGCAGTGATCAATCTCCGTTACTATGTCTTCTCACACTATTTAGCTAGCTAGCTAGCACACACATTTAAATACCACCCCAAACCCATGTCTCTGGGCAGTTTACAGTAAAATAGCACAAATTAAAACAATTTAAAATGTAAAATGATCTTAAAATCTATGAGTCTGAATTAAAAGCCTGGGTGAAGAAATCTGTCGTAACTGCCTTTTAAAAAAGCTCTCAGAGATAGGGCTGAGAGAGATTCCTGCCTGCAACCCTGGAGAAGCCGCTGCCAGTTTGGGTAGACAATATAATATTATTATTATTTATTTACACAGTCAGACAGGTGTTATTGACAGGTGTTATTAAGAGGAGAGCTGGTCTTGTGGTAGCAAGCATGACTTGTCCCCATAGCTAAGCAGGGTCTGCCCTGGTTGCATATGAATGGGAGACTAGAAGTGTGAGCACTGTAAGATATTCCCCTCAGGGGATGGAGCTGCTATGGGAAGAGCAGAAGGTTTCAAGTTCCCTCCCTGGCAGCATCTCCAAGATAGGGCTGAGAGAGATGCCTGCCTGCAACCTTGGAGAAGCCGCTGCCAGTCTGTGAAGACAATACTGAGCTAGATAGACCAATGGTCTGACTCAGTATATGGCAGTTTCCTATGTTCCTATGGTTTGTTTTATCCAGACATCAAGTCCTTCCCAAGGACCTAGGATGGCTGAATTTTGTTGTTGTTATTTTAACATTTATATCCCGCTCTTCCTCCAAGGAGCCCAGAGCGGTGTACTACATACTTGAGTTTCTCTTTCACAACAACCCTGTGAAGTAGGTTAGGCTGAGAGAGAAGTGACTGGCCCAGAGTCACCCAGCAAGTCTCATGGCTGAATGGGGATTTGAACTTGGGTCTCCCTGGGTCTAGTCCAGCACTCTAACCACTACACCACGCTGGCTCTCAGTTGTGACTAACCAATGGCCTGACACAGTAGAAGGCAGCTTCCTATGTTCTTATGAGTGCATTCCAAAGCCTCGGGGCAGCAATGGTGAAGGCTTGTTCCTGACTAGCCACCAAACAGGCCTCTCTGGGTGATCTCAGTGGGCGGTGGGTCTCATAGTGAAGAAGACGTTCTCTTAAACACCCTGCATATAATGCATCTTATCTGTAACATCTGCATTAGAGCAAAGCCCAAAGGCTCATGGAAAGAGAGTGATATTTGCTCATTACCTGTCAGCCTTGCCTCACAGGGGAGGGTGTTCCATAGATTGGACATGTCTGCCATGAAGGACCTGTCCTATGCATTCCCCGACCTTACCTGTGATGATGCTGAGAGTCTTTCAAGATATGCTTGAAAGTGTGGGAGCAGTGCCTGGTGAGTTAGTTGAATTAAGATCTCCACAGTGCCTGGGTGCAAAACTTCAGTGTCCTGCACATAGTTTTGCCTTTCCCCAGGTCTAGCAAAACCAGAATAAATTACACAAAACGCGGGTGGGGGGAGAGGGCAAAATATGACATGTTATGCAAATATATTCAGTTTGTGAAATATATAGAGGTAATAGAATTCAGCCATTCTTTGTGCAGAATCTGGATTGCTTTGATGCAGAATTTTTATTTCCTTTAATGTGGGTTTGCAAAACCCTGCAACTTGACCTGATGAAGTAGGCCAATCCTTTCTTAATCCACAGATATAGTCTCTAGTGGCAATCAGAAATTTAATTTTGGCAACCAGCAGTGAAAGCCTTCATAAGTTTTATTCTTCCCTTAAAGCTACCTTCTACATGGGCAGAGAATACCTTTTTCAAAATGGTGCCAGGCTGTGCTTTGTGCTAGAACGCAATCTCAGTGTCATGGTTGGAAGGGAAGGGATTGGTGTGTACACCTGTACCCACTATATACCTATTCCTTCCTAGTAAACCCCTTTGTCACACAATGGGCACAAAAGAAACGTCTTTTGCTTCTGTGGAGCTGAGCAACTTGAGTATCACTGGCTACTAAAAACAAGGTTTTTACCCTTTTCACAGAGCGCATAATTAATCTACGGAATTCTTTACCACAGGATGTGGTGACAGCCACCAGCCTGAATGGCTTTAAGAGGGGCTTAGACAAATTCATGGAGGACAGGTCTATCAATGGCTACTAGTCTGATGACTATAGGCCACCTCCAGCCTCAGAGGCAAGATGCCTCTAAATTCTGGTTGCAGGGGAGCAACAGCAGGAGGGGACGGCATGGCCTCACCTGTTGCCTGTGGGCTTCCCAGAGGCATCTGGCGAACCCCTGTGGGAAACGGGTTGCTGGACTAGATAGGACTTGGGCCTGATCCAGCAGGGCTGTTCTTATGTTCTTAAGGTGCGGCTACCACACCCAAAGGTCAGCTAATGGCGGCAGCGGGGAAGTAACTTGCCTAGGGAGCAAGAGGTTGCCGGTTCGAATCCCTGCTGGTACTAGATTGGGCAGCAGCGATATAGGAAGATGCTGAAAGGCATCATCTCATACTGCATGGGAGATGGCAATGGTAAACCTCTCCTGTATTCTACCAAAGAAAATCACATGGCTCTGTGATCGCTAGGAGTCAACACTGACTCGACGGCACAACTTTAGCTTTACCACACCCAAATAAAACTTGTGAGCCCCGCTTTGTGATTGCCCAGCCGCCACCATGCCTTAGTCTTCTTTCTTCTTTTATCATTGCTGCAGAACTGCTTGAGAAGAAGGGATGCTGGCTTGTTAAACCAGCTGCAAGAACTGGACAAGCAGATCAGCGATCTCCGGCTGGACGTTGAAAAAACAGCAGACGAGCACCTCGAGACGGACAGCCGTCCCAGCTCTGGTAAGTCTTTCTTGTCGATAAGCCGGGGCCATTGGTCAGCTTTTTTGGCTGCTTGGAGGTCTGTCCGTGTGGGCAATTCTGCAGGTTTGAAATGTTCTCCTTCACGAATGCAATCTCCCAAGTCCACGCAGAACCCTTACACTCTGCTCTTGGGTTCCTTCTTGCCTGGCCACAAAGAGTGCTGTTCATGGAAGGCACAGTCAACACTAGCAATGAAGTCCTGTTGGTATGAGATGCCAGGGGCATCTTGAACCAAGGTTCCCAGCAGTCCAGTGTCTTGCCTCTTGCATCACCTCTGTGTTCGTAGTGGCATGAGCTCTGGGCTTTGAGTGTACAATCTGAACTTCAGTACCAACCAACCTATCTGAGTATTGTCAGTTGACCCAAAGGCGATTATGGGAGTTGTGGTCAACAACATCTGGGGAACACAGCTGGAGAGCATAGCTAGACTTCTTTTTCCAATGTTAGCAAAGCACCAGCTTAATTTTGTTCAAGATAAGTCCTCTGCTGACTGATAGGAACTCTCTTGCTTGCTGCCTGCCTGTGGGAACGAAAGGGAAGTCTCTTCATGCAGACTAGAACTGAAAGGGGTTTGATGTCAAACGTTGCTCTAAGAATTCCTTATAGCACTTACTTACATTTATATACCGCTCTATAGCTGGAAGCTCTCTAAGCAGTTTACAATGATTTAGCATATTGCCCCCCAACATTCTGGGTACTCATTTTACCAACCTCGGAAGGATGGAAGGCTGAGTCAACCTTGAGCCCCTGGTCAGGATCGAACTTGTAACCTTCTGGTTACAGGGCGGCAGTTTTACCACTGCGCCACCAGGGGCTTATAAGCTTCAGCCCCATGCAGACATTTTCAAAGACCATTCAGTGGTCTTCAGTGTCCTACCACACCTTTCCTTATGCATGTTCATTCAACACGTGAATGATGCCAAATGTTTCGAGGGCTTGTAATGTTGCATCTTGACCGGACATTCTCTCTATATCTGCTAAATATTAGGCTTGTTCACACAACCATTAACGAGTGTCCTCCTATCTTTGGGAGCACTAGTGTGTGAGTTAAAAACTAGGTTGGAGGAGGGGAAAGAGATTGTGTGGGAAGCGGGTGCAGATTCTAAAGGTGTTAGGAACATAGGAAGCTGCCAGATACTGAGCCAGACCATTGTTCTATCTAGCTCAGTATTGTCTTCACAGACTGGCAGCGGCTCCTCCAAGGTTGCAGGCAGGACTCTCTCTCATCCCTATTTTGGAGATGCTGCCAGGGAGGGAACTTGGAACCTAGATGTCCTTCCCAGAGCGGCTCCATCCCCTGAGGGGAAGATCTTACAGTGCTCACACTTCTAGTCTCCTTTTTATACGCAACCAGGGTGGACCCTGCTTAGCTAAGGGGACAAGGCATGCTTGCTTCCACAAGACCAGCTCTCCTACCTTGGTAATATGCTGGGTAGGACGATGCTGTTCAAGCCTGCACCTGCCTTGCACACAGTCACTTTGCCTTCTTCTGACCTAGCCTTTAACTTGCACTTGGCCAAAAACCGGGAGCATGCACCTCTCCCCAACATGATTGGACACTTGTTCTACACACTTAACGGTTGTGTGAATGAGCCTGTTGATTGGATGTTTTGATATGTGTGCATTAAGTCTGATGCAATTTGAGTTTCAGTGTTTGGTATTTGACCATAATTTGATCATTGACATGCAATGGTAGTTAGTATTATGGTATCTCCTATGTTGATGCCTGCCAAGTTCAAAGAAGGTCAAGAGATTCTAACTGGTTTAAAGCACTGGAATACTCAAATTGTGAGGTGAATGTTGCATCAAAATGCCCATTTGAAAATTTGCAGGGAAAATATGATTGCTGAAATGTGCCACTTTGACGAATTTCAAGTATTTGCCAGTACTCCCTTACTTTCCTGTGCTAACCCAGATTGCATATTTATTGAGCAATACAGTGGCAATACAGTGGCATGTTGTCACTTTTAAGGAGCTGAATATCACATATTTGCATTTCAAGCTGGGCTTCGTTTTATTACTAACCAGGACTAGTGTTAATGGATTCTCTGGTTGTTTTTTTGAACAGGGTTTTATGAGCTGAGCGATGGGGCTTCGGGCTCACTCTCCAACTCATCCAACTCTGTCTTCAGTGAGTGTCTGTCCAGCTGCCACTCCAGCACTTGCTTCTGCAGCCCTTTGGATGTCTCCTTGAACAGCTCCGATGGGCGGCCCAAGTCTGCAGGTACAACAATCACCTTGTCATACCCAGAAAATAGATGGCTTTGGTCAGGCCTCTACAAATCCACTTGCCCGCTTGCTAATGGCAAGTGCCCCCAGCCCTCAGGTGAGCAGGACACCCAGCACCACACAAATCTCCTCCCTGGAGGTTCCATTCCCACTTCCATTTCTGAGAAGGTAAGAATGGCAAGAATCCTCTCTGAGTAACAGGAGAGGGCTCCAGTGTCCCCTCTAACAGGGATTCCCAGATGCTGTTGACTACAACTCCCAGAATCCCCAGCTGCATTGGCTTTTGCTTGGGGATTATGGGAGTTGTAGTCAACAATATCTGGGAATCCCTGTTAGAGTGGGGCCTTCCTGATTCAACCTGAGCGGGATCTAAAATTTACTGAACTGACATCAGAAAACTTGTGAGCGTGCACACGTGCACATGCCTTAGAGAGAACACTGGTGGCGACCACAAATAATGGTTGGCTGGTAAACTAAGCTTAAATTTGTGGATCCCTGGCTTTGGTTATGAATGAGGATTTGTGAGCTGTAAGCGATTGTCTTTGATCACACATCACAGTACCCATGCATCCCTCTGCTACCCTGCAAGCAAGCTATAGTGCAGTGGGCAAGTTCTAATTCACCAGCTGGCATCCTGATTTAGCCAACAGAAAGCTGTATCCATGGTGTGGAGTATTTTCCTCGCTCTATGGCGTGCAGGGTGGGGTGTGTGAGTTCCATTGACCTCTGCTTTCCCTGGAAGTGCCCTGTGCCACCTGAAAATATGTCCCTGGGAGTTGTGCAGCTCTCAGGAACCTATTTTGGGGTGGCACAGGGCACTTCCAGGGGAAGTAAGAGATGGGTGAAAATCACTCTTCTCCGACCCTGCGTGATCCTTGCTGAATGCTCTCTGCAGCCTGGGTGCCTCTCTCTGCTGTGCTGCTGGCTTTTTCAGAATGTCAGCCCCTGCCTTTAAAGGGGCTTTCCCCTCGCAGGTAAATAAATATCACTTTCCAAGCACAGCTTTTAAGATCTTGCAACAAGATCAATCAAGGATTATACAGGTTGAGTATCCCTAATCTGGACATCCAAAATCCAGAATGCTCCAAAATCCGGAAACCACCATGGTGTGCACCCGCAGCACCAACAAAACATCATTTTAACATGAAATCTGAATTTCATCTCCACCTAAAATGCCATGTTTGAGTCTAACATGACCAGCAACATTATTGCGTTGAAGATTTTCTTGCAGTTAGTTTTCATTACATTTACAGCTACCTGTAGTTATCGTAAATTCAATGCTTATTTGTTTTTATACTTTAAATAAAAAACCCCAAAATAAAATACAGTGTACAGTAACGTTTCGTGTTTAGCCTTGGATCCCATGCCCAAGGTATCTCATTACAGTATGCAAATATTCCAAAATCCGGAAAAGTCAGAAATCGAGAACACTTCTGGTCCCAAGCAGTTCGGTTAAGCGATACTCAACCTGTAGAAGTGTATTAGACTTTGAACACATTGGCACCTGATTTGAGCTGGTTCCTGTGCATTCTTTAAAGGCAGTAGCTTTAGGATCGTGAGGACAGCCCTGTAGAATGCGAAGGGCTGATCCAGAGACAGTTACTGATGGTCCTGGCTGACATACTGTGAACTGCCTTGCCAATCCAAGAGTGTGGAATGTGCACTGGTTCTGTGCTTTTCCAAACTCCACCCACTCTGCACCTGAGCTTGCAGAGGCTTCATGGCGGTTAAGAACTGCACCGGCACTGACGCGACCATTTTCCCTAATGGGAGAAGCGTCCCTTCAATGCTGGGGCAATTTGCCAGTCTCTGCTAGCTTGGTAGCAGTGTGGGTGTAGTTCAGGGTGGCATAAAACTAGAGTGTGCTCCCCACACTTAGGTCAGCGGCACACTGCACAGTATGTTAGGGATGCGTGAACCAGTTCTAATTAGAACCGGTTCACACGCGAGGTTGGACCAAACCTCTCCAGCCAGTTTGGGCCCGATTCGAGGGCAGGAAAGACATACCGTTTAGTGAGGGCAGTTGTGGCCTTTGGGGATGGGTGGTCCTGTGGCAGCCATGGGAGGTGTTATCTCTGGCATCTTTGCCCCACTATTTAAAAAAACCCTCAACACTCCCCGCCCTCAAATATTGAACACTCCTCACCCTCGAACCGGGCCCAAACTATTCTAATTCAAACCGAACCAGGCCCGTGTTTGAGGGGTGCCAAAACCGAACATGCCTGGTCCAGTTTGAATCTGGTTTGGATTTGAACCAAACTGGGCAAATAGACACCTTTTTAAAGTGGTGATTCTCTTATATTTAGCAGGGGTAGAGCAACTGGCCCTCTCCAACCCCAGCACAGCACCCCTCCAGTGGCTGTTGCTGGTATCTGCTGTATGTTTCTGTTTAGATTGTGAGCCTTGGGGGGACAGGGGACCACCTTATTTATGTATTTTTCTGTTTAAACCACTTTGAGAACTTTTGGTTGAAGAGCAGTATATAAATATCCATCGTAGTAGTATGTCAGCCCTGGACTAGACTCTACTTTCCAAGCAGGAGTATGGAAGCTTTCCAAAGAAAGACAGAGGTACCTTTTTTTAAACCTTGGGTTAACTCAATGAGCAAGTTAGCCATGTGGACTGCATCATGTTTATGGGTCCTTCATTGGTTGATGTCCTTCACACAGACTGGTAGGGGACCAGTGCTAGGAGCTGGACTTGGTCATTAGGACCTTGGCAATCAGTACTGCTGTGACCACCCATGATTCCCAAATTAGGGTGGCACCAGTGTGTCCCAGAGGCTTGGGGAGGAGAGCCGGTCTTGTGGTAGCAAGCGTGAATTGTCCCCTGTGCTAAGCAGGGTCCACCCTGGTTTGCATATGAATAGGAGACTACATGTGAGCAGCACTGTAAGATGTTCCCCTTAGGGGATGGGGAAGAGCATCTCCATGCTTTCATGCCACTGTGCCCTTCAGTGTTTTCTGAATTGGTTTTGGATTATTATTATTATTATTATTATTATTATTATTATTATTAATAATTCGATTTCAATACCGCCCTTCCAAAAATGGATCAGGGCGATATATATCAGAGATATAATAAATAAATACGATGGATCCCTGTCCCCAAAGGGCTCACAATCTAAAAAGAAACATAAGATAGACACCAGCAACAGTCACTGGAGGTACTGTGCTGGGGATGGATAGGGCCAGTTACTCTCCCCTTGCTAAATAAAGAGAATCACCACATTCAAAGGTGCATCTTTGCCAAGTTAGCAGGGGTTATATATAGGATTCTATTTAAATCCTATAGAATATAGGATTTTGGTTTTAAGAAAGTTAGAATGTCTACAACATTCATGGTTGTTAACTATGGGCTCTTTCTCACAGCTGTGTATAGAGTAGAAGAGCCACCTCAGCCTAGTGCGGGAGCTGCGCACGCTCCTCCTTGTGTGAGAATTAAGAACATGGTTGGAGACTCCGACAGAGGGTTGTCTGTTAAATGGCAGCTCGGTCGAAGGGATTTTCGTCCGACCTCATGAAAGACCTGGGCACAGCTCTTGGATAGGAGGGAGCCCTTGGACCCAGCTGCTGCTTAGTGTGCGATCACAGACGGCGCCTTTGACCTTGGTTTTTTAATTTACATTTGAGCAGAAAATGGGAGTGCGTGCCCCTCCCAGACAAGGGTGGGTCAGCTCTCCTATCCTATTCATAGTTGTGAGAATGAGACTCATTTCTCTTAGGAGCAGACTCTTTCCTTACTTTTTTCTCCATTGAATTTCAGATCTCGTGGGCTGGTTGGAGTATAACAAAGGAAGCCAACATGAGGAGCAGTCTGTGGGATTGGCCTCTCATTCTCTGTCTACGCCACACTCTAACTCCCTGGATGTGGTCCTAGATGTGCATCCGAAATACCAGTGTGACCTGGTGTCCAAAAATGGGAACGACGTGTACCGCTACCCCAGCCCCTTGCATGCCGTGGCAGTGCAGAGCCCCATGTTTCTGCTGCCGGTGACTGGTAATACCCCCAGAGAAGAGGGGGAGAGAGTTGGCAGCAGCATCGGTGAAGTTGGCGTTGGAGCCGAACATGACTCTGCAAAAACGAGCACTTCTTCTTGTCTCCCACTCAACTCCCATTCCACATCTTGTCCCACGGCCAACAGAAAAATGGACGGCTACATCTTGAGCCTGGTGCAGAAAAAGACCCCTTCTGTGAGGACTAACAAACCGAGAACAAATCTGAACGCCGACCCCGCCAAAGGGATTCTGAGACATGGAAGCATTTGTGTTCGCCAGATGGCTGCGGTTGCCCACAACAATGTTGTTAATCTTAAGAGTTCCAGCCAGGCATTTCCGCATTCCAGTGGAAACACCACCACGCTGGATAACGGCACTTTCTCCCCCTTAAAGCAGCATTCGAGAGATACTGAGCATCTGGAGACCAAAAAGATACCGTTCCCCACAACCTTCCCACCAAATGCGAACAGTGAACTTCAAAGCAAACACTCAACCAGGAGTGTCAAGCCTCAAGAGGCAACACGATGCCCTGGTTCTAACAAGGGTGATGGCTCCAAGGAGAGTGGTCAGAGCGTGGCAGCATGTGGTAAAGAGAGCCCCAGTCGGCATACGACGCCCCCGAAGGAAAATAAAGGTGCCCAGCTGCCCAAAAAGATAATGTTTAAGAACAGTGGAGTGCAAGCAACCCGCTCTACTTCGCCCCCTCAGGAGATGAGGCCCCCGTTGGATTTCAAGAGTGAGGGGTCATCCACTCAGAGCCTGGAGGAGGGGCTACTGGTCAATGCCCAGTACATACCGGCTCAACCACAAACGGTCAGACTTCACAAAGGCACCAGGAGTGTCAAAATCCTCAAGAGCTCTATGATGAAACACAGGTCCCATCTTGTTACGGTACTGGAAAATGGTCCGCAGGGTGGACGGGAGAAAAGCAAGTCCACCGGCAAAAAGTGCCGTTTCCCTGATGACTTGGATACAAACAAGAAGCCGAAAAAGGCCGCCTCAAGAGGGAAGAAGAGCGGCCATTTGCAATTGGAGGGCAGCCTTTTGAGCCGCCCGCCCGGTGTGCTGAAATCGGCAGTGAGACCCCATGGACTTGGCAGAGAGCCGGTAGTGGCCAAGCCAAGGCACAAGCGGGCCGACTATCGCCGCTGGAAGTTGTCAGCAGAGGTGTCTTATGAAGAAGCCCTTAGGAGGGCCAGAAGACACCGGAGGGAAGCCATCGGGGTCTACTCGCAGGTCCCCCATTCCTATGTCAGCCCTTATGCCTACGTTGCCAGCGACTCAGAGTATTCGGCGGAGTGCGAATCCCTTTTCCATTCCACTGTGGTGGACACGAGCGAGGACGAAAGGAGTAACTATACCACCAACTGCTTTGGGGACAGCGAATCCAGCCTGAGTGAAGTGGAATTTGTTGGTGAAAGCACGACGACAAGCGACTCCGATGAAAGCGGGGGCCTCATTTGGTCCCAGTTTGTCCAGACACTTCCAATTCAGACCGTCGCTGCTGCTTCGGAGCTCCACGGAAATGCAGCCAAAGCCTTTGTTAAGATTAAAGCTTCGCATAACCTCAAGAAGAAAATCCTCCGTTTCCGGTCTGGATCCCTCAAACTGATGACCACTGTCTGAACGCATCCTGGGGGTGGGGGTGGTAATGATACCCATGGCTTCTGGGGGAACGTGTGTGTACGTGTATAACAGAAAGTCTGCGTAAAGGGTTTTCATGGGTCTTGGACACTGGAGCCACCTGTTCAGTGCCGGCTCCAAGAGCAGAGGGGTCCTCGAGAGAAAGCACTCCAAGGAGGAGGCTGCTTGACCTGCAGTGATGGAGTGTACAAATGGAGATTCATTCATGCTGCCTTCAGTCTTTCCAGGTGCTCCATGGTGGCAGTGTGTGGGGCAGAGGGCCCATTGCTAGTCTTGTGGATGTGGGGCCAAAGGTCAACCTCCAAGTGAGCCATGCCTGTAACACCCACATTGACCTTGCCTTGATCCCCCGGTAGTTCCAATATATCCCTGTGCTTGTTTGTGCTCTCATAATCCACATGCACAAAGGACAGCCCAGAAATATTTGCAGGTCGTGTCCCTGGCTGCTGATAAAAAGGGCAGGCTAGGGCCCTTGCTCATACCAGCAGCCTTGGGTGTTTGGAAGCAGATCTGCTTTCGGGTAGGGTCAACAACCCCCAAGTTCTGGGAGACAGTGTTCCTTGCAGTGTCTGTCCAGACCTTTGGGGACGTTGCGGGGAAGTCAATAGCTCCTAAATGAGATGCCGACAGCCCCTTAACGAAATGCAGAATTGGAGTCTTAATTGGTGGCAGTGCCCAGGGCTAGGTGTTGGGGAAACAGTCTTGCGAAAAATGTAGCTGTCTAGCTCTCAAAATGTTTACTATCCCACCTGATGAACCTGCTTAGGTTGGTCACTTGTGGTGTATGGAGGCCCTGGAAGGGGGTGGAGAACAATCTTTCTTTTCCTGCTTGGTAACCTGGAGGTGAATTTGGGGGCTACACTAGACAGTATACCTGTTGTTGGATTGGGACCGGTGTGCTTGATTTTTCCAAACACAAATAGAAACGCAGAGCCCTGGTTCAGACTGGGACTGTGGTGTGGGGGTAGAGGGTCTTTAACCCATTGTCCCCATCATGGTTCCAAACCCAATGGGGATGCAATGGCTACTGTTTTCCCCCATGGAGGGAGGAAGTTTCGACTGGCACAGTGGGAGCTTTTCCGCAGTTCAGTTAGCCGTGGGGGACCCAATCTGGTCTGGGACCAGGGGCAAAGGTTTAGAATCCTGCTGCTTTATATCATGAGCCACTATTGGAAGGGTGGCATAGAAATCAAATCAATAAATCATGGTCTGGATCAGGGCCCCACGTGGCTGCATTTGAAAATTCAAGCACATGGGCCCCATTTACGTGATAATTAGGTGTATCATCTAGTTCAGGGCTGGCCAACCTGAGGCTTTCTTGCTGTTGTTGGACTACAAATCCCATCTTCCCTGTTGCAGCTGGGGGTGATATGAGTCATTGTCTTAACAGCTGGAGAGCCTTAGATTGCCCCCCCCCCCCAAACTCTGGTCTAGTTTGACACTTAACTGGCCGACATGTTGCACAATTTTACATTCACCTTGTAACGTTGTGTTTGTGCAGTTGCACAGTAGCAGAAATTGTTCAGTTGCAGCATCAGAGTTGTGCACTGAACGGCCTTTATTTCCAATGGCCACATCGCTCTGCAACTCTGTGCAATTTTTGTGATTGCACTCTTGCTCAGCCGCGCCCATGCAGTGTTAACAAAGTGAATAAAATTGCGAGGTACCGTATTTACCTGTATCCAAGACTAGGTTTCTTCTAGAAACCTAGAAATCAGGGGGTCATCTTAAATTCAGAAGCCTCTTCCTTTGGGGTAAATACAGTGTATAACCTAAATTTAACCTCTTAAAATTTAACACTTTAACTCTTAAATTCTAAGTGTTTTTAAGGGGGGTTGACTTAAATTCAGAGTCCTCTCCTCTCTGGCTAAATATGGTATGTCACGCAATCTCTCTAAACAAGCAGACAGCGGCGATTTCCAAGCCTGGTGTAGCAGATGAGCAGAGAGACAGACAAAGCCTTGCTCTATGCAACCCCTTTTCCTGTTCCTGATACTCCTTTTCTGCCTTCCAGAGGTGCGCTAATATGCCAAAACACAGCTCCTGTGCAGACATGCACTGTGTGAGCATGGGACACACCCATGCGCATATCTCCCTACTTAAGGGAAACAAGGTGCTTCTCTTAAATATTTTCCTAGAATGTTCCTCGCCCCCTGCCCCCCTGCCAAATGCACATATTTAAATCTGAAAGGACTGCTTAAAGGATGTCAATTGCATCTCCAAATCTGTGGGTTGATACTAGTGCCTTCTTAAGTGGCAAAACCAAGTCCACCATCCTAGTCTTTTAACAACGGAATACCACCCATTTTCAACCGTGGCAGCTTCAAGTATGTAGAAAGAAGACTTCTGCAGCCAGTGTTAATTAAATGCCTCCTCCTCGTTCAGGAATGGATTGAAGGGCATCTAATCTCCGGTGCTGATCTTTACTTTGGTTTCTACAAGTTATTGCTTCTTACCTTAAAAACCGATTCCCTGCCTCTGTTCACAGAGGCAGAAACATGCAATAATGTTTGGGGTGTTTTCGAAGGGGGTGGGGTGACTCTTAAACCCCAGAATCCCCACGATCCACCTGCATGTGTTAAATTTACAAAGCAAGAGTGACGATTTTCAATCTCCCATGAAGCTGTCTTGAAGTCAGAGCATTGGTCCACCTATCCTGGTAATGTCAACTCTGGCTGGCAGCAGCTTTTTGCCCTCTTGAGGCAGGGTCTCTGCTGGATGTCTTTTCTCAGCTGTTACCTGAGTGCCTTTTGAATGGGCGGTGCTGGGAACTGAAGCTGCATTTGTTTTGCAGTGGCTGTAGCCTTCTGTTAATGGCTGTAGCATTACTCTTGTTAGTACTGTCATGATCCTGAGTAAACATTCCAGCTTAAAAACCTAGACTAAAGTCAAAATAGCCTAGTGTTCTCTTTAAGGATCCCAGCAGGCACGATTCATTAGGTGTTCCACCAAGAACGGTAGCCTTCCACTCCTTCCACTTAAATAATCTCCTTGGCTGTGATTGCATACATTGATGTGTACTTTGGAACCCTAAGAACAGGGGCTGATATAATCATGGGCAATGCTCTGTGGGACTGCATAGGAACATAGGAAGCTGCCTTCTACTGAGTCAGACCATTGGTCCATCCAGTTCAGAATTGTCTACCCAGACTGGCAGTGGCTTCTCCAAGGTTGCAGGCAAGACATAGTCTCTCTCAGCCCTATCTTGGAGATGCCAGGGAGGGGACTTGGACATTTCTGCACGCAAGCATGCAGATGCTCTTCCCAGAGTGGCTGCATCCCCTAAGGCAGGATTTCTTAACCTTGGGCCCCCAGATGGTGTTGGACTACAACTCCCAGAATCCCTAGACACGGCCTTTGTGGCTGGGGATTCTGGGAGTTGTAGTCCAACAACATCTGGGGGCCCAAGGTAAAGAAACCCTGCCCTAAGGGGAATATCTTCTACTGCTTACATGTAGCCTCTAATTCAAATACAACCAGGGTAGGCCCTGCTTAGCCAAGGGAACCATTCATGCTACCAGTTCAGCAAAGGGGACAGTTCTTGCTACCACAAGACTAGCTCTGCGGCAGTTTGAGACCCCTGGCCAACATGATGGGCAGCGCGCCATCAACATGAGGGTCCCGCTGGGCGTGCCGTGTGACTTGAAAGTTGGCCCTGATGGTCCTGTGCAGTGCAGTGCAGCTGCTGCAGAACAACGTAGCACAACTTCCACTTGGCGCCACAGTACTTCTTCCCTCTGAAACAAAGGAAGGAATGCTGTGCTCCTACCCAGAAGTGGTTGCAAGGCGTTCCACAGCAACTTGGTTGTGCTACACCATCAGGGCTGCCTTTCAAGCGGCACGGAAGCCCCAACAGGACCCTGATGTAGTCAGAGCGCTGCCCATCATGTTGGCCAGGGGTCTCTACCTGCGGCCCTCCAGCTGCTGTTAGGCTACAAATCCCATCATCCCTAGTCACAAGGTCCAGTAGCTGGGGATGATGGGAGTTGTAGGCCAACCTTGCAGAACGGCCGCAGTTGGAGACTCTGTTAAGAACATGCATTCCAATTTGTGTTTGTTTTTAAGAACAACTTGGGAAAATAGGAAGCTGCCTTCTACGGAGTCAGGCCATTGGTCCGTCTAGTTCAGTATTGTCTACACTGACTGGCAGTGGCTTCTCCAAGGTTGTAGGCAGGAGACTCTCTCAGCCCTATCTTGAAGGTGCCAGGGAGGAAACTTGGAACGTTCTGCACGCAGGTGCTCTTCCCAGAGCAGCCCCATCCCCTGAGGGGAATATCTTACAGTGCTCACAAATGTAGCCTCCCATTCAAATGCAAACCAGGGTGGACCCTGCTTAGCAGAGGGGACAATTCATGCTTGCTGCCACAAGACCAGCTCTCCTCCCATAAACAGGCTCTGGTAACAAACGGGAGAATTCATGAAATTAAAAACTAAGATGTATCTGTTCATTCTAAACGTGAGAAGGTAGAAAATAATACTGAAACAAAACATTGCCCAGACACTGAAATTCTCAGAGGTATATTTGTGTGTTTGAAAAACAACTTAAATCTTGTAATCTTCAGTATCAAGTTGCCAAATTCAAGGCATTTAGACTTTATTTGTGTGCCAAAACGTCTTAAAATTAAATCTATAATTGGGAATGTTAAAGTGTGGAGAATGGGTGCTCATTGATGACATACATTTAAATAAAACCCAGACAATGGAAGAACTTGTTAAAATTTGCATTTTTGCCAGAAAATTAGTGTTTGGAGATGATGACTGACATACACTGCAGCGTTTCACATGTGTTTAGTGGCACTGCTGTGTCTTCCTAGTGGCACTTGCAGAAGTGCCCACTTGCACAAATGCCGAAATTATGTGAGGGAGTGACACAATTATATGGTCGTCATTTCCAGTGGCTGTGCAATCGCACAACTCCCTTGCGCCATCTCAGCATTTGTGCAAGTGTGTACTTCTGCAAAGTGCCATTAGGAAGATGAAGCCGCACCCCTGGTGCTTTAAATGTGCATGGGAGGCTGTGTGGAATGTTGTCCTCTTTTTGAGAAATCCCCTTCAACTCCATTTCATTTTCTCGAATTAATATAGAAAAGGCTTTTAGGGCTTGTACTTCCACAGACGACACAAATCCCAACCCCCTCACACATGTGGTGTGAGGAGTAAAACATGGAAATTGCCATGTTTGGTGCAAAACTCAGCCCTGAAACTCAGGATGACAAATATCTGTAAGTTTTGCCATCCCATACATCGCCCTCCCGCAAAGCAAGAGTGTAACCCAAACGAAGTACAGAAATATCCAGAGGTTTGCAGGGATGATGTTTCTCCCTGATTCCATTGCAGAGACCCTGTCTCCTCTCAACTTGGGCCACACCTGACGATCTCCCCTCTCTTGGACACTGGAAAAAGCCAAGAACTCAAAGTATATTGTGTAATATTGTTGTCTGTTTTGTTTTAACCCACGCAGATATGCATGTCATGAGCATGAGCATCAGTTGTGTTAATATTTCAGTCAGTGTCCCAATAATTGTACATCATAAGCAGTTGTATTTTATATCTATATCTACATCATATCACTTTGTAAATTAATATAATGCATCCATATGCTGTAATAAACAATGGTCTTTTAATACTGTGTCGTGTTTGATGCCTTGACCCTTGTCACCCCACGTTCTTCTAGGTGGCCGCCATGCAGGCGGATCAGGACCAGTGAGTGCTTCTGCAGAGCAATAGCTTGGAAACATCTAGAGCAGGGTTTCTCAACGTGTGGGTCCCCAGATGTTATTGGACTTCAACTCCCATAATCCCCAGTCCCAGTGCCTTTGGTTGGGAATTATGGGAGTTGAAGTCCAGTTACATCTGGGGACCCAAACGTTGAGAATCCCTGATCTAGAGCTAAAAAAAAAGATCTTGCATCCTTCCCCTAGAAGGAGAAGTGAGAGGATGGGGAGTGCTTCTCAGTGGCTCTCATTTGAACACCACCACCTCAGTAGCATCACAGAGAGCTGTCTCTAACTTCTGAGTGATTGCTGGAACGTTTTCCAGAATTCTACTTATAGGTGTCGTTGGCCTCCTTCGTTTTCTGTGTAGCATGAGCAGCCCCTCAGCTTTTTGTTGTCTTTCTTTGGATCCTGTCTGGTGGTCACCATCTCCTTGTGAGCCTACACCTACTGCAAATATTTATATACTGCTCTTCAACAAAGGTTTCCAAAGCGGTTTACATGGAGAAATAAATAAGATGGATCCCTGTCCAAGGGCTCACAATTTAAAAAAGATAGACACCAGCAACAGCCACTGGAGGGATGCTGTGCTGGGGATGGAGAGGGCCAGTTGCTTCCCCCCCTGCTCAATAAAGAGGATCACCACTTTTAAAAGGTTCCTCTTGGCCCAGTTTGCAAGGGAGCAGCTAACTGTTAGGAGCCTCTGGAAGCTCGCAAGCAGGCTGTGACTAGCACCTGCCAGGCAGAGGTATATTGCCTTTGTACATTGAGTTTCCTTTTATGGACATGGTGGATAAAAATCATTGTGGGGTTGCAACAGTAGTGCTTATTCTCCCCCTCCAGCAAACATCTGCCCCTGCTGGCTTTATGGGCCTTGGGTACAAGATTGTCTTTGGATCTCCAAAACAGGGAGATGACGGTCTCCAACATATGTGTGAATTGAACCTCAAAGGAGTGGGTGGCAGCCACTGTCCACCAAGAATCCAGCAGCAGACTGAATGGCTGCTGCTCTCCAGAACTTCAGACAGGGAGTCTTCCTTCGCTCTCCCTGGAAATGCCATGGATTGAACCTGGGACCTTCTGCTTGCAAAGCAGATGCTCTGCCACTGAGTGTTAGACCTTCACTTGTAGACCATGCATTGTCCACTAATGCAGGGGGTTCCCCAATGTGATGGCCTACAACTCCCATCATCCCAAGCCACAATGGCCTTTTGGTCATTGTGGCTGGGGGTGATGGGAGTTATAGTTGAATAATGTCAACGGACCCAAATTTGAGAACCCTTGTGTGGGGTGCCGGGGGGCGGGGGTGTTATCATCCAAGCTAATACCCTGCATTTTGAGAATAATTTATCTTGTAGACGTTTCTTGGGCTTGGTTGGGCTAAACAAAAGCTGGCCCAAATCAGCACAGTGTTTCCCTAAGGATTAGACATGTCATGGTGAAAAGATGGACTAACATTCGTGTGCCTTAAACAGTGGCGTAGGGAGGCCAGAGGCGGCCCCAGTCCAGCTGCCGCCAGCCGCCCCCTAGCCACGCCCCCTAGCCACGCCCCCTGCACCTGGCGTCAGACATCAGCGTCTGAAGTCAGACACGGGGTGTGGTTTTGCTCTCAAACAGGGCTACGTATGTGATTTGCAAGGAAAATCTGGCCAGCGCCACATTCACAGCATGGCTAAGAGCCAGCGTGGTATAGTGGTTAGAGTGCTGGACAAGGACTGGGGAGACCCGAGTTCAAATCCCCATTCAGCCATGAAACTAGCTGGGTGACTCTGGGCCAGTCACTTCTCTCTCAGCCTAACCTACTTCACAGGGTTGTTGTGAAAGAGAAACTCAAGTATGTAGTACACCACTCTGGGCTCCTTGGAGGAAGAGCGGAATATAAATGTAATAATAATAATAATAATAATAATAATAATAATAATAATAATAATAGTTCTCCCTGCTTTAAAAGGTATGTTCTGGGTCAGGCTGGGAAGCTGGCACTGACTAAGCTTCTGAAAAACAGAGCCGTGTGGCGCTGGCTGGATTTTTCTTGCAAATGGGTCACATGGCCCCCCTTTGCGAGCAAAACCACAGCCCCTGTGACTGAGTCAGGTGCTGGGAGCGTGGCTGGGTGTGTGAGGCACGGCCTCTGAGCATGGCGGACCGGGTTCTTTGAACCCGTTCATGCAATTGTGGCTCCGCCCCTGGCCTTAAACATTTTGACCTCTGCCTTCTGCCCTTACCCTGATGGTCTCTTCTGTGGATGAACATATGATGGTTTTACATTCAGCATGACAGCATGTGGCATAAACGGGAAACATCATTGCAGGGCTTGGAATTCTGGGAGGGCCTGGCTTCCTTACCCTTTGGAATAAGCTTCTTGGAATACTAGGGCGGGGCCTTGATTTGGCTAAAACGGGGGGGTCTCAAGGATGGGGCTTGTGGACCATTAAGGTCCGCACCCCAATAATTCACAGGAACATACGACGCTCCCTTATACCAAGTCAGACTATTGGCCCAACTAGCTCAGTCTTGCCTACACAGACTGGCAGTGGCTTCTCCAAGGTCGCAGGCAGGATTCTCTCTCAGCCCTAGCTTTGAAATGCCAGGGAGGAACCTTCTGCATGCAAGCAGGCAGGTGCTCTTCCCAGAGCGGCCCCCAACCCCCATCTTATAGTGTTCACACATGTAGTCTCCCATCCAAATGCAAACCAGGGTGGACCCTGCTTAGCAAATGGGACAATTCATGCTTGCTACCACAAGACAAGCTCTCCAGCACGATGTCTTTAGAACAAAGCAGAAATTACTTCTTATTTTGCTTCCTTCCTCAGCCAACATAGGATGGTGGGGACAGTAAGGCTGAAGATACCTCCAACCCTGGCAAATCCCCATTGAAAGTAATTCATCAATAGTCTTGTTAGAGGACTTTCACCTTGCCCATTTCTCAACTGGTGGGAAGGAAAATTCTATCTTCCTCAAGATCATAGAGCTCTATGCCACCTCTCCAAGTATTTTATGGCTCCCTCAATTAATAAAAAAACAGGAATTAAAAGTTTTAACATTTTCTACTGTTAATTAACAAATGGGAAGGAAACGCCATTTTAATTTCTTATTTCCATCACTTTCAGCATCAGAAGGTGGGGTGTGTACTTGCCTGATTTTTTCAGCCCTGTTGATTAATTAGTGGGCAGAGCGAGAATTTTAGTCTACCATTAAATCTATTGTTAACTACTGCGTTTCTTAATTGGTCAAAACCGATGAAACCTCATGGCTCTATTACACGGTTCTCAGTTTCATTCTTGGTAAATTTCCTATAATTCTATAAAACCAGTTGTATCCATTTTAATCTTCCAAAAGGTGATTTCCACCCCCCCCCACAAGTAAATTCCCCAGCAACTGAGATAGCTTTCTCAACCTCTGTTTGGGCAGATGTAAAACTGCCATCTAGTTCTCTCCTCCCCTGCAAATAATTCTAATTGCACCACCAAATCCTTCAACAAAGATCGGGAAATCCTAGTCAATCTCCCCAAGAGGTGTAGCATAAACAGCATGGTGTTGCCACAAAGAGTGTCTGGCCTTGTGCCTGGCAAAGGGAGTGATAAGGAGCGACCAGTAGCTTTTGAATGATTGCGGCTCATAATTGCAAGGCAATTGTATTTTATCCCCCTTGTCAAATGGCTGAAACGCCTTTTAAGAACAACATAAGCTGGGATACTTAAGGAATTGCCTGTCTTCAGTAACTGGGCAAGAGGAGTAGAATCTCCCCACTGGAAAAGAAATTGGAATAGCAGCAGCTGCATGCTTACATTACACTGTTGGAATAGTTGGTGAAATTTGCTGATGTTATCTCCCACTTAATTGTGTCTGACTCCTTGCAATTTAACGGAGGAATGTTCCCTAAAGAAAGAGGATGAGAAATGTCTGAGCAGGATCCAAAGCAGCCTTTGCAGCTTTGGCTTTCAAAAATCTTCTGACAAAAGTCCTTCACCAAAGGGTCTTGAGTTGCCATGGGATACAAGGACGACTCCTTTTATGGACTGGTAACTAGTTAAAGAACAGGGAGGCATACATGGGGAATTTTCGCAATGGAGGAAGTAAGAAGTGGGATCTCCCAAGGATCTGTGTTGGGACAGTGCTTTTCAATTTCATAAATGATCTGGAGTTAGGCGTAAACAGCAAGGTGGCCAAGTTTCCAGATGGGTCAGTAAAAACCAAAACAGATTGCAAAGAGCTCTAAAATGATCTCTCCAAACTAAATGAATGGGCAATAAAATGGCAAATGCAGTTTAGTGTAAAGATAAAATGTGCTGTTGAGTCAGTGTCGACTCCTGGCGACCACAGAGCCCTGTGGTTGTCTTTGGTAGAATACAGGAGGGATGTACCATTGCCTTTTCTCACGCAGTATGAGATGATGCCTTCCAGCATCTTCCTGTATCGCTGCTGCCTGATATAGGTGTTTCCCATAGTTCAAATGATGCCCATTGGGCTAAAAAAAAATCCGGATGTCATATATGCTCTAACGGGGTTTGAGCCATTGGGGACTAACCAGGAAAGAGATAGGAACATAGGAACACAGGAAGCTGCCACATACCAAGTCAAACCATTGGTCCATCTAGCTCAGTATTGTCTTCACAGACTGGCAGTGGCTTCTCCAAAGTTCCAGGCAGGAATCTCCCTCAGCCCTGTCTTGGAGAAGCCAGGGAGGGAACATGGAACCTAGATGTGCTTCCCAGGGCGGCTCCATCCCCTGAGGCGAATATCTTACAGTGCTCACACTTCTAGATCTTGGGGTTGTGGCTCAATGAAAATGTCAACCCAGTGTGTGGCAAATGCAAAAAGGACAAACTGGATGTTCAGGATCATTTGTAAAGGAGTAGAAAATTAAAACTAGTATGATGATGCTCTTGTACAAAATGTTGCCACATTCGGAATAAAGAGAGCAGTTCTGGTCGCCTTATCTCAAAAATAATATTATAGAGCTAGAAAAAGTGCAGCTTTTGGCAACCAAAATGACCAGAAAGCTGCAGTGTTCACGGCTTTTTAGTTAGAAAAAAGGCAAATTGAGTGAGGCGTGGGATGTAACATTATTGACACATATAAATTTATACATGGTGTGGTAAAAGTGAAGTTTTTCTTCTATGCTCACAACATTAGAACCAGGGATAGCCTATGAAACTGATTGGCAGAGATTTAGGATGGACAAAAGGAAGTCCTGCACACTTTGCATCATTAACCTATGGCATTCACTGCCTCATGATGTAGTTAGGTGGCTTTAAAAGGAGATTAGACAACTTCATAGCAATAGCAATAGCACTTACATTTATATACCGCTCTATAGCTGGAAGCTCTCTAAGCAGTTTACAATGATTTAGCATATTGCCCCCCAACATTCTGGGTACTCATTTTACCAACTTCGGAAGGATGGAAGGCTGAGTCAACCTTGAGCCCCTGGTCAGGATCGAACTTGTAACCTTCTGGTTACAGGGCAGCAGTTTTACCACTGCGCCACCAGGGTAAAGACGCATGTATTGATTGCTACTGGGGTTGATGGTTATATGCTACCTTCAGGTTCAGAGGCAGTATGCCTCTGAATACCAGTTGCAGGGGAACAATGCCAGGAGAGAGGCCACACCTTCACCTCCTGCTTGTGGCAAGAGGCATCTGGTTGGCCACTGTGCGAAACAAGATGTTGGGCTAGACAGGCCTTGACCTGCTCCAACAGGGCTCTTCTTGCATTCTAACTCACTTTGCTTGAGCTTTCATGCAAGAAATTGACAAAGACGGATTTTCAGAGAAAGCTTATTTATTTAATTTTTAACCCAAGTTATCATAAAAACTCTGGCTTACAAAACCACATCAATAAAACAGAAACAAATATAAAACCAATGCAATGCACTGAAATGCAGCAGGCAATAAAATAACCAGAGAAGGGACAAAATGTAAAATACCTTCATTTTAAGATCATAGTGAGGAGGCCTTTTTTTTTTTTTTTTAAGAGAGGTTTTCAATGGTCTTTTGAAGAAAGTGAGGGGGGGCACATTGGGCTCTCTTTGGGCAGGATCTGAACTCCATTGATTTCACTGGGTTTTGTTTACACATACAGCAGAATAAGGTGGTAGAATTGGCTGAGACTGAACCGCTTTAAACTGCAGCTAGGTCACATTTTTTAAATTGCTCCCCAGCTTTAAAAAATCCCTGCAAAATGTGTTGCATTAATAAGTACTTCCTTTTTTTAATGTTCTGTACCTACTGCCATTTACTTCCATTGGATGATTCTGATGTACATTTAAATAATAATGAAAGGCCTACATTCTCTGCAGCCTTGCAAGGGTGAAGCAAGAGCTCCACCCTCGCAAGCTTGCTTCACAGTGCAGCTTACAGGGAGGGGGATCAAGAAGTTGATTTGCCAGGAATATGGCCCTGAGGGCTGTGTGACCATCAAGGACATATTTATGTAGGTAGAAAAAGGTCTCCTGCAGGGAAGAGAGAGCCATAAAATTGTATTTTCTCCCCTTCTCCATCTGCAAAAGTGTTCAGCACAGAGATGCTGAAAACTCTGCAAATGCACAGTCCTTCTCCGGCTGATTTACTGCTGCATATCATGTCACCCATCATTATTTATTATTATTCCTTAGGTGCCCAAAGCACAAGGCACGGTATGGACATAATTCTAGGGCTTTGAGAGAAAAGAATGTATCAATATCCAGTTTCTATGCACAATTTTGGCAGATGGGCAAATGCATCCATTTGACAAGCATCCATATATTTGACACCTGTTAGAACAACTTCCTAGAATTTTGGGAACTCTGTTTGACACACTGAAAAAATAAGCAGGCTGATGGCATCTCTGTTTACAAAATGTTGTCTAGGTAGCAGGTAGATGCACATGTTGAGATGAATGTTTCCAAAATTCTTTAGAAATGCTTGCTGAACCCAGATCCCTATGGAGGTAGTCTCCCCCCCCACCCTTTCTTTTCTTTTCCCTGATCTACTACACTATGAAGAGTTGTTCTTTCCCATCACGGACAACAAACGTACCTAATTTCATCTGACAAATGTTAGAAGCTACACAGATGGAAGACAGCAGAAGGCTTAGTGTAAAGGTCATAGGAATAAGGTTGCCCCAGTTCTGGGCGGGTAAATCTAATACCTGGACAACTGGCTAGACTTCTGTTTTGCTTCCTAAAGGAGGCGGCGGTGTGGGACCACGGCTGCCGTGGAAGTCTGAACATCAAAGCTCCTCATCGTAGAAAGCCAACAGAGATCTGTATCATACAGCCTCTGGCACTTGGAGAAAAATTGATTGACAGCAAGAGGTTCTTTGTGGGCAGATGGCAGCTTAGAAGTTCCCCGCTGTTCAAGGATAGGCTGCTCTGCACCTTTAATCTGTGTCTTTTGCTGTGGATTTTAGAGAAGCCAAAGATATTATCTCAGGTTGCATTATATAGACCGGCTAACCTTTTCTATCCTGAGTCTTTGGAAGCAGATAAGCGAAGAGTTGGGGGAGAGGGAGGGAATACGTTTTTATTTATTTACTTGTCTATTTCAGGTTTGCATCTTGAATATTGCTTGATGCAGGAATCCATCTTCCTCTGTGGCAGTACATCCTAGCCTATGCAGTAAGAATCCAATGTACTGATGCGGATGCTTTGAATAAGGAATTGGTCTTTTGGGTTTTGTTCTCAGTAGCTACTACTGCTCTTCAAGCCAAGCAAAGGAGGATAGATTCTCTGTATATCAAAAAAGTTAAATGGCAGTATGGCAAGTCCGTTGTCATCAATGGGACTTAGAAGTGTCTATTTTGGGCTGGTTTGAACCGAGGGCAATTGCAAAGAAAGTGCTAGGGAGCCAGGAGTCTGTGTCCTGGTCTCCTGCTCAGATAGAGGGGAAAGCATTTAACAGCATCCGGTTTTCCTTCTGCTCCTCATAATTTAGTCTCCTGGCACCCAGCTGAATTCCAGGGAAACTTCCCTGGCCTCGGGCTACCTCTGGCTCTTTTCTGCCTCCTAGCTGATGCCCACTTCCTTCTTCCTTCCAGCTCATGCCCACTTCCTGTTGACTGTCTAGTTCCCAATGTCCATTGCTCGGAAATGGGGTTGGTGTTCCTGTAGTGGAATCTGCTTTGATGGGTGAGACCACACTTCCATTGTCATGACAACGTGGCTGTGAGTCTTGATGTGGCATCTCTCTGTTCTAGGGTTGCCAACATTTCTTTGCCCGAATAGAGGACATGAGAGGGCAGTATGCTGGGGCAATCAGGAGCCTGAGCAGTGCTGTATGTATGTATGTATGTACGTATGAAGGGGTGGAGCCACCATTGGGCCAACGGGTTCGAAGAACCCAGGCCGCGCCCAATCAGACTTGCCCCCCGTGTCTGACGTCAGACACGGGCGTGCAGGTTTAGCTCCTGAGTGGGGGCCGCACGGCCCTTTCAGGAGTTAAACTCCAACTCCCGAATGGAGCCTCAAGGCTCCGTTCAAGAGACAGACCCCCCCACGTCCAACGGCAGACACGGGGGCGTGGCTAGCCCCCACATCTAACAGCAGACACAGGGGGGTCAGCAGGGTCGCCACCTTGGCCACACACAGGCCGCCGGCGGTCAGGCTCTGCCACTGTATGTATGTATGTATGTATTCGATTTCTTTACTGCCCTTCTATACCACCCTTCTATATCACCTGTATGTGTTTTAACCACTTCAGCTTAAACTAGTCACCACTTCGATTGCTTCATCCTTTGCTTATTGAAATATCCTTGGTTAGCATGGATTGTTAGCCAGTAACGATAGTTTTCACACACCAGGGCGCTTTCTAGATCACACACTAAACGGGGGTAAAATGCTTCAACTTGTCAGGATCGTATTGAAAAGGATCCCCAGAATCTCAAACAGGAAAATACAGCTATTTTTCTGCAATGGACTTGCAACGTTGTAGCACTAAAACACAAAGATAAAATCCGAAACAAGGCATCGGAAATGTGAACGGCACCTTGAAGTCAGTGCAGGGTCTGTGGTGTCACACCACAGGAAGTACGGAAGCACACTTAGGAGATCTGTAGTGACTGACGCTGTGGTAGGGGGTTAATCTGGAAAGTGCCCAGCACTCTCTAGTAGTCACCACTTGCATGATTTTCATGATCCAGATACCTGGAGAATGGTAGGTTAGCTGGCCATGGATGGCTGTTTTTAGTTAATGGGAAGAAACTACTGCTCAGAACAAACAAGGTTTTTCCACGAATAACAAAATGAAGGTGACGACTGTGAGCTTCAACTCCTTTTCCTTCTCTCTCCCTACCAGAGTACTCTCTCTGTGGTTCTGGTGGGCTGTATGCCTAAGTTTGCCAGCAGTCCCATTCATGAGTTGAAGCTCATGATCGTCACCTTCATTTTGTTATTTGTGGAAATAACTTGTTTGATTTGAGCAATAGATTCTTCCCATTAGCTAAAAACAAGGGACAAGTGGCATCCCATGAGGGACAGACAATTCTGGGCTAAAATAAGGGATGCCCCAGCTAAGAAGGGACTCTTGGTAATCTATTCCTCTCTCCCTCAGCAGTGGTTCCAGAGCCACTTTCCACACACTGAGCCTGTTGGGAATAAATAGTGAATTCACCTTTGCATTCCTCAACGAGGCTTGAGAGTTCCTCCCACCAATTGCAACATTTCAAAAACAAAATCTGAAGCTGAAAAATTAAAATGTCTGTACCCTGAAATCTGGCCTAATTTTGAATTTGTGTAAGGTTGACACTAGCTCTGGCTTTTGCTAGCTTGAGGTTTCCCCCTCTCTTCTGCCAAATGCAAAATTTCAAAAACAAAATCTGGAACTTTGAAAAAGTAAAGTATCTGAACATTGAAATCTAGCCTGAATTTGTGAAAGGTCTAGTCAGTCTGTCTGTCTGTCTGTCTCTCTCTCTCTCCTAGCCTTCAGCCTAAGCACCAGGATGCCCATCACCTTCTGCCTTCAGGAAGAAAGATGTTGGCCTGCCTGGGTAACTGAGGCTCCAACATCTGCTGTGAGTCTGTTCAGCCGCTCTTGATGGTAGCAGATGCTCCCTCAGCACTGCCAAGTGTCTTGAGGGTCAGACAGCTCCCAACAGGTAGCAGAAAGGTGTGCCAGACATTTGGGGACCATTTAGGGGATGCTCCATCTGTTTTCTGCTGTATGTTTTCCTAGCGGCAGAGAAGCAGGATTGAGCCTTCAAGTTATGTTTATAAAGAGTTTACTGTCATGGATTTGAGGGGAGGGAAAACACCGCCACCTCCTCCGACTCCTTTATATCTGTTAGTATTGACACTGACCCACATCCTGACTCAGGGTGCACTTGCAGAAGAACATTGTGCAAGCAGGTTCCTCTGCGTTGGTAGACTGTGCTCCAGAGACGGGTATTGTGCTAATTCAAGGATGTCGTGCCAGGATATTGTGCAAAGAAAGGAATGTCTGTTGGAGATTCGTCCTTGCAGTAGCAGAAGATGATGAGTTGCACAAGACCCGTTGCACAACTTTGTGGCACAATCTTGCCTATGTCTTGGAGAAGGCAGGGCCAGTCCTAGGGTTTTTGGCACCCAAGGAAAAGTTTGACATTGGCACTCCTCCAGCGGAGAAGTGTGGAACCCCAGCTTTACACTGAGGCACGCAGGCTGCTCATTCCCCGGGTAGAATGACTGCTTGGATGGCCAGCAGATGACTAGCTCACACTGGTTTGGGGACACCGTGGGAGAGGGGAAAGGGTTGAGGAGGAGCTCAGTCAGAGCATGCCCAACTCCTGCTTTTCATCCATTGTTGCCACTTCCCTTCCCTCAGCAGTGCAGGCCCTGCAATCCTGAGGGCCAACCAACCTCTCAATCTCCCTGAGAGCCCGTGCCCCCCAAGAACTGGTGCCTGAGGTGACAGCCTAGGTTTGTCCAGTGGACGGGCCAACCCTGAGAGAAGGTTGTCCAGCAGCAGTTGCACTGCATCACAGAGCACCACAGCTTCATGCAGCTCCACAACTTTCTTGTACAAGGGCAACTTTGTTGCACAAGTGCACCATTAAGATATCAGCCAAGGGGGCCTTAGCATAAGCCGGCAGGCATCTTCACTCTCATAGGGCAACCAATGTCTTGTGTTTCTGCTGATTGCCCTCTGCAGCTGCAATCTCCTTAGGTTGCACTGAGCACCATTCTTGAGAGTTTCTGACCTTCAAAAGCAGCTTGGTGGGGGATGGGGTGGGGGCTAGCAATTGCATCTGGAAGCAGGGGGTAGGAGGGAAGGCCCCCCTGTGGGCACTAAGGTCCATTTGCAGGGTCTTTCAAAAAGGAGCTCAGTTTTTCTTTCAGCTTGTGCCAGATCTGGCTCATGGTACCTTTCGAATGCCAGCCAGAGATTGCACATCAAGTTATGCAGCTCTTAAAGGCTTCTGCTTCTGGTCTGGAGGGTGGAGAATGCAAAGCAACTGATCTCTCTCTCTCTCTCTCTCTCTCTCTCTCTCTCTCTCTTTCCTTCCTTCCTTCCCTCCCTCCATCTCATCTTGAAATGACAGCAAATATCTTGTTCCAACAAGCCTTCTGGTTTAAGATGCTGCAACGATGGGCTCACATTACGAGAAAAATAACATTCTGTGCAAACCTCGGCAATCCCTAAATTCGTCCTTACCGCAATATACTTTGCCCAACGAGACAATGCCTTTATCTGTAAGACAGAGTCTTTATCTAATATCTTTTCAGTCTGTTGGTATTTTTCTCCCCAAAGCACAGGTGAAATTATAGCCATGCAGCATAATTGAGTGCAATTTTTCCTTGCTGACATCATGCTACTCAGCAGCTCCTGAATAGCTACAGTTTTGACTGCTGTCTTCTCTGTTTTCTGAAAGTGGGTTGAGTTTGGCATGGGAATGGAAACAACTGTGCTCTTGGACTGTGACTTCCTTGTCTAGAGTTTTAAACAAAGACATCTTCCTAATGGGTGTAGGGACTTCAGGCACACAAGAATGATCTCGACCTCTCGGTAGCCCAATTTCCACTCTGCCAATGAAGCGAGAGCTCTTCAGCCCACTCCAGAGGAACAAGCACAGCTGTTCTAATGGGGAAATGACCTTGCCCTTTGATTGAAAAGATTTGGGTCCCCTGCCCCACATTTTAGCACATCAGATATTCAGGAGGCACCTGGACCAAAAATGTAGCTGGTTTTATGTCACATCGGCTTGGCTTCCCTCTTCCATGTAGTGCTGCTGTCTCTTCTGTGGGGACAGAGATGCTGTGCCTTTGTGATGGGGGCGGCTGAGCTCCCAGGGCTTCATAGGAAGATGGGAAGCTGCCTTCTACTGAGTCAGACCATTCGTCCATCTAGCTCAGTATTGTCTACCCAGACTGGCAGCAGCTTCTCCAAGGTTGCAGGCAAGAATCTCTCTCAGCCCTATCTTGGAGATGCCACCAAGGAGGGAACATGGAACCTTCTGCTTTTCCCAGAGTGGCTCCATCCTCTGAGAGGAACATAAGAACATAAGAACAGCCCAAGGAGGCCCATCTAGTCCAGCATCCTGTTTTGCACAGTGACCCACCTGATGCCACTGGAAGCCACAGGCAGGAGTTGAGGGCATGCCCTCTCTCCTGCTGTTACTCCCCTGCAACTGGTACTCTTAGGCATCCTGCCTTTGTGGCTGTAGGTGGCCTATAGCCTTCTGACTAGTAGCCACTTATTGATAGACCTATCCTCCATTAATTTATCCAAACCCTTCTTAAAGCCATTCAGGTTGTTGGCTGTCACCACATCTTGTGGCAGAGAATTCCACAAGTTGATTATGTGTTGTGTGAAAAAGTACTTCCGTTTGTTGGTCCTAGATTTCCTGGCCATCAATTTCATGGGATGACCCCTGGTTCTAGTGTTATGTGACAGGGAGAAGAATTTCTCTCTATCTACTTTCTCCACACTATGCATGATTTTATAGAGCTCTATCATGTCTCCCTGCAGTCATCTTTTTTCTAAACTAAAAAGCCCCAGGTGCCTTGCCTCATAAGAAACGTGTTCTAGCCCCCTGATCATCTTGGTTGCCCTCTTCTGCACCTTTTCCAGTTCTACAATGTCCTTTTTTAGATGTGGTGACCAGAATTGTGCGCAGTACTCCAAGTGTGACCGCACCATAGTTTTGTATAAGGACATTATAATATTAGTCATTCTATTTTCAATCCCCTTCCTAATGATCCCTAGCATGGAACTGGCCTTTTTTGCAGCTGTCACACATTGAGTAGACACTTTCAATGAGCTGTCCACCATGACCCCAAGATCCCTCTCCTGGTCAGTCACCGACAGCTCCGATCCCATCAGCGTATACTTGAAGTTGGAGTTTTTCATCCCAATGTGCATCACTTCACACTTGCCAACATTGAACCTATTTGCCACTTGGTTGCCCACTCACCCAGTTTGGAGAGATCCTTTTGGAGCTCCTCACAATCAGTTTTGGGAATATCTTACAGTGCTCACAATGTGCACTGTAATTGCCCTTCATATGCAATCAGGGCAGACCCTGCTTAGCTAGGGGGACAAGTCATGCTTGCTACCACAAGACCAGCTCTCCTCTAACAAGGCCACTAACCATGCATCTAGTGTGCCTCGGGAGTGGGTCCCATCAACTCGCTTCATACGAGTCATGAGTCTATACATGACTCAGCGACATGACACAGCCATTTGGTCAGCTGGCTTGCTGTAGGAAGATTATGTGAATCTAGCAATCAAGTGTGGGGGCAGTTGAACTACTGCAGGGATTCCCAATTTTGGGACTCCAGATGTAATGGGACTACAACTCCCATCACCACCAGACTAGGAATGATGGGAGTTGTGGTCCAGCATCGTATGGGGACCCAATGCGGGAAGCCCCTGAGCTCTGGATTGTTGAAGGTGTTGGTTTAAAAAAGGACAGTGGGGGAGAGGAACAGAGGGAAGAGACTTGCTCAGGCATTTAAGGGCTTATAGCAGGGATGGCCAACCTGAAGTTCTCTAGGTGTTGTTGGACTACATATCCCATCACCCTGGCTGCATGGGATTTGTAGTCCAACAGCTCCTGGAGATCTTCAGGTTGGACACTTCCGGCTTATTGTATTCAGTAAGGAAGCATTAGGGTTAGGAGGATGCATGCCATGAGGTTAAAAATCTCTTCTCCTTACGGTCTACTCCATCACCAGCTCTCTTCATGGAAAGAGAGCTGGTCTTGTGGTCGCAAGCATGACTTGTCCCCTTAAGCTAAGCAGGATCCGCCCTAGTTGCCTACGAAAGGGAGACTAGAAGTGTGAGCGCTGTAAGATATTCCCCTCAGGGGATGGAGCTGCTCTGGGAAGAGCCTCTAGGCTCCAAGTTCTCTCCCTGGCTTCTCCAAGATGGGGCTGAGAGAGATTCCTGCCTGCAACCTTGGAGAAGCTGCTGCCAGTCTGTGTAGACAATACTGAGCGAGATGGACCTATAGTCTGACTCAGCATATGGCAGCTTCCTATGTTCCTATGTAGTTCCACAAAGTACTCTGATTCAGGCAGGCAGGCAGGCAAGCCCTTCAACGCAGCCAGGTAAGGAGTGGGGGGAGAGGAAAGGTGTCCTCTGCAAGCCCACATAATGCTATCAGGATATCGTCCCAGGCTGGCAGGTGCACCCTCTCCTCTTCATGATGAGTACATTTAGTAAGGCAGCAACTGGGATGCAAAGAGCTCCTCCAGGGGCTACCAAAGAGCCTGGGCATGCTCAGTGGGACTCCCACCCCACCTTTAAATGATGCACTTTGAATGATTGAGCAACTTGACGGTGGTGTGTGCCTAGAGGTTTGGGTATGGCTCGTGATGCCATGTCACAAACGGCTTCTGAATCCAGTCTCAGAAGGGATGGCCTGACATGCCGAAGCATGTCGCTGTGCTAGTGCAACAGACAAAGACACACCCACACAAGAAAGCCAGGGGACTGAACGGACGCTCCCAGTGGCTCAGTCTCTTGCCCTGCTTGTGCAAAAAGGATAGAAATAGCTTTGCACCACTCTCTGCAACATATATAGGCCGAAGCAGCAGCAAGGGGTACTTTTCACAGCAGGAGGTGGGCCATAGGTTGCCTCAGCGCATCCTGCTGAGCCAGCAGAACACACGAGTCAGCGGAACGAGCGAGGGCAACATCCTTGCACCATCTCTGCACAGCCCTCGTGCAGTGTTAGACTGGATGGCACCTCCTGTCATAGACTAAGGGGGAAACACAAGTACCCAAATAATTGGATCTGCTTTTGAGCAGCTTAATCAGAGATACACACACACACACACACACACACACTCCATCACAGTTTTTAGAAAACTTCTTAAATCTTGGCTTTTTATCCAGGCTTTTACGTGACTGTTTCTATGCTGCTTCTTTGTGTTTTTACTCTTGTGTCTATGTGTTTTTATGTTTGTATTTTACAGTTTTTAAATTAGATTTGTTTTATATTTTTAGCTTAATATTTTAATTGTCATTTTTATTGTATGTTTTTAACTTTTGTAAACTGCCTTGGGGATGTTTTTAATTAAAGGCGGTATAGAAATTCAACAATAAATCTATCTATCTATCTATCTATCTATCTATCTATCTATCTATCTATCTATCCCCCATCGGGGCAATGCTGAATGGCACAAGAAAAGCATTACATGTTTCTTTAAAAGTGCCCCAAAGAGATCATTCATATAAATCACCATTTTAAAAAGTCACTTGCAGGGAACCACATGCAAAGAAAACAGTCATACAAAGCCAGGATCTGTTATGTACAGTCTTTGATGTGGTAGGTGAAGGGATATCCACCCCCTCCATGCCTGTCAAACTTGGCAACCATGTTGTCATTTTGTGGCTGCTAGAGATGTGATTTGCCCAGGACAGGAGATATTTCTGACACCAGGGAATCCTGTGAGCTTTCTGTGAAAAACTTCAAAGAAAAGCGGCTTCCCACAAAAGCTGTCTTAGTCTTCAGCACAGACCAAAATCTACCTACTCAGTGTTTTGTTGTAGCCTGTGGACCAAGAAAACTGGGGATAGGGACAAGGCAACAATTTGTCTATGCATTTGCTTTCCCTCCCTCGGAATATTTGTATCTTTCCAATTCAGTCATAAAACTGGTTCACACACACTCCCAAGCTCCATACCTGATCTTTCAGGGGGAGTGTAACCCCATACATAACAGGCAGATCTAAACCATCTCTCGGGTCCCGACCCTGCACAGTCAGTACCTCTGTCTTATTTGGATTCAACCTCAGTTATTAGTAGATTTTAAAAAGCACTGGAGATAGAAGCGATCCCTGTGGGACCCCATACAATAGCTCTCATTCTGAAGAGTGACAAGCTCCAAGCGACACCATCTGGCACCGACCTGAGAGGTAGGAGCAGAACCGCTGCAGAGACGTGCCTCCCTCTCCCAACCCCTTCAGGCACTCCAGGAGGATAACATGGTTGAGGGTATTGAAAGCTGCCGAGAGATCCAGAAGGATCAACAGAGTTACACTTCCCCTGGAGGCTTCACAGACAGGGCTTCTTCCCCGAATCTCCTTCAGGAGAGAGAGTGTGCATTGCGTTCACACCCCAGCCAAACTTACCCCGAAGTCCCTTCGAGATCCTTGGACCCACTCCACACACAAATCAGTCTTTGTCTTGTGAATTCTAGCTTATCTTGAGTTGTTTCCAGGTTTTTAAAATGTTGGTTTTAAGCTACTTTTTTCTGCAAAAGCTGGAGCAAACAGGGAAATGCATTGATGTAGAATCATTCTACCCAAGAGAGGGATACTCTCTTTAGAAATGCAGATGTAGCTCTTTAGTAATCTCTCCCCACCACCTAGGCTAGAAGGAAAGCATGGACACATACCATGTGAACTTGCATCAAAACAAAACCGAGAGCAGAGGGGAGAGGCTGCTTCTCTCAATGCCATGAGTGTAGCTCAAAGAGGCTTCACTCAACACTTACTCCGCAGCATGAAGCCATGTGCAAATAACTCCCTGCAGATTCCTAATTGGAGATCATCCAACAGGCATGTAAGATGTAATGAACCAAAGGTGCTTATGTTCTCTTTTATGATACCTTCTGCTATTGCTTAATCACTCTACTATTTAGGTTGTGTTCCGACGTCTCTCACAGGGAGGTCTGGTGTTCTGTGTCCAAATATCCATAGTCTGGCATGGCAAAACCAGTAAAGAAGGAAAGTGAATTAAGGATGAATTATCATGCACATACCATGAGCCGCATTTTATTCTTCCTAAGCTTGAGGGCAACTTCCATCCATACCATGCATTCAGGTGCATATCAATCTCAAGTGCTCTTAGCACATTGCTCAAAATTTCAGGTTCGGCTGCTCTTTCTAATGAATCACAGGGTTAAGCTAGATGTGCTGAGAAATGCATCGTTACAGTTCTATCTTTAAAAGTATATATAGTCAACCTTTCCCTCTTTACCAGGTGTTCTCAAACTTGGGTTAAAAAGATGTTGGACTACAACTCCCATCATTCCCAGCCACAATGGCTGATGCCTGATTGGGAATGACAGCAGTTGTAGTCCACAACATCTGGAGCATTTTCAGACAGCAGGCTTTACCGCAAGTTTACTGTGAAGCTTTACTGCGAGTTCAAAGTTGCCCCCCCCCAACAAAAACTAATGCAAAAAGTGGATTCCCACCCCACCCCAGATATAAACCGGGCTACACTCTAGCGCCCAATGAAAAACCCGAATCATGTGTGAAGTGCTCCCTGATAGCTCACATGGACTTTGGGGTCACTGTGTGAAACAGGATGCTGGCCTAGATGGGCCTTGGGCCTGATCCAGCAGGGCTGTTCTTATGTTCTTATATAAATCTGGCTGATAGGTGAATGCACACCCTCCATTCTGGAGGAGATGCGAATTTGGCAAAGTGGCACATTTTAACGTGGTGATTCTCTTTTATTTAGCAGGTGGAGAGTAACTGGCCCTATCCACCCCCCAGCACAGTACCTCCAGTGACTGTTGCTAGTGTCTATCTTATGTTTCTTTTTAGACTGTGAGCCCTTTGGGGACAGGGAGCCATCTTATTTATTTGTTGTTTCTCTGTGTAAACCGCCCTGAGCTATTTTTGGAGGGGCGGTATAGAAATCAAATCAAATCAAATCAATCAATCAATAAATAAATACCCTGTGTGAAAAAGCTCCCAGAAACCCAAGTTTTCCCAAACAAAATCCAGCACAGTAGGAACACAGGAACATAGGAAGCTGCCATATACTGATTCAGATCATTGGTCTATCTAGCTCAGTATTGTCTTCACAGACTGGCAGCAGCTTCTCCAAGGTTACAGGTAGGAATCTCTCTCACCCTTATCTTGGAGAAGCCAAGGAGGGAACTTGGAACCTTCTGCTCTTCCCAGAGCGGCTCCATCCCCTGAGGGGAATATCTTCCAGTGCTCACACTTCTAGTCTCCCATTCATATGCAACCAGGGCAGACCTTGCTTAGCTAAGGGGACAAGTCCTGCTTGCTAACACAAGACCAGCTCTCCTCTAGCTAAGGGGACCAGCAGAAAAGGTAAGGAGCCTGCCCCACCCCACCCGCGAGGGTTCCGTTCTGGCACAACCTTGCCGTTGGCAAATTTGCAGTTGGCGAGCAATTGAAATCAATGGGAATCAGGGGGTTAGGGAAACTGCGGTCTCAAAAAGATAAAAAAATCAAAGAAAAAATACCAAAGAATTGCCAAAGGTCACCCAGAATCCCTTAAAATCACCAAGAATAAGCCAGAGGAGTGAGCAAATTGAACCGCTGGGAAATTTTGAACCCCCCCCCCCAATTGCTTAAAGGTGCGTTTGAACACACCCACCACTGAAACCACTCAAAATTATTTTAAATCACAAGGAGTTGGCAAGGTCAGCAAGAGGAATGAGTGGATTGAACCTCTGAACCCCACAAAACTGCAGGAACACTCCCCCGATTACTAAAAAGATCTCACCAAACTGCAGGTATGCAGGTCATGGTTGACAAGACCAGTCACAATTTCCCAGTCACGGATACTCAAAACCGCAGTTGGGAGAACTGCTATTGGCGAGGGATGGCTGTACTTGGCGTACATGGATAAATGCCTAGACATGGTGGGTGTAACTGTTGCTTTCTCACATAATAAAGAAGAATAAATGTTCTTCAGAAGCTTCTGGCGGCACAGTACAAAAGCTAGGCTTCTCGGGGGAAATTAAAGAGAGGATAATGGATGTTAAGTGCTCTACAAAGAACAGGCAGGAACTGAATTGTATCTTTTGTCAGTACAAGACGATGGAAAAATGCACCGTTTTCTAGAACAGCGCTACTGCATTTTGCAGGCATATTCCGCCAAAGAAGGTGTCCGGAGAGGGAAGAAGGCGACTAAGATCCTCCTGGATTTTTTTTTTTAAATTACCATTTGACAAAGAAGAAAAGACTGGCCCCCAAACCACACAGTGAGCCTGCAATCCAAGCGACAGGCACTCTTGCTGCTTCTGAGGCACCATAAAGCACACCACACTGCTTCCAATGGCAGGGCTGCTGCATGCGTGCTACAGAGTGCATAAATGCCGTCCCCATGGTACTCTCATCATTCCCAGTGGGAAAACCATCACTACTGTACTAAGCATGCAACAGCCCCACTTTTGGAAACATCATACAGCACCTTGGAAGCAGTGAGCACACCTGTCATTTGGATCAGCAGGCCACTGTACAGTATGGAGGCCACCAATATTAAGAATATTGGCCAACATCATCACTCACGGTGTGGAGGCATATGCAAAGCACCTCCACTGTGTTTAGTAATCTGAATTGTGTTGCGTGGGACCCCACAATTTTTGCTGATCCCTCTTCCACCTGGAAGTGCCCCATGAAACACAGAACTAGATCCCTGAGGGTTGCACGGCCCTGAAGGACCTTGTTCTGGGTCGCACTGAATGCTTCTAGGGGGAGGAGGGATCACTAAAACTCACTCTCCCTATGTGTGTAGCAAGACTCTGGATTACTAAACACCGTGGAGGTGTTTTGCACCTGGGTTTCTCTACACTGTTAGTGCAGATGTCAACCATTTCCTTCAAACTGAGTTCTTCTGATATTTATACCCATTTCTGCTCTGTCTGTCTTAAGTCCAAGTGGAACAAGGTTAATGAGCTGGTGATCAGTGAATTAAGCTGATTTGTATCCATATTTTAGAACCAAGGTATATCCAACATAATAGAAGGAGCGTGCAAAAGCACAGTGGGTTTAGAAAGATTTTGCCTGCACATTTTTTGAATGCAGAGTGTGGCTCTCCTTGTTAAGGGGGGCGATATTCATTGTCTGGGGATAAGCTGGCAGCTGAATTTCTGAAGATTGCACCTTCTTGTTGCTTGTAGACACGGGAGATTAGTTATATTATATTCCTTGATCAAAGCACAACACCCCGCATTGCTTTTGGGGAAAAAAAAATCATTCTAGGAATTATCACTCTGGTTGTAAAAAATGAACCCTCATGTACTAACTGTACACTAGAGAGTAGAAAAGATGCTAGTTGTTGCTGTGAGATTGTGAAAGAATACCAATCGATTATGAGTGTCATCTCCACAATGCTAATACATTGTTTTTTAAAGAAAGAAAAGGAGGTACCTTCATTTTGTAATTCAGTTGGGCTGCTGGAACAAGGGAGCAGAGGGAGGAAACCAGAAGTGAATTATTTTGGTGGGCCCAAATTGTGGGCTCATACTGAGAATCTTGTCTAAATTTGGGGTTATAAAGCCATTGTGGTGCCATTGTTAGAGTGTCAGACTAGAACTAGGGAGTACTGTTTTTAGCCTACTTTCCAGCAGGCTTATGAGATCCCCCAGCATTCTGTGTGTGTGTCTGTGTGTCCATCCATGTCGCCCCACCATTAACTTCACAATGCCTGGACCAATATGAACCAAATTTGCTACAGCTGTAGGGACACATAGGGACACCTCAACAGCGTCATTTGTGATGATGTCACCCACCTCAATCCAAGATGGCGGATGCATAAACTTTTGAGGTACAAGTGGGTTAACTTGTGGACTGTCTGATTTGAACCAAATTAGGTACGGTTGTAGTGAGTGACACACAGGGACACCTCAGTGGTGGAGTTTGTGAACCGCCTAACCGATTTGAACCAAATCTGCTACAGCTGTAGGGACAAAGAGGGACACCTCAGTGGCATAGTTTGCGATGATGTCATCCACTCCATTTCAAGATGGCGGCTGCGTAAACATCTGAGTTGCAAGTGGGCTAATTTGTGGACTGTCTAACCAATTTAAACCAAATTATGTACAGTTGCAGTGAGTGACGCACAGGGACACCTCAATGGCATAGTCATCCACACCAATTCAAGATGGTGGACACTTAAACCTTTGAGGAGTGGGTGGGATAACTTGTGAACCGCTTAACCGATTTGAACTAAATTTGCTGCAGCTGCAGGGACACATAGAGACATCTCAATGGCGTAGTTTGTGATGATGTCATCTACCCCAATCCAAGATGGTGGCCATGTGAACATTTGAGGTGCAAGTGGGCTAACTTTTGGACTGTCTGATCTGAACCAAATTAGGTATGGTTGTAGTGAGTGACACACAGGGACACGTCAGTGGTGGAGTTTGTGATGATGTCATCCACCTTGAGTCACAATGGTGGATGCTTAACCTTTTGAGGCACAAGTGAGCTAACTTGTGGACAGTCTAACCGTTTTGAAACAAATCTGCTACAGCTATAGGGACACATAGGGAAAACTCAACGGCAAAGATTGTGATGATGTCATACACCCCAATTCAAGATGGCGGATGCATAAACCTTTGAAGCACAGGCCCACTAATTTGAGGACTGTCTAATCAATTTGAACCAAATTTGGAACAGCTGTAGTGAGTGACATGCAGGGACACCTTGATGGTGCAGTTTGTAATGATAACATCCACTCTGATCCAAGATGGCAGACACATGCACATTTGAGATGCAAGAGATCTAACTTGTGGACCTTGATTTGCACCAGATTTAGTCAAGATGTAGAGACAATGAAACGAAAGTAGGCAGATTAGTTCTTACTAGAACACCTTGTTTTCCCTTTGCCAGTGCTGAAAAAGGCACCACTTGGGCTGGCCCTTCAATGAGGCAAGGTGAGGCAGTTGCCTCATGCAACAGATGATTGGGGCACCAGAGAAGTAGCAAGAAGCCTTTTTAAGAAAGGGGAGAGAAGGAGAGGAGGGTGCATCCAAGGGGCTGGGCATTGGACACCCTGCCTCACGTGCACAGAGGCCTGAGCTGCTGCTGGCACCACGGAACACAAGGAGGTCTCCCAGATGTTGTACTACAACTCCTATCATTCCCAGGCTTTGGCCATTGTGACTGGGGAAGATGGGAGTTGTAATGCCTGTAGCTGTAGAGGCATGTTAGGGCCAAAAAGGTCAAAGCACTGCACAACACTAAAAATAAATAAATAACCAAGGTAAACAATCTCTCTCTCACTCTCTCTCTCTCTCTCTCTCTCTCTCCATCATGTTTATATACTGCCTGATATATATATATAGATAGATAGATAAATAGATAGATAGAGAGAGAGAGAGAATACAGAATAAAAACAATTAAACATCTGGGGAACCAAGCTTGAGAAGCCCCGTATTACAGCTGGTCCTGTGGTAGCAGGCATGAATTGTTCCCTTTGCTAAGCAGGGTCCACCCTGTTTTGCATTTTAATGGGAGACAATGTGTGAGCACTGTAAGATATTCCCCTCAGGGGATGGAGCTGCTCTGGGAAGAGCATCTAGGTTCCACATTCCCTCCCTGGCAGCATCTCCAAGATAGGGCTGAGAGAGTCTCCTGCCTGCAACCTTGGAGAAGCTGCTGCCAGTCTGTGTAGACAATACTGAGCTAGACGGATCAAGGGTCTGACTCAATATAAGGCAGGTTCCTACGTTTCTATTTTCCCATGATTTGGAACCATGGAATACACAAAGTTCTAAATTATGTTGGGCAATCCTTGCTGTGTTCAACGGTGCCTTTGCAGACCAGTGCTGGGCAGGTAGACACCTAGGGGCAGAGGCCCAGTGGGGATATGGCTAGCAGGCACACCCTCATTTCTGCCTCACATGTTCACTGCATATGGGGGTGTGTATGTGTGTGTGTGTGGAATAATGTCTGAACAGGACTTTAGTAATGGCTAACGTTAGCTGGACTGAGGCCAGACTGTTTTTCTCTTTCCCTTCCATCAGAACTTCAAAACCTGCTAAAGATACTGTAGAACTGGAAACAAACAAACAAAAAATAAGCTACCGCCTCTTGAGGAACAGCTAAAAATTTGGTACATCACTTTAATGTGCCAGTTGATGGCTTTTGTGAGGACACAGATGGGTGGTGGGAGGCTGGTTAATTGATTTTCAAAGAAATTGGCAACTGTCACTTGCTCAATGGAACAGAAATAACCCTGCCAAAAATAAAAATAAAAATGCTCAGACATGGTTAATGTGCCGATGAAGTCCATATATGTACGGGTATTTATTTATATTTATTTATACTAAAACTTCAATGGGATTTTGGGGCCAGTAAGGTCAGAGCAGTACACAACATTTAAAAACATAACAAAACAATGTTTATCATATTTATATATTGCCTGATATATGTATCTCTAGGCGATGTACATAATCCAAAATTCAACAAATATAAAACAGAATAAAAACAATTAAAACAAATTCACAGAATGAAACAATAAACAGTTTTAAATTAATTTTTATTAAAAGCCCGAGAAAACAGGTGTGTCTTCAGGGTCTTTTAAAAAGCAATCAGAGCTGGAGAAGGTTTTATTTTGACAGGGAGTGTATTCCATAGCCCTGGGGCAGCCGCATAGAAGGCCCAGGCCACAGAGAATTTAGCAGCAATAAAAAGACTTGCAGAAGTACGTACAAGTGTAAATCACAGGCGTGCTTCTACCATTATTTAATTTGATGTCGTATATTTTACACAGACACACATACAACTCCCATTGTCACTGTTCCCTCAAGAATTTACAAGTCAGTTTTCCTTTCGTCCTACCAGCATTTCCTAGGCTCAGGCAAGAGGAGTCAGCAGGGTGTGGAATCCAGCTGGCAGCAGGAGAGGGAGATAAGTAGCATAATAATCAGGGATATTGAGATCCAAGAGACAGCAGGAGGGATTCAGCACTGTTGATAGGATTTACAGGGTCCTAAAAATATGGGAGCCACCTAATGGTGCAGCAGGGGGAACTGACTTGATTAACAAGCCAGAGGCTGCCAGTTCGAATCCCCGCCGGTATGTTCCCCAGACTATGGGAAACAGCTATATTGGACAGCAGTGATCTAGGAAGATGCTGAAAGGCATCATCTCATACTGCGTGGGAGGAGGCAATGGTAAGCCTCTCCTGTATTCTACCAAAGACCAGGAGTGGATTAAGCTTTTTGCTGCCCATGGGCAAAAAAAGGCTTTTGCCACCCTTTAACCTGAAACAAAAAAGGTTTGCCTTTTTAAAAAATATGGTAAAAAGGGGGACTTGCTCCTTGCCAACGCCACCCTTGCTGCTACAGCCGCCGCTGCTCACAGAGAGGAGGGGCAAAATTTGCTTCTCCTCAAATTTTACCACCGTACTCTGCATTTGGCAGTTAATCCACCACTGCCAAAGACAAAAACAGGGCTCTGTGGTCACCAGGAGTCGACACTGACTAGACGGCCCACTTTACCTTTAGAAATATGGGAGTCAATGAGTTAGCTCCCTGGAATAGAATAGTTGAGTATGAGAAATCCTTGGGACAGGGAACACTGACTGATGCTGCACTAGTGCAAATGGATTATACTAGTGCAAACATTTGCACTAGCTAGTTCCGCTCAGTGGGGAGCTTGCATTCCAGAGTAATGTCGCACTGATGTAACAGGGTGCACAGGTGCAGAGCCATGACATGAGTGGCCCGTGCCCAGCCATGGCGCTGCGGCCCCTTTCACCTCACCCCTGCATCTAGCGTCAGATGCAGGGGCTAGCCACGCCCCCGTGTCAGACGCAGGGGGCGTGGTCTGGCTCCCGAACGGAGCCACGCGGCTGAGTTCAGCAGTTAGAGCCAAACACAGCCAGACGCGCCGGCCATTTAACTCCCGAATGGGGCCCCGCAGCCCCGCTCGGGAGCTAAACCAGCACCCCCCTGTCTGACGTCAGATGCGGGGTGTGTGTTGGGGCCTCGGGGGAAGGCCCCTGATTGGCAGCGGCCTGGGTTCTCTGAACCCGTTCACTCAAAGGTGGCTCCGCCTCTGAGGGTGCACTTGCACAAACCTCTCACACACGTCCCATGAAAGTTCTCCCTCAGTCCATAGCGGGCCCAGGGAAGAATGCAAAGCTACGCACCCTCCTTTCAAGCCTGCGTGTGCAAGCCAGTCAAGGCCACAAGAGACTGCTCAGCTTTGAGCATATGCTGGGCTGCGCAGACTTCTGGCATCTCTCCCTCTTTACTTCTTGAACTCATGTAGCATTTGTCCAGACATCAGCCATTCTCTAGGCATTGGTCAATGGTGTATAATTAGCATGCATGACATGCTGCCAGGTCTAGCTGTTATTACAAATCAGACACCCAGAGATGCTTCAGCAAAGGGAAGTAAGTTAAAGGACACTGATCAATCCTTAGGAGCATAGGAAGCTGCCATATACTGAGTCAGACTATTGGTCTAGCTAGCTCAGTGTTGTCTTCACAGACTGGCAGCGGCTCCTCCAAGGTTGCAGGCAGGAGTCTCTCTCAGCCCTATCTTGGAGATGCTGCCAGGGAGGGAACTGGGAACCTTCTGCTCTTCCCAGAGTGGCTCCATCCCCTAAGGGGAATCTCTTCCAGTGCTCACACATCAAGTGTCCCATTCATATGCAACCAGGGCAGACCCTGCTTAGCTAAGGGGACAAGTCATGCTTGCTACCACAAGACCAGCTCTCCTTCCTAAGTAGGAGGCTTCCTTAATCCTTTAAGTAGGCAAAGCTTTTCTTCTTCATTCCCCCAAACAAACAGGGAATCAAGAGCAGGGAGTGAGGGAGAGCATGATACAGGTTTGCATCGATCCCAATGATGTGTGGGCTCTGTACACTGTGGTGCTGTTAAGACTGGACTTTCAGCCCCACCATTGTCCTGCACCCCATCCCTAGTGTCTGGGAGAGCCCCCGGCCAATCTCTGCAGGAGTGTGGACACTGGAGAGCATCTGGAAAAGTCCACAGGGCCGACTTCTTCTTTTCCCTCCCTCCCCCTGCTTGCAGAAGAATCTGTTCAGGCCCCAAAACAGCAGGCAACAGTTCACTGGGTGAGCCGCAGGTCAGAAGCTGTGCCAGGTTTGTGCCCCGCAGCCAGTCTGAGCTACAACTCCTAGGCTCCCTTTTGGTGCCTCGAAGGGCTGGGCTCCCAAAAAGCTGCTGCTGCTGCTACCACAAAAGAGCTGGTCTTGTGGTAGCAAGCATGACTTATCCCCTTAGCTAAGCAGGGTCTGCCCTGATTGCATATGAATGGGAGACTAGAAGTATGAGCACTGGAAGACATTCCCCTCAGGGGATGGAGCTGCTCTGGGAAGAGCATCTAGGTTCCAAGTTCCCTCCCTGGCATCTCCAAGGTAGGGCTGAGAGAGATTCCTGCCTGCAACCTTGGAGAAGCCGCTGCCAGTCTGTGTAGACAATATTGAGCAAGATGGACCTATGGTCTGACTCAGTATATGGCAGCTTCCTATGTTCCTATGTACTGCTGCTGCTGCTTATACAGTATCTGTAGCTGCAACCTGCCAGATATGGGTGGTATCGTTGGGGTGGTTGTCATCGAACATGATGGAAGGTTCATATGAAGCTACAACCTTGAGTTTAGTTGGCCAGACAATGCCCTCCTCACTCTCATCTTATTTGTCTATTATTAATTTCTTATTTATCTATTATTTATTTTTCTAGGTAAACTGCTTTGAGAACTTATATTGCTAATCACCCCAACCCCCTGCATACGTTACAAGGGGAGCCTGTAACAAGGGAGGAGTCCCATATGGTCACTAGAACCAAAATCTGAAATTACCTAGCTGCATCTCTGACTGTACACTGCACCACAATTTCTTCTAGTCCTAACCCAGGGGTTCCCAACCTGTGGTCTTCCAGATGGTGCTGAAATACAACTCCCATCATCCCCAGACACAATATATTATGGCTGGGGATGATGGGAGTTGTAGTTCAGCAACATCTGGAGGACTACAGTGGGGAAGCCCTATTCTGACCAAATATGCCACCATTTATCAACCTAAAGATGTTATGTGTTCTTTTAAAGTAATCTGAGGAATTTCTCGATGGGTGAGCTATATTTCTAGTGTAGGGTGCTAATAAACTGGCTAGAACTCTCTTCCAGATCCATCATTTCTCCCAAGTCCCCTATCTAGTTATGTATGAAAGTGCTCATGAATACGGAAACATAGTGAGCCCTTTCAGCATTCGGATGGTGGCCTTTAATCATGAGCTGAAAGCTGTTTGAACCAACCAAGTAAGAACCAATTCAGCTTGATTGAAGGCCACCGGCTGGCCTGAGGAAGGGGACGTGTGTCATGTATACTAAACCCTGCTAAATCACTGGAGCTTTTGAGTGGGGTTGGAGGTCCTTGATGAAAGGAACTGTGTTTGTGCTTGTGCCTCTCCCCCATGACGGAGCCAGGGACTTGGCGAAGGCAAAACTGGATCCGTTGGAGACTGCAGCACACATAAATATTCACACCTAAGAATGGGAAGCTTGTTCCCTTGCAAAGCAGGGAAGTTTTTTTTTTAAAAGCATTTTTAGCAGACTAGGAGTTAATATGCTACTATTAAGCCAGGAAAATTCTGACCCTTTGCTGGTCCCGTGTTTCTGACAGGAGGTTGAAGATTATTGGAAAGGAATGTGTGGGCGTCTTTCCCAGTACTTTGCTTCCAAGAGATGGAAATACCAGCTTCCTTGATGTTTTGAGGTTTTAGCTGAGTGATCCAGAGAACTGGATTCTTGGCACGGAAGCTCTTTCTCTTGCAGATCTTGGAAGAGGCATCTGCACCAAATCTCCGGGCTTGGGGTGTGTGTGTTGGGATATGGTTGGGATATGGTTCTTTTGTTTTGAAAAAGGAAGAATATTTTCTTAAGACAAAATTTATAGAAACTGAAATTGGGTTGAGCTCTTCATTTTTACAAGGAAGGTCACTTAAGAACACAAGAAAAGCCCTGCTAGATCAGGCTAAGGCCCATCCTGACCAGTATCCTGTCTCATGCCGTGACTCACCAGGGTGCTTTCCAGACTAGACCCTACAATGGGGTCAGGACGAATCTCGGAAGTGTGCTTCCACACTTCCTGCATCGTGACACCGCAGACCCTACGCAGACGGCAGGGTGCCGTTCACATTTCCAATGCCTTGCTGCGAATTTCATCGCTGTGATATAGAGAGCAAGGACAGCGTACATCCGGCATGAAAAAATTGCTGTTTTTTCGGGTCGTTCGTTGCTGCGAGACTGCTCCCCCTGCTGTTTACGGCCTGAATACGACATGCCCAAGTGGAGGCATTTTGCTGCTAAAGAGCAGCTAGTCTGGAAAGCGCCCAGGTGCACCCGGGAAGCCCCCACACGGGGGTGGGTTCTGTTGAGGGGTGTGAGGAGAAACATTAAAGTCTTCCCACAGCAGAGTGTGCTCTGGTGGTAAAGAAGTTCAGCTTAAAAGGTTATCTGGAGACATTAGTTCAAAATCCGAATAAAGATTTATTAAGCAACTAAAGCACCACATACTGAGAGAGAGACATTGAACAATATATCCCAACAGGCACCAGCCTTCAACAACGACTGAATGCTTCTAACCACTGTTGCCTCTAAGGCGTGCGCACACTCACAAGTTTTCTGATGTCCACTCAGTTAATTTTAGATCCCGCTCAGGCTGAATCAGGAAGGCTTCATTCTGAATGTATGTGTGCGCCCATTGCCTTGATACCGCCGCCCAGAACAAAACTCATTCTGCACAGAGATGGGGGGGGGGGGGAGAAGGACCACTGCTTCTAACTCACTCTAACTGACCAAGGCAGACCTCTTAATGTCTCATCATGTCTCTAGTGGCCAGAAGAGGTTATTACGGTGCGAAGAACAATGCTTTAGAATTCTCTTTTCTAACAGGTTCTCCATGACGATGGGATGAATGCATTTGTTTATTTACTACATTTAAATGCTGCCTTTCTGACGATGCTCTCAAGACAGTTTACAGGTTTGAAAATATCCCTATTCACGCAATATTTTTAACGGACATGCTGTCTGTGTACGGTAAACACACATATAGATCTGTACACACATACAGTTATTTACACAATATGCTGAAGACAGGTGCAGCAATCCAGTTTCTATCTGTACCATGCATTCACTTTTGGGGGGAAACTGTACCTGCTTCACTTTTAAAATGAACACAGGTATAGTCATTCACACACAAATATGTACAGATACCTGGATGCATATACAACATAATGTCTGAATAGGGCAACCAGAGTTTTACAAGCTAAGAGGCCCATGACAAGAGCTATGGCCTCTCCTCCTTTTGCTGCTTGTAACTGGATTTGTATCCTTATAATCTGCATAACTGCATATTCATGAACCTTTGCCATATACTTAGCTTTTGCTTTAGGGCAGATTGCCCAGGTTTCCTGCCTCTCTCATCGTAACTGGTATTTGGTACTTCCATGGGAGGCCAATTGCAGAGACATTGATTTGTGTGATCATAACAGATCATAAGAACAGATGAACAGCCCTGCTGGATCAGGCCCATCTAGTCTAGCACTCTGTTTCACACAGTAGCCTACCAGATGCCCCTGAGAAGCCCACAGGCAAGAGGTGAGGGCATGGCCTCTCTTTGCTGTTGCTCTCCTGCAACTGGTATTGAGAGGCATGGAGGTGGCCCATAACCACCAAACTAGTAGCTATTGATAGACCTGTCCTCTGTGAATTTGTCTAAGCCCCTCTTAAAGCCAACCAAGTGAGTGGTCATCACCACATCCCGTGGCAGAGAATTTGATAGATTAATTATATTTACAAAAAGTACTTCTTAATTAATTACAAAAAGTACTTCTTTTTGTCTAAATTTTGTAGAAATTTTTGTCTAAATTTCCTGGCAACCAGTTTCAGGATCAAACAAAGTGCCGCCATGATCACAGAAATAATGTCAGCCACATGGAAATGCTGGCTTACCTGAAAAGGTGTTCTGCAGCAGGCCTGTTGCTACACTATCAGGGCTGCCCTTGAAGTGGGGTTGCTGCCATCCACAGCAGGGTCGGCCTACCTGCTAGGTGTGGCAAGTGCCCTCTTATTATCTATCTATCTATCTATCTGTCTGTCTACAGTGAGGGAAATAAGTATTTGATCCCCTGCTGATTTTGTCTGTTTGCCCTCTGACACAGAAATGACCAGGCTATAATTGGAATGGTAGGTTTATTGTAGCTGTGAGAGACAGAATAACAACAAACAAACCCTCAAAAGCCCAGTGCCCAAAAGTCAGCGATGGATTTGCATTGTAGTGAGGGAAATAAGTATTCGATCCCTTCACAAAAGATGTCTTAGTACTTGGTGGCAAAACCCTTGTTGGCAATCACAGAGGTCAAAAGTTTCTTGTAGTTGGCCACCAGGTTTTCACACAACCCAGGAGGGATGTTGTCCCACTCCTCTTTGCAGATCCTCTCCAAGTCAGAAAGGTTTCGAGGCTGATGTTTGGCAACCCGAACCTTCAGCTCCCTCCACAGATTTTCTATGGGATTAAGGTCTGGAGACTGGCTGGGCCACTCCAGGACCTTCATGTGCTTCTTCTTGAGCCACTCCTTTGTTGCCTTGGCTGTGTGTTTTGGGTCATTGTCATGCTAGAATACCCATCCACAACCCATTCTCAATGCCCTGGCTGAGGGAAGGAGGTGCTCACCCAAGATCTGACGGTACATGGTCCCGTCCATCGTCCCTTCGATGCAGTGAAGGTGTCCTGTCCCCTTAGCAGAAAAACACCCCCAAAGCATAATGTGTCCACCTCCATATTTGATGGTGGGGATGGTGTTCTTGGGCTCATAGGCAGCATTCCTCCTCCTCCACACACGGCGAGTTGAGTTGATGCCAAAGAGCTCGATTTTGGTCTCATCTGACCACAACACTTTCACCCAGTTCTCCTCTGGATCATTCAGATGTGCATTGGCAAACTGCAGACGGGCCTGTACATGTGCTGCCTTGAGTAGGGGGACCTTGCGGGCACTGCAAGATTTCAGTCCTTCACGGCGTAGTGTGTTACCAATTGTTTTCTTGGTGACTATGGTTCCAGCTGCCCTGAGATCATTGACAAGTTCCCCCCGTGTAGTTCTGGGCTGCTTTGTCACCGTTCTCATGATCATTGCAACTCCACGAGGTGAGATCTTGCATGGAGCCCCAGACTGAGGGAGATTGACAGTTATTTTGTGTTTCTTCCATTTGCGAGTTATCGTGCCAACTGTAGTCACCTTCTCAACAAGCTGCTTGGCGATAGTCTTGTAGCCCAGTCCAGCCTTGTGCAGGTCTACAACCTTGTCCCTGACATCCTTCGACAGCTCTTTGGTCTTGGGCATGGTGGTGAGTTTGGAAGCTGAGTGATTGCTTGCTTCTATGGACAGATGTCTTTTATACAGGTACTGTAACAAGCTGGGATTAGGAGCACTCCCTTACAGAGGGTGTTCCTCATCTCAGCTCGTTACCTGCATATAGTGAAAAGACACCTGGGAGCCTGAAATCTTGCTGGTTGATAGGGGATTGAATACTTATTTCCCTCACTACAATGCAAATCCATCGCTGACTTTTGGGTACTGGGCTTTTGAGGGTTTGTTTGTTGTTATTCTGTCTCTCACAGCTACAATAAACCTACCATTCCAATTATAGCCTGGTCATTTCTGTGTCAGAGGGCAAACGGACAAAATCAGCAGGGGATCAAATACTTATTTCCCTCACTGTATCTATCTATCTATCACATTTATAAACCGCCCTATCCAAAGGCTCTGGGTGGTGGACCACTAATTTAAGAAGACATAAAAACACACACCATTTAAGACACAGTGCTAAAAACAATATAAAAACAATTCAAAAACAATTAAAACCATTTAAAACTCATTAAAATGCTTAAAAAAAATGAAAAACCTTGGAAGGCCAGGCCAAACAAGTAAGTTTTTAGGGCTCTCTTGAAGGCCAACAATGAGACCAGACTACGGATATCTGCCAGGAGTGCATTCCATGGGCCAGGACTGGAGCAGCTACAGAGAAGGCACGGTTCCGAGTTGCCACCAGATGTACAGGTGGTAACTGGAGGCGGACCTCTCCAGATGACCTCAACGAGCGATGGGGATCATACAGAAGAAGGCACTCTCTAAGGTAGCCAAGCTGTTCAAAGGTAATAACCAGCACTTTGTATTTTGCCCAGAAACATATTGGCAGCCAGTGCAACTGTTTCAAAGCAAGCATAAAATGGTCTCTCCGGGTTACCCCAGAGACTAGTCTGGCTGCTGCATTTTGAACTAACTGAAGTTTCTGAACTACGTACAAAGGCAGCCCCATGTAGAGCACATTGCAGTAGTCGAGCCTGGAGGTTACCCGCTGATGCACCACTGTTTTGAGGTTGTCCTCTTCAAGGAATGGACACAGCTATCAAATCAACCGAAGTTGATAGGAAGCGCTTCTGGCCATAGCCTCCACCTGAGATACCATGGTGAGGCCTGAATCCAGGAGTACTCCCAAGCTGCATACCTGTTCCTTCTGGAGGAGTGTAACCCCATCCGGCACAAGAGGATCTGACTCACTTTAGGGTGCAAAGTGGGCAGGGGCGGCGGCAGCCTGGGTCATGAGGGACCCAGTGTGTCAGCTGCCCTCCATCCCCTCCCTGCTGCCTCTGCCCCCACCTGGCAATTGTAATGCTGAGGGAGCGAGGGTGGGCAAGTAATGAGGAATGCTTGCCCGCTCACCCGCCCTCCTCCCTGCTGACTCCACCCGCCACTTTCGTGGTGCGTAGAGGAGGAGGAGGAGGAGGAGGCGGAGAGAAGGGTGGGCGGGTGGACGAGTGGGAGGGTGGTCCTCATCACTCACCTGCTTACTGTCCCTCTTTGCCACTATGCAGAGGCTGTGGCCAGGAGGGCAGGCAGGTGGGTGACAGGGGAGGCGGGGGGCACCCAGGCAGGCATCTCCTGAGGCACCCCTGAACTATGGGCCGGCCCCATTCCACAGATGACTGAGCAGAATGTAGCCCATTATTGGCTACAGAGCAAGCATGACTTGTCCCCTTAGCTAAGCAGGGTCCACCCTGGTTGCATTTGAATGGGAGACTAAAAGTGTGAGCACTGCAAGAGATTCCCCTCAGGGGATGGAGCCTCTTTGGGAAGAGCAGAAGGTTCCCTCCCTGGCAGCATCTCCAAGATAGGGCTGAGAGAGATTCCTGCCTGCAACCTTGGAGAAGCCACTGCCAGTCTGTGTAGACAATATTGAGTTAGATAGACCAATGGTCTGACTCAGTATATGGCAGTTTCCTATGTTCCTAACTTCCTATGCACTGGTGCAGAAAGAAAGCAGCCTAACAGAACGTCCGAACTTACTACATTGGTGCGGTAGGGAATCCCTAAGGGTTGCACAGCCCTATCTTCGGGTGGCACAGAGGGCTTCCTGGGGAAGAGGACGGCGTAAAAAAATGCTGCCTCCTCTTTGCACTGATGCAGTTAGTTGGGAGTTAGGTAGGTTGCTGTCTTTCTGTACCAGTGTACCTTTGCTCTGTATGTCAGCCTTTGAATAGCTAGTGTCACTTTTTCAGGTTCTGATGGGTACAGTCATCCCTTGACAACCGTGGGTTCCCCAATTGTGGTGTTAAGTGTCAGCGACTGGGAAATTGTGGCAGGTCTCTCCAACTGCAACCCAAGTATCCGTGGTTTGGTGAGATTTTTTGGTAATTTGGATGGGGGGGTTGCAATTTCTGGGAATCAGGGGGTGATTTCCAGGGGTCGGGGTGATTTCCAGGTGTTTGGGGGTGATTTTCAGGGTTTTAAACATGTATTTTACTGTTTTCAAAACTATTTTTTAAACTGTATTTTGCAGTCCTTTTGAGACTGCGATTCCCCTAACCCTCTGTATGCCACTGATTTAAATGGTTCGTGTACTGCAAATTCACCAGCCGCAAGGTTTCCCTGGAATGGAACCCTCGTGGTTGGCGAGGGATGACTGTATTACATTCCAAAAGCTGGAGAGAGATTCCCAGCTATCAGCATCCTTTGTCATAAGAACATAAGAACACCCCGGCTGGATTAGACCCAAGGCCCATCCAGTCCAGCTTCCTATTTCACATAGTGGCCCATGCTTAGCTTGCATTGATGGAACATTTACCTAGATGATCCTTGACTATTAGAAAGCTATTAGCCTTACAAAGAATGGTTTGCCTGGAACTGTTGGGATTGAGGATTTAACATCAGGTTCCATGATATGTTTGGAACCCGTGCAAGATCTTTATGTTATTTGTACAATGTGGTTTAAATACAAAATTATCACTGGGGATACATAAAACTACCCCCCCTGCAATAATTATTGCATTATATATGCACTAAACCAAAAATGTAAATGATCCTGTAGTTATTGCTTACTATATTGAGGGTTTGGGGAATGGTTGTGCAAAATACATAGAGAATTATGCAATAGGTTATTGTAAATACTTGCAAGGCTTTTTAAAATAAGCTTAAATTGCATATAAAAATTGTTGCTGCAAAAGGAATGTAATGGTTGCAACAGCCAGCCTGGTGCTTGTTTAATGGTTTTATTTTATTTCCTACAACCTTTCTGAGCTGGAGAACATGGAAGTCCTGTGATTTTAGAGGGAAAGAGCCTCATTTTGACTTTGCTGGAAAGAGCAGGCGTTAAAGTTCTAATTGCCAGAACAGCTGGATCGTAAATAACAGAATGCAGTGTGGATTCTATTTTTTACCCAGCACAGGATGTTTCTGCAGATGTGATAATTAATCACAATGATTCCCTTTCCCTATAAATATTTTCAGATGAAGCTCTAACAACTCCAGCTCATTCATTCCCTCAAAAACAAGGACTGGAAGTTGGAAACAAATTGTTTCACATTAGTTTTAAGCCTGAGATGAATAAGTTCAGTTGTCCAAAACCGCTTCTTTGGTTAGGATCATAGGAAGCTGCCTTAAACAGAGTCAGAACCTTGGTCCATCTAGCTCAGTATTGGCAGTGACTCTCCAAGGTTTCAGAGAGGACTCTCTCCCAGCCCTACCTGGAGATGCCAAGGAGGCAACTTGGAATCTTCTGCATGCAAGCGGGCAGATGCTGTTCCCAGAGTGGCTCCATCCCTTGAGGGGAATATCTTCCAGTGCTCACACACACATGGGTGGACGCTGCTTAGTAAAGGGGACAATTCACGCTTGCTACCACAAGACTAGCTCTCCTCTCCTCAAGGTATCTCCATTGCCTCTCCTGCCAGAAGAATTTGTTCACTTTGAGATAGCTGAGGATCTGTAATTCTGGGCTGTCTGGCTGTGTGACGGCTGTCTTTGTCCTCCCTGACACTGCTTTGTGGGTTACTGCTCACAGTCAGGGCAGGACAGCTCCACAGAACTGAACTTATGTAACAGCACAGGCGCAAAACCAATGCAGAGTGTTGTGTTCAAGACTTGGATGAAAACCGGTGGAAAAGTTTGGGTGTTTACATAATTCCTCTACCTTGAAAAATGATTAAAATTGCAATTATTGGCCAACATTCTAACTAATGAAGGACGCATGCAACAAAAAAGTGCCTAAAGCAGCTCAGGTGCGTGTGTGTGTGCGTGTGTGTGTGTGTTTGAATGCAATTTTAGCCAATCTCCCCTTTCCTCTGAAGTGCTCTGTGCTATCCAAAAATACATCCCTGAGGGCTGTGCAACCCTCAGGAACATATTTTTGGTTGGCAATGAGAACTTCAAAGGGAAGGGAAGATGAGTGAAAATTGCACACACATAGACACACCGGCATCATCCCCCTCACTACTTTAGTCTGGAACGCAGCATGTTTCCTTTGCTGCATGCATACTTTGTTAATCAGGATGTCAACCACCAAAATTAAATACCAAAAATAATCTCCTGCCCAAATGCAGCTCTTGGCACAAAAACTGGAACTTACAAACATTAGCTTCAGCCTAATTTACATCAACATAAGAGATGAAAAAGGAATGAGAGAAAGGAAGGCTTTGAGATCAAATTCCCTGTCCCAGTGATAATGTTTTGTATTAGCTCCAATTAATAAAAAGAGATCAGCATAAATGATCAGTAAATGAATGGTTTTAAGTACCCTCTTTTACACTCCTTGCTTTAGAAGACCAACAATCAAAATCACCCTAGGTTGCTCTGAAACCCACAGAGAGTCTGCTGTGTCTGATTAGCACTGCATTAGACTCCCACTGAAACAACATTAGGAAAGCCTGGAAAAACGACCTTCTTGGCTGGCAATGTGATACACATCGGATGTTGCTGTTGATGCCGTTAGATTTTTGTGAATGGGATGATGAAGCAATTTCCTGGGCTTGCCTTGCTTTTCCTTAGATCTCCTTTCTGTATTTCTAAGAAGCGCAAGCTGAGCACTTGGCTTGAGCTTGTTATGTACTTGACTTGCCATATGGAGGCCAGTTGAAAAAAATGTCCCCATGCTGAAGTAACAATCTATTGTGGATCACTATGCATATATCACTATGCAATTGGATGATCTCCAATTGGTGATCGACCGTGGGAGTGTGACTCTGCTGATCCTTTTGGATCTCTCGGAGGCTTTCGATACCATTGACCATGGTATCCTGCTGGGCCGCTTGAAGGAGGTGGGATAGAGTGGCTCTGTTTTACAGTGGTTCCATTCCTGCCTCTCTGGCAGATTCCAGATGGTGTCACTTGGAGATGGTTGTTCTAAAAAGTGAGAGCTAATGTGTGAGGTTCCACAAAGCTCTCTACTGTCTCCAATGCTTTGTAACATCTACATGAAACCGCTGGGAGAGATCATCAGGAAGTTTGGCCTGGGATGCTATCAATATGCTGATGACACCCAGAACTATTTCTCCATACCAATTTCATCAGGAACTAGCATGACCCCCCCCTAAGTGCCTGCCTGGAGGCGATAGTGGGCTGGATGTGGGATAACAGGCTGAAGTTGAATCCAAACAAGATGGAGGTACTGTCTGTAGGGGGTTGGGCTCTGAGAGATGGTTTTGATCTGCCTGTTCTGGATGGGGTTACACTCCCCCTAAAATATCAGGTTCGTAGGCTGGGAGTGCTCCTGGATCCCAAACTCTCCTTGGTTTCTCAGATTAAGGCTGTGGCCAGGAGTGCTTTTTATCAGCTTCAGCTGATATGCCTGATATGTCCACTTCTGGAGACAAATTACCTTAAAATGGTGGTACATGTGCTGGTAACCTCTAGGCTTGACTACTGTAATATACTTTGCATGGGGCTGCCTTTTTACGTAGTTCAGAAACTACAATTGGTTCAGAATGAGGCAGCCAGATTAGTCTCTGGGTTTACCTGAAGGGATCATATAACACCAGTTCTAAAAGAACTGCACTGGCTACTGATAGGTTTCCGAACGAAATACAAAGTGCTGGTTATTACCTATAAAGCCCTTAATGGCTTGGGTCCAGGGTACTTAAGAGAGTACCTTCTCTGTCAGGAACCCTGTCACCTTTTGAGATCATCTGGAGAAGTCTGATTATGGTTGCCGCTGACTCGTTTGGTAGCAGCTCAGGACTGGGCCTTCTCTGTGGCTGCCCCCCCGGGCTTTGGAAGAGCATCTTCTTTTCTGGAAGAGCATCTCCTTCTCCTTCTGCTTCATCTTCCTTCTTCTTCTTCTTTCTTTGGAAGAGCATCTCCTTCTCTGTTTGTTTTTAGGAGGATGCTGAAGACATACCTGTTTCCCCAGGCTTTTAATTGAAATTGAAATTTTAAATTTCCCTGAGCTATTTTGGAGGGGCAGTTTAGAAATTGAATAAATAAATAAATAATAAACAAACAAACAAATTGTTATGTATTTCTATCCATTGTGATTTTTATCTGTTTTATGCATTTTAAATGCTTTATATTTTATATTATGTTTGAATTTGTACACCGCCTAGATATTTTTTATATCAGGCGGTATAGAAATTCAAACAAACAAACAAACAAACAAACAAACAAACAAACAAAGCTGGAGAGTCTCCATGTCACTGATGGAGGCTTTTGGAATTTTATGGCAAGGGATGGTGCCTGTCCTGGCCCATAGTACAGACAAGAACCTGCAAGACGAGGCAAAGAAGCAGCACCATGGAGAGCTCTGAGAGACTTTGCTCCCACAAGCTTCTGAGAAAGGAAGTAAGTAAGCAGTAGTATGTTTATTGTGGTCACAGACCAGAAGCTTCAGAGATATACTGCCTTAAACTCCTCTGGGTTCAGACTACCCCTCCTGGGCTCTGCCTCCTGGTCTGGAGAGCAGCGGTCTTAAAGAGGCAGCCTTCTGGCCTGGAGTTTGGTACTTCTCCTTGCCATCAAGTCCTGCCTAACCACTGTTGATGCCAATGTGCAGGCACCAAGGATGTCCAAACCCGGGTCAGGCGAGGCAGTAAGGCAGGCAATGAGGCAGCTGGAGGCACAAGCTCTTGGAGGAGCTGTTGAATCAGCAAAGAGCCACTGATGACTGAGGGTTGTTATGGCTAATAGGGGCCCCACCCCTTTCTGAACTTCTAGGGCAGCCTGCCTCCTGAGGAGACACTCAGACTGGTTTCCCCTTTCTCTCAAGGAGACCCATCAGGAGCTGGGCCTCCTTGTGGGGAGGGGGAACCAGTCTCCCTGGAGGGAGACCCTGTGCAACCAAAGATGCACCTGTCTGTGGAACTATAACTTGGTCCTGGTCCTGTGTTGCCTGTGCTCATAGGAACATAGGAAGCTATTGAGTCAGACCATTGGTCCAGCTAGCTCTATATTGTCTACCCAGACTGGCAGTAGCTTCTCCAAGGTTGCAGGCAGGAGTCTCTCTCAGCCCTGTCTGGAGATGCCAGGGACAGAACTCGGACCCTTCTTCACGCAAGCATGCAGATACTCTTCCCCTAAGGAGAATATCTTTCCGTGCTCACCACTCAAATGCAAACCAGCGTGGACCCTGCTTAGCAAAGGGGACAATTCATGCTTGTGACCACAGGACCAGCTCTCCTCTCCTCCCTATGTAAGGCATTGTTTCAGGGGACACTGGGAATGTCTTTCCCCTTTCATTTCTCCTCTTCAAAGGCCAATGCTCAAGTTTGCAGCATCAGGGATGGAGCCAGCATCTCCTTCTTGTAGAAGGAAGGAACCTCCAGATAACTGGGTCAGGAAGGGAACTACACACAGGAGGAGTTCAGGATAGAGGCATCAGTCTGGGCCAAGATCAGGATCACCAGGTAATCAGCATAGAGACAAACCAGACTGAGAAAAGGAACATATGGAGTCACTGAATGATCAAGACTAAGACATTTTATATTATACATCATCTTGAGACAACCTTGAGGAAAGGCAGAGAGACAGCACTCAAATAACAAGGGGCCTGAGCAGGTCTGGCATTTTTACCTTTTGTGATGACATATGTGTGTATGTGTGTGCGTGCACACGCACATGCTCTTTGAAGGATTCGGGTACCCACGGTTTGGCCAAGAGTGATGGAGATCAGGATGTGGGGCTTGAAGATTAAGGGATCCCCCCTTACTCCCCCTCCCCGCAATTTGAGTACTGAGGAATTGTGTAAGATTCTGAATGCCTGTTTTGTAATTTATATTCTGACTCATTTAGGTGTATACAAAGAAGGAGAAAAACCCAAAGACAAGCAAAGTAATCCATTCTTTCTCTCTCTCTTCCCCTGCCCCTGCCTCGTGTCATTATTGCTGGGGTGGGGGTCTTTTTTTTGCATTTTAAATTTTTATTGGCTTTTATAATAGCTTTTACATTCAAATTACATTCATTTATTTAATTCTACACATAAGTAAATATTGACTTCCAACTTGCCTATCTGCACGGTTCACAATAACTATACATATAAACCATTGCTATAATAATTCAAAACATACCTACTCCACATACTACTCGATTTTATCCAACCCAGCCTGCTGTTATTACTATATTTCAAACCCTACTGAAACGTCCATGTTAGAAACATAATTCTTTAAGTAAAGCAAAAATGGTTCCCAATCTTCTTTAAAACATTCCATATTTTTGTCTCTTATTATCGTCTCTTAGCGTCATTGTTGCTGTTGTTATTGTAATGCTCGCTATTTATTTTAGAACATGTACCTACCACTTGGCAACATACTGAAAGCAGTTTACATGAAGAAATGGTTCCTTGTCACAAAGAAAAAAACACAAGGGAGACACCCATAACAGACCCTGGGCGGGATGCTGTGCTGTGCAGGATAGGGACAGTTGCCTCTCGGCCCCCTGCCATCTAAATATAAGAGACCCGCCATTTTGAAAAGCGATCTTTTGCCCAATTAGCAGGGGTAGCCTGGTGCCAGTTAAACTCTTAAAGAACAAATTAGCAGGCGAGGCACCTTCTGTCCCTCTTTGGTTACTTCTGTTTAATGACCTCTACTATATTAACTTGACCACTTTAAGTAGCGCCGCAGGGAAATGCTTGACTAACAAGCAGAAGGATTCCGGTTCGAATCCCCGCCGGTACTAGATCGGGCAGCAGCGATACAAGAAGATGCTGAAAGGCATCATCTCAGACTGTGAGGGAGGAGGCAATGGTAAACCTCTCCTGTATTCTTCCAAAGACAACCACAGGGCTTTGTGGGTGCCAGGAGTCGAAATCAACTTGACGGCACACTTTACCTTCACTATATTAACTCGCCTTTTAGAGTGAAATACTCGACTGATAAAAATGTGTCACTTGGCTGACGGATGGTTTTCCATTTCTGAATGTCAGCCTGCACTTCTTTGATGTGTCCATAAATATATACCAGACCATGGGCCTAGGCCGGCAAGCTGAAAAAGAAAGATAAGACAATCCGTGCCGAGTTCAGCTGGCTTGGGTGCTCTCTCTCTTTCTCTGTGTCTCTCTTTGCGTCTTCCATGACAGACATTTAGACTGGAGATGAGGAAGTTGTTCCTATTTACAAAAACAGTTGTGCCATCAAAGAAGTCGCTCAGGGAAATCAAGTCTCCTTCCAAAGAGGGGTTTCAGAGAAGAGATTAGAGAAGCATCTCTTGGATTCAGATAGCTAATTCTCCTCTCTTTTTAAGCTCAGTTTTTCATTTGCGTCGACATATATACCCTCCAAGGGCCAATTAAGCATTCTGTTTTGGAGCAGTCAGATACTCGTTGGATCAGTGTGATCACATCTTAATTCCCCTGTGCTTTCCCTGGGTTTGTAGTACAGTTACCCCCGTTAACTGAGCAGAGAGACACCTTTTAAAAGTGGCAATTCTCTTATATTCAGTAGGGGGAGAGCAACTGGCCCTATCCATCCCCAGCACAGCATCCTTCCAGTGGCTGTTGCTGGTATCTAGCTTATGTTTCATTTTAGATTTATCCTTTGGGGATAGGGGACCATCAGAGGCACATTTAGCCACGGACCTTGGGACCAGGTCCATGGCCTCCTGGGGGGCCTCCAAATGATCTGGGAGCCTCCCCATAGCCCTGCTGCTCCTGCCCCACCTCTGCCCCTCCTCTGCTGCCCCATTGCTGCCCCACTGCTATTTTTACCTTTTCACCACCAGGGGGTGGAGGTGAGCCAAGCGGATAAAGCCATGCTCCTACCCCGTGACGTTGTTGGGTGCAGGTGGGCCTCCTTGTGGCAGTACAGTGGGGCAGCGGTGGGGCAGGAGTGGTGGGGCTCTGGGGAAGTCCCCAGATCATGTAGAGGCCCCCCAGGAGGAAGGAGCAGCGGTGGGGGAGGTTTGGTGTCTTTTTTAAAAAATTAAGGGGGCGGGCCTCTCACCGGGGTGGGGGCTCCAAGGCCCTTCAGGTCCGGGCACCAAAATTACCTAGGTGCGCCCCTGGGGGACCATCTTATTTATGTATTATTTATTTTTCTATGTAAACTGCTTTGAGAACTTTGGTTGAAGAGCGGTATATATATATATTCGTAGTAGTACTGAAGTGATTGTGTGCTTTCTTCTGCACTCACCCATTGTTTCAATGAGGGCTGCATAGTTTAACCAATTAACCATCTAGTTCAGGGGTTACCAACCTTGAGTCCTTAGATTTGTTGAACCACAGCTCCCACCATCCAGAGCAACTGTGACAGGGGGTGATGGGAGTTGTAGTCCAACAACATCTGGGGACCCACGTTTGAGAACCCTTGCTCTGCTTTACTGCTGTCTCAGAGGCTTCTTTACTGCTCTGGTCAATTGTGTCATAGTTCCGTTCCTTGATCAGAGTGTGGTGGTGATACTCACGGAATGTATCCCCACCTGATTGCTCTTAAGTGTTAGGTTCTGGACCTGCTAGAGCTATGGGTTCAAATTCTAACATCTCTGACAGCTTGGGCTGTATAACAGCCCATTTGACTTTCTTTTCCACGTAGCTCATTTTGAATCTGTTCTCTCAGTAAGGATTGGATTGAGCTTCTCTTGCTGCAAAATTCCATTGTGTGCAAAGCCAGAATATTGCTGCAATGAATTAGGAAGCTATTTCTAAACCCTTCTCATTTCCTTTCCCCCCAGCTATAAATGAAACGCTCATTAATACATCTCAGATTATTACAAATCAAAACCTCCTACTCTAACAGCAAAAAAGTCTAGGTGTCTGAGGTGACTAAATTCAATTATTTCTCAGGCACAACCTTGAAAGATGGTGATTATGAAATTTACATTTGTGGCAGCCAGGGCTGGAGAGAGGAGAGCCCCACACATTTATTCTTTCTGGTATTTATCTACTAAAGATGCATTGTTATGTATTCTAAAGAGTGTTCTGTTTTTGTTTCAGCTCAAGCAAGAGTTGACTTTTGACGGTAATAATAAAGGATGATAAATCCTGCTATTGGTATTGTTGAACTGAGTGTGAATTTCTAGCCTTGCCTCCACGGAATGTGCTATCAACCTGACTGGCTGAGTGGGATTCCCCTCAGAATACTGATGAGTTGGTTGTGTTAATATTCCATACCAAGAGCTTAATGGGATAACAGTGTGAAAGGAGTTGTGGCTAAATAACTGGAGTGAATTTTCATCTTGGTTGTGCTGGCCTGGATTGCTTCCACAAGGGATTTAACAAAAGGCAGCCTAACACTACTAGCCATAATTGCAAAATGAAATCTCCATATTCAGAGGCAGAATGCCACTGAATATTAGCTACTGAGAGTGGGTGGGCAATAACAGAAGCGGGATATTACCATCGCACCCTGCTGATGGGCTTCTCGGAGGTATCTGTCTGTCCACTGCTGGAAGCAGGATGCTGGTCCAGATGGACTTTTGGCCTGATCCAGCTGGGCTCTTTCCATCTTATGTAGGACTCACAACCCTAGAACCAGGTGTCTTCCCATGAAACTGGGAGGAAATTTAGGACAGACAAAAGGAAGTACTTCTTCACATACCATGGAATTAATCTATGGAATTCTCTGCCACAGGATATGATGGTGTCCCCCAGCACCACCCTCTGAGTACAACCCTCACGGTGTACTCCAAGTCCCGGTATACTCCAAGTCACCGTATCACAGTGCCCTGAAGTCCCAACCCAGAGAGATAACTCCGGATCAGTGTTCCTTCTAAGGCGTGCGCATGTGCGCACTCTCACAAGTTTTTTGATGCCCGCTCAGTAAATTTTAGATCCCGCTCAGGTTGAATCAGGAAGGCCCCCTTCTGAATGTAGGTGAACACACACTGCCTTGATCCTGTTGCCCAGAACAAAACTCATTCTGCACACAGATAAAAAACATTAGAGAGAACACTGCTCAGGATATCATGGTTGATGGTATCAAAATCTGAGGAGAGGTCCACACTCCCTCTATCCCTCTATCTCTCTATCTGTCTATCTCTCGGTGTAGGTCATCCACCAGGGCATCCAAGGCAGTTTCCATCTCATATTCTGGCTGGAAGCCCGACTGGCAAGGATCAAAGTAATCAAATTCATCCCAGGCTGCTTGGAGAACAGACAATAGCAATGGCCATTAAGGCAGGGGATGATGGGAGTTGTAATCCAACAACATCTGGGGACCCAAGTTTGAGAACCCCTATGGATCCCCCAAAGAAATGCCATTCATTGTATCAAAATCATTCTCCCACCCCTCAAAATTCCTTTGGTGTTTTCCTTGAGAAGGAGAAATGTCGCTTTAGGCAAAATTCAGTTGCAACCATATCTATGAAAACATTACGCCTCCTGCTCTTGCACATTGTTCAACAACTGAAGCCCTGCTCCAAGGTGCCTTGCTGGATAAAGGTTTGGTAAACAGGCATTAGGAGCATGGCCTTCTTGGTAGTGGCACTGATGCTATGGACCTCTCTCCCCAAGGAGGTCTTTTAGCCCCCCAAACTCTGTACTTTCAGGCACCAAGCTAAGACACGACTTTTAAAGAAGGCATCTGAGTTTGGTTGATGTTATTGGCTGTATGATATAACATGATGTTATTTGCTGTATGATATAACATGTATTCGGTTTGATTCCTACCGCACATCACAGTCATCAGGAGATGTCCATTTTAGGCTGCTGCCAGCTTGTCTGGCAGTAACTTGGGATCAGGCCTTAATCTTTATAGCTGCTCCTGGGCTGTGAAATGTGCTCCCTATGGATATTAGAGACTACAGAGCTTCAGCAGCCTTTAAAACAGCCCTAAAAACATAGCCTGGCCTTTAGCAATTATTTAAATGATGTTAAACTTTTAATTTTATTTGTTTTAATGAGTTTTTTGTTATTATCTGTTTTTACAGTTGTGAACCACTTAGAGCCATCTGAGTGAGGCGGTATAGAAATTTAACAAATAAAAATATTCTGACGACAGTTTTTGTGTCTTATTGCAGAACTGTGGCTGTGTTCTTTCATTATCATTATTATTTTTACAACTCTGAAGAACAGCAAAATAATGTTTAATAAATAAATAGACGGGTTGACATCCATACCAACGTTGTGGTAGTGCATCGGACAAAGATCGATCCATGCAAGAACGTCACGTAGCAGAGCAGATGCTCAAAGTTGCTCACTCTCTAGTGCTCTTTATCCACTTGTGCAAGTGCTGTGTTTGTGCAAAAAAGGATAGTGGATAACTTTGCACCATTGCCTGCAACATACGTGGACTGAGGAAGGAGTTTCAGAGCAGGAGGTGTGCCATAGGTTAAACAAAAGCATCCTGTTGCACAGGCAAAACATTAGTCTGGAACACAAGCTCTCAACTTTGCAAAACAAACAAGCACAACATCCTTGCACTAGTTGGACACATTTACATTAATGCAGGGTTCATCTGGATGCCAGCCACTGTACCGTACCCAAAAAATTAATGCCTGAATAGGGCTAGTGTGATTGACATTGATTGATTGGTTGATTAAGTGCCTGCAAGTCGGTGGACTCTTAGCGACCACAGAGATAGATCCTCTCCAGGATGATCTGTCTTCAGCTTGGCCTTTAAGGTCTCTCAGTGGTGCATTCATTGCTGTCGTGATCGAGTCCACCCACCTTGCTGCTGGTCGCCCTCTTCTTCTCTTTCCTTCAACTTTCCCCAGCAGTATGGACTTCTCAAGGGAGCTGGGTTTTTGCATAATGTGTCCAAAGTATGCTAGTTTGAGCCTGGTCATTTGTGCCTCGAGTGAAAATTCTGGATTGATTTGTTCTATGATCCATTTGTCTGTTTTCCTGGCTGTCCATGGTATCCTCAAAAGTCTTCTCCATCACCAAAGTTCAGAAGCTTCTCCAGCACCAAAGTTCATCAGTGCTTTTTCTATCTTGCCTCTTCAAAGTCCAGCTTTCACATCTATAGAGTGTCACGGGGAAAACCATGGTCCAAACAATTCTAATCATAGACACGTCATGGCAACTCAATATGATTGACATAACAGAACTAAAATAATTAATTCACTCATTGATTACATTCATCTTCTTAAAACACACACACAACTTTTAATTAACTAAGGAAAAGGTGCTCCAGATTAATCAGGCAGCAGCTTTTTTAAAAGTACTGTATTGTTTTTAATACAAGTTCTGTAAACCTGCAGATGGCAAACACCATTTCTAAAGGCTTTTTTTTCTTGCACAGGAGGGGGTTTTTCTTTGAAAATGATGCCTGCCAAGACATGTGTGCATCATCTACAAAGAAAGTATGTGTTTTACTGCAGAACTGTTTTTACTCAGTTGCAAATTTAACCAATTAATTAATCTATTAATCAACGAAAAACCACACGATTAATGGATTTGCAGTGCAAGCCTATGCATGTTTACTCAGAAGTAGGTTCCATTCAGTTCAATGGGACTTTCTCCCAGGTAACTCTCTACAGGATTACATCCTACGTTTTCTGTGGCTGACATACCTCTCAAGAGTACACCAGCCCGGTAATGTTGCTTATATCCAAGTTGCACAAATTGTGCAAACACATTTGCACAAATGACATTACACAAGAGTACACCCATTTGAAATAAGGGGCTTACTCTTGTGTAATGTCATCTGCACATCTTTTGCATTGGCACATTTTGCACAAATTGCATGCATGCGATGTTACTGGGCTGATGCATCGTTGTGAGGTATGTCAGCCACAGACTGTAATCCTGTACATATTTACCTAGGAGAAAGTCCCATTGGATGGAATGGAATCTAGTTCTGAGTAAACATGAGTAGGCTAGGCTTGGTATGTCAGTCAGTAACTGGGTGATGGGCACACTGACATGTGAAGAATGAATTCCCAGAGTGCACTCTGAACACCAGGACTTCCATTTTGTCAGGGGGTGCATAGCATGGAACAGAGTCATTTAACCATTAACCTTTAGCCATTCTTCACTCTGCAGGCGACAGACTAAACAGTCTAGAGCAAGGCAAATTATCTCGATAAAGATAATTTTTGGCTTTGCAGGAGCATTTGAACAACGTCCCCAGCAACAGAACCTTTTCGAGCAGCGACTAATTTCTGCAATTCGTTTCTGGGGGTTGCATTCCCAAGGCGTGGGATTGGAGTGAGATTAGCGGAATGGATTGTTGCGATAAGACGCAGCCAGGCCCATAAATCCAGATGAACAAGCAAAACCCCACCTTGGAGCTGTGGCGGGCTGTTATCCAGCCGGCTCGGCTTGCTGCTGTGTCCGCTCTTCCTGCTCCCCCCCCCACTTTCTTCATCTGTGGCATTTTGCTGACTGGGTAAACTGTTGACAGACCACCTTGGATGAGAAACAGTCGTTCTGGCGCATGGAGAAATAACAGCGATGGTGGGGGTGGGAGGGGGCAGGCTTTCCACTGGTGTGTTCAACAGACTGGCGGGGCTGATTTGGCAGCAAGCGATGCTTAATGAGAGGCTTGTGGAGGAATCTGTGACCTCACCAGTTGCAGATGATGATGAACTGAGATGTGCCACGTTTGGAAATGGCTCTCGGGTGTATTTGAAAGTGTGATCCAGGAGCTTTCCAGCTCTGCCACTCAGAGAAGGAAACACCTGACTTTTCACGGCAAACTGCTCAAGAGCTTAAACTCCCACGATTGCGGGTGCCAATGGAAAAAGTGGCCGTCACATGCACTGGTTGGGCAGATCAAAGCCCTGAGCGTCCCTCAGCACCTGAAAATCTAGAGCAAAAGCAATGGCTTCTCCTGCCCATCTCCTGGGCCTCCGTCTTCTGGTCCGCCCCCCATGTGCTGGTTGGCAGTCATGCTCAGCTTAACAGGATTTGGGATGGGCAGAAGAATGATCTATTTTGCATGGATGTCCTAGTATTTCGCAATTCCGTGGTGGATTTAAAGTACCGAGGTTGGGAAGAGAGCTGGTCGTGTGCTAGCAAGCATGAATTGTCCCCTTTGCTAAGCAGGGTCCACCCTGGTTTGCATTGGAATGGGAGACCACATGTGAGCACTGTAAAATATTCCCCTCAGGAGATGGGGCCACTCTGGGAAGAGCACCTGCATGCCTGCATGCAGAAGGTCCTAGATTTCCTCCCTGGCATCTCCAAGATGGGGCTGAGAGAGACTCCTGCCTGTAACCTGGGAGAAGCCGCTGACAGTCTGTGTAGACAATACTGAGCTAGATGAGCCAATAGTCTGACTCGGTAGAAGGCAGCTTCCTGTGTTCTTATGTTTCTTGGCAGCAGGACTGGCCAGTCCACTAGGCAGACCTAGGCATCAAGGTCGCCTGTCCTTGGGGGTTGCCACATGATTTCTTTTCCCACTCCAAGCAACCACTGGCACGTTTGACTTGCTGGGTGTGCCCAATTGCTCCCCCTCTGGAGGGAGAAGTGTGTGTGGGGGGTCACAATGGGGAGAAAGAATGGGTGAGCCGAGCCAAGCCAAGCGAAGCCAACTTTGCCTTGCCTGGCTGTGCTCTCTCTCCCGTTCCAAACTCTCTCCCATCCCAGCCAATGAGCAGCCTGCATGGCTCAAGTGAAAGCCGGGGCTCTTCTGCACTTCTTGGCGGGGAGGGCGCCAAACTTTCCCTCTTGGCACCAAAAAGCCTAGAATGGCAGTGATGAGTCAGGAGACACAGCCTTGGGAGATGTCACAGGGTTGGACCTCTTGCTTTATCGTTTTAAAAAGTCACGGGGCATATGAAGAAGCCACGTACTGATTCACACCCTTGGTCCGGCTAGCTCAGAATGGTTTGCACGGGCTAATGCTAGTTCTCCACCATGGTTTCAGGCCGCGGTCTTTCTTAGCCTTGCTTGGAAAAGCCAAGGACAGAACCAGGGAGCTTCTGGGAAGACGGCTTGTTTCATAACCTCGCTCAAAGGTCCCGCAGGTGGGGGTGACACGAGCCGTGCTTTGGCAGTCTCCCCTCCCCCATTGTCACATATGAGGAAAACAGGGGTAGCTCTTCTTGGGCTACTGCCCATGCTTAACAGTGTTGGGGCTGTCCTGGGAGTCTTACGCTGCTCTGGAGTCCCGTGTTCCAGTAGCAGAATGCTGTGCATCACGCCAGCCCTCAGCAGTGATAGTAACAGTAGCAGGCGTTGCTGTTGTAAAATAGGGTCACTAAGGCCTATGCGCTTTGCAGGGTAACATAAGCAACAAAGCAGGCTGCCCCTGTCCCAATGGCCTTCCAAAATTGGGCCCCAGAGCGAAAACCTTGTCAGCAAAGCGCATAAGAATTGCCTTGCTGGATCAGCCCCAAGGTACGGGTCACCCAGGGGCGTAACAAGGTTGGCTTGGGCCCAGAGACAAGTTTTTAAAATGGGCCCCCACCACCACCCATCATCCGTCATCGCCTTCCTCTTCTCCTCCTGGCCCAATGTAGACTCTGCTAACTATCCCAGCTAGTTAAAAGGTGTAAATTACAGCACAGCAGAACCAAATTTATTGACTGCCTGACTCCCTTAGACTTGAGGCGGTTTACATAATTAAAACAACAACAGCAGGGTGGGGTGGGGGGGAAACACACACACACCCCTAAAAGCCTGGCAGAATAGATAAGTTTTCAGAAGTTTCTTAAAGGACAGAAGGGAGGTGCATTAGGAATCTCAGGAGGCAAGGTATCTCAAATAAATGTGAGGCTGGATGGGATGAGATACAGAAGGGGCAAAAAGCAGATTATAATCATGCAGGAAATGAAATGACCATGAATGGAACCTTGCACAGCTACTGACCTTTCTCCAATTTGGGAGAGCTGGGAAGAGAGGCTTCTTCTCCTTCATCATGTATACTTTTAAGAGACCCATAGGATCTCATGTACCAAGGACAGGTCTGTAATGTTTGAGTGATTTCTCCACTCTCTTACCTAACTTTGCATGTTAAGTGATTAAGAGTCAAAGAACAGCCTTGGATGTTAAAAGGGGGTTGCTAAACGGAGCCAAGGAACTGTGAAAAGCGCACACTTGTCACTCTTCCCCTGTGTGTGCCTCCCCACTTCTGTTTTCCTAACGGGGGGGGAGGAAGGGGGAGCAGAGCGTTGCAATTAAAAATGAATAAAGGCCCTTCGGGAGGCTCTGCTTCCCCTTCCTCCCCCCGCCCTTTAGGGAAACCTCTCTTCCTTGCTCTCGGCGGCGTCAGGTCCAGGGAGCAGAGCCGAACCACCCAATCATGTGCCTGCCTTTCCTTTCTTTATCATGTGGGGTGCTGCCAGCCAATGAATGGGCAAGGAGGAGGAGCTGACAAGGGAAAAGGGAGGGGGGAAGGAGGGCAAGAAAATATGGCACGCTCGCATGAACATGGAGGGAATTTTTTTAAAAAAATAAAATAATTCAAATTGAAGGAGTTGCGGCAGGCGCTGGTGAGGGGAGGCACGTGACATGTCTCTGGAGGGCCCCCTCAGAGGCCAGGGCCCCTAGACAGCTGTCTCCCCTTGCCTGATCATAGTTACGCCCCCGGGGTCACCCTCCATTCTGTTTCCAACAAGGGAACTGTTGTGGACCATGGTCTACTCATGGTCTGGTACCTCTACTCATGGTCTACTCATTGGTCTACTCATGGTCTACTCATGGTACTCATTTTGTGGGTGCTCATGGTCTACTCATGGTCTAACTCTGGTACCTCTGCCCATTGTCAGGACTACAATTGATTGCTTGATTGATTAAGTGCCGTCAAGTCGGTGTCGACTTTTAGCGACCACCTAGATAGATTCTTTCCAGGATGATCAGTCTTTAACTTGGCCTTTAAGGTCTCTCAGGGGTGCATTCATTGCTGTCATGATCGAGTCCATCCCCCTTGCTGCTGGTCATCCTCTTCTCTTTCCTTCAACTTTCCCCAGCATTATAGACAGTGTGTAAGCCCACTTGCATGAGTTGTAAGCCCCTCACATCTCAGAGCGATCTCCTCAGCACGAACCCTTATGCACCCTGCTACATCTGGAATGAGAGGGGCAACACACCCATTGGTGCCAGGCTCCAGTCCCAGTGACCTCTGGAAAAGGAGACGGCTCCCAGGTCCGATTCCCACTCTTTCCCAGTCTGACCATTAGAAGGCAGCTTCCTGTCTTCACCTGCTGCTGGGTCTTAGGAACTGCTAATACGGAGGCCTTTTTAGTTTGGGGGTCCCTGGCCGTAAAGACAACTTTGAACTCAGCGTGAAAGCCCAGGGGGTGGGGGATCTGGAAAGCCCTCTAAAATATCTCTCAAGAGTCCCCGTGGTTTTTAAAAGCCTGTTTTCGCAAGCCACACATTCCTGAGTTGATCCCAAGCAAGTCAATGAAGCTACTCAAGAAGAAATGATGGGAGGCTTGCAATCTGAAAACACCTGGGATGTTCATCCTGGCCTCGCACAGCAGATACTTCCTCCCCAATCCCCCTCTCCATGCATAACCTCCCTTGTTTTGCTTGGCGCTCTCTCTCCCTCCTCTCTACCTGAGCTGCAATAACATGAGACTGGGAAGCGTCTTGCCACGTGCATTTCTGAAAGGCACTACACAAATCTTGCTTATTGCTTTTGGCTGAGGCCATGGACCTGGTGTAGCTGTGGCAGTTCACTCAGGTTTTGTATTTGTATTTGTGCACATAAGTGCCTGGAGGAATCTTGCCTGTTTCCCAAGGGACACACAGCCACCTAGAAGGGCCGCAATATCCTGACAAAGAGGAACTGTGAGAAGAGAGGAGCCAACTTGAGGGCTGCAGGAGAGATCGGAGCCTTCATGGTGTCTTGGTGCCACTGAATTAAAGAAAATCATAGAGCCAGCAGGATGCTACCCCTTTGCTGGACCCATCTGTATGCAAGAAGCAAGCTTTTGAGTTACACAGAGCTCTTCTTCAGGCACTGAAGCAAAAAAATAAAATAAAATAATTAAATTATAAATCTATCCTGGCAGATGTTCTTTGAGTCTGGATTAATTTTGGAAAGCAAAATAATTCAGGTCATATTCTGAGACTGTTAAGTGGCTGACATCTAGACTTAAGAAGCGCTTGCACATTTTGTGGAAACACAAGGATGCTGTGCAACCTAGTGACACATTACATCGGAAGCGTGTGTTCCCGACTAGTTGCACTAGTGCAAACAACCATTCACTGTGCAGCAAGGTGTACAACCAGTGGTGCATTTCCCATTGGGAAACCTCTTCCCCATTCCATTTATGCTGCTGAGAAAATTTGTGAAAGAGTGAAACTTCAGAATTTGGCGCAATTACATGACTTTCTTGTGCAGGATGGGGAACTTTGTTGTGCAAGTGCTTTGTGAGTCTGGCTGTCAGTCGATATGTCAAAAACCAAACTTCTCATCTGAACTGCCAGATGCCACCTTCTCTCCTCTTACTCTCTTTCCTTTTCCATTGACAATACCACTATGTGCCCTGCTTAACAGGTCTATCTATCTATCTATCTATCTATCTATCTATCTATCTATCTATCTATCTGATTTATATAGCACCCCTTTCCCCTGCATTCCTTTCTCTCCTTTATTCCCCATCACCAAATGATGTCCCTTTCCCTCCACAACCCTGCTTAAACACAGCCCTTCCTCTTTACACTTTCAGGGGAAACTCCTGTTTACATCCTGGTCATCTCTTGCCTCCCTTGACCACTGCAGACTTCTGTTGCCCTCTCTCTCACGCAGCATTCTGTTGCCAAAACCATTCCCCTCTCTCATTGCTTGGATCACCATTTCCCTCCTGAAATCCCTATACTGTCTTCATGTTTGCTCCCAGATCCAGTACAAGCTCCTTGTTTGAACCTTAAAAGTCCTCCGTGGCCTTGTCTTTCTGTATCTCTTTGCTTTCGCATCACATCACTTTTCATGTTACATTCAGGTCTCGTTCAATCTGTGTACAGTGTACACAGATTCAGATCTGTAGGCCAGTACAGGTATTCACGTGTTATGCTGAACGCAGGTGCAGCAGTATACCTCCTAGCTATACTTTGCATTTCAGGGGGGCATGTATCTGGCTGCACTTTAAAAAATGAAAACAGTCATTCACACAAAAACACACATGTGTGTACAGACACTTGAACACAGGTACAACATAATGAGGCAGGCAGTTCACACAAGCAAAAACTGGATAGGACCTTTGTCCTACCCAGGTGTAGGAGCTGCATGTACTCCCAATTTTTGGTTGTGATGGAGCAAACAACTAGGTAGGAGGAGGGAGAAGTGATTCTCCATGAATCGCTGTGAATCGAGAAGTGAACCGCCCTGAGCCATTTTGGAAGGGCAGTATACAAATCCAATCCAATCCAATCCAATCCAATCAATCAATAGATAAATTCTGTGGGAGACTGGAGCTGGGTAGGGCAGTGCTGTTGCACCCAGCTTTCATACCCAGCACTTGACCAAGGCAGGAGGAAAAGCTGTCCTACCCAGCTCCAGTCTCCCACACAACCACTTCTCCCTCCTCCTACCTGGTTGTTTGCTCCTGCACAACCAAAAACTGGGAGCACACACAGCTCCCAAACCTGGGTAGGACACTTGTCTGACTCCGTTTTCGCTTGGGTGAACAGCCTCAGTGTCTGAATAGGGTTCATCATGTTGCATTTCTGCCCATGACTTTTGTTCCTCCAGCTCCACTACCTTCTGCCACCTACAAGTCCCCTTCAAGCCATTCTGCCCTTTCTCTCTTGCTGCCCCTTATGCCTGCAGCTCCCTCCCAGAACACCGACATGATGCCTCTTTTCTTATGTCCTTGAAAGCCTTCCTCAACATCCGCTTTTCATGTGACACTTTCTGCAGGGCTGGCCCACTAATGACACCAAGTGAGGCAGCTGCCTGTGGTGGCAGATGGTCCACTGGCCATCTCCACAAGCCCACCACTTCTGACCATTTGCATTGGCCAGCTTCCACCTGACATCCCCCTCAACTTTACCTGGTGGTGGTATGCCAGCTGCCACTGCTGCTCTCCTCCCCCCCCCACCTCTGTCATTTCCAAAAACTAGAGTGGAAAGGAATGGGTGGAAGTACAGCGGAGGAGAGTGGAGTGCTCCACTCCAGCCCAGCCCTCTCCTCTCCTCCTCCACACTTTCTTCTAGGGATATGCAAAAAACTGGCATGGATGGCTCAGTTTGAATCTGAACCGAATTCAAACTGGACTGCCCAGTCTGAAAACTGGTTCATTAGTACCAGCAGCAGTTCGGTTTGTGCTGTCGAACCGGTTGAACTGGTTCAACCCGGTTTGACCTGCTTTGACTGCCGGTAAGGATTCCGGTAAGGATTCAACTTTACAAACAAAGGGGGGATTGCCTACGTAAAAAGGGGCTTGGGGAGGGCGGGCAAGAGGGCACCTTCCCAGCTGTGGAACCTTACCGGCTATGGCGGTGGCTCCCTGGTGGCAGTGACATAAATTGCCTCTGCGCATGTTCAGAGGCTGAAAACGGGCCACCTGCAAGCCCACGGTGCAGGGTGGGGAGCAGTGGTATGGACAAGAGGAGCTGCCGTTGCCACTGCAGAACTGCCACCACAGCCGATAAGGTGCCGTTTCGCCCACTCCCCAAACCCTCTTTGACATAGGCAGTCCCCCTTCGCTTGTAAAGTGGAATCCTTACTGGATCCTCCTTTACAAACAAGACAATCAAACCAGGTCGAACCAGGTTGAACCATTTCAACCGGTTTGACAGCACAAACCAAAGTGCTGCTGGTTCTAATAAACTGGTTTGCAGACTGGGCAGTACAGTCCAACTGGGCTGAACTGGTTTGATTCTAACTGGGCCCAATTTGGTTTAAACTCAGACTGGTCCCTTCTTTTGGGGGCCTGATCCAGTTTGAACTTGAACCAATCGAACTGAGTCAGTTCGAATTGAACCGGTTCCACACACCCCGACTTCCCTTCCCTTCCCATCTACATGGGAACATGGGCAGCTTCCTTCTACAGTCAGATCATTGGTTCATCAAGCTCAGTATTGTCTGTACTGACTGGCAGCAGCTTTTCCAAGTTTGCAGGCAGGAGTTTCTCTCAGCCCTATCTGGAGATGCTTCCAGAGAGGGAACTTGACCAGCTCTCCACTTCTAACCTTTGAAAGCACTAGTGGTGGGAGCAGGAAGAGGAGGAGCAGAACAGCAGAGGTGCCTGCCTGCACCACAGTGCCACCAAGTAAGGTAAGGAAAAGATTGGGGGAGGACCAGGTAAAGGCTTGTTGCGTGGGGAGAAGGGAATAGTGGCATGTTCTGTGCACCACTGGGGGAGCAGTTTGCAGGTGGAAAGCTAGTGGCAGCAACTCACCACACCGCCTCAGGCACCAGGGCGATGCTTATGCCTACTCTGGACACAACCCACTGGTCCACTATTGAGGTTGGGGATGAAGGGAGCAGGGTTGGGGGTGATGATTATTGTGGTTGGGGTGATGGGAGCAGGAGCGTAGCTAGGGGAGAGGGTGCCTGTGTTCACCTCTCTCTCCGGCAGCCCCTTGGAGAGAGAAAGAGAATGAAGAAGGTAGACAGGGGTGGAGCTGGGGGGCTTTCAAGAGCTCAGGGGGCCGGGTTCTTGAACCCATCTGCTCAATTATAGCTACACCCCTGGATGGGAGTTGTAATCCACCAACATCTGGGGGCCTAAAGGTTGAGAACCCCTGAGTTTAAGTATTGTGCTTGGACCTGGGAAAGCTACATTTGAATCCAGCTCGGCTTTGGATGAAAATGCAGTGGGTGGGCCTTGGCTGGTGTGCTGTTATCTCCCAGACTCCGTTCTCTATCTGCAAAGAGGAGAATCATAGTGATTTACCTCCCAGGGTTGTTATAAGAGTGAGTGAGATAAGGAAAGGTTGCTGCTTTAGAGGAAGATGGATAAGCCATAAATCAAAAGGAGGAAGGCCGAGTTAAAGACCTTCCCCCCAAGGGTTTCTTTCCAACTGATTATCACCACGATTAGAGGCAGCAGCAGGCCTGCTTTGATATTTAAACATCTCTCAAGGGCATTTTCAACACTCGGCCAGCCTCCTCACCTCTCTGCTGTGGGCAGCACAGGGGAGATCTAGGCAGGGGGAGACCTATGCAGGGTCCTGTTGTGCGTCAACTCCTGGGAAGGACAGACAAATGTTGCCTCTGCATTTGGTGGGTCTCATTTGGCCACTGTGAAGTTTTCCTCCTCACCCCTGTGATGGCGGGAGTGTCTCCTCCTTAGCAAAGAGGAAGGATGTGAGGACCAGCTGGGGCCTCAGAGCTCTCTGAGGGAAAACAGAAGAGGAGGAGGAGGAAGAGGAGAGCCGAGATGAAAGGCGTCTCTATTTTCCCAGGTGATGCCAACTGTGTCTTCAAGCCCTCCCGAGTTTTCTCACCTTGGCTTTAGTAGACAAAGCAAATAAATGGTGCTGTTTGGATTGTGCCAAGGCAGTCCCAGTCTCCTCTCTTCTTTTTTCTTTAACTTTTGCAATCTGCCCTTCTAGGGACTGAGAAACAAAAATAAATGGTATCAAGAACAGATTCATAGGAATGGTGCATCCGATTTCAAGGGCTATGCAGCAGCACGAGGAGTGCTTTGGAAGAGAAATCTTAAGTGATATTTATGTTGAGGCTAAAAAGGGGAAAAAACCACAAAAAGCACACAGGGAACTAGAGGAGCAGCAGGAGAAAGGAACGGCAGGGGCTAGGCGGACTTGGAATTTCCTTTTGATCTCCTCCTGTTGCGTTTGCTTGGAAACTGTTCCTATGGCATGGCATCCAGTTTAGAACACAGCAATCTGCGCTCTTTTGCCCATTGAAAGAAAAGGCTAATTCTGAAAGCTAGACTAGTGTCACTAAATCGGGAGCTTGTGTTCCAGACTAGTGTTATAATAGGGTTGTGCTGTAGTGTTGCATAGTGCCAATACATAATTCTAAATTATGTATTAGCGCTATGAGCACTATGAGCACTATAGCCAGCGTGGTGTAGTGGTTAGAGTGCTGGACTAGGACCGAGGAGACCCAAGTTCAAATCCCCATTCAGCCATGAGACTAGCTGGGTGACTCTGGGCCAGTCACTTCTCTCTCAGCCTAGCCTACTTCACAGGGTTGTTGTGAAAGAGAAACTTAAGTATGTAGTACACAGCTCTGGGCTCCTTGGAGGAAGAGTGGGATATAAATGTAATAATAATAATAATACTAAAATTGCTAAAATACCCAAAGAAATATTTATTTCTTTGAAGACTGTTTCTTGGTTCCATCTGACACTCCACTTTGTGGAGTGTCCACTTATTCTATTTGAGAATTGGACTTAACGGTTGTTTGGTTGTTTGGTTGATTAAGTGCCATCACGTTGGTGTCAACTCCTAGAGACCACATAGATAGATTTTCTCCAGGATGATCTGTCTTCAACATGGCCTTTAAGGTCTCTCAGTGGTGCATTCATTGCTGTCGTAATCAAGTCCATCCACCTTGCTGCTGGTTGTCCTCTTCTTCTCCTTCCTTCAACTTTCTCCAGCATTATGGACTTCTTAAGGGAGCTGGGTTTTCACATAATGTGTCCAAAGTATGCTAGTTTGAGCTTGGTCATTTGTGCCTCGAGTGGAAATTCTGGATTGATTTGTTCTATGATCCATTTGTTTGTTTTCCTGGCTGTCCATGGTATCTTCAGAAGTCTTCTCCAGCACCAAAGTTCAAAAGCGTCAATGCTTTTTCTATCTTGCTTCTTCAAAGTCCAGCTTTCATATCCATAGAGTATCATGGGGAAAACCATGGTCCAAACTATTCTAATCTGATTCTAAATGATTCTATACACCTGACATGTGTAGACACTTCACGGCATCTAAATATCCGTTCCAAGCCCTTCATTACTTGGCAATATTTGTGGAGTTGTGATAGAATATTCCAGACTTCAGACTTCTTCTTACGACTTATTGGCACTAGATGTTTTTATTAAATCCTGGACCTTCTGAACAATACTTATTGATTGATTGATTTGATTTGATTTATATAGTGGCCCTCCAAAAATGGCTCAGGGTGGTTTACAACAAATAAAAACAATTAATTGATTTTAACAGTTAAAATCAAAACTAAATCCATTAAACAATTAAAATCATTTAAACATTAAAAACATTAACTTTAAAATAATTCAAAGCCAGTATTAAAAAATTAAAACATAAATCTAATTATAAGCCTGGGTGAATAAATGCATCTTCAGTGCCTTTTTAAAAGTTACAAGAGATGGTAAAGGTAAAGTGTGCCGTCAGGTCGATTTTGACTCCTGGCACCCACAGAGCCCTGTGTTTTTCTTTGGTAGAATATGGGAGGCTCTTATTTCAACAGGGAGCGCATTACAATATACAAGGATTTACAGCCCAGACAAGTTTTTTTAATTCATTCTTTTAGGTGTTGTAGTGATTTTATAGCAATTACGGTGTAAGATGTTATGGCATGTTCTGATATGATTGATTGATTGATTGATTGATTAAATGCCGTCAAGTCAGTGTCGACTCTTAGTGACCACAGAGATAAATTCTCTCCAGGTTGATCTGTCTTCAGCTTGGTCTTTAAGGTCTCTCAGTGGTGTATTCATTGTTGCCATAATCGACATATTCTTCAAAGTCCAGCTTTTGCATCCATAGAGTGTCACAGGAAAAACCATTGTCCAAACTATTCTACTCTTTGTAGGTGTAGACAAGTCACGGCATCTAAATGTCCTTTCCAAGGCCTTCCTTGCAACCCTACCAAGTGCTAGTCTACAGCGTATTTCTTGACTACTGGATCCTTTACTGTTGATGGTCAAGTCTAAAAGGCAGAAGCTATCCACCACTTCAGTGTCTTCATTATCAATTCTGAGGCTGGTTGCTGTGCAGAAGTCCCATTTTTCCTCCTGTGCTCCTTGACTTTCATTACTAGAGCTTGCAGATCATCCACATTCTCAGCTATCAGAGTGGTGTCATCAGCATAGCACAGGTTATTGATATTTCTTCCTCCAAGTTTAGAACAACGGATATATGATATGGAGGTACAAACTGATCAGTCTTTAATCCTCAAGGAAGTTTTTTGGGGGGCTACAGCCCTATAACAACAAACTTGCGAGTTATGTAGGTAAACTTACAATTGCTAAATATCGCAGGATGTTCACATTGGCCTGATTTAATGTATTATCTTTGGCTGATTTGGAGGGTAGGTTCAGAAAGATTCCTATAGAACATAGAGTGTGCCTGTGTGATTCTGGAGATGGGGAATCAATTTTTCACATTTTGCTTTACTGTTCCCTTTAAAGGGACTTCTGTCAACATTTTATTGTTCTGCTATTGGTCAATTATCCAGGGCATACAGACATATTTTATGTTAATTATTTGCTTTCTGATCAGAAAAGGGAAGTAAGGACTAATGTCACAAAGTTTTATGTGGTGGCTAGGATAGTTAGATATCAGATAGTAGACCAGCTCAGTAACTTGGGGTTTATTTGTTATGCTGATACATTATACCAAACTACTGTAAGCACTGTTGATTCTTATTTGTACATATGTTTTGATTTCTGGTCTTTGACCATAAATAAACTTGACTGACTGACTTCATCTTCCCATTCTAGAGGTTCTTGCAAGTAGGAGATATCTTCTAGAGTATCTTGGATGTTGACATCCCTGCTGTACAGATTTTCAATATACTCCTTCCATCTTTGTTTGATCTTCTCTGAATCAGTTACTATTTGTTCTTTGGCATAAATGTAAGTGCTATACCTTAACATACCAATTTGAGGTTGGAACCTCCTTCTGAGTTCCGAGATCTTTTGGAAAACTTTCCTTGCTCTTCCATGTCTATTTCCATCCTCAAGGTCTTTACAGATGTTATTGTAGTACTACTCCTTGTCTCTTCTAACAGCTTTCTGAAATTTCCTATTAAGTTCCTGTTGGGACTTCCTGCTGGCCGCAGGTGGAACCGAGTACTCATCCAGTCAGGGGGCCAAGAAAATGGAGACAATACAGCCCCTGGGTACAGGCAAAGTCAGCTGGGACCCTACACAGTTGCCAGGGAGAGGCAGGACATACAGGAACCCACAGACCATGGATGGGCCAGCATGGCCCAACAGGTTGCCTCCTGGTGGCAAGGAGGAGAAGGCCGGGCCCCAACAGCTTGCAAGACAGGCAACAGCTGAAGCAGGGAGGATGCAGGCAGCTACATTGGAGAGGGAGGAGTCAAGAGAGGGAGGAGTCAAGAGAGGCTTGCCCTGATTGCAGGGCTCTATATAAGGCTTGGATGGCCAGGGATGAGGAGGTCTGGAGAGATGGGAGTGATTTGGGCCTAGAGTCTCCCAGTGAGGAGCAGCCTTACCCCTCTTCATGACAGCTGGAAGAGGAATAGGGTAACCATTAACCACCTCACCAGCACCTCTGAGGCCAGCTCCACAGCCTATGAACAGGATCAGAGGAAGGGAAGCAGTTGGATACTGTGATCCCAAGCCGGTGAGTGACAGTTCCTTCCTGAGGTCTTTGTCTTCTCTCCTCTTCTTGGTAATTTCCACCGTCTGTTCTGACATCCATTTTGCTTTCTTCTGTTTCTTGGTCTTTGGCAGTCTCTTTTCACATTCGTCCTGAACAACTTCTTTTATTTCATTCCACAGTTCCTCTGGTTCCCTATCAATGAGGTTCAGAACTTCAAAGTGGTTCCTGATGTTCTCCTTGAAAATGGTGGGTACATCCTCAAGATCATATTGTGGAAACTGGATAGCTTTTGTTTTCTGCTTTAGCTTGACTTGGAACTTGCACATGAGCAGTTTGTGATCTGTTCCACAATCAGCCCCCAGCCACATCTTTGCGTCTATAACTGAGCTCTTCTACCTTCTTGCACCAATAATATAATCAATTTTTTTTCTGTGGACTCCATCTGGTGAGGTCCATGTGTGTAGGCACCACTTGGGTTGTTTGAAGAATGTGTTAGCAACGAAGAGATCATTGGCTTGGCAGAAACTAATAAGTCGTTCTCCCATTTCATTTCTGTTTCCTAGGCCATACAGTCCGACTGTGTTTTCCTCCTTTCCATTTCCAACTTTGACATTCCAGTCTCCAACCACCACCAGCACATCTTGCTTGCATGTTCTGTCAATTTCAGATTGAACTTGAGCACAAAACTCATCAACTTCCTCTTCTTTTGCATCAGTCTTTGGGGCATAGACTTGGAAAACTGTCATGTTAAAGGGTTGTCCACGAAATCTAATTGATATCAATCGGTCTCTGACCGCATTGTACCCAAGTACTGTCATTGCTATATCCTTCCTGACTATGAAAGCAACACTGTTATTTCTTTGGTTTTCATGTAGTAGTAAACACTATGATTTTTCTGACTGAAAGTGTCCCATTCCAGTCCATTTTTATTCACTGAGGCCCAATATGTCAATCTGTAGTAGATTCATTTCATCTTTCACTGTGAGCTTTCCCATAGTGACGCTTCTTATGTTCCATGTTCGTATTGTAATTCTGTGTTTGCAGTTTTGGATTTTCTTTTCCCACACAGCAACATCAGCTGCTAGACATCCAAAAGGCTTTAGTCTAATCTCGTCATAAACACCATCGATAATCTGAGAGATCCTCAGCTCTTCCTCAGTAGCATATTGAGTACCATTCAACCTGAGGGGCCCATCATCCGGCACTACATCGATAATCATTCTATCTTGTCTATCCATGTGGTTTTCTTGCAGAGGCGTATCTAGGGAAAATAGCGCCTAGGCCAAGCACTGAAATTGCGCCCCCTGTCCAAGCATCTGACACCCATCTTTCAGATAACTTTACCATAATATCAGCTGAAAAATACAAGTCAAGCTCGTTAATCTTTTAATATTTCAACAACTATTTAGCAGTGGACTTAGCCAGACCAAAAAATGCTGGAAAACTACAAATTTCAGTATGTGGGGGCTCATGAAATACCCAAATACTATGTGGAGATGTACTTGGAAAATTAAACAGAAGTGCCTGTCTAATTCTCTACTATGCATTGTAGCATCACCATTACATAAGTTTTAAAAATAAATGGAGAATTTGACTTTTCCCAGATACTCTGTAAATAATTAAAGGATATGCAGAGTAAACTGTGTCACTGCTTGGAATATATTCTAGTCTTTCAGAAAGACAGTTAAAATGAGAGAAAGAGAGCAAGAAACTCCCAGTGGGCCTTAATATTAAGGGTTTCACACTGATTCAAAGACAAACTCACCATTAATAGCCATATTAGCAAGACATCACATTTAACTCACTTATCACAAGAAGCAAAGTAAGAGCAAATGAATACAATCCTAGCTCTTAATCCTAGCAGTATTCACAAGCCCTGATTCTCTGTACATAGTGCCAATCTGAATATGTGTACAGTGTCTTATATTATATTTTTATTATTATTATTTTTACCTGTAGCCCCTTTGGGGGGCTTCCTAAAGGCTGAGGGGGTTTGCAAAGATTCCCCCTCACCCCGCTGGCCTCTAGGGCCTCGCAGGGACCATTTGAGCATGTGCAGTGGCCGTTTTTAAAAATAATCTTTTTTTTTAAAAAAAGGCCACTGAAAACAAAATGGCCACCGCGCATGCTCAAATGGCCCCTGCAAAGCCTGGCATGACCTAGAGCCTCACAGAGGCCATTTGAGCATGCACGGTGGCCATTTTGTTTTTGGCAGCCATTAAAAAATTTTTTTTTTACAAAATGGCGCCCCCCTTCAAGTGGCGCCCGGGGCACGTGCCCTGCCTGCCCTACCCCTAGATACGCCCCTGTCTTCTTGGTAAAGTACAGGAGTGGTTTACCACTGCCTTCTCAATGAATACCATTGCCATTGGTATATGTCACTGCCAGTGGTTTACCATTGCCTCCTCAGTATGAAATGATGCCTTTGTCATTGTCACTAAAGTGACTGTTCTTCCTATATTGCTGCTGCCCAATATAGGTGCCTGCTCGCTTTAGCTAGACAGCTGGGATGACCTTTGTGCCTTGGGTGACCCTACTGGGAGTATAGCTCCCAGCGTACTTTGCTCATCCCTGCCAGGAACACCTCTCTGCCACGATGAGGCAGCATAGCAGGACTTGGGGGGGGGGGGATGATATTATTAAATGGTGAGGCTTTTCTCACAATCAGTGAGAAGAGCCTGGATGGGGTTTGTGGTGATGATCAGATGATCAGTCAGCCATCCCTGGGCGGTCGCAGCGGCCGCCCACATGACTGCTGACTCTGTCATGGAGCAGGCGGGGGCTTGGGAGTTTGGGGGCCATGTGGCCCCTGGTAGTTCCAGCATGCCCGGTGCAAACGCGCAGGGCATGCTGGAGGGACCCCCGTGCAGGGAGGCTGCTTTTTAGCCTCCTGGTTGGGGGTCTCCTCGTGAGTTGCCATGGCGCGGAGCCATGCCACAGCAGCACACGATCCAGTAACCTAGGCTAAGGGGAGGGGTGGTTTGGGCAGTTTGCTGCCGGGAGCCACTCAGCTCCCGTGGCAGTACACGGCCGCCAAAAAGCAGGCTAAGGGAGGCTAGCCTGCTTTTTGGCGGTCGTGAGAATCGCCTCTATGATTTTTAATACAGCTGTTGTTGGTTGGATATTTTAGCAATTTTAGGATTCTTTATTTGGGTTTACTATTTGGGATTTATTTGGGTTTATTTGATGTTGGAATCCTATTGAACTTTGTGTTGAGTTTTTTGAGGTATTGCAGAATGCATCATGCAGCTGCCCAGGGTTTCAGATGGGTCTTTCCCAGTCCTACCTGGAGATGTCGGGGATTGAACCTGGAACGTTCTGCATACAAAAGAGATACTCTACCACTGAGCTACAGCCCCTCCTTGATGGTCCTGCTTCAACTGCCAATCAATTTCATTGGATGACCCTAGTTTCTAATTTTAGGAGTGGGGGAGGAATTTCCCTCTCTTCACTGACTGACTTTCAGAGCAAGAGAGTAGCCTAACAGAACCTCCTAATTAACTGCACCGATGCAGCGGGGAAGTGGCATTTTTTTTGGATGCCCTCCCATCTGTCACAAATATGTCCCTGCTGCAGTTAGTTGAGAAGTTGTGTTAGGCTGCTCTTTCACCTCACCAGTACATCCTTGCTCTGTATGTCAGCCACTTTCTCCTCCACTTCCATGATTTGTATACAGGAGACCATCGTTATCCATGGTTTCATCCACTGTGGCTTCACACATCCATGGACTGGTCTTAGAGACCCAGTTTCTTTATCCACAGAATTAAAAAATAGGCAAAATTTGCCTATTCGCGGTTTTGAGTGGCCGGAAATGACCCGGTAATGAATTCCGATGTCATTCCAATGTCATTTCCAGCTGCCATTTTACAATGCAGAGCCATTTTGTGGCTCTTAAAAAAAAAGGCGAATATTTGCCCAAAATTTGGTTGATTTGAGGGCTTAGGGGGGCACTGCTGGAGAGCTGAAGAGGAGTTACTGTGCTTTTCTCTTCTTTATTTCTGTCCCCCCTTTGTCCTTTTGGTCCGTGTGTGTGTGTGTGTGTGTGTGTGTGTGTGTGTGTGTGTGTGTGTGTGTGTGTGTAACCTTCCTATAGGTGAGAACGCAACTGCTGTGACTAAAGAAGGCATCCTGTAAGCCCCTACAATATCTATCCTTAGCAGTCTTGTTTCTAAACTAGAAAGCCCCTGCCTTTTCAGCCTTTCTTCGTAGGGAATATCCTCCACTCCCCTGATCATCATGCTTGCCCTTTTCTGCACCTTTTCTCACGTGACAATATCCAGAGAATGCAACACTCAGCAGTCACAGTGCTATAGTTCTATGCACACCTTTCTTATTTAACTCTGGTGATTTGCAACCAGTCATATCATACCATTCATCTCTCTTTTGGCCGAAAAGTGCTGGGAAAAGACAACAGTAAAGACGGTCAGCATCCTGTGTGTTCCCAAGCCCACAGTGTTGTCTTTGGAAGTGGGAAACTCCAGGCTAATCTATGCAACAATCCCGCCCCCCCAAATGCACTATTTATTGTTCGTGTTGCTATGTAACACAGATGTCTGCAAGAGAGACGAAAATTGTGCTAAATAAAACATTTAAACACAAGGATTTTGACCTGAGATACTGAAATTAACTGTGTGAGTGGGAGAGGGAGGGAGAGAGAGCTTTAGCACATGATGCCAAACTAGAGGCAAACAAGCCAGAGGTTCCATTTTGTGGTCGTCCAAATGGTTTCAAAACAGTGACCCAAGGTTTTCGAGCCAAAACTGTAATCTGAACCTTCGGTTTGTAGTGAGTTTTGCTGCTCCAACCTGAGGTTTGAAGGCGGCATTGTGTCCAAATTATGCCACCATCGTAACCTGGATTTTGTGCTCTGGGTGCTGCCAAAACCTTCCCTTCCCCCCAGACAATCAAAATACTTCTGCTGGGAGCATGGCTTGCAATCTCAGATGATCTGTGCTTCTCCAAGCAGTGCGGAGTGCCAGAGGCCGGGATGATGCATCCTGGCCTCTAGGTCTCCCACAGTGCACTGTATGATGAGCACAGTACATTGGGTGATACCCCTGTGGGGCAGACATTCTAGGCGCTCATCTCTGTGTCTGCTCAGTCTGCAAGCAGCCTGAGCACTCAAACAACCCTGGAACCAGGGTTAAGGCTGCACTCATGCCCTTAACCTCAGTAAAAGGCCAGGATTCATGGTTGGACTAGGCTCCATGACAGCGCTGGGATCTGGCTTGATCCTGGTGCTGCACATGAGCAGCCTAACCCAGGCTGGGCTGCCCTAGCCTGGGTAGATTTGTGCACAACCCTGGTTTGCCTGGTGTGGTTCAAGTCTGAACCGGACTCAAACTGGACTATGCATGTTCAGTTTTGGCACCCCATCTTGGCCCTATCTGAGATCACGGTGGCCATATTTGAGGCTGCTGCATATGTATACGAGTCATTTGCATGGCCAGGTATTTAGAGGTATCTTGCCTGAGAGGCTGGAGGTGACCTATAGCCATTAGATTAGTAGCCATTGATGGACCTGTCCTCCATGAACTTGTCTAAGCCCCCTTTGAAGCCATCCAAGAGCTGGTCTTGTGGTAGCAAGCATGACTTGTCCCCTTAGTTAAGCAGGGTCTGCCCTGGTTGCATATGAATGGGAGACTAGAAGTGTGAGCACTGTAAGAGATTCCCCTCAGGGGATGGAGCCGCTCTGGGAAGAGCAGAAGGTTCCAAGTTCCCTCCCTGGCTTCTCAAAAATAGGGCTGAGAGAGAATCCTGCCTGCAGGCTGCAACCTTGGAAAAGCCGCTGCCAGTCTATGAAGACAATACCGAGCTAGATAGACCAATGGTGTGGCTCAGTATATGGCAGCTTCCTATGTTCCTATGATCTTGGACTACAGTTCTCATCATCCCCAGCCACATAGTTCTTCTAACTTGTCCTATTAATTTCTGTGAGGCTTCCATCAAGTAATTTAGTCAAGATGTCAGCCCATGTGGGCTTTATAAGGAGATTAGACACATTCATGGAAGACTGGTATTAGTTATGCTAGCTATTAGTCATGAAAGCTGTGTAAAACCTCCATTATCAGAGGCAGCATACCTCGGCATGGCTCTGGTTGAGATGGGGGGAGGGTCGTTGCTTTCAAGCACTGCTAATGGGCTTCCTGGATGCATCTGGTTGCTCTACGTGGGAGGCAGGATGGTGGACTTGATGGCCCTCTGGTCTGCTCCAACAGGGTTCTTCTTACATGCTTATTTACACACTAACATTTCAATAGAATGTCCCATCTGTCAGATTAAAAAAAGGGTCCCATGGATTCTCCCCTCCATTTTCTCAGACCGCGCCCATTCCCCACTGCCTCCTCTCCATCACAGCTGCCTCTTCTTTGGCTGAGGAGAACCGGATGGGATGGTCTGCAGGGCTAAGCTTCTGCCTGGGAAAGATGCAAATGGCTGAGGAAATATTCTGTTTGGGTGGAGCTGCACAGCAAGTCCAAGAGGCATCCTGAAATTCTTTGTAGCATACAAAAGGCAAACTCCTGCCTCATAGGACACATCAAGTGGTTTTCTGGGGGTGGGGACCAGATTTAAAAGTAGTGCCTTGCGAATGCAAGGAAATAAGCTTTTTTTTAAAAAAGGAGCCGGAGGACTCCTTGCAGCTGCATCAACTCTCCTCCCCGCTCCACCCGATGGCTCTCGGAAGACACAGACACATTCCTGGGAATGTAAACACATGGTGGACCCATCAGGCAGAGCGAGGTGATGGTCCTAGTCTGAATGGAATTGGGAAATGAAGGCGAAAAAAAGCAAGGAAAAGTTGGAGAAGGGCCTGAAAAGGAGAACTAAGAAACGTCTAGTAGAGCTGAAATGCAGGCAACACCCCACCCCCAAACACACACATGTTCTCCTCTGTGGATTTTGGTGGCAAATATTCTGGATGTGCACTTTTTAAAAACCTTTTATATGTAGTGGCTGACATGCTGGGCAGCATAATGTAGGCGGTTCTGCACTGTCTGTACAGCCGTGGATGTCTAAAAGAACCCCAGTACTGTTATACAAGAGCACTCGTGCACTGATAAGGGAAATTGCACAGTCAGGCTCGTGTGACAGCTTATTTCTGATGGCTGTAGCAGCGTGCAAGCCTGATTGCACATGTGTGCATATTAGTGCACAAGGACTCTTGCACAACAGTGTCGGGGTTCTTTTAGATACCCATAGCAGCAAAGGTGGTGCAGAATCACCCGTGGTACGCTTTGCGTCATATTGGCCAGGATCTCAAGTTGACATCCATGGGTTCTGAAGGAGTGATCAACGTTTGATAGCAGCTAACATGTGGGATAGTCTGTTGTTGTTGTTGTTATTAATTTGATTTCTATACCGCCCTTCCTAAAATGGCTCAGGGCGGTTTACAAAGAGAAATAACAAACAAATAAGATGGATCCCTGTCCCCAAAGAGCTCACATTCTAAAAAGAAACATAAGACACACACCAGCAAAAGTCACTGGAGGTCCTGTGCTGGGGGTGGATAGGGCCAGTTACTCTCCCCCTGCTAAATAAAGAGAATCACCACAGTAAAAGGTGCCTCTTTGCCCAGTTAGCAGTTACCAGTTGTTGACAGGAATGGACATGTTCTATCTATCTATCTATCTATCTATCTATCTATCTATCTATCTATCTATCTATCTATCTATATTTCATGCATATAGCTCCCATCCCAGAACGGCTACGGGCGGTTAACACAAAATAAAATAATATAACATTTAATATTTTTTTAAAAAGTTTAAAATTAACATGAAACTCGTATTTAAACCATTTATAACCGATTAAATATCATTAAAAGCCAGGCTGAAAAGATGGGTCTTTAGGGCTTTCTGGAAGGCCTCCAGAGACACCAAGCCTCTTATACTCACGGGGACCGCATTCCATGACGTAGGGGCGACAACTGGGAAAGTCTGATCTCAGGTTGCCACCAGTTAAACTGGTGGCACCCAAAGACGGACCTCTCCTGAAGATCTTAATGAGCAGTGGGGATCTTGCAGGGAAAGGCGTTCTCTCAAATAACCCAGGCCTAAGCTGTTCAGGGCTTTGAAAGTTATAACCAGCAATTTATATTTCTCCTGGAAACATACTGGTTCATAGTAGTGAACATTTGACAAGATTTCCCTGCTGACCTGCAGAAGCAGTCAGTATCTGATGGAGACAGGCATGCACAGTCAGAATCTGGCAGTATCTGAGAGCAGACATGCAGAAGCAAGGAATACTTAAGAGGATCTGATGGACGCCATGGAGGTTTTGAACTGCCTTGAGCCTTTGGAGTCAGGCGGTATATAACCTGAATGAATGAAAGAACAGAATGTAGTAAGCTTTCCATTAACACCATTTAACCCATATAACCAGTGTTCCTAAAAATGTTACAGGTAGCCACTAGGGATGTGCACGGAACCGTGTTGGGGCGGTTTGAAGGTGGTGGGGGTCTCCCTTTAAGTAAGAGCGGGGGGGAGGGTGCACTTGTCCCTCCCGCCACTTTCCCCCCACCAGTGCCAGTTTTTTAAAAAGCCTATCGGGGTGGCAACGTACCTCTCTGCTGCCCCATTGCCCTCGTCTTCTAGATATGAACGGAAGTCGCTGATGTGCCTGCATGCGCCAGCATGGGTGCACATGTGTTCATGATGTGTGTGTGTGTCTGTGCCGGTATGCACAGATGTGTCGGCGACTTCCGGTCATATCCGGAAGACGAGGGCAACGGGGTGGCAGGGAGGTACACTGCCGCCCCGATGGGCTTTTTCCCCGGTGGTAGGAGAGCCTCAGACAGGGTTATGTAGTGCGCATGCCCGAGACAGGACTGGATCTTGTGACTCTTTGTGGGCGTAGCCGTCCCCAGTTCCAGTTCTGTCTCGCTCGAGACTAGACGGTTCTTGAGAGAGCGCTTCTTGGCTATTACTCTATTTTGTCACTCTATCGATCCTTCTGACCTTACGCAGCCCAAAACTCGGCTGTTTATCTGTTTGTACTCTTTCCGCCTCTTTTCAAGTGTGCGAGGGGGGGAAGAGAGCTTGCTCTGCATTCGGCTGTAAAAGTGAGTTCAATAACTATTTTCTTCTTACATTTGATTCGGCATTAATCTGGCTCTAAATCCAAACGTTTTTTGTTTAATTTACTCCCTTTATTAACGTCCTCATGGACATTTCGCACGCCGAAGAGCTGCTTCAAGGGTCCCTATCGGAGGCTTCGGTGTTACCACAGCCCCCGAATAACGCGCGGCCAGGTCAATCCGCCGCTCCGATTCCCGCTCAAACGGCTACGGAACAATCTGTTCCCCCTACTGCTGCGCCGGTGGTGCTGGCTGGGGTAGAATCCGCCTCGGGACTGGCCCCTTCCAAGGCTTCTAAGAAGTCTAAACATTTGGGGGAATTAGGCACTAAAAAGAAGAAGAAAAGAAAGGAGTCCCTGGCAAAGGCGGAGGGATATAAGAGACTTAGCGAGCGGCTGCTGATACAAGCAGTTTGCCGCCGCTCTAAGTCTAAAGTGGCGGGAAACGGCGCTAGAGTTAAGGACTCTCGCAGAAAACAACTTAAAAGTGATGTAAATTGTCGGAGCCCGGTGGGCAATGTACCGACAAATGCTACAGGCAATCACAATTTACTTGCTACGGAGAGTGCAAAACGGCTCCCAGTAGAAGTAGCGGCACAGTCTCCTGTCCCTTTAATGCCTGCCGTCTCCCGTGCCCCATCGCCATTGGCGCAAGGGGCCGCTGTTAACAAGGACCCCTTTTCCCCAGAAGCCACGCAATGGTTGAAAGAATTCTTTTTGAGGGAATTTGGGGCTATGCGCCCCGAAATGGTGCTGGCAGGTAATCCTGCGGTTCCGCCAGAGCCCGTTATTCAGGCTGGGTTTGATGTTGTCACTGATCCTATTCCACCCGTATCTGGACCTAGGTTAGGTCACAGACGGCGACCCAACAGGCGCGGTTCTGAAAGGCTGTCCTCCTCTTCCCCAGATTCCAGTCCCAGGCGAAGGGCTATACCACAATCAGAAATTGGGGTTTTTCTTCCCAGGCCTTTGCCGCAGAGGCATAGGAGGAGGCGCAAACACCCCTCTTCGTCCTCTTCGGGATCCAGTGGGGCGAGAACACAAAAGAGACCCAAACAACCGGGTCCTATGGGGCCAGCTCAGCCACCTGTACCAACCTCGCCCCCTCCATCGCAGCCCATGGTCCCTGCGAATGTGGCTATGATTGTCCCACCTAGGGAACCTACCCCCCCATTGACTAGGCAGTCCACCATACCTTCAGAATCGCAACCATCATCGGGGGAACCATCACCACAGTTACCCGATTCGGAAAAGGAAGAGGGTGAACTGTCTGAAGAGGAGGTAGCCCCCCCGATTCCTAACAATGCAAGACTGTTTTCATCAGCAGACTTTGATGTATTGCTCTCCAAGGCGAAACGCGCCATCAATGACGTTACTCCTCCGGAGCAGGAGGGCACTACCTCCATGTTGGACCAGCAGGTGTTTCCGTCATCAGACCCGGTGAGTCCAGCGGTCCCCTTCCCTCCCCTATTTAAGAGGGTATTATGTGCTGAATGGCAACGCCCTACAGCCGCCAAACCGATAGGTAACATTCCGAAAAAACACTACTCAGTGACTACGGATGTTGCCAAGTTGTTGACTGTTCCCAGGGTCGATCCACCGGTGGCACAGCTGGTGTCTGGGGCAGTTGTACAGGCGGAGGGGCAAGAACAGCTAAGGTCACAAGAGGACAGGCGTTGCGAGTCCCTACTCAAAAAAGTTCACGAAGCAACCGCTGCTGCAATTAGGATTGCCACCACTAACTCTATTTTTGCCAGGGCCTCCTTGCTCTGGATGAAAGACCTTGTTAAAATGGTGCCTGCGGATCAGCCAAAGCTTCGCCAGGGCATCAACAAGCTGGCCAAGACGGCGGCCCTAATGGCCGACTCAAGTTTAGATAACATTCAGCAGTCATCCAGAGCTATGGTAGCAGGGGTGGCGATCCGCAGAGCCTTATGGCTTAAATCATGGAATGTGGACTATAAGTCCAAACTTGCATTAATATCGGCACCATTCACAGGCGAGAACCTGTTTGGTCCAGCCCTGGACCCAGTTCTGGTCGATTCGTGGGATAAGAAAAAGGTGATGCCAACCTCCCGTAGATACTCTAGGGGGGGCTTTCGTGGCGCCTCACGTTCCTTTCGTCCCTACAGACAACAACAATTCACTCCATATAGCCAGAGTTATTCCTCCAATCAAGCTCGATCCAATCCATTCAGAGGCGCCAATCGATACTCATGGAGACAACGATTCAGGGGAAACTCGAGGCCCTTCGCCCACAAGTCTGCCAATCAGAGTACCAACTACAAAAAACAATGACGCCACTCCCGTAGGAGGAAGGCTGTCGGACTTCGTAACCACATGGATGTCCACAGCCACAGACGCATGGGTGCTCGAAGTGGTTTCCGACGGCTACGATATCGAACTATCTGCAAGTCCACAACGAAGATTTATTCCAACTCCAAAGTCGTCCGACGGGACAAACATCTACGGATGCTGCAAGCGATACATCATCTACTTCAGATGAAGGCAATAGAGCCGGTCCCTCCTTCTCAGTTTTTTCAAGGCACTTACTCCATCCTTTTTCTAGTGCCGAAGAAGGACGGGTCATGGCGGGCCGTTTTGGATTTGAAATCGTTCAACCACTTTGTTCGAAAACGCAAGTTTCGGATGGAGTCACTGCACACTATCAAAGAGGCAGTGCAAGCCGGGGACTTCCTTGCAGCGATAGATCTGTCAGAGGCATATCTGCATATCCCTATAAGAGATCGCTCCCGCAGATATCTCCGATTTGCATACGATGGAAACCACTTCCAGTACCGGGCGCTCCCCTTCAGCCTGTCATCGGCACCGAGGGTGTTCTCCAAAGTCATGCTGTCGCTAGTGTCCCACCTGAGGCTCAGGGGGGTCCATATGCACCCTTACTTGGATGATCTTCTTTTGAGAGCAAGGACCAGGGAACAGGCCACCCGGGACGTGGACATTTCATTGAAAGCACTAGAGGACCACGGATTTGTGGTCAATGTACAGAAAAGTCATCTCATACCGTGCCAGAAATTAGTCCACTTGGGAGCACTATTCGATACAGCTGCGGCCACGATCTCATTGTCCCTGGAACGGAGGCAACGAATCGAACACCAGCTCTCCCCTCTTCTCTACAAGAAGACAGAGGACGTCATGATACTGTCCCAGGTCTTAGGCTCCATGATAGCCTGTCTCGGGTGCACGCCATGGTCCAGGTGGCACTCCCGGCCCTTACAGTGGCTGCTCCTCCCCTGGCAGGACCACATCATGGCCGGCAACAGGACGATGATCTCACTTCCACAGTTTGTCCAGGAGCCGTTCCTGTGGTGGCTGTCTCCGGCAATGAGCCGGGGACACCCACTGGAGGAGCCTACTCGGATAATTCTGACCACAGACGCGAGTCTCTCCGGCTGGGGAGCTCACTGCCGCAATCGAGTCGCCCAGGGGTCTTGGTCACGGGAGGATGCTCGACATCCCATCAATTGGCTGGAGCTGAAGGCGGTTCGCCTGGCACTACTAAGTTTTCAGAAATTTCTTTCACAACAACATGTATTGATAAGAACGGACAACGTTACGGTGAAGGCACACATCAATCGTCAAGGGGGCACCCGCTCTCGGATGTTGATGGAGGAGACCAACCTATTGTTCCAGTGGGCGGAACTCAACCTCCTGTCCATCTCGGCGGAGCACCTAAAGGGAGAGGAAAATTGCATCGCGGACTGGCTGAGCCGCAAGGCCTTGGAACCAGGAGAGTGGTCCATCCACCCAGAGGTTTTCAACCAGATAACCATGAGATTCGGACGCCCGCTGATGGACCTATTCGCCTCAGACCGGAACCACCAGGTCCCTCGCTTCTTCACCAGGTATCTATCTCATCGGGCGGAGGGCACGGACGCCCTCCATTCTGCATGGCCGCCGGGACTACTATACGCCTTTCTGCCCATACCCATTATAATGAAGACAATTCGAAAAACGATTCAGGAGAAGGCAGACATCATTCTCGTGGTACCGTATTGGCCTCGCAGACCCTGGTTCTCCACCGTAGTCGAACTGGCAATCGACGGTCCGTGGTTCCTTCCACGTCGCCGGGATCTCCTCCCTCAGGGCCCTCTCCTACACCACGATCCTCAGTGGTTCAACCTCTCCGCCTGGAGGTTGAACGCTCAAAATTGGAGGCAATAGGTTATTCGAAGGAAATACAGCAAACCATTTTGGCCTCCAGGCGGCCTTCCACACATCGGATATACCAGGCTACATGGTCTGCTTTTCTCAGGTGGGCGAGCCAACACAAAGTGGAGCCCACCCAGTCTGGGCTAACAGAGGTACTAAGTTTCCTCCAGGAGGGCCTGAAGATGTGCCTACGCCCATCCACGTTACGCCGCCAAGTTTCAGCCTTGGCAACCATTCTGGACCTGTCGCTCGGCGACCAACATCCCATACATCCGCACATTACGAGGTTTCTGCAGGGAGCCAATAACCTAGCTCCGCCCCCGGTCAAACGATTCCCTTCATGGAACCTTAACAAGGTTCTGAATGCGTTGACAAAGGATCCGTTCGAACCAATCTCTTCTATTCCATTAAAGATATTGTCCTATAAGGTCCTGTTTTTGGTGGCGGTCACTTCGGCCCGCCGGGTCTCTGAGCTGGCAGCACTTTCTTCCAGAAAGGAGTTCTGCACGTTTCAGGATGATGCGGTCATTCTCAGGCTAGATGAGACTTTTCTACCAAAAGTAAATTCCCTATTTCACAGGTCTCAAACACTAGTTCTACCCTCTTTCTGTCCGTCACCGGTGCATAGGAAGGAAAAGCTATGGCACAAATTGGATGTGCGCAGAGCAATCCGCATGTACATTAGGAGAACTAAAGAAATCAGGAAGTCTGATGCCTTGTTTGTCTCCTTTTCTCCACGAACTCTGGGGAACAGGGTATCAGGAAATACCTTAGCCAGTTGGATTCGTGCCTGCATATTAATGGCATATGCGTCCCTCCACTTACCTCCTCCGGGTGGGGTCACTGCCCACTCGACCAGGAGTGCCGCCGCATCAGCAGCGTTCGCTGCACACATTCCGTTGTCTGAAATCTGCAGGGCGGCCACATGGTCGTTGGCCTCACCTTTCATTAAACATTACAAAATCTCAGGTTTTAACGAGCATCAGGCGGCCTTTGGCCGGACGGTGTTACAGCAGGTTTTGTAGTAGCATCATTCCCGACCCAGGGACGACTGTATGTAGCTTGGGCACGTCCCTGTCTGAGGCTCTCCTACCACCAGGGAAAAAGGAACATTGGTCTTACCGTGAAGGGTTCTTTTTCCTGGTGGTAGGAGAGCCTCAGCCCCACCCTGCTGGGGACAATCTTTCATTACAGTCTCTTCACTGGGAAGGGAGATTTGGGGCGTGTCAGACGGCTCTCAGGGTTCTTAGAGATTACCTCCTGTTGCCTTTCACTGTTACCTTTTAGCTGTATACCTTCACCTTGTTTTTCTGTCAGCCTTCCTCTGGTCATATGTGTGTCACCATAAAAGCTTCATGTCACAGTTTACCCTGTATCGATAGCTCTCTCTAAGACTCTTAGGTTCCTCGCTCAACAATCCTGGAACTGGGGACGGCTACGCCCACAAAGAGTCACAAGATCCAGTCCTGTCTCGGGCATGCGCACTACATAACCCTGTCTGAGGCTCTCCTACCACCAGGAAAAAGAACCCTTCACGGTAAGACCAATGTTCCTTTTTAAAAAACTGATGCCAGCGGGGGGAATGTGGCGGGAGGGGTAAGTGCACCCTACCCCCACTCTTAAAGGGAGACCCCCGCTGCCTTCGAACCGGTGGAACCACTGGTTCTTTGAACTTGTCCGGAGGCCCATAAAGTTCTGTTCACATCCCTAGTAGCCACAACAGACAGGATAGACCAATAGTCTGGCTTTGTAGATGCATCATATGTTTGTAAACTGACCTTCCGAGATCCCTGTCATCAATGCAGCTTGTGATTCTGCCAAACACAAACACAAAAGCTAAACTGACACATTCTGTCCTTCAGAGAAGTGGGGGGAGGGGGGACACACACCTCTTCTTCAGTTCAGCTAACACAAATCAGATAACCCTAAGCCTCCCTGGCTGGGGCGGGTGGGACCCAGTAGGGGTTTTTAATCTTGTCTATTTCCAGACTCTGCACAAGGAAGAGTTTATTTCTTCTTGTAACCGCACAGTCACCACCTTCCAAATTGGCTTCCGTGCAGCAAGCAAATAGGCAATTTACCACCCTCAACAGTTTAAGATCATTCACAACATTTTAATTACTATCCTAGGATTATACATTATAATAATTACATATTAGCATGATAGATTATGATTGAAAAAGTAAGCCCCCCCGGGGCAAAGAGAATGACACTTCTTAAGCATCCCTGGTGGCGGAACGCAGCAATGGCTTTCTTCATTAAATGTTGCCCATGGAAATATTTTTATTCTGTCTCCCTATCTCTTTCAGGTCACTTACAGTGATTCATATAATACAATAACAATGCAATGACACATCGAACACATTAGTTTTTTTTTTTAAAAAACAAGCTATAAGATAGTAATAACTAACACAGTAGCTGACTTCCAGACTAATGTCTGGAGAGCTGGTCTTGTGGTAGCAAGCATGAATTGACCCCTTTGCTAAGTAGGGTCCACCCTGGTTTGCATTTGAATGGGAGACTACATGTGAGCACTGTAAGATACTCCCCTGTGGGGATGGGGCCACTCTGGGAACAGCACCTGCATGCTTGCATGCAGAAGGCTCCAAGTTCCCTCCCTGGCATCTCTAGATAGGGCAGTGAGAGACCTTGAGGCTATTCTCACAACCAGGGCGCTTTCCAGATTAGACCCTGCAATGGGGTCATGGCGTATCTCCCAAGTGTGCTTCCAAGTGTGTTGTGACATCGCAGTCCCTACGCGGACAGCAGGGTGACATTCAAATATCCAATGCCTTGTTTCGAATTTAATCGCTGTGATATAGTGCTCTGACGTTGTATATCCAGTGTAAAGAAGTTGCTGTTTTTTCGGGTTGTTAGTTTTCACGAGACTGCTCCCCCTGCTGTTTACATGCCTGAACAGAAACATTTTGCTGCTGTTGAGTGGCTAATCTGGAAAGCGCCCAGAACAAACCAGGCTAAGGGAGCCTAGCCCATTTTCTCCTGGTCATGTGCTGCAATGGGAGCCGTGTGACTCCCGGCAGCAAAACTCCATAAATGTCGCCCCCCCCGCTTAAACGAGGTTAGCAGAGCGCACACTCCTCTAACCCCATTTATCTGATTGTGAGTCACCACGGCGCAGCTCTGCACCATGGGGATGCATGAGGAAACCCCTGCTGGGAGGCTAAAACAAGCCTCCCGGCATCGGGGGTCTCCCCAGAATGCCTTGTGCACTTGCGCTGAGCATTCTGGGATTTCCGGGGACCAGCCAGCCCCCGATCCCCACCTCCCCTACCAGCTCTGCGACAGAGTCAGTAATCATGTGGTCGACCAATCCAGCCACCCAGGCCTAAGCGCCTGCTCGTGTGCAGGGAGTGTGCTCCAGGCCTGCTCCCCACCGCAGAGCCCGGTTGGATTGTGTGTAGAGCCTCCTTGTCTGTTATAATTATAACCTTGGGAGAAGCTGCTGCTAGTCTGTGTAGGCAATACTGAATTAGATGGACCAATGGTCTGAGTCAGCACAAGGTAGCGTCACATGTTCTTATGCTCCTATGTTCAACCAGTTGCACGAAGGTCACATAGCTGAGTGGCTACTGGAAGTTGCACAGTCTCTCGAGCTCTCAGTGTGCTTGGACGGATGGCAGCTTTGCATCATTCCCTGTAACATATGGGGACTGAAGCGGACATGGTATCCACAGCAGGAGGCATGCCACCCAGGTTGCCCAAGCATACCTTGTTATGCCAGTGCATCACTAGTCTGGTACGCCAGCTCTGGGCTTAGCGGAACTAGCTAGTGCAACATCTTTGCACTCGGGCAGCGTTGGTTGGGACATCCAGCACCAAGCCCATTAAGAGAAGTAGAAGCATTAACATAAGAACGTTGGAAGCATTCAGATGAATAAAAGCAACTAAGATCGTCCATCACTGCCAAAGTTGAAAGCTTTGCCTCACCTGGCTGGCTTCTAAAAGCAACCAGGGAGAGAGTCAATGAAATTAGGAGTCTTGACAATCAAAGGGGTGGAGGGAAGGCTGACTTCATCCACGTCCAAGGATCTCAAAGTAGCATTGTTCAGATCTTCTATTCCCAAATCGTTTAGGAAAGTCCACTTGGCAGTGGACTCAGTCGCAAACTGAGTGAAGAAGACCTCAGGTTGGAGTTCTTTGGTCGGAAAGACGGACAGCTGCCAGAAGTGTCATGATCCATACGAATGACAGTTTATCTGTTTAAAATATTTATACCAAAAATATTTTTATTGTATTTGACATGGCGCTGTAACCATGAGCAATCAGGTGGAGGGGATGAGTGACAGCACCAGGGCGGGACTTCCTACCTGCTTTCAGTACTATAACCATGAGTGCTGCTGCACTGGATAAAATGTGAACAGGGCTTATAGCTGAGTGAAAAATGGTTATGTTTTCAGAAACATTTTCATCATTCAAATAGTGTCCACCTTTCAGCATTTTTTTGGTGATCGCTTTGAATGGGGCCGGAACTGTTTGCCAGTTCAAGGCTATGGCTTTTACTCTAAAATAGCTTCATTTCCTCTCAAATGATGTCCGCTAACAGCCAGATCGGATTGGCTATGTATCACTGTGATGTCATCCCATTCACGATGTGGTTCCCAATTGATTGGGACTGCCCGTGTGAAGCAGTGCCTTCATTCTCCATTGCCTGGGATTGCTCACGTGACTAATAATGGAATAAGCAGTTGCAGTAAAGAAAAGACGAAAAATGGCCCAGAAGCCACTGCAGGCAGGAGCAACAAAGCCAAGGAGCATACAAAAGTGGTGAACTGCTTACAATGTGTTTGTGGGTTAGGAAAATATTTATGTCACTGAAAAGAACTCATTTGGACCTGGAAGAAGGCTCTCTTAATATTTGTTTCATCAGGCACCATTTTGAGATTTGCCTCTTTTAAAAAATTTTCTGCACTCAGCCGAGAGCCAGGATTTCCTGTAGCTCTGCCCTGCCCCCTTCACCCAATATTTTAGAGTTAAACAGACATGGAGGTGGGAGCAGCGTTGAGGTAGCAAACTCTTCCTCTAGCTACTTTTGAAGGAGGCACCTACTATCACTGTAGTGCCATTCCCTTACATATACACAACATGCTCATGCAGCTTTAGAACAGGGGTTCCAATCCCAACCTAGTTCCCAGATGTTGTTCGACTACAATTCCCATCATCCTCAGCCCTAATGGTCCATGGTCCTTCTGTGGGGATGATGGGAGTTGTAGTCCAACCACATGTGTGGACCCAAGGTCAGGAACCCCTACCTAGAAGAACTTCTGCAAAGATCTTTCCCTTTCATTGTATGCTCAGATGAAAAGCTCAGCTTGCTGCCTTGTTATGTGTAGAATAGCCCTAAGGACAGCCAGCGAGCCTGAACTTGAAAATAAAATTCATAGCTCACGTCACAAGCAGAGTTTTATGTATGCATTTTATTTCCATCGTTTTAATTCAGCTCACCAAATGAGTAAAGCAGACGAAACAATATAAAATGCACAAAAAGTAACTAAAAACAGGACCCAATTCAAAGCAGGGATGTGCACGGAACCAGCGGGGGTGGAATAACTTTAAGGGCAGGGGAGGGTGCACTTCCCCCCACTGGTGCTTGCTAAAAAAACGGTCCGGCTGGGCGGCAGCATACCAGAAGTCACAGGAAGTAGTGTGAGCGCATGCAGATGCTGCTTCCTGTCACTTCAGTCCGAGGAGCACACAGGGAGATAGGGAGGTATGTTGCTGCTCCACTGGACTTGTTTTTCAGTGAGTGCCGACGGGGGAAACACGAGGGGGGGAGGGAGTGCACCCTTCCCTTCCCTTAAAGTTACCCTCCTGCCGTCAAACACTTTGAACCGCCCGGTGTTTGAACCTGTCCAGAGGCCCATAAAAGGGTCTCCGAACAGGTTCGTGCACATCCCGAATTCAAAGCTGACAGCTAAAAACCCAACAGATATCACTGCAGATAAAACATCAATCAATATTTTATTTCGGTCTTTAACTGAACAGATAAACGCCTCTGAATACGTAAAAGAACACACCTAACTGAAGGGTAAGAAGTACTAAAACATTGCAGATCTTACCTAAAAAGATGGGTCTTTAGATTTATTTATCTTTTTTAATCCAGAGAGGGGAGACATATATATATCTTTGATTAACAGAACAGAAATGATGTCTTGGGACAAGATTTTTGGCTTCCACCTCCTTCAGCTGCTCCCTTGTTATTGATAACATCAGGAGGAAGCCCAAATGTCTTGCCATTATACATCATTTCTGCTCTGTTCATCAGCAATCTGTTTATACTTATTCCTTCTGATTCACTGAATTCTTCTGGGATCCAGCAAATCCTGTACAGAGTGCTTTTGGAAGCTTTTAAAAAACAGATATATAATGCCATTAGACAGGGTGGGTGCTGTATTCTATCCAGTAGCTTTTATGCTTTGGTGTTTCGACGTTTGTCCCAGTGGGGATCCTGTAGAGAGCGTCAGGGGTGGAGTCGGAAAGTGAAAGGGAGGGAAAGGACAAGGAGAAAATTGAGTTGTTTCCGAATAAACTCTTAGTTAAATCTATATAAGATTACTTTGTGTTTGTGAGAGAAGCAGCTATAAAACTGTAGGCAGTGTGCGGCTCTCTAGATGTTGAACTAGAACACCCATCACCCCCAGCCACAATTTATTACAGTGGGTGATGGGAGTTGTAGTTCAGCAACGTCTGGAGAGCTACACGTTGCCTATCCCTGCCATAAGACACTGGTTCTCAAACTGGGGTCCCCAGATGTTGTTGGACTACAACTCCTATCACCCCCCCAGCCACAGTGGCCATTGGCTGATGATGGGAGTTGTAGTCCACAACATCTGGGGGCCCCAGTTTAAGAACCCCTGCCATAAGAGAAAAACAGAGATAGAATTTGCTGATGGCTTTGGGAAAGCGAAAGGTTTTCAAATGCCACTTAAAAATGGGGGCAGCCTGCTACACTTGTGGGGAGGGGAGATCCATAATGTGGTGCCCTCAGAAGGGCCTGCTGCTGATCCCCCACTCCGTGCCTATAGCTTTGTGTGGTGGTGATGGTGGTGGAAGAGCAGTGAGTCTCTTGTATGAGCAGAGGTGTACCTAGGGAAAATAGCGCCTAGGCCAAGCACTGAAATTGGCCCCCTGTCCAAACATCTGACACCCATCTTTCAGATAACTCTACCATAATATCAGCTCAAAAATACAAGTCAAGCTCATTAATCTTTTAATATTTCAACAACTATTTAGCAGTGGACGTAGCCAGACCAAAAAATGCTGGAAAACTACAAATTTCACTATGCTGGGGCTCATGAAATACCCAAATACTATGTGGAGGTGTACTTGGAAAACTAAACAGAAGTGCCTGTCTAATTATTTACTATGCATCTACTAGCATCACTATTACATAAGTTTTAAAAATAAATGGGGAATTTGACTTTTCCCAGATACTCTGAAAATAATTACAGGATATGCAGAGTAAACTGTGTCACTGCTTGGAATATATTCTAGTATTTCAGAAAGACAGTTAAAATGAGAGAAAGAGAGCAAGAAACTCCCAGTGGGCCTTAATACTAAGGATTTCACACTGATTCAAAGACAAACACACCATTAATAGCCATACTATTAAGACATCACATTCAACTTACTTATCACAAGAAGCAGAGTAAGAGCAAATGAATACAATCCTAGCTCATAAGCTTCAGCTCAGTATTCACAAGCCCTGATTCTCTGTACATAGTGCCAAACTGAATATGTGTACAGTGACATATTATATTAAGAATTTTTTTAACCTGTAGCCCCTTTAGGGGGTTCCTAAAGACCATGGGGGGTGTCTGCAAAGGTTCCCTCTCCTCCCACCGGCCTCTTAATTCACCACCACAACCGGTCCCAGGCTGATTTTCAGGCCTGTTCAGGCCTGCAAAGATCAGTGTGGTGGCCATTTTGGAGGCTGCCATGCATGCTCAAATGGCCTCTGCGAGGCCTGGCAAGACCTAGGGCCTCACAGGGACCATTTGAGCATGTGTGGTGGCCATTTAAAAAAAAATCTTTTTTTAAAAAAATGGCCACTGAAAACAAAATGGCCGCCGTGCATGCTCAAATGGCCTCTGTGAGGCCTGGCATGGCTTAGGGTCTCACAGAGGCCATTTGAGCATGCGTGGTGGCCATTTTGTTTTCAGTGGCCATTTTAAAAAAAATTTAATTTTAAAAAATGGCACCCCCCTTCAAGTGGCACACGGGGCATGTGCCCTGCCTGCCCCACCCTACATATGCCACTGCATATGAGGGAATTACTCTGGGGTTGCCTTGTCTTCACCCATTCACCATGAACCTTTGGGGAAGCCCACCCGGCAGGAGGGGACCCATGGAGGGCAGTTTTCCAAGGACCCTCTGAAGCCTGGAGCTGGCCTTGGCCACTGGCAAAGGCCAAGGGATCCTGGGATGAAGGTGGGCCAGAAAGCAAAGCCTCTAATCCTGATCTAAGGACTAGGGGTAGATTCCTGTGGGAGAGTCGAGATAACCTGGTCCCAAACTGTGGAAGGCTTTAAAACAGGCTTTAAAACCATTAAAAACCCTGGAAGACCATGGGTATCTCTCCTAGCCACAGCTGCCCCTGGTAGTTCCAGGGACAGCTGTGGACCCAGGAGGACCCCAGAACTGCAAATTTGATCTTTTAGGGGGAATGTGACCCTATCCAAGACAGGTTCCACATCTTCAAACCACTGGAATCACCAGCCAACAGGACCTTAGTCTTATCTGGATTAAATTTCAATTTTCCATCCTTCTCCAGACCAAAACTGATTCAGGATGTCTACTGCCTCCATAATTAATTACTGCCTCCATAAAATCAGTAGCTGAAAATGAGGCAGAGCAGAGTGATATTCCGTATCCTTCAGTCACTGTCTAAGCAGAGCCAATTCCACTGTGTTTTGCTGGAGGGGGAAAATCACTTGCAAAGTCATCTAGTTTTGAAAATCACAATCATAATCCAGTTCACTGTAAAGCTTGATGGTTTGACAAAGGCCTTTTAAAAAACAGTTTGATTTACAGCTGTCAACTAAAGAAAAAAGAAAAAAGATGTTGCTATAGAATCAAATACATAAATAAAAACACCCACAGTCTTGGAAAGCAAATGGCTTTGCCCTGCCTTTCAGTTACTACCACTTTTCAACAAGTGCTCCAACCAGTTTACATAGAAATACCAATAACAAATAAGATGGTTCCTTGTCCCCAAAGGGCTCACAGTTTATTTATGTATTTGTTATATTTGTACACCACCCAACACTTCTGTCTCTGGGCGGTTTACAGCAACATAAAACAAACTAAAGCAGACATTAAAAGCTCAAAACAATTTAGAACCACAAGTCTAGTTAAAAAGCTTGGGTGAATAAATGGGTTTTTACAGTTGTCAAAGATGGGGACAACTTTTTAAAAGTTGTCAAAGATGGGGAGGCTCTTATTTCAGCAGGGAGCTCATTCTGGAGTTTTGGGGTGGCTACTGGGCCTTCCGTGTGTAGCCACCAGACAAGCTGGTGGCAACGGCAGACAAACCTCTCCAGATGATCTCAATGGGTGATGAAGCTCATGGTCAAGAAGACATTCTCTTAAATACCCAGGGCCTAAGCTAATCTAAGAGCCACCTAATGGTGCAGCAGGGAAATGCTTGACTAAAGAGAAGAAGGTTGCCGGTTTGAATCCCTGCTGGTATTAGATGGGGTAGCAGCGATATAGGAAGATGCTGAAAGGCATCATCTGATACTGCACGGGAGGAGGCCAATGGTCAACCCTTCCGGTATTCTACCAAAGACAACCACAGGGCTCCGTGGGCGTTGGATTGAGCTGCAACACGAGTGGAGGGAGGCCAGCGGCCGCCACCGCGGTCCCCTAGTCCCTCCCCTTGCGTCTGACATCAGACATGGGGGCATGGTATAGCTCCCAAACGGGGCCACGCGGCCCCATTTGGGAGTTAAATCAGCCAGCAGAGAGAGCTTCTCAGGCTGTGCTGCACACGCAGCGCTGGCCGCCTAACTCCCAAACAGGGCCACGCGGGAGCGAAATCTCCCTGTCTTTAAAAGCCAGGGCGAATCGCTCTGGCAATTCAGTGGGAACTGGATCAATAAGAGGTGAGGCAACTACCCCCTCTTACCCCTCCCAACACCCATGGGCTCTCTGCATTTCAATAATTAAACCTTTTCAAGCTCCCTAGGGCTTGTTTGTCATTTGTGCAATGCTCAGTGGTGGGGAGGGGCCATAGCTAAGCAGTAAAGCAAAACCTTGCCTATCCAGCTTGTCTACTAGGCAGGCCTAGGTGGTTGCCTAGGGAGCGCCAGTTCTTGGGGGGGCCGCTTCAGTTCCCTGGGTAGAAGTCAAGTGGGCATGGCCCACCTTCTAGCTTGACTCTGTCTTGCCTTCCTCCTCTGCCCCACTCCGAACAATCTGTCCCCACCCGCTCCCTGCCCACCTCTACTCTGTTACTACCGTGGTTGCTCAGACAGGAGCCCCCACCTTGGTTTCTCAAGTGGTCCGCCCTCCCAAAATGGGAAGTGAGTGATGCACGTGAGGGTTGGCTTGGGCCTGGTTGTTTGCAGAGGGAAGCTCCCTGTAGTGCTGTTAGAAGCTGCCCTTCAGGGAGACAGAGAGGTTGGTTAGCCCTGAGGGTCACTGTTCTTGTGCTGCTGAGGGGAGGGAGGTGGTGGCAATAAAGGAAGGGTGGTGGGCATTGGTCAGGATCCGGCACTTCCCCTCTCCCACTGTATCCCCAAACCAGCACGGACTAGCCATTCAGTGGTGATCTGTGCAGGCTGGTCATGCGGTCTGAAGCTTTCCCAGACAGCTTTACCACAGGTTTACTGCGAGGCTTTACTGCGAGTTTGAAGTTGCCCCCCAAAAACCAGTGCAAAAAGTGTATTTTTAAAAACCCCGGACATAAATCGGGCTGCACTCTAATGCCCAATGAAAAACCCAAATTTAGTGTCAAGTGCCCCCTGATAGCTTGCAGGGACTTTGGGGTAAATTTGGCCGATATGTGAATGCATGCCTCCATTCTGGAGGAGATGTGAACTCAAAGCCAGGTGTGAAAAAGTTCCGAGCAAACAAGCAGCCCAAGTGGGACTCTGCCTTTCTCAGCTGAGACAGGGGGGCAGAGCCGCCCAAATCCAACTTTGCCTTGGGCACTAAAAACCCTCGGGCTGGCCCTGTATCCTTGGCATATAGAAAGCTCAAAGGCTAATCCTTGGCATCTCCAGCTTAAAGGGCCTCAGGGAGGTGGGCTAGGAAAGAACTCTTTGTGGCTGAGACTCTGGAGAGGGGCTGCTGCTGGGCAGGACAGAGCAAGAAGGACCAGTGGCCTGGCGCATTGGAAGGCAGCTTCATCTGGCTGATGGTCCACTTGTGTAGACCCTAGAGAGCTTGCTTCTTTGCACCGCCTAATGGCAGTGGCTACCAGCCAGCTGGAGTCTTGCCTTCGCCTTCTGAGACCAAGAGAGTCGCCCCTTGCAGCCTCTCAGCATCCCTTTGGGCCACAGCTAATGGGAATCCCAAGCTGTTCAGCTGGCCTTTTGCCTTGGAGTTCCCTAATGACCTGCTCCTAAGGAGGTGACCTTTGCTATGGAGAGTCTCACGCTGTCCTCTCCTAGACTATTGTTGCCCTTACTTCATGGTGTGGGGGGCAGAGTTCACTTAGCACATGAAAAGCTTCCCCGCCTTCCCTGTAAGACAGGTTGGTGAGCAGAGCACACGTCAAAGCAAAAACGAGCAGCCATCTTCTGCCCCGTGATGATGTATGAGGCCCAGAGGTCAAGAGTTCTGCTTTACAATCAGCATGAATGGGCTGATGTGACCGTGGCTGCCACTTAATTGAAGACCTTCCCTCCTGTGTCCCACCATTTATCAATGGAGGCCTCAGGATTTAGGGACGGGCTTGGCTCATCATTTATGTCTGGTCAAGCTCATGGACTTAGTACAAAGAGAGGAGGGGGCGGGGTGGGGAGGGCCAAGGTCAAAAAGTCTTGGAAGTGGGCTGGTTGGTAGATATGTCTTACACTGGGTATTCAGCAATGGAATATTCAGGGCCATTGTGTGTGCTGTGTGTTTGTTTGCTACATTTATATATCATGTAAGAACCTTCCCAAGAACTCCGATCTGCTTTGGAAGCCCACCTCCCTGTTCCCCTGCCATTGAAGGTGTGGCGGATGCACACGAGAGAAAGAGGGACTTTTCTTTGGAGCCCAAATGGTTCAACATCTGCCCAAGGAGGTGTGCCTATTATGCCATGCCAACCTACTAAGTACACAGTGAAGCCTATCCAGTGGTGGGACGAGGGAAGAGAGCAAGGTACACCCTGATCTGCAACTGGATGGATGACTACGCAATATTCAGGTGCGTAGGGAGGCCCACAGGGGCCCCAGTTCAGCCCGCCACCAGCGGCAGGGCGTGCGGCCTGGTTTGCGAGCAAAACCATACCCCCTACGTCTGATGTCAGACCAGGGGGTGTGGCTGGGGTGCAAGGGGTGCAAGGTGCGGCCCCTGAGCACGGTGGCACCGGTTCTTTGAACCCGTTCATGCTATGGTGGCTCCACCCCGACAATATTCCCTTTACGTCTGTAGCTCAGTGGTAGAGCATCTGCTTGCATGCCTGGTCCCAGGTTCACTCCCTGGCATCTCCAGGTAGGCTAGGGAAAGATTCCTGCCTGAAACTGTGACAGCTGCTGCCAGTCACCATTGCGAATTTGACCAGTGCAGGCTCAATGGGCAGGACAACAAAAGCATGATAACCCTTTGAAAGCTGAATGTCCTGCAGTGCTATCACCTACTTTCCATCTCTAGAGGTGTAGACCTTGTCAAAGATCACAATGTGCATGTGTCGCCCAGATGGTACCAATCACCCCACCTTACCCATGGGGAAGACCCAAATGGTGATTGGTCCCATCCTGGCCAATGAAGGGGATCTCACCCTTACATCTGCAGAGACAGAAAAAACCTAAGCCCGGGGTTCTCAAACTTGAGATCCCAGATGTTGCTGGACTACAGCTTCCATCACCCCAGTCTTTGGCCACTATGGCTGGGGATGATGGAAGTTGTAGTCCAACAACATCTAGGAACCCAAATGAGGTAGCCCCTTGGCCTAGAGCATTAAGAAGATGGCAAGAATTGATTTAAGACCAGATTCAAATATCATGTTACTTTTAGTTCAGCATAAGTTCCAAATAAATATGTCTCACTAGTTGCTAATGTAATAACAACTGCAAAGTTAGTGACTGCAAGAAGGAGGGGAAAGCCACCCACTTATACAGAATGGATTAATAAAGTTTGGAATGTTGCTCTCTTAATGAAATTAATGGAGTTGGAGAGATTAAGAGATGGAGGGCAGAAAAAAGCTGTTGGGGTGGGGTGCATTGGAAACCTTACATTGACTGTAGGAGATTAACTTTTCATATAGAAATTAATGTACACAAATGTTATTCTGTTTTTTACGTTAGACTGCGGTGGGTGTATCTTGAACTGCTGAGCTGAATTAGTAGTACTTTTAGTTTATATCTGATACTTAATCTAAGACGCTGTGGATTTTTATATATCTAAATCAATTTGAGAGATGTATCATGAATGAATATACTATGTATTTATAACATAATATTGAAATTTATGATATTCAGAATACACACACATATATTTTGTTACATTGTGTATGATGTGATTATATTTATGATGTTTTATATAGTGATAACTACTATAATGATTATGCTCTGATACATGTTATGATGTGATGTGTATGTAATATCTTGTGAAGGGTGGTCTTGCAGCTTTGAAGCAAGCATGAATTGTCCCCTTTGCTAAGCAGGGTCTGACCTGGTTTGCATTTGAATGGGAGACTACAAGTGAGCACTGTAAGATATTCCCTTTAGGGGTGGAGCTGCTCTGGGAAGAGCATGCAAAAAATTCCAACTTCCAAGTTCCCTCCCTGGCAGGATCTCCAAGATAGGGCTGAGAGAAACTCCTGCCTGCAGCCTTGGAGAAGCCGCTGCCAGTCTGTGTAGTAAATACTGAGCTAGATGGACCAATGGTGTGACTTGGTATATGGCAGCTTCCTATGTAATTCATATTAAAATAACAATTGTTAAAAAGAGAAAAGAACAAAGAAAAAGGCTAGAGTGGTACATAGCCTGAACTTGCAGCATAAACTGAAAGCCCCCATTGTCTACATTTTTCTATGGGCTCCCTAGACTTATTAAAAAATCACTGGCTTATATACTGTGTAGCAATCCACAGATATAAAGGGGAGTCACACCTGCTGCTGCAATGAAGCCTAAAGCATGCCCACACTGCTTGTGAAGGCAGGGTTGCATTGTGGCTAATCCGGTGAATAGTCATAAATGAAGTTGCAATGTATGGTGGTGTTCCAGTAGGAGCACCATTGCAACAGCATCTACACCAGAGATGACTCCAAGGGGTAGTGGGTGCTCCTTTCCCAAATATTTCCTGCTCCTCCCCCTTTTCCTCCCCACCAATCAGACTGGAACTTGACAGCAAAGTGCCAGTTAATGTAGTGAGAGCATATTATGGTCCTATTAATTATTTCAGAAGACCTCCATTGCTTAAAGAAGCCTCATCGATTCACTCCTTCACCCCAGAACAGGCACTAGAAGCTGGTGCAGCCAGGTAGGTAGGGGACTCCTTCAGAGGAGCCAGGCCAATCCCTTTGCTTCCTTCCAGGCCAGGAACTGGGCTAGGTGAGACCAGGAGTGCAGGGGGGCACAGGTCTTGCCTTGAATTTCCCCCCATCCCAGTCTTTCCTGCCACATGATCCTGGAAAGGAAGAGAAAACTATCTTGGAAGATTTGGCTTAATCCCAAATGGCCCAAAGAGGAACCCAGCCCATTATCTGAATAAGTTTGGAAAATTTCACGTGAGTCATTGATAAGGTAAATAAACTAACATTAATTACCCTAGGACATAGGAAACTGCCATATACTGAGTCAGACTATTGGTCTATCTAGCACAGTATTGTCTTCACAGACTGGCATTGGCTTCTCCAAGGTTGCAGGCAGGAATCTCTCTCAGCCCTGTCTTGGAAATGCTGCCAGGGAGGGAACTTGAAACCTTCTGCTCTTCCCAGAGCGGCTTCATCCCCTGAGGGGAATATCTTGCAGTGCTCACACATCAAGTCTCCCATTCATATGCAACCGGGGCAGACCCTGCTTAGCTATGGGGACAAGTCATGCTTGCTACCACAAGACCAGCCCTACCTCTATAAGTATTTGATGTATAGCAGAACCCCCACTCCCTTAATAACGTTGTTTGCCTCTTCATTCCGCTAATGTTCTACCTCTTTGCTCCCGCAAAGTGGTTGTCCTAGAGTCTCCCCTGATTTGCACACTGCTGAGTAAGCACAGAGCGTCCCTGCCTTCTTGAGCAGCACAGGCATGCTGGAGGCTTCATTGCAGCCGAGAGCATGCTATTCCTAAGTCTACAGCATGCCTGTTCCTAGATCTGTGGATTGCTGCACAGTGTGGAAGCTGCCTTTTTTTAACACAAAGACAATCTGAATTAGTAAGAGGATGAACTCCCATCTTTTTGTTTCTTCCTTTTATAGGAACATAGGAAGCTGCCATATTCTGAGTCCGACCATTGGTCTATCTAGCTCAGTATTGTCTACACACAGACTGGCAGTGGCTTCTTCAAGGCTGCAAGCAGGAATCTCTCTCAGCCCTGTCTTGGAAATGCTGCCAGGGAGGGAACTTGGAACCTTCCCAGAGCGGCTCCATCCCCTGAGGGGAATCTCTTCCAGTGCTCACACATCAAGTCTCCCATTCATAGGCAACCGGGGTGGACCCTGATTAGCTAAGGGGACAAGTCATGCTTGCTACCACAAGACCAGCTCTCCCTGGGTGGATACCGTGGGATATGTGGGTGGATACGGTGCTGCCCAGTCACAGCTATGATAAAATCCTGGATTGCTCTCTTGATTTCTATGAGCAGCTCTTCCTCAGGGGAAAGTTTTTAAATGGCTATTCGTTAACGATATAATAAATAAATACACAAGTAAATAAAAAATGGGTTGTTTACAAATGCAAGCTACTCATTGATGCTGCAGTTCTCAAGTGATGAACAATGCCTGTGTGCACCCTGCTAATTGAGGAAAGAGGCACAGTTTAAAGTGGAGATTCTCTTGTATTTAGCAGGGGCAGAACAACCGACCCTATCCAACCCGTGCACAGTGTCGGTGATTGTTGCTGCTGGTGTCTACTTTGTGTTTCTTTTTTGGATTGTGAGCTTCTTAGGGACAGGGAAGCAACTTTATTTATTATTTATTTTTCTATGTAAACCGCTTTGACAACTTTTGTTGAAAAGCGGTATATAAGTATCCATTGTTGTAGTTGAACCAGGCCCTAGTTTGGGATCTTGCATTCCTGATTCTGCAAGTGAAGCTTTACTGCAGCTCTTCACGTGCCACTCGGCTTCCATTCCATTTCTTTCTAGGTCATGTGGTAGCTGGGAAAAATCCGTGTTGTTTATCTGACTTCTTGTTTAATTCCTTGGATCCTCCCTGACAAGTTGTTTACCCGCAACCAACCTTTTGAAGTCCGCTCGGAACAAACACAATTTTTATTTAATTTAGTTTTTGCTTCCTGTGTGGCATTTCGCTTCCACGATCCGGTTTTCTTGTTATCAAAACAAAACTCTCTTTGAAATGTCTTGCCATGGGAAATCATAGTTTACTGTTTGCCTTATGTAAATCATGCTTTCTTCCTGCAGTTCTTTCCAAACTGGGCTTGGCCCTGCCTGGTGTCCTCAGTTATGATTTAAATAAATGCCTTGTTCCTCTGAGAGTCAGTCTGGCCTTGTGGTTAGACTAGAGACTAGTGACTAGGGTAGACTAGTGACTAGTGCAGAAGGTTCCCAGTTCCCTCCCTGGCAGCATCTCCAAGATAGGACTGAGAGAGATTCCTGCAACCTTGGAGAAGCCGCTGCCTGGGTAGGAAATACTGGGTAGGAAATACTGAGCTTGATGGACCAAGGGTCTGACTCAGCATATGGCAGCTTCCTATGTTCCCATCAGGTTTCAGATCCCCTCAAAGCCTTAGCACACATGGAATTGCCAATTCTGCGCTTGCCATAACATATAGTTTGACCCTGTGGTATAATAAGGAGGGCAGAGAGCCATGTCAGGGGCCATATTGTGCCCCTTGGTGGCCAGCTGCCTATTCTACCTTAGGCACAGTGGCTGGCATTCAGAGTAGCTCTGTACCAATGGACCAATGCACCTGCTGAGCAGGTGCTCAAAGCTGCACAATCTCTGGTGCACTCGGTATTTGCTACTACCTTTTATTTCTGGGTGTAAGTGTTGCACTTGTGCCACAAGGATAGGGCTAGCTTTGCATCAGTCCAAGCAATATATCTGGACTGAGGAAGAAGTTTCATAGTAGGAGGAATGCCACAGTTCCCGCCTTAGTGGAACTTGCATGCAGAAGGTCCCAAGTTCCCTCCCTGGCAGAATCTCTTGATGCTGTAGAGTTAGAGTCCCCTGTTAACTGAGCCAAGAGGCACATAAGAACATAAGAACAGCCCTGCTGGATCAGACCCAAGGCCCATCTAGTCCAGCATCCAGATTCACACAGTGGCCCACCAGATGCCACTGGAAACCTACAGGTAGGAGTTGAGGGCATGCCCTCTCTCCTGCTGTTGCTCCCCTGCTACTGGTACTCAGAGGCATCCTGCCTTTGAGGCTGGAGGTGGCCTTTAGCCCTCCAACTAGTAGCCAATGATAGACATCTCCTCCATGAAGTTAACCAAACCCTTCTTAAATCCATCCAGGTTGTTGGCTGTCACCACATTTCATAGTAGAGAATTCCACAAGTTGATTATGCATTGTGTGAAAAACTAGCTCTGTTTGTTGGCCCTAGATTTCCTGGCAATTTCATGGGATGACCCCTGGTTCTAGTGTTATGTAACAGGGAGAACACTCTCTCTATCCACTTTCTCCACACTATGCATGATTTTATAGACCTCTATCATGTCTCCCCACAGTCCTCAACGAGCTGTCCACCATGACCCCAATATCCCTCTCCTGGTCAGTCACTGACAGCTCAGATCCTATCAATGTATATTTGAAGCTGGGGGTTTTCGTCCCAATGTGCATCACTTTACACTTGCCAACATTGAACCGCATTTGCCATTTCGTCGCCCACTCACCCAGTTTGGAGAGATCCTTTTGGAGCTCCTCACAATCTGTTATGGATTTGACTATCCGAAAGAGTTTGGTATCATCTGCAAATCTGGCCACATTGCTGCTTACCCAAACTTCTAGATCATTTATGAATAAATTAAAAAGCACCAGTCCCAGTACAGATCCCTATGGGACCCCACTTCTTACTTTCCTCTATTATGAAAACTCTCCATTTATCCTTACCCTCTGTTTCCTGTCTTTCAACCAGTTAGCAATCCACACATGTACTTGTCCCCTTATCCCATGACTGCTAAGTTTTCTCAGGAGTCTTTGATGAGGAACTTTGTCGAAAGCTTTTTGGAAGTCCAGGTATACTAGCAGTTTCGGTGATTCTCTGGGGAAAAGGGCCAATTCAAACACTCACCAGACTACGAATCTCCTATGTGTGGTTGAGCAGCAGTTGCAGGTATGTACCTCACACCATGCATGAACCATTTAATGTGCATGTGAGTGACTGTGTGTGGAGGGTGGTATGCTTAAGTCACTCCATCGTCCAGGCTTTCTTTTGTGGGGGAAGGAACAGGCACATTGGCCAATATCCTCTATGACAGGGGTCCCTAACCTGTGGAACTCCAGATGTTGCTGAACTACAACTCCTTTTATCTCTGGCTATAGTTTATTGTGGCTGGGGATGATGAGAATTGTAAGTCAGCAACATCTGGAGTACCACAGGTTGGGAACCCTTAAGGTGCCTCACAGCTGTGGATCATCTGGCTGTGGATCATCACGGCCTTAAGGTGCCTCACAGCTGTGGATCATCTGGCCCTTCCTCATGCCCAAGAATTCCCAATAAGGAGTGGGGCCAAAAAGCAAATAGAAAGAGGCAGAAGAGGAGATCTGGTCTTGTGGTAGTAAGTATGAATTGTCCTCTTTTCTAAGCAGGGTCCACCCTGGTTTGCAATGGAAGATTATATGTGTGAGCACTAGAAGATGTTCCCCTTAGGGGATGGGGCCACTCTGGGAAGTGCATCTCCATGTTTGCATGAAGAAGGTTCCAAGGTCCTTCCCTGGCATTGCCAGATAGGGCTGAGAGAGACTCCTGCCTGCAACCTTGGAGAAGCCGCTGCCAGTCTGGGTAGACAGTCCTAAGCTAGATGGACCACTGATCTCAGTCGGCAGAAGGCAGCTTAGGGAGAGGAGAGCCGGTCTTGTGGTAGCAAGCATGACTTGTTCCATTAGCCAAGCAGATTCCACCCTGGTTGCATATGAATGGGAGATGTGATGTGTGAGCACTAGATATTCCCCTCAGGGGATGGAGCCGCTCTGAGAAGAGCATCTAGGTTTCAAGTTCCCTCCCTGGCATCTCCAAGATAGGGCTGAGAGAGATTGCCATCTGCAACCTTGGAGAAACCGCTGCCGGTCTGTGTAGACAATACTGAGCTAGATGGACCTATGGTCTGACTCCGTACATGGCAGCTCCCTATGTTCCTATATTCCTATGTTCGTTTGTTTATATTTTAATACTGCCTGATATGTGCATCTCTAGGCAGTGTACAGAATTAAAACACAACAGATATAAAACAGTCACTCTCTCTCTCTCTCTCTCTTACACACACACACACACACACACACCCCCACACACACACCACAGAGCAAAATATACGACAGGGAAATCTGCAAATGTCCCAGCCTGACAGCCTGGAGACTGATGTTGATTAAAGTGTTGCAGGTCAATGCACAGACCAGTTTTCAGTCTGAGTATTTGGACTGAAGCCAGTTGATCTTGCTGGGAGTCGATTGTAATGCTCCAGTTGGGTTGTACTCTAGAATGGAAGTGTCAGCCCAGAGGAGGTGCTTCTTCCTAAATCCCTATTACACCTCTCACTGTGGACTTAAAGAAAGGCTGCAGGGTTTGTTGGAACTAAAGACAGATCTCTGCATTGCTTCTTGGTGCCCGTGGCCAGAAGACAGGCATCGTTACTGTGGGAAATTAATGGTTTGCTACATGAAAAGGGATAAGGAGAAATTGGCCATGGCGTGGTGCATGTGTTTTCATATGCTGCCTGTTGCAACATGACAAGAATAGAAGCCTGCAGCTAAAAGATTGACTAGTTTGCTCAAATCAATATGTGAAATAAAGCATTCACCCATGCCCCTCTTTCTTGTCCTCATTGTCTCCTTAGGGATGCTAAGTCACATAATGCTCAAGTGACAGTAGAAGCCACAACTGGCAGAATTCCCATTCTTTGCAACTCAAGTGCATAGAACTCCATCTATTCTTGCCTTCGGTTCTTTTTTCTCAGTCCATTTCCTACTCTGCACTCTAGTTCGTGCCTTTCCTCTCCACTTCTCTATATTTTGGAGCCTCTTTCTAGACTATAGCCCCACAGAGCTCCTCATGCCCCTAGAACCGACACGAGATTTTAATGCCAGCCAAACTGACATTTTCTTCTATAAAAGGAGCTGGACTGCAGATACTCTGCAGCTTTGTTTGCAGAACAGTTGGGGTGTTTGTGAACATTCCAAGACATCACACCAACTCAGCTGGTGTTAGAGGCTTCACTGCCACAAGTGGAAGATAGTATGCATTGCTTGGCCAGAGAGAGAGGGTCATTCTTATTTGGGTGAATTTGACATCCAGGAGGAAGCAGGGGCGTAACTATAATAGGGCAAGGTGAGACAGTTGTCTGGGGGCCCACTGCCTTGGGGGGGGGCAGAGGCAAGTCACATGACTGACTCCCCCAGCTGTGCACCCACCCAGGCTTCCTTCAGTTTGTATTCATCCTCCAAAACTGATGCGAGTGTTAAGACCTGGAGCTACCAGAACAGCATGTCTTTCTCTAGTGCCATTAAATGACTTGCATCATCCACAATTTACAAAACCTTTAAAAAATTAATTTAGGATTACTATGCTTTTGTTACCACTATTCAGCCTCATTTAAGATTTCTTTACTTCATGAGCTGAGCTTCAGTGGGGGGGGGGGCATTTTAAAATCTTGTCTTTGGGCCCACTCCAACCTTGCTACGCCTCTGGGAGGAAGTGATGGTTTATAGGCATTTTCTGTCCTACAACATGTAGATAGCGTTGGAAGTGAAGGACTATATGCTGTCTCTTGTCTCAATAACATAGGAGGACAGACTAGTGAGTCAGAGGGCTAGAGGGTCAAGACATTGGTCATCCCTTCTCTACTACTCTGACACTATCCCTTTGATATGTAGATTGCTAATCTCAGGGACTTCCTTCCTTCCTGCCACTTCCTCTTCCCTTCCCTTCCTTCTCCCTTGCAACATACAAGCTCCTCTCTCTCCTTGCACCATGTGTGCAGAGATGCAGAATCCCTCTGCATCCAGCTAGATAGATAGATCAGAGATCCTATCTCTTCACTTTACAATCTAGAATGGAGTTCTCTAATAAATACTCCTTATATTGATTTGAAACTATGAACTGGCTCCAAGTTACCTTACTCTCAGCATACAAGCATGCCTAACCAAATTCCGCTGTGTTGTGCCTCTGTGCACTCTGCTATAATGAAAAAGGGTTTCTCTTACCAGAGAGAATTCCCAACATATAGAACTCTCTTTCCCCCATCTTGTAGGTATGTGTGCCTAGCAGTTAGTATCCACCAGCCATCAGCAGCTCGTTCTTGGCCCTCTTCCCTTCCCTCCTCCTAGTTCTTTCCCCGTTCTCGGCAAATTTCAGCCACCACTTTCCCACCCCCGCCGCTTCCCCACTTCCCCTGCCGCCGCCTCCCCCTGCCGCTGCTTTCCCGCCTCCCCCTGCCACTTTCCCACCTCTCCAGCCACCGCTTTCCCCAGCACCACTTTCTCTTGGCTGTCTGGCCATCCATTAGCCCATCTGTTCGCTTTCCCCCCGGCAGCTTGCTTGCTAACTCTCGCGAGAGCTGCCATGTATGGGATTAGCAATGGGTACATTCAAGAGAATTATATATATGATTCTATTGTGTAATTTTTATAGTTCTATTTTATTTTAAATGTTCTGTAAACCACCTTGAGATTGTTTTAATAAAAGGCAGTATAAAAATTTAACAATAAATAAAAATAAAATCTATCTATCTATCTATCTATCTATCTATCTATCTATCTATCTATCTATCTATCTATCTATCTATCATATTTATATACCACCTGATATGTGTATCTGTAGATATGGGCATGGGCAACACACATATTGCCTGATATATCTATCCCATTAAAGACAAATAAAAATTAAAACCATTTAAAACTGTGTAATGATCAATAAAGGCTAGGCTAAAAAGATGTGTTTTTAGGACTCCTTTAAAGGCTGGTGAAGATCTCAAGCCTTGGATAGCCATAGGGAGTACATTCCTAAGTCCAGGAGCATCTACAGAGAAGGCCTGATCCTGAGACGCCGCCAGACGAGCTGGCAGCAGCCAGAGACAGACATATCTTGATGAGCTTAATGGTGGGAACTGTGCTGAGGAAGATGCTCTCCGGGGTAACCTGATCCTACACCATTTAGGGCTTTAAAGGTAATTACCAGCACATCATATTTTGCCTGGAAACATATCGGTAGCCAGTCCAACTGTTTTAAAGCAGGCATACAACAACAACAACAACAACAACAAGAAGATAGATAGATAGATAGATAGATAGATAGATAGATAGATAGATAGATGCACTGTTTTTAATACGGACTGTCCCATTTACTTCAAAGGAGGGGAAAGCACCCAGGAAGAAATCCTTTGCCTTCATGGAGCCTCCACTGTACAGGACCTCCATGTGTGTATTAGAGTTTACATGGAGCTCTGGATCAATACAGATGTGAACATTTCGCTGCTACTGAGACAGCTGATTATAGCAATCAAAGGAGATGCTGGCAATGTATTCCTCAGTGCCCTTTCATGCAGACAGAATAACTTCACACTAATATTATATTAGCAGAACTCTTGGCTCCTGTTCCATTTGATTTCACTCCATTTTACACTTGTCATGGATGCGTAATCGGAAATGCGGGGAGGAAGGGGAGGAGGCGGGCTCATAGCAGGCGAGTAATAAACACATGTCATCGTTTGATTAATGCTCTAGCGGTATTGATGTGCTGGAAGATAGTATCAAAACCCAAAAGGGGGAAGTGTGAAAATGCCCCTTTTGACACTTTCTGAGTTTGATTAAAGAGAGTTTTATTAATTCCATACACTCCATTTGTCCCAATTTATCAGGGACAGACCATTTTCTTGTTCAGTTCTGAACGTGTTGTATGGTTCACCGGTTGTCTTTTGGGGATCATGATTAAATTGGGGATGGGGGAGGGACAGGGAAATCTCACTGAATTTGAGTAGGGGATGTGCTTTTTATTTTATTATTGATGGATTGGTTCATTAATCTAGTGATTTTTAATGGCAAATATTTGATGTATATGAAGAAACCTAGAAAAGGTATAGAAAAATGATCCAAATATGTATCCATCATATAATCAGGGTCTGACATAAACACAGTGTTGGGTGGGTGGTATCCACTCCATTCACCATGCCGCACAACACCAAGGCCATTGTTTGCTGTAGTGTGATGCAACTGCTTTTGTGCAATTTGCGCAAAAGCGCTCTAGCACAAGCACACCAATGTTTTTAAATGCACACAGCAGGGTGGGAGTTATGGAAACCATCCTGGGACACTGAATGTCAGCCAGTTATTGCAAAATCTAGTGCATATCCTAATTACAACAAACTGTCGTAATATTGCAATATAATGCCACACTAATTGAATTTCTCCAGAATTCAATAAATGTAGACCAATTTTGCATAAAGGTGTTTTGCTGCATAGGAACATAGGAAGCTGCCACATACTGAATCAGACCCTTGGTCCATCTAGCTCAGTATTGTCTACACAGACTGGCAGCAGCTTTTCCAAGGTTGCAGGCCGGAATATCTCTCAGCCCTCGGGCAAAATACAAAGTGCTGGTTATTACCTTTAAAGTCCTGAATGGCTTAAGTCTGAGTTATCTTAGAGAGCTCCATCTTCTGCCTGATCCCCACTGCACATTAAGGTCATCTGAGGAGGTCCGCCTTCAGTTACCACTAACACATCTGGTAGCGATTCAGAGGCGGGCCTTCTCTGTAGCTGTTCCTGGACTCTGGAATGCACTCCCTGCAGAAATCCGTAATCTGAGTTCATTATTGGTCTTCAGGAGAGCCCTTGAAACCTGTTTGGCCTGGCCTTCCAGGGTTTTTAAACTGTTTTTAAACTGTAAATGCTTGGCCTGATTTTCCAGGGTTTTACAAACTGATTTGTTTTAATAATGGTTTTATGTTGTTTTTACAGTTTTTTATTTTAATCATTAATAGATGTTAGTTTTGTTTTAATGTAAACCGCCCTGAGCCATTTTTGGAAAGGTGGTATAGAAATCAATCAATCAATCATTCAATCAATCAATCAGTGGTTAGAGTGTTGGAGTGTTGTTAGAGTACAGAGAGACAACTTCAGATCCCCATCAGGCTTGATGCTCCGGTCAGCACATATCTTTCAGCCTAACTTACCGCACAGGGTAGTTGTGAGGATGCCCCACACTCCTTGGATGACGGGCTGGGTCTTCTACCAAAGATGTATTCTACCAAAGATGTAAACAGTGTAGGAGCAGGTGGTCCTTTGTGGCTGCAAGCACTCCACTTTCTCTTGAGTTTCAGACCACATGTTTTTTTGTCTGGTTATCGATATATGGCATCCAGACTGACATGGTGCTTGCACAATCATGTTGTGCAAGGAAGTTGCACTAGCCAGATGTGCTAGGACAGGCATTTGCATTCCGGACTCATGTTGCACTAGTACAACAAGGTGGTTCATCGCAAAAGTGCAGCATTAGTCTGGGTGTTGGCCACAGGTGGGGTTTTGTTATGTTTTTTTTGCAGTGGGGGGGATAATTTGCATCGGGGAAGTAACTTGCCTAGGGAGCAAGAGGTTGCCAGTTCGAATCCCCGCTGGTATCTTTCCCAGTCTATGGTCACCTATATCGGGCAGCAGCAATATAGGAAGATGCTGAAAGGCATCATCTCATACTGCATGGGAAATAGCAATGGTAAACATTGGATATAGCAAAGGCCCTCTCCACCCCCAAGCACAGTACCTCCAGTGACTGTTGCTGGTGTCTATCTTATGTTTCTTTTTAGATTGTGAGCCCTTTGGGGACAGAGAGCCATCTTATTTATTTATTATTTCTCTGAGTAAACCGCCCTAAGCCATTTTTGGAAGGGCGGTATAGAAATCGAATCAAATGAATGAATGAATGAATGAATGAATAAACCATCTCCTGGATTCTACCAAAGACAACCACATGGCTCTGTGGTTGCTAGGAGTTGACACCGACTCGACAGCACAACTTCTACTTTAATTTGCAGTACAATCGTATGCATGTTTACTCCATAGTGAGCCCTATTGAGTTCAATGGGGCTTACTCTCAGGTCCGTGGGCATAGCAGCACAGCCTTCATCTTAGATATACTCAGGAGCAGGCTTTTGGCCCTTAACCCCTCCTCCAGACCATGAAATGTTCTCCCCGTGCACACAACTGAAATTTGAAACGGTCCTGCTAAACTTGTGTGAATGGTAGTGTTTTCCGCTGCGGGGAGGGTACCTTCCTGTTTGCTACCCTGCCCCAAGCAGTACATCTAAAAACAACCTATGTGGGCTATACATAAACGAAGACATTCCTCCTGCTTCCGAGATCTGCCTCAGCAGCTCTCTTAGTGAACACAGAAGAGTTGGGCTGAGTGAAAGGTATCATTTCATGAGCAGCTGGAAAGCACATGTTGTCAATCCAATGTTCCCACCCAGAGCAGGCATGTCACTAGCAATTAAACTCCCAGCAGACTTCCACTCCCCACCGTTGCCAGGAGAGTTCACCATTAGCTAATTCCAGGGTTCCTCGGGTGAGCAATAAGAAGAGTACTGCTTATCTCTGTTAACCTCTGCCCTTGCGTCTCACATCTCCAAACCATTCCCGCCAGCCATCATGAGTTACAGAGATTCGGCGGCATCCCAAGCTGTAATTGCATCTTCAAGGCCAGATCCTTCACCCTCATCAAATACCACGGCCAGTGTCTGACCTCCAGAACTGGCATCAAATGCCTGCTGGTGTGTGTATGTAGCGTGGGGGAAGGCGGAGACATTTAAAAGGTTCCTTCTATCATCAACAGAAAGAAACAAATCCTCCTTCAAAACTTCTGCTGGAGATCTGCATGAAATTGTTTGAGTCAAATTGGTGCACTAAAAGTGCAGCAGGAAAGATTCGGGGCTCCAGGAAAAGATTCAGGCTGTGCTTCCAACACATGGTGCATACATACAAAGAGAAATGTAGGCCAACATCCTGATGAATCCTGTGATTGTTCGTGAACAGAGTTGGGCTACTAGAAGAAGATTGCATAGCGGCACTAAATCACAAAAAATGTCAGTGTTCTTGTGCACAAGTTCGCTGTGAAACATATGAGGCAGGCCACAGTTGTGCACCTTGATGCAGAAGGTTCCAAGGTCCCTCCCTGGCAGCATCTCCAAGATAGGGCTGAGAGATACTCCTGCCTGCAACCTTGAGGAAGCTGCTGCCAGTCTGTGCAGACAATACTGAGCTAGATGGACCAATGGTCTGACTCAGTATATGACAGCTTCCTATGTTCTTATGGAGACTCAGCTTTGATAATCCATGAATTAAGCACTGTCTTCCTGGAAAATACGGCCTGCTCTCATCACAGACATGACAAGCGAAAACCCAGCAATTTTGAGCTGTGAAGTGTTTGGGGCTTCTTAATGGTCCTTTCTTTCCATAAATCAGTTATAGGCAGCTGCTTCCACTTGCTTCTTAAGGCAGAAAAATATAAACTCCTGCAGCTACACAGCCCTGTAGGCTCCAAAAACATCAGGGGATCAAAGATCAGGGAGATTAATCTCCCGAATAATCAAAACAACCCTGTCAACCCCTCCGGAGAGCCTGTTTGTTTTAGCTGTGGCCGTCCATGTCGGGATGAACTGCAGGAGGTAAATTTATCAGCCGGTCTTGTTTGAATCTGCTCTCCTCTCCTCGTTAGTGTCTCTTATACAAAAGGTACTGAGATTGCCACTTCCTAACTCCAAATATGTATATGCCTGCTAGAGGGATCACCGTTTCTCATCAACACTGATCTGATGGTGTTGGGTCAGTGCTTTTCTGGGGTCCATCTGTTCAGTTTCATAGGAGATGAAAGCAGAGCCATTAGCCCCACAAGAACTTCCTCAAGAAAATCCTCGTTCCTCGTCCAAGCTTGTAATCCACTCGCTGGCTGAGTCACTCAGGCCTCCTGTTTTCATGCTTGCCTTGTAGTGGACAATGACATGAGATGCTTCCTGCCGCCCACCTCTTTGTTGGAGGGACATCTCTGTAGAGCCCAGTTAAAAGTTTGATAGTCCATCTGGCAAGGGTGACTTTTGAAGCAATGCTGTTGGCCAAAACCTTGTGTTGCAAACTCATCCGAGGATTTGCAGATGATAATGCTGCCGAGGATTTTGCATGGATTTCATTTCCCATTTAATGTGCCTTGAACAACTTAGTGTGCTGAATCTTCCATGGTTCGCAAAGCAGCATAAGGCGGCTGGCTGAGCCAACAATGCTTATAGCTCATAAACCAGCACTTATCTTGGGGATTTTCTTTTATTGATTCTAGGCTTGTTTAGATTCTGTATCTGGAGAAGGCCAGAATCACTGGGTTGTTGTCTTAAGTAGTGATGTGCCCGGACCGGTTCGGAGGCCACTATACATTTCATGTAGGCCTCTGTGAAGAGAAGTCTCTGAATATTTATTTTAAAACAGCTTGGAAAATTTGCTGGCTTAAAAAAAAACTATCTAAAAAGTCCTATAAGTGGCTTGTTTCATGGCAGAAAATTACAAAAACTATTGGAACAAACAGTATTATATTTATTTTATTCATTCATTCATTCATTCATTCATTTATAAATACACTTATGTTCAAATTGTTTTGCAACCCAGAAGGTCTGAGTGAGAACTGTGAAGCATGTGTGGTGCTTTTATTTTATTTTTCTTGTGTGTGAACTGCTCCCCAATAACTCGCAGGGACTTCAGGGTAAATCTGGCCATGTGAATGCAGCACCTCCATTCCAGAGGAGAGGTGTGTTAAAGGGCTTTAAAAGCCCCATGTGAAAAACCTCCTGGAATCAAACTTGACTGAATTTGTTCAGAATTCTGAGAAAACAAACATAGGCTCACACTGCATGGATGAAAGTCTCTTTTGCTAATCTGCAGCGAGGGGGCCATTTTAATAATTTGTCTTTCTAGTGTGTTCTAGGCATTAAAAGTAGCACAGATGTATAGTACTCAATGTATATCGCTATATATTGTGACATGTGCGTGTGTGTATTCAGTGAAATGTATTTGCAGGCAGCATACTTATTTTGGAAGATCAGACTTAAATCCTTGGGGACCTGGGGTGTGCGGAGGCCCTGGACTTTGAGTGGGGGGGGCATTTTAAAATCTCGTCTCTGGGCCCACTCCAACCTTGCTACGCCCCTGGTACCAGGGAACTCAAACTTGATACTCTGACAACAGGGGTCAGTCTTGTTCTCTCTGCACCACTCTGGTAGTTTGCCAGAGTAGGGATGGGAGATGCTCATTTGAACCCTACTGCACTTCAGCACCACCACTGTGGATGGCCAGTGGTTGGGGGTAGGAACATAGCAACATAGGAAGCTGCCTCCTACCGAGTCAGACCATTGATCCATCTAGCTCAGTACTGTCTACACAGGTTGCTGGCAGGAATCACCCTCAGCCCTATCTGGAGATTCCGGGGTGGGGTAGGGCGACTTGCATGCAGATGTTCTCCCCAGTGGCCCCATCCCTAAGGGGAATATCTAACAGGGATCACACATGCAGTCTCCCACTCAAATGCAAACCAGGGTAGCCGTTGCTTAGCAAAAGGGATAATTCATGCCTGCTGCCACAATACCAGCTCTCCGATTGTAGCTACCAGCTCAGCAAGGGGCAGGGGCTACAAAGTGCCAGTGCTTCCTAGTCTTATAAGGTTTCCTAGTCCTGTGGCCCAGCTCCTTGAGATGAGACAAGATAAGACTAGACTTTATGTGATTTGACCAAACTCAGTCAGATTAGACTACCAGACTTGACAGGGATCCTCACTCATGGCGGTGGGGGCTTCATGACTTGGTCGGTCCGGGCACCCATTTTGTCTAGGTGCACCACTGTTCACAAGACCATTGATCACAGCTCTGCTCCTGCCACGTAATCCATGTTACCCACACAATGTTCAACTAGATTACGCAGAGCATAATTACGCAACGTTCTATCTGCCTTGTAACAGAATGTGTGTGCAGTTGTGCAAGAGCAATCTTGCACAAATGTGCGAAATTGCACAAAAGCAGTCTCACAATCGATGAACATTATTTCCAATGGCCATCGATTGTGCAACCTCTGTGCAGTTTCACATGGTTTTTAAAGAATGCTTTCCAAAAGGTTGTTAGGCAATGTGTAGTAGCAAATTACAAAACTAGAGTCACATTGTCCTTCTGTATAAACGCTATATGGGAAAAGTCACTGACTAATGCCTTGATGTCTTGTTTTGTTGATTAGTCAGTGACTAATGCCATTGGTCGAAATACATCTGACTTCTACCATAGTCAAGACATTTTTTAGGACTGTTAATGTTGAGGGCAGTTATTAGAGTACTGTTGTTGTTTACTAGCCTTTGACAGCTTTTATACCATCAAAACTTTTAGGAATTTTTTTTACTGTTTTATGTATTAATACAAGTTGAGTGTCCCTTATCCGGACTGCTTGGGACCAGAAGTGTTCCGGATTTCAGATTTTTTCTGGATTTTGGAATATTTGCATCAAAAACATTAAAAAGCTTCACAATAAAAGCAGAGCTGCAGCTAGAAAGAATTACAGGAAAAAAACCCTGTCACTAACAGCCTTCTGAAATAAGTAAGTTTTGACTGCATGTTTAAAAGCAGCAAAATTGGGAATCTGCGTCTGCGAGTGAGTGAACTGAGGCGTTTTGTTTTTTGTTTTTGTTATGGCGTGGTGTCTGGATTTTGGAGCATTCCGGATTTCGGATGTCCGGATAAGGAATACTCAACCTGTAAGCTTATATGAAATCTTTTATGTATTACAAAGTCTTTGTTGGAAATGTGTACGTATTTATGTGAATAAAGTATTGTGAATCATTTCTTATTGTGCGCTCTCTCTCTCTCTCTCTCTCTCTCTCTCGCTCTCGTTTATGTATGTGTATATATGTTGCTGAACTACAACTCCCAGCATTTATTGTGGCTGAGGATACACAGACAATGCTAACCACGAAATATATAGTTAATATAGGCTTTGCTAGTCAATGACCGAATAAACCTATATCTATCTTGTTAATATAGGAGCTTTTCCTGATCTTCTACAGTTTGCAAATTTTAACCAACCAGCTTCTGAGAACAAAAGAGTGGTTATAAGTGCAATAAGGGTTAACTAATCCACAATAACCAATTCTGATGATTTTTTTTTTAAGTCTAGGGTGGAAAAGCCATATCTGGCAGTATCCATCTAATGTACTGTGTGCTATAATGTAGGGTATTTTTCTCCTGTGCCATGCAGTGCTGGAGCAATGATTCAGGAGTAAAATGAAATACTGAATATCAATTTGAAGTGTGGCAGGGGGGGCAAAATTGCAGAGTGCCCTCAGAAGATGAAATGCTAATTAGCAATGGGACAATTTAGAAAATTATCAAGGGGTTGGGAATTCAAAATGGGTTGCTTGAACAAAAAATCTACCGTTTCTCTTGAAATGGCCAGTTAATTTCTGCAAAAGAGATTGCAAAATTTAGCCTCTTTTTACTCAGAGCTATCACTGTATCACTCCTTAAGAAAGGAAAACCATGCAGTGGAACACAGGTTGTAATCCAACAGTGTTACCTAATTTTAATTTCCATCTTCAGTGCTTGGGGGGGGGGCCTTCAGGTGGGGCTCTGCCAAAGGGTTCTGCTTAGCATAATCACCCCTCAGGAATCTATCAAGGGCATTCTCAGCAGGATGAATCTGCTGTACGTGTTTATTTTGAGTTTGATTGACTCTGGAGCCTTGCCACTGCAGGAAATCTTAATTCTAAACCAAAGCAGTTATAGCATGGAGGTGTGAATTGATTTCTGCACTTCAGCTTCACAGATTTTGCATGCTTGAATAAAGGGGGGCGTTTCCCTGCTCTGCATCTAACGCTGTGTGCTGTTTCCACCCTGGAGAGCAACTCAAGAGGCAAAGGATCAAGGGCCTGTTTCACGGCATTTTGTATTTGCCAAAGCCGAGGAAGACTCTGGATGTACTATAGTCAAGAGATTCACACCAATTTCTTGCGGCTTTTCCAACTGGCCACATTTTAGCACAATAAGCACACCATTTCAGTTACTGATTTGTTACCAAAGTCCACGTTTTCCGTCCAGGTTGCTCTTCTGTTTATTGAGTATTATGGGATTTCGGTACCATTCCAAATGGAGTGCTCAAAGCAGCATACATCAAATGTGACCTAAAGACAGAATACAACTATTCAAAAAAACACAGTGGAACAGAAGCAATACACAAATTTAAAACGCCAGAAAGCAGGGAAGAAGTTTAGACTGTAATCCTGAATACAATTATTAGGATAAGTGGTTGACATCCAGAGCAGCAGCCTGAAAATGCAGCAGGAATTGCGTCCTTGGAGAGAGGCTGCTCGCTATTTATTTATTTATTTATTTATTTATTTATTTATTCAATTTCTAGAACGCCCTTCCAAAAATGGCTGAGGACGGTTTACACAGAGAAATAATAAATAAAATAAGATGGATCCCTGTTCCCAAAGGGCTCACAATCTAAAAGGAACATAAGATAGACGAGGGTGGATAGGGCCAGTTACTCTCTGCCTGCTAAATAAAAGAGAATCGCCATGTTAAAAGGTGGTGTTGGCAAAACCCTTTGCCATGTTATCAGGCAGCTAAAGTTAATGCAGCCAGAGGCTTCCCAAGCAGCAGAGCATGTAAGCAACGGGATGCAGGAGCAATTTTGGCTGGTCTCCCCTGCCTCCTGATGTATGTCCTTTTGCCTTCCAGAAATATGGCCCTGAGGGTAGCGCAAGCTTTAGAGACATATTTCTGGAAGGCAAAAAGCACTTCTGGAGGCAGAGGAGATCAGCAAAAATTGCTTGCCCCTCCCCCTGTGCATGCACACGGCTGCTCAGGAAGCCTCCTCTTCCTGCCTCTGCTGCATCCTCAGCCCGCTGCCCTGGATGTCAGCCATTTGGACTTAGGCCAAACTAACATGCTTGGAGAAGCAGTTATTCACAGTGGCAGCGTGAATGCATGCATGTATGCATGCATGCTTTGTTACAGTCATCGAACCAATGAATGCACTGAATTCTCTGATAATTATGCTGGAAGACAGGAAGGGAGCAAGAGAGACTGCTTTGTTGGAGAAGAAACTGGAAATAAAGAGTGGGAGAGTCAGGGGCAACCCTTTCATGAGGCATGGTGAGGACGTCACCTCAGGCAGCAGGTTTTTGGATTACCAGTAGGGCAACAAAATGCCCCCTGCTGTCATTGGAGCAGCTTTTCAGGATGAATCCGACCTTTGGAAGCTCTTCAAGGAGCGCCTCTCCTCACACTCCTTGCAAACCTTGCTGAAGCACAAGGAGAGAAGAAGAGGCTGCTGGCAACCTTCCCTCTTCCATGCCCTCCTGCACCACTTTCAAAGCTTGCAAGGGTCAGTTTTGAAATGGGCCTGACCCTCACCAGGGCATGGGGCAAAGCAGCTTTTGATGTCTTGCCTCAAGCACTGCTGTACCTTGAGCTATCCTGGGGAGAGTAAATAATAGCAACCCTGAGTACCTGAAGAGGGAGAGATTAAAAATGGCACGGCCATGCCCCTCCTAAACCAGCCAATCAGGTCTGCAGAATTGGCTGGAAGGGGAGGGAAGGAGGAAGCTGGTGTAATTTCCTGGAGAACTACCATATCTCGTGAGCTGTCTAATGCCTATCCCTGATGGAGACTCATGGGCAGATCTTCCATTGGGTGACCCATGTTCAGAGAACACAGGCCACCCAATGGGGAAAGGGCTGCTCAGTAGGGCCAGGGGCAAGGTGTGATGCCTGCCTCTGCAGTCGCCCATCTGCCCAATCACCTGCTTCTCTGCCTGTCAGCAAAGAGCTGGGGTACAGAATAATGACATCATCGCCTGGTGACACTCACAGGATGATGACATCATTAGCTTGCATACTGGCTCTTTCCCACCACTGGTGATTCTGTTCCACTCACCATCTCTTTGCTGCTGCCAGCAATGATGGAGAGAGGACAGGAAGGAAAGCAGCTGTGGAGGGAGGGAGGGAGGGAGGGAGGTGGATGAACTGGCAGAGGCCAGAGACAGCGGGAAGCGGGAGGTGGTGGCAGGGTGGAAGCTGCAACAAATCTTGCTGCAGGCTGTTGCACATGTCGCTACGCTAGTATGTAGACTGTTACCTTATTTTTGATGACCAGTCACAAACAGGACAAAAAAACCACTGAACGCTCTTTCCCAATGTGTTGGGAAAGAGCATGTGTTGTCTGAGCCACTTAAGACTAGGGGTGTGCACGGAACCGCGGAGCTGCAGTCCGGCACTGGGGTGGGGGGTTCCATTAAGGGCAGGGGGCAGCCAAGCCGGGAAAGGGGCGGCAGGGTAAAGTAAATACGGGGCTGGAGTGGGGAAAGCGCGGGAGAGGTAAGTAAACCCTCCCCCGCCCTTAATGGAACCCCCCACCCCAATCCTTCCGAACCGGACCTCCGTGGAAGCCCCGCCCACCCGCCGATCAGCTGAGAAGCGGGAGAAAAGGAGCTCTTTGCAGCTTGTCTGCTGCTTCCATTGCAGGCCAGGAGAACAAGCAGGAGAGACGGAGAAAAGGGCAAGTGGCTGAGGGGCCTTGGGGCTGGGCAGGGGGCAATGGGGAGTCACGTGAGGTGCCTCTGGGGGGCCCCTCCAGGCAGTGGGGCCCCCAGACAACTGTCTCCCCTTGCCCGATCGTTGTTATGCGTGTGCCTGGTACCTTACAATCCCAGATTAGTTGAGCATGTATTGAAGGCTAAGAGAAATAGACAGAAATCAGTCCTGCCAAACACACATTATGGATGGTTATATGGCCAGGAAGGGAAATGGTCTCAGAGTGTAATTGCCAGAGAATTCATCCACACACAATAATTACATGATGGTCTGTTAAACTTTCACCTTGGAGAACCAAGGCCCAGTTTGAATACAGGAAGGAATTCCCAGGGATCCAACCAGAATCTGTTCTAAGTACCAGAAACATATGGAGTGAAGAAGGCAGCTCCTCAGCCAGGTGCAGACTCAGAGCGATTTTTATTTTATATTTTATTTGGCCACTACTGATCCCATATGGCCGGGATCAGTAGTGGAGCCAGAGCAGGGGCGGCCCGTGTCCAGCCGCCGCGGCCCAGCTCGCCCCACCCCTTATGTCTGATGCCAGATGCAGGGGTTGGCTACAACCCCGCGTCTGATGTCAGATGTGGGGGGCGTGGTCTGGCTCAGGAGTTAGAGATTTGGGAGTTAGATTTGGTCTGGCTACCGAATAGGGCCCCATGGCCCCATTTGGGAGTTAGATTCAGGCCAGCGCTGCATTCACAGCACGGCCAGGAGTGGCCCCTGAGGGGTGGCGGCCCAGGTTCTTTGAACCTGGTTGCCCAACGGTGGCTATGCCCCGGCTGAGGTTAGGAAGCAGGACTTTTACCTGGGTCAGAGACTAGGTCTTCTAAGTCAGCTTGAAAAGCTTCTGGGTGTCTGTATGATCGGTTCTGACCTTGGAGTAGGAGAAAAATATGCTTACTGAGCCATATTGTGCAACAGCATGGTTTGAATAGTTTCATAAGAGCTGGGGTGATGCACAGCTGACAAAGGGTCTGTTGGCTGCTTTTGACTGAAGACAAATGGGATTGCCATAACCATTACTACCCCTGCCCTAAAAGATCTAGAAATCTTCAGAGCTGCAGATGTACCATGCTGCAGAGTTGATGGCCTTTAGTGCACAGAATGGCTGGTGGGACAGGGGAGGGGGGCACAGTGAAAACCTCATGTATCCTTTCCTCCCCGCAAAGCAAGGTTATCTAGTTCCCATGGTAAGCTTGAAAAACAAAACAAAAATCCCCCATTGAACCCAGATTATTCTCCCTCCCCATTATCCCAATTCTTTTCTCCATTAAAACCCAGATTCATTTCTCATTGCACCAGATTCTTTTCCCCATTAAACCCAGTTATTTTCCTCGTTATACCAGATTCTTTCCCCCATTATATACAAATTATTTCTCCCATTAAACCCAGATCATTTCCTCCATTATATCCAGATCTTTTTTTTTTTTTTTTTTTTGCATTCAACCCAGATTCTGTACTTTAAAGAGCTGAATCAGCAGGAAGAGGTGGAACAAGGAACTCGAATGCCAAACTGAAAAACACCGCACTGCTCTGGCATCCATCCCTGTTTCTGTACTAGACTTTAAACTCTGTCTAATCCAACAAAATCTTCAGGATTTACTGGACCCTGATTTTGTCTTCACCCAAAAAAGATGCTGCCATTGATATTGGTGCTGTGATCTCTTTCAGTCACCCTATCACATATACTCAGGCAGTGCCTGGTGGTTTCCTTTTTGGGACAACACATATATCCATATTAATCTGGTACTTGAAATTTCTCTAAAATTTGCAGGCAGAAATGTGATTTTAAATTATTTACCTGTGATGGGGCTTTTCTGAGAGGTAAAGATGCTGGATCCTTTGTGTCCTCTTGGTGCCAAAGAATCTTACAGCTGGAGTTCTCAAACCTGGGTCCCCAGTTGACCCTCAGTTCCTATCATGATGGGAGTTGTGGTCCAACAACATATGGGGACCCAAGTTTGAGCATCCTTGCTGTACAGCACTGGAAATACTGGAATACCCTGGAGGAATACCCTGGAGGTACAACAATGGATCGATGATTTCACAGACTTTGCGGTCTGTGAAGATCAGGCAACATACTAATTACAGGGTTTGATAAACAAGTACCCGTGACATCTGGGCGCTTTCTAGATTACACCCTACAACAGTGCCACTATGTGTCTGTTAAGTGTGCTTCCATACTGCCTGTGTTTCAACATTGCAGTCCCTGCGCTGTCAGCAAGGTCCCGTTCACATTTCCGATGCCTTTGGTGGTGGTGGTGGTGGGGGTTATCTGCGGTACAGTGCTACAATGTTGTTTTTAAAAAGAGAGGGAGTTGTATTTTCCTGTTGTAGGACATTCATGCAAGCTAGAAAAGACTGCTTCCCTTGCTGGTGGCTTTGTGCAACACCCTTTATTTACAAGACCTAGTTCTAGTTGTTTATCCAGCTATGGCCCTTAACAAGTGCCACTCTCTTTGCTATTGCTGCTTTTGTTGTTGAATTCCATTGTTATATTGTTTGGTGTTTTAATTAATGTTTATTGTTTTATTGTTGTTAGATTTTAAAAACTGAATGTCTTGAACTACCTTGGGATTTTTTTTTTAAATGAAAGGTATTATAAAAATCTAACATTAAATAAACAAGTGGGTACACTGCCTCTGAACATGGAGGTTCCATTTTGCAGTTCTGGCTCATGGCCATTGAAAGATCTATCCTCAGTGCACTTTTTAAACAATGCAAAGGAAGGAAGGGTCAGGAGAGATGCACAGCCTAGAAGATGAGGGGTAGTTCCTGCCTGCACTTTTCCTTTCTGTCTTCCTTGCTTAAGACCCAAAGAGTCTTTTGCAGCGATGGACGTGCTGTTGGGGAAATCCACAACAGCCACACTGTAGGCAACAGAAAGGGTCACTCTCTCTGCTATGCCTCCCCCTCCTCCACGACTGCTTCTTTTCGGGCTGAGGGGCCTGCACAGCCTGCCGTTTGTTCCTCGCAAGAGGCGCAGCCTGGCCTGTGCCAGGGCCATCCTCCCCCTGCCCGTGGTGTGCGAAAAGGCAGCCCAGTGAGACAGACAGTGAGTCAGAGCCAGGAAGGGGAAAGGAAGCGCCGGGTCATGCCTGGAGCCTGTGGAGCAGGATTAATGGACATCTTGGCCTCGCTGTCTGTGTGCGCACGCAAAGCCCTCCCCTCCTCCACTCGGGAGGCTGCAGCTGGCCGGCGGCCACAGACGGAGACAGACACTCCTGTGGTCCTGTCTTGTCTGCAGCGGGGCTGCTGCTGCTGCTGCTGCTTCTCCTCAGCGAGGGCGGCCCAGGCTGCTGGTGGCAACCCATTAACCAGCAGGCCTTGGGCACAAGACTCAAGGGGACAACAACATGGAATGAAAGACAAATATACGTGTTGCCTCCTCTCGCTTGTTTCCTGCATGCCTCCCCGCATCTCAGGAGCCACTATGCTGATGAGGCAATCTCTGGCGCATCACCCACTTGTCATTTCTATGTAATTCTTTCAGGCCAAGAAAAACTGACCACTATTTTTTTTTTAGGGGATTCTTTTAAAGAGCTCTGGGTCATCTCTCTCTCTCTCTCTCTCTCTCTCTCTCTCTCTGACAGGGGCCTGGATGGTTCCTTCCCTCCCTCATTCTTTGCCTTTGGCCTTTTGCACATTAGTCTGGGGGGGATTAATCTGAAAGAAAGAAAGAAAGAAAGAAAGAAAGAAAAGCGAGAGGGAGGGAGGGAGGAAATCAAAGGCAAAATAAAAGCTAGGCTTCCTGCCCCTCATGTTAGCCTCAATCATTTTTCTCTTCCTTGTTGGGAACAAGGAAAATATTGTTTTTAAAAAATTGTTCTTGGCAGACCCAACAGCCAACTTTTGCTACACAAACATGCGTTAGATAGCTCCTCCGGCTATCAGGGCACTGTGACATTTTCGTACGCCTTGCCGCTGAGGAGGGGGGTCATTTTTTCCCTCTGGCCCAGCTTACATCTTCCTTTTCTCTCTTGGGAAGAAATAGTTTTAACATTTGACTGCAGTACTTAACGTGTGGAACTTCCCAATGGCCCACCCACTCAACTCAGTTGCAGGGGAAAAATGGCAGGAGAGAGGGCACGCCCTCAACTCCTGCCTGTGGCTTCCAGCAGCATCTGGTGGGCCACTGTGAGAAACAGGATGCTGGACTAGATGGGCCTTGGGCCTGACCCAGCAGGGCTGTTCTTATGTTCTTATGTTCTAACTCTTTCCATCTTAAGTATGTCGTACACCGCTCTGGGCTCCTTGGAGGAAGAGCGGGATATAAATGTAATAATGATGATGATGATGATGATGATGATGATGATGCCAACTTTGCCAACGGGAACATGGGTCTCTCATGTCGGACATTTCGATAATGACCCCACCAGCAGTAGGTATCCACAGGAAAAGGGGCAAAACAAGGGGCTGCCACACCACTGAATCCTAAATTCTCTGAAAATTCTAAGTATACTGAATCATTTTTGACAGACAGACATTAATGAAGAAGTCAGACCAGCTTGATACCTGATGCCTGGCATTCCACGGACAAGGCAGGGAAGAGATTCTGCAAAAAGATGTGAGAGGAAGCCTTGGGCCATGGCTTTCAATCTGGTGGTCTGATTTCTGTTGTAATGTCTATTTGGAGCCCTACTATATTGTTGTTAAATGGACAAAATAAACATGTGTGATACTGGTTAGCTATGTAATCTATACGGCTATATAGTATAGTAAACGTTAGGACAGACGTGTCAACAAACAAGTAATTCTAAAGCCGAATTAGTGGAGATTAATTTCTGCCTCTTTTAACATGGCAATTCTTATATAGCATCCCCTCCCGTGTGCTATGAATTTGGTTTGTATCCAACATCAGCACATGGGTTACAAAGGGGTGTTGTCTGTATTGGGAGTGGCTGCCATCTTGAAACAAGATGGCAGTTTGGCAAAAATAATAATAATGGAAAAAGAAGTTTCCACTGGAATCCCCTAGACCCAGGAGCGTAGCTAGGGGAAAGGGGGGCCGTGTTCACCCCAATCTCTGGCGGTACCTCAGAGTGAGGGAGATAATAAAGAAAATAAGGAGGGGTAGAACTGGGGGGCCCTCAGGAGCTGGAGCCCCGAGTTCTTTGAACCCATCCGCTCAATTATAGCTACACCCCTGCCTAGAACCCCTCCTATGTGATGTGAATTTGGGTTGGAGCCAACTGTCAAACATCAGAGTTACAAAAGAGTATTGTCTATACCTGGGTCCCCAACCTGTGGTACTCCAGATGTTGCTGAACTCCCATCTTCCTCACCCACAATATATTGTAGCTGGAGGTGATGAGTGTTGTAGTTGAGCAACATCTGGAGCACCACAGGTTGGGAACCCCTGGTCTACACAATGAGACACTGGTATTTTGAAACAAAATGGTGCATCAGCAAGAGATTTGCCCTGTTGGGGTCCCCTAAGACCCACTTGCCTGTGCTATGAATTTGGTTTGTATTGGACAAATGTTGTTAGCAGGGGACACACACTAGGGTGTAGCAACAGGAGGTAAATAGGGGTGAATGAGAAAAGAAGTCAGTAGTTCCAGGGCTCCTCTCTTGTGCAGTAGCATTGTCACATGTGTTAGAACCCTGCAACAGTGCAGTTAGAGCAACACAACCCATGTTACCCCGAGGGACATGTAAGCCAGTATAAATAAAATAAACATTATTTATTAAACACTATTTAAGGAAAGCTGGTCTTGTAAGGTAAAGGTGTGCCGTCGAGTTGGTGTTGACTCCTGGTGCCCGCAGAGCCCTGTGGGTTTTTTTGGTAGAATACAGGAGGGGTTTACCATTGCCTCCTCCCATGTAGTATGAGATGATGCCTTTCAGCATCTTCCTGTATAGCTGCTGGCCAATATAGGTGTTTCCCATAGTCTGGGAAACATACCAGTGGGGATTTGAAGAACCAGCAACCTCTGGCTTGCTAGGCAAGTCATTTCCCTACTGCACCATTAGGTGGTAGCAAGCATGAATTGTCAACTTTACTAAGCAGGATCTGCCCTGGTTTGCATTTGAATGGGAGACCACATCTGTCAACACTGGAAGATATTCCCCTCAGGCGATGGGGCCACTCTGGGAAGAGCATCTGAGGTTCCAAGTTCTCCCACTGGCATCTCCCAGATCAGGCTGCGAGAAATTCCTGCCTGCAACCTTGGAGAAGCCGCTACCAGTCTGGATAGAAAATGCTCAACTAGATTTACATTTTCTCATCTGAACTGAAGCTCTTGCTTATGTCTCCCAAATGACCCCTGAACCTTTATTTGCCGGCACTGGAACCAAACTGGAACCAAACTGGAATAACTGCAATTGCAGCTGAGACTGGATTGGAATGGAAACAAAACATTTAATGGTTTGACTCCCCGGCTTGGTGCTATGTATGCAAACCTATGTACTACCAAAACAGGATGTCTAAGCTGTGAGATTTGTAGCTGGAGCCAATCAGAAGCAGAGTTGTCTGGCTGGCTCAAGGCCCTTCTGCAGAGGAGTGTAGGTTTGTACAATTAATCCTAGGATCCATCGTTCAGAAAGATTTATGGTTCCTATGCGACATGCTGTCAAGCATTTGCTTGAGGAAAGTGATGTTTATAGCTATTAACTTAAAATTAAAATGAAACTTCTGAAATGCTTTCCTGGCTTGGCAAAAGGGAGCCCCAGTTTGAAAGGAATATCTCTGAAGGCATTTCAAGTGAACAGTTCCTCTGCAAGTTTGCAAATAAATCAGGGGGCATTAAAGTCCATTACCTTAACAGTTCAGATCATTAAAACAGGATAACTTGCACAATGTGCGTTTACTTCTGCTAGTCACTGGACAAGATCTTGACTAACAGTGCATGCATGCCACAAAGGAAGCACATATACACATACACATACACATACACATACAGAGACTAAAGCAGCACCAGCACTCGTGTGGGGGGAGGAGGGGATTTTCACAGATCTTCATTTCCCTCTGAAGCACTCTATGCCACCTGAAAATATGTCCTCCCTGGGGGTCATGCACATGGACACACACACACACACACACACATCTTATAAGCTTTCTTGCCTTTGTAAAGTAGGCCTCAAAATGTTGAAGATAAAGATCTGAAGTAGCCCTACTATAAGGCAGACTGAAGTTAGCGAACTCCAATAGCAGATTCTGGGTGCCATTTTGCAGTGCTGGCTCAAGGGGTTGTGGTGCCCTTGGCCAAGGTGCCCTTCTATCCCCTACTGTGCTGCACCGTCACCCACAGGGCCCAAAACTGGCCAAAAATCGTGGGGTTTGCCTCCATTTAGAGACATAAAATGGCTCCCAATCTCTCCAGCAGGGAAAATGGCGGCCGGAAATTACCTTCAAGGTCATTTCTGCCCACCCTGACCCATGGTTATGTGGGTTTAACCCCCTTTTCTTCACTTTTTTTCTGTGGGTTGGGTGCTAATTACCCGACCGTGGATATGTGAAACCGCGAGTGCTGGACCCGCAAATCACAAGGTCCCCCTGTATCATGGGCTTGCATTTACACCTGCACTCTGTGTCAAAAATCAGAGTAATTTCTCAACATATCTTAACACTGTCGTGTTAAACAGAGGTTAGTATTGTAGCAGTGCAAAAGCAGCAGTGTAGCCTTTAGTCATTGTGGTTGAGGTTGGTGGGAGTCATAATCCAACAACCTATGGGGACTCAAGGTTGGGAATCCTTCCTGTAGAAGACTTGGGGGAATTTCCCAGAGAAAGTTCTTCTGAAGTGGGGGATATAAGAAAAAATATCCTCAGTGGCAGCTAGGTTCACATCAGCAGTTAACATACTGGAACTTAATTGCAATTATTTGGTTTACTGACTTTACAGGGAGAATTTGACTGATTATGCCAGTGCTGGAAGGAAGTCTATTTTTCTGCTTTCTGACTTGTACTGTCATGCTGATTCAGTTTGGGGCTAGAAAAAATATGATTGCTTTTAAAATGCAAAATATACACTTTAAAAAGTGCATTAAAACTAGTGTAAAAAGCTTCTCGCAGGAAGGGGCGAAGCGAAGTCCCAGAGGTGCACCTAGGTAATTTTGGAGCTTGGACCTGAAGGCCTGTGGAGCCCCGCCCCCTGCTGCAAGTTTAGCATCCTCCTCCTATTCTTATCCCACATATTTCTTTCCCCACTCCCCCCTCTCTTTCTACAGCACCAAGCACAGGTCATAATCACACTCGGCCGCCCGGTGCAGTGCAGGCCAGCGTTGGCCAAACCTCCCAGGACAGACTAAAGAGGATTTGGGGGCCCCCAGGGGATGTGGGGGCCCTGGATTTTGGCCCCAAAGTCCAGGGGTTAGAGTGCCACTGGGAAGCCCTTAGAAGGGCTGCCCCATATTGATACCTAGTGCAGCAAGAAAGGGAAGGGATAACAGAGCAACCAGAAAGTGCCCGGGATGGGGGGCAGCCTTGGTGGCCCACTGACCTCCATGGTCTGAGGACTTCTTTTCTCCCTGCTCCGTTGTCCTTCCGCGCCTGGTACACTGCTGTATTTTTCCCTGAGGAAAATGACTGTCTTTTTAGCCAGCCAGCCAGGGATGCAGACAGAGATATGGCTAAGGCCCTTTGTTTGAGGACCCCCCTGCACTCTGACACAGAGGATATCCCCTTAGCACAGGCTTCCCCAAACTTCGGCCCTCCAGATGTTTCTGAACTACAGCTCCCTGCATCCCTAGACACAATTTTATGTGGCTGGGAATGCTGGAAGTTGTAGTTCAGCAACATCTGAAGGGCCGCAGTTTGGGGAAGGCTGCCTTAGCGGAAGAGGAGCACACTCTAACCAACACCCCCAACCAGGGGCATGTCTAGGGACTAGAATATATTCCAAGCACTGACACGGTTTACTCTGCATATCCTTTAATTATTTTCAGAGTATCTGGGGAAAGTCAAATTCTCCATTTAATTAATTAATTAATTAATTATATTCTGATTTCTATACCGCCCTTCCAAAAATGGCTCAGGGAGGTTTACACAGATAAATAATAAACAAATAAGATGGAACCCTGTCCCCAAAGGGCTCACAATCTAAAAAGAAACATAAGATAGACACCAGCAACAGCCACTGGAGGTCCTGTGCTGGGGGTGGAGAGGGCCAGTTACTCTCCCCCTGCTAAATAAAGAGAATCACCACGTTCAAAGGTACCTCTTTGCCAAGTTAGCAGGGGTTAACTTATTTATTATTAAATTATTACATGTTAATAATTTAAAAATTAAATAATAATTTAATTTTAAAAATTATTATTTAATTTTTAAAACTTATGTAATAGTGATGCTACAATGCATAGTAGAGAATTAGACAGGCACTTCTGTTTAGTTTCCAAGTACACCTCCACATAGTTTTTCGGGCATTTCATGAACCCCAGCATACTGAAACGTGTAGTTTTCCAGCATTTTTTGGTCTGGCTACATCCACTGATAAATAGTCTTTGAAATATTAAAAGATTAACGAGCTTGACTTGTATTTTTGAGCTGATATTATGGTAAAGTTATCTGAAAAATGGGTATCCGATGTTTGGACAGGGGGTGCAATTTCAGTGCTTGCCCTAGGCGCTATTCTTCCTAGATACACCTCTACCCCCAACCCAAAGATCCATGAGATGCTGAGCTGCCAGAGCTGGTTGCCTCTCCCTCAGTTGGCTGCCCAGAAGAGCCCTGGGGATCCAGTGCTCCTCACTGAGGCTCCTCCTGTACATGGAACCAGTTTGGTAAGCAGCTTTCCCTCTCTTGCTGCCCCCGCCTGGCCACCCCTTACTGTGCAGAACTGGTCTCCTGAATCAGATCTGGTTCAGTTCAGTCACGGACTGAATCGCACTCGGTTCGGTCCGCAATCGAACCTTTGAACCGGCCCCAGTTCAAGGTGAACTGGTTCTGCACGAACCATTCATGCACACCCTACTCCTGTGTATTCTAGAGCCTGCACAAGCACCCGACTGGATCCCAAGCGCAGAGATGTTGCCATGCCAATGCCAAGCTCCGAGCTCCAGGAGTGCTCATTTGTTGTTCTGAGCCTCCCTTCCAATGGCTGGGACAGAAGCCAGTCTTGCAGTAGCAAGCATGAATTGTCCCCTCTGCTAAGCAGGGGCTGCCTTGGCTTGCATTTGGATGGATGACAACACATGAGCGCGGCCCACTGTAAGATATTCTCCTTAGGGATGAGACTGTAGATCAGCAACCACTTGCATGATGCAGAAGGTCCCAGGTTCAGTCCCTGGTAGTAGCATCTCCAGGGAAAGACTCCTGCCTGAAATGTTGGAGAGCTGCTGCTAGTCAGTGCAGACCAGGGATTCTCAACGTTGGGTCTCCAGCTGTTATTGGACTTCAACTCCCATAATCCCCAGCCCCAGTGGCCTTTGGTTGGGGATTATGGGAGTTGAAGTCCAATAACATCTAGGGACCCAACGTTGAGAACCCCTGGTGTAGACAATACTGAGCCAGATGTGGCAATGGTCTGACTCAGTATAAGGCAGCTTTCTATGTTTCTGTGATGTGGGAGGAGTGGGGAGGCCAGGTCAAGGGCTGGCTTTGGACTGGGGCTGGCCTGAGATCCAGGAAGAGGGAGAGCAGCTCCTGGCTAATATTAGAACCCCTCCATTTGGAGCTAGACTTTGCTGGGCTTCCACTTCCTTCACGGAGTTGCTTCCTTGCTGGGCCCAGGCATAGACCCTTGGATATGTTGAAAGGTCTGACAAATCCTTCTTCTCAAAGGGCTAGTTTGCATGATACAGACCCTGGTTGAGAGCGTACCTGTTGGGACATCCTCCGTGGATGTCCTAACGTCCTTCTGGTGCATCTCATGTGTGTGTGTGTGTGCAGGGGGTGGTGGTGGCCCATATACATGAGCTTGGAACTGTAGAGTTACTATGGACACAGCCACGGAAAATGTCCCTTTGTGACCTTGCTGTTTATGTTGAGAGACAGAGAGAATTATGTACAATGGAGTATCTTGTATCTACAAGCCTCTGCACAACATACAATCCATTCAGCATTGTGTGTGCCACATAAATAGAGCAGCAGCAGAGACAAAAAAGAAACCCATGCCAACCTATGGCTGCTGTTACCAAGGAAACCACTTCACCTCTTTCATCCCAATGTAGCATTTTCTGCACTGAGTGATCACAACCTGCATGTTGAAGACATGTTTTAAACCTAAGAACCTAGAGGCGGTGTGTGTGTGTTGGGGGGGGGAGGGGAATCTAAGCTGATTGTTACCACTACAAGCAAGAGGAAACAAAATCGTATCCACAAATGGGCTTCTTTGGAAGTGTTTCCCCCGCTTTGGGAATTCAAGCCCTAGAGCAGCAGGGGCCAACCTGAGGATGGATGACAACTGCTGGACGTTAGCTGTTGTTGGACTAGAAATCCCATCACCCCGCCACAATTTATTGTGACTGAGGATGATGGGGCTTGCAATCCAAATACCAGCTGGGGAGCCTCAGGTTGGCCAGATGTACCCTAGATCAGAGGTTTCCAACCTGTGGCACTCCCGATGTTGCTGAACTATAACTCCCATCATCCCCAACTACAATTTATTGTGGCTGGGAATGATGGGAGTTGTAGTAGTTCAGCAACACCTAGAGTACCACAGGTGAGCAACAAGAAAGCATAGCTGTATTTTATTTATTTATTTATTTATTTTTAAATTTATATACCGCCTTTTATTAAAGCAATCCCAAGGTGGTTTACAGCAAAAATTTAAACACAAGATGGTAAAAAAGACACAATTAAAATATTAAGTGAAAAAAATTAAACAAATCTGATTAAATTTTTTAAAACAAAAGCATAAAAGCAATACAGACTATAAAGAACAGCAGCAGAGAATCAAATAAATGCCTGGGCAAAAAGCCAAGATTTTACACTTTTCCTAAAAGCTGTGATGGAGACCGTGGAGTGAATAGCCACCGGGAGAGCATTCCAGAGTCTGGGGGCAACAACAGAGAAGGCCCTGTCCCGCGTGCACGACATCGAGCTTCTCTCATTGTTGGCACCCAGAGCAGAGCCCCCTCAGATGACTTCGTCAAGCGGGCAGCAGCCCTTGGGAGCAGGCGGTCCCTCAGGTATTCTGGGCCCAAACCGTTAAGGGCTTTAAAGGTCAAAACTAGTATCAACCCATAACTTTAAAAAGAAGAGCTAAAAGACTGTTTCCGGTGGGTATGCATCGTGGTGGTGAGGGTGATTTGAGAGAAAGCAGACGGCTTCAACATGGGAGTAGGTGAGGCAACAGTAATCCTTATGAGGTCTGCAGAATGGAGGGCAGGTGGTGAGCGGGGCAAGAGAGAAGGGTGCTCTGCTGTTCTCTGTGGTTAGACTGACGATGAACCACAAGAATGCCTTTTCTGTGGTGGTGCCCAGGAAATGGAACTTCCCTGCCCGAAGAGGCTTATTTAGCTCCTCTTTGGTGGTGTTTTGCCACCATTTTAAAATGTGGTAGATCAAAAAGAGGGGTAGTGCTCAAACAACACTGGTAGGAGCAAGATAAAATGCAGGCCTGCTCAATTTAGCGCCCCCCCCAGCTGTTTTTGGACTTCAACTCCCATAATTCTCAGCCACAGTGGCCAGTAGCCAGGGATTATGGGAGTTGTAGGCCAAGATCTGCAGGAGGGCCAAAGTTGAGCAGGCCTGATAGTCTAGGAGAAATCTTAATAGAGACTGGTGAAGAGCACAGAAATGTGGTGATAGCATTGCATATTCTTCTCTTCCTTATTACGAATATGAATAGGACAAATATTTATATACTGCTTCCCAACAAAAGTTCCCAACGAGGTTTACATATAAACAAACAAACAAACAAACAAACAAACAAACAAATAAATAAAAAAAATTAAAAAAATGGCTCCCTGTCCCTAAAGGGCTCACAATCTAAAAAAATTAAACAAAAACAAAAACATAAGACAGACACCAGCAACAGCCACTGGAGGGATGCTGTGCTGGAGATGGATAGGGCCAGTTGCTCTCCCCCTGCTCAATAAACAGAATCACCACTTTGAAAAGGTGCCTCTTTGCTCTGTTAGCAGGGTGGTTGTATGCTCTCCTCTTCTGATTGTATTATCTTATCATATGTTCTCAATCTCTATGTATGTAGGCGTTATCATATCTTTCATTGTTTATACCAATTGTTATTTCAATGTTTATTACACTGCATCAAAATATTCATCAGTCGTTATTTTTAGTATTCATTGCTCTTACTGCCATTTTAAAATGTGTCTGTTTCACAAGCTTTTGGGGTTCTGCAGTTATTGAAAGGTGTATATAAATATTGTACAAACTAGCTTAACCTGTGCAGAGCATCTGCATGCTAGTACTTGATTGCTCCCTTCAAACCCTGCCACAGCACCCCTCACCTCAGAGGTCTCTCCACCCTCACCTGAGCCGCACTCCTGCTCCTCCTCCTCCATCCCGTTGCTTCCATCCCCCTCACCCCTCTTGGTCACTCCTCCATCCCTTTACTCAATCATCCTACTCCATCCCCCTCACTCCTCTTGGTTGTGGCTGCAGTGTTGCTGGTGCCTGTTGGCCAAGCTGCAGCCCCCCTATACCTAGAGACCTCCCCACTCTCATCCAAGCCCCACTCCTGCTTCTCCACACAGGAGCAGCAGCAGCAATTGACCGGGGCCTTTCTTGCCGCCGCTGCCATAGCTGCTCATTCCCCTCTTAGGAGAGGAGAGCTGGTCTTGTGGTAGCAAGCATGACTTGTCCCCTTAGCTAAGCAGGGTCTGCCCTGGTTGCATATGAATGGGAGACTAGAAGTGTGAGCACTGTGAGATATTCCCCTTAGGGGATGGAGCCGCTCTGGGAAGAGCATCTAGGTTCCAAGTTCCTTCCCTGGCTTCTCCAAGATAGGGCTGAGAGATTCCTGCCTGCAACCTTGGAGAAGCCGCTGCCAGTCTGTGAAGACAATACTGAGCTAGATAGACCAATGGTCTGACTCAGTATATGGCAGCTTCCTATGTTCCTATGTTCCCTCAGGCTGCTGACAGGCCTGGGCCCATCCCTTGCCTACCTGCCTGCCTCCCTCCACCAATGGCCTCGGTAGCCCCAAACAGCAGCAGTGGTTGACTGGCCCGCCCTTGCTGCCAATAGGTGCCCCCATTGCCTCTCATTCCCCTCAGGCTGCTGACAGGCTTGGGCTGGTCCCTCACCCTTCCTTCTTTCTCTCTTCCACTCCCTTCTTTCTCTCTCTTTCTCTCGCCTCCACTCGCTCTTCCCCCCTCTTTCCTGAATTAACAGATCTTGTTTCCTTGTCTAATTCACACAACAGCAACCTCCTTCTCCTGAAGGGGCTCTTTCCTCCCTCATGACCCCTATCTTTGCAGACCCCTGCCATCTATCTATCTATCTATCTATCTATCTATCTATCTATCTATCTATCTATCTATCAATGAGAGATTCCTCTCTTCTACAATCAAGAACATCTTCTGACCAGTGACAGTTGCATTCCAACTGACCTTAACCATCACAGGCTCCTCCTCCCTATCTGCATATGGAATCCCCACTGTCCAATCACCACGGTGCCACAGGCTCCTCCCTATCTGCATATGGTTCCACTCCTACCTCTCGGGCAGGTTCCAGATGGTGTCTTTTGGAGATTGCTCTTCTTCAAAATCTGAACTTCTGTATGGTGTGCCTCAGGGCTCCATATTTGAAAATAAAATAATAATATTGTCTCCAATGTTTAACATCTACATGAAACCGCTGGGAGAGATCATCAGGAGTTTTGGTACAGGGTGTTATCAGTATGCTGATGACACCCAAATCTATTTCTCCATGTCAGCATCATCAGGAGAGGGCATAACCTCCCTAAATGCCTGCCTGGAGTCGGTGATGGGCTGGATGAGGGATAACAAACTGAGACTGAATCCAGATAAGACGGGGGTACTCATTGTGCAGGGTTGAAACTCGAGAAACAATTTTGATCTGCCTGTTCTGGATGGGGTCACACTTCCCCGGAAGGAACAGGTATGCAGTCTGCGGGTGCTTTTGGATCCAAGTCTCTCTCTGGTGTCCCAGGTTGAGGCAGTGGCCAGAAGTGCCTTTTATCAGCTTCAGCTGATATGCCAGCTGCGCCCGTTTATTGAGATGAATGACCTCAAAACAGTGGTGCATCTGCTGGTAACCTCCAGACTGGATTACTGCAATGTGCTCTATGTGGGGCTGCCCTTGCATATAGTCCGGAAACTACAGTTGGTCCAGAATGTGGCAGCCAGGTTGGTCTCTGGGTCATCTCGGAGAGACCATATTACTCCCGTATTGAAGGAGCTACAAAGGCTGCTGATATGTTTCCAGGCAAAATACAAGGTGTTAGTTATAACCTATAAAGCCCTAAACAGCTTGGGCCCTGGGTATTTAAGAGAGTGTCTTCTTCATCATGAACCCCATTGCCCACTGAGATCATCAGGAGAGGTTCGTCTGCAGTTGCCACCGGCTCGTCTGGTGGCCACTCAGGGATGGGCCTTCTCCGCTGCTGCCCTGAGGCTTTGGACTGCGCTTCCTAGTGAAATAAGAGCCTCCCCATCTCTGACAGCTTTTTACAAGTCTTTAAAGAAGCATCTGTTCACCCAGGCTTTTAACTGATCCTGTTTTGATTGTTTTTAATGTTGTTTTAGAATATTGTTTTACAAATTTTAAATTGTTGTAATGTTTAAACTTTTTGTTTTTTGTTTTAACTAATGTTTTACTTTTCCTGTTGTTATTTTGTTGTAAATCGCCCAGAGACATAGGTTTTGGGCAGTATAAAAATATGTTAAATAAATAAATAATTTTTTTTTTTTAAAGGAATCTCCACTGCCCAATCACCATGGTGCGTCTGCTCTCACAGGCTCCTCCTCCCTATCTGCATATGAAATTTCCACTGCCCAATCAGGTGCTTCTTCTCACAAACTCTCGCAAGACCTGCCAATCATGGGATTAACCACAGATATGCCTTAGAGAATTATAGAGATAGATAGTAGTAGTACATTACATTACATGGCTTTGTCTCCCCAGATTCTACTTTCCACCTCTTTTTTGTTGTTGCCTAGAAATTTAATATCACAGATTTGATATTTATTCTGGTCTATGACCATAATAAAGTATAAGTAAGTAAGATAAGGATGTGCTTCACATGATTGGTGTGAAGCGCCGTTAAGGTTATTGCAGGGAGAGTAAGCTTAGCCCGCTCTCCCGACACATGGGCAGGGAGCCATACCTGGGCGACTGGATCGGCTGCCCACATGATTGATGGCTGCTCCATCACAGAGCCTGCAGGGGCAGCGGGGATCTGGGGCCAGCCGGCCATCAGAAGGTTGAGGATGCCTCGCACAAGTGCACAGGGCATTCTGGAGAGACCCCTGGGGCCGGGAGGCTTGTTTTAGCCTCCCGGCGGGGGTCTCTCTCCTCATGTGTTGCCATGGTGTGCTTGCTCCGCTAACCTTGTTCAAGGGTAGGGGTACTTTTGGTAGTTTGCTGCCGGGAGCTGTGTGGCTTCCATGGCAGCAGACCACCAGGAGCAATCAGGCTAAGAGAGCCTAGCCCGATTTCTCCTGGTCGTGAGAATAGCTTTATTGTTTTATTGTGTTATCTGTCTTTTTGTTAGCCAGTTTGGGCACCTTCACAAAGAAGGGAAAGGCAGGGCATATGTTTTACATTAAATAATTGTGGGGTGTGTGTGTGTGTGTTTTTAAGAGCTAGGGTAGTGTCAAAAACTGGCAATATTTTCATTTTTTAAAAAAATCTTCAGGATCAAAGGCCCTGGTTGACTCTGGACTCCTTGGATTTGAGTTTAGCAGCAGCTCAAACATCATATTTTCGGAGGCTGACAAAAAAAAAAAAATTCAACTGCCTAGATATATTGGCCATGTTCGCATGTAACAGGGTACTGGAGTTGTAGTGGCAGAGGTTTCCCTACCAATACGTCCAAATGTGTGCAACTCCAGTCCCGTTCCTTCCGTGACCTGAGGTTTTGCTCCGGAGACTCCAATTTGAACCCTTGGTTTGTAGTGAGTTTTGCTGCTCAAAACTGGGGTTCTGTGGAGCCTCTGTTACATCCAAATGCAGCACTGAAGGCTGCATCCCTTTGGACCAAAGTTGTGGGAGGAAGCTCTTCCCTCTCTCCCTGCATGATTGGCTGAGCAAGCTATCCTTCAAGCAAGAAGGAAGTTCACACAACCAGTTCCCCCTCCTTTCTGCAGTCTCGCTGACTGCAGAGAGGACACTCTCCTTTTCATCAGAATGTGGGCAGGATAGCGAGCCGGGGAGTGGAACTGCGGATCCATTGGACATGCAGTTCCGCATTATGTGTAAATGTGGCCAATGTTTTGGAGACAGAAAGTTCCCAGTCCACTGAGCATGTAAAAATTATCCCATGGGTCATTCAAATTGTAAGGAGTTAATGGAACAAATCTCCTAAAAAATAAAATAAAATTGCTACTGAGAATGGCACTGCACCATTTCTACACAAAGAGTAGCAGTCTTTCTGCTAAGAAAGATCTTCATCTTTACTCTGAGGCAATTTTTGGGTTTATTGTCCTGTAAATAGAAAAATCTCCAGGTCTTGGACAAGGCATTGCGTAATGGGCCCAGATTGTTGCAGGTGTTTCCTTCAATGAAGTCTTCTGGGTATAAAAGCGAATTCTGAAGTTCTAGCAGTTTGTAAAGGTTCTCTTAAAGTTAAGATTAATGTGGATGAAGTGTAAGACTTAGAGCATTTATAGCCAAAGGCCACAATCCAGCACGGAATTAAGCATGCTTAAACCGAGTGAACTCAATGGGTTTAAGCACACTTAAATCCATCTTGGATTACAGCCAAAGTCTGTAGCGAAGTATGAAATTCTTCTTCCACCACAAGACATTACGTGGACCTGAAATGAAAAGAAAAAGTCACAGCCTAATACTGCAGATCTGAATGCTGCCCCATTTAAGTGCACATTGTTTTTGTTATTTATTTTACTGCTCCAGAGAAAGATGGGGTTTAATTGTGTTGGGTGTTCTTCACAAAACAAATTATTTCTAGCCCTAGCCTAGAGGCCCACCTTTTCCTTTACACTCTCATGAAAACAGCAAAGAGTGCAGAAAAACAATTTAGGGTTTTTGCCCCATCTCCGCACTTCATTCTTCTTTCCTCTTCACCATGAGACACACAAAGCTGCTTACCCTTAATACTGTAAAAGCCCCCCTTTCTGGGGGTTGGGGGACCATCCTACCAGAGGCCATTGCAGCTGGGGATCATGGGAGTTGTAGTTAACCACATCTGGGAATCCATGTTACAGGGAGTACTCTAGGGGTGTGCACGGAACCGCCAACTGCGGTCCGGCACTGGGTGGGGGGGGGGTTTGCTTACCCCTCCTGCCGCTTTCCCGCTTGGTGCCCGTAATCTTTAGAATAATTGGGGCGGCAGGACACCAGCCGCCCCTGCCGCCGGCTCGCGACCGGATTAGGGGCCAAATAGGCCCAAACTACTGCCGCCGCCGCCACCGCCAACCACCCACCCAACCGCTCAACACAAGGCCCGATTTTGGGCCAAGGAAGCCACCCCCCACACGGCCAATGATGGGCCGAATCAGCCCAAACTACAGCCGCCGCGGCCGCCACCCACCCGCCCTCCCTTCCAGCCGCCCGAGTCCTCACCACAACAAGGCCCGCGTCGGTTGGGCCGATCAGGGCCCCACAATTCGAAAAGGAGAGGAGCTCGCAAACAGAGCTCCTCTCTCTGCAAAGTCTCGGCCCGAACTGGGGTTTGGGGCGCAAAGGACGCCTGGGAGTTCCGAAGAGCGTCAGAACTCCCAGAGGTCCTTTGCGCCCAAAGCCGAACTGGACCCGAACCGGACCGGTCCGGAGGCTTTTTAAATGGCCTCCGGACTGGTCCGGGCCCATCCCTAGAGTACTCCGCATGACCTGGCACCATGTTGTTGAGATGCCTGACTGGACTGGCTACACCTCGTAGCACTGGATGTCAGGGATGTGCAAACAGGTTTTCTGTCGAACAGGTTCAACATCAAACCTATTCAGTTTGACGGTCCGATGTCGAATCGAACCTCCTCGGTTCGGTTTGGCATCGGAGCCAACACCTCCGCCCCCGGCTGTCTGGGTGGGTTCATGATCCTTTTTACAAATAAATAAATATATTTTTAAACTCACCCCCTCTGGGTGGCTTCTTCAACGCCGTGAGGGAGGGGTCTCTGGAGTTCCCCCTTTCCCCCACCGGCCTCCATATTGGTGAAAATCACCCAGTCCAGGCAGTCTTTGGCCTGTTCTGGGCCTGCCTTGTGGCGGCGACCTCCAAAATGGCCTCTGCCATGCAGGGTAGGCCCAGAATAGGCCGAAGACCACCCAGACTCGGCGATTTTCACCAATATGGAGGCCAGTGGGGGGAAGGGGGAACTTTGGAGACACCCTCCCCCTGTCGCCTTGGAGAAGCCCCCCAGAGGAGGTGAGTAAAAAATCTTTTTTTTCATAAAAAGGATCAGGACCGCCCCCCCCCCCCCGGAACTGAACCGAACGGTGGGGTGTGTGTGTGTGGAGGTGCAGAACTGAACTGGCCTGGTCAGGTTTGGGTCCAGTTCAGACTCAAACCGAACTGGGCCAGCCGGTTTTGTGCAAACTCCTACTGGATGTATCACACATAAGTGCTATCAGGTTGTGGATAGTGATGGATGAGCTTCCCCAGGGCTGACCAGACTTAGATTGGCTCACATTTAGCTGTGCTACCCCTATTCATCTGAATCCAGGACTTGTTTCTTCCAAGTTCTTTGATGTTAGAAATCAGGGTGTCGTCCTAAATTCAGAGTTCTGTAACATTTGGGTAAATATGGGTATAGACTGTATTTTTAAAGGGGGTCATCTTAAATTTAGACTAGTCTTCTATTCAGGTAAATATGGGTATTTCCTCCCAGCATGGTTGAGTACTATAGAAACCGGGGGGCTGGGGACAACGGAGCAAGGGGGGATGACTGTCCCTCGGCCACCAGCGACGGCAGGGGTGGGGGCTGAACAGGCACCTCCTTGCCCTTGGCCAGGGAATCCCCTTGCCCCCTCCCACACCCAGACAGCCAATGAAGTGCTCGTGGCTGGGAGCATAAGGCATGCCCCTTTCTTCCCCAGCCAGGGTTTCATTGAAATGCTGGCTGGGCTGGAGGAAAAGTGTAGCCAGTCAGTGTTTGAATGAAATACTGACTGGGGAGGATAGGAGGGGTGTGAATGGATGCTCTCTCGGGCAGTAACCACGCCCCCTACATCTGATGACAGGTGCAGGGGGCGTGGCCAATGCCAGGGATGGTGCCTGTCAGCCCCTGCAGATATTCTGAGACAGCGATTCAACAAACCTCTAACTGGGGAAACTCTGCAGGAGCTGATTGGCCCCATCCCCAGTGATGTCAGATGCAGGCAGTGTGGCTTGTGGCGTGCACGCACAAAGCATGCACAATTAGAAACCAACTGGGGTGTGGGAGCCTCTGGCAGGACTTCATCCTCCAGCCGTAGATCAACTCTCTATGCCCCTTAGAAAAACATAAGACCAGGCCTGCTGGATCAGACCCAAGGCCTCCCTAGTCCAGCATCCTGACCCACCAGATGCCTCTGAGAAGCCCACAGGCTTCTATGACTCCCTAAGGCACATAAGAACAGCCCTGCTGGATCAGACCCAAGGCCTCCCTCTAGTCCAGCATCGTGTTTCCCACAGTGCCCCACCAAATGCCTCTGAGAAGCCCACAGGCAAGAAGTGAGGGCAGACCCTCTCTCTTGCTGTTGCTCCCCTGCAACTGGTATTTATAGTAGAGGCATCTTTCCTCTTAGGCTGGAGGTGGCCTATAGCCCTCAGACCAGTAACTCATATTTCTGATCAATGACACAAAAAACAGCTAATCGATGCACTTCGATTAATATCATTTTCAAGGAATATTTTCACTGAACCACCTGGAAGAGACAATTTCTTGCAAGTATCCTAGGCAGACTGCCAAGGAAGTATCTTTTCCAGGCAGTTCAGTGAGAATATTTCTTGCAAACTTTATTCATCGAAGTGGATTTGAATAGCAATAGCAATAGCACTTACGTTTATATACCGCTCTATAGCTGGAAGCTCTCTAAGCGGTTTACAATGATTTAGCATATTGCCCCCCAACATTGTGGGTACTCATTTTACCGACCTCAGAAGGATAGAAGGCTGACTCAACCTTGAGCCCCTTGGTCAGGATCGAACTTGTAACCTTCTGGTTACAGGGCGGCAGTTTTACCACTGCACCACCAGCGCAGCGGCTTTCTGCAGCGGCTTTTTTGTTGTTTCCTGATTGTGACTATTTCAGCCCACATTGATCCTCAGTATAGACATAATTTGCATGTCACATGAAACCGGAGGGTGCTGAACCCACGGTTAATTTTTTAAACAGTGAATCGCACAGCAGACGTTCATCCAACCACAGCCTGGCGACCTCTGGTTTCAGGATAGGGGAGATTCTCCCTCTTCCTGGTCTGCCGAGGTGGCATCCCCAGCAAGCTCCATAGCCCTTGCGTTGCCAGATTGTGGGCAAGGCCTCAGAATATCTGCAGGGCAGCATCCATTGGCCACGGTTTTCAAGGGGGAATGCCCAGAGCGAATGTGCCTTTTTGGAATGAATGGACTGGCTGACCTTGGCAGGAAAGGGGATTTAAATCCTTTTAAATGGCATTCATGCCCTTCTTTTGATAGCAATTGCACCGCCACGCTCATAAGAGCCCCACACCAAAACAGACTCACACAAGCACAATTGCTGGTAATGGGGGGATGCTGTGGGGCACTAGGAACATAGGATTATAGGAAGCAGCCATATACTGAGTCAGACCATTGGCCTATCTAGCTCAGTATTGTCTTCACAGACCGGCAGCGGCTTCTCCAAGGCTGCAGGCAGGAATCTCTCTCAGCCCTCTCTTGGAGATGCTGCTTCCAGGGAGGGAACTTGGAACCTAGATGCTCTTCTCAGAGTGGCTCCATCCCCTGAGGGGAATATCTTGCAGTGCTCACACATCAAGTCTCCCATACATATGCAACCAGGGCAGACCCTGCTTAGCTAAGGGGACAAGTCATGCTTGTTACCACAAGACCAGCTCTCCTTTCCTCTGTTACTCTGGGAAGGGGTGGTGGGTTTTTTTGAGGGAGGGCAAAGGATCCTGCGGTCTGGTCCACTGTGACTAAGGATACTATTGCAATGGCTGACCCTGGCAAAACATTCCAGGGGCACCAAACCACACTCCTACCCCTGTGTCAGCTTGTCGGCCAGGGATTAGCTCTCTCATGAGAGTCCCCTGGGGAGGAGCAGCAGCTCCAAGACCTTCGGTCCTCTGTCGGACTGCACTCTCATGAGTTAGGCCATCCAATTCAAGAGCCCCCACCCATGTGTGGGGCCCCTGTTCTCTCTGGTTACAACTCCCAGCATCCTCAGCCAAAGCCCACTGCAGCTAGGGATTCTGGGAACTGTAGTCAACAACATCTGGGATTCCCTTTTACAGGGAACACGGCTAAGGAGTAGTTGCCGCTCCATGTGTCTGGCTGGTACCAGGTAGGCAGACTAGGAAAACATTGGGACCAGGTACAGAGCTTTACTCTCATTCAAATTTCCCAGGTTTGGGCTGGCGTTGCCTCAAATGCAGATCGGCCGCCGTGGGGAAATGCACGAGAGGGAAGCCCCATTTACCAGCGATCCCAGAAGAGTGGGGTTACCGTGCTGGGCAAAAATAAACATGGATATGTTCCAAAAGGTGTCTGGACTGGCAGAGGACCTGCTTGGACTGTTTCTTTGCAGCAGTCACCAAAACAGAGAGAGGTGTTGCGGGGTACCTGTCTTGCTAGTGTCAAGCAACCAGCCTAGGTGGCATCTGCCATCCAGCCCCCATGCATGTCTCCATAGCCTTTCACTCTCAGTCGAGAGCGGTTCTTGGGAGAAGTGCTATCTGTTGGAGGTTGTAATTTCTATCCCCCCAGTTAACTAGCAGAGCACTAAAGAAGCTACCCACTCGAGTTACAGAGTAGTTTGCAGAGTTTAGTTGTTGCAGCTATTTAGAGAAGACACATGGAGATTCTTGTAGAACCAAATACAAAATATTTATTGGTGAAGTACACCTTTGGATAGAAAAGACCTAATCCTTAATCTTAAGAACTACATAATGAATAGGTAGGGAGAGAGAGAGATGTTTCCATCTGCTCTCTAAGAGGAAAGGAAGGGATTCTGACTCAGCACAGCAAATACCTGAAGAGTCATATCAAGGGTCATAGAGTAGAGACAGGTAGAATACCTAGGGAGACCCTTACTTACTATCGCTACTCCCAATGCCCCTAGTGGTCATTAGGATAGTTGGTGCAAAAGGTTGATGCACTGGAACTCCAACAATATCATCACACATTAGCAGCAGTTCAGCCCCATTGCTGTGTACCCCTCAGACGTTTCTTCTCATGAGTTGGAAATGGGTATCTCCATGGCCTTCCACTCTCATGAGAGAATGATCCACTCTGGAGCAGCCTCCATCCTCATCACATAGGAGGAATCTCCTCTGTAACTGGAGGCACTGCTGCTCCTGCTGGACAGCTCTTCTCATGAGTAATGCTAGGGACTGCACGTTAACCCAAGGGGAAGGGGCTGGGCTCCCTCCCCAAACTTTATTGTACAGAAAAAAGAGCACAGCCATGAGAGAATTCCTGTGTGAGCCAGCCTTTTGAACCTAGCCCTGGGAATCGCTGCCCTGCCAAATGTTCTTTGCAGCGATCTGACTGGGCTATCCAGTTAATGGTGCCACTGCGATTGCTTATGCTTGTGAACATACTTCTGCATCAGTTTATTTTTGGTGAACAAAACCCATAGTGCCCGTCTTGCCATCCCGTCCTCTCTTTTTTCTGCGTGCCGGGCGGGGGGGGGGGCAAAGGACACAGTGGGAAGTGGGCAAACCCCACCACCCTGTGACTTTCCCCTAAGCTGACCGGCTTAGACGCTTTGGATTGGACAAGGCAGCATCCCTGTTGCTGGGCAACGGCTTGAGTAGCACGGAGCCGGGGGGGGGGCAGGACAAGTGCTCAGAGAGATGGCAATTGAGAAGTACGGCAGGCATGAGTTTGTCATGTTCCTGGGTGGATCTGGGCCACCCTCTCTATGATTTCGGTTCCAGAAACAGCACGAAATCAGGGTTATAGCAGCATTTGGATGTAACGCTGCTGCTCCCAAACCTCAGGTTGGATTTGCAAAACTCACTATAAACTGAAGGTTCAAACTGGAATTTGGCGAGGGAACTTGCAGGTCGCTTTTGCTGTAAAACCGTGGTTTCGTGCATTTGGACATACACAAGTTCCACCACCTAGAGATTTACGTATCAGGCAGTAAAAAAATATGATAGATAGATAGATAGATAGATAGATAGATAGATAGATAGATAGATAGATAGATAGATATTCCAACCTCTGCCCTATTAAACTCCGGTTTGGTGTTAGATGCGAATGGAGCCATAGCTTCATATTTCTAACTCCAGCATCACCTTGAGTTGTGGGTTGACGCAGAAGTAGTGAGGGAGGCCAGTGGACTTTGAGCTTGGTCAGCCCCAAAGGAGTGCACAAGAGGGAGACACACAGGGGCAGGGGCATAGCTAGATACTTAAAACATCTAGGTCGCAAGGCCCACTGCCCCACTTTTGATAATTAAACTCAGTTATACGCTCCCCGCCAAGAATAACCACATATATATTTTAAAAGTCTCTAATGTTACAATACAGCACCTATATGAAGGTGGAAGCAGCAGAGACCTAGGTGAGGCCAAGTGCTCTCTCTCTCTCTTGTGCTCTGTGCAGGTGTCTCCACTGCTGCACTTCCATTCTGGAAGAGGTCATGGAGGAGGGAGGGGGCTGATGAGATTCGGGGAACTGGGCCATTCATTGGGGGGCCTGTGCCCCATGGGCCACCCTCTAATGACGCCTCTGCACAGGAGTGCTCAAGAGCTCTCTGATGCCTGGAGGACAGAGCCCTTCCCAAGAGGAAGAGCAAAGGTAGACTGGCCTCCCAGGAAGGAACACGGAGAGAACGCTGACCCCAGGCCTGCATGGTGCTCAGGGGCTCCAGGAAAAGAGGCACCTGACATTTACATAGTCTCAAGACACTGCAAGAAATCCACTACATTTCTGCTGTTCCCTGCAGTTGCCGCAAGAATCATCACAATCTGCCTGTTGATAATGCACTTTGAAGTAACTTGCTCCCCATTTATTTGGGAGCAACCTTCATTGATTTCATTAGCACTTACTTCTAAGTAAGCATGTTTTGGATCTCAGCATTAATGAGTCTGGGACATATGCTCTAGATAGGCAGATGCTGAGGTTAGAAAAGGTTTCCAAGCCAGCTGATCCATTCTTTTTCATTAGTGAAGGATTCTTCCTAGCCCCGATCTTCTATAATCTTGATGGCAGTTATTAATTTGGACGAGGTGTCAGGGGGCACACGAAACAGCTGTCAAAGGGAACCATGCATAAGCGTTTGGCAAGCTTGATTCCTGGCAGCTAAGCTTTTGCTGTTCCATTGTGATCTTGGTCACGTCCTACATGAATTGCATTTAGATGCCTCCTGCAACTCCTGTGCTATACAATTATCGCATGGTATGGAGAGGGTGGGTAGAGAGAGGTTTTTTCTCCCTCTTTCACAGCACCAGGGATCATCCCATGAAACTGATTGATCCCAGGAAATTTAGGACTGATAAAAAGAAGTCCTTTTTCACACAGTGCATAATTGATCAATGGAATTCTCTGCCATGGGATGTGGTGATGGCCACCAGTTGGGGTGGCTTTAAAAGGGGCATGTAGGAATAGCTGTCTATCCCACTGTTTGTGACCATGTGTGGAGGATCCACCCAGCTGCTTACACAAGATATGGATCTCCCTGAAAATTACAAGTATAACCGCTACCACCAAGTAGACTTTTGGGCTCTAGGCTGAATCTACCACAACAGCTTTTCAAAGTTCTGTTGCAAAAACAAACTTTGATAGCGTGGTAAGGCCTATAGGCGTGGGGTGGAGAAACAGAAGCTACATTTTTTCTATAAACAAGAAATTTTACTTTGCAATTAGTTCAATTTAAATTTAAAGTTGGTACACAAGTTCAGTACAAAAAACAACTTCAATCAAAAGTTGCTTCACAAATTTAGTATATATAAAACAAAAGCATCAACCAAAAGAGCATAGGGAACAAACAAAATGTGGACAAAAATGCATCCCCTAAACTGACTCTCACTGAGCCCTAACTTAAGAGTCTTTGATTATCCCCTTTAGCAACTCTGGCTTGTTCTTTCTGCAGTCCCTTCTCCTGGTCACAGGACAGGCCTGGGGATAATTCCAGCCTGGTTCTTCTGTGATTTCAGCTTTTGCTACAGCCATAAGACTGATTTTTTTCAGCCTGGGCTAGTGATTCTTCAGCTTTGGCTGGCCTCAGTTCCCTCACTTCGATTGGACTCAGTTCCTTCAGCTTTCCAACATTTACTTCTTCAACTCTGATTCTCCAACTGTGTCTTCAGAGAGACTCTCCTCTCTCTTTTCTAAAACTCCACACTGACTTTCTCCGGGGCTCTAACTGGCTCACTGAGGCTATTCCCATGAACCACGGAAAGTGGGCTAAGGGAACCACAGGGCTCACAGGCGGGCCTGGTGCTCTCAAGGCAGCTAGCCTGCCTAATTCCCCCTCCCCATAAATGAGGTTAACAGAGTGAGCGCTCCGTTAACCTCATATCATTGCTCGTGTGTCGCCACGACATGCAGCGACACACAAGTAGACCCTCGACCAGGAGGCTGAAAGCAGCCTCCCGAGCTTGGGGGTCTCTCCAGGATACCCCGCGCACTCACAAGGGGCATCCTGGACCTTCTGGGGGATGTGCGGCCCCGATTCCCACAACCCCAGCTGGCTCCATGATGGATCTGGCCGCCCAGCTACGAGCGGCTGCTCGTCTGTGGGGAGAGAGAGCTAAGCCCGCTGTCCCCGCAGACCTGGAAGATCTTCTCACGGATCATGAGAAGAGCTTCACTTTCTCACTCTCTCTATATATATACACATTTTTGCCGCAATGGTTTTTTAAACAACCCAATACTACAACTCAAAGTTCCCTCCATTTTTCAAAACATAACCAATACAATTAAAATGCCCTTTTCCTCCAAAATCAAACCAGTTCATTGCATCATCCTTAAATGAAACTTGCTTCACAGAAGCCATAAACATTTGGCCCTGTCCATTTTTTTTTCATGCATAGGAACTTTGCAAGCTTATTAACAAAGAAAAAAATCTATTTACAATAATGAGAGCTTTCAGAATATCAATGCATTAATAAAAGGGCTTATTTACAACAAGAAGAGATTGGTGAATGTCAATTCAATTCATAATACCATGCATTTGCACTACCAGGGCATATTTAACAAACCAAGGGGTCTAGGCCTCATTCCTCCAGAAGCAGCTCAGACAAATTCCTGGAGGACAGATCTGATGGTTATAGGCTACCTTCAGGTGCAACAGCAGGAGAGAGGACATGTCTTTGTCTCCTGGTTGTGGGCTTCCCAGGGTATCTGGTGGGCCACTGTGTGAAACAGGATGCTGGACTAGATAGGCCTTGCACTTGATCCAGCAGTACTATTATTATGTTCTTAAACTCAGGTGTGGAGCGTCCAGGATTGTTCCAGGAGGGTTGAGGCAGAAGTCAGAGTCAAATACACAACAGAGGGTCAGCCACGCAGGTTCACCAAAAATTCAGAGGGTTACAACAGGAGGCAGGGTCAGGAGCATGCAAGAAGTCAGAACCAATGGTCCATCAGATCAGAAGGTCAAAGCAGAGCCAGTAGCTAGAGTCACATCAAAGATCAAGACAGGTGGAGAGTAGGGGTGTGCATGGACCATTTGCTGTGGTTCGGTCCAAATTTGAACTGAATTCGGACCAAACCACAGGTCCCTTAACCAGTTCAGTCTAACCCAGTGGCTGGGCCGGTTGGGCTGACGAACCAGCTTGAACTGGTTCAAAGTGGTTTGCAATTGAGCCGCTCAAACTGGCCCGGTTCGTGGCAGATGAGTTCGTGATCGAACTGTTTCTGCACATCCCTAGTAGAGAGTCAGGAGCCAGCAGGAGCAGATGAGAACCAAAGTCAGGAGACAGCCCAGGAGTTAAAACAGGAGTCAGGAGCTAGAGTTAAATACATGCACACCAGATCATGGACCCTGGCAGTGGGTACTTTTAACAGGAAGTCTCTTATACTCTTTCTGTCTGTAGTGGACCCAAGGGAGGCTTTCATGGGTGAGATTAGTAAAGAGCCTGGATTTCTGCTGGAAGCAGTAGATTCTAATACCAGGAGCTCTGACAGGAGGGAAGACACTTTGGCGAGGAGATAAGGGTCATTAGGCTTTGTAGGAGGAGTTCAGTAAATTGGGAGGAACTCCTCAAATGTTTGGGGGGGATGTGCATGTGGTTAGAGTGTTGGACTAGGACCGGGGAGACCTGAATTCAGATCCCTGTTCAGCCACAAAACTGGGTGACTCTGGGCCAGTCACTTCTCTCTCAGCCTAACCTACCTCACAGGGTTGTTGTGGGGATAAACATGGCCATGTATCCCACTCTGGGCTCCTTGGAGGAAAAGCAGGATATAAATGCAAATATAATCAATCAATCAATATCTGGGGACCAAGTTGGAGATCGTTTGACAGCTCTGGGAGCAGCTTGAAAATTTGCTTTTGAATGAGCTGTTACTGAAAAAGGGTGTGGAATTAATCAAATAATGTACTGTATTCCACTGGGCCAGTGTGTGTGTGTGTGTGTGTGTGTGTGTGTGTGTGTGTGTGTGTCTGATTGACTCTTTCTGCCAACCCTCTCTCACAGCTGTTGGAACCTCCACCTCTGTTCAAGTTTCACCAAAAGCCTGACACTCATTCCCTACACCCAAGAAAGCACTTCCTTTTATGATAGCTCTTGGCACCCCCTTCAATATTGACTCCAAGGCCGCGCATGGAGCAAGAAGGGGTAACTGGCAGAGCCCAGCTTGACAGCATTAAAGTTGGAAGTCATTCTATCAGTCTTCATTTCTTCGGAATCAGTTCTCCATTTCTGCTGATCATCTGCTCTTTATAGGGGAAAAGCACAAGGGGGGCGTTATTACAAGAGAATGACTGAACCAGCTGTAAGAAGAAATGGTCTGGCGAGTTCCTTTCCCCCTTACATGGACCACACAAGGATTTGCTGCACTTCAAAACAGGGAAGAGATGTATTTTTAGGGGGAAGGGAGGGGAAACTGTTTTATTTTTTTATATGTGTGATTTATTTAACCCTATCAGACAAATTTTAAAAGGGGAGCAATAGTTGTTAACCTGTAATTGAGCAATGCATAGGGGGTTGTTTACTTTACAAATATCTATTGGTTGTATATCCTTTTAACTGTCATGACATCCCACAAGGACTCCTGGGAAATCTATTTATTTATTTATTTATTTATTTATTTATTTAGGGACACAGGAAACTGCCTTATACCATATTAGACTATTAGGAACATAGGAACATAGGAAGCTGCTACAGTATATACCGAGTCAGACCACTGGTCTATCTAGCTCAGTATTGTCTTCACAGACTGGCAGCAGCTTCTCCAAGGTTGCAGGCAGGAATCACTCTCGGCCCTATCTCGGAGATGCTGCCAGGGAGGGAACTTGGAACCTTCTGCTCTTCCCAGAGTGGCTCCATCCCCTAAGAGGAATATCTTACAGGGCTCACACTTCTCGTCTCCCATTCATATGCAACCAGGGCGGACCTTGCTTAGCTAAGGGGACTAGTCATGCTTGCTACCACAAGACCAGCTCTCCTGGTCCATTGAGCTCAGAATCTACAATGACAGGCAGTGGCTCTCCAAGGTTTCAGGCGGGAATCTCTCCCAGCCTTCATAAGAGTGTCAGGCCACGGTGGCCAGATGGCAGATGCCCCCAGTCAGGTTGCTATATAGATACCCTGGCAACCTGTCCGGCAACAGCTGGACAGGTATCCCAGCAACAGCTCTCCCTGTCTTGGCGACTGCCACAGAAAAGCTCTCAAAGCATGTCATCTCCCAGTCCACCTGCCCATTTGAACAGGTCCATCTTTGGTTTTGCCCCAAATGGCAACCCCACTCTCCTGGGGTTGCTGGAAATTGGGGATCCCCTCTCCCACAATTCCCTGAGACGGCAAATCTGCAAACAGCGCAATGCCGGTCTGAACCTGGGAATTTTTAAATATCCATCCCAGGTCCCAGAATTTCCCCAGTCTTCCCAACCGGCTATGCCCGGACACATGGAGCATCAAAATCTCCTTTGGGTGTGTGAAAGGTTTCGCTGAAGAGAAGGTGGTCACTGTGCAAAAGTTCTATCATTAACTGGAGAGATCAGGGGGCCCAGGCAAGCAGGGGGCCCTTTCTTGGGTTACCTCAACTCATGAATGTGCAGTCTGATGGAAGACCAAAGACCCTGCTATGCTATCTCATTGTGGCGGGGGTGTTCCTGGGAGGGATGAGTAAAGTACACCAGGAGGTATAGTCCCAGTAGGGTCACCCAAAGTGTGAAGGTCATCCCAGCTGACCAGCTAAAGCAAGCAGGCACCTATATTGCACTGTAGCCAGAGATATAGGAAGGTGCTGGAGATGGACAATCACTTCAGTGACAACAACAAAGGCATAATTTCATAGTGCGCGGGAGAAGGCAATGGTAAACCATCAAGAAAAGCACATAGATAGGCAAAATAGAATGATTGTCGATGTAGTGCCGGATGATGGGCCCCTCAGGTTGGATGGTACTCAACATGCTACTGAGAAAGAGCCGAGGGTCTCTCAGAGTATTGATGGTGTTTATGACGCGGTTAGACTAAAGCCTTTTGGATGTCTAGCAGATGATGCTGCCATGCAGGAAAAGAAAATCCGAAACTGCAAAGACAGAATTACAATGCGAACATGGAACGAAAGAAGCATGACTAAAGGAAAGCTCAACACAGTGAAAGATGAAATGAATCGATTACAGATTGACATCTTGGACATCAGTGAATTAAAATGGACTGGAATGGGACACTTTAAGTCAGAAAACCATGTCGTTTACTACTCAGGACATGAAAAACAAAGAAGGAACGGTGTTGCTTTCATAGTCAGGAAGGATATAGCAATGACAGTACTTGGGTACAATGCAGTCAGTGACTGACTAATATCAACGAGAATTCGTGGACAACCCTGACTATTTTCCAAGTCTATGCCCCAACGACTGATGCAGGAGAAGAGGAAGTTGATGAGTTTTATGCTCAAGTTCAGTCTGAAATTGACAGAACATGCAAGCAGGATTTGATGCTGGAGGTTGGAGACTGGAATGCCAAAGTTGGTAAGGAGCAAAACACAGTCGGGCAGTATAGCCTAGGAAACAGCAACGAAGCAGGAAAACGACTTATTAGTGTCTGCCAAGCCAATGATCTCTTCATTGATAACACATTCTTCAGATAACCAAAGCGGCAACTATACACACAGTACACAGAAATCAAGTTGATTACATTACTGGTGCAAGGAGGTGGAAGAGCTTAGTTATAACAGCAAAGACGTGGCCAGAGGCCGATTGCGGAACAGATCACAAACTGCTCGTGTGCAAGTTCCAAGTCAAGCTAAAGCGGAAAACCAAAGCCATCCAATTTCCATGATATGATCTTGAGAATGTACCCACCATTTTCAAGGAGAACATCAGGAACCACTTTGAAGTTCTGAACCTCATTGATAGGGAACCAGAGGAACTGTGGAATGACATCATTCTTTGTTAAGGATTAATGTGAAAAGAGACTGCCAAAAACCAAGAAACAGAAGAAAGCAAAATGCATGTCAGAACAGACAGTAGAAATTGCCCAGAAGAGGAGAAAAGTCAAAGTCAAGAATAATAAAGACCTCAGGAAGGAACTTAATAGGGAATTTCAGAAAGCTGTTAGAAGAGACAAGGAACAGTACTACAATGACATCTGTAAACACCTTGAGGATGGAAATAGACACAGAAAAACAAGGAAAGTTTCCCAAAAGATCTCTGAACTCAGAGGGAGGTTCCAACCTCGAATTGGTATGTTAAGGGATGCTAAACGACAGATAGTAACTGATTCAGAAAAGATCAAACAAAGATGGAAGGAATATACTGAAAATCTGTACAGCAGGGACATCAACATCGAAGATACTCTAGAAGATATTCCCTACTTGCACGAACCCCTAGTATGGGAAGATGAAGTTAGATCAGCACTCCAGTCATTACCAAGTCAGAAGGCCTCAGGGAATTGATGGAATAGCTACAGAAATATGGCAGGCAACAGAAGAAAAATAGGTCACGGCTCTAACCAAATTATACCAGCATATTTGGAGAACACCACAGTGGCCAACAGATTGGAAGAGGTCAGTCTACATACCCATACCAAAGAAAGGAGACTCACTTAACAGATTGCGCAAATCATCACACAATATCCTTAATTTCACTTATATGCTGAACAAATGCTGAGAGAAGCTGAACTGGAAGAAGATGAGCGTGGTTTTAAAGTTGGAGGAAGAAACTTCAATAACCTGCGCTACACTGATGACACCACTCTGATAGCTGAGAATGCAGATGATCTGCAAGCTCTAGTAACGAAAGTCAAGGAGCACAGTGAAAAAATGGGACTACAACTAAATGAAAAGAAGACTAAACTAATGAGAACGGGCACAGCAACCAGAATTGATAATGAAGACATTAAGTGGTGGATAGCTTCTGCCTTTTAGGATCGACCATCAACAGTAAAGGATTCAGAACAGTCAAGAATTTGTTTGGCCTGGCCTTCCAAGGCTTGTAAAGTGTTGTTGGGTTTTTAAAAAGTATTTTAATTGGTTTTAAATGGTTTTAATCATTTTTGAATTGTTTTCATATTGTTTTTAGCATTGTGTTTGAATTGTGGGTTTTATGTCTTTTAAAAAAGTTGTATACCGCCCAGAGAGGATGGGGCAGTTTATAAATGTAATAAATAAATAAATAATGAATGAATGAATAAATAAATAAATAAGAAATAGGCCGCAGACTAGCACTTGGTAGAGTTGCAATGAAGGCCTGGGAAAGGATATTTATTTGTTCGATTTTGTTTGATTTAGATGCTGTGACGTATCTATACCTACAAAGATTAGAATAGTTTGGACAATGGTTTTTCCCATGGCACTCTATGGATGCGAAAGCTGGACTTCGAAGAAGCAGGACAGAAAGAGTATTGACACTTTTGAACTTTGGTGCTGGGGAAGACTTTAGAGGATACCATGGACGGCCAGGAAAACAAACAAATGGATCATAGAACAAATCAATCCAGAATTTTCACTCGAGGCACAAATGACTAGGCTCAAACTATCATACTTTGGACACATTATGTGAAAACCCACCTCCCTTGAGAAGTCCATAATGCTGGGGAAAGTTGAAGGAAAGAGAAGAAGAGGGCGACCAGCAGCAAGGTGGATGGACTCGATCCCGACAGCAATGAATACACCACTGAGAGACCTTAAAGGCCAAGTTGAAGACAGATCATCCTGGAGATAATCTATCTACATATGTGGTCACTAAGAGTAGACACCATTATATTGGCCCTTTCATGAGAGTACTAGTCCCATGGCAGCAAGCCGCCATGAGGACAGAGTGGGGTTTGATTTCCATGGAGTGCTTTGCCAGGGTGAGCCCTTGCAAGAGCATTCTAGGTCACAGCTGACAGACCCCAGGATCCGTTGCCCTCCATCATATACATATTCCTTCCTAGGAAGTCATCATGTTCTCTTCCCTTTCCTGAGTAACAGGAAAGTAGTGCACCCCAAGATCCCCTTCCCTGAAATTGTTTCTGTGCGAGACAGTTTTGTTTTGTGGCTCTTATGAGGGCAGTGGTGCAATCACTGCCAGAAGGAGGGCTTGCATTATGGAAGTGCATGAACTGATTTTTTCTATTTGATTTGTACCCGAATCGAATCACCCTCGATTTGTTTTGGGTCCAAATCTGCCCTCCTGAATCACCCCAGATTCGATTTGTACCTGAATTTTCCAAATCCAAATAGATTCACGGCAAAAAAGAGGTTCCGGGGGCAAAAGAGTAGGGTAGGTGGTAGAGCCCAATGGGTGAAAGCTACCACACAAATTTCAAAGATTGGGCAAAGGGGTAGTATTTAATTATTATTTTTTGAAGTTTAAACTTTTTCTGAACTTTAAATGTTTTAAACTTTAAGCTTTTCCCCATAGGGAATAATGGGGATTTCAGCATCCTTATAGCTCCATGTGGGTTATATGAGAACTCAGAACACCTCAGACGTTGAAAACAACAAAACCCAGTGCCCCATGGGCTTGTCATTCTGGGGGTGGTTGGCACCCTATGTGTACTACACCACAACCCACTCTGGGCCACTGTGGTGCCCCGCCCCCAAGTGGAGTTATGGGGCTGCTGAAAGTCCCCATTATTCCCTATGGGGGGAAAGCTTAAAGACACGCATACTTCAGAAAATAATTAAAAATCACCCTTTTCACCAATTTATTTGAAATCTGGATGGTAGCAGGCACCTATTGGGGCACTACCACCTGATCCACTCTTCTGCCCCAAAATCTCTTTTCTGCCCCGAATCTGCCACAATGACATACCAACTTAATTTAAAACAACAACAACAACAACAACAAAACACCCCTTTGCCCAATTTCTTTGAAATCTGGGTGGTAGCTTCCTTGCTCCCATTGGGCACTACCACCCACCACAACCCACTCTGGGCGACCTCCATGGAGTTATAACTAAGGCTGATGAAATCCCCATTATTCCCAATGGGGAAAAGCTTAAAGATGCATGAATTTCAAAAATCTTTTTAAAATCACCCCTTTGCCCTATTTCTTTGAAATATGGGTGGTAGCTTCCTTGCACCCATTGGACACTACCACCCCCACAACCCACTATGGGCCACCCTGGTACCCCCCATGTGGAGCTCCAAGGCCGCTGAAATTCCCATTATTCCCTATGGGACAAAGCTTAAAGATACACCAACTTTAGAAAAATTTTTTTAAAAAAACCCTCTGCCCAATTTCTTTTAAATTTGTGCGGTAGCTTCCACCCATTGGGCACTACCACCCAACCCACTTTGGCCACAAAATGGAGGTCCGAATCTCTGAATTTTTCAGGCCTGAATCTGAGGTGATTGGTACCGGAATCTGTGTAATTGAGCACAGGGGTGATTTGTTCTGTCTACAAATCACCCGAATCAGCCAGATTCAGGTACAAATCATTTTGTACCCAAATTGATTCACACATCCCTAGCTTCCCTGCCGAGGGCAGGCAGACCATTCCGAAAAGACACACTCGCTCTCGGCACACCCCCTTCAAGATCGTGGCCAATGGTGCTGCTCTTGTGATGTGCTGACGCCTTGCCCACAATTTGGCAATGTGAGTGCTACAGAACTTGTGGGGATGCGATCTTGGTGGACCCAGAAGAGGGTGGGGCTCCCCTGCCCTGGAAACAGAGGTTGGATGAACGTCTGTGATGTGATTCACAATTTAAAAAATTAACTGCTGGTCTGGCAACCTCCGGTTCCATGTTACGTGCAAATGCAGCCATTAAGTAATTCCCCTGAGAAATGTTGTCTTTGATTTTGTCAGTAAAAGTAAAGTGTGCCATTGAATCGGCATTGACTCCTGGCGACCACAGAGATCTGTGGTTTTCTTGGGTAGAATACAGGAGGGGTTTACCATTGCCAACTCCCGCGCAGTATGAGACGATGCCTTTGAGCATCTTTCCTATATCATTGCTGCCCAATATAGGTGTTTCCCATAGTCTGGGAAACATACCAGCAGGGATTCAAACCGGCAACCTCTGGCTTGCTAATCAAGTCATTTCCCCACTGTGCCATATCAATAGGGGATCTCTATAGGGCAGTGGAGAGTATAGTTTGATGTAAATCACTGCCTACCTGTGAATTGTAATGTTTAAGGTTAATAGCTTTATCGTGCAATTAAAATATTTTTGGTAGATATCCAAGGCAAGTACAAGTCAACTGGACAGTGCACTGGCTAATTTGCATAACATGCAAATTATTTCAAGTCAATTTGCATAATATGCAAATTGGGGTACCCGGATTTGGAGAGCTTGAATATGGCAACCCTAAATAGAGATAATAAGCAAAGGTCTTCCTTTTCGTTTCTCCTCTTGTTCTCTCTCTCTCTGCTCTGGCTTCCTCTGATTGGTAGACCGATATTCTCAGGGCTCCCTCTCTTCTTCATACCTGCTTGCTGAATTTTTTAACCCTGCCTCCTTCCTTGTTCTGCTCTCGCACTATGAAGACATAAAGCCCAGGGACACAGGCTTTCTATCCAAGTATGTAACTTCCCTAATAAAACTTTACAAGTTTTTGGACCTTAAATGTCTGTCTCAAGATACTCTTAATGGGCTTGGTTCTTCTCGCGCACACTTGCTCAGCTATAATTGGGGTCACTGAAATCCCTTCCCTACAACACAGGGAATTCTTCAAGCTTTGTAAGAAGAACCTCTCCACACACTCCTAGACTGTGACTCCTTGATTGTCCCAAGAACATAGGGCAAGATGATATTTGACACTGCGAATCATATGCCACAGTACCTTGGACCACCCTTGGCCCAGTGAGCAGAGTCCACAGCTTGCAGGATCATGGCTGAACAAGCAGGGAAAGAGAGAAACAGTCCCAACTGGGATGGAGGCCAGAGATCAAGTTATGCAGATATTAGTGCTGATGCGAAAGCTTCCTGGTAAGTCACTCTCTGCAAGTCAGAAGCCCTGCCTCTCTGTCCAGATGTGGAGGGGCTGCTGATGTGGTGTCAGCAGTGTGCCCTGGACACACACTGAAGCGTTTTCATTTTTATGATCACATTTTCCAAGGATGAAACTCACTTTAATAGGTTCCAGGTCTGAGTCTGATGAGTCATGGCTGAAACGAAGCCTTTTTCTCACTGGGATCCAAGGTCAAAGATCTGCCACGTTGTAGCTACAAGGCCAGATCAGATAGAAGGAACAAATGACATTTCTGTTTGCTCCAGGCCTGATGCATGTCACCGCATGTTTCTGTAGGGTCAGGCAGTAAGAGGACCTCTTATCTTCTCAGCGATACCATCAGAGTCATCCATCCATCTCTTAACGGCCATAGTCAGAGGAGTCACTTAATGACTGTTTTCCCCTTTAGTCAGGGGCGAATGTGTCTGGATGTCAAACTACTCAGTGGAAGCCCTGATGCAACAGACAGATTTCAGTGATGTTGAACACAATGAATGTGATGACATTCATTCCTGGTCACTTGATTTCAAAGATTTGTTTGGCTGGAAGAGGCGATAGTTGAAATTTGCTATGATTTCATAATTGGTCTCCAAAGCTGAAACATAAGGAATGTTTCTTTAGGTTAGCAACGTGCACCTGCATGCACACACACACATGCACACGCCATGCATGCCCCACCTGACAACGAACATCAAATTCAGAGCATTTTTCCAAAGGGCAAGGCCAATACTATTCACACACAGACCACAACTCAAATACAACAAGGCAGAGGAACTTAAGCGTTGTTGTTACAATATAAGACCATCCTTCCTTAGGTTGATAGCATGGATGGCCACTTGATGCTTCCTCAGAGGGAGCTAATGACATATTTTCCTGATAGATGGGACTCTCTCTCCAGCTTTTAGAATGTAATACCCATCAGAGTTAGGAAATGAAGCCCTTCAGCTAGTGAACTGGAGCAGAGAAGCCATATGAAAGAGTTTGCAGTTTGAATCTGAAAGGGAGAACTGAGCTTTGCTAGCTTGAGTTAGCAGAAAAAGAGGGGCACAATTGGCCCGAGGACAGGGGTGCATTGCAGAAACTGCATTGCAGAAACTGGAATCCGATGTGCTGACACCTTGCCCACAATCTGGCGATGTGGCGATTTTTCACAGTTAATGGCTGTGGTGTGTATTGAAGGAGTGTATTTGCTTCCATTCTGCTTTGCTTGTATATTTGTTAATAAAGACCTAATCCCGTAATTTGAAATAGGTAGATAATATTGCCCTACCTTACAAGGATATTGTAAGGACTGCTGAGATCATGTATGTAAAGTGTTTGGAATTCTTGGAATGTGTTATATAACTGCTAGATGGAACCACAGAGTTATTTGAGCAATACAGTTTGAAGAGGGGCCATAGCTGAATAAACAGAGAGCATCTGCTTTGCACTCAGAAGGTCCCAAATTCAATTTCTGTCATCTTCAGGCAGGTCTGGGGAAGATCCAAAAGATCCAGAATTACCAAATGCCAGAATGATGCTAAGAAGTTGAAAACAATTCAGAAGCGCTATGAAGAGGCTAGTTTTATTTGTTTGTTTGTTTGTTTTCTATACCGCCCTTCCAAAAATGGCTCAGGGCGGTTTTGGAAGATCAGAAGCAGCTGAAGAAACAGATTTATTGGGACAGGTAGGCCAGAACCAAAGCTGCCTCCTGAAACACAAGCAAGTGTACCCTTAACTTTTAGCCCAGCTCATTAAAATTTGCCGTCATTGATTAACATTGATTAACATTGCCCCATCATTACTAACTAATCTACTGCAGGGTTGCCAAACTTGGGTCCAAGTTTGACAAGTCCTGATCTACTGATTAAACACCAATTAAAGTTTGTTTAAAACTTTCTCTTCTCTCTTTCCCCTCCTCCCAAATGCAATATACAAATATATTTATATACAATTAATTAATGGATTTATTGGGTAAAAGCCAGCAATGAATGAACTGATAAGCTCTATTTCTTGAAAGCCCTAATAAATATGGCCACATTTTTAGCTTACGTTCCTTACCCTCACCTGGCATTCTCTCTCTCTCTCTCTCTCTCTCTCCCCCCCCTCTCTGTGATATCCGTGTGTCCGTGTGTGTGTGTGTGTGTGTGTGTCCCCTCAACTTCTCAATGCCTGGACCAATATGAACCAAATTGAGTACAGTTGTAGGGACACATAGGGACACCTCAACAGCATAGTTGTGATGATGTCATCTACCCCAGTTCAAGATGGTGGATGTGTAAATGTCTGAGGCTCAAGTGGGCTAATTTGAGTAATGTGTAAACTCATTTGAGGCTCTAGTGTGGACTGTCTAACCAATTTCAACCAAATTTGGTACAGTTGTAGTGAGTGACACAAAGGGACACCTCAGTGGTGTAGTTTGCAAGGTTGTCATCCACCCTGATTCAAAATGGCTGATGCGTGAACATTTGAGGTACAAGTGACATAAGTTTTGGGTGATATAAAAATGTGTTAGGGACACCTCAATGGAATAGTTTGTGATGATGTCATCCACTCCATTCAAGATGTTGGATGCATGAACGTTTGAGGTGTGGCTAACTTATGAACTGTCTAACTAATTTGAACCCAATTTACTACAGCTGTTGGGACAAATAGGGACGGTTCAAGAGCGCAGTTTGTAATGATGTCATCCACCCCATTCAAGATGGTGGGCGTGTGAACATTTGAGGCCCAAGAGAACTAACTTGTGAACCACCTAACCAATTTGAACCAAATTTGCTACAGCTGTATGGACACATAGGGATATCTCAATGGCATAGTTTGTGATGATGTCATCTGCCCCAATTCAAGTTGGCGGATGTATGAACGTTTAAGGTTGAAGTGGGCGAACTTGTGAAGATGGTAATTATCAATTAGGTTTATAGTGAAAGGAAAGTAGGCAGATTAGTTCTTACCAGAACTTGTTAAAAATGAAAATATCAGCTTTTCTATGATTTTGACATAATGAACTGTGGCCAGGTAGTTCCCCTTATGACTAACATTAAGGAGTTGTGATAAGCCAGCAGAGTTCATTTCATGTTGCCATTTATTGCATAAATATAGGTCAGTCAGACAATATGGCTCCAGCCAGTGAATCTTTTTCAGGAGCCAAGCTTCCAACCTCATTAATGTAGAATTTGTTGAGCCCAAGAACTGTAGGCAATCATTAGCCAAGACGAAGTGTATAAAAACAAAGACTCCTATAACCCAAAGCATGATAAATAATTTTGTGAGTCTAGCAGCCGTGTCTACTCTCACACTTACAGAACTAAAAGAGTGTGTCTACTCTCGCATTACAGAAGCTAAAAGCTTCTGTAATGTCTTGCCAGGAGGATTAACTATAATGACACAATCATTGTGTTTTAGGTGGTCTGTTTTAGAACGTCTCTCATTCCATATTTGCCATGGAGGGTGGAGAGGAGCTTATTATCTACACACAAAGTTACACTGGACCCTGCTTGGAGCGCACCACAAATTTTAGTGGTTAGTCTGTCTCATAAACATGCTGAGTGCATTAGTTATATTTCAGATATTTATAGGAACATAGAAAGCTGGCGTTAGGAGTGTGCATGGAACTGCCAGTGGTGGTTCGATTCGAATTTGAGCCGAATTTGAACCCAACCACTGGTCTCTGAACTGGTTCATTAGAACCGGTGGGACAGTCAGCCCAGTTCGGGATGCTTGTAAAGGGGAATCTGGTAAGCAACTAAAATTGTGTTTAAAAGAGTGGTGGTGTGTGGGGGTGAGGTCCCCTTATTGAGACGCTTCTCATAATGTGAGGCCCTAAGCAGCACTGACCCCTCCTCATCCCTTGGTCATGCTGGCACATGACCACCAGACACTGGCTTTTAAAATATTTTATTCATTCATTCATTCATTTCATTTATAGACCGCCCCATCCAAAGGCTCTGGGTGGTGCACAACAAGTTTAAAAAGACATTAAACAAACACCATCTAAAACACACTGCTTAAAACAATATAAAAACAATTTTAAAACAATTCAAAACTATTTAAAACCAATGAAAATACCCCCAAACAATTTTAAAACTTTGGAAGGCCAGGCCAAACAAATAAGCTTTCAGGGCTCTGTTAAAGGCCAATAGCGAACCTAAACTGTGGATATCTGCCAGGAATGCATTCCAGGGTGCAGCTATAATTGAGCCGATGGGTTCAAAGAACCTGGGCTCCCCAGCTAATGAGAACCTCACAGGTTCACCCATCCCTATTTTCTTCATTATCTCCCTGACTCTGAGGGGTCTCCGGGGAGAGGGGTGAACACAGGCCCCCTTCTACCCTAGCTACGCCCCTGGTGCATTTGATGGGCCAGGAGCAGCTACAGAGAAGGCCCAGTTCTGAGTCGCCAGCAGACATACCGGTGATAACTGGAGACGAACCTCTCCAGATGACCTCAACATGTCATGGGGTCCATACAGAAGAAGGCGCTCTCTAAGGTACCCAAGCCATTCAGGGCTTTAAAGGTAATAACCAGCACTTCGTATTTTGCCCAGAAATATATTGGCAGCCAGTGCAGCTGTTTTAAGACAGGCATAATATGGTCTCTCCGGGTTACCCCAGAGACCAGTCTGGCTGCTGCATTTTGGACTAACTGAAGTTTCCGAACTACGTACAAAGGCAGCCCCACGCAGAGCGCATTGCAGTAGTCAAGCCTGGAGGTTACCAGCTGATGCACCACTGTTTTGAGGTCATTCTCTTCTAGGAATGGACGCAGCTGTCGAATCAGCTGAAGCTGATAGAAAGCACTCCTGGCTATAGCCTCCACCTGAGAGACCAGGATGAGTCCTGGATCCAAGAGCACTCCCAAGCTGCGTACCAGTTCCTTCTGGTGGAATGTAACCTCATCCAGTGCAGGAAGATCTAACTCATCCCTCAAATTCTGATCCCCCACAATGAGCACTTCCGTCTTGCTTGGATTCAATATGGAATGCATATATGGAACAGGCTTGAGATTTTGTGCAAGTGGACAGCATTTAAATGGTATTCAGTCGGTCAGATCCAGTGGTGGAAGAGGATCCAGGAGAGGGGTGGTTATCCCAGGTCTACAAGTGGCAGCTACCAGGGACAGCTGTTCAGAGTCTCAGCCACAAAGAGTTCTTTCCTAGCCCACCTCCCTGAGACCCTTTAAGATGGAGATGCCAAAGATTAACCTTAGAGCTTAGATACAGGGCCAGCCTGAGGGTTTTAAGCACCCAATGCAAAGTTTGACTTTGGCACCCCCACTCCCAGCTGAGAAGGGCAGAGTCTCCGCTTTAACTTGAACCACTTGGGCTGCTTGTTTGCCAGGAAGTTTTTCACACCCGGCTTCGAGTTCACATCTCTTCCGGAATGGAGGCGTGCATTCACATATCAGCCAAATTTACCCCGAAGTCCCTGCGAGCTTTCGGAGGCCACTTCACACACAATTTTTCATTGGGTGTTAGAGTGCAGCCCAATTTATGTCTGTGGTTTTTTTTAAAAAAAAATCCACTTTTTGCATTGGTTTTTGGGGGGCAACTTCAAATTCGCAGCAAAGCCTTGCAGTAAACCTGTGGTAAAGCCTGCTGTTTGGGAAAGCTCCAGGTCTCATGACCAGCCTGCAGAGATGACCACTGAATGGCTCGTCCCTGCTGGTTTGGGATTAGAGTGGGAGAGGAGAGGAGTCGGATCCTGCCCAATGCCCACCACCCCTCCTTTATTGCCACCACCTCCCTCCCCTCAGCAGCACAGGAACAGTGATCCTCAGGGCTAACCAACCTCTCTGTCTCCCTGAAGGGCAGCTTCTAACAGCACTACAGGGAGCTTCCCTCTGCAAACAACCAGGCCCAAGCCAACCCTCACATGCATCACTCACTTCCCATTTTGGGACGGAGCACTTGAGAAATCAGGATGGAGGCTCCTGCCTGAGCAGCTGCAATAGTAACAGAGGAGAGGTGGGCAACTCATTCGGGAGCAGCGATATAGGAAGATGCTGAAAGGCATCTTCGAATACTGTGCGGGAGGAGGCAATGGTAAACCCCTCCTGTATTCCAACAAAGAAAACCACAGGGCTCTGTGGGTGCCAGCAGTCGACACTGACTCGATGGCACAACTTTAATTTTTAGAGGTGGGCAGAGAGAGGGTGGGGACAGAGTGCTCACAGGGGGACAGAGGAGGACGGCAAGATAGAGACAAGCTAGAAGTGAGCCCTGCCCACTTGACTTCTGCCCAGGGAACTGAAGCACCACCCAAGAACTGGCACTCTAGGCAACCACCTAGGCCAGCCTAGTGGACGGGCCAGATATGCACAGTTATGCTTAGCTATGGCCCCTCCCCATCACTGAGCATTGCACAAATCCCAAACAAGCCCTAGGAAGCTTGAAAAGGTTTAATTATCAAAATGCAGAGAGGTCATGGGTGTCTGGGGGGAGCAAGAGGGGAAGTTGCCCCACCCCTTATTGATCCAGTTCCCATTCAATGCAGTGGGGCATACTCCCAGGGAGGGGAGCACTGGATTGCTGGCTTTGCCCCCTCCCCCCTGGAAAAGGTACTGTGGAAGCCCTTGGGAGAAGCTGTGGGTCTGAGCCCCAGATCTTTTCAGTACCTAGCAATGCTGCTGATTATTGCTGGATCCAACCTGGGACCTTCTGCAAAGCAGATGCTCTGCTGTTGAGCTACAGTCCTTCCCCATAGCTGCACTGATGCTGTGAGGGTGGGGCAATTTTCAGCCATCTCCCCTTCCCTCTGAAGCTCAGAATAGTTCTATTCACATGTTATGTCCAACATTTGTATCCATATGTTATGCTGAACACAGGGACAGCCGTGCACTTCCTAGCTGTATCATGCACCTGAGGGTTCCGTAAACCCAGATTCACCTTTGCAGCGTACATAAGTCCAGTTATTCACACAAGAACGTGTATGAGTGTACATACATCTGTCCACTCATTCAACATAATGTCTGAATAGGGCTTATGAATCCTGAAATTATGTCCTTCAAGGGGGGAGAGCAAATTATGAGCTGCAAGGGGAGGAGAAGAAAGAGCAAGCTCTCACCCAGTCAGCATGCCCATTGGCCAGTTGAGCGGTGGGAGCAGCGTGGGCCTGGTCAAGTGTATAGGATGCTGCGTTGGGCACCTGGCCCGCCCCACCTGCGATGGTGAGTTCACTCATTTTAAAACCCTCCATTCTTCTTCTCACCCCTCTGGCGGCCACTGGTGGAGCTATAAAGAAGCAGTTTATCTGTCTCCTGCCCCCGCAGGGGCGTAACGATAATAGGGAGACAGTTGTCTGGGGGCCCACTGCCTTGGGGAGCCCCCAGAGGCAAGTTACATGACTGACTGCCCCAGCCGCGCACCCACCCAGGCTTCCTTCAGTTGTATTCATCCTCCGAAATTGATGTGAGTGTTAAGACCGGGAGCTACCAGAACAGAATGAGGCGGGTCTCATGATCTGTGAGACCCGCTTTTAAAAAAACTGTGGGGAGAGCGAATAGGGAGCCCTGGGCAGCCAGATTGGCTGCCCACACGATGGCCAGCTCCGTGATGGAGCCGGCGGGGGTGGGGGGAGTGGGGGCCATGCGGCCCCCACAAGCCCCAGTATGCCCTGTGCAAGTGCACAGGGCATATTGGGGAGACCCCCGGAGCCGGGAGGTGGCTTTTCGCCTCCCAGCCGGGGGTCTACTCGTGAGTAGGCACAGCGCGAAGCCACACTGCAGCTACTCACGAGCCTAAAAAGCAGGTTTGCTGGAGCACTCGCTCCACAAACCTGCTTTTTAGCAGGGGTTCTCGAGCGGGTTACCCGCTCAAGACCACCAGGCTCTGCTATGAGCCCAGTGGTTCTTACGGTCAACAAAAATCAGGCTAGGCTCTCCTAGCCCGATTTTTGTTGATTGTGAGAATCGCCCCCATGTCTTTCTCTAGTACCATTAAATGACTTGCATCATCCACAATTTACAAAACCTTAAAAAAAATAATTTAGGATGATGTTCTATTCTGGCTCATAGGAGATAGATCTATATATCCTTTTTGTTACCACTATTCAGCCTCATTTAAGATGTCTTTACTTCATGAGCTGAGCTTCAGTGAGTGGGGTGGGGGGCATTTTAAAATCTTGTCCCTGGGCCCACTCCAACCTTGCTACGCCCCTGTGCCCCCACCTGGTCCTGTAAGTGTTTTTCAGGATGGGGATGGGAGAGGCCGAATGGTTCAGTCTGGTTCGCTGTAGATTGGCCCCAACCAGACAGTTCTTTGGTTTGGACCAAAGCAGTTTGAAGCTGCATACAGACTTGCTTTGTGCATGTTGCCTCCTAGGTATGACATTTTGTCAAGTTCTTTATGGGAACTCTTTCACTTTACCTTTCACTTTACCAACACAACAATTCCTGGGGTTTAAGATTTTCAAAGACCCGCTGCTTGCTGCTTGCAAAGAAAATAATATACCTTCCATTTGCTTGAAAAGTGAACAGGGACTGGAATGCACGGGCAATTGGCAAGAGAAGTTCTAGGAAGAACTGACCACAGGATCCGGGACAAACATCTCAACTCTCCTGATATGGACAGCAACCATTTCTTTGTTGGCTTTCAGGGGAGGCTGCTCCTATCACAGCAGTAAGGAAAGTATAAGGGGCAGGAGGCTGAATGGAGAAACTGTCCTAATATGTGTAATGTTTTAACAGAGTCCACTGGTTTCCTCACCCTGATGTAATCGTAGGGTCTGTGCCTTTATGAAGTAACAGCTCTCTGGTGGCACATAAAGCAAACCGTTGCAGCTCACACCACTGGAACATAAATTCCTAGTTGGTGACATTTATGATGCCACTTCTCCCTTTGAGTTCCACCTTGCCATCTGCTCAGGATCTCCGGCACTCCCTGCTATGAAACAACATTTCCCATACGTACCACATTCTGCATCCAGAAATGTCAGCCAGCAAGCCAAGACTTACACTGTCACTCTCTGCCTTTGACATGGGTCTGGCCTGTGACGTTTCTATTTTGGTTGGTTTTTGGTAGCCAGGGATGGGATGTGTGAGGGTCTTGCTGTTGTATTTGATTTTCTATGGGTTTACGGCCTAGGGCTAAACTAGATGGGATGCTAATAATGGGATTACCAGTGGAAAAGCAGCTCTGTGTCATCTTCCTCCATCTCTCCTTGTATCATTTAGGCCGCCCTTGGACATCACGCCAAACCAGAGGCAACTGGTGCTCCCATGCCAGAGGTTCAGGTTCGTGGTCGCAACAACTGTTTTCTAGTTGTTACCTGCCCCAAATCTTTTAGATGGAAACAGGCTACCAAAAGGAGTGATTAAACTAACAAACACACAATCAAAATACATGGACATGCCATTTCATGAAAGACTGGTCTGCAGCTTGACTGTGCAACCTGTTTGTAAAGTCAGACTCATTTGAAACCATTCCCTTATCCCTCACAGACCGCTGTCCTTCACAAACGCTATGTCATAAAACATAAAATTGCTGGAATTTTAACTTCCACTGAAGCTCTTCTCATGATCGGTGAGAAGAACTTCTCCCTGCAGACGATCAAAAGGCAGCCCTAGGCTGCCTCCTCGAGCTTGCAGCCTCCCGGTCGGGGGTCTACTCATGAGTCACCGTGTGCCACGGCAACACACGACCAACCGAATGAGGTTAACGGAGTGCTCACTCATTTAAGGGGAGGGGGAATTAGGTGGGTGAGCTGCCTTGGGCTTGCCTGCGAGCCTGGTGGTTCCCACGATCCCTGGAAAGTGGGCTAAGCTCCCTCAGCCCATTTTCCAGTGATCATGGGGATAGCCTCACAGTCTTAAAACTGGCTAAGGTAGGACTGAGTATGGAGAAAGAAAGTCGTGTTTTAAAGTGTGTGAGCATTAAGTGGTCATGTCAGTCAGTCAACCTGTTATCCAAACATTTATTTCTCTCCCTTGCAGACATGTCTGGAAGTTAGGTTCCAATGGGATACTTCTCTGCTTAAACGTGAGACAATAAACTGTCTACCTTTCAAATACAACAACATGATTAATTCACAGGCATTATAGCCTGAAATTTGAAGAGCATAATCAGTGCTGGTGCCATTTGCTTGGCCGAGGGGCCAGAGTCCTCAGAAGTGCCCACTGCTGATCTTTGAGGCCATCTCTGTGCTCATTACTACTACTATTACTATTCACATACCGCTTTCTGGACACTAGTAGCAGCTGCTGGTGACATGGTGCCTGGTTGCTGGCAACTCATGACTGTACTGGTGACAAAAGGGGAGAGTTCTTCTTGGCCCCTATTTTATAGTTATTAAAGGGGTGTGTGTGCGTGTGTGTGTGTGTGCGGGGGAGGCTTTCCCACTCTTCCAGAGATAGACAGCTCTGGGATCCAAGGAAAAGAATCAGCACATCTCTGATGTAATGCTGGTCTTACCCTAATCCAGGGTTGAGGTTTCCCCCTCTAAACTGGAGGTTTCTCCTCCTTAATGGGTCTGAACTTACAGGTTAAAGGTAGATGTGGTTTGAGCTGGTTAAAGATAAAGTGTGCCCAGAGGCATACTATATGGCAGCTTCCTATGTTCTTATGAGATCTGTGTTTCATCACAACCAGCCACTGGTTTTTTTTTTAATATTTATACAAAAGATTCTACAAGCTGAACTTGTTGAAGTCCTTATTGTGAAGCAGCCTCACAGACCTCTAGAAGATTTCTCCTGTGCAAGCAACTTGTATTCAAAATTGGCAGCCCAAGACATTTTATTGTGGCAAACGGTTCCGCTCCCTATGAGGTAAATACATATTTAGGTCCCTTTGTTTTATCTCTATGAATGTGAACAAGAGTGCAGATTTAGCTATGCAAGCTTTTTTGCCTGTTGGGTTATAATGGCTCTTTTTCATCTGTGGCTTTCTCTCAGCCTGCCGCTGAAACCCATTATGCTAATTTGGTTGCCCACTGATGGATAGCAGCCGGTTTCAATGGGCTCACACTGGGGATGTGTTTTAGTCCACGGAATTCATCAAGGGGGAAAAACACAGAACAGTCCGAGAAATTTTATTCTTTAGCAGCTGACATTTCAACCTCATTATTCACAAATATTTTTTTTGTTCCATTATCCCCAAAGCAATTTAATCATACTGTGCAAAATTAGAGGATAAAATCAGTGCTAAAAAACAGATGTGTGATTGAAGAAGGAAAGAAGTTTAGATTTTCCCCACCACCAAAAGCATTAAGTGCTGTTGCACACTGTTGCAACCAGAACAGTTGGCAGATTCTTCGCTATAGGTTACCCTCATGCAGTAATGCCTGACATTTACACCTGATTCCTTCAGTATCAGGTCCGGGGTGGACGAATGCCTAGAAGTATCCAGATCCTCTCTTACAGAAGGGGAGGTCGGCTTTGAAGGAATTGGGTGGAGTGTACCTGCCCATTCCCGAGCCAGGGTGTGTCGCCCAGTAGGGCGCTGGGTAGGATTTCAGAGTTCTGACCTGCTTCTACTGGCCCGCACTGTTCTCTAAGGGTGATTAATCACCTGGTGTTCCAGTCTGCCATGCTTTGTGTAATAGTTAACAAAGTTGTGGCCCATTTCTTCTATACTAAGTCTACGTGTTTTCTTGAGCTGGGGTCTGGGGACAATGTTTAATTTTTGTTTTAAAATGTTTTTAAAGTGTTAGTTGTTTTATTGTTTTTAATTTGTTTTAGCTTTTCATTGTTTTATGAGTTGTTTTAATTGTAAACTGCCCTGAGCCATTTTGGAAGGGCGGTATATAAATTAAATAAATAAATAATAAATAAATAAATATATCACTCAAAAGGAATTACCTTCACCTGTAATGTAACGGGTCCTCAAGCTGCTTTTACTTCCCAGAAGGAACAACGCCACTTTGGAACCACATTCCCAATGACACTGGCCAACATCCTGACTAATGCTGCACTTCCCCATTGAACAAAGTTGCACTAGCACAAGAAGATAACATCACTGTGCAAAATCACAGGGATTTTCTAAGTTGTGCTATTGCTCAGACAATAAGCATGTTCTCATGAATTAGAGCAGGGTTTCATAACCTTGGGCCCCCAGATGTTGCTGGGCTACAACTCCAGGATGTGGCTGGGGATTCCGGAGTCCAATTCGGGGACCCAAGGTTAAGCAACGCTGAATTAGAGGGTAGGAGGCAGTAAAGCCAGCAATTGCTGCTCATGAGAATGCATAGGACTTCTGCCTCCACAGACCATCCAGACCTGCATAGCCTGACTTTTAAATTTTGCTCTTTACTGAGGTAGGACAAAAGCAGCAACTGCCCTACCTTAGTCTGCTCATGATGTGTGGAAATCCCCATTTTAAGCAGTCCCTAGCAGACAGTGGCCATGTTTGTCAGAGAGTTCTGTGGCTAGAGGGGCCAGTCAGAGGACAGCTGCTGGTGTACTGAGGGCTTCCTCTCCACTAGGAGCATAATGCATTATGGTATACCTCCCTCAAGCCTGTTGCTGGCTCGCTAATGTCTATTTTATGTTTCTTTTTTAGACTGTGAGTCTTTTGGGGACAGGGAGCCATTTTAAGGCTTTATTACATCTATGTAAACTGCTTTGCGAACTTTTGTTGAAAACCAATATATAAATATTTGTTGGATTCGTATTTGTGACAGGCTTAACAGGAATGTGGCCCCTCACACCAGATGTGACTCACCTCACTCCTAGCTGGCTCCTTCCACTGTCTCTCTTCAGGCAAGACAGAAACTAAAACTGAAAGCCACACAGCCACAAAAACCAGAATGTAAATTCCGGACTCAGTGCAACTAGCTAGTGCAGCAACCTTGCAGTAGCACAATAACCTTGTGTAATTGTGTAATCTTGTGTAATTGTGTAGTCTTACACAATTGTATAATTGTGTAATCTTGTATAACCAGTTTGCAGTGGTTCTACTCCCACCTCTCGAACAGGTTCCAGATGGTGTCCCTTGGAGACTGCTGTTCTTCAAAATCTGAGCTTTTGTATGGTGTGCCTCAGGGCTCCATATTGTCTCCAATGTTGTTTAACATCTACATGAAACCGCTGGGAGAGATCATCAGGAGATTTGGTGCAGGGTGCTATCAGTATGCTGATGACACCCAGATCTACTTCTCCATGTCAACTTCTTCAGGAGCTGGCATATCCTCCCTAAATACCTGCCTGGAAGCAGTAATGGGCTGGATGAAGGATAACAAACTGAGACTGAATCCAGATAAGACGGAGGTACTCATTGTGCTGGGTCGGAACTCGAGAGACAATTTTGTTCTGCCTGTTCTGGATGGGGTCACACTTCCCCAGAAGGAACAGGTAAGGAGTCTAGGGGTGCTTCTGGATCCGAGCGTCTCTCAGGTTGAGGCGATGGCCAGAAGTGTCTTCTATCAGCTTTGGCTGATATGCCAGCTGCATCCGTTTCTTGAGGTGAACAACCTCAAAACAGTGATACATCTGCTGGTAACCTCCAAACTGGTTTACTGCAATGCACTCTATGTGGGGCTGCCCTTGTATGTAATCCGGAAACTACAATTGGTCCAGGATGCAGTAGCCAGGTTGGTCTCTGGGTCATCTCGGAGAGACCATATAACTCCTGTATTGAAGGAGCTACACTGGCTGCCGATATGTTTCCAGGCAAAATACAAGGTGTTGGTTATAACCTATAAAGCCCTAAATGGCTTGGGCTCTGTGTATTTAAGAGAACACCTTCTTCGTCATGAACCCCACCACCCACTGAGATCAGCTGGAGAGGTTCGTCTGCAGTTGCCACCGGCTCGTCTGGTGGCCACTCACGGACAGGCCTTCTCTGCTGCTGCCCCGAGGCTTTGGAATGCACTCCCTAATGAAATAAGAGCCTCCCCAACTCTGACAGCTTTTAAAAAGTCATTAAAGATGCATCTGCTCACCCAGGCTTTTTAATTAATATTGTTTTAATGGTTTTAATGCTGTTTTAAAATATTATTTAAATTTTTTAAAATTGTTGTAATGTTTTAAACTTTTCATTTTTGTTTTAACTAATGTTTTACTTTCTGTTTCTATTTTGTTGTAAACCGCCCAGAGATGTAGGTTGGTGGGGGGGTATAAAAATGTGTTAATAAATAAAAATATTAATAATAAAATAAATAATTGCAGCATTAGTCAGGATATCAGCCATCCTTTCCAGGAGACACTGGTCACAGCTCAAGTAGGTATCACTCTTGAGTAGGATGGGGTATACGGAGTAAATGTCATACACCTGATCATGGGAGGTGGTGGTTCCCAGCAGTGTTCCCTGTAAAGGGAATTCCCAGATGTTGTTGACTACAAGCCCCATAATTCTCAGCCAAAGGCCTTTGCAGCAGGGGATGCTGGGAGCTGTAGTCAACAAAATCTGGGAATCCCTGTTACAGAGAACTCTGGTTCTCAGACATAGGAAATCAGCCCGAAACACGTGGGCCTCTATCTGTACAAGCTACTATCTGCATGGAAAAGGGCCTGTACTGTCTGGCAATGTGCCATACACCCCATCATTGTTTTAACACAAGTTCTCAAATTACAAACTTCCAACTCACAAACATCTGCACATACATAACGTATTATATTAAAGCTCCATAACATATTACATTAAACAAGTCCCCAACTTACAAACACCAACCCACACATATAAACAAGTCTCTACTCTTGGGAACTGTATACATTCCGAATTATGAACATCTGACTTACAAACAAACGTTTGGAGCACAATCTGTTTGTAAGTTCCTGTATTGGGCCCCTGACAGAAAGAGTTGGTAGAACTTGAACGAATTATCCAATTCAGCAGCATAGTCCAAAGGGTTAATATTAATCCAAATGTAGAGTTTTGTATCCTCAGGACACTGAAGGTGAATCATACACAAATGCAAAAATGGTAAACCAAAAATCATTGCACAGATCTGACAGAGACATGATAGAGGCATGATAGAGGTCTATAAAATCATGCATGGAGTGGAGAAAGTGGATAGAGAAAAATTCTTCTCCCTCTCACATAACACTAGAACCAGGGGTCATCCCATGAAACTGATTGCCGGGAAATTTAGGACCAACAAATGGAGGTACTTTTTCACACAACACATAATCAGCTTGTGGAATTCTCTGCCACAAGATGTGGTGACAGACAACAACCTGGATGGCTTGAAGAGGGGCTTGAATAACTTCATGGAGGAGAGGTCTATCAACAGCTACTAGTCAGAGGGCCACCTCCAGCCTCAAAGGCAGGATGCCTCTAAATACCAGTTGCAGGGGTGTGACAGTAGGAGAGAGGGCATACCCTCAACTCCTGCCTGTGGCTTCCAGAGGCATCTGGTGGGCCACTGTGTGAAACAGAATGCTGGACTAGATGGGCCTTGGGCCTGATCCAGCAGGGCTGTTCTTATGTTCTTATCTGTTCACCGGTAGACCAAAGGCATTGGTGGAGAGGGACTGTAGCTCAGTGGAAGAGCATGTTTGTTCATTGCCTAAGACCTAGGCTCTGTCCCTGGCAGTGGAGACTCATAACACTGAGAATGAATGGATGTTGGAGGTGCAGGGCTGATATTCTGCATACTTGGTGGTAGCCATAAATGCAGGAAGGATGTATTGGAAATCATTTATAAGAAGATCCATAAAGATGACTACAGGTTGAGATACCCAATTTTGATATTGCTAATGCTAGGTTTTTCCCGTGACACTCTATGGATGCGAAAGCTGGACTTTGAAGAAGCAAGATAGAAAAAGTATTGATGCTTTTGAACTTTGGTGCTGGAGAAGACTTTTGAGGATACCATGGACAGCCAGGAAAACAAACAAATAGATCATAAAACAAATCAATCCAGAATTTTCACACGAGGCACAAATGACCAGGCTCAAACTATCACACTTCAGACACGTTATGTGAAAACCCAGCTCCCTTGAGAAGTCCATAATGCCAGGGTAAGTGGACGGAAAGAGAAGAAGAGGATGACCAGCAGCAAGGTGGATGGACTCGACGACAGCAATGAATGCACCACTAAGAGACCTTAAAGGCCAAGTGGAAGACAGATCATCCTGGAGAGAATCTATGTGGTCTCTAAGAGTTGACACCGACTTGACGGCACTCACTCAATCAATCAATCAATGCTAAGTTACTTCCAAGACTAGTACTTATAGTGAAAATAAATACATTTTGTATTAAATCTTTGGAACGCAGCAAAAACAAAAATAATCAAAGAGGTCCCTGCTGATTCCTACTACAGCCTGGTTGCTTAATAATGGTCAGGAACATAGGAAGCTGTCTTATACTGAGTCAAGCCATTGATCCAACTAGCTCAGTATTAGGGCTGTTCACGCAAGCAACCTAACCCAGGCTAGGACAGCCCAGCCCAGCCCAGCTGCCCACCTGCCTAACCCTACTTTTAACCCGGGCCTTTAGCCAGGGTTAAGGGTCCGAGTGTGCCCTTAACCCTGGCACCAGGGATCATGTGGATGCTCAGGCTGCGTACAGACCGAGTATGCACAGAGTCAGGTGCCCAGAGTGCCCAACTCCTGGGGGATTCCCCCAATGCACCACACATGTCGGGTTGCACTGCGCCTTGTCCTGGCCTCAAGCAGTGTGGATTGTGTGGGAGAGCTATCCATGCGTCCCATCAACGTTGAAGGATCATATGGGGGGAAGGTAAGCTCAGTCCAGGCTTCCCACCACCATGAATGCCCATATGGAATGGAAAAGTGTGCATTCACATATCCAAATTTACCCCAAAGTCCCTGCAGACTATCGGGGAGCACTTCACACATAATTTGGGGTTTTCAGCGAATTAGCTTAGTGGTAGAGCATCACCATAGCTTAGTGGTAGAGCATCTGCTTTGTATGCAGAAGGTCCCAGGTTTACTCCTTGGCATCTCCAGGAGCTTTTTCAGACAGCAAGCTTTACCACAGGCTTATTGCGAGTTCAAAGTTGCTCCCAACAAATGACACAAAAAGTGGATTTTTTTTTTACCCCAGATAGCCCGATGGCCCCAACTTACAGCAGAGAGTGCTTACATGTGGTCACCCATCCAAATGCAAACCAGGATGAACTCTGCTTAGCAAAGGGTGGTGCTTTCATGCTCTCTACCACAAGACCAGCTCTCTGCCCTGTCATTTGCTACATAAGTAGTATGCCAATCCTATGGCATTTTCACTGGCTGCTAGTTTGCTTCTGGGTCAGATTCAAAGTGCAGAAACTTTAAAGCCCTACACAGCTTGGGATCAGAGTATCTGTCAGACCACTTAGGAATCTGCCAGGATCTTCCAGTCATCATCATGGCCCTGCCACTGATGAAAATCTGGTTGGCATGGAAGACTAGGGTCTTTTCAGGAGTGGCTCCCCTCCCATTGGAATGCTCTCCCAGATATGCTTTGTCAGTATCCTTTCTTGATTAGCTTTAAAAAGAATTCAAAAACCTTCTTTTTAACAGAAGCCTTTTAAAAAGCCAGCTGTAATCAGGTTTCCAGTTTTAAACCCTGAGCCAGGTCTCATGATCAGTGAGACCCGGTTTCTAAGGGTGAGCAGGGAGAGCGGGCTTAGCCTGCTCTCCCCGCACACGAGCAGACAGTCTGCTCTGGGCAGCCAAACTGGCCACTCACACGACTGCCGGCTCCGTAACGGAGCTGGCGGGTGCTGGGGGGAGCAGGGGCCAATCGGCATGTGCAGGGCATGCTGGAGAGACCCCCGGAGCCAGGAGGAGGCTGGGTAGCACACCCTACCCGGATTTCATCCCCATTTTGGACCAAGGTAGGAGGACCACCTTCCTATCTAGCTGAGGTTTGATAGATATGCAAGTTCCCTGCCTCCAACCTTATTATCTAATAAAAGTGTGAAGAACCAGTTCAAATCAAACCAGGTTTGATTCGAACCAGCCCGGTTCAATCAGTTCCAGCTCAGGAATCCACCTCACCGGATTTCCCTTTCCAAGCAAAGCCACTAGAACCGGGTCGAACCGGACCAAACCAGCTTGACCACATGAACTGAACTGCCACCTGGTTCTAACGAAGTGGTTCACAGATCAGCAGTTTGGATCACGTACGGTTCAAATTCGAATTGAACCACTGAGAATAGTTCCGTGCACACCCCTACTATCTAACATACGATCAAATATCAGGAGCATACCTGGCTCCCAAACCAGGGTAGGAGAAGCCTCTTAAGCTAATAATGATTGAGAGGACAGCAGTGTTGTTTATTAGCAGTTAGAGCCATGTGTGCAGATATGCAATGCAGGTGCATAGCTATAATTGAACAAGGGAAGGCAAATGTCCCTGGGCGCTCAAGGGAGAGGGCGCCTGCCAGCTGAACAACAGCTTGCTCTTCATTCTACCTCTCTTGCTTCTCTGAAGAGGAATGCAGGGTGGTGGTATGGCAGGGGCCCATCTTCACCTTTGGTCCTGGGGCCCACTCCAGCCTGTTTAACATCTACATGAAACCGCTGGGAGAAGTCATCCTGGGACTTGGACTGAGTTGTCAGCAATATTGGTAATTAGGCAAGGTAACTGAGAGGGTGGTGGCCTCTCAGCTCCAGGTGGTCTTGGAGGAAACTGATTATCTAGACCCATTTCAAACTGGTTTTCGGGTGGGCTATGGGGTGGAGACTGCTTTGGTCGGCCTGATGGATGATCTCCAATTGGCAATTGACAGAGGAAGTGTGACTCTGTTGGTCCTTTTGGATCTCTCGGCGGCTTTTGATACTATTGACCATAGTATCCTTCTGGAACGTCTGAGGGGGTTGGGGGGTGGGAGGCACTGTTTTACAGTGGTTCCGCTCCTACCTCTCCGATAGATTCCAGATAGTGTCAATTGGAGACTGTTGCTCTTCAAAATCTGAGTTTAAGTATGGTGTCCCTCAAGGCTCTGTACTTTCTCCAATGCTTTTTAACATCTACATGAAACCGCTGGGAGAGATCATCAGGGGATTTGGAGCTGGGTGTTACCAGTATGCTGATGACACTCAGATCTACTTCTCCATGTCAACTTCTTCAGGAGCTGGCATATCCTCCCTAAACACCTGCCTGGAAGCAGTAATGGGCTGGATGAGGGAGAATAAACTGAAGCTGAATCCAGATAAAATGGAGGTACTTATTGTGCGGGGTCAGAACTCTAGAGACAATTTTGATCTGCCTGTTCTAGATGGGGTCACACTTCCCCAAAAGGAACAGGTTCGCAGTCTGGGAGTACTTCTGGATTCACATCTCTCCCTGGTTTCTCAGGTTGAGGCGGTGGCCAGGGGTGTTTTCTATCAGCTCTGGCTGATATGCCAGCTGCGCCCGTTTCTCGAGATCAGTGACCTCAAAACAGTGGTACATGTGTTGGTGACTTCCAGACTTGACTTTTGTAATGTGCTCTACGTGGGGCTGCCTTTGTATGTAGTCCGGAAACTTCAGTTGGTTCAGAACGTGGCAGCCAGGTTGGTCTCTGGGTCATCTTGGAGAGACCATGTTACTCCTTTACTGATGGAGTTACACTGGCTGCCAATAGGTTTCCGGACAAAATACAAAGTGCTAGTTATAACTTACAAAGCCCTAAACGGCTTAGGCCCTGGGTTTCTAAGAGAGCGTCTTCTTCATTATGAGCCCCACCGCCCACTGAGGTCATCTGAGGAGGTCTGTCTCCAGTTACCGCCAACTCGAGACGGGCCTTCTGGATTGCTGCCCCGAGATTGTGGAATGTGCTCCCTGCTGAGATACGATCCTCCCCATCTCTGGCAATTTTCAAAAAACACCTGAAAACCCATCTTTTCACCCAAGCTTTCTCTTCTTCCTAAATTTGGGGTTTTTAAATATCTGGTTAATTTTAAAATTAAAAACCCAATTTGGGGATTTTAATTACTGTAATTGTTTAATTGTTGTTTTAAAATGCTTTTAAATTGTTAACTGTTATATTGTTTTTAATCTGTTTTAGCTCTTTACTGTTTTAGTGGTTTGTTTTAATTGTAAACTGCCCTGAGCCATTTTGGAAGGGCGGTTTACAAATCAAATAAATAAATAATAATAAATAAATAAAATATGCAGATGACACTCAGCTCTATCTCTCTTTGTCACCTGATCCTAGGGAGGCGGTGGATGTCCTGAATTGGAGGCTGGAGGCCATGATGAGTTGGATGTGGGCTAACAAACTGAGACTGAATCTGGACAAGACAGAGGTAATGTTGGTCAGCAGGAGTGCCAATTGGGATGAGGAGATTTCACCAGTTCTCGGTGGGGTTGCACTCCCCTTGGGGTTGCAAGTATGCAGCTTGGAGGTATTAATAATAATAATAATAATAATAATAATAATAATAATAATTCAATTTCTATACCGCCCTTCCAAAAATGGCTCATGGCGGTTTACAGAGAGAAATAATAAATAAATAAGATTGCTCCCTGTCCCCAAAGGGCTCACATTCTAAAAAAACCAAACACAAGATAGATACCAGCAACAGTCACTGGAGGTATGGTGCTGGGGGTGGATAGGGCCAGTTACTCTCCCCTTGCTAAATAAAGAGAATCACCATGGTAAAAGGTGCATCTTTGCCCAGTTAGCAGGGTTTACTGGACCCGGCTCTGCTTTTGGAAGCTCAGGTGGAGGCGGTGGCCAGGGGTGCCTTTGCACGGCTGGGCCCGGGATACCTGAGGGGCCGACTGCTCCCAAGGGTTGCTGCCCACTAGACAAGGTCATCTGAGGGGACTCTGCTCTGTGTGCCGACAATGAGGGAGGCTTGGCTGTCATGCATGCAGCACAGGGCCTTCTCTGTTGCTGCCCCCAGACTCTGGAATGCTCTCCCGGTGGCTATTCGCTCCTTGGTCTCCATCACAATTTTTTAGAAATCAGGTTAAATCTTGGCATTTTACCCAGGCTTCTATATGATTGTCTCTACTGCTGCTTCTTTGTATTTTGTACAGTTCTTATGCTTGTATTTTAAATCGTTTCAGATTTGTTTTATATTTTAGCTTAATATTTTAATTGTCATTTTTATAGTCTTGTTTTTTAATTTTTGTGTGAACTGCCTTGGGATTGTTTTAATGAAAGGTGGTATACAAATTTAACAATAAACAAACAAACAAACAAACCTTGCTACGCCCCTGATGTGATGGTCCCGAACATCCAAGATAATGCCACCTGACCCTGAATTGTCTCTGTAACTTACAATACCTGGATGCCCCCAGCTTCTGGCTAATCTTGTATTTGGTTGCTTCCTTGCCAGCCTGATCTTCCTTAATCTCTCCTGTCTCTGCTAAGCTCACAGATTGGGATCTGCCCCCAACAGAGATTGCTATGCAATGTAGAATTTGTTGAAGCTTCTCAGCCCAGGTATGAGGGTTGTTTTTCTAATACTGTTTTTCTAATACTGTTCTGCTTCAGCTCTGGTGCAGACAGGCCTACATTATCAAGCCCCTGACCCAGCTTGCTTTGGCCTCGGCAGCCCTAGCTTTCTTTTTGTGGGTTGTAGGTACAACAGAGAGAGGAAAGCATGTACTTCAGGATGACCGCTCTAATCCTGAATGGACAGAAAACCTTTGTATGCCTCTCTCATTGCTTTCTGTAGGGAAAGTAGCTTCCCCCGCATAGCCATGCTCTGGTTTCAATTAGGCGCTCTAAAGGGAAAGAGTGGGTTCTTTCCATGTTGAATCAACACAGGATTCATTTATTTCATGTTTCAGCTGTAATGAGGTTGCTTCAGATAAGGCCATGTGCTTGCAGGGTGGAGAGATTAGTGGATTAGCTTCTTTGCTAGGTGTGTGCTGTCACTGCTCCCCCCATCCCCCCATATACAAGAGCTACAAGTATCAAGAGAACACAGTTTTGAGATTTGAGGTACACACTTGCTTGGATGTTCAGACTGAGCTGTTCCCACTCAGCTCTCTTTCATAAGCAATCAGCTGCAGAGTTGCTAAGAACATAAGAATTGCTTTGCGGGACCAGTTCATCTAGCCTGCTGCTTCCAATACTGGTTAGTCAGAAGGTAGTTAGCAAGAAATCTGGTTTGTTGGTCCAGGACAGAGGATCCCAATGTTGGGTCCCCAGATGTTGTTGGACTACAACTCCCACCACCACAATGAGCCACAATGGCCAAAGGGGTGCATAGGAACATAAGAACATAGATAGTTGCCATATACCGAGTCAGACCATTGGTCCATCTAGCTCAATTATTGTCTACAAAGACTGGAAGCGGCTTCTCCAAGGTTGCAGGCAGGAGTCTCCCTTGGCCCTATCTTGGAGATGCTGCCAGGGAGGGAACCTCAAACCTTCTGCATGCAAGCTCACAGGTGCTCTTCCCAGAGCAGCCCCATACACCAAGGGGAATATTTTGCAGTGCTCACCCATGTAGTCTCCCATTCATTTGTAAACCAGGGTAGACCCTGCTAGCAAAGGGGACAATTTATGCCTGCTACCATAAGACCAGCTCTCCTCCCTCAAACCTGGGTTCCCAGATGTTGTTGGACTTCAAAGGCCATTATGGCTGGGGATTATGGGAGCTGAAGTCCAACAATGTTTGGAGACCCAAGTGTGAGAACCCTTGTTCTCAGGTCTCTGGAAAGAGACCTTTCCCAGCGCTATTCTCCAAGATCCTTTTAAATCAGGGCTGCACAACCTCGGCCCTCCAGCTGATGCTGTACTACAACTCCCATCATTCCTGGCTATTGGCCACTGCTTCTGGGGATGATGGGAGTTGTGGTCGAACAACAACTGCAGGGCCAAGGTTGTTTTGAATGGAGATGGCAGAATTTGAACTTAGTGTCTTCTGCATGCAAAAACCACACCCACCCATTGAGTAATGGGCCTTTCATTTTGTCAGAGGTTCTCGAACTTGAGTCTTCAGATATTGATTGATTAAGTGCCGTCAAGTCAGTGTCGACTCTTAGTGACCACATAGATAGATTCTCTCCAGGATGATCTCTCTTCCACTTGGCCTTTCAGATCTCTCAGTGGTGCATTCATTGCTGTCGTAATCGAGTTCATCCACCTTGCTGCTGATCGTCCTCTTCTTCTCTTTCCTTCAACTTTCCCTCAAATATTGCTCAATTACAACGCCCATCCTCCTTAGCCACAGTGGCAAGAATGATGGGAGTTGTAGTCCAACAACATCTGAGGACCCGTGTTTGAGAATTCCTGCATTGTACAGCCCTAGGGTTCTCCTTACAGATCGTCAGCAACAGTAGAGTGCTAGCCAGCTGCAGTGTTTAGCAGGCCCACTGGCCTAAACACCCTTTGATTAATAAGGCCAACAATGCAACTTTTGCTGCTATGGCGAAAGCCAGAGAAGACGCTCCAAACGTTTGTCTTGGGATAATCTGGCCAGTTACTTGTTGACAGATGAAAGCGTCTACCAGAGTGTTAAGGGAACAAAAAAGGAGTGCTTGTTTGTTATCCAGGGCTCTACATAACCTTCTAGAAAGTCTTGTCTGCTGCCAGGAGTGACAAACCCACCACTTGTAACCTTTCCCACAGAGATGCAAAAGGTGTCAGGTGATATCGGAGGGCCAGCCTGCTGGGCATGGATTGATGTGAGGGCAGGAAGATTGGCCCCTGCCTTCAAAGCAAAGAGCAAACTGCTAACCATTAGCCAATGCAAAAGAATGGGGAGGATGTTTAGATTTCGGTTCATTAGAGAGCAAGTGATAGTTTCCTGTTGGAAGCTGTTGTTTGACTTAGTCAAATTCAGAGTCTGCCCCATGCCAGAAGTGAGGCTGCAAGAGTGCCCAGCCCGGCACCAGAACTGAGATTGGAACCAAAGCCTTGCTTCCTTACAGCTTTGTCTCTTAGCCAGCAATATCAACACAGCCCTCTGATAGCTGAGAATGTGGATGATCTGCAAGCTCTAATAATGAAGGTCAAGGAGCACAGTGAAAAAATGGGACTACAACTAAATGTAAAGAAGACTAAATTGATGACAACGGGTACAGCGACCAGCCTCAGAACTGATAATGAAGACATTGAAGTGGTGGATAGCTTCTGCCTTTTATATATGTATTATTTATTTATTTAAAATATTTATACCCCACCACTCCAGTGCACTACTGCTCAGGGCGGCTCACAACAATAAGATAGATACAAGATGCAATAAAAGTAATAAAATTGACTAAATTAAACAAAAGTTCTTAGATTAAAAACCACAATCATTATTAGGTTCAAATTAAAGGTTATTTTAAAATCTAAAAACTGAAAACTATAAAAAGCTAAAGAACCTACCAGATATAACAAAAAAATTGGGCATTTAAAAGCCACCTTAAAAAGGTGTGTTTTAAGATGTTTCTTAAAAACACTAAGGGAGGGAGCATGGCGAAGCTCTTCAGGGAGGGCGTTCCAAAGCTGAGGGGCCATCAACAGTCAAGGATCCAGCACAGTCAAGAAATATGCCGTAGACAAACACTTGGTAGGGTTGCAAGGAAGGCCTTGGAAATGACATTTAGATGCTGTGACTTGTCTACACCTAAATAAAGATTAGAATAGTTCGGACCATGGTTTTCCCCCTGACACTCTATGGATGCGAAAGCTGGACTTTGAAGAAGCAAGATAGAAAAAGTATTGACACTTTTGAACTTTGGTGCTGGAGAAGACTTTTGAGGATACCACGGACAGCCAGGAAAACAAACAAATAGATCATAGAACAAATCAATCCAGAATTTTCACTGGAGGCACAAATGACCAGGCTCAGACTATCTTACTTTGGACAAATTATGCAAAGACCCAGCTCCCTTGAGAAGTCTATAATGCTGGGAAAAGTTGAAGGAAAGAGAAGAAGAGGATGACCAGCAGCAAGGTGGATGGACTCGATTCCGACAACAATGAATGCACCACTGTGAGACTTTAAAGGCCAAGTTGAAGACAGATCATCCTGGAGAGAATCTATCTATGTGATCGCTAAGAGTTGACACAGACTTGATGGCACTTAATCAATCTATCAAAATATGAATTTAGCTCAACTCAAATATCAGTATCAAATAGAAGTGCAGATCTCCCCACCACCACCCAACTCAGCCTGGCTCCCAAGAGCCAGCCCACAATGAAAGGGGGAAATTAAGCTTCTGGATAAAAAGGTCCAAGGGATGGTTAACGTACAGCTGGCTCTTGTACTATTCAGATAGTGGTTGATCCAGGGCACATATTGCCATATAAATAGTCCAGAACCTTCCAGTGTCAAGGGCGTAACTATAATAGGGCAAGGAGAGACTGTTGTCTCTGGGGCCCCTACCTCGGGCCCCCAGAGACTAGTCGCCCCCACTCAACGCCCGCCCAAGCTTCCTTAAATATATATATGTTTAATTTTTAGAGGAAGGCAGTGGAGCCGGGGGCATTTTAAAATTTTGTCTCTGGGCCCACTCCAACCTTGTTATGCCCCTGTCCAGTGTGTTGTATTCTTGGCTGGCTTGGTGAAATAACTGTGTACTGGCCTCTTAGGTATAACACAGTGAGGCTGTTCACTCAAGCAGTGAACAGTTTTAGGAGAGGAGAGCTGGTCTTGTGGTAGCAAGCATGACTTGTCCCCTTAGATAAGCAGGGTCTGACCTGATTGCATATGAATGGGAGACTTGATGTGTGAGCACTGTAAGAGATTCCCCTCAGGAGATGGAGCTGCTCTGGGAAGAGCACCAGAAGGTTCCAAGTTCCCTCCCTGGCAGCATCTCCAAGATAGAGCTGAGAGAGATTCCTGCCTGCAGCCTTGGAGAAGCCGCTGCCAGTCTGTGCAGACAATACTGAGCTATGTTCTATGTCCTATGTTCTATGTTCCTATGTTCCTATGATCGTCCCAATCCCAGTGCTGCCCCACCCCATAGCCCAAGATTTCCCTTTGGTTTTTAATGAGGTTGAAGGGTGTGAGCGCACCCTTCTACCCAAATCCCCAGTCGTGTGGTTGCTCAGGCTGCCTGCAGCCCAAGCAGCCACAGAGCCAGGCGGCCAGAGTACTCAGCAGCAGGGAAATCCCCCAATGTACTGTGCTCCTCGCTTGGTGCATTGTGGGATTTCTGGAGGCTGGGCTGCATTCCCCCGGCCTCCCGATGGCTGTGCTGCTCCTTTCAGTACAGCTCATGTGGGCACATGAGCAGCATGGTCCATGCAAGGAAAAGGATTGTCTTGTGGGCAAAGTAGGAGGAATCCTGCCTTCCCCTAGCCCTCCCCGATCTTCCATACAGGATTGTGTGAATGACCATAGTCTTTCTTTCCTCTTGGCCTAGGGCAAGGATTCCCCACCTTTAGAAAACCCTTTAGCTCATAGAGATGTGCGTTTGCGTGCATGCATGTGTGCGTGAGTATAGTACAAAAAGATGACTTACAATAGAGATACAGTTAGAGAAAGCAGAATTTTAGTTTAACATTTTGGCATATGCCTTCATCAGCAACAGCTGTTTTTTTTTTTTTTTTAAATAGGTGTATCTGTTTTGTAATCTTACAGCAATGAGAACATCATCAATACATCATTGATGTATCAATGTATAACAATAAAGTGACACACTTTTGATTTGTAGAAAAGGTTGCGTGAGCCCATACAGCTCACAAGGTGGTGGTTAAGCACATGTTTGCATACACACACACACACACACACACACACACACATGTTACAGTTAGACAAACTACTCCAGTCACTGGCTTACGTCCAAACTTACTAAGGAATACTTGCATTGAAATTAATGGAATTTCAATGTAATTTCCATCCAGAGAAGGAAGTTTGGGGTGGTGTACAAATATAAGAAAGAAAGAAAGAAAGAAAGAAAGAAAGAAAGAAAGAAAGAAAGAAAGAAAGAAAGAATAATGGGACAAATTTTTGCATTAACTGCAATGGGAGCATTCAGTGCTACATTTCTGAAGCCTGTCAGTCAGGCCAATGAGAGAGGTACGCTGAGCTTCAGAACATAGCCAGCCAATCAGGAACAGAGGAGGAGGGTCTTCATCCTCCTCTCTCCCCTTCTGTAGTGAACACATCACTGAGGATGCGTTGGTTTCAAGCTGGCAATCCTTGGGATGGGAAAGAAATAATGGCTACAGTGTGGGGAGGTGGGGAGGCTCTGAGTATGCCCTGAGGGCTCTTCAAGTACCTCTCTTCAAGTACAAGCTCTTCCAAGGGGAACTCTAGCACACCCTGTTGGGAACCCCTGGCCCAGGAGAAGCCCTACTTTAAGAGCCCTTATTCAAACCTAATTAATAAACCAGTAAGTTTACCAGCCACTGAGGCTCTACACACGATCCGTGTGTAGAGCCTGGGAGGGTTCTGCGGGGAGAGCAGGCTTAGCCTTCTCTCCACTCCAGGGAGCCTTGCTCTCCACTCCAGGGCAGCCGCCCACACGACTACTGGCTCCGTCACGCAGCTGGTAGGGGCCAAAGGGATCGGGGGCCACCCGGCCCCCGGAAGTCCCAGGATGCCACATGCAAGTGCGTGGGACATCCTGGGGAGACCCCCAAGACCAGGAGACTCATTTTTGCCTCCCAGCAGGGGTCTCCTTGTGAGTCACTGCGACACAAAGCCATGCCGTGGTGACTCACAATCTGGAAAAATGGGGTTAGCGGAGCGCTTGCTCCGCTAACCCCATTTAAAGGAAGGGCTTCTTCAGCAGGCTAGCCACCAGAGAGCCAATGGGCTTACCCACGAGCCCGGTGGTTCTCACAATGGGAGAAAACCGGGCTGGGCTCCGGTTTTCTCCCATCAAGAGAATAGCCTCACCTGTGTGAAGCCTGAAATAAGGTTTAGGTAGGGCTGGGAAAGACTCCTGCCCCTGTCAGTCAGTGTAGACAACACTGAGCTAGTCTGACTCAATAGACAGTCTGACTCAATAGAGGGCAACTTTCTATGTTCCTGTATTAACCCACACCTCAGTTACAGCAGGCAATTTGTGCCCTGCTCCGAAGTGTCCCCTCTGTGAGAGGCAAAATGGACATCTGTGGTTATGAGCAGAGCCTTTGCCATGAGGACCCCAAGCTGTGGGGTGACCTGCCAAAAGAAGACAGGAAGTGCTCTTCTTATCAGGGGTGGCCCACAGTATTGAGGTGCCAGAATGCAGCCATCCCCACAACCCTGGTTTGGAACAGCCCCCTTTCAAAACCAATCCCCGCAAGCTTTGAAAGTGTGGGGCAGGGAGGAGGGAAGGTTGCCAGCAGCTTCCTCTTCTCTCCTTTATGTTCCTTGCAGGCTCTGAAAGGAGTATGAGGAGAGCAATGCTTGCAAAGAGACATCTTGCTACCCTGCTGCCACCCCAACAATCTGCCACCTGAGGCATGTGCCTCACCTTGCCTTATGAAAGGGTCGCCCTTGCCTCCAGTGCAGCCAGTACACTCAACCAACAGGGAGCCACCAAGCTCCACTCAGCATCCCCTTCAGGTAGGCATGCTGGCCAACCACCCAGCTTCCCCACCCCTGAAGACCTGCTCCAACGACAGTGGTGGGGGACATCTTGCTACCCTGCTGGCAGACCAATAATCCACCACCTTAGGTGACCGTCTCACCTTGCCTCATGAAAGGACTGCCCTTGTCTTCTGCGAAGCTGCTTCTGAGCCAGACCATTGGCTCATCCGTCCCAGAATTGTCAGCTCTGACCAGCACAGCTCTGCAAGGCAAATGATCTTTCCTAGAGCTGCTACCCAAGATCCTTTCTAAGTGGAGATCCTAGTGACTGAACCTAGGGCCTCTTGCATGCCTAGTGGGCTCTACCACTGAGCTACAGGGTCCTCCCTCCCTCCTTGTACTGCATTTTGCATTGCAAGTCAGTGTTTTTCTACTCTACATTTTGTTGTTATTTATGGGGTCATTGATTTAAAGCCTTCAGTTAATAGTGTGCTCTGCCTTGTGTTATGCGCCACACTATGACTCTGTCATTTCTTCCATTATTTAAAATCCTCAGTGAAGGTTAACATTGCTGGATTACTGCAAGATGGGGAGAGGGAGCCAGAAGCACCTGTGTTGGCTAAGAAGCCTCTCAGAACAGAGTTGTGACCGGCAGATGGCAAAGCAGGGAAGAGTCCCATCAGGCGCATGGGGAAATTCATGGCTGTGAATGCAGAGTTGTGACAGGTTATAAAAACAGTCCTTTTGGGAAAGCAGTGTGAGATGAATGAGGTGGGGATAAATTGTGATTCCAAATTACTAAACTGGCTTTAGTTTGGAGCCATAGCAATGAAGCCACCTACTTTGCAGTGAACCTAAGAACATAAGAACAGCCCTGCTGGATCAGGCCCAAGGCCCATCTAGTCCAGCATCCTGTTTCGCACAGTGGCCCATCAGATGCCACTGGAAGCCACAGGAAGGAGTTGAGGGCATGCCCTCTCTCCTGTTGTTGCTCCCCTGCAACTGGTACTCAGAGGCATCCTGCCTTTGAGGCTGGAGGTGGCCTATAGCCCTCCAACTAGTAGCCGCTGATAGATCTCTCCTCCATGAAGTTATCCAAACCCCTCTTAAAGCCATCCAGGTTGTTGGCTGTCACCACATCTAATGGCAGAGAATTCCACAAGTTGATTATGCATTGTGTGAAAAAGTACTTCCTTTTGTTGGTCCTAGATTTCCTGGCAATCAAATTCATGGGTAGTTGTAATTTGGAGTATGAGGTTTTCCAGACACAGTAAAACACATTCTGAAAAGCACTTGAGAATAAATATAAGGTGAGAGCTTACAAAGCATCCAGACATTCCCACAGATTCTCATTGTCTTTTCTTCTGGGATCTAACAGAGGCCACATGGGAATGTAGGAACATAGACATCTGCCGTCTACTGAGCCAGACCATTGATCCATCTAGCTCGATATTGCCAACCAGACTGTCAGCAGCTTCTCCAAGGTTGCAAGCCGGAGTATCTTCCAGCTCCCCCGGGAGACTCCAAGGAGGGAACTTGGAAGCTTCTGCATGCAAGCAGGCAGGTGTTCCTCCCAGAGCAGCCCGATTTCCTAAGAGGAATATCTTCGAGTGCTCACATACTCTCCCATTCAAATGCAAAACAGGGTGGACCCTGCTTAGCAAAGAGGACAATTCATGCTCGCTACCACAAGACCAGATGTTGTGGCTCCTAGCATGAGTAACACTGTGCCACTTGCTAGCCAGCTCTTGCTTTCCTTGATCAATTTCCATTCACCAAAAAAGGTAGTTTGAACAATTCAAGGAAAGGTTAAGATTCTTCCCCTCTGCTACAGTCCTGATCCAAATGGCCTCTCCACAGCTTTTTTTTTTTTTAAGCAGCAATGGAAATGCCATGATGTGTCCCTTTTCTTGTCTATTTGGCCTCGTCTCAGTTGGACCTATCTCCAAGAGTTAAGGTTTGCTGCCTGAGCTCTTTGGAGAAAGGGTGAAGTAAAAATATTGACTGGCCTCCTGAGTAAATGCGGCACTAGTGCAAACATCACACTAGTGTGAGGATGTTGCACTGGTTAGTCCCACTTAGTCAGGAGTTTGCATTCCAGACTTGTGTAGCATGCCCTGCTGTGAAACCTCTTCCTCAGCCCATTTATATGTTGCAGTTAATGATGCAAAGCCATTCAGTATCCTTATTGTGCAAGTAAATCAAGAGCAAGCCACCTAATGGCACAACGGGGAAATGCTTGACTAACAAGCAGAAAGTTGCTGGTTTGAATCCCCGCTGCTACTATATTGCGCAGCGGTGATATAGAAAAATGCTGAAAGGCATAATCTCATACTGCCAGTTCGAATCCCCGCTGGTTCGAATCCCCTGCCTGTTCGAATCCCACTGGTACTATATTGGGCAGCAGCGATATAGGAAGATGCTGAAAGGCATCATCTCATACTGCGTGGGAGGAGGCAATGGTAAACTTCTCCTGTATTCTACCAAAGAAAACCACAGGGCTCTGTGAGCGCCAGGAGTCGAAATCGACTTGACAGCACACTTTACCTAGATCAAGAGCACAAGAAATGGTGCTACTCTGAACACCTGCTCAGTTATATAGCCTCGTGGCATGAGTCCATCTTTGTTCATTGCACTAGTGCAGCGTTATTTATTTATTTATTTATTTATTCGATTTTTATACCGCCCTTCCGAAATGGCTCAGGGCGGTTTACAATTAAAAACAGAAACCATTAAAACCAATAACAATTAAAACAGAGATATAAATATTAACACCAATTTAAAAAAAATCTTAAAAAACAATTAAACTATCATAACAATTAAAACCCTGAAAACCAGGTTAGCATTAAAACAATTAAAACTAATTAAAAACCCTGAAAGGCCAGGCCAAACAGATGGGTTTTTAGGGCTCTCTTGAAGGTCAGTAAGGAATTAAGATTACAAATTTCTGCTGGGAGTGCATTCCACAGCCTGGGAGCAGCCACAGAGAAGGGCCGCCTCTGAGTCGCCACCAAACAAACCGGTGGGAACTGGAGATGGACCTCCTCAGATGACCTTAACGCATGGTGGGGATCATGTAAAAGAAGGTGCTCTCTAAGATATCTCGGACCCAAGCCATCCAGGGCTTTAAAGGTAATAACCAGCACTTTGTATTTTGCCTGGAAACATATCGGCAGCCAGTGTAATTGTTTGAAGACAGGCATAATATGGTCTCTCCGGGTTGCCCCAGAGACCAATCTGGCTGCCGCATTCTGAACTAACTGACGTTTCTGGACTACGTACAAAGGCAGCCCCATGTAGAGCGCATTGCAACAGTCAAGCCGGGAGGTTACCAGCTGATGCACCACTATTTTGAGGTCATCCTCTTCAAGGGATGGGCGCAGCTGTCGAATCAGCCAAAGCTGATAGAAAGCACTCCTGGCCATGGCCTCCATCTGAGATACCAGGGTGAGGCCTGGATCCAGGAGTACTCCCAAGCTGCGCACCTGCTCCTTCTGGGGGAGTGTAATCCCCAGACACAAACAATCGCCTTGGGGTTGTTTTTAAACGCAAGGCAGTATATAAATTCAACAATAAAATAAATAAATAACCCCATCCAGCACAGAAAGATCTAATTCACTCCTCAGATTCTGAGCCCCCATAATGAGCTCCTCCGTCTTGCTTGGATTCCGCTTCAATTTGTTATCCCTCATCCAGCCCATTACTGCCTATAGGCAGGCATTTAGAGAATGAGTGCCATTTCCTGAAGATGAAAAGGAGAAGTAGATTTGGGTTTCATCAGCATACTGATAACACCCAGCACCAAACCTCCTGATGACCTCACCCAGCGGTTTCATGTAGATATTAAAAAGCATTGGTGACAGAATGGAGCCTTGAGGGACTCCATATAACAGCTCCTGTTTTGAGGAGCAACTGTCACCAACTCCACCATCTGGAATCTACCCGAGAGATAGGAACGGAACCACTGCAAGGCAGTGCCCCCTATCCCCAACTCCCCCAGGCGATCCAGAAGGATACCATGGTTGATGGTATCGAACGCCGCCGAGAGATCCAGAAGAACCAGCAGAGTCACACTCCCTCTGTCAATTCCCTGGTAAAGGTCATCTGTCAGGCTGACCAAGGCTTTCTAAACCCCGTATCCAGCAATAAACCAATTTGAAATGGGTCTAGATAATCAGTTTCCTCCAAGACTGCCTGGAGCTGGTCGGCCACCACCCTCTCAATCACCTTGCCCAACCAAGGGAGATTGGAGATTGGCCTGTAATTATCCATCACTAAGGGGTCCAGGGAAGGCTTCTTTAAGAGCGGTCTAACCATTGTCTCCTTCAGACAGGGGGGCACCCTCCCCTCCCTCAGCAATGCATTTATGATGTTAACTAGGCCACCTCCAACAATCTCCCTGCTAGATAGAAGCAGCCAAGTCGGGCAAGGATCCAGAGAACAGGTGGTATGCCGCACTGCCCCAAGCAGCTTGTCCACATCCTCAGGAGTCACAGATTGAAACTGATCCAATCTAATACTGCAAGAGCGATTGCTGGACACCTCCTCCATAGACCTTGCAGAAATAGTGGAGTCCAAGTCGGCCCGATGTCAGCCATAATAAATAGAGGCAGTGTGGTGTAGTTGTTACAGTGCTGGACTAGGACTGGGGAGACCCAGGTTCAAATCCCCATTCAGCCATTATGTTTGCTGGGTGACTCTGGGCCAGTCACTTCTCTCTCAGCCTAACCTACGTCATAGGATTGTTGTGAGGAGAAACTTATGTATGTAGTACACCACTATGGGCTCCTTAGAGGAAGAGCAGGATATAAAATGTAAATAAAATAAATAAATAAATAAATTTTAAAATGGGATTTGAGGGGGAATATTCAGATCTGCAAAGCATGAGACTTGTTGGATGTATCGTAGGAATAATGCCTTTAATTTAGGAGGAGTCGAACAATTCTGAGCAACAGAATAGTCCTGTTGTTTCTAAATAAGGCTCCTGCAAATTCCACTGGGCGCTAGACACATAATGAGATTAGGCTGCTTGTTGAACAGCCCCTTGTTCAAACTGCTACCCAGCACAGTTTTATTGGTGTCCTGGGGAGGTTTATTGAGTTTGGACTTCCAGTAAAAGGGCTGTGCTTTCAGAGTGTCTTTGGTACACTGGCCGTTCAGATCTGTCTCAAGCAGATGGAACTATTAAACCGTATAATTTGCTTACTCAGTTTCTGCACCTCCGTCAAAAAAAGAACTCAAAAGATACCACGCCATGTGAATCTAATGAAGTGAAAGGCAGAGACCAGCAGATCCTTTAATCAGAGAAGACAAGACAGCAAGCTTAATTGGGTTTCCTGCTCTTTGGTCAGCAAAACAGACACACTGTTAATATTTTTCCTAACGCCGATATCCTGATTAACGCTGCGTACATAAAACAAAAAAAGCAGATGAGCAGTGGATACATTCCCACTGCTAAAGCATGTGGGCTTCTGCACGGAAGGGGCAATTTTCACAGATCTCCCTTTCTCACAGAAGCATTCTGTGTGACCCAGACGTAGGTCCCCGAGGGTCACACAGTCCTTTGGCATCTCACCTGAGAACCCTTGGTCTAGATGCTTGACATTAGATTTGAGCTTATCTGACCCCACGGATTTGGTATGCTTTTCACTAAAGGATCAAGCTAGACATGGAGCCCTTTCTCATGATCCGTGAGAAGGGCTTGGCGGGGGGCAGCGGGGAAGGCAGCGGAAGCTTACCTTCCCTGCAGACGACCATTGGGTCCATGTTGGGCGAGCGGATTGCCCGCCCAGATAGATGCCGGCTGCCTATGGGTTGGGGGCCAGGACACATTGTCCCAGTCCCCGGTACTCCCACAATGCTCCACGCGAGTGTGTGGTGCTTTGCGGAGCTCCTTGCAGCGATAGGCGGGCGCCCGTCATCTGTACACTAAAAGCAGCCGGTGCTGCACATGAGCAGGAAAAAGGGGCCAAAGGAGCACTCGCTCCCGTAACCTCGTTTAGGAGGCGGACCTCTTTGGCAGGTTTGTACCGAGGCGCCGCTGGGATCGGGTGAGATCCCGGCAGTTCTTATGAGCAGCCAAGACCGGGCTCGGCTTCCTTATCTTGGTTTTGGCTGCACGTGAGAACAGCCTCATGATGTGGACGACTCATCCAGCTCTAGCACAGTTTAATCACCTATGACCTGGTTTGGAAAACTTCCACTGAGATGAAACTGACCAGTTTAACAGCAGAATCCAGAGATCAGTTACCTCCAGAGGTGCTCTTACCCCAGTACTTCCAAGCCAAAGTCCAGGGCCTCCACAGCCCCTGGGACCCCCCAAATCCTCTTTAGTCTGTCCCGGGTGGTGTGGTTGCCCGGCTGAGCATAATGATGCTTAATTTGCAGGAGAGGGGGGCCCTCCAAAAGCTTTTAGGTACAGGCTCTAAAATTACCTAGGTGCACCTATGGTTACCACAGATGTTAAGGTTGAAGATCAGCCCTCTGAAAAGAGAAACACAGGAAAATGCAAAGCAAGCTGCCTTGTACTGGGTCAGACATTGGTCCGTGTAAGAAGATGTCGGCAGACAGAGGTCTTTCGAGGGTAGGAGAACCATTTTCAACTGTTGTCATAGAAACAATATATGGAACGTTCAAGACTGTGCTTTTAAAAATGAATGACAAGTAGTGACAGTTGGAGGAGTGGGTTGTTGGTTAGATAGGGATTGGTAGGGAAAGAAGAAAGAGCTCAATGTGAGAGCTCCTGAATGAGACTGAACACGGGAGTTGTTCAGGCTGTTTTGTAGGTAAACTCTGTTTGTTTGTTTGTTTGTTTGTCTGTTTGTTTGTTTGTTCGATTTATATACTGCCCTTCCCAAAATGGCTCATGGTGGTTTACATAAAAATAAAAAACCAATTAAAATCAATTAACCATTAAAATCAAAACTATAAAAACAGCATAAAGCTAATTAACAGTTAAAACATTTAAACATTTAAAAAACCTGGAGAATCAGGCCAGAAATTTACAACAACTAAAACGGTTTGCAACAATTAAAAAACCCTGGAAGGCCAGGCCAAACAGATGGGTCTTGAGGGAGCTACTGAAGACAAGTAATGAACTCGATGACGGATTTCTGCAGGGAGTGCATTCCACAGGCCTGGAGCAGTTACAGAGAAGGCCCACCTCTGAGTCACCACCAGACATACCGGTGGTAACTGGAGACAGACCTCCTCAGATGACCTTAACGTGAGATGGGGATCATGCAGAAGGCACTCTCTAAGATAAAAGGGGGGAAAGGAAAGGTTGTGCCGTCCAGTTGGTGTCAACTCCTGGTGACCACAGAGCCATGTGGTTTCCTTGGTAGAATACAAGAGTTTACCACTGCCTTCTCCCGTGCAGTATAGGAGTTTCCCATATTCTGGGAAACATACCAGCAGGGATTCGAACTGGTGGCCTCTTGCTCTCTAGGCAGGTTGCTTCCCCGTTGCACCATTAGGAGGTTCCTCTCTAAGATAACTCAGACCTAAAGCCATTCAGGGCTTTAAAGGTAATAAACCCCACCTAATACTTACCATTTGCGTGGTAATTCAAGCTGGTCTTGTGGAAGCAAGCATTTCTAGCTAAACAGGGTCTGCCCTGGTTGCATATGAATGGGAGACTAGAAGTGTGAGCACTGTAAGAGATTCCCTTCAGGGGATGGAGCCACTTTGGGAAGAGCAGAAGGTACCAAGTTCCCTCCCTGGCAGCATCAGGGGAGGAAGACAGAAGGAGAACAGCTTGGGTGGGGCACTGACTGACTGCTGTCTTTGCCCCTGCCCCACCTTTCCTCAGGTGTGTGTAACATCTCCTTGGGCTGCTGCTGGGGCTTTGGCTGCTGCTGCTGCTATATAGGGCAGGCTAGCCCAAGGGCCTGGGGGAGGAAGACAGAAGGAGAACAGCTTGGGTGGGGCACTGACTGACTGCTGTCTTTGCCCCTGCCCCACCTTTCCTCAGGTGTGTGTAACATCTCCTTGGGCTGCTGCTGGGGCTTTGGCTGCTGCTGCTGCTATATAGGGCAGGCTAGCCCAAGGGCGCGAGCCTCTTGGCGCGAGCCGAAGGGCTCTCGTCCTTGTGGCTCTCTGCCGTGGGGCAAGCTGCCTGAGGACCAGAAGATCTCTCTCCTTCCGCCCTGAAGAGCCATCTTCTCACAATTAAGAAGTCAGCAGGAGACTACGCAAGCCTGGTTTTGTTTTGTTTTTAATTAAGCCAAGAAGCCGTGTTGGGTTAGTCTGGGGAGATGTGTCTGGGGGAGCAAAAAAGTGGGTCTGGAGCGGGGGCGGCAATATCACAGGTAGCGGGCAGAGGGAGGTATGGCGGTGGGAGTTGGGCAGGCCGTTACAGGGGAAAATGGTCCAGGCAATTGAGGCCTGTTCCTTTTTCCGGCCCTTCTCCCAACCCTCTGACCCTAGGGAGCTCTGGGAACACTCCTTCAAGGATTAGGGTGCTGCTGCTGAATGCCAGGTCAGTTAATGCAAAAACATCTCTCATCCACGATCTGATTGTGGATGAGCGTGCTGACCTGGTATGTGTGACGGAGACCTGGTTGGATGCGCTGGGCGGGGTCAGTCTCTCTCAGCTTTGTCCTCCAGGTTTCCAGATCGTGCAGCAGCCCCGCCTCGAGGGTCGGGGAGGAGGCGTTGCAGTCATCTTTCGAGAGACCCTCCCCGTTTCCAGGTGCCCGGTCAGGCAATCTCAGAATTTTGAGTGTTTGTCCTTGAGGGTGGGCCTCCGAGATAGGCTGGGGATTCTGCTGGTGTACCGACCACCCCGCTGCACTTCAGTCTCCCTACCTGAGCTGGCGGGGGTGGTCTCGGAGGTGGCCTTGGGTTCCTCCAGGCTTATTGTTTTGGGGGATTTCAATGTCCACGCTGAGGCCCCCCTAGTGGGTGCGGCTCAGGATTTCATGGCCTCCATGGCAACCATGGGCCTGTCTCAATTGGTATCGGGCCCTACCCACGTGGCGGGACACACTCTGGATCTGGTTTTTGCCGACCGGGAAATAAATGATCTGGAGGTGGGGGAATTTGAGACCACTCCCTTGTCATGGACAGATCATCACCTGGTAGGGTTTAGTTTGACTGCTCCGTCTGCCCTCTGCAGGGGTGGTGGGCCAATTAAGATGGTCCGCCCCCGGAGGCTTATGGATCCGCTTGGATTCCAGACGGCCCTCGGGGAGTTTCCAGTGTCCAGAGCTGGTGACCCTGTCGACGCCTTGGTTGATCTCTGGAATGGAGAGATGGCCCGGGCTGTTGACACGGTTGCCCCCAAGCGCCCTCTCCGGCTTAGTGGAGCCCGTTCCGCTCCTTGGTTTTCCTCGGAGCTTAGGGCGATGAAGCAACTCGGACGACGGCTGGAGCGACGCTGGAGGAAGAGTCGTCACGAATCCGATCGAACACGGGCTAGAACCCATTTTAGGGACTACGCCGTGGCGGTGGGGGCGGCGAAGAAACGTTTTTTCTCCGCCTCCATTGCGTCTGCTCAGTGCAGGCAAACAGAGCTGTTTCGTGTGGTGAAAACATTGCTCCACACATCCCCCCGGACAATGGGGGAGGAGCCATCTACAGCTCTTTGTGATCGGTTTGCCTGTCATTTTGCAGATAAAGTCGCTTGCATCCGTGCTGACCTGGACTCCAGAGTTTTGGCAGTTCCGGCAGACGTGCCTTTGGTACCATCTGGTCCCGTTGTGTTGGATTCTTTTCGGTTGGTGCGGCCTGAGGATGTGGACAAGATCCTGGGCAGTGTGCGGGCGACTTCGTGCGCTCTTGACCCTTGCCCTTCATGGCTAATAAAAGCTGCCAGGGAGGGGACAGGTAGATGGCTGGAGGTGATGGTTAATGCTTCATTAAGGGAGGGCAGGATGCCATCGTGCCTTAAGGAGGCGGTGGTAAGACCTTTATTAAAAAAGCCCTCCCTTGATCCCTCCAGCCTGGACAACTATAGACCTGTGTCTAACCTGCCCTTTTTGGGCAAGGTGATGGAGCGTGTGGTGGCGTCCCAGCTGCAGAGGGTCTTGGATGATACGGATTATCTGGACCCTTTTCAATCTGGCTTCCGCCCCGGGTATGGGACTGAGACTGCCTTGGTCGCTCTAGTGGATGACCTACGCCGGGAACTAGACAGGGGGAGTGCGTCCCTGTTGGTTCTGCTGGACCTCTCGGCGGCGTTCGATACCATCGACCATGGTATCCTTCTGGGCCGCCTCTCGAGTATGGGAATCGGAGGCACTGCGTTGCAGTGGTTCCGGTCCTTTCTTGAGGGGAGGGTCCAGAAGGTGGTGCTGGGGGACTACTGCTCGGCCCCGTGGCCGTTGGCCTGTGGGGTCCCGCAGGGTTCGGTCTTGTCCCCCATGCTGTTTAACATCTACATGAAGCCGCTGGGAGAGGTCATCCGGGGATTTGGACTGAGTTGTCAGCAATATGCGGATGACACTCAGCTCTATCTCTCCTTGTCATCTGATCCTAGGGAGGCGGTGGATGTCCTGAACCGGGGACTGGAGGCCGTGATGGGTTGGATGTGGGCTAACAAACTGAAATTGAATCCGGATAAGACGGAGGTGCTGTTGGTCAGTAGGAGAGCCAATCGGGATGTGGAGATTTTACCAGTTCTGGATGGGGTTGCACTCCCCTTGAAGGAACAAGTACGCAGCTTGGGGGTACTACTGGACCCGGCTCTGCTTTTGGAAGCTCAGGTGGAGGCGGTGGCCAGGGGTGCCTTTGCACGGCTTCGGCTGGTGCGCCAGCTGCGTCCCTTTCTCGAGAAGGCAGATCTGGCCACAGTTACCCACGCCTTAGTCACGTCGCGGCTGGATTACTGTAACGCGCTCTACGTGGGGCTGCCCTTGAAGAATATCCGGAAACTGCAGCTAGTGCAAAACGCGGCAGCGAGGGTGTTATCCAGAGCTGCCCGTTGGGAACATATCACCCCCATTTTGAAAGAACTGCACTGGCTACCGGTTCGTTTCCGGGTCCAATTCAAGGTGCTGGTTTTGACCTTTAAAGCCCTAAACGGTTTGGGCCCAGGGTATTTGAGGGACCGCCTGCTCCCAAGGGTTGCTGCCCGCTTGACGAGGACATCTGAGGGGGCCCTGCTCCGGGTGCCGACAATGAGAGAGGCCCGGCTGTCGTGCACTCGGGACAGGGCCTTCTCTGTTGCTGCCCCCAGACTCTGGAATGCTCTCCCAGTGGTCATTCGCTCCTCGGACTCCATCATGGCTTTTAGAAAGCTTGTAAAGACTTGGCTTTTTACCCAGGCTTTTACATAATCGTTTTTACTGCTGCTTCTGGGTGTTTTTATTTCTTGTATTGTTTTATGCCTGTTTTTATATGTTTTTATACTCTTAGCATGTTGTTTTTATTGTGTTTTTATTGTATGTTTTTAACTTTTGTAAACCGCCTTGGGGCTATATTTTAACGAAAGGCGGTATAAAAATGCAAAAATAAATAAAAATAAATAAATAAAAAATCTCCAAGATAGGGCTGAGAGAGATTCCTGCCTGCAGCCTTGGAGAAGCCACTGCTAGTCTGTAAAGACAATACTGAGCTAGATAGACCAATGGTCGGACTCAGTATATGGCAGCTGTCTATGTTTCTATGTTCTATGTTCCACTGAAAAATAAAATAAAAACCAAACACATTCTTGAATTTGAGGTGGGCTCAGGCGGAGACCTGACAGTCCATCTAGCTCGTCTACTAGGCATTTAGCCCGTTACAATAACGGGTGCTAGGAGGGGGCGGGGGAGCGGGAGCCCTCCCCCCTGCCCCACACCCTCTTGCCCTTCCCCCTCCCCCCTGCCCAGAAGAGTCGTGAGCTCCAGGCCCCACCGCCACGGGCCGGCCGCCACCGCCTGTGGGCTCCGCGGCCGGGCCGGGCCCGCCGCCACCTCTGTCCCCTCGCCCCAGTCTCCGGCCGGGCCGCCGCCGGCCTCCGCAGCCTGGCCCTTTTCCGCCGGTCTCCGCTTCGCCGCTGGCCTCCGTGGCCAGGCCGGGCCTTTCACCGCCAGCCTCCGCTGGCCTCTGCGGCCCAGCCGGGCCCTTCGGCACCAGCCTCTGCGCTGCCGCTGGCCTCCGCGGCCGGGCCGGGCCCTTCGCCGGCGGCCTCTGTGCCGCCACCAGCCTCCGCGGCCAGGCTGGGCCCTTCGCCGCCGGACTCCACGCCGCTGCTGGCCTCCACGGCCGGGCAGGGCCCTTCGCCGCTGTTGTATGGGCTGCAGTGCCGCCCGACCAACATGGCGGCCGGCGTCTGCGTCCGTTTCTCCCTCGGGTGTTGTGCGCACGCGCACCACGCATGCCCAGAACACCCGTCAGAGACACAGACGCAGACACCAACCATCAGAGATACGGACGCAGACACCAACCATTTTATTATATAGGATACTGATTGGCAGTGGCTGACGTAGGTTTCAGGCAGGAGTCTCTCCCAGTCCTACCTGGAGATGCTGCCAGGGAGTGAACCTGGGACTTTCTGCATGCAAAGCACATGCTCTGTGACTGCGATATGGATCGACCCCCTACCTAAGGGTAATATCTTCCAGCAGACAGTGCTCACAGGTAGTCACCCATCCAAATGCAAACCAGGGCAAACCCCGCTTAGCAAAGGGGACAATTCATGCTCACTACTGCAAGACCAGCTCTCCTCCCATTGGGTGGCCTTCCACAGGCAACTGCCCAGAGGGCAGGTAACTTTCCCAGGGCCCCAAACTCTGGGGGAGACTTTCAGGTGGTGGACAGTGGGAGGAGATGCAGTCTTTATGTCTCCATAAGTCCATTGTATAGGTACTGCCACAAGCAACTTCTTCACCCTGCAGAGTGTTCTGCAAAAGGGGTAGTGAATATGTCAATGGAACCAAGCCCATTAAGAGTATCTTGAGACAGACATTTAAGGTCCAAAACCATTCTACTGGGGATCTGAACACCTGGGGATCCCTGTTAGAGGGAACCCTGTTAGAGGGAACCCTGTTGTCCAGTGCCTGGATGGGAGACCCATGTATGCCACCTTTCAGGGTGGGCCATAGCTCAGTGGGAGAGCCTCTGCTTTGCATGCAGAAGGTCCCTGGAAGCATCTCTAGGTAGGGAAAGACTCTTGCCTGCAACCTTGGAAATTATGTCCCTAACCCATTTGAGATAGAAAACCATTTTCTCATTCTTTTTGCTCCATAACCCACTTTGCAAACTACTACTGAGCAGGCTTTTGAACCCAGGTTTCTGTGTTCAACATTCTGGGCCGTGTCTCACGAGCGGGCAGGGAGCCCTGGGTGGCCAGATCAGCCGCCCACATGATGTCTGGCTCCGAGACGGAGCCAGCGGGGGCTGGGGAGCTCGGGGGCCATGCGGCCCCCGGAAGCCCCAGTATGCCCTGCGTGAGCGCTCAGGGCATACTGGGGAGACCCCCAAGCCGGGAGGCTGCTTTTAAGCCTCCCGGCCGGGGGTCCACTCACAAGTAACCGCAGCATGGCTACTCACGAGCAGATAGCCCGGTTTACGGAGCGCTCGCTCCACAAACCCGGGCTAAGGGGTGGGCTACAGGAGCGGGTTAGCCGCTCCAGAACCACTGGGCTTGGCTGTGAGCCCGGTGGTTCTGACGATCACAAAAATCGGGCTAGGATTTCCCTAGCCCGATTTTTGTGATCGTAAGAATAGCCCCTCTGTCTACCACACCATATCACACCAGCTACTCTTTTCAAGGAGAACAACCTGGTCACTTTGTGGAGGGCGCTTTGTTTTTGCAGCATATTCATCCTCAGCATGATGTATATTCCTTTTGGTGGGCAACTTGGAATGCTGATCTCCTGGAAAGGAGCAGTTTTTATGCATAATGCGAACCACAATGGAGCATGATTGTATCTGGCACCAGCAGAACGGCTGCATATATTTCTCTAATTCAAACCATTTGTTGTGTTGCTGAATCAAAGTTCTCTTGTGAGTGTCCAAACTCTACATGACGTCTTGGACTGCTTCGTTTTGTACGTAGGCCATTTCTGATATAGTTCACTGGCATGTGGGTATGTGGGGGTCTGTCATGGATTGTCAGATTCTATCTTTCTCTATATATTTTATTTTCTCCTGCTTTATTTACATAAGAATTGCAAGGTTGGGTCCATCTGGATCAAGCATTTATAATAGTTTTGTCCTTCACCCAAAGTATGCTGAAACCTTCTGAAGACTTGGGCAAATTGTGTTTCCCTTTTAGGCTTCAATTGATCTTAGATTCCACTGTATTCTTGATCAGGAAAAAGATCTGATTCTGCTTCAGCCCCCAATCTTACTCATCCATCCCTGGTAATCTGGTATATAAAGCAAAACCCTCAAGACAGTCAGCGGACAAGATCAAATGTATTCAGCTTGGTCATTATTAGCACTGAATTATCAGCACATCTCTGGGAGCGCTTTCATCAGATTTATCTCCCCCCACACACTGCAGTGCCCTCTGAGATCTTATCAGTGGCCCTATTCTACAGAGATGTGGGTCAAGATGGGGTCTGCTTGCCTTCAGGGACCTTGCATTTTTCAAAGAAGGACATTTCATGAATCTCCCCAAGCAAGAGACCTTAAGACCCAGCCCTGCTCCAAGGCCAATGGCTCTACCACTCTACTCCCTCAGAGAGGAGGGCTGGTCTTGTGGGAGTGAGCATGAATTCTCCCCTTTTGCTAAGCAGGGTCCACATTTGGATGGGTGACCACATGTAAGTGCTGGAAGAGATTCCCCTTTGGGGATGGGGCCATCGCTCAGAAGAAGAGCATCTGCTTGCATGGAGAATGACCCAGGTTCATTCCCAAGCAGCATCTCCAGGTAGGGCTGGGAGAGATTCCTGCCTGAAAGCTTGGAGGAGCTGCTGCCGGTTAGTGTAGACAATGCTGAGCTAGATGGAGCAAGAGTCTGACTTGGTATAAAGCAGCTTCCTGTGTTCCTATGTACTATTACTTCAGTGGGAAAGTTCTCAAAGCAGTTTACACAGAAAAATAGGAAGATGGTTCCCGGTCTCCAAAGGGCTCACAATCTAAAAAGAAACACGGTAGAAACCAGCAACAGAAACAGGAGGGACGGTGTGCTGGGTTTGAACTGGGCCTGTTGCTCTCCCCCGGGCTGGTTTCAGGAGTGGGTGAGCTTTGGGGTCGCCCAGGGCACCTACCTGAATGGGGCACTGAGCTGAGCTTGGTGGCTCACTATTTGTTGAGCATACAGCCTGCCCTGAAGCCAGGAGTGGCCCTTTCATGAGGCAAGGTGAAGCTGTCACCTCAGGCGGCAGATCGTTGGGGCGCCAGCAAGGTGTCAAGATGCCCCCTGCTATCACCAGGACTGATCTGACCCTTGCAAACTTTGCAAAGAGTGCTTCCCCCTGCATTCCTTGAAGCACGGGGGGAGAAGAAGAGAGCGCCAGCAGCCTTCCCTCCTCCCTGCCACCCATGCAAGTCTTGGTATTAAAAGGGGGTTGGCTCCCCCGGGGCATGGGTCAAGGCCTTTGCCCCCGCCTCAAGTGCTGCAATACCTTGAGTCGCCCCTGACTGAAGTTGCAGAAGGCCTGTGAGACTTCAATGGGATCCCAGGACCGGAGCTGGAGAGCACTGGCAGCAAAGCAGCAAGTTACTGGGAAGCAGCTCTGGAATTTTTCCAGGAAGTTTTTCACATCCAGCTTGGAGTTCGCATCTCCTCCGGAATGGAGGCATGCATTCCCATATCGGCCAAATTTACCCCAGAGTCCCTGCAAGCTGTCAGGAAGCACTTCACACACAATTCGGGTTTTTCATAGAGCATTAGAGTGTAGCCCAATTTATATCTGGGGTTTTTAAAAATCCACTTTTTGAGTTGGTTTTGGGGGGCAACTTTGTACTCGCAGTAAAGCCTCACCTGCTGTCTGGGAAAGCTCCAGGCTATTGCAGAGAAAGCCTAGGAACCTGCAGGGCCTGTTGCACTACTGGGTTTTGCAAACCTGCACAAACAACATAACTTGGCAATGCTGATAAACTAACCAGCGCAGGGGGGAACATGGGAACATAGGAAGCTGCCTTATACTGAGTCCGACCATTGGTCTATCTAACTCAGTATTGTCTTTACAGGCTGGCAGCGGCTTCTCCAAGGTTACAGGCAGGAGTCTCTCTCAGCCCTATCTGGAGATGCCAAGGAGGGAACCTAGAACCTTCTTGCTCTTCCCAGAGTGGCCCCCCCAAGGGGTATATCTTTCAGTCCTCACACATGCAGTTTCCCATTCCAATGCAAACCATTCAAATGCAAACCTGCTTAGCAAAGGGGACAATTTATGCTTGCTACCACAAGCTCTCCAGGGGACTGGAGGTACTCCCTAGGGCACTATTTATCCAAGGGCCAGCCCTGCCTCCCCCTGCCAAATATAAAGAGAACAGGGTTGGCCTGTACACTAGGCAGACCGGGTGATTGCCTAGGGCACCAGTTCTTGGGGTTGGTCTACATGCCTCCCTTTCCCTCTCCAAGCAGCCACTGACAAATCTGATTTGTTGGGAGTGTCCATTTGCTCTCCTCCCCAGAAGGGGAGGGGGGTTGTAGTGGGTGAGAAAGAGCAAGGAAGCAATGTCAACCTTGCCTTCCCTTGCTTTGCTCTTTCTCCTGTCCCTCTCCTATTCTAGAGAATGAGCAGCCCGTATGGCTTAAGTTAAAGCTGATGCTCCATACTTCTCAACTGGCTGGGTGCAAGAAAGCAAAACTTTGCCAAGGGTACCAGAAATCCTGAAAAAGAATCAGCATTTTGAAAGGTGCCTCTTTGCCCAGTTGGCCGGAGACTCAGTCGCTAGATACGAGGGAGTAGATCTGTAGACCAGGGACCCAATGAGGCATCTACAGACATCACATGTGGACGCCTGGCTCTAAGCAAGAGAATGGTAGAAACCAGAAACGCTTCATTCATTCCAAATTAGTCCATGCATTATGGATGATAGTGCCATGTTATGTCAGGAAGAAGGGATCCAACACAGGAAGGCTGTGAGAACCACCAGGGTCCATGCAGATCCTGGTGCTGCCGTGCTGCCCAACCCGGTTCCATAGCCCAGATCTTAGCCGAGGTTAAGGTTCCGAGTGCGCCCTTAACCTGGCTGCCGCAATTGTGTGTGTGAGGGGGCCATGTGACAGAGATGGGCGCATCCCCCAATGTGCCTCGCTCGGCATGCAGTGCATTGTGGGATTCCCAGAGGCCGGGATGGTGCATCCTGACCTCCCAAGATCCGCACTATTTGGCATAGCATAGATCATCCGGGAGCGCAGTCCACAGCTTCCCCCACATCATTGGGGGGGGGGGGGTAGGGGTAGGTGGAGCCCTGCCTTCCTCCCTGCCCGCCTGGTAGGTCATGTGAATACCCTTAAGGTGTGGTTTCTGTGTCAATTCAAAACTGTAGGTTAGGGGGCCAGCACATGTGAACAAGCCACCAGATGTCCAGTGGTCTGTTTTCTCTATGAACAGTGCTCCTGGAGATACTCTTTGGAGTCTCTGATTTTTAAGACTTCCCATAACCACCAAATGACGACCACAATGGGAACCTCTTATTAGGGCAACTTTCTTCCACTAGTTCATGAGTTACACTTAATGACTTGCACAGTACTTCCCCCTGCCTGCTTTGTTCATCTATCTCCACACCTTGCATATGTTTCCATCCACTGTCTTGGCTCAGGGTTCTCCTCTCCTGTGGTCTGAACTCCCACAGATAGCAATGGGGCTTGGGGCCAGGATCAAAGGGGTGGGCTATGGCTGCTTGATTGGTTTCCAAAACGGCTGACACAGCACTACAAGAACAGCCAGATGTCTTGTGTTAGGGAGCTTCCAAAAGCACAAAGTAATCTTTGAGACACATCCAAGCAGAGAGGAGCTCCAGGGGAATGTTTGGTCCTGGTAACATGGAAAATGGCAAAAATCTTTGTTACCTCTGCTATTTGAAATGTGACATTCCTAATGCTCATCTCCATTAATCTCTGTAAGAAAAAGAATGGCCGTTGATGCAACCTAAATTTAAAAGTAAAATAAAATAAAGGGACGCAGTTCAAAATTGCTTTTAAATCAAGCACCTTAGGATGTCTGTGGAACCTTGTGTTCATTCAGGCTCCACAGAGGTATTGGTAATGTAACAATGTTATCAAAGACAGTAATATACAGCTCCCTAGCAGGACTCTCAACACAGGCCTGCAACAGGAGTCCTATTCAGCCATTGGCCTGATTCACACAGTCATTCAAAATAGAGGTTTAACGTGGGCTACCAGCATTAGCATGATTGTGTGAACCCACAATCATGGGTTCACACAATCAAGGTGGTTTACGGCCTGAGATAAATCTGAGTTTCCCACCTTTGTATGGGTTAATACAATCACACCAATGTCAGTAACCCACATTAAATCTAGATGCAAACAATTGTTGAAGCAGATCATTATGTTGTACACGTGCCATATAAGCACTGACAAGATATGGTGACTAGCATGTGAAATTCAACTAGCATGTGACTAGCATGTGAAATTCAAGGTAATCAAATTCAACCACGTTTACAGTTTCCCATCCCCAACCCCTAAATCCAACAGCATTCAAAACTGGGATGCAAAAACCAAAACAATTTGGGCAGAATAAATTCATATTTTTGTGAACAACTTTGCATCAAATTCATCACCTCTAGGTGACCCGAATGACCAGAAAAGCAAAGGAAATGACTATCCTGCTGGGGATGGGGCCATGGCTCTATGGAAGAGCATCTGCTCTGCACACACAAGATCCCTAGTTCAGTCTAGGGATGTGCACAAGTCAGTTTGGCGCCTCCTCTGGGAAGTGCCGAACCGGCTCGGGCACCGGCGTTTGAATTGGTTAGGGAGTGGTTCCCTTTAAAAGCCAGTAATGAGCTCCTTACCTGCTTGTCCACGCCCTGACACTTTTCTGGTGGCAGCGCCTACTTGTCAAAAGGTTGCGCATGGCTGCAGCACTGTTCCCTACAACCGCACGCACGCCAGTCATGTGTATGCCAACGCCGCGCTGAGCCTGCAGGGAACAGCGCCACAGCTGTGTGCGGCCTTTTGAAGAGTGGGCGCCACCGCCAGAAAAGTGGTGGGGTGGGGAAGAGCAGAAAAGGAGCTCCTTACCCGCTTTTTAAGGGAATCACTGCCTGCCCCACTGGCGGCTGCACGAACGGCGCGTGCACATCCCTAGTTCAGTCTAGGTATGGCATCTTGAAACCCTGGAGAGCTCCTGCCAGTCAGTATAGACCATATTGCCCTAGATCAGGGCTGCTCAACTTCGGCCCTCCTGCAGATGTTGGCCTACAATCCCCATAATCCCTGGGTATTGGTCACTGTGACTGAGGATTATGGGAGTTGTAGTTCAAAAACACCTGGGGGGCCTAAGTTGAGCAGGCCTGGCCTAGATGGACCCATGGTCTGACTCAGAAGGCAACGTCATGTGTTTGCGATATTCTCCTGCAGCCGAATGATGGCCCAGCGGCACCTCTCTCATTTTTGCTTCGCAAGGAGGCTAACTGGATCACAGGAGTATTGCTGTATTAATTGGATAGGGCCCGACCGCAGCTTTTCAAGCCATTAATTGGTGTTACAGCTCAATTCCTGTCCACTCTGGGGGATAGGTTGGTCTGCAGAAAACATTCCAGGGCTCAGGTTGCCTATTAAAACAACTGTGCATAATATTCCTCTGGCAACAGTCAGCCTACTTGAGAAGTCTAGTTACTCTGGGTAGTTGCCTTACCTAGTTTCATTTAGCTGGCAGTTGAGGCGTGTTTTAAAATAGGTTACATAAATAGCTGCCTTACGGTGAAATGATCCTTCTTACCTAGAACTGCCTGCCCAAGTTTCCTAGTCCCGTTGCTGGGAGAGGCCAGAGACTGGACCTTAAACGCAGCATAGTTGTGACCTTTCACTAGTGACTTCGGCTGCAGTGTTTCAGAGTGACACCTGATTTGTGACATACTCGTTCTAATAATTTAGAGATGCCCAGCAGCCTTTGGGGGCCTGGCCCCACTGGGAGTATTCCAGGCCCTTTCCCTGAATTTTCAGCTTTTGTTTAAAAACTGAAACAAGCTAGTCATCCTTTTGCTTGTGGAGATATAAGGAAAAGCATGCCGGCTTTAGAGCTACCCCAACTGCCCACGAAGAAGTGGACTTGCTTCTGAGTCCCTGCGTCCTGGCCAATGAGTGCAGAGGCCCGGAGATTACAAACACCAGGCTCTTTTCAAATAAAAATAAAATGTATTGTATTAGTATGTAACACTGTTCGCTTACAACATACTAGGCTACATGTATGTACACATTCTGGCTAGCTAGTTTTATTTATTTGTTTGTTTGTCTGATGATGATGATGATGATGGATGATGATGATGATGATTTTACATTTATATCCCGCTCTTCCTCCAGGAGTCCAGAGCAGTGTACTACATACTTGAGTTTCTCTTTCACAACAACCCTGTGAAGTAGGTTAGGCTGAGAGAGAAGTGACTGGCCCAGAGTCACCCAGCTCGTTTATGTTTATGTATGTATGTAGTTATTATATTTATATACTACCCTAGATATACATCCTGAGGTGGTGTAGAAAATCCAAATTACAATATAAAAACAAAAACAAACCATTAAAAGACATCCATAGAATAAAAACAATTAAAAAAAAACAATTCACAGAGTGAAACAAAATAATGTCACAGGATAAACCCTGCCTGTTCTGTAATGAATCCTTGAGCCCTTTCTCACGACCAGTGAGAAAGGCCACTAGAGTTAGCAGGGAGGAAGCCCTGAAGAGCTTACCTCCCCGCAGATGAGCGTCGAGCCTCCCTTAGGCGGGCAGATCATCTGCCCAGATGATCACCAGCTGGTGCCGGTAGCTCCGAGGGTTGCGGTGCTGGGACGCATCGGCTCATGTCGTGCCCCCACCGAGCTCCAATAAGGCACTACACAAGTGTGCAGTGCATTATAGGAATCCCCAGTCCCTGAGGTTGCCTCAGTCTGCTAGCAATGGCTGCAAGCAGCCACAGCTGAGAGACAATCGGGGGAAAAACTAGGTTAGGAGAGCACTCGCTCTCCTAATCTCGTTTTAGAGGGAGGTGCCATTGGCAGGTTTGCTGCTGTGGTGCCACCAGGATCGGGCCCAATCCTGGCGATATGCACGTGTGTGCAAAACTGGGCTGGACTTCCTGAGCCCGGTTTTGCACGCACATGTGAATAGCCTCAGGGCTCTCCCCCACGCCCTGCCGGAGCACGACGTTTCTGCCTTTTATGGTCTAGGTCAGGGTTTCTTAACCTTGGGCCCTCAGATGTTGTTGGACTACAACTCCCAGAATCCCCAGCCACAAAGGCCATGTCTGGGGATTCTGGGAGTTGTAGTCCAACAACACCTGGGGGCCCAAGGTTAAGAAACCCTGGTCCAGGTCCAAGATACTTGAAAGAACACCTTTTATATGTTCCTCTCCACTTCAATTCACTGCCACACAGGGGCGTAGCAAGGTTGGAGTGGGCCCAGAGACAAGATTTTAAAATGGGCCCCCCCACAAAGTCCAGGGCCTCCGCACACCCCAGGCCCCCAAGGATTTAAGTCTGATATTCCAAAATAAGTATGCTGCCTGCAAATACATTTCACTGAATACACACACACACGTCACAATATATAGTGATATACATTGAGTACTATACATTTGTATTACTTTTAATGCCTAGAACACACTAGAAAGATGAATTATTAAAATGGGCCCCTCGCTGCAGATTAGCAAAGGAGACTTTCAACCATGCAGGGTGAACCTATGTTTGTTTTCTCAGAATTCTGAACAAATTCAGTCAAGTTTGATCGCAGGAGGTTTTTCACAGGAGGCTTTTAAAGCCCTTTAAGACACATCTCCTCTGGAATGGAGGTGCTGCATTCACATGTTGGCCAGATTTACCCTGAAGTCCCTGCAAGTTATTGGGGAGCAGTTCACACACAAGAAAAATAAAATAAAAGCACCACACATGCTTCACAGTTCTCACTCAGACCTTCTGGGTTGCAAAACAACTTGAACATAAGTGCATTTATAAATAAATAAATAAAATTAATAAAATACTGTTCCAGAAGTTTTTGCAATTTTCTGCCATGAAACAAGCCACTTATAGGACTTTTTAGATAGTTTTTTTTAAAGTCAGCAAATTTTCCAAGCTGTTTCAAAATAAATATTCAGAGACTTCTCGGTCCCCCCCCCCCCCATATCCAAGCCCTATGGCAAGCAGATCCCTATATATATGGGGGGGGGGGGGGCGGGAAAGGTAACCACAAAAAGGAGTTCACACTCTACCTGGCAAATGCTGGTCTGGGTTAAGCAGGGCAGCAAGGGGTCTTCTGCTGCAGAGAACACTCTGGCTGCCTCCTCCTTCCTAGCTTCCTTGGGCCCTACTCGAGTTCAGGCTTCACTGCGGCCTACACGGAGGCTTCCGTGGAAGCCCCGCCCACCCACCGATCAGCTGAGAGGCGGAAGAAAAGGAGCTCTTTGCAGCTTGCCTGCTGCTTCGATTGCGGGCCAGGAGAACAAGCAGGAGAGACGGCGAAGAGGGCAAGTGGCTGAGAGGCTATGGTGCTGGGCAGGGGGCAAAGGGGAGTCACGTGAGGTGCCCCTGGGGTGCCCCTCCAGGCAGTGGGGCCCCCAGACAACTGTCTCCCCTTGCCCTATCATTGTTACGCGCCTGCTGCCACATCTGCTCCTGCTGCCACTGGGGTATGAGGCTGCAGCTCAGTGGCAGAGCATCTGCTTGGCATGCAGAAGGTCCCAGGTTCAATCCCGGACAGCAACTCCAGGGAGGGCCAAGAAAGGCTCCTGCCTGAAACCTTGGAGAGCCACCATCAGTCGGTGTAGCAATATGGAGCTAGATGGGCCAATGGTCTGACTCAGCATAAGGCAGCTTGCTATGTTCCACTGCTGGTTCTAACATTAAAAAGAGGAGGAGGGGTCTTCTGAGGGTATGGAAAGCCTGGCAGGGAACGTGCATTTTCCAAGGCTCAAATTGTCTTGAAAAGGGGAGGAGAGCTGGTCTTGTGGTAGCAAGCATGAATGTGTATTTGGATGGGTGGCTACAGGTGAGCACTATCTGCTGTAAGATATTCCCCTTAGAAGATGGACCTGTAGCTCAGTAGGGTAGCATCTACTTTGCAGGCTGAAGGGGCCAGGTTCACTCCCCAGCAGCATCTCCAGTTAGGGCTGGGAAAGGCTGCTGCCTGCGACCTTTGAGAAGCTGCTGCCAGTCAGTGTAAACAATGAGGCGGGTCTCACGATCAAGGAGACCCGCTTTGTCCGGGTTTGCGGGGAGAGTGGGCTAAGCCCGCTCCCCCCGCAGACGAGTGGGACGGCAGTCCTGGGCGGACAGATCAGCCACCCACACGACTGTCAGCTCTGTGACGGAGCTGGTGGAGGCTGGGAGGATTGGGGGGCGCGCCATGAACTCATTTATGAAGAATGGTGGCATATCAATCTTTTAAATATTATTATTTCTTGTTTACACAGTCAGACAGGTGTTATTGACTGGTTTGTTTCATCCAGAAATCGAGTCCTTTCCAAGGACCTGGGATGGCTGAATTTTATTATCAGTATTGTTGTTGTTATTATTACAGATATCGTCGTAGATTATAGGCTACAGGTAGCTTGTATTTTTTGCAGATGTTCCAGTGTATCATCCCTGTTACCTTGTCATGCCTTTGTTTGTAGTCAGTCTGTGCGATCTGGTCCACTGTTTCATCTGCTTCTTTACAAAGGTGGCACTTGCTGTTTGTGGTTGATTTTTCTACCTTTGCTCTTATTGCACTTGTTCTTAGTGCCTGTTCTTGTGCAGCCAGTATTAAACCCTCTGTTTCTTTCTTCAAGTTGCCATTCTTAAGCCATTGCCAGGTCTTGGTGATGTCTGATTTTCCACTTATATTGTGCAAATATTGACCATGCAGGGGCTTATTTCTCCTGTAGGCCTGCTTTTGTTTCATTGGTGTTGAATAGTTTCTCGTTCTTGACCATTTGAAGTGCATCTTCTTCACTGTCCTTGATATATTCTTCAAGGCCTCTTTTCTCCTCCTCTACTGTTTGATGGACTTGCAGCATTCCTCTTCCACCTGATCTGTGAGGGAGATATAGCCTATCTACATCACTGCAGTGTGCAGAGCATGATTGATGGTCATTCTTTTCCTGGTTTTACGATCTAGCGTTTCTAGCTCTGCCTGGGTCCAGTCTATTATTCCTGCAGTGTATCTGATAATAGGTATAGCCCAGGTGTTTATGAAGTGTATGGTGTTCATGACGTGTATGGTGTTCCCGCCATTGAGTTTGGACTTGAGGATTTTTCTAACTCTCCTGATGTATTCACTTCCAATTTTTCTTTTAACTTCAGTGTGTGCGATGTTATCAGCCTGGAGAATGCCCAAGTATTTATAATGTTCTTTCTCTTCCAGGTTCTTGATGTTGCTTCCATTGGGCAGTCTATTCCTGTTTTTCTTATTTTTCCTCTGTTTATTATTAATGCAGCACACTTGTCTAGTCCAAATTTCATTGCTATATTGCTACTGAATATACGGACAGTGTTTAGCAGTGATTCGATTTCTGATTGGACTTTCCATACAGCTTCAGATCATCCATGTACAGCAGATGGTTTATTTTACTTGATGTTTTAGATGTTTGGTATCCGAGGCCTGTTTTGTTTAGTTTTTGTGAAAGTGGAGTCATGGTGATTACAAACAACAAAGGGGATAGTACATATTATTATTATTATTATTTTCCATTTATATTCCGCTCTTCCTCCAAGTAGCCCAGAGTGGTGTACTACATACTTATGTTTTTCCTCACAACAACCCTGTGAAGTAGGTTAGGCTGAGAGAGAGAAGTGACTGGCCCAGAGTCACCCAGCAAGTATTATGGCTGAAAGGGGATTTGAACTCGGGTCTCCCCAGTTCTAGTCCAGCACTCTAACCACTACACCATGCTGCCTCTCATAAACAAATAAGCAAACTGACTCATACAAGTCACTCATGCTTCTTTGTTCGTCTTTTGTTCAGCCTTCTTTTCTAGAACATCCAGTCATTGTCCCCAGAGAAGTGTTGTGCAGAGGAACCCCAAAAGAACCGTGGCTTTCATTCTCCACTGCAGTGGACAACATGGCTGAGAAGAGGAAGTAGTCAGAGGATGCAGCTGTGGAGAAGAGGGCCAAGGCAGGACCATCCTACAGTTTGGCCAGCCATGAAATTCTTGGATGGTTTTATGTAAGGGCTACACAGTGGCAAGTGTTTCACAGTTTTATTGTGTATATATATATATTTAAAACTTTTAAACAGATTTGTAATTTTTTCTTATATTCCAATTTAATATTTGTATTATTTTAACTGTTTAATAGTTCTGTATGAAAGGATGTATATAATTCTAACAATATAAAAGGATAAATGAATGAATGAGATGAATTTCCATCTCAATTGGATGGAAAGAGTCTTCACCACACTGCCATGATAATATTGTAAATGAGGCAAGATATATGAATAAGTCAGATTAATGGTTAAGTCCTAAATTAATGAGTTCTTGTGATTACATGAATTTATTGCAACTCTCTGAACCATCTTCACTACCAACCTTGGGGTCAATGAATTAATTTTTGAAGTGACTCTATGGGTTGAGAAGAGCACGTTTTTTCAATTATATCAACTAATATATTTCATATTAATGAATTAATGAATTAATTAATTACATAAATTATTTGTACTGAGAATATCTTCTGAACTGAATTGATTGCTAACCTTTAAACTAATTAATTGTGTGTGAGAAAGATACATGTTCAGAATAACGAATATCTCAAAGATTCATTGCTGATCTTTGAGATAATTAAGGCATTGCTTATGCTGGACTTGAAAGCTTTCCGAACAGATATTCCCGATGGTGACCAATAATGATGTGGTGATTTGCAATCTCACAGGAGGCGCTTCAGGTGATGAATCCACAAGTCATGATTACCATGTGGAGCAATCTTTCAAGGAGTCATGTTATGGCTGGCAACCCTATCATGTAGTAACCTTTGGAAGGAATTGGGATGTAATGGTCCAGCTGTCAGACTAGGACCCGGAAGACCCAGATTCAAATCCTAACTCAGCCCCGAAACTCACTCCGTTATCTTGAGCCAATCACTCTCAGCCAGCCTACCTCACAGGGTTGTTGTGAGGATACCATTGGGTATGGGAGAACAATGTCCTGAGCTCTTCAGAGGAAGGGAGAGATAAAAATATAATAAATAAATGTAGATGAGCATTAAACTACTTCCTTGGTACTTTGGTTTCCTATTCACTGAGCAAGAGAAATATTAATTGGCCTTAATGTAGAGATATGAAAGCATTTTGTACACTGAGAGTCCAAAGCTAATAATAGGGCACAATGTATATGGCGAATACTGGCTGAGAGAGTAATTGCAGAAGGGCCCATTTCAATGACAAATTGCCCTCTCCTTGTTAGGATAGTGTACTTCAAAGAAAAGTTCTCCTCTTTTTCTGTTGCATGGGAAGTCTCCAAGGTTACCTGCAGCTGCCCGAACATGCTGGTGACAGCAGTTTACAAAAGACAAGCGAAGGGCAAGAGGAAAGCTGTGAAATTGCACTGAAAGCAGCAGTAGGAATTGTGCCACGAAGGAAGAGACGCTCATTACAGCCTGAGAATTATGGGGCTTCTCTGGAAGTCTAATCCACAACCCAGTGGATAAAATGGACTTGCCTTGTAGATCGGATCCTCCTTAAGCAGATGCATTTGAAGTAATATGCCACAAAGTTCACAATACCTGAGAATGGGTGTTTCATGCCTAATGGTATGTTCTAAGGTTATTTATACAACAAACACAGTTACAGGGCTTCAACAAATATTCCCCTGTTCTGCTCTTTGGGGCAGAAATAATGATAGGAAAGGGGAGGAAATATTTCCTGGAAAATAACTTGATTAAATGAATGTTCGCCTTTTAAAAATACAATTTGGGGCCACAAGTTCTCGTTGCTATTGCTACTTCAGCACAATTTCTCCTTCCCAGGATTAATCCTTGTTTTTCCCCCCTAGAATAGTTACACAGGTGACCCCATTGACAGGAATCACACAGTGAACAGGTTTACAGCACTGTGCTGCATAATCAATCAGAGCTGACTATGTGGTTATAGCACTGAGGGCAAATGAAGTTGATTGAGAGTGAGGGCAGTATCTCCTGTATGAGTCACATAAGTCAAACCAGCCAATCAGGGACCATGTTGTGAATGGACATTACCACACTATGTAGCCAACCAGATTGGCAATTCCAGCCAGTCAGGGATCATAAGAACATAAGAATAACCCTGCTGCATAAGGCCCAAGAAGGCCCATCTAGTCCAGCATCCTGATTCACACAGTGGCCAATCAGATGCTGCTGTAAGCCTACAGCAGGAGTTGAGGGCATGCCCTCTCTCCTGCTGTTACTCCCCTGCAACTGGTACTCAAAGATGGCCTATAGCCCTCCGACTAGTAGCTGTTGATAGACCTCTCCTCCATGAAGTTATCCAAACCCCTCTTCAAGCTATCCAGGTTGTTGGTTGTCACCGCATCTTGTGGCAGAGAATTCCACAAGTTGATTATGCGTTGTGTGAAAATGTACTTCAGTTTGTTGGTACTAAAATTTCTGGCAATCAATTTCATGGGATGACCCATTCTAGTGTTATGTGAGAGGGAGAAGAATTTCTCTCTATCCACTTACTCCACACCATGCATAGGTTTATAGACCTCTGTCATGTCTACCCGCAGTTGTCTCCTCCTCCTCTTCTTCTTCTTCTTCTTCTTCTTCTTCTTCTTCTTCTTCTTCTTCTTCTTCTTGCTGTAAGCGGGACATTGTCACATCTTTGGGGCAGAAATACTGATAGGAAGTGGGAGAAAAAATTTCCTGAAAAATAACTTCATTATATGACTATTCAGCTTTTTAAAAATCCAATTAAGTGCCACAGTTTCCTATAGCTACTGCTATTTCAGCACAATTCCCCCTGCCCAGGGTTACTGCTTGCTGCTTCTTCCTAGAATAGTTACATGGTGATACCATAGCATTAACTGTCAATCAGATTTGACTAGGTGATGATATCATTGAGGGCAAATGAAGTCCATTGAGAGTGAGGGCAGTATATCCTGGATTCTTGGCAGTTCCAGCCAATCAGGCCTCATGTTGTGAATGGGACATTACTACACTATATAGTCTACCAGATTTGATTAGATGACATTGCTGGATGTTCATTGAGAGAAAGAGAGGAAAAGAGAACCACGTAATTAACAGCAAATATTTTTGCAAGCAGTGCAAAAAACTGGTGAAAAGCAGGGAACTTTTTTTTTAATAGTGTGCAGAAAAAACTCCTGAAAAAGGCTATTTCCATTCAGCCCTACGTTTTAATTTTTGGTCCAGCAGGCAGAGATAGATTTCAGCCATTTTATAACCTACACCTTCAGGAAAAAGAGACCATCTTATTTATGCCTGCCCTTGTTGGCATGCATCTTGCATTAGCGCTGGCCGTTTGTCATTTTTTCCTACTGCTGTGTAAATTTATTACTGACAGCTAATGACATGTACCAAGCAGCAGTCAGAATGATCACAGGGAGATGACACATAATGAAGTGTGTTGCTTCACTTGAAGTTGCTTAGCTTGTGATGTTTGATTTCTGCAAAATGCAAATGCTATTTAAATAGCAGTTTCTTGAATAAACAATCAAATTCTTTCCACTGGAATTTGTAGCTGCTTCAGACTCCCTTTCCCTCCCTTTCAAGGCAGAACTTCAATCTTTAATAAATAAATAAATAATCTATGCCCAACATATAATGAAAGCGTGTTCTATCTCTGACTGAGACAGCAATACAATGTAGAGTGGGGCATGTCCTCCTGTATTGCATATTTTATTGTGATATTCGTAACACTTTTATTATGCCTTTAAAAAAGAATTTGCCAGGACGACTGGATGATTTTTATTATTTCCTTCTTCTACATAACCAGAATTCAGATATTACATACAGTGTAGCCACGTTTTGTGTGGCAGATTGCAGAATTTGACAGGAGACAATTATTAAACACTATATAAATCTGATGTATTAGTTGATAGTTATTTAGTTATAGTAAGTGTAATAATTATAATCTGTTTCTAAACTGTATGATGTGGTGCTATATGTTCCTATTTTGGCTGGTCAGATACTGTAATAAACAATTGATTGATTGATTGATTGACAGTGGAAGTTAATTCCTTTTTTAACTCTAAGGGACTAGGAATGCGTGAACCGGCTTGATTCGAACCATGGTTCGAATCGAATCAGCCCAGTTTGGGTGGTTCGCATTCAAACAAGACCAGTCTTCCAAAGGGCGCCTGGTTCTAAGAACTGGTTCACGGGCCAGTTCAGGGGTATACTTGTAAAAGGGAATCCGGCGAGGATTCCCCTTTACAAGTAAAGGGCATTCTCTACATGCGGGCAGGGGTGGGGGAGAATGGTTACGTTTTACCTTTAATTGAAGGAGCCCCTGGTGGCGCAGTGGTAAAACTGCCGCCCTGTAACGAGAAGGTTACAAGTTCGATCCTGACCAGGGGCTCAAGGTTGACTCAGCCTTCCATCCTTCCGAGGTCGGTAAAATGAATACCCAGAATGTTGGGAGCAATATGCTAAATCATTGTAAACCGCTTAGAGAGCTCCGGCTATAAAGCGGTATATAAATGTAAGTGCTATTGCTATTGCTATTTTGAGGAGGTGGGGAAGGCAGAGGTGGCTATGGCAGCAGTGGAGACATCGGCGGCCATGGCAGGGGCTCCTCCAACTCGACCCCAGCCGGCCTCCCGAAGAGCAGCACAGGCTGCTCTTTGGGAGGCCAGTGCAGGGGGGTTGTGGGAGCCATGGCCGCTGATGTCTCCACCACTGCCATGGCCACTGCTGCGGCTGCCTCCACCATCCCCACCGCTTCAAAATTAAAGGGGATTAAAAAAAAAAGTCATGGGGGGCCAAATTGGATCAAGATCATAGCACAGGGGAAGAGAGGGTAGCCTCTGGTAGTTGGCACTGATCTTGTGAAGGGCCAAGCTCTTGTGTCACATAAGCCTGGCCACCCACAAGATCAGCTGATGATGACATCCTGTGCTGTTACTTTCCTTCTCTCGCCCCCTAGTTTCTTCTCCCATTCTGGTGTGGACTTGGTCACTACAGTGGCTGGACTGGTCAGCTCCACCCCAGCTCTGCTTTCTGGGCTGCATGGATGAGGACACACCCAACTGTCCTTCAGCCCTAAAGCACAGCCCCCCTCACACAAATACATGTTTGTACAGCTCTGAGACAATGAAATGCACGATGCAGTGTGACAGTGAGTGAAACATGCATCCATCAGAATATTCTCTATAGAACTCCAGAAGTTCCATGATGCTGTGTGTAGGTAAATGAAGCACGCATGGACAAAATTCCCCCATCCTTTATTGGAAGCAAGCCCTTGATATTGTTGGTTGATATAGAGAAACAAAAATTGGAGGAGGCAAATGGATTTTCTGCAAAAATCTTCTACTCCGGACTGGTATGGTAGATTTACAAATATAATTCATCCTGCAGGTTTTAGTTTGCATGTCCCTAATGTTAACTGGTTTGGGAAGCAGTTGGCTGGTGATACTTGCTTTGAGGAAGTAAAAATAGCGGGGAACCGGAGATGCAGGGGCCTGAGGTTCCCTTACCGTTACATCTGAACACATACAACTCCAGTCGTGTCCTTTCCGCACAAAGGACACGGGGGCCCCCATCCCCCCATCCCCTAAGGGGGATATCATAACAGTGCTCTCACATGTAGAGATTGTTCTCACACACAGCCTAACCCAGGCTAAGGAAGCACAGCCTAGGTTAGGCTCCACGTGAGAACCGCCAGGATAGGGCCTGATCCTGGTGGGGAAGCACCGCCTAGCATACAACACTAAATTAAAAACAGTACGTCAATTAAAATTTTAATAATACCAAGAATAAAAGCAGAAAGGTGGTACTGGAAATAGCACTGTGAAACCCATTTGAGCCCCCTCTAATGAACTGGCTTCTTCCACACCAAGTACCTGACATCCCCCCGCAGGGTCAGACTCCAGTAGAGTAAGGACAAAAGCTTTTTATACAATACAGTTTATTTTAGGTTCAATGTTGTTGAGTATTGTGGGTTACAACCTTGTATATGTTATTGTCTGAATACTTAAGTTTTATATTTTGGAACATATAATGTTTTAAGGAGTAAATGGTATTGTCTTTTCCTTTTCATACTAATTCTAAATATTTTCAATTTTCCCCCATATTTTTAAACATTGCTGTATATGCTTTTTATTATGTGTATTTTTATAAATATGCTTGAAAGTATTGAGTATCAAAATGCGTCAGAAGGAATAAACTTTGTTCTGCAACTGCTCTTGCTTTTGTTGTTGTGACTGGGGCTGGGTCCCCGAATAGTCCTTCCAGCCCAATTGCTCCACCCTCCCAAGGTTGGACTCTACACTAATGTTAGGGGAGGTTGCTGTTGTGATCCCTGCCCCCAAAATGACCTCAGGGAGTGGACAGTTTCATACAGGGGCAGGCAATCCTCCAGGCACTTTGGATCCAAGTCATTTAGGGCTTTGAAGTCATGACCAGCACCTTTAATTGAGGCCAGAAGCAAGCTGGTGGCTAATGCAGTTGGAGTGCAGCCAGCATAATATGGTCCCCATGGGTTGGCTCCACTTAAGAACTTGGCCACTGCATTCTACACTAGCTGAAGCTTCCAGACCCTCTTCAAGGGCAGCTTCATGTAGAGTGTGTTAGAACAGTCTACATGTTTGACAAGACCAAAGCATGTGTCATTGTAGCCATATCTGACATGGCCAGATCTCAGAAATGTTGTTTGACCCTATTTCAGGTGTGTAAGCATGTGTGCATGTGTAGCAGGGGCGGGGAGGAGGGGAGGAGAGATGGCTACTCAGACATTCAGATTGGAGACCCAGGTTTCCCTGCTTGAAGGTTTGAGCCAGAACTGAGTAATTGCTAGACACCTGAACTAGGAATGTGCACAAATCGAGATTTCTGCACAGATTCAAAGCACAGCTCTGGCACCTTTAAAAGTGAGGAGAGCAGATCTGCTCCTCCGCTGCTCCATGCAGCTTCCTGCTGCAGTGCCCCCACCCACAGCTGCCCTTGTGTGGCGGTGGTGTGGCCAGCCTTGTGCATGCAGGCCATGTACATGCCGCCATTGGTGGTGCACCACTGTAGCAGGAAGTTGCATGGAGCAGCGGAGGAGCAGATAAGGACCTGCTCTCCTCCGTTTTAAAGGTGCCGAATCTGTGCTTCGAATCTGTGCACAAATCTCGATTCGTGCACATTCCTAACCTGAACCAAGTGCTTGCTCTTGACTAAAGGACTACCCATGTCTGTGGGTGTTACCATAGAGAAGTGTACCTATGCTTCCCAGATAATGAAGGAAATGAGTCATGTGGCTACTGGAATCTTTTTTCCACAGTGACACCTAGCAGCTGAAATTGGTACTGCAGCTTCTGCCTGTAGTCAAGCAGTGCAGTACTGGAATTAAGTTACCCTACCAGCCAGACCAGTAGAGAAAATAACTACTTGGCACACCCCCTTTGGCAAGAGAGGACTGGGTTGTGCATCCTGGCCATGTGCCCACTTAATGTCTCCTTTCATTAGAGCTCCAGTCTTCACGGGGAGGTGGCCTCTGCCCAGGACATGTTTGATGTACCCTATTCCCTAGTCATACACCCATAGAAATCTGGATGCAATCTCCCCATGGCTCTGCTCCAATGTACTGGAATTATTTTATTCCATGTTTTGCAGTATTCCCTGAGAGTCCCTTCCCCGCGGTTTGGCAACACACAGCAGGGCTTGTCTGCAAACCCCCCATTTTCCCTTTCAAATGTTCAAGTTATGTCCATCGCCCCTAAGGCCTCAGCCCAACACAACAGCACACTTGTGACTGCCTACAAATGTCTTCAGTTTTCCCTTCAGTTTCCACAGAACATTCTTCCTTTGCCTAAAAGTGCAAGGCAGGAGTCTCGAGGACCCCTTGTATGATTTTGTATAGGGATCGTTCTTCATTAGCCAGGAAAGAAAATGAAGCTTCCTTAAACTTACCTGCCTGTTTGTAGACACTCTGTTTCTCACTAAGGAGCTTAGTGCAAGTCTGTAGAGACTACCTGGGCAAATCATTTGTGCCTATGGCTCCAGATAAAGTTTGCCCCACTGTAAAACAATGAAACATGAAATCAGTGTAACACGTGTTGTTTGCTGAAGGAGCAGAAAGCCTGGGAACAGCAAGGCAAACTACAGCATGCCAGGGAGCAGACAGAAGCTTATTTTGTATCCTGTGCAGAACAAGCAACAAGCAAACCTTGCAACCGAAATGCAAAGGAGACTGATTGAGGTCAAACAGTCACGTCACTTGTAAACCCCATCCAAAAATCCCAATGCTCTTGGAAAATCTGCCATGCTTGATGCTTGTGAGTCACTTCTGCAAGTAATCATGGTGTATTCTCTCAATAGAGGCATTCCTGCAAGATTTTATTTTTTCCATGCCAAACTGTCTAAATGTTGTAATATTTGTGTGTCAAACCCCACCCATGTTCTCATTATATTTGAACTTTCTCATGCCAAGTCATCTTCTTTCTTACTGCGTTGCATTCAGGGAAAGTTAATTAACTGTGCATTGTCTATTTATATTTATATTTATATTTATATTTATATTTATATTTATATACCACCCTTCGTCCTAATACCCCTGGGTGATTATCACTAAGATAAAAACAATTCAGTGAAAACATAGAAACAGAACAAATGCAGCTAAAAGTTTAAAAAGATAAAAGGAGGGCAGTGGCACACCTAGGTCATTTTGGTGCCTGGACCGCCCCCATTCAGGGGCGTAATGATAGGGGGGCAGGCAGGGCACGTGCCCTGGGCGCCACTCCGGTGGGTCACGTAGGGGGCACGCCAAAAAGTGGCATGCCCCCTGCCCCCCCTGGATCGCCGAGTGCGGCGGTGGTGGCGGCGGATCGCCCGCCGAGTGTGGTGGTGGCTGGCTGCGATTCGCCCACCAAGTGCAGCAGAGCGACGCTGAGGCCTGCCGTCTGGCCTGGTGTCGCTTCCCAACTGCACAGGCGCGCCTGCGCAGTTCATAGAATGAACTGCGCAGGCGCGCCTCGCAGTTGGGAAGCGACGCCGGGCCAGAGAGCAGGCCTCGGTGTCACTCTGTACTCGGTGGGCGAATCAATCCGCCGCCGCCCGCCACCGCCGAATCACCGCCGTCAGCCACCACCACACTCGGCGGGCGATCCGCCGCCGCCACCGCCGCCGCACTCAGCCGGCGATCCACCGCCACCGCCGCCGCACTCAGCCAGCGATCCGCTGCCACCGCCGCCGCACTCGGATCGCCGCCACCGCCCGCCACCGCCCGCCACCGCCGCGCTCACTCCAGGGGGCGGCGGCACAGGTATGTGGGGGCCTGGGGGGGCGGGGGGAGGGTGCAATTTCAGGGGCAGAGCTTGCCCTGGGTGCTGTTTCCCCCCATCACACCACTGCTCCCATCCCCTCCCCCCTGCATTTTGGAGGGGGCTCCTGCCACCACCCGACACCTGCCCACGGTGCTGGACCACCAAAATTTACCTTAATTTTAGCCAGCAATGTGTGTGGTGGGTGAGTGGGGGTGAGCTGAGCAGGCCTTCCCCACGCTGTGGCGGTGGCAGTTGGAGTGGCCGCTGGGTCTGCCCACCTGGCCCAGCGGCCCTTGAATATGGAGAGGCACTCCAGTGCACCTGCGCAGAACACAGGCACGCTGGAGTGCCTCACAGTTTTCAAGGGCCGCTGGGCCAGATGGGCAGGCCCAGTGGCTGCTCCGCCTGCTGCTGCCACTGCCACAGGGGCAGGAGGAAGCCTGCTTGGTTCACCTCCCCCCCCCCCCAGCCACACACATTGGCAGCTAAAATTAAGGTAAATTTTGGCAGTTTGACACGGCGACGCAGCTGTGGGGTGGGCATGGGGTGGTGGCCTGAGGCCCCCCCAGAGGCCCCCCAGACCCTTGGTGGAACCCCCCTGGACCTTGGAGGCCACGGACTGAGCCCCCAAGATCTGGGGGTAAGAATTCCTCTATGAGAGGGAACCATGCGGGTCTCAGCTGAGAGAGAGTACCACAGCTTGGAGGCAATCACTGAGAAGGCCCTTTCCCATGTGCTCAACAAACAGGTCTCTCAGCAGGTGTCAACACATGGAGCAGAGCCCTCCCAGCCCATCTAGTAAGGTGGGTAGATTCAGCTGGGAACAGACAGTCCCTAAGGTACCCAGAACCCAAACCGCTTAGGGCTTTAACCAGTGGTGGAGCCTGTCTGCCACCAGCCTGTGTGCGGCCGCGGTGGCGGCCCTGCTGACCCTGCCCCCACGTCTGATGTCAGTCGGGCGGTGGCATGGTCTGGCTCCCGAATTGAGCCTTGAGGCTCCGTTTGGGAGTTGGAGTTTAACTCCCGAAGGGGCCGCGCAGTTGCCGCTTGGGAGCTAAACCTGCACCCCCTCGTCAGACGTCAGATGCGGGGGGGGGGTGTCGGAGCTGCAAGGTGCGGCCCCTGATTGGGTGCAGCCTGGGTTCTTTGAACCCGTTGCCCCAATGGTGGCTTTACTCCTGGCTTTAACCAGCACCTTGAATAACCAGCACCTTGAATTGTACGCAGAAACAGATTGGCAGCCAGGGCAGTGCCTTCAAGACTGGAATAATATGTGCACTGCAAGCAGTCCCAGAGATCAATCTGGCAGCCACATTCTGCACAATCTGTAGTTTCTGAATACTTTTGAAGGGCAGCCCCATGTAAAGCACAAGCCAATCTCCACCCTCTTCCCTCTCTATCTTCCCTTGGACTAGGAAACCCCTGGCTGAAGGCCCGTGTTAAGGGCTTATATAAAATCACTGAGAGCTCCCTTGCACCCGCCTCCCAAATTATGATGGCAGCAGGTCAAAGCCTGGGGCAAGATAAATTTGTGGGTGCACGGAGAGGGCAGCAATACCCCTCCTAACCCAAGCCTGCCCACCCCCAAGGCCCAAAACCGGGTGATTGCTGTCATTTGGAAGGTGGGTGGGCTTGGAGAGTGGCAAGGGTATAGCCACTCTCTCTGCGTACCTGCAAATTTGTCTTGCCCCGGGCAGGGGAGTAATGGCAGGAGAGAGCGCACACCCTCAACTCCTGCCTGTGGCTTCCAGCGGCATCTGGTGGGCCACTGTACGAAACAGGATGCTGGACTGGATGGGCTTCCTTGGGCCTGATCCAGCAGGGATGTTCTTATGTTCTTAAGACCTGCCACCGTCATAATTTGGGAGGCAGGCGGGTGCAAGGGAGCTCTCGCTGCTGCGCTTCTGCGCGGCGGCAGTTTTAAACATTTTAAAAATAGATTTAAACTCCTCCCCTCCTTCCTCCCTTGCCACTGGGCAGCAAATCTTTGGCTGCCTATGGACAGCAAAGAGCTTAATCTGCCCCTGTTTAAGGGCCTTGTGAGGGAGCTGTGCAGAACCCTGTTAACAAATCAGTTACACTTCCAACCCATTTGAAGAGCCTGAATGCAATAATCAAGGTTCAACATCTAATAATCAAGGTTCCAACAATGATATCATTAACCCTTTTGTGACAGCAATGCTCATGTGAAACTAAGAAATAATAAAAATACAACTTTGTCACTACTGGACCAATTACTATAGCGGGACCACGATTAAAGTGCATCTGTGTGAAAACCTCTAATTAAAGAAATGGTCATACTTGGTCACCAACATGATGCATAAAGTTATGACTCCTTGGAACACAGCATTTAGGAGCTGTAATACTGTGCATCATGGTGCTTTCCAGATTAGACTCTGCAACGAGGTCACGTCGGATCTTGGAAGTGTGCTTCCACACTTCCTGCATTGTGACACCACAGTCTCTACGTGGACAGCAGGGTGCCGTTCACAGTGCCAATGCCTTGTCTCGAATTTAATTGCTGCGATATAGAGCTAGTTCGTCGTATATCTGGCGTAAGGACGTTGCTGTTTTTTCAGGTTGTTAGTTTCCATGAGACTGCTCCCCCTGCTGTTTATGTTTTCAATGCAACTTGCCTGAATGGAGGCATTTTGCTGCTCTTGAGCAGCGAGTCTGGAAAGCACCCATGTGGGCCAGGATGTATATAATGGTTGTTTCTAAGGCGCAAAGTGTTTAATATACATTATCTCTGTGATTTTTACAGCCACTTTGTAGAAGACGTCCGAGTTATTATCCAGACATTTCCCACAGTGTGAGGAGGCTAAGTGCATCTTGTCTAATGCTGCCTACTAAAGTGCACTGTCTTGGTGAACATGAACTCCCAAATCTGTGTTTGTTGAGATAAGGTAAATGGAAGGGGATTTGTAAAGAAAGATGACACCACCAAAATCTGCTGTGCGGGATTTAAAAATTGAAATGGAAAACTCAGGGTGCGCACATGCCTAAAACACTTTGTTTGATTAACTTGGAAGAGCAAAGTCTGCCTACATCAAAGATTCTCAAACGTGGGACACCAGTTGTACTTGGACTACAACTCCCATCATCCCCAGCTGAAGACTGTTGTGGTAGGGGATGATGGGAGTTCTAGTCCAACAGCATCGGGTGGCCCAAGTTTGGCCTACATTTATTTGTCCATTTCTTTAGACTCCTCCAAAGAATCTCTGTGAATTATAGTTTAGTGGGGAACTGAGAATACTCTGTTGCCGATCTTTAACCATGTAGCATAGTGGCTAATGGACTGATCTGGGAATCAGGACTTCCCCAATTAAAATCTTTCTTCTGCCACTACAGCTCCCAGGGTTAAATGGAGAAAAGACATGCCTGAAAAAACAGCATCAGTCGATGGTACAGATATGATCTTCTTAGTATATGTATCAAAGTAGGAAAGGAAGTTTGCAACCTTCCCTCACCTGCCCGGGAAAATAAAAATGCCTCTTTGGGAAGAGCAATCTACACTGTCAAGTCATATGGCAGATGTGCATGCGCGCGCAAACACACACACACACACACACATCTGCCTTTGGGCCAATGTGCAGCAAGATCTCAAAATGAATGCAGATAGCCAGCCCTCTGATCTGAATTGCTGCAGATTTGGAACAGACCGTGGAAGTGGGTGGTCTGAGCTGTCTGCAGACAGCCTTAAATCCAGCGAGAGAAAGACTTCATTCTTGGAATGTATCTAATATTGTATGTCAAAAGTGCCTTTGATTCCCAGCAGCATTCGGGAGGTAAAATGCCTAAATGTGTCACCAATGTGGAAATGGATAAACGTGCTTAGAACTCCTGGGAATTATTGCTTTTTAAAAAAAAGTCAGAAGAAAACATATTGGTGTTCACAGTATGGAAGGCAAGGCAGGGAGGGCCTCTCTTTCTCCATGCATGAACTGTCCTGCTAGTTAGGTTAGCTGGAAGGTTTTCTCTCCCTGTAAATCAGCCCTCTGGAGTGGAAGTCTATTGAATAAAACCTCTAGCAAGCATGTGACAAAATCTCCACATGGAGATCAAAACTGTTCCTTAGAGAAAGTTGCAGAGGAAAAGAAATGGATCTCTTATTATCTTGCATAATAGGAAATAATCCTGAAAATCAAAGATATGTGGGAAAGGTCTTCCACTGCAGTACATCAGGCTGGATTCTAATGAACACCTAATAATAGTGGCTGACATCCTGACTTTGTTCAAGCAGTGAAAGGATGCCCAGTCCATAGCAATAGTGTCCCCGCTTGACCATGGTGAGGGAGCGATTTTAGCTGATCTCCCCTTCCCCCAGAAGTGCTCTGAACCACCTGGAAATATGTCCTTGAGGGCTGTGTGACCTCAAGGACATATTCTGGGCTGAAAACAGTACTTTTGGGGGAAGGAGAGATCAGTGAAAATTACCCTCCCCTTGCATGAGCACCAGTGAGCCTGAAGCAGGGATTATACCTCTGTAGCCAGGCACACTTTCAGTGCACAGACACAGAGTTAGTCAAAATGTTGGCCAATGTTTAGTTCTTTTATAGCATTTGAATATGAATATGAATACATATTCGTATACAGCATTCATTCTGAATGTTGGCACACATTGACAATTGAGGCTATTGGATATGTGGAAACAGCAGCACACAGCAAATCTCTTTGAATGTCAGCTATTTATTACTAACAATTCACAGTCCAGTGCATCAAACTTATATTAGTGAAACACACACACGTGACTCATGTACAGCCTGTAAGGTCATTTTCAAAGGCCACCTAATGGCACAGCGGACAATAATTTGCCTAGGGAGCAAGAGGTTGCTGGTTCGAATCCCCGCTGGTATGGGAAGCACCTATATCGGGCAGCAGCAATATAGGAAGATACTGAAAGGCATCATCTCATACTGCATGGGAGGAGGCAATGGTAAACCCCTCCTGTATTCTACCAAGAAAACCACAGGGCTCTGTTATTGCCAGGAGTCAACACAGACTCGTTGGCACAATTTTACTTTAAGGTTGTTCTCACGACCACTTACCCGGGTAGTGGGGAGGGTCATCGGGGAAGCAGGCTCCTCCCTGCCTCCCTGCAGACACTCGGGGGATTCCTCAAACCTCTACCACTTGCAGGCCCACACGCGTGCGAAGTGGCGAAGGGCAAAGCACCGGCAGCAGAAGTGAAGGCTGTGCTTGGCCTTCCATGGACCCAGAAGGCAGCGTACAAGCAGTGGAGCTGCTGTTCTCAGTATAGAAGCTGCTTTGCTCCAGGTGGTTGCTTGCTCTGCCCAGCCCACTGCCGAAAATGGCAGTGGGCCAGTCAGTAGCCGTGCTACCCTGAGTGATCGTTCACACGATTGCCTGCTGGAGCTGAATGAACCATTGGTTAATGTGTGGATTGGCAATTGGTTGAAGGACACAAAACAGAGGGTAGGAATCAATGGACAGTTTTCACAATGGATGGAAGTAAGAACGGGGGTTCCCCAAGGATCTGTACTGCGACCAGTGCTCTTTAATTTGTTCATAAATGATCTAGAAGTTCGGCTAAGCAGTGAAGTGGCCACATTTGTAGATGACACTAAACTATTTAGGGTAGTGAAATCCAAAAGAGATTGCAAGGAGCTCCAAAAGGATCTCTCCAAACTGGGTGAGTGGGTGACAAAATGGCAAATGCGGTTGAATGATAGCAAATGTAAAGTGATACATGTTGGGGCAAAAAACCTTCAGCTTCACATATATGTGGATGGGGTCTGATGGTGACTGACCAGGAGAGGGATCTTGGGGCTGTGATGCACAGCTCGTTAAAAGTGTCAACTCAATGCCTGGCAGCTGTGAAAAAGGCAAATTCCATGCTAGGGATCATTAGGAACGGGGCTGAATATAAATACGTTAATATTGTAATCCCCTTATACAAATCTATTGTGCGGCCACATTTGGGGTACTGCGTGCAGTTCTAGTCACCATAGCTTAAGAAGGACATTGTAGAACTGGAAAAAGATCAGAAGAAGGCAACCAAGATGATCAGGGGCCTGGAGCACCTTCCTTATGAGGCTAGGCTACAGCGTCTGGGGTTCATTTGTTTGGGAAAGAGGCAACCATAGGGAGACATTACAGAGGTGTATAAAATTATGCATGAAGAGTGGACAGAGATAAATCCCCCCCTTCACAACACTAGAACCAGTGGTCATCTTGTGAAGCTGATGGCCAGGAAATTTAGGACTGACAAAAGGAAGTACTTTTTCACAAGGTGCATAATTAATTTATGGAATTCTTTGCAATGGGATGTGGTGATGGCCACTTGCTTGGATGGCGTTAAAAGAGGCTTAGACAAGTTCATGGAGGACAAGTCTATCAGTGGTCACTAGTCTGGTGGCTATAGACCACCTCCAGCCTCAGAGGCAAGATGTCTCTACATACCAGTTGCAGGGGTACATGCCTTCAGCTCTTGCCTATGGGTTTCTCAGAGGCATCTGGTGGGCCACTGTGTGAAACAGGATGCTGGACTAGATGGGCATCATCCAGCAAGGCTGTTTTTATGGAAACCTTTACCAAAATTGTCCTTAATTTTTTATACCCTTTCCCTCATTGGAAAAGGAATAAAACATGCCACAACTTGTTCACCACCTGTTTACATGCATATTCATTGGCTAAAATCCAGCTTCCTCGTTTTATGTGTATCCCTGAATGGTTACTCCCTTTGTTCACAAGCCTGGTTGGTGACTAACCTTGTGGTTTCCCAAATTTGCTTTGTTTCCCTTTTAGAACATAAGAACAACCCTGCTGCATCAGGCACAAGACCCTAACCTATTTCACAGGGTTGTTGTGAGGAGAAATTTAAGTATGTAGTACACTGCTCTGGGCTCCTTGGAGGAAGGAGCATATAATTTTACATTATAAAATGTAAAAATAAATAAATAAATAAATAAATAAATAAATCTTGCCTCTGAGGCTGGAGGTGGCCTATAGCCCTCAGACTAGTAGCCATTGATAGACCTATCCCCCATGAATATTTTATGCCTCTTTTAAAGCCGTTCAAGCTAGTAGCCATCACCACTTTACATCACCTTTGATGCACCTGTTGTTGTTTTTTTGTTCTTCTGTGTCAATGTGAAGAAATCCCCCCTCATCGCGTCTATGTTGGAAGGCCTAATACTTTCTGAGCAATGATTACATTTCAGACAGTATTGAGACGTATGTGTCTGTGATTAACAGGGAGAGGAGAGCTGGTCTTGTGGTAGCAAGAATGACTTGTCCCCTTAGCTAAGCAGGGTCCGCCCTGGTTGCATATGAAAGGGAGACTTCATGTGTAAGCACTGTAAGATATTCCCTTAGGGGATGGAGCCGCTCTGGGAAGAGCATCTAGGTTCCAAGTTCCCTCCCTGGGAGCATCTCCAAAATAGGGCTGAGAAAAATCCCTGCCTGCAACCTGGGAGAAGCCGCTGCCAGTCTGTGAAGACAATACTGAGCTAGATGGACCAATGGTCTGACTCAGTATATGGCAGCTTCCTATGTTCCTAGTAAGTTGAACAAGAGGACAAAAACAGAACTTCTATCTCTTTTTGTTGGGAATTCTCTCTGGTAAGAGAAACCCTTTTTCATTATAGCAGAGCGCACAGAGGGACAACACAGCGGAATTTGGTTAGGTATGTGTGTATGCCGAGAGTAAAGTAACTTGGAGCCAGTTCATAGTTTCAAATCAATATAAGGAGTACTTATTAGAGAACTCCATTCTAGATTGTAAAGTGAAGAAATAGGATCTCTATCTATCTAGCTGGATGCAGATGGATTCTGCATCTCTGCACATATGGTGCAGGGAGAGAGGAGCTTGCATGTTGCAAGGGAGAAGGAAGGGAAGAGAAGGGGAGAGGAAGTGGCAGGAAGGAAAGAAGTCCCTGAGATTAGCAATCTACATATCAAATGGATAGTGTCAGAGTAGTAGAGAAGGGATGACCAATGTCTTGACCCTCCAGCCCTCTGACTCACTAGTCTGTCCTCCTATGTCACTGAGACAAGAGACAGTGTATAGTCCTTCACTTCCAACACTTTTGAAACCTAAAACTTTGGTCAAGCTAAGCTAATTTCTCACCCATACTTACTGATACTATTAAAATTGTTTCCCTTTTAAATGAATCCTACACATAGCATCACATGGCCAGTTAACAGGTTCTAGAACAGGCATTAGGTATATCAGGAGCGCCGATAAGCTCTTGAGGTCAACTGAAGGAGCTCTCCAAGCAGCTGGGCTTGCTTTCTCCTTCCTTCCTTTGTAGCCATGACTGAAAAGCTGATGGGGGGCACTGGTGGCCACTGAAGTCTGCCACAGGGGGGTGGTGAGGCGGGTGGAATATCTTTAAATAAAAGCAAACTCACCCACTGTCAGCACTCAGCATCCTATGGGAACTCATAGCACCTGACCCAGCATCCCGTGAGTCAATACTTACTCTGCTGATCCCTCAAATGGCGACCATGCATGTGCAGAGGCCCGTGGAGCAGCAGGGGCATGGCAACCTCTTGTGGGATGCTGGGTTGGGTGCCACCAGTTCCCGTAGGATGCCATATGCTGGCGGCAGGTGAGTTTGCTTTTATTTAAAGTTATATCCCACTGCCCTCACTGGCCCCTGTGTCAGTCAGGCTTCAGTGGCCATCACTGATTAGGGACATGGCCACATCTCTCTGCTCAAGTTTGTTTCTGATTTCTCTTCAAGTTCGTTCTTCCACCAAGTCACCTCTCTTGCTCCCCTTTTGTACTGCAACAAAATTCTCCAGGAATTCAGGGGATTTGATGTAAACACTCTTTATTCTGTTAATATGAATTTTTGTACAAACTGCCATTCTGGGATGGGCTTTTCCTCCCCAAACTGCCATTTTGTTATTTCATGTTGGCAGTTCCCAAAGTTCTGGCAAAAAAGTAGCTCCCTGAAGCCTCAAGCCTGCAGAGCCCTACATTAGAAGCAAGGAGCACCAGCAATTTGAATTGTGCCCCAAAAGTTAGGGGACACAAAAAATGTGTGCCCAGTGCAGGGATTTTCCATGTGACACTTTGAGGGCTAAAATACTTGATAATATGGGAAAGCCATGATCAAATTTTCAAATATTTTCATTTGTTTATTTTAACGTAACTTTATTGAACAAATGTTCTTTGTGCAGAAGCAAAATAAAAGATCATAGCTAATGAGAAAACATACAGTTCAGTATACACACAATTGATGTGTGTACGTCTATGCACTCACACCCCTGAACACAGAAAAATAGTAAGTACAAAACTAGAAACTGCATAATGAGAGAAAATGTCTTGGTTTTTCTACAGTTTTCATCCGTTGGTTGGTTCTGAGAGAGATTCTTGTAACATTGAGTTGCAGTGTAGTACGTCTCCTTAATGTCCTTTTATAGATCTGTTTACAATTTTATTCAGTACAAGTTTTGTGTGGGTGGGTTCTTGTGGTACAATATTGGTTTTTTGCATCAAAATGTTGTCAAAGGACAGTTTAGAAACAAATAAAGGAGAGGATAATTATAGTAACTGGAGAAAATGGGCAGTGGGGGAGGGGCTTCTTCCTAATTAGATTGGAACAATTCCCCACCTAATCTAATTGCCTTCCTCCAAAGTTGCTCAGGTTGTAGCCCCATGGGATAAAAAACGCTGTCTCTTATGTGTATGTTTTCCCCCAAGGAGCTAAAAGCAGATTCATATGCCAGTTTAGATCAAGAGAGGAAAACCATCCCTTTCCCCCATTCACCAGAAAAGTAGTACAGTAATCAGTTCTTCTTGGAAAGCAAGAACAGGCCAGCAGGTGGCGCTGCAAAAATCACGCAAAGACCCTACTTTGTGTCTGAACACAGCACAATTTCTCTGTGTGTGTGTGTGTGTGTGTGTGTGTGTGTGTGTGTGTGTGTGAAGGACCATGGAAGTCTTCAGGAGTGTGTAGAGCATCAGTAAACTCTTGCTTGGAACAGCGCAGCGTATTGTGATCTGGAAGGACCCTTGGTCTGATCTTTTTCATGTAATGCAATCCTGTTCATGTTTCTTCAGAAATAAGTTCCATTAATGTTTATGGAACTTACTCCCCAGCACATAAGATCGCAGCCTTAGCTTCTTGCATTCTGAAGCCTGCATGGTTCGGCCACATAATGCTAAACTGCACAAAGCACATGCAACCAACAGAGTGACTTCTGTAACAGTGCACTTGTGGTATATATATAAGAAGTGTGCCTTTCTGAAATGGGGCTGGCTGGCAATAGCTAACAACCGTAAATGCAGAGCCATTGTGCTGGAGATGGAGGCTTCAGAGGACAAGGCTGGGGGGGGGGGCGTAATTACAGATAATAAAACCCATGTTATTTTGCAGACAGAGGGGACTTTGTCTCCTGCAGTACATGCTGATTGCCATCTGGACCAGAAACTATGGTTCTATAGGAGTTTTTTTGTTTGTTTTTCGGGGGGAGATGGGCACTAGCTGAATATGGCACCATCTTAACTTCATTAACGTGGTAGTATTATCACAGCTTCCTCCTCTACAGCCCAGGCTCAGAAAAAGTCGTCATGAAATGTATATTTGCATATAATTAGCCATATCATTTTTTGACAGCATGTCCGTATACGGCCAGCTGTGAGAAAGGCGAGGCATTTTGAGCACATCCTGGCAAAATGAGACATGGGTGTAACTGGCCCAGATTCCAGATAGGCAGCTGCTGTGACTTCATGTCTACAGACGCATGCCACTTTGGGAGACTGGATTTGGAAACTAGACATAGATAGCAGTAGATCAGCCAGAGAGGGGTTCATGCAAAGTACCCAGGAGGGTTGTGGACTGCCTCTTTAACAGCTAATCTCAGAAGGCCTCAGGATGAGAGAGTCCATGTGAGCAGGGGTGGATTAAGCTCTTTGCCGCCCGTAGGGGGCCAAAGATTTGCTGCCCCAGTAGCAAGGGAGGAAGGAGGGGGGAGTTTAGATCAATTTTTACTGTTTAAAACTGCCGCTGCACAGGAATCTTGGTGGCAAGAGCTCCCTTGCACCTGCCCGCCTCCCAAATTATTATGGCGATAGGTCGGGGCAAGACAAATTTGCAGGCGCATGGAGAGGGTGGTGATACCCCTCCTAACCCAAGCCAACAATAAAATAAATATTTTATAGATTTTAAATTTGGTTTGTTTTTATATTTTTAGCTTCATATTCTTATTGTCATTTTATTGTATGTTTTTTAACTTTTGTAAACCGCCTCGAGATTGTTTTCAATGAAAGGCGGTATATAAATCCAACAATAAATAAGCCCGCCCACCTCCCAAATGACTGCAATTGCCAGACTTCGGGCAAACTGGGCGATTGGAGTCATTTGGGAGGTAGGCGGGCTTGGGTTAGGAGAGGTATTGCTGCTCTCTCCGTGCTGCGTGCCCGCAAATTTGTCTTGCCCCAAACCCACCGCCATCATAATTTAGGAGGTGGGTGTGAAGGAGCTCTCACTGCCGCGCTCCTGCGCGGCAGCAGTTATAAACATTAGAGAGAGAAAATTTCATTGAACAAAATTTGCTGCTGAGGAAATTTTGCCGCCATAGACAGTCGTCTCTACTGCCTCTCCCTTAATCCGCCAGGGCATGTGAGAGCTGGTCTTGTGGTAGCAAGCATGACTTGTCCCCATAGCTAAGCAGGGTCTGCCCTGGTTGCATCTGAATGGGAGGCTTGATGTGTGAGCACTGCAAGATATTCCCCTCAGGGGATGAAGCCGCTCTGAGAAGAGCAGAAGGTTTCAAGTTCTCTCCCTGGCTTCTCCAAGATAGGGCTGAGGGAGATTCCTGCCTGCAACCTGGGAGAAGCCGCTGCCAGTCTGTGAAGACAATACTGAGCTAGATAGACCAATGGTCTGACTCAGTATATGGCAGTTTCCTATGTTCCTATGTTCCTATGAGTAGTCGAGCCTGTATGATCTCTGCAGTGACCTGAACAGTCCTTAGCCCAGATGGACTAAAAACTAGCAGCAGTCTGCAGGAATGTTTTGCATGTGTGTGTGTTTTAATTTACCAATTTAAGTTCTATGCAGGGGCATTTCTAGTAAGTTGTTAGTAATAAGTATCTGAGGTGTTAGGAAAGGTCTGCAGTGTACTGCTAGGAAAATGGGAACATAGGAAGCTTCCTTCTACTGAGTCAGACCATTGGTCCATCTAGCTCAGTATTGTTTACACCAGGGCTGCTCAACTTCGGCCCTCCTGCAGAAGTTGGCCTACAACTCCCATAACCCCTGGCTATTGGTCACTGTGGCTGGGATTATGGGAGTTGCAATCCAAAAACAGCTGGTGGGGGGCCTAAATTGAGCAGGCCTGGTCTACACAGACTGGCAGTGGCTTCTCCAAGGTTAGGCAGAAGTCTTACTCATCTTGGAGATGCCAGGGAGGGAACTTGGGACCTTCTGCATGCAAGCATGCAAGTGCTCTTCCCAGAATGGCCTCATCCCCTAAGGGGAATATCTTACAGTGCTCACCCTTGTAGTCTCCTATTGAAATGTAAACAGGAAGGACCCTGCTTAGCAGAGGGGACAATTCATATTCACTACCACAAGACCAGCACTCCTCTTCATTCTCACATATCCAATAAGGAGATCCCTTCCCAGTTTCTTCAGCCTTTGAGTCATGGCCTAGCCCCTACCCTGGCTTGCTCTCCCTAGGTAACTGTCTCCAACCAGGCTTCTGGGTAAGGGTTTAGTCTTAGCAAGAGCAACCTATAGAAGGACTGCCGGGGTTAGGAAACTGGTCATTACCCACCTCCACTTTTTGCTCAGCTGCATCTCTCTGCTCTGCCCTGCTTAGATTAGGTATCAAACGGTGGCCCTCTTGCAGATGTTGGACTACAACCACCATCCCTGGCCATTGTGATTAGGGATGATGGGAATGGTAGTCCAACAACAGCTGGAGGGGCTGCAGTTTGAGACCCCTGGCTTAGATTGACAATGTTTTCACAAGCGATGTGGATGGATATGGGTTGGACTAGAATGTGTCACTTCTGAATGGGGTTAATTATTATTGTTATTACTTATTTGATTTCTATACTGCCCTTCCAAAAATGGCTCAGGGTGGTTTACACAAAGAGATAATAAATAAATAATGAGAGGGATAAATTGATTGCCAGGAAATTTGGGACCAGCAAACAGAGGTACCTTTTCATACAACACATAATCAACTTGTGGAATTCTCTGCCACAAGATGTGGTGACAGCCAACAACCTGGATGGCTTGAAGAGGGGTTTGGATATCTTCATGGAGGAGAGGTCTACAACGGCTACTAGTCAGACGGCTATAGGCCACCTCCAGCCTCAAAGGCAGAATGCCTCTGAGTACCAGTTGCAGGGGAGTAACAGCAGGAGAGAGGGCATGCCCTCAACTCCTGCCTGTAGGCTTCCAGGAGCATCTGGTGGGCCACTGTGCGAAACAGAATGCTGGACTAGATTGGCCTTCTTGGGCCTGATCCAGCAGGGCTGTTCTTATGTTCTTAAGGCAGAAGAGATTCATTGTTAAATCAAATGTACATGGATATATTTGAATGACAGAATGCAAAAGCTGATTCACTTGAGAAAATGCAGAAGCTGATTCAAACATCGCTTGAGAAAATGGCCTCAAAGCTTTTGGAGGGCGATTCCTAATTTCTAACCTTTACCATATAATTCCACATGCAAGAACATCTTTCGAGAGCATGCAAGCAATTTACAGATTTGTGTCTGCCTCTTAGGATTTCTGCACAAGGCTCCTGTTGGAGAGGGGCGGGCGGGGGGGGGGAGGCAGGCGCTGGTTGGAATGATTCCTGCCCCCCATCCCCATGGAGATACATACGGACCACTGTACATGCCACATGAATGGAATCTAATTGTGCTGCGCTGGAAATCTTTCAAGTTGGCCAGCCATCATTTGGAGATCATCTTAAAACCAATCTGTGCCGCTCTCATGTTGGGCAAAGAGAATTGTGCAGAGCTGGCTGCCAGCACTGTGGCTGTTACGGAGTGTATAAAAGCTCTTTCATTGTAGCTAGTGGTTTTTTACTGTTGTTACCCAGGCTGATCAGCGGGAACCGTAATTCATCTGCCCTTGTCTAATAAATAACAGGCAGGGACATCCTGACGCTCGGGCTCTGAGAGTGCTGCTTTCATGTGCTCCCAGCCCCAGAATCGTAGCTCCATTCCCTGGGCGTACAATGAACATGCGGCCGGTTATTTGATGGAGTCGGATCCAAGAGAATTGATGGAACTCTGTTCACATTGCAGGCACGAGTAGGAATACTGCACTGGAAAGCTAATGGTCTGCGGGTAGGGAGAGCATCAGCATAATGGGGGACTCCTCCCGACATGATCCCTCCACTCTCAGGTGTATTTGCTTGTTTCCTGCTCTTTGGCTTTACAAAATACCCTTGAGGAACATAATTGCACAGCAGTGACATGACAGGGATGATAACACAGATCTCTTTTCCATTAGCCTGGACGGTTCTCATTGAACTGCAGGCAGAAAAACTACAGTCTGCTGTACAGTATGTCCTCAGTCTAGAGCAGGCCTGCACAACATAAGGCCCGGGGCCCAGATTTGGCCCGCAGGGGCTATTTTATTGGCCCCCAGATATCCTGCAGCAACACAGGAGCTGGAAACTGCCTTATAGTGCCATTCCCAGCGAGGCTTACTCCCATGAATGCATGCCTAGGATTGCAGCCTGAAAGCCACGACAGTTTAGGGAGAGGAGAGGATTTGGCATTTGGTTGGGGCTGACATGCACTCCAGGGACCCCACTGATTGAGCAGGGACAGGACCTATTTTCTGGCCACTATCCTTGGTTGAAACTATGGGTCCATTGACAGGGGGAATAGATCCACAAGTAACTAACAATGTTTTTAATTTTAATGTAGTGTGCTAAAATTGACTTGGCCCCTGCATGCCAAATTGTGGATGGTTCCGACCCACCAGGGCATTTGAGTTGTGCAGCCCTGGTCTAGAGGGTGATGGAATCCTGAAACAGGAGGATATGTGTCAGGACCCACCCAGCCTCTGACCCAGAGGAGAGCTGGTCTTGGGGTAGCAAGCATGGATTGTTCCCTTTGCTAATCAGGGTCCACCCCGGTTTGCATTTGAATGGTAGACCACATGTAAGATGTTCCCCTCAGGGGATGGGGACACTCTCAAAGAGCACCTACATTTTTGCATGCATAAAGTTCCCAGTTCCCTCCCTGGCAGCATCTCCAAGATAGGGCTGAGAGAGACTCCTACCTGCAGCCTTGGAGAAGCTGTTGCCAATCTGTGTAGACAATGCTGAGCTAGATGGACCAAGGGTCTGACTTGGTATAAAGAAGCTTCCTATGTTCCTGTGAGACCCTTTCAGGGGAGGGAGAGCACACCCCAGCTGAGACCCACAGCCTCAACAAAAGCTCCCTAGTTTTATTAGAAGCTGAGCAGCCAGAGCTTGTCACCTCTCCTTTGGTTGGCTCCTCAGACTAGCCCTGGGGACTTGGTACAGCTCAATGGGGTTCCAGCCCAATATCTAGAATCCCCCCATCACCCAGGTCCCCAAGAACATAGGTAATGCCATGCCAGATATGAGCTGCAGTCTCAGAGGCAGCGTGCTTGCTTTGCTGCTGAGGGCACCCCTCCCAATGGGTCTACTTGAGAGGAGAGGGAAGACAGTACAGGTGCCTGTTCTGGATTGGGGCCAGCCTCATATCCAAGATGGGCAGGAGCTCCTGGCTACTATATAACCTCTCCGTTTGGAGCCAGCCTTTGCTAGGTCCACAGCCCCTTCGCTGAGTTACTGTCTTTGGGTACACACAATATATTGGGAACTGTTTATTTTATTTTATTTTATTTTATTTTATTTTATTTTTAAAAACATTTATATAAAGGACGCCTGGGTGTGGATTTCCCCACAAGCTAAAACTAGCAGACTTGACAATCTAGGAATCTTAGAGCAGCTGTAAAGCATCCTCGTCACATGCAAAAGTGCCAGGGAAGGAAATGGGGAGGTTATGGCCATGAGTCACGTTGGCAAGAACAGCAGCAGTGTTACTGCTCGCTCCTTAGCAACAGGAAAGCAATGGTACAGAAAGTAAGGTGTTGGAGAAATACACCCTTTAAGCACGTATCAGTTGCTGAAGGACTCTCATTTTCACAGTAAAGCATGGCCAACAGCAGACTGTACAGCTGTGATACTAGAGAGAAAGAAAAACAAAGGAAGTCACTGGGTTTAAACTGGCCACAGCTTGACGGAAGAGCATACTTTATTTACATCAAGACTTGACTACTGCAATGCACTCTGTGTGGGCCTGCCTCCAGAGAGCATTTGTCAATGTCATCCGGTTCAAAATGCAGCTGCAAAGCTTTCAAACTTTGTGGAGGATTTGACTTGGTTTCTATATCAATTTCACTGGCTGCTGGTTTGTTTCCAAAATGAGTGGTTATCCCAAACAAGTGGTTAACATGCTGGTTATCACCTTAGAAGACCCTAAACCAAGGTTTCTCAAACTTGGGCCCCCAGATTATGTCGGACTACACCGCCCATTATCCCCAGCCATCAGCCATTGTGGTTGGAGATGATGGGAGTTGTAGCCAACAGTATATGAGGAGCCAAGTTTGAGAACCCTGGCACAATTTAGAAAAATTAAAACATTAGTTAAAGCAAAATAAATGATACAGAAAAAGTTGAAAAATTATAACAGTTTAAATTTTAAAACAACATTTTAAAACAATGTTAAAACTATTAAAACAATATTTAATTAAAGCCCTGGGTGAATAGATGCATCTTAAAAAACTTTTTAAAAGTTGTCAGAGATGGGGAGGCTCTTATTTCAGCTGGGAGTGTGTTCCAAAGCTTTGGGGCAACAGCAGAGAAGGCCCATCCCCAAGTAGCCACTCGACAAGCCACCACATGAAAAAAACACATTTTTTTAAAGACAAGCATTCTACTTATTTGCTGTTTGATTTTTAGTGAATGAATGAATGAATGAATGAATGGATCTTTATTTTGGACATCACCCAGAATAAGCATTACAAACAAACATTACAGATTTTTAGTACTGTTATTGTTTCCTCTGTGTTTTAGTGCAGATCTGCTGTTACTTTAATTAGCAATAGCACTTACATTTATATACCGCTCTATAGCCAGAGCTCTCTAAGCGGTTTACAATGATTTAGCATATTGCCCCCCAGCATTCTGGGTACTCATTTTACCGACCTCGGAAGGATGGAAGGCTGAGTCAACCTTGAGCCCCTGGTCAGGATTGAACTTGTAACCTTCTGGTTACAGGGCGGCAGTTTTACCACTGCGCCACCAGGGGCTCTTGTGCAGATCTACCGCCGCAGAGAATCACAGGAGAAGAGAGTCCTGATTTCCAGTGACTGCAGAAGAGTGAGGTTGCTGTTTCAGGGCATATGCAAAGATGGACATGTCTGTGGGCAGACAGGCTGGCAGAGGGCACACTTTTACAGCTTCTTGGCTGCAGTCACCAAGACAGGGAGAGCTGTTGACAGGGTTACCATCCCTGCTGCTTTCTTGTATAGAGCAACCTGGCTGGGGGGCATCTGCCATCTGGCCTCCGTGGCCTGACACTCCCGTGAGAGAGTGATCCATTGGAGAAGGGGTGATTTGTCACTGCACATTATTAGCTGTTTGTTCGACACCCCTGTCCCTACAGATGGTTTTTCTCATGAGTTGTGAGGGGGTGTCCCCATGGCCTTATGCTCCTATGAGTGAATGGTCTGCTTGGGATCAGCATCCATCATTATCACAGAGGAGGACTCTCCTCTCTCAGTGTTAGCAATGCCATCTCTGCTGCCCTTCTCATGAGTAAGCCTTGGGACAGCACAGGTACCCCCCTCCTTCCCCAGCTTTTCTGAACAGAAATAGGAATTGGCTGTTCAAGAATCCCTGGTTGGCGCTGCCTTTTAAACCCGACCCTGTGTATCCCCGCCCTGCCATATATTCCCATCACAGCACTGTAATGGGGTGCCCTGTTTATATTGCCACTTGGATGGTCTGTGCTTGTGAACATACATAATTGTCACTTTATTTTCGGAGAGGAAAGCACTTAGTGCCCATCCTGTCATCACATCCCCTTCCCCTCCTGCTTGCCCACAGGCATAGAGCAGGTGTCTGCACCACCGTCTCTATGACTGTGGTTTCAAAAACATCATGAAACCATGGTTATGGTGCCGTCCATGTTTGGAAGCATCAGCCAAACCTCTGGTTTCAGTGGCAAACCTTAGTAGTGCAAACTGAAGGTTCAAATTGGTGTTTGGTGAGACAAACCGCAGGTCACTTTTGGTTCAAAACTGCGGTTGCATGCATTCGGATGTAACAGAGTTCCAACCTCTGCCCCATTTAACTCCAGTTTCACATTCCATCCGAATTCAGCCTGAATTTCACTTCTGGTACCAGCCTTAAAAGATTTGTAGAAATCCTCTTAGAAATTTGGCTCTTGGAAATGTGTTTGATTTCCCTTGAAGATTGTCATTTGGTTCGGCTTGGGAGGAACCCTGAAATTTGCTGCTTTAAACCAGACCAGACCCTCAGTCCATCTAGCTCAGTACTGTCTACACTGACTGGCAGTGGCTTTCTAAGGTCACAGACAGGAACCTTTCTCAGCCCTACCTGGAGCTGCTGCCAGGGAGTGAACCTGGGATCTTCTGCATGGAAGCCAATGTTCTTCCACTGAGCTATGGCCCCATCATTGTTTCTGGTATAATTTCAGTGTCAACAACCATAGTTATTAGTAGCTGCTCACTGAATTAGTAGTTCCTCACTGAATGGAGGAGACATGAGGACTGGTCCCATTTTTGGAGCCTCCAGTTACCAAGGTCTCTCATTGAGAGGCAGAGGTATGAAGCCTGGTCCCATATCTGCCCTGCTAACTTGGCAAAGAGGCACCTTCTAATAATAATAGCAATAGCACTTACATTTATATACCGCTCTATAGCTGGAAGCTCTCTAAGCGGTTTACAATGATTTAGCATATTGCCCCCAACATTCTGGGTGGATATTATAATTAATAATAATAATAATAATAATAATAATAATTATTATTATTATTATTATTATTATTATTATTAATTATAATATCCACCCCCAGCACAGGACCTCCAGTTATTGTTACTGGTGTCTATCTGATGTTTATTTTTAGACCGTGAGCCCTTTGGGGACAGAGAGCCATCTTATCTTATTTATTTATTATTTCTCTGTGTAAACCGCCCTGAGCAATTTTTGGAAGGGTGGTATAGAAATAATAATAATAATAATAATAATAATAATAATAATAATAATAATAATAATAATAATAATATCTGGAACCTCCAGTCTAGTTCCAGAGTTTCCTCACTGAGAGAGGTAGGTGTGAATCCTGGTTCCCATGTTTGAAGTCTCCAACGCCAAAAGCCCCTCACTACTACAAAGAAGAGTGAAGCCTGGTCCCATGTATGAAAACTCCAACAACTCCTTTTAGGATATCCTCTGCTCCTATTCAGAATAATGACCGTTTCTGGTGCTATTTCTCGTTCTGACAGGCCTGATTAGAAATGGCCGTAGGGATTTGCACACATAAAACATATACTCAATAACATATTTTCAGGAAATAATACATGAAAGGGACAAAATATCCTCTTATGTACAGATTGGTTGCGTGTGTTTGCCTAAGAAAATCAAACCGTTGGAGAACATGTGTCAGAGGACACATCTGTAGCACATCTCACTAAACAGTGCAAAACACTGCAGTCTCTTTTAATGATCAGATGTCGACTGGAATGTGCCGGAAAAGAGCCGGAGTCTGCCAACTCTTGTTTTATTTTTATTATTTGAAGGGGGGGGGGAATAATCATTTAAGTGCACTTTGTACATATTCAAGGCAGAAAGCTTTATTCTGGCAGTGCGTGAGCCTTGGCTATTCGTTTATTTCCATCGCTCTTTGAGTGCTTTGGGATGGCTTTTTCCTTCTTCTCTTTTTGCTAGCCACCTGTATGTAAAGCTCCGAAGATGTTGCCAAAAGCAAAACTCTGCTCTCTGTTGCGTCTTGAGCACTTAAAGGAAGGCATCACCTAAGCTGGGATTCAATATAGCTTTTGTTCACACAGGGGCCTTAAGTACACAAAGCACATTTGTGATGCCAGCATGTTTTGAAAAATCCTAGAGTTTCCAAGCTTCCGCCTCGGGGCCATGTTATAGTTCACATGAGATTCCAGGCACTGATCGAGAGGCCTGGCTGGCTCACTGTGAATGCAGTTCCTTTCTGGGAAGCCGTTTAGCCACAAGCAGGAATTCACAGCCAGCCACAGCGTCTTAGGACTGGACCAATAAAAGTCGGAGCTCCTAGGGTGGTGGCAAACAAGGGCTTCATTAACATGATGGTGGCGGGGTGAAGAGAGAGATACAGAATGATCATAAATGGGAACATGGCCCAGACACGAGGAGTGTATGGCCGTCACAGTGAGCTGAATGTTTCCTGGGGAAAATTAATAAACCTGCATTACTTTGTGTTGTATTCTATCCAGTATCATTTATATTTTGTTGTTTAGAAGTTTGTCCCAGTGGGGATCCTGTAGAGACTGTGTGGGGTAGATTCAGAAAGGAAAAGGGAGAGAAAGGAGAAGGAGAAAATGGCATTGTTTCTGAATAAATTCTGATTTAAAATCTATATAAGATTACTTTGTGTTTGTGAGGGAAGCAGCTATAAAACTTTGCTAAACTTATAGATCATGAAGGTACAAACACAAACCAGAGTATTCTTCAGAATCCCAAGAAGGTGTCATTTTGAGAATATTCAAGATAGCATCACGCCCTAATTATCAATGTGAAATACATATGCATTTTCTTCTGGTAATTGTTGCAACTGTTGGGTTTGTTGTGGATGAGAAAATAAGAGTTTCCAGTACAAATTCTGGAGGAGTAGCCATGTTCGTCAGTTGTAGCAAAAACAACAGATTGTAGCAAAAACAACAGATTCCTCTCTCTGTGTGTATGTATGTATGGGTGTATACATTTATGGGTGTATATGTATGGGTGTATACATTTATACCCATACATGTATGGGTGTATACCGGCTATAGAGCGGTATATAAATGTAATGTAAGTGCTATTAGTTTGTGAATTGCTCAGATGAATTTTATTGCATGTTCAATTCATGGGGTATGGGGTATGGGGAGATCGGAGTGGGAGACATGGGATATATTTGTTTGTCAATTCATTGTTACTGTAACTACTGAAAATAAGTAGATTCTACTGTATATAATACAGTATATACTGTGATAAATAAAACTACTGAAAGTAAAATCTCAAAAGTTAAAAAAGCGGTCCTATGGCACCTTAAAGATTAATCATTTTATACGTTTCTGTGTATTAGAGCTCACCATCAAATGCATCCATCAGATATATTGATACAGCACAAAGAAAAAAGTGGAGTTAGACTAACTTCTTCCCTTTGCATTTCATGGAGGTCATTCACACAATCAAAAACTGTGTTCTACCTGGGTTTGGGAGCTGTGTGTGCTCCCAATTTTTGGTTGTGTGGAAGCAAGGGGTAGCTTGCTTCCTGGGTAGCTTTTCCTCCTACTTCACTTCCACACAATCACTTCTACCCAGGTTTTCCTCTTACCTTGCTTCCACACAACCAAAAATTGGGTGCGCACCCAGCTCCCAAACCCAGGTAGAACACAGTTTTTGATTGTGTGAATGACCTCATGGTCTTTTGGCCCCACTGGTTAACTTCCTAATGAACATGGTGGGCATGCAGCTAAAGGAAGTGCATCTGCTTGAACAGCACAGCCATTCATGCGAGGAACGGAACTTTTGCAATCTCCCCTTCCCCCGGAAGCACTCTATGCAACCCCTCCAAAAGAGGATAACTCTAAATACAACAATAGCAGGTTCACAATAACAGGTTCATGGCTGGCTTATTGTGTGTTTTGCCTTCTCTCTCTGAACCCTAAACTATGCAGTTGTCAACACAACAGCCAGTGAAACTTCTGGGAAGTAGATTCTCTAGTACTCTTTGTGTATGTTGGGTCCTTGTTTTCTAGTGCAATGCCTGCAACTGGTTGTGCCTGGCTGGTGCCTTGTTTCTGGTGGGCAAAGTAGAGCCAAGCTGGTTGGAAGTGGAGGATCTGCACCTCATCTGCATCCTTCACAGTCTGGCCACTTGCAGCATCCAATAGGCACTCAGTGGGGAAGTGTGGGACTGTGCCATATGGACCTTTTGATAGCACCAGTAGGCCCAGTGACATGTTATGGTCAACACTCATACAATGAGTGTACAGTACAGTATACACAGGTACAGATCTCTACACAGGTACAGTTATTCACTTGTTATGTTGAGCATAGGTACAGAAGTACACTTCCTATCTGTATCATGCAGGGGCGTAACTATAATAGGGGAAGGGGAGACAGATGTCTGGGGGCCCACTGCCTGGGGGGGGCAGACGCAAGTCACATGACTGACTCCCCCATCCGCACACCCACCTGGGCTTCCTTCAGTTGTATTCATCCTCCGAAATTGATGTGAGTGTTAAGACCTGGAGCTACCTGAACAGCATGTCTTTCTCTAGTACCATTAAATGACTTGCATTGTCCACAATTTAAAAAACCTTTAAAAAAATAATTTAGGATGATGTTCTATTGTGGCACTTAGTGAGGGGGGCCCATTTTAAAATCTTGTCTCTGAGCCCAATCCAACCTTGCTACGCCCCTGGTATCATGCATTTGAAGGACCGCCTGTATCCAGGTTTACTTTTAAAGTGAATGTAGGTACAGTCATCCGCACAAATATGTACGAGTATACAGATATCTGTACACTCGTAGAGCATAATGTCTGATTATACCTAGTTTACAACCTTTTGATCAAGCTCTGACTTGTGTATTCAAAAAGGTGAATGGAGTGAAAGAAGAAAAATCAGTAATCCATGACAAAATTGGTGCTTCTTTTCACATATCCTTTATTGTTTCTACAACAACAGGGTTGCATTCTCATTGATATGTAAAATGGATGCTCCAGAGACCCAAATGTGCAAATGAAATAAGGCTGTCTACAAGAATAGTCTGAAATGGTCTTGAATTTCTTATCTGAGTAGAGGGTCTCAGGATATCAGACCTATCATCGCGTTTGAAACTCCCTCAAACATGGCAAGAAAACAGATTCTCCTTCACAATCCAGAACAGTTGTTCCTTGGGGTTAAATCCACTTCATCCCAAGAGTCAAATTTCTTCAGAAATTTGGAGAATTTGATGTTAAATTCCAGTTAATTCTGCAATACGTTGTAGCTGGCCTAGGACAGCCACTGAGCTGATATGCTTCTGAATGGTGGAGGGAGATCAGTAAAGAGCTCCTCTGCCTGTAGCAGTGAAATATCTCAAGAAAGATCCTGAACTCTGAGAACTTGAGAAAGCTGTGAAAAGGAAGGGGAGGTGACTTTTGCTCTCGATGACAGGGAAAACCAGCCAAGACAGGGAGAGAAAAGAAGCCAAAAAAAAAAAAAAGTCAGGAAATATCCATTTCCTTTTTGAGTACTAAAAATTAGGTGCTGCCATGACGGTGGCGTATGAGCAGCAGGGAGCATAGGCAGCAAAGAGAAAGCTGTCCAGGTACAGGTGCCTGTAGCAGCTGTTGGAACTGGTGGCTACAACAGCTACCAGTGAGCCCCTGGTGGCGCAGTGGTAAAACTGCCGCCCTGTAACCAGAAGGTTACAAGTTCGATCCTGACCAGGGGCTCAAGGTTGACTCAGCCTTCCATCCTTCTGAGGTCGGTAAAATGAGTACCCAGAATGTTGGGGGCAATATGCTAAATCATTGTAAACCGCTTAGAGAGCTTTGGCTATAGAGCGGTATATAAAAGTAAGTGCTATTGCTATTGCTATTGCTACATAGGGGCTTTGGTATATGTGGTGCTTCATGTAGAGGCTATGTCACTGTGTGAACTGGACCTTGATGGTGTATCAGCTGTTAATTCTAAGCCAAGCATGTCCCTTGGAAAGTATGGTGTTTGTGAGCTGCCCTCGAACAATACAGAAGTTCTATCTGCTAATCAGTGATAACTGATTCACGACACCACTCATTGCAGCAGCTAGGGATGTATGGACAAGTGTGGACAGCCCATGTGTTGCTTCTAAAGAAACCGTGGATCAAAAGCTGTTCACACTCCAAACTGATTACTCAAGCTGGCGGCATCCCTTGGATTTAAACATCGTCTTAGAGCAGATTTTAAAGTCCTTAATCATGCTTACAACTTTCACAATGTCTTATTGTCTTTGTTCCAATTCAGTTGAAAGAAAGGAAAAAACCTCCATCTGGACTCGGAAAGGTTTGACTTTAAAAAAATAATCCCAACACGCACACCCATTAACTCATATTGTTAAACAGAAATTCTTTTACAATAGAGATCTATGAAATTAAAGACCACTTGCATTAAATTACTTCCATCCATTATCCATGACACATTACGTCTGTTGTACTTTTGCTGATGGAATATTACTTTCACTATTCCGAGGGCAAGGAATAAAGATTCCAATAAAAGAACACACACATCAAACACCAGTTCCTTGTGGCATTCCCCTTTGAAGTCTCTTTGGCGTGGTTCCAGTATTCAGTCACAAATTGATTTACAATTTTCATATATATCCCAGCCCCCCTTCTGAACACTGCTCTGGGACTCTTAAGCAAGATGGAAATTCCAGCATCTGATTGAATCTCCAGCTATATTGCATTAGTAAGGGTACTGTATTTCAAACAGAATCTTTCAGCCAAATCTGGCTTCTTTTGGTTACGTCTGAAATGCAAAGCATTGCCTATAACTCAGCCTTGTAGCATTATCATCCATGAAAGAAGTTAAGCTTAACTGGCTCGCTTAATTGAATTGAAAGATATGTTTCCATTGGCAAACATTCCAGTTAAACCAACAGCTTGAGAATATTTGTGCGAATTGAGACCATGTCTGCTCAATTGTTTTCCCACTGGTTGCTGAGTGCTGTTCTTCCCAAGACAAGAACTCTAATACTGTGGGCCTGCAAGCAGAATTGCTCAGAAGGACTTAATAAATAACAAGTTGTTCTAGTAAGAACTAATCCACCTACTTCCCTTTCACTATCCCTACAGCAGGACTAAATTTGATCCAAATTGGTTAGGCAGTTCACAAGTTAGCTCACTTACACCTCAAACATTCATGTGCCCGCCATCTTGAACTGGGGTGGGTGACATCATCATAAGCTATGTGTTTGCGGTGTCCCTACAACTGTACCAGATTTGGTCGAAATAGATTCCCACTTGCACCTCAAATGTTCACGTGCCCACCATCTTGAATTGGGGTGGATGATAACATCACAAACTATGTGTTTGAGGTGTCCCTATGTGTGTCCCCACAACTGTACCAAATTTGGTCCAAATAGGTTCCCACTTGCACCTCAAACATTAATATGTCCACCATCTTGAATCAGGGTGGATGACATCATTACAAACTATGCCTTTGAGGCATCCCTATGTGTCCCTGCACCTGTAGCAAATTTGGTTAAAATAGGTTGGGCAGTTTACAAGTTAGCCCAATTGCGCCTCAAATGTTAATGTGTCCGCCATCTTGAATTTGATTGGATGGCATCCTCACAAACCACGCCGTTGAGGTGTCTCTGTGTGTTACTCACTACAACTGTACCAAATTTGGTTCAAATCAGTTAGACAGTCCACTAGTTAGCCCACTTGTGTCTCAAACATTCACACATCTGCCATCTTGAATTGGGGTGGATGACATCATCACAAACTACACCATTGAGGCATTCCTATGTATCCCTACAGCTGTAGCAAATTTGGTTCAAATCGGTTGGGCAGTTCACAAGTTAGCCCACTTGCGCCTCAAAAGTTTACATGCCTGCCATCTTGAATTGGGTTGGATGACATCATCACAACCTACGCCATCAAGGTGTCCCTATGTATCCCTACAACAGTACCCAGTTTGGCACATATTGGTCCAGGCATTGCAAAGTTGATGGGGGGAACACACAGATGGACATACACACAAACAGAATGCCGGGTGATCCCCTAAGCCTACCTGAAAGTAGGCTAATAAAACAGCATTTTCTATCAAGTTTTCAAGCACTTCACACATATTCACACATGGAGCCTAGCCCAGGCTAGGGTAGCCCAGCTTGTGTTAGACTGTGCATGTAAAGCACGGGGAGCAAGATCACTCTGAGTGCTGCACCTGTACCAAGCCCCACTTTTAAGCGAACCACGGACGGCAGTTGTTTGGGCAATCACCACCGGGTTTAACAGGGGCCCCCCCCAGCCCACTGCCATTTCCAGCAGTAAGCCGGGGGTGGGGGGAGTGGCCACACTGAAAATGGCTGCTCTCACTATGAGAGCAGTCGCCGAGCTCATGCCCCAGGGCACCCTGGGATGCAGGAGGGGGGGAAGTCCTTCTGCTCCCAGTGTCTTCCTCCATTGCACCATCGCTTGTGTGGGTGCATGATGTGATGGAGGGGAGGACACCAGCTGCTCATTTTCCAGGGAAGGCAGTCGAACTCCTGCCTTCCCTGAAGCTCACCCACCCTGTTGGGGTTTGTGATTATTTGCCAAAAGAAGAAAATGAAAAATGAAAAAAAAAATTCTTTTGCAAATGCAAAAGAAAGAAAATGCCCCCCAAAAGCTACCCACTCCAGTTACAGAGTAGAGTGCTGAGTTGAGTTGTTGCAGTTATTTAAAGAACACACATAGAAATTGTTGTACAATCTATTCTAAACTAAATAGATTTATTGGCAAAGTACATTTGAGATAGGGAAGATCTATCCTATCTATTAGCTAAATAATCAGGCTCTACACATGATCAATGTGTGGAGCCTAACCGGGCTCGGCCGGGAGAGTGGGCTTAGACCCCTCTCCACACACACAAGCAGAGAGCCGTCCCTGGGCGGCTGGATTGGCCGCCCACATGACTGGCGACTCCATTACAGAGCCGGTAGGGGCAATGGAGATTGGGGGACGCCCAGCCCCTGGAAGTCCCAAGATGCCCTGCGTAAGTGGGCGGGGCATTCTGGGGAGACCCCTGAGGCCAGGAGGCTTGTTGTAGCCTCCCAGTCGGGGGTTTACTCATTTGTCACCACAGCACACAACCAGTGAAATGGGATTAGCAGAGTGAGTGCTCCGCTAACCTCGTTTTAGTGGAGGGATTCTTAGGTGGGCTAGCTGCCATTGATCCACTGGGTTCACCACAAGCCCGGTAGTTCTCACAATGGGGAAAAACCGGGCTGGGCTCCTTTCGCCTGGTTTCTCTCCTTCGTGAGAATAGCCTCAATGAATAGGTAGAGAGAGAGAGATGTTTCCATTTGCTCTCTAAGAGGAAAGGAAGCGGACTGACTCACTACTGGAAGTACTTGAGGAGTCAAGGCAGGGTCATAGAGTAGAGGCAAGCAAGGACCGGTAAGGAGACCCTCACTAACTACCTCTACTCCCAATGCCCCTAGCGGTCATTAGGAGAGTTGGTGCAAAAGTTTGATGCACTGGAACTCCCTCTCCCACACACCCTCCCCAGCAAACTCATGTGGACAACCTCATTATCTTCTTGTAATCCCTATACCCAAGGTGGTATTTTCATGAGGCTATGCGAGACAGTTGCCTCAAGCGGTGGATTTTTGGGATGGCAAGATGCCTCCTGCTGCCTCCCTTGCCTCCCTTTGCTGCTGTCACAGCCGCTCTTTTCCAAGTGGTGGCATACACAGAGAGCGGCTCCAAGACATGCCTCTGCTGCCGCCACTGCTCCTGGCTCAGCACCCACCCTCCTACCTCCCTCGTGTGCCACTGTCAGGCGGGTAATAAAAAGTGATAGGTACTTCCTGTCACTTCTGGTCTGACGAGGCAACGGGGTGGCAGGGAGGTACACTGCCGCCCCTCTGGACCCTTTTAAAGTGTAGTGCCAGTGGGGGAAATGAGGCGGGAGGGGGAAGAGCACTCTTCCCCACCCTTAAAGGTGTGTCCCCCCCCCCCCGCCTTCAAACCGGCCAATCCGCCGGTCATTCGAACCTGTTCAACACACAGCTCCCACACAGGTTTTTGCTTGTGTGAATGACCTCTATGTTTAATTAGTAATAAATATCAAACTCTTCTTTCTCAGTTAAAGTAAGCTTCCTGTGTAATCGCTTATACAAGGTAAGGAATTTATTTGCAATATCATCTCCAGAGTCTCGGGAGATCTGGCCACCCTAGTGTCTGGCATGGTCATTTGCATGTGTACTTACCTGCACACTCAGCTACCTGCTCTCTATCTATTTATTATATCCTGACTCCAGATACCTTTTCATTCTTCAGCCTTAAAGCAGATTTTCATGCTCTGTTCAGGATTCAAGGTTTTTCTGTGTGATTCTTTAATGAAATGATTACTATGTATGAGCAGACACAATACGCTAACAGCTTTAAGAGATCCACTGCACTCTATTATTTATGACTTGCCAAAGAGCAAATTCAATTATTGCCCTAAGTTATAATAATTATGCAATATTTCCTTGATGGAAGCAATTGCAATTGACAGTGCTGAGAGGTAATTACAGCTTTCAGAAAACCATGATGGTCTTCAGTGTTCCTGAAGAGATGGCATAGTAGAAACTACATACATCTGAGAAAGTCTGCAAGGTCAGGAGTAATGAGTTCTCTTAAAAATTTGGATGTCCTGAGAAGGCAGAGATATTGAAGGAGTGATAGTTCGTGTTTATAAGAAGATGCATTTTGTTCTTGTCAACTGGCAGCAATGGGTTATAAAATTCTCAGGGTTTCTGTTAACTCACGTGGGGTAAAGGGACTAACCATGAGTGTTCAGCATGGGGCTGAAAGGCTCCTGAGCTCCCTTGTCCTGCCTTGGGACAAAGAACTGCTACAGCCATGCTCGGTGGCTTGAGATTCTAAAATCCATCTTTTCTGCAACTAAGAATGTTGACCTCTTGAATCTACCATCTCGACCAGGAAGAAGTTATGAGTACTTCATGTTTTTTTAAAAATTCTGCCTCTATGTGCCTTAATCTTTACTGTAATAAGCCACTTCTTTTTTTAAACTTTTCACTGTAATATTGGCCTGTAATGGGTTTTGTATCACATTAGCCTTATCTATGCCTGCTTTGGCAAAGATGCTGCACCAGAGCTGCACCGCGTAAAAATGCTAATATTATCATGCCCTTATACAAATCTATGGTGTGGCCACATTGGAAGTACTGCATACAGTTCTGGTCACCGTAGCTTAAGCAGGACATTGTAGAACTGGAACAGGTGCAGAAGAGGGCAACCAAGATGATCAGGGGCCTGGAGCACCTTCCTTATGAGGCTAGGCTAGAGCATCTTGGGCTCTTTGAACATGATAGCACTTACATTTATATACCACTGTATAGCCGGAGCTCTCTAAGCGGTTTACAATGATTTTAGCATATTGCCCCCAACATTCTGGGTACTCATTTTACCGACCTCGGAAGGATGGAAGGCTGAGTCAACCTTGAGCCCCTGGTCAGGATCGAACTTGTAACCTTCTGGTTACAGGGCGGCAGTTTTACCACTGCGCCACCAGGGGCTCTATTGATAGATAGACACGTCTATGATAGACGTGTATACAATTATGCATGGAGTAGAAAGAGTGGACAGAAAGAAATTATTCTCCTTTTCTCACAGCCAGAGGCGCTCTAACCCCTGGACCTTGGGGCCCCAGTCCAAGGTCTGGGAAGAGGCCAAATGTCCGGGGGGCTTCTTACCGCCACTCCGCGCCTGCCCGCTGCGGCAAACATATGTGGGGGGGGGGGGTTTAATCAAAGCCTGGCCAAGGGGTGGCTGCCAGGGTGGGGGGTGGATTTAGCCAAGCAGTCGACCTCCTCCTTCCCCCACCCCCGGTGTGGGGGGCGATCACTGGGCACGTCCTCTCAGCCCAGCGGCTGTAGTGAACTGCGAGGTGCGCCTGAGCAATTCAGAGGAAGATCGTTGCAAGCCGGCGGGGTGTGTGTGTGTGTGGATTACTTGGCTACCACCACCAGCCGCCCCTCAGCCGCGCGGTGGCTTTGATTTTTAAAAAAACACCACATAGGTTCACCGCAGGAGGCTCCCAAAAGTAGGTTTTAGGGGCCTTGTGGCAGGGGAGGCTCACAGCAGGGCAGGGCCTTGCAGAAGGGCTGGCCCGGGCACCAAAATCACCTAGGTGCACCCCTGCTCACAACACTAGAATCAGGGGTCATCCCATGAAACTGAAGGCCGGGAAATATAGGACCAGCAAAAGGAAGTACTTTTTCATACAAAGCATAACTAAACTATGGAATTCTCTGCCACAGGATTTGGTGATGGCCACTAGCTTGGATGGCTTTAAAAGGGGCTGAGACAAATTTATGGAGGACAGGTCTATCAATGGCTACTGGTCTCGTGGTTATAGGCCACCTCCAGCCTCAGAGGCACGATGCCTCTCAATACCAGTTGCAAGGCAGCAACTGCAGAAGATTGGGCATGCACATACCTCTTACCTGTGGGCTTCTCAGAGGCATATAGTGGGCCATTGTGTGAAGCAGGATGCTGGACTGGATGGCCCTCAAGCCTAATCCAGCAGCAGGACTGTTCTTATGCACAGTGCTGCACAACCTTGGTCCTCCAGCTGTTCTTGGACTACAGCTCCCATAATCTCTGACTATTAGCCACTGTGGCTGGGGATGGTATGTAGTCCACAGTGCTGTAGTCCAAGAACAGCTGGAGTGCTGGCATTAAGGCTTTGGGATTTTTGAGGGGGGAGGTTCCTTAGGCTTCAGAGACTACTCATATTTGCATGCTTGAACTTTCCCTTGAGTATTTGGGGGGTGCAGGCTGTCACAGGTGTCCAACCTGCCTGTAAATGGTTGGGGGTGGAAGCAAGAACCCGTTCAGGAATAATCATGAGGTGCAGACAATGGAATAACTGAGGTGTTACTTTGGATCCTCCACACTTCCCGTCAGGAACCTTGGGTTCATAGATGTCGTTGGACCCTAACTCCAATTATCCCCAGCAACAATCATTGAAAGCCATTGGGAGGAGCCAAATAGTCCAATATCTGGAGACCCAAGGTTAGGAGCCCCTTCCCTAGACCATAGCTTGGAATATGATGTATGAAGCTGCCCTGTACTTAGTCCATTGGTCCATCTAGGCAAATATAGTTGACTTTCAGCAGCCACAGCAGCAGCTCTTCAAGGTCTATGGGGAAGGTGATTGCCTTGAAATGGCCTCCATTTTCACTGCTGCTTTGCAGGCAACAAAAATTGTGCCAGCTCCACTGCTTTCCAGGGGGGCTGGGACATGAAACTGGGGAGGGGGGAGTCCAAAACCCACCACTAGAAGCCGGAGCCCCCTTCCTGGCAACTGCCACCCTTCCCCCACAATCTGCCCTCCAAGCAATGCTATCTCATCGTGTAGTGTCATTCCAAGGGGGAGAAAATGGTTCCCCACACAGGCAAACACAATCTGCTGTTTGTGTGTGTGTGTGTCACACACACACACACACACACACACACACACGGCCCTGATTATCTGTGGATTTGAAGGTCACTATTTCTAGTATCCACAGATGAATCTGAGGGTCCCAGATTTATTTATTTATTTATTTATTTATTACATTTATATCCTGCTCTTCCTCCAAGGAGCCCAGAGCGGTCTACTACATACTTCAGTTTCTTCTCACAACAACCCTGTGAAGTAGGTTAGGCTGAGAGAGAAGCGACTGGCCCAGAGTCACCCAGCTAGTATCGTGGCTGAATGGGGATTTGAACTCAGGTCTCCCCGGTCCTAGACCAGCACTCTAACCACTACACCACGCTGACTCTTAGGGTCTTAGGTAAGTTAAAGTGTGCCGTCAAGTAATTTTGATGCCTGGTGCTCACAGAGTCCTGTGGTTTTCTTTGGTAGAATACGGGGGGGGGTTACCATTGCCTCCTCCTGCACAGTATGAGATTATGCCTTTCAGCATCTTCCTATATCACTGCTGCCCGATATAGTACCAGTGGGGTTTCGAACCAGCAACCTTCTACTTAGTCAAGCATTTCCCCATTGTGGTTCTTAGAGACGCTATTATCTGCAGTACTAAAAGTAGGTGATTTTTGGCTATCTGCAGTTCCTGGGCCACCGGAAGCAACTTTTGCTGCCAATTCTGATGACATTTTCTGTCTAGAGACAGCATGGAACCATTTTGTGGCTCATGTTGGTTTTGTGTTTTTTTTAAAGCAGAAAAATTGACCGAAAAACAGCCAAGTTGGAAGTTGGGGCGGGCACTGCTGGAGAGCAAGGTACCATGCGGTACTCCTTTTATTTCTGCTTCCCTCCTGCGCTTTTCATGACTTGGGGTGATTTTTTGTGTGCAGGAACCTAACCCTTGGATTCCCACAGAGTTAAGGTTTCATTATTTGCCGTTTCTGTATTGGTGATGGTAGGCGAGAACCGAACCCCTACAAATAGCAAGGGCCTTGTGTGTGTGTGTTCTGCTGTTTGACGAATTCAAGCACTGACTTGGTCAATCGAAAGTTCTATCAATTCATCTAGCTAATGCTGGATCCACAAAACTGTTGAAACAACCTACAGGCTTCCAGCAATGTAATCCCTCATCTCCAAAAGAAGATTCCCAATCATTTGGGGGGATCCAGCTAGGAGCAGGATTCCACACACATGTTTATCTATCTAAATTATGTTTGTATTGTTCTGAAAACATTCAGAGTTAAAACTCTGTCATCAGTCATGAAAAAAGACGTCTCTTTTTCTCTGCTACTCACCCAAACCCTAACAGAAACCTGAGCAGAAGGTGCCTGTTGCTTTGACCATTTTATTCGCCACTGTTTTCAAAAGGATTTCCTGCTGAAGAGGAATGAGAGATGCTTGGGGAATAACATAAAGCTGGAAAAGAAAAATGGAAAGATTTTAGTCCTGCCACCATCACAGTTTGTCTTTCACCAAGTGAAATTAAGATTCAGAAGTGGTCAAGGAAGTGGAGGGGAAACGGGAGCAAAAGGTCAACAGGGCACGACTGGAAGAAGACGCACAAAACCAGCAGTGGGTGGACAACTCCATCCAGCCCAGTTTGGCATGGGCCTGATTAAACAAATTATTTAAAAACAATTCTAAAGTAAATAGCACTCAGTTCGAAAGCAAATAGGCAACTCCCCTGACCCCCAAGTCTCCACGGAAGAGAACAAGCAATCAGCCCTTTCCCCCTGCCCTCAAATTGGAACATAGCTCCATTTATTCCAGGCCTATCCATGTTGGAGATTCTCTGTGGTGAGAGAATCCCTTTCTCATTATAGCAGAGTGCACAGAGGCACAACACAGTGAATTTAGTTAGGCATGCTGAGAGTAAAGTAACTTGGAGCCAGTTCATAGTTTCAAATCAATATAAGGAGTATGTATTGGAGAACTCCATTCTAGATAGGAAAGTGAGGTGTTAGGATCTCTAATCTATCTATCTAGCTGGATGCAGATGGATTCTGCATGTTCTCTGCACATATGGTGCAGGAAGAGAAGCTTGCCATGTTGCAAGGTAGAAGGGCTGGTAGGGAAGAGAGAGAGGAAGGAGGTTAATCCCTAAGAGTAGCAATCTACATATCCAAAGGGATAGTGTCAGAGCAGTGGAGAAGGGATGACCAATGTCTTGACCCTCTAGCCCTCTGACTTACTAGTCTGTCCTCCACTGTCTGAGACAAGAGACAGCGCAAAGTCCTTTAACTTCCAACAATCCAAACGAAACTGGGCCACAATCAACAGAATGGCAGGGTCCAATCAGTCCCAATGAGACCTCAAACCCCTCTCATCCACCCACCTTCTTATAAACCACCCATACACCCATCAGCCAAGGAATTGTGAAGCTCAGCATCATCTTTGAATGTACCTGAACAAAACACAGTGTATTCAGACCTGGACACGGACTAGCAGATTCCCCCCTGCCCAACACACACACACACACACACACAATCCTTTTTGTTTCACTTCTCATGAGTTGCTGAGCTGCATAATCTTCTGTAATTCGAAGGGAACAAGATTAGAGTGTATTCCTTAAGTCTCCTAATGAGATGAGGAATTCATATTTTAAAAGTGAAGAAATCTCAGCTTAACACGCTTCTTGGAGAATGTGCTGGAGCCAGCTGCTTGCCTGGACTAAATCCTCAATTTCTGGGGTTTTGCAACACAGTGTGTATATCCACTTAAGAAAGTGATTTTGCTGAAATTCAGTAGGAGCTATGAGCTAGGACACTGCCTGAACAAAAGACGTGTTAGCCCATGAAGAGGGATGATCTCTCAGTCTGACCATCCCTCTGAAGCATCAGGGGGGTCAGTGATGCTTGTCAACATACAGCCACACACACAGTGGTTTTGAACCACTCAGGTGCTCACGGGCTACACGTATGCTTGCATCAAGCAGGCTCACCAACTTTCAGCTTGGGAAATTATGAACAATCTGACCATTCATTGCATCAGTGGGGCAAAACAAATCAGACCTCAAGGGGCTTCATGGGATCACAACTGAATCACTGTGTCCCGGTCATATTGCTTTAATTATTCAATGCGGAACTGGAAAATAGGACACTTGATGCCTAATGGCCATTATATCTAATTATTATGATTATTATTGGCTGACATCCAAATTAATACGATGCTTATGCAAACGTGTTACACAAGCTAGTTCTGTTAAGTCAGAAGTTGCATCCCATATTATTATTATTGTTTACACAGTCAGACAGGTGTTATTGACTGGTTTGTTTTATACAGACATCGAGTCCTTCCCAAGGACCTGGGATGGCTGGATTTTATTATCAATTTTGTTGCTGTTATTATAGATATCGTCGCAGAATATAGGCTGTTCCCAGTAAAGTTGCTTTTTGTAATTGGCTGATGGTGATTTCTGTGGCCCCTATGGTATTGAGCTGCTCTTCAAGTTGTTTTGGAATTGCACCTAGGGTGCCAATAACCACTGGGATTATTTTGGTCTTTTTCTGCCACAGCCTTTCAATTTCAATTTGTAGATCTTTGTATTTTGTGATTTTTTTCTATTCCTTTTTCTCCTATTCTGCTATCCCCTGGTATTGCTATGTAGATTATTTTAACTTGTTTTTCTTTCTTCTCGACTACAGTTATATCTGGTATATTGTGTGGTATACATCTGGTATATTGTGTGGTATACATCTGGTATACAAACATCTGGTATATAGATGTTTGCCTGTTTGTAATCGGAAGTCCCATAATATTTTTGCATCTTCATTTTCTACAACTTTTTCAATTGTATTGGCCCACCAATTTTTGGCTACACGTAGCTTGTATTTTTTGCAGATGTTCCAGTGTACTATCCCTGCTACCTTGTCATGCCTTTGTTTGTAGTCGGTCTGTGTGATCTTTTTACAACAGCTGATTAGGTGGTCGACTGTTTCATCTGCTTCTTTACAAAGGCGGCACTTGCTGTTTGTTGTGGACTTTTCTACTTTTGCTCTTATTGCACTTGTTCTTAGTGCCTGTTCTTGTGCAGCCAGTATTAAACCCTCTGTTTCTTTCTTCAAGTTGCCATTCTTAAGCCATTGCCAGGTCTTGCTGATGTCTGATTTTCCACTTATATTGTGCAAATATTGACCATGCAGTGGCTTATTTTTCCATTTTTCTGCTTGGTTCTTGACTTGTTCTTTCTTGTAAGCCTGCTTTGTTTCATTGGTGTTGAATAGTTTCTCATTATTGACCATTTTAAGTGCATCTTCTTCACTGTGCTTTATATACAGGTGAAACTCGGAAAATTAGAATATCGTGCAAAAGTCCATTAATTTCAGTAATGCAAATTAAAAGGTGAAACTGATATATGAGACAGACACATTACATGCAAAGCGAGATAAGTCAAGCCTTAATTTGTTATAATTGTGATGATCATGGCGTACAGCTCATGAAAACCCCAAATCCACAATCTCAGAAAATTAGAATATTACATGGAACCAAGAAGACAAGGATTGAAGGATAGAACAATATCGGACCTCTGAAAAGTATACAGTGTACTGTGCTTGATTGGCCAGCAAACTCGCCTGACCTGACCCCATAGAGAATCTATGGGGCATTGCCAAGAGAAGGATGAGAGACATGAGACCAAACAATGCAGAATTGCTGAAGGCCGCTAATGAAGCATCCTGGTCTTCCATAACACCTCAGCAGTGCCACAGGCTGATAGCATCCATGCCACGCCGCATTGAGGCAGTAATTGCTGCAAAAGGGGCCCAAACCAAGTACTGAATACATATGCATGCTTATACTTTTCAGAGGTCCGATTTTGTTCTATTCTTCAATCCTTGTCTTCTTGGTTCCATGTAATATTCTAATTTTCTGAGATTGTGGATTTGGGGTTTTCATGAGCTGTACGCCATGATCATCACAATTATAACAAATTAAGGCTTGACTTATCTCACTTTGCATGTAATGCGTCTGTCTCATATATCAGTTTCACCTTTTAATTTGCATTACTGAAATTAATGGACTTTTGCACGATATTCTAATTTTCCGTGTTTCACCTGTATTCTTCAAGGCATCTTTTCTCCTCCTCTACTTCTTCTTCTTCTTCTTCTTAGTATTATTATTATTATTATTATTAATTCAATTTTAGTACGAAGCATCCTGCCTCTTAACATGGACGTATCCTGTAGCCAGCAGGACTAGTAGCCATTGATAGACTTGTCTTTTGTGGATTTGCCTAAGCCTCATTTAAAGCCATCCGAGCTGGTGGCCACTACTACATCTAGTAGCAGAGAGTCCCATAGAATAAGTATGAGCTGTGCCGACCAGAATCCAGTTCTGACACACAATGTTGCAAAATTTTGCATGGCAAAATCCTAGATTTTGTAACATCTGAGAACGTGGGTAAAATGAACCAGTGATGAGATAAAGTAGCACCATTACCAATGGCAAATTTTCGTATTTGTGTCAGTGTCATTGAGATGACTGTATTGTTTTGCTGTGTTTACTGTTTTTTGCTTTGCTGTTCTAAGACTGTAAATAAAACATAAGTAAGTTTTCAGCATTACTTCTGCAAAGATAAATCTTGCTTCATCAACACTCTGCATCACCAACACTGCCTCACCAACGCTCCAAAACTTTGAGAGTGTCAACAGGTATATGGATAAAAGTGATCTGGTTGACATAGTATACCTGGACTTCCAAACAGCTTTCAACAAAGTTCCTCATCTAAGACTCTTGAGAAACTTAGCAGTCATGGGATAAGGGGACAGGTTCGTGTGTTCATTGGTAACTGGTGTAAGGACAGGAAACGGAGGATTGGTATAAATGGAGGGAAGTGAGAAGTGGGGTCCCCTGGGGATCTGTACTGGGATCTGTGCTTTTTAATTTATTCATAAATGATCTAGAAGTTGGGGTAAGCATTGTGGTGGCCAAATTTGCAGATGACACCAAACTATTTAGGTTAGTGAAATCCAAAAAAAAATTGTGAGGAGCAACAAAAGGATCTCTCCAGACTGGGGGAATGGGTGACAAAATGGCAAATGCAGTTCAATGTTGGCAAGTGTAAAGTGATGCATATTGGGACAAAAGAATCCCCAATTTCACATATATGCGGATGGGATCTGAGTGACTGACCAGGAGAGGGATCTTGGGGTCATGGTGGACAGCTCATTGAAAGCGTTGATTCAATGTGTGGCAGCTGCAAAAAAAGGCCAATTCCATGCTAGGGATCATGAGGAAGGGGATTGAAAATAAAATGGCTAATATTATAATGCCCTTATACAAAGCTATAGTGTAGCCACACTTGGAGTACTACATACAGTTCTGGTCACTACATCTAAAAAAGGACATTGTAGAAATGGAAAAGGTGCAGAAGAGGGCAACCAAGATGATCAAGGGCCTAGAGTACCTTCCTTATGAGGCAAAGCTACAACACACTTTTTCCTTTAGAAAAAAGACAACTGTGGGAAGACATGATCGAGGTCTATAAAATCATGCATGGTGTGGAGAGAGCTGATAGAGAGAAATTTTTCTCCCTCTCACATAACACTAGAACCAGGGGACATCCCATGAAACTGATTGCCAAGAGATCTGGGAACAACAAAAGGAAGTACTCTTTCATACAATGCATAATCAACTTGTGGAATTCTCTGCCATAAGATGTGGTGACAGCCAACAAATTGGATGACTTTAAGAGGGTTTGGATCACTTCATGGAGGAGAGGTCTATTGACAGCTACTTGTCGGAGGGCTATAGGCCACCTCCAGCCTCAGAGGCACGATGCCTCTGAATACCAGTTGCAGGGGAGTAACAGCAGGAGAGAGGGCATGCCCTCAACTCCTGCCTGTGGGCATTCCCGCGGCACCTGGTGGGCCACTGTATGAAATAGGACACTGGACTATAAGGCTCTTGGGCCTGATCCAGCAGCGCTGTTCTTATGTTCGTAACCATGCACTGTGTAAAACAGTCTTTCCTTTTGTCAGTCCTAAATTTCCTGGCAATCATGGGATGACGTATTCAATAGTTTGCACAACCTTGTGTATGTCCTGGAGAGGGACACGTGACCTGGGCCTGTATGTTATACCCATGGCCACTGTGACTGGGGATTATGGGAGCTGCAATCCAGCAACATCCGAGGACCCAATTTGAGAACCCCTGACTTAACAGACAGTCTGCTGTAACTGAACAAGTACAGCAGTAACCATTGGCTGGAATCCACACAATGGCAATCCTTTCAAGGTGTATTTAAAAGCTTGGCAGGAAGTTTTTCACACAGCAGGCTTTAGCACAGGTTTACCATGAGGCTTTACTGTGAACATAATCGGGCATAACGGATGCTCCAGCACAAAAAGTGGATTTTTTTTTTTACCCTGACATAAATCGGGCTAGGTTCCAATACAGAGGGAAAAACCCGAATCGTGTGCAAGGTGCTCTCTGAAATATCGCACAGACTTCAAGGTAAATCTGGCCGACATGTGAACACACACACCCCCTCCCAAAATAAAATAGCGGAAAAGTTGCCGTCTGAAAAAGCTCCAGGTGAGCAGACATAGCATTCTTGCATAGTGTATACACAATTTGTTTCAAAAGTTGGAGCTCATGTGACCATCAGGAAACTAACTCTTTCCTCAGAGGTGATCTGGATTTAATTAGGGAAAGGACATTGCAAAACATAATCTATTACAAATGTTCCATTTGGTTAAAGGAATGGAAGCAGATTATTTCATTTAGATGGATGTGATAACAAAACTCTCTTCTTCCCCCCTCACCAATTCCCCCCCCAATAAAGATATTCAATATAACACACCAATTGTCACCACCATTAAGAGTTACAAAACCGTTGTCGAAATTCAGATGTTGGCACGGAGAAGATCTCTCTTCTTGATACCCACCGGCTAGTTTTAAGCTTGATTCTGAGTTCCTTGGTTTTGTTTTCAGAGGAAGTTGCCGTTCCGACTACTGATGGGCCTTGGGGACATGTTTTTAGGTCACTGGTCATACCCTGGACCCTTGCATGTTAAAACAAGGAAGGAAGCCTGGATTTCTTTAATGTCACAAAGGGATAGAATTCCTCTTCTGATGCAATGGGATGAAAGCATATAAATTGTGTGGTCCTAGAGGAAGAGACCAGTGGTCGCCCCCCACTTCCCCAGTGGGCCTCCCTCCTCCTCTCATGCATACCACATGGTGTGGGCTTGTTTTCTCCCCCAATCTAGGGCTTCCTTTCTTCCCCCAAGTGTGAAGGGAGAACAGCAACAGCCCCCCCGCCAACGACCTTCATTGCCCACCTGGGCAGCCACTGATGGAGCCCAGGAGGGCAATGAAAGGGAGGAGAGCTGGTCTTGTGGTAGCACGCATGAATTATCCCCTTTGCTAAGCAGGGTCCACCCTGGTTTACCTTTGAATGGGAGACTACATGTGAGCGCTGTAAGATATTCCCCTTAGGGGATGGTGCCACTCTGGGAAGAGCATTTGCATGCAGAAAGATTCTAAATTCTCTCCCTGGCATCTCTAAAGGATCAGCTGAGGAGCATCTTTGGACTTCTAACCAGCGATAACTAAGAGTATCCATATGGTTTCCTGTGGCAAGGATTCTTTTAAAAGGGAGCAGATGGAACAGTGGCCCTGTGCTCAAGGAGTTATGTACAGGAGAGCTGGTCTTGTAGTAGCAAGCATGAATTGTCCCCTCTACTAAGCAGGGTCCACCTTGGTTCACACTTGAATAGGAGACTACATGTGAGCCCCGTAAGATATTCCCCTTAGGGGATGGAGCCGCTCTGGGAAGAGCACCTGCCTGCTTGCATGCAGAAGGTCCCAAGTGCCCTCCCTAGCGGCATCTTCAAGATAGAGCTGTGAGAGAGACTCCTGCTTGCAACCTTGGAGAAGCTGCTGCCAGCTTCCTGTGTTCCTATGTTCCACTTTAGATGCTGGGCATTCTAGTCACAGAACTACTTTGTCTAGTTTGCTCCTCAGGAATGAATGCCCTGATGTTCTCTGCTTGCAGACAACTGTCAGTGAAAGGCAAGGCTGTGTGCATTGTACCCTTCTGTGACTGCCCTGTGCAAGTAGGTAGCAGATTCAGAATCCTGATAGAGCTCTGATTTACTTTAAAAGGCAAGCTTCAGATCCCTAGACCCTATGGTTTTGAAGATTAACTTGCAAATGTGTGGGCAATAGAAATGGCATATCTTCTCTAAATGCCTGCTTGGAGGAGGTAATGGGCTGGATGAGGGATAACAAACAAATAAGACAGAGGTATTGGTTGTTGGGGGTCGGGACCCAAGAGATGGTTTAGAACTGCCTGTTCTGGATGAGGTTATACTCCCCCTGAAAGATCAGGTACATAGCTTGGGAGTGATCATTTCCTGAACCCAAAGCTCCCCCTGATTTCTCAAGATGAGGCAGTGGCCAAGCTGATACAACAGCTATGTCTATTTCTGGAGCTGCATGACCTTAAAACAGTGGTACATACGCTGGTAACCTCCAGGCTTGACTACTGTAATGTACTCTTTGTGGGGCTGCCTTTAGACATAGTCCAGAAACTACAATTGATACTGAATGTGGCAGCCAGATTGGTCTCTGGGACAACTTGATGGGACCACTTAACACCGGTTTTAAGGGAACTGCACTGGCTGCCAATATGTTTCCAGGTGAAATACAAAGTGCTGGTTATTACCTACTAGTGTTTTCAAGCCCGTTGAAATAACGGGCGCTAGTACGGGAGAGTTCCGCCGCTGCCGCAAAGAGTGCCGCCCGCCCCCGCCGTCTTCGGCTGAGGGAGACAAGGACACACGCCTGGGCGACACGGATGGACAGGCAAGGCTTTTATTATAGAGGATAAAGCCTTTAATGGCTTAGGTCCAGGCTGTTTAAGAGAGCACCTCCTTTGTCATAAACCCTGTCAACTGTTAGGATATTCTGGAGAGATCCAGTTACAGTTGCCACCGGCTCATTTGGTAGCCACCCGGGATCGGGCGTTCTCTGTGGCTGCCCCAGGGCTTTGGAATATGCTCCCTGCTGAAATAAGAGCATCTCCTTCTCTGTTTGTTTTCAGGAAGACCCTCAAGACTCACCTGTTCTCACAGGCTTTTAATTAGAAATTAATTTTAATAATTTGTTTTAATAATTGTTTTATGTTACTGTTTTTATTTCTGTTTTTATGCTACTGTTTTAATTGTATTTTAATCTGTGCTGATTTTTCAATATTGTTTTAAATTTTGTACACCGTCCAGAGATGTACATATCAGGCGGTATAAAAATATGATAGATAAATAAATAAATAAATAATCTGAGAAAGACAGCAAGGATTAAATGCCCTAGGCCAGGGCAGGGTTCCCTACCTGCAGTACTCCAGATGTTGCTGAACTACAATTCCCATCATCTGCAGCCACAATAAGGTGTAGCTGTGGATGATGGGAGCTGTAGTCCAACAACATCTGGAGTGCCACAGGTAGGGAACCCCTGCCCTAGGGCATGTAAGGCAGATGGGCCATGAGCAGTGGTCACTAGGGGGCACAACCCACACAAGTCCAAGCCCAGGAACATACCAGGAGTCACACCTGGTAGACGTTCAGAAACCAGGAGGATCAAGATGGGAACCAAGAGAAAGAAACACATAGGAACATAGGAAGCTGCCTTCTATAGAGTCAGACCCTTGATCCATCTAGCTCAATATTGTCTACCCAGACTGGCAGTGGCTTCTTCAAGGTTGCAGGCAGGAATCTCTCTCAGCCCTTCCTTGGAGATGCTGCCGGGGGGGAACTTGGAACCTTCTGCTCTTCCCAGAGCGGCTCCATCCCCTGAGAGGAATATCTTACAGGGCTCACAAGTAGTCTCCTATTCATATGCAACCTGCTTAGCAACCTGCTTAGCTAGGGGGACAAGACATGCTTGCTACCACAAGACCGGCTCTCCTCTCTACCAAAGGTCCAGCTGCCAGGAGCGACGGGGTCAAGTAGGTAATCAGGTGTCAAGAACAAGCAAGAGGTCACACCAGGCAGGCAGACGAAGCAAAAAAGACAAACACACCAGGACAAGGAAGCCTTGGAACCACTGGATCACGGCCTGCCTCAGCCAAGAAGCCTTTTATACTACTGCAGAGAAAGACCAATGAGTGATGCCTAAGGGCGGGGCTTGTCCAAGGCTTCAGAGACAGAGACCTAGGAGTCCACTGTAATGTTGTAGGCTGCCACAAGGGGCAGCAACACATATGGCCCCCATGCAGACAGAGCATGGATGGTATCAGTGCTCTATATAGCCATAGCTAGTGGAATTCATAATAGGAAATAAACTCGAGCTCCAAGTTAAAGTTGATTAATCAATGAAAAACAGCCTGATTGACTAAAAAAGTGCCCCCAAGAAGATTGATTTGCAAAGATGGACTAGAATGAACTTATCTTTAATGGGAAGAATTTCAGCTGTCAAGATGAATGTTTTACCTAAAATGTTGTTTCTTTTTCAGACTATTCCTATAATTAATACGTTGACTTGTTTTAAGCAATGGCAAAAGGACATAACTAAATTTGTTTGGCAAGGGGAAAAACCAAGAATTAAATTTAAAAATTTAACAGATGCTAAAGAAAGAGGTGGTCTTACCCTGCCGGATTTAAGGTTGTATTTTGATGCTGTTTGTTTGACGTGGTTAAAGGAATGGATAACATTAAGAAATCTCAGAATACTTGATTTGGAAGGATTTGATAGAAGGTTTGGATGGCATTCTTATTTGTGGTACGATAAAACTTAAGTGCATAAAGACTTTCTTAATCACTATGTAAGAAGGAGCCTAATGCGAGTGTGGGTAAAATATAAAATATGGCTGGAACCTAAAACTCCATTATGGATATCCCCGATTGAAGCTTTAGCACGTAAAGAGACAAATATGCAGTCTGAGTGGGGTACCTATAGAGATTTGCTATGTTTTCAAGATAAGGGCTGTAAATTAAAAAATCTAGCTGAAGTCCAAAATTTGGTTAGCAACTGGTTTCAGTACCATCAGCTAAACGAAATTTACAAGAAGGATCTTAAAGCTGGATTTGAGGATCAGATGTCAAGATGTGAGAAGGAGCTGTGTGAAAATGATGAAAAATTAGTCTCTAAGATGTATAAGTTGTTGCTCTTGGAGGAGACGAGACGAAGTGGTTAAAATGACTATGATAAAATGGGCTCAAGATGTGGGTCATAATATAGAGATGTCAGCTTGGGGAAAATTATGGAAAACTGATTTAAAGTTTACTGCCTGTTACACTTTAAAAGAAAATTGTTATAAGATGATGTACAGGTGGTATCTGACACCGAAAAAATTAGCATTAATGTATAAAAATGTTTCAAACAAATGTTGGAAATGTGGACAATGTGAAGGAACTTTCTTCCATATGTGGTGGTTATGCGGAAAGGCAAAGATATGATATATAATGAGTTGAAGAAAAATTTTTAAATGACATTTCCTAAGAGGCCAGAATCCTTCTTGCTGGGAATAACTCAAGGAGAGTTCTCTAGAAGAAACTTACCTTTTTTTATGTATGCAACCACAGCGGCTAGAATAGTGTACGTGCAGAAATTGAAAGACAATAAAATGCCTTCAAAAGAAGACTGGTTGATAAAAATGTTGGAATATGTGGAGATGGCAAAATGTACAACACTTATAAGGGATGAAAACTTGGAACGTTTCAAAGAAGATTGGGAACCTTTCTTGCTTTACTTAAAGAACTATTTTTCTAACATGGACCTCTCAGCAGGGTTTGAAATTTAGTAATTACAGCAGGTTGGGTAGGGTAAAATAGAATTGTAAGATGGAGTATATGTGTTTTGTATTATTATAGCAATGGCTTATATGTATAGTTAACAAGAACCACGCAGACTGGTAAGCAGGAAGTCAATATTTACTTAATTAAGTGTAACTGATTGTTAAGGTATTGTAAAATCAATAAAATTTAAAAATGCAAAAAAAAAGTGCCCCCAATTAATTGTCAGGGGAAAAAATATTTTAAATGAAAATGTTTATGAAAACTGGAGATGGCAAATTCCATCTCAGTACAGGCATTCCTTCCTGTGAGAGAAAGGGGAATGTCTCTCCTAGGAACATATGAAGCTGCCATATACTGAGTCAGATAGGTCCATCTTGCTCAGTATTGTCTACACAGACTGGCAGCAGCTTCTCCAAGGTTGCAGGCAGGAGTCTCCCTCAGCTTTATCTTGGAGGTGCTGCCAGAGAGGGAACTTGGAACCTTCTGCTCTTCCCAGAGCGGCTCCATCCCTTAAGGGGAATATCTCTTACAGTGCTCACACTTCTAGTCTCCTTTTCATATGCAACCAGGGCAGACCCTGCTTAGCTAAGGGGACATGTCATGCTTGCTACCGCAAGACCCTACAAAGACACATGCACAGATCACCTACAAATAAAATGTGCTTTTTTTCTTAAAACCAATGTTTCAGATGTGCAGTTTTAATCAATTTGATTAGAGCAAGTGTATACTGAGTTATTCAATTAACTGATTAATCAAGTCACATGATTAATCCTCCAATGATTCTTTAATCAGGTGGCAGCCCTAGGAAAAAACAGGGTAGGCTTCTAAGTATGGAAATTTACTTAATCTGGATGATTTATCCAGGAAACAGAATTTGTCTCTGCCAGCACAGCCCTTAACGGCCCAGGGCATTGGCAGCAGGTGGTGATAGATGAATCAGCAGGAAAACGATGATGAAAAGGGCCAGGGAAGAATATTTTGGTTGATCAATTTATTTAATACATTTGCTAGTTACTTTTCAGGTGAATAAGCTCCCAAAGCACAAAAATGAGAACAAATACATGCATTAGTCTTATATTAATTAAAAGGGAGTTTACATTATTTTTCTTTGGTAGAATGGCTGGTAGTCAGTGAGACCCTTCGCACCAGTTCCTGCAGGAAATCATAAAACCCCAGGATTAATGAACATATCTGTGTTGCAAGCCACCTCCATTTGGGAGACTTCCATAACAATGAGGTTTTCCCTCAGCGCTGAACTTCTCAAGTTCTCTGTATACAAAACTGTGTAAATTTCAGGCAGCATCTTGATTACAAAATCGAACTTAGCACCCCCAAAGCTGTGTGTTGTGGTGTGAGGAGACCACAAAATAGAAAGAACAAAGGCGGGGGCAGGACCCAGGGGAAAGGGAGAGAGGGAAAGAGGTCAGCAAGCCGGGTGGCTTTGCTGTGGGAACTGTGTACAGTCAGTTGATTGGTATATATTTAGAATCAAATTCCTTCTTGAAAACTATAATTAAACATTTTCTGTCTATCTACTTTAGGGACTTGTGTGGCCATAGGGACTGGGCGAGTGCTCCAGAGAGATTATTTAATTATAGCTTTCAAAGAGGAATTTGACTGTAGATATATCGCAATCAATAAGCAAGGGGTAACACAGTGCCTATGCAGGATGCCGTTGTTGCAGTTATCTGCTGATCTAAAGGCTTTAGGCACTCCCGCTTGAACACCTTAAACAGCCAGGAATGTACTTTTGTCACAGGACATCTGCAGGAGATAGGAACATAGGAAGCTGCCTTATACCCAGTCAGACCATTGGTAGCTGAGTATTGTTTACACCAGATCTGCACACAACATAAGGCTTGGAGGCCAGATCTGGCCCGTGGGGACTTTTTTCCTGGTCCCCAGGTAGGAATATCCTACAGCAACAGCAAAAGCCATGAACATAAGAACATAAGAACAGCCCTGCTGGATCAGGCCCAGGGCCCATCTAGTCCAGCATCCTGTTTCGCACAGTGGCCCACCAGATGCTGCTGGAAGCCACAGGCAGGAGTTGAGGGCGTGCCCTCTCTCGTGCCATTGCTCCCCTGCAACTGGTACTCAGAGGCACCCTGCCCTTGATGCTGGAGGTGGCCCACAGCCCTCCGACTAGTAGCCATTGATGGACCTCTCCTCCATGAAGTCATCCAAACCCCTCTTAAAGCCATCCAGGTTGTTGGCTGTCACCACATCCTGTGGCAGAGAGTTCCACAAGTGGATCACGCATTGTGTGAAATAGTACTTCTGTTTGTTGGTCCTAGACCTCCTGGCAATCAATTTCATGGAGTGACCCCTGGTTCTAGTGTTGTGTGAGAGGGAAAAGAATCTCTCTCTCTCTCCACTTTCTCCACACCATGCATGATTTTATAGACCTCTATCATGTCTCCCCGCAGCCGTCTTTTTTCTAAACTAAAAAGCCCCATGTGTTGTAGCCTTGCCTCATAAGAAAGGTGTTCTAGGCCCCTGATCATCTTGGTTGCCCTCTTCTGTACCTTCTCCAGTTCAACAATGTCCTTTTTAAGATGTGGTGACCAGAATTGTACGCAGTACTCCATGTGTGGTCGCACCATAGTTTTGTATAAGGGCATTATAATGTTAGCCGTTTTATTTTCAATCCCCTTCCTAATGATCCCTAGCATGGAATTGGCCTTTTTCACAGCTGCCGCACATTGAGTCGACACTTTCAACGAGCTGTCCACCACAACCCCAAGATCCCACTCCTGGTCCGTCACCGACAGCTCGGATCCCATCAGCATATACTTGAAGTTGGGGGTTTTCGTCCCAATGTACATCACTTTACACTTGCTAACATTGAACCGCATTTGCCATTTTGTCACCCACTCCCCCAGTTTGGAGAGATCCTTTTGGAGCTGCTCACAATCCGTTTGGGATTTCACTAACTCTTGGCCTGTCCCATGGATAAGCAACATTAGCTCAACACAGTCGGCCTACTGACACTATCCCTCTTTCCCCTGGACTCCAACTCTCTGTTCCTCATTTTTATTAATATTTTAAATAATTGACTTTAAGGTTATAATTAATGTGCTGAAAATTGACCCTGGCCCTGCGCAGCAAGTCATGGTTGGTTCTGGCCCACTGAGACATTTGAGTTGTGCAGCCCTGGTTTACACAGACTGGCAGGGGCTTCTCCAAAGTTGCAGGCAGGAGTCTCAGCCCTATCTTGGAGATGCTGCCAGGGAGACAACTTAGAACCTTCTGCATGCAAGCAGGCAAGTGCTCTTCCCAGGGCGGCCCCATCCCCTACGGGGGATATCTCACCGTCTACCATTCAAGTGTGAACCCAAGTGAACCCTGCTGTGCGTGACCACGAGCTCTGCTTTAGAGACAGAGTGGGGAGTGAGGAAAGAAATATGCTTGATGGGAATATGTGAAGTTGTGTGTTGAAATGTTTCTGCTGGTGCATATTTGCATAAATATACCTGTTTTATATTCTTACATTCTTGTGAGTTCAGCTGCTGTTTGTGCCCTCAGGAAGCCACATGTTAAAAATACTCTGTGTGTGTGGGTGGGTGTTTAGGGGGATGATGCTTAACTTGCAGGGGGAGGGGGGCTCCAAAGGCCTTTAGATCCAGGCTCCAAAATTACCTAGGTGCACCTCTGCCCCTGATTAATTTATAGGCACAATTCAAAGTGCTGGTTATCACCTTCAGAGCTGTATATGTCTGGGGCCGTGGATATCTTAAAGACCACCTCTTCCCATTTGAGCCTGTCTGCCTGCCCATTAAGATTATCAACTGAGGCCCTGATCCATATCTTGTCAGTGATGGAGGAATGACCCGTGGTGATCCATGGCAGGGCCTTTTTGGTACTGGCATATTTATTTATTTATTTATTTATTTATTTGACACATTTTAATACCACCCAAAGCACAAGTTTTCTTGGCGATTTACAACAAAACAATAAAAACAGTGAATAAAAAGATTAAAACATTTCAACAATTAAAATTTAAAACATTAAAACTATTAAAACACAATTAAAACAATATCTAATTAAAAGCCGGGGTGAACAAATGCATCTTGACTGCCTTTTTAAAAGTTGTAAGAGATGGGGAGGCTCTTATTTCAGCAGGAAGTGCGTTCCAAGGCCTCGGGGCAGCAATCGAGAAGGCCCGTCCCCAAGTAGCCACCAGACGAACTGGTGGCAACTGCAGACAGACCTCTCCAGATGATCTCAATGGGTGGTGTGGTTCATAGCAAAGATGTTCTCTTAAATACCCAGGGCCCAAGCTGTTTAGGGCTTTATAGGTTAGAACCAAAACTTTTTACTTTGCCCAGAAACTTATCGGCAGCCAGTGTAGATCTTTTAAGATAGGAGTGATATGGTCTCTCCGAGGTGACACAGAGACCAACCTGGCCACCACATTCTGGACTAACTGCAGTTTCCGGACTACGTATAAAGGCAGCCCCACAGAAAGCGCACTGCAGTAGTCAAGTCTGGAGGTGAGCAGCAGATGTACAACTATTCTGAGGTCATTTATATCAAGAAACGGATGTAGCTGGCATATCAGCCAAAGCTGATAAAAGGCACCTCTGGCCACCGCCTCAACCTGGGACACCAGGGAGAGTTTTGTGTCCAGAAGCACCCCCAGACTGCGTACCTGTTCCTTCTGGGGAAGTGTGACCCCATCCAGAACTGGCAGATCAAGATCATCTCCCTAGTTCCGACCCCACACAATAAGTACCTCTGTCTTATCTGGATTCAGTCTCAGCCTGTTACTTCTCAGTCAGCCCATCACTGCCTCCAGGCAGGCATTTAGAGAGGTTATGCCTTCTCCTGAAGATATTGACATGGAAAAAAAGATTTGGGTGTCATCAGCATACTGATAATATCCTGCACCAAATCTCCTGATGATCTCTCCCAGCAGAATCCTGTAGACGTTAAACAACATTTGAGACAATACATATCCCTGAGGGACACCATACCGAAGTTCAGTTTTTGAAGAACAATAATCCCCGAGGGACACCATCTGGAATCTGCAAGAGAGATAAGAGTGTAACCATGGCATAGCAGTGCCTCCTACTCCCGACCCCCTCAGATGCTCCAGAAGAATACTATGATCGATAGTATTGAAAGTTGCCAAGAGGTCCAAAAGGACCAAGAGAGTCACATTTCCTCTGTCAATTCCCAATTGGAGGTCATCCATCAGGCTGACCAAGGCTGTCTCCACCCCATAGCCTACCTGAAAGCCAATCTGAAACAGGTCTAGATAATCAGTTTCATCCAAGACTGCCTGGAGCTGGGAGGCCACCACCCTCTCAATTACCTTTCCCAGCCACAGAAGGTCGGAGACAAGCCTATAGTTGCTCAACTCTGAGGGATCCAAGGCAGGCTTCTTCAGAAGTGGTCTAATAATTGCCTCCTTAGGCAAGGACGCATCCTGCGCTCCCTCAGAGAAGCATTTATTATCTCTACTAGGCCTTCTGCAACAACCTCCCTGCCAGATAGTATTAGCCATGTCTGGCAAGGGTCAAGAGAACAGGTGGTAGGCCGCATCGCTCCAAGCAGCTTGTCCACATCCTCACGAGTCACAAACTGAAACTGATCCAGCCTAACCACATAAGAGGAGTCGCTGGACACCTCCAATTCAGACACTACAGTAATTGTGGAGTCTAAATCCAAGTCAGCCCAAATACAAGAGATTTTATCCACACACAAAATCATTAAACACGTCACAGTGGGTAATAGATGGTTCCAAATTCTGATTCAGAGGAGGAGGGGCACTCACTAGCCCTCTCACAACTCTGAAGAACTCCACTGGACATGAACGGGCTGAAAAGAATAGCTTCTTTGCCACCCGTATTGCCAGAGCATAGATCTTCAAATGTGCTCTATGTTGTAATCTGTCAGATTTGAGTCGAGTCTTCTCCATTTGCGCTCCAGTCATTTCCCTTGCCACTTTAGCCCCCATAGTTCTTCCTTATACCAAGGGGCCAATTTTGAAGTGGGTTGGAGAGGACGCTTAAGTGCAATCATGCCTACTGCCCTGGTGAGCTTGCTGTTCCAGTTCTCCACCAGGGCATCAACAGGATCGCCAGCAGAGCCAACGCTAAATCCCTCCAAGGCTTCTTGGAACACTATTGGATCCAATAACCTTCTTGGACAGACCATTCTAATGGGCCCCTCACCCCAGCGAAGGTGGGGTGTGACTGTGAATCCAACCTTAACCAGATGGTGGTCCATCCATGACAATGGGGAAATCACAGGAGTCCCCACTCACGGAACACCTCCCTGATCAGAGTGAAAGACCAGATCAAGCGTGTGGCCGACAATGTGTGTTGGTCCCGAGACCCCTTGGGATAGGCCCATAGTTGTCATGGCCCCTATGAATTCCTGAGCTGCCCCAGACAAATTGGTCCCAAAGTGGACATTGAAGTCCCCCAGCACCACAAGCCCGGGAGAATCCAATGTCAAACCCGAGACCAAGTCCGTCAGTTCAGTTAGGGACTCCATTGGGCAGCAGGGCGATCAGTACACCAAGAGAAGACCCAGTCTATCCCTGGTCCCCAAACTTAGGTACACACATTCATTATGGTCAGACACTTCCACAGGGATCCTGGTCAAGGAGAGATTATTCTTATAGACCACAGCCACTCCACCTCTCCGCCCACTTCCCTTCCCCTCCCCTGCTCCTCAACAGGGTACCCTGGAGGGAGAAGCTGGGACCAGACCTTGACTGTGGAACTCCAGCCTCAAAGGCTTGCATGGTCCCTATGCTGCAGGCTTTTCAATGGGTCGTTAATTCTTTCTAGTTTCATCAGGCATTTGGCCTGAGCTGAGCTATTTGCCTGGCTTGTTTTATTCTGCTAGCTTTTGTATGTTGCTTTTATTGTTACTGATTTTAGGTGTTTTTCATATAAACTTTGAACTTTCCAAGGGGAAATGAGGCCTAAAAATATAGAGCATAGGCTAGAGGCTGTTCTCACGCACATCCAAGAGCTGGTGAAGGCAGCCAAGCCTAGTCTGGTCTGCGCATAAGAACTGCCAGGAGTCATGCAGCTCCCACTGGCAGCATGGCAGCAAACCCACTTAGGGAGCCCGCCACTTTGCTAGGGCTAAGGGCGCAAGGGCGCTCTTAACTAGGGCCCAGTGCTCATGTGTCAGTGCGATGCAGATCTTGTGTGTCGGTGCCATGAGGATCCCCAGGGATCCCAACAATGCTCCACACACTCACACAACGTGTCCTGACCATCGCACCTCCTGTTGCTGGGGGAAACAGTGGACTGTCTGACCTTCCCAGCCCCAGCATCCGGATTGTCTGCGGGGAAGGCAAACTGCTGCTGCCTTCCCCGCCGCCTGCCGTCAAGCCCTTCTCACTGATCATGAGAAAGGGATCATAGTCTTTTCAATTACATTTTAAACAATCCTTCCTCCACGGAGTTCAGGGTGGCTGAAATCAAGTCACCTTGAGCCGTAGTGTGCTGGAGGGGTGAAATATACATATATATTTTTTTAAAACACACACACACACACACACACACACCCATGTGAATTACCTCTTCATTGCACCATGATGGCCTTGCCAACTGTGGTTCACCATGCTTCTCTACCTCGCCAACACTTCTGTGTTGCCACAAGAGCACCATGTGTTTATCATGCAGGCAAGGTAGCAATGCTTCATTATTATCGTGCTAGTCTTACCATAAGTCTATGTAGCTGTCTAGAGTTAGTCTATATGCTATAGAATTACCCACAAGCACATGATTGTGTAAGCTCTCGGCTAATCAAAGTAGGCAGCTCACCCTTTTCTTTAGTTTAATACTCAGGCTGCTGCCAGTGCTCCAAGGAGCTCAAAGCCTCAGTAGTTAGTTAGATAAAGCCAGTGATCTGCTCACAGCTATAGTCTTTTCACACTCAAATTCTTTAAGAATTCATCTCCTGAACTTTGATCTCTATTTTGAACTGCAAACCTGTTGCAAGCACTGTAACCTCCAGGCACAAACAAGTTATTGGCATTCCTTGGAAGTAAACTAAAGCTTTATAAACTAGTGAAAATTATGGTCATCTTGAGTGAACACTTATTGGGGTCCCCTGATGCTCAGAAGACCTTTCCTGGTTGTTTAAAAAAAAATTGCATTTTTAAAAAATTGTTTCAAAAAGAGCTTAAATAGACCTGGATGCATCCCTTAGGAAAGTGGTTAACGGAGGAGAGAAAGCAGAAGTCACCATTTAAACTCTACATTCTAGCATGCAAGAGAAAAAAAGATGAAAGCATTACTTGTAAAAATGGCCAGAGTTCAGTGGTTTTTACAGCATTTCACCTTTATAGAAAATGGTTTATAAGTGTTGGTTAAAAAAAAAACTACACTGCTCTGATGGGCAGGCAACAGGATGAACTTCAAGGTAAGTTAAAAGAAATTGAGAATGTCGCTTCACCTTTGGGGGACGACTGTAGACAGGGAAAATTGTTTCTGAATCATGAGGAGTGTGATAGAGTCCAGACTTCTTTGATAATGTATGTTTTACCACCTGTAAAGTGCAGCATGTGGTAAAAAATGATAGGTGATGTGTTACAGCTCTGTCTACAAAAATGCTAAGTGTGTTAACTAAAGCCACAATAAAAGTCGCTTGTTAAGGGGACAGGTTTCTACCCAAGCTCTAATGATGATGTTGTGGCAATAATTAAAGTAGTACAGAGGCTGCAGAGTTCAAAGAACCACCCAGATTCCCATCAATGGGCATGACCCAGCCAGAGTAAAGTGCTTTAGTGTCTCTTCTATGTGTGTGAGAGGGGTGGACAGATTTACTTAAAAGTACTGGCTGGATCCTCTAGTGTCTGCGTCTGCTTGAGTCTGGCATCCTCTCCTGCTCCTGTGCCTCTTGTCATCTCTCCGTTGTCTCCCCACTATCAAAATTTGGACTGAAGCTCTTTGGGACAGTAGCCTGCTTTTATAACTTACAGTAGGTAGGTGCACTGTTTATGCTGTGCAATAAGGGGTAGATCCCACCAACTGCCCAGTTAGTTCCATATGCCTGAGGGGGCTTTGGGCTTGTGTGTCTCATAAAAGCAACCCACTTATGAAACAGAGGGAGCTAGCACTTGCTTTGGAACACTGAGGCCTGCTGCTTGATGGGGCAGGGGAAGTTCACATTCTCCCTGGGTATGCTGGGAGGACTGAGGCCTTAGGCATGGCTGAAGCTGCTCTTTGGTTCCTGCCCAATCTATATAGTGACTGACATCCAGATGAATGTTGCGCTTGTGCACACATGTTGCGCTAGCCAGGTGCACTAAGTCAGGAGCTTGTGTTGCACCAGTGCAACAGGGTGCGTTTGTGCAACAAAAAGCCCAGCCTGTGGCAGAAACACACCCATATCAGCCATCTTCACACATTATGAGTGTCAGCCATGCTCACGCATACAGTTGCAAAAGCGGAGAGGAAGTCCCACCCCAGCGCTGTCACTCACTCTCTCCAGCCAGCCCATCACACTTATGGCCCTGTTTGTCTGAAGGGGGAGACACTGTAAGTGTGATGGCCAGCACTTCCATGAGCTGCAACCTCAGTTGCAACCTTCTCTCAGCCCCACCATTGACACAAATCCAGTTGGCAGGGACCATGGTCAGGGCCTTCTTAGTAGTGACCTCCCATCTTTGGAATGCCACCCTAGAAGGGCTTCACCAGTCCCTTAGTTTTAAAAAGAACTTTAAAACCTTCCCTTTTAAAGAGGTTTTTTAAGAATGGCTGTTGTTATTATCTCATTTTAATGCTGGCTGCTGTTCTTCTTATTCGCTCTGAATTACAGATGTGCATGAATCAAATTTTGCTATTTAATTTAAGTTCAAATCAATTCAATCTGATTTGATTTGAGCTCGAATCTGCTGGCCTGAAATCTGGGTCTAGTCTATTCGAATTTGATTCCATTTTATTTTAATTCAAATTGATTCAGTCAAATTTTTAAGGGCTGGGGGCACCAAAGTGGGTTGGGTGGCAGGGCACCATGGGTGCTGCCTACCACCCAATCTACAAGGCAGTAGGGCAATCAGGTGATATTAAAGGATTTTTTGAGTGATTCCTGTGTTTGGCAATGTTAGTATTAGATTCCTGTTGTTGTTGTTGTTGTTGAAAATTATTTCTGCCATTGGGGATAATGGGGATTCAAAGTGGCCCATAATTCCTCATGGGTAGTGCCTAAGGACACCAAAACGGGTTGGCTGATAGGGCCCCATGGGTGCCAACTACCACACAATCCCCAAATGAATCAGGCAAAGGGGTGAAGTACTAGGAATTTTTATGTGTTGTGGATTCTTTGTAATGACTTCTTTATAGGGAAGTCTGCACTGCTCCCTATGAAGAAGTCATTACAAATGGAGGATCCACACAGTGGATCGAATTCTCATTATTTGACTCACTGTTATTTCTTTATTTCTTGGCCCAGTTTGGCACAAATGCATGGCCCCTTTTGTGATATGCTTCAGCCTGGCTGTGAACGTGTCTCTCTGCCTTTCAAGGCAGGGAAAGGTGCTCCCACCCAGGCTAGAAACCCAGCGCTGACTGAAGTGCCTTGCGAACGGGGCCATGGGGCCCCGTTTCTGCATATGACCATGCCCCCTGCATTGGATGTCAGACATAGAGAGTGTGACTAGGTTGGATAGGGTGGCTCCACAGGGAGTGGTGGCTGGGTTCTTTGGACCTTTCTGCACGGTGGTGGCTCCACCCCTGAACAGAGATGACTGCCCTCCCCATATAAGAGACCCACCATCTTAAAAGATGCCTCTTCACTCAGTTTAGTGGGGATTCTTCTGAGGCACCTTGAAGCATGAAAATCCTGGAATTCCTCCTATGAGCAATTCAGAATGTGGAGGCATGGAAAAGTATTTCCCGATGATGCAGTGGACATGCATCCAAAACTCCAGCTGGGCACTAAGGAACTGCAGGAATGAATTACAGAATGGGCAGGGGATGGAAGGGTTAAACACCAGTGCTCCCTGCCCTGGATCTATGCTGAATGTCTAGTTCTGTGCTCTGTGCCCACAGTTGCAACTGAAAGCAAAAGGCAGCCAGGGCGGTTGGGCCATATGAGCATCAGTCCTTGAGTGCTTCAGTGTTTTGGACAGTGGCTTTGAAATCCAATCCATTTCCTAGAACTGGAAATGAAGAATTAATCCTTGAACAGTAAAAATAACATCCTGCATGGGAGAATTAATGGAAACAAGTAACAGGCCAGCCAGCAAGACACTTCATCCTGGGCTTTAATTTGCTGGTTTATTTTGGATCAACTACTAGAAGTGTGTGATCTTTCCTCCCCCTCCCCCCCCCCCTTTTCTTTCTTTGTATCCAATGTACACATGATGGTTGCAATAAATTAGAATATTTAGCTGTTTGAACTCTTAACAAAACATTATCCAACTCCCCTTTAGTTCTGCTACCCGAGGCTGCCCATGTCCAAGGGCAATTCAGATCTTCGGCAGATTTGAGTAACATATGCTCAAAACATGTTTCAGCTACTGACCTCACCAAGCAAACACACAAGGCTAAAAATAACTCTGTGGGGTGGCCGAGCGAGACAAATGGGAGCCCAGATTTCTGCTTGGAAAGGGAAAGAGACAGCGACTCCCCTGATCTGTTTATTGTAGGAAGATAAGATCAGATGTCAAATGTGCTGAATGGGAAGTGACTCTGGATTTGCTCTTCTGGACAGTGAATTCCCCTCCAGGATGCATCCTCTCAACTTACAGATGTCATGAGCAATTAATAAACCATAGAGCAGCTGGAAAAGAATAAATGCCCCTGTGGCCCAGATCCTGATCTGGCTCCTGCATGGACCAAATTAGATTGTTAAACAAAGCCAAAAAAAACCCAACCAAACAAACAAACAAAAACACCAAACTAACAAAAGTACCAAACTACATGTTTAATATAACATTTATTCCCCATTTACTTCTTCCCTGCCTGCTATTACTTGTAGCTATATCTAGATTGTGTGCCCTTAAAAACAGGAACCTGTCCTTTCTGTAAAGCATCACGTAGAAGGAAGGAAGGAAGGAAGGAAGGAAGGAAGGGGCTCTAAAAGTGGTGTATAAATATTCATCGTAAATATTCATTATAATCTAAAACAGCAAATTATTATTATTAATGTACCACTTTTCAACAAAAAAGTCCTCAAAGCAATTTACTTAGAAAAAGAAAGATAAAAAGATGGCCCCCTGTCCGCAAAGGGCTCACAATCTAAAAAGAAACACAAAGGAGACACCACCACCAGGGTCTTTTACACCCAGCAGGCTTTACTGCGCGTTTACAGGGAGGCTTTACTGCAAACACGAACTTGTCCCCCCAAAATGACACAAATAGTGGATTTTTTTACCCCGGATATAAATTGGGCTACAGTCTAATGCACTGTGAAAAGCCCGAATTGTGTGTGAAGTGAAGTGCTCCCTGAAAACTCGCGCAGGGGCTTCGGGGTAAATCTGGCCAATATGTGAACGCACCCCCTCCATTCCGGAGGAGGAGATGCGAGTTAAAGGGCTTTAAAAGCCCCGTGTGAAAAATTTCCAGCCACTGTAGAGACATTGTGCCAGGTTAAATAGGGACAGTTGTCTCTCCCTGCTAAATGTAAGAGAATAACCACTTAAAGATGCTATCTGTAGTCTTGCAGGTAATTAAGGAAGGGGATTGAAAATAAAACTGCTAACATTATAATGCCCTTATACAAAACTATGGTGCGGCCACACCTGGAGTACTGCGTACAATTCTGGGCACCACATCTAAAAAAAGAAATTGTAGAACTGGAGAAGGTACAGAAGAGGGCAACCAAGATGATCAGGGGCCTAGAGCATCTTCCCTATGAGGCGGGCGTGGCTCGTGAACTCTCCTCCCGGGGGGGGGGTTGGCAGGCGGCTTCTTTAAGGTAAATGGAGCAAGTGCTCCGTGCCGCCCAGCAGCCCCACGGTGGGGAATTGCCTCCGATACTCACCTGGCTCCCGTGGAGGCGAGCCCCCGCCAGCGGCCAGGTGAGTGGCAGAGGCAATTCCCCGCCGTGGGGGCTGCTGGGCGGCATGGAGCACCGGCTCCGTTTACCTTAAAGAAGCCGCCTGCCACCCCACCCCCCCGGAGGAGAGTTCACGAGCCACGCCTGTTATGAGGCAAGGCTACAACACCTGGGGCTTTTTCATTTAGAAAAAAGACGACTGCAGGGAGACATGATAGAGGTCTATAAAATCATGCGTGGTGTGGAGAATCTGGCTAGAGGGAAATTCTTCTCCTTCTCACATAACACTAGAACCAGGGGTCATCCCATGAAATTGATTGCCGGGAAATTTAGGACCAGCAAACGGAAGTACTTTTTCACACAACACATAATCAACTTGTGGAATTCTCTGCCACAAGATGTGGTGACAGCCAACAACCTGGATGTCTTTAAGAGGTGTTTGGATAAGTTCATGGAGGAGAGGTCTATCAAGGGCTACTAGTCAGAGGGCTATAGGCTACCTCCAGCCTCAAGATGAGGCATGATGCCTCTCAATACCAGTTGCAGGGGAGCAACAGCAAGAGAGAAGGCATGCACCTATCTCTTGCCTGTGGGCTTCCCAAAGGCATCTGGTGGGCCACTGTGTGAATCAGGATGCTGGACTAGATTGGCCTTGGGCCTCCAGCAGGGTTGTTCTTATGTTAATGGCAGTCCACTGTGCTGGATCAGAGACCTGTAAGAGCTCCTTTTATCCTGTCCTTCTGCATTTCCTGAAGACATAACACCATCTATAACTGCAAAGATTTCCAACTTAGTTGTTGTATGTGTGCTCACATCCTCAAACAGCCCCACTCCTTGCCCCCAAGAAAGTAATTTTTGTCTAGGCAGGGTCAGTAAATGTAGGAGCCATCATATTGATGCCAAAGCTCCAGGATGGATTCCTTGCTCCACCCATACACGACATTTTAATCATTTCTCCACATGCTCTTGCCATTCTTATTTCCCGAACCTTCTACTTTAACCCCAATGTTAGTGGAGAACTTGGCTGCTTTCAAGGAATTATCCACCATCTAAGTTAGCAAAACCCTCCCTGTGCAAACACTGGGCAGATAGCTTGGCCCTGTCGATTCACAGCTGAATCAACAGGGCCTGGAGGAGCGTAGAACTGTCCGAGGCTGCGGGCAACAAATCATGTCCTTAGACAGGGAGCGTTGTTTGCAGTAGAGCTGGTGGCTTGAGGGAGCAAGAAACTGGTTTGGCAAATTGCATTACTCAGGGTTCATGCTTCCTTTTCTTTAAAAAAAGCCATCTTGGTCGCCTCTTCCAGCCCATTTGTCTATCGATGTGCGATGTTTATTTTTACATCTTGTGTGCCATTTTGGTTCCAAAGTACTTTACAAACATTAAAACAGAAAATGCAACCCCAAAAAACAGCTGAGAGAAGAGACTAACTCAGACAATCCTGAGCCACACAGCCCAAAATATCTGGGTTGATTTGGACCTATCTTTGGCTTTTGTGAAGAACTGACTGGTTAAGAATGGTTTCTGCATTATTTGGTCCGGTGGTTTGGTGTATTGAGGGATTCAGAGCGAAGGACAGAAAACTGTAACTCGTTGTGCTTTTGAGCTGGGTATATCTTATAGATGGAAAGGGCTGTATTTTGTTGGGTTTGTTTTTGTTTTTCATTGTGAAACAACAAATACTTTGTCTATTGGAGTGACACATCCTGCCTATAGCATCCCCCCCCCCCACTATCAAGGACAACAGATGTTATAGGGAATGGAGTTCCCAGTCAGTAGTACTGGTTGGGGGACAGAGGTCCAAGCAGGGGCGTAACTACTATTAGGCAAGGGGAGGTGGCTGCCTGGGGCCCCCCACGCCTCGAGGGGTCCCCCAGAGACAAGTCACATGGCTATATATTGTGAAGTGTGTGTGTGTGTGTGTGTATCAGCGAGGGGCCCATTTTAAAATTTTGTCTCTGGGCCCACTCCAGCCTTGTTATGCCCCTGGGTCCAAGCAAAGATCTAACTAAAAGAGATCCATCTGGCAGGGACTAGAGAGAGAGCCTTTTCGGTTGTGGCCCCTCAACTTTGGAACGCCCTCCTCGAAGAGCTTCGCCATGCTCCCTCCCTCTGTGTTTTTAAAAAACAATCAAAAGCACACCTTTTTAAAAAGAAGCTTTTAAATGTTTTGTCTGTTGCTTATATCTCATAGGTTCTTTAGTTTTTTATAGTTCTCAGCTTTTAGCCTTTTTTACCACTTTTGATTTGGAACGTTTTCCAAAAAAAAATTGTCGTTTTAAATGTCATTTTGGCCTGGTCTTTTAACTTGTTGAACATTATTAGTCTTTTATTTTACATTGTATCCATTTTATCAATGTTGTGAGCCCCCCCCCGCCCGAACAGTAGTGTACTAGAAGGGCGGGCTGTAAACATCATAAATAAATAAATAAATAAATAAATAAATAAATAAATAAATAACTCCAGATGTTACTGAACTACAACTCCCATCATTCCCAGCCACTATGAATTGTAGCAAGGGGTGATGGAAGTTGTAGTTCAGCAACATCTGGAGGACCACTAGTTAGGAGCCCCTATTAGAGGAGATCTAGTCACCATAATGTAGAGAAAAGGGGGCAGGGGATTCAAGGACCATCACAGTCTTGATGATCTCTTGTGAATAAACCTTCCTTACTTGCAGTTTTAAGTCATCCTGCAGCAGCCACGCTCTTGCGCAATCCTTCCTGGTCCGGATCGTCTTTCCAAGTTGTGCAGCTGCCCGCAGAAGGTTCCGAACTGACATTTCACGGCGCAGAGTGCTGGCCAATATCTCTGATTTCTGTACATGTTACATCATGTTTCAATTTTGCCATTTAACAATGCAAGGGCCCCTCCCTCTCCAGGAGAGGGAGAGCAACATCAGCTTCCCAGGCACACCCCAGGGTGAGAGAGGAGGCTGCTGAGCGGTGGGGAGTGTTTGCAGGACTGGGGCCCAGCGGGGGTAAATTCAGCAGTTTCCTGAATGCCATCTGCTCTGGGCTATTTAGGATCTCTGCCAGTGGTGGTGGGTCCGTCACTGGCGGGGTTGCCTCTTTGGGGGAGCCCCTTCTCTTAGGAACATAGGAAACTGCCATATACCTAGTCAGACCATTGGTCTATCTAGCTCAGTATTGTCTTCACAGACTGGCAACGGCTTCTCCAAGGTTGCAGGCAGGAATCTCTCTCAGCCCTATCTTGGCAACATACTGTATGCTTTGGTAGTTTGTTGGTTCAATAAAAAAATCTTGTCCTATTAAAAAAAAAAAATCTTGTCCTATCTTGGAGAATCCAGGGAGGGAACTTGGAACCTAGATGCTCTTCCCAGAGCAGCTTCATCCCCTGAGGGGAAGATCTTCCAGTGCTCACACATCAAGTCTCCCACTCAGATGCAACCAGGGCAGACCCTGCTTAGCTACAGGGACAAGTCGTGCTTGCTGCCACAAGACCAGCTCTCCTCTCCTTGGGGATGAAATTTTTTATCCCCCAGTTAATTCGCAGAGCACTAAAGAAGCTAACCACTCCAGTTACAGAGTAGTTACAGCGTTTAGTTGTTGCAGCTATTTAGAGAAGACACATGGAGATAGAAAGGCTCTACTCTAATCCAACAGATTACAACATAGAGCGCATTTGAAGATCTATACTCAGGCTATACGTGCAGCAAAGAAGCAATCATTTTCTGCCCGTATTGCATCCACAAGCGCATGTCCAGAGGAGTTGTCCAGGGTTGTGAGAAGGCTAGTATGTGCTCCTCCTCCCCTGAATCAGAATTTGGAACCATCAGTTACCCACTGTGACATTTTTATGGACAAAGTCTCTGATATTCTAGCCGACTTAGACTCAGACCCCACAATTACTGCAATGTCTGATTTGGAAGTGTCCAGTGACTTCCCTTGTGTGGTTAGGCTGGATCAGTTCCAGTTTATGACACCTGAGGATGTGGACAAGTTGCTTGGAATGGTGTAGTTTACAACCTGTTCTCTTGACCCTTGCCTGACATGGCTTATAGTATCTGGTAGGGGGGTTGTTGTAGAAGGCCTGGTAGAGATTATAAATGTGTCTCTGAGGGAAGGCAGGATGCCTCCTTGTCTTAAGGAGGCAATTATTAGAACTCTTCTAAAGAAGCCTGCCTTGGATCCCTCAGAGTTGAGCAACTACAGGCCTGTCTCCAACCTTCCGTGGCTGGGCAAGATAATTGAGAGGGTGGTGGCCTCCCAGCTCCAGACAGTCTTGCAGGAAACTGATTATCTAGACCCATTTCAGACTGGCTTTTGAGTGGGCTATGGGGTGGAGACTGCCTTGGTTGGCCTGACGGATCATCTCCCATTTGGATCAACAGAGGTAGTGTGACTGTGTAGGCCCTTTTGGGTCTCTTGGCAGATCTTTCTGGAGCGTCTGAGGGGGTTGGGAGTGGGAGGCACAGCTTTGCGGTGGTTCCTTTCCGACCTCTTGGGCAGGTTCCAGATGGTGTCCCTTGGAGACTGTTGTTCTTCCAAATCTGAACTTTCATATGGTGTCCCTCAGGGCTCCATATTGTCTCAAATGTTGTTTAACATTTACATGAAACCAATGGGAGAGATCATCAGGAGATTTGGTGCAGGGTGTTATCAATAGGCTGATGACACCCACATCTATTTATCCATGTCAACATCATTGGGAGAAGGCATAACCTCCCTAAATGCCTGCCTGGAGACAGTTCAGGGGCTGGATGAGGGATAACAAACTGAGACTGAATCTAGATAAAACGGAGGTACTTATTGTGCGGGGTAGGAAATCAGGAGATGCTTTTGATCTGCCTGTTCTGGATGACGTCACACTTCCTCCGAAGGAACACGTACGCAGTCTGGGGGTGCTTCTGGGTCCAAACCTCTCTCTGGTGTCCCAGGTTGAGGCAGTGGCCAGAGGTGCCTTCTTCAAGCTTTGGCTGATACGCCAGCTCCGTCTGTTTCATAGGATAAATGACCTTGAAACAGTGGTAACCTCCAGACTTGACTACTGCAATGCACTCTATGTGGGGCTGCCTTTGTACGTAGTCCGGAAACTGCAGTTGGTACTGAATGCAGCAGCCAGGTTGGTCTCTGCGTCATCTCGGAGAGACCATATTACCCCTATATTGAAAGAACTACACTGGCTACTGATAAGTTTCCTGGCAAAATAAAGGTGCTGGTTATCCTATATAATAAAAGGCTAAGTGAGTGGCCGTGGCCTTGGAACATTGGGGATCTGCGTCCCTGTCTCTCTGGGCTGTTCTGGGCCTGCGCGAAGCGCAGGCCCAGAACAGCCCAAGGGAGACAGGACCGACAACGCCAGTGTCCAAAAGCCACCAAACACTCGACCTCCTGCCATCGCCCGCCAGCCCGCCCTCCACCACCGTTCCGGCCCCACCGGCGACCATTTCGCACCTATCCCCGGTCCTCATCGCTGTCTGCCCACCCGCCCGCCTCCCATCACTGTCCAGGCCCCACCCGCGGCCATTTCGGGCCAATCCCCGGTCCTCCTTGCACGGAACCCACGGGCGGCCATTTCACCCCAAGCACTGCCGTTGGCCGCCCGCCCTCCCTCCCTCCCAACTGCCGAGCCCTCCTTACCCCGGCCACGTCCGTCGGGTTAAAAACTCCTTAATTTCCAAGAGAGAGAGGAGCTCGCAAGCAGAGCTCCTCTCTTTGCAACGGCTCTGCCCGTACTGGTGGTTTGGGCGTAAAGGGCGTCCTTTACGCCCAAACCGCCAGTACGGGCAGAGTCTTTGCAAAGAGAGGAGCTCTGCTTGCGAGCTCCTCTCTCTCTTGGAAATTAAGGAGTTTTTAACCCGACGGACGTGGCCAGGGTAAGGAGGGCTCGGCAGTTGGGAGGGCGGGCGGCCAACGGGCAGCTCTGGCAGCGGCGTGGGCCAATTTGGCCCGGACGAAGGACTCAGAACTTGGGAGGGCAGCGGAGCCAGCGGCAGAGAAAGAAAGATAGAGAGAGAGAGAGAGAGAGAGATAGGGGAAGGAGTGAGGGAGGGAGATAGGACAATAGAAAGATAAAAAGAAGGAAAGAAGGAAGGAGAGAAAAGAGAGAGGAGGGAAGGAAAAGGACAATAGAAACAAGGAGGGAGGGAGGGAGGGAGGGAAAGTAGGAAAGAGAGAAGGAAGGAAGGAAGGAAGGAAGAAGAAGAAAAAAGGAGAAAGAAATGAGGGAGAAGGACCAAAAAAAGGGGGGGGAAGGGAGGGAGGAGCAGCCAGCCCCAAAGAACAAGCCCATTAAAGAAAGAAAAGAGGAAAAGACCAAGAAAACAGAAAGATGGGAGTTAGAAGAGGTGGAAGAAAGGAAGGAAGAGGCGGGGGGAGAGAAGAAAGGAAGACAAGGAAACAGAGGAAGAGAGAGAGAAAAGGAAGACAAAGGAAAGACAGAAGAAGAAAAAACAAAATAAAAGGAAAGGAGGGCAAACGAGAGAGGAAAGGAATAAAGGGAACAACAACAACAGGTACTAGCGCCCGTTATTTTAACGGGCTTAAAATTACTAGTAACCTATAAAGCCCTAAACAGTTTAGGCCCTGGGTATTTAAGAAAACATCTTCTTCGCCATGATTCCTACCACCCATTAAGATCATCTGGAGAGGTTCATCTACAGTTGCCACCGGCTCATCTGGTGGCTACTCAGGGACGGGCCTTCTCCATTGTTGCCCCGAGGCTTTGGAATGCGCTCCCTGTTGAAATAAGAGCCTCCCCATCTCTGACAACTTTTTAAAAGTTGTCAAGCTTTCACCCAGCCTTTTAATTAGATTTACTGTTTTGATATTTTTAACCTTGTTTTAAGTTTTAAATTGTTTTAATGCTTAAATTTTGTTTTAATTGTGTTTTTATTGTAAACTGGCTTGAAGCGTATGTTTTGGGCAGTATAGAAATTTGGTAATTAAGTAAATAAAAACTGGATCTGTGTATGTTTGTATGTATGCTTATTATACACATATGCAGCAGCATCACGGTCTGTGGGGGAAATTCTCCCTGTGCCAAGGAACTCTTTCACTGCCACCGCTCAGATTTCCAAAACAACTCAGTATCTGACACCAATATTCTCTTCCCCTTTCCTCTAATCACGTGGTAGAGAGTTTCCCCTTCAAATAGCATGAGGGAGCAATTATCAACAGCTCTTGGTGGAATTAAAGAACAAGATTTTTATTTCTTTCGTCACAGTATTTCCAGCTTGTTGATTACACTTACAAATGATGTCTATGCAAAATGGTTACTTTAATGGAGGCCACCTCCAGCCTCAAAGGCAGGATGCCTCTGAGTACCAGTTGTAGGAGAGTAACAGCAAGAGGGAGGGCATGCCCTCAACTCCTGCCTGTGGCTTCCAGCGGCATCTGGTGGGCCCCTGTGGGAAACAGGATGCTGGACTAGATGGGCTTCCTTGGGCCTGATCCAGCAGGGCTGTTATTATGTTCTTATGTTCTTAATCCTGGTTACACAGACATTAGCAGAAACAATCCTTTCCTATCTTCTCCCCCGTACTCTTGTGGGAAGGGTGCCTAGCTTGTTCCTTTACCCGCCCCCCTCCTCTGATCATTCCTTTGGTGTTCACCTTGAACTAAGATCCAGCTTTGCTTCGGAGGGTAGTGTGGACCACCTGCCACTCTTTTAGCCCACTCCTCTCAGTGCTAGAGAAGTCCCTCCGTTCAAGATTTAAAGTCCAGGGGGGAAAACTTCCAGCTCAGCTCAGCCCACAGGTGCTCTAACCCCCATACCTTAGGGACCCAGCCTGTGGCCTCCAAGGCCTGGGGGGCCCTCTAAGGCCTGGGGGGGCTCCAATGGATGGGGGGGCCCTCTGGCCACCACCCTGCACCCACTCCACCTCTGCCCCGCCATGCTGCCATGTGAAAAGTTACCTATAGCTGCCAATGTGCATGGCCGGGGGTGGGGGTGAGCCAAGCAGGCCTTCCACCGCCCCATGGGGGGTGGGCGGCGGCATCCGGAGTGGCCGATGGGTAGGCCTGTCTGGCCCAGCGGTCCTTGCAAACTGTGAGGTGTAAGCTCACTGGAGCACCTCACAGTTTGCAAAGACCACTGTGCTAGACAGGCCTACCCAGCGGCCGCTCCAGATACTGCCACTGCCACTGCCACAGGGTAGGGGCAGGCCTGCTCAGCTCACCCACCCCCACCCCCTGGCCACACACATTGGCAGCTGAAGGAAGGTAACTTTTCGCAGGGCGGCGGTGGGGGGAGCAGTGGCAGAGAAGTGGCAGGAGACCCCCTCAATGCAGGGGGGCCTCACGGTGGGGTGGCTCATGGTGGGGTGGTCTGGGCACCACTTTTGGCTAGGTGTACCCCTGGCTCAGTCTCGCTTCTCCTTTTCCAACAAGACAGTTAACAACAAAATAAAAAACAATAACGAAATTTCAGTAAAAACAAAATTAAAATAGAACAAACACAGCTAACATTAAAAGACAGCGGGGGGCAATTCATTGGCCAAAAGCCTGAATATTCAATTCTTTTGGAGAACAATTGGGGTTTGTAGATGGTGCTGATGGGAGTTGTAGTCCAGCAATAGCACTGGAACATAAGAAGCTGCCTTATTCTGAGCTAGTAGAAAATACTAGCTCACTACACTGACTGGCACTGCCTCTCCGTGATTTCAGGAAGGAGTCTCACTCAGCCCTACCTGGGAGTTATTCGCACATGGCTTCATGCTGTGGGGTAAATGTTGAGCGAAGCCACTTCGAATTACACTCACGGCATTGAGGGAAGCAGCCGCTCCCCTCTGCTCTCAGTTTTGTTTTGATGCAAATTCACATCGGATGCCTCCTTGTTTTCCTTCTAGGCAATGGGTGGGGGGAGAAGAGAGTATCCCTCTTATCATGCTAATGATTCTACATCAGTGCCTCTCCCTATCTGCTCCCTATCTGGTGTTTTCAGAAAAAGTAGCTTAAAACCAGCATTTTTAAAAACCTGGAAATACAGCAAGATAAGCTAGTATCCGGAAGACAAAGCCCGATTTGTGTGTGGAGTGCTTCCAAGGATCTCAAAGGGACTTCGGGGTAAGTTTGGCTGATGTGTGAACACACACACTCTCTTCCAAAGGAGATTCAAGGTAACAGCCCTGTCTGTAAAGCCTCCTGGAGATTCCAGGGATTGAACCTGAGACCTTCTGCATGGAAAGCAGACACTCTACCACTGAAATACTCCTCACCCCTAACATCTGGGGACCCAACCTGCTTTAAGGGGTCATGAGAACCCCGGTTGTAAGTGTTCTTCCATCTTGGGAGAAGCTTGAACAGGTTTCTGGCAGGAATGCTTTATATAAACAAGTTCTGTCTTCACAGCTCACCAATCTAAAAATTACCGGCACAGGGGTAAGGAATCTGGTTTTAAATAAACTCTCCAAAAAGCATAGAAGGATTGGGGGGGCATGGGGGGGGGGGGGGGTTGCTAGCAAAAATCTGTTGTGGGGGAGGATGGAGGAGCAGGAATGGAAACAAAGAGAAAGGAAATCCCTTCTTTCATAATGGTGCAAACAGAAGCGTCAGGAGAAATGCATCATGTGAAATCCAACTCCTGTTCCTAATGCATTTAAGAGGAGGTAAAATGCAGAGTATATCCTGCCTCTGGGAATAATACTGGTAGGAAGCTTTCACCAGCAAGGCTGAAGGACTTTCTACATGCCCTGGAATCTGAGCTTTTGTTTTCAAAGCCTTCCCAAGGGGCTTCATTTTTTTTTTTTAAGTGTCTGATTCTTTTGCCAATCTGTTTTCCAGAATGACTAATTCCCTAAGCCTCGTTTCTTTCTGTTACATTAATGGAAGCCAGAAGTTATCAAAACCAACTAAGGAAAGCAACCGCTCTTCTTTGTGAGTCTGGAGTGGGGGGGAGACCCAAAACAAAACACCATTGTGATCCCGAGTTACTAGGTATCTGTGTAGCTTAAAAGCTTGCAAATTCTACTCAATAGAAGTTGATCCAGCAAAAGCTGCCATCACAAATCATCTAACCATCTCTGTTAAGTATGATTTCCGATGGTAGTTTTAGACCTGAAATTGGTCTTTTCATATAACCAAGCCACTACTGGATGTTGCTGTGATTGTGATAAGACAGATGATAAACATGCATGTGTGAACCAGGCCAGCTCTGATTCCATGGAAAGATGCCGACTATCCAGACTGATAGGCCATTCCTAGGGTACTGTGGGCTCTCTTTGAAATTCCTTAGGAAAAGCTGTTTCCCTCCTTCCCTGCAATAATGGTGCTTTCCAGAATGGAGGCTGTACTTTGGCAGGAGGTGTTGTAATGTATAATTAGAGTATGTAAAGTGTATAAGCGTAAATTGGAGTCAGTAGGGACCGTATGCATTGTTGCCTTTTATTATGATTCGTTACAGCTTTTCTTCATTTGGTTGTTCACACAGAAGGAGGGAGTGCAAGTGTGCGCGCATGCGTGCGCGCATGCGTGATGCCTGCAGATCCCCCAATGTCATTTTATTTCATTTTATTTTATTTTCCTGGTGTTCTTGTGCAACAACTACATGCTAGATCAATGGGAAGCCCCAGCTAATGTAATGGTGTAATGTTACAATGGCGTACCGCTGTACTGGTGTACAGCTGTAACAGTGTGCACTGGTGCTCTTGTGAAAGAACACCAGGAGGCTCCACAGACAGGGCCGTTACCCTGAATCCCCGAATCAATGCACCAGTGTGAACCATCCCAGCTCTACTCCAATTTATGCTTATTTATGCTTATATACAATTAAAGGCACTTTATACACTCTTGTTCTAAGTTGTGCTAACTTAAGGCACTTCCTCCCATAGTAAAGCTTGCAGTCTAGAAATGCTACTGGGATCTTTAATTTTTTTTGTAAAGGAGAATCATACACTTTGCTACCTCTCCGGAAATGGTATCTCATAGGGTAGCAGGCATCATGCAGATACACACCCTTCCCCCTTCTCTTGCTTCCTCAAGCTGGAAAATGCCGTTATCTGTATAAACAACATGATGCTGTTAACATATTGAAGGGACTATAAATCCCTCACTTGTCTGAACTCCCCCACTCCTAATCATAATAAATCGCTGAGAAATGCCACGTGCACCTAAAATGATCAGGAGACTGGAGCACCTTCCCTGCAAAAAGGGCTAATCCATCCAGGCCTTCTTAGTCTAGAACTAAATTGTGGGCCCCTGGCAGGAGGGAAGGACCCAAAACTAACAAGTAATTGCTTTAATATTTATCTTTCTAACTAATTTTACTGCAATAATAAATGCACTGAAAATTGAGTTGTGCGCCCCTGGTCTAGAAATAAGGCGACTGTGGTGGGGGGAGGAGATAGGGAGGATTATAAAATCACACATAGTGTGGAAAAGGTGGATTGGAGTTACTTTTTCTCCCTCTCTTACACTACTACGCAATTTAAATTGTTTTAAGTTGTTTTCATTTTAATTGTTTTACTGGTTTAATTAATTTGTTTTTCTTGTTTTTATTCATGTGAACCACCTAGAGCCATTGGGTTCAGTGGAATAAAGATTTAATAATTAAAATAAAATAAAATAAAATAAATAGTAAAAACTGCAGCCCTCCAACTAAAGTGGTGGGTAGCAGAATCAGGACAGGGTCGGGGTGGAGTACTTCTTCAGGACATGCAAAATGTCGGCTCATGGTAACAGGAGGAAACCTTTTCAATTCTCTCACTCCGTTTTATTTTATTTTATTTTATTTTATTTTATTTTATTTTATTTTATTTTATTTTATTCAATTTATATACAGCCTGACCCCAAAAGCTCTAGGCAATTCACAAAAATAAACACAAAAAAAAACCCCCAAAAAAGAAACTGTTAAAACACTTTAAAACAATTTAAAACATTTAAATATTATTAAAAGCCTGGCTTAAAGAATGCATCTTAAGGGCTCTTTTTAAAGCTGGCAAAGATGTTAACCCAGGAATGTCTATAGGGAATGCATTCCACAGCCCAGGAGCAACTACAGAGAAGGCCCGCTCCCGAGTCACTGCCAGAGGAGCCAGCAGCATAACGGAGACGGACTCTCTCAATGACCTTAGTGTATGGAGGGGATCATGCAGAAGAAGGCGCTCTCACAGGTAACCCAGTCACAAGCCATTTAGAGCTTTAACGGTAATTACCAGCATTTTGTATATTGCCCGGAAACCTATTGGTAGCCAGTGCGATTTTTAAAAAACAGGCATAATATGGTCTCTCCGAGAAACCCCGGAGACCTATCTAGCCACTGTATTTTGGACCAACTGAAGTTTCCGAACTACATACAAAGGCAGCCCCACATAGAGCACACTGTAGCAGTTAAGCCTAGAGGTTACCAGAGAGTGCACCACAGTTCTGAGATCATTATCTTCAAGGAACGGACGCAGCTGTCGTATCAACTGAAGTTGATAAAAGGAACTCCTGGCCTTAACCTGAGAAACCAGAGTGAGGCCTGGGTCCAGAAACACTCCCAAGCTATGTACCAGATCCTTTAGAGGAAGTGCAACCCCACCCAGAACAGGAAGATCTATCACGTCCCTCGAAGTACCTTACCATGAGTACTTCCATCTTGCTTGGATTCAGCTTCAATTTATTATCCCTCATCCAAACCATTACTGCCTGTAGGCAGGCATTTATGGGGGTTATGCCATTTCCTGATGATGATGTCATGGAGAGATAGATTTGGGTGTCATCAGCGTATTGATAACACCCTGCTCCAAACTTCCTGATGATCTCATCCAACAGTTTCATGCAGATGTTAAAAAGCATCTGAGATAGGATGAAGCCCTGAGGGACACCATACAATAGCTCAGAGAGCAGCTACAGTATCTCCGAGCGACACCATCTGGAATCTACCAGAGAGATAGGAAAGGAGCCACTGCAAAGCAGTGCTGCCTATTCCCAAATCCCCCAAACGATCCAGAAGGTGACCATAGTTGATGGTATCGAAAGCCACAGAAAGATCCAAAAGAACCAACAGAGTCACACTCCCTCTGTCTATTCTTTGGTAGAGATCATCCATCAGGCTGACCAAGGCTGTCTCCACCCCATAGCCCACTCGAAAGCCAGTTTGAAATGGATCTAGATAATCAGTGAGGCTCTTCTCACAATCCATGAGAAAAGCCTCTAGGGGGGTTGCGGGGATAGCGGGCTTAGCCCGCTCTCCCTACAGATGAGCAGCAGTCTGCTCTGGGTGGCCGCAGCGGCCACCCACACAACTGCCGGCTCCATCACAGAGCCGGCCAGGGCTGGGGAGTTCGGGGGCCGTGTGGCTCCTGGAAGCTCCAGCATGCCCTGCACGAGTGCACAGGGCATGCTGGAGAGACCCCCGAGCTGGGAGGCTGCTTTTCAGCCTCCCGGTTGGGGGGTCTCCTCATGAGTAGCTGCGGCGCGGAGCCACGCCATGGCTACTCACGATTTTAAAAACCAGGTTTGCGGAGCACTCACTCTGCAAACCCGGTTTAAGGGGAGGGGTACTGTAGCGGGTGACCCGCTTTGACGGAACCAGACTCAGCTGTGAGCCGGGTGAGTCTGACGATCGGTGGGGAATGGGCTAAACACCCTTAGTCCGCTTTCCACTGATCGTCAGAATAGCTTCAGTATCTTCCAAAACTGCCTGCAGTTGATCAGCTACCACCCTCTCAATCACCTTGCCCATCCAAGGGAGTTTGGAGACTGGCCTATAGTTATCCATCCCTGAGGGCTCCAGGGCATGCTTCTTATGCAAAGGTCTCACAATTACCTCCTTCAAACATGTAGGCATCCTGCCCTCCTGCAGCGAGGCAATTTAGGATGTCAGCTAGGCCATCTCTAGCACCCTCCCTGCTAGATGTTATAAGCCATGTTGGGCATGGGTCCAAAGGACAAGCGGTAGGCTGAACACTTCCAAGGAGCTTGTCCACATTCTCAGGAGTCACAAATGGAAACTGATCCGTTCTAATTGGGCCAGAGGAGTTACTGGACACCTCTGCAATTGACCCTGCATTTGGCTTCAATGCAAGAGATTTTATCTGCAAAATTTGTTAAAAGCATCACAGCAGGATGCTGAGAAATCCAGATCTAAGTTCAGAGAGGAGAGAACCTGACTCAATCCCCTCACAACTCTGGAGGGGATTCCAGTTCCAGCTGGATGCAAACTTGCAGACGCAATACGGAGCAGAATAGAATTGCTTCTTCACGGCATGTATTGCCACAGAATAAGCCTTGAAATGGGATTTGTGTTGTGTCTTGTCAGATTCAAGTCAAGATTTCCTCCACTTATGCTCTAGACTTCTCCCTTGCTGCTTCAGCTCCTGTAACTGTTCAGTGTACGATGGGGCCAATTCTGAAGCAGAACAGAGAAGACACTTAGGGACGATAGTGTCTATTGCCCTGGTAAGCTCCCTGTTCCAGGTCTCCACCAGGGCATCAACAAAACCAACGGCAGAACCAACCCTAAAATCCTCCAAGGCCTCTTGGAAGCCTAAAGGATCCAATAGCCTTCTTGGGCAGAAGTGTTAGGTTGTGGCCCCAAAACCAAACTTAACCAGATGGTGGTCAAACACTCTAGGAGTCTCCACGCACAGAACACCACCCTGACCTGAGCAAAAGACCCAATCGAGAGTGTTAGCAGTCTGTGTCTTGGCCCCGCGACCAATTGGGATAGGCTCATAGTTGTCATGGCCACTATGAACTCCTGAGCTGCACCAGACAAGCCAGCCGCAAAGTGATATTGAGGTCACCCAATACCAAAAGCCTGGGTTACTCCAACACCAACTCCACAACCAGCTCTGTCAGCTCAGTTAGGGACTCCATTGGGCAACAAGGTGCTTGGGTACACCAATAGAATCCCCAAGATACATACACTCACTCTAGTCCAGTTCTCTCACAGGGATTCTGGTGAGGGAAATGTTATTCCAATGGATCACAGCCACTCCACCCCCAACCCCCACCTGCTTCCAAAAACCAGCTCCACCACAGACTACCCAGCAGGAAGGAGCTGAGCATATACTGGGCCACTAGCCTCCCTCAACCACCTGATAACTTTTTACACCTGGTGATTTTTAATACTATTCACTGTTTGTATCCCTTTGGTTTAAAAGGTGTCTGCTGGTTGTGGGGCTATTTAGTTTGGGAAAGAGGTGACTGTGGGGAGACATGGTACAGGTTTATAAAATTATGCAGGGAGTAGAGAGGGTGGACAGAAAGAAAATTTTCTCTTTCTCTCACAACATTATAGAGGCCTTCGACACGTTTTGGCCACCGGGGCCATTTCGGAATTCGGCAGGGGGGGTGCTCCTTTAAGGGTGGGGAAGGGTGCACTTACCCCTCCCTCTGCATTTCCCCCACCGGCGCTTGATTGTAGAAGTACCGGGCGCACACAAGTGCATGGCAGACAGGCGCACTCACACACACGATCGGCGCACGCACACCAGGTACTTCCGGCCACTTCCAGCCGAGGACGACAACAGGGCGGCAGGGAGGAACACTGCCACCTCGAGGGGCTTTGATACAGTGGAGCGCTGGCGGGGGATATGGGGCGGGAGGGGTAAGTGCACCCTCCCCCACCCTTAAGGGAGCACCCCCGCCGCCTCCAAAATGGTTCTGGGCACATCCCTAGTTTGCATTTGCACAGGTGACTACATGTGCGCACTAGATCTGGAAAAGAATATTCTCCAGTGCATTTAATAGCACGGATAGAATAATTCTCCAAAATATTCTCTTCAATTCTCATTAATGCATTGGCAAGTATTCTCTAGTGGGCACTGGAGGTGATTCCCCGTAGGGTTGGGGGGGCCACAGCTCAGTGGGAAAGCATCTGCTTGCTGTGCAGAAGGTTTCAATCCCTGACAGCATTGCCAGGCGGACTGGGAGGAACACCTGCCTGGAATCTTGGAGCGCCACTGCCAGTCCGTGTAAGCAATGGCTAGATAGACCAATGGTCTGACTCAGTAGCAGGCAGCTTCCCTTAGACCTATGTAAACTGGCCACTTGTTTTGCTCATAGCCCATCAGCCAGTATTATTCTTGACTCTCTCACACACACACAGCAGTGGGAGCTGCTGCCCCCTGGAGCTGGGGTGGGGGCAGAAGGGAGGGGTCACAATAGCAGAGCTAATTGTAAGCAATGCTAATGGTCGGTGGGTCTGTGGGCAACGCAGGAGGTCCCAGGTTCACTCCTGGCAGCATCTCCAAGTAGGGCTGGGGAAAGGTTCCTGCCTGAAACCTTGGAGAGCCATGGCCAGTCACTATGAACGATACTATGCCAGATGAACCAATGTTCTGATTCAGCTCCCTATGTAATTCCAGTGTAAATAGGCTGACCACTCTGCAGACAGACAGCTTATCCGAAAAGTACTGTTAACATTTATCTACCTCTTTCCAGATGACAGCGCCTAAATTGAGAGGTCAGATGAGGATGTGCTGTTATGCAGCACCACCCGCTGGCCATTTGCTGGGAAATCTGTTGTGAACATCAACTTATTTTTAAAGCAGTCTCCAAAGAGGCGTCTAGGTGTAAGAGTAGGTGTAAGGTACAAATAAGGCAGCCCTCCTGGACTTTCATCTGCTTTCTTCTTCCATTGCTCTTTCCCAGACACCTGATCGAGGCAGCATTGACCAGTGCCAATGGAATGCAAATAGTGACTGCCATCATGATGTATATCTTTAAAACAGGGAGAGGCTTCTCGTTTGGAGCAAGGACGTGGGGTGATGGGGATAATCATCCACTGCAATCGGGCACTGGCAGGGTGGGGAATTGTAAGGATGAACCGGATTGATTGCTAGGAAATTAGAACCAGCAAACAGAAGTATTTTTTTACACAACACATAATCAACTTGTGGAATTCTCTGCCACGAGATGTGGTGACAGCCAACAACCTGGATGTCTTGAAGAGGGGTTTGGGTAACTTCATGGAGGAGAGGTCTGTTGACAGCTACTAGTCGGAGGGCTATAGGCCACCTCCAGCCTCAAAGGCAGGATGCCTCTGAGTACCAGTTGCAGGGGAGTAACAGCAGGAGGGAGGGCATGACCCCAACTCCTGCTGTAGGATTCCAGTGGCATCTGGTAGGCCACTGTGTGAAACAAGATGCTAGACTAGATGGGACTTGGGCCTGATCCAGCAGGGCTGTTCTTATGTTCTTAACCAGGTCAGGCAATGGTTGCTTGGAAGGAAAGCCAAAATCAAGTGGAGAGGGAAAAGAGGGTGTCCCACTGGCCCAGGCCACCAAGCTGGCAGTCAACCCAACAAGCCTTGGAGAAAGACATGGGAAACCCTGAGGTCATTCACACAATCAAAAACTGTGTTCTACCTGGGTTTGGGAGCTGTGTGTGCTCCCAGATTTGGTTGTGTGGAAGCAAGTTGAGAGGAAAATCTGGGTAGAATTGATTGTGTGGAAGCAAGGTAGGAGGCAAAGCTACCCAGGTTTTCCTCCTACCTTGCTTCCACACAATCACTTCTATCCAGGTTCTCCTCCTAGTGTGTTTCCACACAACTGAAAACTGGGAGCACGTACAGCTCCCAAATCCAGGTAGCACACAGTTTGTGATTGTGTGAATGACCTCCCTGGTTGTAAGGGGGGCAAAGAAAAGCATGCCACTGCCCCCTCTGCCAGCAATTGTTCATAGATAGCCCACCCCCCACCCCACCTTCAGCAATATGGCATAAGTTCCTAAGGCCCAGTATCCAATCTTGGCTGTGGGAATAGCTTGCTTGCTGGTCTGTCTGTGTTGAGAATCTGAAGGGTCTGTGTCAAAGAGCAGCCTTCCGGAGCGGCTTTTGCAGACATCTGGCCTCATGCTGGGAGCACACTGGTCCAGTTCACTCTCCCTCCTTCACACACAGCATCATCTTTTCTCTTCATCCTGCCAGGCAAGTCAAACCTCTAAGGCAAAATATGGAGGGAAGCCTGCTCCAGAATATCCTGGCCAGTTTAGCAGAGGTGGAGTGAACCAGGCACAGCAACCTCAGCCAGGTAAATCCTCACCCAATGCAGCACTTGCTGCTTGCTAAGTGTGTATAGAGTTACAGCCTCACTCACTTATTCATACTAAGCACCAGTCATCCTTCACAAAAGGACCTCTAGGAATAGCCCAAACTTTATTTTGCCTAGACCCATTACGTGCTCTACAACTCAGCAGCGATCAAGGAAAGCAAGCCAGGTCTACCAGGGATCCCACAATGCATTGGGGAAGCTCCACATTGCTTAGAGAACACTTGTTCTCCCCAACTCTATATTATAAAGATGGCTGCTGGTAGCTCTGGAGCAGCTGCAGCAGTGCAGAGCCCCAGACGGCCAGAGAGAGAGGGAGGCGGCACACACTTGTCCTCCTACTGGATAACCAATCCTGGATAACCTGGATTAAGCCTGGATATCCAATCAGGGCTACCCACAGGAAGATCGGTGGGATCAGGAATGATCCCAGGGCCCCAGATGACCAGCCCTACCTATCCAGAGGTAGGGCTGATCATGAGAATGGGCTTTTGATTGATTAATTGATTAAGTGCTGTCAAGTTGGTGTCGACTCTTAACGACCACATAGATAGATTCTCTCCAGGATGATCTGTCTTCCACTTGGCTTTTAAGGTCTTACAGTGGTGCATTCATTGCTGTCATAATCAATTCCATCCACCTTGCTGCTGGTTGTCCTCTTCTTCTCTTTCCTTCAACTTTTCCTAGCATTATGGACTTCTCAAGGGAGCTGAGTCTTCGCATAATGTGTCTGAAGAATGATAGTTTGAGCCTGGTCATTTGTGCCTTGAGTGAAAATTCTGGATTGATTTGTTCTATGATCCATTTGTTTTCCTGGCTGTCCATGGTATCCTCTAAAGTCTTCTCCAGCACCAAAGTTCAAAAGCGTCAATACTTTTTCTAGCTTGCTTCTTCAAAGTCCAGCTTTTGCATCCATAGAGTGTCACAGGAAAAACCATTGTCCGAACAATTCTCATCTTTGTAAGTGTAGACACACCACGGCATCTAAATATCCTTCCCAAGGCCTTCATTGCAACCCTACCAACTGCTAGTCTGTGGCATATTTCTTGACTGCTGGATCCTTTACTGTTGATGGTTGATCCTAAAAGGCAGAAGCTATCCACCACTTAATGTCTTCACTGTCAATTCTGAGGCTGGTTGCTGTACCCATTGTCATTAATTTAGTCTTCTTTACATTTAGTCGTTGTCCCATTTTTTCACTGTGCTCCTTGACTTTCATTAGTAGAGCTTGCAGATCATCCGCATTCTCAGCTATCAAAGTGGTGTCATCAGCATACCACAGGTTATTGATGTTTCTTCCTCCAACTTTAAAATCATGCTCATCTTCTTCCAGTCCAGCTTCTCTCAGTATATGTTCAGCATATAAGTTGAATAAAGAAGGAGAAAGTATAAAGCCTTGTCTTACTCCTTTGCCAATCTGGAACCAGTCTGTTTCACCATGTTTGGTCTGGACTGTGGCTTTCTGTCCTGTGTATAGGTTTCTCATGAGAACAATGAGATGTTCTGGGATGCCCATTTTCCTAAGGATATCCCACTACTTGACACGGTCGACGCAATCAAAAGCTTTTCTGTCGTCAATAAAGCACATATGGACTTCTTTCTGGTATTCTTTGGCTTTCTCAATTATCCAGTGTGCATCAGCAATGATGTCTCTTGATCCTCGGCCTTTTCTGAAATCAGCTTGAACATCCAGCATTAGGAGTATGAATGGAACTGGCTGGTTCAGTCTGGTTCGAGTCTGAACTGGACTTGGACCAGACTTGGCCAATTCAGTCCAGCACCCCCTCAAACCCCCTCCAGGTTGGTTTGGTCTGGGTGGGAATCTCAAACTTAAAAAACCCCAAAAAACTTACCCCCTCCAGGGGTGTTCTCCAAGGCAGCAGGGGGATCTGCAGAGGTTCCCCCTCCCACCACCAGCCTCCCTTCAGTCCAAAACCAGCCTTTTAGGCCGTTCTTCAACCCATTTGGTCCTTTGCCCCCGGCGTGGTAGCAATTTTGGAGGCCACCGAGCCTGTGCAATGGGTCTCTGCATGACCCAGTTAAAAAAAAAAGGCTTATTTTTAAAGCATTATAATGATTTAAAGCATGACCCAGTCCTCGCTGAGGCCCATTGAGCAGGCACAGCAGCCTCCAAAATGCCCAGCAGCGGAAGGGGGAACCTCTGCAGGGGGCCCCCTGCCTTGGAGAACACCCCCAGAGGGGGTAATTTTTTTAATAAGAACATAAGAACAGCCCTGCTGGATCAGGCTCAAGGCCCATCTAGTCCAGCATCCTGTTTCGCACAGTGGCCCACCAGATGCCTCTGGAAGCCACAGGCAGGAGTTGAGGGTGTGCCCTCTCTCCTGCCATTGCTCCCCTGCAACTGGTACTCAGAGGCACCCTGCCCTTGATGCTGGAGGTGGCCCACAGCCCTCCGACTAGTAGCCATTGATGGACCTCTCCTCCATGAAGTCATCCAAACCCCTCTTAAAGCCATCCAGGTTGTTGGCTGTCACTACATCCTGTGGCAGAGAGTTCCACAAGTGGATCACGCGTTGTGTGAAAAAGTACTTCCGTTTGTTGGTCCTAGACCTCCTGGCAATCAATTTCATGGAGTGACCCCTGGTTCTAGTGTTGTGTGAGAGGGGAAAGAATCTCTCTCTCTCTCCACTTTCTCCACGCCATGCATGATTTTATAGATCTCTATCATGTCTCCCCGCAGTCATCTTTTTTCTAAACTAAAAAGCCCCAGGTGTTGTAGTCTTGCCTCGTAAGAAAGGTGCTCTAGGCCCCTGATCATCTGGGTTGCCCTCTTCTGTACCTTCTCCAGTTTAACAATGTCCTTTTTAAGATGTGGTGACCAGAATTGTACACAGTACTCCAAGTGTGGTCGCACCATAGTTTTGTATAAGGGCATTATAATGTTAGCCGTTTTATTTTCAATCCCCTTCCTAATGATCCCTAGCATGGAATTGGCCTTTTTCACAGCTGCCGCACATTGAGTCGACACTTTCAACGAGCTGTCCACCACAACCCCAAGATCCCTTTCCTGGTCCGTCACCGACAGCTCAGATCCCATCAGCATATACTTGAAGCTGGGGTTTTTCGTCCCAATGTGCATCACTTTACACTTGCTAACATTGAACCGCATTTGCCATTTTGTCACCCACTCCCCCAGTTTGGAGAGATTCTTTTGGAGCTGCTCACAATCCGTTTGGGATTTCACTACCCGGAAGAGTTTGGTATTATCTGCAAATCTGGCCACATCGCTGCTTACCCCTGCTTCTAGATCATTTATGAATAAATTAAAAAGCACCGGTCCCAGTACAGATCCCTGGGGGACCCCACTTCTTACTTCCCTCCATTGTGATAACTCTCCATTTATACCTACCCCTGTTTTCTGTCTTTCAACCAGTTAGCAATCCACACATGTACTTGTCCCTTTATTCCATGACAGCTAAGTTTCCTCAGGAGTCTTTGATGAAGAACTTTGTCAAAAGCTTTTTGGAAGTCCAGGTAGAATATGTCAACTGGATCACCTTGATCCACTTTATCTAATATAAAGTAATCTTTTAAAAAACAAACAAACTAGTGAACCACACCCCCCCCAACGGCCTGGGAGGATCTGATCTGGGGTTGTTCAGTTCAACCCCAAACCGTTGAACCAAACCGGTGCAACATAGAACCTGTTTGCACATACCTATCCAGCATTTCCCTTTTCACATAGGGCTCTAATCTGCGCGTTAGATGATCCTGAGCATTATTTTGCTAGCATGTGAAATTAAGGATATTGTACAATGGTTTGCGGAATCTGTTAAGTTTCCTTTCTTTGGTATGGGTATGCAGACTGAAGACTGACTTCTTCCAATCTGTTGGCCACTGTGTGATTCTCCAAATTTGCTGGCATAGTTTGGTTAGAGCCTTGACTGATTCTTCTTCTGTTGCCTGCCATATTTCTGTAGCTATTCCATCAATTCCAGTAGCCTTCTGACTTGGTAATGACCGGAGTGCTGATCTAACCATCTTCCCATTCTAGAGGTTCTTGCAAATAGGGAATATCTTCTAGAGTATCCTGGATGTTGACGTCCCTGCTGTACTGATTTTCAGTATACTCCTTCCATCTCTATTTGATCTTCTCTGAATCTGTTACTATCTGTCCTTTGGCATCCCTTAACATACTAATTTGAGGTTGGAACCTCCTTTTAAGTTCAAAGATCTTTTGTGAAACTTTCCTTGTTTTTCTGTGTCTATTTCCATCCTCAAGGTCTTTACAGATGTCATTGTAGTACTGTTCCTTGTCTCTTCTAACAGCTTTCTGAAATTCCCTATTAAGTTCCTTCCTGAGGTCTTTATCTTTCTTGACTTCGTCTTCTCTTCTCTTGGCAATCTCCACCGTCTGTTCTGGCTTCCATTTTGCTTTCTTCTGTTTCTTGGTCTTTGGCAGTCTCTTTTCACATTCGTCCTTAACAATTTCTTTGATTTCATTCCACAGTTCCTCTGGTTCTCTATCAATGAGGTTCAGAACTTCAAAAGTGGTTCCTGATGTTCTCCTTGAAAATGGTGGGTACATTCTCAAGATCATATCGTGGAAACTGGATGGCTTTGTTTTTCCGCTTTAGTTTGACTTGGAACTTGCACACGAGCAGTTTGTGATCTGTTCCACAATTGGCCCCTGGCCATGCCTTTGCTGTTATAACTGAGCTCTTCCACCTCCTTGCACCAATAATGTAATCAATTTGATTTCTGCGTACTCCATCTGGTGATGTCTGTGTGTATAGGCACCACTTTGGCTGTTTGAAGAATGTGTTAGCAATGAAGAGATAATTTGCATGGCAGAAAATAATAAGCCGTTCTCCCATTTCATTTCTGTTTCCTAGGCCATAGAGTCCAACTGTGTTTTCCTCCTTACCATTTCCAACTTTGACATTCCAGTCTCCAACCACCAGCATCACATCTTGCTTGCATGTTCTGTCAATTTCAGACTGGACTTGAGCATAAAACTCATCAACTTCCTCTCCTTCTGCATCTGTCTTTGGGGCATAGACTTGAAAAACTCATTTTAAATGAAATTTAACATGAAATCTAATTGAGCGTTTGCCAACAGGGTGCGGGAGGGAGCACGGGGTGCCCAGGCTGAGGGTGAGGTGTTGCCTTGACAGCCCCCCCAGACCCTGGTGGCTGAAGCAATAGCAATAGCAATAGCACTTACATTTATATACCGCTCTATAGCTGGAAGCTCTCTAAGCGGTTTACAATGATTTAGCATATTGCCCCCCAACAGTCATCCCCCCTTGCTCCATAGTCCCTACGCCCCTGCCAGCAATTAGCCAGTAATCAGTCTAACCAAAGGAATAGTCAGCCAGCAGCCACTACAATATATTTTGTTTTTTTAAAATATATATTTTTTTTCTTCAAGATTTGAAGAGCTTTTACATTTGTGTTTGCATCCTGGTATATATGCATAGTGAAGGGCCTCTTGTGCACGACTCTGATGCAATCGGACCATGGACAGGGGAACAGCATCATTAAGTGCAATCATTAAGTGCAATCAATGGGACCCACACCCACTCCAAAGCAACACTGAAAACAAAAAACGTGTCACCAGAACAAGAGTACCCAGCATCAAAACTTGTTGCACAAGCACGATGTAGAAGTTGAACTAGATTGTACACCAACCTCTTGGACTAGTCCAGGGGTGGGCAAGCTTGACCCTCCAGCTGTTCTTGAACTACAACTCCCATCATTCCCAGCCACAATGAATTGCAACTTAGCTCCTTCACAGATTATTTCTGAAGTCCTCAAATTCATCAGCTTTCTATCAGTAGTCTGCAATTTCTCCATCCTTATCATCTTTTACAGCACAGATTTTAGATTAAACAGCAGCTGAGCTCTCTCTAGTGGCCATGGTCTGCAATCTCTAGCATTTTGCTAAGGGCAAGAAAAACACAGTGGTAGCACTTCATCTTATACTGCAAACACAGATTTGCGATCTTCTGTGTGTATTTCACTGATTATATATATATATATATATATATATATATATATATATATTTATATTTATATTTATATTTATATTTATATTTATATTTATATTTATATTTATAATATAAAGCTGTTTGGCCCTCACTCACAGACTGACATAAAATTCCCAGACCATACCACAAAAGATAGAAACATGCCATTTTCACAGGTGAGTTCCAGACCTCGCCCAGACTACCAAGATAGATAGATAGATAGATAGATAGACCTGGAAAAATGCATTAATGCCCTGGAAAATTTGGAAGAACTCTCCCATTGGAAAGCATGAGGAATGAGACCTCATACAGCCTGTAAAAGACTAGAGTCACAGCAAAATAAGATGTTAATAAGCATGCAAACTGCAAGCCCTTAATAACTCACTCACTGCTGCCATGAAACTCTCAGACCAAACCACAAAAGATAAAAACATGCCATTTTCATAAGTAGGTTACAGACCTTTCCCAGACTAACAAAACAAAACAAAACAAAACAAATCCCAAACCCTGGAAATTGTGGGAAGACTCTCCTATTGGAGAGCCTGAGTCATGAGATAACATAGAGCTAGGAAAAGACAAGAGGAACAGCAACATAAGACATTAATATGCTTGCAAAGTGCATATCTATCTATAGATAGATGATTAGTTTTATATATAAAATGTAAACATTGCTTTTAATTCATATCTATCCAACTCAAGGCCACACACCAAACCCACTTTGGTTTGCAATCACACTAATTATATCTCATAAATGTTATGAATTCAGCCCATGAATTATATTTTTATTGTTGGGATGGACTGATTTCAGTCTTATACTATCTTTTTAATGGAATCCCCACGGGCTACTGATGTATTTTAAGTTTAGAAAGCAAGAATGTGAACAATCTTGTCATGGAAGGGGATTCTGCATAGAAGGTGGGAGTTTATAAAAGTGTGGTATTTTTATATTAGACAGTGGGAACTAAGTCCCATTGAAACTAATGGGACATAAGTTAGGTAACTAACTTCTCTCATTGATTTCAGTGGTGCTTGGTCATTACTAGCTAGGCCAGATGCTGCCTATCATCTTTGTCATGTATGCCTTTTATAAGAAAATCCTTCAGTTCTGCAAAATGCAACAATGTACAGAAATAGGACAAATCTCACAATTTCTTTGTAAAACCAGGTTGCCCCTTGCTTTTGCTGCAGCACAGTTCTGCTACACCACTATATTTATGCCAGCAGTCTTTCAGGAGTATTAAAGGTTAGAGTCCTTTGCAACTCCACTGTATTGCATTCTGTAAAGAATTTCATTATTTATTTCACATATTTTTATACCACCCAACATTTTATTTATTTATTTGTTTGTTTGTTTGTTTGTTGTTGTTGTTGTTGTTTACACAGTCAGACAGGTGCTATTGACTGGTTTGTTTTATACAGACATCGAGTCCTTCCCAAGGACCTGGGATGGCTGGATTTTATTATCAATTTTCTTGCTGTTATTACAGATATAGTCACAGAATATAGGCTGTTCCCAGTAAAGCTGCTTTTTTAAATTGGCTGATAGTGATTTCTGTGGCCCCTATGGTGTTGAGGTGCTCTTCAAGGTCTTTTGGAACTGCACCCAGGGTGCCAATTACCACTGGAATTATTTTGGTCTTTTTCTGCCACAGCCTTTCAATTTCAATTTGTAGATCTTTATATTTTGTGATTTTTTCTATTTCTTTTTCTTCTATTCTGCTATCCCCTTGTATTGCAATGTCGATTATTTTGACTTGTTTTTCTTTCTTCTCGACTACAGTTATATCTGGTGTATTGTGTGGCAGATGTTTGTCTATTTGTAGTCGGAAGTCCCATAATATTTTTTGCATCTTCATTTTCTACAACTTTTTCAATTTTATGGTCCCACCAATTTTTGGCTACAAGCAGCTTGTATTTTTTGCAGAAGTACCAAGAAGAAGAAGAAGAAGAAGAAAGAAGATGTAACAAGAAGAAAGAAACAGAGGGTTTAATATTGGCTGCACAAGAACAAGCACTAAGAACAAATGCACTAAGAGCAAAAGTAGAAAAATCAATCAACAATAAACAGCAAGTGCCGCCTTTGTAGAGAAGCAGATGAAACAGTGGACCACCTAATCAGCTATTGTAAAAAGATCACACAGACTGACTACAAACAAAGGCATGACAAGGTAGCAAGGATGATACACTGGAACATCTGCTTTCTAAAAACTGTGATGGAGTCTGAGGACTCCAATATCCATTATCATAGGAATTATGATAATTCCTGGCACAGAAAATGAAGCTTGGATATATGAAGGCATGCCAGCACAACAGCCATGTTCATCCATGTGTTGGGAATTCTCTCTGGTAAGAGAAACCCTTTTTCATTATAGCAGAGTGCACAGAGGCACAACACAGCGGAACTTGGTTAGGCATGCGTGTATGCTGAAAGTAAGGTAACTTGAAGCCAGTTCATAGTTTCAAATCAATATAAGCAGTATTTATTGGAGAACTCCATTCTAGATAGGAAAGTGAGGTGTTAGGATCTCTAATCTATCTACAGTATCTAGCTGGATGCAGATGGATTCTGCATCTCTGTACACATGATGCAGGGAGAGAGGAGCTTGCATGCTGCAAGGGAGAAGGAAAGGAAGAGAAGGAGGAGGAAGAAGTGTCTGGAAGGAAGGAAGTCCCTAAGAATACCGGTAGCAATCTACATATCAAGGGATAGTGTCGAAGCAGTAGAGAAGGGTTGACCAATGTCTTGACCTCTCTAGCCCTGTGACTCACTAGTCTGTCCCCTTCTGTCACTGAGGCATGAGTCAGCGCAGAGTCCTTCACTTCCAACACCATGTTCATGCCGCCATTGCTGCCACTCTTCCCACCCGCCACCCCCTGCGGAGCCTCGCGCCGTTCCACCCCGCGGCTGCTCGAGGTACCTTGCTGCCATGGCCACTGTTGCCTCCACTCCACTTATGGAGCCTTGCCACCATCGCTGTGGCTTTCACCACTGTTTGCAGAGCGGGAGGAACGGCAGCCATGGTGGCCAGGCTCTGCAAGCAGTGGCAGGGCAGTGGGAGTGGCAGCAAACGGAGCCGTGGTGGCATGGCAGGCGGGAGCAGCAACTGTGGCAATGGCAGCAGGGAGGCAGGCAGGAGGAACAGCTGCGAGAGCAGCCAGACTCCGCAAGCAGTGGGGAGGCAGTGGGCTCGAGGAGGAGCGGCAGCCACAGAAGCAATGGTGGCAAAGTGCCGCAGGCAGCAGTGGCGCAGTGGGTGGTAAAATAAAGCGCAATTTTCTTTTAGGGAGGGGCATGTTCATTTAGCCACCTAATGGTGCAGCAGAGAAGTAACTTGACTAGGGAGTAAGAGGTTGCTGGTTCGAATCCCCACTGGTATGTTTCCCAGACTATGGGAAGCACCTATATCAGGCAGCAGTGATGTAGGAAGATGCTGAAAGGCATCATCTCACACTGCGTGGGAGGCGGCAGTGGTGAACCCCTCCTGTATTCTACCCAAGAAAACCACAGGGCTCTGTGGTCGCCAGCAGTCGACACCGACGCGATGGCACAACTTTACTTTATGTTCATCTACCAAACATGGGCCTCCCCTGACCTTGCTACATCCCTGCTTCTGTACAGCTGCACACCCTTTTCATTTGGTGGGAAGAGAGAGAGAATGGAATGAGATGGTTGAGAAGCCACTGTGGGGTTAAGGCTCAAAATGTCCACTCTCTCTGTGTGGGTGTACCTAAATGCTAATCGAAATTGTCAGCCGACACTTCCACACCCCATCCCATTTAGCACCGTATCAGCTATGAAGAAATGGGTGGAGATTCAAGAGAGGGTTGATGGGGAGGGGGATGAATGAGTAGTGTTTCTTGGCAGACAGCTCAAGTGTGCATGGAACTCAGCTAGGGCCGAAAACAAGCCCACCCCCAACCACCACCACCACCACCCCCGCAAAAAAAACCCACTCAACAACAAACTGCAAGAGAGGCAGTCCGTCTGTGCCTGGACTGTGACGACTCCGGTGGGCATTTAAGACACTTTCTTCTGCAGCCAATCTCCTCCTAGGGAGGAAAACCTCGAAGGACGTCCTTTATCAGGTAACCAGTTTTGCTGTCACTTCTTTCCCTGGCAGAAGTCCTGTGCCTTTAACAGAAGAAACCCCCAAAGTGAAGACTGCCCCATTTGCTATCTGTCGCTGCTGGAAAAGCGACCTCGTGGTTTTATTTTGCCGGTGTAGTGCCACTTCGCCCTATCCATCAACGAGTCATGCACTGTGCATCTGAGCATGCTCAGAAGCATTGGAGCATGCTCAGTATGGTTAAATGAAGCTCCTTTTCGTTTTCTGCCCAAAACCCCTCTCCGGACTACATTGTGGCGGGGGGGTGGGTGGGGGGCGTGGTGGTGGTGACGGGAGCGGTAGTCCAACATCTAGAAGACCAAGCCCATTCGCGGGACAACAACTCCCATCACCCCCCGGGGCTAAAGGGTGGCTGGGGGTGACGGGAGCTGTAGTTCAACATCTGAGGCCCAAGCCCAGACGCGGGACTACAACTCCCATCACCCCCCGGGGGCAAAACTGTGGCTGGGGTGTGTGTGTGTGACGGGAGCTGTAATCCAATGCTAGAGGACCAAGCCCAGACGTGGGACTATAACTCCCGTCACCTCCCAGGGGGCTAAACGGTGGCTGAGGGTGACGGGAGCTGTAGTTCAACATCTGAGGCCCAAGCCCAGACGCGGGACTACAACTCCCATCACCTCCCACGGGGCTACACGGTGGCTGGGGGTGACGGGAGCTGTAGTCCCGCCTCTGGAAGGCCAAGTTGGCCCAGCCCCGGGTGCCAGAGCCGCTCGGTCTGCCGCCGTCCTTGCCCGCTTGTCTCCCACCCACCCTGCGCCGAGTCCTCCCGCCTCGTGGAGGGCGCTGCTGCTGCTTGCCTGGCTCCTCGGCTGCCCCGGCTGGCCTGGGAGACATCCGGCCGGCCGCGGCGGAGACTGGCTGGAGCCTGGCGCTCTTCCCCGGAGGGCTGAGACAGGGCGCCGCCGCTTGGAGGAGGAAGAAGCGGGCGCAGGGAGAGGAGGGCGGCGGCCGGGCCTGGGCCGGGCCATGGCGGAGGTGGCGGGCGGCGGCGGGGCGCGCAGGCTGCCCGAGTGGATGGAGCCGGCCCCCTCGGCGGGGCTGCAGCAGCAGCAGCGGCGGGGCCCGCCGGGACTTGGCGGCGGCGGCGGGGGCAGCCTGGGCTCGGCCGGCGGCTCCCCCGCCCTCTCGGGGCCCCAGGCCCGCCGCAGGAAGCAGCCGCCGCGCCCGGCCGACTTCAAGCTGCAGGTGATCATCATCGGCTCGCGGGGCGTCGGCAAGACCAGCCTCATGGAGCGCTTCACCGACGACACCTTCTGCGAGGCCTGCAAGTCCACCGTAGGTAGGAGATCCTGGAGGTCTGCCTGGGGGGCGTGGGGGCCGGCTCTGTGGGGCTCGGGGCTCCTTATGGGGAGGCTTCCTCATCTCCTCCCCAACACTCGAACCGGGGGTCATCCCATGGAACTGAAGGCCAGGAAATGTAGGGCCGACAAGAGCAAGTGCCATTGCAGAAGGAGGTGCATAATTAATCTGTGGAACTTCCTGCCACGAGGTGTGCTGCTGGGCACTAGGGATGTGCATGGAACTGCGGCCGGGCGGTTCGAAGGAGGCAGGGGTCTCCCTTTAAGAACGTGGGGAGGGTGCACTGATTCCTTCTGCTGCTTCTCCCTTGCTGGTGTCAGTTTTTTTAAAAGCCCATCGGGGTGGCAGCGTACCTCCCTCCGCCTCGTTGCCCTTGTCTTCCTGATAGGACCAGAAGTTGCCGACACGCCATAAAGGGCCTCCAAACCGGCTCCGTGCACATCCCTACTGGGCATTAGCTTGGGAGGCGTTAAGAGGGGCTCGGACAACCTCCTGGAGGAGAGGTCTTTCAGTGGCGACTATTTCTGATGTCTGTCCTCCAGGCTCGGAGGCAGGATGCCTCTGAAGGATACCGGTTGCTGGGCAGCCCCAGCAGGAGAGGGGCCATCCGCTTGCCTCTTGCCTGTGGGCCTCCCAGAGGTGTCTGGTGGAAACAGGATGCTGGACTAGGTGGGCCTTGGGCCTGATCCAGCAGGACTCTCCTCATATTCTTGGGGAGTGGTAGGTTTCCTGTGGCATACCTGTCAACATGTCCCGATTTCCCCATTCACCTGAATGGGAAAATAAGCACATATTGACAGGTACGCTGTGGGTGGTGAAATCTCAGCCTATCTCGAAACTGCCTGAGCACCCCTATAGTAGGGCTGAACTAAGGAGGACTGCTGCTATTCAGCATTCATAGGAGCGTAGGAAGAACATAGGAAGCTGCCTTCTACTGAGTCAGACCATTGGTCCATCTAGCTCAGTATTGTCTACCCAGACTGGCAGCGGCTTCTCCAAGGTTGCAGGCTGGAATCTCTCTCAGCTCTATCCTAGGAGATGGCAGGAAGGGAACTTGGGACCTTCTGCCTGCAAGAAGGAACTCTCTCCCATCCCTTAGTGACAGGGTGCTTTGCCCCCTCTTTCAGGAAGAAGAAGGTGGGGGGTAGTTCTTGCCTGCACTTAAGATGTCAAAACACTGCTGGTATATGTTCATACACATGTGTGGTGTGTTCCAGGTGATGGGGGAGGGAATGCTTGACAGTGTGCCTTTGGTGCCCCCCTCTGTTTTTTCAACTATATCCTGCTCTTCCTCCAAGGTCCCAAAGCAGTGTACTTCCTTATCTTTATCCTCACAACAACCCTGCCAGGTAGGTTAGGCTGAGAGATAAGTGATTGGACTGGAATCACCCAGTGAATTTCATGGCTGAATGGGGATTTGAACTCGAGTCTCCCTTGTCCTAGTCCAGCACTCTATCCCCTACACCACACTACCCAGAGCGGACCCTATCTTCTGCACAAGAGAGAGAGAGGGAGGGAGGGAGGGAGGGAGGAGCAAGCAAATGAGCAATGGTGTGGAGGACTGAGCTCTTGTGAGCTGCTTGAGCAAGGTGTGTTCGTTTTCCTGCATCTGGGCAAGGTGAGGATGGGTCGAGCGCACACAGTCCTCTCTGCTGCACTGCTCGGGGAGAGAGAGCGCTCATGCACAGACAGCAGCTGGCTCTCTCTAATCCTCCCCGCTTTGCTGCTAAGAAGAGGTGGTGCTCTCTTGCTTGCATGCTCTGCCCCCTTTCTCTTTGCTGGTCTGCCCAAAAGGAGAGGAGCAGGCAGAGGCAGCTCAACTGCTGCCTTCTGCTCCCTCTGGGTGCGAGCCCAGTCTGTACTGCTGCCCCTCCCAAAGGGAGTGTCAGGGGTTCTCTGCAACCTCCACTCACCGGCCCACTTTCACTAGCAGGTGCCCTGTGTACCTGCCCTTGGGCTCTGGCGGGGAGAGATCTTCCTGCACTTGCTGCAAGGACTGCGGCACCTCAGTAGCAGCTGGTCAGCAGCAGCCTGCCGATAGACCCCCATGTGTTGCTGGACCTCAGCAGTTGCCTGGCAGGGCTGTCCCCTGATGCTGGCCCTGCACATTCTCACACTAGACACAGTCAGTCTCTACCTTGTTGGAGGATGGAGCTTGATTATCTGCTGTTGTGTAATATCCTGAAATAATTGGCGTTACAGATAAGGAGAGGACTAATACAGTGTCCAATCAGCACATGGTATACAGGGGGAAATCCTGTCTTGCTCTCCTCATCATCCGAGAAGTATATTGCCAGTGACCAAGAAGGTGAAGACTTCTCAACTTGGGAAATTCTTGGGGGTATCACAATGATAAGTAGACCGTTCTCTAGTTTCCCCCATTCTTTTGCACCTCCCTTTCATGGAAGTTAATTTGCTGTTTTATCAGCTGCTGTGAGGGACTCTGTGACTGCTCAGGATCTGAGGAGCCTCATGCCTTAAGATGGTAGTAGGGAAGACTCCCCTGCATGTAAGATGACAGCAACTCTGCTGTGCAGTGTGGATGCATAATAATCCAATGCAGGGTTTCCCCCCACTCCAAGTTACTTATGGTGGTAAACGAATGTTAGAAACTTTTAGTATTAAGCAGGATGTTTCCTTCATCTATTTTTCCCAGTGGTGGTCTTTCTTGCGGGATATAGAGTGTAAACTTTCAGCAAACTAGTTCAGCTTCTTACTAAGATATATTTGATGCAATGACTACTGCAGAGAATAAGTGCTCATATAAATGCACCTGTAGTCTAACGGACTTGTGTGAGTTTGCATCTAGAATATCTGTCATGTTTTAAGTTGGCTAGGTCCTAGGTTTGGTGGGTCTGTTGGACTGGGCGAAAGGTTATGCAGCTGTGCAGGAGATCAAGTTTGTTTACCTTAAATTACCCACCCTAAAAGAGTAAATGTAACTTTTTCTTTAAAAAAAAAATTCTTCCAGATAGTGCCCCACTTACCATCACAGTTTTTTTAAAAAAATAAATAAATTAAATAAATACAGCCTCTGAACACTGTTACTGCAAATACATTTGTGGCTCTTTTCTGTATATAGATCCTTAAGATTTACCCTCCTATTAGTATGTCAGAAGTTGGTTTTTCTACATATTCAGTGAAAAACATTAATTGTTAAAGTCCTAGGCCGACATCCAGACTAACTTTGCACTGGCCAGAAAATGTTCCCTGCATGCAATGAGCCAGACAGTTTTTGGCAAAGTCCCCATCCCTCAGCAGCCACCTGTGCCTCCCAAAATAATGTCCCAGAGGATCTGTGACTCTCAGGGCTTATGTCTGGAAGGCACAGTGGGCTGTAGAAAGGAGAGAGTAACCAAAAAATCACCTCTCTCCCCCCCTCCATTGTGCGGAACATTTTTCAGCCACCACAATGTAGTTCTTGGTGTCAGGCCTAGAAAATCTCTTCACAGGCGTAGAGTGGCCATGGGAAAACTGCCAGCACTCCTTGAACACGATTAAGCTTGTATCTTCTGTACAAAATGCATATCTAAGAAACATGTGACTCTTGAAGTACTTCTGTATGGCCTACAAGTTCATCTTCATGGAAAGCTGAATGACTGAATTAACTCTTTACATTGTAGAGTAGAGAGAAAAAAACACCTATATGATGGATTCATTCTCCAAAACAGCAACTTGCAGACTTTCTACCTGCAGGGAACCCTTTCCATATCAGCTGTTGCACTTTCATCGCCAACTCTAAGTATGCCCCAGAAGAGCACACTCAGTGTGTAGCCTGCACATTACTGCAAATGTCTCTTCAAGAGACCTCTAGAAAACAGTTTATAAACCACTGTCCTGAAGGCAAAGGAGTACTTCTTTATTTGTTTGTAGAACATATTGCTTCTAACCAGATTATCTGACTTTAATGTGAATATTTGGAGTTGGCATATGAAGACTTGGTTGGTGAGAAGGAATTGTGCATTTCTCAGAATGCTAGGAATTGTTCATGGAAACCTGCAATGCCATGCAAGCCACAACTGGTTATGTGATGAATGCAAAGGAGCTACGGCTGTAGCTTGAAAAGTGTCTTGGCATTTAAGATGTCTGGTACACTCTGTGACATGGAGTTAATTGACCTGCATTGCTGCAGTCTTAGAACAGTTATATGCCTATATACCGTGAGGTCATTCATGCAACTGAAAACTGGGTAGGACAAGTGTCCTACACAAGTTTGGGGGGCTGTGTGTGCTCCCAATTTTTGGTTGTGTGGGAGCAAACAACTAGGGAGGAGGAGGAAAGAAGTGATTGTGTGGAAGCAAGGTAGGTGGAAAAGCTGGGTAGGACAGCTTTTCCTTCTACCTTGGCCAAATGCTGGGTATGAAAGTTGGGTAGGACAGTGCTGTCCTACCCATCTTTTCCTCCTTCCTTGAATCCACACAATCACTTCTCCCTCCTACCTAGTTTGCTCCCACACAATCAAAAGCTGGGAGCACATACAGCTCCCAAACCTGGGTAAGACACTTGTCCTACCCAGTTTTCAGTTGTGTGAATGATTTCAGTAGGTTCTTGAGCTCAGTGACACTTACACATGTGTGCATATGTAAAGATCCTCTTCTGATATTCTACTAATCCTAGCACAGACTAAAGTGAGTAATGTGGATAAACATTCATTTAAAACTGATTGGCTCTCATGGTGTCTAAAATTAATTTTGGTAGGTGTGAACTGAGTTTTAAATTAATTTACCAGCTTCTAAATGTCCTAAGAAATAAGATGCCCATAACAAAGGGATGGATAGGCTTCAACTGCTTGTTACCATTTCATGCATACTACATTAATTGGTCTTTAAATCTTGTACATTTATTTAATTTTTAAAATTTATATCCTGCTCTTCCTTCAAGGAGCCCAGAGCGGTGTACATGGTTATGTTGATCCTCACAACAACCCTGTGAGGTAGGTTAGGCTGAGAGATACATGACCAGCCCAGAGTCACCCAGTGAGTTTCATTGCTGAATGGGGATTTGAACTCGGATCTCCCTGGTCCTACTAATCCAACACTCTAACCACTACACTATACTGGCTGTGTGGCCCTCTGTGGTTTACAGTGTTCTCGCTGATCAAGCTGACAATCTGCACATGAAGGAAGAATCTCTCTGTTTAATATGGGATTCATGTAGTAAATTAAAGAAAATGTAATTGAACTCATGATATCATCTTGCATTGTAATTTCAACTTATTTTGTTACTTATTATAGTAACTTACCAGTCATCATATGTGTGCTAATTTTAGAAACTGAAAGCATGGATTGCAGAAGTGACAGGTCATCACAGAACAGGGCATGGGACCTTGGGTTTTTACTTCTGTGTTTCAAATTCCTGTTCTGTCCTATCAATGATTCTTAACATACAAATATAAGGGGTGGTGGTGGTCAATAATAGAACAAATCTCTCCCACCCCCCAGCTAGGTTATATAAAACATGCTATGAAACATTGCAACCTTCCAAATGCTTCACAAATCCTTCTTTTTGGTGAGCCCATTCCCAGATTCCTGTACACAGAGGTATGACATCGACACTTTATGCTTGTTGTGGGGAAGCAGCAGTGTAATTGGTGTTTCCCACAATAATCCTGTTAAGTTGTGTGTCTCTTGCAAACTGCTTCATACATGTTGGAAAAACAGCGCTGGTGTAGTGACAACTCTTGATCCTTCTAACAGTTGGAATTTCTTACTGTTCTCATTTTAGTGCCATTGCAGTGATGTTGCCAAGAACTAAGAAAGCCATATGTATTTTTTTAGTTCAAAAACATGGCGCATATTTTGCAATTGGATCAAATAATTAAACTAGAATAGTTCTTATGAGGAAAACAAACCAGAGGAAGTATAACACATACAAGCAGGGGCTACCACTACTATTTATTTATTTTCAGCATTTCTATGCTGCTTTTCGTAAATACCCAAAGTAGCTTATGGAAACTAAAAATACAGTTACCGTAGGATAAAACCAACAGAGCAATCAACTAAAAATAGCCATTAGCTTACCAAAAACAAAAAACCATGATCTGATACAAAAATGTTTACAGCTCCTTTTCAAGTTGGCAAATAAGAGTATCTCTTAATTTCCACAGGAAAAGCATTCAACAGCCTTGGGGAAACAATGGTAAAGGCCTACAATATACTCCTAGGATGCTGAGTGTTGTTTAGCCTGAGAGGCAATGGTTTGCTCAAGACGAATGCCCAGTGACCTTCACAAGTGGACAGAGTTTTTAAACCTGTTTCTTATGTCAAAGACCAACAACGAAGCCTGACACTAGGCTACAGCATCTGGGGCTCTTTAGTTTGGACAACTATGGGGAGACAACTATGGGGAGACATGATAGAGGTGAATACAATTATGCATGGAGCAGAGAGGGTGGACAAAGAAATTTTTCTTCCTCTATCACAACACTTAGATCATCCCATGAAACTGAAGGTTTCATAAATAAAACCTTCATCAATAATTCTCTTCTCAAATTTGAGAATGTGAGATGCAGAGAAGAAACATATCGTTGTTGCAGAAGAGGGCAACTAAGATTATTAGAGGCCTGGAGCACCTTCCTTCTCAGACTAGGCTACAGCAACTGGGGCTCTTTAGTTTGGAAAAGAGGCGACTATGGGGAGACATGATAAACCAGCTAAGTACTTTGATGTGGTGCTTGTCCCTAAATTTAGACGAGCCCTCACTTTAGAGCATTTAAATGTTCTTCCTACAGCAGTATTGGATGGCAGGTTTAAGGGAGTTCTGCTATTTTTACGACTTTGCCCATGTGGCAAAGGGGTTATAGAATCCACCTCGCATGTTATTCTTTATTGTGATTTTTATGGTGAACCCCATTTAAGACTTCTATCTCCTATGTTAGATAATTTGCCTGGCTGGTCTGATGGATTTTATTTAAATTATCTTTTAACTAATGTGGACACTGATATGATCTCTGTTATGGCCAGGTTTTGTTATATTATTTGTAAAATACCTACTGGTTTATTGTAAATGTTTGCTGGTCAATGACCGAATAAACTTATATCTATCTGATAGAGGTGAATAAAATTATGCATGGAGTAGAGAGGGTGGACAAAGAAATTTTTCTTCCTCTATCACAACACTTAGATCATCCCATGAAACTGAAGGTTGGGACATTTAGGATGAACAAAAGGAAGTACTTTTTTTTCACACAGTGCATAACTAAACTATGGAATTCTCTGCCATGGGATGTGGTGATGGCCACTCGCTTGGATGGCTTTAAAAGGGGCTTAAACAAATGCATGGCGGATAGGCCACCTCCAGCCTCAGAGGCAAGATGCCTCTCAATACCAGTTGCAGGGGAGCAACAGCAGAAGTGTGGCCATGCTCTCACCTCTTGCCTGTGGCTTCTCAGAGACACTTGGTGTGCCACTGAAACTGGATGCTGGACTAGATAGGCCTCGGGCTGTTCTCATGTTCTTGAAACACAATGAAAAATGAGCTGATGGGTGGAGCAAAGTACAGTAAATGAGTGTTGGTTTGGTAATGAGAGTGAAGTTCAGCAATCAAGCTGTAAATGGCTGAAATAGTATTGGAAGTAGCAAAACAAGTAAGCAGTTTGGTTTATGTCTTAACCTGAAACTTCACTTTGGCAGTGAAAAATGGAACAAACAGCTATGTTACATTTGCAGGTCATTCCTTCCTTCCAGTCATGTAGAAAATAAAAGAAGTTACAAATTTACTTCTGCTGGGCTTCAGGAAGTAGTTCTAAGTATCTCTCACTACTCTGGGGTCACATTTGCATGACCGATTTCATCCTAGTGTGTTTCAAAAAGCATGGAATGCTTCAAACACCTTGTAGGTAGTACTGACTGGGGGTGGGGGTGGGGGCGTGGGCAGGGCCCAAGAGATGGTTTAGACCTGCCTGTTCTGGATGGGGTTGCACTCCCCCTGAAAGATCAGGTATGTAGCTTGGGAGTGCTCCTGGACCCCAAGCTCTCCCTGGTTTCACAGGTTGATGCATTGGCCAGGAGCAGTTTTTATTGTCTTCAGCTGATATGCCAGCTACGCCCATTTCTGGAGGCAAATGACCTTAAAACAGTGGTACATAAGCTGGTAATCTCCAGGCTTGACTACTGTAATGGGCTCTATGTGGGGCTGCCTTTGTATGTTGTCCGGAAACTACTATTGGTACAGAATGCGGCAGCCAGATTGGTCTCTGGGACAACACGAAGGGACCACATAACACTGGTTTTAAAAGAACTGCACTGGCTGCTGATAGGTTTCCAGGTGAAATACAAAGTGCTGGTTCTTACCTATAAAGCCCTTAATGGCTTGGATCCAGGCTATTTAAGAGAGTGCCTCCTTTGTCATGAACCCTGCCACCTGTTACAGTCTTCTGGAGAGGTCCGGTTACGATTGCCACCGGCTCGTTTGGTGGCGACCCAGAACCGGGCTTTCTCTGTGGCTGCCCCAGGGCTTTGGAATATGCTCCCTGCTGAAATAAGAGCATCTCCTTCTCTGTTTGTTCTCAGGAAGAACCGCAAGACTCATTTGTTTTCTCAGGCTTTTAATTAGAATTAATTTTAATAATTTTTAAAACTTGTTTTAATAATTATTTTATTCTATTTGTATTGTGTCATGTATTTTAAACTGTGACTTATAAATATTTTAAATTTTGTACACCGCCTAGAGATGTACATATCAGGCAGTATAAAAATATGATTGATAAATAAAATAATAGGAGGAGTCTCTTTTGAAATTCACTTAGTGTAAACTGCCCTAGTAGAACATGGCCATAATTTTACAGAATACGGCAGCACTGTAGAATTTAGGGCCACAAATGAAGAAAGAAATTGTGACCTGCTGACAGGAAGCGTGCCAGTAAGCAGAATGTCTTTCCAAACTGGGATTTAGCCAGACCGCAGGACCACGTCTACTCTGTCCCAGTTTTTATTCTCCCATCCCTCTCCCCAGTTGCCTAGCTTGGATCATAACATTAGATGAAATAATTTTTGGTAACGTTTTGTGTGTTAGATAATTTTCTTTTCCAAAACTAAACATTATTCAATCATGGCAGGGCTGACATCTGTGTCGGGCTTTTGACAGTTCTGTTTTTAGTGACTTTTTATGCTTGTTATCCCCACTTACAATGCTTCAGTCTTGCAATTAGAAGCAGTTCTACCAGAGCTGCAAACTTTAATTGGTTAGTTACAGATTGATCAGTTAATGCTTTAGTTGATTGATCATTGTTAATTTTGTTGTTGATGGCTCTCTGCTTGTTCTGTTCCAGTCAATGACCGTGATAAAGTAATCTGATCTGTTGATTGATCAGGGGCTAATTTTAGTCAGTGGAGCTGTGAGAGAGACACTGTTCTTTTTCGGCTGATTTGACTTTAGTGCTATAATAGTCTCTTCTTCAAAATCTCAAGGTACCTCATATTATTTGTTTAATAATATGCAAGTTTATTTCAATTTAACTGATCACTGAAAGGTACTCATGGGCAGATGCCCCCACATCTAATAATCTTTTAAAAGTAAATTAATTAAGAGGGTTTCCCCTAGATATCCAAAACTAATGCGCTTCTTAAACAGATCGATTATGATTCATGTGGTGCCTTCTAGGTCATATAGTGTCTGTGTGCGGGTTTTGTTGTTGTTTTTAGATTGTGAGCCCTTTGGGGACAAGGAGCCATCTTATTTATTTATTAACCACTTTGGGAACTCTTGTTGAAAAGCGGTATATAAATATTTGTTGTTGTTGTTTTGTCATGAAGTGTGCAGTGCCAAGAAGCCTCAGGGCCTGAAGCTTGTGTGTCTCCCGATCGGGATGGTCAAGAGAGCATCCCCCTTCACATTATATAGTAAAGTAATTAAATACATTTACATCCAGGCCACAAGGAGTTCAGGCTTCAGGCTTCTGAAGATAATGACTTGTAATTCCCATGATACCCAGTTGCCGTAGCATGTTCAGAAGTTTCCAAGGCCTGCTTGCAGCCTATGCCTCTCTTCTCCTAGACCTCTCCACCGACTTTGTGTTACTTACCAATGGAGGGCTGAGTTGGGAAGAATGCCATCCAGGCCAAGAGAGGCACAGGTTGCTAGAAAGCACCACTCCCTTAGCAACATATGGAATGCACTGGAGGCAGGGCGGGGGGCCGTCTAGAGATGCTTCCACTCCATTTCGGAATCTCTGGCTTTTATGTAGATGTCAAAATGGGCTGAAAAACAATCTGGCCTGATCTGCCTCGTCACTTGTGAGTAAATAGCAGGACTTAACGTTAATGCTTTTTAAGCTAACTTTCTTCTTACTCTCTCACCTTTGTGGTATCACCAGCAAAACCTTGTTAAGGTACATCTGAAATGGCAAAGAAAAAGGAAACCATCTTATTCCAGAATCTGCAGTAGTCAGGGGAAAGTTCCTACATCCTTTGAATTCTAAAGCAAATTCACACCACTATTCCAGTCACCTGACAATAAGCTTCACAGGCTTTTGTCTTACTCAGCAGATGCTTCATCGTTGGCCAACCTGTGTCTAAAAAAACTAGCTTGTGTTAGATTCCAAACATGGGCTGGCCAATTATTAGTCAGAAATCTTCACTTCCATATCTAGGGTGACCAGTCATCAAAATATGACTGAAAAAAGTCACATTATCATGAAAAAGCCAATTATACCCAAGTAGTTACTGTTATATTTGCCAGAATTCAACTCTTGCTCTTCGCAGATACTTTACTAGTCAAACTTACTTGAATATTGAAGCTAAAGATTTTTTAATTGTTTTAAAGGGTTCTTAATGTATCAGGTTTTAATAAGGTTTTGAATTGTTTTAATTTTTTTAGCTGCTTTATTGTATTTTAAAATCTTTGTTCCCGATCATTGATTGATTTTAACTGTTTTGTGATATTTGTGAACCACCCTGAGCTATACTGTAAGGGCAGTCTAGAAATCGAACAAATAATAAATAAATAAATAAATAAATGCATCCTGTTATGAGCTCTTTTACACTTGTTATACAACCAGCCATTATATAGATCAAGGCTACTCAGATTCAGTTCTCCTGCAGATGTTGGCCTACAACTCCCATCATCCCCGACCACTGTGGCTGAGAATGCTGGGAGCTGTAGTCCCAAAACAGCTGAAGCTGAGCAGCCCTGATGTAGATGGTTTTAAGCTGTTTAATAGGGAACTATTTTTTGTTTGACCATTTGACTCATGGCAATATGTGGCAAGCTAATTTTTCTGACGGCAAACATATTTGTAAATCAGCCATGGTTGTAAAGATTAATTTTACACTGAATGTGGGGTGTGTGTATGTGTGATAAAAATAGTTGCTAAGCTTAGAGCGCCAGGGACGAAAGGAAAAATGTGGACATTTTTACAGTCTAAGCATTCCATAAGCACCGGGTTTATTTATTTATTTGTTCAATTTATATACTACTTTTCATTAAAATAATCTCAAAGTGGTTTACAATATAGTTAAAATTCACAATTAAAATACAAACAGTAGAGCTATTAATATGAATATAAAAAATCTCTATTGAAAAACCTCTATAAAATCTCTATTTAAAGACCTCTATAAAACAATAATACATAAAACAGAGCAGCAGTTAAAAATGTATCTCTTTTAAAAGCCTGGTTGAAGAGCCACGTCTTTACTTGTTTTCTAAAACCTGTGGCTTTTGATTCCAAACATGGGCTGGCCAATTATTAGTCAGAAATCTTCACTTCCAGATCTAGGCTGACCAGTCATCAAAATATGACAAGGAAAAGTCATATTTTGCCAGCCAGGAGAGCATCCCAAAGCCCGAGGGCAATAACTGAGAAGGCCCTGTTCCGCGTGCTTGACAGCCGAGTCCCCTTCAATGATCTTGTCCAACAGGTAGAAACCCTTGAGAGCAGGCAGTCCCTCAGATATCCAGGGCCCAAACCATTTAGGGCTTTAAAAACACCACCTTGAATTGGACCCAGAAACAGATTGGTAGCCAGTGCAACTCTTTCAGAATAGGTGTTGTATGTTCTGAGCGAGCAGTTCCAGAGAGAACCCTGGCAGCTGAATTCAGCACCAACTGAAGTTTCTGAATATGCTAAAGGGCAGCCCCATGTAGAGCACATTGCAGTAATCCAGCCATGATGTGACTAAGGCATGCGTAATCGTGGCCAGATCTGCCTTCTCGAGAAAGGGTCACAGCTGGTGCACTAGCCACAGCTATGCAAAAGCACTTCTGGCCACCGTCTCCACCTGAGCATCCAGAAGCAGAGCCATTATAAGCATACTAGTTATTTCAGGCCCGTTAAAATAACAGGCGCTAGGGGAGTTGTGTGCTCCGGGCCCCGCGCCGCCATTCCCCCTCCCGCCGCCGTCAGCCTCCATGCCGCGGCCGGTCTCCCGGGCTGGGCAAGGGCCCCCCGCCACCAACGGCCTCCCCTTTTCTGCTTTCCCCGCCGCCTCCTCACCACGTCCAGCCGCGGCGGCGGCTCTGCCGCCGCCTCGCCCGGCTTCTTCCTCTCCCTTCTTTTTTCACCGGCCGGGCAAGACCCGCCGCCGCCTCTCCTCTCCCCGCGGCTTTTTTGCGGCTGGGCTGGTTCCGCCGCTGCTGCCTCTGCCCTCCCCAGTCCCCGCTTCCAGTTTCTGCTGCTGCTGGACGGGAGCCAACATGGCCGCCGTGTCCCTGCAGCCGTATCTTTCTCGGACGTTCTGGGCATGCGCTCTGCGCATGCCCAGAACAGCTGAGAAAGACACGGGCAGGGACACGGGATTACACTCAAGGGCTTTATTATAGAGGATGCTTTGAAATCATTTGACATCTATCTATCCATCTAGCTATCTATCATATCTTTATACCACCTGATATGTATATCTCTAGGCAGTGTACAAAATTTAAAACAATATAAAAGTCACAGATTAAAATCCACAGTTTTGGAAATGGAAATCCATTATTTCCATTTGTATCTGAACAGCCTGTGTGGCTGTTAGCTAAGGTAGGCATTAGTGAAATAGCCTATCCAACCGAAGCAGGAGAAGCTCCATAGCTCACTGGTAGAACAGTAGGCCACGAGTTCAAATGGTGGCATCACCAGTTAAAAGAACTTTGGATCTCAGTCATCACGTTCAGAGTGGACCGTACTAGGCTGTAGCGACCAGCAATATGTGTGCATAGCTCAGCCTTGTACTTGTACATCTTTACCTGAGCAAAGATGTGCCTTTTTAAAAGTGGTGATTCTCTTTGAGCAAGGAGAGAGCAAGTGGCCCAATCCAACCCCAGCACAGCATTCCTCCAGTGGCTGTTGCTAGTGTCTATTGTATGTTTCTTTTCAAATTGTGAGCCCTTTGGAGACAGGGATGCTTGTTTGTTTGTTTGTATGTATGTATGTAAACTGCTTTGGGAAGTTTTGTTGAAAAGGTAAAGTGTGTTGTTGAGTCGGTGTTGACTCCTGGCGACCGCAGAGCCCTGTGGTTGTCTTTGGTAGAATACAGGAGGGGTTTATCACTGCTTTCTCCCGCACAGTATGAGATGATGCCTTTCAGCATCTTCCTATATCGCTGCTGCCCGATATAGGTATTGCCCATAGTCTGGGAAACATACCAGCAGGGATTCGAACTAGCAACCTCTGGCTTGCTAGTCAAGCCATTTCCCCACTGCACTGTTGAAAAGCAGTATATAAATATTCGTAGTAGTAGTAGTAGTAGTAGTAGTAGTCACTGCAGGAGAATCCAGGTGGTGCTCTCCCCCCCCCCCCCCGCCCTTATGGTGTGCTTCTGTGGGCAGCAGTGGCTTCAGCAACATTTTAGGCGCTAATAATGTTCCTGGTGCGGACTCCTGCCAGTTGCTATTTTTAATTTCTTTAGGATGCTCCAGGAAATGATCCTGTGCCATGATCTAGGATCACTTCCTGGTGCATTCTGGAGGGGAGAAATTACGACAGGCAGCAGGAGCTGGCTGCTGGGATCAGCACTTCAACTGCTGTCGAAGCCACTACTGCCCACAGAGGCACCGCATTAAAAAGTTAAAGTCAGAAAAGTAGCATGCAAGTTTTGTGTTTGTTTTTTTAAGCATCCTGGTTACTTTTTTGGGCTTAATTACAAAGCTGGCATAACTGTTTCTCTCTCTGCTTCTTCAGTCTTACTGGTCTAAACCTTGATTTTGTGCAATGTTGAATTATTTTCTCTAGTCTGGCAAATAAGCAGCTTGCCCGCACCCAGTTCACTCACCTGAATATTCCTACCCCTGTCCTCTAGGAGCTGTTTTGACATGCTTACGTGCAGCCCACGTTCTCCCCTCTCCAAAAGAGAAGAAAGAGCTGGGAGGGGGCAGCTGCCGTTACCATTCCACTGTTCTTCTGCCGTGTTGTTAACCCACGTCTGGAAATATAGATTTCTCCCTCCCCGACAGAGCTAAAGCCTTTAAGTCTGAGAGGACAAGAGTCTGTGGGCAGCTTCTATCACGCCATGACTGAAAGAGAAGGCCGTTCCAGCCAGCTGGGGCACCTTCTTGCAAATGTAGCCTTATAATGCAGCACCCCCATGGGCTCACCGAAATAGCTGCATGATGATCTGGATCCCGGCCAAAAGCCTTGGGGGGAAATATGATTTAAACTTGTGGATCAGGAAGAGTGTGTAAAATGTCTGTGCCTTATTTTTCTATGCTTTAAAAGGGCTTGTCTCTGTGCATGATGTATGCTTGCGTTGTCAGTCGATTGCCTTATTTTCTGGTGCCATGTGTATTCTTGAGTAGTTGTGTGATGAACACAAGACTACATATTGCTTGCATAAATGGCTAAGTTTATCTTGTCCATTTGCTTTGCAATCTCAATGTCAGCTTTTTTTCTTAGACGAGTTAACGTTTTATTCTAAGGTGTTTTCCCAGTAATTAAAATACTTACATATAATGGAAATGTGAATATATATGCTTAAAGGAAACTATATTTAGTATGAATCCTTGTAGCCCCTTCATCTTAAGATGTTTTCAGATCAAGCAAGTACCTAACTTTCACTGACAAGCACAGACCTAGGGACACACTAAATGTGTTTCTCTTTCTTTGATTTATGAAGAGGTCAGACAAGTTTCACTTCTAGATTGAACTTTCCCCATTTTTAGATACCCTATTTCAGCAGGCAAATTGTGCTTAACAATACTGAATTGACTTTAATAACAATGTCTTCTGATGGTTTCTATAAACACTGTAAAGGCAGGAGGTTACATCCTAGTTTAAGTTGCATACATTATTTAAAAACAAAAAACAATCCTCTGCTCTTATATTTCTAGTGACAGAATGCTAGACAGGTCTATATGTACTCATTGCAAGAAATGCTTATCCTTTGTCTTTGCACCTTTACGGTGGCCTAAGGTGGTTTTAAGTACCCCTATTCAAGTTATGAAACAGTACAAAAATAAATTAAACCACACCTGTATTGCTGTTGCTGCTTATTCCTCCTCTTTTGTTTACTGTATTTTATTTGTAGGTGTTGATTTTAAAATCAAAACAGTAGAGCTAAGAGGAAAGAAAATTAGATTACAAATCTGGTAAGTAAAAACAAATGCAGCCAGTAGAATGTTTTAAGTTTTGTGTTCTAGCATGCTTTTCAATGTGCTTGTCTAATACTATTAACTGTTATAAACTGGTTTAGCTCTTGCCCACTTGCTGCTTCCTTTCCTTTTCCCTCACACAGCTCTGGAAATAGGTAACAAATCTATAAGGGGATGATTGTGGGATAGGAGAAACCAATCGAGTGACCTAGCCTTTATTTCTTAATGACTTCATTAAATCCCGTTGCAGAAATGGCACCAAGAAATAGACTTGATTAAAAACAAAGCCAAGCTGGGTTGCTTTTGGCCTTGTTGATATAGATAAATGGGTTTTCTAATGGGATTGCCAATAGGCCAGTCTGCCTCCAAGTGGATCTCCTGCATTTATACAACCATTCTAGGTGCTGTTTAGATGAACAAATCTCAGTAGAGCAAAGTACTGTCTTTTGACACCTAACATTATAGTATATTCTTATCAGCATGTACTTTTAAGCTGCTCAGAACTGGGAGAGTCCTGGCATTTTATCACCTAGATGCTTAAATCTGTTATACTGGTACCTCTGAAAAAACTTTTCTTTTAGATACATTTTATATGCTTTTTAAAAGTTTATTATTATTCAGTGGTATTGAGAAATAATATCTATATAAAAATGAGGTTGAATATTGCTTTAGGCACCAAGAGGTGGGAAACATTTATTCAGAAGTTGTTTCTTTGCAACCGATAACAGTGCATATTACACAATAATATACACATTGCTGTTGTGAGAGAATAAACCAGCTATGTTAACACAACCCTAATCCTGTTTAAAAAAAAAAAAAAAGCTGACCAAGTTTGTGCTTCATGCATAGTGGGCATTATAGATATAACTGCTAAGTATGCTAACTGACTGTAGTGGAAAACATCAAAGTTCAGTGGTGGCTTGAATGGCCCCACTGGAATATTCTGATTAATATTTAACTTTGCATAGATGCAGTGAATTCCATTGACTAACTCCTCTTGGCAGGTCACCATCCACTCTGTCTGTCGCACCATGTGTCTGTCTTGCTTCCATTGCTGTTGCATCTTCCGTATCACCCATTTGCCTAACACTTGAACGTTACTGGCATGACTTCATTCCTCATCTGTGTCCCCTCCTGGAATCCCACGGCCACAGGGTTGGTACTTGAGCCCGCATGATGGTTAGCCAGGGCCTACTGAAGCTGATATGAGGTAATGTCGATTTTCAACATGCTAATGTCCTTGAGTGCCAATTAACTATTATTGTGATATATTTAGAGCTAGTGATCAAAAAGCATCTCAACCTCTGAGAAAACAGAATTGCAGTTCTGCCTTCAGTTAGTTCACCCCATGGATTTCGGTGGGTGTTCAAAATATGTAACTGATAGGGGTGCGCATGAACACACAGTAGCACTGTTTGGGAGCGGGAGCTTTAAAAAAGAGGAGAGCAGGTCCTTACCTGTTCTCTGCCAGCCCACACAGCTTCCTGCTACGGTGGCACGCATTCCAAGTACTCCCCTGCAGCGCCAGCATGCATATGGCATCTGTGGATGCACAGGCGCCATTTGCATGGTCAGCATGGTGTTGCTGACCACACAAATGGCACCCATGCATACATGGATGCCATGTGTGTGCTGGTGCCACGAGGGGGTACTTCGGCTCCTCTTTCTTAAAGCTCCTGCTCTCAAAAAGTGCTCCAGCCGCGGTTTGTGCTCACCCTTAGTAACTGACTGCATGACAGCGGCCCATTGATCCTGAAATTGCTTATTCTCCATTAATTTGCTGAGGAATTTTTTAAAGAAAAGAACTTCCAGTGGAGTGTTAATCTCTGCTGCTTTGTCAATTAGATGCCAGTCTAGAGAAGTAGCATGCCGTTGAGAATGAAGTATGTCAAAAACGGTACATTTTAATCATGCAAACGGGGACATTACAGGCATTGTCTCCAGTCAGTTCCTTGTGCACACCCTGTATGTGGTGCTCTCGCAAGCAAGGACTGCCCTATTCATTTCAATGGCAGAAGCATAACATTGGGAGAAGTATGAACACCTGCATCTTCTGCCTCAATGTTATTTCATTGGACACTGTATAAACGTAGCTGTTCATTTTAAGTTCCCTTAAAATGTAATCCAAACCTTGTTTTATTTCATCTTGGTCCTATTTATTTCATCTTGGTCCTATTTATTTCATCTTGGTCCCTTAAAAAAGTTGCATCCTCCCTCCCATCCCCTGAAAAAAGCGAGAGTTATTGATTGCTTTAAACCAGCTGTTAGTATTGCACAGCTTTTCTAAGAACTGACTTCAGCTGTTGTGAATTGTAAAGATATCCATGTTGACAGTCTGGAAAAGCTTCAACTTGCACTCTAGTTGCTGTGAAAACAGGCCTGGCAATTCTACGTCTTCAAAGTTGTTCAAACTGGTTGAGTTTTAGAGAATCATTAACTGAAAATGCAGATTTGTATATTTCTCTACAACATTTGAGAAACCAATTTCTTCCTCAAACATGACATTGTCCTACACAGATAGTACATGTGTAAGAAACAATGGGTGCTTGCACACGATCAGAAGCAGGTGGTTTGGAACCTGGAAGTGGCCTTACCCCATAGTGGACCATCGAGCAGAGGCTCTGTTGGGCTCTGCAATCCCTGCTCCCAGATGAGTGCCGCAGCAGCAAGCTTGGATGAGGGAAGTCCCCTGAGAATTGGGAGAACCTTCCCACAATGGACTGCACAGCCAGGAGGCAAGAAACCCCATGACGTTGGCAGCCATACTTTGGCCATGAGGGGACAGGAGGCGGGCCCAACCCTATGGGACCATAGAGCAATCTGTGCAGAGTGGCACATTTACAGCTAGCAGCCCCTTGAGCCACAGCACTCTCTCATAAACATGGTGGCCAGTTGCCAGGATCTGACAGCACCAGGAAAAGCAGACACACGATCAATGCAACCCTGGGCTAGAGGCAGATAATCCAGGTTTAGCTGCTCATGTGTGTGAAGAGGCTTAATGTGTAAATAATATGTAGATCATCATGTGAATGATAGCACTTTTAAATACAGTTTTCAAGCATGCTGTTTCCTTCCCCTTCTTGTTTCTAACGTGTGCCTGTCAATGAATTCTAGAATTCAAGTGTTTGTATTCGCATTCTAAGCATACCTAAGTACTTGAGCCTTCTGAAAAGTAGTTTGTGAGATCTTCATTTCCTATTTAACTCCCTTGGGGTGTATTTAGGAGTTAAGTGTTCTCTATTAAATGAACATTTCAGAAGAGTCTAATCTTTGCATTTGGAATGTGTTGAGGTGCATGTTTTTACTGACCTGTATGCATGATTTCCAGTCTTTATTTGAAGTGTTTGGGTGGAGTGTGGTGGTGGTGGTTCTTCTTAATTTTATTTGTTTCAAATTGAGAAATATATGTTGAAGACTAGAATGGAGAAGAGAGCCATTTTTCCAATCCAGGCAAATACAAAAGTTTTAGATAAGTAGTTGGTGCCTTTTGGAAATAAATAAATTAAATAAATAAATAAATACAGTTCTTCTGATCCAGTAATATGGGGCATTGGATAGTAATATTTTCATACAAGTTCATCAGTTTATATTTTAGAAACTGAAGAAAAGAAGAGCCTTTATAGCAAACCTCTGCGTTCTATTGCTTATAGTAGATGTTTTTAGACAATAAAAGCTTTGTGGGAAAGAGCCCTTGCCTATAATATGTCCAAACAATATCCTGGCAACGTTTGTTTCATACTACTGAGGTTTGACTGGAATAAATGTAAGTTCCTAGCAGGCAAAGCCTCCCTATACTAAAGAGTCTTATCTAATAGGTTTGGGTTTTCATATCAGATTTAAAAAATAATCCCAAATGTGTGAGCAAGTAAGAGTCATTCTGTCCAGAAATTTAGTCCCAATACTGTTCATCAAGGATGAGCCAAATTAGAGGGTGGGGTGCTTTGCAAAAATCTTTGCTGGGCAGGCACTTTTTTGCTTCAGGGCAAAAGAGCTCTGAAGGTGTTTGGTTGGCTAGAATCAACCATGTGACCAGTACTGGAAGCCTCGCCCTCTTAATTAAATCCTTGATGTCTTCATATAGCCAGATCTGGCTGCACCACATCCATGGTCTGATCCCTGATTGGCTGGGAGCATTTGGAATGAAATGAAGATCAAGTGGCACTGTCGCAACAGAGGCAAGAAGCAGTCGCTGCAAGCAGCTGTCAACAGCCACAAAAGAAGCGAGATTAAAACCTCTTTAAAGGGTGCCCTCCACCTCCCCAAACCGTTGCTTCAGAGGCGAAAAAGCATGCTGGGAAAATATTTGGTTCAGCCCTTTTCAGCAGTAGCTGAAGCATTTGTAGTGTAGCAGACCAAGATGACAAACCTCATACCACTTAGGTGTTGCTGAGGAACTTTGTTCAGTTTGGGGGCCCTAGTCCTCACTGCTGTAGAGAGAGGTCTGACCAGTGCAGCCAGTGGATTTCTCGGCAGCCAGAATCTCTTGAACCTCCCACAGAACAGCCGTATCCATTGCTATAGGGATATGTTTGGGATATAGCCGTTTATGCTTGAGGATAACCCAAAGCACCAGATAAATTACAAGGACAGTTAATCGCTCTTAACCCTTTTCTGGCACTCTCCACTGTTGGAAACAGGACCAGGATCCAAAGGGTCACATGTGGAACACCGCCTGCACATTCAGGCTGTTATACCACACTTTCTCACTGCAAGCTGCTCCTGACCGTTGAGGGACTCTTCAAAATGGGATTCAGCTCTTGCCAGAGCTATTCAACTATCACAGGATTCAGTCCTTGCCAGAAGGAATTAAAATCAGTAACTTGGGTATGCACACACAGAAGCCCTCTATTTTTACATATGGGCTTTGAATCCCAGTCCGGCTGCTATATTTTTAAATATACTCATTTTTCTACATATGAATTCACCCATTTCAGTACTCATGAACTGGACTTGGACTTAAGGGTTACCTTTCATTGTCACTTTGCTAAAACATGGGGCTGCATAGAATGATGAACACGTCTGTCCCCATCTTTCCATATTACTTGTTGGCTTGAGACTAGAAAAGTATTATCATGCAACATGTTTAATAGAGGACCTGGGGGTAGATTGCAAGTAAGCAGTTGTATTAAGGTTGGAGGTAGGAGTGATATTTTTCTAATACATGCCCAAGAAATGTTGCAGGCAGTCTTAAGTCTTAACTGGCCCTATCCACCCCCAGCACAGTACCTCCAGTGACTGTTGCTGGTGTCTGTCTTGTGTGTGTTTTTTAGATTGTGAGCCCTTTGGAGACAGGGATCCATCTTATTTATTTGTTATTTCTCTGTGTAAACCGCCCTGAGCCATTTTTGGAAGGGCGGTATAGAAATCAAAGAAAAAGAAAGAAAGAAAGAAAGACGATTAGGATAGAAGAGAGTGCCACAGTTATCGGCACTTCAGAAATCTGCCACAAGCAAGGGAAAGTCTTCAGGAAGGGGCCATGCACTTAAAGCAGGCTTGCTCAACTTTGCCTCCCTCCAGCTGTTTTTGAACTACAACTCCCATAATCCCCAACCTCAGTGGCCAGTAGCCAGGGATTATGGGAGTTGTAGGCCAACAGCTGCAGGAGGGCTGAGGTTGAGCAGCCCTGACCTAAAGCATCTGGTTTAGCTTTCTTGAAAATGCAGCAAACCTCAACTAGTTTAGTTTTCTTAAAGATAGTGCCATCTTGGTCAAGGTGACTCTACTCTAGAAGGGGCAAAGCAGACGCTCTAGGCACTCAGCCTCATCTTGAAGACTTTTCTGAGGAGGTAGTGGCCATGCTGGGGAGAAGAAGCCACTAGGAAGAGAGGGGAAAGGGGGGTTGAGATTTAATGCTGCATCTCTGTGCGTACAACCTCCAGCATGTGGAAAAACCAACTCTTATTTACTATTTGAAATAAGAGAGACTTTCATCCCAGCCATCACAAAAAGTCTAGGTGCAGCTTACAAAAGTTAAAATTGCCCATGAAACCACCAACATGTCATCTAGAAGGGTAGGCTAGATACCAAAGAGAGAAACTTGCTACATTCATTCATTCATTCATTCATTCATTCATTCATTCATGTATTTAATACAGTTCTATACCGCCCAAAATGTGGGGAGAGTTTGATTTGGGGGTAGATATCCAAGTATGCAGTTCTCCCACCTGCATTTTGAAGTGATACAGCCCCGAGTGGACTGTACTATATACTTTTTTTGAAGCTAGAAAAGTTGGTTTTGCAAATAGATTTTAAGTATTTCATTGAGTATATCCACATGAGAAACCAGCCCTCATTCAACTTATCTGCCACGCAGATAAGACATTTCAAGTGCTGTCTTCAAAAATACATCCAGTGCTTGGAAAGGGAAGGACATAGAAAAGTATGGTGTCCAGCACTCTGTGTGTGATGTGTAGAGGGCAAAATGCAGCATTCTTCATAATACGCACAACATTCCATATTAAAAAGCCATCTAAAGGAAGTTAAGTTTTAGCTGTTGAATCCTGAAGCATGTTGACTATAACTGTGTGTTTAGGTAAGGAAAAGCATCTAGAGACTTGGAGGAAGAGTGGAATATAAATGTAGTAGTAGTAGTAGTAGTAGTAGTAGTAGTAGTAGTAATTATTATTATTATTATTATATATTAGTACAGTATTGCTGAAGAATACATAAGTGTCACTGTAGAAGAGATGTTATTAACTTGTACATCGAAGCAATTTTGACAGAAAGCCTAAATACTCATGAAATCTTTTCAGCTAGTTGTTCTCTCCTTGGAGAGCTTAAGACAGTAGTAAATTGAAAAGGAAATGCATTTGTTTCCCTGCTACACGTTAGGGATAAGCAGAGATCTACACTTATGCTTGTTATGGTGAGCATTCTGTCACTATTTGGCAGGCATGACAAGCCCCAACCTTGGAGCTATCGAGGAAGCAAAGATGGTCCCCGCAGATTTGCTGTGCTTTGGGGGAGCACAAAATACTTCAGGAGTGTAGCGCAAAAACTAGCCCTTCTCTAGTTGAGACCTGAATCCCCACAGTTGAGTCACACTTCGGAGGTGCTTTGAGAGCCTCCAGAGCACAGTGCAGCTGCGGAGACGACTCAGTCTCCAAGCTGGAGAGGAGGGCTGGGACCTGTTTATGTACTGCCCTTCCAGAAGACCTTGAAAATGCAGCCCAGTGACAGGAATGGCCACCTCATCGCTTTAGCTTCAAGCTAAAGGGGAATGAGGAGGGGAATGGAGTGTTATTCTTGTGCTGAGTTTTGGGGGTGCAGCACAAATATCAGAGACAAGACCTTGACAGAAGGGTGGGGGTCCTTGTGGCCATAACACTTGCTTGGCTGGTAAAGCCAGCCAGAATATTTTATTTTCATTTTTACATTCATATCCCACTCATCCTCCAAGGAGCCCAGAGCAGTGTGTGTTTAGAGTGGTGTACATGGTCATGTTTCTCCTCTCAACAACCCTGTGAGAGACGTTAGGCTGAGAGAGACGTGACTGACCCAGAGTCATCCAATGGGTTTCATGGCTGAATAGGGATTTGAACTCTGGTCTCCCTGGTCCTAGTCCAACACTCTAAACACTACATCACTCTGGCTCTGATGGATAAGTTTAAAAACCCTGTTCTGCACCTTCTCATGTGACTATGAAATTTTAGGAGTGCATCCTTAATAACATGTCAGCCCTAATAATATTGATTCCCCCCCCAAAAAAATCAAAGCTTTTCAAGCAGTGCTTGAATTCTAAACTTTAACAGGCACACTGTGAAACACCTTGCTCTCTTATCTTCAACAGATTTACTTGGCAGCCCAGTGAGGCTGAAGTACAAGTAAATGTGTTTAGAATGAAGTTGCATGGCATGAATGCAACGTGCGTTGAAAAATCTTGGTCGCTATTGGTGCTGTGAGGAAATAGAGCTGGTCATTCATGGCGGGTGAGGGTGTTTCATAGGATTCATGATCATCCTAGGAGGTGAGAAGTAATGCCACATTGGCTGTCCTTTCCAATGGGAGCCTCCCTTCCTGTCTGAAACATCACAACCTCTCTCTTCCACACCCGGTCCATCCCAAGGCTGCATTCTTCCCGCTTACATTCCGGTGTGGCATAACAAAGGGAAGTGTTTATGCAGCTCATAACATTGTAAGCTCACATTAGTGTAGCCTCATTGTCGTGTTACGTGTAATTTGGGTGGCGGGTTCACAGCAGTTGTTGCCACGGGGTACTAGCAGGGGCGGCCTGCCCTAAAGCACCAGCGGGGCGCCAGAGGTCTGCTTAGGACTCTGGTAAGAACACATCTCTCCCAGGCAATCAAGTGGAAAGATGCCTTGGGGAAGATGTATTATCGAAGCGCATCAAATACATTTTTCGTCCGCAGCTGCTTTTGTATTGTTTATGGGCACCAACGGAGGCAGCTAGGGTTGCTCCCCTCTTCCCCTCCTGAGAGGCACGCTGCCTGCAGGCTGGCCATTCATCAGGTAGAGCACAGCTCTCAGGAGGAGGAGAGGGGAGCAGTCCGAGCTGCTGCCGGGAAGCAGAAGCAGCTGTGCCTTCTTTGGCTTTGCCGCCTTCTCTGGCTTGTTAGGACCAACTGCTAACTGGGTACTACAGATCTTAGTTTGGATCCTCAGGTTTAAGAACCTTGACACATGATGATGATGATGATGATGATGATGATTACATTTTATATCCCGCTCTTCCTCCAAGGAGCCCAGAGTGGTGCACTACATACTTTAGTTTCTCCTCACAACAACCCTGTGAAGTAGGTTGAGCTGAGAGACAAGTGACTGGCCCAGTCACCCAGCTAGTTTTCATGGCTGAATGGGGATTTGAACTCGAGTCTCCCCGGTCCTAGTCCAGCACTTTAGCCACTACACCACGCTGGTGTGTGTGTGTGTGTGTGTGTGTGTGTGTGTGTGTGTGTGTGTGTGTGTGTTTAGATTCCTATGTGAAAGCAGTACATTACATATATTCCTCTTAACCAGTGATTTGCAAGGCCTTTATTTATTTATTTGGATTTATATACCACCTAGTATAGAAATCTCTAGGCGTTGTAAAGAATTGAAACAAAATGTAAAATATTTAAAATTCATAAAAAGATAAAAATCATTATAGATAATTCTGTAATTCACAGCCACGCAGAAACCTCTCTTGGGAATCTGGCCTTCAGTTTAATAAACTAACGAAGAGTAATAGAAAGGGAAGTGCTGCTTACTCCTTTGAGCAGGTGATCTCTCTAAAAATTAATAATGCGTAGCTTTCAAGTACTGCTGGTACGACGTGCACCAGTGGAAGGCAGCATCCTCGTGCTTTTCTTCCTTATTGAGCCTCCCTAAAACCCATGGTTGAGGACCGGAGGATCTCTATCAACCTCAGGGGGCATGGCAGGAGACTGGAGAGGGGAGTGGTCCTCGAAATCATGAAGGGAGCTGCTTGTGGAGCACTGCTCTGCTCGTGGCTTCCAAGATTCCTGCTGCATCCCATGCCATTTGTGAAGGCCCCCGGCCCTCAGTCTTGGCTTTTGAGGGGAGGGGTTCAGGGTAGGCTCAGGAGGAAAGAGGAGGTGGGTAAGATGTCTTCCACCGCCAGACATTGTACCAGTACTACTGTGGTTGCTATCCAGTTCTTCTAGGAAGTCCCCCCCCCACCTCCCCGAATCTACATAGGAAGCTGCCATATACTGAGTCAGACCATTGGTCCATCTAGTTCAGTATTGTCTTCACAGACTGGCAGCGGCTTCTTCAAGGTTGCAGGCAGGCAGGAATCTCTCTCAGCCCTATCTTGGAGAAGCCAGAGAGGGAACTTGGAACCTAGATGCTCTTCCCAGAGCGGCTCCATCCCCTGAGGGGAATATCTTGCAGTGCTCCCACATCAAGTCTCCCATTCATATGCAACCAAGGCAGACCCTGCTTAGCTAAGGGGACAAGTCATGCTTGCTACCACATGACCACTTTCTTTGCACACATGCCATATAAAAATGGTTAATAGTTCTTGTCTGTTTAGTAGAGAAAGAAGTACAGATGTAGCATGCAGATGTCCTTGTGCTAGGAATTTGTGGATGTGTTGTGAAATGGCAGTGTTTTTACCAATATTTGCTGCTGGTTCCTAGGGACACAGCAGGTCAGGAAAGATTCAACAGCATTACCTCAGCTTATTACAGAAGTGCCAAGGGAATTATATTAGTGTATGATATCACGAAGAAGGAGACGTTTGACGATTTGCCAAAATGGATGAAAATGATTGATAAGGTAAGCTTCCGTTCTGAAAGAAAGCAAGACCGATTTTGATAATGATGCTGGGTGTAATTGCTTGGACCCAGATTTGTGGAAGATAAACACTTTTGTTGCATCCTGTACCATTTCCAAGGTCCCCTTTGGAGACTTGGGCTTCAATAAAGAGAAAACAGCAGGAAAGATCCCCACATAACCTTTGCACTGCTTGTACAAATCTGGATCCAAGACCTGGAGTGAGTCCAGTAGAAATGTGCCCTCTTTCCAGATTCTAAGTACTGGACAATTCTGAGGCAGCTGTGCAGACATGCACTTAGTACATCGCCATACACAGATGCTGAATTCCAAAATTCACAACTGATGCAAGGTGTAGGTGCACATGCAGATGTTCCTTATTTTTCTTGCAAACTTCTTAACGAGCTCTGCATCAATCATATCAATCAACCCTTTATTATAATCTGTGGCCAGTATAACTACCTCTACAGCCATATCTGCACTTCAAAGCACTGCACCTAAATACCAAATGGTAGCACAAAACTGAAAATGTTATTGTTTATCACAAACTGGCAACTTTTGCTTTCTTTTTCCTCCCCTGTGTGTTGACCATATGTTTCTGTCGGCTAGCAGCTCTCAATTATTTGATGGTTAGCCACTGCTGATCTTCTGAGCTGGAAGTGCCCTGTTCAGAGACTTTTAGCAGCAGTGTCAACCCACTTGGGCATGCACCCAGGTACACCAAAAGGGCATGTTCTCCTCTGGCATTATTTTGTAACAACATGTTGTAGCATTATTGCAAAACAATTTGCTCAAAATGAAATACAGTACAACCGGGAAACTATGCTGCTAGAGTGAAGCTTTATCCATAGGGGGAAAGGAATAAAATGATTACTCATGGTAACATGTACATGTGGGTCAGCATCATAATGTCATGAATGTAATGACTGGGTCACATTATTTTGACTAGTGTAATCTTTAAACATCCTAAGTTAGTTATATGGAGTGTTCTGGATTTTTCTTTTTCTCTTTTAATTTCTAGTATGCTTCAGAAGATGCAGAACTCCTACTCGTTGGAAATAAGCTAGACTGTGAGGTGGACAGAGAGATCAGCCGGCAGAAGGGAGAAAAAGTAAGTGAAGGTGAAACTAAATTGGGCAGAATTTACTAATGAGGAAGTAATGACTTCATTGGAAGAGGGAAGGCAAATAAGCTTTGCATTAAGTGTATTTTATTTATCATATTTTTATGCCACCTGATATGTACATCTCTAGGCGGTGTACAGAATTTAAAACAATATTTAAAAATCAGCACAGATTAAAATACATGAAACAAATACACAATATATTTTGACCTTGGTTTTCACCCTTGGCTAAGATTTGTGCCATAGAAGCCTGTTTGCGGACTTACTCTCAGTACCAGCTTGACCTGACAATCCAGAGGGGGGTGGCACCAAAGGAGGTGCGGCTTCCTCTGCTTCTTGGCTGCAGCTCAGGTAGCTCCCCATCTCCCGCCCTGCCTGAGAGCCATGCTGCCTGCAGGCTGGTCATTCATCGGGTACAACTGCATGGTTAACCACATGGCTCTACCTGATGAATGGCCAACCTGCAGGCATTGCAGCTCTCGGGCGGGGTGGGAGAGAAGGGAGCATCCTGAGCTGTTTCCTTTGGTGCTACTACTGCTCACTCTACATAAATTTATTTAGTTTACCCCAAGTGCTTATTTCCACACAACGCATAATCAGCTTGTGGAATTCTCTGTCATGAGATGTTGTGACAGCCAACAACCTGGATGGCTTGAAGAGGGGTTTGGAGAACTTCATGGAGGAGAGGTCTATTGATGGCTACTGGTCGGAGGGCTTTAGGCCACCTCCAGCCTCAAAGGCAGGATGCCTTTGTACCAGTTGCAGGGGAGTAACAACAGGAGAGAGGGCCTGCCCTCAACTCCTGCCTGTAGGCTTCCAGCAGCATCTGGTGGGCCACTGTGTGAAACAGGATGCTGGACTGGATGGGCTTTGGGCCTGATCCAGCAGAGCTGTTCTTATGTCCCATTTATGTACAAATTCGTGCACATTCGATCCAGTCCTCCGGTTCAGCCTTTCACAACATCCCCAAAGTGACTTACAATACAAAGCCAGGAATATACCATTGCACCGCTGGTATAAACTGCCGTTTCCAGTGGAAGACTGGACATGCACCCGCTGCTATTTGCCTAACTGCGGCAGTCTGAAGAACAACTGGTGTAAAATTGCCTAAATTAGGGGTGCACAACTCAGATGCTCACGTGGGCTCATGAATCAACCTTGACTAGAACTAAGGGGGCAGCCAAAAAAAAAGTCTCTGTGGATCAGCACATCCGTTTAGCAATGTAAATGTAATAAATAAATACAGAACAAACTGGGTAAAAGTGATCATGATGATAATTGTACCCTTTTTAAGTTAGTATCATGAGAAGAGACTGTGTTAGAGATTACCTTTATTGCTGGCTGACCTCCTGACTAAAGCTGTGTGCAAGTCTGCAACGGTAGCATTTTGTTCTGCGACACTAGCAGTTGTGCAGCCATATGCACAGACCCCTGCGAGGATCATCCCTCCCGACACTCGCAGCCCTCTCCTCGTCTCTTTGTGCGCCCCCCGCTCCTTTTTGCTATTCCCAGGGTACTAATCTTCCCTACTCAGCTCAGTTCTTCCTCTGTGCCCAGAGTCCTGTTCTTGCTTGGATGATGGGGGTGGAGAAGAGGGGTAGCCTAAATCAGGAGACTGTATGTACTGTGTCCTCACGTGGTAATACAGGCAGCACCTCAAACTTGACTGGAATGTGGTGGGGGAACTAGGCCCAAGAATAAGGCTGAGCAGGTTACTAATGGCATGTGGTATGTACAGAGCTAATAATATTTATAGTCTTTATGTTGATTTGAGAGGAAATGTGTTAATCTTTTTCTGCCTCCAGCCTCAGAGGCAAGATGCCTCTAAGTATTGATTTCAGTTGCATATTTTCAATATTTCCAAACTGAAAAGCAGCACCACAAACTCATTGACAGCACATTTCACACTTCTGAATGATATCGATGGATAGTCGATTGCTGCTTAATTTCATCTTGTTAAATGAGTAGATAAGCCCGGCATTTAAATGTTTATGGAACTAAATATAGCTTTGAGCAAATCACACTGAGGAAGAACAAAGTTTTCCTCACTCTGTCTTTCTCATCAGTTTGCACAACAGATAACTGGGATGCGGTTTTGTGAAGCTAGTGCCAAGGATAACTTTAATGTGGATGAAATATTTCTGAAACTGGTTGATGACATCCTAAAAAAGGTAAAATGTCTCTATACTGTAAACCAAAGGAGCTTAAAAGATTGAATATTTAAAACACTGTTGTTTAAAGCACCCCACTACAGGTAGGATTCTCCCCCTCACCACAATTTGAGGTCATTCACACAACTGAAAACTGGGTAGGACAAGAATCCTAGCCAGGTCTGGGGGCTGTGCATGCTTCCAATTTGGGGTTGTGTGAGAGCAAACAACTCGGTAGGAGAAGTGATTGTTGGGAGCAAGATAGGCTTTTCCTCCTCCCTTGGCTAAATGCTGAGTATGAAAGCTGGGAAGGACAGCATTGTCCTACCCGGCTTTTCCTCCTACCTTGCTTCCACACAATCCCTTCTCCCTCTTCCTACCAAGTTGTTTGCTCCCACACATCTGAAAATTTGGAGTACACACAGCCCCCCAAACCCGTGTAGGACACTTGCCCTACCTCGTTTTTGGTTGTGTGGATGACCTCCCTTTCAGTTACTAGAATATAACTTGTGGGCTATTTGCTGCTTTTAGTTCTCCTGTGGAATACTCTGCATTGCTTCTTACTTAATGTAGAAGTTCTTAATGTAGTTGATGATACTTTGAATGGAAGCGTGAGCTGATATATGTGGTAGCTGAATTGCTTGCTTTAGAGGTGGGGAGACGAATTGTAGGGGTTTATTCTAGTTTGCTTGCTGTGTGGCAGGAATAAAGGATGCAGATGTAATTGGCCTAGTGGATAAGCAGCTTATAAAAGCAGCATAGGGACAAATCAGAGAAAGTTAGATATGTTTAAGTCCCATTGAATTTTTTAGAGCTTGTTAACAGAACAGTAATGCTTCATTTGACAGTGCTGTGTGTGAGATATGAGAGTTTCACAAGTACTTTTCTGGAATTTTCATGGAATTCTTTTCATGAGTTTTCACAAGTACTTGCACAAGTACTTTTCATGGAATTCTGCCATGATCTGAATTCAGTCTCGTTTATGAAGGCAGTGCTAATGCTTTTTAAAAAAAAAACAACTTAAGGTTGCTGCTCTAGCATTTCATTGTAGCAGACACTGCAGAATTCTGTAGAATTCAAAGAGTTTGTTTTTCCTTTTTGAGATGCCTCTGGATGTCATAAGGAACGAGTTGTCCAACAGTATCCTGTCCCTACAACCAGAGCCAGAAATCCCCCCAGAACTGCCTCCTCCAAGACCTCATGTCCGTTGTTGCTGACTTACTGCTTCATCCAGAGTGGACGTGATGAGTGGGAGGAGAGCGAGAAGCACCAGTACTACTCTGCACTACAATCATGTGGCAGTTCCTTGTTGCACTTTGATTCCGAATCAGAGCTACACACTAATTTGTAAATATGCAAATATGCAGAGCTGGGTAGGATTCAGCTGTAACTCGTTACGTATTGCCCTTCCCACAAGTGGTTTTTCACTCCTCTTTCCTGGCGCTATAAATATTGTACATTTGGCTGGGAAGACAGCACTCCCAAACCTAGGATGTAAGAAATTCAATGCATACCTTACTTAGTCTGAACATAAATGTTGTAATAGTCCTTGATAGAAACAGAATCTCTTCTAGTATATGGTGCTTTGCTAGCTTTTTTAAAAAGACCTTTTTAAAATTAGACTTACATGTATAAAGGTTTCTAAAGCAGCATTGTTTCCCTCTTATATAAACAAAAGAAATTCTTAACTGTAGCATCTTGAATGACTGACCATGTGATCCACCAAGTGCTGCTGCTGTGCAACCTCCCTTCATTTCAGTAGCGCTTTCATGTGCTGTTCCATGCAAGCACCATTGCATGGATGAGGGCAGGGCATCAGAATTCAGTGGATAAAGTCCTGAGCCCACAGACAGGTGGGATTTCCAACATTTCTTTATTATGTTTCATGCCAGGTCAGTTTCTTTTGTGAGTGTACTGAGGCACTGCATTCTGTGCAGTTTTTAAAGAATGAATTGTTGACTTGCACAATTCACTTCCTCCTTTAAATATTAGCTAGCAATCGGGTTCTGTAAAAAGCAGAGATATATTTGAAACTTATAAAAATATATTGAAAGGCATTGCTGCTGTCCTAAGCAAATTCTTTTTAAAAATCATTTTTTGGGATATTTTCCTGTGTTAAGGAATATATATGTGTGTGTCTGGACAAATTGGGGAGAGGAGTTGAGGTTAAGATACACTTTTTCTGAAGGGTAAGCTTATTCCCATCAAAGATGCTGTGCTAAAGGGTTTGGGTTTTCTGTTTTTGTCTGAATGAATTTGTGAACTATATCTTTTTATTAAAAACTGCACTGTATAGTTTAGCTGTGGTAAACCGGTAGCTACATATTGGAATAACTTGATGTGTCCTAAATGTTGTTGTGGTATTGAAAAGCATTGTCGTTCTAAACTAATGACGTGCCAATAAAATTTTGTATTTATGGAAGACAACAGAACTGCATCTCTTACTAGCAAGCAAGTAGTAAAGGTTGGCTGCTTCCTTTTTGGCCAGTCTTGTGGGAGTGTGGCGGGGAGGAGGACATTCTGAATCCGCTTTCTAGAGAGCTGGATAAATGGATGGGTTGCCTTAAAGCATGATCCTAAGCATGTTCCTCAGAAGTCTCACTGAGTTCATTGGGATGTACTCCATGGTACATATTTAGGATTGCAGCCTTAGTCAAACTTGTATCCTTACTGCCATAAGACTTGCTTGTTATAGTATCTCAGGCTGCAGCAAAGGATTTTGATGACTCCTCAAGTACTGGCTTCCACACTCCAGATGACCACTTTTGCTTTCAGTGCCTGAGTCCCTGTTGTACATCAGTTAATCTGACCAGTGGTGTCCACTGACTTTTTCCTAGCATTTGCCTTCAGGTTTCTGGGAGGATTAAGAATGTTAAATAATTGCAGTTCAAGTAATTGACAGTTCCGCCTGATCTTGGTATTGTGTCAGAAATACCTCTTTGGATCATTTAGTTTCAACTAATAAAAGATGCACAATTTGAAATGTATTCCTATTTCCACTACCATGATGTGCCTATATAAGTGTCATTCTTCACACAAATATTATGTAGCTTTCTATAGTACTGATTAGATGAAGTTTGCCATTTTTGTAGCACTGGTAGGACTTGTAATAATGCTGTGGGCAATAATAGAGAAAAGGAACGTATGGACAATAAGCTTAAACTTGACATTTAGGTGACTTTCCTGTATTTTAAAATCCTGTGTTTTTTTGCCTTCAGTTCTTGAATAAAAATATAAGAAAACTGGCCTACATAAATCTTTATATCCTATCAGGAGCTGTGCACTTTGGGGGTTCAGTAGAGATGTTTGCTGCTGTTTTTTCTCTAGGCTTTAAACTATTGAAAAGGACTCGAGGGGGTCTTCAGTTGTAGCTTTCTAATTCCTACACGTGTCAGGCTGGATCTTGTGAATCTCTCATCGCAAAGGGACTCTGTTCTCAAGCTTCAACATGCAGCCCTTTTTTTGTTTAAAAACATAGATGTGCAAAATGTGCTGTGAGCCTAAAATACTGCTATAATGTTATATACCTAATATAGTAGGTATAATGTTGTCAAGACAACACTGAATGGGAGACTTGATGTGTGAGCACTGTAAGATATTCCTCTCAGGGGATGGAGCCTCTCTGGGAAGAGCAGACGGTTCCAAGTTCCCTCCCTTGGGAGTATCTCCAAGACAGGGCTGAGAGAGATTCCTGCCTCCAACCTTGGAAAAGCCGCTGCCAGTCTGTGTAGACAATACTGAGCTAGATGGACCAATGGTCTGACTCAGTATGTGGCAGTTTCCTATGTAAGACCGACAACCATGTTGATTAACGAGCAAGGTGACTCTACAGCCAATGAAGAACAATTCATGTAAAAATAAATCACTCAAAATGATTCCAGCATAAAGAAGGCAGATTCCTTAGTCATGTGGCATCACGGCTGGATTACTGTAAACACGCTCTGCGTGGGGCTGCCCTTGAAGAATATTTGGAAACTGCAGCTAGTGCAAAATGCAGCAGCTAGCATTTTATCTGGAGCTGCCTGCTAGAATCACATCACACCCATTTTGAAAGAGCTATACTGGCTACCAGTTTGTTTCCAGGTCCAATTGAAGGTGCTGGTTTTGACCTTTAAAGCCCTTAACAGTTTGGGCCCAGGATACCTGAGGGATCCCAAGGGTTGCTGCCTGCTTGACGAGATCATCTGCAGGAGCTCTGCTCCGAGTGCTGACAATAAGGGAGGCTCGGCTGTTGTGCACGCGGGACAGGGCCTTCTCTGTTGCTGCTCCCAGTGGTGGCTATTCACTCCTCAGTCTCCATTACAGTTTTTAGAAAGCATGCGAAATCTTGGCTTTTTACTCAGGCTTTTATATGATTGTCTCTACTGCTGTTGCTTTGTATTTTGTATGGTTATCTTAATCTTGTATTTTAAATCTTTTTAGTCAAATTTGTGTTTTTATATTTTAGCTTAATATTTTAATTGTGTATTTTTTATAGTCTTGCTTTTAATTTTTGTGTGAACCGCCTTGGGATTGTTTTAATGAAAGGCAGGATACAAATTTCTCAATAAATAAAGAGAAGGGAAGTTAGGTGTGTTGTTTCAGAACACACCTATAGGCCACCTCCAGCCTCAGAGGCAAGATGCCTCTGAATAGCAGTTGCAGGGGAGTAACAGCAGGAGAGAAGACATGCCCTCAGCTCTTGCCTCTGGGCTTCCCGGCAGCATCTGATGGGCCGCTGTGTGAAACAGGATGCTGGACTAGATGGGCCTTCTTGGGCCTAATCCAGCAGGGCTGTCCTTATGTCCTTATATATATACAGGGATTTTTCTTGCTTAACATAAGATTGTCATATGCTCAAATGAGTGTGGCAGTCAGTCATGGGAAGATAAGTCAATTGCAGAACACTGAAATGAAATTTAATACCTGACTTTCATTCTTCTAATTGCTTGCCAGTTATACAAAACCAGTCCTTTCATATTCTACAATCAGCCAAAGCTCCTCTGTTTAATAAGTTTATACTAAATTTGGACCAGTTTTATGTGTGAATGTTTTATCTTCATTAAAACTGGGTGTGATTTCATCTTGATTTTTACCTTGACAGTGGAACTTTGTAGGAAAAATTAATGGGGAAGGAAACAGCCATTCTCTTTGGATGGGTGTATTAATTGCCTTACAGTACCTGTCATTCCTTGGCATAGCTGCTACTACTACTACAGATATTTATATACTGCTTTTCAACAAAAATTCCCAGAGTGGTTTACATAGAGAAATTAGGGCTTACAATCTAAAGAGAAACATAAGATAGACATCAGCAGCAGCCACTGGAGGGATGCTGTGCTGGGAATGGATAGCTAAAAGATTCAAGGAAATGTAGGTTGTTCTCTATGTAGAGTGGGGCTTGTCATGTCAGGAAGGGATTTTTGTTATTTCTAGCAAGTACTACAGTTTTTGCAGACTTTATTGTGGAAATGTCCAGCGATTCCTATTATACAGTGAGATTGGGTCCGTTTCAGTCTGTGACTCCCAAGGATGTGTGTGGACAAGCTGCTTGGAGCAGTGCAGCCTACCACCTGTCCTTTTGACACTTGTCCAACATGACTTATACTATCTGGTAGAGGGTTTATTGGAGGGGGCCTAGTAGATATAATAAATGCTTCTCTGAGGGAGGTCAGGGTGCCTTCCTGTCTTAAGGAGACAGTTTTAAGACCTCCTCTGAAGAGGCTTGCATTGGATCCCACAAAAGTTAAGCAACTATAGGCCCATCTGCAACCTTCACACAGTTGGGCAAGGTAGTTGAGAGGGTGGTGGCCTCCCAGCTCCAGACAGTCTTGGTGGAAACTGATTATCTAGACCCATTTCAGGTCTGGTTTTGGGCAGGCTGTGGAGTTGAGACTGCCTGATGGATGATCTCCAACTGGGAATTGACAGAGGGAGTGTGACTTTGAGTCACTCAGAGGCTTTTCAGTACCTTCAACCATGGGATCCTCCTGGATTGTCAGAAAGATAGAAGTGGGAGGCACTGCTTTGCAGTGGTTCTGCTCCTACCTCTGATAGATTCCAGATGGTGTCGCTTGGAAACTGTTGCTCTTCAAAGTGAGAGCTACTGTATGGCCTCCCATAGGACTCCATACAGTCTCCAGTACTTTTTAACATCTACAATAAACTTCTGGAAGAGATAATTTGGAGCATGCCCATATGTATACACAGAGACAGGTTATTTGATATTAATTTTAGATACTGCTCAGGTTTTATCGGAAAGGCTCTACTTTGAATGCATGTGTGCATACAATGCTGCCCAGAACAAAACTCATTCCATGCACAGATGAAAAAATTAGAGGGTACACTGGACTTGATGCAGGGTGTTATCAGTGTGCTACCCCCACTAAAGGCCTGGCTGGAGGCAGTAATGGGGTGGATGAGGGATAACAAACAGATGGAATCCAAATAATTGGGTTGGAACTCAGGAGACAATCTTGATCTGCCTGTCCTGGACCAGTTTGCACTCCCCAGAAGGAACAGGTATGCAGTCTGGGAATCTTCTGGATCCAGATCTCTTGGGTATCTCAGGTTGAGGCACTGACCAGAAGTACTTTCTACCAGCTGCATCCATGTCTCGAGATAAATGGCCTCAGAACAGTAGTGCATATGCTAGTAACCTCCAGACATGACTACTGTAATGTGCTGTACGTGGAGCTACTTTGTTATGTGGTCTGGAAACAACAGTTGGTGCAAAATGCAGCAGCTAGGTTGGTCTCTGAGTCATCTGAGATCAATCTACTCGTATCAAAAGAGCTATACTAGCCAGCAGTATATTTCCAGGCAGAATGCAAAGTGCTGGTTATAATCTATAAAGCTCTAAACAGCTTAGGCTCTTAAGAGAACACCTTTGCTATGAGCTCCACCATCTATTGAGATCATCCAGGGAGGTCCATCTGCAGTGGCCACCAGCTCATCAGCTGCCTTCTCTGTTGCCACCTCAAGGCTTTGGAATATGCTCCCTGCAGAAATAAGAGCCTCCCCATCTCTGACAGCTCTCAAAAGGACAGCCCTCAAGGTGCATTTATTCATCCAAACTTTAATAATTTTTTAGAATCGGTGGGTTGTTTAATTCTGGTTTCAATTTGTTATTTATTGTAAGCCCACCAGAGATGTGAGTTTAAGGAAGTATATAAATATGTTAAATGCTGTAGGAGTTACTACCAATCATATAGTTTCAGCACTGATATTAGTTTTATTTTACATTTTAATCCAATACAAGTTGCTGTGAAATACCTACAATACTTTGTGTGAAATCCCTCTGCCAGGGATGGTAGTCTGAGGCTGCCTAGGGGCCTGCCAAGCTCCCTAAGACTATCTCTGTGCTCCTAGCCTTTGTATAGTGGAACATAGGAAGCTGCCTTTATAGTGAGTCAGACCATGGGTCCATCTAGCTCAGTATCTTCTACACAGACTAGCAGCAGCTTCTCAAAGGTTGCAGGCAGAAGTCTCTCTGTCCTATCTTGGAGTTGCCAGGGAGAGAACTTGGAACCATCTGCACGCAAGTGCTCTTCCCAGAGCAGCCCCTAAAGGGAATATCTATATGTGCATGTCTCCCATTCAAATGTAAACCAGGGCAAACCCTGCTTAGCAACAGGGACAATTCATGCTTGCTTCCACAAGACCAGCTCTTTCAGAGCCAAAATAGGATCTGTGCAAGGTAGTTTCCTGGTATAACTTGGTTCTGCTTTCTAGTAGTAACACACACACAAAGCTAATTTTAACATGCACTCCACACTCTAGTTCAGCTTGAACAACTTGTGACTCACCAACTCAAGAGCAGCCCACCGGCCACGTATGGTGGCCCACTGCTTGAAGGCCTTCCTATTTCTACATTCAGCTTGGTGGATGATCAGTTCACAGTCCTGCTTTGGTTAATATGCCATCTCGTGATCTGCTACGAATCAGGTAAGGAGGGGCATGCCTTCCTAAACGCACAGTGTAATTCAGGAGCCTTGTACTGTATTAAATAGTCACACTGGTATCTAATATTTAGAGTTTCAAAAGTAGAATTTTAGGAGAGAGTAGATTTGGTTTAAGTATTTTATGGCATACATACATAACTTTTTAAAAAAGACTTGATTATGTGCAATAATGCAGGAAGCCCATTAGGGGCCAGTGATGTCCTGTTTTAAAAATATACTCTAGGTCACAGTGGTTCCCAAACTAGGAGCCTCCAGATGTTGCTGAACTACAGCTCCCATCATCCCCAGCCACAACAAATTGGAGGCTTCCAGTTTGGAAACCACTGCTCTAGATATGAATCTGAAATGTTACTTGATTGACATCTTCACACCACAATTCCATCATTTTCCCCAACAGAGGAATGTTGATAGTGTGTGTGTGTGTGTGTGTGTGTATGAAAAAACATATATATGTGGGGGGGGGGGTGAGTGAACTGTGTGGAAATATTTTTATTGTATAAGGAAATAGAATCTTGTTCCCCAAAATTGGTGCAAAATAGCATCACCATAGTTTGTTTACATGTACAGCCTAAGGCTGTTGAGAAGTCCTGTCTTCTCATGAAAACTATGGGCAGTGAGACATCTCTTTTCAGCTTGTTTGTAGACCAGTCATGGTAGAAGCTGCCTAAGCAAAGTCTGGTGGGGTGTCTCACTGCTCCCCATCACTGTGCCCCTTGTTGTTGGAGCCTGCCCAAAGCAGCTTTGCCTCACTCTCCCTCCTACAGCACATTTAGCTGATTTGTTCAAACCAATTCATATGCTCTCCCACAGGTCTTGGATATTGCAGTAATGATCAGGTTTTCTAGGTTTGGACCTGGAGAATGCCTGTACTTCTAAGAATTGCAGAGAGAGGAAAATTCACCAGGAGTGGCAGCACGCATCATAAGAACAGCCCTGCTGGATCAGGCCCAAAGCCTATCTAGTCCAGCATCCTGTTTCACACAGTGGCCCACCAGATGCCTCTGAGAAGCTCACAGGCAAGAGCTGTTTGGGCTTCATGTTTCACACAGCAACCCGTTTCACACAGTGGCCCACCTCTCCTACTGTTACTCCCCTGCAACTGGTATTTAGAGGCATCTTGCCTTCTTCCATAGTGATGGGAGAAGCTGCACCTTGTAGAATTTTCCCTTCAGTGCAACTATAGGAACACTCTTTGGATTCGACAACCTTATTTTCTCCCTTGACCCACAATCCTACTGTCCAGTTGCACATTAGAATAATCAGGATCATCAGGAACTTATCTGGAAGGCAGAGTTAGCAGAAAATAAACTACCCAGACCAAGGCTCCAGTCATGCATACCTCTTTCTGCATAGCCCCATTTAATTCAATGGCACTTACTTTCCTGTAAATATGGATTAGGTTGGACTGCTAGGCTTGAGTTGATCCTTGGATTGGGGGGCAGATGAGGATCTTAACATGACTAGCCTATTAATAGAGTTCTGCAGAACTCTTCAACAGGCTGGATGTTGATTGAGCAAAGAACCAATGGTGCAGGGGGTAGGTAGGCATGATGTAATATTAAAAATATTTATATACTGCTGCTGCTACTACTACAAATATGTATATACCACTTTTTAACAAAAGTTTCCAAAGCAGTTTATATAGAGAAATAAATAAAGTTGGCTCCTTGTCCCCAAAGGGCTCACAACCTTAAAAAGAAACCTAAGATATATACTAGCAACAGCCACTGGAGGGATGTTGTGCTGGGGATGGATAGGGCCAGTTGTTCTCCACTCGCCGCCTGCTAAATAAAGAGAAACACCACTTTTAAAAGGTGCCTCTTTGCCCAGTTAGCAATACACACTATATAAACCATTTTATTGCTTTATAAGCCACTTTGAAAACTTCTGTTGAAGTTCTCAAAGTGGTTTATATAGGAATAGAAAATGGTTCCCTGCCCCCAAAGGGCTCACAATCTTAAAATTAAAAACAAAAACCACAGTCACCAGTATTCCCTCAGCTAATTTTAGATCCCATTCAGGTTGCATCAGGAAGGCCCCACTCTGAATGCACATGCACACACACTGCCTTGATACTGCCACCCAGAACAAAACTCATTTTACACACAACTGAAAAAAATTAAGAGGAAAGCTGAACACCACCCCACATACCCACAGGGCCATATCAGCAACAGCCGCTTGGAGCAATGTCTGCCTGTCTGAATAGGGACACCTGCTTTCCTGCTACTAACAGTAAGGGCCACCCTTTACTTTGCCCCACTGCCAGGAGTCAAAAGCCCCAGAAGTCTGAAGTTGGAGTTTAGGAGTTGCAGACTCCTGCCGACTAGCCTCACTAGGTGTTAAGACTCTAACCAGAGGCTGTAGCCAGGAATTCTGGAATGAAGAGGAGAGAGTAATGGATGTTCTCCCTGCTCCCCATTTAGAAAATATAGAATTTAGTGGTCACTCTGTTCTGTTCTCAGCATTGCCGTCTACCACCACCTGAAGATAGGATTTACTTTGAGGGTTAAATGCCCTCCAACTACCAATCTATCCCACAAGTTTAATTTCTATAGACTATCCAAATAGTGCACCATATGAAATTAATGACTACCACATTTCTCTTTTACTACTTTGCCTCCCAAAGAGGCAAAGTAATTAGCACTGTTACCCCCCACCAGAAGTAGAGTCAACAGAAGCCCCATTCACATGTTATATTCAACACTCATACAATGAGTATACAGTGTACATAGGTGCAGTCATTCACCTTACACTGAACGCAGGTACAGCAGTACACTTCCTGTTTGTACCATGCATTTATAGGGCCTGTACCCAGGTTCACTTTTAGTATGAACGCAGGTACAGCCATCCACACAAAAACATGTACAAGTGTACAGACATCTGTACACTCATACAATGTAATTCCTTTACACACTTTAGCCATATGACTTACCTACAAGCCAAACTCTGTAGAAACCTGAGAGAATTCAAATGCAAAAAAATCCTACAGACTGCACACATTCCTGCAAGAAGTCATTTCCATAGCCTCTGCTGATTGAATGGAAAGGTATTTAGCTTCCTTGGCACAGTGTGGGCTCCACTTGATGGCCATTCCTTCCAGTGACTGGGGTGACCAGCTTTTTAGAGGCACAGAAGCAGAAGTCCAAGTAATTTCTTACACTGCAGAATCCTTTGTGGTGTGTAAAGGACCATGTAAAGGATCTATGTAAACCACTTTGGAAACATTTGTTGAAAAGCGGTATATAAATATTTGTTGTTGTCCTCTTAAAAGATTTGAATACTATCCATTCTACCTTCAAAAAGGCCAGGCTCAAATCTACTTTACTGAACCCTAAGCCTACAGCTCACCTGCTAACTTTGAGCAGAAGCAACACACACATACACACACACCCCAACTTGATTTTGCAGAAGTAGCCAAAAGAAAAAGTACACACAGCAATCATGTTCAAATGAATTCTGTGAATGTTCAGGCATGAAACTAAGGTGCAAAGCCATCTCCATTCCCTGGAGCTCTGTCCACTGGGCATCTCTGCACCCCACAAATATCTCTCTGGGGTAGGCACCACGTAACCCTCTGCCCTACAATACAAGATATATTAAAAAAATGCATTTGTCCAACGGTCACTTTTATTTACATGCAAATTAAGGGAACAGACTGGTCTTCTGTCACCTAAAAGGACTTAAAAGGTGAAAGCCAACCTCCTCACGTCTGGTACAACAGATGAGAGAGGCCTTGCACAGACCTGCATCCAGCTCACCAGCACCACTGAGAAGTGGGAGGGATGCCACCAACTGACAAGGACAGCTGAAAGGCTGCACTTGAGAGACAAGCCACGTCCTGGCAGCGGCCATGTGACAATGTAGGTGGTTCACTCCCTCACCCAGAGAAGTAGTAACATGACTGTCTACACAGCGGTGCTGACGGTCCCCGCCAGGTTCTGGGTTTCTCTAGTCCTGAGTATGTCCTCTCGATAGCCCTTCAGAAGCTGGTTCACCAGAGTCTTCTCGCTGTCCTTGTGTGGACAAGGGAGTGGTGGGAATGGGTTCCCCTTGTACTCTATGACGGCCATTTTGGCTCGGTCCAGGTTATCCCGATTGGGAATCTGCAGCATCCGCGTGTAGTTCCTTTCATAAGCCTGGAAGCGTGGAGCCAGCACTTTGAAAAGCTTGTGGAGGAGATCTTTTTCCTGAGGGAGGGGGAAGCCAAAGGAGAAGTTGATTTGCTTATCCCCCCTGCATCAGGACACTCTCCTCCAAACCTCAAACAGTCAGACCACTCCAGCTCCCAAATCCACACAGTCACCTTGCCCCTTATAGCCTGTGAGCAGCCCTCCCCAGGCAGCAAGCCAGCATCCACTTTCCCAGCAATACCCTTCAGCTTCTGGTCAGCATTCTGCTCCCCAAGCACCCTGAAGCATCAGCCTTGTTAGGGCAGGATTCTGCAGCCACTGCAGGTTCTGTGTCACAGACTCACCGTCAGCCAGAAGTTGGCCATACGCATTGCTTTGGGGTCCATGTCACCACGCTTTGCATAGTCAATCAGCTGCAAGAGTGGGGAGAGACTATTAGGGCATGCTCCCTCAGATCTCAGTCCCACCCTCTGATCTCAGTCCCCCCCCCCTTCCATGGGGCTGCCTTCTTGAATTGGAGCAGTTATGACTGTGGCTTGAGTTTAGTCTCAATTTATCCTCCTTTGGGGGGGCGGGGCGGGCTTCCATTCCAAGTCATTCACGTGAGTGGCTGACAGAGAAGGGAAGGAGAAGTGGGGAGCAGATTCTGCTCTCTTCTCTTGAGATCTTGCAAGATCCTACAAAAGAATGCAGTTGCTTCCAACTACGCTTGGTCCAGATAGCTCAGTATTGTCTACACTGACTGGCTGCAGTTTCAGGAACAAAGGGATCCTTCCCAGCCCAACCTAAAGATGCCACCAGGGATTAACCCTGGGGCCATCCAAATACTGACCAATGAGCTATGGCCCCTCCCCAACAGGCCAATCAGTAAAAGGTTTACAGTCTTCTCAAACACCTGTTTGTGTTCCTAATTGCCACTGGAACTGCCCCTCATCCCAAATCCAAGCTTAGACAGGAAATGGACCCCACTTCTTGTTACATTGGTATAACCACATCCCAGGGGCATGCTTTTCTAGCTATTATGGATATGTGCCACGTTTCAGCCTTCTGGGAGGCACAGCAGTACCCTAATGGGCTGGGGGGCAGATATCACTCTTGAACCCCCAGTTCCATAAGAAAGAGACTAGTTGTGTCCTGCACCCAGGTTAGATTTTTCTCACCATCAACTGGCCTTAGGCTGCATGTGTACCAAATTCCTGGATCTTAGCTAGAATGCACACAACCATTTTGGAGCATCCCTGTCCTGCAGGGGAGCTGCAAATAGGTCTTTCTCAGAACCACCACTACCCCTTTTGTTTGGAAGCTTGAGCTGCCCAGGACCCAGCTCCTCCGCAAGTTTTAAGCCCCTTTAAGCTCCCCTTCGCCATCCCTGGCAATCTGGGAGCTGCCTCCCACCACCGTGTCTTTAGAGCAGGGGCTCCCAACCTGTGGCCAACTCCCACCATCCCCAGCCACAATAAAGTGTAGCTGAGCATGATGGGAGTTGTAGTTCAGGAACATCTGGAGGTCCACAGATTGGGAGCCCCTGCTTTAGAGCAGTGGTTCTTAACGTGGGGCCTGCCACACGTTCCTGAACTACAACTCCTATCATCCACCGCCACAATAAATCGTAGCTGAGCATGACGGGAAATGCAGTCCAGGAACGCACAGAGGTCCACAGGTTGGGAACCCTTGCTTGAGAGAACTCCCTCTAAACTGGCAGGGCAGGGCGGACTACTGCCTGCAGGGAGAGGATGCCACAGGCGGCGGCGGCGGCGGCAGCAGCCCAAGGGGACTCCCGCCCAGCCTTACACCTCAGCCAGGAAAGGGGGCAGCCCCACTGCTCCCCAGGCAGGCAGGCAGAGGAACCATTACAGCAGCCCACGCGGCAGTAAGGGCGCCGCCCAAGGCACGTGACCCAGGTCGGGTCACGTGCCCTCAGCGGCACGGCGGGGCCTCCCCCCCTCCACCTTACGCGCTCGGCGTAGAAGCGCATCTCGTCCACGCGCGCGCGGGGGGCCTCGATCCGCTCATGCCGCACCAGCCCCGTGACCAGGTTCCGCAGCAGGTCGAGGCGCGAGCGGAGGCCCAGCCCGAAGCGCCGCTGCACGTGCCCGTGCGAGATCCAGGCCGCCACCGAGAGCCTCATGGTTGCCTCCGCGCCAGCGAGCGAGTGTCGTCCCCTCCTCCTCACTCAGCCGGAAAAAGCTCCCCCCCACCCGCGTCTCCCGCCGATTGGCTGCTTCCCCCGCGACTTCAGGAACCTTCGGGGGCGGGGCGAGCCCCTCGCTTTCCCGCATATGCGCTGCACCCTTCGGGTTCTTGACGTCATGGGGGAGGCGTCCAATCGGAGGTGGCTCTGGGCGGGAGCGAGAGATCCCTTGGCTGTAGGGGCATGTTCGTCGGAGGCGGAGCGGGGGCCGCAGAGCAGAAACTGGCCCGACCCCAGCCTTTCCCGCCAGCCTGGCATCCTCTGAACCTGCTCTCTGGAACTCTCTGTAACAAGATGAACCCCTTTGCGCTCCCAGGGTGTGGTGGTCTATAACGGGGGTGGGCAAGCTGGGCCCTCTAACTGTTATTGAACTACAACTCCCATCATCCCCAGCCACAATTGGCTGGGGGTGTTGGGAATTGTAGTTCATCAACAGCTGGAGGGGAGGCTTGCCCAGCTCGGTCTATCATGTGCTCCAGAGAAGCTTCACAGGGCAGCAGTGGCCAGATTGCAAAGAAATCTGAGGAACTGATTGATTGTTAAATTTTTATACCGTCTCTCATTAAACAATCTCAAGGCGGTTTAGAAAACATTTAAGACAACATTAAAACTACACTATAAGAATTGGAATTGAATATTAACATAGAACATAGGAAGCTGCCATATACTGAGCCAGACCATGGGTCTATCTAGTTCAGTATTGTCTTCACAGACTGGCAGCGGCTTCTCCAAGATTGCAGGCAGGAACCTCTCTCAGTCCTATCTTGGAGAAGCCAGAGAAGGAACTTGAAACCTTCTGCTCTTTCCAAAGCGGCTCCGTCCCCTAAAGGGAATATCTTACAGTGCTCGCATTTCTAGTCTCCCTTTCATATGCGACCAGGGTGGACCCTGCTTAGATAAGGGGACAAGTCATGCTTGCTACCACAAGACCAGCGCTCCTCTCCTATTGACCAGTCTAATGGTCACCTTTGGAACTCCTCCATTCTGTAGCATAGAACAGTATGCTGATCAACTTTCAGCAGTAATCGACTGCTTCTCTCTGTCTTTGTTTGATGTGTGCCTAAATCGAATTAAACATTTAAAGAACGTGTACAATATAAACAAGAGAGAAAGCAGCAGCAAAAAACCCACTCATTTAAAAGCCTGGGTAAGAAACCAAGCTTTTACTTGCTTTCTAATAACTGTGATGGAGATGGGGGAGCGGGGGCCCACCGGGAAAACAGCATTGTAAAATCTGGGGACAATGGCTGAGAAGGCCCTGTCCAGCGTGCACAACAGGCGGACCTCCCTCATTGTCAGCACATGGAGCAGGCCCTCACCCCCTATGACCTAGTCCTTGGGAGCAGGCGGTCCCTCAGGTGTCCAGGGCCCAAATTGTTTAGGGCTTTAAAGGTCAAAACCAGCACCTTGAATTGGACCCGGAAATAAACTGGTAGCCAATGTAGCTCTTTCAAAATGTGGGTAATTTGGTCCCAGCAGGCAGCTCCAGATAACATCCTAGCTGCCACATTTTGCACTAGCTGCAGTTTCCAAATATTCTTCAAGGGCAGTCCCATGTAGAGCATGTTGCAGTAATCCAGCTGTGATGTGACGAAGGCGTGGGTAACAGTCGCCAGATCTGCCTTCTTAGAATGAAGTTGGCTTCAGATTTGGGGAATCTGCGACTCCTCACCCATCCCCTTTCCCCCTTCAGAAGAGCAAAGCAGACTTTTGTTTCCCCCCTCTTATCTGTTTTAAGTGTGTCAAAACACAGAGTTCTGTTCTTCCTTTGGGGTGGCCAGCATCTGTTTTGTAATTTTAAAGTTGGGGTTTTTCAAAGTATCCATTTTAAGGCGCTGTCCATCTGTTGGCAAAATATTGCAGCACCTGCTCTTTGTACATTATGAAACAAAAACAGATGCAGCAGAATTGTTGCCAGAGCTGCTGTGAGAGAAACCTGAATCTTCCAGGGCAGGGCCTGGTCTTTCAGTTTCTCATTTGAAAAATGCCCTCATTTACACTGGTGTCCTCAACTTCCTTGAGTGTCCTCAACTTCCTATTATATACTTTGAAGAATTTGTTTGTGCAAAATAAAGTCATACTTCCCAGTAACTTACAGATACCAAATGTTGCATACTGCCACTGAAATTAGCTGAATTCACACCTTTTTATGCAATAATATATTAGTGGGATATTTAAATTTTAACTGCCATGTATTGACATCAAGCTGACAGTTCTATAGTTTCCTGGCTCCTCCTTTCCCCCTCTTTGAATGTAGAGGCAAAATTTGCTTGTTTTCCTGTCTTCTGGCACCTCACGTTTTCTCCAGGAGTTCTCAAAGATGACAGACCATCATGACATCTTAGATCATACCTGCAAGTTCTTTCAGTACCAGGGGATATAATTCTTATGCACCTGGAGATTTAAATTCATTTAAGGCAACAAAGTGTTCTCTTACCCTCCCTTTACCTCCCTTGAGGCGCATTCCCCTCCTTTTCTTTTCATTTGTGCATCTGTTGACCAACTAGACCACATTTGCCTTGTGGGAGAAGACAGAGTCAAAAGAAGCATTAAACAGCTCTTCCTTCTCTCTGTCATCTCCAGGAAACAAATAACTTGTCCTTCCTCTTGTTCCAGACATATCCGTAATCCCCTCTGCTTTTTGGCATCACTTGCAAACCTCAGTTCATGCTGAGCCTTAGCTTTCCTGACACCAACCCTGCAGGTTTGGGCCCCTGTTTTGTACAATTCCTTCTCTGCTGGTCTTGTGGTAGCAAGCATGACGTGTCCCCTTTGCTAAGCAGGGTCCACCCCAGTTTGCATATGAATGCTGGATGGCTTTAGGAAGGGTTTGGATCACTTCATGGAGGAGAGGGCTATCATCGGCTACTAGTCTGAGGGCTATAGGCCACCTCCAGCCTCAGAGGCAGGATGCCTCTGAGTACCAGTTGCAGGGGAGTAACAGCAGCAGGAGAGAGGTCATGCCCTCAGCTCCTGCCTGTGGCTTCCAGCGGCATCTGGTGGGCCACTGTGCGAAACAGGATGCTGGACTAGATGGGCCTCCTTGGGCCTGATCCAGCAGGGCTGTTCTTATGTCCCATGCTGTCAACTTTCAAAGGCACTGCTGGGCAGGAGGAGGAGCTTCTGGAATGTGGACTCAGCCTGTGAGTTCTACATTCCTGTGTTTACAATGGGTTGCCAGGGGCGCTGGACAGAGGGAAGATGTAGCCGGAGCCTAGGCTGCCTGGGGTGATGGTGGTCAGGTGGCAGTAGTCGCCATGGCTGGCAGGTACCAGCTGTGGGCACCCTGGTCCCCACTTGATGAGTCGCTGCAGTGGCTGCGGGGCACCAAGCCCAGGCCCAGTGGCACCAAGCCCCCTTTCCAGGGCGGGCAGAGCCCAGGCGCTGCCGACCTGGAGGTGCAGCTATGCTTCCAGGGGCTCAGCCTGGTGCTGGAGCCCTGTGCCAAGACGGGAGCCGGGCAGCCGCAACCCCCGGGGGCCACCGGAGAAACAAGAGGGCGTGCCGGGGCTGTGCGCAAGCCCCAGGCGGTGCGGCTCACAGGGCTGGACTCGGTGTTTGGGCACCTGGTGACAGCACAGCCCCCTCGCTGGACGGGCTCGTTGCGCGTCTCGGAGCGCTCCGCCTTCTGCCAGGTCATCAGCCCCCAGCAGCGCTGGCCTCGTGGGCTCCAGGAGCCCCAAGTACGGATGGCCATGGCCATGTGCCGCCAAATGCTGCGGGCCATCCTGCTCCTCTACGCTGCCTACAAGAAATGTGCCTTCGCCCTCCAACATTCTCGCTGAGGGCCTGCCTGGCTGGCAAGGGCCTGGGCAAAGTTGGATCCTTGCCCAACCCACCTAACGGCTCACGTGCCTCTTCCTTCCGGGTGACTCCAACGTGCTGGGTCCGTGTACACATGCCGCAGGAGCCGGCGTGCTTTTCTGTCCCTGGAATAACCATCACTCGCCCCCATTTCCATGCAAGATTTCTCCTAGAGAGAGGAACCACTTCGGTACCAGTGTCCGTCAGTGACCCAGCATGGCATGTAAGACCTTGGATCTCCTGCAGAGAGATTAAATTCATCATACTGCCCACTTCACCTGGCAAAGAAAAGTTTGCAAAAAGATATTTGGAAATAACTGTGAGACGACGACGACGGCTGCTTCCTTTCTGGCGACATCTGGCTCATCGATGGAAAGAACAAACAAGGTGATTGATATCAGCCCAGCACTTGTTAAAAAGGGACGCTCTTATGAACAAACATTCAAAGGATTCTACGACTCAAATAAAACAACTGTTTGCGCATCTGTGCACATGATTAAAAGGCGTGGTGTGCATTGTTTGGTGAAAAGGCATTTTGCAAAAGCTGCTGGCCTCTCATTTTCGGCATGAACAGCAACTGTGATTGAACAACTAGGTGGAATCTGTGCAGAGACGAGGCCTGTGCAAGTCAGTAAAGTCGGGAGAGGAAGTCGGAAATCCCGGCCCCCACCAGGAGGAGGCAGCAGAATGCTGGGGCAATTGTCCCTGGTGGTGGCTCTTTAACTGCCAACTCAGCACTGGTGTAGGAGCACCTGAAGAGAATCTCGGGAGCGCCTGGGGTGGGGGTGATGTACGGGGAGTCTGGGAAGAAGCTGTGGGATGGGAGAAGCTCTGAGTAGAACTACAGTACGGAGCCATCCTGCGCTTCTGCCCAGCCGCTCTGTATGCTTTCTCAAACTGCCCTCCGTCCCTTCCCGCTTACCCCCCAGACACTCCCAAGATTTTTTTCCGTGGGCAACTTAAGAGCTCCCCCAACGCACTACCAGGGTCAATTGTCCAGGCCCGTAGCCAGGGGGTGTCCTGGGGTACCCTTCCTCCCCCCCCCAAAAAAAATTCTCTCTTCCCCCAGCCCAGGCTGGACTGTTTTTAATGTGCTGCGCAGGCTTGCCTGCTATTGAAAGGCTCCCTGCTTGCTGCTACAATTTCCAATTCCTCTCCACCATCAGACTATCAGCTGTTTGGCAGGAGGTGAGCGGGGCTTCCGGAGGCCTCTCTGCCAGCCTCTCTGAAGTTCTCCAGTAGGTCTGGCAGAGAAGAAAGGAGGCAGAGTGGCCAGCGCGGGCTGCCCACCAGAGAACTGTGCACATCCTCTGCCTGCCCTGCAGCCATGTGCTGAGCCTTTGCTTTCCTCCTCCTCAGAGCCAGCAATGGGAGGTATGGGGTTTCCCTTTTTTGGTCCACCCCCCCCACCTTGTATATTTATGGAATGGCTTTGATATCAGGCACAGGTGTAGGGCAGGGTGGGAGGGCTTTGTATATTTAATTTGAAGTGGATTGGACAAATTGTTGACTTTTAATAATTTTTTAAAATTTCTCTAAAAACATCAAAACAACAAAACAACCCCAAGTCCTTTAAGTGGCTTGTTTCATGGCAGAAAATTACAAAAACTTCTGGAACTGAAGCACAGACACACACATACACACCACTTTGGATCATCATTCCACACCCATGTGGAAGAATCTGCCCTTTGCCTTCATAAAAAAGGGTAAAGCACCCCACTTATGCACCCCATTTTAGATCACCTGGAAATTAGTATTAAATTGGTGCAGACCAGTCAACAGCAATGTTAACCTTAAAGCACTTTGGGGAAGTTGGTTGTGGCATGGACAAGTTGGAAAGGACAAAAAAGAATGGACATGTGCCTTGAAGACAAAGATTTGCTTTAGGGGTACACAGCGGGGAAATGACTTGCCTAGCAAGAGGTTGCTGGTTCAAATCCCCACTGGTATGTTTCCCAGAATATGGGAAACTCCTATATCAGGCAGCAGCAGCGATATAGGAAGGTGCTGAAAGGCATCATCTCATACTGCGTGGGAGGAGGCAATGGTAAACCCCTCCTGGGTTCTACCCAAGAAAACCACAGGGCTTTATGGGCACCAGGAGTCGACACCGACTTGGGGGCACAACTTTAACAGGGGTGCAGAATGTGAAAAGAGGGTGATTAATCTTGACGCACGTTCAGCAGATTACAGTATTGGGTAGGGGGATAGAGGTTGGAGGATAAAACGGGCGTAACTATAATAGGGCAAGGGGAGACAGTTGTCTGGGGGCCCACTGCCTTGGGGGCCCCCCCAGAGGCAAGTCACAGGACTGACTCCCCCAGCCGCGCACCCGCCTGGGCTTCCTTCAGTTGCATTCATCCTCCGAAACTGATGTGAGAGTTAAGACCGGGAGCTACCAGAACAGCATGTCTTTTTCTAGTACCATTAAATGACTTGCATCGTCCACAGTTTACAAAAGCTAAAAAATAATTTAGGATGATGTTCTATTCAGGGGCGTAGCAAGGTTGGAGTGGGCCCAGAGACAAGATTTTAAAATGCCCCCCCCCCAAAGTCCAGGGCCTCCGCACACCCCAGGCCCCCAAGGATTTAAGTCTGATATTCCAAAATAAGTATGCTGACTGCAAATACATTTCACTGAATACACACACACACACGTCACAATATATAGTGATATACATTGAGTACTATACATTTGTATTACTTTTAATGCCTAGAACACACTAGAAAGATGAATGATTAAAATGGGCCCCTCGCTGCAGATTAGCAAAGGAGACTTTCAACCATGCAGGGTGAACCTATGTTTGTTTTCCCAGAATTCTGAACAAATTCAGTCAAGTTTGATTGCAGGAGGTTTTTCACATGGGGCTTTTAAAGCCTTTTAACAACACACCTCTCCTCTGGAATGGAGGTGCTGCATTCACATGTTGGCCAGATTGACCCTGAAGTCCCTGCAAGTTATTGGGGAGCAGTTCACACACAAGAAAAATAAAATAAAAGCACCACACATGCTTCACAGTTCTCACTCAGACCTTCTGGGTTGCAAAACAACTTGAACATAAGTGCATTTATGAATGAATGAATGAATAAATAAAATTAATAAAATACTGTTCCAGAAGTTTTTGCAATTTTCTGCCATGAAACAAGCCACTTATAGGACTTTTTAGATAGTTTTTTTTAAGTCAGCAAATTTTCCAAGCTGTTTCAAAATAAATATTCAGAGACTTCTCGGTCCCTCCCCCCCCCATATCCAAGCCCTATGGCAAGCAGATCCCTATATATGGGGGGGGCAGGGGGGGAAGGTAACCACAAAAAGGAGTTCACACTCTACCTGGCAAATGCTGGTCTGGGTTAAGCAGGGCAGCAAGGGGTCTTCTGCTGCAGAGAACACTCTGGCTGCCTCCTCCTTCCAGGCTGGCTTGGGCCCTACTCGAGTTCAGGCTTCACTGCGGCCTACACGGAGGCCTCCGTGGAAGCCCCACTGCCCACCCGCCGATCAGCTGAGAGGCGGGAGAAAAGGAGCTCTTGGCAGCTTGCCTGCTGCTTCGATTGCGGCCAGCAGAACAAGCAGGAGAGACAGCGAAGAGGGCAAGTGGCTGAGAGGCTATGGGGCTGGGCAGGGGGCAATGGGGAGTCACATGAGGTGCCCCTGGGGTGCCCCTCCAGGCAGTGGGGCCCCCAGACAACTGTCTCCCCTTGCCCTATCATTGTTATGCGCCTGGTTCTATTGTGGCACATAGGAGATATGTATATGTATGTGTTCAGCCTCATTTAATATTTCTTTACTTCATCAGCTGAGCTTCAGTGAAGGGGGCCCCATTTTAAAATCTTGTCTCTGGGCCCACTCCAACCTTGCTACGCCCCTGGGATAAAAGGAAGAGAAAGAGAAAAGCAATTTTCCATAGCTACCAGCTTCTAGCTCAGGTCCTTCTCTCCAGTTTACTCAAGCACGAGGCGAGCAATGAGGTGCTCACGAGCAGCATGGGGCGCAGCATCAGATGGTAGGGGGGAAATGCAAGGGTGTATGTACCCGATGCAAGGGCACACACACAATGCAAGAGATCAATGCCATCTTTGAGGGGGTTCTCATAGGCAGAAGTATACCCTGAAACATGATTGAGAGGTTTCAGTGGAGGAGACTGATAAGGTGTTTCTTAAGGAAACTTCTAACATTTTGGGATTCTTGCTCCAAATAAGGCATGAATATCAAGTATTGATTAAGAAACGTTTCACAAAGAGATCGCTGAGCAATCACCTGAATAGAGATGGGAGGGAGGCACATTGAGCATTCTTCTAGCATGACTTGCTCAATTTCAATAACAGTCAGGAGGAAACAAGGTGAGAAGTTTGACTTAGCCTTGGTATTTCTTATCAACATATATGGGAGGAAGAGAGCTTACATTCCTTTCCTTTTGTCTCTGTAATTTGGGTCTGCCCTGCATTTCTAGCCACCTAATGGCACATCAGGGAAGTAACTTGCCTAGCAAGCAAGTGGTTGCCAGTTCGAATCCCAGCTGGTATGTTTCCCAGACTATGGGAAACACCTATATTGGGCAGCAGTGATATGGGAAGATGCTGAAAGGCATCATCTCACACTGCGAGTGGGGGTGGCAATGGTAAACCCCCCTTGTATTCTACCAAGGAAACTACATGGCTCTGTGGTTGCCAGGAGGTTTTTCACACATGGCTCTATGCCTCGGAGTATCTGAAGAGCGAATCTGCTTTGCAGCAGATTCAACCTACTGGAACTTTTTTTCAAAAGCTGCTGGAAATAGAAGATTTTTTTTACCCCGGACATAACTCAGGCTAAGCCAGAATTGGCAGCCTCCCTTCAGAGGAAAACAAAGCCCTGTCTGTCCTGGTCCCTGATAGCCCGCAGGGAGGTCGGGTTAAATCCAGCGAATATGTGGACTGGCACACTCCAATCAGGATTGGATTTGAGGGGGGGAAGCCCTGTCTGTAAAACCTCACTACCTCTGTGGTCACCAGAAGTCGACACAGACTTGACGGCGCAACCAACCTTTTCCTGCATTTCTCTCTCTGTATATGCTCAGATGCAATCAGAGAGGCATTTCCTTTAGTCCATTACCGTTGTTGCAAATGACCTGAAGGCACCGTGGGGTAAAGCCTTGACAATACAACCTTCTATTTGGAATGCAGCCAGCTATCGTTTCTCTTCCAGGCAGGCTAGGATAAGGGGCTAAGTTTGAGGGATACATTGCAACACCCAAAATGGCATAGTGAGTGAGTCTAGGAACACTGTCAACAAAGCTTGCTTGCTGAGGACCTCGGCATCTGTCTCTCTTGCTTTTGGGAGATCATGTGGGGCTGCCATAGAAAGGGTCAAAGGAATGGAAGGCAGGAAAGGAGGGAAGCTGTGACTAGTGATTGGATGGGCTAGGAAAGCATACCATCCAAGACTTGGAGGGAATGCATGCCTTCCAAAATAAGGTTAACATAAGAACAGCCCTGCTGGATCAGGCCCAAGGCCCATCTAGTCCAGCATCCTCTTTCGCACAGTGACCCACCAGATGCCACTGGAAGCCACAGGCAGGAGTTGAGGGCATGCCCTCTCTCCTGCTGTTACTCCCCTGCAACTGGTACTCAGAGGCATCCTGCCTTTGAGACTGGAGGTGGCCCACAGCCCTCCAACTAGTAGCCGTTGATAGCCCTCTCCTCCATGAAGTTATCCAAACCCTTCCTAAAGCCATCCAGGTTGTTGGCTGTCACCACATCACGTGGCAGAGAATTCCACAAGTGGATTATGCGTTGTGTGAGAAAGTATTTCCGTTTGTTGGTCCTAGATTTCCCAGCAATCAATTTCATAGGATGACCCCTGGTTCTAGTGTTATGTGAGAGGGAGAAAAATTTCTCTCTCTCCACTTTCTCCACATCATGCATGATTTTATAGACCTCTATCGTGTCTCCCCACAGTCGTCTTTTTTCTAAAGTAAAAAGGCCCAAGTGTTGTAGTCTTGTCTCATAAGAAAGGTGCTCAAGGCCCCTGATCATCTTGGTTGCCCTCTTCTGCACATTTTCCAATTCTACAATGGGTTTTTTTTAGATGTGGTGACCAGAATTGTATGCAGTACTCCAAGTGTGGTTGCACCATAGTTTTGTATAAGGGCATTATAATATTAGCCGTTTTATTTTCAATCCCCTTCCTAATGATCCCCAGCACTGTATTGGCCTTTTTCACAGCTGCTGCACATTGAGTCGACACTTTCAACGAGCTGTCCACCACGACCCCAAGATCCCTCTCCTGGTCAGTCACTGACAGCTCAGATCCCATCAGCGTATACTTGAAGTTGGGTTTTTTCATCCCAATGTGCATCACCTTACACTTGCCAACATTGAACCGCATTTGCCACTTTGTCGCCCACTCCCCCAGTTTGGAGAGATCCTTTTGGAGCTGCTCACAATCCGTTTTGGATTTAACTACCTGAAAGAGTTTGGTATCATCTTCAAATTGGGCCACCTCGCTGCTTACCCCTGCTTCTAGATCATTGATGAATAAATTAAAAAGCACCGGTCCCAGTACAGATCCCTGGAGGACCCCATTTCTTACTTCCCTCCATTGTGAAAACTCTCCATTTATACCTACCCTCTGTTTCCTATCTTTCAGCCAGTTAGCAATCCACATATGTACTTGTCCCCTTATCCCATGACCGTTACTACACTGTAGGAACACCTAAATTCTCAAAGCAAAAATCATTTCCCCATATAACATATTGATGCAATTGATTGAATATATACTAGAAAAACATTGAGCTGGTTCAGACAAGATGCCAGTTGCAGCCACGATAAAGGCCAGATCATGCTGAGAGTGTGCCCACCCTGATATTATTGGAGGATATCTCAAAGCTCTTTTGGGGTGTGCCTTAATCCTGTGCCGGTACAGTTAATCTGAATTGCCCCCACCCCCATGAATGCTCTCTGCACTTGGCAATTTTCTGTTATGCAGGCAGTGTATAAGATGTATTCATATTCCATGCAAAATTCCTTGTTATTTCATATTTTATTTGAAATTGCATATTTTAAAGATCAGCTGGTGGTTTTCAGGAAACAAAATATCATAATGAGACAAACTTGTTTTTTAAGAACATAATCTTGCTATAGCTGATTTTTCTTCTCATCTTCACCAGCATAGAGAGATAAATAATCAAGTGGAAATCTGGTGGATGGGCATTGTTTTGAGTTTTGCTTTTTGTCTTAATCCTGTCTTGACCTGGATCAATTCCTGTATGGGTTTCTTCTCTGGATCTTCCAATAATGTTGTCAGTAGATTAAACAGCAGGGCTATCCATGCAAGTCCAAAGATAATCCAAATTGCTGCCATGATTCGGTATCCAGGAAAATAGTTTCTGCCATGCTTTCTGCCTGGGTACGCAGAAGAAAAGAAATATTAGAACAGCCCTGCTGGATCAGGCCCAAGGCCTATCTTGTCCAGCATCCTGTTTCACACAGTGGCCCACCAGATGCCGCTGGGGAGCCCATAGGCAAGAGGTATGTGCATGCCCTCTCTCTCCAGCTGTTGCTCCCCTGCAACTGGTATTCGGAGGCATCCTACCTTTGAGTCTGGAGGTAGCCCATAGCCATCAAGACTACCAAGACATAGTCTGTTGCTCTCCTGCAACTGGTATTCAGAGGCATCTTACCTCTGAGGCAAGATGTTGGGGGCAAGGGGAGAGAGTTTAAAATGCCAGTGGAATTTATCTGAACATCTTTCATAAAAATTGGGAGAAATGTGCTAGCAAGTGCTGTTCTAACTGAATATAGCGTAAGGTCTACATACTCATTTAGAGGCAGTGCCACATCATGGAACATAGGAAACTGCCTTATATTAAGTCAGATCATTGGTCCATCTAGGTCAGTATTGTCTACACTGACTGGCAGAGGCTTCTGCAAGGTTTCAGGCAGGAGTCTGTGTTGGAGATGGAGTTCCAGGGACATCAGCCTTAGGCACCGACTATCGCAATGACTGCTAGGGGCATTGGGTGTAGAGGTAGTTAATGAGGGTCTCCTTACCTGTCCCTTCTTGCCTCTACTCTATGACCCCTTGTGGAGGAAAGAGGCCTAGACCTCTTGGGTTTTGGAAATAAGGCCTTGTATTATAAATGAATTACAAAATGCATTGCTATCCCCAAAACACTTCTTTCTGTAAATAGGATTGTATGTGCAAAATTCCTTGCAAGCCTCTGTGTTAGAAAAACTGGCAGGGTCAAAGGTTCCTGGCTTCTGCTCAAGCAAGCTTCAGTTTAAAAGGATGCAAATATACTGAGTTAATTTTGGAGGGAAAGAGAGGTTGATTTGATTGGTTGCATTTTAAAAGAACGGAGAGAATTTGAGTTATGCCGATTGGGTTGTTTAAAAAACAGTTAAGAACTATTTGTGTATATATAGGAGGCTGCTTTAGCAGAGAGTTAGTCAGAGTTCAGTTTGGAGATCAAAGTATGCGAGTCAGAGCTGAGATTCAGAAGAAGGAAGAGGAGTTTGTGGTTGATGCGGTGAAGATCAGAAGAATATAGCTTGAAGTACCAGAAGAAGTGCAGAGCTGGGATTCAGAAGAAGAAGAAGAAGTCAGTGAGGCTCAGAGGCTTTAGGCAGAACTGAAGTCACTTACAGAGAGTGGAGACTCTCTGACAGTGGGGCTGAAATCACAGAAGAACCAGGTTGGACTGAACCCCAAGTCTATATAACTGTGACTAGAGCTTGAGACTGCACCAGGGACAAGCCAAATCTCTGCAAAGGCTGAGGTAACTGAAAAAACGTTAAGGACCACTTCAGATAGATTAGATTAATTGGATGTGTTTCCCCCCTTTTATTTCTTCCTTTTATACTTCAGTGGTAAGTGTTTTATTTTCTAAAGGTCTTGCTATGCAAAGAAGCCAAAAAGCTAATGTTTTAAATTGACTAATATTTCCCCCAAGAAGCTTGTTTGATTGTCTCCACACCATGCCTAAAGCTTTTCCACACTACTGAGTTGTTTGGTTTTTTGGTACTTTTTGCAATGGTTACACAACAAATATTTATATACCACTTTTCAACAAAGGTTTTCAATGTGGTTTACATAGAGAAATAACAAATAAATAAATAAGATGACTCCCTGTCCCCAAAGGGCTCACATTCTAAAAGAAACATACAATAGCAACAGTCAATGTGGAGATACTGTGCTGGAGGGTGGATAGGGCCAGTTACTCTCCCCCTGCTAAATAAAGAGAACCGCCATGTTAAAAGGTGCCTCTGCCAAGTTTGCTGGGGTAAGCTACCAGTTAAAGGGCTGTTTTAGTAGACACAGACATAGAAAAGAAGTCTATGTGGTGCCAATGCTAAAGAATAGATATCATGGGGTTGGTGAGATAGATTCTAGAGAGAAGATGGAAACATCTCTCTCTCCTCACCTACTTATTCATTGAGGCGCTTCACGACCTGTGTGACGTGCCTTACCAGGCTCTGGAGATCATCATGCCCGCAGCCCTGGGTGGCCATTGGCCACCCACATGACTACCAGCCAGGCGCAGAGCCAGCCAATCAGCGGCCTGTGTCTAGCCCTGCTTGGCGGCCTCATCCAATATGCCCGTGTGGGCAAGTGGGCACTTGCACGGGGACGTGGCTTGGGCTCCAGAGGAGCCCAGAGTGAACTCCCACACCCAGGCCACCGAGAGCCCAGGCGAACGCTTCACCAATTATTTCAGGCAGCTCCGACTGCCTGATAGAACGTTTTCCCCTTCCTCTCCCTCTCTGGAGGGAAAGGGGAAAACATCCTATCAGGCGGCTGACGCTGCCTGAAATGAGCTGAAAGCTCATTCGGGCTCTCAGCAGCCCAGGCCACGCTCCCTTTGCACATGACAAGGGGGCGTGGCCTGGGCTGCAGAGAGCCCGAACAAGCTTTCCCCTCATCATTTCAGGCAGCTCTGACTGCCCGATAGGACATTTCCCCCTTTCCCTCCAGAGAGGGAGAGGAAAGGGAAGACGTTCTGTCGGGCAGTTGGAGCTGCCTGAAATAATTGGCGAAGAGTTCGCCTGGCGGCCCGGGTGTGGAAGAGGGGAGTTTGCTCTGGGCTCCTCTGGAGCTGAGCCACGGGTTGCCGGTGGCCTTTTCCATTGGTGGCCCAGGTTCTTTGAACCCATTCGCCCAATGGTGGCTCTGCCCCTGCTACCAGCTCCATCACTGAGCCGGTGGGGATTGGGGGCTGCCTGGCCCCTGGAAGTTCCAGGATGCTCTGCACAAGTGCATGGGGCATTCTGGAGAGACCTCCAGGGCCGGGAACTCAAGAAGCTTGTTTTAGCCTCCCGGTGGGGGTCTCCTCGTGTGTTTCCGAGGAGCCGCACCACAGCAGCACACAATCAACTAAACAGGGTTAGCAGAGCGCTCACTCCACTAACCTCGTTTAAGGGGAGGGGTCATTTGGGTCGTTTGCTGCCGGGAGCCACGTAGCTCCCAGGGCAGCAGATCACCAGGAGAGATCGGGCTAGGCTCCCTTAGCCCGATCTCTCCTGGTCATGGGATAGCTTCATTACGTCGCTATTAGATAAGATTTGGTCTTTCCTATCCTAATGTATTTCACCAATAAACCAGTTAAGTAATTTAGACGCTACAGTGATCTCCATGTGTGTTCCTTAAACAGCTGCAGCAACTAGACTCCACACTCTGTAACCGGAGTGGAAGTTTTCACTAGCACTCTGCTAGAATACTTTGCACTTTTCCCAAAGAGAAAGATAGATCATCATAAACCCCAACAGTCTCTCCCAGCCCTACCTGGAGATGCTGCCAGGGAGTGAACTTGGGATCTTCTGCATGCAAAGCAGAAGCTCTACTCCTGAGCTACAGCCTCACGTAACACAAAACTTCATGGTTTTCTGTTGCCTAAACAAGCTTTAGGATCACACACACCCTCCTCCCCTCATACCCTCATTGACTTCTAACTTCATGACAAAACATAGTTTGCCATTACATCTGAACCGGGCAACTGATGATAATGCACAAATCAGAATTGGAAATTACCAAACTCTGGCTAGTGCTGTGCTTGCACAACGAGCAAAATGGTCCTGACACAAGAAAATCACATAGCTGCACTACATCTAGCAGGCCTTTTAAATTTTGATTTTTAACTGATTTTTAAAGAGTTTTAAAATTGCTTTGTATTTTGGTCTGTTATGATTTAGTGTGTTGTGTGTTTTTATTGGATGTTTTAATGTTGTGAGCTGCCCAGAGAACAATTTGTTATGGGGCAGCTAACAAATAAAGTTAATAATAATAATAATAATAATAATTTATTGTTTATTTACTACTACTACTACTACATTATTACAGGGATTTTTAAAATTGTGCTCCTGCATAAAGATCCCTCCAAAACATATGAGGGGTGCCTCAAATTGAGCAACTTGGCACAACTAGTTAGTACAATAGCCTTGTAAGAGCAATGGGATTAGGATGTCCGCCAGTGGTTTCCAGTTGTAGTTTGCAAGTAAACTACAGCTGATGTAAGCCATAATTGGTCCTGTAAGGATGTAATGCAAACTATGTTTTGCCATGAAATTAGAAGGGAACATGTTATTTTTCATTCTCTACGATAGTAATAAATAGAAATGGAGAAGGATTATATTTAAAATTAGAACATAAAGAAGCGCTTCCCATGATCAGTGAGAAGAGCTTCTTCCGGGTCTGCGGGGAGAGCGAGAGCTTAGCCCGCTCTCCCCGCAGATTATCAAAAGGCACCCCTGGGAAGCTGGATCCGCCGCCCACATGACTGCCGGCTCAGCTGCAGGGATTGGGGGCCACGTGGCCCCTGGAAGGTCCAGGATGCCCCACGTGAGTGTGCGTGGCATTCTGGAAAGACCCCCGGGCCCAGGAGGTTGCTTGCAGCCTCCCGGTCAGGGGTCTACTCGTGTGTCGCCACATGCCACAGCAACACTCGAGCAACCAAATGAGGTTAATAGAGCGCCGCTCGCTCTGTTCACCTCATTTAAGGGGAAGGGGAATTAGGCGAGCTAGCCGCCTTGGGAGTACTGGGCTCATCTGTGAGCCTGGTGGTTCCCACGATCCCTGGAAAGCGGGCTAAGCTCCCTTAGCCCACTTTCCAGTGATCGTGGGAATAGCCTCAAAGTGTTTTAGCTCAGTTGATTTATACCAGGGATTCTCAACATTGAGTCCTCAGATGTTATTGGACTTCAACTCCCATAATCCCCAGCCAAAGGCCACTGGGGCTGGGGATTGTGGGAGTTGGTCCAATAACATCTGGGTACCCAACGCTGAGAATCCCTGATTTATACTACCAGTGAAGCAAGCTCCAGATCCAGGTTTCTTAACTAGGCACAGGATGAGGGGGCCCCACAAACGGCAGCCGTTATCCTACATTAAGATAATATAAAATACTAGTGTTCTGAAGCCCGTTATAATAACGGGCGCTAGCCTTTTCCTCTCCCCTTTACTGTTTTTTTTTTTTTAAATGCAGCCTCCGCCGCTGCCTCCGAAGTCCCACCCTCCCAGCTTCCGAAACCACCTTACCCTGTCCCGTTACAGTTGAGCAAAGAAAGTCCTAAATTGAGGAGGGAGAGAGGAGCTCTCAAGCAGTGCTCCTCCCTCTGCAAAGGCTCTGCCCGAACTGGCGCTTGGGACTGAAAGGACGCCTCTTGCGTCCTTTCGGCCCCAAGCGCCAGTTCGGGCAGAGCCTTTGAAGAGGGAGGAGCACTGCTTGAGAGCTCCTCTCTCCCTCCTCAATTTAGGACTTTCTTTGCTCAACTGTAACGGGACAGGGTAAGGTGGTTTCGGAAGCTGGGAGGGAGGGAGGATGGGACTTCGGAGGCAGCGGCGGAGGCTGTATTTTTGCTTTCTGTTTTCTTCGGCCTTCGCTCAGCCCCCGGTCCCGGCCTCCGTCTCCCTGCGGCGGTCTGGGCCTCTGCCGCCATTCCCCCTCCCGCCACCCACTGCGGCCCGTGTCTCCGGCCGGGGCGGCCACCCAGGGCTCCGGCGGGCCCGCCACCCACCGCCGCCGCGGCCCGCGGCTCCAGCGGTCCCGCCGCCGCCGCCGCCTGCAGCTCCGGCCGGGTCCTCCGCTCCCTGGGGCCTCTCCCTTGTCGCCGCGGGTGTCCTCTGGGCAAGGCGGCGGCGGCCAGTGTTCGCCGGCGCCGCTTACCCGGCTTCTTCGGGGCGGCCGCTTCTGGCCGCCCAAGATGGCTCCCGGGTACCGGCAAGCGTGTCTCCCTTGCCCTGTTCTGCGCCTGCGCTTTGCGCAGGCGCAGAACAGGGCAGGGAGGCACGGACACACGCTTGGTGTCCGTCCACGGACGGACACCAAGCGTTTTATTAGAGAGGATGGTCTGAGAAAATGGCTACTGGAATCCTTACCTATTACATAATCTCCAAAACCAATGGTGCTGAGGGTGATAAACGTAAAATAAATTGCTTCACTATAAGTCCAACCCTCCATCTCTTGAAAGATGGCAGATGGCACACAAAGAAAGACTAGAATCCCCATCACTAGGAAGAACAGAAGGGTCAAAAGCCTTGTTCTTTTCTGAAAGACAAAACAAAAATTCCAAGTTGGATGTAGCAGAGATGCCCAACTCATCTTAGCCTCACCTGTCTAGGTGTGAATGAATAAATATTTTATTATGGTCCATGACCAGAAACAAAACAAAACAATATATCCATCCATTGTATCTAGCTAGTATTTTAAAAAAAAAAAAAAACATTGCAAAGAACCACAATTAACAGATCTAATCTTACAAGCAGCCGCACAGAATTCAGTCACTTGAAATTAATCTCAGCATTCACTCCAGAAAGTAGATCGGTGGCATAAAATAACTCTGAATGCCCAAGAAAAGGCAATAAAAGTGGAGTTATAAAGGAATTTCTTATTGACTGATGAAATATACAGTTAAGGAGAACATGTTCGATTGACTAAACTGCACCAGAATTACAAGGACAAACTCTGCATCGTGTGTAATATTCTGAAACTTCCCAGAGAACACTGGCAAAGGCAGAACATTCCAATTAGCTAAGGAAAAAGCCCTATGATGGCTGGGGACTGTCAATTCATAGAGATAATTTGTTGGTTTAAGCTGACTGTTAATTCTTTCCAGGATAAGGGTTTTTTGGGACTAAGTTGATGCTCCGTATTGCAAATCCTTTGCTTAAGAGCATTCTTGGCACTGTCAAACACAGGGATAATAAAAATTTAAGAGAAAATCCCTAAGTCATTAATTTAGATAGCAATTTTTTTATACCAGGTGGATGTATATTTGCCACAAACATTTGTAGAAAATTCCTCACCATTTAGAGTTGTGGACAGTCTGGACATTTGTCTGTATTCTCTGCAAGGGCTGGATTTGCCATCTTGAGAATATTTTAAAGAAGAAAGTTTCTACCTTCATCATGCATAGAAACTTGCAGCAATGAGAGTAATTCTTACTTCAGCCTGTCTTCTTAACCCCCTCTTTCCTTTTTGCCCTTTACACCCCAGGCCTTGTCCAGAATTCCAAATAATTTGAAAACCATGAAAGCCAAATGTACCAAATAAATATATCTTGTTAATCAACATTAATGCAGTCATCTTATGGGGGATCCTGTAGACATTCTGAGGCTCTCAAATTTTATAAATCTGTGTGCAGAATGAGTTTTGTTCTGAGTGGCAGTATCAAGGCCGTCTGTGCACACCTGCAATCAAAGTGGGGCCTTCCTGATTCAACCTGAGCGGGATCTAAAATTAACTGAGCGGACATCAGAAAACATGTGAACGCACACACATGTGCACACCTCAGAGGGAACACTGGTGCAAAGGCTGAATCACCATGGCTGCAGAGGGGTCCCCTGATGCAAGACAAGATAATCCCATTGTTATGTTAGTAATCCTGATATGATATTTCAGCTAAATTGTATAAATTATTGCAATATATTGAGCATGTAGGATTACTTTCAGATGGTGGCAAAAACTTGAAAAAAACTGAGCTACTTCCAATCACCATCCAGGCATGCTTTGTTATCTCTTTGCCCACATGATACTATTACTACTACTATGAATATGTATATATCGGACGGCAGTGATATAGGAAGATACTGAAAGGCATCATCTCATACTGCGCAGGAGGAGGCAATGGTAAACCCCTCCTGTATTCTAACAAAAGGAAACCACGGGGCTCTGTAGTCGCCAGGAGTCAACACCGACTCGACGGCACACTTTACTTTACTTCAACCAAAGTTCTCAAAGCGGTTTACATGCAAAATAAATAATACATAAATAAGATGGCCCCCTGTCCCCAAAGGGCTCACAGTCTAAAAATAGACAAAAGGCAGATACCGGTACCAGCAACAGCCACTGGAGGGATGCTGTGCTGGGGTTGGGTAGGGCCAGTTGCTGCCCCCCACTAAATATAAGAGAACCACCACTTTAAAAGGTGTCCCTTTGCTCCGCTGGCAGGGGTTAGCAGTTATAGGAATAGAGGAAGCTGCCTTGTACCAAGTCAGACCATGGGTCCACCTGGTGTTGTCTGCACTGACAGTCCGCTACTCTCCAGGATTTTAGGCATGAGTCTCTCGCAGCCCTCCCTGGAGATGTTGCCAGGGAATGAACTTGGACCTTCTGCATGCAAAGCAGATGCCCTTCCACTGAGCTGTGGCCCCATCCCTTTAGGGCAGGGGTTCTCAAACATGGCCCCCCAGATGTTGTTGGACTTCAACTTCCAACATCCAACAACATCTGGGGGCCCACATTTGAGAACCCCTGTCCTAAGGGGAATATCTTGCAGTGTTCCCCTGTAGTCTCCAACCCTGAATGCAAAACAAGGTACACCCTGCTTAGCAAAGGGGACAGCTCATGCTTCCTACTTACAAGACCAGTTCTCCTCCCTAATGATGCAGGCATTAAATGCAAGGGTGGTCCTTTAAGGTACCAAGCTGTGGATGTTGTATGCTGTATGATTGTGGGATGCCAGTGGGGCATCAAGATGACCCCCTGATGCCATGCCTGCCTGCCTCTACTCCCCTCTCTACTTGTTCTTTGTCAAGGGGTGGTAGAAACATAGGAAGCTGCCATATACTGAGTCAGACCATTGGTCCATCTAGCACAGTATTGTCTTCACAGACTGGCAGGGGCTTCTCCAAGGTTGCAGGCAGGAATCTCTCTCAGCCCTATCTTGGAGATGCTGCCAGGGAGGGAACTTGGAACCTTCTGCTCTTCTCAAAGCGGCTCCATCCCCTGAGGGGAATCTCTTACGGTGCTCACACATCAAGTCTCCCATTCAAATACAACCCTGCTTAGCTAAGGGGACAAGTCATGCTTGCTACCATAAGACCGGCTCTCCTCGGTACAGCCACCACGCAGCAAAAAGCTGCACCAAGATGGTAGCTTTGACCTCCTAATTCATGAGTGCCTAATAAGGGGGCAAAGCAGAAAAGGAAGTGATGAAAGCGAGTACAGTACAGGAGACTCTAGAGAGTGTCTCGTCGCCTCGACTGCCCTTTCACCATTTCCTCTCTTCCATACTGTGGCGTTTCCTCTGCACAAGCCTCACAACCCCTGGGCATGCAGGCCTCCGAAGGATGGGGAGGGGGTTCTAAGCACTCTGTTCCTCCATCTGCCAGGGAGAGGGAGTGCCTTGCTCCTTGGTCAGCTGCCACCCCTCTTAATCCCTCCCCTGCCTTCCTCCCCCCCCATTCTGCCTGCTAGCCCTTAAAAGGGCCTCCTTGCATTTCCTCTCCCTGCATCACCCCCCAGGGTCTACTCTCTGCGGAGGGGAGGGACCTGCTAGCTCCTGGCTGAAGCCAGGCAATGGCTTGTCAGGCCATTCTGGCCCAGTCAAGGGCGGCCGTCCATCTTCCCGGCTTCCTCGCCCTCCCCTGCCTCCCAGCATGGTTGCTGTTGGCTTAGTCCATGGCCAGGCAACCTCCGGCTGTTGATCTGCTCGCCACCCAGTCGGTGAGTGCCCTGCCCTGCTGGGCGTTGGGGAGAGTCCCAACACATACCTTGCCTGGCATAAGGGAGGTAGGAATGGACCTGGCAGGCTGGGAGGAGGAGATAGTGGAGGTGGGTGTCTGCATGCAGCTGGGGCTGTCTGCTGCTGGGGAAGCCACCGTGATTCTCATTAGCACAAACAAAAAAGAGACATGGCAGCCGGGGGCGGTGGGGGGAGCACCATTGCGTGCCCTGCCTCAGTTTCACCAAGATCGTGGGCTGCACACTACACAAGTACAAAAGGGATTGAGTGCCAGCCCATCTGCTCCAGTTTGGCTCAGTCGTGCACCAGGCCGTCCTTCAGATAACTTGCGTTGGAATAAGTCTTGCAGCTGGCAAAAGCCCTGTTTATATGCCTTGCTTATATGTCTGCCTTTATCCTGAGACCAAGCAAACGTTACCGTCTTTATTTCCTTCCTGTGCACGCATTTAGCAAGCCTTTCGCACAGCAGGGAGAGAACCTTGCCGATGTGGTGCAAGAAGACGATATTCAAGGGGATCCCAAAGAGAGCAAAGAAGACACAGAAAAGCTGGCCGCCTGCTGTTTTAGGGGAGACGTATCCATAGCCTGTTGAAAGACAAAAGAAAAGGATTACAAAGAACATCCTCCATGTGCTGGTAACAGCAATGGATTCACCATTATTCTAAGTACACTACAGCGTAGGGTCCCAGCCAAATGCCACATTGATCCAAATAGAAGGTGACTGAATGTATGACAATGAGGCGGGTCTCACAATCAGTGAGACCCGCTTTTGCGGGGAGAGCGGGCTAAGCTCCAAAGCTTATATGCTCCAAAGAAAGAAGACTCTGAATTCAAGATGACCACCCAGGAAAGAACTGGGGAGGAAACTTGTCTTGGATTCGGGTAAATATGGTAGAAGGCCTTGTAGAAAGGAGTAGTTGAGTGGGAATTTCTCCTTGTCTCCATCCTGCTCCGTACAGCATCTCCATCTTAAGTGCATGCCTGGTTTTTAACCTGTCTGAACTTGTGTGTGAACAGCCATACTTGGCCCCTCTTCTCTCATATTCCTGTCATCAAGATTTTCTCATATTGGAAGGTTTCCAATACTTTAGATATATTCATGCACATTCTCCCCAATCAAAACATGCAGCTGAAAAAAGTGACACGTTCCACATAGTTTAAAGACCAGGCAGTGTTGTTTTGGGCTCAAATCCCATGAAGACTTAACAGGCACTCCAGAAAACTAAGGAGGCTGATTATAAAAATACCGCTATCGACCATTCCAAATATGCAAGCGGACTGAGTCAAAAAAAGAAAAAAGCAGACTGGGATACATCAGATCCAAAGCTGAGACCGTTTATCGCATATGAGAACCAGACAGGGCTAGTTCTTGGCTTCATATACTGCTGTGTCTTATGGCAGACATTCAAGGTCACTTAATAAGGGTAACTGCTCCCTTGCACACTTGAATCTGTACTTGGAATCAGAAAGATTCAAGAGCAATGAAGGGGTGGATTCTCCCATATTCAGTGCATAGTTATGTGCAGAGAAGAGATTCGTCTATAGCAGGGGTTCCTAGCCTGTGGTTCTCCAGATGTTGCTGAACTACACCTCCCATCATTCCCAGCTACAATTTAATAAACCTAATGTTCATTCTTGAAGCATCTGTCAAGTCCAATCAGTGTTCCCTTTAAGGTGTGTGCATGTACACATGCTCACACACTTTTTGATGTCCACTCAGTTCATTTTAGATCTCGCTCAGGTTGATTCAGGAAGGCCTCCTCCATATGCACATGCACATACACTGCCGTGATACTGCCGCCCAGAACAAAATTCATTCCTCACACAGATGAGAAAAATTAGAGAGAAAACTGAGTCCCATGTGTAATATATAACCAGCTGGAAGTTGCTGGGTGTGATGATCCAGCATCCTTTATGGGAAGCAATCACAAATCCTCTTTTAAGTCAGCAAAACTTAAAAAGAATTGTTCCCACCATTTTAAATAAATAAATAAAAATTAGAGTTTGAGAATCGTAGAAACTTCAGGCATGCAAGCTAATGTCTTGCATGGGAATTATTTAAAGTTATAGTCACTGGAATTATTTATACTTTGCTTGACTGAGGAATGAAGAGGAGGGAAATGAAGTCTCTTATCACCTTAGCCAGCAACTGAAGGGAACTTTCTGTGGCCAGGAGGAGGATGAGGCAAGTTGATATGCAAAAGATGAGAGATGCATTGCGAGCAAACGTATCTGGTTTTGTCTGGTTTTGCTAGCTTAGCTTGCTGTTTTTCTGTTTTCGGTGCCAACACACACACACACACACACACACACACACACACACACACACACACACATAAAAATCCTGTTGTGTTGGTTTTAATGTATTTTTATTTCTGAGTATGTGTCACATTGCAGTTTTGCTGAAAAGCAGCCTGCACATTCTAAAAACCTATTATGTATTTTGTTGGTGTGTTTGTGCGACAGAAAGCCATACTTCTTGATTACTTACAGATACCAAATTTTGCATACACAACCCTGCCACTGAAATTTGTGTATGAACTACTTTTTACAATGGAATATGCTGAAGAAAGGGTTTAATTGATTTTTATTGGTATTTAAAAAAAAGAATTTACAAATACAACAAAAAAATTATATACCATTTTTCAACAAAGTGGTATATAAATTTCAGCAAATTTCAGAATATAATAATCGGATTTTAACTGTTATTGTTTTGACCAGGTTTTTAAGACTCACTAATCAGATCAGTAACTCGAAAATGACATCATACCCAAGAGAAGCAGATCTTTGGCAGATTCAAATGTACTAGGATTCAAATATACTATATATGGCCAATGGTGGATTACCGCATAGGCAGTATAGGCAGCCGCCTATGGTGGCAAACCTTGGGGGCGGCGGCATCTTGGAGGGAATTCTCCCCTCCTCCCAACCTTTGAAAATGTCACTGTGTCGTGGCAGAGGCTCCATCCGTCTCCTAAACCATCGCAGGAGATGAAGTCGGGCACTGGAGGACGATGGCGAAAGCGTTCCTCACCCAAGCCTGGCTTACTCACAAAGCCGGGCTTGAGTGTAGAGTCCTTTGGCCGCCGTCCTCCAGTGCCCGACCTCACCTCCTGCGATGGTTTAGGAGGCGGCCGGAGCCGCTGCTGCTATACAGTGGCATTTTAAAAGGTAAAAAACAGAATTAGGTTTCCCTCCCCCCTCCAAGCCCCCTTCCTCTTGTCCCTGGGGCAGCAAATCTTTGGCTGGCTAAGGGCTAAGGGCTGGCTAAAGGCTAAGGGCGGCAGAAAGATTAATTCGCCCCTGTATATGGCAATTATTCAAATCAGCTACTTTATTACTGCCCTAGGCCAATATTATTACACCAACGTACAATACTCTACAGGGTAATTATTTAAAAACAAATAATATTTGAAGCTGACGTCCTACAATTTTCAAACTATTCTTTGACTTCCCTTCTGCAAGCACATTCATTTAAAAAAAAAAATCTCTTGCATAAATTTTTTTCTCTGTTGAACAGTTTGTGCAAAATAAAGTCACACTTACCAATTATTTACAGACTAGTATTTTTAAGCCCGTTATGATAACGGGCGCTAGCTTTCTATCCCGTCTTTTCTGTCTCTCTCTCTCTCTTTCTGTCTCTTCCCCCCCCCCCTTGTCCCCTCTCTCTTTTTGTTTTTTGTTTTGTTGTTGTTCTCTGTTTTTGTTCTTCCTTATTTTGCTTTTACTTTTTTTTGGGGGGGGGTGGATGAATAACGGCCAAAATGGCCCATGAGAAGGTGGCCGCCCCCGCCTATCGCCCTCCCGCGCACCCAGCTGCCGGAGCCCACCTTACCCGCTCCAGCCCGAAGGAGAAGAGAGGAACTTGGAAACAGAGCTATTCTCTGTGTTACGCTGCTGCCTATACTGTCGCAATGGACGCAATAGGCGTCCTTTGCGTCCATAGCGGCAGTTTGAGCAGTGACTTAGCACAGAGAGGAGCTCTGCTCGTGAGCTCCTCTCTTTTCCCTCGGGCTGGAGCGGGTAAGGTGGTCTTCAACAGCTGGGAGGGTGATAGGCGGGGGCGGCAACCTTCTCATGGGCCATTTTGGCCCTTAATCTTTTTTGGGGGGGAGCGGGGAAGGTGATTTTGGGCAGCTGGGAGAGCGGGTGAGCAGGCGGGGGCGACAGCTGTGAGCGGGCGGGGGCCTCGTTGGCGGCTTCGCCGCCACCTCGCCCAGCTTCCCTGTCCCCCGTCTTGGTCTTCCCCCGCCGCCATTGCCCTCGCCTTTTTCAGGGCGGCCGCTTCTGGTTGCCTCGGCCTCCTCTCGCCGTGCCGCAGCTCATGGCCGAGGCGGCGGCTCTGCCGCCGCCTCGCCCACTTTCCCCCGCCGCCACACACCGGCTAATGGCCGCCCGTGGCTGTGGGACACTGGTGTCTGCAGTCCTGTGTCCCTTGGGCTCTTCTGGGCCTGCGCTTCGCGCAGGCCCAGAACAGCCCAGGGAGGCAGGGACGCAGATCCCCAACGTTCCAAAGCCATGGCCACTCACTTAGCCTTTTATTATATAGGATACCAAATTTTGCATAAACAATCCTACCACTTAAAGTAGCTGAATGCACTACATTATTACCCTGGAATATGCTGTGGAAAAGCTGTAAATGACTTTTTTTTAAAAAAAAAAAAAAGCAAAATGACTTTGCCTGGTCAATAATGGGCCTTTCCTACGAGTATATAAATATCCTAAAAGCTTGAAATGGTGCCCATGCCACAGTTCATCTGAGCAAGGCTTCCTAGGTGCCCTGGGGACTGAAAATAAAAATGCAAATATCATATACCCTGATACAATCTATAGTGCGGCCACATTTGGAGTACTGTGTACAGTCCTGGTCAACGAATCCTGAGAAGGACATTATAGAACTAGAGAAGGTGCAAATGCAGAAGAGGGCAACCAAGATGATCAGAGGCTTAGAGCACCTTCCTTACGAGCAAAGGCTACAACACCTGGGGCTTTTTAGTTCAGCAAAAAGATGACTGAGAGGCAACATGATAGAGGTCTATAAAATTATGCATGATGTGGAGAGAGTGGACAGAGAGAAATTTTTCTCCCTCTCGTATAACATTAGAACCAAAGGTCATCCCATGAAACATTCCCAAGAAATTTAGGACCAACAAAAGTACTTTTTCACACAATGCATAATTAATCTATGGAATTCTCTGTCACAAGATGTGGAGACAGCCACCAGCCTGGATGGCTTTAAGAAGGGTTTAGATAAATTCACGGAGGACAACTCTATCAGTGGCTACTAGTCTGAGGGCTATAGGTCACCTCCAGTCTCAGAGGCAAGATGCCTCTGAATACCAGTTGCAGGGGAGCAGCAGCAGGAGAGAGGGCATGCCCTCAACTCTTGCCTGTGGGCTTCCCAGAGGCATCTGTCGGGATGCTGGACTAGATAGGCCTTGGGCCTGATCCAGCAGGCTGTTCTTCTGATATTTAGACTGTGAGCCCTTTGGGGACAGGCAGCCATTTAATTAATTAATTAATTTCTGTATGTAAGCTGCTTTGGGAACTTTGGTTGAAAAGCAGTATATAAATACTCTTCGTATCAGTAGAAACATAACCAGTTTACCTATGGTGGATAACGTAGAGCCCACAAACAAGAAAGAGTTGCCGAAATCCCAGCTGCTGTGCCCGTTTGGGAGTGTCTTTGCTTTTGGATCGATTCCCATCCGAATAGCTTCCATCAGGTTCTGCAGTGGAAAGCAAGATTCAGGTTGCATGCTTCAGGACTAGCAAACAGCCATTCACTGATGATCACAATGTGCCCCTCCCCAAGCCCTCAGCCCTGTGCTAGTGCAGTTCTGCATCTGATGGGATCAGCTACTCTACTTGCTGAAAGCCATTTCGGATGCAGAAAAGGAGAGGAGTCCTGACGACTCGGCATTGGCCGGCATTCTTTCCTGAGCTTTCCCCCTGCCAACCTGCGTACTCCCGTATCTCCTCCAGCCCATAACTTTTTAGGTCATGTCCTGGGCACTTGTTTTATTCACAGGAGGTGGAAGCCTGTTTTGCATGCAGAAGTTCCCAAGTTCAATCCCTGGCGGCATCTCCAAGCAGGGCTGAGAGAGACTCCTGCCTGCCACTTTGGAGAAGCTGCTGCCAGTCTGTGTAGACAATACTGAGCTAGATGGACCAAAGGTCCGACTCGCTATAAGGCAGCTTCCTATGCTCCCACTTTTCTGGAACGTATGTGAGACGGTCTACTGGAAATTCTTGTCCTAGGCACCCAGCCACTCCCCATGCAGAAACTTGAGTAAACACGAGCCTGTTTTTGTAACAGTCATGTCTTACCTCCACAAAGACCTCTACCTCTGCTGGGCTGTGGGAAGTGAAGTTCTTCAGGAAATCTTCTTTCATTCTAAAGAACTTATCTTGCTCTTTTACCTCAGCATCCCTCTCTAGAGCCTGGAATACGAAGGCGCCCATCAGGAGATAAACAAAGTAGCCGGCTATGAGCATGCAGATCTGCAGCCTGCTGTGCATCATGGTTGTCTGCGTGGGAATAAGAGCAAAGGATGGAGAGGACACAATGAAGCTGGAAAACAAACCCTTATAAGTAGTTCCTCTTGATGTCATATCCCACGAGTACAGTCCTAGCTGGGCAGCCTCCACTTCCTCTGAGATTTTATTATTATTTATTTTATTTTTATTTATAATATTTCTGTACCACCCGAAACTTGCGTCTCTGGGCAGTTTACAATTAAAATCATTTAAAACATTAAATCAATTAATAATTAAAATCATTGAAAAGATTAAAAACATTTAAAACCCAGTATTCACGATATTTAAAACTATAAATCTAATTAAAAGCCTGGGTGAATGAATGTGTCTTCAGTGCCTTTTAAAAAGTTCCCAGAGATGAAGAGGCTCTTATTTCAACAGGGAGCGCATTCCAAAGTCCAGGGGCTGCAAAGGAGAACGCCCATTCCCGAGTAGCCACCAAAGTCGTTGGCAGCAACTGCAGACAAACCTCGCGAGATGATCTTAGCAGGCAGTGGAGCTCATAGCAAAGAAGACGTTCTCTTAAATACCCTGGGCCTAAGCTGTTTAGGGCTTTATAGGTAATAACCAGCACCTTGTCATTTGCCCGGAAACGTAATGGCAGCCAGTGCAATTCCTTCAACACAGGAGTAATATAGTCTCTCCTAGATGACCCAGAGACCAACTTGGCTGCCACATTCTGAAACAACTGCAATTTTTGGACTACATACAAAGGCAGCCCCACATAGAACACATTGCAGTAATCCAGCCGAGAGGTTACCAGCAGATGTACCACTGTTTTGAGGTTGTTCATCTCAAGAAACGGACGCAGCTGGCATATAAGCCAAAGCTGATAAAAAGCACCTCTGGCCACCGCCTCAACCTGGGACAACAGGGAGAGGTTTGGATCCAGAAGCACCACCAAACTGCACACCTGTTCCTTCTTGGGGAGCATGACCCCATCCAGAACCGTCAGATCAAAATCTTCTCCCGAGTTTTGACCCTGCACAATACAGTGGTCCCTCGACTTACGTATTTAATCCATTCCGAACGCACGTTCGGAGGTCGAAATTTTTGTAAGTCGAAGAGCGCACCACGGAAGTCTGGAAACATTCATAAGTCGAGGAAACCGCATCTAAAAATTCGTAGGTCGAGTAAGCTGAATCTAAAACGGCAACTACTTCCGGTCTTTTTTGTCGCTCGTAACTCGAAAACATCGGATGTCGAGTAGTTCGTAGGTCGAGGGATTACTGTAAGTATCTCCATCTTATCTGGATTCAGCCTCAGTTTGTTATCCCTCATCCAGCCCATCACTGCCTCCAGGCAGGCATTTAGGGAGATTATGTCTGTTTTGAAACAGCTACACTGGCTGCCGATATGTTTCTGGGCAAAATACAAAGTGCTGGTTATTACCTTTAAAGCCCTGAACAGCTTAGGTCCGAGTTATCTAAGAGAGCGACTTCTTTTACATGATCCACACCTCACGTTAAGATCATCTGAGGAGGTCTATCTCCAGTTGCCACCAGTTTGTCTGGTTGCGACACAGAGGTGGGCCTTCTCTATAGCTGCTCCTGGGCTGTGGAATGCACTCCCGGCATAAATTCATAATTTGAGATCATTGCTGTCCTTCAGGAGAGCCCTTAAAACCTACTTATTTGGCCTGGCCTTCCAGGGTTTTAAATGATTAGCTGTTTTAAATTGTTTTACATTGTTGCCCTGATTTTCAGGACTTTTAGCTGTTTTATTGGTTTTATTGTGTTTTAATAGTTTGATTTTAATTGTTAATTTGTTTTAATTGTTTTTATCATGTTGTGAACCGCCTTGAGCCATTTTTGAAGGGTGGTATATAAATTAAATTAAATCAAATCAAATCAAATCAAATCAAATAAATAAATAATATGCCTTCTCCTGGTTATGTAGACATGGAGAAATAGATTTGGGTGCAGTCAGCATACTGATAATACCCTGCACCAAATTTTCTGGTGGTCTCTCCCAGAGGTTTCATGTAGATGTTAAATAACATCTCTCTTGGCAGCTTTCGATACTATTGACCATAGTATCCCTTCTGGAACGTCTGAAGGGTTTGTGGGTGGGAGGCACTGCTTTGCAGTGGTTCCGCTCTTACCTCACTGGCGGGGGTAAGAGCGGAACCACTGCAAAGCAGTGCCTCCCACCCACAAACCCTTCAGACGTTCCAGAAGGGATACTATGGTCAATAGTATCGAAAGCTGCCAAGAGATCCAAAAGGACAAACAGAGTCACACTTCTTCTGTCAATTCCCAATTGGAGATCATCCATCAGGCCAACCAAGGCAGTCTCCACCCCACAGCCCGCCCAGAAGCCAGTTTGAAATGGGTCTAGATAATCAGTTTCCTCCAATGCCTGGAACTGGGAGGCCACCACCTTCTCAATCACCTTGCCCAACCATTGAAGGTTGGAGACAGGCCTATAATTATTTAACTCTGAAGGATCCAAGTCAGGCTTCTTCAGAAGCAGTCTAATGATTGCCTCCTTAAGACCAGGAGGCATCCTGCCCTCCCTCAGAAAAGTATTTATAATATCTACTGGGCCCTCTACAACAGCCTCCCTGCCAGAGAGTATAAGCCATGTTGGGCAAGGATCAAGAGGGCAGGTGGTAGACCGCACCATTCCAAGCAACTTGTCCACATCCTCAGGAGTCACAAACTGAAATTAATCCAGGTTAATCACATAAGAGGAGCTGCTGGACACCTCGGCATCAGACTCTGTAACATTTGTGGAGTTTGAATCCAAGTTGGCCCGAATACGAGAAATTTTCTCCACAAAGAACTCATTAAAAACATCACAGCATGTAATTTTTGGTTCTAAGTACTTATTCAAGTGGGAAGGGGTGCACATTAGCCCCTTCACAACCCTGAACAACTCTGCCAGACATGAACTTGCGGAGGTGATACGGGAGGAAAAGAATCGCTTCTTTGCCATACGCATCGCCTGAGCATTAGATCTTCGAATGCTCTCTATGTTGTAATCTGTCGGATTCGAGTTGAGTCTTCTTCCACTTGTGCTCCAGTTGTCTACTTCGCCGCTTCAGCCCCCGCAGTTCTTCCGTATACCAAGGGGCCAGTTTCAAAGTGGGTCGGAGAGGATGCTTAGGAGCGATCTTGTCCACTGCCCTGGTGAGTTGATTATTCCAATTCTCCACCAGAGTGTCGACAAGGTCACCAGCAGAGCCAACCCTAAATCCCTCCAAGGCTTCTTGGAATTCTATTGGATACAGTAACTTTCTTGGGCGGACCATCCTAATGGGCCCTCTGCCCCTGCGAAGATGGGACGTGGTCGTGAGTCCAACCTTAGCCAGATGCTTATCCGTCCATGACAAAGGGGAAATCACAGGAGTCCCCACTCACGGAACACCACCCTGTTCAGAGTGGAAGACCAGATCAAGCATGTGACCAGCAATATGTGTCTGTCCCAAGATCACCTGGGATAGGCTCATAGACGTCGTGGCTACTATGAACTCCTGAGCCATCCCGAACAAATTGGTCCCAAAGTGAACACTGAAGTCCCCCAGCACCACACGCCTGGGAGACTCCAGTGCCAAGCCCGAGACCAAATCCGTCAGCTCAGTTAGGGATGCCGTCAGGCAGCAGAGCAATCAGTACACCAACAGAAGTCCCAGTCTATCCCTGGTCCCCAAACTTAGGTACACACATTCAGTATGGTCAGATACTTCCACAGGGATCCTGGTCAGGGAGATATTGCTCTTGCAGACCACAGCCACTCCACCTCCTCACCCACTTCCCCTCCCCTGCTCCTCAACAGAGTACCCTGGAGGAAGAAGCCGGGACCAGACTGGGCCACCAGCCTCCCCCAACCAAGTCTCCATAATACATACCAGATTGGCCCCTTCATCCAGAATCAAATCATGGGTGATTTCAGGTTTATTCTGGACCAATTAAATAATAATAAATAATTTTATATCAGCATCATCTCCTTTCCGAGCCATTTATAAGATGGTTATGAAAATGATTTTTAAAACCCTGCTTCATTAATAAATAATTAAACTGTTATAGCAGTGTGGGAACTTCTCAAGTAGCACAACAGCTTCTTCCTTTCCCTCCTGGGAAAGTTGGTCAGGGTGTCGGACATTTATTGCATTCAATAAGAAAAGGTTGGAAGTCGTCATTTCTATCTGAATTAGCTAGCTTGTCATGGAGAATGATGGTTGCTGTAGATGGTTGTTGCTGCGAATGATGGCTCCCAGATTTGAGAACGCCTGACATAGGCATTGTAGAATCTAGGGGAAAGATCAGTGGTATGCAAGGAGAAGGCAGTGGAGTGGAATCAGGAATATTATTAGTTTAATGAAATAGATATTATCAAGAGAGAGGCAAGTGCAGACTACTACTTTTCAGTGCTCTTGCTGCTGGCTGTTTGTTAGCCCAGCCTCTACTCCAGGACTGGGAAACAAGTAACTGAATCCCCATTCAAAAGCTGGTCGGGATCAAGGAATGGATTAACCAAAAACACCATAGACATCAAGATTTGAGCTGGACAGGAAGGATAGTCCCAACCTAAGGACCAGAGGTTAGAGTTTTATTTTATTTTATTTGTACACTGCCCCAAACTCATGTCTCTGGGCGCTTTACAACAAACATTTAGGCCTAGTTGCACATGGCAAACCGTGGCCATACAATGGCTAACATATCTGCTATGTTGAACTTTTGCAGCCACATGGAAGCAGCCACAGAGAGCCCTTTTTGCCAGATTCTTAACCTGGTTTTTTTTTTTGTTTTGTTTTGTTTTTGCCTTTCCATGTCATATGCCTGCAGAACCAGCCCTCATTTCTTGTCTTCTCTATTTCTACCTTCCGTGAGGCTGCTTTTCTCTCTGAATGTATTAAATTGGGAAGCATCTCGTACAATTCTTGCCTGCTTCTACATGATCCCACACTTACCCTCACCATGTCCATTGTTACCTGGATCCTTCTGAATTACCCATCCACTTCAGCCTCCAGTATCTGGTGTGACATTTAGCACCAACTATTTGGTAGGGGCAGTTTATCTGCCCCAGGGGCTCTATGAGGTCATGGGTACATTACCCTCTTTGGTAGACCTGCTTACTTGTCCCTCAGGACCTCTGTGAGGTCACCCCTCTGTACCAGCTGGGATATTTAAAGGTCTGAGAAACTGGCGGGATAATCTCAGCATCTTTTAGGATTGTAATGGGGACAAGTTTGGAATAGTTGTATCCTTGAATAGCGGGACTAAGCCCCTTTTTTCTCACAATGCAGATCATTGGTGGAATCTTCTTGCCCTTGCTTCTCCCCATTTTCCATCTTTATATATGGAGTTGTGGATTTTATCCAGGCAACATCTTATTCTTGTGTGGCACTGATGTCTCACTGGGGGAGGGAAGGAAGCCTCCATGTTTGAAGGTGGCAATTATGAAACCTTTACATAAGAAGCCTTCCATAGAGTCCTCAGTGATGGATAATTATAGGCCTCCGTTGGCCTATAATTATAGGCCTCCAACTTCCCTTGGTTGGGAAAATGATTGAGAGGGTGGTAGCTGATCAACAGTTGTTTTGGAGGGTACCGATTATATAGACCCATTTCAAATTGGCTGTAGAGCGGGCTGTGGGGTTGAAACAGCCTTGGTCAGCCTGATGGATGATCTATACCAAGAAATCGACAGAGGGAGTGTGACTCTGCTGGTTCTTTTGAATCTCTCTGTGGCTTTTGATACCGTTGGCCATGGTATCCTACTGAATCATTGGATGGATTTGAGAATAGGGAGTACAGCTTTGCAGTGGCAGATTTCCTATGGTGTCACTCAAGGATAGTTACTCTGTGAAATGAAAGCTATTGTATGGTGGCCCTCAGGGCTCCATCCTATCCCCAATGCTTTTTAACATCTACATGAAACCACTGGTAAGATCATCAGGGGATTTGGAGCAACATGCTGATGACACCCAAATCTATTTCTCCATGACATCATCATCAGGAAATGGCATAGTTCCCCTAAATGCCTGCCTTCAGGCAGTATTGGGATGGATGAGGGATAATAAATTGAAGCTGAATCCAAACAAGACAGAGGTACTAATATAAAGGGTTATAATGTGAGGGATGTGATAGAACTTCCTGTTCTGAATGGGGTTGCACTTCCCCTAAATAAACAGGTCCATAGCTTGGGAGTGCTTCTGGACTCAGGCCTTACCCTGGTATCTCAGGTGGAGGCTATGGTCAGGAGCACTATCAATTTGAGTTGATACAACAGCTGTGTCCATTCCTTGAAGATAATGATCTCAAAACTGTGGTGCACATCACCGCTAGCTTATCACGTGACTACTGCAATGCGCTGTACAAGGGGCTGACTTTATATGTTTTTCGGAAACTTGGGTTAGTTCAAAATGCAGCAGCTAGATTGGTCTCTGGGGTTTCTCAGAAAGACCATACTGTGCCTGTTTTAAAACAGCTGCACTGGCTGCTGATATGTTTCTTGGCAAAATCCAAAGTGCAGGTAATTACCTTTAAAGCCCTAAACGGTTTAGGACCAGATTACCTGGGAGAGGTAACAAGCTGAGGCTGAATCCAGATAAGACAGAGGTATTTATTGTGCGGGGTCAGAACTCAGGAGATGATTTTGATCTGCCAGTTCTGGATGAGGTTACACTTCCCCAGAAGGAACAGGTATGCAGTCTGGGGGTGCTTCTGGACACAAAACTCTCCCTGGTGCCCCAGGTTGAGGCAGTGGCCAGAGGTACCTTTTATCAGCTTTGGCTGATATGCCAGCTGAATCTGTTTCTTGAGATAAATGACCTCAGAACAGTAGTACATCTGCTGGTCACCTCCAGACTTGATTACTGCAATGCGCTCTATGTGGGGCTGCCTTTGTACAGAAACTGCAGTTAGTCCAGAATGTGACAGCCAGGTTTGTCTCTGGGTCATCTTGGAGAGACCATATCACTCCTGTGCCACAAGGATGCTCGTGGGTCCTCATTACTTCACGAGTATCACACCCATCCTGTGTCAGCTTCATCGGCTACCGGTCTACTTCCAGGCTAGATTCAAGGTGCTGGTATTGACCTTTAAAGCCCTACACGGCTTGGGTCCAGGGTACCCGTCGGACCACATTCGCCCATATGAATCTGCCAGGGCCCTCCGCTCATCATCTCAGGCCCTGCTCATGGCCCCACCACTAACAGAGATCCGGTTTGCGGGAACTAGAGACAGGGCCTTTTCAGTTGTGGCCCCCCAGCTTTGGAACACTCTCCCTGAAGAGCTTCGCCATGCTCCCTCCCCTCAGTGTTTTTTTAAAAAAACATCTTAAAACACACCTTATTAAGGAGGCTTTTTAATGCTCCTTTATTATTTTGTTATATCTGGTAGGTTCTTTAGCTTTTTATAATTTTCAGCTTTAATTTGAACCTAATAATTGTGGTTTTTAATCTGACATTTTAAAAATTTAGTTAATTTTATTACTTTTATTGCATCTGTGTCTATCTTATTGTTGTGAGCTGCCCCAAGCAGTAGTGCACTGGTGGGGCGGGGTATAAATATTTTAAATAAATAATAATAAATATCTTTAAAGATCTACACTGGTTGCCAATAGGTTTCTGGGCAGAGTACAAGGTCTTGGTTCTAACCTATAAAGCCCTAAACAGCTTGGGCCCTGGGTATTTAAGAGAACACCTTCTTTGCTGAACCACACCACCCATTGAGATCTGCTGGAGAGGTCCGTCTGCAGTTGCCACCAGCTCGTCTGGTGGATACTCAGGGACAGGCCTTCTTCACTGCTGCCCGGAGGCTTTGGAACACGCTCCCTGTTGAAATAACAGCCTCCCCATCCCTTACAACTTTTAAAAAGGGAGTGAAGATGCATTTGTTTACCCAGGCTTTTAATGAGATACTAGTGGACCCAGGCAGAGCCTCTAGTTGGGCCCAGACATTTCCCCCCCTCCATGCCGTCATCATCTCACCACGGGGGGGCCAGGGCTAGACCGACCCACCGCCGCCTCCCTCCGCCTCGCTGTCCTCCTCCTGCCGCCTGTCGTCTTCCTGCCCTCCTCCTCAGAGCAGCAACAGCGCCTCCCTCCACCTCGCCCTCCTCCTCAGGGCGGCAGGGCTTTGCCCGCCACCCCAACCGCCTCCTAGCGCGTGCTCCTCCCTCCCGCCCTTGCACGTGTCATCCCCTCTGGGCCCGCCATTGCTCGCAGCTGCAGTGGGGGTGGAGCTTGCCGGATCCCCACACATCCCCTCTACAGGAATGAATTATATAGAAGATTGTTTTAATTGTGTTTTTAATAGTTTTAACATGTTAAATTTTTAATTGTAACATTTTAATCTTTTTATCTGTTGTTTTTATTGTTTTGTTGTAAACTGCCCAGAGACTTGCGTTTTGGGCGGTATACAAATGCGTTAAATAAATAAATAAATAAATAAATAAATAAATAATGAATACTAAAGGTAAAGTAAAGTGTGCTGTCGAGTCGGTGTCGACTCCTGGCAACCACAGAGCCCTGTGGAGGAGGGGTTTACCATTGCCTCCTCCCACGCAGCATGAGATGATGTTTTTCAGCATCTTCCTATATCGCCGCTGCCCGATATACATATACATTTCCCCATAGTCTGGGAAACATACTAGTGGGAATTTGAACAGGCAAACTCTGGCTTGCTAGTCAAGTCATTTCCCCACTGCACCATTAGGTGGCTACATGCTTACTAATAATACTACTTATATTTACCACTTTTCAACAAGAGTGCTTAAAGCAGCGTACATAGTGTTGGGAATTCTCTCTGGTAAGAGATACCCTTCTAATATAGCAGAGTGCACAGAGGCACAACACAGCAGAGTCTGCCCAGGCATGCATGTATGCTAAGAGTGAAATAACTTGGAGCCAGTTCATAGTTTCAAATCAATATAGGAGTATTTATTAGTGAACTCCATTCTAGATAGTAAAGTGGAGAGATGGGATCTCTAATCTAGCTAGCTAGCTGGATGCACATGGATGCATCTCTGCACACATGGTGCAGGGAAAGAGGAGCTTGCATGTTGCCAGGGAGAAGAAAGGGAAGGGAAGGGAAGGGAAGAAAGGGGAAGTCAGAAGTGGCTGGAAGGAAGGATGTCCCTAAGAATAGCAATCTATATATCAAGGGATAGTGTCAGAGCAGTAGAGAAAGGATGACCAATGTCTTGACCTCTCTAGCCCTCTGACTCACTAGTCTGTCCCCCTCTGTCATTGAGACATGAGACAGCGCAAAGTCCTTCACTTCCAACACATAGAAATGGAAGGAAGGCTGGAAGGTTGGTTCCCTGACTCAAAAGGGTTCTCAGTCCCTCTTCTCAAGAAGAAACACAAGGTAGATGCCAGCAACAGCCCCTGGGAAAGATGCTGGGCTGGAATTGAATAGAGCCAGTTTTTCTCCCCCTCTAAATACAGAAGAATCCCAACTTTTAAAGGTGCTTTTTCTTGGATCCGTTACTCTCTGCTCTTCATAGAATAACACGTGGCTCATTCAGTCATAGGAAGGGAGAGAAGGTATATAACAGAATGTGGGCACAGAACTGGAGGATGGAGGAGTTTTAACCCACCTGTGTATCCTCATCAGCAAGGCCCAAGACAAGTCAGCTGAAGACGTTTTCTGCTTCAGAAGCCCTGCCAGCCACAGAATGCCACACCTGCAGGAGGCCTCTCACACACTAGAAGTGAAGATCAACAAGTGGGTGAAGCAATTTCCAGGGAGGAATTCCAAACAGGCGAGTTTAGAAAACCTGAACTCGTTTTCAGTTGTCATCCCAGTGTCTGGGCTGAGTATCTAATAAAGCCAATGCTTGGATTAAAAGCACCAGAAGATACTCAAACCACAGGGAGAGGTTCCTGTAGGTACTTAGTTCGTTTTCCTCCTTGGGTCTGTTGTCAAACCTAAAAGTAGACTTTTGCTACGAAAACTCGTATGCTATGCGCAGTCTTTAAGGTATTACAGGCTTCCTTGCTTTGCTATCGCAGACTAACGTGGCTGCTGATCTGGAATCGGTTTTCCCTTTGTTTTTTGATTTACAGACTGGCTTTAGTCTGTGAAGTCTGGCTTATAGGCATTAGAACAGTGTCTAGGATGCAGCAGGAGCTGTGTCCTCACAACAAGAGGTTGCTCTTAATGCAGCCAGGGGCTTCCCAATTAGCAGAGCGCGGGGGGCAGGAAGCAATTTCCACTGATCTCCTCTGCCTCCACAAGTGCTTTCACCAAAAATGGCAGCAAATAAGGGCAATACTCTAAAACTCCCCCAACCTTGTGTCCCTGGAGACAGCACTATCTAAGCCAGACTTCCATGGTGAACCAGCCCTTTCCACACCATGGGAAGCTGCCTTATGCCATGTCAGACCATTGGTCCATCTGGCTCAGTATTGTCTACACCAGGGATTCTCAACGTTGGGTCCCCAGATGTTTTTGGACTTCAACTCCCATAATCCCCAACCAAAGGCCACTGGGGCTGGGAATTATGGGAGTTGAAGTCCAATAACATTTGGGGACCCAACGCTGAGAATCCCTGGTCTACACTGACCTGGTAGCAAGTGGCTCTCCATGGTTTCAAGCAGGAGTCTTTCCCAATAGATGCTCGACCACTGAACTATGGCCCAATCTCCGAAGGGGAATGTTTTGCAGCAGATCACACTCACATCCAAATGCAAACCAAGGCAAACCTTGCTTAGCAAAGGGGACAATTAATGTTCACTTCTGCAAGACTGGCTTTCCACCAAGGGTCTTGCATTCTCTGGTGCCTTCTTACCAGCACAGACTGTGTGCCAGATGGGAATAAATGAAGAGGCAATGAGGGGAAAGGCTCCAGAATTAATCCAGAGGACTAATTCATTGAGGTGGAGTCTTGGGGAGATAGTCAGGCCTGGAAGGGCTATAAGGACTCGGCTGAAGCATAGGAGTGTATTAGAACAAGTTGCCAGCTCCCCATGATCTGTCCAGGGTACTGAAGGGCCCATCTCTGACCACCCTTGGTCTCCAGCCCAAGGTTCTTGCTCTTGTATAAGACTTATAGACCTTGCCTATTTGTTTCGCACCCATACTCTCAGTACCTTTTGCTGGGCTGGCTTCTTTCCAAACCTCCTCTGGGTTTGACATCACTGGAACTGAGCAATGCCCACCAAATGACTGAGGACAGGACAGACTTTGGCACCAAAAAGATAACAGTGACGGTGCCAAGTGGATCTCTCTTTAAAGGAAGCTCAATCACTGGGGTGCAGCCACATAAAAGGCCCTCTCTCTGATTGCCACCCACCCAGATTCTGCAAATGAGCACCTGAGAAGGGCCTTCCATGACCATCTCCACTTCCGGGCAGGTTCATATGGAGAAAGATGGTCCCAGGCCATGTATGGCAGGGGTTCTCAAGCTTGGGTCTCCAGATGTTGGGGCTACAGCTATTGCCCCAAAGCCATTTTGGCTGGGGTTGGTGGGAGTTGTAGTCCAACAACATCTGTGGACTCAGGTTGGGGATCCGTGCTCTCAATGGCCTGGGACCAAGGTGCCTGAAGGATCACCTTGCCTGGAAGTGGAGATGGTCATGGGGTGCTCTTCTCGGGTGCTCTTCTTTGCAGAACTTGGGTGGGTGGCAACCAGAGAGAGGGCCTTTTCTGTGCTTGCACCTCAGTGATGGAGCTCCCTTCAAAAAGTGATCCACTTGGCACTTGCATTGTTATCTTTTCAGTGCCAAAATTTATCCTTATATCCACCAGCCCCTTATAACAACAATAATTACTAATAATAATAAATGCATTTAGAGTGTAAAGTACTCTGTTATTTATCTTGTTCACTTTTACAACAACCCAAAATTTATTAATATTCCTGTCTCTAGAGGCAGGGTAGTAGTCAGTCAGACCACCAAAGGCCCATTCACATGTTATGTTCAACACTTGTACAACACCTGTACACAGGTACAGTCATTCACATGTTACGCTGAGCACAGGTACAGAAGTACACTTGCTATCTGTACCATGCTTTTGAAGGGCCATGCATTTGAATTTAAAATTAAAAGAGGGGCAGTCATTCACACAAACACATGTGCAAGTGAACAGTCATACAGCATAATGTCTGACTGGGGCTCAAATGAACCTGTTATCAAGCAAGAATAATTATTTGAGACCATTGCACCAGAGGATGCTCTTTGTGCTACAGAACCTCTTTGCAGAGCCTCTTTCAGCTTCCATTTAAACAGTAAGACTTTCCCCATGAGCTCGCAATGCTGCTGTGGGATCTGAAATTTGGCCTCATATTTAGGAGTGGTCCAGATGGCTTCTCCAACATCTCCGGAAGCATGAGTCACCTCAGTGGGAAGGGAATGAGAACAAAATACAGGCCAATCAAAATTCTTTTGATAACCCAAGTTTAAGTGTATGAGAAACACTTTTGGAAAACCTAACTTAGAGAACTTAGTTTGTGAGTGTATAGAAGGAGTATGCAGTTCATACCTTCAACAGCAGGTGGCAGTATTTAACCATGAAACTTGATAATACTGGAAAGAGGTTCTAGGAATAAATGTGATTCACTAAATCTAATAAAGTCTCAGGGTTGTTTTTGTTTTGTTTCAGTTACTCTTGATTACTCCCAAGATTTTGCTGGAGACAAGTGCTCCATGACCATACATGTATACTGGGCTGCAATCAATTAATTGACACGATGAGCTGATTGCAATCTTGCAATGTGATTAATCATGCATTGCACGCATGCTAACTGATCAGCTGCTTGAATCTGGAAGCCTTTGAGGCTCTTTCTTGGTGCTTCTTCTTGCCTTGACTGGCCCAGCCAAAAGTAAACACAGCTGAGCTGGATAGGATGGCCTGCAATGATCTGTTACTCACTTATACAAAGAAGCTGGTCTCTTTGGAGTTGAGGATGTGTGAGCTGGCTCGATTCGGCCAGTCCGAATTCGAACCAGTTCGAATCTGGCAAGGAATCCCTAAGCGGGGTGCTGGTCCTTGTTTGAACCAGACCAGCCCTGTTTCTAAAATAACTGGTCCAAACCAGTTTGGGGATATACTTGTAAAGGGGAATCTGGCGAGGATTCCCCTTTACAAATCCCTTCTAACTGAGCAAGGAGGCACCTTTTAAAGTGGTGATTCTTTTATATTTAGTAGTGGGAGAGCAACTGGCCCTATCCAACCCCAGCACAGCATCCCTCCAATGGCTGTTGCTGGTGTCTACCTTATGTTTCTTTTTAGATTGTGAGCCCTTTGGGGACAGGGGAACATCTTATTTATGTATTTTCCTATGTAAACCACTTTGGGAACTTTGGTTGAAGAGCAGTATATAAATATTCTTAGTAGTAGTAGTAGTAGTAGTAGTAGTAGTAGTAGTAAAGGGGCAATCTCTAACCTAAGGGTGGGGAGGGGGGAGAAAAGGTAAATAAAGTAAAGTTGTGCCATCGAATTGGAGTTGACTCCTGACAACCGCAGAGCCCTGTGGATTTCTTTGGTAGAATACAGGAGGGGTTTACCATTACCTCCTCCCACACAGTGTGAGATTATGCCTTTCAGCATCTTCCTATATCGCTGCTGCCCAATATAGCTGTTTCCCATAGTCTGGGAAACACACCAGCAGGGATTCAAACCAGTAACCTCTGGCTCGCTAGTCAAGTCAGTTCCTCGCTGTGCCAAGAAAAGGTAGATACCTGCTATTTGCAGGTGGCAGAATGGGCAGTGGCTCCTCCAACCCCCCTGCTGGCCTCCTGAAGTTTAGCCCAGGCCAGCAGCACCATTTTCGTGACCTCCACGTGCCCTCCGAAGGCAAGTTGCGTCACCACGCAAATGGCCTTTGAATGGCCTCTGTGCGTGTGCAGAGGCCCGAACCAGGCCGCAGCTGGTCCACGTGGATCTTCGGGAGGCCAGCGGAGGGACTGAAGGAGCTGCCACCACCCATCTCCACCACTGCTGCCTGCAAATAGCAGGACCTACCTTTTCTTTTCCCCCACTCCGTCCTTAGGCTAGGGATTGCCCCTTTACTTGTACAGGGGAATCCTCACTGGATTCTCCTTTACAAGTATATACCTGAACTGGCCCTCAAACTGGTTCAGCCTGGTTCAGTGGTTGAACTGGACCGAACCTGGTTCAGCCAGACCCTGGGCCGGGCCGGTTCGAATATGGTTCAGATTCGAACGGAACTGGCATAACCGGTTCCGTACATGCCCCTATTGGGAGTGTTGGGAGACACAAGTGAGGTCCTGCTTGTTGCACACCTGCTGTGAACCCCTCTGTGGTCACCCCTCCTTTATCCCAACTCCCAAACAGTTAGGGTGAAATTGCAGTCATTTTTGCACAGAGGAAAGGGTTAGGGTCAGGGGTGGGGTAAGAACCAACACGTTCTTTACCTATTTACAGTTTATTGGGGCTGGGGGTGGCGGGAGTTGTAGTTCAGCAGCAGCTGGAGAGTCAATATTGCCTCCTCCTGTTTTAAAGGTAAGGCTAAAGTGTTCTGTTGAGTTGGTGTCGACTCCTGGCGCCCACAGAGCCCTGTGGTTGTCTTTGGTAGAATGCAGGAGGGGTTGACCACGGCCTCCTCCCACGCAGTATGAGATGATGCCTTTCAGCACCTTCCTATATCGCTGCTGCCCAATATAGGTGTTTCCCATAGTCTGGGGAACATACCACTGTGGATTCGAACCTGCCCACTCTCCTGCCTGCTTTGGCTGAGAGGATGCTGGCGGGGGGTGGGGGGGAGTTGCTAGCTGCCGCCATTGCTGGCTTTGTGCCCTGAGCAGGTTCTTAGCCAGCTCTAACGGCCAGCCCTGCTGTAGCTGCTTAAAGGTCAAGTGTGCCGTCAAATCGGTGTCGACTCCTGGTGACCACAGAGGGGTTTCCCATGGCCTCCTCCCACGCAGTCTGAAAGGATGCCTTTCAGCATCTTCCTATATCGCTGCCCGATATAGTACCAGCGGGGATTCGAACCGGCAACCTTCTGCTTGATCGTCAAGCATTTCCCCGCTGCGCCACTTAAGGTGACTCCTCCTGTTTTAGGACCCCAGATATTGGACCTAGAGGGAGCTCTGCAGCCTTGCCCCAACTGAGGGGTTGGGTTGGTACGATGATGGTGCTGGGACTCTTCCCCCAATGCCCAGCAGGGCGGGGCACTCACCCGACCAGGTGGAGAGCAGATCATCAGCCGGGGGCTGCCAACAGCAACCGTTCTAGGAGGCAGGGGAGGGCGAGGAGGCTGGGAGGATGGACGGCCGCCCTTGACTAGGCCAGAATGGCCTGACAAGCCATGGCCTGGCTTCAGCCAGGAGCTAGCAGGTCCCTCCTCTCCGCAGAGAGAAGACCCTGGGGGGTGATGCAGGGAGAGGAAATGCAAGGCAGCCCTTTTAAGGGCTAACAGGCAGAATACAGCTGGGCGCTTTCCAGATTACCCACTGTTCATCAGCAGTAAAATGCTTCCGCTTGGCAGGATCGTTTTGAAAACGTGGATAGCTTGTGCAACCCTCCTACAATGGGAAAATACAGCTATTTCTTTGCGACGCACATGCAATGCCGTAGGACTAAAACGCAAGGGGGGAAACCGAAAGAAGGCATCGGAAATGTCAACGACACTTTGCTTACAGTGCGGGGACTGTGTTGTCGAAACACAGGCAGTACAGAAGGACACTTAGTGGACAGTAGTGACACTGTTGTAGTGTGTGATCTGGAAAGCACCCCAGAGGGTGGGAATGGAAGGCAGGGGAGGGGTTAACAGGGATGGCGGCTGAGCCTGTGGACAAACAGTATATCATGGGCTTGGAGCCAGTGATGAGGAGGCCGGTGGAGATGGAGGGTGGCTGCCTATATGGGCTCCATAAGAACATAAGAACAGCCCTGCTGGATCAGGTTCAAGGCCCATCTAGTCCAGCATCCCGTTCCCCACGGTAACCCACCAGATGCCTCTGGGAAGCCCACAGGCAGGGGTTGAGGGCATGCCCTCTCTCCTGCCGTTACTCCCCTTCAGCTGGTACTCAGAGGCATCCTGCCTTTGAGGCTGGAGGTGGCCCACAGCCCTCTGCCTAGTAGCCGTTGATAGACCTCTCCTCCATGAAGTCATCCAAACCCCTCTTCAAGCCATCCAGGTTGTTGGCTGTCACCACATCTCGTGGCAGAGAATTCCACAAACTGATTATGCGTTGTGTGAAAAAATACTTCCGTTTGCCGGTCCTAAATTTCCCGGCCATCGATATTCATGGGATGACCCCTGGTTCTAGTGTTATGAGAAAGGGAGAAGCATTTCTCTCTCTCCACTTTCTCCACACCTTGCATGGCTTTATAGACCTCTATCCTGTCTCCCTGCAGTCGTCTTTTTTCTAAACTAAAAAGCCCCAAGTGTGGTAGTCTTGCCTTGCAAGGCATTTCCTCTCCCTGGCAGATGGAGGAGGAGGAACAGGGTGCTTAGAACCCCCTCTCCATCCTTCTGAGGCCTGTATGCCCAGGGGTTGTGAGGCTTGTGCAGAGCAAACGCCACAGATGGAGCCTTGTAAAAGAGAGAGGGCCCCTTTTAGATTTAGGAATAATCATCATGAAAGAGCATCCCAAGAAACAACCATTGGCATCCTTCTGGCATCCCAACTATGGGTCTCCCCAGATGCTATTGGACTACAACTCCCATTATCCCCAGCCACAATGACTAAAGGCCAGAGTGGCTGGGTATGACTGGCATTGCAGTCCAACAGCATCTGGGGATCCAAGGTTGGGAATTCCTGATCGGTGTTAAATGTATGCCAGAATCTGACCAATAATTAATGCTGTGATCCAGCAATTTGCTTCAGGTACAAGGACTGCAGTGCAGAGATTCTTTCGCACCTGTGGTTACAGGTGAACGAGCAGGCACCACATTATGGAGCTCTGTGCACTCCGTATGCTCAAAAGCTCCATACAACCCTACATGGAGCTTATTACAGCCAGCTGGTTTTTTTAATAGCAACCAGTTCTAATTTTTAATCGGTCGAGACTGAATATCCCTAAGTACACAAATTAGAATTATTTTTGCTGGACCGAACATGCAAGTGCAATGGAGCATCCATTATTGTCTCGTTCTACAGACTGATTAATCTCAGCTGAATGCTTTCTTATCCGTTTCTGTTAGTATGATGGAAATGACACTTAGCAACTCTTTCATATCACAGCCTAATTTTGCCAAGTCTTTGGGCTATTTTTTGAGAATGGTCCTGCCATATATCTTAAAAACAGATGGGGTTGTTCTTAAGTGTATTTCTGGTATCTTTCTCCTGTATGTACATGAAGCACTTAAAAGTGTGTGTGTGTAGCACATCTCTCTAGTAAAGCTATATTTAGATTCTCATCTTTATATGGTGTGTTTCATTTCCCATTTTTAATGGAAGATTTAAAAACTTTAAATTTCCCATACTTTGCCCAAAGCAAGTGCCAAGAGACCTTGGCTATCCGCTTCATTTTTAAACTCTGATATAATTTTTTGACCCTAAAGATTTTTTAACCCTAAAGATTCCTAACCCCCTCTTCGACAGGGATGGGGAAAATAGGAACAAATGTGGTTCTATTTCTTGTCTAAATGGCAGCTTCCTATACTCAAGATCTGGGTTCTCTCAACCTGTGGTCCTCCAGATGTTGCTGAACTTCAACTCCCATCATTCCCAGCTCCAGTTTATTGTGGCTGGGGGGGGGGAGTTGTTGTTCAGCAACATCTGGAAGGCCACAGGTTGAGAACCCTGATTTGGATCAGACCACTGCACTCCTGGAACAGAGGAAATGACCCAAGGAAAGGCAGATAATTTCCCCTGAGATGTTGGCACATCAGACACATAGTCATATGAAACACAGAAGTTGCCTTCTATAGAGTCCAACCCTTGGTCTGGCTAGCCCACTTGTATCTACTCTGACTGGTAGCAGCCTTCCAATGGCTGGAGTCCTTCCCAGCACTTCCTGGAGATGCCATGTACTGGACTTGCAAAGCAGATTCTCTACCACTGAGATGTGACAGAAGATAGCCCAGCATTTCTTACAAACCTCCAGTGACACCTGTGTTCATTTCGGGATATGGCTTATGTGGTGGTGGTGGAAGTAGTAGTAGTAGTAGCAGCAGCAGCAGCAGATCCACATGCAGGAGATCCCAACTTCAGTCCCTGGCTTCTCTAGGTAGGTGGGAAAAGACCCCTGCTTGAAATCCTGGGGAGTCATCACCAGTCACTGTAAACCAGAGGCCTCCAACTGCAGCCCTCCTGCCGATGTTGGCCTACAACTCCCACCTGAAGATCCGTTGCAGGGAAGCAGCAGCAGGGCATTTAAGGGAAGAGAGCTGGTCTTGTGGTAGCCAGCATGACTTGTCCCCTTAGCTAAGCAGGGTCCACCCTGGTTGCATTTGAATGGGAGATTTGATGTGTGAGCACAGTAAGATATTCCCCTTAGGGGATGGGGCTGCTCTGGGAAGAGCAGAAGGTTCCAGGTTCTTTCCCTGGCATCTCCAGGATAAGGCTGAGAGAGATTCCTGCCTGCAACCTTGGAGTAGCCACTGCCAGTCTGTGTAGACAATACTGAGTTAGATGGACCCATGGTCTGACTCAGTAGAAGGCAGCTTCCTATGTTCACTCAGGGCTTTTAAAGCTCTTTAGCTCACATTTACTCCCGAATGGAGGATGTGCATTCACATATCGGGCAGATTTACCCTGAAGTCCCTGCCAGCTACCAGGGAGCTGGATTTAGGTTTTTCGCTGCGCGATTCGGGTTTTTCGCTGCATGTTAAAGTATAGCCCGATTTATATATGGGGTTTAAAAAAATCCACTTGTTGTGTCGGTTTTTGGAGACAACTTTGAGTTCACAGTAAAGGCTCGCAGTAAACCCATAGTAAAGCCTGGTGTCTGGGAAAGCTCCAGGAAATGAGGCATACCTTTATTTCCTGTTTGTGGGCTTCCCAGAGGCATCTGGATAGTCACTGTGGGGGAAATGATGGTGGACTAGATAGGCCTTCGGCTTGATCCAGCAGGGCTGTTCTTCTGTTTTTAGTGGAGGAAGCATTTAACTTCAGCCTTGGTTAGAACAGATTGTTAAATATGTTACTGCTCCTTTAAGAGACTCTGCCCAGGAAAGAGGACACTCTGGGAAAGGGATTTGAGAAAAGCAGACTCCCTTTTAGTAACTGGTTTTGGTGAATGCGGCTAGCAGCCTATGTAGGTTTTTGCAAAACTCTAGCATGGCACTCTTGACCAATGCATTATTTGATCTTGTTGTTGGTCTGGAGTGTAACATCAGCAGCAAATGTAAACTTCCAGAAACACAGCTGGGCTAAACTATGGCTGTGATTCTTCTTTGGGTTTTTGTGTGTGTTTCCTGCCCAAAATTATGCCCACTGTCCATCTCCTCTCAGTTTTCATTCCCACAGTCCTTCCACTTAGCTCAAAATAAACTTTGCAAATGCAGAATATTTACACAAATGTAATTGACTGGCTTATGTGGCTCAAGTGGTATGCTTTTTATTCAGAATGTGGAGCGATCATTTCGCCTAGGAGAGATGTGCTAGGAGCAGAAACAACGTGGACAAAGGCAGAAGCAATAGAGAGGACCACAAAAGAGTTCTTCACACATTACAGGGTATGTTTGTACAGGTGTCTGTACACATGTGTGTTTGCTTGTTTTGTGGATGACTACATAAGTTCATTCTAAAAGTGAATCTAGAAATTGGACCCTGCAAATATAGGACACAGATTATAACCCTATTCTGACATTATTCGGATATTCAATTCAAAGTGCTGGTTTTAATCTTTAAAGCCCTAAATGGCTTGGGACCAGGTTACATGAGAGAGTGCCTTGCCCCATACAGGTGAAACACGGAAAATTAGAATATCGTGCAAAAGTCCATTAATTTCAGTAATGCAAATTAAAAGGTGAAACTGATATATGAGACAGACGCATTACATGCAAAGTGAGATAAGTCAAGCCTTAATTTGTTATAATTGTGATGATCATGGTGTACAGCTCATGAAAACCCCAAATCTACAATCTCAGAAAATTAGAATATTACATGGAACCAAGAAGACAAGGATTGAAGAATAGAACAATATCGGACCTCTGAAAAGTATAAGCATGCATATGTATTCAGTACTTGGTTTGGGCCCCTTTTGCAGCAATTACTGCCTCAATGAGGCGTGGCATGGATGCTATCAGCCTGTGGCACTGATGAGGTATTATGGAAGACCAGGATGCTTCATTAGCAGCCTTCAGCAATTCTGCATTGTTTGGTCTCATGTCTCTCATCCTTCTCTTGGCAATGCCCCATAGATTCTCTATGGGGTCAGGTCAGGCGAGTTTGCTGGCCAATCAAGCACAGTACACTGTATACTTTTCAGAGGTCCGATATTGTTCTATTCTTCAATCCTTGTCTTATTGGTTCCATGTAATATTCTAATTTTCTGAGATTGTGGATTTGGGGTTTTCATGAGCTGTACGCCATGATCATCACAATTATAACAAATTAAGGCTTGACTTATCTCGCTTTGCATGTAATGCGTCTGTCTCATATATCAGTTTCACCTTTTAATTTGCATTACTGAAATTAATGGACTTTTGCACGATATTCTAATTTTCCGAGTTTCACCTGTATGTCCCGACCCGACCCTTAAGATCTTCTTCAGAGGCCCTGCTCCAAGTTCCCCTGCCAAACGTGGTATAACAGTTGGCTACTAGGGAGAGGGTCTTTTCAGTGGTGGCTCCCCCTCTATGGAATCGCCTCCCCAGTGCCGCTTGCCTGGCGTCGGCCCATTGTTCTTTCAGATGCCAGGTGGAAACCTTTCTGTCCACTCAGGCTTTTTAAAACTGATTTTTAAAGATGAGTTTTAAAATGTTTTGTACTGTATTTTGTATTTTCTGTTGTAATGTGTTGGATTTAATTGGATATTTTTATTGTGTTATTGTGAAAACAATTTGTTATGGGGTGGCTAAGAAATAAAGTTTATTATGTTGCACAAGGTGTCTATACCCCTATATGTATTCTGTATAAATGACTGTCATTTATATAATAAATTCATTTTATTTATTTATCATATTTATATATCACCCGATATATGTCTCTCTAGGCAGTGTACATAGGTACATTTTGAAAATGAACTTGGGTAGAGGCCCGCCTCAAACTCAGGGTACATACAGGAAGTGTTCTACTGTCCATGTGTTGGACATAACGTGTGAATGGGGCCATATGTACTGCTTGTTGTACTGCATTTAATGTAATTGTGGATAAGTGTCCACACACACAGATCGGGGCGGCCCTTTCATGAGGCGAGGTGAGGCAGTCACCTCAGGTGGCAGATTATTGGGGTACCAGCAGGGCAACAAGATGGCCCCTGCTGTCATCATTGGAGCAGCTCTTTGGGATTGATCTGACCCTTGCCCACTTCGCAAGGAGTACCTCTCATACTCTCTGCAAAGCTTTCGAGGAGCACAAGGAAAGAAGAAGAGGCTGCTGGAAACCTTCCCTTCGCCTTCCACTTTTAAAACTTACAAGGCTCAGTTTGGAAAGTGGGCTGGACCCCCACCAGAAGCATTATTATGGCCCCTGAGATGAGCATTTTGCACCTCCTCTCAGATGCCGTAATAAGCTGGGCTGCCGAGTTTGATCAACAAACTGTGTGTGGTTCCTGGCCAACCATCTCTGTTAACTGTACACAGATAGTTTCTGCATGCAAAGTAACATGAGAATAGTTTGTGCATGCATGCAGGATGCAGAAGCTCTTCCTCTAAGCATGGGTCATCAAGGGATAAAACTGACAACCTCCAAGCTCTGCTGTCCATTGTGGTAATCAAAATCACCACCCAGTTTATTACACCCAATAGGCCCATCATACAGGAAAGCCAAACAAGCCAGAAAGAAACTCATCAAAACAGCAGAATCAGTAACAGTAAAATGTTAAGCGAGAAACAATACGAACAGAAAACAGATCAATGCCTAACCTGTTATATATTACAAATATGTGGGAATTTTAAAAAGCAGCAAAATTCCATCCCATGCGAAGCCGCAAAACAGTAACCAATTTCATAAGCCACCACACTACTAATCAGTTGGCTCCTGGGTTTTGGTAGCAAAAGACAAGAAATTAGCTCTCCCAGCTTAACTTCCAGCAAATGATCTCCCAACATTTTGGTGATCAAAATGTTGCCAAGATTATGGTGCCCTCCTAAACTGCAGGGAGATTCCATCTATTCAGGCAGGCCCTTCGTTTCCCATGACCTGGTAGGGCTGTATTGAAAACTGGGTCAGGCTTGGACAATAGTCAGCCTTGACCTTGTATGTCATGAAGCGGCATTTTGTTTCTGGCCCCCTCAGGCCCCAGTACCTCTGCATCCTGCTAGCTCTCTATACTGGCTCTGGCGAACAGCTGGATCCTAGCAAGCAGTATCCCCCAAGGTATCACTGCGCTCATGAGGACTAGGATCTCTTTGTCCTTAGGAAAAAAAACTGTGTCAGATTTATGTGCACAAAATTAAAGGCAAGCAGACTCGATCTGAATACTGTCTGTCCCCAGATGATTCAAAACAAGAAGCAACCTCTTCCATCAGTCTTTATTGGGACAGTCACAGACCAGCAAAAACTTCTTTCCCAGGGAGTTATTCGCACATGGCTTCATGCTTCAGGGTAAATGTTGAGCGAAGCCACTTTGAACTACACTTGCAGCAATGAGGGAAACAGCCCCTCCAGTCTGCTGTTGGATTTTGTTTTGAAGCAAGCTCACATGGCATGCCTCCGTGTTTTCCTTCTAGCCAATGGTGGTGGGGGGGGGGGAGTGAGAGTTTCCTTAAGAGCAATATCTGCATTTCTAAAGAGAACATCCTTCTTATCGTGCTAATGATTCTACCTCAGTGCCTCTCCCTATTTGCTGCAGCGTTTTCAGAAAAAGTAGCTTAAAACCAGCATTTTAAAAATCCGGAAATACGTCGAGATAAGCTAGAATTCGCATCACAAAGTCCGATTTGTGTGTTGAGTGGGTCCAAGAATCTCGAAGGAACTTCGGGATAAGTTTGGCTGTGTGTGAACACACACACTCTCTTCTGAAGAAGATTCGGGGTAGAAGTCCTATGCGTAAAGCCTCCTGGAGGATGGGTCAGGGAAAACAAAAGACCAAGGGAAGAACCTGGACAAAGTACAGGCCTGTGTATACTTGGAACAAAAGCTTGGAGTCATCATTGACATATTATGCCTCTTTAGAAAAATGACTCATCTCCATACTAAAGGCTGAGGGTGCATAATGCTTAACACATCAGCAATACAGGGGTTCCCAACCAGATGTGGTACTCTAGATGTTGCTGAACTACAATTCTCATCATCCCCAGCTAGAATCAATTGTGGCTGGGGATTATTATTGTTAATAATAATAATAATAATAATAATAATACCCCCAGTGAGGCACTACCTTGGTGCGGTTGTGGGGCTTGTGTGCTCTGAGGAAGATGAGAGCTATGCCAGAGGTCCAACCATACTGGACAGGTCTCACCAGAGGAGCCAGACAAAGAGTGCCTCTCCCATCAACAATATGGTGAGACGTAACTTTAATAAATCTAGACTGGATCAGTCGTCACCCGGGTCAACAAGGACCGTGCCAGGTGCTATAGTCCCTGGACATCTGGTGGCAAGTGAGCAACAGGACTCAGGATCTTCAGGATCTTCAGTTGAGCAACCAGGGCTGAAGACAGCAAAGTTACTGGAAGAAACGTTGCTTAACCGAAAAAATATACGAAAAATGCCAACAAGGAAATAATGATCTGCTATTACAAGTCTAGTCCAATTAGAAGAGGTTATTTTAAAAGAATGTACCAAATTTGGAAAGAGAAGCATCCAGATACAGAAATAACAGAACAAAGGCTAGCAGACCAGAGAAGATTCATAATCAGAAATAAAGTATTCACAGAAGTCGAGCTGGAAGAACTGCAAAGAGCAACACAGGCTCAAGATATGAAAGAAGAATTACCACCAATTGAAGAAGTTGCTCAGGCACAGGTGGAGGAGGTGTTGGAAATCGAGGATGCCACTATTACTGAACTGTTTCAAAATCAAAACCAGGCAACCACCCCTTTGCCTTCACCTCAAAAACCCAAATGCCGTTTAACAGAAAAGCAACAAGAACTAAAGCAAAAAATAACTGAGCACATGAACCAAACAACCACCAGGGTTCGACTTCCAGCTCTAAAAACAGTTGCCAAAAAACAACTCACTCAGGCAGGCATTAAAAGATGTCAATGCTGCACTTGCAGAGATAACAACCAATAATTTGCAAGAAACAAACCAACTAATGTACAGTGCAGCAACAATAAAAACACAAGAGCTCGGATATAAGATCAGTGGACCTGTAAAAAAAGAAAGCAGTACATCACCTAAATGGAAGACTAGATTAGAAAATAAAATCTCCAGGCTTAGATCAGATGCTAGTAAACTGAAATATATGAAAGACAAGAAGCTAAAGAATGAAAACACCAAACAGTATCTGATCCAAAAATGCCACCTAGATTCAAGGAAAATTAGAGAAGTCCTGGAAAAAATAAAGCAGCAAATAACAGCAGTGTCAAAGAAGATTAGCAGGTATGAAGCCAGAATTACACAACACAGGCAGAATCTCTAATTCCAGTCGAATCAGAGACGTTTCTACCAAAGCATAGAAGGAGAAACTGCAAGAAACGTAGAAACACCAAATAAAGAAGAAACAGTGCAATTCTGGGGGAAATTATGGGACAATCCAATGGATTATAATAAAAAAGCAGGCTGGATGAAAGAGGTCAAAAAATGTAACCAACAAATGCAAGATCTAATAATAACACCAGAATTAATAAGTTAAAAAGCAAAGAAAATTAAAAATTGGACTGCACCAGGCGACGATGAACTGCATGGCTTTTGGCTTAAACACCTAACAAGCCTTCATAAACAACTATCAAAACAGTTCAATCACATTTTGCAAGGAGGTGATATTGAACAATGGCTAACAACTGGGAAAACTCATCTCATCGTGAAAGACCCAGCAAAAGGTGCAGTTCCAAGTAATTATAGACCAATAACCTGCCTGCCAACCATGTTCAAATTATTAACTGAAATAATAGCAGATGAAGTGATGCAACACTTATTAACTAACAAACAGCTTCCAGTTGAACAGAAAGGAAATTGCTCTAACACCAGAGGCACAAAAGACCAGCTGCTGATTGACAAAATGATTTTAGAAAATTGCAAGAGAAGAAAAACAAATCTAAGTATTGCATGGATTGACTACAAGAAAGCCTTCGATTCATTGCCTCACACATGGATACTAAAATGTTTAGAAACAACTGGTGTCAGCAAAAACATTCAGATATTTATTAAAAAAGCAATGAGCATGTGGAGTACACAGTTAACAATCAATGGCGAGACACTTGGACAGGTTAGCATTAGAAGAGGCATTTTCCAAGGGGACTCACTATCCCCTCTGTTGTTTGTATTCGCCATGACCCCACTTTCACAAATACTAAACGAAACAGGCCTTGGATACCAAAGATCTAAAACATCAAGTAAAATAAACCATCTGCTGTTCATGGACGGTCTGAAGTTGTATGGAAAGTCCCAGTCAGAAATCGAATCACTGCTAAGCACTGTCCGTATATTCAGTAGTGATATAGCAATGGAGTTTGGACTAGACAAGTGTGCTGCATTAATAATGAACAGAAGGAAAATAACAAAAACAGAAGGAATAGAACTGCCCAATGGAAGCAAGATCAAGACCCTGGAAGAGAAAGAACATTACAAATACTTGGGCATTCTCCAGGCTGATGACATCGCACACACTGAAGTTAAAAGAAAAATTGGAAGTGAATACATCAGGAGAGTTAGAAAAATCCTCAAGTCCAAACTCAATGGCGGGAACACCATACAAGCCATAAACACCTGGGCTATACCTGTTATTAGATACACTGCAGGAATAATAGACCGGACCCAGGCAGAGCTAGAGACGCTAGATCGTAAGACCAGGAAAATCATGACCATCAATCATGCTCTCCACCCCCACAGTGATGTCGATAGGCTATACCTCCCTCACAGCTCAGGTGGAAGAGGAATGCTGCAAGTCCATCAAACGGTAGAGGAGGAGAAAAGAGGCCTTGAAGAATGTATAAAGGACAATGAAGAAGATGCACTTCAAATGGTCAATAACGCGAAACTATTCAACACCAATGAGAGAAAGCAGGCCTACAAGAAAGAACAAGTCAAGAACCAAGGAGAAAAATGGAGAAATAAGCCCCTGCATGGTCAATATTTGCACAATATAAGTGGAAAATCAGACATCACCAAGACCTGGCAATGGCTTAAGAATGGCAACTTGAAGAAAGAAACAGAGGGTTTAATACTGGCTGCACAAGAAAAGGCACTAAGAACAAATGCAATAAGAGCAAAAGTCAAAAAGTCAACAACAAACAGCAAGTGCCGCCTTTGTAAAGAAGCAGATGAAATAGTGGACCACCTAATCAGCTGTTGTAAGAAGATCGCACAGACTGACTACAAACAAAGGCATGACAAGGTAGCAGGGATGATACACTGGAACATCTGCAAAAAATACAAGCTACCTGTAGCCAAAAATTGGTGGGACCATAAAATTGAAAAAGTGGTAGAAAATGAAGATGTAAAAATATTATGGGACTTCCGACTGCAAACAGACAAACATCTGCCACACAACACACCAGATATAACTGTAGCCGAGAAGAAAGAAAAGCAAGTGAAAATAATCGACATAGCAATACCAGGGGATAGCAGAATAGAAGAAAAAGAAATAGAAAAAATCACCAAATACAAAGATCTACAAATTGAAATTGAAAGGCTGTGGCAGAAAAAGACCAAAATAATCCCAGTGGTAATTGGCGCCCTGAGTGCAGTTCCAAAAGACCTTGAAGAGCATCTCAACACCATTGGGGCCACAGAAATCACCATAAGCCAATTACAAAAAGCAGTTTTACTGGGAACAGCCTATATTCTACGACGATATCTATAACAACTGACAATAACATTCAGCCATCCCAGGTCCTTGGGAAGGAGTCGATGTCTGGATAAAACAAACCAGTCAATAACACCTGTCTGACTGTGTAAACAAGAAATAATAATAAAAACAGTGGACCACCTAATCAGCTGTTGTAAAAAGATCACACAGACTGACTACAAACAAAGGCATGACAAGGTAGCAGGGATGATACACTGGAACATCTGCAAAAAATATAAGCTACCTGTAGCCAAAAATTGGTGGGACCTTAAAATTGAAAAAGTTGTCGAAAATGAAGATGCAAAAATATTATGGGACTTTCGACTACAAACAGATAAACATCTGCCACACAATACACCAGATATAACTGTAGTCAAGAAGAAAGAAAAACATAGCAATACCAGGTGATAGCAGAATAGGAGAAAAAGAAATAGAAAAAAATCACAGAATACAAAGATCTACAAATCAAAATTGAAAGGTTGTGGCAGAAGAAGACCAAAACAATCCCAGTAGTATTTGGCGCCCTAGGTGCAATTCCAAAAGACCTTGAAGAGCACCTCAACACCACAGGGGCCACAGAAATCACCATCAGCCAATTACAAAAAGCAACTTTACTGGGAACAGCCTATATTCTGTGACAATATCTATAATAACGACAGCAACAACATTGATAATAAAATTCAGCCATCCCAGGTCCTTGGGAAGGACTTGATGTCTGTATAAAACAAACCAGTCAATAACACCTGTCTGACTTCGTATACAAAAATAATAAAATAAAACTATTTATACCCCGCTCCAGTGCACTACTGCTTGGAGTGGCTTACAACATGAATGATACAATATAGATACAATATAGGATTAAAAAGTAATGTTAAAAAGTGAAAATACCAAGTTAAAACTGAAATTAAAAGTTATCAGTAAAAGCTAAACACTAGGAAACCTACCAGATAAAAGCAGAGGATACGATATGTAAAAGCCTCTCTACAAAAGTATGTTTTCAGTAGTTCCTTATACATACAAAGGGAGGGAGCATGGCGAAGCTCTTTTGGGAGGGAGTTCCAAAGTTGAGGGGCCACAACCGGAAAGGCCCTGTGGGGCCTTATGGGAGTTGTAGTTCAGTGACATCTGGAGTACCATAGGTTGGCAACCCCTTCACCCACAGAATAACCAAATGAACTGTCTCCCTGAAGACCTGCATCATTGCTTTCAAAACTACTTTCAAAACCTCCCTTTTCTGCAAAGCCTTTGGCACAGCCGCATAGTCCTCATATCGTAAGTACATATTTTTCCCCTGATAACCCCACCACCACTACCCTCTCCTTCCTTTTTGTTGAAGAGGAAAGATAACTAGAAGGTCGCTCACATGGCCAAAATCCCCGGTCGCTCGGAAGGGCTGGGGGGTGGGGGAAGGCAGGAGTATACCTACCTCCCCCAACATGACCTTCATTTGCCCTGTGCCACGCCCCCATGCACACAATCACTGCTGCAGCAAGCGGTGCAGCATTCTGGAGGCCAGAGGAATGCTGCCTGGCCTCCAGTCATCCCACAACGCACTGCGTGAGGAGCATGGTTCATTGGAGGATTTCCCCTCCAGCCAGACGCTCTAGGCACCCAGCTCTGTGTCTGTTTAGGCTGCAGACAACCCAAGCAGACACATGACTGGGGTCCCCAGTAGAAAGGTGTGATTGACACCAACAGTCAGGCATTCATCGGTAGGAGGGAAGGTTAGCTGAACCAGCCTTCCCCTCTGCCCACCCACCACGTCACTCGCCCAGTTGTGTGAATGGCTCCAGTGTAGACAATACTGCGCTAGATGGACCAATGGCCTGACTCAGTACGAGGCCGCTTTCTCTGATCCTATCTACACACATGCACATATATGTAGGTGTAACAGAAATTCCAGCAGATAAAAATTGTTTCAGCCAACTAATTGTGGGTGGTTAGGAAGTAAAGCTGGAAAACTTGAAGAATTCATTTGAAGAAATGTGGATTGGAAGAAACTCATTTCAGCTCCAGGTCCTCCCTGTTGCTCACTGCCGGCTTCCCCGCAATGCTGAACAATTGAGTGAAACTGATTCCATCCCAGTGTTGTGTTGCTGGCTAAGAACCTATCACTAAAAACGCACAAGTGGGCGAAGCAGATAAAAATAGGCCAGCCGCTCAGTGGAGGAAACCGTCTGTAGGCAGCACAAACAGATCAATCATTCAACATATGCTTGTCCCATGGTGTATTAAAATGTCACACACTAAAAAAAAAAAAAAGCCAGTAAGGCATGATGGAAACTCTATTCTTCCTATACATAAAGAATTATGCATGCACGAGTGAACAGAAAGCCCTCACAGGACTTATGACAATGTACTCACAAGACTAATTATGCCAATCTAGCGATCTATTGTTGCAGTCTTTCTATTATTATTATTTATTTATTTATTTATTTATTTATTTATTATCATCATTATCATTGTCGTCGTCATCTTATATCTATTTCCAAAGAAGTGGGAAATATGTTCCTTATGGACACATAACCGGAGTTCCTACAGGCAAGAGGGAGATACTGGCAGACACAGTAACCTGCAGATGTGTTGGTTTAACAAAAATCTGAAGTAGTGTGGGAAAACTAAGTGAGGGGACCCCAAACTGCCCCAATCTAGCTCAATGGAACAGAATGCTCATGGACTCAGAGCACTTAACAAACAACTAGGTAAGCAGAGATAGTGGAACTCAGTGGCAAGGGTAGCAGGGGCGGCTTGAACAATAAAAACCAGGAAATTTCTAGCTTGAAGAATAGTCCCTCAAGACATTTGCAACGTTTTCTGCTTCTGAGGGGGAAAGATTTCTAAAACTTTAGTTTTCTCACCAGCCATTTCACAGCTTTGTGTTTTTGGGCAGGAAAGAGTTTGACAGCTTTAGTGAGGGGGTTTAACCACACACAGAGAGACACACAACACACACACACACAGCATAACATAAAAACAACTGCATGTGTATGAACTTTCCTGAGAAACAGAAGAAGCTTCACATTGAATTCGTTACTCTGCTGATCATAGTAAGTAAGTAATAATTTATTACGTTCAATGACCAGTCAACATACACACCAAAATATAAATCACCATGAAACATAAGCAAAACAGTAAAACTTGGTAACACCACATCAGGTTATGCAAAAATCTCAGTTACAACTAAGTTGTTTCCGTCTCAGTTTACAGGCTGCTGCACAGAATCTTGCTGTCCCCGCTGTGACAACTGCATATTGATCTGCCAAAAGCTAGGAGATGTAATACTCTTCTGATTGCCCAGGCCTATTATTTTTTATAATGGTTCGATCCGGATAGTACAAATGCCCCTATAATAGGCACAGTGTAAAAGAGCATGTAAGACAGACTCAACACCACCCAAACCACATGGACATAACCGGTTCCTTAGCAGCTACTCTGGGCCTTGCTCCCTGGACCCTGCTCAGTATGAGCTATGATCAGGCAAAAGCAACCATCAAGCAGCGCATTGCAGACACTGAGCGCCAAACTGATCTCAGCAGTGCCCCGAAGTTCCACATCAGTGATGGTCTTAGATATCCGGCTTCTCCAGCAGCATCCCTCACCCAACTGGAGGTTCCTAAGCACAGAAGGGCATTCACTTTGGCTCGCTGCCATGGCCTCCCTTCAGCAGTGCTAGAAGGTCATTATAGAAGGACCCCCATCTGCAGATTGATTATGCCCCTGTGGCCTAGGGCAGATCAGAACTACTGAGCATGTTTCCCTCTACTGCTCGTTCTATAGAGACATTTGCACCTCCCTCATCCTTCCATTGCTAAGCAAGTATCCAGGCCATCCAAGCCAATTAATTCTATAGCTCTTTGCTACTCTTTGATTCTAAGCCTGCCATCACATATAGTGTCGCCAGGTACTGTGCGGCTTCGATCAACATTCATCGGCAGATGACAGGCAGTGAGTCCTATCAGTCTTAATCTGACTCTCGGTGGCTCTGGGCAGGCCCTGTAGTTGTTCACGCGCCTCCCTTTTACTGCTCCTTACAATCTTCCATCTGGCTGTTTTTTCAGTTTTATTACTCAGGTCATATATTTCTGTCCTCTCATATCTTTTAACTCATGCATTTTTATTACTTTTACTACCTTTTAGGTGTTTAGGCCCTCATGTTCTTTACTATTTTTAGTATTTTTAGTTTTTTTTAGTATATCTAATCATTTTTTTAATCTAATCTCACTTTTAACATGTAATCACCCTTATACTTTAACATTGGCTTAGTATTTTTAGTCCTTTTAGGATTAATATGTACTATTTTATATGCAGTCATTTTTTATCTGATCTCACTTTTAACATGTAATCACCCTTATACTTTATGCTGGTCTGTGACTGTAATAAAGATTGATTGATTGATTGTTCCTTAGCAGTATCCCCTTGAATCTGCCATCCAAAACGGCAGAAGGCAAGGCATTAAACCTCGCCAGGAAAAAGGCTCTCCTCTGGTTTAAGGTGGTCCAGTGGGTGAGGTATGCAGCTGGCCGGGGGTAGTTTGAAAAACCACCTAAAGTGCTACTGGTGATAACCAGACTTAAATCCAATTGCTTCTCCATATCTGCCAGATGCTGTTTAATCATTTCTTTGGCAGCATTATGACCCAAAGTCAATAAATATTGCGGTGAGAAGCCATATCTGCCCAAATTGTCATAGAGGCTCTTGCACCAGGATGAGTGGAACTCATCTTTCAGAACCAAGGGGGCAAGGTCCTGGGGGCAGGCATATAATTTAAGCCAGTAGTTAAATGTGCAAAGCCACGCCTGTGCCTCAACTCTGGTCAACCCTGCTTCTAAAGGCAAGATAGCATTCAATGCGCATCTGGGGACTTGAAAAATGGCACGAAGAAATCCGGATTGCACCACTTCTAAGGGCTTAAAGTTACAGGTGGGACAGATCTGAACCCTGTACAACATTTGTGCCAGTATTTTGGCCTGATACACCCTAACCGCTGCAGGAATGTACTGTCCCCCATTAGTGTGAAAGAAACTGAGTACAGCAGATGCACTCCTCTGTGCACTTGCTGCCGCGTATTCACATTTTGGGCCCCACGAACCTTTTGCATGGAAAACTAGACCCAGGTACTTATAGGTCTTAACCAGCTTGACCCTGCACCCATTAATTTGCCATTTATGTTCTTTTGGTCTCTTGGCAAATCCCATGACCTTGGTCTTTTGTGTATTTATAACAAGCAACTCATCCTCACAGAACTGTGTGAGTTTTCGTAGCACCCTCCTCATACCAACTAGCATTCTTGATAGTATGGCTGCGTCATTGGCATAAAGTAAAATCGAGATGGGTCTACCAGCTAGCTTAGGCTGATGGATGTCAGGGTTGTCTAAGAGGGGGATTAAGAAATTAATGTAAAAATTAAACAGAAAGGGAGCTAAAATACATCCTTGCTTAACCCCCTCCTGCATAGCAACAGGTTCAGACAATTGGCCTTATTTATTACACTTTACTCTCAATGAAGTGTTTTTGTACAGCATATGGATGAGGAAGAGTAATCGTGGGTCTATGGAGGTATTGGCCAATTTGCTCCAGAGTCAGGATCTGTTAGTCTCTAAGGATGTTATCTTGCTCTGCCCAATCAATAAGCTTGTTACAAAGATGTCTAGCATACACTTTGCTAACTATTCTCAAAAGGTGTATTGGGCAATAATCAGATGGATTGGGGTGCTGACCATTCCTATGAATAGGGACAATAACAGCTGTGTTCCATTCCTCCGGTATACAACCTACCCAATCAATATAGGAGAAGAGATTTGCCAAAACTGGGGCCCACCAATCAAGATCTGCTTTTAATAACTCCACAGGGATCAGGTCCACTCTAGGTGCCTTGCCTGGTTTTAGTTGGGCCACTAAACTAGCAATTTCTTGAGAGGTGATTGGAGGCCAAGTGGGAAGTTCATCCAAATGACGTGGTAGGGGTGTATCCCTAGTACAGTTGGCCAGATATAGAGTCTTAAAGTATGTCACCCAAGTGTCTGCCAAAATATGACATCCCAATTTAAGGGAGCTCTCTTTAGAACTGGCCAACACAATCCTCCAGAATGTTCTCGAATCTTTCATTCTAGAGGCAGCATACAACCGTTCCCAGGCCTCCCTTGTTGCAGTTCTCTGTTTTTTCCTTATCAATGCTTTATATTTCTTCTTTCCAATCTAAAATTTCTTGGACTGTCACCACATCTGCATTGGCCCTATAGAGTTTAAATTTTGTAACCAGATCTTTTTTGGCTAGAATACAATCCTGATCAAACCAGCTATGAGATTTGCATCCTCTATTGGAGTCCGATTTAGCGGCCTGGGCCAAACAGTGCTGAATCTTCTGGAAAAGGGTTTGATAGAGGGTAAGGATGCCTGCATTTGGGAACTCTGCCAAAATAGGTGTACAGAGATGTAAGGAGTCATCTGCAGCCAAAATACCCTTGATTTGCTTTTCTGTCCGGGGAGACCATTTGGCCCTTATTAACCGGCAACCTTCACCATGGTCAAACTGGAGAACCTCCTCAAGGTGAACCCCATCCCCCAGTGTCTCTAATATATGGGACAGTGGGAGATGGTCACTATCCATTCATCCCTCAATGATAAATTGAATCAGAGACTTAAGCACATTTTGTGATACAAATACATAGTCCAGAACACTTGCTAGCCCAGACCAGGGGGTAAATTCACCCACTGTATCCTTATCCATCGCTTAATCTGCTGATCATTTTATGTGTGCATGCACACACCTACAGTCACACAATAAGCAACGTTCACCCATTAAATGCAACCTATTCCACAATCTCTTTCTCTCCCTACAACCTCAGCAAATATTGATGAACACATTAAACTGACCCGTCATCAGCCATTAACTCCAGGAACTTTAAGACTGGGTTGCAACAAAGTGACTGTTGCTGAGCATCAGTGCCCCCATCTAGGGGTGTGCACAGAACCAGCTGGCCCGGTTTGATTCGGATGTGAACTGCACCCGAACCTGACCAGGCCAGCTCGATCCAGCACCCTCTGACCCCCACCCCCCGGTCCGGTCTTGGGGGGGTTGCAATTTTTTTAATTTTTAATTTTTTAATTATTTTTAAATTAACTGTAGCCCCTTCGGGGGACTTCCTAAAGGCCATGGGGGGGTCTTCAAAGGTTCCCCCTCCCCCTGCCAGCCTCTTAAGTCACCGCCGCAGCCCGTCCTGGCAAAAATCGGCAAGGCGGCCATAGTGGAGGCTGCCACGCATGCTCAAATGGCCTCTGTGAGGCCTGGCAAGGCCTAGGGCCTCACAGGGACCATTTGAGCATGCACGGTGGCCATTTTTAAAAACATTTAAAAAAAAAAAGGCCACTGAAAACAAAATGGCCACCGTGCATGCTCAAATAGTCCCTGTGAGGCTCTAGGCCTTGCACTGACTGGCAGCAACTTCTCCAAGAAACAGGCTGGAGTCTCTCTCATCCCGACCTGGAGATGCTGCCAGGGATTGAACCTGGGACCCTCTGCATGCAAAGCAGATGCTCTATCACTAAGCTATGGCCCCATTCCCTCAAGAGCTTGATTATCCAAGGATTTGGGCTGATTCTGATTGGGCATAAGGGATTCTGACTGGGGGAGTTAATTCCAAACCTCCAGTTCTGAACCTTTTTCCCATCCCTAGCAGAGGCGTAACTAGGGAAAATGGCACCCGGGGCAAGCACTGAAATGGCGCCCCCCCCACCGCGCCCCCCGCCCCCCCACATACTACATTATACTTAGGTTTTTCCTCACAAGCGCCCGCCGCCGCCAAGCCAGGCCACTGACTGGCCGCCAGGTGCCAGCAAAGCAATGGGGGGGGCGCAGGTGGCGCGGAAGGGACCGCTCGTGGGGAAGGGGGCACCGACGCGCTCCCTTGACTGCTGCAGCGCTGCTGCACTGAGCAGGAAACATTTGTATTAACAAAAAATTAAAAAAAAATTTAAAAATTGGTCATGGCGGCGCCCCCCACGTGACCAGAAAAGATGGTGCCCGGGGCACATGCCCCCCCTGCCCCCCCTATAGTTACGCCTCTGATCCCTAGTAGAGATAAGCTGGCCCAGTCCACAATTTGTTTGAGCAAAACATACACTACATTAGCCTGGTTCACACAGTCATTTAGATCTATGTTTAATGTGGGTTACCAACATTAGTATGATTGTGTGAACCCACACCAGGTTGGTTTGCGGCCCTAGATAAATCTGAGATTCCTGCCCTGGCATGAGTTCACACAAGCATCATGCCAATGTTGGTAATGTTGTCTAAGGAAGCCCTGCTCAGTTTTGCCTGCGTGAGTGTACCACCGGGCTCAGCCTGATCCCGGCAGCGCCTCGGTACACCCACCTCTGGAGCCACCCTCCTAAACGAGGTTAGGAGAGCAAGCACTCTCCTAACCCGATTTTCCTGATCATCTGGCAACCCTGGTCAGCCGGGCTTAGCAGACTGCGGGGCTCCTGGCCGGCTTCGAGGAGGGGAGGAAGGATCCCCATAATGCACTGCATGGTGCATAATGGGACTTCTAGACAACACAGGGTGACACATCTTGGCACCTCAACCCTCGGAGCTACTGGCAGAAGCCGGCAATCGTCTGGACAGCCGATACGGCCGCCCAGCAACAAGAAGTGAATCGTCTGGGGGGGAGGTAAGCATTCCGAACCTTGCTCCCCTCGCCCCATCGAAGCTCTTTCTCTGATCGTAAGAAAAGGGCTCTGTGAATGATGCCATTGTATCACATGAAAGGGGTTTCCTGCCATTTCTGGATGTCACTGAACTTCGTGAATTCACTGGATTTGATTTGTCCAGATCTGTGGGGTTTTCTATTTGGTAGATTTTCACAGTTTGAAACGGAGAGTCTTCAGCCCTCCCTTCATGGATGATAAGGTTTAGCAATGAAGAACCAGGGAGGTGTCTCTTTTTTCAGAAGAATGAACAGAAAAGAACTGTTTGTTTTAGATGAACTAATAGAACAAACGGGGTTACTTTATCACTTTTCTGTTAGTAGGATTTAATTACACCTCTGAGAATTACTCGATTTAATGACATATTGACTCCTCACTTGTAAACACAGTCATTGGAGATATCTTCGTAGTCACCAATCAGGAGGACCATAAAGGAACACATAACTCATCACCAGCCCATAACACAAATTCTGTAAGTGGCCAGAGCTAAACTCCTAACTGCAGGAGAAAAGAAAGCAGAGCACAATCATGAGGCTGATATTCGCTTGAGAGCACTCTGTAGCAACCAGCAGTTCTCTTGTTTTGTAGTGAGGAAATTGGTGGCCACAGCAGGAGTTCCTTTGAGATGAAACTGTTTGATCAATATCCAGAACTAATGATGTGCTTGCACAATGAACAAAGTTGTGCTAGTGCAACCAAGTTTTAATTTGGAAAAGAGGCGGCTACGGGGAGACATGTTAGAGGTCTACACAATTATGCATGGAGGAGGGAGAGTGGACAGAGATAAACTTTTCTCCCTCTCTCACAACACTATAACCAGGGGTCATCCCATGAAGCTGAAGGCTGGGAATTTTAGGACCAACAAGAGGAAGTACTTTTTCACACAGAGAGCCAGCATGGCATAGTGGTTAGAGTGTTGGACTAGGACCAGGAAGACCCAGGTTCAAATCCCCATTCAGTCATAAGCTCCCTGGGTGACTCTGGGCCAGTCACGTATCTCTTGGCCTAACCTACCTCACAGGGTTGTTGTGAGGATAAACATAACCATGTAGACCGCTCTGGGCTCCATGGAAGAAGAGGAGGATATAAATGAAAAAATATACACAAATATAAATAAATAAATAAATAAATAAATAAATAAATAATCTATGGAATTCTCTACCACAGGATGTGGTGATGGGCACTCACTCGGATGGCTCTAACAGGGGCTTGGACAAATTAATGGAGGACAGGTCTATCAGTGGCTACTAGTCTGGTGGCTGTGGGCCACCTCCAGCCTCAGAGGCAAGATGCCTCTAAATACCAGTTGCAGAGGAGCAACAGCAGAAGAGAGGGCGTGTCCTCACCTCTTGGCTGTGGGCTTCCCAGAGGCACCTGATGAGGCACTGTGTGAAACAGGATGCTGGACTGGATGGGCCTTGGGCCTTAAAGTTGCATGACTGTGTGAACTTGTGGGATTGTTTGAAGTTGCACTCTTGTGCAAAAGTTCCTAAGATCTTTCTACATCCCCAGGGAAAAATATTTGAATGCAGAGGTGCATCTAGGTAATTTTGGAGCCTGGACCTAAAGGCCTTTGGAGCCTCCCCCCCCCGCAAATTAAGCATCATCATGCTCAGCCGGGCAACAACAACACCCTGGACAGACTAAGGAAGATTTGGTCTTCGCAATGGGGTTACAACGTAACTGCAAAGTGTGCTTCTGCACTTCCTGTGTTGTGACACCGAAGTCCCTGCGTTGTCAGCAGAGTGCTGTTTGCATTTTGGATGCCTTGATGCGGGTTTAATCACTGTGATTTATTGCTATAATATTGTATGTCTGGCGTAAAAGGGTTGCTGTATTTTCCAGTTGTTAGTTTTCGTGAGACTGCTCCCCCTGCTGGCAACTTTGCTATTTACGTTCTGAATGTGATTTGCTTTTTGCCGCTGTTGAGCAGGTAATCTGGAGAGCGCCCTTGTGATAGCAAGCATAAATTGACCCCTTTACTAAGCAGGGTCTGCCCTGGTTTGCATTTGAATGAGAGACTACATGTATGAGCACTGTAAGATATTCCCCTGAAGGGATGGGGCTGCTCTGGGAAAAGCACCTGCATGTTTGTGTGCAGACGTTCCCACATTCCTGGCAACATCTCCAAGATAGGGCTGAGAGAGACTCCTGCCTGCACTCTTGGAGAAGCCACTGCTAGTCTGGGTAGACAATACTGAGTTAGATATGTTGGAAGTTCTCTGTGGTGAGAGAATCCCTTTCTCATTATAGCAGAGTGCACAGAGGCACAACACAGTGGAATTTAGTTAGGCATGCGTGTATGCTGAGAGTAAAGTAACTTGGAGCCAATTCATAGTTTCAAATCAATATATAAGGCATTTATTAAGGAACTCCATTCTAGATAGGAAAGTGAGGAGTTAGGATCTCTAATCTATCTATCTAGCTGGATGCAGATGGATTCTGCATCTTCTCTGCATCTCTCACACATGGTGTAGGGAGAGGAGCTTGCCATGTTGCAAGGTAGAAGGACAGGTAGGGAAGATAGAGAGGAAGGAAGTTAATCCCTAAGAGTACCAATCTACATTTCAAAGGGATAGTGTCAGAGCAGTGGAGAAGGGATGACCAGTGTCTTGACCCTCTAGCCCTCTGACTTACTAGTCTGCCCTCCACTGTCTGAGACAAGAGACAGCACAAAGTCCTTTAACTTCCAACAGGATAGACCCATGGTCTGACTCAGTAGAAGGCAGCTTCCTATGTTCTTACGTACATTGCAGGGAATGTTTGCACAAGGGCGTAAAAGTGCAATACTCGGACTTTGTGCAGCTTTATGGTTTTCTTGTGGGTGCGCAACCTTGTTGTGCAAGCACTTCATGACTCTGGATGTCAGCAATTGCAATTGCATTACAAATAGAAGAGCACCACCCACCACTTCTGTCCATATGCATGCCTTGTTTGCTGTCCCTCACCAGCAGCAGTGATCCAGCATGCCTTGAGGCCGAAACAATAATTATTCCTTCCGTTTTGTAAACAGGAATTTTAAAAACATTGATTGAAACCAGCGTAGAGATTAACAGTCTCCAGCTGTTGCTCTGCTGATTAATATAAGCACATTCTTAACCTAGTCATACCCATCCGTTCAGTTTTTTTATTCCCCTATGTGTTTTTCCTTGCCAGGGCATAACAAATGAGGGGTCATTTTGCACATACACAGACATGCACACACAGACATGCACACACAGAGAGAGTTCCAGAATATTTTAAGCTGCTTATCTAAATTCTGCACATATTTCTAGGTCAAAACTGTTTCACTTCAGCCCAAAACCAGACACAGCAAAGCTATTTGAACTAAATAGGTGCTAAATAGGTCACTGAACAGACAGATTTGTTTAGGAAGGGCCAGTTCAACACTTCCTCCCCAATTCCGAACTTTGCAATTAAATCGGAGTCGGCTGTTGTCTTTTCTGTTTCACGGTGAAGTCAATATGGCATCTTGGTACTGAGAGGATTAGGGAAAACAATGTAAAATGTGGAAGTCTTTTTTTGATTCCTGGAAGAGCTTGCGGAAACTGTAAATCATGGTTTGATGTCCTTCTGCTTCCTTTCTACTCTTTCAAATGTGCGGAGTGGAGTGCTGTATTTGCTTTCTGTTTATTTTGTTTTTAAAATGTATAACTATCTTGTTAAAAGTAACTCAAAGCAGCTGACAAACAGCAAATTAAAACAATCAACCTCAGAACATCAAACACAAAAACAAATCAACAACAGTAGTTGCAGGGGCAGCAGAAATCCACAATAAATGGCCAAAATGCACAAAAGTAGGATATATAGATATAGATATAGATATAGATATAGATATAGATATAGATATAGATATAGACACACACACACACACACACACACACACACACACACACACGGGCTTGGCTCCTGACTTTCCAAAAGAGCCAGGTGTTACCGAGTACAATGTTGGGAACTAGCAGGCCCACCGGGAAAGATGTCCCAAAAGCTGGTGTCACCACCGAAAAGGCCCTGCATAGCAAGAAGGAAAGCAGTCCTTAGCATACCCTGTCCTAAGACATTTAGGGCTTTGAAGATTAAAACTAGCAGTTAGAAATGGATCCAGAAACATACATGGCTTTTAATAATATGTAATTAGTTTTTAAAGTTAGTTTTATGTTTATATTTTAACTGCTTTTATTTTACGTTTTATGTTAGGGTTTTTTTGGATGAGAATGACCCTGAGCCGTTCCGGGATGGGCAGCATATAAATGAAATAAATAAATAAATTCAAGCAACCAATGCAGACAGGAAAACATGCTCTGGTGGTTTCCTCCCAACCAGCAAGCTGGCAGCGGCGTTTTGCTTGCATGGAAGCTAGGTGAGGACATATTTATTTATGATTATTCATTAATCATGGTTTGTTCCTGTCCAGTTATTGTGCCATTTTTGCTTGAAATCCGTAAGGCTGTGAACATGACATTGCAGCAATCATTCCCTGTCAAGGACGTTCATGTCCTGTTGGGGTACATCCCCAGCATGTGGAATCTAGCCCTACATCAAGCATTGTAGATTCTTCGTGCTTGGGGGTGGTGGTTACCAAAAGGATTATAATACAGCACTGGAAGGACAAATTTACTCCTGAACTGCACTTTTGGATAACGGACATGTGTCCCTTGTCTGCATTTGAACTGGGTTTTTTTCTGACAGAAAGGTAAAGAAGAAGAAGAATTTTCAGCTGTTTGGTCAAATTTAAATGAATGGTTTATGCTTTGAAAAATGAATGGTTTATGCTTTGATACCTATCCTTAGAAGAAGGTGGTGGTGGTGGTGGTGTTTTCTTCTCTATCTTAGGTAGATTGTGTTTTGTTATGTTAAAGTTATGCTTAAGGGATTTTATTTTATTTTTTATTTTTTTCAGTTATATTCACATATATAATTGCTATCCTTGATTATGTTATATGCACTGTTGCAATCTTATTGAAATAAAATGAAGAAGAAGAAGAAATTATTCATTAACAGAATGTATATCCGGCCTGTGGTGTTTTTGGTTAACCCCATTCCTTGATCCAGACCAGCTTTTGAATGGTGCTTTAGTTACCTTTATTCCAGTCCTGGAGTAGAGGCGGGGTTAACAAGCAGCCAGCAGCAAGAGCACAGAAGGCAGACTGCTCTTGCCTCTCTCTAAACAATATCCGTCTAATTAAACCATTCATATTCCCAAATCAACTCCACTCTCTTGTCCTTGCATACCACAACTCTTTCCTCTAGATTCTACATGGCCTTTAAAGTGCAAACGATATTCAAGGTACATAACAGCACTTTGCGGTTTGAAGTTTTATATCTACTGGCTGACATCCTGACTACATTACTCAGCAGCACTACACAGGGAGCAGTGCACAAAACTACTCAATTTCAATGGGATTTGTAAATGGGGTCAGGACATCAGCCAGTATTTGTTTGTTTTTATTTATATTTCTATACTGCCCTTCATCCAAAGACCCAGGGCAGTTAACAAGAAAAATGGCTGTAGTAACCAGTCTCTCCTCCCTCTAAAGGGTTAACTGGAAGTGAACCCTGCCTTGACTGACAGGCTGGTGAACTCCAGGGCTCAGCCAGCCAGCATACCAGGTGGGTGGGACCTAGAGGGCTGTTGCCAGGAAGTTCTTTCTTAGGAGAGGAGCTAGGCTGGAGGTGCACAGGAGGACATGTGGCCATGGAGGTTGGCTGCAGGAGAATAACTCTGCAGATCCTTGAAAGACAGGAGGGCAGGAAGCTTGAATTCTCATCAGGAGTTTGCTGAGTTCAAGGAAAAGGGAAGTTTAGTCTTGGGGAAAGTTTGTTTAGTCAGACTTTGTGTTAAGGATTGTTATATTTCCTTGGTGTGTGTGCTTCTTCATATTCCTGATACTGTTCTATTATTGTTTACCTGTGATGTAATTAAAATAAGAAACACTGGCCTATGCCCATCCTATCTAGGGTGTTGCAAAAGACTCTATAAATATTTAAGCGTGCATTAAGGGAACTCGTTTTTGCAAACCTACTAAGTATTCTTAACTGTACCTAAAAGCTGAGAAAGCCTCAGATGGAAGCAGTCTGTTGTAATTGAATAAAACTGGTTTGTTTGTTTTTGTTTTTTAAAATCTTTTCTTTTTACAAGCCTCTCTGGTTTTTAACTCAGGAAAAGTGGGGGCCCGAAGGGCAATTTCTCTGGTGCAAAGACGTCCTCAAACGTTCAGCAGCTATCAGTTTTCTCACCATGTGTAGACTTGCACATGGAAGATTTTTGTACTTATCCAATAGCAAAATAAAGAGTATTCCCTGGGATTCCACCCCCAAGCCCAGGGAGGTTCAAGCTCTGTTGATAAGAGGTGTGGTGGTGGCAGCATTTTAACCTACCAATAATACAGAATAGTTTTAGGAGAAGCCTAGCCAGGCAGCTAGGCAGGGATGATTCATTTCTTTCCCTCACTTGAGCTTGCTCTGAGACAAAGGCTGTAATCCGCTACAGAGGTCATTCACACAATAAAAAACTGTGTTCTACCCTAGTTTCAGAACTGTATGCACTCCCAATTTTCAGTTGTGTGGAAGCAAAGTAAGAGGAAAACATGGGTAGAAGTGATTTGTGTGGAAGCAAGGAAGGAAGAAAACCTGGGTATTTGGGATGTGCCCGAACCAGTTCAGCGGTCCTTTTCCAGAATGCCAAACTGGTTCGGAGGTCCAGCAGTTTGGATGGTTTGGTGGGGGGTTACCTTTAAGGGATCGTGAGGGTGCTATTACCCAACCCCAACACATTTCCCCTGCAAGCGCTGTGCCCAAAATTGTTGCACAGAGTGGCACCAGCCACTTCCAGTCAGTCTGCCACTGACCAGAGTGGCAGGGAGGGTGGGTGGACTGAGGGGAGGGCGGGAGCCCGCCTGCCCTCCCCAGCAGATGTGCAGCCTCCATGCTCCCCTCCGCCTCACCATGCGCCACATGAGCAATGGTGCTGCAAAGGGAGACGCTGGAAGCAGGAGGACCCCCCACCCCTGCATCTCAGGGTTCCCCAGGGCACGGGCATGGCTGCTCCTTCCCCCGCCCTGCCCCCGGCTCACTACCGGAAATGGTGGTGGATCAGGGGGAAGCTGTTTAACTGGGGGCAATCGCCCAGACGATCGCCAGCCAAGCTTAAGTGGTTCGAATCCCCGCTGCTATTAGATTGGGCAGCAGCGATATAGGAAGATGCTGAAAGGCATCATCTTATACTGTGTGGGAGACTGCATTGGTCAACCCCTCCTGTATTCTACCAAAGACAACCACAGGGCTCTGTGGGCGCCAGGAGTCGAAATCGACTTGATGGCACACTTTACCTTTAATTCATCTCAGCTGTCTGGTGACCTTAATGACTGAGTAGGGATTTGAACTTCTCGTCCTACATCCAAGCTCTATCCAGGAGGGCTGTGCACAGCTAAAAGATCAGCTCTGACCAGGGTTTCTGAGAAACAAGCACACCCTGCTTTCACATTTCAGCTTTGTTTAGATGCTTGGAGGCATTTCTAGCCTCTTCCAAGAGGACTTTGAAACACAGTGCAAGCAGGTATTGGCAAGGATTTCTGGGAAGGAGGGGTGCACACAGCTCTTTTCACATTTCTGCATTGCTTGCATCTGTGGCTTCTGTGAGGACTTTGCTCCCTAAGTTACAGGCAGGTCAAGGCTTTTGGGGCAGTGCACTGAGCTCCTGCACTGAGCTCCTGGTAGCAGCAGCAAAGCTTGAGGGGATGTGCTCAACAAATGCCCTGGCTGCAATCATAGAACTCCGCTGGCAGGAGCAGCTTGTCCTAATGAGCCTGCACAGCTCTACCTGACGAAAGGCCACCTTGCAGGCACCGCGGCTCTCGTTAGTGCTGGGGCAGGGTGGGGTGGCGCAGGAGAGAGAGAGAGGCTGCCAGTAACCAGAGGTGACCATTTGGCGCCCCCCTCTGGCTCATTTGGATGAGCCGCTACTGCCTGCTAGGTTAGATCAAGGATTTGTCTAGTCCAGAGTTTCTCAACCTGTGGTCCTCCAGACGTTGCTGAACTACAACTCCCACCATCCCCAGGCACAATACATTGAAGCTGGAGGTGGTGGGAGCTGTAGTTTAGCAACATCTGCCGGACCACAGGTTGGGAAACCCTGGTCTAGCCGAACATCCTGATTCTAGTAGTAGCCAGCCAAACATCTCTGGGAAGTCCACAGCAGAGCATGGATGTAGCATCCCCTCCTGTTTAATAAACTAGATAGCTGGTCAGGTGCCAAGTTTCACTTTCAAACTGCTACAGACCGCCTAAGTAGTTTTATAACTGCAGATGGGGAGGAACATAGGAAGCTGCCATATACTGAGTCAGACCCTTAGACCATCTAGCTCAGTATTGTCTTCACAGACAGGCAGCAGCTTCTCCAAGGTTGCAGGCAGGAGTCTCTCTCAGCCCTGTCTTGGAGATGCTGCCAGGGAGGGAACTCGGAACCTTCTGCTCTTCCCAGAGTGGCTCCATCCCCTGAGGGGAATCTCCTACAGTGCTCACACTTCTAGTCTCCCTTTCATATGCAAGCAGGGAGGACCCTGCTTAGCTAAGAGGACAAGTCATGCTTGCTACCACAAGACCAGCCTTAAAGCAAGGGCCCTCAAGCTGGGTCCCCATTCCATATGTTGTTGTGCTCCAGATATTGATGAACTCCCACCATCCCCAACCACAGTGGCCTTTGGCAAAGGATGATGGGAGTTGTGATCCAACAAAATCTGAGGACCCAAGATTGAGAACCCCTGTTTTAAAGACAAGAGGACAACAGATAACATGAAAGGAGATTCAATATAGTTTGCTCTGCGTGCATTTCCTGGTCTCGAGTCTGTCTTTGCTGGACTCTGTTCTTTGGCAGGGTTAATGTTTAACAAACGAATTTTCTGTATCGGCAACGGACTAACATAACGGTCAAAATGCAAAGATTTGTCATTTCCATCTCCTTAGACTTATACCTCCATGAATGTGCAGATTTTGGAACAACGGCAAGGAAGAAGACAGTGAGGTCATTCACACAATCAAAGCTGGAGCCATTCACATGACCAGTGGGGCTGGAAGCGGGGAGGGGGTGTTCTGCACCAACTCATCTTCCCCCCAGATGATCACAAGAAGCCTCCCGGGAGCACAGATCACGTTCCCAGATGATCTGCGCTGCACCCTCGCATCTGACGTCAGACATAGGGGGTGGGGTGAGTGGGGCCACCACCGTGTCCAGGCACAGGACACCGCTGGCTTGGCTCCTCTACTGATTTCCCTTAAAAGAAATGCCCCCCCTCCTGGCACTGGGCAAAGCAGGGCACTGCACAGTGATCATGGGCACCTCTGAGGGGTGCCAGGAGGGACTGTGCAGAGCATTCAGCTTTATTTTTGTTTATTTTTACATGTATATCCCGCTCTTCCACCAAGGTTACGTGTGTCCTCACACAACAACCCTGTGAGGTAGGTTAGGCTGAGAGATATGCAACTGGCCCAGAGTCATCCAGTGAGTTTCGTGGCTGAATGGGGATTTGAACTCAGGTCTCCTCAGTCCTAGTTCAACACTCTAACCACTGCACCACACTGGTTAGACATACTGCACCACACTTGACTGAAGCTTTACACAGCACCCTCCACAATTAGTCAGGAGTATGAATTAGTGTGAACGTCATACCTCTAATTTGGATTTTCTTAGCAGTATATTGACAGGGAGGAGCCACCTAATGGCGCAGCGGGGAAATGACTTGACTAGCTAGCATGAGGTTGCCGGTTCGAATCCCCATTGGTATGTTTCCCAGACTATGGGATGTTTAGCTCCCCACTGGTATGTTCCCCAGACTATATCAGGCAGCAGCAATATAAGAAGATGCTGAAATACATCATCTCACACTGCACGGGAGTTGGCAATGGTCAACAGCTCCTGTATTCTACCAAAGACAACCACAGGGCTCTGTGGGCGCCAGGAGTCAACACCAACTCGACGGCACACTTTACTTTATTGACAGGAGCTACCACTGGCCCCCGGGCCTTAAGAACTCCACTCTAGAAGAACTGTAGTCATAGGAAAATAGGAAGCTGCCATATACAGAGTCAGGCCATTGTTCTATCTAGCTCAGTATTGTCTTCACAGACTGGCAGCAGCTTCTCCAAGGTTGCTGGCAAGAATCTCTCTCAGCCCTATCTTGGGGAAGCCAGGGAGGGAACTTGGAACCTAGATACTCATCCCAGAGGGTCTCCATCCCCTGAGGGGAATATCTTACAGCGCTCACACTTCTAGTTTCCCTTTCATATGCAACCAGAGTGGACCCTGCTTAGCCAAGGGGACAAGTCATGCTTGCTGCCACAAGACCAGCTCTCCTCTCAGCTCACCTCTAGAAAGCCCCTGGGGGTCTTTAACAATGCCCTCTGATCAGTGGTCCCTCTAATTTTTTTCATCTCTGTGCAGAATGAGTTTTCTTCTGGGTGGCAGTATTAAGGCAGTGTGTGCACATGTGCATTCAGAGTGGGGTCCTCCTGATCCAACCTGAGTGGGATCTAAAATTCAGCAAAATATCTGTGAGCACACACACATGTGCGAGCCTAAGAGGGATCACTGCCTCTGATCACCACCCAGAGTTCTCTGGGTGTCGTTATGGCACAACAGTTAAATTGTTTTCAGACAGGGTTGCACGCATGGTATAAATGCATTTCAGCCCTGCATTTCTGGTAGAACCGTGTGTCATGGACCCCTTGGTATCTGATTTTCACCTACCCTGTGCCATCTTGTTGTGTCCCCTAACTAGGAGGGCATGCAAGGGGAAGGAAGGAAGGAAGGAAGGGAAGGAAGGAGGCAGGGAGGCAGGGAGGGAAAGGAAGGAAGAAGGAAGGAAGGAAAGGAATGCAATGGGAAGTTGAATGGAGAGGGAGTCTTGTGCAGAAAGCAGCTTGTGTTCTAGTTATCAGGGAAACAGTAAATTTTTTAAATGGTTGCTCCTTACTGACCCATTGATTGTAAGTTCTCCAGGGCACTTTAAGTGGCTAACATTCCTCAGATTAGGCTAATCCACCCAGCTGTTCCCTCTCTGCATCCCTGTGCAGGGGGGGAAAACCAAACACCAGCTATTAACTGGTGAAATCCTTTCCTGGGGTTTTCAGTCAGTGGGAATTTGGCCACCAGCTTTAGCCAGATCAGGATTTGAGCCCTTTCTGTGAAACATCTGTGGCACTTGCTCAGAGCTAAGACTCCCAAAGGGATAAGTGAGTTCTGGTTCCCCAGATACATATAGTCGTAGAACATCTGGGTTGCACGCAGAAGGTCCCAGGTTCAGTCCTTGGCAGCATCTTCAGGTAGGGCTGGGAAAGACTCCTGCCTGAAACTTTGGAAAGCTGCTGCCAGTCAGTGTAGACAGTTCTGAGCTAGATGGTCTGACTGAGTAGAAGGCAGCTTCCGATGTCCTTACTGCAGATTACTCATCTTCCAAGTAAAATCTGCATTTTTGGTCAGTTTGCTACTGTAGCAGTTTGCCTCAGTAATCCAAAATGACCTGTAGAGTCTTTTCCAGTGTACCTGGACACCTCTCTGCCTGTAATTAGGACTCAGAGGAAGAGCCGGTCTTGTGGAAGCAAGCATTAATTGTCCCCGTTGCTAAGCAGGGTCCACTCTGGTTTGCATTTGAATGGGAGACAGCATATGTGAGCACTGTAAGATATTCCCCTCAGGGGATGGAGCCGCTCTGGGAAGAGCATTTAGGTTCCAAGTTCCCTCCCTGGCAGCATCTCCAAGATAGGGCGGAGAGAGACTCCTGCCTGCAACCTTGGAGAAGCTGCTGCCAGGCTGTGTAGACTATACTGAACTAGATGGACCAATGGTCTGACTCAGTAAAAGGCAGCTTCCTATATTTCCTATGACTGTTTGTTTGCTTGTTTACTGTTTAACACACTCTTCCTCCAGGGAGCTCAGTGCAGCCATTCATAGCCATGACAGCATGATGAAGTAAGATAGGCTTCTGCCCTCACTATCAGGAAGTGAAGCGGATTTCAGGAAAAGGCAATGGCCAACATGACAGACAGCCCTCTGTCAACAGTAGGAGCTCACTGGAGCTGCAGTACAACTTAAAAGGCCGCTCTGACTGTGTGGCAATGGAGCAGAATGACTTAAAACCTCTTCTAGGCAGCAGTGCAGTGCTCCTTTCCATTGTAGCATGTCATGTTGGCCGCTGGCTGACATCTTGAGTAGCAAAGTGGGTGTGCAGCAAAGGAAGCACATGTGCATCTGTTGCACTCCAGCTACATACAGAAGCAAGGGGGCTCACGTGGGGGGTCAGGGTCCTGATTTTCACTCATCTCTCCTTCCCACTGAAGCTCACTGTGCCACCTGGAAATATGTCCCTGAGACTTGTGCAGCTCTCAGGGACATAGTTTTGGGTGGCACAGCCTCCTTCACTGCACACACACTTCATTAGGCAAGAGGTCAGCCAATGCGTTCTTGGTAGTGGTACTTTTTGCGGATAATGCAGGTAAAGGTAAAGTGTGCCATCAAGTCGATTTCAACTCCTGGAGCCCACAGAGCCCTGTAGTTTTCTTTTGGTAGAATACAGGAGGGGTTTCCTATTGCTTCCTCCCACGCAGTCTGAGATGATGCCTTTCAGCATCTTCCTATATCTCTGCTGCCCGATATAGTATCAGCGGGGATTTGAACCGGCAACCTTCTACTTGTTAGTCAAGCATTTCCCTGCAGTGCCATTAGGTGGTAGGATGGGCTAAATGCTTTTGCTGTTGTGAACTACCTCAGACTTGAGAAAGGCAGGATAGAAATGGCTTAGAAAGAAATGAACCATTGCTATTACTTCAGTTAAATGAGACTGGGGTTTTTATTTAAATAGTCTGAAGTGTAAGAATGTTCGCATTCCTGACGAATTAAAGAGCCAGTGTGGTGCACTGGTTTCTGTCAGACCAGGAGGAGAAAGAATTGGGTTCCAACCTCCTTCTTAATGGCCAATGGGAGGACAGTTGCAGATGTCATGAAGCTTTTCCAGTCTGCTGGCAGTGCAAAGCATGCTGGGAAGACTTTCTGTGGAAGAGTGAGTCTTGCAGCTGCCCAATTCAGGCACGGTACTGCCAGCAGCTGGGCTTGTGCATCTTTTGAGTTTGCAGTCCCAAGCTGAGGTGCTGCTTGGGTGTGGCTGATGGGGTAGGCGCTCACCTGGCCTCCCACCCACACCCCAAATACTCCTATGAACAAGCTGCTTCTATTTTGGTCTGACCTACAGTACCTCTTAGTGTACTCAGTATATGAGTACACAGTGTACACAGTTACAGTCAATTAAACATGTTATACTGGACGCAAGTACAGCAGTACACATCCTATCTGTACAGTGTTCCCTCTGCACAGGTATTCCCAGATGTTCCCTCTGTACAGGGATTCCCTATCTGTACAGGGATTCCCAGATGTTGTTGACTACAACTCCCAGAATCCTCAAGCGAAAGCCATTGCAGCTGGGGATTCTGGGAATTGTAGTCAACAACATCTGGGAATCCTTGTCAGAAGGAACATAGTATCTGTACCATGCATTTGAAGGGCCTATATCTAGGTTCACCTTTAAAATGAACACAGGTACAGTTAGTCACACAAACCTATCTATGAGTGTATAGATGTCTATACCCTGTCTGCCCCTGCTAACTTGGCAAAGAGGCACCTTTTAATGTGGTGATTCTCTTTATTTAGCAGGGGGAGAGTAACTGGCCCTATCCCCACCCCCACCCCATATAGTACCTCCACAGTGACTATTGCTGGGGTCTAGTTTATGTTTCTTTTTAGATTGTGAGCCCTTTGGGGACAGGGATCCATTTTGTTTATCTTATTTATTTGTTATTTCTCTGTGTGAACCGCCCTGAGCCATTTTTGGAAGGGTGGTATAGAAATCAAATCAAATCAAATCAAATCTTATCAAATCAATCAATCAATCAATCAATCAAAATATACACTTGTACAGCATAATGTCTGAATTGGGCTTCCCTATCTTGTTTCCATTAAGTCTGTTTCTAAACTGTAAACTCCCAGGGCAAATACCTCTCTTCTCATTCTTTATATAGTGCCATGCACATAGGTTGTAGTATATACAGTAAATACATAATGATCATAATACCTCTAATTTGGATTTTCTTACCAGTATATTGACAGAAGACATTATAGATGGTTCAAACCTTATTTCTGGAGCAGCTCTACTACTGAGACACTAGTTATTTATTAAAAACAAGTGGAACCTTACTGTAAAATATGGCCATTAAAACTTTAGATTTCATTTATAATTGCCACATTCTAAACAATTATTTTTCCTCTCTGAAATAGAGTAGGTCTTGCCTGTGGCATGTGCTGAAGGAAAACCGTTTTTAAAACTATTTCATTATTAATTTACACACACACACACACACACACACACACACACACACACACACACACCCCTATTAGAGAATACCCCACAGAATTAAAAAGCTGTTAATCTGATGTTAGATCAGAGTCATTTCAACAGAGACAATTAGCTTCCAGAAATTAAATGCCCCCTTGGCAACTGTGTGGGTGATACCAATCAGCCTTTGAGATCTCAGATTAACTTGCATTAACATGATCAAATACAAGAACAATGTAAGCTGCAGTTGGACCCTTTCCCCAACACCATTCCCTTTGACTTCTCTGTCATGAAAGACCATATCATTACCTGGACAACATCTCTGTGTATCTGAAATTCCAAAGGACAATGTCTGAAAGCCTTAGAGTTCTTATTTTTAAAAATATTGATACCCCACCCTTCCAGTACAATACTGCTCAGGGCTTCTCACAACAATAAAACAATAAAAGTAATAGACACACAATTAAAACAAACATACAATTTTAACACAATTAAAACAAACATACGCAGTGTAGAATAAAAACAATTAAAGGAGACACAATAAAAGTTAAAAACTCACCAGATTGTAATAAAAGAGATTAAAAACCCCTCTGAACAAGTGGGTTTTAAGATCTTTTTTTAAAACCCTAAAGGAGGGATTATGGTGAAGCTCTTCTGGGAGGGCATTTCAGAGCTGAGGGGCCACAACCGAAAAGGCCTTGTCTCTTGTCCACATCAGCCAAATCTCAGTCTTGGATCACCACAAAAACTAGGGTCCCATTCACACATTATGTTCAACACTTGTATAATGAGTGTGTAGTGCAATGGAATTCAGTGGGTGGCTTTGAGTGAGTGACTATATCTTGGCCTAACCTACCTCACGGGGCTGTTGTGCAGATAATAGGAGAGTGAAACAAGGTAGGCTGTCCTGAGCTCCTTGAAAGATGGATTGTGCCCTCTCTCTTGCCATTACTCCCCTGCAACTGATTCTCAGAGCCATCCTGCCTGTTGAGACTGGAGGTAGCCCACAGCCATCCTGCCTTTTGAGACTGGAGGTGGCCCACAGTCCTCCGACTAGTAGCCATTGATGGACCTCTCCCCCATGAAGTTATCCAAACCCCTCTTAAAGCCATCCAGGTTGTTGGCTGTCACCACATCCTGTGGCAGAGAGTTCCACAAGTGGATCACACATTGTGTAAAAAAGTACTTCCATTTGTTGGTCCTAGACCTCCTGGAAATCAATTTCTTGGAGTGACCCCTGGTTCTAGTGTTATGGGAGAGGGAGAAGAATTTCTCTCTATCCACTTTCTCCACACCGTGCATGATTTTATAGACCTCTATCATGTCTCCCCGCAGTCATCTTTTTTCTAAACTAAAAAGCCCCAGGTGTTGTAGTCTTGCCTCATAAGAAAGGTACTCTAGGCCCCTGATCATCTTGGTTGCCCTCTTCTGCACCTTTTCCAGTTCTACAATGTCATTTTTAAGATGTGGTGACCAGAATTGTACTCAGTACTCCAAGTGTGGTCGCACCATAGTTTTGTATAAGGGCATTATAATATTAGCCGTTTTATTTTCAATCCCCTTTCTAATGATCCCTAGCATGGAATTGGCCTTTTTCACATCTGCTGCACATTGAGTTGACACTTTAAATGAGCTGTCCACCACGACCCCAAGATCCCTCTCCGGGTCAGTAACCGACAGCTCGGATCCCATCAGCATATACTTGAAGTTGGGGTTTTTCTTCCCAATGTGCATCACTTTACACTTGCTAACATTGAACTGCATTTGCCATTTTGTTGCCCACTCACCCAGTTTGGAGAGATTCTTTTGGAGCTCCTCACAAACCATTTTGGATTTCGCTACCCGGAAGAGTTTGGTATCATCTGCAAATTTGGCCACCTCGCTACTTACCCGTGCTTCTAGATCATTTATGAATAGATTAAAAAGCACCGGTCCCAGTAAAGATCCCTGGAGGACCCCACTTCTTACTTCCCTCCATTGTGAAAACTCTCAATTTATACCTACCCTCTGTTTCCTGTCTTTCAGCCAGTTAGCAATCCACACATGTACCTGTCCCCTTATCCCATGACTGCTAAGTTTTCTCAGGAGTCTTTGATGAGGAACTTTGTCAAAAGCTTTTTGGAAGCCCAGGTATACTATGTCAACTGGATCACCTTGATCCACACACTCATTGACACCCTCAAAGAAGTCCAAAAAGTTGGTGAGGCAAGATTTACCTTTGCGGAAGCCATGCTGGCTCACTCCCAGCAGGGCCTGTTCTTCTAGGTCAGTGATTCTCAAACTTGGGTCCTCAGGTGTTATTGGACTTCAACTCCCATAATCCCCAGCCTCAGTGGCCTTTGCTTGAGGATTATGGGAATTGAAGTCCAATAACACCTGAGGACCCAAGTTTGAGAATCACTGTTCTAGGTCCTTTACAATTTTATCCTTGAGGATGCTTTTCATCAATTTGCCTGGAATGGACGTTAGGCTAACCGTCCTGTAATTTCCCAGATCGCCCCTGGGTCCCTTTTTGAAAATCGGTGTTACATTTGCTACTCTCCAGACCTCTAGTACAGAGCCCGATTTCAGGGATAAGTTGAAAAATTTAGCAAGGAGGTCAACAATTTCACATTTGAGTTCTTTGAGGACTCTTGGATGGATGCCATCCAGCTCTGGTGATTTGTTAGCTTTCAGTTTTTCCAGACAGTTTAGTACATCATCTCTTGTCACTACTATCTGACTCAGCTCTCTAGCCTCCATCCCTAAAAAGCCTGGTTCAGGAACAGGTATATGCTCAGTATCCTCTGCCGTGAAGACAGACGCAAAGAACTCATTTAGCTTCTCTGCAACCTCCATATCCTCCTTAATAATCCCTTTCACTCCATCATTGTCTAATGGCCCAACCGCCTCCCTGGCAGGTTTCCTGCTTCTGATATACTTAAAGAAGTTTTTGTTATTCCCCTTGATACTTTTGGCTAAATGTTCCTCAAACTCTCTTTTTGCCTCCCTTATTGTCACCTTGCATTTCTTTTGCCAGAGTTTGTGTTCCTTTCTGTTCTCTTCATTTGGACAGGCCTTCCAATTTTGGAAGGAAGTCTTCTTCCCTTTTATGGCTTCCTTGATGGTACCCATGAGCCATGCTGGCATCCTCCTGGACTTAGTGGTATCTTTCCTCCTTTTGGGTATACAATCTAACTGGGCTTCTAGTATTGTGGTTTTGAGTAAACTCCATGCACTCTGGAGCGAAGTGACTCTCCTGGATTTCCCTTTCAGCTTTCTTATCACCATACTCTTCATTTTGGAGAAGTTTCCTCTTCTGAAATTCAAAATGTCTGTGTTAGACATCCTTGGTGATTCTCTCCCCGCATGTATGCTGAATTTGATAGCATTGTGGTCACTGTTCCCTAAAGGGTCGATGACACTGACGTCACGCACCAGGTCCTGGGTATCACTCAGAATTAGGTCCAAGGTCGCCTAGGGCACAGTCATTTAGTGTATCTAGAAATTTGACCTCTTTGTCCTGACCTGACTGTGAATTTAGCCAGTCTATGTGTGGGTAATTGAAATCACCCATAATTACAGCCCTGCCTCTCCTTGACGCCTCCCTGATTTCCTCCTGCAACCCCCAGTCACTGTCAGCGTTTTAATCCAGAGGGTGATAGCACGTCCCCAGTAGCACATTCCCTTTCCGGCCTTGTATAGTCACCCACAGGGTTTCTGTGGAGGACTCCAGTCCACCTAGGTTTTCTAGCTTGTTAGATTCTATCCCTTCTTTAACATACAGTGCTACTCTACCTCCAAGGCGCCCCTCCCTGTCCTTTCTGTAGAGTTTATACCCAGGGATAACTGTGTCCCACTGGTTCTTACTGTTCCACCATGTTTCTATTATGCCCACTATATCTATTTCTGCGTTAGCAACCAAGCACTCTAGCTCACCCATCTTGGCTCGGAGGCTTCTGGCATTGGCATATAAGCACCTATACACTGAATCTCTTCCCTGAAGTATGCTATTCTTTTGACTCTTTGACCTGCTGGCACAGCCTCCCGTCTGCTCTTTATGCGGTTCTGCTCTGTCCCCTTCTGTTTTATCTGAATTCTTTGCACCCTCGCACTTTAAAGGATGGCTTTTGCCAAACGGGATACTGCCCAGCTCCCGTCGGCTGTTCCCCAGGTGTCATTTTAAAAGCTGCTCTGCAACCTTTTTGATTTTAAGCGCCAGCAGTCTGGTTCCATCTTGGTTCAAGTGCAGCCCGTCCCTTTTGTACAGGCCTTGCTTGCCCCAAAATGTGTCCCAGTGCCTAACAAATCTAAACCCCTCCTCCCAGCACCAACGTCTCATCCACGCATTGAAACCCCTCAGCTCTGCCCGTCTCACTGTATCTGCGCGTGGAACAGGTAGCATTTCTGAGAATGCTACCTTGGGGGTCCTGGACTTCAATACACTACCTATCAGCCTAAATTTGGCTTCCAGGACCTCCCGACTACATTTCCCCACATTGTTGGTGCCAACGTGCATCACGACAGCTGTCTCCTCCCCAGCACTGCCTAGGAGCCTGTCTAGACGCTGCGTGATGTCCGCAACCTTCGCACCAGGCAAGCAAGTCACCGTGCGGTCAACACGCGGGTCACAAACCCATCTCTCTATACCTCTAATGATCAGATCACCCACTACAAGGAGGCCCCCACCCCCCCCAGAGGAGTATTCCCCCGTGCGAGAGGATATGGGCTCATCATCCATGGAAGGGGTCCCTTCTAAAGGAGCATCTCCCTCTTCCTCAGACTGATGTCCACCTTGCCCAAGACCTTCATTCTCCCTGACAGCAGAGGAGCTACCAGCCCTGGAGTGGGATGCCTCTATCACATCCCTGAAGGTCTTGTCCACATGCCTCTCTGTCTCTCTGAGCTTCTCCAGATCTGCCACCTTGGTCTCAAGATCTGCCACCTTGGTTTTGTGTTAAAATCCCTGATCTATTGTAATGTTGATTTTTACTTCTATGTATGCAGGTTATCCCAGTGTACGGCTTGTGAGGTGCACTCCATCCCCTGAGCAAGGGGTTCTCCAACGTATATCCCCAGCTCTTGTGGGACTACAGCTCCCATCATCCCCAGCCACAGTGGTTAAAGGCTGTAGGATTTTGCGCTAGTTACTAGTGCAGTTTTACCCTCTGTACACATTGAGCAAGGACCTCGCATGGTTTTTGCTGTGCCACATGCCAGCCACCTCTTGCATTCCAAGAAGAACCCACCTCTCTTCATTAGGAGAAGGGGCCAGTTCTTGGACTGCAAGAGCTAGCCAGCAGGTGGCGCTATATAAATCGTACAAGGTACCTGCTCAGTGTGTATACATGGGGTAAAACTGTGTAATGAAGTAGTGTTGAAGTCTGCAGCTGTGTGTCTATGGGGAGTAAGATCATATTTGGAACGTGTGCAAAAGCATTGCATATTCCACTCTCTTTTATTATTTATTATTATATATTTATTCGATTTCTATACCACCCTTCCAAAAATGGCTCAGGGCAGTTTACACAGAGAAATAATAAATAAATAAAATGGATTCCTGTCCCCAAAGGGTTCACAATCTAAAAAGAAACATAAGATAGACACCAGCAACAGTCACTGGAGGTACTGTGCTGGGGGTGGATAGGGCCAGTTACTCTCCCCATGCTAAATAAAGAGAATCACCATGTTAAAAGGTGCCTCTTTGCCAAGTTAGCAGGGGTTTTGCCATAAGGAAGTGTCTAAGTTCCTTCACAAGGCTAGTCTGAGGGTAAATGAGGTTAGAATGATAAAAGCACATACAATGCTATGGAGACTATGAATAATAATATTTGAATAATGAAAGCGTTGAGAATTGGCTACTCTCAGGGGCGACTAAAACCATTTGCAGGGCAACTCTATTTATGATATTTATGTATCATGATTTATGCATGACAGTTCATGTATATTTATGCAATTGCTGCTTGCTGAGTGGATTCAGATTTTCAAAAGAAGCACACAGCACAGTCTTCCTGGGATTGCAACTCTCCAGAATGCAAGTCAAAGATTATACAGTGATGGTGTTATGATTATTGCATTCATTAATTATTGCCTCTGGAATCCTTAATATGTGCTTAATGTAATGGATTTCATTTCTAATATTTTATTGTTTGGTTTGGGAATTATATGAATCTGGATAGCATAGAGTGACAGTTGCTTTGCTATTATTTTGGTATTACATTGTTATTGAACTGTTTTTATATTGATATATGATTGTCATTCTACTTGAATAGTCTTGAATGCAATACTTGTAGAAAGGTGGCATTCAAATAGAGTGATTATGACTAGACAGTTAAACATTGCCTTTGGCTAAAGATTTCCCTGCAGATGAAAAGCTAGCATGACATGAAGATGTGTTGAATAATACAGTATTATCACATTCTTTTCCTGATCATTTGTACAGTTGGAGCTCTACTTTATAAGGGACACGCTGGGTAAACCCCTTTGAGAACCTTTCTTCTTCTCCCTCTCCTTCTCCTTCTCCAAAAAATGGCAAACAAATGTTCTTAATGAAGAAGAGGCAATGGAGCAGTAGCAGTGGAGAAAGAGGGACATGGTCAGAAGAGGTGGCCACAGTTTCAAGCATAGCACTAAAAATATTTAAATACACGCGTCCTTCCGGTGCAGTGATGGAAAGGCACTTCAGATTCCTGTTGAGCTTGCGGAGAGAATCCAAAGAGGCTCAGTTTCCTCTGATGATAATTGGAATGTGCTTATGGAACTGCAGAAGGTCTCTGGTTGGCTGTGTGCCAGCAGCAGCACCAGCGGCAACAGACCTTCTTGATGAATAATAGGCCTGATAAATGTATCTTTAATTTTTTTAAAAAATCCAACTCTTTAACTCACATGAAGGTCTATCTTTATATCCCAACCTCTTCCTGCACTTCCTTGCACCAAACTGTTTGGCTTCAATTGGAAATGCCAAAACGCTAGAGTCTACTTCCTTTTCTTGCACCTCCCTTTTCTCAAATACCTTGTGAAAATATTTTGTGCCCAAGGATGACTGTATGTATGTATGTATGTATGTATTTATTTATTTCTAAAAATAAAGATGCACACTGCCTCCAGAAGCCCTTTATTGCCTATAGCACTGAGTTTTGAAATTGTTGTCAGAACTTATGCAAGTTGGTTTGGACACACAATTCAACCTTCATTTTAAAAAATAGAGACAAATTGAGAATTATTTCTCCGTTCACTATGGACAGAACATGGACAATCCATAAAATGAATCCTTAACTAACACACACTCTGGTTTATGTATTTATTTATATTTATATTTATATTTATATTTATATTTATATTCATATTTATTTAACACATTTGTATACTGCCCAAAACGCAAGTCCTGTTGTGATGAAAGTTTGGGCAGTATATAAATGCGATAAAACAAATACATACATACATACATAATAACACCATGTATGTGTTATTAACATTGTTTAGAACAGGGGCAGCCAACCTGAGGCTCCCCAGATGTTTTTGGACTACAGCTCCCATAATTCCTAGCCACAATAAGCCCGTCAAGAAAGATTCTGTACACCAATATGCCAGAGCAGATCAAGTGATAAGTGACCTCTAGGTGCCCCCTATAAAAAGGGTGACCCCTATAAACGCTTCCAAGGTAGATACTGGGGCTATTCTCATGGTCAGCCAAAATTGGGCCAGTCGAGCCCGTTGGCTTACAAGCGGCTAGCCCGCTTTTTTAGCCCTCCCCAAAACCCGGGTTTGCGGAGCAAGTGCTCCGCAAACCCGGACTTTCCGATCGTGAGTAGCCGCAGCACGGCTCCGCGCCGCAGCTACTCACAAGGACACCCGGCTCCCGGCTCCGGGGGTCTCCCTCGTATGCCCTGCGTGCTTGCTCAGGGCATACTGGAGCTTCTGGGGGCCACGCAGCCCCCAAGCTCCCCAGCCCCCGCCGGCTCCATCACGGAGCCGGCAATCGTGTGGGCAGTCGATCCGGCCACCCAGGGCTCCCTCCCTGCTCATGTGCAGAGAGAGCGGGCTTAGCACGCTCTCCCCACTCACCCCACCAAACCGGGCCTCACTGATCGTGAGATCCGGCTCACAGTATGATAGTTGGTCTGAATCTTTTTCCTGTGATCAACTGCATGGGAGCTGAGTCCAGTTCCCTGCTCAGTTATGGGAGGAAAGGCAGGGTGGCCCTTATTGAAATTCACAAGCCTTCCTTCCCTGAATCATCCTCTACTATTTTATGCCCCCCATAGCCTTCTAAAACAGGGATGAGCAAACGTGGCTCTCCAGCTGTTGTTGAACTACAATTCCCATCACTCCCAGGCACAATTTATAGTGGCTGGTGATGATGGGAATTATAGTTCAACAACTGAAGGGCCAGGTTTGCCCACCCCTGTTTTAAAAACAGTAGCTATTGACACAATAAGGGTGCCAGCAATCTTTTCCTCCCCACTGCAATTTGAGGGCTGGTCTGACGAGGAGGAACGAGAGAGGTAGCAGAGGACCTGAGAGTCAAGTCAGTGATCTACAAAGTTGTCTTTCTCCCTTGTTATTCTGTTACACATCCCAGTGCCCTCCTAGGAAACCCAAAAGACAACCAACTAGGAAATTTCCATCCTGAACTATGTAGCGCCAGTAGACCGGCGTTGCACACGTATTGTGGCAACTAACTCTCTGGATCTTCTTGGCAGAAGAGCATATCAAGGCAGACAACCCCAACAGCATTGAAAAGGCAGCACAGCGGTTGCCCGGGCACTTAAGACGTAGGTTATTAATGGCTTCCGATGTCATTAGCAAGACAGTGAATTCTGTACATCCCATTATCGCTCCTCTGAGTCATTTGGTCTCCGCAGGTTTAAGCTGTTTACATAAAGGAAGCAGTAAAAATAATTGCACTGTAGACAATGGCCTGTGGTGGACGGCGCACGGCATCCATTCGGACTCACCCAAGTTCCCTACGTCAAATTTTGTTCCTGAATTACATCGCTAACGCGGTATGTAGAGTGTAGGAAATGTCAAAGGGATCTAGCATCTTACGAAATCACACCATGTGCTCCCTTTATCTCTGACACTTGACCTTTTGTCCAGAATGTTGTACAGACTGATCTCTGGCCTTTCTCCACACCACCTCAGGTCTGCCTCAGCGAGGGTTTGTTTTCTGGGATAAATCTCTGTCAGAGACTGGGATGCAATAACATCTGGATCATGAGGCAGCTGGCAGGAACTGGCCCCCGAGGGCGTTTGCAAGATGCGGGTGTCAAAACAGAGATGTTGACACAGGACCCAGTCCAAGGGGGTAGCCTAGCTAGATGTGAGTCCAATAAGTGCTGTGAAAGAGAGTAGGAAAGACAGTCCGGAGATTCAAAGAGGATGAGCAGTGTAGGAAAAGTCAGGTGCTGTGGGGAAGCAAGGTAGCGTCAAGGTGTTTCCATAGAATGCTATGAACATACAAAGGTGCCTTATGCCAAGTCACATCATTCTATGTCCATCTAGCTCAATAACATCTACTCTGACTGGCAGCAACTCTCCAAGGTTTCAAGCAGGGGTCTTTCCCAGCCCTACCTGCAGATGCTGCCAGGGATTGACCTTGGGCATCTGCATGCAAAGCAGATGCTTTAGCAGTGAGCTACAGTCTGCCCCCTGTCCGCCCCCCGATTTAAGAGAACATTTTCTTCGCCATGAACCCCACTGCCCATTGAGATCATCAGGAGAGGTTCATCTGCAGTTGCCACCGGCTTGTCTGGTGGCTGCTTGGGGACGGGCCTTCTCTGTTGCTGTCCTGAGGCTTGGGAACATGCTCCCTGCTGAAATAAGAGGGGGGCCCCCCCACATTTCTGATAACTTTTTAAAAGGCAGTTAAGGCACATTTGTTCACTCAGGCTTTGAATTAGATTTACAGTTTTTAATAGTTTTATATTGTGTTAAATTTTAAATTATTTTATTGTTTTAACATTTTAAATTTTGTTTTAATTTGTATTGTTTTATTGTAAACTGTCCATTGATTGATTGATTGATTAAGTGCCGTCAAGTTGATGTCTGCGTGGCTGTGAATTATAGAATTATCTATAATGATTTTTATCTTTTTATGAATTTTAAATGTTTCACATTTTGTTTTAATTCTTTACACCACCTAGAGATTTCTATATTAGGCAGTATATAAATCCAAATAAATAAATAAAGACCCTGCAAATCACTGGTTAAGAGGAATATACGTAATGTACTGCTTTCACATAGGAATCTAAACACACACACATGCCAGCGTGGTGTAGTGGTTAGAGTGCTGGACTAGGACCGGGGAGATCCGAGTTCAAATCCCCATTCAGCCATGAAACTAGCTGGGTTACTCTGGGCCAGTCACTTCTCTCTCAGCCTAACCTACTTCACAGGGTTGTTGTGAGGAGAAACCTAAGTATGTAGAACACCTCTCTGGGCTCCTTGGAGGAAGAGCAGGATATAAAATGTAATAATAATAATAATAATATGGCTAAGCCCCAATCTCTTGGGATGGTGGCAGTACAATCTATAAATGTGAAAAGAGAAGTTAATACTGGTGCCCACCACTCCAAGCTGTTACAGATTGCTTCTGACGGGATGAAATCATTTCCTGGGGCTTTACTAGGCTTGAGATGTTTAACCAGAGTGGCAATTTCGGCCCATGATAGTACTGGCCAGTGAGGAAGAGCGTTGGCATCAAGCTCCAAATCAGTCCTGGGTGCCTCATCTTTCCCAGATAATGGGCAAAAGTGATCCTCCCACACACCTGCTGGGATATGGCCGGCTAAGTCGGATGGGCTGTTAGTCGGATATGGGACTATGAGGCACCAGAACAGAGCTGGGTTTTTGAAACGGGTTACCGAAATCCATTGATGCCAGGAAGTTTTGATGGCATCCCTCTTTTTAGATTTCAACGACGACAACAATTTATATACCGCTTTTCAACAAAAGCTTCCAAAGCAGTTTACACAGAGAAATAATAAATAAATAAGATGACTCCCTGTCCCCAAAGGGCTCACAGTCTAAAAAGAAACATAAGACAGGCACTAGCAACAGTCACTGGAGGTCCTGTGCTGGGGGTAGATAGGGCCGGTTACTCTCCCCCTGCTGAATAAAGAGAATCACCACGTTAAAAAGGTGCCTCTTTGCCCAGTTAGCAGGGGAGCTCTTTATACTGCTTTTTCTGCTGAACTTAATCCTGTGGGGAGTTCAGGGCTGAATTTTCCTTGTACAGTTTAAATCACTTGGCAAGAGCCCTCTTTGCTTCATGGCAATCCACATCAAACCAGGACTTTGAGGGTGGACTTTAACATGTATTCATTTATTGAGGTTCTGTACAAAAAACCCCAAACAAACCCTGCGAACACTCCAAAAGTTTAAAACAGATGGTTTATTCAACATGTTACTGACAAACATTCATACAAACCACAGTGAAGCCACCATAAGCATAAGGGTTGTGGACTATGTCTTCCATTTTGGCCACTCTGGTGTCCTTCAGTGGCTTAAACACAATAAAAGGTAACGTAATTTTTTCAGAGTTTAGCTGATGGGCCCAGTCTTAAACTAATTTTATTTCATTATAAATATGTATTATGGAAAAGCCTCCCCAGTGAGGTTCGCCTGGCTTCGTCACTTTGTTCCTTTAGACACCTGATAAAGACCTTTCACCCAGGCCTTTTAAATTTTGGTTTTTCAGATTTGATCTGATTTTAAACTAGTTTTAAAATGAGTTTTTCAGCTTTTCTTTTTTTGTGTCTTAGGATTTAATGTGTTATGTGTTTTTATTGCATGTTTTAATCCTGTGTTGTGAGCCACCCAGAGAACAATTTATTATGGAGTGGATAACAAATCAAGTTTTTTAATATTATTATTACCTGCTGTTCCACCCTGGGCTGCCCAAGACAGCTAAAAGGTAAAGTTGTGCCGTCGAGTTGGTGTCGACTCCTGGCGCCCACAGAACCCTGTGGTTTTCTTTGCTAGAATACAGGAGGGGTTTACCATTTCCTTCTCCTGCGCACTATGAGATGATGCCTTTCAGCATCTTCCTATATCACTGCTGCCCGATCTAGGTGTTTCTCATAGTCTGGGAAACATACCAGCGGAGATTCGAACCAGAAACCTCTTACTCCCTAGGCAAGTTACTTCCCCACTGCGCCATTAGGTGGCTCCCAAGACAGCTGGCAGATAACCAAACCATCACAATAAAGCGGTTGTAAAATATCTGTCACAGGCACTGAAACATAACACAATTCTTGAAATGCGGGGGGGGGGGGATCACCCAAGTAGGTACTCTTGGTACCATTCCTACTTGCTCATTAGCTCACAAATCCTTCATTGTTAAAGGGTTTTGTTGTTGTTGTTTTTAAAGTTTGTATATATTTGTGGTGGTAGAGCATTTTAGTTGTTTTGTTACCCTAAATTTTGCAGGCATCATGGCAAGTGAGGGCTGTGTGCCTCTCCCTCCGTCTGCCCCTGTCAGTTGTGCAGACCTCCCTTACAAGAGTTGGAAAATGGTTAAAGCCTTTTTAAAGGACCCTGCCTACTCCCACATTCTCCCCAAATTGTCAAGCTTTATCAGTTACTTGCTGTCCATCTCTTGCTCCTGCATATTTAGACAACTTCCCTATCCCCAAGAAGCACAGTTGGGTACGCAAACACCAAAGACCTTCTTTGAATAAATGTATTCAGGTTCTTGAGAATGCACAAGCGTTCTCAAATTTGCTGAGAAATGTTGTCAGACTACAACTCCCACAATCCTAGGATGTGCCTAGGATGATGGGAGTTGTAGTCCAATAACATCTGGGGACCCAAGTTTGAGAACCCTTGGGTTACAATAAAACAATCGGGCCAGTATTTCTCATAGTGTATTGCATTTAAAGTGCCCCAAACACTAGCATTTGGGGTGTTTTAAATACAATAAACTATGAGAAATACTGGCTTGGTTGTTTTACCCTAACCTGCTATAATCTTCTGTGTGGCTAGACCAGACAGCAGCAGCAAAAGAAGACAGAAGAAGAAGCTGAGATTGGTTGTGATGTCAGAACCCACCAATCTTGGCTTTTCCTAAACTAGAAAGGAGGGAGATGCTTGTGCTTGTGCATCTGCACATGCACATATAATGTGATATAATGTGCATGTGCTCCCAAGGCTGAGGGACATCTCACACAGAGCTTGGCATCGGTCAGAGCACAGGAGATCCACATGATGTCTGAAGCCACGCACAAAAGAAAAACGAAGAAACAGCACAGAAACAATGTCGCTCCCTGTCTTGACTAGTGAGAGGAGAGTTGGTCTTGTGGTAGCATGAATTTGGCTAAGCAGGGCGGGGCGCACCGAGGTACTTTTGGTGCCTGGACCTGAAGGGTGGACCTGGACCTGGGGGGCCTCCTGCCGCCACCCCGCACCCACCGCCTGCACCCACCACCCGCACTGCCACTCCTTCTCATCTTTGCCACCGCCATGTGTGTGGCCGGGGGGTGGGGGTGAGCCGAGCAGGCCTCGGCCTCCCTCGTGGTGGTGGCAGCGGGCACAGTGGCTGGTGAGCCCATCCGTATGGGCTGTGAGCACACCTGCGCAGTGGGAGTATGCGTGTCACAAGCCTGCAATGTCATAGGCTTGCAACTCTCATATTCCCACTATGCAGGTGTGCTCATGGCCCAGACAGATGGGCCCACCAGCCACTGTGCCCGCTGCCGCCACGGCCACCACCATGGGGAGGAGGCCCCCCCACGGACATTTGGAGGCCACAGACCGGGGCCCCAAGGTCCGAGGGTAAGAGCGCCCCTGAAGCAGGGTCTGTCTTGTTTTTTATTTTGATGGGTGACTACATGTGAGCGCCGTAAGATATTTCCCTGAAGGGATGGGGCCATAGCTGAGTGGAAGAGCGTCTGGATGCTTGCATGCCGACGCAAGGTTCACACCCTGGCTTCTCCAGGTAGGGCTGGGAGAAACTCCTGCCTGAAACCCTGGAGAGCGGGCTAGATGTACCCGGTGGTATGACTTGGACCAATGGTATGACTTGGTAGAAAGCAGCTTCCTATGACTTACTGTATAGTCATTCAAGTCGTGGGTTAAATTTGAACGATATGAATCATTCGTCCTTCTTTCATTTTTTAAAATTACATGTTTGCTTGCTGTTGTTTTTTAGAAATTCAGTGCACAATAAAGAAGCAACTTGACACAGTATGGTAGGGATCAACAATTGGTACCCCCTGGGCCAAATCTGTCCCGGTGTGGGATGTTATCTGCCCCTCCTCCCCTTGCCAACCTTTAATGAAAAGAGGGAACAATGGACAGGTGTGGTTGGGAGCACGACTGATTCGTTGATGCAAATATTTTTAACCAGCATCGTTGATGAGCCACAGCTCAGTGGAAGAGCATGCACTTTGCGTGCAGAAGGCTTAACTTCAGGGCCCGACATCACCAGTTAGAAGATCAAGATACCTCTGCTTGTTAGTCAGGGAGGACACTACTGGGCAAGATGGATTGACTCGACAGATGTCTGTCTTGGATAGCCGCAATGAGGCCTTAGCTCAGCAGTTTTCACCATCTATCTATCTATCTATCTATCTGTGTGTTTAACTGCCTTACTCAGTCAGAAGGCTCTAGGCAGTTCACAACCATAAATACAAGAAAAGCACAATAAAACAAACCATTAAAACCACAAGTTTAACCATTTAAAACATTCAAAATTTCCTAAAAGCCAGGCTAAAAAAAAGTGTCTTAAGGGCTTTTTTATCAGCTGCGGTTGGCGCAGTGGGGAAGCAGATTGTCTAGGGAGCAAGAGGCTGTTAGTTCGAATCCCAGCCAGTGTGCTTCCCAGACTGTGCCTGGTAAATATATATATTTGTACTGTAGTCACCTATATTGGGCAGCAGTGATTACAGGAAGGTGCTGGAGACGGAGGTTCACTTCAGTGACAACGCCAAGGGCATCATCTCAGACTGCGCGGGAGAAAGGCAATGGGAAACCACTACTGCCAAGACAACCACATGGCTCTGTGGTCGCCAGGAGTCGACAACGACTCAGCGGCACAACCTTTCTATCTTAAGGGCTCTTTTAAAGGCTGACAAAGATGCTAAGCCAGGGATATCTATAGGGAGTGCATTCCACATCTCGGGAGTGACTACAGAGAAAGCCTGCTCCCGAGTCACCGCCAGGTGAGCTGGCGGCATCTGGAGATGGACTTCTCTTGATGACCTTAATGTGTGGCAGGAATCATGCAGAAAAAGGAGCTCTCCCAGCTAACGCGGTCCTGAGCCATTTAGGACTTTGAAGGTAATTATAATTACCAGCACTTTAGGCCTACCTAATGGCGCAGCGGGGAAATGACTTGACTAGCAAACTAGAGGTTGCCGGTTCAAACCCCTGCTGGTATGTTTCCAAGACTATGGGGAAAGGTTTTCTCAAATGTGGGTTCCCAGATGTTGTTGCACTGCAAAGGCCATTGTGGCACGGGAAGATGGGAGTTGTAGTTTGCCGACATCTGGAGAACCACATTTGAGAATACCTGTATTAAGATAAAACACTGGCAAACTTTGCATTACAGGAGAGAGCTTTAATGGTTTTATCTGTTTTCTCAAGCTGCAGGAAGGGAGTGGCTCCTCCTTAAGACTTCCTGCTCAAGGCTTCCTGGTCCTTTTCTGAACGACTTCCTCCTCTGGAAATTGAGTCTCGCCACCTAGTTCCGCTACACAAAACGTTTCTTCAAATGGCCTATCAGTAAAACTCACTGTTGGGGCTTGATGGTCATCCCCAAAGAGTTGTGTTGATACAGACTATAATGCCGCAGGCAATTGTTTTGATCTCTGGGGTTGATTTGCTCTCAAAATATGCCATTAATTTTCCTGCATGACTAAAGTGCCTGTCTCTACAGCCTTATCTTATCTGAAGAGGTTATTGCCGCACACATCGCACTCCAGCCATTCCAGGCGGGTGGGGGAGAAGGGGAAGGAGGTGCTGACTTAAGCTAAATGCAGTTCATTGGAAAGACCAATTTGTAAAACACAAAGTGACAGGCAGAGAACATTGCAGTTTAAGGAAAAGATTACGTATGCACTCTTAAATCACCAAGTTGACATTCGTTTCTCTTTGTGTGTGTGTGTGTGTGTGTTTTGTACCTATATTATTTAAACAACACAACCACCGCCCCACATTATGCAAAAACAAATTCGCCAGGATGCAAACAGAGGCTGACATTCTGACTACCACTGTGCTTGCGCAACAACAAAAGTTGCGCTAGTACAAGAAGATTGTGTAGCTGTGCCAAGTCCTGGGGAGGTTCCGAATTGTGCAAAAGTTCCCAGAGTGTGTGGAGTGTCACAGGTTGCACACCTTGTTGCAAAAGCTCAAGCATGTTTGTGCTAGCACAGCACTAGTCTGGAATGCAAGCTCCAGACGTAGTGCAACTAGGGAGTGCAACAGTGGTTCTCAGCAAGTAACCCTGAGGTACCTGAAGGGCTCCCAGGTGGCGTGCTCAGAGCCAGTGTTCTCTCTAATCTTTTCCCATCTGTGTGCGGAATGAATTTTGTTCTTAGTGGCGGTATCGAGGCCGTATGTGCTCGTGTGTGTTCAGAATGGGGCCTTCCTGATTCAACCTGAGCAGGATCTAAAATTAACTGAGCAGGCATCAAAAAAATTCTGAGCATATGTGCACGCTTTAGAGGGAACACCGCTCAAAGCCCTCCTGCCTCCCCACGCTGCTGCTGTGCTACTTGCTCCCCATTTGAGGATCACTGGCTAGAAGCTGGTGCACTCCCAGCTACGTGTCCACTGTGGAAGGGAAGGATGAAAGACCCTCCTCCTCTGCTCCTGATTGGCTGGCTGCATGCTGAAGCTCAGCATACCCCTCCCCTCAGCCTGGGGAGGGGCTTCAGAAAATTAGCATTGAAAATTCCCATCGAAATTAATGGGAGTAAATTCGTCCCATTAATTTCAGTAAGACTGCTTATGAGTTACTTAGGGTGGATGTGAGCCAGTGACTGCAGTAGCCTTTCTCTCTAATACATAAATTTGTGTTTTTATGCATACATACACACAAGTGTCACAGTTATGAGATGGGCTACTCCAGTCACTGGCTTATATCCAGATTAAATTACTTATAAGCTATCTTACTGAAATTTGTTTACTTGTCCTGTTAATTTCTATGGGAGTACTTGTGAGTAACATAGTCTGGATGTAAGCCAGTGACTGAAGTGGCCTGTCTCATAATTGTAACAGTTAAATTTGTGTGTGTCTGTGAACACACACACACACACACACACACAATCTCTAAGGGGTACCTGAGACGAAGGTTTGCAACAGAGGGGGCACACTTGTTTAAAAAGGTGGGTGGGAATCCCTAGCCCAACATCCTTATACAGTGGTCCCTCGGCCTACGAACTACTCGACTTACGATGTTTTCGAGGTACGAATGACAAAAAAGACCGGAAGTCATTGCCGTTTTAGATGCGGCTTACTCGACCTACGAATTTTTAGATGCGGCTTCCTCGACTTACGAATGTTTTCAGACCTTCGTGGATGCGCCCTTCGACTTACAAAAATTTCGACCTCCGAATGTGCGTTCGGAACGGATTAACATCATAAGTCGAGGGACCACTGTATAAGTTCTATCCACCCCCAGCACAGTACCTCCAGTGACTGTTGCTGGTGTCTGTCTTATGTTTCTTTTAGATTGTGAGCCCTTTGGGGACAGGGATCCATCTTCTTATTTATTTATTATTTCTCTGTGTAAACCGCTCTGAGCCATTTTTGGAAGGGCGGTATAGAAATCGAATGAATGAATGAATGGAATGAATATAAGAGCAACATTAGTCAGGATGCTGACCAGCTACTTTGGGTGTAATCACCCAAAGGGGTTGAAAATCACCCAAAGGGGTTGAATGGAAGATGTTTACATTTAGCTTGTTGAGTTTTATGATTTACATATTTATCATGATATGTACATCTCTAGGTGGTGTACAAAATTTAAAATATTTAAAAGTTACAAATTAAAATATATAAAAAGACAATAGAATAAAATAGTTATTAAAACAAGTTCTAAAATTATTAAAATTAATTCTAATTAAAAGCCAGCGAGAACTGGAGAGTCTTGAGGTTCTTCCTGAAAACAAACAGAGAAGGAGATGCTCTTATTCAGTAGGGAGCATATTCCAAAGCCCTGGGGCAGCCACAGTGAAAGCCAGATCATGGGTTGCCACCAAATGAGCCAGTGGCATCCATAACCGGACCTCTCCAGAAGATCGTAAAAGGCGGCAGGGTTCATGACAAAGGAGTCACTCTCTTAAATAGCCTAGACCTAAGCCATTGAGGGCTTTATAGTTAAGAACCAGCACTTTGTATTTCACCCGGAAACTTAGGAAACTTATCGGTAGCCAGTACAGTTCTTTAAAAATGGGTGTTATGTTGTCCCTTTGTGTTGTCCCAGAGACCAATCTGGCTGCCACATTCTGTACCAATTGTAGTTTCCAGACTACAAACAAAGACAGCCCCACATAGAGTGCATTACAGTAGTCAAGTCTGGAGGTTACCAGCATATGTACACTGTTTTAAGGTCGTTCACCTCTAGAAATGGACATATGATGGATCTGTTTGGAATTATTGTTATGTTTTTGTATCCAACCCTGTCTGAATTGCTCTTGGTATAACATTATCACATGCTGAAGCTATTACATGGATTTTGAGATATTGAACCAATCTGGATGATACATCTGACTGGACCGACCTACCACATGATAAAGGATGGGGACCGGGAAGCTCATTCTCCTAGTGTGCAATTTCTTATAATTGTGTGGAAGGATGGACCATGCAACGTGCCTCCTCACATGTGATCTAAATACTTTAACATTTATTAGAGTTGCTTCTCTGCTATTGGGAGAAGTGGGGAAGTGTGTTAGAACAGGGAATGAGATGGCCATGATCAAATCCCATACCACCTGATAGGCAGGGCTGATCATTCCCTTGATTGTGATATGAACGGAGATGCTACATATGTGCTGTAAGTAGCATCACATGCTGTTATGTTTTGAGGCTTTGCTATTTTTGTGAGCCACTCTGAGGACAATCCTACCCTATAAGTAGGACCAAGAACTCCCCTGGTCCCTTCTGGTTGCACTGCGGCCATACAACCAGAAAGATGAGGCCAATTTAAAAGCAGGAGTACATCAAGGACCAACATTCACTCAGACACCAGCATGTGAACAATGTAAGAACAACCCTGCTGGATCAGGCCCAAGGAAGCCCATCTAGTCCAGCATCCTGTTTCACACAGTGGACCACCAGATGCCTCTGGGGAGTACACAGGCAAGAGGTATGAGCATGGCCTCTCTCCTGCTGTTATTCCCCTGCAACTGGTAGAGGCATCCTGCCTCTCAGCCTGGAGGTTGCCTGTAGCCATCAAGCCCTCCATTGATTTGTCTAAGCCCCTTTTAAGAGCCACCCAAGGTGATGGCCATCACTGGCTGAGAACAGATCGCCAGCTAAACACCTCTTCTCATAGCCCTCTCATTTTCTTCTACATCCTTTCCTTTAAAATTCTCCATGACCTTGTTCCACCCCATCTTTCTGTCCTTATTTCCTGATAGATGATTGCCTTGTTATACTTTGTGCCTCCTGCAACTTCTGCAAAAGGGTAGCCAGCCTGATGCTCTCCAGCTACTGTCAGACTACAACTCCCATCACCCCCAGCCACACTGTGGCAAAGACTGTGGGAATGATGGGAGTTGTAGTCCAAGAACAGCTGCAGAACCTCAGGCTGGCCACCTCTGATCTACATGCACCACCCCTTCAAACCCCATCTTGGCCACTCAAGCCTGTGGCCAAATTCACAGTCTTCATCCCTCGTTGCAGTGGAGTCGTTCTGCCTGATCTTGATCCTGCATGTTGACTTGGAAAGAAGTCTCACTAAGATGAGGAGGAGGATTGCACTGGTGCCTTGTACAGGGACTCCTACAATTAGGCTGCAAATTATTATTATTTATTCAATTTTTATACCGCCCTTCCAAAGCTGGCTCTGGGTGGTTTACAAATAAAACAAAGACAGTTAAAATCAATCAACAATTAAAAATATAAAATACCATAAAACAATTAAACAATAAAACAGTTTAAAACCCTGAAAAACAGGTACATTAAAAACGCTTTATAACAATTTAGAAACCCTGGAAGGCCAGGCCAAACAGATAGGTCTTAAGGGCTCCCCTAAAAACCAATAAAGGGTTCGAATTATGGATTTCTGCAGGGAGCGCATTCCACAGTCCAGGAGCGGCTACAGAGAAGGCCCGCCTCTGAGTCGCCACCAGACATACCGGTGGTAACTGGAGACGGACCTCCACAGATGACCTTAACATGCAGTGGGGATCATGCAGAAGAAGGCGCTCTCTAAGGGAACCTGGACCTAAGCCGTTCAGGGCTTTAAAGGTAAGCACTTTGTATTTTGCCCGGAAACATATCGGCAGCCAGTGCAGCTGTTTCAAAACAGGAATGGACGCAGCTGTCAAATCAGCCGAAGCTGATAGAAAGCACTTCTGGCCATGGCCTCCACCTGAGATACCACGGTGAGGTCCAGGAGTCCTTCCAGGGGAGTGTAACCCCATCCAGCATAGGGAGATCTAACTCACCCCTCAGATTCTGAGCCCCTACAATGCAAATGCCTGGGATTTGCTGGCATCTAGATTCTGATGGCAATGGCCGTATTTTATTGGATATGCACATGGATACGAATACAACAGTACGAATACAACAGATATTTATATACTGGAGAGGTGGTCTTGTGGTAGCAAGCATGACTTGTCCCCTTAGCTAAGCAGGGTCTGAACTGGTTGCATATGAATGGGAGACTAGAAGTGTGAGCACTGCAAGATATTCCCCTCAGGGGATGAAGCCGCTCTGGGAAGAGCAGAAGATTCCCAGTTCCCTCCCTGGAAGCATCTCCAAGATAGGACAAGATTTTTATTTTTTTTAATAGGACTAGATTTTTTTTTGTTGAACCAACAAACTACCAAAGCATACAGTACGTTACCAAAGCACAATTATATACGAAGTGGTTGTTTGTACATTGTATATCTACAAAGATTTACACACAAGGATTTGGTAACCTACAGGGTTATAAAGTATATGCAGGCAGTACTGTAACTCGGGGATGGGGGATTTCAAGGCACATCAGGTAATCGGAGGGGCGGGGTTACGTCCAACATCTATTTCCATAATTTGTCCCATTGCTGTTTAGAAGAGATACACTTGTCTTTTTGCACATAACCATACAAACTTTTCCAGAAGAGATTTACTGTCTCATCTGCGTGAACCTCTTGGTCGCGTCTTCCCTCCCTATTCCTATGCAGGAGCATTGCATAAATGACATACAGGCTTACTAACCTGATTACGAGAAGGGGAACGTTCCAATTCCCTGGTATGAGGGCACCCGTTCCGTCCCGTTTCCTTGAAGGTTTCTTTCTGGGACCTCGAAAAGAGGTTCTATCGCTCAAACCCGAGTTTAGTTCTTCCCAAGTCTGTTTTTCCAAATCAGGCCACTCTAACAGCTTGCTTACTCCCTGCCACACTCTTTTGGCTACCACACACTCTTTTAAGAAATGTGAGTGGGTTTCCCTGAATGTTTTACCTAGCTCACTAACTTTCTGTTTGCAGGTGATTTTAGGGCACTCTTGCTGGTCCTCTGGGAGCCATGGCTTAGCCGCGTTAAGCGGCAGTACTTGGTGGTAAAAACGCCACCTCCTTTGGGCTGAGAGAGATTCCTGCCTGCAACCTTGGAGAAGCCACTGTGAGTTTCTGAGCTAGATAGACCAATGGTCTGACTCAGTATATGGTAGCTTCCTATGTTCCTAACCAAAGTTCCCAAAGCGGTTTGAATAGATACAAATACATAAATAATACGGCTCCCTGTCCCCAAAGGGCTCACAATCTAAAAAAGAAACACAAGATAGACCCCCAGCAACAGCCAGTGCAGGGATGCTGTGCTGGGGATGGATAGGGCCAGTTGCTCTCCCCCTGCTCAATAAAGAGAACCACCACTTCAGAAAGGTGCCTGCCTCTTTGCTCAGTTAGCAACACATCCATACCATGCATTATATTTCTGTTTCACTCTCTGCAATATAATTAATTCCTGACTTTTTACAAGTTAAACACTTAGATGCACAACCCAAGCCTACATTTTAAAAGAACTCCGGTATTTCTCTGCAATGGGGCAGAGGAAAAGGGGCAGAGAGGTGCTCTTCAGACCTGTTTTCTGTGACAAGAGAGATGCTAATTTGAGTGAAGTTATCAGCAATTAGAAGAGGCTAAAGACAGCCTGCAGGAGTAGCCCCCATGTGCATGATTGTGAATGCAGTTATTGCTGCGGCAGCTGACAGGCCTGTCTCCCTGGCATGGGAAACTGCAAAGGCTGTGGGTTTCGCCCTGTTATTTCAAGTGAATGACTCTGTTATTCTGCCCAATTAGCCTAGTGAACTGTGCACCGTGGCTGGATCTGTCCCTGAGTTGTACATTGTTGGCTTTTTCAAACCTCTCTCTTCTTGTCCTAGGCAAGGGGAGAGGGGGTGGGGTGGGGAAGGGCCTCCTTTCAGAAACCCAACTGTCACCAGAAGGATAAACGCAGAATAAAACCATCCCTAGATCAGGGTTGGGCAGACTGAAGGCTGCCAGCAATGGGTGGCCCATGGGGCATGGCCTCCAATGAATGGCTCAGAGCCCCAAATCGCATCAGCCACCTCTTCCAGAAGGGCAGTACAGCAGTGGAGGCACCTGTACAGAGCAGAGGAGAGAGAGAGAGCTCCTGGCCTCACCTATATAGGAAGCTGCCTTCTACCTGAGTGAAACCATTGGTCTATCAGGCTCAGTATTGTCTTCACAGACTGGTAGCGGCTTCTCCAAAGTTACAGGCAGGAGTCTCTCTCAGTCCTATCTAGAGATGCTGCCAGGGAGAGAACTTGGAACCTTCTATCTGCAAGCATGCAGGTGCTCTTCCCAGAGCAGCCCCATCCCCTAAGGGGATGTGCTAGAAGTGCTCACATGTGGTCTCTCATTCAAATGCAAACCAAGGTAGACCCTGCTTAGCTTGCCTGCGACCACAAGACTTTCTCTGTGGCTGCCTCAAGGCTTTGAGATATGCTCCCTGCTGAAATAACCAGGCTTTTAATCAGAATTAATTTTAATAATTTGTTTTAATAATCGTTTTATGCTGTTTTTATTATGTTTCTGTTTTATGCTACTGTTTTCATTTTGTGTATTTTAATCCATGTTGATTTTTGAATATATTGTTTTAAATTTTGTACACCGCCTAGAGGTGTACATATCAGGCAGTATAAACATATGATAAAGAAATAAATAGAACCAGCTCTTTGCAGCCTCTATTTTCACAGGTAGATTATAACAGGTATTGAATAGGTATTATAATAGGTTCTGGTGACTGGGGGGGGAGAGTTGTGTTTTGGGGTACACCTCATGGGTGGAGAGCTGGTCTTGTGGTAGCAAGCATGACTTGTCCCCTTAGCTAAGTAGGGTCTGCCCTGGTTGCATAGGAATGAGAAACTAGATGTCTGAGCATCTATATACTTATTTCTTGTAAACGGGCCATGTGCAGTGATGTGGTAGGAAGGAGGCGATTGGCTGAGTTTGCAAGCAGAAGCACCTGATTGGGCAGTGGGGATTCCATATGCAGAGTTTGCAAGCAGAAGCACCTGAATGGGCAGTGGGGATTCCATATGCAGATAGGGAGAAGGCGCCTGTGAGAGCAGAAGCACCATGGTGATTGGGCAGTGGAGATCCCCTATGCAGATAAGGAGGCGGGGCCTGTGATGGTTAAGGTCAGTTGGAAAGCAGCTGTTACTGGTTGGAAGATGTTCTGGATATAAAAGGATAGCAGGCAGGCAGGGGTCTGCAAAAAGACCGGTGGTGAGGGAGGAAAGAGCCCCTTCAGGAGAAGGAGGATGCCGTTGTGTAAATGAACAAAATCTGTTGACTCAGGGAGGGAGGAAGAAAAAACATGAAGGGAGGGGGAAGGAAAAGTGGAGAAGAGCAAGTGGAGGAGAGAGAGAAAGAAAGAAGGGAGGGGGAAGAGAGACAGAAGGAAGGGCAAGGGCAAGGCACTGGCAGCAAGGAAGGGTCCAGGCAACCACTGCTGCTGTTTGGGGCTACTGAGGCCATTGTAAGAGGGAGGCAGGCAGGCAAGGGATGGGCCTGGGCCTGACAGCAGCCTGGGGGGAACGAGGAACAGCCCGGTCAACCACTGCTGCTGCTCCTGAAGGGAGGAGCAGGAGCGGGGCTCGGGTGAGGGTGGGGAGGTCTCTGGGGATAGGGGGCTGCAGCTTGGCCAATAGGCGGCAGCAATGCTAAGGCCATGACCAACGGGATGGAGGAGGAGCAGGAGTGCAGACCAGGTGAGAGTGGGGAGATCTCTGAGGTGAGGGGAGCAATCAAGTACTAACGTACAGGTGCTCTAGAGCGTGCAAGAGTTCCAGCATTGAAGCGGAGAGAAATAATGGCGGCTGCCAGGATGCAGAGGTGGAGGGCTGGCAGGCGAAGCCCCTCCGGCCAGGAAAAGGAAACAGTGGCGGGGAGAAATGATGGCGGTGGTGAGGAGGTGGGCAGATGGCAGGCAAAGCCCTACCAGCCAGAAGGAGAAGGTGGGAGGCAGTGGTGGGATGGCCTGGCCCTGACCCGCCCAATGGGGAGATCTGCGTGGGGGAGAGCGAGCGAGCGAACTGCGGGGGGGAGCGATCGAGTGAGCGAGCGAGCTGCGGGGCGGAGAGCGAGCGAGCGAGCTGCGGGGCGGAGAGCGAGCGAGCGAGCTGCGGGGGGGAGAGCGAGCGAGCGAGCTGCGGGGGGGAGAGCGAGCGAGCGAGCTGCGGGGGGAGAGCGAGCGAGCGAGCTGTGGGGGAGAGCGAGCGAGCGAGCTGCGGGGGGGAGCGAGCGAGCGAGCTGTGGGGGGGAGAGCGAGCTGCTGGGGATGTCACAGGCTCGGTACACAACTGCACAGATGCTCTGTGCGGGGTCAGCTAGTTGTAAGATATTCCCCTTAGGGAATAGAGCCACTCTGGGAAGAGCATTTAGGTTCCAAGTTCCCTCCTGCAGCATCTCCAAGATAGGGCTGAGAGAGACTCCTGTTGCAACCTTGGAGAAGCCGCTGCCAGTCTGAGAAGACAATACTGAGCTAGATAGACCAATGGTCTGACTCAGTATATGACAGCTTCCTGTGTTCCTAAATATTAGAGAGTTTTAAAAACATAGGTAATTCTTTGGGTGTGTGTGTGTGTTATGATTGACTTTAATTATCAAAAGGGAGCTGGGGACCAGGGCCCCGATATTTTCAGTACCTAGCAATGCCCCTGGCTTCCGAGAGCTACTTTTCCTTTTTGCCAAAGCCTTGGGAGTTATCAGCACAACATGGTGCCTTGGCTTAACTTCCAAGGTGCTAGAACATGAAGCTAGACCTGTAATGATGAATGAAGTGGGTTGGCAGGTTGGTATGATGGGAGTTGGTTCTTTAAGAGCAGCGAAGTGACTTGACTAGCAAGTCAGAGGTTGCCGGTTCGAATCCCCACTGGTGTGTTTGTTTCCCAGACTATGGGAAACACCTATAGTCAATGTAGGAAGATGCTGAAAGGCATACTGCGCGGGAGATGGCAATGATAAACCCCTCCTTTATTCCACCAAAGAAAACCACAGGGCTCTGTGGTTGCCAGAAGTCGACACCGACTCAATGGCACACTTTACCTTTACTAATACTGCACTATCAATTATATATATAAAAAGATCAGACACCTGGTCAACGCTGATTAGCCCCAGGGTCTAGATGAGCCTAAATGTTTTGGATCAAAACTCCTTTAGGCATGGAGCTTAGTCACATGCAGGCTGAGCCTAGGCGTGCTTTTGGAAGTAACAGGTGCTGAGGTCAGGGAGGCTGATCCCCTCAAAGGTGCCTGTTAGGACTGCAGTCCTAAGCCAGAGGCTCTGAAACATGGGTCCCCACATGTATTGGACTATAATTCCCATCATCCCCAGCTGCAACAGCTACAGCTATTGTGGCTGGGGATGGAAGGAGATGCTGTCCAACAACATTTTAAACCTAGATACTTCCAATTCACTGCACTGTGGTTCACTTTAGCCCTATTCAGACATCATATTGTGTGAGTGTACAGATATCTGTACACTTGTACCTGTTTTTGTGGGAATGACTATACCTGGGTTCATGTTTAAAGTGAACCTGGGTACTGGCCCCTCAAGTGCATGGTACAGATAGGAAATGTACTGCCATATCTGTGTTCAACATAATGTGTGAATGACTGTATCTGTGTACAGATCTGTACCCTTTGGAGAGGAGTGCTGGTGTTGTGGTAGCAAGCATGACTTGTCCCCTTAGCTAAGTAGGGTCCATCCTGGTTACATTTGAATGGGAGACTAGAAGTGTGAGCACTGTAAGATATTCCCCTTAAGCGATAGAGCCACTCTGGGAAGAGCAGAAGGTTCCAAGTTCCCTCCCTGGCAGCATCTCCAAGAGAGGGCTGAGAGAGACTCCTGCCTGCAACCTTGGAGAAGCTGCTGCCAGTCTGTGAAGACAATACCAAGGTAGGTAGACCAATGGTCTGCCTCAGTATATGGCAGTTTCCTATGTTCCCTGTGTACACTGTATGCTCTCTCAGCCTAACCTACTTCACAGGGTTGTTGTGAGGAGAAACTCAAGTATGTAGTACACCGCTCTGGGCTCCTTGGAGGAAGAGCGGGATATAAATGTAAAAATAAATAAATAAACAAATAAAAATAAAATTTCTATAACCACACTCTATAAAATCTCAGGGCAGTTTACAATTTAAACAAACAGCAACTAAAACCCTAAAAATAATAAAACAGATTAAAATTACCATAAAGAAAACTTCAAACATCATAAAACTCCGATGAAAGGTGTGTTTTCGAAAGTTGTTTAAAAGCAACCAGAGATGGGGAGATTCTTATTTCATTTGGGAGTGGGTTCCAGAGCCTCAGGGCAACCCTAGAGAAGGCTCAGTTTTGGGTCACCACCAAGCGAGCCAGTGGCAGCCATAACCGGACCGCCTCCAGTGATCTTAATAGGCAGTGGGGTTCATGAAGAAGAAGGCGCTTTCTTAAATACCCTGGGCCCAAGCCATTCAGGGCTTTATAGGTAACTAGTATTTTTAAGCCCGTTATAATAACGGGCGCTAGCCTTTTTACCCCCCTTTATGTGTTCTTCATCTCTTTTTCCTTTTTTGGGGTGTGTGTGTGTGTTTGTTTGTCTCTCCTGTCCCACCCTCCCTCCTGCCCCACACTCTGGCCTCTCTTCCTCCCCCTCCCACCCTGCTCGCACCCTCCCCTTCCTGTCAGCCTCCTGCCCCAGTCCCTCCTGCCACCCCACTCCCTCTTGCCCTTCCCTTCCCCCTCCCCTGCCTAACTCCCTCTTGCCCTCCCCCCTGGCCCACTCCCTCTTGCCCCACTCCCTCTTGCCCTTCCTCCTCCCCCCTGCCCCACTCCCTCTTGCCCCTCCACCCTGACCCACTCCCTCTTGGCCCTCCCTCTTCCCCCCTGCCCCACTCCTTCTTGCCCTCCCCCTGCCCTACTCCCTCTTGCCCTCCTCCCTGCCCCATTCCCTCTTGCCCTCCCCCTCCCCCTGACCCACTCCCTCTTGCCCCTCCACCCTGACCCACTCCCTCTTGGCCCTCCCTCCTCCTCCCTGCCCCACTCCCTCTTGCCCTCCCCCCTCCCCCCACTCCCTCTTGCCCTCCTCCCTGCCCGAGTCCCTCTTGCTCTCCCCCCTCCAACCCTCCCTCTTGCCCTCCCCCCTCCCCCACTTGCCCTCCCCCCTTCCCCCTCTCCCCTGCCCAGAAGAGTCTTGCGCTCCACCCCCCACCCGGCAACGTTACTTACTGTTTTGAATGCGAAGGAGAAAGGAGCTCGCAAGCAGAGCTCCTTTCTCGGCCAAGCCTCTTCCCGGACTGTTGCATTGGGTGTAAAGGACGCCTATTACGTCCATAGCGGCAGTCTGGGCAGTGTCTTTGCCAAGAGAGGAGCTCTTTTCGTGAGCTCCTTTTTCCTCACTCGTCTGGGTTGGTTCTTCTTCGGGTAAGGAGGTCTCGGGCAGCTGGGTGGGCAGTTGGCGGCGGCGGCCGCGGAGGCATTTTCCTGGGCCATGTTGGCCCTTGTTCATGTGTGGGGGAGCGGGGAAGGCGGGATCGGGCTCCTGGGAGGGCGGTTGGCGGCGGCCACTGCGGTGGCATTTTCCTGGGCCATGTTGGCCCTTGTTCATGTGGGGGGGGGTGAGGGGAAGTCGGGCTGTAGTGCGGGGAAGTTGGGCCCCAAAGATCCCCCCCACCCGGCTTCGGCGGTGGCGCCAGGCCTTGGCGGCAGCTCCACCACCACCTCGGCCGGCTTCCCCCACCGCCTCCTCACCCCGCCCAGCTTCGGCGGCGCGGCCAGGCCGCGGCCATGGCTCCGCTGCCACCTTGGCCACGCCCTCTGGCCAAGGCGGCGGCTTTGCCGCCGCCTCGGTCAGTGTCCCCCGCCGCCGCTTTCCCAGCTTCTTTGGGGCGGCTGCTTCTGGCTGCCCAAGATGGCTGCCGGGTGCTGGCGGTCGTGTCTCCCTGGCTCTGTTCTGGGCATGCGCTTCGCGCATGCCCAGAACAGGCCAGGCACGAACGCACGCTTGGTGTCCGTCCATGGACGGACACCAAGCGTTTTATTAGAGAGGATAACCAACCCTTTATAGTTTCCCTGGAAACAAATTGACAGCCAGTGTAGCTCTTTTAACTACATGGAGACCAGCCAGGCTGCCGCATTCTGCACCAGTTGCAATTTCTGGACGATGTACAAAGGCAGCCCAAAGTAGAGCACGTTGCAGTAGTCAAGCCTGGATGTTACCAGCATATGCCCCACTGTTTTAAGATCGTTTGTCTCAAGAAATGGACGCAGCTGGCGTATCAATCAGCCGAAGCTGATACTATGCACTCCTGGCCACTGCCTCCAGCTGAGACATCATGGAGAGGTTTGGGTCCAGAAATACTGCGAAGCCACATACCTGATCGTTCAGAGGGAGTGTAACCCCATCCAGAACAGGCAGATCTAAACCACTTCCTAAGCTCCGGCTTCCCACAAGGAGGAGTACCTCCGTCTTGTTTGGATTCTGCTCTCTCATCCAGCCCATTCCAAGCAAGCATTTAGAGAGCTTAAGCCATCTCCTGACGAACTTGATATGGAGAAACAGATCTGGGTTTCATCAGCATACTGATAGCGTGGGTGACGTGTGAATGGGGCTTTTGTTACAGAGCACACCCGGGCACTCCAGGGTGTCCTCCTTTGCTGAACACTTTGCTAGGGTTGCCAACTCGGACTGAAGCGCGCTCGCTGGTGATTCCCACCCTCCCATCCCCGACCCCCCTTAACTTCTCCAAGATTGCTTTCAACAGTCACCTGGAGAACCGAGGCCGATCCAGGTAGCCTCCAGGCCCATCCTGGACATTGGCCCATCCTGGGGTTTGGAGACAGCCATGCACGCCGCAGCTGGGGCTACAGAAGCGTAGGGGAGAGGAGAAGAAAGCGAGTAGGAGCGCGGCGCGGCGCTCCATGGGAAATGTAGTCCTGGCTATGGAGCTGCCTGGGAGCAGGAAGCGGGGCTCGGACTCCATCTCCCAGCGGCGCGCCCGGGCGGCGGGTGGGCGGGAGAGGCTTTATCAGCGCAAGCCTCCCTTGCGCAGTCCCAGAATCACGTTGTAGCCTATCGGGCTAAAAGGGGATGATGTCACCTGCGGGCTTGTAAGGCAGCGGCGAGCGAGGCTGCTGCTGCTTCCCTGGCTCCTTTTGTAAGCGGCCGGGAAGCTGGCTTTGGCGGCGGAGGCAGCGGCTGCGGCTTGGAGCCTCCCAAGGATGCGCGGGGGTGCAGGTAAGGCTGGCTGCATTCACGGGAAGTGCCGATCGGGGGGCGGGGGGGCATCATCACCCGGAGATCCCGGCTCGAATGCAAGGGAGTGCGCGTTTGTTTGCGCACGGGGAGCTTGGAGGAAGCGGCAGCCGCCGAGTTACCTTCTCGTGGGGGAACTAGGTGGAGGCGCTTGCTTGCTTGCTTCGCCTTTCTCGTGGTGGACGGAGGAGGCTGGAGTTTCTCCGGGTGCCCGCATGGGGTGGGTGTGGGTGGAAGCCCCAAAAGGGGCAGGGTCTTGGCTTCTTTTTCTCAATGAAAACTTTTAACGCCGCTCCTCGCCTTGGGAAGGTGAGATCTCTCGGGGCGTTTCGTGCGTTCTTGGGTGCGCCTTGGAGGCTCTCCGTGTGGTGCCAGCTGCGGATCAGCAGCACGCCCCTCTCCCCTGCCGTCCCCGGTATTGTGTTGCTTCCAGTCCAGATGCAACTGCAGGAGAAGCGAGCAAGCTCGGCTGGTGTGTGTGTGTGTGTGTGTGTGTCTTTTTTTGGCTAACAAAAGGGGCAGATGCGAAGGGGAGGCTGCCTCCTTTTCACTTCGGCTGTGGCTTTTCTGCCCTTTGAATGGGAGCAGGGTGTGGAGCGAGAGACCGAGCCCAGCGTTCGGGCCGCTCTCGCCGCCGCCTCTCTCGGCTTGAATTGCTCGCCCGGCTTAGAGGTGCCGGGAGAGAGTTTCTTGCCGGCGTGTTGGGCCGGCGCTCGAACGAGCAGCCGGAGGAGGCGTGTACGTAACCCGGGGTTGGCACTACCGCAGTGATCGTGTGCGTGCCCCGCCGCTGCGGTTACCTTTGGGTTCACACACCACCTCTTGCTAACCCCGTCTTTCTTCTCCCCCACCGTCATCTCTCTGGCTGACAAAAATGGTCACAGCCTCGCCGATTCAGACAGCAATTTTACACGTCACTTACCCTCCCTGAGTATTTTTGTTTGTTTAATTCATTCATCGAAGCTGCAGGAAGCGATCGCGATTCTCTTTGCAAACACAAAGTTGCTAGGTTGAGCCACTACCTTGAATAGGAGTGTGAACGCATTTTTTAAAATTTTTTTTTAAGATGAGACCTATGTGTGTACACACACTCTATTGTTGTACAGGAAGAAGCAAAGATTTGGGGGCGGAGGGGTAGGCAAGGCTTCATCTGTGCCCTGTATTTTGGGATGGAACAGCGTTGGTTCCGGATGATCTCCTATTGAAACTGGCTCTCTTCAGGGGAAAAGACAGGCTAATCAGGTTTTTCCCTGTGGGTGATACAGAAACTGCTGCTGCTCTTCCTACCACCTGGTCGCCATCATTCCCCCCCTCCCCCAGGATTTGGGGAGAGGGCTCTTGCTTCCGCTTTCAGTGTGCTACACTGTGCACCCACAGCTTAATGATCTAATTATACATTTGGGTGGTCCGCGCCTCTCCTGCTTAGATTCACTAGATAAATCAGTTGCACAATTGCGTGTGTGACGTGAGAGGAAAACCAATCATCTCCAGCTAGGTGAGGCAGGAATCTCCTTTCTGTTTTGCGTCCAGGCTTTTCCTGGGGGTGTGGGTGCCTCATCCTCTGTCTTTGCAGCAGTAGTAAAATTGCATCCGAGTTGAGGATTTTTGAAGGAGAATGTGTCTGCAACAGGAGAGATGGAGGGGAGGGGGCCATTGGAAATCTAGTTGCTATGGTTACTCACTCATGCTGTTGGAATACTGCTTTTCCCCCTAGTCGATCTTTTTTTTTTCCCCCCACCACCACACTTGCCTGGTAATTGTGGAAGGGTGTGGTTGGTAGCAGTCCATTTTCCTATTTTGGGGGGAAATAGAGTTCAGGTGGGGTGTGTGTGTGTGTGTGAGCATGAGAGAGAGAAAGAAAGAGAGAGAGAGAATGGGAATATGAATGAAGTGGTGGTCTGATGGCTGCAGCTTTTTTGTTGTAAAAATTGAGCCCCCTTAAGTGGCACAGTGGGGAAATGCTTGACTAATAAGCAGAAGGTTGCCGGTTCAAATCCCCGCTGGTGTGTTCCCCAGACTATAAGGAACACCTCTATTGGGCAGCAGCGATAGAGGAAGATGCTGAAAGGCATCATCTCATATTGCGTGGGAGGAGGCAATGGTCAATCTCTCCTGTATTCTACCAAAGAAAACCGCAGGGCTCTGTGGGCACCAGGAGTCAAAATCGACTCGATGGCACACTTTACCTTTACCTGTGAGGTGCAAAATTCACCTTGCTCTTGTCCTGCTCTGGCCTCACTAAAGTATGGACAGATGGGAGGGCAGGCTTGGAAAGAAGCAGGAGAGGGAAATGGTTGGATTGGGAATGGCAAGGAGGGGGCCAGGGCACAGCTCAGTGGAAGAGCGCACGCTAGGTATGCGGACAGTTCCGGCTTCAGTGTTGGGCATTTCCAATTAAAAGGGTTAGGTAGCAGATGATGTGAATTGCTGCTGCCAGTCAGAGACCGTAGCGGCCTAGACTGACCCGTGATCCGAATCTGTAGAAAGCAGCTTCATTGGTGCTAAGGCTCCTGTGCTGGGAGAAGCATTATGAGGCTGGCAGCTTTCTGAGCAGTGGGTGTGGGTGGCTTCCCTTCTTGCGTCTGTGGAAGTGAGAAGGAAGCCTTCGGCTTTGCTTACCTGTCCCTTTTTTAAAAACCCAAGCCATGCAGACATGTAGGCAGACATGTGGGCACACTAATCCCACAGGGTGTTTCCCGTTTTTCCTCCTCCTTCTCCCCCCCCCCCCGCTGACTCCACACACCCCCAATGACACAGCAGCTCATCAGCACTTGTTGCAAAATAAGGTTTTGAATAGCTTTGTTCTTCATCTTGTACAATCGAGGTCTTGTGGGGAGCTTTTCTGAAGCCTGGGTGGCGGCTGGGACTGTTGGGAAGAAACTGTTGCAGAGACAGGTTGCGAAAGACAGTCACTGGTGAGTCTCCTCTCCATGGTTTGACCCAGAACTGACTCTTTCATGGTGCACTTAAATAAGGGATAGAATCTCACCAGCTAGAAAACCTAGGAAGATCGGAGTCCTCCACAGAAAAACTAGTGGTGACAATACAAGGCCTGAAAGGACATAGGCTACTAGGAGCATGCAATCGCCTGCCTGACCAAAAACGCTAACAGTGACTGGGAGTTGCAGAAGGAAATCAGGGGGGCGTCAGACCTGTAATAATGGGGGACTTCCATTACCCAGTCTATGTGTGGGTAAACTCACATTCAGGTAATGACAAAGAGGCCAAATTTCTAATGTGCTGAATGACTGTGTCCTAGAACAGTTGGTCATGGAACCAACCTGAGAGGAGGCGTGCACTTAATCCTGAGTGGCGCCCAGGACTAGGTGTGAGATGTCTCCTTTAGGGAACAGTGACCGTAGTGTGATGTGATCAAATTCAGCATATATGCAAGGAGAGAATCTCCAAGGAAGTCTTGTACAATCGAGGTCTTAAATGTGGGGAGCTTTTCTGAAGAAAACTTTAGAAGAGGAAACTTCTCCAAAATGAAGAGTTGGATAAAAAGAGAACTGAAAAGGGAAAATCAAGAGAGTCACTTCATTCCAGAATCCTGGAGATTTATTTGAAACCACAATAATAGAAGCCCAGTTAAAATGTATACCAGAAAGGAGGAAAGGTACCACCAAGTCCAGGAGGATGACAGCATGGCTAATAAGTGAAGTCAAGGAAGCTCTAAAGGGGGAAAGTCTTGCTTCAAAAATGGGAAGGCTTACCCTAATGAAGAGAACAGAAAGGAACACAAACTCTGGCAAAAGAAATGCAAGAAGACTATAAGGGAGGTGAAAAGAGTTTGAAGAACATTTAGCTAAAACCACCAAGGGGAATAACAAAAATGGCTTTAAATACATCAGAAGCAGAAAGCCTGCCAGGGAGGCAGTTGGTCCGTTAGATGATGGAGTGAAAGGGATTATTAAGGAGGATATGGAGGTTGCAGAGAAGCTAAATGAGTTCTTTGCAGCTGTCTTCATGATCAAGGATACTACCGTGTTTCCCCGAAAATAAGAGTGTCTTATATTAATTTTAGCCCCAAAAACACACTAGGGCAATTAGCGGTACATCAGAAATTACTGCTAGGTCTTACTTTTGGGGTAGGTCTTACTTTCGGGGAAACGGGGTATGTGCATACTAGCGACATGCGAACCGGTTTGAGGGTTCGGTTTGATGGTTCGGGGGTTCATGGTCGAACCGAAACCCCCACGGTTCCATCCGGACCGGGACCGAACCTGCCTCCCAGTTCATGAATTATTATTTTTTTAATTTAAAAAAAAAAAAAATCTGTACCTCTAGCCCCTTTGGGGGGCTTCCTAAAGGCGGCAGGGGTGTGTGTGGTCTGTGGTGGTTCTCCCACCCCCTGCCGTCCTCAGTAATCACCTCTGTGGCGCATCTATCCCCTGGACCCGTCCATATGATGGGAACAGTGGCTTGTATATTATAGCTTTTGTCCACATGAAGAGTCCAGCTTTCCATGGGAATTCCTTACTGCTCACAAATATGGATGGCAACAATTTTGACATTTGCTGCATGGGAAGTAGTGCCCTGGCAAGAATAGAAAATTAAGGGGAGGGGCTGAATTCTATGATGCAGGCTCCACATTCAATTCCTGGCATCTGCAGGCAGGGAAAGGCCCACTGAACTTGCGCCCGTCATTGTAGCTAATAGGCCAATATGCGGCTTGATGGAACCATGGTATGACTGTGCAAGATTGTTGCATATGCTGCCAGCCATGCTGTTGGTTACTTGGATTGTGTGTGTCTCAACAGAGGTGCAGTTTGAGAAATTCAGGGACTCCTTACATAGACCAGAAATATTGGTGACCAGAGGTGCACCTAGGTAATCTTGGCGCATGGACCTAAAGGCCTGTGGAGGCCCCCCTGCCCTGAAGTCCAGGGGTAAAAGCGCCTCTGTTGGTGACTGGTTGGAGCAAGTGGCCAATGGTAAAGCACAGTCTTTAGACATCTCTGCAGCAGGGAAATGCTTGACTAACAAGCAGAAGGTTGCCGGTTTGAAGATGCTGAAAGGCATCATCTCATACTGCGCGGGAGGAGGCAATGGTAAACCCCTCCTGTATTCTATTAAAGGAAAACCACAGGGCTCTGTGGGCGCCAGGAGTCAAAATCGACTTGATGGCACACTTTACCTTTAAGCATGATAAATTGATTTGCATCCAGTCCAAGCATCTACCAGTAACAGCACTTGGTATAGGCTGAGTTACGTCAAGTCTGTTGTGATTGTCCTTGCAACAATACCGTTTTTTAGGGCCTGCATGTAACGAATGTTGCCTTACTGCTGGCAGATCAAGGAGCTGTTTTCTGGGAGCAGCTTGAAAAAGGCAGGATCATCACGGAGCAGAATGAGGCTTGTTGCCAGCTGTTGTAGAAACCTGGAGCTTATTTCTTTTCTGCGAGGTTTCAAGCATATGCCTCTCCCACTGAGATCAATAGAGAAACCATTGGTAGCCTCCACAGGGGTAAACCAGCATCTCAAACCCCTGACCTAAAACTGGAACTTCAACAGTCAATTCAGCAAGTTTAACATCATCCAAGTGAGAATTTATTTGGGCCAGCCTGGTGGTGTGCCTGGTAGCGTGCTGGCCTCTGAAGTCCAAGTTCAAATCCCGGTGTGCCTTTGAACTCAACAGGTGGTAGGGTAAACCGCCAACCTGTGACACACTTCCCCATATAAGGCAAGGAGATCATCATTACGTAATTTGCAGGGTAATTGGAGATGAGAGAGATAAGGATTGTAAACACATGTGGCTCACTCCTCTAAGATAAGGCTATTATGGAAAGTTAGCCAACATTGTGTCCAAGTGATTTATCCCCACAAGTCTATGGCAGGTCAAGAAGAAAGAACACACAGATCTTCCATGTCTGCTATATTCTCAACTGTTTGGGTTCCTTCAGTCCAGGTTGGGCGTGCTTGCACTTGCCTTTTTGAATGGTGCTTATAGCATATAGCCAGACATTAGCGGTGTACAGCAGTGAAAGTGCTTTGCTTTCATATTGTTTGAATGCCCTTCCGTGAAGATTATATTGATGTGGTGCTTCCTTGCTTGGCGCTCATGGTGATGGGGGGGAAAAGTAAAGGTCCTCTCATATTGCTCTGCATTCAGAAGGGAGGATGCTAACTTTGAAATTGGTGCTGTACCCAACCATCACTGCCCAGGAGAGGTGCAGGTAGGAGGCACAGTTTAATTATCTGGACTTGTTTCAGTCTGGTTTCCACATTGGTTTGGGACTGAAACAGCCTCAGCTGCTCTAGAACAGGGGTTCCCCAACTTTGGGTCACCCAGATGTTGGTCTATAAATCCCATCCTCCTTAGCTACAATAGCTGAATGTAGTCCAACATCATTGGGGGATCCAAGGTATATTCTAGTGTGTGATCTGTGCTGGGAACTGGACAGGAGGGAATGTGTCCCTGTTGGTTCTTCTAGACCTTGCAGTGGCTTCTAAAACCATCAGCCATGGTATCCTCCTGGACAAACTTGCCAGGATGGAATGGGGAGGGGGAGGTGGGCACTGTTTGGCAGGGGCTATGGTCCTTACTTGCAGGTAGGTTCCAAAAGGGGATGCTGGGAGGTTCCTGTTCAGTGCTGTAGCCATTGGCTTATACTCAAGGTTTGAATCTGTCGCCCATGCTGTTTTAATATCTACACAGAACTACTGGAAGAGGTCATCATCTATAGGTTGAAGTCTTGGCAGTACAGAGGTTCTCCTACTGATATGGTGGCTCATCAGTTGGTTTGGGGGCGGGGTTCTGTTCTCCTTTTAAAAAATCAAGTTTGCAGCTTGGGAGTGGTCCTCAATCCAGTGCTACTTTTGGGAACCTGGGTAGTAGTAGTAGTTTGAGCCTTTGCCCAGTGTGGACTGGTACACAAGTTGCATCCCTTCTTCATTCAAGCTGACCTGACTGTGACTTAACCTACTGTACAAGATGTTGCCCCAAGAACATTTGAAAATTTCAGCTAGTACAGAATGTCGTTGTCAGGCTGCTGAAAGGAGTCAGAAGCCATCGACTAGGGATGTGCAGAACTGGTTCGGTTGTGAACTGGACCATCACGAATTGGGCCGGCTTAAGCAGTTCAATTGCAAACTGTTAACTTTGTTGACTTTCTCTACTGAAAAGTCAAGCCTGATCAGTCCCACAGTGTGATGTGGCCAGGATTTTAAACCAGGACATGGTGGCTTGTTCTCTTTTTCAAAGACAGCAATGTCTGTTAGCAATTTATTTTAGCCTACTTTCCAGTAGACTTACGAGATCACCCAGCATTCCATGTGTGTGTCCCCTTTCAACTTCACAATGCCTGGACCAATATGAACCAAACTGGGTACAGTTGTAGGGACACCTCAACAGCATAGTTTGTGATGTCATCCACCCATGTCATCCATGTCATCAAGATGGCGGACGCATGAACTTTTGAGGCACAAGTGGGCTAACTTGTGAACTGCCTAACTGACTTGGACCAAATTTAGTCCAGTTGTAGGGATCCTGAAAGGAAAGTAGGCAGATTAGTTCTTACTAGAACAACTTGTTATATTTATATTCCATCTTGCTGGGATGCCAGGCTGCCTTGGTAGATTTCAGCAGTAAAGCGGACATGACTTAGTAGTTTTGCTTGCAGGTGAGAAACTGGAAGAGGCTGTCAAAGACAAGTATCTTGATTGGAAGCTGTGCATTGTAAACGCTTGACGGTCCTTGGGGACCACAGCTCATTGGTAGAGCATGTGCTTTGTATACATGATGTTGTAGGTTCAATACCTGGCATCACCAACAAGAAGGTCTCTCGGTCAGGTCTAGGGAAGACCCCTGTGCAAGGCCCAGGAGTATTTGGCCTTATTGCATTTGCCAGTGCAATTAGCATCATGTGAGTTAGACCAATGTTCTGATTCAGGATAGAACAGTCACACAGGAAATCACAGTATACATGCTCTCACTGGTTGTGTGCTTTTTGTTTAAGGAAGGCCTGGGGATCAGAAGCCTTTGTCCTAGGAGTGCACAACTTCAGCCTTCTGGCTGAACTTCAGTTGAGCTTTCACCACCCTGGACTATTGGCCACTGTTGCTGGGAATGATGGGAACTGTAGTTCAACAGCCGGAAGGACAAAGCTGTGCCTTATCCCTAACTGCAAATAGGTGAAGAAGGCTGAGATGCCTTGCTGGGGCAGGAAAGGGCCTGCTGCATGCTTAGATGACCTTAGTTTAGAGCTACATATGTATTTCAGGCCTGGGGTCAGATTTCAGTTGAGCTCTGCCCACATGACTTGTACATAAAGCTGCATCAACACACCTTGAATTCTTGGGCTGAGCTTGAAGATCTGGCCCAGAGATGGTCAGATGGTTCAGTGAAGTATGCCGATGTCCCAACACTTTGTTCCACACCCCATTCCTTGTTGCAGGACAATCTGGGTGCAGCCTAGGCCTTTTGGCATCTTTCATTGTTGCCCAAGACTCTGCAGCAAGGTACAGATTAGGTGAGGTCAAAGTTGCAAGATTGGCTTAGTATATATGACTTCCAGGTTCAAGGGCATGGCTTCCTGGTGTAAATAGCAGTTGCCCCAGTGGCACATACAAGTGGCACCGCTTGCCCACTCCTCTATTGATTGCTGCCATGTTTCCCCCCAGCTCTGAAAGAGTGCCATGAGGCTTGCATGGCTGTGTATCCTGATCCTTGAAAGTTGAGGAGGAACAGCTGGAGTGGTCCTGGGAGTGCTGTCATGGGGGTGCTTTGAGGGAAAAGCCACTTGGTCTCAGCTTGGTTCTGTCCTGTAAGCCAGGATTTTCCTACTGGCTTCAGAAGTGGGGTGTGCATGCATACAGAATCGATGCAAACAGAACTCCATACAAGTATTATCAGGATCCTGGAAGGATGCTGTTAATTAAAATAAGAATAGTATAAACTTATTGTTGATTAGCAGAATAGAAATTAAAAAGGCAAGCCATTTTGGCTTTAGCTTGCTTCAGCTGCTCTGATGTTGTATGTTCTGTGTAGGGGCCTTTTTTGTGGTGGTGTCAAATTGTAGAATGCCTCCTTTGGGACGATCTGTTAGGTTCCTTTCTGTCCTGCATTTAGGTGAGTGTTTAAAATATATATTTTTAGCCAGCTGCTGGGTGTGTAATGTTTTAAGTGGTAATGTTTTAATGTTTTAACTGCTGGGGGTGTAATGTTTTATATTTGTTGGTCGTGTTCATGTGATTTTATTGTTTACATGTTTGAAGTATGGCTAGCTGTTTTTTAATAGAAAAGCAGGGTGGCAAAATCTATATTGTAGAACAGTCTTGTATGTCCACAAAACTTACCCGTACCTTTTTTTAAGCTTTCCTGTGGGCTGAGGAGAGGGGGAGGGAGGTGGCCCCAACAGCAACTGAAGTACAGTTCATGTTCCTGTGACTGACTCCTTAAAATAAATAAATATAGTGGTTCCAAACCTGTGGACCTCCAGATGTTGCTGAACCAGAACTCCCATCATCTCCAGCAACAATAAGTTGTAGCTGGAGTGATGGGAGTTGTGGTTCGGGAGTTGAGAACCAATGTGCCAGGAAATTATTCGACATCATGTCACATCGTGGGATCATTTCTTGGTGCATTCTAGAGGGGAGGGAAAGTGGCAATGAGCAGGAGCTAGCCACTGAGAATGTGGCTAGTACTCTTGAAGCCACTGTAGTTCCCAGGTGCGTGGTAGAAAAGTTTAAAATAAAAGCCCTATCAATGCTGCTCACCCCAACAAAATTCCAGGTTGCCAGTAGTAGTCAAGACTTCTGTAGAAATCCATATGTCCCCTGCCTCACAACTGATTCTCTGGAAGGCAAAGGGTGGCTGGTGAGTCGTTTCTTTCTCTGTCTTCCTGCTACCTCCATCCATCCTCCACGAAATACTAGGCTTGTTCACATGACTGAAATTCAGGTAAAGTAAAGTTGCACCATCAAGATGGTGTTGACTCTTGGCGACCCCAAAGCCATGTCGTTGTCTTTGGTAGAATACTGGAGGGGTTTACCATTGCCATCTCCCGCACAGTATGAGATGATGCCTTTCAGCATCTTCCTATATCGCTGCTGCTCGATATAAGTGTTTCCCATCATCTGGGAAACATACCAGTGGGAGTTCGAACCGGCAACCTCTTGCTCCTTAGGCAAACCACTTCCTTGCTGCACCATTAGGTGGCTCTGAAATTCAGACAGGAGGAGCATTCAGCCAGAGTAGGAGAGCAGCACGCTCCTGATCGGTGATTCTGTGAATTCAAAGATCTTTGGGAGTAGGTAGCCTTTCAGATATCCAGGGCCCAAACCATCAAGGGCTTTAGAGGTCAAAAACAGCACTTTGAATTGGACCGGGAAGCAAATTGGCAGCCAGTGTAGCCCTTTCAGAATGGGCATGATACGGTCCCAGCAGGCAGCTCCAGGTAAAATTCTAGTGGTTGCATTTTGCGCTAGCTGCTGCTTACGAATACTCAAGAGCAGCCCCACATACAGCACACTGCAGTAATCCACCATGACATGACTAAGGACAGATCTGCCTCCGAGATATGGGTTTCATATGGCTAATTTTAGCCACAGTTACTATATATGGGATGGTAAAATCATTTTTAATAAAGTGAGCCACCTTGGACGTTATTGGAAAGGCAAAAATATTATCAAACGCTACTGGAACTTAAATACTGCGTTAAAACATTATAACACTGACATTTTTGGTGTCAATATTATGAGGACAAGTCCATCAAAGTCTCGATAGCTATAGTTTCCTGGTTCAGAGGCAGGATGCTGCTGAATCCCAGTTGCAAGGGCACAACAGCAGGAGAGGGGGCACATCTTCGTCTCTTGCCAGTGGGCTTCCCAGAGGTAGCTGGTGGGTCACTGTGGGAAACAGGATGCTGGGCAATGTGGGCCTTGGAACTGATCCAGCAGGGTGGTTCTTATGTCCACTAATACCACTGCTATCTGCCCATCTTTTTCTGTTTCTGGTTAATGATGACATTATGGAGAGAAAACTGTTTCCAGATCCAGATAATAAAACATTTCTTTTGTTTACTACAATGGTGGTGGTGGTGGTGGGGAGGGGGAGCTGAAAATAGAAACCATTATTACAATTTACAAAACCCAAAATATATTTGACTGCAGCTGCTCCATCTCTGATACGGCCTCTGTTTGTAATTGAATGAGGAAACTAAAGTATTTATACCTCTTTAATTTGATAAATACAAACAATATGCCTAACATAAAAATACATTAGATTTTTCTGTGCTAACGCAGCCAAGTACATGTAGGCCTAATGAGGAAGATACTGGCCAACAGCCATACTAAATTACTCAATCGGACTACTCAGGAGTAATTTAGTCTAGATGTTCTCCCCAACCCATGGCTTCAAGATTTCTAGAAATCTTAAATCTCATTGTTAAAATAAAGTTTCTATTCTGCTTTACTACACAGGCTCCTGTGGATTAGCAAAAAAATTTTATTTATCAAATTTGTACACCGCCTCAAACTTTCGTCTCTGGGAGGTTAACAATAGCATAAAACAAGTTAAAAACATACAAAAAACTTAAATCAATTTAACAATTTAAAAATAAACCAGAGATTAAAACCTTTTTTTTTTTTTTAGAAAAGCTGAGAAAGCTTGGGCGAAAAAATGGGTTTTCAGGTGTGTGTGTGTGTTTTTAAATTGCCAGAGATGGGGAAGGTCGTATCTCAGCAGGGAGCGCATTCCACAATCTCGGGGCAGCGACTGAGAAGGCACGTCTCTGTGTAGCCACCAAACAGGTTGGCGGTAACTGGAGATGGACCTCCTCAGATGACCTCAGTGGGCGGTGGGGCTCATAATGAAGAAGACACTCTCTTAGATACCCAGGGCCTAAGCCATTTAGGGCTTTATAAGTTATAACTAGCACTCTGTATTTTGTCCAGAAACCTATTGGAAGCCAGTGTAGCAACATCAGTAATATGATTTTTGTGGATGTATTTTCAGGGCTCTTGAGCTACACACGTATAGAAATCTGCACCATCCATGAGGATGGGCTGTAACTCAGTGGTAGAGAATCTGCTTTGCAGGCACAATGTCTCAGGTTCAATCTCTGGCATCTCCAGTTGGGCTGGGAAAGACCCTTCTCTGAGTGAAACTCTGGGGAGCTGCTGCTGGTTGATGTTGTAGACAATACTGACCTGGATAGGCCAATGGTCTCACTCAACATAAAACAGCTTCCTATGTTCAGCTTGTAATTAATAAGTCTATATTTTTGGAAACTTTTATTTGTGGACATTAAAAACAAGGAGTCCTCCCTTGAAAAGCTCAGGTACATAACTTGCTACAAGTAGTACTTGCAGAATTTGCAGATTGCCCTAAAATATTTAGGGCAGTAAAATCCAAAACAGATTGTGAGGAGTTCCAAGAGGATCTCTCCAAACTGGGTGAGTGGGTGACAAAATGGCAGATGCGGTTCAATGTTGGCAAGTTGACGAAAAACCCCGACCTCTGAGTTTAGAGTTCTTTGGGAGAGTCATGTGATAAAGGTGATCCAGTTGACATAGTATACCTGGACTTCCAAAAAGCTTTTGACAAAGTTCCTCATCAGACTCCTGAGAAAACATAGCAGTCATGCGATAAGGGGACAAGTACATATGTGGATTGCTAACTGGTTGGAAGACAGGAAACAGAGGGTAGGTATAAATGGAGAGTTTTCACAATGGAGAGAAGTAAGAAGTGGGGTCTCCCAGGGATCTGTACTGGGACCGGTGCTTTTTAACTTATTCACAAATGATCTAGAAATTGGGGTAAGCAGCGAGGTGGCCAAATTTGCAGATGATACCAAACTATTGGGTAGTTAAATCCAAAATAGATTGTGAGCAGCTCCAAAAGGATCTCTCCAAACTAGGTGAACGGGTGACAAAATGGCAAATGTGGTTCAGTATAAGCAAGTGTGAAGTGATGGATATTTGGGCCAACCCCCCCTTCTCATATACATCGATGGGATCTGAGCTGTCGGTGACTGACCAAGAGAGTGATCTTGGGGTTGTGGTGGAAAGCTCATTGAAAATGTCGACTCAGTGTGCAGCTGCTGTGAAAAAGGCAAATTCCATGCTAGAGATCATTAGGAAGGGGACTGAAAATACAAATGCTAATATTATAATGCCCTTATACAAATCTATGGTGCTGCCACACTTGGAGTACTGTGTACAGTTCTGGTCACTGTATATTAAAGAGGACATTGCAGACTGGAAAAGATTCAGCAGAGGGCAACCAAGATGATCAGGGACCTGGAACACCTTCCTTATGAGGCAAGGCTACAGCATCTGGGACTTTTTAGTTTGGAAAAGAGGAGACTACAAGGAGACGACATAGAGGTATATAAAATTATGCATGGAGTAGAGAGAGTGGACAGACAAAATTTTCTCCCTCTCTCACACTAGAAAGAGGGGTCATTCCATGAAACTGAAGGCCAGAAAACTTAGGACCAACAAAATGAAGTGCTTTTTTTTTTTTTACACAGTGCATAATTAATCTGTGGAATTCTCTGCCGTGGGATGTGCTTGGACAGTTTTAAAAGGGGCTTAGACAAATTCATGGAGGACAGATCTATCAATGGCTACTAGTCTGGTGGCTTTAGGCCATCTCAAGCCTCAGAGGCACAATGCCTCTAAATACCAGTTGCAGGGGAGCAACAGCAAGAGAGAGAGCGTGCCCTCATTTCTTGCCTCTGGGCTTCTCGGAAGCTGTGTGAAACAGGATGCTAGACTAGATAGGCCTTGAGCCTGATCCAGCAGGGCTGTTCTTAAGCAGACAGGAGGATTTGAGAGGGGTACAAGCCTACTATATACAGAAACTGTAAGGTTCTCTACTGGATTCCTACTAGATGCTGGACTAGGACTCCTATAATCCTCAATCACAATGAGTTGTAATCCAACCTCCTTTGGAGACCCAAGTTTGAGAACCCATGACCTAAAACATTGGAAACTCTAAGTTCTAGCCCTACAGATAGTTCTCATGAAGACCTACAGAATGGTTCAGAAAATGATTCCTTTGAGGATCTGCTGCCTGATCTCGAACACACCAGCATGGTTGTAAGTGGAGCATTAGTTTGGTATAGTAGTATATTTGGTATATATATATTCCATGCTTTTCCCAAGGCTTGAAACAGAGAACATGTTTGGAACACAAATATTAGCTCGAATAACCGGCTTCCTGCCTATCTCTCAGGCCACTAAGTGCTAGATTAGCCAGATAGGTCTTGCATCACAGTGAAGGAAGATACTCGAGTCCGTTTCTGCAAAAGCTCCGGGGAGGAAGGGAGGGGAAGGAGCCTTTTAGCTGTTGTGAAACTACAGAGAGTGCCTCTTTGCAAGCTGCATCATGCAAGCCTGGTATACCCAAGCATACTCTTGAGCAACCTGTGATGCCACAATGGGATATATGGCAGGAGAGGCAGGTAGGCCAGATCTGCAATCCTCCCATCAAAGCAGTCAATTCCTCACCCTAAGCACCAGAGGGAAAGCCATAGTCCTCCTTACTGGTTGTATGATTTCAAATGGAGACTGTCAACCCTGCGTCCTCAACATAGTTCGTTCTTGTGGCTTGTGAAGGGTTGGGAATCCCAAGTTTTGTGTTTTTATAACAGTTTGTTTTTATTTTATAAGTATTACAGCATACTGCAAAGTAGTGTTCAAGCAAAACCAAACCCCAGCAGGTGCTGGAAAATCATCTGGTGGAATCCCCCATCAAATTAAAAAGGAATTTTCAAAGACGAAAACTCAAACACAAAGAAAACACTCATGTAGCTTAATAAACGTGTGTGTGTAGGTGTAGCATGTAAGAATGCGCCATTTAGATTCCCTGGCCTCTTTTATATACACATTCTTATTCCTATCTATGTAACTCAAAAAGGGGAGCTGTTGCTCCAGGACCCAATCCAGTGTGAACTGGTAGTGCTCTTGATCACAGCAGAGAGCTTGTTGCTATCCGTTAGTCCCCATCTTTTGTCACACCAAGCATTGATGGGTGGTATGCTAGAGTTGTTCCAGTGTTTGGCAAGAAAAAATTTGGCAGCCAACGTTTTAAAAACATGTATCCAAAGAGTTATACGCGTGTCCTCGGCAACTGATGAGCGTAGCCCCTATGCAAACGGAGGCAGGCATACCCTGCTTAAGAACTTCCCCAAGAGCACAGAGAGTGGCTTGAAGGGCAGGCAGGCAAGCCACACCAACCCAGAATGCTGCCTTGCATCTGGAAGCCAGTGAGGAGAGCTGGTCTTGTGGTAGCAAGCATGACTTGTCCCCATAGCTAAGCAGGGTCTGCCCTGGTTGCATATGAATGGGAGACTTGATGTGTGAGCACTGGAAGAGATTCCACTCAGGGGAAGAGCAGAAGGTTTCAAGTTCCCTCCCTGGCAGCATCTCCAAGATAGGGCTGAGAGAGATTCCTGCCTGCTGCCTTGGAGAAGCCGCTGCCAGTCTGTGAAGACAATACTGAGCTAGATGGACCAATGGTCTGACTCAGTATATGGCAGTTTCCTATGTTCCTATGAAGATCCTGTGATGCTCTCTAATCTTATGAAAGCTAATGTGTCAAGCTAGTTTTCTGGTCTGAGCAAATGGGAGACCTGCGATTGCTGCCTTTATCTTGATCTGCCCTCAGCTCCACAAGAGCCAGGTCTGATGCTTTCCTCTTCAGGCTTGATTATATTATTATTATTATTATTATTATTATTATTATTATTATTACATTTATATCCCGCTCTTCCTCCAAGGAGCAAAGAGTGGTGTACTTCATACAGAAAGTTTTTCTTTCACAACAACCCTGTGAAGTAGGCTAGGCTGAGAGAGAAGTGACTGGCCCAGAGTCACCCAGCTAGTATCATGGCTGAATGGGGATTTGAACTTGGGTCTCCCTGGTTTTAGTCCAGCACTCTAAGCATTACAACACGCTGGAAACGAAGTGGTGTGGGGGAGGGAGAGGAATGTAGGAGCCCAGTTGATGGCTGGCTTTGAACTTGGGTTGTGCCTGGCTCCTACATTTGTGTTGTGGGGGCTGAGTGGGATGTCAAAATGTCCCCCCCCCAAGCTGTTGATATTTTCTTGTGTCCCAGACTTTATAATTAGTCTAGTCTATCTTCAGCAAAAACAAATCATAGGAAGCTGAGTCAGACTATTTGGCCCATCTAGCTCAGTATTGTTCACACAGACTGGCAGCAGCTTCTCCAAGGTTACTAGCAGGAGACTCTCTGAGCCCCATCTTGGAGATGCCAGAGATCGAACTTGGAACCTTCTGCATACAAGCATGCTGTTGCTCTTCCCAGAGCAGCTCTGTCCTCTAAGGGGAGTATCTTAATGTTTGCATAGTCTCCCATTCAAATGCAAATCAAAACCGACTTGCTTAGCAGAGGGAACAATTCATGCTTGCTACCCACAAGCCCAATTGTCCTCCCTAAAAAACATACACCCAACCTAGGGCTGGAATCTAGGACCCTGGATTAAGATTCCCATGCTCCACCGACGGAGCTACCTGGGCACTGTAATTTGCTGATCAGTCCTGTAGCATCTTTCTCTTTGTGTTCTGCTGGTATGAGATCTGGGTTCAGCTCCTTATTTGAGTTAGATGGGTCTGGGTGGCCTAAATTCAGTATTGAAAACGGATTTGGGACTGGGATACTGGACACCTCTGAATCCTTTGTAAAATAAAATTATTCCATGTTTACACTGAGTTAAATTTGGAGGAGAGGTGGGATCGGATAGGCTGCATTGGCATTTCTTTGTTTCTGTCCCTGGCCATCACGTTTCCAGTGCACAAAGGAGCTGATAATTCCAAACAATCCAGTGATATGTTTACAATGGCTGCCCCCATTTATTTCCGGAGGCTGCAAATCTTTCTGTTACTGTTGTTGTTTCCTCCAGGTACTCTGGAAAGAGGACTGAGCAGAACAAAACTTCTTCCACCATAATCGGAGCCCATTCCCAGCATGCCTCAGAGGTTCCCAAACCTGGGTCCCCAGATGAGGTCCCCCTGCGAACTGAGCAAAGAGGCACCTTTCAAAGTGGTGATTCTCTTATGTTTAGCAGGGGGAGAGCAACTGGCCCTCTCCATCCCCAGCACAGCATCTCTTCAATGGCTGTTGTTGATGTCTACCTTTTTATGTTTGTTTTTAGATTGTAAGCCTCTTCTGGACAGGGAATCATCTTATTTATTATAGCCAGCATGGTGTAGTGGTTAGAGTGCTGGACTACGACCGGGGAGACCAGAGTTCAAATCCCCATTCAGCCATGAAACTAGCTGGGTGACTCTGGGCCAGTCACTTCTCTCTCAGCCTAACCTACTTCACAGGGTTGTTGTGAAAGAAAAACTCAAGTATGTAGGACAGCGCTCTGGGCTCCTTGGAGGAAGAGCAGGGTATAAATGTAATAATAATAATAAATTTATTTCTGTTTCTATGCAAACCGCTCTGCAAACTTTTGTTGAAAAGTGGTATATAAATATTGGTATTGGTAGTGGGTTGTATCCTCCTCATGACCCTCCAAGTTTGGAAGGCTGGTGTGACTTCAGTAACATTTGGGGAACATTGCTACCTATATTAAGCACCTGTGCAGTTACTGCTGCTGAGCATTTAATGTCCTGTCATTCTGAATGGTTTTTGTACTTGAATCTAAAAGCTTGTGCTGTAAATCTGAAACTGTTGATGGTAAGCTTTTCAGCCTATGTTGGCTCGCAATCAAAACCTGTGCGAAAGTACATTAAAACTGGGGCTATATTGTATCTTCTGGTCCCTGGCATTTAGCAAGTGTGTCTTTGCAGCGACAGCGGGTAGAAATGGCTGCAGATGAGCCCGGGAGCTCATATAAGCCAACTCGCAAAAGCAACACTTGCATCAATGTTGCTTTATGGCTGGGGTCCAGCAGTGTGGGATGGAGCCCAGAGCTTGGGAGAAGAGCACATGCTCTGCGTTCAGAAGGTCTAGTTCCCTGGCAACGTGTCCAGGTAGGGCTGGGGAAGATCCCTGCTTGAAACTCTGAAGAGCCTCTGCCAACCAAGAGGAGGAAATACGGAGCCAGAGGGACAAATGTTTCGGACTTGCTTGAGGCAGCTCTGTATGCTTGTGCATCTGTACACTTTATTTATTTTATTTATTTAAAATATTTCTATACCACCCAAAACGTGCGTCTCTGGGCGGTTTACAATTACAGTCCTTTAAAACATTAAATCAATTAACAGTTAAAATCATTTAAAAGATTAAAAACATTTAAAACCCAATATTAAAATTTCAAAACTGTATACGTCTAATTAAAAGCTTGCACCAGATCCATGCATGTTCTACTGGGCGGCTGCTCCTCAGTCTGTTCTGACCATGCATTCTTTCAGCCTCCATCACTCAACTTTAGTGCTGAGTGCTAACAGTCCAGCAGAGCAAGCATCTGGTGGCAAAATGGTCAGGAAAAAACAGACGTGGCCAATCTTATACAGAGTCAGGCCCAACACTTGGAAGGGTGTAGTTTTCCCCTTTCCAAGTGATGCTTTTGGAGTCTGTCTTCAGAGGCTGCCTCCGATTTTGGAAGCCAGCAGAAGTGGCATAGGGGTGTCTCTTGAAGTAGCTTGTATCGGCGGCTTGTGCACAGGAGTTACTGCAACTTTCTCCTCCTCCTTAAAACGAGGCAACCTTTCAATAGCTATTCAGTTCAACTGCGGAAGGGAGAGACGACGGAGCAGAATTCCCTCCAAGCACCAAATTAATCAGTTGAGCGAGGACTGAAATAGCCCTTTGATGCCAGGGCTTGTCACCAGAGTGAAAGCAAACCTGTTTCTCAAACTGGCATCTTGAAGAGAGAGGGGGAAATGGCACGTGTGCACAGAGGTGTCCACTTTGTAGCATTGCTCACTTTTGGGGGGAGGGGGTGGGGGAGGGCAAAATGAGCATGTCTAGGGGAGAGAGCATTTGTGAGCATTGACTGCTCCCCAAACCAGATATGTTGACTAATATGTTGTTGTTGTTGTTGTTTGTTTAAATACACTTAATTGATATAGAGTAGCACCTACTCCTTATGCCAAGGGCCTCCTACTTGACTTGTTTATCCTGGGGTCAATGACTGTGGTGGGCAGAATTGTGGATTTGTGTGTGTATGCACAGAGCAGTGATGGTCTGTCTAATCTTTGGTGACTATACAGCCCTCCCACTGAGAGCTGGTCTTGTGGTAGCAAGCATGACTTGTCCCCATAGCTAAGCAGGGTCTGCCCTGGTTGCATCTGAATGGGAGACTTGATGTGTGAGCACTGCAAGATATTCCCCTCAGGATGGAGCCGCTCTGGGAAGAGCAGAAGGTTCCAAGTTCCCTCCCTGGCAGCATCTCCAAGATAGGGCTGAGAGAGATTCCTGCCTGCAACCTTGGAGATGCTGCTGCCAGTCTGTGATGACAATATTGAGCTAGATAGACCAATGGTCTGACTCAGTATATGGCAGTTTCCTATGTTCCTATTCTGTTAACCTTCAGAAGACACTGTCCAAATGCTCTGACTCTATTTTAACCTGGAACAATTTAAAAATGAAGAGCTTGGATCCCCCCATTTCATGTTCTATGCATGAAAAGAGAGTCTGCAGTCCCAGATGCAAATTCATACTAGTAATCTGGAGATGGCCCACTAGAGGAAAAAGCAGCTCGGCTCATTGAGTTTGCCTCTTGGCACAAGAAATCCACTCTTGTATAATGCTAGAAGGAAGTTGAAGGGGTTCTCTCTAGTGGCACCTAAAAGTTCAGAAGTAAGGGAGAGGCCCTGGTTAATTGGGGATGCCATTACTACTTGGAACAAAGGATTCTAAGCATTAATATTATCAATGTCTCATGTATGCAAAGCAGGTCGAGTTCGGAATGCACCGTAGCACAGAAGTGTTTGACTGAAACATGGGATTCTCTGCCTCTTCAACAGGCCCGCTTTCCAGGAAATGCTAACTCTGATCGCATACACAAGTCCCAAAGAGGAGATTGCATAGAGGGGCATAGTTGACGTTTTGGCCTTTTTAAAAAGTAGGTTATGTGTTTTTGCTTGTTTTCCTCCTCTTCCTCCCCCCCCCCCGGATCACTACTTCTGTCTCACCTACCCACCCCACTGAGTAATTCCTTCTGCTGCAGCTCCTGGAGATAGAAAAGATATTCAACAGAAGGCTTTCAGCCATGGTTGTTTACCTGCTACTCCTGAGCCAGCCGCCGCTGCAGTCCAGATTCCTGTAAGTACCAGCCCTTCCTGGAGCTGTTAGCAATTCATATGCTCCGCACAGTCTCTAGACAATCTCGGTGCTGCTCCCTCCTCCCAAAACAGCCGAAGCCCTGGCTCTTGACTTTCTACTATGGGGAAAGCAATGCAGGCAAAGGATTGTGAGACGCGCTTAGAAGCTTTGCTCAGTTTCTTCTGAGATTTCACCCAATCTTGCCCCGTGCATTTTGAAAGATATCCTCTGCAGCCTTCGTGGCTAGGAATTTGTTCTTAGGAATCAAAAATGGAGGGGATGCATTCCTCAGTTGTGAAGCTTGCACCTAGCCAGCCCCATTCTCTGAATCTGTATCATGTGATTAACAAAGAGGACCTCGTTAGTCATGGGTCCAGCACTTTGCGGTTTCATGTATCTGGCGGTCGGGTAATAAGACACTTGACCTCAGTATACACAGTCTTAGAATGGCAAAAAAGGGCATTAAATCTGCGGATCAGAGGCAGCCGGAAATAAGCGCAGAGGTACTTTGCAGCCACCATTTTGTGCATTGGAGCCATTTTATGGCTCATGCTGAAGGGAAAATGGCAGGAAAAAATGCAGTTTTCAGCTACTTGTGGGGGGCATCCATGGACAAGTGAAAGACAGTGGACCATGGTAGGGCACTTTATTTGGCCAGTTTTACCATTTGGGGGTCATTTGGGGTCATTTTGGGTCAATTTTGGCCAGTGGGGGAACGTAACCCCCCCCATTCCCTTAGCTCCTGTAATTTGCGGGTTTGCTATCTGCCCCCTCCCCCCCCCATGGAACAGAAACCCTGTGGATAGTGGGGTTCTCCTCTATACTAGAGGTGACCAATCTGAGGCTCTCCAGCTGTTGGACTACAAATCCCATCATGCACAGCTGCAACACTGCTGGTAGGGATAATGGGATCTACATTGCTGATGGGGATTATGTAGACAGTTGGCCACCCTTGCGGGTGTGTGTGTACACTCACGGACGCATGCACGCGCACGCACAATATATATATATATATTATTTATTTATTTGATTTTATTTCTATGCCGCCCTTCCAAAAATAGCTCAGGGCGGTTTACACAGATGATTAAACAAATAAGATGGACCCCTGTCCCCAAAGGGCTCACAGTCTAAATCTATCACAATCTATATCCTGGTCTGTCTTCAAGAAAATGCCCAACATTTCTGCAGATCAGACCTGTAAACGGTTTCAGCTGGTCCCGCTCTCCTTGCCAACTTACATACCTGACAGATGCATTCTTAAAACCTGATTCCCAGATGCTTTCCTTCGCTAGAGTGTCTAGCCCTCCTGGTTAACACACTTGGCTTGGAGTATCAGGGCTCTACCATCATGAATGCTCTTAAAATGGGGGCTGGGACCACACCTGTCTGTCTACCCCATTTGCTGGTTTTGCAAACACACCTGAAGTTTTGCATCTTCAACTCTGAATAAAAACACCAGGGTTCCAGACAGGGAAAGAAGCTTCTACGTAATTATTTCTCCCTGTGTCAAATGTTTACTAAGGGTTTCACCTGTAATATGAAATGGCAGCAATGCCATACAGACTCTCCGCAGAAAAGGAAGAATCCATGTCTGTAAGGGACAAACATGGGAGGAATCGGCATTCTTTGTGCATGGCTTGGGAAATTCTTAAAAGTTACTGCTAAGCCGTATCTTATGTAACAAGACTGAGAACAAAAATAAACAGTTCGGAATGCATTTTTAAAAAAATAAAAAATGCCATTTGCTACAGTTGCTGTTCTGATGCACTTTCCTCCTTTAAGCAGAAAGCAAAATGTTCTCTGCCTAGCTTTGCAAAACTTCTAGGTGGATGTTTTCCTTTCATGAACTAGGATTTTACTGGACTCCGGAGTTTCTGCCTTGATTTCCATAATCTAGCTTTCCATATCTAGAGAACAAAGACATACATTGCTAGTATAACAGATCTCTTCAGTCCCAAGCAGAATGCAATTTGTCTGGTAATGGAGCCTCATTTAACTAGCATGATTAAGTGTGCAAGTTTAGAAGCCTGAGGTTCTTATTTGCAGTTTTCTAAATACATCTGGGTCACCTAATGGCACAGCAGGGAAATGACTTGATTAACAAGCCAGAGGTTGCCAGTTCGAATCCCTGCCGGTATGTTTCCCAGACTATGCGAAACGCCTATATTATTTTTATTTATTTATTTAACATATTTTTATACCGCCCAAAACTTCTCTGGGCAGTTTCTCTGGGCAGTTTACAACAAGATTAAAAAAGTAAAACATTAATTAAAAGCAAAAGAGCCCCTGGTGGTGCAGTGGTAAAACTGCCGCCCTGTAACCAGAAGGTTACAAGTTCGATCCTGACCAGGAGCTCAAGGTTGACTCAGCCTTCCATCCTTCCGAGGTCGGTAAAATGAGTACCCAGAATGTTGGGGGCAATATGCTAAATCATTGTAAACCGCTTAGAGAGCTTTGGCTATAGAGCGGTATATAAATGTAAGTGCTATTGCTATTGCTAAAAACAAAAAATTTAAAAGCAAGAAATTTAAAACACAATTTAAAATTTTAAAACAATATTCTAAAAACATTAAAACAATCAAAACAATATAAGTTAAAAGCCTGGGTGAACAGATGCATCTTTAAAGACTTCTTTTATTTATTTATTTATTAAATTTATACCCCGCCCAAACTTATGTCTCTGGGCAGCTTTAAACTTTTTAATGTTGTCAGAGATGGGGAGGCTCTTATTTCAGTAGGGAGCGCATTCCAAAGCCTCAGGGCAGCAACGGAGAAGGCCTTTCCCTGAGTAGCCACCAGATGAGCCCGTGGCAAATGCAGACGGACCTCTCCTGATGGTCTCAATGAGCGGTGGGGTTCCTGACGAAGAAGACGTTCTCTTAAATACCCAGGGCCCAAGCTGTTTAGGGCTTCATAGGTTATGACCAACACCTTGTATTTTGCCTGGAAACATATCGGCAGCCTTTGTAGCTCCTTCAATACGGGAGTAATATGGTCTCTCCTAGACGACCCAGAGACCAGCCTGGCTGCCGCATTCTGGACCAACTGTAGTTTCCGGACTGCGTACAAGGGCAGCCCCACATAGAGTGCATTACACTAATCCAGTCTGGAGGTTAACAGCAGATGTACCACTGTTTTAAGGTTGTCTGTCTTAAGAAACAGACGCAGCTGGCGTATCAGCCGAAGCTGATAGAAAGCACCTCTGGCCACTGCCTCAACCTGGGACACCAAGGAGAGACTTGGATCCAGAAGCAACCCCAGACTGCGTACCTGTTCCTTCTGGGGAAGTGTGACCCCATCAGAGAACAGGCAGATCAAAATAATCTCTCGAGTTCCGACCCCACACAATGAGTACCTCTGTCTTATCTGGATTCAGTCTCAGTTTGTTATCCCTCATCCAGCCCAATACCGCCTCCAGAAAGGCATTTAGGGAGGTTATGCCCTCTCCCAGATGCTGACATGGAGAAAGAGATTTGGGTGTCATCAGCATACTGATAGCACCCTGCACCAAATCTCCTGATGATCTCTCCCAGCGGTTTCATGTATATGTTAAACAACATTGGAGACAATATGGAGCCCTGAGGCAGCAGCCATATAGGAAGATGCTAAAAGGCATCATCTTATACTATGTGGGAGATGGCAATGGTAAACCCCTTCTGTATTCTACCAAAGAAAACCATAGGGCTCTGTGGGCACCAGGAGTTGACACCGACTCGATACCACACTTTACCTTTTAAATACATCTACTTATATAGACTTTCATTCTAGTGCCGCTAACATAGTCTGGTGGGTTGGCATGTTGGAAATGTAGCTTGGAAACGCTGTTCTCATCAGGTGTCCAGGGTGTGTAGGTGCAACAGTGTATGAGGTGGTTGTGCAGGATTAGGGTACCCCCAGTCTGCATGGAGTGTGTGTATGGTTTTAAATATGCAGAGCTCCTTCTATGTGATCAGACATACTGGACAAGCAGGATTCCCAATTGTAGGTGTAGAATTCTGTGTGTGTAGAGCAGGTTACTGCTTCTCCTACCTTCCCGGTGGTCATGTGAACAAGCCTATTGGGTCTGTGCAGTGGGCAGGTATCGGATGTTCCGATAACCTTCTTCCTCCAACCTGTAGCCAGAGAAGGATCTGAGGGAAGGGAGGAGATTGGTGGCGACCACAAATAATGGCTGGCTAGTTTGCTAAGCTTAAACTTGTGGATCTCTGCTTGCACAGTGGTAGTACAGATTACTGACACAATGTGTGTTGAACCCTGAACATGCACTAGAATTGCACTATAAAAATGCCAAATACTTCTGTAGACTTCTCTCCAGTCAAGCGGAATCGGTCCCTACCACAGGGCTGCGCCACTTTGGCTCACCAGCTGTTGTTGGACTACAACTCCCATCATGCCTGATGGCTGTGCACATCAGCTGGGGATGACGAGTTGTAGTCCAGCAATTAGTGGAGGGCTGAAGTTGTGCAGCCTTCCTCAAGCACAGGCTTCCCAACCTGTGGCCCTCCAGATGTTGCTGAACTACAACTCTCAGCACCCCTAGCCACAATAAATTGTGGTTAGGGATGCTGGGAGTTGTAGTTCAGCAACATCTGGAGGGCTGCAAGTTGGGGAAGCCTGCTCTAGCAGAACTACTAGGCTGGAATTTTGTAGTTGATGATAACTTTTGGCTGCCCTATAATTGGGTTTTAGTGAGTTGCTACTAATTCAACGAAAACCATGTACTGTAGACCAGGAGTTTCCAGCCTAGGGTCCCCCGATGTTGTTGGACCACTGCTGCTATCATCCCCAGCCACGATGGTTTTTGGGGGAGCCAAAGTTGAGAACCCATATTGTGGACACCACTCCCCCCCCCCCAGCAATACTCCTGACACCTGAGCAAGTTAATTGTTTTCTTAATCTTGGTACACTGGCGTAGGCAGAAGGTAAGCCACCATTCACAGGACCAATACCTAGCAAAGGACCACTTCTTGTCTGTTGTTTGCTCTGGTTCCTGGAAAGTGTGCTGGATTAGGTAGGCCTTTGTATGATCCAGGGGCTTTCAAATTACTCATTTTAGGGATGTGCACAAACAAGAGGCTTGTGCACTGGTTCAGTGCCATTGGTTCGGGGAGGAGAGGGGGATATATTTAAAAGGAGAGCAGGTCCTTACCTGCTCTCTGCTGCCGCGTGCAGCTTCCTGCTGTGATGGTGCTGTCCCGAAGAACCCACGCATGGTGCTGGCAGGCACATGGCACCCATGCAGATGCCACGTGTGTGCCGTTGCCGTGTGTCGGTTCTTGGGACCAGCGCCATCACAGCAGGCAGCTGTTCCTTCAATATGAAACAGTTATGCCAGCTTGTGATAAGTGAGAGTTTCTTTATAAGAAGATGGAATTTTGCGTTATTGAAGTCGTCTTTGTGTTTCTGTTCAGACTGTGAGCCTTTTCAGGACAAGGGACTATTTTATTCCCTCTTCTGTGTAAATTGATTTGCAAAACTGTTGTTGAAAAGCAGTATATAAATATGAGTATTAATCCACTCCAGCACACTGCTGCTTGGGGTGGCTTATCTATATAAATTTGAATGTTTGTCTCTGTTCCCTGTACATTCTCATACCCTTTGAGCTATTGGGATCAAACCTGGCAAAGTGACTTCCTATGTCCCGACGAGTAACATAGGGTACCCAGGAACCCCAATTCAAGGGTGGTTGTAGGAACCCAAACAACCACCCCGCACAGACGGATAGATATACCATGGGTATAGCCACAAAAGCCCGAGCAATGCTGGGTTCTTAAAGCTAGTAAAACATAAAACCCACATAAAAACACACAATCTTTGTTAAGCAAGAACGCATACTGTGAATCCCCTGCTTTGATGATGATGATGATAATAATAATTATTATTATTTTTATTTGTTAGCCGCCCCATAACAAATTGTTCTCTTGGTGGCTTACAATACAACATTAAAACATGAGAGAAAACACGTTAAATCATCAGACCAAAATAGTGTGTGTGAATACAAAATCAATAATGTAAAGGACATTTTGCAAAATGTCCGATCAAAAAAATTGAATTTAAAATGCCTGAGTGAACAAAAAGGTCTTTACCTGGTGTCTAAAAGAACAAAGTGATGAAACCAGGTGAACCTCACTGGGGAGGCTATTCCATAAATGGGGTGCAACCACCGAAAAGGCCCTTTCCCTAGTGCTTTTAATTGTGCGAATAGAAAAAGGTGTACTTGGGCATTTTGGGGGGGGGAGGGGGGAGAGAAGAAAGGACTGTGCAAATGTGAAGTCATCTGATGCCTTCTAACATTGATCTCCTGCTCCAAAAATGGTCAGTTCTGATTTCTCACCTATATTCAGGCAGCTAACTGTGCATGGTCTCCTTGAGTACAGCAAAATTCCTTCCTGTCCATTAGATGAGGAGAAACCCTGCTGCAGGCTTTGGTTTAGAGTCCTGCCAGGGAGCTGCATGTAGGCCTGCTAAATAAACCTATTGCCCAACACCTGTGGAGACTAGAGACTGCAATCAGTAGCTGAGGTTCAGCAGACCACACAGCTATCGCCATCTTTCAGCCCTTCTTCATATGATGCTGTCCAGTCCCTGCCTAGAATTAAGATACGTGCTTGCTGGTTCCCTCAAAAATGTTTGTTTGGATGCATCCTCTTGGTTCTAAATCTGTTTGTTTAAAGAACGCTAAGCCAAGATGCCTGGAAAACCCCATAGCATTAACATTCCTTATCTAATTATGCTCTTGGCGTGTGAAAGGCTTGGAATCCCTGTACCTTCTTTCTCTCTGGGGGCAATTCCAAGGGTAACGGAATTGGACATGTTACCACTTTTTCAATGACTGCAGCCATAAGCAAATTTTCAAGCTGATATCATCTATAACCTCCAGCAAGAGAAGTTCTTCTATACGGCCGTGTTATTTTAAAAAAAATACACTTAAATATTATAGATAGTGTCTGAACCATGCAAAATAAGTCAGTAATGGAATCAGAGTTTTTGTACACTTTCTGATTCTGTTACTGACACATTTTGCATGATCCAGATGCTATCGATCAATAATATCTGACTCCACGAATATAGATGGGTTTTAAGGGTTAATTAGTGATGTTGCATCCATTGAGCTAAGGAGGAGATCTCTGAAAACTGAATATAAAAAGCTGATCTTGTCTATTTGAGGCTCTGGTAAACACTGAGGGGTAACCTGAACTCTGCTAATCCCTGTAGTCTCTGGAAAAACCTTGTTTATTCAAGATGGCATTTCCAGTGTGTATCTTGTGGTGTCGTTTGAATTTTGCACGAGTGATTTGCATACCAGGTGTCCATATATGTCAATGTTTAGATTCAAGAACCAAACAACCTCATTTGCTGAAGTCCAGCATCTAATCCCCTGTGTACATACCTCAAGCCAAAGGAGTCTTTCTTAGTCCTCTCATGACAGCCAAATGCTTTGCTTCTGGGAGGGCCATGTCTTTCAAGCCACAGATACCTTTATGAAGCTTGTTGGTTATGAATTTGTGGATCCTGTTGCCTGATCGAGGAAGTATCTTATTGGAGAAGTTTCTGTCCATTTGGACTATGGAAGTGTTCTCTAAGGCTAAAGCAGGTTCTCAAACTTGGGTCCCCAGAAGTTACTGGATTACAACTCCCATCACCTCCAGCCTTAATGGTCTTGTGCACAAGGGCAGGAACAACCTCCAGCCTTCTCTCCCAGTTTGAGGTTGGAGTTGAGAACAATCTCTGCCTCTCTCTCCACCTCCAGACTTGGAGATGGTCAGCAGAAGGCTGAAGTGTCTGGTGGTGCTGGGCTGTTGAGGTCCTCTAAACCAGGGATTCTCAATGTTGGGTCCCCAGATGTTATTGGACTTCAACTCCCATAATCCCCAACCAAAGGCCACTGGGGCTGGGGATTATGGGAGTTGAAGTCCAATAACATCTGGGGACCCAACATTGAGAATCCTTGCTCTAAACCAGGGCTACTCTAAACTTTGGTCCCCAGCTGTGGTTTGACTACAGCTACCATTCTCCGTGGCCACAGGTGAGTAACGGGGAGTTACAGTTCAACCACAGCTGGGGCCCCAAGTTTGTGGACCCCTGGGTGGGCTAGGTAACTTTTGCTCCCCAGTTGCAGTTGAACTACAACTCCCATCATACTCAGTCATAACTTATTGTGACTGGGGATGATGGGAGTTGTAGTTCAACAGCCAGCAAGCCAAGGTTGCACACCCCTGCCCTGGGTTAAGAGATTGAGTTTTGCCTTGGAAGGTCCTTGGTTCAGATCTACCATAAATCCATTAGGAAGCCTTAGGCAAGACAGCTTTGGTCTCAGCCCTGTATATGAGGATACAAGAGTCCTTCTGGACCCACTTGGTACATCCTGCTTCTCTCGCTGGCCAGCCAGATGCTTTAGGAAGCCTACAGGTAAGGCATGAAGGCAATAGCTCTTCCTCATGGGTTTCCTCCCTGCAACAGGTTTGTTTTTGTTTTTTAGAATAAACTGCCTCTAGACATGGAGGCTTCATTCAGCTATTGCAGCCAGTAGCTACAGATAGACTGATCCTCTATGAACGTGTCACCCCCTGCTCTTCAAGCTGTATGAACTGTGCATGGCACGAGCTCATCTTGAGTTCCATAAATACTTTTGTGAAGTGCTTTATCTGTCCAAAACATACTGCTTTATACAGAGAATTTTTTAGTGGGTCATTGTTGGAATCCCAGCAAGACAGATGTCCGGTGTTTTGAACACTCAAGTGTTATACAGATGCAGGATGGTAATAAATTTTGATGTGCCATGTAGAAATTTGTGCAGTAGGAACAGGCTCTTGGAAGCCAATTTTGGTCCCCAGAATCTTCTCATCTGTCTCCCAGAATACCCTCTAATCCCATGGTTTCCCCCTTAGCCACTTTCTCTCAACCTGAGGCCTGGTCAAAGGGTATTCCATTCTTCTTTCCCCCTGTTTGGACTTCTGAAGTTTTGGTGGAGCCCTTGACGTAGGTCCCTCTGCTGCTTGGTACCATTGCTGTATCTTTATGCTGAAATGGCATAAGGGAGGAGGAGCTCAGCAGAAACCCATCTTGTCCCTCCTAATACAGGAAAGCCCTTTGCCCATGCATCTTTGTTGAAGCAAATCGCAGTACCAATATTGCAAGTCCTTGCTCCGTTGAAAATATGGCACTTTAAAAGAAAGGTGCTTACCAGCATTGTACAGTCCTGTGTTAGGAAGTTCTGCATAGCTTGGAAGCTGCCTGTTCGAACCAAGAAATTATCTAATGTAGACATACATTTCTGTAAGTCAGTGGTTGCTCGAGGTTGGGTATCCAGCTGTTGAGTTACAATTCTGTTTGGCCATTGTGGCTGGGGATGAGGGAAGCTGAAGTCCCAACAACATATGTAGACCCCATCTCAACCCTGAAAAAACCACGGGGAGTTGGTATGAAACTTCAGAATTCCTTTGTCATTGTGTCTAGTTAAGCCCTATCAAACTAAATAAAGTCATGCCTGAGGTGTGATTTGAATAAAGGGCTTCCTAACTCCTACTTAGCTACTCCACTCTTAGCATAATGCATTATGGTAGATTTAATGCCTCTGTTTGCATCTTGGAGCAAGCCACAGTTTCCAGTTTTGTCCAAATATGGGAAACCATGACTTGTTCTAAACTGCGAATAAAGGTAAAGTGTGCCATCAAGTTGATTTCGATTCCTGGCGCCCACAGAGCCCTGTGGTTTTGTTTGGTAGAACAGAAGAGGGGTTTACCATTGCCTCCTCCCACACAGTATGAGATGATGCCTTTCAGCATCTTCTTATATCACTGCTTCCCGATATAGTAGCAGCGGGGATTTGAACTGGCAACCTTCTGTTTGTTAGTCAAGCATTTCCCCCCTGTGCCACTTAAGGTGGCCATAAACTGCAAATAGAAGCTTTAAATTTCCTTCCTGCTCTGTAGGCAAAGTAGTGGGGAGGGAAAGTACATGCGCCTAAGCCTTTTTGTGGCACATACACATAACCCCAAATGTACCTCGGTGTTGCATCTGAATTGGGCCACAGCGGGGAAAGTACTTGGAATCTAGTACTCTAAACATAGAAAGCCCTTGAAAGAGAAATAGGATAGATCTTGATTTTAGGCACTGTGGGAAATCAGATATCCCTAGTCTATGTGGGGTATGTCTGCCATCAGCTGTGTTCTTCTGAAATTCAAGTTTGTGACTAATTCATTGCAGATCTGTTGAAATAGAGGAGCGCCTCTCAAAACTGTGTTGTGCTTGCAGAAAGAAGAAATCCTATGGGTTAATTTTGCATCTATTTACTTTGCATAATCCTACTGATTATTTATACAGTTTGCATGTTCTTCCCATTGTGCATGGCATGACTACTAATTTATATAAGCAGCTGTGCACTTTTGCTTGTATAGATCTTTTGCTCTGAGCACTTTATTTTTATTATCAGCTTCATTTAAGTTCCAACACAGTTCTAATTGTTCTCGTACAATTTCCAAACAGTTGGACACGTAACACAGTAACTTTAATTTACATAGCAAAACTTAAAGATGTGGATAATTTTTGATTATATTTTTCATTGTTTTGTTTATAAAACTTTCATAAAACTTATCCCAAGGTGGTTTACAAAAGTTAATACAATAAACTTCCATACAATCACATTAAAATATTAAAACCACAAAAAACAAAAAGCACCAGTGATATTGTACTATATTCCAAATTATTATACAGACACTCCATTTATGGATAAATCCCAGTTTTCTCCTGCAGTTTGATACAATCAACTAGATTAATTAACACAACTAAGTCCCAGATTAGGAGAATTTTATTACTTATAATTAAAGCCTTGACGTTGAGTCTCTTGTTTGTTCTGTAATGTTAAACAATGCGCAATAAATGGTTTAAAATAAAATCTTATTGCTACTCTGCCCAGTTATTCCTCTACTAAAGGAACACTCAATAGTGTTCCAACTGTGTGCATCCATATGAACAAGTTTCAATCAATTGAAGCTGGGGATGATGGGAGTTGCAGTTCAGCAACAGTTTGAAAGCCAAGGCTGCCTACCCCTGCTCTAAGGTGTCAAAGGCCTCATGGTTCTCTTTGCTTCAGTAGACTAACATGGCTGCCCTTCTGGAATATGGCATGCACATATATAGAGCTAGTATATATGCATACTAGCTTGGATGTCCTGGACTTCTGCCTGCTTTGCCATTCTGTGAAGGTTGGTCTTTCCTGTTGCACTACAGTTGGCATGATCTCTGTCTGGGGTGAAAGTCATCTCTGTTCCAGAATGTTAGGCCTGCTCAACATAGGCCCCCCCCCAGCTGTTTTTGACTACAACTCCCATAATCCCCTACCAGAGTGGCCAATAGCCAGGGATTATAGGAGTTGTAGGCCAACATCTGCAGGAGGGTTGGAGTTGAGCAGCCCTGCAGTATGTAGTACTATGCAGCAAATGTGCTATTGCAGGGGTTCTCCAACTTGGGTCTCCAGATGTTGTTGGACTACAGCTCCCATCATCCCCAGCCACAATGGCTGGACAGGATGATGGGAGTTGTAGTCCTATATCTGGGAACTCCAACTTGAGAACCTGTGTTACTGCTTTGCACTCGTCTTCTGAACAAAGAGGGCTGTGAAGCAAGTGCATCAACAATCGGAACTTGTTCTTAATGTTGGATACAGATCTGTTCAAATGCACCACAGTTGTGATGGTGCAATGCATTTTTTAGAGTAGAATATCTGTTACTAGTAGGTGTGATCCATTGTTGACTGGGCAATGTCGTTTTGCATAGATTACACTTCTAGGGAAGTTCAAGAAATATGTTTTGCACAAACAATTCTTCAAAATATAGAATATATTTTGAAGAACTTTTTTGTGTGAAATAAAACCATACATTGTAGTCCACAGATACTAAGATTTGCATGAACAGTCCTGCCACTGAAATTAGCTGAATGCACTATTTACACTGGAATATGCTGGGGGAAAGGTTTAAATAATTTAAAAATATTTTTACAAGACTTTCGGGATTTTAACAACTGTTCTCAACAGACTTAACTCTATCAGATCAATAATTCAAAAACATCATGCCCAAGAGAAGCAGAAGATCTTTCTCAAATTCAAATTTACCACACATGGTGGTAATGTAGTTAAATGAATAATGTTTGAAGTTGAAATCCTACAAATGTCAAACTGTTCTTTTATTTCTCTTTTGCAAGCACACAAAAAACTCTTTTACATATATTTATTTTGTTGTTGTAATCTTCGCAAGATGACTTTGCCCAATCAACAAAGGGCCTCATTTACAAATAATGTATGAATCTGAGGATAATCTAAGGAGTCATAAGCAACTAAACTTTCAGTAATCTTAGCAAAGACATTGTTCAAAAGCTTTTGGCAGTGACTATACATACACTTCTAGAAACCATTTTTGTAGTAACTAAGGTCAAAATCCTAAATCCCCAAACATAGTTCAACTGCTTCTGGTATTTACTTTATTTCTATTTAATACATTTTTATCCCATCACTCTGTCCAATTTTGTCTAATGGCCATAACCCACATACAAACTGCATTAAAAATATCACTCTAAAAACAAAGACTAAAATACACAGAAGAATTAAAAGCTTAAGGCTCAAAGGCCTCACAAAGCAAACATCTTTACTTACCTTCTAAAGGTCTCTGTATCTTTGCTGGTCAGTGACCAAAAATAAATTACAACTACCTTCTAATAGCGCAGCGGGGAAATGACTTGATTAGCAAGCCAGAAGTTGCTGGTTTGAATCCCCGCTGGTATGCTTCCCAGACTATGGGAAACGCCTATATTGGGCAGCAGTGATATAGGAAGGTGCTGAAAGGCATCATCTCATACTGCGCGCGGGAGATGGCAATGGTAAACCCCTCCTATATTCTACCAAAGAAAACCACAGGGCTCTGTGGTCACCAGGAGTCATTACTGTTTGCGTAATTTGCGCATGCGTGGTAGCCAGTGGCTGCCGTGCATGCGCAAATGACCTCTGTGAGGTCTTGGGCCATGCCAGGCCTTGCAGAAGCCATTTATGCATGTGTGGCAGCAGCCAAAATGGCCACTGCGCGCAGTTACGGAGGCCTGAACGGGCCGAAAATAGTTCTTTCACCTGGCCGCAGCGGTGATTTCAGAGGGGGAACCTTGTGGACCCCTCCCCCCATGGCCTACAGGAAGCCCTACAAAGGGGCTACAGGTATTTTTGTTTGTTTAATTTTTTTTTCATTCACGGATTTGTCTAGAGGTTTGGTTCCGGTCTGGACTGAACCAGGGGTGGGGTTTGGTTTGACAAAGCCCTGGCCCTGCCGATTGGATTTGTGTCAATGGCGGGGCTGAGAGAAGGGCTTAATTGGACATTTTGAGGGCCCTGGCAGATTCAAATGGGCAATTGTGGTCCACAGTCTGGATATATAATGGTCAGGAAAGACACAAGATCATAAGTTACTTTCTCATTTTGGTTGGAAGGTGGGTGCACACAAATCAAAACTCTGTCTCCCTCTGATACTGCACAGAACAGGGGTTCTCAACCTTGGGTCCCCAGATGCTATTGGACTACAATTGCCATCTCCAGCTGCAATGACAGTGGTTGGTGTAGAGAAATGCTAATATGGAGGGCCTTTGAGCACTTCTGAAAGGCACACAAACCTTTAGAAAGGCGGCTGGGTTTTTCATGAACCCAGGTGACTATTAAGATCATCTGGAGAGGTGCGGTTATGATTGCCACTAGTTTGGTGGCGACTCGGGACCAGGCCTTCTCTGCGGCTGCCCCAAGGGTTTGGAATGTGCTCCCTGTCAAAATAAGAACATCTCCATCATTGTTCCCTCTGACAGGGATTCCCAAATGTTGTTGACTACAACTCCCAGCATCCTTAGCTGCAATGGCCTTTGGCTGGGGATTTTGGGAGTTGTAGTCAACAACATCTGGAAATTCTTATTAGAGGGAGCACTGATCTCCATCTCTGATTGCTTTTAGAAAGACCCCTGAGACATTTTCTCTGGCTTTTAAAACTGAAATTAATTTTAAACTGTCTAATTGTTTCTATCCTATGAAATTGTTTTGATTTTTATTCTGTGGAATTGTTTTGTTCTTACTCTGTTTTATATTTGGGTTAAATTGTGTACAGTGCCTAGAGATACATATCTGGCAGTGTATAAATATAACAGAGAGATAAACCAAGAAGTTGGCAAGCTTCCAAAGGGGTTTTCTTCTTTCTTATTCAGTTTGATAATTATTTGTTACCTTTTACGGACACGAACAAAAAGGCTGGTCAGCCTGTAAATATTAAATCTAGGGTAACCCCCTTCTGCTGGAGGTTGCTTGCAGCATATAATGAGCAGATTAACAACTGTATTTGTGGAATAACCCTTCTTTGTTCAGGTCTGGCTAAAGCCCAATTAAGTCTGTCTTGATCTTTAAATAAGATTTTTGCCAAATGTCTTATCCAGCTGAAGTGTTCGTTTCCACTAATAGCAAAGAGGATTAAATTAACTGAATGTCCTGGACGAATATAGAATTGTAGTTTGTGGTGACCGCAGGGGGGCTATTTCTATAGAAGTACATGTGTTTTGCTTTATGGGGCTTCTCAGAATTCTGGAATTAAGCATTTCTTGAACATCCTTGACAAGCAAGCTAAACATGGTGTAGCCTCACGATTAAATTGAAAAGTTACGAACACAAACCATTCTTATAAGCGTGTCCATACCTACAGAGTTATAAGCCCCTTGATTTACAAACAACTTTACATACAAACAAAACTCTATAAGATATTACATTAAGGAAGTCCCCAAATTACAAATGGCAACCTTTACATATACAAACAAGTCGGGAACGATATGCATTCAGTGTTACGAACATCTGACTTGCAAAAGAACTTAGGAAGCACAGACCATCTGTAAGTTTCAATGCCTCAGTTGTGGCCTAAAAGATGGAGAAAACCAGCACCCCTACTAGGTCAAGTGGGTTGTGCACGGGGTTTAATTTGCACCAGTGGCACCCTATTACCATTTTCTATTGGAGTTCAGCTTTTAGAAAGGGAGAGTTGAGGGAGAGACTGAAGAGATGTGAAAGAGGACGAAGATATACTGCTCTTTAGCTGTGTTCCCGAGGAGATTTTGGAAGGTGCACTTCTTTCTCTTTCCTGCATGGCAAGTCTCACGGATACGATGAATATTTATACAGTGGTCCCTCGACTTACGAACTACTCGACATAAGTATTTTTCGAGTTACAAACGGCAGTTTTAGATCCGGTTTTAGATGCGGTTTTTTCGACTTACAAATTTTTAGATGGGGTTTCCTCGACTTATGAATTTTACATGCGGTTTCCTTGACTTGCCTGCCTGTTTACTGCCTGTTTATTCTTGAAAAGAAATGTTCCTGTGCAGTTTGCAAGCCTTACTGGGGGTCTGGGTCTTTTGTCTAAGCTCCGGAACGCATTAATCCGTTCCCAATGCATTCCTATGGGAAACCGCTTTTCAACTTACGAACTTTTCGACTTACAAATGTGCATTCGGAACGGATTAATTTCGTAAGTAGAGGGACCACTGTATACCGCTTTTCAATAAAAGTTCCCAAAAAGTTTAAAATAAAATGGCACACCATCTAAAAAAGAAACCTAAGATAGACACCAGCAACAGCCACTGGAGGGATGCTGTGCTGGGGATGGATAGGGCCAGTTGCTCTTCCCTTGCTAAAAGAAGAGAATCATCACTTTAAAAAGGTGCCTCTTTGCTCAGATAGCAGGAGATTGGTCCAGGAACTTTGATCTCCTCTTTTGCATCTGATCATGCTAGATTGAGATGCAGGTGGCCCTCAATATTGTGCCCACCCATAAATCCCTAATCTCTGTGCATTGCATTTCAGAGCCTGCAAATGGGCCACACCTGGGAGTGGGGAGGATTTTGGTTATGATGCAAAAGAATTAATCTCAGTCGTGGTCGACACATCAGTAGAAAGAGGTGATAGTCTGAGGTGGCAGAATGGACTAAATTGGGTTTCTGCAGCTTGGGGCCCTGACTATTGGTGGACTACAACTCCCTTGGGCCATTGAGGCTGGGGATGATGGGAGTTGTAGTCCAACAGCAATTGGGGACCCAAGTTTGAGGACCTCTAGACCATACCATTTCAGGTTGCTGGTAGGGAATCATATTTTTGCAAGATTTCTGCAAATAGAAAGCTAACACAGCAAGGAGCTGTCTAGGCTAGAACCTTCCCCCCTGAGGTGCTAGATTTCCTTAGCTTAATATGTGAGCCTACTCTGCCACCTCACTTTGCTGTGCAATACAGATCAGGCCTACGGTCCCTCTGGTTCGGCCTTTTGCCTCCGACTGTAAGAAGGCAGGCACCCTTGAGAAGTTCGCAACTGGTGGTCACCACTGGTCAGTGCTCTCTGTAACAGGGCAGGGTTCTCAGATGTTAACTACAACTCCCATAACCCCCAGCTGGAGGGCATTGCAGCTGGGGATGATGGGAGTTGTAGTCATCTTGGGAGCCTTGTCATAGTGAGCTGGCCTTGCAAGTGGCATCGGCGCCATTTGCGTGCTGATGCTGTGAGAGGGCATGGCATGTCGTCGCTGTGGCGCAGAGCTTTAAAAGAGCCAGCCGCACGGGCTGCCGCTTTCACGGAGCGGTTTTGCTTAGAAGAGTGCCGTGATGGGGTGGCAGCGGAGGATGGAGGGAGGGGCCCTGCCTCCTTTTTAAAGGCATCCCATGCTGAGTCATTTTGGCTGCAGGGAGCCAAAGAGGCGCCGAAACGATTCGGGCTCATCCCTGAGTCAGACCACTGGCCCATCTAGATCAGTCTTGTCTTCACTGGCTGGCAGTGGCCCTCCAAAATTTCAGGCAGGAGTCTCTCCCAGCTCTACCTGCAGCTGCCTAGGATTGAACCTGGGACCTTCTTCCACCGAGCGATGGCCCCGCCCCCTATGGGGAATATCTTACGACGCTGCTCACATGTACTTGCCCATCCAAATGCAAACCAAGGCAGACCCTGCTTAGCAATGGGGACAATTCCTGCGCACTACCACCAGACCAGCCACATAATGGTGCAGTGGGGAAATGACTTGATTAGCAAGTCAGAGGTTGCTGGTTCGAATCCCTGATGGTGTCTTTCCCAGACTATGGGAAGTACCCATATTGGGCAGCAGTGATATAGGAAGGTGCTGAAAGGCATGATCTCATACTGCACAGGAGATGGCAATGGTCAACCCCTCCTGTATTCTACCAAAGACAACCACAGAGCTCTGTGGTCTCCAGGAGTCGGCACCGACTTGATGGCACACTTCACCTTTTACCATACGACCAGCTCTCCTCCCTTGAACTGGTCTTCTCCCTTGAGAAGTCTTAAGCATCCACTGCCTCTGAGTTTCTTTAGTCCTGAGGCACTGAGGTTACCTAACCCCATGATCTTGCTTGAGCCCTTCCAAATGGACTATTGCAAGCCATGTAGTAACATTTCTGGGAAATGTTCTGCTGTGTGGCTCTGATAGCAGGCTGTGGGGCATTTGTCTGCAAACAATACTTTTCATTGTCCAGCAGGCCTTTCCCTGAGAGGAAAGCGAACAGCAGCAAGCAGATACGTTGTTATATTTTTATAACAGTAATAAATCTACAAAGCCCCTTTTCGCAACAACTGTGTGCAAAGCTGAGAAGAATACTCACTGAAGGCCACCCAGTGAGCTGTAGAGCTGAACAGAGACTTGAACGTCGTTTCCCACCTCCAAAGCAAAGAATCCTTGCATTGCACAGGCTAGCATATTTTGTTCACCCAAGGTAACTCTCTTCATCCCGTTTACTGTATTTACCCGAATCTCAGATGAGGTTTTTCCCTAGTTCTTCCCTTTTAGATTGTCGGGGAGAGGTTTGTCAGATTTGTCACCACACTTGGAGTACTGCATACAATTCTGGTCACCACTTCTAGTCAGTCATTTTTTATTACAGCCATTGGCCAGCCAAAAGATAAAAAACCAGAATAACAAATATAACTAATATACCCAAATAGTGGCTGATAATTACACACAATAAAACCGTATACAAGCATCCAGGATAGATTACTTTAAAAACAGTAAAACGACTCCTAAAATTGAGACCTTAATCTCATAGCAATATAAAAAAAATTGGGGGTCACCACTTCTAAAAAAGGACATTGTAGAACTGGAAAAGGTGCAGAAGAGGGCAATCAAGATGATCAGGGTTCAAGAGCACCTTCCTTATGAGGCAAGGCTACAACACCTGGGGCTATTTAGTTTAGAAAAAAGACGACTGCAGGGAGACATGATAGAGATCTATAAAATCATGCGTGGTGTGGAGAAAGTGGAGAGAGGGAAATTCTTCTACCTCTCACATAACATTAGAACCAGGGGTCATCCCATGAAATTGATTGCCGGGAAACAAACAGAAGTACTTTTTCACACAATGCATAATCCACTTGGGGAATTCTCTGCCACAAGATGTGGCAAACATTGACAGCCAACAACCTGGATGGCTTGAAGAGGGGCTTGGATAACTTCATGGAGGAGAGGTCTATCAGTGGCTACCAGTTGGAGGGCTATAGGCCACCTCCAGCCTCAAAGGCAGGATGTCTCCGAGTACCAGTTGCAGGGGAGTAACAGCAGGAGAGAGGGCATGCCCTCAACTCCTGCTTGTGGCTTCCAGCAGCATCTGGTGAGCTGTGAGAAACAGGATGCTGGCCTACATGGGCCTTGGGCCTGATCCAGCATGACTGTTCTTATGTTCTTAGGTTCAGAGTTCTCTTTCTTTTGGTAAACACAGATATAACCTGTATTTAACCTCTATCTTTTAAGACATCCTCCTACATTCAGATTTGCCTTCTATTCGGGTAAATACGGTGTTTATGACAGTGGGGTCTTGGTATGCATGTGTGCCTAACTAGTGCTGTGGGGCCCCAATGCGACACCCTGAGTAAATACCTCTGAATGTGTAAAACCAGAGAGCTGCTTATTGCACATAAGGAAGTTCACACGATCTGTAACTGGGAAGGGGAAGTGTTCTACCCAGCTTTGAGAGCTGTGTGTGCACGCTCTGGATATTTGATCATCAGTGAGGAGGGACCAGTTCGGAGATACTGGTGGCAACTGGGTCGGGGGGCTTTTTCTTAACTCATTCAGCAGCCTGGTATCGTTACTGAGTAGGATGGAGCTTTTACACAGAGCTGCTGCTTAGCACACAGTGAGGCTGTTCTCATGAGCAGCCAAACCCAGCCTGGGGCAGCCCAGGTTGTGAGAAGCGGCGAAATCCCTGCAGAACCCAAGGTTTCCCGCCCTCCTAAACAACCTGGCTGTTAGCCGAGGTTAAGGGTTCCGTGTATCGTGGCTGACATGTATGATGTGTCTCCTCAGGCTGAGTTCAGCCTGAGGCAATGGCAGAGCCTGACCGGCGGCAGCCCCGCTGACCCCGCCAGCCTTAGTTTAGCTCCTGAAGGGGCCATGTGGCCGCCTGCTTGGGAGCTAAACCTGCAGCCCCATGTCTGACGTCAGACATGGGGTGGTGGTGTCGGGGCCGCAAGGCGCAGTCCCTGATTGGGCGCGGCCCAGGTTCATTGAACCCGTTGGCCTAATGGTGGCTCTGCCCCTGGCCTGAGGGGAGACAGAGATGGGTGTGCATAGAACGCCTGCCTGACAGGGGAATCCCCCAATGCAATGTACTTGTTGCATGTTGCATTGTGGGATGCCCGGAGGCCGGAAAAAGAAGTTCCGGCCCTGGATCCCTCCGCACTGCTCATGTCGGGGCACGGAGTGCACTCCCACTGCCAAGCCTTGGATCGTCTTGGGACTGTCTTCCCCTTATCTTGGGGAAGGTGTGCTCTTTGGAGCCTCCCTCACTCCACCCCTATCCACTCTCTGCAATCGTGAGAATCACCCCAGTCTCTGCTAGTGCTTCTTACATTGTTTCCCCCTCACAGACGAACAAAAATTCCCAAAACCGGTTCTTAACCACTTCTTGATTGTGTGAACTGCACTACTATATTATCTCAGGTTATTTTTGGGAGAGCAAAATTAGAGTTTTTCAGGGTCCTAAAACTCCTGTTCAGCCACTCTTCTCCTCCAACTTGTAGGATTTCTCCAGGTGTCCTTCATGGACTTTCTGTAGTCCAATATCTGGGGGACCAAGTTTGAAAACCCCTGCCTTAGGGTCTCGAAACTTGTCTTGTGTATACGGGTTTTTAATATGAAAGGCAAATGGTGTCTCCATACAATTCCTGTGCTTTCCCTTCCCCGTGGAACAGACACAGTGGAACTGTGGAACAGACACAGCCCCCTGACGAGGCTTCCTTTGCACAGGTGGCAGGTTTGATGCTAAACTGCTCCGAGATGTGCTGTCATTAGAATGCTCAGCTGGATGCGACAACCTCTCTGGGGAAGATGGCTTCAGCTGGAATAGACAAGGCAGGGCAAGTTTTTCAGGCTTGTCATTTCTGCTGTAGATTAACTTGGACTTCCAGTTGCGCTGCTGGAAGGAAGGCAGTTCGTGTGTCCTTCCCTTTGGGAAGCAAATAGCTGGGAAGCAATCTTAACTTTTAAAAATGTCCTCTAAAGAAAAAGCGGGATTGGAAGCCTAAATCTCTGGGCCATATATTCATTATGGTCTTTTTGTGTGGGACGAGTCCAATTTTTTAAGTGGTTTCTGGCTCTTATGATTGTGTGGAGAACTTTGGAAATGCAATGTTACTTCTGACCCTAGCACAGCAAAATGCCCTATATTACGGATGGTTGGCATCTTCTCTAGTTTCATAGTGCAACCCCACTGCAAGGAGACATGTGCATTTTTTGGAAAGGACCGTTCTGAATGCTGCTGCTTGTTGTAAATGATGCTCCTTCACACAAAAAAGTGCCAGGGTGGCTAACATCACAAATACCACCACCAAAAAAAATCAATATTAACAAATCTAAAAATAGTTGCTTGACATCCAGGCCAGGATGCCCTTGTGCAGACATGTTGTGCCAGCTCGCTCCGCTACACTGGGAGCTTGCATTCCAGACTCGGGTTGCACTAGCGCAAACATCTTTGCGCATGTGCAACAAAATGTATAAGCTGTGGTGCACCTCCTGCTGGGAAACCTCTTTATCTATTTTTGTTGCAGGGATCATTTACGCAATAGTCAGGCTCCAGGATTTTGTGCAGCAATGTGATTTGGGGGTGGGGGTGGGGAGTTTGCAACTTTGTTAGTTACACAAGCGTTTCATCGGCCTGGATGTCAGCCACTGATCAAAAATGCAAAGAGAAAATCCCAAAAAATTCTTGGGGGATGGAACTGAAATGGTCATAAGAGCAGCCCTGCTGGATCAGGCCCAAGGAAGCCCATCTAGTCCAGCATCCTATTTCACACAGTGGGCCACCAGATGCCGCTGGAAGCCCACAGGCAGGAGCTGAGGGCGTGCCCTCTCTCCTGCTGTTACACCCCTGCAACTGGTACTCAGAGGCATCCTGCCTTTGAGGCTGCAGGTGGCTTATAGCTCTCCAACTAGGAGCCGATGATAGACCTCTCCTCCATGAAGTTATCCAAGCCCCTCTTCAAGCCATCCAGGTTGTTGGCTGTCACCACATCTTGTGGCAGAAAATTCCCCAAGTGGATTATGCGTTGTGTGAAAAAGTACTTCTGTTTGTTGGTCCTAGATTTCCCGGCAATCAATTCCATGAGATGACCCCTGGTTCTAGTGTTATGGAAGAGGGAGAAGAATTTCTCTCTCTCCACTTTCTCCACACCATGCATGATTTTATAGACCTCTATCATGTCTCCCTGCAGTCGTCTTTTTTTCTAAACTAAATAGCCCCAGGTGTTGTAGCCTGGTCAACTCACCAGATTAAAAGCTTGTTGAATGTAATGTGGAGTGGCCACTGAAGGGAAACCACCTGACAACATCTTGTGTTGCTCTCCAGGTTCCTTAAAGCAAGGCTGGCATACAGGTGTAACACACTGCCAGCGACTTGCATTTCCAGCTCTTGATCAATAAAACCTCTAGATCAGGGCTGCACAGCTTTGGCCCTCCAGCTGTTCTTGGACGACAGCCCCCATCATCTTTAGCCACAGTGGCAAGTAGTCAGGAATTATGGGAGTTGTAGGACAGCATCTGCAGGAGCACCAAACTTGTGCGGCCCAGCTATAGATGAAGACACACAGTGCCGCTGTGACATTTTGCTCCTCAACCATCCCTTTCCATGCTGTCACTACAACGACCAGATGGTTGCATGCATTCACTTTCCCTTTTTCATGAGGCTGAATACCGAACTGGTAAAAAGGACAGTAACGTGCTTCAAATGGCAGGCAGAGATCACATTTCCGCATGTTCCCCCATATATATATTTTAAAATCAGTTTAAGTAGAAATCAAGTACATTGTGGAGATTGTAACTCAGCCTTCTGCTAAATAATGCTAGTTTTACTTGCAGGGAACTTCTAGATTTTACTTGCAAGTAAAACCTAAAAGTCGTGTGTGTGTGTGTGTGTGTGTGTGTGTTTAAAAGGCAGATGTAATTAGATCAGAGTAACAGCTAGATTTTATTGCCCCCTCCATAAAGGGGAATAGTCATCCTTGTTTTAATCCTTGATGCAACTTGAAATTTGTTTAGCTCCCAACTGAAACTAATCAAATTGTCTGCCTAACACCATTTTTTCTCCACGTGAAAACTGCGAAAGACTGGAGACTTAATGCCCAACTTTATCTCTTCTTTCCCTTCCTTCATCTTGCTTAATATCCTGACTGTAGAAGAGTTCAGGAGAGCTCTAAAGCATCATACTGCCATATCAGGTTTTTAGTTGGCCCTAATAAGGTTACTGTCCTATGGTGCCCTTTGGGTTGTTGTTGGGTTTTTTTTTAATGTATCAATATGGCTACCTAAATCTTCAACAACAACAACAACAACCTCTAATATAATGTTTGCCTTATAAGGAAAGTATACCTATCCTCTTTGGAAGCATTGTTCAAAGTGGTGGCTTTAATCAGTAAAGTCCTGTAGGGCTAGTGTCTTAGACCAAACATAGCCGAGAAGGCAACCACAATCTGTCAGCAGAGTGTGCATACTTATCAGACTGATTGGCAGCATCTACACACATTTTCAGTGTTTGTCCCACTGCTTTGGAACTTCCCCATGTGTTTGAGGGGTGTGTTTCATCTCCGTTTGGCGGTTACCCAGAAATTGCACAACCTTTTTTTTCCTTTTCCCCATTAAACAGGCATTCAGTGGCTGGTGATATTTCTTAATTTAAAAACAGTTGCAATTCTGTGTCTCAGGGTGTGCTGGAAACAAGTGAGTGTGTGTGTGTGTGTGTGTGTGTGTGTGTGTGTGTGTGTGTGTGTAACACCCTTAATTCACAGAAGAAAATGTCTTGAAAGGCTTGCTGATTCAGTGTGATCCAAGATCGCCTTTTCTAATCTGGAGGAAAGGGAGACAGTGTTGGCCTCTGGTTTTGCAGTACAAAAGAACTAGAGGCTCAGCTGTCTAACGAGATTCTTCTGATAGCTGTTATCTTGTCAAACCCTTTTGTAGTTACAGTAACTGCTGATAAGCTTTTTAGCTATCTCAGAGTGCTGCTTTTTTAGAGTTGCAGGATGTTGCAGGAGAAGATCTGGTCTTGTGCTAGCAAGCATGACTTGTCCCCATAGCTAAGCAGGGTTTGCCCTGGTTGCATCTGAATGGGAGACTTGATGTGTGAGCACTGCAAGATATTCCCCTCAGGGGATGAAGCTGCTCTGGGAAGAGCAGAAGGTTTCAAGTTCCCTCCCTGGCTTCTCCAAGATAGGGCTGAGAGAGATTCCTGCCTGCAACCTTGGAGAAGCCACTGCCAGTCTGTGAAGACAATACTGAGCTAGATAGACCAATGGTCTGACTCAGTATATGGCAGCTTCCTATGTTTTTTCTGCATTCCTCAGAGCAGGGGTTCCCAAGAGGGAGTACAGTAGTACCCCTAGGGGCAGGGGTGTAACTATAATAGGGCAAGGGGAGGCAGTTGTCTGGGGGCCCACTGCCTTGGGGGGCCCCCCAGAGGCAAGTCACAGGACTGACTCCCCCAGCCACGCACCCGCTTGGGCTTCCTTGAGTTGTATTCATCCTCCGAAACTGATGTGAGTGTTAAGACCTGGAGCTACCAGAACAGCATGTCTCTCTAGGACCATTAAATGACTTGCATCATCCACAATTTATAAAACCTTTTAAAAAGTAATTTAGGATGATGTTCTAATAAACTTTATTATGCTTTTTGTTACCACTATTCGGCCTCATTTAAGATTTCTTTACTTCATGAGCTGAGCTTCGGGGGGGGGGGGGGGCATTTCAAAATCTTGTCTCTGGGCCCACTCCAACCTTGCTACACCCCTGCATAGGGGTATTGAAAAGGCTCCGTGGGGTACTCAGACCCCTTATGCCTTCCCGTGCTGCAGCTGCGTGATTCGTTCCCCAGCCTGAAGCTGACGTGTCCTCAGTGATGTGTCCATTGTAGAAGGGGAGGGCGGAGGGCAAAGACCTTCCTCCTTTGTTCCTGATCACTTCCTGTCACCTATACGGAGAGGGCAAGAAATGGTGGGAGCCCCCTCCTACTGCTCAGAAAATATTCCCCTTCTTACCTTCTCAAAAATAGCAGTGGAAATGGGGAGGAGATCTGTGTGGTGCTGGGTGTTCTGCTTGCCCGAGGGATGTGGGCACTCTCTGCTGGCAAGTGGATTTGTGGATTTTGAGTCATGGTGTGCAGAGTAATTCATGCCTGGAAGGAGAACCGGTCTTGTGATAATGGGCATGAATTCTCCTCTTTGCTAAGCAGGGTCTAGCTTGGTTTGCATTTGGATAGGAGATAGCTGAGCTAGATGGGCCAATGGTTTGACTCCGCGTAAGGCAGCTTCCTGTTACTTTGTTCATGTCAATAGATGATATTTTTCCTGGAAGCTACTTTGGGCACCTGCATGGTTTACTTGATGGCGTTTTCTTTGAACAGTTCAACATAAAGCTATTATTGTTTATTTGTTTATTTCAGCCCAAGGCCAGCATACATAAAGCTATTGGATTATCTTGTTAGCTCTTGGTGCTGATCATGGATATTGTTGAGAGAGAGCATTCAGACAATGTTTCTTATGAAAGGTTGGTTCATAACTGGCTGAAAACCTTCCATAATGGGAAAGGTTCCTAGAAAATGTTATGTTGCCATAGTTGACTATGGAAAACTTTCCATTTCTTATCATTATATCATACAACTAATTAGTAACAGCATGAATGGATAAAATACCAGTAAAACTGGAGAGGTCTAAGTTGTAATTAGCTTTTTTCCAAATGACTCAACTTAAGAAATATTTCTATCTAATCTACACCTCTTTGGGCGTACTAATTGAATCTTAGCATGCTAAGTTCTCAATGTCTCAATTTTTTCTTGAAATTGAAACAATTGGAGGGGCGTGCATGCACTTGAATTGTCATGTCATAAAGTTTTTACAAGTGTTCTAGTAGAAATAATTTCCAAAGAGCTTCAAACGCAACTACATGTTTAAATCACATTAAGTTGCTTCATTTTTAGCTTGCTTTCCAAAGAGAAGTCGTCTTGCGTGATCACCAAGTATATGTGTATTTATAAGAACATAAGAACAACCCTGCTGGATCAGGCCCAAGAAGGCCCATCTAGTCCAGCTTCCTGTTTCGCACAGTGGCCCACCAGATGCCGCTGGAAGCCACAGGCAGGAGTTGAGGGCTTGCCCTCTCTCCTGCTGTTACTCCCCTGCAACTGGAAATTATTCCTCTCGGATAATTTTTGTGTTTACAATCTGATAGAAACCAAATTTACAATACATGGATGAAGGTACCAGCAGGCCTCAAGATGGTACTTTTTGCTGCTCTACCGTGTTTCGAGATGGCAGCCTTCCAAAAGTATAGGCAACACCCCCTTCGTAACCCATGTACCAACAGTTGGCTACGAACCAAATTCACAGCACATGGAAGGGGGTCCTGGTTAAGAACCACCCTGTGAAAAGAAACTAAAAGTAGGTTCCATTGGGTCTACTTAAAATTACTTGTTTCCTAATAAGTTCCTAATAAGCACAATTTATTGTGCCTGGGAATGATGGGAGTTGTAGTTCAACATCTGGAGGACCATGGGTTGGGAATCTCTGGACTACAGCAGTGTTCTTCATTGTAAGGGCTGGGGGGGGCGGCAGTGGGAGCCTTCATCTACCTTAAATGCAGCTCCCCAATTGATTGGTTGATTGATTGGTTGGTTGGTTTGTGCAAAGCTTTAGCCAAAGTGGAGTACTCTGCACAGTTCCCCTGGCACCGCATGCAAACAACTATTCTTGTTGTGCAGTGCTACACTTTGCGCAGTGATTGTGGGGCTCCTTTAAGGGAAACAGAGCCCTCTGGAGCTCCTGGAAGATCTTGGAAGGCATGCACAGAGTGCTAGAAAGTCTGGCCCTTCCCAGTGCTTTCCCCACAGAGCTCTTGAGAGGCACTGAGCTCTCAAAGGGTGCTGCACTGGGCAGAGGTCAGCACCAGCATCCCCTCGAACAGATAATTCCAGAGGTTGTTGACTACAACTCCCAGCATCCCCAGCTGCGATGGCCTTTAGCTGGGAATTATGGGAATTGTATTCAGCATCATCTGGGGTTCTCTGTTAGAGGGAACACTGGTCAACACAGTGTGAGAAATGTTTTCTCACGCTGAATGGTTTTTGGTGGTTTTTTGACAAACAATAAAACCCCCGCTTGAAAAATATAAGTGCGCAACAGAAGTCAAGCATGCTAAATGACAGCCAACAACCTGGATGGCTTTAAGAGGGGTTTGGATAACTTCATGGAGGAGAGGTCCATCAATGGCTACTAGTCGGAGGGCTGTGGGCCACCTCCAGTCTCAAAAGGCAGGATGGCTCTGAGAACCAGTTGCAGGGGAGTAATGGCAGGAGAGAGGGCATGCCCTCAACTCCTGCCTGTGGCTTCCAGCAGCATCTGGTGGGCCACTGTGAGAAACAGGATGCTGGACTAGATGGCCTTGGGCTTGATCCAGCAGGGCTGTTCTTATGTTTAAATCAGATATAGTGTAGTGAGGAAACTTTCCAGTTCAACCTTTTTCTGTAAAATCACAAAACGTGCCAGCAGTCAACTTTACATGTTGTAGGACTATCCTGGACAGGTGTTCATTTCGACATTAACATTAGAAATGGGCCGCTTTTCAGCACTCTGGAATACACTTGAAGTACACCATGAACAGAAGGGTGAAAACTATGGACTTGGTTAAAGTTCATTTGGCATGACATTTATATAAACATAGCAGCCGATAAGGCATTCTAGTGGGCATGTCATGCTGGTTGTCCTGTGATATTTTGTTCTGTGCAACTTCAGAGTCGTCCCCCATTAAATTGACTTCAAACAGCTTAGTAGGCTCATTGGCCTCTTATCTCTGTTCATAGGGACTAGAAACACCTCTTTCAAATAAGCAGACGGACCTGGTACTCTGCCGCTTGCTATTAAAAGAACCTGGAAACCTTGCTCTAAATGAAGGCTGATGCCGGTTCCTTAAGTCTTGACGTGTTGCTTAATATGGCTTTTAGCAGGCCCAGTCACAAGAATTATGCATATTTTCTTGGCAGCCTTTGATTGCCTTATTGCTAAAAGTGCTAACTCAGAGGCCCTCTTGAATATTCAAAGCAGAGCAAGACTTCTGGTCTTCATTTGTGTGTTGCAGACACCTGTAAAGGTTAAAGTAGTCAAGGTCCTGCCATGTGCTGGTTTCTCTGCATGTTTAGTGTTTGAAGGCTGAAAACCTTGAAGGGACAGTACATTCAGAAAACTTCGTAAGATGGTTTTAGAATTAACTTGGTGGGTTGTTTTTGGTAGAAGTTTTTTCTTTGCAATTTATATCTTGAGTCTCTGCCTAAAAATGGATCTTAAGGAGATGAGAGAGGGGCTTGGCAGAATGATTTTAAAAAGAGGTGGGGGGGTGCAGTTGCTCTTCTATTGAGTTATGGCCCCATCCCCTAAGGAGAATATCTTAAAGTGCTCACATGCGGTTGCCCAGCCTAATGCAAACCAAAGCAGACCCTGCTTAGCAAAGGAGACTCTTCATCCTTGCTACCACAGGACCAACTCTCCTCCCCTCTCTGCTCCCTGATCCAGACACTAGTTTGTCTGCCTGGATTAAAGTCATAGTACAGTAACTTCTAGTACCACCTTAAGGGGTGCAGCAGGGAAATGCTTGACTAACAAGCAGAAGGTTGCCGGTTCGAATCCCTGGTTGCCGGTTCGAATCCCTGGTTGCCGGTTCGAATCCCTGCTGGAAGGCATCATCTCATACTGCACGGGAGGAGGCAATGGTAAACCCCTCCTGTATTCTACCAAAGAAAACCACAGGGCTCTGTGGGCTCCAGGAGTCAAAATCGACTTGACAGCACACTTTACCTTACCTTACAGTAACTCCTAGACTGTGTGCGATGGGAAATCTAGGTAATTAAAGGCTCCCGGGAGCCCCAAAGCACCCACATTGCTGCCTGCAGCATCTCTCCATGACTCACGGCTTGGGTCTTTCCAACCAGCCTCCCACTGGGAGTGAGTAATACTGTTTTGTGTTTCCAGTGTAACTGGATCATTCACTTGCTTTCAGCGAAGAAACACAGCAGAGCTCTCCTCCATAGAGGCTTGCCTTTGTCTCTGCCTGAGTCACTGCTCTAGGTATGCCTCTCCCGTCCATTTGGGAGGCACCACCCAGAACAGCAACTCATGGAGTCACAAAGGGGTACAAGTTGTCCTACAGGCCAGATTCCGTGTTCCATTAAGCAGGTACTGATCAGACACATTTAGCTTTTCTTTTGTAAATTGGAGTCGCAGGAAGTCCAGCTCAGAACTGTGACATGCAGGAGGAGGTGTGAATCTTGCCGCAATCCTAATCTGGATCCCCAGACCCTATTAAAGGAAAGTCAAGCATATCTGCTTGGACATCCCTTTCTGAATGTGTAGCTTGGTCCTTATGGCATCAAGAGGTTTGTTTTTTTTACAATGCAAGAGTGGAAAACCTCCCCAGCTTTTAAACAGGGGGAAAGTCCGTCTTTGCTGTGGGGAGCACGTAGTGAAGGTGTACTGGACTCTTCCTCTTGTGATTGGCTTACCTGGTTTCCCCAAAGTTCTTCTGTGCCAGCAGGAAGCTGGTACAGTTTCCTGGCAATGGCGCTTGCACCTTTTCCAATAGTGGTGTGGGTTCCTAGAAGCCAGGCTGATTATGCTTGTATGGGTGTCTGTTTCTTACTCCTACCCTGTGGCACTGCTTTAAAAAAAATGCACACAGCAGACAAGAATCGGAATAGTTTCATTTTCAGTTAGTTTTGAGATGTGCACAATGCTGTCCTCCATGTTTTTCCCCTTTGTGTCATCTGAGAAGGGGCGGAAGCTGGGAATAATGCACTTGTCTATGCTGTCCCAATAAAAGTTAAAGGTAATGCCGTCAAGTTGGTGTCAACTCCTGGTGACCACAGAACCATGTGGTTGTCTTGGTAGAATCCAGGAGGGGTTTACCATTGCCATCTCCAGCACAGTATGAGATGATGCCTTTCAGCATCTGTCCTATATAGCTGCTGCCCGGTCCAGATACCACAACACAATCTACTTGCAGCCTTTGGCCATTGTGGCTGGGAATGATGGGAGATGTAGTCCCACAACATCTGGGGACCTGAGTTTGAGAACCCCCGAGTTAAATCAAAATGGAAAGGGGTCAAACGCAGCACTCAGGTGTGTTTAATAGCTACTTTTAAATACATGGTTAGCCACTTCTCAGTACAGTTGCCAGACGGGACTAAGATCAAGTTTGTTATGCAGCTGCTGGATAGAATGTTGCCGTCTGTCTCTAAGGGACAAGTGAGAGATAGTGACAGGCATGAATGCATTGGTGTCTTTCTCCCCTTTTCAAAAATAAAAATAAAAATTGCAAATAGGTGGAGAGTTTCCACATCGGGACGACAGGGAATGGATTTTTAATCTTTACCCAGCATTGTTTACCAATTGAAAGTTATATTCCTTCCAAGCTACTATTTATCCCCAGTGCACATATTGCTCACGTGTACGTCCTACTGTAGCCACCTAATGGCGCAGCGGGGAAATGACTTGTCTATCAAGCCAGAGGTTGCCAGTTCGAATCACCTGTATTGGGCAGTAGTGGAAGACACTGAAAGGCATCATCTCATGCTGTGAGGGAGGAGGCAATGGTCAACCCCTCTTGTATTCTACCAAAGACAACCACAGGGCTCTGTGGGCACCGGGAAGACACCGACTCAATGGCACACTTGACCTTTACGCCCTACTGTGACAAATAGCAGCTTTGATTTGGGTTGAGAAAAATGGAGAGGGGAAAGGTTAACCTCCCACACCCCAAGTATTGGCTGTATGGACTGACTCTCGCAAGGTTTTAGGCAGGAGAATTTCCCAGCCCTACCTAGAGATGCTGCTGGGGAGTAGACCGGGATGGTCTGCATGCACAACGCAGACCCTCTACCACTGAACTACAGTCCTGTTCCCTAAGGGAAATATCTTACAGCAGCCAGCACTCACAGGGAGTCACCTCTCCAAATGCAAATCAAAATGGAGGCTGCTTCGCAATGTCAGTGCTTGGTACCACAAGACCAGCTCTCTCCCCTCTGTGGTTGCAGTCTGGATTATGCACCTTTCCTTGCATCTGCGACTTTCAAAACGATTAAAGAGGCAGAGATGTGTTCATGGCTCTTATTAACCTGCTAGAGGTTCATGTAGTTAAAATGGAAAATGCAGGAAAGGAGCCCAGAGTATCCCTGAGGGAGATTTCCCTTCCTGTGGCTGCAGCCTGGATAAAGTTTGTGTGTTTGTGTGTTTGTGTGGTGTGTGTGGTGTGTGTGTGTGTGTTGCATCACAGCCACTCGCTTGACCTGGTGAAGAAACTGCTCCTGAGTCTTCCTGGCATTAATCAAGCACAGACATGCTCTGGGGTTCCAGCTGTTTGGAAATGACCAAGCTCAGTCGGAAGCAAAATGGGGCCGTAACTTGACGTCTGTCAACCTTGCCCTCCTCCGCCACTTGGCGAGCCACACTGTGTGCTTCTTGGCTGTTTTGTTTCCTCTTGCATGGGAAGCAGCCGGTCCTCTTGTCTGAGCACCAGGGCCTGCCAAAAAGGAAACACCTGGGTCCTCTCCCGTATGCTATCACTCTGGCACATTTGCAGCCTCTCAGTATGCCGTTTTGGACAGACCCGGAGCCACTTACTTTGGAGCTGGTGTGGCTGATAGATGCTGGGTGGCTGATAGCGCCGTCCCACAGAGTAAAGAGAAGTGGCGTGCAGGGGAGTGTGTCGAGGTGGCTTGGCTAGATGTCCTGGCCTCTGCAACCAGTGCTGGATGCCGGCTTCACATGCCAAGTTCAGTGTGTGGCTTTTATTTAAAGACTCGTTGCAAAAACATCCCTTTCAACGCACTGGTTCCTCCCTGCAAAAAAGAGCATTTTCAAGGTTTACTGGCTACAGGGGTGTGGAGGCACAAAGGGTTAATGGAGCAGGGAGGGGCAGCCCTCATCCCTGCACTCTGTTCTGCCCCCCCCTCCACTGCACTGGGTACGAACACACGGCAGCCCATCGTCCTTTCCAGCCGGCAAATCACTTTCTTTATCTGCTAGGAGCTTCCTTTTTCTCCCTTGCAAAGCTCCTGGTCAAAGCACTTGCCAGCTGGAGAGGTCAAGGGGCTGCCACGTGTTTATACGCAGCAGTGGCCACCCCCCCGAGTGAGGCCCCCCATGCTGATGCAGGGGGATGGGTGTGGCCGGAGCAGCGTGGCGTGCTCAGCCGTGGCCTCCAGTGGTCCCTCTAATTTTCTTGCATCGGTGTGCGGAATGCGTTTTGTTCTGGGCTGTATCAAGGCAGTGTGCGCGCATGTGCATTCAGAGTGGGGCCTTCCTGATCCAACCTGAGTGGGATCTAAAATTCACTGAGCAGACAGCAAAAAACTTGTGAGCGTGTGCACGTGCCTTAGAGGGGAACACTTAGAGGGGAACACCCAGATGTAATTGAACTTCAACTCCCATAATTCCCATCCAAAGGCTACTGGGGCTGGGGATTATGGGAGTTGAAGTCCAATAACATCTGGGGACCCACACGTTGAGAAACCCTGCCTTAGAGGGAATGCTGAAACAGCAGATATCAAGGCATTGATTCTATGGGATATAGGGGTTAGGTTCCTGGAAGCTGGAAAGAGGGCAAAAGGTCCCCTTCCATGCTCCACAGGTGTCCAGCTCTGTCCAGGACTGTATCTCCCAGGCTCAAATTCCCCTCCCCCCAAGAATCATGGAGGAAATGCTTTAAAAAAAAAAGAAAGAAATGAGCCACAAAATGGCTCCTCCTGACAAAATGGCGGCTGGAAATTATCTCTGTGGTCACTTCTGGCCCCCTAGGAAGCGTGGATACGTGGGTTTTAACCCTTTAGTATCAACAGATAATGAAATCGGATGTCAATTAGAGACACACAAAACCACAGATATAGAGTAACTGTGTATAATGAGGCTTGCTTGTACAGTATAGTACAAAGCTCATTTACCATTGAGAACTCTCTGTCCAAGTTCCTTTCCATCCTAGTAAAAAGTGGACAACTGCTGCAGCCATAAAGAGCAAAGTGGTATGGAGTGGGATAGCAGCAGGGAGGGATGTGCACAGGAGGAGGGCTGGGATTAGCATTGACAGCAGAACCTGTGGTCAATTTGCTGGTATTGTGTACATCTGTGTTAGTTGCAAAGCTGGGAAGAAGCCAGGCTCACTTCACCGCTAAGGTGTCATGGCTGTTCCAAGAGAAGAATGGACGATACCAAACACAGAAACCAAAGGAGGAGGCCTCAAGCTGCAGGGAAGACCATTTATTGTCTAAGAAAGCGCTCTTCCTTGTCTGCTCCAATACTAGTTATAAGGAGAGACCAGAATTGCCTTCCGGATCATTTTGGGATCACTCTTAATTAGCCACCCTGACCAAGTGCTTTAATATTCAAAATGCATTGGGCGATCAATTATCTTTGCAGCTAGAGATCTCCTCCCCTTTTGGTTCCCGCTTAGATGCAGTTCCTAACCATAGTTTGATGCTACAAGAATGAGCAGGCTTGAGCCTCAGGCTCATGCAGAGATCATAGCTTGGCTTATGGTCTTGGTCTGGAGGGCAAGTATGTGATCTAGCATGGCCTGAGTGAGATCATTCCTAGTAAGTCCAACAGAATCTCCTTCTGAGTAAACCTGCACAACACCTGTACTGCACACCTATCTTCTCCCTTACTCTGCCTCTGTAAATCAGGTTTTCAAATAACCTGTGATGCTTGATTAAATAATAATTCTGTGGAAGGTGCCCCGGCTATAATGGGAAGGTTTAGAAATGTGTGGGTATTTAGTGTTGTTCCATAATGAGAGCGTGCTGGTTAACAACGCACTGTTCTTATGAGGAACATTTACAATGGCAGCCAGCGTGGGAGCCAGCGTGGTGTAGTGGCTAGAGTGATGGACTAGGACCGGGGAGACCCGAGTTCAAATCCTCATTCAGCCATGATACTAGCTGGGTGACTCTGGGCCAGTCACTTCTCTCTCAGCCTAGCCTACTTCACAGGGTTGTTGTGAGGAGAAACTTAAGTATGTAGTACACTGCTCTGGGCTCCTTGGAGGAAGAGCGGGATATAAATGCAAAATAATAATGGCAGACTACCAAACTCACAAGCAGACATACCTAAAGAGAGCCCAGTTCTCTAGATCAGCCAAGAGATGAGCTTGTAATTACAAGGATTTCGGAAGGAGACAAAGGCCTGATAATGTATTGTAGGCAACCCAAGCAAGTGACTTAACATATTGTGGAGATGGCCTAAATTTCCTTTTGACGGGAGACCTCTCTGACTTTGTATAGCTCCATAGATTGCTTCTGGTAGGTCACTCTCGTAGCCCCAGGTGCCCATTTTGCCTCTCTGTTTATCCACATGAACTGATTTCTCTGGGCATTTTCCATCAATCAATACAAGAGTCCCATCAGTGCTCATGCCTTGGGGCTTTGGCTTGCTCTATATGTCTCTGTTGTGTGCTTGCTCTGCCCTGTGTTTGGAACTCTTGCTTCAGAGACTGCTGGTACTTTAGTCTATAGTCTGATGACCTGCAGTTCTGGGGTTGTGGGGTGGGGATAATTGTTTGGAAGCTAGAGATTTGGTAACGGGCTGGTTAAAGTATCCTGCTAAGAAGAGTCCACCCTTGAAATTCATGTGCAGAACACTAAAGGCCCATTCAAACGCTTTCCTCCTCAAACCACTCAACAGTTACAGCAGCCTGGAATCACCCCAGACTGCCGATTGTAGAAGCGCCTTCTCTCGCGGTTGGTTGCATTGTGCCCCTCTATAGATAACTGCCATTGTAGCTATGAGCGGTCTATCAACGGCTGCTAGTCGGAGGGCTATAGGCCACCTCCAGCCTCAAAGGCAGGATGCTTCAGAGTACCAGTTGCAGGGGAGCAACAGCAGGAGAGAGGGCATGCCCTCAACTCCTGCTGTAGGCTTCCAGCGGCATCTGGTGGGCCACTGTGAGAAACAGGATGCTGGACTAGATGGGCTTCCTTGGGCCTGATCCAGCAGGGCTGTTCTTATGTTGAGCTGCTGGAGAGAGGGGTGAATGACAGCTCTTGTTACAGACCAGGCCTGATTTATATACTTAAATATGCTCATTAGCTAGTATACAAAATAGGTCTGGACCAAGTTCTTTTATATTAGTGACCATGTGTGATCTGGGCGCATGGAAGAAAGGAGATCAAACCAATCCTCAAAGATTCAATGGGCTTTATTGAGTATAAAAGACTAACAACATAATCTAGCAAAGCAGAAAGCAGAGCACTCTATCAATATCAGCAACAGTATTTCCTAACCAGCACCAATATTCAACCCGTGTGCCTAACTACCATATGTGTGCGCAATTAAATCTTCCTAGAGCCTAATACAATTCAGATACAGGCAGAAAAGCGGGTGGGGGGGAGGAAGGCTGAGGGCTGGCATGGTTTGGGGAGATTAGTAGAGGAAAAGGGGGGGGGAGGAGAAGGGAGCAGGAAAAGGGGAAGGGATGGGGGGATTCCAGGCTTGTAGGAGCAGCATATTTACCCAGGACCAGAGACTTCTCGTCGGCTGAAGGAGTGAGGCGCTTGGCTGGAGACAGGAGTTGTTGCAGTTGCTTCAGATCATGGCTGAGAGCCGGAGCACCATGGCTGGGGAGTCTTGACTTCTCACTGTGCAGTAGAAGTCATCACAGACAGCCTCTGTGCATGGGCAGAGTTCCTGCTTTTTGCCTCGCGGTTTAGCAGCAAACTCTGGGATCTTTGTGTGAGCAAGATTGCCCGAAGGCATAAGTCTGCTGATTCTCTGTCTATTGGCCTCACTTTTTTATAGTGTATTTTTCTTTGATCTTTGAATAGAATCTATTCAAATCTCATCTTTTCCTGGGTCCTCCCAAAAGGTGACAACTCGCTGCTACCTTCTGGACAATGTCTTTTTTAATTATTCAGGATATTGGCCAGTCCAGAGAGATCTCAACCCCATCTTCTATAAACTGTGTGCTCAGAAGGGAGGGGGGACATTGCCCACAGCAAATCTGCATCTAAGATGCTGCAAATTACATCTTGCCAGTCTGACCCCAAAAAGGTGTTAAAAGTCAAGAGTTAGTGAGAAAATTAGTTGTGAGACAGCAATTGCATTATTTCTTGTGTACCTCTATCTAGTGTGTAATTATAACAAGAGAATATTTAAAGTAACATAAAAAGGTGTGTGAGACGTTCAATACATTTGTAGCATCAGTGAGGTAAGATTTAAAGTCCACAGGTGGATCTCTGTTGAACCTCTATAGAGAGCAATTGAGATACCCCCCTTGGGCATAGCAGAGCCATCATTGACAACAATTCACATAGGTTTCTTGCAACAGAAGAGCAGTCTGAGTCATATTTTTAGCATATGAGTAGCATTCAGCATTCAGGCCTGGCTTTTGTGTTTTCTTGAGCACCAATTTTTACAATACAATGCTGGATGGCCTCCTGCTCCACAGAGCAGTTTGAGATCTAGTATGCCAGTTCACCTTGAGTTCAGGAGTTAATTCATTTCTTAATATAAAATGAAATCAGACACAGGCCTATATTTCACATACTTCTGAGTTGGTACCTCTGGTTCTGATATGTTATAGACCGTTCATAACACTCTGGGGTGCAACTACCGCCCCACTTCCGGAGCTGTCACTGTGAGTAGTTTGGGGAGGAAAATGTCTGAATGGCGCCTAAGAGATTGATATATTTGCAAAATTATTTCCCCTCATTTCTTAAGATTGGGGGTGAGCAGCGATTCACACTCGGCACATGTCCCTCTTTTCTTTTAGCCAATGGTGTGATTGGAGTCCATAAACTTGACTTACGAGGATGGTTAGCCAGAATCGTTACTTCTCATTGGTGCCACCACTTGCTATTGAGGGTTAGGGAGGAGTCTTATCTCTGTTGTGCTAAGCTTTGGAAGTACTTGGAATGCTTCAGAGGAAGCTGCAGTGGATGGAAACCATAATGCCATTCTCCTAGTCAGTTTCCAAAATAGAAGGCTGAAAGCCAGAAATGATTCTTCCAAGCCCATGAACTTCTGTCCTTCAGAAACAAGAGACTCTGCTCCCGCTCAGATATTCAGAACACAAAATGTGACCCTTGGTGGTATAAGCATAAGCCATTGTCTGTGGGGTGGCATTAAGAGAATCCCTAGAAGCCGCAAAGGAGGAGAGTGGGGCAGATTGCCAGGTGGGGTGTAGGAACTCCACCTCTGACATCTTGAACTTTTGCCTGGATGTTTTCCATTTTTTAAACAGCTCCACAGGTGGTAGGAAGCAAATTCTTCATCTTTCCAGCTTCTATCCTTTTTGTGCAACCTGTTCTACAGAGTCCATAGCAATAGTTTCAGATTTACATTTACAAATGTAAAGCTGAAAGACTAACAAGCTTGGAGCACAAGCTTTCACATACAGGAATAATTTATTTATTTTTATTTATTATATAACACATTTCTATACCACCCAAACCCTGCATTTCTGGGCGGTTTATAATCCACTTGATCTAATGCATGATGTGTTATGGAACGGAGGGTAACCCTTTGTGCATGTGAAGTGCATGGGATCTGGTGTCCCATGACGGCTTGTGTGCCAATCAGTCTTTTACGAGCCACAAGACTCTTGACTGCGTGATTGGATCATGTGGAGTGGTGGTATTTTAGAGTTTTTTCTCTATTTCTTTGATTCCCCTTCCTCAAGTGCAAATAGACATGCACTCCAGACAAAAATATTCTTGGAATGGCCAACTTCTGTAACACTTGTACAAAGAAATTGCTCTGAAATTGCTTCTTTGTATGAAGGGACCTTCCAAAGAACCATACTTACATGCATACTAGAGTGGCATGAGGACTGCTTTCCAGTGGCTGGATCCCATGCTGATCCAGTAATGTTTGTAACTAAGGCACTATTTGGGCAAACTGATGTGTGTCCCCTGCTCTGCGTCCTACCCCCCAACATTTCCATTCTGTGTGCATTACCGTTCAGGAGGGACCCAATTAGAATGGAAAGCTACCATGCCAGTTGTCTGATGAGGGATGGAGAGCTGGTCTTGCAATAGCAAGCATGAGTTGTTGTTGTTGTTGTTATTTACATTATTTACAAAGGGGAGTTGTCCCCTTTGCCAAGCAGGGTCCCCCTTGGTTTGCTTTAGGATGAGTGACTGCATATGAAGTCTACTGTAAGATAGATAGTCCCCATCCCCTTAGGGGATAGGGCCATAGCTCAGTGGTAGAGCATCTGTTTGCATATCTGTTTGAACCTGGGAGCATACAGAAGCTCCCAGGTTCACTCCCCAATGGCATCTCCAGGTAAGGCTGGGGAGAACTCTTCCCTGAAGCTTTGGCGAGCTGCTGCCAGTCAGTGTAGACAATACTGAGCCGTACCAATGGTCTGACTTGCTATAAGGTACACAGGAATCTGCCTTACTTGGGTGGCTTGAGCCCTTGATTGAAATGAAGCCTTACCAGTGCAATTGATGATGAAACTGCTGAATCTCTTGGGGAAACTTAGCTCTTGCCTGGGGCTGTTGTGCTGCTGGAGTTTTCTTGCTTTTTGATCACACACACACACACAAACACACACACACACACACACACACACACACACACACACACACACAGGCCAGCAGTCTAAAAATTGACTTTGAAATCCTCTCACCTGGGTTTAAGTTTCCAAAACAATCTTTGGAACTTTCAGATGAACATGCCAAAAAATAACAACTTTGTGCCTGGCCTAGAAGAAAGAGATACAATTTCCATAATATCAGTTGGGAGCCTGTACAACAAGCTTGGAGACAATTGAGTTCATGGCAGAAAATCCTAATAATGTTGCAAAGTACGATTTGCAGCTAATGTTGACAAAATTCCGTAGGGCCTGGTAAAAATAGCTTTTTAAACATTCTCTAGACTCAGAGCAGACCTGAAAAAATGCACATGGGTTAAGCATGTATAAAGAGCTGGTCAAACAACATACAAAAACATCACCTTTGCTCACCACTGCTGACTTGCTAGATCAGGTTTGGTTTAGTTAAGTCCTTGAAAGACTTGAGATAATTTACTGTCTGCATTTTTTAAAACTTTTTTTCCTCTGGAGCTTCCAAAGGGCGTATTTACCTTTCAGCCCATTCTTGTCTGAAGTTTGCTTAATCAGTTGAGACAGCATCTGATCTTCTGATGTTGTCACGCTGCTTATGTAACTGGGCACAGGGGTGTGGGGGAAGGCCCGGCCAGATGCAATTGGCATGTGGCTGTGAATCTAGATCACATTGCTGAACTTCAAAAAAGGCACTCAGCTGATGTTCCATCTGGGAGAAGTAAGGAAGGGCATCCAGCCTTCTTTTGTGTAGCTGGACACACAAGATCAGAGTGGAGGCTTGCCTTTTTCAATTTTAAATAAAAGCTGGGATGCCTGTCTAATGAACTTGATAAAAGTAGCAAACTGTGTGTTCTTTCTCCAGGGGAATGTGTTCTAATATGCTGATATGTGTCCCCTCTTTTGGACTGCTGTGTGTCACTGATAACCACCCTTTCTGGCCAGTGTGTGTAAATAAGTGGGAAGTGTATCCAGGTTTGGATTGACTGTTTGTGAATGTCTCTCAAAGGAACTGGTCTTGTGGTAGCAAACATGAATTGTCCCCTTTTGCAAAGCAAGGACTGCCCTAGTTTGCATTCAAAGGGGAGACTACATGTGAGCATGTAGATATTCCCCTTCGTGGGTGGATATGCACTAGGAAAGATTCACACATGGAAGAAAGTCGTGTTGGTTAAAGTTGCTTAACCTCTTGCATTTCCAATCTGTTCAGCAATCTATGGCTGCTGGGGTGGCTGTCCACAGATTTTAGTGGCTGAAACATTGGGACGTGGATTCTAAATCTAGAATCAACCTGGCTGCTTCCCCCTTTTCCGGTTCCAGCTTTTTTGGAGAAGTCCTTAATACTATCTTATTGGAAACTAAAGAAAAAGGCCCTACCTACACCTCGGGGAGATTTTCATAAGTACTTCTGCCCTACCTACCAGCCTTTTTGCTCCTTTCAGAACTTTCCCAGATCCTCCTTCCATCAGCTCAGAGGTAACTGTTCTGCCACCTGTAGACCCATACAGTGGCAACTGGCATAAACTGGCATAAACAGTGGCAACAATGGGGAGGTGGAACTTGCAGGGGGCGCAGGAACCACCAGTTCTCCTCGGTGACCAGTGTAAGCAATGACTACCCACCAGTAAGGGGCAGGCTTCTCCACCTCCCTCCTCAGTGGGAGGCCACTACATAAGACCATTGGGTTCTTGCTACCATAGCCAGTGGTTATTCTCTGGACTTCCTTTCTTCCCTCATGATCATGTTATCCCGACTTCCTTACACAGGAATCTGACCAAACATCATCAGATGGAAGAGGCCATTCTATCACCACCTTCTGATCATAGCAATTGAACCTGTACCATTGACTGAGTTATGGCTCAGTGTTTTCCCTCTTTTATTTTTAGTCCCCAAAAAGGATGGAGGGCAGTCCTCAACCTAAGGCACCTCAACCACTTCATCAAGAAAAGAAAGTTTTGAATGGAGTCTCTCCATACAATCAAGGAGCCAATAGCCCAAGGGGACGTCCTGGTGTCGATAGACCTATCCGAAGCATACTTACATATTCCCATCCTTCCCCTTCACCGCAGGTACCTTTGTCTTTGTTACAACGGGTCCCACTACCAGTATTGGGCCCTTCCTTTCAACCTCTCCTCCACACTGAGACTGTTCACAAAAATCATGATTGCACCAACAGAGCACCTGAGAACACTGGGAGTCCAGATGCACCCGTACTTGGACGATCTTCTGGTTTGAGCTTCTTCCCTCCATTAGGGCCAATAGGCCCTTCAATTTACTCTGAGGACTCTTGGGGATCATGGGTTCCTGATAAACTATCAGAAAAGTCAGCTCTTGCCTTACCAACAGTTACATCATCTTGGGGCATGCTTTGATACAGCGTGCAGGCTGGTTTCCTTACCACAAGATCAGAAGGAGAAGATCTCACTGTTAATTTGCCCACTCATCCAGTACAAGTCTGCAGACCTAATGCTGTTGGCTCAACTACTAGGCTCCATGATCGCCTGTCTAGAATGCACATCCTGGATTCTCTGGCACTCTCGTCCCCTTCAATGGCTCCTGCTTCCCTTCCAAGAGGACATCATGGCTTGTGCACAAAAGTAGGGATGTGCACAAATGTTATTCGGTGCCAGCGGGGGTGGTACTTTAAGGGCGGGGTAGGGTGTACTCACCCCTCCCACTGCATTCCCCCCGCCAGCATTCCATTATTTTTAAGCCTCCCCCACCCTTAAAGTACAGCTGGTGCTGAAACACCCCTCCCCGAGCTGAAACATTTCAGAGCCTGTATAATGGCCCTCAAAACGTTTTGGGCTCAAGCCTACACACAAGGAGAACCCTCTCACCCAAACTGTGCAACTGTCTTTCCATTGGTGGCTATCGCAAGCCCTGGATCTAGGGCTCCCTCTGGCTCCTCCAGAACGGATCATCGTCACTACTAACGCCAGCCTGCTGGGTTGGGCAGCACACTGCCTGAGCCAATACGAGGGAGGTGACACACACACACACACACCATAAATTGGCTTGAGCTTTGTGTGGTTCAACTGGCCCTAATTCAATTCCTCCCCCTAGTTTGGAAGGCTCACGTTTTGGTGTGCACCAAAAAGGTGACAACCAAATCACACATGAATCGGCAGGCCGGCACCAGATCATATCCATGCTGATGATGGAGTTGGACAAGCTCTTTCATTGGGCAGAACTTCACCTTGCGTCCATCATGGCAGAACATCTACAGGGCATGGCCAATTTGCAAGCCAACGGGCTCAGTCACCAAAGTATAGATCTGGCCAAATGGTCATTACACCCATCAACAGATTACAAGGCACCTTTGGCCCCCCCTCTCTGTCATGAACCTTTTTGCATCTCCCCAGAATCACCTCCTTCCCAGATTCTTCACCAGGTTCCTCCCCACCCTCCAGGCGGAGGCAACAGATGCTCTGGCGGACCCATGGCCCCTGGGCCTCCTGTATGCTTTTCTTCCGACAGCGATTATTGCCAAAAGCTACGCAGAGAACGCGCAGAGGTCATTCTGATCACACCCCATTGGCCTTGAGGGCCTTGGTTTCCGGATCTTCAGAATCTCTCGGTCAATCAACCATGGCAGCTCCCTCTGCGGCCAGATCTACTCTCACAAGGGCCGCCCCTCCATCCAGATCCTCAGTGGCTCCGACTCTGCGCCTGGAAATTGAAAGCTCCATCTTAGCCAAGAAGAGGTACTCAAAGGCTGTACAGAATACTATTCTTGCGTCCAGGCAACCTTCACCTAACCGTATTTACCATGCAACCTGGGCAGCCTTTTCTTGCTGGATTTGCAGGAAGGCAGTTCATCCACTATCTTCTTATTTATTATTTTTCTGTGTAAACCACTCTGAACCATTTTTGGAAGGGCGGTATAGAAATAAAATAAATAAACTATCTGCAGGCATTTCCAACTAGATGGAACAAGGATTTTGAGATGTTTGCAGGGCAGAACTGAATGTTGTCGATGTACCATCTGGTCCTTATTAGATTGGATACCTTTCAGATTGTGTTGCCAAGGAGGTGGACAGGCTGCTTGGAAGTCTGAGACCTACCACATGGATATGGGTTGGCGGGGACAAGAGACAGGGTCTTCTCAGTTGTGGCCCCTCGGCTATGGAATGCCCTCCCAGAAGAACTTCGCCATGCTCCCTTCCTTAGGGTTTTTGTTTTTTTTTAAGATCTCAAAACTCATCTGCTTAGAGAGGCTTTCAAAATATTTTAATGATAAATTGATGGACTTTAATTTTTTTTAATTTGTTTTTAATTGAGTTTGTTTTAATTTATTTTATCCTATGCTGTTGTGTCAAACTTTGTATTACTTTTACTGTTGTGATATGCCTTGAGCAGTATTGTACTGGAGGGGCAGCGTATAATTTTTTAAAATACATAAATAAATCCTACAACTCTGGTTAGAACTAGAAAATAATTATCCCATTAATAGGTTCTTCTTGGTATCTTTTGGTCCCCCTGTGTATGCGTGGCATACTTTTTTAGGCAAAGGATTGATTTATCCAACTTTCTTTCAACATATTAATGGGTTCTTAAGTATAACTATGGAGGGAAAACTATTACCTATCTTTGCACTTATCAGATGCCAGAATGACAAATTTACAGCACACCTAAATTGAGAATGAGCTTTTCAGTTAAGATAAATCTGCTTCTGTGGTTCCTATCCAAAACAAACCTTTTGACAGTGCCTCGGTTCCTCAAGCTCTTGTCAAAGTGCATTCAGAAATGTTAATTTACGATGATTTTATATAATCTCTCTTCCTTTCATTATCAGGCTATTGCTTTTTCCAAGCAGATGTTTCCTTGACTGCAGATCCAACCATGTCCTGTAGTCTAAACTACTATCCAACCAAAATATTCTTATAGCCTGAAAAGGTCCATAGCTCAGGGCAGAGCACATGCTTTCCATGCAGAAAATCTTGGGTTCAATCCCAATGTCTATCACTGGATCTCAAAGGCTAGGAATGGGATCCCTGTCCAAATCCTTGGGGAGTTGCTGCTGTCAACTGGAGTAGATGATACTGAGCTAGGAATATAGGAAGCTGCCTTCTACCAAGTCTGACCATTGGTCCATCTAACTCAGTATTGTCTGCACTAACTGGTAGCAGCTCTCCAACATTTCAGGCAGGAGTTTTTCTCAGCCCTACCTAGAGATGCTGCCAGGGATTGAATCTGGTATCTTTTGCATGCAAGGCAGATCTCTTCGGCTCTTTCACTGAGCTATGGCCCTATTCCTTAAGGGAATATCTTACAGTGCTTGCATGTATACACCCATCCAATACATTCAGCCATGTATTCAGTGTTCGCGTGTATTCACCCATCCAAATACAAACCAAGATGGACCCTCCTTGGCAAAGGGGACAATTCATGCTTGTTACCACAAGACCAGCTCTCCTCCTTAGATGAAGGATAGATGAGAACCAATTTTTAACTCGGATGACCTGCAGAACGTATGTAGCTTCCCTCTCCTGCCCACCCGACACTTGCCCAACATCTTTAACCAAGAGTTAAAGTTGGGTGAAGAATATCTGGCAATGTAGGGAACCCAACACTGTCCACCCGGCAATTCTGGATTGTACTACACAGAAAGGGGCAGCCAGCTGGTGCCGGGAGTGTGTGCTCACCAGAAACCTCCTCACTTTCTGTAGGTCATCTCCCCTTGTCCTATATAAATGTATATGTCCCTCTGTGCTTCATTCTAAATCTCCAAGTGGGAAATAATATTTTAATTAACTGGTATCCTATCTGTCTTCTGTCATGGGACTTAGGTGGTATGCCTGGAGTTCCTAAGCAGCCACCCTTACAGGGTGTTGGCGAGACCAGCTTAGCTTCAGAAAGGTGGCTGTATCGTGTACCTTCAGACCTTGCCCTGGGATATTTAAACACTGGGCATTTCTGGTTTTATCCATGGTTTAAAGTAGCGATGAGGTGTGGGTGCGTGTGGTTGCACGCGCTTGCACTCTGCTCCAATTTCCTAGGGGTAAATATTACCCCTGCTCTTCCTTGGAGCAAAAGGCCTAGTGCATATACAACATGACCTAAGTGTAAGGGGGCAGGCTGGGACTGTGTGCACGTTTTAATTCTCACATCTGGGCAGCAGCAGTGGTGGCTGGCAGATTGTGAGCCCCAGCGGGGCGGAAGAGAAGTGAGTGATGGAGGGAGAGGAAGTTGCGAGGGAAAGGTAGGTGGGGTGGTGCCTACATCAGTGAAGCTTGATCTCCCCATACCCACCTGTGAGGGAAGGGGGCTATGAAAAGACTGGACTTGCCCCGGGGCCAGGAAGCCTCAGAGTGGCACACCTTGTAAGGGTGGTGTGGGCCAAGACAGCATTTTATGCCTTACCTGAGGCTCTGGGCTGCCCCCATCCTGGCTTGAAGAATGGTGACTACTGAGAGAGCACCACTGGGGATGAAGACCCTCTTTTCTTCCATTTGTGCTCCCCCCCCATCCCCAATGGTAGTAAAATGGCACCTCACCTCCCTCAAATAGAGGGATTAGATGAAGCTTTGGCTCACTATTATGTGGAATGGTTTTCTCTGTTGTATTCTGCTACCGAGCCTTGCTTGCTCCCAACGCCCAAGGGTTAAGGTCTTCGTTCCTAGCTGTGTTCAACTAATCCTAGAAATGCAAGACACCAAGATACGATAGATAAGTTTTGGAGAGGGAAGCTGCATCCGTTGGAAATGAACAAATTGGGGCCTGGTTTAAATTTTGGTAGAGACTTCGATGGGGGGTTGGAGGAGGAATTTGCACACATGGAAGTAAAGTTTCCAGATGGACTTCAAATGGGAGGTGATAGCTTTGATCATGATAAGCTATAGATCAGAAGCCCTTTGAGTTTCGTTGGGTCAGGCGCAAACTATGTTGCAGAATGCACATCTTGGGCAGAGGCAATAAAAGCTTTGTTCTAAAGCATATTGCAGGGTTCCCCCACCTTGAGACCGCCAATGTTGGACTACAGCTCCCATCATCCCCCTGCACAGTGGTCATTGTGGTTGGGGATAATGGGAGTTGCAGTCCAAGATCTGGCATCCCAAGGTTGGGGAACCCTTGACTTTCTGATAAGTTAGTGGAAAGCTGAAAGAAGAGCATAACTCGTAATTATGGGTTTTGGGCTCATGGAGTTGGGTGTCGTGGATCTAACCAGTCTCTTTCTTCCCAGCCTACTATAGTTCAGTTTGCAAATCTACAGGTTAGATCTGTTTGCATCTACCTTCAACTGGAAGGTATTAAGATATTTCCTCAATGGGGATATCTAGACTGGGCTGTAACTCAGAGGTAAGCACATCCCAGGTTCAATCCTGGACATCTCTAAATAGGGCTGGGACTGAAATATGTCCAGTCTTTTGTTACACTTGCAGGAAAAGCGTCACATATCCCGCTCCCCGCAACTTGGCTGTGTGTACGAGCTGAAAGTTAACATGCCTTAATTGCTTGTCTCCTGATTGCTTTTGAGAGTGTGTCAATCGCAACAGCTTCATTCATACACACTGTAGACCATCAGCGGTGCTCTCTTGTTTGGATTCTGTTCTAAGGTACCATTGTGTGGGGGGAAATAAAATAAAAAATGTTGCATTTCTCCGAAACTCTATCTGCACACATTAGTGGGCTGGAACCAGGAACACTTGCCAGTAATCTGTGGGGGAAGAAAAACATTTGGGTTTGGAGGCTATTCAAAGGCTCCAGTGTTGCCTTGCGCTCCCTCCCTCTCCCCCCTCCCCGTTGCCTTTAATCCGTCTGGTGGCGAAAGTGACTTTTGGAATGTAAATGATGCTTTTTCCTTCCTGCTAGGGAAGGCGCCTTCCAGATAACTGGACTTTTCATATTTGCATTTGAGGGGACTGCCTCTAAATCCAACACTGATGCAGCTCCACTAGGTCTCCTTGGAACATTCAAGTCATTTGCTGGTTGTAATAAGGCTTAATTCCCCTTCATTGCGCAAGGTCTGACATAGTGGCTCACAAGGAGCATTCCCTGCTGCTGGGGTGCGGCCGCTACCACTTCTCTCTGGGGCCCTGCACCCCTCCCATTGCCCTAACCCCCACCCACTTAGGAACATAGGAAGCTGCCATCTACTGAGTCAGACCATTGGTCTATCTAGCTCAGGATTGTCTTCACAGACTGGCAGCGGCTTCTCCAAGGCCGCAGGCAGGAATCTCTCTCCGCCCTACCTGGAAGATGCCAGGGAGGGAATTTGGAAGTTGAAACCTTTTGCATGCTCTCCCCAGAGCAGCCCCATATCTTACAGTGCTCACATGCAGTCTTCCATTCAAATGCAAACCAGAGCAGACCCTGCTTAGCAAAGGAGGCAATTCATGCTTGCTACCACAAGACCAGCTCTCCTCCCTTAAGGACAGCCCTGGAATAGACCCATCCTTTATCAATAAGTCTCAAACCCAGTTCAAGCCGTTGAAGCTAGTGACTATCACTGCAGGCTACAAGTTCAACAAACCTGTATTTATCAAGTACTTTTTGTCCTGGATCTCTGCCACTTGCTTTCTAGGGATGTGCACTAACAGGTTCATGCACGCCCAGGAGGCACCGGGGGGGTGGTGGTGTTCCATTTTAAGGAGCAGGGAGGGTGCCCACCCCCCACCGGCACTGTCACCAAAAACGCTAGCATGGGGCTGCTGTATACCTCCTTGCAGCTCCGATCAGCATAGTACCAGAAGTGGCCAGTGTGCACACGCATCTCACACATGCGCACTGGCTGCTTCTGGTACGTCGTTGACTGGGGTTGCAAGGAGGTAAGATTTTTAAATAAATCTTATTTATTTGTTGTTTCTCTGTGTAAACCGCCTTGAGCCATTTTTTGAAGGGTGGTATAGAAATCGAATAAATGAATAAATAAATAATGGCAGCTGGTGGTACTGCTAAAAGGGTTTCAGGCTTTGCACAATCCTTTTTTCCTCAATAGTATTGGTAGCTTCTTCCAAAGAGAAGACTTACTGTATTTACCTGAACCCAAGACTAGACTCCCCCCCCCCGGCTTAGAAAATGGGGGTGGGTCGTCATCTTCCTGTCGAGTTAATTTTATTTATTTATTTATTTATTTTAACATATTTTTATACCACCCAAAACTTACGTCTCTGGGAAGTTTAGATATTCAGGTATAACCTGTATTCAATCTCTATTTTTAATGGGGGTCATCTTAAATTCAGAGTTGGCTTGTATTCGGGTAAATATGGTATGAGTTCACAGTGTGTGTGTGTGTCCTCCTAACCTTTGTGTTTATAGTTTGATACAAACCAAATTCACAGCACGTAAGTCCTAGGGGGACTCCGATGTGGTACGTTTCGCCAGTCCGCCATGTTGGTTCAAGGTGGCCGCACAAAGTATAGGCAACGCCCCTTGTAAAATTTTGTGCTGACGGTCCGCTGCAAAGCAAATTCACACCACGTGAAGAGTACCATGCAAAGCTGCAAATAGATTCCATTAGTTCTAATTAGAGTGATTTGTTTTTAAAGCAGTAGAACGTGCTCCTCTGCAAAGTGCAGGAATTTCAGGGTGGGAATACCCCCTCCCACTCTCTATATAGACAAAAAAGGGAGATGACATGGGTTAGAGGCATATGGTGTCTGAATACCAGGCATCTACAGTTCCACTGGCCAGGGGCAAGTGCCCCCAGCGTTCTGGTGAGCAGGGCACCAAGTACTACACAGATCTCCTCAGAGGTCTCATTCCCACTGCCAGGTAAGAAACGCTTTTCTGAGCAGGAGGAGAGGGTTCCCACGGTTACTCTTCATCTCCCAGTGCAAATGACAGAACAGATCCACTTCTCTAGAGCCCTCTGCCTGTGTGCCAGAAAAGATCTGGTAGTGGCCACACATGATAGCCGGCTAGTGTTCGTCTACTAAGACATATTTGTTCACCCAGGCTTTTAATTAGATTTACAGTTTTAATACTTTCAAATTGTTTTAAGTTTTAAACCATTTTTAAACGTTTAAATTTTGTTTTTGATTCTGTTTTTATTGTGAACCACCCAGAGACATTTTGGGCGGTCTAGAAATTTGTCAAATAATAAATAAATAAATAAATAAGTTGTGAGCGACGCCTACATTTGTGGATCCTTGCGGAACAGCAGAGGGCTGAAGTTGTCCAGCCCTTTCATAGAGTATTGGCTCTGTGTGCCCTTTAAATCCAGCTGTGGACCCACACAGAAGTTGGGACTGTAGACTGAAGTCTTTGAAGTGTTTGCAGAAAAACCTTTGGCAGGCAGCTTGCTGGGTGGCTGGAATCGGGGTGTTGCTTCATGCTATGTGAAGCATACATCTATAAACTTGTGGCTGTGTGTTCAGAACCGGGGCTGGTTTACAAATGCTATGTAGGGAATAGAATTGGTATGCCTGGTCCACTAATACAAGCAGGACTACAAGAGATCTCTAGTGGTCTGGCCAGCACTTCCCAACACTACTTCTTGAGCTCAGTCAAAATAACTTGTTCTTTTTAGGACTGGAACTGAGAGTTTGTCTGGACTGGCCCCAAGCCAGTTGTCTTAGATGAGAAGCCCAGGATCTACTTCACCTCACACACTGTTCAGTAGAGGGAGAGTATTGATGGGCCAAGTTAGTTCCAGGAACCTAACCTGGGGATAACTTGGTTTTTCCCTCTTTCTAACTTCTGTAACCTGGCCACTAGTTGTGGGTACAGTACCTTAAGTCAAGGGCTTCCCAGATGTTGGACTACAACTTCCACATTGGGAGTTGTAGTCCATCAACACCTGGAGACCCAAGTGTGGCTTTTTCTAAACTGATACGTTTAGCCAATTCGCAGGTCATAGAGGACAAAATATAAATTTCCAGAATGTTCTGTTGAGGGGAGCAAATATTTCCTATCATCCATACTTTGGACATTATCTTTTTGAGGCTTTGCTGACTTCAAATTGAGATGAAGAGTAATTTTCGACTATTATGAATTTGGGAGAAGAGTGTGGGGTGGGATACACCCCCAAATAACCCTGAAAAAAATACTCGTTTTAAAGCCACTGGATACAGATGCTGCTTTTTCCTGAAAATCCCATTTAAACTGTGAGTGTTTCAACCTCTAATCCTAAACGTTTATAATAATGCTTCCTTTTATTTAAAAGCAAATAAAACTGGCTACTGGGTTTTGCTGAAACAGGGTGGGTGGTACTCTAGTCAAACCCAGCAACCACACTCCGAATCGCCAAGAATAACTGTCAGAAGTTGATTTTTCTGAGGCAAATGCTAACTATTCAGTTGCATTGGTTCTACTCCCAAGCCCTCCTAGGTAATATTAGACACACTCCCACCCATCTACAGATGTTTAGCTTGTATACAACTTGATTCCAAAAAGTACCAAGGATGGTGCCACATTCTTATTGAGCAAACTGTCCCCTAAGGCAGGCCTTGATGAATATTATTTGTATCTAGGAGCCGGACAATAAATGCTTGATGAAGCTACCAGACTTAATGATGGACACTGTGGAAGGGGAGGATAAATAGTCTTCTGTTTATCCCCTTTGCAAGTAACATACTTAGAACAGAAACCCAGCCTGGGACAGATAAATTACCTCTGAATATCCTAGTCGAAGCACCATGGCTCCCTGGTGCCTGGGATTTGTTGTGCCTGCCCTAAGCAGACATAGGCTACATTCACATGTAATGCAGAATGGCGGGTCCAATAGACCCATGGTTCTGTGCTCACCCCACCTTGTCTGAATTTGAACGACATGAAGAACTCCCTCTCTGCAGTTAGTGAGGCTGCAGAGAGGAGGGTGAACAGGCTTCTTGGGCTTTCTTCTTGATTGAAGGACAGCCTCGGAAGCCAATAGCAGCCAGAGCGAGGGAGGAGTTTCCTCTTTTAACTGCGGTTGCCGGACAATAAGACTGTGGTGTTGAGTTCGGATGTAACGCTGGCACCGCAGAACCAGAGGTACAGGCAGCAAAACTCACTACAAACTGAAGGTACAAATTGGAGTCTGGGGAAGGAAACCACGGGTCCATTTTCAGGCGAAACTGAACTGAACTCATTTATTTACAGTCAATGACCAAATAAACACTACAGCAAAGAGCAATACAGTACAATACAATAACATAAGTAAAAATTTAAAAACCAGTTTGCAGACACCTTATTTTACATGCCTCCAGACAAAAGCAAGCAATCCTATGAGTAACCTCTTCATGCCTATCTCCTAAAAAATAAACAATCAAATGTTCCTCAGACCAATCCAAATGTTTCTTTTTGATAGGGGGTGATCTGAATGGAACGGGCAATATCATAGAAACGGCAGTTAAACAAAGTATGTGTTAATGTTTCCACCTCGGCAGCTCCATATGGGCATTCAGGCGAAACTGAGATTGCCCGCATTTGGATATACAGAAATTGAAACTGGAGGCCTCTTCACCTCCAGTTATGTGTGAAGGCAACCTCTGTGACGGAACATGTCTCTCTTCCTGTGCAAGTTCATCTTGCCCCTATCTTGTAGTATGTCCTATCCCATGGGCTGAGAACAGCTTACAACTGTTTTGCCAAATGCTAGTATTCCTGCTTGCAGGCTAAATAATTAAATAGCTTAGGGGATAAGAGGCCAAACTGAACAGAGTGACACTTTAAAGGAGAAGGTGTGCCGTCGAGTCGGTGTCATCTCCTAGAGACCACATAGCCATGTGGTTTTATTTGGTAGAATTCAGGGGGAGTTACCATTGTCTCTTCCTGCACAGTATGAGATGATGCCTTTCAGCATCTTCCTGTATTGCTGCTACCTGATATAGGACTTCAATTTTAAGAATAAATTCAGACAGGTTTTCTTTCTGTGAATGCCCCTAATGTGTTCTGCATTGCCAGTCCCCTCAAAAGGACAGTACTGCTTTTTTACAGACCGCTACTTGCTAAATAGTTAGTTTGCGGATGAGTTGCTGGAGAATGGAATGAGCTGGATGGAGTCCTTAGGTCAGGTCCAGGTGTTACTATGATCAGTGTGGAGAGCTGGTCTGGTGATAGCAAGCATGCCCTGTTCCCTTAGCTAAGCAGGGTCTACCCTGGTGGCGTATGAATGGGAGACTTGATGTGTGAGCACTGTAAGGTATTCCCCTCAGGGGATGAAGCCACTCTGGGAGGAGCACCAGAAGGTTCCAAGTTTCCTCCCTGGCAACATCTCCAAGATAGGGCTGAGAGAGACTCCTGCCTGCAACCTTGGAGAAGCTGCTGCCAGTGTGTGAAGACAATACTGAGCTAGATAGACCAATGGTCTGACTCAGTATATGACAGCTTCCTATGTTCCAGTATCTAGAACATTTACTGTGTGTGTGTGTGTGTGTGTGTGTGTATATAAAATATAAATAAAAAAATTAACAGCAGGACAAAGGCCGTTGTGTCTGTGGATGATGGGAGCTGTAGTCCAAGTCTGTGGACCCCTGCCTTTCAAAGTTGTAAAGTAGGGCAGTGCAATTCCCATGGTGCATATGGCAGGGGGCAGAGGAGCTCTGTGGATTGCTTAAGGCTACCTAGTAACTTCATTGCAGCGATGAGATTTGAACCAGGGACTTCCTGATCCTTAGCTCAGCATTCTAGCCATTGCCCTAGACTAACTCAGGTTATGCTTTGTAGGAACTAATGCTATGTAATGGATAATGAAGTCACCACCTCAGCTTAATCATTGCTTCAGGGTATCCGGCACCTTCTAATTCATTTACCTTAATAGCATAAATGAGTAAAGAATTGATTTATCCCTTCGTTGATGTTTTGTCACAGTATTTTTGAAATCAAACGTTGGGCAATCCTCTATTCAGATAAGACTAATGTACTTGTGAATAAATTCAGTAACTTTATTTGTTGATGATAATAATAATAGACTCCTACCACTGTTCATTAAAAAATATTGCAGCCGTGTAGAAATTAAAATCACATGACCCTTAACATTATTTATTGATGCTAAAGAAGCAGCAGTACAGACAAAAGCAAAAGTCCTGCTGGGCAGTAGTAATCTCCTTCAGAAACAAAAATGGTTTTGAAAAGTTCAGCCGGGAGTGGACTGCCTACACCTCTCAAGAAAGGGAGTTGCAAAATACTATAGGAGTGCTCTTAAATTTATGCACGTGCATATGTCTGTGTGCACATGCACACACATTGGAACCTGTCTTCTACCGGGTCAGACCATTGATCCATCTAGCTCAGTATTGTCGACGCAGACTGGCAGCGGCTTCTCCCAGGTTGCAGGCAGGAATCTCTCTCAGCCCTGCCTTGGAGATGCTGCCAGGGAGGGAACTTGGAACCTAGATGCTCTTCCCAGAGCGGCTCCATCTCCTGAGGGGAATATCTTACAGTGCTCACACTTCTAGTCTCCCATTCATATGCAACCAGGGCAGACCCTGCTTAGCTATGGGGACAAGTCATGCTTGCTACCACAAGACCAGCTCTCCACACTGATCATAGTCACGCCTGGACCTGACCTAAGGACTCCAACCAGCTCATTCCATTCTCCAGCAACTCATCCGCAAACTAACTATTACAGCTGCTTAATAGGTAAGAAAAGATTATAAATGTTACCTTACCTGAATAGGTAAGGTACGTCAGACCATTGATCCATCTAGCTCAGTATTGTTGACGCAGACTGGCAGTGGCTTCTCCAAGGTTGCAGGTAGGAGTCTCTCTCAGCCCTATCTTTGAGATGCTGCCAGGGAGGGAACTTGGAACCTTCTGCATGCAGGTGCCCTTCCCAGAGCAGCCCCATCCCCTAAGGGGAATCCTTTACAGTGCTCACATGTAGTCTCTCATTCAAATACAAACCAGGGCAGACCCTGCTTAGCAAAATGGACCATTCATGCTTGCTCCCAGAAGACCAGCTCTCCTTCCTTGACACACCTAGGCCTGTAGTACATGGGATAGCAGAGTTGAATGTAGGCCACCAGCTATGCATGGCCTCCCACAAGGAACTCTGTAAACCTCTGCCTGCCTGCAGGTACAACTGGGAGGCTGGGTACCTATCAGACCACAAGATGTTGCCACCAAGTTGCGAAGACCCAGAGAGAGGATAATCTGTTATGAACATATGAAGCTGCCTTGCACTGAGTCAGACCCTTATTCCATCTAGTTGGGTATTTCCTACACTGACTAGTATCAGCAGTCGAGGGTTTCAGAAGAGGATTTCCCAACCCTACTTGGTTGAACTAGGGGGCCTCTGCACACCAAGTTCTACCACTGAACTTCAGTTCTTCTCCTCTAGGTGTGTTGTCTTAGGCCAGGGTGGTACTACTTTGACCCCAGGGGCGTAGCCAGGGGAGAGGGGTCCCGTGTTTGTCCCCTCCCCAGTGGCCCCTTGGAGTGAGGGAGATAATGAAGAATATAGGGATGGGTGGAGCTGGAGGCCCAAGCTCAATTATACACTTAATTATAGCTACACCCCTGCTTTTGACCCTCCATCTGGTTTTGGACTGCAGTTCCTATCATCCCCAGCCACAGTGGCCATTAGGTATGATGGGCTTTGTAGTCCAACATCTGCAGGAGGGGCGAAGTTCTGGAGCCTTGGCTTGGGGCCCATGTGTCCTCTCTTTTGGTTGCTTGGTACAGATGACCTTAAGGCCACAAAATTGTGAGGAAGAGGAGAAGGCTGGTCCAAAGTTGAGCGATGGAAAAGTAACCTTTGAATGTTTAAACTTCTTGCAGTTTCTCCCAGTGCCTTGAACTTCTATAATCTTTTCTTACCTATTAAGGTAAGAAAAGCTTTCCTAAACAGAGTGCCTGCTTGTTAAAAGAGAAACCCTATTGGGCATAGCTGTAGGTGGGTTTGATTCCTTTATTAGGTGACAGATTAACTTTCTCAGCTGGGAGGAGAGGCTCAGCCACTCTACGTGCCAAGGAAATTCATCTGTCTTTGCTTCCCCACTCCTCTGAAGATGTACATTGCTCCTTATAAGGGCAAAACAAAGGAAAGAACATCTCACTCTTGGATGGGATGTTTGGGGTGGAGAGGCCTAAATGAATGGTTTTATGGGTATGGAAAAGCAGGGAGTTGCTCTCAAACTGAATTTAGGGCCATGTCTTGGGAAGGCACCTTGAGGAGTTACTGGGTTGCATGAAGCAACTTGGAGACCTAGAATGTAGGTGGGTTCTAGGAGGGGGCCATACCATAGTATCTGTCACTGTGCTTGCTGACACTGTAGCATGTCCCATATTTCCAGGATATATGGGAGAAGGTGTGTGTTTGTATTCTCCTCTCCCAGTGCTAGGTATACCTCCTGGTTTGCATTTGGCTGGGTGAGGGCTGTAAGATAATCCCCTTAGGGCATAAAGCTATTGCTAAGTGGAAGAGTATCTGCATGCTTGCTTGCACGCAGAAGGTCCCAGGTTCAATCCTTGGCAGCATTTCCAGGGAGGGCTGAGAGAGACTCCTGCCTGAAACGTTGGAGAGCCACTGCCAGTCAAGGTAGACAATGCTGAGCTAGATGGACCACTGGTCTGATTCAGTATAAGGCAGCTGCCTATGTTCCTAAGCCTTTAGCTCAGTCCTGCTCAATTTAGCTCCCTACCCCCAGCTGTTTTGGGACAACAGCTCCCATAATCCCCAGCCACAGTGATCAATAGCCATGGAATATGGGAGTTGTAGGCCAACATCTGCAGGAGGGCCGAAGTTGAGCAGCCCTGCTTTAGCTTAATTCCAACCTTATCTATATGGCCCTTTCCCAGCTTGCTTGCAGACTTCAGGGAAATGTATCCTGACCCGTTCTGAGGAAGGCCTTGAAGAGGTGAGGCCAGGGCGGGGTGTGTGTGTTGCTGTTAAATATTTTTTAAAAGCCTCCTTTCTTCTCTTCCCACCCCCCACCAAAGAAAAGGGTGGTTCAGTCACCTAGTCTGCTATGGAGACTTGATACAAGGGTTGGAGCTGTGTGTGCTGGCTTTGATCTAAAGATAGGCCTTTAAAAGTCAAACACATCATTAGCAGCCGCAGAGGCACTTCCTTGTAAACAACTTATTGGTGACTCAGAATAAAATGCTGAAAGCTGTCCTCTTTGACGGATGCAGAGTGTGTGTTGCTCCTCCCAAAGCAGGGATGCTGACACACCAGAACTTCCTGGCTGCCTGCCCATGCATTAGGAAACATTTTTGGGTTCCATAAGCATTTTTCCTTGTTTACAGTAACTTCTGATGTTCCCGACAAAGGCGTTTTCGGGGTTCAGCGTGCATGCTGGCTTGCAAGGCAGCTCTGTGAAATCTTGTCCGTCCAGCACAGCTTGCTAAGAACTGATGTGCACCTGAAGATGCTCACTCTGGCAGGCATTCCTGTAAGAGCAAAGAAGACGTGATTAATCTGGTGGTGATCTGGTGAAGGGGGTGGGTTAAATGGGACTGGTAAATCTGTGCTTGTTCCATCCATGTTCTTGGATACTTTATGCCATAATCCAGCACAACTTTGGCCCTCCAGATGCTGTTGGACTGCAACTGCCAACATCTTCAGCCACAGTGGCCAATAGTCAGGGATGATGATGATGATGAATAAAAAATATTTCTATCCCGCCCCTTTCAATACAATACTGCTTGGGGTGGCTCAGAGTAGTAAAACCGTAAAAGTAATTTAAAATGTAACACAAAACAAAACACGATGTAGAATAACATCTGGTTCTCACCTACAAAACCCTTATGGGCTTAGCACCTGTATACCTCTGGGATCACCTCTCTCGGCCAGTTGTATCCCGACCTGTGAAGTCTTCTCAGCTGGCCCTCCTTAGTGTCCCAGGCCCTGGTGTAGTGCGTGGTCCCTGGTCTTGTAGGAGGGACTTCTCTGTGGCTGCCCCTCTTCTTTGGAACACTCCCCCCCTATTCGTTCAGCCCCCTCCCTGGCTGCTTTTAACGCCCTTCTTAAGACCCACCTGTTTCACCGTTTGCCCTTTTATTATTATTTTATTTTAATTAATTGTTATTGGTATTGTTGTTCACTGCCTAGAGTCTTTGGAGGAGGCAGTATATAAGAACATTTTAATTAATTAATAAATATACGATTAAAACAAACCCAATTAAAATTAAAAACCCAACAGACTGTAATGAAACACATTAAAAAGCCTCTCTGAACAAGTAGGTTTTAAGATCTTTTTTAAAAACCATAAGGGAGGGACTATGGCGAAGCTCTTTTGGGAGGGCATTTCAGAGCCGAGGGGCCAAAACTGAAAAGGCCCTGCCGCCAACCAAATCTTGGTCAATGGCAGGGCTGCAAGCAGGGCTTGAGGTGATGAGTCAAGGGCCCTTACAAATCCAGCAGCTGGAGGTCCAAGGTTGTGCAGCTTTGCCACTGGCAGAGAGTGTGATTCGTGCACCCAGAATATTTTGTTTGACAGTGGAGAGCAGGGGCTTCAAAGGCCAGGGTAACAAGGGCTGAACATGGACAAATTTAGTCTCCTTTTTTTAATTTAAAAGATCTCCTCTGTGGGGAAAGCTCTGGGAAGAGCTACACTTGCTATGGTAGCACTCGGTGTGCAGCTTCCCAAATGTCACTGGGCTGTCCCATGGCTTGGGACCAGGGGACCTGGTCTTGTGGTAGGAAGCATGAATTGTCCCTTTTGCTAAGCAAGGTCCACCCTGGTTGCATTTGAATGGGAGACTACATGTGCGAGCACTTCAAAATACTCCCCTTAGGGAGTGGGGCCACTCCAGGAAGAGCACCTGTGTGCTTGCATGCAGAAGGTTCCAAGTTCCCTCCCTGGCATCTCCAAGATAAGGCTGAGAGAGACTCCTGCCTGCAACATTGGAGAAACTGCTGCCAGTCTGGGTAGATGATACCGAGCTAAATGGACCTATGGTCTGACTTGGTAGAAGGCAGCTTCTTACCATCCTGACCTTCACGAACATTCTGCTAGGATTGTTCTGCATGGAGGTTAGCAGTGGGAACAATCTTGGAATTTGTTCAAGATTATACACTGTGCTTGAATTTGCATATAATTGCTCCAAGTGCAGAAAGGTTTGTCCAAAAACTCTGATTCTGGTACTGATATGTTCAGCATGTTTCAGACACTGTAATATTTAAAGGGGTTGTAAGATATGGCCTGCTAGTACATAAGAACAGTCGTGCTGGATCAGGCCCAAGGCCCATCTTGTCCAGCATCCTGTTTCACACAGTGGCCCACCAGATGCCGCTGGGAAGCCCACAAGCAGGAGTTGAGGGCATGCCCTCTCTCCTGCTGTTACTCCCCTGGAATTGGTACTCAGAGGCATCCTGCCTTTGAAGCTGGAAGTGGCCTATAGCCCTCCGACTAGTAGCCGATGATAGACCTCTCCTCCATGAAGTTATCCAAACCCCTCTTCAAGCCATCCACGTTGTTGGCTGTCACCACATCTTGTGGCAAAGAATTCCATAAGTGGATTATGCGTTGTATTAAAAAGTATTTTGTTGGTCCTAAATTTCCTGGCCATCAATTTCATGGGATGACCCCCGGTTCTAGTGTTATGTGAGAGGGGGAAGAATTTCTCTCTATCCACTTTCTCCACACCATGCATGATTTTATAGACCTCTATTATGGCTCCCTGCAGTCGTCTTTTTTCTTAACTAAGAAGCCTCAGGTGTTGTAGCCTTGCCTCATAAGGAAGGTGTTCTAGGCCCCTGATCATCTTGGTTGCCCTCTTCTGCACCTTTTCCAGTTCTACAATGTCCTTTTTTAGATGTGGTGACCAGAATTGTATGCAGTACTCCAGCTGTGGCCACACCCTAGTTTTGTATAAGGGCATTATGATATTAGCAGTTTTATTTTCAGTCCCCTTCCTAATGATCCCTAGCGTGGAATTGATCTTTTTCACAGCTGCTGCACATTGAGTCGACACTTTCAACGAGCTGCCCGCCATGACCCCAATATCCCTCTCCTGGTCAGTCACGGACAGCTCAGATCCCATCAGCATATACTTGAAGTTTGGGATTTTCGTCCCAATGTGCATTACTTTACATTTGCCAACATTGAAGCGTATTTGCCATTATTATTGTTATTATTATTATTATTATTACTACTACATTTATATCCCACTCTTCCTCCAAGGAGCCCAGAGCGGTGTACTACATACTTAAGTTTCTCTTTCACAACAAACCTGTGAAGTAGGTTAGGCTGAGAGAGGAGTGACTGGCCCAGAGTCACCCAGCTAGTTTTATGGCTGAATGGGGATTTGAACTCGGGTCTCCCCAGTCCTAGTCCAGCACTCTAACCACTACACCACGCTGGCTCCCACTCATCCAGTTTGGCAAATTTGGCCACCTTGCTGCTTACCCCTGCTTCTAGATCATTTATGAATAAATTAAAAAGCACTGGTCCCAGTACAGATCCCTGGGGGACCCCAGTTCTTACTTCCCTCCATTGTGAAAACTCTCCATTGATACCTACCCCTGGTGGCGCAGTGGTAAAATGAGCCCCTGGTGGCGCAGTGGTAAAACTGCCGCCCTGTAACCAGAAGGTTACAAGTTTGATCCTGACCAGGGGCTCAAGGTTGACTCAGCCTTCCATCTTTCCGAGGTCAGTAAAATGAGTACCCAGAATGTTGGGGGCAATATGCTAAATCATTGTAAACCGCTTAGAGAGCTCCGGCTATAGAGCGGTATATAAATGTAAGTGCTATTGCTATTGCTACCCTCTGTTTCCTGTCTTTCAGCCAGTTAGCAATCCACACATGTACTTGTCCCCTTATCCCATGACTGCTAAGTTTCCTCAGGAGTCTTTGGTGAGGAACTTTGTCAAAAGCTTTTTGGAAGTCCAGGTATACGATGTCAACTGGATCACCTTGATCCACACACTTGTTGACACTCTCAAAGAACTCCAAAAGGTTGGTGAGGCAAGATTTACCTTTGCGGAAGCCATGTTGGTCCTCTCCCAGCAGGGCCTGTTCTTCTAGGTGCTTTACAATTTTTTCTTTGAGGATGCTTTCCATCAATTTGCCTGGAACAGACGATTTCCCGGATCGCCCCGGATTCCTTTTTGAAAATCCGTGTTACACTTGCTACTTTCCAGTCCTCCGGTACAGAGCTGATTGCAGGGATAAGTTATATATTTTATCAAGGAGGTTGGCAAGTTTGACCTTTGAGTTCTTTGAGGACTCTTGGATGGATGCCATCCGGCCCTGGCGATTTGCTAGTTTTCAGTTTTTCCAGACAGTTTCCCAGTTTTTCCAACTTGATGGCACAACTTTATTTTACTTAAAAGGTGCCTCTATGTCCACTTAGCAGGAATTACGCAAGGTTAGGCCAAGATAAGACCGCCATTCTCTGCCAAAGTTATCAGTCTTGTCCATCAGCATTTTAATTTTTTTCCAACTTTGTGTGGAATGAATTTTGTTCTGGGCAGCAGTATCAAGACAGTGTGTGCACACATGCATTCAGAATGGGGCATTCCTGTTTCAACCTCAGCAGGATCTAAGATTAACAGAGCAGACACTGAAAAACTTGCGAGCATGCGCACGTGCACACACCTTAGAGGGAACACTGTTGCCCCTTCTTTTCATAAATAAATGCCCCTACATTCGTATAGTTGATGGGAGAAAAACGATGTCTGAGATAAGGTCTCCCTCCCTCCTTCCCCACCCCCTCTCAGTGGCTACCCCAAGTCTATGGCCTGGCTATTTAATCCACCTATTGTATTGGAGCCTATTTGGTGTAGTGGTTAGAGTGCTGGACTAGGACCGGGGAGACCCGAGTTCAAATCCCCATTCAGCCTCATGAGACTTGATGGGTGACTCTGGGCCAGTCACTTCTCTCTCAGCCTAACCTACTTCACAGGGTTGTTGTGAAAGAGAAACTCAAGTATGCAGTAGTACTCTGGGCTCCTTGGAGGAAGAGCGGGATATAAATGTAATAATAATAATAATATTGCTGCTCTGCAAACTGGACCTAGCAATGCCTTTTATTGGATAATTAGCAAGCAATAAACATTGTAGATGTGCAGTGCAGAGAAAAAGAAGAGCACAGGGCTGCCAAAACCTTGCTCTCCAACTTCATTAATTTGCTCCTTGGTCATTGGATCCAAGCCACTTCGTTTAGAGACAGGCAGACTTGAAATGAGCATTTGGGTAGCAGCCGTGTGTGGCTTGGAGCTGGGAGGGCAGAGCTGAGTTGGTGGCACAAGGCCTGTGCAGACATAAGAACTGTCTTGCCTAATCAAACCAAGAGTTGGTGTGAAGTAGTGGTTAGAGTCCTCCTTGACTCGGTTTGGGGGAGAAATGAGTTCAAATCCCCATTTGACCATGAAGCTCATTGGTGACCAGTTATTTTTCTTTCGGCCTAACATTCCTTGGAGTGGTTGTGTGGAAGAACCCTTGTATTGGAACAGGGCTGCACAACTTTGGCCCTCCTGCAGATGTTGGACTACAACTTCCATCAGCCCCAGCCCCAGTGGCCAATAGTGAGGGATGATGGGAGCTGTAGTCCAACATCTGTAGGAGGGCCAAAGTTGTGCAGCCCTGTATTAGAGATGTGAAAGCTGGCCGGGGGGGGGGGGGGAATAAATTTCCCTCCATTAAGTTCAGAAGTGGAAAAATTGAAAATTTTTGGGAAACGGGGGAAAAAAAACTTGTGTGAACTTTTTTCTTTTGGAATGATGCATGAAATACTTTAGAAATCATGGTTTGAAAATATGATTGTGTATTGCTTGTTCAAAGTGCTGTTTTACCAATTGCAATATGAAGATCTTTTATATGACAAATAATTACAATTCTAATCCTCTATAATATTGCGGGCGACCAGGTTGCCACTCACTTCAACATAACCTGTAAATAGCTGTATCTGTATACACTGTACACTCATACAAGTGTGCAACATAATGTCTGAATAGTACTTGGGCCTCATTGTGATCAAGGACTGCTACAGCCAGGACTGGGAAACCTTTGTCTGAGCCCCTAGTTTCCCAGTCAGCTTTCTGGATGACTTGGGAGAGGACCTTGTTTGTTGCCATCCCTGTAATATGGGAATAATTTAAAAACTGGATTTCTCTTTTGAGAAATCTGAGAAAGCACTGAGGAAAAGGACCCACTCCTGTATTTCACAATCCTTTTGAGTACTGTCAGTAAGAAATTAAAAAATGATAGACAATAAGAAACATAAAGGTGCCTTAAATTAGGAGAAGTTTATAAATTAGGGTAGTTCGTGGCCTAATTCCCAGGGCTGTTCATATCAGTGGGAGAAGCGTAGCAAATTATTTCTACTCAACTCTGCTCTATAAATGTAATGGGCTGCTTTTGCATTCTTTGGTTCATGGAGGTTGCACTCTTAATTACGTGTGTGCGTGTGTGCGCGCGCGCGCGCGCTAGCCTTGATTTGCCAAATACAAAGCTGCGTTTGCTGGACGTTCTGCTTCGCCGCTCGCTGTTTCATTGTTAATCCCTGGGGTGCGACAAATTGGAAGACTCCTCAGCCAGCTATGTAGGCTTTCCCATCTTAAGCCTCTTATCTGGCAGCCAAATCAGAATTTCCAAATCATTCAGAACAGAGCTTTTTGGTGTACACAGATGCGAAACCACCATCTCGTGCAGTCAGCCTGGCAACGGACCGCAACGCTCCTCAGCACCGTGTTGACTGAGGGACTTCAAGCTGCATTTTTGAGATTTTCGGATTATACCAGGTTTTTTAAAAACAAAAAACCTCGAGCAGCTGTCTGTTGTCTTCTATCTAATCTTTTATGTTTTCTTGTTGAGAAGTTTGTCCCAGTAGGGATCCTGTAGAGAGTGTGAAGGGTGGAGTCAGAAAGGAAAAGGGAGGAGAAGGAGAAGGAGAAACTGGAGTTGTTGCTGAATAAACTCTTAAATGTACGTAGATTACTCTGTTTATGAGGGAAGCAGCTATAAAACATTTGGCGACGAGATTTTTGAACTGGCTAAGCATGTGAGCCTGCAAAGCTTGTGAATGTTCCTGCAACCTCATTTCATTGCATTACTGGGCCTACATTCCTGAACTGCTTTCTATTATCGCTGCTGCTGATTGTTTCTCCAGCTCCCTGACCTGCACAACCCCTGGACTCTGTTGTTCACGGGATGCCCACTGCAGCATGGCTCAGATCCCACCCACCCACCCATTTTTTCCCCGTCCCAGGAGAACTTGCTCTTCCTGGAAACAATGGAGCTCCTTTTTCTTCAATTACTTCCTCACCATACAGACCCCTGATTTTACTCCAGCAAAGCAGAAGGCTATATTGCTTCACTGCCTGGGCTCTGAAGGCAAATGATTACATATTCTTTGGCCCTTTCCTGCCCACTTGGAAGAGGGTGCCAAATCTTATGAAGCTGCTCTTCAAACCTTAGATGATCATCTCAACCCTACTTTGAATGTGATTACTGAACGTCACAAGTTCTGTTCTGGACCCCAACTGCCTGATGAATTTGTTGATCAATATGGCACAGCACTGCGTGCCTTAAGTGTAACCTGTGAGTTTGCAAACTTTATTGATGAACTGATCAGGGATCAGATTGTTATGAAAACAAACCGCTTCAGACTGTACGAAAAACTATTGGAGCAGGAACATACCTTGGATAAAGTTATAGAGATGGCTAGGAGGGTGGGAAATGCTCTTCACTGTACCAAATCGCTCTCTTTGGTACCCCAAACCCAGCCTCCTGAAATCCTGGCTGTTCAGTCTAAATCCTTGCAATCCCAAACTTCTCATATGGCACTGCACAAGAAAGGAGGAGCTGCCAATGCTACCAATGTGGAGACCTCCCAAAGAACCAGTTTTGCTCACTGTCCTGCACGGAAGGCAACAGGTGCAAAAGGCGGGGGGCGGGGGGACTTTGCTAAGGTTTGCAAGTCTGCTGACCACTCCATTACTGATTCACCATATGATAAGGATGTGGCAGATGAACCACTTCCTGACAGCTTTTTAAGAGATACAGAATCAAAGCCCGCTTCTCTACATTGTCAAGTTAAACTTAATGGCCATGAAGTGTGGATGCTGGCTGGTTCTAGTTCTCCGTACACTATCATTTCTCATCTGCTTTACAAGAAAGTGCTTACTACATCAGAACTGCACCTGCAGCCTTCAGACATCCACCCATGGAGATATGGAGGTCCTCCTATTGCCAAAATGGATGCTTCACTGCTGTCCTGGAATACAAAGGGCATATTGCAGAAGGGAGAGTCTATGTGTCACAAAAAGGAGTCCCATATTGGGCTGAAAACACCAGAAAGATCTACAGATAGTGTTAGACCCAAATAGCATGGAACCCGTATTACAGATGATGGAGCATCCATATGCTGATATAACTGCCAATTTCTTGGACATTTTTGCTGATGCTCCTGGCACTGCCATACATTTCAAACCTAAAATTCTGATGAAGGCAAATGCAATACCTGTACAACACAAAGTGAGGAGCGTACCCATAGCTACCCATTGTGCTGGGTGGCAGTATCATACAGTGTGTGTTCACCTGCATTCAGAATGGGGCCTTCCTGATTCAACCTGAGCGGAATCTAAAATGAACTGAGTGGACATCCAAAAACCTGTGAGCGCACGCCTTAGAGGGAACAAAGCCCCAGAGGATCTTTTTCAATACAAAAGACTGCCCTTTGGATTAGCCTCTGCAGCTTTGGTATTTCAACGAATGGTGCATGCAATTTTTGGGACTACAGATGGCATCACTTTCAGGATTACAGTGATAGCAAAACCATTGAGGAGCATGATTCTAAGCTTTGTGGGGTATGCCTAGCCTAGCTTTGCGAGGGTGTTTTTGGTTTCTCCAGAAATTGGTATCTTGAATATGTCAACTGTGAAATGTTGAATCCCTCAGAAAAGTGAGTGGGTGTGTAAGAATGTGATTTAGAGCACTTATACACCTATGAAACACTAGATTTTGGAGTGCTTGAATGATTCAATGGAGACTGAACAACAATTGGGACTTCTTAATAGGCATCGCTCAATGCAAGTTGCATTGTGAAAGGCTTATTGATATCCACCTCAATGACTTCCTATATATCTATGTCTAAAGCACTCTTTCTTTCTTTCTCTCTCTCTTTCTCTTTCTCTTTCTCTTTCTTTTTCTTTCTCTCTGTCTTTCTTTTTCTCTTTCTTTCTTTCTCTTTCTTTCTTAACACCTCTGTAAGGATTACAAGACAATGGCCTGGTTCAGATGTAGAGTTGTGAAAGCCTGGAGGAAAACGGGTGGGGTGGAGTGTTTCCGTTTTTTTTTCTCCCAGGGAAAAAACCCTGTTTGTTCCAGTTCCCACGTGTGTATGTGTTATCAAAGTCAGTGCATTATCTATTTATTTTCACATGTATTGCTGCTGGGCACAAATAGCCCTCAGGGAATGCAAGAGCTCCAAAAAGCAGATGGTTTAAACCAGTGTTTCTCAACGTTTTTGGAGTCATGGACCAGTACATTATACATGCGCCGTTTCCTGGACCAGCAGTTAGTAAAGGGGTCACCACCCTGACCCCCAACCCCACCCCCAGGCACCCCCAAAAAACAATTTCAGGCACTTCTCTGGAGCTCATTTCCAGGCAGCCCTCACTGCTGCATAATATTCATTTCAAGGAAGTGAAATGAACATTATCCAGAAGCAAGGGCTGCCTGGAAATGAGTTCTGGATAGGTTCCGGTGGCCCCTGCCAGCCCAAAATTGGTTTTTTGGGTGTGTGTGTGTGATTTTTATTAGTGATGCCTCATGGACCGGTACCCAATGCCTCGCGGACCGGCACCGGTCCACGGACCGGTGGTTGAGAAACACTGGTTTAAACTCCCAATTGATGGGGACTGATCAGAGTGAGTCAACACAGCACACTGGTTGTGACACACTGTGCTAAACTATGGTCTAAGAGAACATGAAGGAACGCAAAGGCGAAGTAGGTGCGCACTCTCTAACCTCTTGGAGCTGTGCTTTGTTAGCTAACTATAATTTAGAATAAGCCTCAAGCAAAGGTTATTGTGGGTCCCAAACAATAACCTAGCACAAAATAAGGGGGTGAGGTGGAGGAGCTACAGGAGCAAGAAAAACCAAATTGGCAGAACTTTACGCTCTTTCCAGGTCTGAACAATTACATGGACATGGGGACATGCTGAATGCAATGTCTTTGCACCATGTGTCAGCTTCAACTAGAGCCCAAGCATCACATACGTTGGTGGTGGCACAAGGCTAGATGTTTTGGATGCTAGCTTCTGCGTCTGTCCCTCCCTCCTGCCCCGCTCGGCCATGAACTCCACGTGACACTGGGCAGTGACATCATTAGACTGCACCACTGCCTGTAAAGGGAGATAAGACAGCAGTGGCATGGTCTAATGGCATTCACTGCCTGTTATGTAGCATTCGGCAGTGACGTCATCAGACCATGCCACCACTAGGTGGGTGCAAAGGAGGGAGATTGGCTGCAGAGGGAGGCAGCTTGTGGTCCCTCATCCTGGCCACACCGGGCACCTCCTTGCCCTCTCCCCACTGGGCAGTCTGTGTCCTCTGCACACAACTGCCCAGTGGTAGATACCTGCCTGGTCTTATGCATGCTTTGTGTTCTGCAACTGCGACAACTTGGCGCCCAACATGGGGCCAAATTGTCACCTCGGGTGGATATCCCTTTACAGTTCAGCGTTTGTATAATCTGTGTACAGTCTGCATGGGTAGAGATCTGTATGCAGGTACAATAATACCCTTCCTGTCTGTGTCCTGCATTTCAAGGGGCCTGTACCCAGTTTACTTTTTAAAATGAACAGTCATTTGCACACAAATACGAAAGAGTGTACAGACGTCTGGACGCAGCTACAATATAATGGTCTGGATAGGGCTTAGGTCTTACTGGGAGCTTGGCAGCAGCCCTGTATGGGCCCTGAATAGAGGATTGTGATATAAATCCTCCTAACCAGCAAATTATGTGTAAAGCTTTGGCCATAACTGGGCTGATGTTGCAGCTTCAGGTGTACACCTTGCAAAATAATACACCTGTGCAGGAAACTTGTGTGGAAATGCCTGCCTCTATACCTAGAAGAGATGGAACAGGCTGCAGAGTTGATAATGACAAGTTCAGTGCATCTGCCATAAAGAAGCAACATTTCTTAGCAATGTCACTACTTACATATACTTCAGGGTAGCATGTGCTTTGCAGTAGAATTGGCTTGTGGCCCATTGCTCAAGTGCTTTTCTTTCTTGCTCTTTTTGGAAGTGGGGGGCTTTACTTCTCAGTAATGATTACCTGTAATGGGCGGGGGAGGGAGGAGAATGTAAATGGCTAACTTTAGCCATATAGAAATATGCATCCTCCCTCCATAAATTAATTTTTATGTGGCTGTAAAAAGAATGAAAGGGAGTTGACCAGAATGTATACTTTTGCTCTTTTAAAATGGTTCTCCGCATTCCATATAGTGCTAGCAGGATTCAGAAACACTGTATTAGAGGTGGAGACTGTATTAGAGGTTCTTAGTGGCACATGGTCTAATTTTGGTATGAAATGCTATTTGCATCTTAGGTTCTCTCCAATCATCCTAAATTCTTCTTTTCATAAGGTTTTTTTTTTGTGTTGAGCATTTTCTGCTTATGAGTCTCTGTTGTCTAAACAATGATTTATTCAGGCTGTATTCAGGTAATTGCAGAGATTTGACATGGTTTATACCAGGCCTTGACTATTTTTCTTTAGATTTAAGAGCCAGAAAACAGACACTTGACAAAATTACCAGACTTACTGACAGACCTTATAGTGGGGTAAATTCACTTCACTTCACCCCCTTTACAAGTAATATACTTAGAACAGAAACAGGGCAGCCTGGGACAGATAAAGATTTTATTAAGTAACTCCGCTTCTGAATATCCTAGTCCAGTTCTCAGAGTTAAATTTCTGGGTGCCATGGTTCCCTGGTACCTGGGATTTGTCAAGCCTGTGGCAAGGTTTCGCCTAGTTGAAGGAAAGAATTGGTGGAGGCTGCGTCTGGGCTGTACTTCATGGCAGAATGCACAGTGAACACTGCCTGAATCCCGCACCGTACTTACTAGAAGTTCAGAGATGCAAATGTAATCAAATTATCATCATCATCATCATCATCATCATCATCATCATCATTATTAATTTATTTGATTTCTCTACCGCCCTTCCAAAAATGGCTCAGAGCGGTTTACACAGAGAAATGATAGATAGATAGATAGATAGATAGATAGATAGATAGATAGATAGATAGATAGATAGATAGATAGATACGAAGGAAGGAAGGAAGGAAGGAAGAAAGGATAAGATAAATAACAAATGTCTCTGCAACTTCAAGTGCTCCGTGCTAGGTTGCATGATACGGAAAACTTGTTCACCAAAACTTGTTCACCAAGTATTCCCAGGGTGGAGACACTTCAGACACTGCAATATGTGAAGTGGGGGACTATTTTTGCAGGCACAAGCTTCCCCTTCATATGTTAGGGTAGTTGGCATGAGGACCAACACACTGCAAATGTCTTTTTGTTTTGCATCATGGGTTCTCACTGGCTAACTTGTCTTGGTGTGATTGGAAAGAGTTGTCCCTCCAGTGGGACGGAGGAGTCCAGAAGGACTGGATGGGCTCAGAAACGAGAGATTGTGGAGAAGGTTTGCAGAGATTTCCAGTAAGGGTGAGCAGTCTGGAATTTAATTCCAACTTTCTGTTGCAGCTCTCACATCTGCTCCCATTCGTTCAGGTGTAAGTCAGGCACTGCGAGAGTGAGTTATTTCTCCCATTTCTGTAATCGCAGATGCTTTAAAGATGAGTTTCCCTGCACTCATGTTACTCTGTCTTCTTTTTTTGTTTTTAATCTCGCCTGTGTTTGATGTTTGGGGAAGCAGGGAGTGGTGTGGAGAAAACAGGAGCTCACCGAAAGCAGCCACTACTTTGTGGTTTTCTTGAATCAACTACCCAGACCAGCTGGCGTAAGAACAGAAGGAGGGAGAGGCCATTGCGCCCTTTAAGCTCTGGGCTTTCTCCTTCCTGAGGAGAAATGGCTCCTAAGCAGCATCTCATGAGAATTCTGGAGGAATAAGCGTGGTAGCTGTGAAAGTTCATAGAAAAGAAGAAAACGGTCTGCAGCATCAGCTGAATGAGGAAAGAAATGGCAGGGATAAGCAAGGGTACCTTCGCAGCTAACTTTTCAAGCTGTGCTAGTTTTACTTTGGCAATGAAGTCCTCATCTCTGGCAACTTTTAAAAAGGCACTGAAGACACATTTATTCACCGAGGCTTTTAATTACACTTATGGTTTTAAATGTTTGATGATGGTTTTAAATGATTTTAATGTTAATGATTCCAGTGTTTAAATGCTTTTAATTGTTTAATTGATTTAGTTTTGATTTTAATTGTTTTGTTTTTGTTTTGCTGTAAACCGCCCTGAGCCATTTTTGGAAGGGCGGAATATAAATCAAATAAATGAATGAACAAATAAAGATAAATAAAGTAGCTTTTTGCTGTCCACTGAAGGTGGTAGTGAAGACTGTTTCTCTCTGTCCCTGGACAGAGAAGGAAAATAGTGGCTATCCTATGCAGAGGAGGGTTCTGCTTCCCATAAAGATACTGGCTGACATGCTGCGCAGCATTAGAAATAGGAGCTGCATTGGTGGAAGAGTCGCCATTGCAGGTCCACACAGCATGTTGCCAAGCAGGGAAATGCGGGCAGAGTGGGGAGTGGTTTCAAACATTTATTTATTTATTTATTTATTTGATACATTTCTATACCGCCCAAAACACAAGTTCTCTGGGCGGTTTACAAAACAATAAAAACAGCCAATAACAGATGAAAACATTTCAACAATTAAAATGTAAAAAGTTAAAATTATTAAAACACAATTAAAACAGTATCTAATTAAAAGCCAGTATCTAATTAAAAGCCTGGGTGAACAAATGCGTCTTGACTGCCTTTTAAAAAGTTGTAAGAGATGGGGAGGCTCTTATTTCAGCAGGGAGCACATCCCAAAGCCTCGGGGCAGCAACAGAGAAGGCCTGTCCCCGAGTAGCCACCAGAGGAGCCGGTGGCAACTGCAGACGGACCTCTCCAGATGATCTCAATGGGCAGTGGGGTTCATAACAAAGAAGACGTTCTCTTAAATACCCAGGGCCCAAGCTGTTTAGGGCTTTATAGGTTAGAACCAAAACCTTGTACTCTGCCTGGAAACTTACCGGCAGCCAGTGCAGACGTTTTAAGATAGGAGTGATATTCAAACATCCGTTTGGATGGAGGAGAGAGCAGCAAAAACTGTCCCCCCCTCCACCCAACCCAAGTTCCCTGCTCAGTGACATGCTGTGCGGAGCTGTGATGCTAAGTGATAGGAACATAGGAAGCTGCCTTATACCAAGTCAGACCATATCATGGTCAGTATTGACCATATTAGCTCAGTATTGTCTACACAGACTGGCAGTGGTTTCTCTAAAGTTGCAGGCAGGAGTCCCTTCTGGCCCTATCTTGGAGATGCCCAGGAGAGAACCTAGAACCTTCTGTATGCAAGCAAGGAGATGCTCTTCCCACAGCAGCCCCTTCCCCTAAGGGGAATGTCTTACCGTGCTCACACATGTAATCTCCCATTCAAATGCAAACCATGGTGGACCCTGCTTAGCAAAAGGGACAGTTCATGTTTGCGACTACAAGGCCAGGTCTCCCCACTTCCAGCAGTACGTATTTTGAGGCAATGGTTGTGTGGAAGAGGCTTCACAGAAATAAGACCTGATCGTTAAGGAGCAAAAGTTTAAAGAGGTAGCCACAGCTGAATTGATAAGGTACATAGGAAACTGCCTTCTACTGAGTCAGACCATTGGTCCATCTAGCTCAGTATTGTCTACACAGACTGGCAGCGGCTTCTCCAAGGTTGCAGGCAGGAGTCTCTCCACCCTATCTGGAGCTGCCAGGGAGGGAACTTAGAACCTCCTACATGCAAGCAAGCAAGCAAGCAGATACTCTTCACAGAGAGACCTCATCCCCTCAGGGGAATATCTTACAGTGCTCACGCACGTAGTCTCCCATTCAAATGCAAACCAGGGCAGATTCTGCTTAGCAAAGCTGACAATTCCTGCTTGCTACCACAGGTCAGCTCTCCTCCCCAATGTGGAACAGGCTTCATAAAGTGAGCTGGAAAGGGTAAAAGTTCCAACGCGGTCCAGTAGCTAAAGGGTTGAAAGCCAAAGCTCTAATGCGTTCTCTTCTCCCCCTTCCTTTTTTGTTCCCTTTTAGGTTTTAGTGTCTAGAGAAGGAGACTCGAAGGGTTTGGCCATGGCCCCCAGGAAGAGGAGCGGGCGAGGGATTTCGTTCATCTTCTGCTGCTTTCGCAGTAACGATCATCCCGAGATCACCTACCGGCTGCGGAATGACAGCAACTTTGCCCTGCAGACCATGGAGCCTGCCTTTCCCATGCCTCCGGTGGAAGAGCTGGATGTCATGTTCAGCGAGCTGGTGGTGAGTAGTGGCACTCTTACATTGGTTTCTCCCCTGCCTCCAACAAACCATCCCATTTTTGCAAGGGGTATATTTGAGAAGAAAATGGCACAAGTGCGGCTGTTGCAGTAGATATACTGCAATCTACTGGTGTGCATGTGTTATCTGAGATTGTGCCTGAAGATGGTGAAAGTTTTAGGCACCTTTCCCCCTCAAGCAGAAGGGGTCATGACTGTCTTGAGGAAGTATTCTTCAAGCTGAAAAATTTCCCACTCTTCTTGTTCAAGCCCTCCCAGGCAACCCTTGCCTCTGAGTTCCATTAGCTCCATTTTCTGCATTAGTTAAATGGCTTGGAAAATGTCTCACATTTGCTGGGTAAGCTTGCTTTGCTTTTTCTGACCACGGTCCAAAATATTATGCAGCGTTGGGAGGTTCTACTTAAAGTAATGCCTTGTGACACGGCCACACCCATTGGCATTATTATGGCAGCTTGGCACCTCTAATGAGCTTATTTCACTATTGCATGGGAACAAAAATACTGCCTTGGCTTGCAAAGATAAGGGGACTTGAAATATGCTCGAAGGTGCTGAGATGAGCACACTGAAGACTTTGGTAGAGCAGGTGAAGCTCCAGAATTTGTTGACGTGTCCTCTTAGTTTGTGAACATTCACCTCCATTTAATTATACTAATTTGGGGGGGTTTCACACTCTTCGTTTTTTTCTTCAGATTTTTGTGAAACTGACTTATTCACAGGAGCTTTCCCAGACAGCAGGCTTTACCGCCAGTTTACTGCGGGGTTGAAGTTGCCCCCCAAAACTGTTGCAAAAAGTGTAATATTTTTTACCCCAGATATAAATCAGGCTACACTCTTAACGCACACTGAAAAACCCAAATTGTGTGTGAAGTTTGCAGGGACTCCTCGATAGCTCACAGGGACTTGGGGGCAAATTTGCCAAAATGTGAATGCACAGTTCCGTTCTGGAGGAGAGGTGAACTAAAAGCTGGGTGTGAGAAACTTCTCAGTGACCCTGAGTCTGCTGGTACCTTCTTCTCATCTACAAGTGCCCTGGATATGCATCCATAAGGATAATAACATTTCCCACTCTTTTGGAAATAGATATATTATATATTTATTTATTTACACAGTCAGACAGGTGTTATTGACTGGTTTGTTTTATCCAGACATCGAGTCCTTCCCAAGGACTTGGGATGGCTGAATTTTATTGTCAGTGTTGTTGCTGTTATAGATATCGTTGCAGAATATAGGCTGTTCCCAGTAAAGCTGCTTTTTGTAATTGGCTGATGGTGATTTCTGTGGCCCCTATGGTGTTGAGGTGCTCTTCAAGTTGTTTTGGAATTGCACCTAGGGCGCCAATTACCACTGGGATTATTTTGGTCTTCTTCTGCTACAGCCTTTCAATTTTTGAAAGGTTGTTGTTATTTACTTACTTTATTTATTTGATTGATTGATTGATTGATTGATTTCTATACCACCCTTCCAAAAATGGCTTAAGGCGGTTTACACAGAGAAATAACAAATAAATATAAGATAGAATACCATGCAAAAGGCTTGTAAACAGCCTAAATTTACTTAACAAAAAGTCTTGTGGCACCTTGGAACTAACACACTTGTTGTAGCATAAGCTTTTTGTGGACTGCAGTCTAGTTCATCAGCTGCATGAAGTGTTATCACACGTGTGTGTGTGTGTGTGTGTGAGAGAGAGAGAGAGAGAGAGAGAGAGAGAGAGAGAGAGGGGAAATTTGTAAATTGTGGGGTCAAATAGCTGTTAAATGTGACAGATATAATTCACTGTCAGTTCTTATACATCAGCGCTCAGGGTACATATTGAGACTTTTGTGTGTCCTGGGTTGAAGCTTTCACCTGGCAATAATAACTTCAGAATTCAACACATCGTTGCTAACAATGGTAGATTTGCCTGCAGTGGTCGAATTGCCAGCAGCTGCCAGGTTTATGGAAACCATAAGAAACTTGGGTTTACATGCTACAGAATTTGCAAATTCGCGGTGGCCCTCCATATATTTCAGTTTTTGACACAGCTGAGGTCATACAGATTTCCAGACCCTCTTGAAAAACAAGGCACAGCTCTCTGTTGCCACTGCCAACCGCAATAAGGTTTTCTGCGTGGGACACTGTTTGCATAGCCTTCAAACACTGGTAGCTTTTAACTTGTTGCCCAAAATAGTGAGGAGGAGTGTGTGGTTTGATAACATTGTCATAAACACGCATGTCAGTTTTATAGAGCCATCCTATGCGTGTCTGTGTGGAAATAAGTTTTATTGAGTTCAGTGGAGTTTCCTCTTGGGTAAGTGTGTGTAGGATTGAAGCCTTCATGTGTACATTTGGAGAGGGCAGATTATAATTGCAAACCTCCCAGCTGATGTGGGCTGGATACAGACGTTTATCAAATAGGAGCTTATTATTTGTTAATTCAGTTGTACACATTCTCCTTGGTATTTGAGGGAATTTGATCCTCCCCCTTCACATGAACAGTAATCTAAAGATGTTGGAAGCAGCAAAATTCTCACTACTGGGCATGGCAAGTGTGTGTGCGTGTGTGTGTACGTACACACACACACACACACACACACACGGTGTAGTGTCGAACAAAAGAGACTGGAGTTCAAATCCCCACTGGGTGATATTAGGCCCATTCACACATTATGTTCAATGCTTGTAGTACGAGTGTACAGTGCACACTGGAACGGATCTATACACAAAATATTGTGTTGAACACAGGTACAGCAGTATGCTTCCTAGCTGCATCATGCATTTGAGAGGCCTGTACCCAGTTTCACTTTTAACATGAATGCAGGTACAGTCATTTACACAAACAGATGTCCAAGTGTATAGCATAATTTCTGAATCGGGCTATTATGGTTGGCCCAGCTTACTTCATAGGGTGACTGTGAAGATACATTGGGAGAAACTCATGTTCTCCTTCGAGAAGTTGGGCACTTACATATGTGAAAAGTTGGTTTGGCAAGTGGTTACATGTTCGTCATGTTGAGTCACGGCTGAGTAAACCAGTTATCTGTATTTGCTCCAGAAGAATTAGTGAGGAAGCCGCAGGAGTATTCTGGTAGCATGAAGGACCTGCACCATCTTTCTGCTGCTTGAAAAGTTGTGTTTCAAGATTGTATTGTTGAGTCTGTTAGTGGAAGCCAACTTAATTTGGCCGAGACTGAGAAATAGTTTGTGAACGACACCAAGCTGATTTTTCTTACTTCTCGGCATGTCCTGACTGTGTGGGGTGTGTGTTTTTGCCTTAGTTAAATGGCTTGGAAAATGTCCCACAGTTGCTGTGTAAACTCACTGTGCTTTTTCTGACCATGTTCCAAAACATTATGCAGCTTTAGGAGGTTCTGCTTACGAGAATGCCTTGTGACACAGATACACCCACTGGCATTAGGCGACAGCTTGGCACCTCTGACAGGCTTATTTTGATATTAAATGGAAACAAAAATATTTTATTACCTTGGCATGCACACAAAAGGAGACTCGAAATAGACTTGAATACTGAAGACGAGCATGCTGAAGCTTTTATTAGAGCAGGTGAAGCTTCCGGATTTGACAGTAAATATACACTTGCTACTTGAGCAACTTCTGTTGAGTGAAAAAGACACTTTTGGACAAGGGTGGTTCAAGATATAATTTACTGCCGGCAGCAAAGGACAGTATGGTGCTCTCTCTTCTCATCTGCAGGTGGGCACACCTGTGATGACAGGAGGACACTGTTTCAGGTGGAGAACTAATCTTGTGGTAAAGTGTGCTGTCAAGTTGATTTTGCCTCCTGGCACCCGCAGAGCCCTGTGGTTTTCTTTTGGTAGACTGCAGGAGGGGTTTACCATTGCCTCCTCCCACGCAGTATGAGATGATGCATTTCAGCATCGTCCTGTATCGCTGCTGCCCGATACATGTGTTTCCCCTAGTCTGGGAAACATACCAGCGGGGATTTGAACAGGTGGTTCTGCTTGTTCGCCAAGCATTTCCCTGCTGTACTACTTACGGTGGCTCAGTCTTTGTGACAGCAAACATGAATTGTACCCTTTGCTAAGCAGGATCTGCCCTGGTTTGCATTTGGATGGGAGACTACATGTGTGAGCACTGCAAGATAGTCCCTGGGGCCGCTCTGGGAAGAGTACCTGCACAGTTACATGCAGAAGGATCCAAGTTCCCTTCCTGGCATCTCCAAGATAGGGCTGAGAGAGACTCCTGCCTGTGACCTTGGAGAAGCCGCTGCCAGTCTATGTACTCTGGTCTGACTTGGTATAAGGTCAGCTTCCTCTGTTCCCATGCTTGCTGCCCCATGCGCCGTTCATCACAGCCACCCCAAGGCAACCTCCCTCTGCTCCACGGAAGGGATATTCTTGCTTTTGGAGAGTATATGCTTTGTACTAAACAGAACTTTTGGTTCACCTTGCATAGTGATGTTTGTTCTTGACTGACAGTGCCTCTCCAAAGCCTCCGGCAGGGAGGTCTCTCATTCCCTGTTACCTGGCCATTCAACCCCAGATCCCACAGACTGAATGTCAGACTCACTGCATTCAAAGTATCTCCTCTACTACTAAGATGTTGTATTTAGGATTCCAGCTAGATTATTTTTTTAAAAAATAATGCTTCTATTTGGCTGTATTCTCCTATAGATTTGCTTTGTGGCTAAGCCTTCAGCTGCTTTGAGTTCCTTTCGTAGCAGGCACTGTACAGCATTTCAGAAGAGAAAAACTGAAATGCTGTAGCAAGATGGCTGGCACAAAAGTCTTGTAGCATTTGGATTCGACAGATATCTTAATCAGCCTGCGTTTAATTAAAAAAAATCAGATTGTGCCTCATGATGTAGGGAGAGCTTCCATATGAGTCAGTCGTTTTAATTACAGTCAGAGACCAGAGACCAAGTAGTTATAAACATACAATGGAAATACAATAAAACATCAGATAACATCACATGAATGAATGAATAAATAAATATCCATTATACAACTAGTAAAACTATCACCTAAAAAGAGCCTACTCCTAGACAATTAATCAAGAAAAAACAATATATCAGCAACCTGTTCACTGGTGGTATTAACGTTATCGACAGAACCAGAGAATTAACACCTTAACCTATTAATATGTTGATTGGTCAGTGCATCTTTTCTGAATTCTGCAGGCAACTACACAGAATCTAGGAACGTTAAAGGAAACTTCAGGCTTTTGATCAGAACCATATGAGAGAATAGTATATCTGAGCATTTCAAACCAGAAATACCAATTTATCCCAAACTGTATTCAATTCTCAGTATTTGTAAACCAGATTCTCACTCAAGATGGGCTGGCCATGTTTCTGTTTCAGTGGGGAGCAAATCGCATATCTTGCTTGGCATCCAGACCAGTGTTCCCTCTAACAGGGATTCCCAGATGTTGTTGACTACAACTCCCAGCATCCCCAGCTGCAATGGCCTTTGGCTGGGGTTTATGGGAGTTGTAGTCAACAACATCTGGGAATCCCTGTTAGAGGGAGGACTGGTCCAGACTGATGCTGCACTAGTGCAAGGACGTTGTGCTAGCTAGTTCCACTAAACTGAGAGTTTGCATTCCAGACTAGTGTTGTGCTGGTACGACAGGGTGCGCTTACACCAGCTGTCCTATGCCTTCTGTTCCTCCTCAGTCCATATATGTTTCAGGGAATGATGCAAAGCTATTCGCTATCCCTGCTGCACAACATTTACGTAAGCGGGCCGAGTGAGCAACTTTGAGCAGCTGCTCAGCAACTTGACTTTCTTGCTTACGTGCATCATTGTTGCAGTAGTGCGGTTTTAGTCTGGGTGCTGGCCACGGTCTTTCCCAAGATTACCATGCCTGAGATGAGGTTTTAAGTTATGCTTTAAGTTATGCAAACCTAACTCCTTGGGGGTACATCTTTGTCTTCACGAATGTTTTATTTTGTTTTTATTCTGTTGTAAACCGCCCAGAGATGTAAGTTTTGGGTGGTTTAAAAATGTTTTAATAAATAAAAAATTAATAATAAATATGTCAGTGCAGAATAATTCCTGAGGAGGACAGAAGATATAATGAGGAAATTGTATCTTTTAAAGATACTTTGATTGATTGATTGACTGATTGATTAAGTGCCATCAGGACAGTGTCTACTCTTAGTGACATGTAGATGGATTCTCTCCAAGATGATCTGCCTTCAACTTGGCCTTTAAGGTCTCTCAGTCATGGTGCATTCATTGCTGTTATAATCAAGTATATCCACCTTGCTGCTGGCCATCCTCTTCTTCACTTTCCTTCAACTTTCCCCTGGAGCTGGGTCTTCGCCTAATGTGTCCAATACTACTTCATTTTATTTAATTATTTAGAATATTTATATACCGCTCAACAAAATGCTTACAAAGCAATACAGTAGATTACACTCTAGAGAAATGGAAAAAATAGTTTGCCCAAGGGGAGTTCCGTCTTTTAAAAACACGCACGCACACACACACACACACACACACACACACACACCCATAGGTAGCTGCCTTCTACTGAGTCAGACCATGGGTCCATCTAGCTCAGTATTGTCTACACAGAGTGGCAGTGGCTTTTCCAAGGCTGCAGGCAGAAGTCTCTCTCAGTCCTATCTGGAGAGGCCACAGAGGGAACTGGGAACTCTTCCCAGAGCGGCCCCATCCCCTAAGGCACAGTTTCTTAACCTTTGGGTCCCCAGATGATGTTGGACTGCAACTGTCATCATCCCCAGCCATGGCCTTTGTGGCTGGGGATGATGGGAGTGGTAGTCCAACAACATCTGGGCTCCCAAGTTAAGAAACCCTGCCCTAAGGGGGATATCTTACAGTGCTCACTTGCAGTGTCCTACTCAAATGCAAACCTGGGCAGACCCTGCATAGCAAAGAAGACAATTTATGCTTGCTGCCACCTAATGGTGCAGCGGGGAAATGACTTGACTAGCAAGCCAGAGGTTGCCGGTTCGAAGCCCCGCTGGTATGTTTTCCAGACTATGAGAAACTCCTATATCAGGCAGCAGTGATATAGGAAGATGCTGAAAGGCATCATCTCATACTTCATGAAAGATGGCAATGGAAACCCTTCCCACCAAAGACAACCACAGGGCTCTGTGGTCGCCAGGAGTCTGACACCAACTCGACTTATGCTTACCATAAGGCTAGCTCTCCTTCAGCACCAGCACAGCCACTGGAAAAGACACTGTGTTGCACTGAACAGGGACAGTTGCTCTCTCCTGGCTTAAATACAAGAGTCACCACTTTCTGAAAGAGCCCTCTTTGCCAAGTCAGCAAGGGTTATGAATGATAAAGCTTGTGCCTCAGCTTTTCCTGCCCCTCCTATTGGGTTTCCAGTTTCCTGAGCTGAACAAAGTGGCCCAAACATACACACACACATACACACACACACACACACACACACACACCAGCAACCCTTTCAGTGGCAAGGCGGCCTCTCCCTTGCCGCAAGCCCCTTAAGTGTGAATGGCCGCACGCCCGGGCGTTGTAAGGCTGTTGCCGGCAGTTGGCCCAAAGCTCCCTTGGAGGGCAAACGCCTTGTCTCGCCGTCTGCCGGGCCTTGCTCTGCTTTTGCCCCCACACAAGCAGGCATGGCTGTCGGGCTTTCCTTTCACAAACAGCAAGCAGGACAGACTCTGCTCTTGTTGCTGTGCGGTGCCCAGCTGCTTTGGAAACCGCTCAGGTTGCCGGAGCAACCCGCAAGGTTTCCCTGAATGGATGATGGGACACGCCTTGTCGACTTCCAGTATTTGAGGGTTCCCCCCCCCCGCCCTTTCCTGCAGGATTAATAGTATCTCAAGACTGCAGGATCAAATAGGAGAGGGACGGCAGGTTGGGTTGGGAGCCGCGGAGAAAGCTTTGTCAATGTGCAGGCAGGAGATCTTCTGGCAGACGACCAGCTGAACACCACAGTGCTGGGCAGAGCAGATCGCTGGATGTGAAAGGCTTGTCTTGCTCCCGTCCTCTCTTTGTGTGGCAGCTCCATCTGGCAACGGCTCCCACGTAATATCACCCATTCATCTGTCCGTCAAACTGCCGAGCACTACTTTCTTCCACCAAGTGAAGCACACCGCGTTTCGAGATGGCTGCCATTTAAAATGCAGGCGTGTTTGCACAACGCCACTCCTGTGACGGGCGGGACGGACCTGGTCGGGAAAGGCAGCTGCACACATACGCTAGCCCCGTTCAGGCATTGGATAAAGTGAGGAATACCATCTGCAAAACTTTTAAAAATAATAAAATAAAATAAAATAAACAACTTGCAGAAGAAATAACTTTTATTGGGCAGCAGATTTTTTTGTTTTGTTTTAATGGAACACCTTTTTAGTTGAGTTCTTGAAGTCAGATTGCTGAAGTGTTTGGAGTTCTGCTTCTAGTGGATGCCCTTTAGCCAGGGTATCTGGATGCTTGAAGCAAGGCACCAGATGCTGCAGCATCCTGTCCCCTCTGGGTCTTAAGGTGTGGCGGGGGCGGGCAAGCCTTCAGAGGTTGGATCGGGAGCTCCTGATCTGAGCCTTGCAGGCTTTGAAAGGAGCACAGAGTGTGGAGAGGAGGCTGCTGTCCCTGTTCTGCTCCTTCACCCTGCCTCTGGAAAAGGCTGAGGGTGAAAAGGCTGAGCTAATATTGGCAGGAGGTGGTATACAGGAACACAGGAAGCTGCCTTCATTAGAGTCAGACCCTTGGTCCATCTAGCTCAAAATCGTCTACCTAGGCTGGCAGCGGCTTCTCCAAAGTTACAGGCAGGAGTCTCTCTCAGCCCTATCTTGGAGATGTCAGGGAGGGAACTTGGAGCCTTCTGCATGCAAGCATCCAGATGCTCTTCCCAGAGTGGCCCCATCCCCTGAGGGGAACATCTTAGAGTGCTGCTCACATGTAGCCTCCCCTTCAAATGCAAACCAGGGTGGACCCTGCTCAGCAAAGGGGACAATTCATGCTTGCTACCATAAGACCAGCTCTCCGCCCATGATTCCTGCCCAGCTTCTCTGTCCAGCTTCTCTGCCCTCTGCCTTTTCAAAAGGGTGGGACGCAACCAGAAATGGAGGAGGAGGGTGAAGCAGCATCTGATGAATGCACTGCAGCCATCAGGATAAATTTGGCCAGGGTGGCGGTGTTGGCTTAGACGAGGCAAGCAGCTGCTCTAGCACCTGAGGAAGCCCATTCACCCAGCCGCATGAGCAGACCAAGCCGCCTGTGTCTTGAGCTCAGACTGCTAGGCTTGCTGATATCCATTCCTTTGCCGAATACTTGCCCCCAGTCCAGTCAAGCTGATGTTGTGCACGCTAGCTAAGAATTCATTGGGCGGCCTTGAGCAAATTTGTTCATCCTCTTCTATGATCGGAGCAGTGGCGGACTCCCCCGCAGGGTTGTGATGAGGAGCAACCACAGCCCAATTCAGACATTATGCCGTATGAGTGCACAGCGGCCTTCCCTGTAACAGGGATCTCCAGAAGTTGTTGACTACAACTCCTATAATCCCCAGCTGGATTTGTACATTTTGGGAGTTGTAGTCAACAACATCTGGGAATCCCTCTTGCAGGGAACGCTGCTGCAAACTGGTACATATCTTTGTGTGAGTGAGTTTATTAAGAGATTTAATATACTGCCCAATCCACAGACTTAGGGTGGTGTACAAACAAGAACAGCAGCCGAGATTTTAAAAGCAAACAAAAACTAAAGGAGTGACGGTACCTGTGTTCATTTTGAAAGTGAACCTGGGTACAGGCCCCTGAAATGCAGGATACAGATAGGAAGTGTTCTGCCGTACCTGTTTTCAATGCATAATGTATCTATGTGCAAATCTGTACCTGTGTACACCGTGTGCTCATTGCATGAGGTATTCAACATAATGTCTGAATAGTGTCAATCTGCTCCATCCAAACACACAAGCTGGCCCTTCTCTTTTCTTGGTACTGGATTCAACACCCTGAGAACCTCTACTTCCATTGAAGGAATAAATTGTAGAACTCATGGTTAAAGAAATACATTCAGAAGTGTGTGAGCAAAGATGATGAAGACTAAGAAGCATGAGTAGGGAGAAGAGAGCACAGTATTTATTTTTTATTTGTTTGTTTTTGCATGTTTTATATCCCGCTCTTCCTCCACAGAGCCCAGAGCGGTGTACTACATACTTAGGTTTCTCCTCACAACAACCCTGTGAAGTAGCTTAGGCTGAGAAAGAAGTGACTGGCCCAGAGTCACCCAGCAGATATCATGGCTGAATGGGGATTTGAACTCGGGTCTCCCTGGTCCTGGTCCAGCACTCTAAGACATGACGTGCACATGTGCAAAAGGTTTTCTGAAGCCTTTTGCCAACGACTGGGGGAAGGGGCGGCAATTAGGTATCCTGCCACCCCAAAAGCTTTCCAAAACTCACACGCTGGTGGGGAAAACGCGGCGGGAGGGGTAAGTACACCCTCCCCCTGCCCTTAAAGAGCCCCCCACCCCAGTGCTGGACCGCCGGACCATCCTCATGTCTGGAAAGGTCTGGAGGCCTTCAGAATGGCCTCCGGACCGGTCCATGCACATCACTAGCCCTGACAATATATTAATGTCATAAAGCACTTAAGCATTCAAAGTACTATAGAAATTATATAGCCATAAATCAATACAACCCTCCTGGACATGAAGGTACCTCATTGCAGATAAAAGGCACGGTACAAACATAACTCTGGGGCAGATTAACTTAGTCCATGTGGGATGGCACTTCAGACTTCTACATCGGCTACAACCATTATTGATGTGTAGCAGTTGATCGCTTAGATTATGCATTATGAATAGCGCTTGATCCCTCCATGAAACTTGCTCTTTGACAAGAGAGGAAAGATGGGGTGTGGTGAGAACTCACAATGTGGCACCATGGCTTTAGAAACAGGTATGCAGCCCAGCAAAAAGCTGCAGAAGAGAGCAGGAGAAGAGCTGGTCTTGTGACAGCAAGCATGAATTGTCCTCATTGCTACGCAGGATCCTTCCTGGTTTGCATTTGGATGGGAAACTACATATGTAACCACTCTAAGATAACCCCCTTAGGGCAGGGGTGCACAACTCAAATGCCCCAATGGGCCGGCACCAACTATGACTTCTTGTGCAGGGGCCAAGGTTAACTTTCAGCACATGAATTATTACATTACAATGAATTATTAACAATATTAATGAAAGTGAGGGAACTGAGGGTTGGAGTGGGGTGGAGGAAATCTGGTCTCCAGCAGCCCATTGGGTTGAGGCTCCGCTGCTTGTCAGTCGGACAGGCCAAGTGTTCTTCTTGGCTCCTGCTGTTGCAGCTGGATATTCCTTCCTGTGAGCCAGCAAAAAAGTTCCTGCAGGCTGGATCTGGCCTTCGGAGCTAATTTTGTGCTGGCCTGCCTTAGGGGATGGGAAGAGCGCCTGCATGCAGAAGGTTCCAAGTTCCCTCCTTGGCATTGGAAAGACTCCTGCCTGCAACCTTGGAGAAGCCGCTGCCAGTCTGTGTAGACCAGGGTTTCTTAACCTTGGGCCCCCAGATGTTCTTGGACTACAGCTCCCAGAATCCCTAGCCACAAAGGCCATGTTTGGGGATTCTGGGAGTTGTAGTCCAACAACATCTGAGGGCCCCAGGTTAAGAAACCCTGGTGTAGACAGTAGTGAGCTAGATGGACCAAGGGTCTGACTCGGTAGAAGGCATCTTCCTATGTTTCTAAGAATTCTCTGCTGTCTCTTTACTCAGTGCTTGTTGGTCTTCTGTTGCTGGCTTATGGACTGAGCAGCAAGCTGTGCACCCAAGAGAATTGTGCTTGCACAGCCCTCACCAGCCATCGCTGCTGCTGGCACCAGTGGGGGAAGGCTCTGCGTGAATGATGTGGTGCATCACAGCTGCTGCATCTCACTCCTAGCATTCCCAGTGGGAGTTGGGCACAGCGTCATTCACATAGAGCAGGCCTGCACAACATAAGCCCTGGGGGCCGGGTTCAGCCAGCAGGGACTATTTTACTGCCTCCCCCCCCCGCCCCCAGGTATCCTGTAGCAACACAGGAGCTGGAAACTGCCTTATATAGTGCCATCCTGTGCATGCTTTCTCAGAAATATGCTCCATGGTGTGCCCAGTGGGGCTTACTCCCATGTAAGCATGCCTACCATTGCAGCCTGAAAGCAACAACAATTTAGTTAGAGAGGAGAGGACTTGGCATTTGTTTGGGGGTGGCATGCACTCCGGGGGCCCCACTGATTGAGCAGGGACAGGGCCCATTTTCTGGCAGCTGTCCTTGGTTTTAAAACTATGGGTCCATTGCAGTGATCCCACTAATTTTTCCCATCTCTGTGCAGAATGAGTTTTGTTCTGGGCGGCAGTATCGAGGCAGTCTGTGCGCATGTGCATTCAGAGTGGGGCCTTCTTGATTCAACCTGAGCAGGATTGAAAATGAACTGAGCGGACAACCAAAAACTTGAGCACTCGCACATGCGCACACCTTAGAGGGAACAGTGGTCCATTGACGGGGAATAGATCCACAAGTAACTAATAATATTTTTTTAAATTTGAATGTAATAATGTGCTAAAATTTGACCTCAGCCCCTACACACCAAGTTGGGAAGGTTCCGTCTCACCAGGGCATTTGAGTTGGGCAGCCCTGACATAGAGCCTATGTCTCCTATGCCTGCACTAGGAGCAGAGATGGACTGGTTAGTGCCCCACAGCCAACAAGCTCGCATCCCACTTGGGCGCACAGCTCACTGCACAATATGCAAGCCAATGTGTGTTATTGGGTTTTAATGGCTTATTGCAGTCGTAGCTGGGGATGATGGGAGTTGTAGTTCAGCAACAGCTGGAGAACTACAGGTTGGGAACCATTAGTTTATAGTATTGATTCATTCTACACTACCTTGAGTGTAGTTGGAAAGGCAGAATATAAATATTTTAGATACCGTAATAGGACTTACAGCTATAACAGTCGTATATATGCTCCAGCACAAGGATTCCCTGCCATGGGTCATTGCTGGACTACAACTTCCATCATTCCCAGTCATGATGGAAGTTGTAGTCTAACCATATCGGAGGACTCAAAGTTGACAACCCTTGGTTGAGCGGGGACAATACACAGCATAAGGAAAATTGGACTCGGAAGACCCCATCGTTATTGGGATGATGGTTTTTAAAAGCAGTGAGGGGAGCAGTGTTCCCTTTCAGTGCTGTCAGGTTGAGCATGGGTGTGCGCATGCTCACAAGCTTTTTTGATGCCTGCTCGGTTGGTTTCAGATCCTGCTCAAGTTGAATCAGGAAGGCCCCACTCTGAATGCACATGTGCACACACTGCCTTGATACTGCTGCCCAGAACAAAACTCATTCTGCACAAATATGGAAAAAATTAGAGGGGAACAGGGAGGAAGCATGCCCATTTGAGAGCCACTTGCAACCACACTGCATGTAGAGGTGGGTGTCCAAAGAGGCCCAACTTGTAACTTTTTTAAAAATACAGAAAAAGGTATCTAGCCCACCTTATTCCTAAGGATTAGGGTGGAAGGAAGTTCTCCAATCTGATACAATAAAGAGATGGGAATTGCTTTTAAAATTCCATAAATGTTACCTGCTGGAGACACGTGTTTGCATGCATTCAAGAGACCAGAGTCTTGCATTCTAAAATAAAATAAATTTAATTTTTTAAAAAATCAGGCTTTCATGAAGCAGACTGTGCTTTGAGCGGCCTCTCGAGATTGTGTTGCATGGTACGTAATGTGGATGAGGAAAATGCGGCATCGACTTGACTGTGCTTCTCGTGATCGGGTTACAACCTGACAGCACTGAGCCAATACGAGGATGCATAGTGTATTGAGTCTAGTACAGTGAAGAAGCTAAGACTGAGCTGTGAGCACGGACGTTCTTGTTTCGGAAGTCCTCAGCTGAGATCTCGCCACATCCATGAACAGACTGCTGGGTTTCCTAGCCAAAGGCTGGGGAAAGACTCCAGTCTGAAACCCTGGAGAGCTTCTGGCAAAGTAGTATTCACCAGGAATTCCCAACCTTGGATTCCCCCCAGATGATGTTGGACTACAACCCCCACAATCCCCAGCCACAAAGGCCGTTGTGGCTAAGATGGTGGGAGTTGTAGTCCAACATTTGGCGACCCACCTGGTGTAGATAGTGAGCTCATTGAACCGAGGGTCTAACTGAAGATAGTCTCAGATGTTTAGCAATGGCTAACGATTATTAAATGCCATGCCATTGTAGGAGTTGCCAGTCAGGAAAATACCATTTCTACTCTTTAAATAAATTAAGACTAGTTCTTTAGCTTTTATGAGAGATTTTTCTGTCTAACCCAAACTGAAAATGTATCTCCTTTTAAATGTTTTTTTATATGGCAAGAACATTATCCTTTCTGGCAGTATAATCTCTGCTTCTTTTATCATTATAAAAATGCCAAGTCTATTAGATGACAACAATAAAGGCTGGAGGGGAGTTGGGATACCCGAGTAGCAGCAACACAGATGCCAGACGTTCCGCTTTTTTATTGGCCTCCATGCAAGGCTGCTTCCCATAATTTCTCGCCCTTGGAGATGGAGAGGCTGCCCAGCCTCGGTTAAGTCACTCCTCTCCCTCTCTCTTTCCTAGCTTCAAGTGGTGTCAGCTGTGTTTACAGCAACGCTGCCTTCTCATAAATTAAACACCACGCGAGATAACTGGCTTCATTTGATCCCCTGAATTGCTAAATTGCTTGGGCAGTCCTGGGCTGCTTGAACTTCTCAGGAATCATAAAACCTTTTGTATATACATCGTTTGTTTGGTTTCTGGGTTTTTTTTAAGGCTATAGTACCATGTTGCAACCTCAAGTGCTCAAAACAGAAACCCAGAAAAGAGATAATCCTTTCAGGGAGATCTATTAACATTAGCACTACATCTTCAAGTACTGCTACTTAACTGACTACCGACAGTAAACAAAATATAAACACTTCTTGAAAATAAAGCAAATGGCCTTGGTCAAAGAAATTCTTGTAGCAGTTTTAAAAACACATGCTGTTATTTACCGAAATCTAAGATGAGGTTTCCCCCCATTTCGTTCCTGTTAAGTATGTGGGAGCGGGGTGGTGGTGCTCATTTTAGATTCAGAGTCCTCTTTCTTTGGGGTAAATACAGGTACAACTTGTATTTAACCTCTGTCTTTTAAGGCATCGTCTTAAATTCTGAGGTGCCTTCTATTTGGGTAAATACAGCAGTACAGACTTGCTGTACTGACCAGATGCGGGGGGCACACATGTATGGAGGCCCACTGAGTGGTAGAAGCAGGGCAGCCTCCCTGCGGGATGATGGGCAGCTGCCACCAGTTCCTTACGGATGCTGGATGCTGGCGATGGGTAAGTTGGACACAGGTGCTCTTACCCCTGGACTTCCGGGCCAAAGTCCAGGGCCTCCGTAGCCCTTGAGGGCCCCCAGATCCAATTTTGTCTGTCCCAGGTGGTGTGGTCGCTCGGCTGAGCATGAGGATGCTTAATTTGCAGGGGAGGGGGGCCCCTCTAAAGGCCTTTAGTTCCAGGCTCCAAAATTACCTAGGTGCACCCCTGGTTGGACATTTCTTAAAGGTATCTCCTGCCGGTCTCGCCGTCCACTGCTGCTGCTAGGCCTTATATTGTGTCTGTACTTAAGAATCCTTTCCCTCCTAAATGATGTACTGGCCAGAAGTCAACTTGTAACTCAAGTGAGCTTGCACAGGTGCTCAGCTGACTGGTGATGTGCTTTCCAGATCTGAAAAGTTAATGTTCGTATTTCATGTCGCCTTTCATTGCTTGGGCCCTTTATCCTTGTAGCAAGCAGTACACTCACCTGGGCTCAGTTCAGGGTTCCAAATTATCCCACCTGCCCCACACATGTCAGTCACATGCTGGTGGCTTGAAAGAAGACCACCTGCTCTGTTCCGGTTTTGGAAAATCCTTTATTGCCACGCCATCTGGAGACGACTCTTGCTCTCCAGAGGTGACCAGACGAATGGCTATTGACATATTACCCCGCTCTTATCTGCCACGCAGTTGGGCTTAGTGTTCCCTCTAAGGTGTGTGTGTGCACTCACATGTTTTTTGATGTCCGCTCAGTTAATTTTAGTTCCCGCTCAGGTTAAATCAGGAAGGCCCCATTCTGAATGCATGTGTGCACACACTGCCTTGTTACTGCCATTACATCATTCCGCACACAGATGGAAAAAATTATAGAGAACACTGGTTAGGGTGTGTGTTTAGTATAAGGCACCTCCTAACTCAAAGCCACCTAATGGTACAGTGGGGAAGTAACTTGCCTAGGGAGCAAGAGGTTGCTGGTTCAAATCCCCAGTGATATGTTTCCCAGACTATGGGAAACACCTATATCAGGCAGCAGCGATATAGGAAGATGCTGAAAGGCGTAATCTCATACTGCACGGGAGGAGGCAATGGTAAACCCCTCCTCTATTCTACCAAAGAAAACCACAGGGCTCTGTGGGCGCCAGGAGTCGACACCAACCCGATGGCGCAAGTTTACCTTGCACAACTCAGGGGTGGTAGCAACCTCGACTCTCTGGCTGTTGCTGAACTACAACTCCCAGTTACCACAATAAAATGTGACTGGAGATGATGGGAGTTGTAGTTGAACAGCTGGAGAGCCAAGGTGACGAAACCCTGTCCCAGCTCATACTCTTAAATACATTTGTTCTTTTTTCTTCTTGATGTTTGATGCCATATAAAATACAAAAGAGGTTTAGATCTTAACATCTGTAAAACTTCTCGAGTCACTTAGGGTTAGTTCTGTCATTATCCTTCTAAGTAAAGCATGTTATACTGTGCTGTGTTTGCTCAGCACCTTATGGGCGGGGAAGATGCTACATAAATTATTTCTGTGGGACAAATATATAATCTTTTCCTTTATATATGCTGAGTTTTTGCCCAGCTCTGCAAATAACTGCACAGCTTAGCTTTCGTGTGCTGCAGTCATTAAACAGTAGCCATCACTAGGGTGGAACTTTTTTTTTTAACAAGCAGCACTTTTGATGGCTTCTACCACTTCACAAGCTGACTTTTATTACTGGGCTTTTAAAAAAAATTCTATCAGCAGTGTTTATTACTTCAAAGAGGTGCATTGGTTTCTCAAAATGCGATGGCAGAGAGCAATGGGCAGAAATCTAAAACACACATTCATGGTTTTTCAGGCTTCACTGGGGCAGTAGTTCATCTTGAAAACTGAAGAGTAGGGGTGGGCAGATGTAAGGTCTCTGGGGACTACTTTTTTGTGTGCCAGACCTTTGGGAGTCACCTGCATTAAAGAGCAGCTTCAGGAGGCCAAGCCAGTCACAAAATGGTGGCTTGGGTAGGCATACCTGATTGAATAAAATGGCAGTTTGTACAAAACCAGCTGTGGAAAGGGCAACTTCTGTGCTAGGGATCATTAGGAAGGGGATTGAAAATTAAAAATATCAATATTATAATGCCCTTATAGAAATCTATGGTGCGGCCACATGTGCAGTATTGTGTACAGTTCTGGTCACCATATCTTAAGAAGGACATTGTAGACTGGGAAAGGTGCAGAGGAGGACAACCAAGATGATCAGGGGCCTGGAGCACTTACCTTATGAGGCTACGCTGCAGCACCTGGGGCTTTTTAGTTTGGAAAAGAGGCACCTATGGGGAGACATGATAAAGGTGTGTAAAATTATGCATGGAACAGAGAGAGTGAACAGAGAGATTTTTCTCCCTCTCACAACCCTCGAACGTGGGGTCATCCCATGAAACTGAAAGCCAAGATATTAGAACCAAGAAAAGGAAGTCCTTTTTCACCCAGTGCATGATTAATCTATGGAAGTCTCTGCCATGGGATGTAGTGATGGCCACTAGCATGGAGGCTTTAAAAGTGGCTTAGAGAAATTAATGGAGGACAGGTCTATTGGTGGTGACTAGTCTGGTGGTGGCTATAGGCCACATCCAGTCTCAGAGGCCTTTAAATACCAGTTTCAGGGGAGCAACAACAAGAGAGAGGGCATGACCTCAGCTCTTGCCTGTGGGCTTCTCGGAGGCATCTGGTGGGCCACTGTATGAAACGGAATGCTGGACTAGATAGGCCTTGGGCCTGATCCAGCAGAGATGTTCTTATGTTCTTAAAACTGTACATCAACAGAATAAGAGATTTTAACATCAAAACCCCTGAATTCCAGGAGAATTTTGTTGCAGGACAGTGTGGGTGGGGGGGGGCAAGAGAGGCTGTTTTGTGAGGGAAGAAACTGAAGATAAATTAGTGGGAGAAGAGTAAAAGTCACTTTGAGCACCAAAAGAAAGCAAGATTAAAAATGGCACAACCACGCCTGCATTCATCCAGCCAGTCTGATTTGCAGTATTGCCTGGAAGAGGAGGACAGGGAGAAGCAAGCCCAAATGCCTGGTGAGCTACTACAGATAAGCCCAGGAGCTAACCGTTGCTCTTTAGCCTTCTAACGCCTGCCCATGCTCCAGTCCAGAATCTGAGGTCCCAAGTTGGGAGCCATAGAAGGCCGGTCTAGAACAGGGGCAGGCAACCTTGGCTCCTTAGTCACAATGATGGAGAATCAAGGTTGCCTATCCCTGCTCTAGACCAGCGCTCTATGGTTCCCATCTTGGGTCCAGTGTTCCCTCTAAAGCGTGCACATGTCCGTGTGCTCACAAGTTTTTTAAAATGTCTGCTTAGTTCATTCTAGATCCCGGTTGGGTTGAATCTGGAAGGCCCCACTCTGAATGGATGTGCATGCACACTTCGTTGATACTGCCGCCCAGAACAAAACTCAGTCCACACACAGATGAACAGAAATTAGAGAGAACATAATCCTACACAACCCCCATAATCCCCATCCACATCACCCAATGCCTTTTTGAAGGGGATACTTCTTGCCTGTTGTGCATTCTGTTGTGTAGTGTCTTGGCCTGCCTGGGATGGAAGTGCTCCCTCGCATGCTCCGCTGTCTGAATCTGTCTGACCTAGAATCCGATGGTAGGCAATAATCTAATTGGCAGAGATTTTCTTTTCTTAGCTGAGTCTCTGACACTTAAAGATGGCAGTATTTGATTACAATTGCATTTTTTTTAAAATCCAGCACTGTTAATCTGTTAGGCATGAGTGTTTTGAAAAGATGTCTGGAAAGATTTCCACCTACTCATCTAGGTGAAAGATTTTCTGTCCTTATCATTCATAAGGACTGTAGTGATCTAATTCTCAGAAGAGCAATTAATTGGCTGAAGCTGCTATGCAAGTGCAGTTGTATCTTTGAAACACATGTGGTGTGCCTTTCCCTTGGTAACCCCAGTAGGGTTGATGGGTCATGGGAAAGCAGGAAGGCTCAACCCAATTGTTTCTAAGATGGAGACACACTTCTGCCTTCTCTTGTCCCACCTTTGACTGTGTAGGTGTTGAAATCTTGGCTGCTTATGAACAGATGCCGAGCAATTACCTTTTCTGCTGTTACAAACACAAGATACTGCCTTCCACTGATTCCACAGCCAGAAAAAAGGCTGGCCCGCAGATGTTGCCAGACTACAACTCCCTCTGGCTATTGAGGCTGGAGATTATGGGAGTTGAAGTCCAGCAACATCTGGGGGGACCTAAGTTTGAGAACTCCTGCACTAGAGCTTTCATGAATTCATAACTGAGCACCTGGCCTTTAATTTTCATTACACTTTTTAGTATGCTGTAAAAGGTAAAGTGTGCCGTCAAGTTGATTTCGACTCCTGGCACCCACAGAGCCCTGTGGTTGTCTTTGGTAGAATACAGGAGGGGTTTGCCATGGCCTCCTCCAGTGCAGTCTGAGATGATGCCTTTCCGCAACTTCCTATATTGCTGTTGCCCAATATAGTACCAGCGGGGATTCGAACCAGCAACCTTCTGCTTGTTAGTTACGCATTTCCCCACTGAGCCACTTAAGGTGGTATGTTGCTTGGCTCTGATATTGTCACTTTAATTCTGTTGTAAGCTCGCTTGAAATTCTTCTTATTTTGGGAGGCAAGACATACATTCAGTGAAGAATAACTTGCATATTACCCAAAGTATACATCCGAGTCTCTTTTTGGAGGAATTAGAGGAAGGTTATCGTTTTCAAGTCTAAGATCTACAATTTGACAAAGCTATTCACTGGTAGAGAAGAAAATAGTAAAGTTGGGACTTCCTTTTATAACTCTTGAGAATCTAGAATACAGTTTTCTTGTATTAATACCATAACCAAAATATCTCCATACATGTAACAAGTTCATATCCCATCAGCATGGTAGAAAACCCGAATTTACTGGTCACGGTTCAGCACAGTTGATTTGTTTCCTGTGGCTTGTTGTGGCTAGAAGGAAAGCCAGAATATCTTTCCTCCCAAATTCTTCTATTTTTTAATCCAAACTCAAGGGAAGACCTACTGTTTCTTTTCTAGGAGCATAGGAAGCTGCCTTATACTGAGTCAGACCCTTGGTCCATCTAGCTCGGTATTGTCTACACTGACTGGCAGCAGCTCTCCAAGGATTCAGGCAGGAATCCCTCTCAGCCCTAACTTGAGATGTTGCCAGGATTTGAACCTGCGACCTTCTGTGTACAAAGCAGATGCTCTACCACTATTCTATGGCCCCATCCTCCAAATTCTATTAACTTTGGTGCGAGGAGGAGAGAGCTGCCACATCTGTGCTGCTCCCTGTGTGGTGGTGTGCCCTCTTTGTACCATCTAAATCAGGGTCCCCAACCAGATGTTGGATTACAACTCCCATCATCCCCAGCAACAATGGCCTTTGGCTCCCATCATATTTGCACAGCTGCTTCAAGGCTTTGGTGAGAGTGCTGCAAGCACCACTGTTTGTATGCATGTTGTGTAATAGTTTTACGATCCACCCTTCAACACATGGGGATCTGCAGGGCATCTCACAAAATATTTAAAGTGCAATAAACAAAATCCAAGCAGCAACTTAAAGGACCCATCAAGAAGAGGACATGTAAAGGCACAGCGCATATATAACAGTTTACGGTTTAAAAGGCCTGGGGAAAGAAAAAGGTCTTTGCCTGTTGATGAAATGACATCAAAGTGTAGATACCAGGCAAGCCACCCTAGGGGGAGTATTTTGTAAAGGGAGACGCCACCCAGGAGACCACTGTCTAACTTCAGAAAGTGGGGATACCTGGAGGGGAGTCTCCAATAACGAAGTCAGTGTCTAGGAAAGCGCATGTACGGAAAGGCTTCTGGTGCCTGGATCTTAAACTGTGTATATTTATATGTGCACTGTTGCAGTAACATGGAAAAATTCATGTTCCATTGTTCCGCAGGAGAAAAGGCCTTCCTGGTGCCAGCTGTTCAAATTAGAAGCAAAACCTTAAAATCACAAGATCAGTCTTCCCAAATCTCCTCATTCCAAAGCTAATTTGAGGTTGCACTGATTTTACTGCCTGTATTGCTATGCATTCTCAACTTCTTCCAGCTAGAGGCTTCCCCAGTATAAATCAGAGTTTCTTCTAATGCGGGGGTTCTCAATTTGTACTTGGACCAGTGCTCTTTAACTTGTTCATAGATTATCTAGAAGTTAGGGTAAGCAGCAAAATGGCCAAATTTGGAGATGGCACTAAACAATTTAGGGAAGTGAAATCCACAATGGATTGTGAGGAGCTCCAAAAGGATCTCTCCAAACTGAGTGAGTAGACAACAAAATGGCAAATGTCATTCAATGTAAGCAAGTATAAAGTGATGCATATAGGGGCAAAAAAACCACAACTTCACATATGCATTGTTGGGGTCTGAGCGGTCAGTGACTGGCCAGGTGAGAGATCTTGGGGTCATGGTGGACAGCTCATTGAAAGCGTCAACTCAGTGTGGGACAGCTGTGAAAAAGGAAAATTCTATGCTGGGAATCATTAGGAAGGGGATTGAAAATAAAAATGCTAAGTAATCTGGTTGGCCACTGTGTGAAAGAGGATGCTGGACTAGATAGGCCTTGGGCCTGATGCAGCAGGGACGTTCTTATGTTCTTAAAACTTTACATCAACAGAATAAGGGATTTTAACATCAAACCCCCTGAATTGCAGGACGATAGGGGAGCAAGAGAGGCTGTTTTGTGGGGAAAGAAACTGAAGATAAATTAATGGGAGAAGAGTAAAAGTCATTCTGAGCACCAAAAGAAAGCAAGATTAAAAATGGCACAACCACGCCTGCATTCATCCAGCCAGTCTGATTTGCAGTATTGCCTGGAAGAGGAGGACAGGGAGAAGCAAGCCCAAATGCCTGGTGAGCTACTACAGATAAGCCCAGGAGCTAACAGTTGCTCTTTAGCCTTCTAACGCCTGCCTCTGCTCCAGTCCAGAATCTGAGGTCCCAAGTTGGGAACCACAGAAGGCTGGTCTAGAACAGGGGCAGGCAACCTTGGCTCCTTAGCCACAATGATGGAGAACTAAGGTTTTCCACCTCTGCTCTGGACCAACGTTCTATGGTCTAGAGCAGTTGCAGAGGAGCAACAGCAGGAGAGGGGGCATGCCCTCACCTCTTGCCTGTGGTCTTCTCAGAGGCACCTGGTGGTCCACCTTGTGGAACAGGATGCTGGACTAGATAGGCCTTTTGCCCTACTGTTTTTCTAATTGTGCACAAATTCCTCTTATTCCTTATGTGCGCTGAAAACTGCAGAGCTTTATAAGCAGAGCAAAAGTCGGCCGTGTTAATATTTCTGCTTCGGCGAGCCAAGGAAAACCAGAGTTAAGGAATAAAATGTCTTGAGCTGGTTCCACAATGCAAGCTTGAAAGCCAAGTGTGGAAACGAATTTCCTGAACCTTGAAGGTTAATAGTTTTAATTCCTCTGGGATGAATGTGTGAAAGTGATGTATCTAGTTGCAGGATGCCTTTGAGTAGCAGGAACTAATAAATATAAGGATATATTAAATAGGGCATAGTTGGCTACTTCGGGAGGTGGGAATAGGAGGGGTTTGTTACTATCGATAAATGGCGTATGTAAGGGTCAGATGCAGTGGCTGCAAGGCAACCTGGGGCAGAAGTTGAGTGGCAGAGTGTCTGCTTTGCATGCAGAAAGTCTCAGGTTCAATTCCTGGCAGCATCTCTGGGTGGGGCTGTGAAAGACTCCTGCCTGAAACCCTCAAGAGCTGCTGCTAGTCAGTGCACAGTACTGAGCTAGACGGTCCAAGGGTCTGACTTGGTATGAGGCAGCTTCCTATGTTACCAAGGGATATATTTTTTCTTTTTTGCTCTTCCAAATCTGGTACTTGAGCATCTCAAAATCTAGCACTGGTTAAAAACTCTCCAGCGGGCACGTAGCTTCTTCTGAGGCAATGAATGGAATCGCAAGCTTGGGTCAGCAACCCCGAGATTTGGAAAGGCTACCTTAAATGGCGCAGCAGGGAAATGCTTGACTAACAAGCAGAAGGTTACCGGTTTGAATCCCCGCTGGTACTATATCGGGCAGCAGCAATATAGGAAGATGCTGGAAGGCATCATCTCAGACTGCACGGGAGGAGGCAATGGGAAACTCCTCCTGTATTCTACGAAAGACAACCACAGAGCTCTGTGGGCGCCAGGAGTCGAAATCGACTTGACGGCACACTTCGCTTTTACCTAGTTTGGGGCTACTCTTCTGTTTGCTTTACACTTGCAAAGGTGCTAGCTTGACCTGGTCCTCCCGTGCCTTCATATGCATGAGCTCCAAATGCACCCATCTGAATAAATTTGCAGATGGGCTATAAAGCTAATTGCCAAGTGGCATCTTCCACTCACTAATTAGTCTGCTTCATTATTGTTAATTGAAATGGCATGGGAGGGAACTTGTGTGTAGATGGCTTGAGGGATTTCGTGGCACAATTCCAAGTTGTGGTGACGAACATAGTGTTCAGCATTCTCCCCCCACCCGCCCAGTTCTTCCAGAAAAGCATCTTGCCCAAATGCAGTCTAAGGGATAGGCTGGGCTCACGTGGCTGGCCTTTCTAGTGATGGAGAGGAGAGCTGGTCTTGTCGTAGCAAGTATGATTAGTCCCCTTAAGCTAAGCAGGGTCCACCCTCGTTGCATATGAAAGGGAGACTAGAAGTGTGAGCACTGGAAGAGATTCCCCTCAGGGGATGGAGCCGCTCTGGGAAGAGCAGGAGGTTCCAAGTTCCCTCCCTGGCAGCATCTCCAAGATAGGACAAGATTTTCTTATTTATTTATTTATTTTTTTAATAGGACAAGATTTTTTTAATTGAACCAACAAACTACCAAAGCATACAGTACGATGCCAATCTCCAAGATAGGGCCGAGAGTGATTCCTGCCTGCAACCTTGGAGAAGCTGCTGCCAGTCTGTGAAGACAGTACTGAGCTAGATGGACCAATGGTCTGACTCAGTATATGGCAGCTTCCTGTGTTCCTTCCTATGACTTTGCAGCCAGCGTAGCAGGCAGTAGCTTCAGATTATTTCTCTCTCAGCTTCTTGTCTGTGGCTGGCCTATGTGGCTTGGGACCAGGGTAGTTAAAAGAATGCCTTCTCTCACATGAGCCTGTCCACCCCGCTACCCTTGTCATCAGAAGCCTTGCTCCACATGGAGTGGCTGTCTGATGTTGTGTCCCAAACAGGGCTGCCATGATGATGATGATGATGATGATGATGATGATACTGCTGCTGCTGCTGCCTGCTGCTGCTGCTGCTCTTCAGCCAAAGTTCCCAAAGTGGCTTACATTGAAAAATAAATAATGCACAAAAAGGCGCGGAGCCAGCCGAACGGCAGCCTGTGTCCAGCTCCGCTTTGCGGCCCCCTCCACATACGCCTGTACCTATGCGCGTGATATCACACGCACAGGGGAGTCACTTGGGCTCCAGAGGAGGAGCCCAGAGCGAACTCCCCCCTCCCGCCCGGGCTACCAAGAGCCTGCCCCAAACAAATGCGGCACTGGCACCCCATGGCAAAGGAGAACTCCGCCCTCCCAGCAAACTCCCCCCGCCCACGCCCGGGCCGCCAAGAGCCTGCGTGTGCTTTCAGTGATTTCAGGCAGTGCGAGTTGCCCAATAGGACATTTTCCCCTTTATCTCTCTCCCTTCATCACCTGCAAAAGGGGCGTGGCCTGGGCTGCCGAGAGCCCGAGCGAGCTCTCAGCTCGTCATTTCCAGCAGCGTTGACTGCCTGATAGGATGTTTTCCCCTTTCTCTTCCTACCAGGCAGTTGGCGCTGCCAGAAATAACTGGCGGAGAGCACACCCGGGCCCTCGGTGGCCTGAGCGTGGGAGGGGGGAGTTCACGGGAGCCCGAGCCATGGGGCTTCGGTGGCCTTTTTCATTGGCGGCCCTGGTTCTTTGAACCCGTTCGCACACTGGTGGCTACACCCCTGTACACAAATAAATAAGTTGGTCCCCTGTCCCCAGAGGGCTCACCACGTAAAAAGAAACACAAGGCAGATACTAGCAACAACCACTGGAGGGATGCTGTGCTGGGGATGGATAGGGCCAGTTGCTCCCCCCCCTGCTAAATATAAGAGAATCACCACTTTAAAACATGTCTCTTTGCTAACTAGCTGGACTACCACTCCCCTCATCCCCAGGGACCTTTGGCTTTTGTGACTAGGGATTATGGGAGTTGTAGTCCAGCATGATCTTAGGTCCCAAGGTTGGGAACCCCTGGCTCAGGGAATTCTGTTGGGCAAGGAGGATTAAAACAAACACAAGCTCCTCCATGCTTTGCCATCCTATGATTTCAACGAGAATGTAAGGTTGTTGTAGGTAATCAGTGAATGCCATGGTCAAGTCATTCAGATCAAGGTTTAATGTGGGTTAATGACACTAGCATGGTTGTGTGAACGCACGCCAAGATAGATTATGGCCTGAGATACATCTGAGATTCTCTCTTTGTCATGGGTTCGCAATAATTGCACGTCGGTAACCCTCATTAAACTAGATTTGAACGACTGTGTGAACCAGGCCATAGGTTATTTTGGCTGTCTGTGCAACCTGAATACTGATAGGAACATAGGAAGCTGCTTTATTCCGAGTCAGGCTATTGGTCCATCTAGCTCAGTATTTCCTACCCAGACTGGCAGTGGCTTGTCTGAGGTTGCAGGCAGGAGTCTTTCTCAGTCCTCTCTTGGAGATGCTACCCGCGAGGGAACTTGGAACCTTCTGCTCCTTCAGAGTGGCCCCATCACCTAGTGGGAATATCTTACAGTGCTCACACACAGTTTCCCACTCAAATGTAAACCAAGGCAGACCCTGCTTAGCAAAGGGGACAATTCATGCTTGCTACCACAGGACCAGCTCGCCCTCTTGATGCGCCTGCTAGCACTGTTTGCCTGGGCCATAACTCTCCTTATGCATAGACTTAAGGAAACGAAATGCTTTGGTTTTGTGCTAAAAATAAAATTAAAACAGCTCCTTTGCATATTAGGGGTGGATACCTCCACTTTGAGGAATATGGTTCTCATCCCTATAACATCCATTCATTTGCAATCACAGAGGAGGGTTGCTGACGGGGATTTCCCTCTCAGCGTGTAGCCTGTAGTGTTGACAGCGTGTCCCTGAAGAGTGTGGTCGCAGAAGCCATTGTGTGAGTGCTGGTGAGTCATGCTTTTCGGAGCCCTCTTGTGTGATTAAACCATCTGGAAATCCCAATGAATGAAATGTTCGGCTTGTGAAGTCAGCTTCCTTTTCATTTAGTTGGGAACTAGACATTACAGGAAGGAACTACATGCCGGCAGCCAGAGGTTGCATCCTCTTTCCTTCCCCTTTCTATATTGTCAAAAACTGCAAGCACAGTGGTGTCGGAGAGGAAAAAGCCTCACACTGCATGGATGCACAAAGATGATTTGTGGAAGCCTGGGGCCAGGGGAGGTGCTCACCTCCATCCTGTTAGGAAGCGCCCTTCTACCGAGTCAGACCCTTGGTCCGTCTAGCTCAGTATTGTCTACACAGACTGGTAGTGTCCAGGGCCGATGAGGGGTGGTGATGGGGGGCCAGTACAAATTACCGGCCCCCGGCGGTCCAGAAGGGGGCCCGACTGTGTTGCATATGTTTTTGTCCTGCCTCCTGCTGCCGCTGCCACAAGGCCAAACTGCCGATCTGTAAAAATAATTCTAGCCTCTGTGTGCGTGGCCGGGCGCTGGGGGTGAGCCGGGCACCACCACCCCCCTGGCAGCTGCGGGCAGAACAGGGATGGCTGCTGAGCTTGACTCACAGAAGGGCCCCCCAAAAAACATTTTCACTGGGGCCTGAATCCGCTCTCAGCGGCCCTGGTAGCGGCTTCTCCACGGTTGCAGGCAGGAGTCTCTCTCAGCCCTCTCTTTAGTGTTGCCAACCTTTCATTGCCAGAATGATGGACACAGGTTTGGGGGAGATGGGGGGGGCTGGCTGGGGGGGTGGGCAGTGCACACTTTATGTATGCCACCTTCAGCTCCTGGGCAGTTGTAGTGAATAGATAAACAAAGACACAGAACCTGGCAACTTTTCCCCAGTATTGTTAGCTGCTGGTGGTGTCTCCCCACCACCAGCTTTTTTTAAAGGTCCCTTCAACAGTTGCATGGTACACACAGAAGTAGAACTGGTGGAACTTTCCTCAGTATTACATCCCCAGCTTGGGGGGCGGGGGGGGGGAAGGCCCATCATCTCTTGCATTTCTGCCTATCCTGCAGCTCTTAAAGGAAAAGAAGAGGGGCGTAGGCGCCCTATAATTTCCTAAGCCATCTTTACGTCCTTCCTTGATATACTTCTCCGTCCTGACATTACCCTCAACCACAGCCTTCTGACATTCTTCTCATGCCGGCATTCTCCTGGCTCTTCTGGGTGAAGCTCCTAGGAAGGTCCCCCTAAACTCTCAGAGCCTCAGGTGTGTTTGTGTCGTGCTGCGTGCCGGAGGTGCCGTTTCGCCACTCATCGAAGTCCAGGAACTGCTTGATCAAGAGAGGCGACGGGGGAAAGCGGGAATAGTACTCGATCCGTTTGGGGACGGGGCTCTTGAGGACCGCCCCACACAGCTGCATGGCTCGCAAACGGCGATAGAGCGCAAACGAGGGAGAGGGCGCATGCACCAGGCATAACCAGCCGCGACGGCCGAGGGACAGGGACTGTGCAGCGCACCTGGAAGGAGGGAGGCGGAGCAGGAGGTGGCGCTGCTGCTGGCCTGTGCGCCGCACCTGGGCGAAGGTGGAGGGAGGAGGTGGCGGCGGCAGCTCTGCTGCTGCTGCTGGCCATGCGCTGCCTGCCACCAAAATGCGGGGGAAATGTCCCAAATGGGACAAACATTTCCTCCTGAAAATGTGGGGCATCCTGCACAGATCGGGACAGTTGGGAAGCCTACCTACCTTGGAGATGCCCAGGAGGGAACCTAGCGCCTTCTGCATGCAAGCAGATGCTCTTCCCAGAAAGACCCCATCTCCTGAGGGGAATGTCTTACACTGCTCACGGGTAATCTCTCATGACTATGCAAACCAGGGCAGAGCCTACTTAGCAAAGGGGGCAATTCATGCTTGCTCCTCATGCTAACCCCTGCTAACTTGGCAAAGAAACTAACTTGGCAAAGTGGCACCTTTTAACTTGGCAAAGTGGCACCTGCTAACTTGGCAAAGAGGCACCTTTTAACATGGTGATTCTCTTTATTTAGCAGGGGGAGAGTAACTGGCCCTCTCCACCCCCAGCACAGGACCTCCAGTGACTGTTGCTGGTGTCTATCTGAGGTTTCTTTTTAGATTGTGAGCCCTTTGGGAACACCTATCTATCTATCTATCTGTCTGTCTGTCTGTCTGTCTGTCTGTCTGTTTTTTCTCTGTGTAAATCTAAAAAGAAACCTCAGATAGACACCTGAGCCATTTTTGGAAGGGCGGTGTAGAAATCGAATGAATGAGAAGTTCATGGAGAATCCTCTCTAAAATGACCTGAGCTCTGGGGATTAATTTAGCAAAAGACTTAATCATGGCCTCTAGTGAACCATGACAGTACCTTGTCTTTGAATGCTGTAAAACCTCTCCAATACCTAATTGAGCTGGTTGCTGACTTGGCATTGGAGTGGCCCAGGTTGTTGTTGGGGGACTTCAGTGTTCATTTTGGGACCGGGTAATCAGGAGCGGCTCAAGAGTTCATAATGGCCATGACAACTGTGGGCCTATCCCAGTTGGTCTCTGGACCGACACGTGATGCTGGTCACATGCTCAGTTTGGTCTTTTGCTCTGATTAGGGTGGTGCTCCGTGGGTGGGGACTCCTTTCAGCTCCCCATTGTCATGGTTGGATCACTATCTGGTTAAGGTAGAACTAACAGCCTCGACCCACCTCTGCAGGGGTGAAGGACCTATTAGATTGGTCCACCTGAGGAGGTTATTGGATCCAATAGGATTCCAAGAAGCCTTAGAAGGGTTTAGGGTTGGCTCTGCTATAGTGAATCTGTCGATGCTCTGATGCAAACATGGAATAATGAACTCACTAGAGCAGTAGACACAATCGCTCCTAAGTGTCCTCTCCAACTTGCTTTAAAGACAGCCCCATGGTTTTTAGATGAACTACAGGAGCTGAAGCGGCAAGGTAGATGACTAGAGCGCAAGTGGAGGAAGATTCGGTGAGAGTCTGATCGGGCACAACACAGAGCACATTTGAAGATCTATGTTCTGGCAGCGAGGGCAGCAAAGAAGCCGTTCTTTTCTGCCCACATTGCTTCTGCAAATTCACATCCAGCTGAGTTGTCTAGGGTTGTGAGGGGACTAGTATGTACCCCCTCCCCCTTCAATTTAAACTTGGAACCATCGGTCACTCACTGTGACATTTTTTAACAACTTTTTTGCACATAAAATTTCTCACATTTGGGCCGAGCTAGATTCCATAGTTCTTCGACGTGGTCTCTGTGCTTTACACAAATGGGGCTTTGCGTCCATTCGTGTAAGAGCACCGATGACCACTAGAAGAACCCAAGTTGCAGGTAAGCAACCTGTCAATATTGCAGAGTCTACTTTGAAGGTGTCCAGCAACTCCTCTTATGGGATTAGATTGGATCATTTTCAGTTTGTGACTCCTGCGGAAGTAGACAAACTGCTTCGGACTGTGCACCCTACAACCTGTTCTCTTGACCCTTGCCCAATTTGGCCTATCTCATATGATAATAATATTATCAATGAGGGTCTGGTGAATATTATAAATGCTTTTCTGAGGGAGAGCAGGATGCTTCCATGTCTTAAGGAGGCTATTATTAGACCACTTTTGAAGAAAGCTGCGCTGGATCCCTGGACATAGCTGGTTACAGACCTGTTTCTAACCTTCTATGGTTGGGCAAGGTGGTTGAGCAGGTGGTGGCCTCTCAGTTCCAGGCAGTTTGGGATGATGCAGGTTATCTAGACCCATTTCAAACTGGCTTCCATGTGGGCTATGGGGTTGAGACTGCCTTGGTCTGTCTGTTGGATGATCTCCAACTGGCTATCAACAGAAGGAGTGTGACTCTGCTGATCCTTTTGGATTTCTCTGCGGCTTTTGATACCATCAACCATGGTATCCTTCTGGACCGTCTGGTGGAGATGGGATTGGGTGGCATTGTTTTACAGTGGTTCCGCTCCTACCTCTCTGATAGATTCCACATGGTGTTGCTTGGAGACTGTTGCTCTGAAAAGCAAGAACTGAAGTATGGAGTTGCACAAGGCTCCATACTGTCTCCAATGCTCATTAACATCTACATGAAACCACTGGGGGAAATCATCAGGAGGCTTGGTGCAGGGTGTTATCAATATGCTGACGACACCCAGATCTACTTCTCCATGTCGACCTCATCAGGAAATGCCATATCTTCCCTAAATGCCTGCCTGGAGGCAGTAATGGGCTGGATGAGGGATAATAAACTGAAGTTGAATCCAAATAAGACGGAGGTACTGACTGTGGGGGGTCGGGACCCGAAAGATAGTTTAGATCTGTCTGTTCTTGATGGGTTACACTCCCCCTGAAAGATCAGGTGCGTAGGTTGGGAGTGCTCCTGGACCCACACTTACATAGTGTAGTTACGTATGTAGCTTGGGAGTGCTCCGGCCACACTTCCTGGGGGCTGATCAAGGTGACTGACATGTCCCCATCCCTTCCTTCCTTCCTTCCCTACTGCAAGCCCCCATCCCTTCCGAGGCAAAGTGAGCCCCACTGCCTGCCTGCCTGGAGCGCCTGGCAAACCAAGACGCCATAGGGACATAGGAAGCTGACGTATACTGAGTCAGACCATCCATCTAGTTCAGTATTGTCTACACAGAAAGGTAGCAGCTTCTCCAAGAGTGTAGGCAGGAATCTCTCTCCGTTCTATCTTGGAGGGAACCTGGAACCTTTTGCACACAAGCATGCAAGTGCTCTTGCCAGAGCGGCTCTATCCCCTAAGGGTTATCTCTTGCAGTGCTCATATATGTAGTCTCCCATTCACATGCAGCCAGGGTGGACCCTGCTTAGCAAAGGAGGCAAGTCATGCTTGCCACCACAAGACCAGCTCTCCTCCCTCAATGCTTCCCTCCCTTTTGTTGCCTTTGCGGTGTTGAGGGAAAGGGGTAGGTGCAGGCTCAATCCAGGGTGTGGGTGGGGAATACTGCCCTTTGCCCCCACTCCAGATGTCCATGCATCACTCCAGTGAATGTATGAAGCAGCTACAGACCATCCTGTTCAGCCTGGGCTCCAAAGTGCCACCAAAATAAAATAGGTGCATTGCAATAAAGGGTCTGTGGCACAAATGAGCCATGGGGCAAGAAAGCTTTGGCAAGTGAGTCGCCTAGCCGTTAAGGATGTGTGGGCTTAGATCCAACAGTAGTAACTTTCCAGAGGAAACAGGGAAACGGTCACAACCAGATCATTGCATCTCCTTGGGCAGCTGGGACATCAAAGTCAATGAGGTTGCAAACTGTGTCAGGATAATTATTGAACCAGACTAAGTCAATTAAGCCTTTGTGGGGAGGAAGGGGTCTCCTCCCAGCTGTAATGCTGATCAATACAATTCACGGGATATGTTAATGATGCAGAATGTTTCCCTTGTGTTCTCTCTTTCTAGGATGAGCTCGACCTTTCCGATAAGCATAGAGAAGCCATGTTTGCACTTCCAGCAGAAAAGAAATGGCAGATTTACTGCAGTAAGAAAAAGGTAAGAGGAAGGCAAAAATAAGCTTTGACTCTGCATTTGTTTTGGGGTCTGTGTTTCTTTTCTTGCTCTCTAGGATGATTTTGAGAAAGAAAGAAAAATAAAATCTGTAGGCTTCATTGAATCATTTGAAAGGAAATGCTTCCAGACCTCAGTTATGGATTTAGGGCATCCAGAAGAAATGCCCTAAATCTATAACTGAGAAAAGGCAAAATAGTGAACGGGGTTTCATACAAACTCAGTAGTAAAATTATGTTGGTTGGTATGTTTATCATGATCCAATTCCTACTTCCATGCACATGTCAATTTAAAAAAAAAAAAAAATCTCTATAAAACAAACTAGCTGGGCCAGGCACAGAGCATCTGTGTCTCTGGCCAGGCAACCCACCCGTCGCTGCCCTCTTCCCCCATTGGTGGTTTCTTCTCCCCCACCCCACCCCCACTTTCTGACCGCCCACCCCTGCTGCTTTCTGACTGGCTGGCTGACTAGCTGCTGGTTTCTTCTCCTGCCCGCCTGCCACTTTCTGGCCTCCCTCTGGCTGCTTTCTGGCTGGCCGGCCGCCCACCAACTTCTTTTTCTCCTCCCTGTCCACTGCTGCTTTCTGGCCGGCGTTTTCTTCGTCCAGCCAGCTGCTGCCGCCGCTTCCATTTTCTTTCCCCTGGTCATCCCTGACACTATCCAGGCAGCTGCTCGTGAACTCTTGCAAGAGCTGCTACGAATGGGATTAGCCACAGGTATGTCTTAGTGAATTATATATAAAGAAGAAGATGGTAAGCATGCAGCAAATTTAAAAAACCAGCCTAGAACTGGTGGAATCGATGGCATATGGGCATACAAAGCGGCTTTATACAGAGTTAGACCACTGTTTCATCGATGCCCCTATTGTCTGCACTAACCGCCCAGAGACGTAAGTTTTGGGCGGTATAGAAATACGTTAAATAAATAAAAAAAAACTGGCAGCAACTCTGCAGGGTTTCAAACAAGGGGCTTTCCCAACCCTATCTGGAGATGCCAAGGATTGAACCGGGGATCTTCTTCATGCCAGGCAGAATGCAGCATTCTTTTCTCACACGAGGCAGGTCTGAGGCTGAGAGGCAGTAACCTGTCTAAGGCCGCCAGAGGTCATGAGAGGTGACATTCAAGCCAAGGGGAGTACTCTTTCCTTTCTGGCCACCAGCTCCTACTGACCACCATACATATTTCCTCCTGGAATTAACCAGGGAATGATGGGACATCATGATCAGCCCTATACATGCAGCACTATGTTCAACGCACTTACATTCTGGGCACAGTGGTCCTATGCAGAGATCTGTATGCATGCACAGTTGTTCACATGTTACGTTGACCCACACATATACTACTAGTATGCTTCCTACCTGTACCCTGCATATGAGAGGTCTGTACCCAGCTTCAGTTTGAAATAAATGCCGGTATAGTCATTCATACAAACATATGCATGTGTACACCTTTACAGTGTAAGGTCTGAACAGGGTTATGCTGTTGCATGATTCCAGTTGCACATTTGGGGGAGCAAGAAATGGTGGCCCCTTGTGGGCACCCAGGTGGTGCCGTTTAGGGGGGATTAGAAGCTGGGCTTGTACAAGATTGCCCTGTGGAGACCCAGCTCTCATTAAAGGCTTTGTATGATCTTTATTGTGATTGATGGCCCCAGGGCCTAATGTGTGCTACATGATTAAATCAAAGTATCCCTTGGAGGGGAAAAGAAATTCCCTCATTACTGACTTTCTTTGTACATTAGATTTCTGCACCCGCTGAGCATAAATCTCTGTGACTAATACTGGGCACAGGGGCTACCGATCTGGTGGGCAAGGCTCCATGTGCCCCTGGTTAGCAGGTGCAACATAAGAGCTAGCAGCATAAATGCACACTTCAGAAAGTAGAGTTTCAGCGCAGTGGCTGTGCATTGACAGCAGGCTGTCTGGGAGATCAATGTTCAGGAAAAGCTCGCAGAAGGGCTGGGGCATTTCTAGAGTAAAGATAAGGAGGGAAATGGAAACAGTCACCTTAGATATCCAAAAGGATATCTGAATGAAAGGGCGAAACAGTTGCTCACTACTGAGGGGTGGATCGGAAACAAAGGCCATGCACACACAGGATAAACAGAGGAAGAACTTCCGCGTGATAAGATCCTTTGTACAATGGAATGAGCTAAGGAAGTCGTGGAGGTTCCCAAGAAGAGGGTAGGCCAGTGCAAGGCCCAGGCTCCCCTCGGCCCTAAATGTGGCTCCCTGGTGAATAATTTGTTAGACCCTGGCAAAGCTTAAGCTGAATACCCCATACAGCCCCCGGCACCATGAGGGGCAACTGTTCCCAGTGCTGCATTTTGCCCAATGCTGGTGAGACTCCTTTAAGTGAAATGGAGCCTTGTTTAAGCCCCAGTGCAATCTGGGAACTCTATAGGGAAAGTGCTGGGAAGGGCTATGCCCGCCTTCCATGCTCGCCTTCCAAGATGGCCCGCCATGTCCGCCTTCTATGCCCACTATGCCCGCCTTCCAAGATGGCAGCAGAGCTCAACAGGGATCCATGTGGCTTAAAGGCTATTGTCCCCTGCTGGGAAAAGCACAGAATCGTGCAGAGGTCAGTGCAGTGGGAAATGGCTCTCACAACAAACGGTTTTGGTTTCTTTGTTGCCAAAGTGGCCCCCGCTTGAAAAGTAGTGGAGAACACTGGATTAGGTCTTTCTTTGGCAGACAATTCAGCTTAGGAGATTCCTTTAGGAGGGGTTATTCTAGAACAGGGGTTCCCAAGCTTGGGTCTCCAGATGTGGTTGGACTACAACTCCCATCCTCCCTAGCCCCAGTGGCCGTTGGGGCTGGGGGTGATGAGTTGTAGTCAGAACACATCTGGAGACTCAGGCTAGAGAACTCCTGTTTTAGCTGATCCTTTCCAGCTCTGCTGTGTGTTTCAAAAGGAAAGGGGGACCCACTTTTAAGCCAATGAGTAGATTTCAAAGAATAAATGTTGCCTAGCATGGCAGGAGAAGGCAGTTGGCTTCATGCCCCACTTATGAACGTCCCCCAGGCATCTGGCTGGCTGCTGGTGGAAATGAAAGATGGATTTGAGGGGCTTCTGTCTGATCTGTCCAGGCAATTATGTTATCCAAGTCACGGGTGAGGTCACTTGTGTGATCTATTAATGCTTTGTTTGTGCACATTTCTCGTGGTACGCTGATATGTGTTAAATTTACAGAAGAGTGGGCATTTTAATCTGGCCTCTGTTAAGAGTGTACAGTACATTCAGGATCACTTAAGAGTGTGTGCCTTGTTGAAGAATACCAAGGTCCTCAAAATGCAGCATTCTTTTCACTCACTCACTCACTCACTCACTCACTCACTCACTCACTCACTCACTTCAAACAGGTGCCAGGTAGTCCAGTGACAATTCCATCGGCCAGTGGTCCACCTGAGACCAGTGATGTGCTTTCTATACAAAGAGCAGGGTCACATGATACCGGAACTGGCAAACAGCCAGTTTCTGGAGCTCGGCAGCAATCCTGACTTCCTCTGAGACCAGGCAGAGCAATCTGCTGGGACTGGTTGTGTCTTCTGAACCTGCCATGTTCTCATATTCCGCCCTACTTGTTTATTTAATTAACATATTTCTATACTGCCCCAAACCCACATCTCTGGGCAGTTTGCAATAAAACAGCACAGCTTAAAACAAAATCAAAACATTGGCACAACTTAATTTAAAACAATGATAAATTCTAAATTCTGATTTTGGATTTATCGTTGATAAAGGATAACTTCTAATACTTACTGTTCTGAACCTGACATCTGTAACCAGCTTCAGATCTTAGTTACTGATGTTGTGTTCACAACTGCAAGTGGGGCAGAGATGCATAGGTTGGCATATTGACCCCAGAACCAACAGCAAAAAGGAGAGTTGAAGGGGAGTAGTCGTCACAGTAGAGAGAATCTATTGGAATTGATCACAAGTTGGAAAGGGTTTTAGCTGGTATAGTGAAAAGAACTTGTTGTAAGGAGTGACTCTTGATGCAAACCAAAAGGTCACCACATCTAAAAAAGGACATTGTAGAACTGGAAAAGGTGCAGAAGAGGGCAACCAAGATGATCAGGGGCCCGGAACACCTACAATAAGGCTACAACACCTGGGGCTTTTTAGTTTAGAAAAAAAGATGACTGTGGGGAGATATGATAGAGGTCCATAAAATCATGCATGGTGTGGAGTAAGTTGATAAAGAAAAATCTTTCTCCCTCTCACATAACACTAGAACCAGGGGTCATCCCATGAAATTGATTGCCCGGAAATTTAGGACCAACAAATGGAAGTACTTTTTCACACAGCGCATAATCAACTTGTGGAATTCTCTGCCACAAGATGTGGTGACAGCCAACAAACCTGGATGGCTTGAAGAGGGGTTTGGATAACTTCATGGAGGAGAGGTCTATCAGCAGCTACAGTTGGAGGGCTATAGGCCACCTCCAGCCTCAAAGGCAGGATGCCTCTGAGTACCAGTTGCAGGGGAGTAACAGCAGAAGAGAGGGCATGCCCTCAGCTGCTGCCTGTGGCTTCCAGTGGCATCTGGTGGGCCACTGTGCGAAACAGGATGCTGGAGTAGATGGGCCTTCTTGGGCCTGATCCAGCAGGGCTGTTCTTAGGTTCTTAAAAGTATAGGAGATTGTGCAAGTCTGTAGACTCCAATTTAACTCATTGGATGAGCCACTGATGAAGACCAGGAAAGTTTGAAAAGCGTCTGGCCAATTTATCACCAACAAACTGACCACTTAAATGTTACATCCAACTCTTTCCTTTCCTTTTTATATTCTTAAATTATCTTCAGGTCTCACAGTATATATTATATGTTGGGCAAAGGTAAAGTGTGCTGTCAAGTCGATTTCAACTCCTGGCGCCCAAAGAACCCTGTGGTTTTCTTTGGTAGAGGGGTTTACCATTGCCTCCTCCCGCGCAGTTTGAGATGATGCCTTTCAGCATCTTCCTATATCGCTGTTGCCCGATATAGTACCAGCGGGGATTTGAACTTCAGGGTTTTTAAAATATCTTTTTAAAAAGAATTATTTTGCCTTTATTTCATGTGATTTTTACTTTTACTGTTCCTGGGAGTTTAAGTTATTTGATGGGTCTGTGTGGTATGTTTAGAACATCATTTTGTCTTGGTTTAGAATGCTTCTGTTTTTGGCATAATGATCCCCTCACTGGAAGCTGGGCTAGGAACATAGGAAGCTGCCTTCTACTGAGTCAGACCATTGGTCCATCTAGCTCAGAATTGTCTATGCAGACTGGCAGCGGCTTCTCCAAGACTGCAGGCAGGAATCTCTCAACCCTATTTTGGAGATGCCAGGGAGGGAACTTGGAACCTTCTGCATGCAAACCAGCATGCAGATGCTCTTCCCAGAGCGGCCCCATATCTTACAGTGCTCACATGTAGTCTCCCATTCAAATGCAAACCAGGGCAGACCCTGCTTAACAAAGGAGACAATTCACACTTGCTTCCTCAAAACCAACTCTCCTCCTCTGCCAGAGGCTCATTCATTTCATTCATTTTCGCACTTATATCCCGCTCTTCCTCCCAGGAGCTCAGAGTGGTGTACATGGTTATTTTTATCCTCACAACCACCCTGTGAGGTAGGTTAGGCTGAGAGAGACATGACTGGCCCAGAGTCACCCGGTGAGTTTCATGGTTGAATGGAGATTCAAACTCGGGTCTTCCTGGTCCTAGTCCAACGATCTAACCACTACACTACGCTGGCTCATTGCTGCGCCCCAGGAACTGGCTGTTCACTGGCTCCTGTATTGTCTGAACCCACCCAGTGTGTGTTATCCTGACCACCTTATATACTACCTGATGCTGGAGGCCTTCAGAAAATGGCTGTAGCCCTCACACCCACCTGGTGCTTGAGCTTCTGCAGGCATCTGGGTGGCCACAGTTAAGAGGCATCCCTCTTAACTAGACGGGGCAGCCCTTCCCTCCCCATTCACAAATTTGTGAGCTGGGTTAGCCTCAGGCGTGTGACTTGGCAGAGGCCGTTCTGTGGGCTCCAAGGCTCAGCCAGGGGCTTGTTTGATTGTGCAGTTTTTAATATATACGGTGAATGCCGAGGCACGCAGAAGAGCCCCCCAAGAGCTCTGGATTGTGCTCCCACTTGTGGCATCCCGTCTGCAGACCGTGCTGCCCTCTTGAATCAGTAGGGCATTCTGTTCCCTCCCCCCCCACAGGCACGCCCCTCCCACCCTTGGCTTCCACACATGCCGCGTTGCTTCACCCAGGCTGTGCCTTGCGAGTGATCAAGGGGGCTCCAAGTGATGAGAGACAAAAGCAATCCTGATTTAGGAGGATTTGGATTTATTACATAATGGCCGTAGTGAGGGCAAGCGAGCGGCTGGCTTGGCCGCTTTTCGGAAAGGGGGTGGGGTGGGGGGGGAGAAGCAAAGCCGCAGCGTAATAGCAGGTCCCCGGGCAGCGACCCAAAGAGGGAATGCAGCCTCCATGAAACAGAGCAGCCGTGCCGGGGCTCCGATTGAGAGAGGGATTTTCGGATTAGGATAGAAAGGGGCCTTTGAAGTCTTTTCAGCCCGTGTATGGGCCTAATCAGAAAGGGAAATGAGGATACTGGGATCGCCTCTTCAGAGGGATAAAATACAAATTTAAAAGTAATATTGGTGCACTTGGACTTGGCTTGCAGCTAAGCCCCCCCACCCCACCCCAACCCCTTCCTTGTGGGCGGACCCTCCTTGTTCCGAGGAAGGGAGACCTTTAGGCTGAGGGAACCCCGGCACAGCAGGCTCTGGAGCTCAGCTGGGCTGAGGTCAGGGAAGAGGGCAGGCAGGGTGTGTGTTTCGCACAGAGTTCTGAATGGAGCCATTTCGACTCGGTGTTGTGTGTCCTCCTGGGAATGATGCAAGGGGTTCCTCTTGCATGCCCTCAGGAGGACTGTTGTGCACATGCAGGATTGCCATGGAAGTGTGGGGTGGTTTGCATGAGAATGCCTGTCTGCTTTCATTTGAGAGACAATGATGCTAGCCCTCATGGCTGTGGCAGCTACGGCACTTGAGAACATCTGACCCACACCCCTGCTGTGAGGCAGGACAGTCTAGCCACCTGTTTTCCCACAGTGGGTCCTGCGTGATTGCGACTGCGATGTGCCCAGCCAAACTTTAGCTTGAGACTCACAGTACACACTGCCTCTGGCACATAGGAAACTGCCTTCTACTGAGTCAGACCCTTGGTCCAGCTAGCTCGATATTGTCTACACTGACTGGAGAGCTGGTCTTGTGGTAGCAAGCATGGCCTGTCCCATTGCTAAGCAGGGTCTGTTCTGAATTTCATTTGAATGGGGGACTTGATGTGTGGGCACCGTAAGATATTCCCCTCAGGGGATGGGGCCGCTCTGGGAAGAGCAGAAGGTCCCAAGTTCCCTCCCTGGCAGCATCTCCCAGATAGGGCTGAGAGAGATTCCTGCCTGCAGCCTTGGAGAAGCCGCTGCCAGTCTGTAAAGAAAATACTGAGCTTGATGGAACCATGGTCTGACTCAGTATATGGCAGCTTCCTATGTTCGTTTGACGGCCAGCAGCTTCTCCAAGGTGCCAGGCAGGAGTATTTCCTAGATCTATCTGGAGATGTTGCCAGGGAGTGAAGCTGGGGCCTTCTGCATGCAAAATGGATGCTGAGTTATAGCCCCATCCTTCTGTGCATGCAGTTCTCCTTCCCACATAGGACATGAGCAAGCTGGGTGCTTGGTACCATCTGGAGGGACAAATGCTCTTCGTGATTTTTGACATCCCAGAGATGGAGAATAGGCTATAGCCTTGCAACACTTCCAGTTTTCGATGTGGTGTTATGCTTTTATTATCGTGACTCTTGGGCCCATTGTGGCCAGATTTGCAGTGGTGTGTTAAAAGTTTTTAGAAGTTCTAAAACCACAAAAACTACTATAAAATGCTATGAATGTATATAAATATTCCTCATATTTGTATCAGTGTTGTCAGAAGAATGGAAATGACACTTGGCAGCAATGTCCTCTGACGATTACGCCATAGAGCAGGGCTGCTCAGCTTTGGCCCTCCTTCAGATGTTGGCCTCCAACTCCCATAATCCCTGACTATTGGCCATTGTGGCTGGGGATTATGGGATTTGTAATCTAAAAGCAGATGGAGTGCCAAAGTTGAGCCGCCCTGCCATAGAGAGAGTAGAGCAACTTGTTCATGGTTACCCTAACTCTGACCCTAACCCTTTTCTCTGTGCAAACATGGGTGCAATGTTACCCTAATCATTTGGGGGGTAGGGATACAGAAGAGAAAGCTCTAAGTGCAACCATGCCATCCTCTGTTTTCCATTTCTCGCAGGGTAATTTTTGACTAACAAGCAGAAGGTTGCCAGTTCGAATCCCTGCTGGTACTATTATCGGGCAGCAGAGATATAGGAAGATGCTGAAAGGCATCATCTCATACTGCGCGGGAGGAGGCCACGGTAAACCCCTCCTGTATTATACCAAAAGAAAACCACATGGCTCTGTGGTTGCCAGGAGTCGAAATCTACTTGACGGCACACTTTACTTTAAACGTTGCCAAAACTCACTATGTTTTCCCTGAGATGCCCAAAATTTGTGGGCCTGGCTCATGGACTCACAGGCAGTTTCCCCGCTCTCAAGGCTCACTTCAGGTTTCAGAGCCCAGCTTGTGCAGGCCACCTTTTAAAAACAAAAAAAAATCCTACCCAGGGGACTCTTTGAGCAGGCAGATTGGCAGCTGGGAAGAAGGATTAAACACCCACCACCTGCCTACCCATAATGCTTTGCAAATGCTATCCCCAGAGCGTCCTTCCATTGTGGGAATACTATTTCCTTCTACTGTTGTTGTTGTTTTTGGGCGGTGGTGGTTTTTAAAAGAAAATATGTACACTTGTATGCTGTCCTTCATTCAAGACTCTTGGGGCAGCCTACATAAATGTGCAATGCAATAAAAACAATGCTGAAACTGGCAGTGAAATAAATTAAAATTACAGAGCAAAACAGAACATACGCAGCAGAACCCACACCAGTCCTTTAAAGCCGGCTTTACCACATGCTAGAAGATCCGGGCAAATTTTATTTATTTATTAAGACAGTGGGGTTGGTGTCAGAGAAGCCCCTCTGGGCAGAGCATTTCCACAAACTTGGGTGCCACAGCCAAGAAGCCTGCCTCTTTGGTTACATGTCGTCCTGCTCTCAAGATGGTCAAGGGTAAATGACAGAATCTGGCACCAAAGAATTGCAAGGGAGATCTGCTGGATCGTGGAAACATTTGATGAGCTTTTGAAATGAAGCTGGGTGTGCAAGTTATCTGTAAAATGAGAACAGCGAAGGAACAAAAAATGTGGAATAACCTGAGAATTGGTTCAAGCCAGATTATAGGCATATTTTAATAGCTTAGTGCAAACAGCCAGATGGAAATCGCTCAGTTGGATTTTGTGGAATGAAAGCTCTGCCCTCTAAACCTGATGTTTCTGCAAGGCGCTTTTGTTAAATTGCAGCAGACGTTGCAAGTTGGTGTACCCAATATATGAAGCTGCCTTCTACTGAGTCAGACCCTTGGTTCATCTAGCTCAGTATTGCCTACACTGACTGGCAGCAGCTTCTCCAAGGTTGCAGGCAAGAGTCTCTCTCAGCCCTATCTTGGAGATGCTGGGGAGGGAACTTGGAACCTTCTTCATGCAAGCATACAAGTGCTCTTCCCAGAGCGGCTCCATCCCCTAAGAGGAATACCTTACAATACTCACACATGTAGTCTCCCATTCAAATGCAAACCAGAGCAGACCTTGCTTAGCAAAGGGGACAAGTCATGCTTGCTACCACAAGACCAGAGTACTCCACAACTTTCCTCGAAGCTGTCTAGTATAAGGGAGTAGTTTGTTTTATTTTCAGACTTTGAGCGGGGTGTGTGTGTGTGTGTGTGTGTGTGTGTGTGTGTTTTAATTGATTTCCAAGCTTTGTTAATTAAGCTTGTTGCTTGTTCTTGGGTTCTCTTCACAGCTGTGAAATTAGTTACTTAATTTATTGCAAAAATGAAAACTGAGTGTCTCACACACAACAACCCATTGCGGTGCCTGCACTATCGCTCCGTGAAGAGAAATTCCTGTTACCAGAGAACATGTGATAAAATCACAGGATACTGGCAAGAACGGCTGCTTTGTGTGCTTAGAAAGCAGCGGTGGGCATGGTGATACCTAGTGGTTGGTTGGTTCAAACTCTAGTTGGCTTGCTTCAGCTTGTACATGTTCTGCAGAGCAGCACTAGGTGCATGTTTGAAGCATAATGGTGGTAGAACAGACCATAATGTATTGAAGTTGGGTGGTACGTTCAGCCAAATCAGTAATTCACAGAATAAGGCTGTGCATTGAATCAGAAAAATTATTTTATGACCCATATTGGATGGTTTTGTATTGAATTGATGCAGATGATAAATTGTGTAAATTGGACTGATCCAGTACAAAATCAGCTCACATTTTTAATGTCTCATCAGATTGTATTAGTGAATCAGATGGCTTTTAAAAAAAAATCATGTTCAAAACTTTGTATCTCTCAGGCTGTCTGGGAATGGGGTAACGTTCCATGTATGAAACACACACTGTGGCAGGGAGGAGTTATCTGAGATGTCAACCTGGCTTTTGAAGGAATGACTTTTGTGGCTGCTGAATTCATGCTGCAATGGCTTCATCTCTGCCTCTGTTCTCCTCTAATCTCAGTGCTTAATTTTATTTATTTATTTAGTACATGTGTATATCGCCCCATACAAAAAGGTCCCTGGGTGGTTCACAATATATTATATATATATGATATGTTTTATACACACACACACACACACACACACACACACACACACACACACACACACAATTATTTCCTATGGACTGATGCATGAACCAGTTTGAAGAAAGCAGCCATTTGTATCAGAGAAACAATACAACAATGCCTTGAATTGGATTGGATCCAGTCTTTTCTCTATGCACAGCCCTATCATGCAGTGCATGTTTATGGAATTTGTTGCCATGTGGTTATGGCTGCTTCCTTCGATGAATTTAAGAGTTTAGACAGTCTGTCTTTCTCCTTGAATCTATCAACAGATGCATACCTGTGAAACCAAGTTGCTGTAGGACAGACAATAGGAGAGAGCTGTTGCTTTCATAAGTCTGCTTCTGGGCTTCCTGGAAGTATGGAAATGCTTGACTAACAAGCAGAAGGTTGCCGGTTTGAATCCCTACTGGTGCTATATTGGGCAGCAGCAATATAGGAAGATGCTGAAAGGCATCATCTCCCTACTGCACGGGAGGAGGCCATGGGAAACCCCTCCTGTATTCTACCAAAAGACAACTACAGGGTTCTGGGCACCAGGAGTCAAAATCGACTTGATGGCACACTTTTTAGTTAGAAGCAGAATGCTGTTCTCCTTTAACCCTTCACCTTATCCAGCAAGGTTGCTCTTATGGCCAATGGTATTCATTCAGTAGGAGATGCTTAAAAGCAAAAATAAATTTCTTTTTTTAAGGTTCCATTTACAATACCTGCTCTTTATTTTATTTTATTTTTTAAATAGGGTGGCTTCCCTTTCCTTCCAGTCTGCAGCCAAAAACTGCATCTGTTAGTAATCTTTAGAGTTTTGAACTGAAGCTGTTTAAACAATGAGCCATGTGACCATGAAAGGTATTTGGTCGTTCTGTATTTGCTTATTGTTAGCTTGGTTCTTAAAAAAAAATAAAAATCTTGGGAAATGCGAGAATTAGGTGTAGGGAATGGAGAAAGGACGTTGTCAGTATGGGAGAAAATAGCTTTGTGATATACTGATCTGATTCCTGCCCATATCAGATCAAGAAGAAAAGCTATTCAGTTATGCCCGTCTGTGGAACGGTTGTATGAACAGTGTAATTCCTCAAAGCCTGGTAGAAAGAGTTATCCTGGAAAATGGCTTGTGCTTCCCTTGCATTTCGTCCTCCTAGAGAAAGGCCATTGCAGCAAGTAAACTTGTGCACTAGAGTTAAAACCAATACAAAATATTTAGAGGCAAAGGAGTGGATGAAATCCCTTGGTGCAAAATTGGCATAATCCTCTAAATTTAAATGGGTTGGTGCCAATGTTTACCTCATAGGGAATCTATAGGATTTCCACCACCCACCACCCCCATAATCATTGCTTTCTGGAGCCAGATAGGCAGGATGACTGTGGACAGGGCTAATCTCGTAACTAGTGCATTTAGGAACATAGGGGGCTGCCTTATAGAATCAGACCATTGGACCCTCTAGCTCAATACTGTCTACCCAGACAGTACTGCGCGGAGACATGACAGAGGTCTATAAAATCATGTATGGTGTGGAGAAAGTGGATAGAGAGAAATTCTTCTCCCTCTCACATGACACTAGAACCAGGGGTCATGCATGAAATTGGTTGCCAGGAAATCTAGGGCCAACAAATGGAGGTACTTTTTCACACAATGCATAATCCACTTGTGGAATTTGCTGCCATGAGATGTGGTGACAGCCAACAACCTGGATGGCTTGAAGAGGGGCTTGGATAACTTCATGGAGGAGAGGTCTATCAACGGCTACTAGTTGGAGGGCTGTAGGCCACCTCCAGCCTCGGGGGCGGGGTGCCTCTGGGTACCAGTTGCAGGGGAGTAACAGCAGGAGAGAGGGCATGCCCTCAACTCCTGCCTGCAGCTTCCCACGGCATCTGGTGGGCCACTGTGTGAAATAGGATGCTAGACTAGATGGGCCTCCTTGGGCCTGATCCAGCAGGGCTGTTCTTACATTCATATGTTCAGACTGGCTCTCAAGGTTTCAGACAGGAGCCTGAAATTGAATGCTGCCAAAGATTGAATCTGTGACCCTCTGCATGCAAAGCAGATGCTTTACCACTGAGCTATGGCCCCATCCTGGCCCTGTTGAGGTCGCTAGGTGAGTGTACATGCCCAGAATGGTCCACATCAAGCTAAACTATTAGGCAAATGAGATGGGCAGCCGGACAGAACATGCTGATTCAGATATCCGAGAGGCAGGACGAAGAGTAACAGGAATACCCAGAACCCCAACCAACCACAGAACAAAGGGAGGATACAAGAAGGAAACTCTTCTTTCCCTTCATTCTAACTCCTTGCTATAGTGCCCCCTCTGGCCTCACAGCAGATTACAGCCAAACTGTACCATGGGGCCTTTCGCACAATCGTGTAGGGGGAAGCCTACCTTCCCCACAGGCGATCCAGACAGGGCCCATCTGCACTGCGATCACTATGGTGCCCACCTACATTGCGTTCTAGAGACTGGGGAAATCCCACATTCATTCATTCATTCATTACATTTTTATACCGCTCAAAATGCAAGTTCTCTGGGCGGTTTACAAGACAATAAAACCAACCAATAAAAAGATAAAAGATTTCAACAATTAAAATTTAAAACATTAAAACTATTGAAACACAATTAAAACACAACTGAAACAAAAGAGAGCCAGCGTGGTGTAGTGGTTAGAGTGCTGGACTAGGACCTGGGAGACCCGAGTTCAAATCCCCATTCAGCCATGAAACTAGCTGGGTGACTCTGGGCCAGTCACTTTGCTCTCAGCCTAACCTACTTCACAGGGTTGTTGTGAAAGAGAAACTCAAGTATGTGTAGTATACCGCTCTGGGCTCCTTGGAGGAAGAGCAGGATATAAATGTAAAATAATAATAATAATAATATCTAATTAAAAGCCTGGGTGAACAAGTGTGTCTTGACTGCCTTTTTAAAAGTTGTAAGAGATGGGGAGGCTCTTATTTCAGCAGGAAGCGTGTTCCAAGGCCTCGGGGCAGCAGTGGAGAAGGCCCGAGTAGCCACCAGACGAGCCGGTGGCAACTGCAGACGGACCTCTCCAGTTGATCTCAATGGGTGGTGTGGTTCATAGCAAAGAAGGCGTTCTCTTAAATACCCCGCACCCAAGCTGTTTAGGGCTTTATAGCTTAGAACCAAAACCGAGCACAGTGTATTGGGGGATACGTTGGGTCTCCAGCTGTTATTGGACTTCAACTCCCATAATCCCCAGCCCTAGTGGCCTTTAGTTGGGGATGATGGGAGTTGAAGTCCAATAACAGCTGGAGACCCAACGTTGAGAATCCCTGCTCTAGGCATCCTCTCTGTGCCCTAAGAGCCAGGCTTTGGCTTTGGATTTGGCGCCGTGGCACCACAGCATCAATGTGGATCCTGGCAATTCTCACTGTGAGAACAGCTTCAACATGTTCTAAGCCAGGGGTAGGCAGCCTTGGCTCTCCAATGGCTGTTGAACTAAAACTCCCATCATCCCCAGCCACAATGTATCATGTCTGGGGATGATAGGCATTGTAGTTCAGCAACATCTGGGGAGCCAAGATTGCTGACCCCTTTTCTAAGGAAGGAGAGCTGGTCTTGTGGTAGCAAGCATTAATTTGCTAAGCAGGGTCCACCCTGGTTTGCATTTGAATGAGGGACTACATGTGTGAGCACTGCAAGATATTTCCTTTTAGGGGATGGGGCCACTCTGGGAAGAGCAGAAGGTTCCAAGTTCCCTCCCTGGCAGCATCTCCAAGAGAGGGCTGAGAGAGACTCCTGCCTACAACTTTGGAGAAGCCGCTGCCAGTCTGTGTAGACCAGAAGTCCCCAACTTGTGGTGTCCCAGATGCTGATGGACTACAACTCCCATCATCCCCAGCTACAATTTATTGTGGCCATGGATGATGGGAGTTGTAGTTCAGCAACATCTGGAAGACCACAGGTTGGGGACCCCGGGTGTAGACAATACTGAGCTAGATGGACCTATGGTCTGACTCGGTATATGGCAGCTTCCTATGTTCATATATGCTGTAGCTGTGGCATATCCCAAGACATTTAAGATTGGCTAATCTTGCTACTGTTCAGTGATTTGGTTTCTTATACTGGTGATTTATATTGGTTTTGATTGGGCTTACGTTTATTAAACTCTTTCTAGCTTTGTATGCTGCTTTGGGGTTTTTATCAAAATGAAAAACAGTTCAGATATTTTAAAAATATTGGGTGATTGCAGGTCACTCAGTCTTATTACGTTCAGCTCCAGCCTCCAGACGTTGGCAGTGACTTCATCCCATGGGCCAAATGCATGCCTCCAGGATGTACAGGCACCCAGCTGGCTTTCCTGGAGAGTCTGTCTCCTTTAATGAGGCATTTTGGTCTCATTTGCCAGTTTGCCCAAGGGTGTTGGTGACCGATGAGATCGACTCCTCTTTTTCATGCTCCTTGTAGGGTAGCAATTTACTCTTGACCTTCAAGCGATGGTGTGAAATGAGCAAATTGGTGCATCTGTCAGTTTTCAGTTTTGCGCTTTGGGGGTGGGGGGGAAGCAAAGATTTCCAGCATGGATCTGAATCCGCGCCATCCTCGTAGCCTCTGGCCAGATTTCTGTAAAGGCAGAACTTGAAAGAAATTAAGATGAAGGTGTTGCAAGAGGGAAAAAGAGAGATCATGTTGGGCCAAACTGTTATGTAGCTTTGAGTAATATCTTTCAGTTGAGGTAGTGTAAGAAATGCCCTTTGTTTAGCAGATGTTCAGTGAAGTGTTAGCCTTTGACATAGGAAGCTGTTTTTTACTGAGTCAGACCATTGTCTCATCTGATTCAGTATTGTCTGCTCTGACTGGCAGCAGCTCTTCAGCTATTCAGACAGGCACATGTCCCAGCCCGCCCTTGAAATGCTGATAAGCATTGAACCTAGGACATAAGAACAGCCCTGCTGGATCAGGCCCAAGGTGGCCCATCTACTCCAGCATCCTGTTTCACACAGTAGCTCACCAGTTGCCACTGGGAGCCTACAGGCAGGAGTTGAGGGCATGCCCTCTCTCCTGCTGTGACTCCCCTGCAACTGGTACTCAGAGACATCCTGCCTTTGAGGCTGGAGGTGGCCTATAGCCCTCCAACTGGTAGCCACTGATAGACCTCTCCTCCATGAAGTTATCCAAACCCCTCTTCAAGCCATCCAGGTTGTTGGCTGTCACCACATCTTGTGACAGAGAATTCCACAAGTAGATTATGCGTTGTGTGAAAAAGTGCTTCCGTTTGTTGGTCCTAGATTTCCCGGCAATCAATTTCATGGGATGACCCCTGGTTCTAGTGTTATGGGAGAGGGAGAAGAATTTCTCTCTCTCCACTTTCTCCACACCATGCATGATTTTATAGACCTCTATCATGTCTCCCCGCAGTTGTCTTTTTTCTAAACTAAATAGCCCCAGGTGTTGTAGCCTTACCTCATAAGGAAGGTGTTCTGGGCCCCTGATCATCTTGGTTGCCCTCTTCTGCACTTTTTCCAGTTCTACAGTGTCCTTTTTTAAATGTGGTGACCAGAATTGTATGCAGTACTCCAAGTGTGGTCGCACAATAGTTTTGTATAAGGGCATTATAATATTAGCCGTTTTATTTTCAATCCCTTTCCTAATGATCCCCAGCACCGAATTGGCCTTTTTCACAGCTGCCGCACATTGAGTTGACACTTTCAACGAGCTGTCCACCACAACCCCAAGATCCCTCTCCTGGTCAGTCACCGAGAGCTCAGATCCCATCAGCATATACTTGAAGTTGGGGTTTTTCGTCCCAGTGTGCATCACCTTACACTTGCTAACATTGAGCCGCATTTGCCACTTTGTCGCCCACTCCCCCAGTCTGGAGAGATCCTTTTGGAGCTCCTCACAATCCCTTTTGGATTTCACTACCCAAAAGAGTTTGGTATCATCTGCAAATTTGGCCACCTTGCTGCTTACCCCTGCTTCTAGATCATTTATGAATAAATTAAAAAGCACCGGTCCCAGTACAGATCCCTGGGGGACCCCACTTCTTACTTCCCTCCATTGTGAAAACTCTCCATTTATACCTACTCTGTGTTTCCTGTCTTTCAACCAGTTAGCAATTCACACATGTACTTGTCCCCTTATCCCATGACCACTAAGTTTCTTCAAGAGTCATTGATGAGGAACTTTGTCAAAAGCTTTTTGTAAGCCCAGGTATACGATGTCAACTGGATCACCTTGATCCACACACTTGTTGACACTCTCAAAGAACTCCAAAAGGTTGGTGAGGCAAGATTTACCTTTGCGGAAGCCATGCTGGTTCTCTCCCAGCAGGGCCTGTTGTTCTATGTGCTTTACAGTTTTATCCTTGAGGATGCTTTTCATCAATTTGCCTGGAACAGACATTAAGCTAACTGTCCTGTAATTTCCCAGATCATCCCTGGATCCCTTTTTGAAAATCAGTGTTACATTTGCTACTCTCCAGTTCTCTGGTACAGAGCCCGATTTCAGGGATAAGTTAAATATTTTAGCAAGGAGGTCGGTAATGTCACATTTGAGTTCTTTGAAGACTCTTGGATGGATGCCATCCGGCCTTGGTGATCTGTTATTTTTCAGTTTTTCCAGATAGTTTAGAACATCATCTCTTGTCACTTCTCTCTGACTCAGTTCTTTAGCCTCCATCCCTAAAAAGCCTGGTTCAGGAACAGGTATATACTCAGTATCCTCTGCCGTGAAGATGGACACAAAGAACTCATTTAGCTTCTCTGCAACCTCCGTATCCTCCTTAATAATCCCTTTCACTCCCTCATTGTCTAATGGCCCAACCGCCTCCCTGGCAGGTTTCCTGCCTCTGATGTATTTAAAGAAGTTTTTGTTATTCCCCTTGATACTTTTAGCTAAATGTTCCTCAAACTCTCTTTTAGCCTTCCTTATAGTCACCTGGCATTTCTTCTGCCAGAGTTTGTGTTCCTTTCTTTTCTCTTCATTTGGACAGGCCTTCCAATTTCGGAAGAAAGTCTTCTTCCCTTTTATGGCTTCCTTGACGGTACCCGTTAGCCATGCTGGCATCCTCCTGGACTTAGTGGTACCTTTCCTCCTTTTGGGTATACAATCTAACTGGGCTTCTAGTATTGTGGTTTTGAGTAAATTCCATGCACTCTGGAGCAAAGTGACTCTCCTGATTTTCCCTTTCAGCTTTCTTTTCACCATACTCCTCATTTTGGAGAAGTTTCCTCTTCTGAAATTCAAAATGTCTGTTTTAAACTTCCTAGGTGAATCTCTCCCCGCATGTATGCTAAATTTGATCACACTATGGTCTCTGTTCCCTAAAAGGTCGATGACACTGAGATCATGCACCAGGTCCTGGGTGCCACTCAGAATTAAGTCCAAGAAAGGTGGCCTTCCTTCGACAACAGAGCATTCAGATATTCCCCCTCCCTACATGACTGGTTGATAATAGGACGCACCCCTCAAATCACCAAGACTGTTCCATCACAACCACCATAGATCTGCTGACATGCCTTGGCTTGCAAATCAGTTACAAGAAATCCACCCTCACCCCAACCAGGTGCATAGGATTCCCCGGACTTCTATTCATAAGAACGGCCCTGCAAACTTGCAGTAACATAACACTAGTCTTGAATGCAAGCTCCAGATACTGTACAACCGTTTTGTGCTAGTGTCAAGTCCTTCTGCCCGTGGTAAGCTGTTGTTTTTAGGCAGGCTAGAAATGTGAAGGTTTTGCCTCTTTGCAGTTACTTACAGCCTTAGGACTGGAGCTAGTGTCAGTAACCTGAAGGGGAGCCAAGAAAGAAGCTTGGCCATCTGGACTTGGCTTATACAGCAGCAGGCCCTGTGTGTTAAAGCAGGCATGCCCTGCCCATTGAGAGAGGCACAATGAATGGAAATGCCTGCAAAGTGGCTTTCCATTCAGAAAGCATTAATCTAGACTTCCCCTCTGCCCAGATCTGCACTGCAGGCCCAGGCTAAGACTTTCGCCCATTGTGAGTCACATCTGCAGTGTTCTTTCCTTTTGTTAAATCTGTTGTAACAGAATGTCTTTGTCCCAGCCCAGGGGGTGCCATGACATATCCCCCTTCTGTTACCCAGCCAGAAGGTCATGCACCCAACCCTGGGGCACAGAGACAGGACTGGGATAGTTCTGTGGGAATCCTTCTCTGCAGCTGTTTTCTTTTCCAGCTAGGACAATGTCGGGATCCTGGTTTCTAAGTCAAATAGTTTACTTAAAAATACAAGGAGAGACTGCAGGACTGTGACTTGGGGGACACCACAGTTTGATCCTGGCTTGCAGGGAGCATTTGACCCACAATTTCCTGGCTTGGATTCATGGCAAACTGTGTCTTAACATAAACTTTAATCCCTAGACATTGCTGGATTACAACTCCCATTATAGCCACAATAGTACACAAGTCATCTGGGGGTCAGTATCATCTTATTCTCGGTGTGAATTCTGATAAGGTCTGCACCCCTACACATGGAAAATAGTGATGGCATTGCAATATTTTCAATGTGCAAAGCCTTTATTGCCCCAACCATCAGGCCTGCAGCAAATTTTTACTGTTTTAAAAACACAACTAATACTACTTTTAAAAAAAGTGGCTGTTGCTGTCAGAGGAGGAGAGCTGGTCTTATTTATTATTTTTATTTTTATTTCTTCCATTTTATATCCCGCTTTTCCTCCAAGGAGCCCAGAGTGGTGTACTACATACTTAGGTTTCTCCTCATAGCAACCCTGTGAAGTAGGTTAGGCTGAGAGAGACGTGACTGGCTGAATGGGGATTTGAACTCGGGTCTCCCCAGTCCTAGTCCAGCACTCTAACCACTATACCACACTGGCTTGTAGTAGCAAGCATGAATTGCCCCCTTTGCTAAGCAGGGCCTGTCCTGGTTTGCATTTAAATGGGAGACTACATTAGATTGTGAGCCCTTTGGGGGCAGGGAGCTGGTTTGTTTTGTTTTTGTTTTGTGTATGTATCAAATTTGTATACTGCCCCAAATTTTTATCTCTGGGTGGTTTACAGCGATATAAAACAGGTTATCTATGTAAACCACTTTGGGAACTGTTGTTGAAAAGAGGTATATAAATGTTTATCATGTTTGTACATGTGAACACTGTAAGATATTCCCCTGTAGGAATGGGGCCGCTCTGGTAAGAGCACCTGCCTGCTTGCATGCAGAAGGTCCCAGGTTCCCTCCCTGGCAGCATCTCCAAGATAGGGCTGAGAGGGATTCTTGCCTGCAACTTTGGAGAAGCTGCTGCCAGTCTGGGTAAACCATACTGATTGTAGTACTCTCCGTGGAGTAATTTTTGGAGGACATTCCTCTCAATGAATGTTTCCCAAAAATTACTCGACAGAGAGTACGACGATTTGTTCATTGTTACCCTGACCCTAACCCTTTCCTCTGCGGAAATGACTGCAATCCTACCCTAATCATTTGGGAGGGAGAAAGAAGAGGTGACAATGCAGAGGAAGAGAAAGCTATAATCATCTTGGAGAGACCATTTTACTCCCGCATTGAAAGAGCTACACTGGCTGCCCATAAGTTTCCAGGCAAAATACAAGGTGCTGGTTATAACCTATAAAGCCCTACACAGCTCAAGCCCTGGGTATTTAAGAGAATGTATTTTTTTTTTTACCATGAACCCAGCACCCATTTTGATCATCAGGAGAGGTTTGTCTACAGTTGCCACCAGCTGCTCTGGTGGCTACTCAGGGTTGGGCCTTCTCTGTTGCTGCCTCGAGGCTTTGGAAAGCATTCCCTGTTGAAATAAGAGCCTCCCCACCTCTGGCAACTTTTAAAACAGCAGTTGAAGGTAAAGTGTGCTGTCAAGCCGATTTCGAATCTTGGCACCCACAGAGCCATGTGGTTTTCTTTTGGTAGAATACAGGAGGGGTTTACCATTGCCTCCTCCCACGCAGTATGAGATGATGCCTTTCAGCATCTTCCTATGTCGCTGCTGCCCAATATAGTATCAGTGGGGATTCGAACTGGCAAATCTTCTGCTTGATACTCAATCATTTCCCCGCTGCACCACTTGTTAAGACACATCTATTCACCCAGGTCTTTAATTCGATACTATTTTAACAGTTTTTTAAACATTGTTGTAAATTTTACATTATTGTAACATTTTAAAAACCTTTTTGTTTTATTTTGTTTGTATAGTTTTATTGTTTTGGGTGGTATACAGATATGACAAATAAATAAATAAAAGTGCAACAATGCTATTACCTGCCTTGCATCTCTAGGAGGGTAGGTGTTGCCAAAAATCACGGTGAGCATTCATCCCCTGAGATGGCAGCCCTGGCCAGACATTGTGGGCCTGCCTCAAGGACTAGAGTGGCCAAAGGGGAATTGTGACTGGGGATGATGGGAGTTGTAGTCCAGCATGAGCTGAGGACCCGTGGTTTAAGAAACCAGAAAGTCTTTTATGAAGCTCAGCAGTGAGAGGAGGAGGGAGCACTTGAGTTAGTTCCCAGTCCTACAAACCACAATGTTGGATCGAGAATGTGACTTCTGAACTGAGTCTTCCACTATAACGAGCGGCAGAAAACGAGTCCAGCTGCTCGTCTAATTGCTGCTTCAGATCGTGCTGCGGTCAGAGGCACAGCCGTTGGGACTGCTTGCTTAATACACATCCGAATCCTAAATGCCTTGACAGTGGCCCATCAAATCCTTAAACACATGCACACAGGAGAGTGGCCATTGCACAGGAACCTCTATTAGAAATCAGTGCGGCTTCCTCCTGCGTAATGCATTTAAAATCGGGCTGCAGACTGAGATATGAAAACATTCGTGTCCTTCCTCCTCTTCATTGCTCACTCTCCAGTGTGCAGCGCCAGCTATTTGTTTGAAATTTGCTCTCCCTAATTGGGCTCTGCTGTGCTTAATTGAGAGTATTCTTGAATATTCTCTCTCTCTCTCTCTCTCTCTCTCTCTCTCTCTCTCTCTCTCTCTCTCTCTCTCTCTCAATGACTTGGGGGAGGTGAGGAAAGAGGAAACCTCTCTCTTTCCGCTGCATAATTCCAAACAAGCTGTGCACCTCTTGCTAACTTGCCTTCTTTTCAGAGACCTTTTGGGTTTTCTCCCTTGTTTCGGACTTGAGCCGAAACGAAACTTGGAGGCTTGCCTCTTCCCGGTGCTGCCTGACCTCAGACCAGGTTAGCTCAGGCCCATGTCCTGTCTTGTCTGCACATCAGCAAAAGTCAGGAAGCTGCCATGAGCATCCTGCAGCTGGGCCAGAAACACAGGTGTGGAGATGAGTGATCTTTTCCCCCCAAACATGGTTCACAGTTGGTCATTTTTGCTAGACTTGAGCCAAATTCTCGCGAGTTTCAGTTTTCATGTTGAAATGTGAATTAGAGGGAGAGCCTTTCGTCAAACAGCTGAGAAAATTGCATGGTGATAAAAAGCATTTCTCTGCTTAAAATTAAAATTTAAAAAGTCCAAGTCCTGGGTGCTGATCAGAGCTTGGAGTTTATTTTAATTTATTTAATTTATTGTTAAATTTATATACTGCCTTTCATTAAAAACAATCCCAAGGCGGTTTACAAAAGTTAAAACACACATAATAAAAATGACAGTTAAAAGTATTAAGCTAAAAATATGAAAACAAATCTGATTTAAAATAGATAATATACAAACACAAAAACTATACATGGATAGTTGAGCTGTGCAAAAACATCTGGAATCCGGTGTCTGGCTTCAGCATTGGGACCTAGGAAGTTGTCTTATACTGAGTCAGACCATTGGTCTATCTAGCTCAGTATTGTCTACCCAGACTGGCAGCGGCTTCCCCAAGATTGCAGGTAGGAGTCTTTCTCAGCCCTGTCTGGAGATGCCAGGGAAGGTTGATCAAGCTTCTGATCAAGGCCAGGGTAATAGTGGCCAGCTCCACCTGAGATGGCAATGGGTGTAGTCAGTGCAGCAACCGAAGCTGGTCAAAATCACTTGGCCATAGCTGCTGCCGCCACCTGAGCATCCGGGAACAAGCTGGCATCTGGTAGTACTCCCAAATGGCAAACCTGACCCTTCAACGGGAATGCGGTCTCAATCAAAGCAGGCCAGCAACTCTCCCTTTAAATGGGCAGCAAACAGAAGGCACATCCTGGGCAGTGGAAGCAGCAGGGAAGATGTACCTTCTTTGTGGCTTTGGAGGGTACAATAAGAGAGAAAGGGCCTGCTTCATGGTGCACCCAGTATCTGGAAGATGCACAGAAGACCCACTTGGCACCTGTCTGGCCATCCATTGGTACTCCATTGAAGATCTGGATTTTTCAGCAGGCTTCTAGTTAACTTTGCTTTGAACATAGGAACATGGGAAGCTGCCATATACTGAGTCAGACCATAGGTCCATCTAGCTCAGTATCGTCTTCACAGACTGGCAGCAGCTTCTCCAAGGTTGTAGGCAGGAATCTCTCTCCACCCTATCTTGGAGATGCTGCCAGGGAGGGAACTTGGAACATAGATGCTCTTCCCAGAGCGGCTCCTCCCCTGAGGGGAATCACTTCCAGTGCTCACACTTCTAGTCTCCCATTCATATGCAACCAGGGTGGACCCTGCTTAGCTAAGGGGACAAGTCATGCTTGCTACCACAAGACCAGCTCTCCTCTTTGGGTAGTATCTGTTGGTCTTTATGCCTGCTGGGCTGTTTTGCTGCTCTTAATTCTTGTTTTTTTGCGAAGTATGTTTGTTTTATTAACCCTGACTGTGAGCTTCTTTGAGCTTTCATCTGATTGGACAGGCAGGATATACATTTTCATATAATATATATAAGCACATATTGGAGCCTTCCCCATGCAGCTGTGTGTATGAATCACACCTCGCAACACATGCCAGACGAAAGTAATTTTCTTTGTTCCGTGCACTGTGAGTAGATCCTCCTAGGAGAGCACAAAGCAGACAGCATAGAAAGGATGCTGTGTTGGGCCAGGTTTGCTGGTGTGATTGTGGACCACTGGGAGTTAAAACTGCTTTAAAGTGGTCTTGGATACTGTCTCCTGTTTGATGATAGATGTCTTTAATTGGCTCTAATGTTGAATCTTTAATGTTTGCTTTTGGAACGAATTGTGTTTCACTACTGTTATTAGCTGCTTTGGGAGACGCTGTCCAAGCAGGATGTGGACTTAGAAACTAAAAGTTCTTTAGTGGAACATTTCTTTCCTATATTAAAACATAACTTCAAAAGGGATGCTTTCCCAGTACCTAGAAAATAGTTGCTTGTGTGACGAGTCTGTAGCTGGGTGATAGAGTGCATACATGGCATGCAGAAAGTCCCAGGTTACAGTGCTGACATCTTCTGGGAAGGGCTGGGAGATACTGGTCTGAAACTCTGGAGAGTTGTTGCAGTTAAATGTAGACTAGATATTCCCAAACTTGGGGTCCGCAGATGCTGTTGGAAGTTGTAACCCATCTCGGGACCCGAGGCTGGGAATCCCTGCTCTGCAACTCCCATCAACCCCAGCCACGATTGCTGAAAAGCACTGTGGCAGTGGATGATGGGAGTTATAGTCCAGCAAGATGTGGGGGCCCATGGTTGGAAGCCAGTGGTGTAGACAATATTGAGTTAGATGGATCAGTGGTCTGGCTAAGTAGAAGGCAGCTTCCGGGGGGAGGAGGAGGAGGAGGAGGGATGTAGCATTGTATGTGTACGTACACATGTATGTTGTAGTCCAAAAACGGCTGGGGCAGCCTACGTTGAGCAGATCTGATCTAGATGCAGAATGACAGAGCAAATAAGGAACGGCTTCCTCGAGCAGACTGGGAGATAAACTTCAGGCCACCTGCTGGTCACTCTGCCCTGGGGCTGGAATTGTGCTGTAGCCATGGGTCTCTGCTTCTGGGGTTCTGGGGGGTGACTGAAGGAGGTACCGGGAGTGGCATGGGGCAGCGTTCCCAATAACAGGGGTTCCTAGATGATGTTGACTACAAATCTCATAATCCCCAAGCAAAATCCATTGCAGTGGGGGAATCTCGGAGTTGCAGTCCACAACTTCTGAGAATGTTAGAGGGAACACTGCATAGGGGTCCTGCTTATGAAGCTCTGGCTTGGTGTTCCCAGGTTCCTCTGTGGGGACTATAGGGGGAACAATCTTTGGATGTCACATAGGATGCTGCCTTATATACCAAGTCAAGCCTTTTGGTCCATCTAGCTCAGTATTGCCTACACTGACTGGCAGCGGCTTCTCCAAGGTTTCAGGCAGGAGTCTCTCTCAGCCCTACTTGGAGATGCTGCCAGGGATTGAACCTGGGGCTTTCTGTAGGCAAGCAGATGTTCTACCACTAAACTAGGGCCCCATCCTCTGAGGGGGATATTTTATTTTATTTATTTTAGCATATTTGTATACTGCCCAAAACCTATGTCTCTGGGTAGTTTACAATAACTGCTCTTCCCAGTATCTTACAGCAGACAATGCTTTCATGTAGTCACCCATCCAAATGAAAACCCAAGTAAGTGCACCTTGCTTAGCAAAGGGGCCATTTATGCTCACTACCACAAGGTGAGTTCTCTATGAGCACCTCTCATTGGGGCCAGAAGTCCCTACTGGGACTTACTAGTCCTCCTCTCTTCCAATAGGGCCACCTCTGCTAGTCAAAGTCAGTCCCTGGCTACTGCAGCTGTTGGGGGCGGGGCAGAGTTCCAAATTTTAAGTTTCGCAGTTGCCACCCACCCGATCACCAACAGCAGAGGCATCTGGATAAAGACTACAGAAGAAGAACTTAATGGTTCACTTAGGAGCAGGCAGTCCTTGAGCTACCCATGCCATTCAAGGATTTGTAGATTAAAACCATAAGCCACCTAATGGTGCAGAGGGAAAATGATTTGCCTAGTGAGCAAGAGGTTGCTGGTTCGAATCCCTCCTGGTATGTTTCCCAGAATATGGGAAAACCTATATCAGTCAGCAGCAATATAGAAAGGTGCTGAGAGGCATCATCTCACAATGCGTGGGAGGAGGCAATGGTATAAAACCCTCTACCAAAGAAAACCACATGGCTCTGTGGTCTCCAGGAGTCGACACCGACTCGACAACACAACTTTACTTTACTTAGATTAAAACCAGGACTTTGAATTTTCTGAGAACTAATCAAGAGCTCTGAACTCAGAGGGAGGTTCCAACCTCAAACTGGTATGTTAAGGGACGCCAAAGGACAGATAGTAACTGATTCAGAAAAGATCAAACAGCGATGGAAGCAGTATACTGAAAATTTGTACAGCAGGGACATCAGCATCCAAGATACTCCAGAAGATATCCCCTACTTGCAAGAACCTCTAGTACAGGAAGATGAAGTTAGATCAGCACTCTGGTTATTACCAAGTCGGAAGGCTACAGGGATTGATGGAAAAGCTACAAAAATATATCAGGCAACAGAAGAAGAATTAGTCAAGGCTCTAACCAAACTATGCCAGCAAATTTGGAGAATGACATAATGTCCAACAGATTGGAAGAGGTCAGTCTACATACTCATACCAAGTGCCGTCACGTTGGTGTCAACTCTTAGTGACTACATAGATAGATTCTCTCCAGGATGATCTGTCTTCAACTTGGCCTTTAAGGTCTCTCAGTGGTGCATTCATTGCTGTTGTAATCAAGTCCACCCACCTTGCTGTTGGTTGTCCTCTTCTTTCCTTTCCTTCAACTTTCCCCAGCATTATGGACTTTTCAATGGAGCTGGGTCTTTGCATAAAGTTTCTGAAGTATGATAGTTTGAGCCTGGTCATTTGTGCCTCGATTGAAAATTCTGGATTGATTTGCTCTATGATTCATTTATTTGTTTTCCTGGCGGTCCATGGTCTCCTCAACAGTCTTCTCCAGCACCAAACTTCAAAAGCATCAATGCTTTTTCTATCTTGCTTCTTCAAAGTCCATCTTTCACATCCATAGAGTGTAACAGGGAATACCATTGTCTGAACAGTTCTAATCTTTGTAGATATAGACACATCACAGCATCTAAATGTCCTTTCTGCACTAATGTTAGTAACCCACATTAAGCCTAGATGTGCATGATTGTGTGAACTAAGCCATTGTGTTCTGTTAGAATGGAGGTTTCCTTAATAACAGTGTGTGTGTTTGAGGCTTTGGCAACACTGGGGAGTTTCTACTTTAACCAACTTCCTGCCCAAGGCCGAGTAGTTAAAGAGTTCTGGCACATCACTCCCATCTCCCTTGAGGGGATGCCCGTTAATGCCTGATGGGTCTATAAAAACGCCGTTGCCGATTTCACCTCAAACAAGCCCTCTAACAGTCCTGTTCTCTGCCATTCCACAAAACGTCCTATTCCATAAAACGTCCTTCTCTTTTTATTCTTCCCCATGACTGTGCTTTGGCCTTTCCTATCTGCTTAGTCTCCCAGGAAATATTTCCCATCAACCTCTGTCCTCCAGGCACACAGCAGCACCAGATGGATTGAAAGGGAGGGAGGTCAGGCCCGGGCTAATAGCCTATTGCCATTCAGTGACACTTCCTCTGTAATCAATGAAGCATCTTTGGTTGTCTCTTCCCTGCCCATTTCACATCTTGTAATTGAAATGAACAGAGACCTTTTTGAGGCTTAGGATAATATCTGGCCTTTGTATAACCTGATCTGCTAATCCAGATCGATCCCCAGGGAAGTGGAGTGAGAAATGGGAAATCTCTCCATTAGATGATGAACAGCATTCCTGGTGCTGTTGGAAGACGCTAATATGGGGAAAGGAGGGGATGAGGAAGGGAAGATCTTGGGAAACGGTATCTGGAAAGATCAAATGAAGCAACACAATTAAGCATAATGACAAGCGATGCGAATATTTCTGTGTGCTTCCTTTTTTCGGTGCTACCGGTGTCCAAAGCAGTTTGGTATGCATTTGTATTGGGGTAGGGGATAGACGGATTCTGCGAGGACAGCTTGATCAATGGCCATTAGCCAAGGAAGCTAAATGGAACCTCTAGTGTCAGAGGAAGTGTGCTACAGAATTAGAACCAGTTGCTGAGAGGCAAACAGCATGGAGGGCTACTGTCTTAGTTCCTTGATTGTGGGCTTCCTCTGGCGTTGTCGGGCTGGCCAGGGTGGACTGAGAGGGAGGTTTCCCAGCAGGAGGCATGCCACAGGCTGACCAAGGGCACCCCGTTACACCAGCACAACACTACTCTGGGACGCAAGTTCCCGGCTTAGTGGAACTAGCAAGCGCAACATCTTTGCATTAGTGCAGCGTTCATCTGCATCTTGGCCAATGTTTCATTCTTTACCCAACCTATGTAACATAGGAAACTGCCTTCTACTGAGTACGTTTAGCTCAGTATGGTCTACACAGACTGGCAGCGGCTTCTCCAAGGCTGCAGAGAAGCTGCTGCCAGTCTGGGTAGGCAATACTGAGCTGGATGGACCAATGGTCTGACTCAGTAGATGGCAGCTTCCTGAGTTCCTTGTCTTGACGCAAGTGATCCTCACAGCATCTTTTAGGAGTGAGTTCCTCCCTTTCTATGCTGTTCACAATTAACCTGCAAAATTGGATACTGGGCCTAGAGCAGCTTCTTTCATAAGCTTACAAAATTTGCTCCTGTTGTCTGTCAGTGAGTTGTCTAAGCCCTGTCTTAAAAGAGATCAGGCCTTCTGGCCGCACTTAAATATTAATGAAATGCTGACAAGAGCACCTGTCGTTTGAATTAGGATGGCAAACATCCTTCCCTTTCAAATATCAACATAGCAAAGACGTGGGTGACTTTCTAACTGTGTTGCATTTTGATCGATTTGGCAAGTTCTGGGCTTTAAAAAACAAAAACAAAACCAGAATACCTGGCAAGGCTGATTTCCAGGGCGATAATGCTGGATTCTTCCCTTGCAGTCAGCCTCCTGTTCTAGCAGGCATCTAGTCCCTACCTAGTTAGATGAGACAGAAGCTGTCATGCAGTCAGGAGCTGTTGGGTACTCGTAAATAATTATAGTAACGTTAAACCAGGAAAGCCCTTTGTGTCCTCTGCTAGCAAGTGATGATCTGTCAAGGAGCTGTCAGGCTTTCATGCCTTGCCTGCATTTAATTCAGTGGTGCATCTTGGAGTGTTGCCAGCCATCTGGGGGTTGTCTGGGTATTGTTCATTGTTCCTTTTTTTTGGATCGGTGGTTTTCAGACTTTGTACACTTGGGGAACCTTTTTCACTTTGTCTCCTTAGCGGTCCATGCATACTGTAAAGCAGGGGGTCCTCTTTCAGGAAGTACTTTTTCAGGAAGTACTGTTTCACACAATGCATCATTAACCTATGGAATTCTCTGCCACAAGATGTGGTGACAGCCACCAGCATGGATAGCTTTAAGAAGGGTGTAGATAAATCCACGGAGAAGTCTATCACTGGCTACTAGTCTGAGATTATAGGCCACCTCCAGCCTCAAAGGCAGGATGCCTCTGAGTACCAGTTGCAGGGGAGTAACAGTGGGAGAGAGGGCCTCAACTCCTGCCTGTGGCTTCCACTGGCATCTGTTGGGCCCCTGTGGAAAACAGGATGCTGGACTAGATGGGCTTCCTTGGGCCTGATCCAGCAGGGGTGCAGTTATGTCCTTATGTTCTCAGACTTTGTAGCTGCAGAGCAGCAAGTTTCCACAAGGGCTTCTCCACCATGGAACGCAAGCATGTTGTAGAGGAGTCCAAGGCATTGGCTTGCCTGTGCCATAAACTCTGCGTTGGCCAACCCTATAGGGCCTCATTGCATCTTTATATGCAGATTATAAGGCTTGTCATTTGAACATAGACAGCTGCCTTTTACTGAGAGTCAGACCATTGGTCTACCTAGCTCAGTATTGTTTGCGCGAACTGGCAGCAGCTCTCCAAGGTGAGAGTGTCTCCCAGCCCTGCCTGGAAATGCCAGGCATTGAACCTGGGACCTTCTGCATGCAAGCGGGTTTTCAAACATGGCCCCATCCCTTGAGGGGAATATCATGCAGCAGCTGGTGCTCACGTGTCTCCCATCTAAATGCAAACCAAGGCAGACCCTGCTTAGCCAAGGAGACAATTCGTGCTCACTGCCACAAGACCAGCTCTCCTCCCTGTCATCTTTTGAAAGGGCAAAAATATGGGGTGAAAATTAGGGGTGTGTCCGAACCGGTCTGGAGGCCATTCTAATGGCCTCCGAACTGCCGGACCGGTTCGGACTGGGCCGGTCTGGGTCCCGGTGGGGGGGTCTCACTTTAAGGGCGGGAGGGCTTGCTTACCCCTCCCGCCTCTTTGCCCCCGTCAGAGGCCGTAATCTATGGTAAAATTGGGGCACTGGAAACCAGCCGCCCCAGCCGCCGCCGCTTCCGCCGCCCCCCCCCCCCGTGAGCAGATTAGAGAAGGAAAGGCTACTCCCCACCCGCCACCCCCCCACGAGTGCTCACCAAGTTTAAAGAAATTAGAGAGGAGCTCGCGAACAGAGCTCCTCTCTTATCGAAGCCTCCGGCCCAACTGGGGCTCTGGGCGCGCGCGCACGCGCGCTAGAGCTCTTTATCCGCTAGAGCTTTTGCCGGAGGCCCGGTCTACCCGCTGGGAAGAAGCCGGGTAGACCGGGCCTCTGGCGATCGGAGGCCCAGCGGGTAGACCGGGCCTCCGATCGCCAGAGGCCTGGTCTACCCGGCGGGTAGACCGGGCCTCCAGCAAAAGCTCTAGCAGATAAAGAGCTCTAGCGCGCGTGCGCACGCGCCCAAGGCCCCAGTTGGGCCGGAGGCTTCGATAAGAGAGGAGCTCTGTTCGCGAGCTCCTCTCTAATTTCTTTAAACTTGGTGAGCACTCGCGGGGGGGTGGCGGGCGGCAGGGCAGCAGTAGCCTTTCCTTCTCTAATCTGCTCACGGGGGGGGGCGGCGGAAGCGGCGGCAGCTGGGGCAGCTGGTTTCCAGCGCCCCAATTTTACCATAGATTACGGCCACTGGCGGGGGCAAAGAGGCGGGAGGGGTAAACAAGCCCTCCCCGCCCTAAAATGCAGGCCCCCCTTCGGTGCTGGTCCGGACTGCTCCGGACCATGCACATCCCTAGTGAAAATCAACGTACATGCACTTATCCTAAATGGATACATTGTACTTATTGCAAATGTCCAGGATTTAAGTCAATGTAGGTTGCCTTTTAAGGTTTGCAGAAGCAGTGCATGTGCCCTGGAACAGTGAGAGTGAAGGAGAGCTGGTCTTGTGCTAGCAAGCATGACTTTAGCTAAGCAGGGTCAGCCCTGGTTGCATATGAATGGGAGACGTGATGTGTGAGCACTGTAACAAATTCCCCTTAGGGGATGGAGTCGCTCTGGGAAGAGCAGAAGGTTCCAAGTTCCCTCCCTGGCAGCATCTCCAAGATAGGGCTGAGAGAGATGCCTGCCTGCAACCTTGAAGAAGCCTCTGCCAGTCTGTGAAGACAATACTGAGCTAGATAAACTAATTGTCTGACTCAGTATACGGCAACTTCCTTTCCTAAGACTTTGAGAATGCCTCAAAGTCTGAGTATTGTCAGTCTCTGTCATAGAAGAGGGATAGCTAGTCGTTTATGAAAAAGCAGCAACCGCCCTTTAACTTTTAAATTCCATCGCTGACAAATTGCATAAGGGTATGTGAATCCAGTAATGTTGAGTGCATGTAAGTTGTACAAACTGTGCAAATTCCAAAACTGTATAAGTGATGTTACACAAGAGTAAGCCCACTGGAAATAATGAGTTTACCCTTGTGTTACATTTGTGCAGCTTGCATGCATGTGGCATTACTGGGCTGACAGACCCTCCCATGCTTTGCCAAGCCTTTTGGGTCCTGCTGAGCTGGAAATGGGAAAAGGGGTTTTCTAAGATGTATAGGGCTCTTGCTACATATGGATTAAAAATGGAAAAAGCTGCCACCGAGTGAGATGAAAAAGATGAGGGTGGTGGTATTCACTTGTTTTAGAAGCAAAGTGGGGAAAGCAACCTAAAGGGCAATTAATTCAGGTGAGGAATGGATTTTGGGAAGGGGGCATCTGGGAAATAAGTTATTGGGGGGAGGGATTCTTGGAAATGGAATTTATAGGGATCTTGGAGGGAAATGAATCTTTTAAAGAGAAAATACTTTCAGTATATGTGCAAAATAGGGATTACTGGATTTTATTGTTGAATAAGAAGAGCCTTGCTGCATCAGACCAAGGTTCCATCTAGACCAGTATTCTGTCTCCATTAGTGGCTAGCCAGAAACATCTGGGAAGCAGCAACTAGAGAGGAAAGCAAGAGGAGAGCTGGTCTTGTGGTAGATTGCCTGAATTGTCACCATAGCTAAGGAGGGTCTGCCCTGGTTGCATGTGAATGGGAGACTAGACGTGTGAGCACTGGAAGAGATTCCCCTCAGGGGATGGAGCTGCTCTGGGAAGAGCAGAAGGACGGAGGGGTGAAAGGGGGTGGGGGGAAACACTACACACATGCTTCTCCACACCGTTCAAACACCAGCTCCCCCCTCCTCAGGTGGATCACAGAATCCCCTGGGGAGAATGGTGCCTTTTTTTCCCCCGGGGGAGGGGGGCACACCCCTACTCCGCATTTCAAACAACAGCCTCCCACACAGTGGTGCATACAAAGGGGAAGCATAACTGTTTTTCCTGACCTGGACAGATGAGCAGAGACAGAGAAGAAATCTCTGGGCGGGCTGCCCACTGGGCCAGTGTGAGCATCACTCCAAGAGGACGAGGCTGCTGCAAGCATGACTTGGCCATGGCTCTTGGCAGCAAATGGGTCCCTGCTCCCACACATGCACTGCGCTCTGGAAACCAGGCAGTCTCTTGTTGCTGTCCACCATGCCGCACCCCATGGTGGAAGGCCACTTGCTTGCTGACTGGCTGCTCCGCATGTGCTGCACAAGCACACCAAAGCTGCTGTTTCGGGGTCAGGTGGGGGAAGAGTAGGGCTCTCTGCATGCGCAGGAGAGCCTCTGATTGGATGGCCACCGTGGCAAATGCAGCAGCAGCCACTGCTGTGCTCGAGGTGCAGGGAGAACTATCTGGCCGTGTGGCTCTGGTGGCAAATGTTGGCCCCAGACTACGGACATCCCGACATGGAAATAGATGGAGAGGGTTGAAAATATTCATTCATTCATTCATTCATTTTCATTCATTCAATTTCTATACCGCCCTTCCAAAAATGGCTCAGGGCGGTTTCCATAGAGAAATAATAAATAAATAAGATGGATCCCTGTCCCCAAAGGGCTCACAATCTAAAAAGAAACATCAGACAGACACCAGCCAGAGTCACTGGAGGCACTGTGCTGGGGGTGGATAGGGACAGTTACTCACCCCCTGCTCAATAAAGACAATCACCACATTAAAAGGTGCCTCTTTGCCCAGTTACCACTTTTTTGGTGATGGATTCCAACTATTTTTAACCATCCGGACCTGGCAACCCTAGTCACATGCAGGGGGTGTGGCTGGCATCTGCAGGGGGGCTGAACAGGAGCCCACCCTCTCCTAGCTGTGTGCCTGCTGGACAGCATCTTAAATTAATTCCTTCCCCATGTGGAAATGCACAGAGACAGATGTCAGTGCCATTTTAGTGGAAGGACTGCTGTGCTGTGCTGTGCTAGATAGAGACTATTTTAAGGCCCGACGTTGTTCCTCCTCCTATACTTCACGCTCCGATGCGTATCCTGCTCCTTGTGGCGGTACAACCTTCCCTGGATCCCAGTGGGAAATGAATGGCATTCCTTGGCTTAAACAGGGGGTGTTAAATTTCTTGACAGTTGTGGAAGCGTCTTTCCTACAACGGATGACTTCAGCCAACCAAGCCAGGTTTTGGCAGGCAGGAGTTTTAATGTGTGCTGTAAATGGGGCCAGAAATGTAACGGAGATTGGCAGCTATAAATATATAAGATCCCCGCGGTTGCTGGGGGGTGGGTGGGGGGAATTAAAGCACAGGCTTTTCTTTCCAAGACAGACTGTGTTTTTTATGAGGAGCAAACTTGCTTCCTCCATTCAACATGAGTTGCTGAACACATTTGATGATTGGGTGTGGGCAAAAGGAGCGTAGCTTGACTCTGCTGCCAATGCTTTATCCATTTCAGTTTTGTTCGGTCTATAACCAGTATAGCAACAATAAATTCACTACATAAACACCACACATTTATAACAACATAACGCAGTCCCCTTTCTACCTTCTACTAATTGTTAAGTCAATTGCGTCTTACACAAACTGCAACTCAGAAATTAGCCACACCACAAAGTTATCTCCGATTTCTGATCTGCCAACGTTACACACGCAACGTTTCCAGTCGCCCTGGTAAGGACGACAAAAGGGGTATTATAAATATGTTACGAATCCTTTGATAAAACTTACAATTTTAAAATTATATGCTCAGTTGTCTCAAAGCACAGGGGCAGACTCTTTGAATGGTATATTCAAAAAATTTCAAAATCCTTGCTGTATCAAGTATGCATCTTATTTAAGGAAAGGTATGGTGCAGTGGAGAAGTAACTTGCCTAGGGAGCAAGAGGTTGCTGGTTCGAATCCCTGCTGGTATGTTTCCCAGACTATGGGAAACACCTATATCGGGCAGCAGCGATATAGGAAGATGCTGAAAGGCCTCGTCTCATATTGCGCGGGAGATGGCAATAGTAAACCCCTCCTGTATTCTACCAAAGACAACCACAGGGCTCTGTGATCGCCAGGAGTCAACATGGACTCAACGGCTCAACTTTACTTGGCTTACTTTATAATACTATTGGGGGAGAGCAGGTTACGTTTTTGTTGCATGTACTTGGAGATATTTTGTGGTGCTGGTCAGCTCCATATACAAGCTGCTGCCTGGAGGAACTTTCTGGGCAGGGAGGGTTCCTTCAGCTCTTCCCGCTCAGGGATGGCCTACCAAGGTTTCCTGTTGAGGCTAGGACCCATCTTTTCTGGGTGGCAGTTGTGTCTGAGTTCCCATCGTCATCCTTTGATTCCTAGCTCCACCTTACCACTGTCTGGCTTCAACCCTGTGTAGGAATTGTTTGATTGATTGATTGATTGATTTCTATACCACCCTTCCAAAAATGGCTCAGGGTAGTTTACACAGAGAAATAACAAATAAATAAGATGGACCCGTGACCCCAAAGGGCTCACAATCTAAAAAGAAACATAAGATAGACACCAGCAACAGTCACTAGAGGTACTGTGCTGTGGGTGGATAGGGCCAGTTACTCTCCCGCTGCTAAATAAAGAGAATCACCACGTTAAAAGGTGCCTCTTTACCAATTTAGCAGGGAATTATTGATTACCAATACAGTTGGACCTCATTATGCATGGGGGTTCCATTCCTGCATAGTACCGCAGATAACGATACCATGGATAATGAGTCATTGAGTCTATAGGAACACGGGGGTTAGGTTTCCAGACTAAAAAAACAACCACCACCAAAGGCCCACAAAAATGGGCTAAATAAAGTGCCCTACCATGCTCTGCGGGTCTCCTGGTATTCAGTAATGCTGCCCACAACAGCTCCAAATGGCCCCAAAAATCGTGGATTTAAAATAAATTTTATATATGTATATTTTAAAATAAATTTTATATATATCTGAAATGAGCCACAAAATGGCTCCCACAGACAAAATGGTGGCCAGAAATGACATCTGCAGTCACTTCCAGCCCTCTAGTACCTGCGGATACTTGGGTTTTGACCCTGTTGTATCTGCGGATAATGAAGCTGGATGTCAATTAGACACCCGTGAATACACTAAACTGCAGATATAGAATTTACATATAACGAGGTTCTCCTGTATATTAACTCCCCCGATAGCTTTGCCTGGCCATGCCTTAGCAATAGGGCTCAGGTTCTTGTTCAGCTTTTTGCCCACTGTTTAGGAAGTGAAGCAAAACTCAAAGGCTAGAAGTTAAAGGTTTATTAGATATATCACCACTCTAGGTGACCTGCAGAACAGAGTCCAGCAACACAGAAAAGAAAAACCCCAAAGCAATGATCACAAAACTGGGTGGCCAGATCATGAACCGGAGACAGAGGTGCACCTAGGTAATTTTGGAGCCTGGACCTAAAGGCCTTTGGAGGCCCTCCTCCCCTGCAAATGAAGTATCATCATGCTCAGCTGGGCAACCACACCACCTGGCACAAACGAAAGAGGATTTGGAGGGGCCCAGAGGCTGTGGAGGCCCTGGACTTTGGGTTAGAAGTCCAGGGGTAAGAGCGCCTCTGACCAGAGACCCTGTGTGAATCTGATTGTCATATTCACACAGGATCTCTGGTTCATGATCTGACCCCCCAATTGCTTTTGGAGTGTTTCTTAGTTACTTTTCTGTGTTGCTGGACTCTGATCTTCAGACTACCTGGAGTGGTGAGATATCTAAAAAAACCTTAATTTTTATCCTTTGAGTTTCTAAGCAGTGAGCAAACGGCTGAACAGAGGCCTTAAACCTTATAGCTAAGCTCTGGCCAGGCAAGGCTATTGCGGAGTTAATAAACTGGTTAATTGATAATTCCTATACCTGACCATAGGATAAGACCTAAGAGTTGGAAAGAGTCAGGGCACAGAATTTTCTTTCTTTAAAAAAAAAAGGGGGGGGGGGCTTTAAGGGTGCAGCCAAAGCCTTCTATTTCGAGTGAATGCATTTGATGTTATTTATTTATTATTATTTATTATTTATTTATTGCATTTATAAACTGCCCCATCCAGAGGCTCTGGGCGGTGTACAATAACTTCTAAAAAGACATAAAACCCACAATTAAAACGATGCTAAAACAATATAAAAACAATTCAAAAATGATTAAAACTATTTAAAACCAATTAAAATACTTTTAACAACAACTACACTTTATAAGCCTTGGAAGGCCAGGCCAAATAAATAGGTTTTTAGGGCTCTCTTAAAGGCTGACAGCGAGCCTAAACTGTGGATATCTGCTGGGAGTGCATTCCATAGACCAGGAGCAGCTGCAGAAAGGCCTGGTTCCGAGTCGCCACCAGATGTACTGGTGGTAACTGGAGACAGACCTCTCCAGATGACCTCAACGAGCGATGGGGATCATACTGAAGAAGGTGCTCTCTAAGGTAACCTGGACCCCAGCCGTTCAGGGCTTTAAAGGTAATAACCAGCACTTTGTATTTCGCCCGGAAACTTATTGGCAGCCAGTGCAGCTGTTTCAAGACAGGCATAATATGGTCTCTCCGGGCTACCCCAGAGACCAATAGGGCTGCTGCATTTTGGACTAACTGAAGTTTCCGAACTACGCACAAAGGCAGCCCCACGTAGAGCACATTGCAGTAGTCAAGCCTGGAGGTTACCAGCTGATGCACCACTGTTTTGAGATCATTCTCTTCAAGGAATGGACGCAGCTGTCGAAACATCTGAAGCTGATAGAAAGCGCTCCTGGCCATAGCCTCCACCTGAGATACCATGGTGAGGCCAGGATCCAAGAGCACTCCCAAGCTGAGTACCTGTTCGTTCTGGGGGAGTGTAACCCCATCCAGTACAGGAAGATCTAACTCATCCCTTAAATTACGATCCCCCACAATGAGCACCTCCGCCTTGCTTGGATTCAGCTTCAATTTGTTATCCCTCATCCAGCCCATTACTGCCCGTAGGCAGGCATTTAGGGAGTGAATGCCATTTCCTGATGAAGATGGTGATGATGATAAGGAGAAATAGATTTGGGTGTCATCAGCATACGGATAACACCCTGCACCAAATCTCCTGATGACCTCACCCAGCGGTTTCATGTAAATATTAAAAAGCATTGGTGACAAAATGGAGCCCTGAGGGACTCCATATAATAGCTCCCATTTTAAAGAGGAACTGTCACCAAGCTCCACCATCTGGAATCTGCCTGAGAGATAGGAGCGGAACCACCGCAAAGCAGAGCCTCCTATCCCCAATTCCCCCAGGCGATCCAGAAGGATACCGTGGTCGATGGTAACGAACGCCGCCAAGAGATCCAAAAGAACCAACAGAGTCACACTCCCTCTGTCGATTCTCCGGTAAAGGTCATCCATCAGGCTGACCAAGGCAGACTCAACCCCATAGCCCGCTCTAAAGCCAGTTTGAAATGGGTCTAGATAATCGGTTTCCTCCCAAACCGCCTGGAGCTAGTTAGCCACCACTCTCTCAATCACCTTACCCAACCATGGGAGATTGGAGACCGGCCTATAACTGTCCATCACTGAGGGATCTAGGGAAGGCTTCTTAAGAAGTGGTCTAATAATTCCCTCCTTCAAACAAGGAGGCATCCTACCCTCCCTCAGTGATGAGTTAATGATATTAACCAAGCCATCCTCAACAATCTCCCTGCTAGATAAAAGCAGCCAAGTCGGGCAAGGATCCAGAGAACAAGTGGTAGGGCGCACCGCCCCAAGCAGCTTGTCCACGTCATCAGGCATCACAGATTGAAACTGATCCAATCTAATACTCCCTGTTATCTTCAATGTAAGTTGGAGGCAGCAGGTGGGTACTATGAAGAATGGATAGCCTGAGAGGAAATTGTAAAGACATCATTTATTTGTTCTTTTCAAAGAATGCTGGATTGCTGTTCTTGAGAGAGACTTTAATTGCAGTAGAGAAACCAGGGGGGTCAGTGCCCTAAAGATTTTGCTGAGAGCTGAAAACCAGGGTATGCTTGAGACCCCTTGGATAGCAGTAATCCTGAAGGACTGAAACCCATGCTTTCCAGAAGCAGAAAACTGTGATTTGCTAGTGATAAAATATTCTGTGTGCATCAGCTGAGAGGAGCCTCCACTGCCTTTCCTATGGAGTATTCTGCCTCCTTTTTTTTCTTTTTTGTGGTTGCAGGAGAAAGTCAGTGTGTAAAGTCAGGGAGTGTATTTTCGCTCCACTGCATTTTCAGCTGAGAGGCCAAAGAAAAAAGAATCCATTGGTGCAAAAATAAGGTTCTCCTTTAACTTGTTTCACGATCAATGACCTACACCCACTGTACTTGTTTGCACTAGTTCAGTGAGGTTCACAACCTGTTTCTCATCTCCTATGTTTTTCAGGGAACTATTGCACAAGAGCACAATTTTGATCTTCCCTGTGACTTCATGCAACTATGTGATTTTTTTGCACTAGTACAACTTTGTTCATTGCACAAACACCTGGTTCGTCTGAAAATCAGTCAGTGTTTGTTACTTCAGTTTTCCCCCTATGATGAAGAGCTTGTGCTTGACATGTGTTGGGATCTCTGAGTAAATACTTATTTTTGCACCAGTGGATCATTTTGTTTTGTGTTTGGCTTTGATGCTGCTCTCTTTCTCCTGCCTTCCACTTGGAGGCAATGCTACATGACCACATCATGGTAGGGATGCAAGTGGCACCTGTTCTTTGAAGTAAGTTAGATGCACAGCACATGCTAGATTGCTTAAAAAACAACAACCAAGAAGCTCTGGTGAGAACTAATCTGCCTACTTTGCTTTCACTATACTCTTAGTTGATAACTACCACCTTCACAAATTTGCCCACTTCCCCCTCAAACATTCATGCATCTGCCATCTTTGCAAACTGCGCTGCTGAGGTGTCCCTACTTGTCACCACAACTGTACTAAATTTGGTTCAGATCGGTTCCCACTTGTACCTCAAACATTCACGTGTCCACCATCTTGAATCGGGGTGGATGACATAATCGCAAGCTACATCATTGAGATGTCCTCCCTACGTGTCAATACAACTGGGTCCAAATCGCTCCAGGAATTGTGAAGTTGATAGGGAGACTCGTGGGCACACACACACAAACAGAGCTGGGTGACCTCATAAGCTTACTTTCCTTAAAGGAAAGTAGGCTGAGAAGCAGTGGCAGCCCTGCCGAGTGTTTGACCAACGTGTTTGAGTGTAGACCTTAGGTGGTCCCCGGATGTTGTTGAACTATGGCCGCCATCATCCCCAACTACAGTGGCCAGCAATTTGTGCCTGTAAGTTTCCTCTCCGCAGCTGGGGTATGCTGGGGGTGGCGGGCAGCAGAAGGCAAGAAATTGGTGTCAGGGCAAATCCTCCCACCTCCCCAATGCAATGCCACGGCTCCTATCCATACCCCTTCCCTTGGCCGACCGTTTTGAAATACATGTTGGGAGCTCCAGTTGCAATCCTGGATTTTTGACATCTCGGACTTGGTGTTCCCGCCCCCGAACAAAAAACCAACTCTCCATTCAGTATTATATGCTTCGGCTTGTGGTATGAAAGCATAACTGTTTTCCTTTCCTGTGAACTCGTCACACCAGCCATTGGCTGTTTGCCAGGTGAGCAAGCAAACGGTTTTCTCTCCAAGTGACCTAATTTCCCTCCTGGATTGTTCAGTGATATCCACGGCTGGAGGCAGCTGGTGCTCTCTGCCTTCCCCTAGGACTGAGGGAAATGACCGTGAATTCACCAGCTTTGTAAGCAAGGCTAACTAGTTCACTTGCAGATCTTGGCTTTCTTTCAAGGTATTTGTGGGGGTGTGTGTGTTCTTAATGGATGTGATGCAGCCTGTTGCAGCTAAAGGATCATTTTGTATTGGGAAACCATGGGCACCACAGCTAGGTTGAAACCTGGTTAAGATGTGAGGTTCATTTGACAAAGAGTGCAGGTGCCCTTAGGTTGGTGGACCAGTTCTTGGGGGAAAAATTCCTTTTGTATTGTTGTCTGCCTTCACTACATGTATTCCCCCAGTCCCAAACCATGTGCGATCTGGCAGGCTGTCTTTTGGTGAAGCTTGTCCACCATTACAGTTGCTTTCTTTTATGGGAAAGTGGCCATAGTTCAGTTCTAGAACACTGGCTTTGCATGCAGAACGTCCTGGGTTCAATCCCTGGAAGCATCTTCGGTTAGAACTGGGAGAGGCCCATGGCGTTTTGCTGCCAGTCATTGTAGTCAGGGCTGCACCATTTCAGCCCTCCTGCAGATGTTTGACTACATCTCCCATCATCCCTGACTATTGGCCCCTGTGGCTGGGGATTATGGGAGCTGTAGGCCAACAACTGGGTGAGCCAAAGTTGTGCAGCCCTGGTGTAGTTAATAGTGAGCTCGATGGGCCAATAGTCTGACTTGAGTGGAAGGTGGCTGTGTGTGTGTGTGTGTGTGTGTGTGTGTGTGTGTGTGTGTGTGTGTGTGTGTGTGTGTCATCCTTTGGCTAGACTTTCAGGGAATCCTTAGGCCCCTTTGAAACACAGTTTGAAAAATCACTGGCTTAACACTATTGCAGGTAACCGAAAAGCCAACTTTAAGGCTCACTTTCCAATAGTTGTTTGAAAGGTAGGAAATATACAAGTCAGAAATGAATCTGCTACAATTAAAATGCTCCAAGCTGTAGAACTGAGCACAAATATGCAGCACTGGCTTGAGCTGGGGTCTTGTGTAAAACCTGGCAGCAAAAAGGCTTACAACAGACTCACGGGTAATTTCAGAGTGGACATAATCGTTCAACGAACCAGAGCACTGAAGCACCTTTTTGATCCTGGTTTGGTTCAGTAACCATGGATTGCACAAGTTCCCTGTGTTTGGACAACACTGGAAACTGCAGTTTGCTCCAAGCCACAAATGAAAGGTTTAAACTTCCTCACAGCGGAGGAATGGGCATGTAGCCTAGGCCCTTAATGCTAAGCTCAGCCATAGTTTCATGCTGCATCCCCATCTTGTTGCTGACTTGGTCTCTGGGATGCTGCTCAGAACCCTTCTTCAGGAAAGATAACTCGGGCAATGATCTTAACTATTTTTCAAGCAGGGGCCACTTGGGCAAGAAACCTTCAATGTGAGAGCCGTTTCCCATTGCGCTGACTGACATACAGTACTGTGTTTTTCTCAGTACTGGTGGGGGGTGGCTTTAAGAGAGTTGGAGCCCTTTCTTAAGAGCTCTGGGAAGGGCTACACTTTCTAGCATCCTGTGCATGCCTCCTAAGATGGGCAGGGGGCAAAATGTGGGGGCAGCCCTGGGCAAAGCACATCACTTCAGGGTGGGAATTGTCTTCTCTGCAGGATACCAAGGGGTGACTGTGCAGAATATTAAGCTTTGGCCCAAGCTTCACACAGGCCCAATAAACAATTTGGGGTTGATGGGGGCCGCCACTGGCCCAGGGGCAGAGCCATCATTGGGCGAACGGGTTCAAAGAACCCGGACCGCCACCAGTCGGGGGCCGCGAGCACAGCCCCAGACACGCCGCCCACATAAGACACGGGAGTGTTATTTCCGTCCCAAACAAGGCCATGCGGCCCCATTTGGAACTGGAATCAAACTGCACTGCATTGGCAGCACGGCCAGAATGACTCTCCCTGCCTTAAAGGCAGGGAGAGCCGCTCCTGGTCTCGCTGCCAATGCAGTGGGGCTGATCAACCTCCCTCCCAAACGGGGCTATGCAGCCCTGTTTAGGAGGGAGATTGGCCCACGCTGCATTGGCAGTGCGGCTGGAACAGCTCTCCCTGCCTTTAAGGCAGGGAAGTCACTCCAGCCTGCACTGCCCAATGCAGCACAGGCCAATCTCCCTTCCAAACAAGGCCACACGGTCCCATTTGAGAGGGAGACCACGCCCCCCCGTGTCTGATGTCAGACCAGACGTGGGGGCGTGGTTAGCTGGCCCCCTGCGTCTGATGTCAGACTTGGGGGCGGGGCCAGGGGGCCGCCAGCCTCCCTATACTCCTGACTGGTCCCCCAAGCCTTACAGTGAAGAACACGGAACTCAGGTTTTTCTCCGCAGCAGTGAACCATCTGCTTTGCCTTTTGCCTTCCTAAAGAATTACCTGCAGCTCCAGAAATATATATTTATTGGTTGTTTAACATGCTTAATATGTAGCAGAGATACTTGCCACAGGATGAATGGATTTCCCCTAATTATGTTCTATAAAGGAAAGGTTGTGCCGTTGAGTCGGTGTCGACTCCTGGCGCCCACAGAGCCCTGTGGTTTTCTTGGTAGAATACAGGAGGGGTTTACCATTGCCATCTCTCGCACAGTATGAGATGATGCCTTTCAGCACCTTCCTATATCGCTGCTGCCCGATATAGGAGCTTCCCATACTCTGGGAAACACACCAGCGGGGATTCAAACCAACAGCCTCCTGCTCTCTAGTCAGGTTGCTTCTCTGCTGCACCATTAGGATTATGTTCGATATTTCTTTTTGAAATACCTTGTCAATAATATGCATTACGTGGTGGCTGTCTGCAAATGCCAGGAAGATGAATCAGCAAGCAGAACAGCTCCTTCATTCAATTGCAAGTTATTTGCTTTGCCCATCTACAATACCTATAATACAAGCTGCTTAATTCCAAAGAAAAAACCTGATATTTTCTGACGTTATTCTCTGCATTTGTTTCAGGACCAAGAAGAAAATAAAGGAGCTACAAGCTGGCCGGAGTTCTACATTGATCAGCTTAACTCCATGGCTGCTGTAAGTGGAGTGCTTAAATTATTTTCTAGCTAACATGAAAAAAATGTCCTGGGAATTTGTGTATTCTTACTCACCCCCCAAAATTAAAATTATGCACATGGTACAAGTTAGTGTGCAAATTAACAATAGCTTAATTGATTTGCATGTTTCTGCTTTTTTGCATCAGCAATATAAAGCATCTTAGAAATTAACAAAATATAAATAAAACATTGTCTCTGCTGTCCTAACAAAGTCATGGGAACATAGGAAGCTGCCATACACTGAGTCAGACCATAGGTCCATCTCGCTCAGTATCTATACAGACTGGCAGCGGCTTCTGCAAGGTTGCAGGCAGGAATCTCTCTCAGCCCTATCTTGGAGATGCTGCCAGGGAAGGAACTTGAGACCTTCTGCTCTTCCCAGAGCACCTCCATCCCCTGAGGGGAATCTCTTACAGTGCTCACACTTCTAGTCTCCCATTCAGATGCCACCAGGGCAGACCCTGCTTAGCTAAGGGGACACGTCATGCTTGCTACCACAAGACCAGCTCTCTTCCCTAGCAGAGCTGGGATGGGCAAGGGTTGAGCATGGAGGTGGTTGATCACACACCTCCGAGAAATCCCATCCACATCCTGAGCTTGAACTAGCTAAAAGGTAAGGTAAAGTAAAGTGTGCCGTCAAGTCGATTTCGACTCCCGGCACCCACAGAGCCCTGTGGTTTTCTTTTGGTAGTATGCAGGAGGGGTTGACCATTGCCACCTCCTGCGCAGTATGTTCGCAATGTAGCCAGTTGCGACTCTCCCTGCCTTTAAAAGGCAGGGGTAGTCGTTCCGGCCGCGATGCAAATGCAGCGCTAGCTGATTTAGCTTGGCCCCGTTTGGGACCTAAACTGTGCAGCCCCATTTGGGACCTAAACCATGCCCCTGCATCTGACTTCAGACACAGGAGGCATGTCAGGGGTGCGATGTGCTACCCCTGAGGGGCGACGGCCCAGGTTCTTTGAACCCATTCACTCAATGGTAGCTCCGCCCTCTCTCTCTCTCTCTCTCTCATTAAACTATTGTATTGTTGCATGTAAAGTAAATAGATCCTTCTCACAGATTGCTCCCAATCTGCCACTCTTCCCTCAGGTAGCCCCGTTCCTAAACCCAGGCAGAAAGTGAGGTAGGAGGACAAATGTATGTCTCCTACCTCTGGTTGTCGGGGTACTCATGCCCCTGGCAGCTACTCCTGGACTGCCGGCAGCCATCTTGGCAAGAGAGCCCAGGGGAAGGCGCGACCCAGCAGCTGGGAGGTTTCCCAATGTACTGTGCAGCATGCATGTTGCATTGTGGTTTTCTTGGCGGCCCAGCTTCCTCCCCCCTGCTCCCAATCATCTCTGGTCTTGCTGCAGCGTGTCAGCAGCGGAGCCCAAAAGAGGCTCAGATTGTCTGGAGGCAGGCAGGTAGGAGCCAGCCTCCCCCCAGCCCTCCCCACTTTGGCTGGGTGAATGGGCTTAAATTGCAGGTCTTGCCAGGGTAGCGTGATCCAGTGTAACTCACTGGTATGCTTCACTTGGTGCTCCCTTTTGCATCTAGTGCCAGTTGACAGTTTGAAAATACAATAAAACTAATGCCCCGTCTCGGCTTTGTCCTCGGAGATGCAGCATTTCTGAGAAACTCCCACCAACAACATCCATCCCTGGCTATAGATGTGGAGGGATTCCAGTGTCCCTTTCTGGACATGGCGGGGGAAAGATGAGCAAGCACAGAAGGACAGGCTCCTGCTAAATTTAGTGGCAAGGCTTCCTCTCAAGAGCCAATGTGAGTGCCACTCAAAATCATTCCGTGTGCCACTTTTGGCACCCGTGCCATAGGTTGCCTGTCCCTGTTTGGCACCCGTGCCGTAGGTCAGCCAGGGTGACTAGCTGGGGGCAGCGGGGTGGAAGTTGTTTAGAAAACTTCAGGATGGGCTTTTTCGCCAGCTGTCCAAGCAACTGCAGTTACTCGATGCCAAATGCCTGTTTGTAAATGTGGGGAAGATTTGTTTCCTCAGACCCTCTAATGACTTCAACAAGAGCCCCTTGATCAAAGAGAACAGACACGGCTTGTCTTAAGTGTGCTGATTTACAGGCCCTCTGGGCAAGTGTTACCTAGTTACGCCAACAGGAGCGGAGGGCCTGGCAAGGGCAGATGGAATTTTTACGGAAGGTGATAGGCGGCTTCTTTCGCAACCACAGCATCTGCAATTCCTTTGACAAGGGCGAGTGGAGTAACTGTAGCCTGCAGAGCTGCGCGATGCCTTCCCTGTGTGGGATTCTGGGGGGTCTGAGATCACTGGATGTGCACGGTCCCTTCACGGAGACTGCTCTGCACGTGTGTTAAAGGAGAAGGCTGGAATTTATGCTCACAGGCACTCTCCCTATCAGACACTACACAAATGTTTCTGGAGCCTGGAAAGAAACCTGTACCAGACACCGGCTACCATTATGTTTCCGGGCAAAATACAAAGTGCTGGTTATAACCCAGGGGACCCCCCAAAAGCTTAGATCCAGGGTATTTAAGAGAGCGTCTTCTTCATCATGAGCCCTGCTGCCCAGTGAGATCATCTGGAGAGGTCCATCTGCAGTTGCCACCACCTCGTCTGGTGGCTGCTCAGGATCAGGCCTTCTTTGTTGCCTCTCCGAGATTTCAGAATGCGCTCCCTGCTGAAATAAGAGCCTCCCCATCTCTGGCAGCTTTTAAAGATGCATTTGTTCACCAAGCTTCTTAACTAGAATTTTGGTTTTAATTTTTTTTAACATTTTAATTTTTTTTAATGTTGTTACCGTCCAGACATGCAAGTTTGGGAACATACATTTGTTGTATTCACATTATAACATGTCTACCTTTTATGACCAGACCAGAAGTCCACCTGATCCAGCATCCTGCTTCCTACTGTTGCCTCCAGGTGGCTCACAGGCAGAACATGAAACAAAAACCCCTCCCAGCTATTGTGTCCCACTTAGTGTGTTCATTGGTAGACTGTCTCTAGGCAAAGAGGCTCCATTTAGCTACCATGACTATAGAAACACAGGAAGCTGCCATATACTGAGTCAGACCTTTGGTCCATCTAGCTCAGCATTGTTTACACAGACTGGCCGTGGCTTCTCCAAGGTTGCAGGCGGGAGTCTTTCCCCAGCATTACCTGGAGATGCTGCCAGGGATTGAACCGGGGACCTTCTGCATGCAAAGCAGATGCTCTACCACTGAACTCTGGCCTCATCACCTAGTAACTGTTGGTGAACTTTTCCTCCTCCGTGAATTTGTCTAATCTCTCTTTAAAGCTGTCTAAGACCGAGGCTAATACCACATCTTGTGGAGACGAATTCTATAAATTGCATTTGCTTTTATGTAAACATGCTAGTAGTAGGTGAGGCCCGTCGTTGACCAGGCAGTCATTTTGCATAGATTACACTTATAGGAAAGTTCAAGAAGTTAGGGTTAGGGTTAGGGTAACGTAAATATATGTAATGTAATAGATTTTTCTGCTCCCTCACCCCCACAATTATTTAAACATGTCACCAAGCATATTCTGGTCTAGAACGTGGTGGACTGAGCCACAATTTTGAGGGTAGGTTTTGGAAGAAATTCTGAGTTTCTTCTACATAACAGGAGTGTTGATGCAAAATTTGGTATCTGTAGGTAATTGAGAAGTACAGTATTCAGCATTTCTTCCAAAAAAACCTACCCAAACATTGTTTAAATTTCCACTGTGCATATAAAAAGCAGGGCCATCCTTTGGGCAGGGTGCCCGAAGTGACTGCCCCCAACCCCACGCTCCCCCAGGCCCAGCTCTCTCTCTCTCTCTCTCATATCTCTGCCAACCATCCCTGCACTCTGTCTCCCAGCCAGCTAGCGGGCAGCTGCTGCTCAGAGACGAGGCAAAGGCCCTTCACTCCCCCAAGCTCCACACTCTCTCTTCCCCGACTGCCCGGGCTCTTTCTCTCTCCTTGGACTGGTCCATCCCTTGCTTGCTTGCTCTCTTGCTGCTGCTGCTGCTGCTGTGTGCAGCTCAGAGGAGGCACCCTGCGTGCTTCCTGAGCTTCATGTTGCTTTGGGGCCAACACTCCCCTCCACCCTGCCCAGACGTCACTTCCAGGGATGAGGTGAGTGAGCATGGATGGATGGATGGAGGCACAGAGGCCTCGAGAAAAGAAGCCAGAGAAAATGACCCCTCAACCCACCACCCTCTCTTCCATTTCACTGCCTCCTTCCTTCCTGCCTGCCATGCAGCAAGGGCCAAGAGTAGCTTTTGCAGGATCTCTCTCTCTCCTCTCTCTGAAACATTGTCCCCTTAAAAAGAAAGAAAGAAAGAAAGTCAGACCATCACTTCATACCAGAAGGACATGAAAAAAAGACCAGTTGCTTTGCAGAGGGCTAGGAGAGGGGAAACGGCTCTGTCAGTGTGGGGGGGGGGTGTGTGGAGGGTGGAGAGGTGTTTGCGCGCACCTTGCTTCCTCCAGGCTGTGAGAGGAGGACTCAGGTGCGCTTTGAATCCTCCCTGTGCTCTGGACTGGGGCAGCCACATTGAAGCCCTGCGAATCATCCTGGTTCAGTCTGACACTTCATTGACTGCAGCCAGGAGAAAGCCCAGCTCACCTGCTGCCACCGCAGCCACAGGCTCTTCAGCGACCTCACATGTCACGATCCGCCTCCTGGTGCCCCCACCCCATCCCTCTCCTCCTCTTCCCTCTCCGCACTGGACTCGTGTGTGTTAAGGGAGCCCCGCCTGCTCTGATTTGAGTCCCACACTCCCCTCAGGGCGGCCCTGGTAAAAAGTAGTGCATTCAGCTAATTTCAGTGGCAGGATGGTGCATGCAAAATTTAATATCTGTAGGTCATCGGGATGTATGACTTTATTTCACACAAACCAACCAGTTCTTCAGAGTATACAACAAGATTCGAAACCATCCTTTCAGTTCCATAGTTTCGCCCTCCTCCCCCATTAGCCACCTGGGTTGCTTGCGAAATGCCCGCAATTTGCCAGTTTCTGTGGATAATAAAACTGGGCCGGGTGGTGTGTTTGTGAGAGATAATTCTTTAAAAGTGGTGGTGATTTCCTCTAAAAGCCGTCTCTTGAGCTGGTGATGCAATTGTACAGCTGTCACCAGGACGCTGGAGCCAGAGCTTGCCCCGCAGAGATGTTTTGCCAGTGATGTCATCCTTTCATGCCAGTAATTCACCGTAAAAATCCTATGGGACAAGATTTTCTCTCAAAAGCACAGCTGAAGTGTTTTATGTGCAGCAAGGACCATGAATATTTGCAAGGCGTTTTACGCGTCCAACGGAGCAGTGCCCACATCTGAGGAACAAAAATTTGCTGTTATGCCCAGAATGCTGGGTCTTCCCACAAGTGAGAAACACTAAAAAAAAAAAAATCATAAGTGTGGTTATCTAGTAGATCCCACAGTTGAGACAGTTAGCACCCAAAAGAGTTCATAACTGGATAGCTTATACACTGGGTAGGATTTCAAGTTGCCTCTCTCAGGTGGGAATCATCCGTTTGTTTAAAATATGTGTGACCAGAGCTAGGAATGTGCACAGAAACAATTCGGCGCTCTTCTTCTGGAGCGCCGAACCGGTTCGAAATGCCAGCGTTCGAGCCGCTTCGGAGGTGGGGGTGGTTGTTTTAAGGCATGGGGAGGGTGTCCTTAGCTCCCCTGCCGAGTTTCCCTGCCGGCACTGCTGCCAAAACCACTGATGTGGGGCAGCTGAGTACCTTCTTGCTGCCCTGGACCACTTCCTCAGGGACACTGGCCCACATTCTCTGCAGTGTTAAGAGGGCAGAGCAAGAGTTGTGCCCTTGCCAGGACAGCATTGCTCTGCAACCTAGCATGCAGGGACGGGGATAAGGAAACAATTTTTGACTCTCTCCCATCCTTGCAAGCCCTGTTTGCTGCCAGAAATATACCTCTGAGGTAGGGTTGCCATATTCAAGGATTCCCGGATTCCCAAAATCCGGGTGGCCTAATTTGCGTATTATGTGTATTATGCAAATTATGCTGTAACTAATTTCCACGCGTGTTTATTTATTTATTGGACAAACTGGTATACTTTCCCCTCCTTCTTTGCCCTCCCGTGTGATCGGATCCAGAGTAAAATCTGGGCAATCCGGGCAGCGCATTTGAAATCCATGTGAATCTGGGTGGAATTTAGCAGCTGGGTGGATGAGCCAAAATCCGGGGGGGTCCCCTAAATTCCAGGGGACGTGGCAACCCTACTCTGAGGGCTGTGCAGGGAGGAGAGTTGGCCTTCTGGCCGTGTGCCTGAATTGCCCCTTTGCTAAGCAGGGTCTACCTTGGTTTGCTTTTGGATGGGCGACTCCATGCGAACACTGTTTGCTGTAAGATAATTTCCCTAAGGGGATGGGGCCGTAGCTCAGTGGTCGAGCATCTGCTTTGCATGCAGAAGGTCCCGAGTTCGATCCTTGGCATCTGCAGGTAGTGCTGGGGAAGACTTCAGCCTGAAATCCTTGGAGAGCCACAGCCAGTCAGAGCAGACGATCCTGCGCAAGATAGGCCAATGGTGTGACTGCAGAGCAGCTTCCTATGTGCCTGTGAGTAAGGAGATAAGCTTCCAGGGCAAAAGCGGTGGCTGGCAAGGTTAAGCCCCAGTACCTCTCAATTCAGAAACAAAGATGGAACTAAGTAAGATGGCCTTGAAGCCATGGAGTTGGGGAATGGATCTTATTTTTTATTTAAAAAGAACATAAGGACACCCCTGCTGGATCAGGCCCAAGGCCCATCTAGTCCAGCATCCTGTGTGGCCCACCAGATGCCTCTGAGAAGCCCACAGGTAAGAGCGGAGGGCATGCCGTCTCTCCTGTTGTTGCTCCCCTGCAACTGGCATTGAGAGGCATCTTGTCTCTGAGGCTGGAGGTGGCCTTAGCCTGTCCATATAAACTCCATGAGTTTATCTAAGCAATAGCAATAGCAATAGAACTTACATTTATATACCGCTCTATAGCTGGAAGCTCTCTAAGTGGTTTACAATGATTTAGCATATTGCCCCCCAACATTCTGGGTACTCAAAGCCATTCTTAAAGCCATCCAGGCTGTCACTACATCTTGTGGCAGAGTATTCCATAGGTTAATTGTGAGTTGTTTGAAAAGGTACTTCCTTTTGTCAGTCCTAAATTTCTTGGCAGTCAGTTTCATGGGATGACCTCTGGTTCTAGTGTTAGGAGAAAGGGATAAAAATGTCTCTCTATCCACTTTCTCCACACCATGCATGCTTTTATAGACCTCTATCATGTCTCCCCGCAGTCATCTTTTTTCTAAACTAAAAAGCCCCAGGTGGTGTAGTCTTGCCTCATAAGGAAGGTGCACCAGGCCCCTGATCATCTTGGTTGCCCTCTTCTGCAGCTTCTCTTCTCCAGTTCTATAATGTCCTTTTTGAGATATGGTGACCAAAACTGTACACAGTACTCCAAGGTTTGTATAAGGACATTATGATATTAGCAGTTTCTTCAGTTCCCTTCCTAATGATCCCTAGCATGGAATTGGCCTTTTTCACAGCTGCCGCACATTGAGTTGACACTTTCAAGGAGCTTTCAACCATGACCCCAAAATCCCTCTCAGTCGCTCACCGACAGCTCAGATCCCATCACCGTATCTCTGAAGTTGGTGTTTTTCCCCTGAATATGCAGCACTTTACACTTGCTAACATTGAACCACATTTGTCATTTTGTCACCCACTCACCCAGTTTGAAGAGATCCTTTTGGAGCTCCTCACAATCCGTTATGGATTTCACTACCCTAAATAGTTCGGTGTCATCTGCAAATTTGGCCATCTTGCTGTTTAACCCAATTTCTAGATCATTTATGAATAAATTAAAAAGCACAGGTCTGAGTACAGATCCCTTGGAGAGGAGAGCTGGTCTTGTGGTAGCAAGCATGACTTATCCCCTTAGCTAAGCAGGGTCTGCTCTGGTTGCATTTGAATGGGAGACTAGAAGTGTGAGCACTGGAAGATATTCCCCTCAGGGGATGGAGCTGCTCTGGGAAGAGCAGAAGGTTCCAAGTTCCCTCCCTGGCAGCATCTCCAAGATAGGGCTGGGAGAGATTCCTGCCTGCAACCTTGGAGAAGCCGCTGCCAGTCTGTGAAGACAATACTGAGCTAGATGGACCAAGGGTCTGACTCAGTATATGGCAGCTTCCTATGTTCCTATGAGAGAGAGAGAAAAGTGGAGAACCACTGCTGGTCAGTGTAGACAATACTGATCTAGATGGACCAAGGATTTGTATAAGGCAGCCTCTTATGTTCCTAAACAGGACTTTGGCACGAAGGGGAGATGTGCTGGGCTGCACAGCAAGCCTTCATAGCAGCTGGTGTTGTGCAAGGGTGAAGTTCTTGGTCTGCCCTCCTAACCCTTCAGAGAAACTGTGTTCTGCAAAAAAAAGAATTACTCTACTACCTAGGACTACTTCTAGTGCATCCTGCTTCTGCAGCCAGTGTGGTGTAGTGGCTAGAATGCTGGACTAGGACCGGGGAGACCCGAGTTCAAATCCTCATTCAGCCATGAGACTTGCTGGGTGACTCTGGGCCAGTCACTTCTCTCTCAGCCTAACCGACTTCACAGAGTTGTTGTGAGGAGAAACCTAAGTATGTAGTACACCGCTCTGGGCTCCTTGGAGGAAGAGCGGGATGTAAAATGTAATGAATGAATTGAATAAATAAAATTTCTGCTTTCCCTTCTTGTCCTCAGCCTAATTCAGATGTTATCCAAAAGCCACACCGTAACTGTGTACAGTAGGGTAAAGGGAGAGGAAGTCCCGCCCCTGCCACGTCACTCACCTGCATGCCCCGCCTCTCACATCAGGGCTTGTCTGAAGAGGGAAGAGGTCTCCCCATGATGGCGGGCACATTTGTGATTGCGAGGCAATTGCACAGAGGGCCCTTCCTCCTCAAACCGTTGTAACCGTTAGCGGTGGGGCGTCCTAGTGAATGACGCAGTGGGGGCGCGACTTCCTCCTCCTACATCCTACTGTACACGGCTACAGCATGGCTTTTGAATGATGGAGGCAGACATAACAGTCTAAGGGCTGACCTGGGGTAGAGTTGGAGGTTCTTCTTGCCACTCTAGGAATGGTCATTCTGGGCAGTGGTGAATGGGCTGTTTGTTTCCTCAGGAAGTCTGAGGAAGGCTTTCAATCTACATAAGAATAGTCGGAGTCTTGCCTTCCATAGCCAGTCGGCTCCACTACTTAACAGGTTTACTCTGTCCCTTAGGCTTGAATAGGGACAATGATTCCTATCTCATTAATTAACTTGGGATAGCCAGGTAGACTCCTTATCACCTATTACTGCTGTTGTGAGTTGTCAGGGCACTTACACCTTTACATAAGAATGGTCACAAATTGCACCTCTGGTATTTCATACTCCAGGGCAAACTTGGGTCCCCCCAGATGTTTTTAGAGTACAACTCCTTTAAACCCTAGCCAATGGCCATTGTGGCTGGGTATGATAGGAGTTGTAATCTAGCAACGTAAGAACAGCCTAGCTGGGTCAGGCCCAAGGCCTATCTAGTCCAGCATCCTGTTTCACACAGTGGCCTACCAGATGCCTCTGGGAAGCCCACAGGCAAGAGGTATGTGCATGCCTTCTCTCTTGCTGTTGCTCCCCTGCAACTGGTATTGAGAGGCATCATGCCTCATCTTGAGGCTGGAGGTAGCCCATAGACACCAGACTGGTAGCCATTGATAGACCTGTCCTCCATGAATTTGTCTAAGCCTCTTTTAAAGCCACCCAAGCTTTAAAAGGGCACTCAAGTTTGAGAACCCTGTCAGAATCTTTTGACTCCAGGGTTCACAAGTCTCCCCTCCCCCTCCCCCAATACATACGTGTGTGTGTGTGTGTGTGTGTGTGTGTGTGTGTGTGTGTGTGTGTGTACACTTGCCAGTTAAGACTAATGCTTCAGGCATGTGATGAAATAGGCTCTAGTCCATGAAAGTTTCTGCTACGATAAATTCACTGCTCTTTATCCTTCCAGCTGTAGATGTCAGGGGTTGAAATGTGGTTCCATCTGCATGCAAAGGATGAGCTTTGCCATTGAGCTATGGCTTTTCTTTCCTTTACAAAATATTTGGCTTGATCTGGTGATTTTGAAACTCAGGTAGACACTTAAATTATGGCTTGCTCTAAACTCTCTCTCTTTTCTTTTTTGCAGAGAAAATCACTAATTGCTTTGGAAAAAGAAGATGAAGAGGAGAGAAACAAAACTATAGAGAGTTTGAAGACGGCACTGAGGACCAAACCTATGAGGCAAATGATCTTCCTTGCAATTGATGAAATCTTTCTTCCTCCCCCCGCCCCCCCACCCACCGCCTTGCTTTTCCAGCATAAGAGTTTATATAATGGTTTCTTACACAATGTCCTGTTGAATGCCAAATTTCATTTCCACAAAATCCTGGCTAATGCCAAATTTGCTGGAACTGCTTTGCTAGATGCCAGGGGAATTCTTAGATCTTCCTTGATTTCTTCTTTTATAATAAGGGAGTTGTACTTTGCTAGAGACTGAACTGAACACAAGTTTGTGTCCAGATATATTCTAGTGTTCAAATCCTATATAATTTAGACAAATGAGTCTTTTTTTAAAAAAAAATTTAACAGGTCTTTTAAAAATTTAATAGGTCTTAAACCTATTCTGTCTATTGAATTTAGTGCAGCTGGCTTCAGGTAAAAGGCTACATTCCAAGAGCCAGCATGGTGTAGTGGTTAGAGTGCTGGACTAGGACCCGGGAGACCCGAGTTCAAATCCCCATTCAGCCATGAAACTAGCTGGGTGACTCTGGGCCAGTCACTTCTCTCTCACCCTAACCTACTTCACAGGGTTGTTGTGAGGAGAAACATAAGTATGTAGTATGCCGCTCTGGGCTCCTTGAAGGAAGAGTGGGATATAAAATGTAAATAAATAAATAAATAAAATACATTCCAAAGCACAATGTAGTGCTTGTGGGTTTGATCCTATCTCCATGCAAACTTTGATCTGAGTGATGCAATCTGACCATTTAGAGCAGGCACCCCCAAACTGCGGCCCTCCAGATGTTGCTGAACTACAACTCCCAGCATCCCTAGACACAATTTTTTGTGGCTGGGTATGCTGGAAGTTGTAGTTCAGCAACATCTGGAGGGCCGCAGTTTGGGGATGCCTGATTTAGAGTATCTATTGGAAAACTATCTTTGCTATGGTTTCCTTTTAATTGTGTTCCCAATGGCACTATGAGAATCTTGATAGATTCTTTATCTGCAGAAACACTTTGTGCACAAATTGATTTACCAAAGAATTGATCTGGCGAAATCAATTTCATATGTTACCATATACAAAACCTTTCTGTGGACCGGAGTTCAAAGAGGATAGTTTGTCTGAGTTCTTTCAGCATCCAGAACTTCATACGCTGTGCTCTAAAAATGTCTACATGGATACATCATGCAAATCAAGGACACTACCACAAGTTTTCCCTGCTTTGCATAATTTTAATTCTGCTTTGTCAGCCCTGGGGAGGGGAAAGAAGCAACACAGAGAGCTCAAGCCCTCCCGCTGGTCTGCTGGGTGTCCTACTTAACAGGTCTCACACAGCCCTTCCTCTTCTCCTGCCCCAGCGGCTTGTGAGATTTTGTCTACTGTTGCTTATATATTTTCAGAACCTCAAGGACCTGCTTTTAGAAATAAGTAGGAGAGTTGGGATTCCCCTGCTGCTCTGTTCTGCACGCTGTCCCAAAAACTGGAATGGTGTGATATGGAATATATACACTTCTTTCTAATTTCTGTGCGTGAGCACAGTCACACCAGGCTTTAAACCAGACCTGCACAACATAAGGCCCAGGAGCCGGAGCCAGCCTGCAGATACTTTTTTCCTGGCCTGCAGGTAGGAATATCCAGCCACAACCACAGAAGCCATGAAGAGCTCGTGGCCTGTTCTGCTGACCAGCAGCAGCAGCTCAGTGCAGAAGATGGTCACTTGAGGAACATAGGAAGCTGCCATATACTGAGTCAGACCCTTGGTCCATCTAGCTCAGTATTGCCTACACAGACTAGCAGCGGCTTCTCCAAGGCTGCAGGCAGGAGTCTCTCTCAGCCCTGTCTTGGATATGCCACGGAGGGAACTTGGAACCTTCTGCATGCAAGCATGCCAGTGCTCTACCCAGAGCGGCCCCATCCCCTAAAGGGAGTATCTTTACAGTGCTCATACTTCTAGTCTCCCATCCAAATGCAACCAGGGTAGACCCTGCTTAGCAAAGGGGACAAAATGCTTGCTACCACAAGGCCAAATGTCCCCCCACACCAGGGCCCACTGACACCGTCCCTCTTTCCCCTCACTTCCCCCTCCCTTGACTCCAGCCCTCTGCTCTCTCACTCCTATTAAGATTTTTAATAATTATTATTAATGTAAATTGATCATGGGCCACACACCCCAAGGCATGGTTGGTTCCGGCCCAGTGGAGCATTTGGTTGTGCAGTGCACCCCTGCTTTAAACCAATTTGTTAGGGGTCTCTCTCCCCCCGCCCCCATGACAGACTATGAAGGTGCCTTAGACTAACCTATGCATCAGGGCTGCACAACTCAAATGCCCTGGTGGACTGGAATCAACCACCACATGGTATTTTAGAGCCGAGCTCAATTTTCAGCACATTAATACATTGAAATTAATTATTACATATATTAATGAAAGCAATTATTTGTTACTGGTGGATCTTTTCCCTTTGTCAAGGGACCTACAATTTTAACTAGAGAGAGTGTCCAGAAAATAGGCCCTGTTCCTTTTCACTCACTGCAACTGACCCAAAGGGTGACAGTCTGCCTTTCTAGGGTGTTGTTGCTGCTGGATATTTCTATCTGTGGGGCATTTAAAAAGTCCTCACGGGCCAGATCTGACCCCCAGGCCTTATGTTGTGCAGGCCTGCTCTACCTGCTGACACTTGTTAGGTTATGAATATCGTTTTATGAAGAGTGAGCTGTAATTTGGTGCTCAAGGCGGAAAGATAGCTCCAAGTTAACTTAGAATAGATTGTCACTCTGTGTGTGTGTGAGAGAGATCCAAACATCTTCCTGATGCATGTCCGCTGTGTTCATGGTATCTTTTTCTTTCTTTCTTATTGACAGGTTTGTGACCAGGTTCATTGACCTGGATGGCTTGACGTGCATTCTCAACTTCCTGAAGAGCATGGACTATGAGACCTCCGAGTCTCGGATACATACCTCTCTCATCGGATGCATAAAAGCACTGATGAACAACTCTCTCGGGCGAGCACACGTCCTGGCCCACTCGGAGAGCATTAATGTAATCGCTCAGAGTCTGAGCACTGAAAACATTAAGACCAAGGTGGCAGTGCTGGAAATCATGGGCGCTGTGTGCCTGGTTCCTGGAGGTCACAAGAAGGTTCTGGAGGCCATGATGCATTACCAAAAATATGCCAGCGAAAGGACTCGCTTTCAGGTAGGGGGAGGAGTCGCCTTGCGACGAAAGTTCAGCGTTGGGTGCAGTCAAGCTGTAGAGACGGGCAGTACTTAAGAGAGTGAGGAGAGGTCTGAGAAACGTTTATTACTTTCCGTGGTGTACAAAAGCTCCCTCTTGTCTCTGTCCCTATAAACTCTTGCCAGTTGTCATAGGTTTCCCAAGTGCAAAAAATAAACATTTTGATTAAATTTCTCCCAAGTTGTTGTTGTTTTTAATTAGCCATAGGCCTTGATTCTGTAGGAGTCACTTGCATTCTGATCAGTGACTTACCTGACAATAAGCAGTACTTGAGAGGTAAGCCCAGAAGTAAAGTGTGCCGTCAAGTCAATTTCAAGGGACTCCTGGTGCCCACAGAGCCCTGTTAGTTGAATGCAGGAGGGGTTTACCATTGCCTCCTCCTGTGAAGTATGAGATGATGCCTTTCAGCATCTTCCTATATCACTGCTGCCCAATATAGCTGTTTCCCCTAGTCTGGGAAACATACCAGTGGGGATTCAAACTGGCAACCTTCTGCTTGTTAGTCAAGCATTTCCCCGCTGCTCCACTTAAAGTGGTCAAGCCCATAAGTACCATTCAACAAATACAGGATGCTCTTTCTTACTTACTATTTTAATTGAGGCTAATAGCTGGAAAGCTATATAATGTTATCAAAATCTAGGTCAGCTTTCTCTCCCAGATGTTGTTGGGGGTCAGTGTTCCCTCTAACAGGGATTCCCAGATGTTGTTGACGACAACTCCCAGAATCCCCAAGCAAAGGCTATCGCAGCTGGGGACTCTGGGAGTTGTCGTCAACAACATCTGAGAATCCCTGTTAGAGGGAGCACGGTTGGAGGTGGTAGGGAGTTGTAACCCAGCAAAACTGAGAACCCTAACCCTCTAACCCATTCACTAGAATAGTTTTACGCCTGCTAACTGGGCAAAAAAGTACCTTTTTAACATGGTGACTCTTTTATTTAGCAGAAGGAGAGCAACTGGCCCAACTCACCCCCTGGCCAGCATCCCACTGGTGGCTCTTGCTGGTTTCTACCTTGAGGCTATTCCCACGATCAGTAGAAAGTGGGCTAAGGGAGCCTAGCCCACTTTCTAGTGGTTGTGGGAATCGATGGGGTCGCGGGCGAGCCCGGTGGTTCCAAGGTGGCTAGTCCGCCTAATCCCCCCTCCCCCTTAAATGAGGTTAACAGAGCAAGCACTCCATTAACCTTGTTTTTTTGCTCGTGTTCTGCCGCGGCACACAGCAACAAACGAGTAGACCCCCGACTGGGAGGCTGAAGCCGGCCTCAGGGGTCTCTCCAGAATGCCCCGTATGCTCACACAAGGCATCCTGGAACTTCTGGGGGCCGCACGGCCCCCGATCCCCACAGCCCCCAACAGCTCTGTGACAGAGCCAGCAGATGTGTGGACAGCCGATTCGGCCGCCCAGGGCTTGGAGGCTCTCCCCACACAAACCTCCAGGCGCCTCCTTGTGTTTCTTTTTAGATTGTGAGCCCTTTTAAGACTGGAAACTATCTTGTTCATCTATTACTTATTTTTCTCTGTAGGCTGCTTTGAAAACCTTTGTTGTAATAAGTGGTGTATAAATATTTGTAATAGTAGTAGTGGTATTTATTATTATTATTATTTATTTATTAGATTTATATACCGCCCTTCCGATACGGCTCAGGGCGGTTCACAACATGATAAAAAAAATTAACAATTAAAATCAAACCAATAAAACAGCTAAAAGCCCTGAAAATCAGGGCAACAATTTAAAACATTTTAAAACAATTAATCATTTAAAACTCTGGAAGGCCAGGCCAAATAAGTACATTTTAAGGGCTCTCTTGAAGGACAGCAATAGTAGTATTTTGGGAGTCTCAACTTGAAAAAATAACTTTAAAACCTGGCTAGTTTTTGCTGACCTTTCTTTCTTTCTGTCTGTCTGTCTGTCTGTCTGTCTATCTTTCTTTCCCTCCCTCCAAATGCCACCTGCTGCACCTTTTTCTATCTCTACTCTGTGTTCTGCAGACACTCATAAATGACCTGGACAGAAGTACGGGGCGATACCGTGACGAAGTGAGCCTCAAGACGGCCATCATGTCCTTTATCAATGCTGTCCTAAGCCAAGGGGCCGGAGTGGTAAGTTGGGGTGCTGGAGGTGGGTGGCTTTTTTAAGCCTGCCGTCATGCATTTGAACAAGTATTGCATAGGAACATTGGAAGCTGCCTTCTACTGAGTCAGACCATAGGTCCGTCTAGCTCAGTATTGTCTACCCAGGCTGGCAGTGGCTTCTCCAGGGTTGCAGGCAGGAGCCTCTCTCAGCCCTGTCTTGAAGATGTTGCCAGGGAGGGAACTTGGAAGCTTCTGCATTTAAGCATACCGATGTTCTTCCCAGAGCGGCCCCATCCCCCTAAGGGGAATATCTTACTGTGCCCACACATGTTGTCTCCCATTCAAATGCAAACCAGGGTAGACCCTGCTTAGCAAAGGGGACAATTCATGTTTGCTACCACAAGACCAGCACACTACAACTGGTAACTGGGGCTTCCCAGTGATATCACCCGGGCCCGGTGTGCAGTTTTGGCCATTATGGGACTTCCTCCCATCTGCAAGGTCATAATTTACAATATCCTCCCAAGAGAGATTCACCTGGCAACTTATCTGTGTACATTCAGGAGCCAGGCTAAAGCCGTTCTATCAAAACAAGTATTTAATTCATGGTTTGCTGTTTATACTGGTTTTCTCCTGTCTGTATAAAGCTTACTGGTAGTTTATTTATTTATTTATTTATTATTTAACATATTTTTATACTGCCCAAAATGCAAGTTTCGTTGTAAACTGGGCGGTTTACAACAAAACTAATTTTGTTCTGATTTAGTTCCGGTTTTTATATCTGGTTTTGATCTGGTTTTGATTGTTTCTTTTTTCACACTGCTTTGAGGACCTCGGTTAGTGGAGCAGTATATAAATTTAATAAAATTTATTAAAATTTAAACTTTAATGGAAATTTTTTATGCAAGTATAAACAGCCTTAAATGGAATTCTAGTAGAAACATCGTTCCTGAAAGGTTTTTTCCCTCCTCTTTTCCAGGAAAGTCTGGACTTCAGACTCCATCTTAGATACGAATTTCTGATGCTTGGAATTCAGCCTGTTATAGATAAATTAAGAGAGCATGAAAATTCCACATTAGATAGGTACGTTTGCTTTCTCACTCTGTAAGAGGGTGTGTGTGTGTGTGTGTGTGTGTGTGTGTGTGTGTGTGTGTGTGTGTTGAGTTCTTTTCTGAATGTTCTCCCTTCCTTTCTCACTGGATTTCATTTCATGCCTTACTGAAAATAAAGTTGGCATTTATATTGTTAGGCTGAAATCTTCTAGTTACAGAAATGGTACTTACAAACATACTGAAACTCGCTCAGGGCCAGTAGAATGTAATGGCTGTTATTAGTCATTTTAATGTTGTGCTGTTGATATTAAAAATGTTCTAGAATCTTTATCTTCTCTCCCATGCCTGCTAAAAATCAGTATATATTCATTTACTGCTCGTGTTTGGCACCAGGAGTAGTGGATACTATGTCATTCCTTCCCAGTAGACTTGTGTGCATGAAATGGAAAAAGCAGAGGATGAGCCATTGACAAGTAGGCATAGAGGATCAGCTGGGGGGAAATCAGATGGTGGACAGGTGTGGGCAAAGTGGGGCTGTGGGAATGAGGCAGTTTAGGAGAAGCCAATACAGTGCTGAGAAAAGGTTTGTGGATCTCAAGTAGAAAAATGAGACTCACACGGCAAGGTCTTACCATGCGTAATGGAAACCAGTCTCCCCTGATGCAATAAAAGGGCATGAATTAAACAATGCTGTGTTTCTTGAGACACAATAAGGTCCAAAGTGAGAACAGTGAGACAAATTCAGGATCAGTGTGTGAGATAGTAAGTGAAGCCCTAATGTCCTTAGCACGATTAGTGGTGCCTAACTAATTGGGTAATAAGTAAACCACTCTGCAGAGGAAAGCTTTGGGCATCCTGTCCTATAGAAAAGTCCTGAGTTGGGTCTTCACCATGACTCGTCATGCGATCAAAAGAAATTCTAGAGGGCCTATGAAAAAGAGCGATTTAATGCTCATCTGTCTGGACAGGGTTACATGGCAATTTCTAAGCATTTGGGGCTCCATCCATCCACAGTCTGCAAATGGAAAATGTTTAAGACTGCACCAGCAACAGTCATCCTGCCCGTATCACCCTAAGAGAAACCCGGAAAATCATTCACAGTCACAAAGAGCTCAAGACTAACATCTAAAGATCTGAAGGTCTCTCTTGCTGCAGCTGATGTGAGGGTTCATGTATCAACCATCGGGAGAATGTGGGGAGAACTGAAGGGGATGGTGTTCATGAGAGGATAGCTAGGAAGAAAGCACTGCACTCTAAAAAGAACATTGCTGCCTAGCTCAGGTTCGCCAAGGAGCATCTGGATGACCCACAAGGTTTCTGGAATAATGTCTCTGGACAGATTAATCAAAAATCAAACTTGGACACAATCACAAACATTTTAGGAACATACATAGGAACATAGGAAGCTGCCACATACTGAGTCAGACCCTTGGTCCATCTAGCTCAGTATTGTCTACACAGACTGGAAGCAGCTTCTCCAAGGTTGCAAGCGGGAGTCTCTCTCAGCCCTATCTTGGAGATGCTGCTAGGGAAGGAACTTGAAACCTTCTGCTCTTCCCAGAGCAGCGCCATCCCCTAAGGGGAATATCTTATAGTGCTCACACATCAAGCTTCCCATTCATATGCCACCAGGGCAGACCCTGCTTAGCTAAGTGGACAAGTCATGCTTGCTACCACAAGACAAGCACTGCCTTCCAAAGTAAGACCCTCATCCTGACTGTCAAACAAGGTGGTGGAGGCATCGTGGTTTTGGGATGCTTTGCTGCATCAGGACCTGGACATCTTGCCATCATTGATAGAACCATGAATTCACCTGCATATCAGAAAAGAGGACAATGACGACAATGTCAGGCCATCTGTCTTAGAGCTGAAGCTGAGCCGAAAGTGGGTAATGCAGCAAGACAACGTAATATCTTATAGTGCTCACACCTCAAGTCTCCCATTCATATGCAACCAAGGCGGACCCTGCTTAGCTAAGGGGACAAGTCATGCTTGCTACCATGAAACCAAGAGTGCCTTGTTGAGAAGTGTTCTGAAACACATGGCCAAATGTAAACTGGGGGGTGATTGGTTCTACCACTTTTGTTCTTCATGTTTAAACTTGGACCGGAAAAATGCTATCACTCATGAATGTTATGACAACAAATGGGTCGCCTAGTCTGAACATTATTAAGTAGTAATATCATTTCTTCCAAATGTGTTGATAAACTTTGTTGAGCTTGGTTATTGAAGAAAATGTTCAATTGTGTCATCTTTTCTCTCCTCTCCCTCAGGCATTTAGACTTTTTTGAAATGCTCAGAAATGAAGATGAGCTGGAGTTTGCCAAAAGGTTTGAGCTGGTATGTATGTATTAAGTATTACTTTTGCTGGTGTTGGGAATAGAATGAAAAAGGAAGAATCCTGGCCAATCGGGGATCACACTACGAATTGAATAGTTTTGCAACCCTTTTGCTGTGATCCCTGAAAATGTGCCAAAAAAGGGTGTGGGGAGTCATTTTAATGAGCAGTTATGCAAAGCTATCTCTCCCCTTTGGTTCAGGACTAATATAAATTAATCACCCCCATGTCTTCACTTTGTGGGTTGTGTGTATCACCTCAAAATTCACATTAGCATACTGACAATAGTAGCTGAATGTTTTTAATGCCCCCACAGTGATATCTGTTCTTGGATATGTATCCAGTAAATGCTTACAAGCACAGATGTGTCTTTGAGTTCTTGGGACACTTGCTGAATGTATCTGTGATTGTAAACATTAACATATGAACATTGACATCCACTAATTTCAGGAATTCACTGCTATGTATGTATATGTACTCTCTTACTGAACCATATATTGCAAAAGCCAGATTTGAATAGAGACTGTATTGAAATATATTTCAATACAGTCTCTATTCAAATCACGCTTTTGCAATATATGGTAAAATAAGTAAAATTGAGGGTAGCAACCTTTATTTTCCTGTGGGATTCTAAGGAACAATTCCATCTAGGAATACAAAGCTATTTATGTTCTTGGCACTGCTTCCTCCCTCATCACTACATTGCAGGTCCACATAGATACAAAAAGTGCAACCCAGATGTTTGAACTCACAAGGAAGAGGCTGACCCACACGGAAGCATACCCGCACTTTATGTCTATTCTTCACCACTGTCTCCAAATGCCTTGTGAGTAGAGGATGTCTTCTTCATAATCCGTACCCATAATGAATCAAGGTTGCTACACGACTTCAAAACTGTATTCCACAAGGGTTATTATGATGGCCAGCTTTAAGCAATATCCTCTGCAGCAATAATATTTTTAAAGGGTGTTTTTTTTTTGTATTGCACTTTCTGCAATCCTTAAATCATTGGCTGACAAGCTGCACAATGCAGTGTCTGTATTTTCCAGCCCACCAGGATGGCCGTGCACGTGGATGCCAGCCCTGGCGGTGTCGTGCAAGAGCGCACTTGCACAAATATTTGAAGCAATGGAAGTAGGGCAACACAAGTGCCTGCATGCTGTTTTAAGTAGTTGTACAGGTGTGTTCTTGCACAGTACTGGATTTCATATCCAGGCTGCTGCACATGAATTGGAAACATCAGTGTATCCATTACCATAAGGGCATTGGCTGATCCCATAGAAGATGGGGAGGAGAGCTGGTCTTGTGGAAGCAAGCATGAATTGTCCCCTTTGCTAAACAGGGTCTACCCTGGTTTGCATTTGAATGGGAGACCACACGTGTGAGCACTGTAAGAAATTCCCTTTCACGGATGAGGCTGCACTGGGAAGAGCATCTCCATGCTTGCATGCAGAAGGTTCCAGGTTCCCTCCCTGGCATTTCCAGATTGGGCTGAGAAAGACTCCTGCTTGTAACTTTGGAAAAGCCTCTGTGTATGTAGACAATACTGAGCTACATGGACCAATGGTCTGACTCAGTAGAAGGCTTTGTCTTTGAAATTTGATTGGAATTTTTTTGCCAATTTTGAATTCTTATCTTCCCTTTCCACTTAAGGAAGGGCTGAAGGTACCTCACACAACTCACATAAACACAGACGAATATACAGTAGTCAAGAATAATAATGATAACCATAGATGTATTTCCAAACAAAATGGATAGGGGTGAATACTTTTCATATCTGTGGGATAATAACTACTACAGAGCAGCCAGTAAAAGCTCATGAGGAACCAGAGGAACCCAAATACTAGGCAGCAAATAATCCAAATTCTTGCAAAAGTAACATCTTTAATCAGTGAAATTCTGGTAGTGGCACAGAGTTCCACATTCTGGTACACTAAACAGGGAAACATGGTCCCTTGAGAGACCACTGGCAGGCATCCCATCTAACAGAGCACCGGTGCTTCTGAAAAGTTCAACTGACTCTTATCTATGGGTGGGGACAAATTTTGGGCTCTCCTTTCCCAGGAAGCCTTCTGTCCCACCCAAAAATGTCCCTGGGGGTCACACAGCCCACAGGGATATATTTTTGGTGGAAGGGCAGGTAGTTGAAATTCTACCCACCTCCCATACACTCATTTGAGCACATGCACACACGCATACACTAGCACCAGTGCAGCGGCAGCGTTCATCTGGAACTCTTCAGAAGTGCTGGTGCTTCTCCCGTTGCACTGACTCTGTGTTAGTCAGGATGTCAGCAAATATCTTAAGGAACTTAGGTTCATCACTGATCCCGCAGAGGACTAACCTACACCAAAAAAAAAAAAGAAAAGAAAAGGCAACAGCATTTTTTTGTTTGTTTAGGATTTGATGCTAGATGATGAGTGGATTCTGCAGGCTCTTTTTCATGATTTCCTCCCTTCTCTTTTTTAGATAAGAGAAACGGCAACACTGTCCAGTACTGGCTGCTGCTGGACCGTATTATACAGCAAATCGTTATTCAGAATGACAAAGGGCAGGACCCGGACTCGACACCCCTGGAGAACTTTAATATTAAAAATGTCGTCAGAATGTAAGAGCTCTTCCTCGTTTTTCTTCTTGACTTAAATACTGAGATTTGAAAACACTTCACGGTAACTTGTGTGCATTAATTTTTTAATTAGCGATTGTGGGGACAACTATTCATTTAATGAATTTCTCCTTTAGCATCCCTTGATAACAATGATAACAATTTTCATGGTGCTTATAGAGGTCAGGTGTATGTTGACAGCATCTCCAACGTTCTTGGTTGGACCGTGTGGCATACAACTAAGAATCTAAGAGCAGCCATATTGGATCATACTGGAAATGGTTTTTTTCTAGCATCCTGTTTCCTACCGTAGCCAATCAGATGCCTCCAGGTATCCAACAAGCAGGATGCAAAGGTTAAACCCCAATGCTTCTCAAACTTGGGTCACTCCCCATACATTGTTGGACTACAACTCCCATTACCCACAGCCACATGGCTGTGGATAATGGGAACTGTAGTCCAGCAGTATCTGGGGAGGGACCCAAGTTTGAGAACTCCAGTTATAGCCCATTCCCACTGTTCCCCAGCAACTGGTATTTTGTGGCATGATTCACCAGGACACAGGTTCCATGTAGTGATTGATCTATATTGCATCTGTTAGTCTCATCCCCTTTTAAAACCATCTAAACTAGAGGCTATCTCTAAGTCCTGTAGTAGTGAATTCCATGGTTTCATTATGCTTTGTTGACTAGGACCATGGAAAGTATATTCAGGAAAGGAAGGTGATCTGTCCCTCCACACTGGCCCAATTTTATGGTGATTAGCCAGCTCTGCAGAAAACATAACCAACTTCTAATTCTGGAATAAAGTTGCCACCTTGTAACCGAGATAGACCTTTTCACCTTTACCTTAGATCTGCACTAGTTTGCCAACATTCCTTTGGCAATACCTTCAGCCTGAGCAGAGTGGTGTATGAACATTCCATGGCATTCTAGCAGCTAAGCCAATGGCTAGAGAGGAGGATGCCAATGGATCTTCCCTGCCAATAATCTCTTGTGCGCAAGAATTGCCCTTTGAAAAATCTGGCAATACTTAATGAGCCCAACCCCATGAATAGCTTTCAAGGTAACTACATGTATATAAAACCTTGCCATTGTGAAATGTTCTGTGGGAGGGAAATGAAGTTACTAACAAAGACATCTGGATGCAATCTTCCAGGCTTTACCTAATCCCGCATTTTGGAGTCTCTTACTTGCTAACTGTGTGGTGCTGGTGCTTGCTTGCTTCATGTAAGATGGTGTTTTCTTCTTCTTTTCAGGTTGGTTAATGAAAATGAAGTTAAACAATGGAAAGAGCAAGCAGAAAAAATGAGAAAAGGTGAATGAGATGTAAATATTAAAAATTTGGGGCCTAAGATGCGATTTTGCAAAGAGGAATGGGTACAGGATAGAGCAGAAAGGAAATGGCAGTCTGGTCACCACAGCTAGAAGGGCCGTTGGTCAATTATAGAGCAGTGGCTTGCTTGTTGAATCTTCTAGGACAGGGGTTCCAAACTTGTGGAACTCCAGATATTGCTGAACTACAACTCCCATCATTCTCAGCTACTATTTATTGTGGCTGGGGGATGATGGGAATTGTAGTTCAGCAATATCTGGAGTACCATAAAGTTGGGAACCCCTGCTCTAGAACAGAGGTTCTCAAATGTGAGTGCCCAGATGTTGTTGGACTATAACTCCCACCATCCCTTTGGCTGATGGGAGTTGTAGTCCAGCAACCGCCCTGAGCCATTTTTGGATGGGTGGTATAGAAATTGAATGAATGAATGAAAATCTGGGGACCCACGTTTGAAAACCCCTGCCCTAGCCTAAAGGAACTTTAGTAGTAGAGCTGAGGAAAGATCTCTGCCTGCGACTTTGGTGAGCTGGCGTAATCAGGGTGCTAGGTTAGGTGAGCCATGATCAGATTTGGGTTAAGGCAGTTCCTTGTGCTCTTATGGTTGTGAGAAAGTGACGTCACAGGTGCAGAAGTCCCAGAGACTAATCTGATCCTGGTTGGGTGGAGAGAAAGTACTGAAGAGTAGGTGGTGGGTTTGAACTTGTGGCTGTGGATTGGTGTGGGGGTCTGATCATTGGATTTGGTGAGGAGTGAAGACAGCAGAACCTCTGGGAGGGTTAGGAGAGGGTAAGCTGGGGAAACGTAATATGAGGATAGCAAACTTTATCATTTTAAAATGATAGAGATATAAATGAAATAATACAGTTTGGCTTCAGTTTAGAACAGGGATTCTCAAACTTGGGTCCTCAGGTGTTATTGGACTTCAACTCCCATAATCCCCAGCCTCAGTGGCCTTTGGTTGGGGATTATGGGAGTTGAAGTCCAATAACACCTGAGGACCCAAGTTTGAGAATCACTGGTTTAGAAGAATGCCACTTGTACTTAACTTCCTTTAGTATTCCTTGGGGAAGAAAATGGTTCCCCTTTTGTGAGTGGAGAAAGTGTTTAAAACTTCCTGAGGTAATTGCTGTCAGGAAAGGAATAACTCCAAAGGGAGAAGCAGGATTAGAAAGATGCCAAACTGCACTTGAGTTTGCTGGATGTTCCCTTCCCATGGAGGACTACAGAGAAGTCTCTCCCAGGCATGGAGACCTAAGAACGCAATCTAGAGGGAGAAATCGAGTATGGCTGTTCTCATATCTTCCTTCAAGTCATCACTAGTTTATTTTAAAAAAACATTGCAGAATAATGAATCTTTTGGCACATTGCCCTAGTCCCCAAGCCCTTCTGTAACCAAGCCCTAAGGACCTGCAGCTGCAATAATTAGCTGCTCAGAGACTTGTGTTTTGGGCAGTATAAAAATATGTTAAAGAAATAATAATTAAATACATACAAGTTGAGTATCTCTTATCTGAACTGCTTGGGACCAGAAGTGTTCTGGATTTCAGACTTTTCTGGATTTTGGAATATTTGCATACTGTAATGAGATATCCTGGGGATGGGATCCAAGACTAAACACAAAAGGTTACTGTACACTGTATTTTATTTTTTTAGGTTTTATTTAAAGTATAAAAACAAATAAGCATTGAATGTATGATAACTACAGGTAGCTGTAAATGTAATGAAAACTAATTGCCAGAAAATTTTCAATGCAGTAATGTTGCTGGCCATGTTAGACTCAAGCATGGTATTTTAGGTGGAGATGAAATTCAGATTTCATGTGAAAATAATGTTTTGTTGGTGCTGCGGGCACACGCCGTAGTGAAGCATTCCGGATTTTGGAGCATTTCAGATGTCCGGATTAGGGATACTCAACCTGTAATTGCATATTCTCCAACCATTCATTATCATTCATATTAAAACTTCTACTCTGGATATTTATATACTGCTTTTCATCCAAAGTTCTCAGAGTGGTTTACATAATAAATAAAGTTAAATAATAAATGATGCTTCCTTGTCCAAAAGGGATCACAATCTAAAAAGCATGGATAGGGCCACCTGCTCTCCTCTTGCTAAATACAAGAGAATCACCACTTTGAAAGGTTCCTCTTTGCTTATGCACATACCACTTTTCAAAAATATGTACACACCACTGTTCAACCAAAAACCATTCTCAAAGCTGTTTGCCCTGCCTCCACTTTGTTCCCCTTCCTCCCTTGCCTCGTCTGAGTTGCATTTAAGATCATAAGCATGTTGGGACCTATGCTTTTGTACTTTGATGATATCCTATAAATAAATACTAGGACTGAAGGGGGATGTAAGGGACAACCAATTGAAACCTGCTTTAATAAGGCAGAGATTCCTACATATATTAAGGAAATTTATACCTTTTTCCAACTCGTTTAAACTTCTAATGAAATTATAATTCTATCATTTTCCCCTAAAGAAGCATATCCCATTTGTAATATCCAAACCCTTCTCTGTGCACTAAATATATTTAAGCAGAATCTATCCCTCTGCAGTGCAAATCTGTTGAGAGGACTGTTTATAAGAGGATGCATTCATTTTTGTCTCTTCACCTATTGGGAAGAGAACAACTTCTGTTAGGGGGAAATTTCTGTAAAAATTGTGCCCGTGCATCTGGGAAGGTTTCTTGCACAAGTTACATCAGAGTAAAGGGGAGCTTTGTAGGGTGCATTTCCACAGGGCTGCGTGAAACGGTTTGTTCCTGATAGATTGTCCCAATGGCCCTTAACCTCAACACTCAGTGCAGGAACCATTTCTCCATCATCATTTCTGTAACATCCAGTCAACAGTTTGAAATCGTGATTCTGAATATTTCCTCCCCCGCCTCTTTTCAAAGAACATCATGAGCTCCAGCAGAAGTTGGAAAAGAAAGAGCGGGAGTGTGATGCCAAGACCCAGGAGAAAGAGGAGATGATGCAGACCTTGAATAAAATGAAGGAGAAACTAGAAAAAGAGCTGTCTGAACACAAGCAAGTCAAGCAGCAAGTAGCAGATCTCACGGCGCAGATCCATGAACTTAGCAGGGTGAGACCAGACCTCCTTTTTCTGGAAGAAATAGGTCAGATTTCCCATTGCTCGTGAGCTGATAAGTTCCTTCTCCATAGAGAACTACAGAGAAGTGTCTGCCACACACAGGGAGACTTCTGAATTATATCCTATGTGAGCAACGTTTAAAAAGAGAGAGAAATAAAGTACATCTATATACATCTGCTCTGATGGTTTTATGGGGAATGTGCCAGATTTCCTTGTTGTTCTTATGGATGGTTCAGACATAATGCCAAATCATGGCTTGTTGCAGCTTCTGAAGAGACTCGATCTGGCAAACTGCGGATTGTGAGAAGCTACCAGACCAGAATCTGGAGCTCTGGCTTTTTGCAAACTCTGTTTTGGCATTCTGTCCAAATTAACCATCCAATAAACAAAAGGATATAGCTACAAAACTGACAAAGGCAAGAAGATGGCCAAAGCCGGAAAGCAAATATTGGCATATCTGTCTGAACAAGATCATCTCGGCTCAATCCTGCTGATTGGTGCCACCATCTTGAATGCTTGGCTGTAGTGTCTCTGAAGCAAAACCTTTTGTGGGCTGATCAGTGCCTGGACCATGTAAACTGCTGTAATCTTTTGAAAGCAGAGGTTCTCAAACTTGGGTTTCCAGATATTGGGACTACAGCTCCCATCATCCCCAGCCACAATGGTCAAATAAGTAGTAGTCCAACATCATCTGGGGACCAGGATTGTGAACCTCCTCCGCCCCAGGGGACAAGCCAGCCAGTATGAGGCAGGGAGCTCTAGCCTCCCTAGAATGGGGTGCCTGCCTGCTGCTGTGCCCCACATTCCGAACCCAAGTTGGAGAGTCTTTAGTCTCTATATCAAACAGTGTTTTTCATTGTTCTCAGTTGCATAGGGCCCGTTGCTTTTGAACCATGATCAGTCACTAACATCCTAAATGCTAACTTGCCTGTGCTTTCAACTGTCCTGCAGATTCCTTTTGTAACTGTATGTCATCTTTCTTTCAGAGAGCAATATGTGCTCCAGTTCCAGGAGGGCCCCCTCTACCACCTGGTGCTCCTGGGGGGCCCTTACCGACATCCTCCATGGGATCCCTCTTCCCAGTGCCACCGCCACCACCTGGTGGAATGCTCCCGCCACCTCCTCCCCCACCACCACCTCCTGGCGGCCCACCCCCTCCCCCGGGGCCCCCTCCACTAGGAGGAATAACCCCACCCCCAGGAGCACCACTTGGATCACTCAAGAAGAAGAACATTCCTCAGCCCACAAATGCGCTCAAGTCTTTCAACTGGGCCAAGCTGTCTGAGGTAAGGAATCCGTTCCCATCTGCCATTTTAGGCTTCTAATTCTGGGATCCCCTTCTGCCAACTAGAACCGCAGTTCTAACTCATCCAGAAATTGTGGCTGTTTTTGGAATTCTGTAGTGGCCAAAACCTTGATCATTTCTCTAAGTCAGTGGGTGACTCTGTGTCATAAATCTGTTGTCTCGGCTGACCCGACAGGTTTTACAATCCCTTCAGCTCTACTTCTGTGAGTCAAACAGAAAGTCTGGAGGTAAGAATCGTAGCCTAGGTGCATAAACGAAAGCAAAAAATGACTCACAAAGAAAAGTAGCATAAACAAAATAAAGCCCCTTGAACTAAACTAGGTACCCCCTCTACGATAACTGAGCAATAACTGAAAACAACGGAACAAGGAATGAACAGAACAAGGACAGGCTGAAACACAAAAGGTTGAATAATTCTTAAGTAAGGACACCGTCTGCGATAGGCAACGTTGCTGACAATGCTGACTTAGAAACCGTGTCAGCTTGATATAGGGCTCGAGATAACCAGCAGCCAATCAGGCTGTCCTGACTCAGCATTTCTATTTCCTCTCCTGCGAGATCTTGCGCCTGCGTGTCTCTCACTGAGCCTTTCTCTTGAGACGTCTTCTTAACACAGGTGAAATTCCAGCTTCCTCCTGATCAGTCTCTTCAGCCCTCATCTCTGCCAGCTGTTCAGATTCCGCTGTCTGCTGCTGTCCCAGCTCAGCTCCAGAGTCTGTTCTCACAGCCAAATCCTGCTGTGTGCCTCTGAGCCTGTACTCCCAACCGAGTCCTCCCTCTCCTCCTCTGACTCTTCTGACTCAGAGGTCTGGGCCATGACACCCTGGGCCAATCACTTATCTCTCAGCCTGACCTACCTCACAGGGTTGTTGTGGGGATAAACATAACCATGTACATTGTTCTGGGCTCCTTGTAGGAAGAGCGGGATATAAATGTAAAAATAAACAAGGGTACACTTGCGTCTTCTAGCAGGCTCTCTAAGCCAGGCAGATTAGCTCCAGCCAATAGCACAATGGCTGTACTTTTTCCTTACACCTCTTCTTATGGGAGGCGAGCTTGTCTTGTGGAGGCAAGCATGAATTGCCCCCTTTGCTAAGCAGGGTCTGCCTTGGTTTGAATTTGAATGGGAGACTACATGTGTGAGTATTGTAAAGCCCCCATCAGGAGATGAGGCTGCTCTGGGAGGAGCATCTGCATGCAGAAGGTTCCAAGTTCCTTCCCTGGCAGCATCTCCAAGATAGGGCTGCGAGAAACTCCTTCCTGTGCCTTTGGAGAAGCTGCTGCCGGTCTGTGTAGACAGTACTGAGCCAGATGGACCAATGGTCTGACTTGGTATATGGCAGCTCCCTCTGTTCTCTGTATCCTTTCCCACACATCTTGCAGTCTTGCTGTAAAACGCACAAGTACACGTGCCCCTTGCAGAAGCTGCACCCTGCCTGGCTGAATGCCTTCTGTAGGTTCCTTTGGGCCAAGGTCCAAGAATGCTTTTTGAAAATATCAGCAGAGTGGCTAATAGGCTTTCTACTTTATCCAGTGTGTATCTCCCAGGCCTTAATCAACAATTGTACTACATCATGCCCATTATCATAACTACACCTCCAGTTGTAGAAGAAATCAGGGCTGCTTACTTTCCAAAAAGGCCTTGTCCGATCAGACTTCTTCCACCTACACACACACACCTTTTCTGGAATTGGGCTTGGGCTCCCATAACCTTTGGACAGGGGCTGCCTGTAACCCTTGCCGATACTGTCCAAGGGCAGAAAAAGGAGACCTGTGAGCCCTAAAAACTGCTACCTTTAAGCTGCGGCATCTATCTGGTAGAAGCAGGCTGCTGAACCAGATGAACCTTTTTTCAGTCTAATCCTGCAGGGCTCCTCTTAAGTTCTGGTTCTGTTTCGCTTTAGAAGGACCCAGTTTCTCTGTACGAGGAACTTGGAATCACTACACATGGCTGGAATTGAAGAGGTAGCTAGATCGGTGGCCGACATCCTGACCAGTGCGGTGCTTGCGGAACAATGTTGCGCAAGTGCAAGGCGGTTGTGCTGGCTTGCGCTAAGTCTGCCTCTCGTGTTCCCAAGTAGTGTTGCACTACATCAAGCATGCTTGTGCTTGCACAAACTGTGGCATTCTTCATATGTGTTAACATTGCTTGTGCAAGGGTGTAGTTCTGAAAATCCCCATTTTTTTAGCACAGCGATGTGATCTTCTTGCAGTAGCATAACATTGTTCCTGTTGAACAATGACTTGACTTTGGAGTTGAACTGAACATAGGCAGCTGCCGTATACCAAGTCAAACCATTGGTCCATCTAGCTCAGTATTGGCTACACAGACTAGCAACGGCTTCTCCAAGGTTGCAGGCAGGAGTTTCTCTCAGCTCTATCTTGTTGTTGTCAGGGAGGGAACTTGGAAGCTTCTGCATGCAAGCATGCAGGTGCTCTTCCCAGAGCAGCCCCATTCCCTATTGGGAATACCTTACAGTTCTCACACACACAGTCTCCCATTCAAATGCAAACCAGGGCAGTCCCTGCTTAGCATAAGTTGTAGACTTTGCGTGCTACCACAAGACCAGCTCTCCTCCCACAAAGAAACATTATACACTTAAGGCGAGGGTGACCTGTCAAAGAGTCCCATTTGTAATGGCTGATTTCATTTGAACGCTACAAAGATGTAGCATACAAAGACGTAGCACACATTGGGGGTGGGAAACGTGATGCTTCTCCCATCATCTCTCCTCTCCTCCTAGAATAAGCTGGAAGGCACTGTGTGGACCGACATTGACGACGCAAAGGTGTTTAAGGTGTTGGACCTCGAAGACATTGAAAGGACATTCTCTGCTTACCAAAGGCAGCAGGTAACGGAATGGTTTTGTATGTCTGAGATGTGCAGATGATCCAAACCGCCTCATCGGGAGAGACTTTGGAATGCACCTTTTCTTTATTGTTTGTTTTCCCCTTCTAACACCATTTTAACTTGTCATGTTGGCTTAGTCGGTTGAATACCCATGGGCATGTCTGTGTTGATCGTTCTGAATGTTGGTTTGCGGCCTGATAGAGAGTTCTTTGCAAGCATATATGCACCTGACAGTGCATTTGAGAAGGCAAGCATGCTCAGGTGATGACGGGTAACAAAATAGCTGGGAATGGCTGAAAAGTAAGCGACGGATACAACTGCATGTGAATCGTTTCTCACCCCATTACTATTTGCATATAATAATTATTTGCACTTTGCATATGGGTGGACCCTATTATCTGCGGGGGGTTCTGTTCTCTGCTACAACCGTGGATAATGGGGCATTAAAGCGATGGGAATGATGGGAGGTTCCTGGAGGCTGGAAAAATGGGCAAAAATCGACAAAAAGCTGCCCCCCAAAAGAGGGGTGGGTGGAAACAGTGCCCTACTGTGCTCCATGGGTCTCCAGCTGTTCAGGAATGTCCCACACACACACAAGTCCTCCATTTTTCTACTGAAAATCATGGGGGGAAATGTTTGTTTTTTAAAAAATGAGCCGCAAAATGGCTCCTTTTCTGAAAATGGTAGCCAGAAATCACCTCAGAGGTCCTTTCCAGCCACCCTGACACTGTGGATACATGAAATTAATCCTTTAAAAACCCATTTCCCCCGCATATGCCAAGGTTGGGTGTCAATTACCCGACTGCAGATACGCGGAACCACAGATGTCGAGTCCATGAATAGGGAGATTTGCCTGTATTTGAATAGTATTTTTATTTCTGAATTTAATCTCCAGTCTCTTAACCATTTGTAATGACTTTTAGAATGTGTTGGTGGTAGATATGAGGGGGAAGAGGGGAAGGAACAAAGCCTTTTCCTTGGATAAGGACATGATGTTCTCCTAGTCTGCCAGTTCTTATACCCAAACATCTCTCTTCAAAGTAGCAGGAGATAAATTGGAGGCTTGAGGAATGAACAGAGGTTTGCATCCAGCAGCTCAATCTGCCCACAGTAACCAAATGTCCGTGTGTGTGTGTGTGTGTGCGCGCGCACCCACATGCCTTGTATAAACAAACCAAAGGCCCTCCTCTTCATGTATACAGCCTTCTTAACTCCTGTTTTGTGGTCCATGCATACTAGAAGTTTTGCAAATGCACATACTTGGCACATCATGCTTTTCCTACAGGGAGCACACTTCTGTGCAGGGAAACACACAAGATCTGCATTCATGTGGCAGTAGGGCACACACTTGGTACTCGACATGCACAGAGTCGTATGAGAATACTGTCAATTATTGTCGTCTGCATGTGGGCTTAGATTCTTTTCTACATGGAAATGCTTTTTAGGTGCAGATCAAGCTGCACATGGCGAGTAATGCATCATTTAATTTCTGTCTTTAAAATACATAGCAGGGGCGGGAGAGGGTTTGTGTTTTTTTTAACCCTTTCCTTCTATACAGTTGTCCTGAGACAATGCCCCACCCCAATGGATGCCTTTCTTCTCAGGGCAAATAACTTCTGAAGAGGTCATTTTTAGTTGGGATAACCGCATGAAACAAAGGGCCTAGACCCCGACACTCCCCTGTGTTCCGGATTCAGCACCTCCGCCCCGGTGCTGTTTTTTGTTGTTGTTTTTAATTATGTTTCTCATCATGTCCAGTTTGACCCTAAGTGTGAGCAGTTCACAGAAATTCAGACAAATGCTCCTCCCTCTCATCCTAGGGTTCCTAGTGAAGCAGGCTCCTTGTTCCTGTTGGAGGCTAATCCTTGCTGTTCCAGAGCCTATCTGCTCTTTGATAGCACATTCAGGGCCACGTTATGCTTTCTGTAGTCAGTGGATTGTCTATGTGCTGGTGTTTTATGCTTGTAAATACATGAGGGCACATATCCCGGTACCGTGGTAAGTTAGACCAAGGCAGCATGTCTATAGTGTGCCCACATGTGTTTGCAAACACGAGTGGCTGCTTCATATTTTCCACGCAAACGAAATTAGCCTTTGGTGACGACTTTGGAACTGGGGACAAAGAGCATGGATTCATTCCACACAGCTCCATGAGTACTTTCCTGGGCAGACTGAATTCATGCGTGGCACTGCAGTTGTGCGCACCAGCTTGCCGCAAGCAAAAACGGTGCCAGCTTACCCACCAAGAGCTGTATGGGTTTTCTTGCACCACTCATGCCCATAGCAGGCATGTAGGCAAGACTATTTTGCTAGCTATCCATTCAGGAAAAGGCACAGATAGGGGAAATGCTCCCAGAGCAGAGTAGGTAAATTGGCCCTCCATTTGGACTTCTTTAAAGGGAGGAATCCATTCCCTTGCTAAATGAACAAAAAATAGGCAGCTTTTAAAAATGGTGGTTCTCTTTATTTCACAGCGGGGAGAGCAACTGGCCCTATCCATCCCCAGCACAGCACCCCTCCAGTGGCTATTGCTGATGTCTGGCTTATGTTTCTTTTTTTGGATTGTGATCTCTTTGGGGACAAGGGGAGCCATTTTGTTTGTTTGTTTATATCTATGTAAACCACTTTGGGAATGTCTGTTGAGAGATATTGAGAGCGATATATAAATATTCCTCGTATTTGTAAAATCTGGCTGGGGGTGGGGGAGGGGGGTAGCAATATTGGTGGCAGCCAATGTTATGCCTAGAGATGTACATATCAGGTGGTATAGAAATATGATGGATGGATGGATGGATGGATGGATGGATGGATGGATGGATGGATGGATGGATGAATGTTCAAACCTTTTGGCAGTCTTGCTGCCCTTTGCCGGCCATGGGATAGCATAATAATATCACCACTTGATGTCATCCTACTGCTGGTGAAGGCAGCAACCCGGCTGCAGAGGTAGTGCATAGCAGGGCCAAGGAGGCCAACGGCAGCAGGGAGGACAGTTGGCCCTCAGCAGCAGACAGTGAATGGCAGGGCAGGTGGGGGTCCCGCCGTGGAGGACAGGCCCCTGCGACCCCTGCCCTTGCCTGCACCCCTCCCCTGGTAGCCCTTGTGCAGGGCACACGACTGCACAATGGTGGGTCTGCCCCGTGTGACTGTGTAGGAAGCGAAGGGTAGAGCAGGAGCTGCTGAGGATTCCCAGCACTGACAATAATCCGCTTTTAGGTCTAGTCGGAGTAATCTCTTGGCCTTCTGAAGGCTGGCGACTCAGACAGTCGTTCAGGGAAAGAGCAGCATCCACAAGTAAGCCCTTTAGAAAGTGCTGCCCTAATCCCTTCCGGAGGCCAGATTAGGCAGCGATGGCCACCAAATTAAGAACCAAGGTCAGGTGTCAAGAGTTAGTTAGCGCTGAAGTCTCAAGGAGAAGTGCAAGAAGAGATTTTGCTCTCGTTTCTTTTCGGTACCTGACATGATTGAGTTGCCTGCACCAAACAACTGTGTAGCTTTCAGTAGAGGGTAGGATGAGTGTACGACACGGCCTTGGGCAGAACCAGGCCATTGGTCCCTCCAGCCACTGCTGTCCAAAGCCTTACCTTTGGGGATGGGGCCAGAGCGCAGTGGTAGACCAACTACTTTGTCCTCAGAAGGTCCCAGGTTCAATCCCTGGCAGCATCTCCAGGTAGGACTGGGAGAGCTTCCTGCCCTGTAACCTTGGAGAGCTGCTGCCAGTCAATGTAGACAATACTGAGCTAGTTGGACCAAGGTCCTGACTCTGTATAAGGCAACTTCCTAGGTCCCTAACCCAGGCCTGCACAACTCAAGTGACCTGGCGGGCCGAAACCAACCATGACTTGGTTCATGGGGGCCGAGGTCAATTCCTAGGGTGCTGATTATTAGAGTAACACTTAATATCAACCAATCAACCACCATGAGCCCCTGGTGGCGCAGTGGTAAAACTGCCGCCCTGTAACCAGAAGGTTACAAGTTCGATCCTGACCAGGGGCTCAAGGTTGACTCAGCCTTCCATCCTTCCGAGGTCGGTAAAATGAGTACCCAGAATGTTGGGGGCAATATGCTAAATCATTGTAAACCACTTAGAGAGCTCCGGCTATAAAGCGGTATATAAATGTAAGTGCTATTGCTATTGCTATTAAAGAGAAATGAATTAAAAATGAATAAAAAATGAATTTAATCAATATTTAACTTTTGATGTTCTGGCAGACCAAGATTGATTTAAATTAATATGAAATAAGTTGAATTAAAATTCATTCTAATAATATAAATATTATACAATCTGTACAAAATACATAATAAAATGCATTGTTTTCCTTTCCACCTCTGCCAAATCATCACACAAAACATGGAAGAGAACTTCTCATAATTTTGGAAAAGAAGGGAGAAGGGGAAAGAAAGATGGAAAGGATGCAGCAGGAGGCTTGGCTTGAGAGAGAGAGAGAGAGAGAGAGAGAGAGAGAATGGAGCAGTCTTGATGGGTGAGATAGACTTAACTGTGCAGGCGCACCTTGCAGTTGGGAAGCAACGCTGGGCCAAATGGCAGGCCCGAGTGTCGCTCTGGTTTCTGCCGCTGTGCGCCACTGCTGCCATGAGGGAGGGTAAGGAAGAACACCCGCAGCCATCTCCTCAGCCACACAGTGGCTGGAATTGGGGCGGGGGGGTTAATCAGCAGGGGGAGGAAGGGGAAATAGCCCCGGGGGCCAGGAAAAAAGGCCTCGCGGGCCGCATCCAGCCCCCGGGCTGCATGTTTTACAGGCCTGCCCTAACCCTTTCCATGTGTATAAAGCCTCAAGCAGAAGTCCATCCTGCATTCAACTCCACTTAGGGAAGCTGCCTTCTAACCACTGGTCCACCTCACTCATTGTCTGACTGAAGGCAGCACTCCAAGGTTTCAAGCAGGAGTCTCTCCCAGCCCTTCCCAGAGATGCTGCCAGGGATTGAACCTGGGACCTTGACCTTCTGCATGCAAAGCAGATGCTCTCTCACTGAGCTATAGCCCCATCCCACCAATCCAGGGTTGGATAGAATTGGAGTTTTAAAAAGACAGCCGATGAAGGAGAGAGAAACTTCATAGGTGGGCCCAGATCCTAGGCATGTGAAACTAGTTTGAAAAATTCTCATGTAATTGGAAACCGAACTCTACATGAAATGGATTCCCAGGACTTTCCAGGGACTTTGACTCCATGTCCATTTCTTATCCGGAGATGGGAATCTGTTTATGTTAGGTGGATAAACTGAAGGCTGTTGATGGGGTCTGGAGGCTGATGCACTCATGATGAAATGGGAGGTACCTTCATGTAGGCTGGCATGTTTGAATGCACGCACGTATGCATGCATGCATTGCTCTGCATTTATGTGCACTGGGAAGTTGCATCCCTTCCAAACAGGTATGCCAGCTGCTAGGTGTCCATGTGTTCATTGAATGGGAGAGTCTGCACACAGTGGGGGACCTGCCATTTCCTATGCAGCAGGGCCTTCCCTGGGGATTTTATCAGAGGAGAAGCGGCTCGTCTTTCCCTTGGGCACCACAGGCGAGGAAGGCTGCTCTGCTCTGATCCAGCTCTCCCATTTATTCTGAGAGTTTGGTTTTCCACAAGAAGTATTTCCAGTGGCCTTTGGCAATGTTCCAGTCACTGATTTGAATGCTAATTTATTAGCATTAGGTTGCTTTGATAGTTTAGATTCCACAGTAATTTAAACTAAATTATGGGGCATTGTCGTGCTTTTTACACTTACACGCACACACACAGAGCGCTTCAGTTCCTGTTGCAAATTAATGTGTCAACTATTGCAAGTGAAACCAACGTTTAAAAATAGTGCTTTTCATTGTGTCTGCCGTCAAAATATTAGGCACTCAAATCTAGGTGGAACCACTGAAGTATTAGGCACCCTCTGCTAGCAACATAGCATATGCATCATTTCACTTTGGTGGAACCTTTACCTTACTGGGGGAAGGAGAGGAAACAGACGAGTCATTCACACTTCCAAAGTAGTCTTAAGGCAGATATTGGAGATGAATGGATTCCAGATGGCAGGGCCTCCACAGAAAAGTCTCTGCATTGTGTTTCTGTCAGCCTAATCTTTCAAACAAAGCGAATATAGGAAACTGCATTCTTCTGAGTAAGACCATGAGCCAGTATTGTCTACAGGATTTTGGATAGAGGCCTTTCCCTGCCCTTCCTGGAGAGGCCAGGGACTGAACTTGGAACATGTGATCTAACACTGAATTACAGTCCTCTGCCAAGCAGGTGGGGGAGTGGAACATAGGAAGCTGCCTTATACCGAGTCAGACCCTTGGTCCATCTAACTCAGCATTGTCTACACAGTCTGGCAGCGGCTTCTCCAAGGTTGCAGGCAGGAGTCTCTCTCAGTCCTGTCTTGGAGATGCTGCCAGGGAGGGAACTTGGAACCTCCTGCATGTGAGAGTGCAGGTGCTTTCCCCAGAGTGGCTCCATCCTCTAAGGGGAACATCTTACAGTATTCACACGTCTCCTCCCTGAATCTTAAGTGATTGGTTCATATGAAAAGAAGCATTCCCTAATGTACACAGGGCCTTGGCGGTTTAGGATTTTACAATCTCCAGATGCAAAAAAGTCAATGTAGTTGCGTCAATATTGGCTGAACATGTGCTTGTCAGTTGGAGAATTGTTGCGTCCTGTTCAAGCTCAAGCTCCTCTCTTCCAAATATTTCTACCTGGCAGTTCCCCCACCCCTGGAGAAAAAAAAAGAAAATACAGTAAATAATGGCTATAAAGCTATCTGTGAATTTAAAAATGCTAAATAATTAAAGATAAAATTATTGCAAAATGTGCAACTTCTGGTGTTTCAACATAGCTTGAAATGGGTGAAGGGGAGAATACCGTTTGAAATTCTCCATGGTTATCGCAGACTGAGGCTTTTAAAAATGGGCTCTGTTTTGCCAGTCGTGTCCCATATTCATTAGGCTGCCTTCTGCGCAACACAGATATTTGAAGATCCTCCCCTCTGACATGGTTATAGCAATAAAGCTTTGGGCTAGATAGCTGTGTGCAGAGAGTCTGTCTGGGTGGAACTGAATTTATGAGCAATTTTCATAGCACTTGCAGCGTTTTGCTGGCTCACTTTGACCTGCTATGCATGAACATCTCTCCTCCCTCCAGGATCTGGCACAGTTGGATGGATGTAAAGTATTCTGCCCTCAAACCATCCACTAATGAGAAATGGGATATGGGCTGGCATCCATCCTCTGTGGCATTTAAGCTAATGGTATAATTAAAGGCCTATTTTAGCCATGATATTGGCTAAATATCTGAGCTGAGCTGAATAAGAAATGGGTCCCTAACTTTGAGGTATTGCAAGTTAAAACTCATGAGACAAAGGATAGAGAAAAGGGATGAGGCTTTCGTATAAAGATTATAAGTGATTGCAATTTCTAGAGAGCCATTCTAGTGTGTTGAAATATGTAGCCAGTACACATAGATCCCCTAGTTCAGCTAAAATTGGTCACGGCCAATTCCCTCCTTAATCTCATGTTCCTTTTACTAAACTGGTGCCATGAAATACAACAGGGCGGCACTGATTAAAGAGTTTATCATTGATTGATCTGCCTTTTAATTGATTTATCTGCAGTTTGGAAGATATGCATATTCTCCAAATTGTAGTGTTGGGTGCCCTTTTCAGACACTGTAGGGAACAATGTATACATTATTTATGTGGGCATCTTTGCATATATGTTTAATTCACAACTTACCCTGGCTTTTCCAAATTGGTGGCACTCAGGTAGCTTTCATATCAAAAACCGTAAAACAATAAACTTAGCTCAAACAAGCACACCCTTCCCGCCCTCCCTTTCTCTCCTTCTTTACATAAATATAGATATCTCTCTCTCTCTCTCTATCTATCTATCTATCTACCTACCTACCTACCTACCTACCTATCAATAGCGCAAAATAAAAAGTGCTCACTATGTAGAAAGCTCTAGCAAACTTGATGCAACAGTCACCTTACATACAGTGTTCCCTCTAAGGCGTGAGCACATGCACACGCTCACAAGTTTTTTGATGTCTGCTCAGTTAATTTTAGATCCCACTCCATTAACTCAAGAAGGCCCCACTCTGAATGCACGTGTGTGCACACTGCCTTGATACTTACACCCGGAACAAAATTAATTCTGCACACAGATGAAAAAAATTAGAGGGAACACTACTTACATAGTGAGGCTATTCACACAATGGGGTGAAATTGAGCTAGCGGAGGCTAGCCCGATTTCTCCCAATCGTGTGAACCACCAGGCTCGGCTGCAAGCCCGGTGGTTCCTAGGCGGGTAGCGCGCCTAACTACCACTGCCCTAAAACCAGGTTTGTGGAGGGAATGCTCCGCAAACCTGGTTTTGAAGATCGTGAGTAGCTGTGGCTCCGTGCCGCGGTTACTCACGAGTAGACCCCTGGAGGGGCGGCAAAAAGCCGGCTCCGGGGGTCTCCCCAGTAAGCCCTGTGCACTTGCGCAGGGCATACTCGAGCTTCCAGGGGCTGCTTGGCCCCTGAGCTCCCCAGCCCCCGCCGGCTGCGTCACGGAGCCGGCAATCGTGTAGGTGGCTGATCCGGCCACCCAGGGCTCCCTTCCTGCTCGTCTGTGGGGAGAGTGGGCTTAGCCCGCTCTCCCCGCGCACCCTCCAAAACCGGGTCTCACTGATCGTGAGACCTGGCTCAGTGATTTATCTGGCTCAGTTCTGTGATGCCAAAAGGGTGGGGGGGGGTTTGATATGAGGAACATGCTTCCACATTCATTTCGATGGGGTTTGTGCAGAACAGCATTCCTGTACTGGTGAAAGTAGTGTGCCATTTGTATATTCTGTCTTGCGCACTAAAACATCGTTGACCAGCCCCAGTTCTAGGAAGCCCCAAAACGGACGTCTGTAGTTGACATTTCTTGTTGCACTGTGAGCAGCTTTGGATCTAACAAAAAGCCAGAGAAATGGCTCATCTGGTCACCATACTCATCCTTCCAGCTCTGCCAAGGTCAGTGAGACCTTGCCTTGTCTGCCAAACTGGAAACTGATCATACAAGACGAAGGGCTGCCAAGGATTGCTCTTCACTAGTTGATGTGATTTTTCTGCTGCCCCCCCCCCCCGCCAAGATACTCTGAAAATGCAGCAATGGCAGTGTTCATGCCATGACCATTTTAAAGCTGGTTATTACCTCCTTGCATTATGAAAACATCTTCAGCTTCCTTCCGCGCTTAAGCCTAGTAATGTAGCTGCGGACATCCAGAGTCATGGTCAGCATTCCCATCATGAGGGGAAGAGAGGAGAGGGCTCCCTAAAGATGGTAGCCCTCCACCTTCATTACAATGCGTTTAGTAACGAGCCAGAAAGGAGAACAGATAATGTATAAAATACCCTTATTTGACCTTACTAGATTCCAGAACAAATGGTCTGCAAACTTGCAGTTGCGGGAGGTGGTAAAGTTGTGAGGTAAACTGAAAAAATGGCAGCACAACAACCCATTAAAAACAAGAACTCTCTGGATGCAGGGGAGAATTTGATTAGGAAAATTATAGCTGGCACTTCCAGTGAATTCCAAGAGTTCCAAGGTAGCAGAGTTGACTTTTCCTCATCTGGCTACATCAGTTGGAGAATACCACTTTTGAATGCTTCCTTGTGTAGAAGAAACTGCCTGAAAGGAGAACACTAGAAAATCGAAAAATGTACAGGGCTGTAACTGTTCTCCTTGATGATGTGGGGTTGAGGGTGCGGGGCTTGCTTACAGAGAGTGTTTTATGTGGGAGAACACTCAAAAATGGCATCTCCTGCCTGAGAGGAGACCTGATCTTGTGGTAGCAAGCATGACTTGTCCCCTTAGCTAAGCAGGGTCTACCCTGGTTGCATATGAAAGGGAGACTAGAAGTGTGAGCACTGTAAGATATTCGCTTCAGGGGATGGAGATGCTCTGGGAAGAGCAGAAGGTCCCAAGTTCCTTCCCTGGCAGCATCTCCAAGATAGGGCTGAGAGAGATGCCTGCCTGCAACCTTGGAGAAGCCACTTCCAGTCTGTGAAGACAATACTGAGCTAGATGGACCAATGGTCTGACTCAGTAGATGGCAGCTGCCTATGTTCCACTCTGAAAAGATACCATTCCCTCTAACCCCTTAGGATTTTACCCCCTCATTCCACTGCATGTGGAGACCAAGGCTGAGGGTGTATCCCAGAATGCTTTGCAAGAAACTGGTAATTCTGGGGCCCAGAAATATTCGAAGACTGCACACAACCTGGGCAAGGCCCCTCACGAGGTGAGCTTTGCCCTCACTCTGGCTTCAGAACGTATCGTTCTAAAGCCAGACAGTGAGAGAGCAAATACTTTCTGCCTTCACTCTAAAGCAGAGCTGCTCAACTTCGGCCCTCCTGCAGATGTTGGCCTACAATTCCCATAATCCCTGGCTATTGGCCACTGTGGCTGGGAATTGTGGGAGCTGTAGTTCAAAAACAGCTGGGGGGCCTAAGTTGAGCAGGCCTGCTCTCAAGACTTGTGAGAGGGGGAAATGGCAGCCGTTATGAGCCCTTGATGTGCTGCCACCACCAGGACCATGAAATGGGTGGCGGCAGCAGCAACAAAGGAAAAACATAAATGGGAGGGAGATTGGTTTCAGGGAATGGTTCACTCCCCTGAGCTTTGAGCTCAGCCCTAATTCTGCTCTTGTACAAATCAATGGCAACACTTTCCTTAATTTTTAATAGAGTAGGATTGCATTATAACTCTGAGATAGGTCCCCCTCCACACACACATACACAGCTGTTTAAAGTATGAGGAAATCCATTTTGCTGGCACATCCAATGGCCATGATGTACTTACAGAAAGACTGGTGTGTGCTTCCTAAAGGTTAACCTAGGGGTTCTCAAACTTGGGTCCCTAAATGTTGCTGGACTACAGCTCCCATCATCTCCAGCTACATTGCGACTGAACATAAGAACAGCCCTGCTGGATCAGGCCCATGGCCCATCTAATCCACCATCCTGTTTCACACAGTGGCCCACCAGATGCCTCTGAGAAGCCTACAGGTAGGAGTTGAGGGCATGCCCTCTCTCCTGCTGTGACTCCCCTGCAACTGGTAGTCAGAGGACTGGATGATGGGAGTTGTAGTCTAGCAACATCTGGGAACCCAAGTTTGAGAATACCTGGGTTAACTAGATCCCATGGTTGTCCCTAAGTATATGATCTAAATGTCAGCAAATATTTCTCCAGGGGCTTTCCCAGACAGCTGCCTATACCGTGGGTTTACTGCGAGGCTTTAATGCAAACTCAAAATTGTCCCAAAAACCCAATGCAAAAAGTGGGGTTTTTTAACCCCCAGTATAAATCAAGCCACACTCTAATGCATGATTAAAAACCCTAATTGTGTGTGAAGTGCTCCCTGATAGCTTGCAGGGACTAAGTGGTAAATCTGCCCGATATGTGAACGCACCTCCTCCATCCCGGAGGAGGTGCGAGCTAAAGGGCTTTAAAAGCCCCTGTGTGAAAAATGCCCAGGAGGCTGTTCACATGATAGGCTTGTGATTAGATATTGTGGTAACAAAATCTCATGAGAAGTTAGTCAGTAGTATTCACACCCTGCAACAACAGTGTGAGCCTTCCAAGGCCAAAAAGAAAAAGAAAGGACTTAACCACTAAATTTCCCCTGAGCTTCACATGCAGACATGTCAAGGAACACACATAAATCTGATTAAGCCTGTTCTTATCTCCATCTTGGATGTCCTTGTTTTTGAACAAGAAGCTAGAGTGTAAAAGAACCAGTAGGAAAAGGAGCCATTCAACATCATTTTCAGAGAGCAAATGGTCACATCTTGGGGTGCTATTTCAAATTAACAGGATGCTCTCAAGAAGGAGCAATCCATCTCGGGGCGTGTGATTTCTCTCATTTTGACAGATGCATTTGATGTATTATCCTTATATTTACCATCTCTAGGAATTCATTGGCAAATGGTTGCGCATGATTATAGTTAGTTCTTTCATGGTATGCTCATAGAAACTGGGGCTTGTTGACACAAGCAGTTAGTCTCAAATAACCCTGAAACTCGTTCCAGTATCATTGATTCATTAAGTGCTGTCAAGTCGGTGTCTACTCTTAGCGACGACATAGATAGATTCTCTCCAGGATGATCTCTCTTCCACTTGGCCTCTAAGGTCTCTCAGTGGTGCATTCATTGCTGTCGTGATCGAGTCCATCCACCTTGCTGCTAGTCGTCCTCTTCTCTTTCCTTCAACTTTTCCCAGCATTATGTATCATACAGTTAATCAAATGCTGAAGTCAAAGCCCCAAGTTAATTTGGGGTTCCTGACTCACCTCATTTTGCATGGCGTAGTGGTTAGAGTGTTGGACTAGGACTGAGAAGACCCGACTTCAAATCCCCATTCAGCCATGGAATTAACTGAGTGACTCTGGGCCAGTCATGTATCTCTCAGCCTAACCTACCTCACAGGGTTGTTGTGAGAATAACCATAACCACATATACCGCTATGGGCTCCTTGGAGGAAGAGCGGGATATAAATGTAAATAAATAAATAAAATATGCAGCACACCATAGCCTTTATTTTGGATGCACAGAAATGTACAGAATTCACTGTAGGTACACTGTAATTTGCCTAGGGAGCAAGAGGTTGCTGGTTCAAATCCCCACTGGTATGTTTCCCAGACTATGGGATGTTTCCCAGACTATGGGAAACACCCATATCAGGCAGCAGCAATATAGGAAGATGCTGAAAGGCATCATCTCATACTGCGTGGGAGGAGGCAATGGTTAACCCCTCTTGTATTCTACCAAAGATAACCACAGGGCTCTCTGGTTGCCAGGAGTTGACATCGACTTGACGGCACAAACACACAAAAATCCGAATTTGGCCCAAGAGAGTTCTTGGGGCACAGGTGTAGCAGAATTCCTCCTCCCCCATGGCTTTGTCTCATACAGCTCCAGTAGCATTGGAATGGCGGAGATTATTTCAGAAGGCCAAGAACATGGCAGCTTCCCACAGCAATGGTGCCATGCCCTCCTGGATACGCTGGCATGGGAAACAACATGACTGAGCCTGCTTTCTGATTGCTACCACTTTGGCATTATCATAGTGGCACGGAATGCCGGTAAAGAGAAGCAGCAATCTCACCTGTCCTGCACGTAAGGGGATGGGGTCGTAGCTCAAAGAGCATCTGCTTTGCATGCAGAAGGTCCCAGGATCAACCTTTGGTGACCTCGCCAGATAAAGCTGGGAGGGACTCCTGCCTGCAACCTTGGAAAAACTGCTGCCAGTCAGTGTAGAGAATACTGAGCAAGATGTACCAATAGTTTGACTCTGTAGAAGGCAGCTTCCAATGTTGCTGTTACCAGTTCCGTGCATCTCACTAAAACATTGTAATATTTGTAATCAAAACTGTCTTGGGACTGGGTAAAAAAGCCCTTGGGGAACACAAGAATGGCTTCTACTCACTTTGTTCAGTTTGCATTTTGCAGCCTGTGTTAGTGCAAATGTGCACGAACACATTTGAAATTGCACCTTACTTACAAACAGCTTGCCTTGCCTGCCTCTGATTTTGCATGCTTCTCCCTTTTGGTGCCCTTTCACTAATATCTCTTTCCTGTAGCACGCCACCTGGTTTGCGTTAGAATGACCACAGCTGGTATATCCGGAGTGCTGTGTGGGTTGTTTTGCAAAGAGCACCACTGAATTATATATCCTTCCCAACTGTGCTTTGACTCTCTTCTCTGTTTTGTTTTGTGGTTTTTGTTTTGTTTTGTTTTTGTGTTTGCTGTGACCACTGAACTGCACGCTTTTTTCCTGCCTATCCCATGCTTCTGCTCTGGCGGTAGGACTTCTTTGTGAACAATAACTCCAAACAGGTAAGTGAGCTTCCGCCCAAATCTACAGTGATTCTTGCTTGATATTTGCTTGAGCAACTAAATGTCAGACTCTTATATTAATTTGCAAAAGGTCAGAGGACAAGGTGGAACTAACAGACTCTGACACGGCAAAATAACAATAATCGGGGGGGGAGGTGTTGTATGGACTCTGATAAAACTGTTTTAAATGTAACCTTGTATATATTTGAGGCCCAAAGAAACAGCTTATTCGGAGCAGTGATCACTCAATAGAAGGAGATCTAACAAGAGTATGAAACACCTGTATTTTCAGCAGATCCTGCAGTGTTAAGGTTTAGAGTCACCCTCTAGCTTGGCTGCTAGTGACTTATGCCTCCTCTCCATTCATCAAATCTTTAGGCACACTTTTGCAAATGGCCTATAGCATGTTTGCAGCTGTGAGGTCCATAGGTCACTAAAGCACTGGAAGGGAGAAGCAAATTTACATTTTGCATTCGCTGATATAGGAAGGTGCTGAAAGGCATCATCTCATACTGCAAGGGAGATGGCACTGGCCAACCCCTCCTGTATTCTGCCAAAGACAACCACACTTTACCTTACGCACGTCTGGATTTTCATCCCTTCAGATATAATGCAAAGGATTCCAAAGCAGTTGTCAGTTGTACCAGAGAATGCACCCTGGGAGTTTATAGTGATTGTGACTGAACCCATTCAACTTCTTCATGCTCTATCCCAGAGTTGGCCGTTGTGCTGCACTGGATCACTCCGACTCAGCTCCAAAAGTGGGGAGTTTAAACTCCCCTCTTTTGGAGACAACTTGCCCAATAATGCACTGGGAAGGATGTGTCTCTCCTGGTGCATAAGGGAGTGAGCTGGCTTCAAAAACAGAATTTTTAAATGCTTTTGGGACTGACTTTCTCCCTTAGGGCTTTTTGTGCCCAGCCGCAACACATGCAAAAAATAAATGAAAATTGTGTGGTAGCAAAAAAATGCCAAAGTGTATGTCTGTATTGCTGAGGCAGTTTCCCCAACTAGTTTTTGTTTTGGTTTTAAATGCAAGTGTTCCTTAGGAGGGGAGGCACTGCTCTATCCCATCTTCCTCTATTTGGATAGTGGGGCAAAAATCCTAAAATAAATATTGTATTTAATTTAACTGGAATCCTGCAGCCAAGACATGCAGCTACCTTAATCAGACCATTGGTTCACCTAGTGTTGTTTACTCAGGCTGATAATAGCGAAGGGAGGAGAGCTGGTCTTGTGATAACAAACATGAATTGTCCCCTTTGCTGAGCAGGCTCTGCCCTGGTTTGCATTTGAATGGAAGACTACATGCGTGAGCACTGTAAGATATTCCCCTTAGGGGATGGGGCCACTCTAGGAAGAACACCTGCCTGCTTGCATGCAGAAGGTTCCAAGTTCCTTCCCTGGCATCTCCAAGCTAGGACTGAGAGGGGCTCCTGCCTGCAACCTTGGAAAAGCCGCTGCCAGTCTGGGTAGACAATACTGAGCTAGGTGGACCAATGGTCTGACTCAGTAGAGGGCAGCTTCCTATGTTCCTACATGTTCCTGGTCTTGTGGTAGTGAGCGTGAATTTTTTTTCATTTGAATAGGTGATAGGGCTGGGATTGACTACTGCCTGCAACCTTGGAGAAGCCGCTGCCAGTCTGGGTAGACAATACTGAGCTAGATGAACCAATGGTCTGACTCGGTAGAAGACAGCTTCCTATGTTCCTAGCTTCCCAAGGACTCAAAAGTCTTCCCAGATGAAATCCCTTAGGAATTGAATCTGAGGCCTTCTGCATGTAGATGGTGCGCCCTATAATGAAGCTATGGCCCTACCTCAAAAGCCTTGAAGAACGTTGCCATTGTTAGGGGAGGATAGCTATGTTGGAGAACAATTCCAACACAACTCCAACACAATACAAGGACAGTATGGGAGGACAGTTGTGTTGGAGAACAACGCTCCGTTGTGTACTGTGTTAAAAGATTTCTGGTAGCAGGGCTTGGAAGAACTCTGTCTTCCAACTGGTGCCGACTGGAGTAAGCCCGGACTCCCTGGACTTGCGTTTCCAGATGTTGATGGGCGACAACTCCCTTCATTCTCAGCTACAATGGTCAACCACTGGGGATGGGGGGATGGGAGTTTTCCAGCAACATCTGGGGACCTAAGGTTGGGAATCCTTGTAGTAGACAATACTGGGATCAATGGAACAGTAGCCTGACTCTGTATAAGATAGTTCTTAATGTCACTGTCCCACTTTGAATATGGCAGCGCTTTACATGATGTTTCCCCATCTCTCCTAGTATTGTCTACATTGCCGGATAGTCGCACCGCAAAACTGTTGGGAAGAGAGAGACCTTTCCCAATAAAACTACCAGAGATCCCCATTTAAATGGAAATGTCAGAGATTGAACCTGGAACCTCCTGCATGTAAAGCACTGAGCAATGGCAATTCAGGGCGTGGAGACTCTGAAGGCACTTTTTTTCAGTATCCCCAGCTGCTAGTGAAACAGCTCTAAATAGCACACACAAATTGTGATAGTCTAGGAAAGCCTCTACATGCTCCTCGCTGTCCACACACTTGTGGTTCTTAAATCTTTCCATCTGGGTAAATATTTATACACTTGTAACCAATAGCGTTTCCCCCCCCTTCTCCCAAGAACATTCCGGTTTATGAAACAGCTGATTGTACTTCAGTTGCAAGCTCTGGATTTTAATCGTCTGCCTCAGTAAAGCTTCTTGATTGATGCCAAGGACACTGGCATGTGTCGGAAATTCTAAGGTGTCAACGCACATCTGCTTATTAACGGATTCTTTTCATGCTTCTTGTAGAAAGAAGATGCCCTTGATGACACGTTGAGTTCCAGGCATAAAGTCAAGGAGCTTTCAGTAATAGATGGTCGGAGAGCTCAGAACTGCAATATTCTCCTCTCAAGGTATCGGTTATCTCTTCCCCTCTTCAAAGGAGTCCTTTGTTCTGTGGCTTTGTTTGTTTCTCTGCAAGCTGTCCTGTAATACTTACTCTTTGACCAAGTATTCCTGTCTACATGTATGGGCGTGTGTGTGTGTGTGTGTGTACATTCCCATGGGGCGATCTCCATAAGAATCATAAAGCGACCTTGGCGGTCTTCTATCTAGTCCATTGCTCCTGCTCAGTGCAGGAAACTGCTACAGCATCACTTACAGAAGGCCGGCCAGCCACTGTTTGAAAAACCTTACGAACATAAGAACAGCCCTGCTGGATCAGGCCCAAGGCCCATCTAGTACAGCATCCTGTTTCGCACAGTGGCCCACCAGATGCCTCTGGAAGCCACAAGCAGGTGTTGAGGGCATCCTTGGAGAACCGGTGCCAGTCAGTGTAGACCGTACTGAGCTAGATGGACCAATGGTCTGGCTCAATTGGAATCATAAGAACATAAGAACAGACCTGCTGGATCAGGCCCAAGGCAGCCCATCTAGCCTGTTCACACAGTGGTCCACCAGATGTCACTGGAAGCCTACAGCAGGAGTTGAGGGCATGACCTCTCTTCTGCTGTTACTCCCTGCAACTGGTACTCAGAGGCATCCTGCTTTTGAGGCCTTCAGCGAAGAGAGCCCACCACTGCACAAGGCAGGTGCTACCACTTTCAAACAACGTAGAGGAGAAGCTCGTTACTCACAGGGGTTCCGTTCCTCGCCTACTACCGCAAGTAATGGAACCATGAGTAACGAGGCATTGGGTTTATGAGGAAAGCGGGGTTAGGTTCCAGAGTGGAGGGGAAAACTTTTTAAAGCCCCCCAAATTTTTATTTATTTTTATTTAACAAATGGGCCAGAACTTACTCTGGTGTGCTCCACAGGTCCCCCATGTGCTCAGGAATGCCCCCCCACACACACACACACACAAACCATGGAAAATCGTGAAGGGGAAAGTCCCCCCCCCACCCCAAACATGAGTCACAAAATGGCTCCTCCTGTCTCTCCCTGGCTTCCTAAAGACAAAATGGTGCCGGAAGTCACCTCCGCAGTCACTTCTGGCCCTCTAGCAACTGAATATATGGGTTTTAACCCCTTAGTATTCGCGGATACTGAAAATGGGTGTCAAGAAGTCACCCCGTGGATACATGGAACCGCAGATAGCAGTTCCGCAAATAATGAGGTTCTCCTGTACTGTTAGGAAATTCTTCCTCATGCCTAGTCTAAACCTGCTTCCTTAATTTCAATCCATTGGTTCTAGCCCAGAGAATATATCAGCTCTGTCTTCTGTGTGAAAGCCTTTCAGGTGTTTGAAGTCAGCTGTCATACCTGCCCTCTTCTCCTGGCTACATAATAGATCCATCTTCTTCAGTGCTCTTCATGGGACTCGGTTTCCAGACCCCTCACCCTTTTTGTTGATGTCCTCTGAATCCATTCCAATTTATCAGCCTTGTCTTGAAAATGCAGTGCCCAGAATTGGGTACAGTGGTTTACATTCTGTGCAGTGCCCCACCAATCCAAGAGTGGAGTGCACACGTTGGTTCCGTGCGACTCATCAGCCGGTCCCTGCTCTTGGGTCAGCAGGGTGCTGTGTAGAATGTAAGCCAGTATTCCAAGTGAGGTCTGATCAGCACAGAACAGAGTGTGGAACAACTACTTCTTGTGATCTGGAAACTATTGCCTCTGTTAATGCTGCCTAAAATTGTATTCGCTTTTTTAGCAGCTACATCACTCTGCTGGCTCATGTTCGACATTGTCCACTAAAATACTTGATTCATTGCTTCTTTACCCCGTTGTTGCTCCCATTCTCCATAACTTGCCTGCATCTTTGAAAATACTTACATAATTTGGGACTGACATGCTGGTTAGTTGACTGGTCACATATTGCCTATCAGTTACCTATCATTTGACCACTGACAAATACTCCATGACATCAAGAAAGCTGTTGTGTTCGTGGCAGCTTGCTTTATTTATTTATTTCATGGTGATATCATTATTTATTTCATGGTAAGAGCCAGCGTGGTGTAGTGGTTAGAGTGCTGGACTAGGACCGGGGAGGCCCGAGTTCAAATCCCCATTCAGCCAGGATACTTGCTGGGTGATTCTGGGCCAGTCGCTTCTCTCTCAGCCTAACCTACTTCACAGGGTTGTTGTGAAAGAGAAACTTAAGTATGTAGTACACCACTCTGGGCTCCTTGGAGGAAGAGCGGGATATAAATGTAATAATAATAATAATAATAATAATAATAATAATAATAATAATAATAATAAATTTGTTAATAAGGGCTGAAGGGCTGCCCAACCCATAGCCTGCAGCAGTTGGGGACAAACCTGACAGCATAGCAAAGCTTTTCCTCTTGGCGGCCTGCAGTCGTCTCTGGACAGGAATGGAGAAGAGAGCAGTGGCCAAAGTCACTCTGTTAATTTTTATTTTTCTGTAACTGCAGGCTGACCCTGGTGTTCCAGGATACAAGCCAAAGAACTCTTCCGTGTATCATTCACATTTATAGAGACTTTAAAGCTTTATAACAATTAACTTTGAAAACAACAACTGTACTTTCATTGTTACCGAGTAACAGCTAACTAATTGGTTAGTATAAATAGCTTTGAGTGGCAAACACTGTAGCAAGCTTGTTAATGATTAGAGTATTTTTTTTTAAACTAAAGTTAATGCTTTAAATATGTTTGATAGTATTTGGCTAGTCAAGTGACAGTGTTTCTTCCGAATGATCAAAAGCCCAGCCCTAACATAATGGTTCTTCAAAGGAGTGCTAGGGAAGTCGCTAGCTTGAACAGCCAAGAATCGTTTTGGTAAACTAGTTTTGCTGCTGGGTAGCTGCCACCTGTCAGCATGAAAGTCAGTTAACCATGGCAAAGTTCAAACCCTCATTTAACCCTAGTGGAGTAACTATCCTCTTCAAAGCTGGTATGCAGCTTCTGGGCTTATAGATGCAACTGTAATCCCTTGGTACAAACCACAAAGGTTAATGTGTAATATGCTCAGAAATCAAGAGGGTGGTAGAGAAGAACTGGTCTTGCAGTGAGCATGTATTGTCACTTTGCTAAGCAGGGTCTGCCTTGGTTTGCATTTGGATGGGTGACTGCAAGTGAGCACTGTCTGCTGCAAGATATTCCCCTTAGGGGATGGGGCCATAGCTCAGTGGCAGGGCATATGCTTGCATGCAGAAGGTCATAAGAACAGTCCTTCTGGATCAGGCCCAAGGCCCATCTAGTCCAGCATCCAGTTTCACACAGTGGCCCACCAGATGCCGCTGGAAGCCTACAGGCAGGAGTTGAGGGCATGCCCTCTCTCCTGCTGTTACTCCCCTGCAACTGGTACTCAGAGGCAGCCTGCCTTTGAGGCTGGAGGTGGCCTATAGCCCTCTGACTAGTAGCCATTGATAGACCTGTCTACCATGAATATGTCTTAAAGCCATCCAAGCTGGTGGCCATCACCACATCCCTTGGCAAAGAATTCCATAGATTAATTATTCGCTGTGTGAAAAAGTACTTCCTCTTGTCGGTCCTAAATTTCCCATCCTTCAGTTTTGTGGGGTAACAGATGGTTCTAGTGTTGTGAGAGAGGGAGAGAAGTTTCTCTCTGCCCACCCTCTCCACTCCATGCATAGTTTTATACACTTCAATCACGTCTCCCCTTAGTCGCCTCTTTTCCAAGGTAAAGAGCCCCAGATGCTGTAGCCTAGCCTCATAAGGAAACTGCTCCAGGCAGATCATTTTGGTTGCCCTTTCCTGCACCTTTCCCAGTTCTCACAATATCCTTCTTAAGATACGGTGACCAAAGCTGTACGCAGTATTCCAGACATGGCCGCACCATAGATTTGTATAAGGGCATTATAGTAATATTCACATTTTATTTTCAATCCCCTTCCTAATGATCCCTAGCATGGAATTAGCCTTTTACACAGGTCCAAGTTTCACTCCCTGGCATCTCCAGGACTGGGAGAGATTCCTGCCTGAAAACTTGTTGAGCAGCTGCCAGTCAGTGTGGACAATAAGAGCTCGGTATAAGGCAGCTTCCTCTGTTCCTATGATGTAATGGGAAGTCAGTGGCATTTGGGCAGAAAAGCTGTAGGTTCAAATCCCTGTTCAAGCATGAATCCGACTGGGTGATCCAAGGCCAGAGGCTTTCTCTCAGGCTAACCAACCTCACAGGGTTGGTTAACCTTGAACTCTGGACGTGCATGGGGGAAATAGAATGTCTCTGCGGTATTCTAGCATAGGAGGGCAATGTGCCATACTTGCATTATGTTTAAATGCCATTTTCTGTCTCATGCAGTCAATGGAAGACTTCTGCATATAAATAGTATTCCTGGCTCAGCTTCCTTATTTATCCTAGACATTCATAAAGCAAACCAGATATTGTCTGGCATGCAGCACCAAGAGATTCTGCCTTGCTCGATATTTTATCTCTGTGCCTGGCTCCCTTGCTCTGGGAAAAATGATTGCACAGTGAAGTCATATTAGATTTCTCCTCATGCTAGGGGGAGTATTTTTGCTGTTCCATTACTTTCCTTCTTGCAAACGCAGCTTGACCATATATGGCTTTCTTTATTTTTCTTTATTGCTCAGTTTTAATACCACCTTTCATAAGGCATCCCAAGGTGGTTTACAAAAGTTCAAATACAATAAAATTCATAAAAATCACATTAAAAACCGTAAAATTAGTTAAACATTAAAATCCATAGAACACCAAAACACAACTACCATAAAAAAGAAAAACATAAACAGGAAAGCTTGGTATAGGAAGCTGCCTTATACTGAGTCAGACCGTTGGTCTATCTAGCTTAGTATTGTCTTCACAGACTGGCAGCGGCTTCTCCAAGGTTGCAGGCAGGAAGGAATCTCTCTCAGCCCTATCTTTGAGATGCTGCCAGGGAGGGGACTTGAAACCTCCTGCTCTTCCCAGAGTGGCTCCATCCCCTGAGGGGAATATCTGACAGTGCTCACACTTCTAGTCTCTCATTCATATGCAAACAGGGCAGACCCTGCTTAGCTAAGGGGACAAGTTATGCTTGCTACCACAAACCCAGCTCTTCTCTGAATAAATAAAAAGGTCTAGTTGTTTTTTAAAAGCAGCCACAGATGTCAAAGAGCAGACATCCACTGGGAGAGCATTCCAGAGCCTGAGGGCAACAACAGAGAAGAGAACAGAGCCTGGGAGCAACACCACCCTGGCAGCTGTACTCAGCACCAAGTTTCCAAATAGTCTTCAAGGGCAGCCCCACATAGAGTGCATTGCAGTAATCCAGTCGCGACGTGACTACGGCATGGTTAGGCATGGCCAAATCTGCCTTCTTGAGAAAGGGATGCAGCTGGCACACTAGGAGACATCCTACCTTCCCTCAGAGAAGCATTTAATGATGTTTACCAGACCTTCTCTGACAATCTGCTTCTTAGAGAAGATAAACCAAGTTGTGCAAGGGTCCAGAGAGCAGGTGGTAGGATGCACAGTACAAAACAGCTTGTCCACATCCTCAGGAAAGTGATCCAGTCTGGCCACATAGTTGCTGGATACCTCCATAATGGACTCTGCCCTAATTGTAGAATCCAGTTTGGCTCCAATATGTGAGATTTGGCAGGGTACTCACAGCAGGACCTCTGAAGAAGTTTTCAAGGTCCAGGTAGAGACATAGGGGGCAAGGCGCTCTCCCTCTCCTGGGGGTCCTGGTTCCAAGCCATTTAGATCACCTACTGCGCTTCTTTGAAATCCTAGTCATTCTGAACGAGAATCTTTCAAAAGCATCTTCCAGAATGCATCTTTGAAAATCCTAGTCATTCTGGACTGGGGTGGACTTCCAAAAACTTGTCCTTCCTCCCTCTTTCTGGAATACAAACATGAAAACAGCCGGGCCAGTTCCCCTGTAAGCAAAATGAGTCGGGATCTAGACATTCAGCCGAATGAGACAGTAGAATGAAGTATACCATTTCAGGCTGCAGGGGAAGGATACCATTTCTGATTGCTCCTCCACATAATGCTCTGCACACAGAAAGCTGGGAGGTTGGTGCTATCCCAGCCCCTTACCTAATCCGTTGGTTTTCTAGCTACACAGAACTTTTTAACATAGGGATAACACTGAAAAATGTGATCTCCCCCACCTGCTGCTTGAAGTGGTGCAATTCATTCTGCCCCCTCATCAGTCTGCCTCCTCATTCTGCTGCCTGTGTTGACCCAGGGGCGTATCTAGGGTAGGGCAGGCAGGGCACGTGCCCCGGGCGCCACTTGAAGGGGGGTGCCATTTTTAAAAATGAAACAAAGAATAAAAAATGGCCACTGAAAACAAAATGGCCACCATGTATGCTCAAATGGCCTCTGTGAGGCCCTAGGCCATGCCAGGCCTCGCAGAAGCCAATTGAGCATGAGCGGTGGCCATTTTGTTTTCAGCGGACATTTTATTTTAAAAGTTTATTTTTAAAAATGGCCACCGCACATGCTCAGATGGTCCCTGCAAGGTCCTCAGCCCGGGATGGGCTGCAGCGGTGAATTAAGAGGCTGGTTGGGGGGAGGGGGAACTTTTGCAGGCCCCCCCTGGCCTTTAGGAAGCCCCCCCGAAGGGGCTACAGGTAAAAAGAATTTTAATTTAATATAAGTCACTGTACACATATACACTATGGCACTATGTACAGAGAAACAGGGCTTGTGAATACTGAGCTGAAGCTTATGAGCTAGGATTGTATTCAATTGCTCTTACTTTGCTTCTTGTGATAAGTGAGTTAAATGTGATATCTTAATAATAGGGCTATTAATGGTGAGTTTGTCTTTGAATCAGTGTGAAATCCTTAATATTAAGGCCCATTGAGAGTTTCTTGCTCTCTTTCTCCCATTTTAACAGTCTTTCTGAAATACTAGAATATATTCCAAGCAGTGACACAGTTTACTCTGCATATCCTTTAATTATTTTCAGAATATCTGGGAAAAGTCAAATTCTCCATTTATTTTTAAAACTTATGTAATAGTGATGCTACAATGCATAGTAGAGAATTAGAACAGGTACTTCTGTTTAGTTTTCCAAGTACACCTCCACATAGTATTTGGGTATTTCATGAGTCCCAGCATACTGAAATTTGTCGTTTTCCAGCATTTTTTGGTCTGGCTATGTCTACGGCTAAATAGTTTTTGAAATATTAAAAGATTAACAAGCTTGACTTGTATTTTTCAGCTAATATTATGGTAAAGTAATCTGAAAGATAGGTGTCAGATGTTTGGACAGGGGGCGCAATTTCAGTGCTTGCCCTAGGCACTATTTTCTCTAGATACGCCTCTGCCCAGGCCTCAATAAGGGAAGCCTAGAACTGTTCCCACCTTGTGTCCACGCGGAGAGTGGAAAGTGTGTGGGGTCCTGCCGGCTGGCATCCATGCATTTGTGGGCCCCACCACTGATTGCCACACCTTCTGCTGAAGTTGGGGTGTGGTTGGTTGGTTGCTTGGTTGGTTTTATACCGCCCTTACAATACTGGCTCAGAGTGGTTTACATCAGAACAAAAACAATTAAAATTAATTAATTACAATCAAAATGAAATCAATTAAACGAATTAAAATCATTTAAACATTAACATCATTAACATTAAAATCATTTAAAACCATACATCTAATTAAAAGCCTGTGTTTTCAGGGCCTTTTTAAAAGTTGCCAGAGATGGGGAGGCTCTCATTTCAACAGGGAGTGCATTCCAAAGTCCAGGGGCTGCAACGGAGAAGGCCCGTTCCCAAGTAGCCGCCAAACAAGTCGGCGGTAACCACAGACGAACCTCTCCAGATTATCTTAACAGGTGGTGGGACTCATGGCAAAAAAGATGTTCTCTTAAATACCCAGGGCCTAAGCTGTTTAGGGCTTTATAGGTTATAATCAGCACCTTGTATTTTGCCGAGAAACGTATCAGCAGCGTATCAGGCTAGATGACCCAGAGGCCAACCTGTCTGCCACATTCTGGACCAACTGTAGTTATTATAATAATAATAATTATTATTATTATTACATTTATATCCCGCTCTTCCTCCACGGAGCCCAGAGCGGTGTACTACATACTTGAGTTTCTCCTCACAACAACCCTGTGAAGTAGGTTAGGCTGAGAGAGAAGTGACTGGCCCAGAGTCACCCAGCTAGTTTCATGGCTGAATGGGGATTTTAGTTTCCGAACTACGTAGAAAGGCAGCCCCACATAGAGTGCATGCAGTAATCCAGCCTAGAGTTACCAGCATATGTACCACCGTTATACAATTAGCTGTATACTTACTCTCTCTCTCTCTCTCTCTCTCTCTCTCTCTCTCTCTCTCTCTCTCTATATATATATATATATATATATATATATATATATATGCACACACACACACATACATACATACTATTAGCTGTATTTGTGATTAGGAATTGAGGTCATAGGAGCATAAGGAGCTGCCGTATACTGAGTCAGACCATTGGTCCATCTAGCACAGTATTGTCTACACAGACTGGCAGCGGCTTCTCCAAGGTTGCAGGCAGGAGTCTCTCTCAGCCTTATCTTGGAGATGCTGCCAGGGAGGGAACTTGGAACCTTCAGCATGCAAGCAGGAAGGTGCCAAGAGCGGTTCCATCCCCTAAGGGGAATTGCTTATAGTGCTCACAGAGATAATCTCCCATCTAAATTCAAACCAGGATGGACCTGCTTAGCAAATGGGACAATTCGTGCTTGTGGTTGACTTGATCTCATTTAATTCTGCAAGCTATCAAACCTCTATCTCTGGCATGAATTTGGGGGGGGAGGTCCATACCCCCCAAAAGTGTGTTCCTCCACCTCAGTGCTTGTTCCTGCATTCCCCCTTCCTTCCACAGCCATGAAGTCATCTCTTCATTTTTCCAAGGCTGCACCAAATAGCCTCCGTTCACCAACCCTTGCAGACCGTCAACTCCCATTAACAAATTCCAGGGTTTAAATCTTTGCGACAGCCAATACAGTGACCCAGTTCCACCCTCAGACGGTCTGCAATCAGCAGCTACTGCCAACAAAGATGATAATTGTGGTTTTCTGGACGGGCTTACAGCTTTTGCTGGCTCCTTTCCCGTCATGTAGTCGGGGGAGTTCTGTTTTGGCACAGGGGGACGTCTCGCTCTCCCCCTTCCCTCCTCGCTCCCCAGAATACATTCAGGAACTCTCTGAGGGCATGTTCATCAGAGGATGTGTGTGCACGTGGGCTTTTCCTCCCTTCCAAGCCTCAAGTGCAAGTGGTGGGCGCCTCCCTGGAAACCAGATGACACTCAGGCTGACACTGAGCTGATTCTCTCGCTCCAGCCTGAACAGCAGGTGGGAGGCAGCGTCTGGTACAATGTACAGACTCTCCTGCAACATACTGTGCCCGAATTAGTCATTTCTATGCCTGGGGTGGTCTCTGGGTTTTATGTGTATCCAAGTGAGGCAGGACCCCATGAATTTAATCTTGGAGAACGTGTGTAAGAGGGAGAGAAGTCGCAGCAGACTCCCCAGAATGACTGATAAAACCAGGTGAGTTTAAGAATTGTTGCGTACCTTATTGGTACTGCGGCCAAAATTCCACTGTGAGTCATTGGCGAAGCTGTTTGTGGGGAAGGGGGAATTGGATAGCTGGCTGTTGCTGCCCATCCAATCAGCAGCTGGCCAGAGTTGCAGGTGTCTGACATTTTCCTTCCAGCCGTATTCAGGTGCCGGATGTGCTTTGCTGCATTAGGCAGTAGGCACAGAGCCAATAAGAAGTTGTGTCCTGCTGTACCCTTGAATAAGTGTGCTTTCCTCCTTTCCAAACATTTTCTTACTGTAGCTGTTCCCTTTGTATTGAGCTGGCCCAGCAAGCTGCTGTTGTGTGCTCTTGGTCTCCTTCTGCTTTTCTGCTGTTTCATGTTGCTTTCTCAATTTATCCCTTGACTGACTCTTCCGGCTATACGCTTCCTTGCAATATGTAGTACTGAAGAAAGTGGCTTTACCTAAGATCAAAGTTGGGGCTTGACCCAAGGTTGTCTTGCTCTTGCATCATTGCCTGCTGTGCAATTCATAACGGAACGTTCCTGTTGCTTCCTTTCCAGGCTGAAGTTATCTAACGATGAAATCAAGCGTGCCATTTTGACAATGGATGAGCAAGAGGACCTGCCGAAAGACATGCTTGAACAGGTGTGTGAGACAGGTGGTTTATGGTTCATTAAGTAAGTGCACTCTAATTTCTTTGTTTAAAGAGAATTTCTGGGAAACCCATGGAATGTTGGCTTCAATTGAGAATCCAGAAGTGTGCCGGGCTTCTAGTAATCAAGATTTTTGTGCCTCACAAGGGTTTGGATCACCATTCTCTCTCTGCATGGCTATTTTTCCATGTCCCTCACTCCACCTAATCCTCAATTCTCTCTCTCTCCACACACACACACACACACACACACACACACGAGAGCCAGCGTGGTGTAGTGGTTAGAGTGCTGGACTAAGACCGGGGAGGCCCGAGTTCAAATCCCCATTCAGCCATGAGACTAGCTGGGTGACTCTGGGCCAGTCACTTCTCTCTCAGCCTAGCCTACTTCACAGGGTTGTTGTGAAAGAGAAACTTAAGTATCTAGTACACCGCTCTGGGCTCCTTGGAGGAAGAGCGGGATATAAATGTAAAGTAATAATAAAATAATAATAATAAAATACTGGAAAGCTCCCTGTTAATCACCCAGAAGTTAGAAGAACTATTGCAGATGTACAGCTAACTGCAAGTTGCTCAACCCAAACTGGATGAGGAGGGCAGAGGGAATCTCTTCTTGGGCTGAGCCAGGGAATCTCGACCTTGGGTCCCCAGATTTTGGACTACAACTCCCATCATCCATTTGGCCATTGTGACTGGGGATGATGGGAGTTGCAGTCCAACAAAGTCTGGGAAGCCAGGTTTGATAACCACTGCAATAGAACCAATAAACCTGGGTCTTGAGGCTGCAGTTCAAAAATGAACACTGCTATCTAGCATTAAAAGTGATCCATTTCCCCCTCTCTGTTCTAGCTCTTAAAATTTGTTCCTGAAAAAGCTGACATTGATCTTCTGGAGGAACACAAGCATGAGCTGGATCGGATGGCCAAGGCCGACAGGTTCCTCTTTGAAATGAGCAGGTGATTTTTTTTTTTTTAGCAGGCTACCTCCAGGAAAATGCATTTGTATTCTGTGCCTAAAGCCAGGACTTGGTTCCAATAGAACAGTGGCTCACAACTTGTGGTCCTCCTCCAGATGTTGCTGAACTACAACTCCCATCATAACTGGCCCTGTCCACCCCCAGCACAGGACCTCCAGTGACTGTTGCTGGTATCTATCTTAGGTTTCTTTTTAGATTATGAGCCCTTTGGGGACAGGGTTCCATCTTATTTACTTATCATTTCTCTGTGTAAACCGCCCTGAGCCATTTTTGGAAGGGCAGTATAGTAATCAAATAAATAATAAAATAGTAATAATAAATCAACCCCAGTCACCATAAATTGAATCTGGGGGTGATGGGAGTTCAACATCATCTGGAAAACCACAGGTTGGGAGCCTCTGCAGTAGAACAAGGGTGGGGTATTTGTCTCCAGGCTGCTGAGGAAGGGGGCTGTTGACGGGGCAACCACCCACTCTCCCATCTTCCCGACTCACTGGCATTCAAGACTCCCAATCTCAGGACTCCTCTTGGCTTCAGCTTGATTCATCTTCTCCTGGAGGGTGTCGGAACGAGGGTCAGGCAGCCCCTGCTCTCTCCTCACGACTAGCTAGCTTGGTGCTCTGGGTCAGCCCACCTCTTCCGCAGGCTGGCTGACAAGACTGATTTATTTATTTATCTATCACATTTTTATACCGCCCGATATAGACATCTCTAGGCGGTGTGCAAAATTCAAAAACAATATAAAAATTGCAGGTTAAAATCCACACAAAACACAATCAAAACAATAGCATAGAAGTTATTAAAACAAATTCTTCGACTTGATTCTAATTAAAAGCCTGCGGAACCTAGCTTTGGGGATGCATGGGAATTTGGAGCATCAGGGCAAAACTCACCACGGCCGTAGCAGCCGGGTTCCTCCTTGGGGCCACTAGCTGACCACAGCCATTTTGTTTTAACCCAGAAGCCCCTGTCAGAACGATGCTGCATCAGGTAGCGGGAATTTTTAAAAAGGGGGAGTGGCTAGAGCCCTAATGAATTCCCTTCCTCACCACTGAAATGGCAAGGAGCCGGGGGGTCGGGGGGGACATTTTATCTTTCAGCCTGCAGTATAAACCCAAGACTTCATGTTTTTTGTCAAACCTTTTGCTAGCTCCCTACTAGATGTCAGTTCTCTCTTGCAGGATAAATCATTACCAGCAAAGGCTGCAGTCCTTGTACTTTAAAAAAAAGTTTGCTGAGCGAGTTGGTGAAGTTAAACCCAAAGTGGATGGTAAGTGGAGTGGTGTGTGTGTGGTGTGGTTTGGGTGGTGGTGCTGGTGCTGGTGGTCAGTTCCCCCTCCTAACTGAGCAAAGAGGCACCTTTTTAAAGTGGTGTTTCTCTTTATTGAGCAGGGGGAGAGCAACTGGCCCTATCCAGCCCCTGCACAGCATCCCTCCAGTGACTGTTGCTGGTGTCTATCTTTTGTTTCTTTTTTAGATTGTGAGCCCTTTGGGGAAAAGGAGCCATTTTATTTATTTCTTTACATATAATTTTTAAAAATATATTTATGTAAACCGCCTTGGGAACTTTTTGTTGAAAAGCAGTATATAAATTACTCATTGTATTTGTGGTGGTGATGATATAAAAATTTTGTTTTCTCTTTGTCTAAGCTTTCCTACACAAAGCAAGATTTTCAGATTCTGTTTTAAAATAGTTTAAACAAACTGCATCTTAAAAATAATAGCATGATGAGGGTGATGTGATAATAGCCATCTCCCTGCCCCCCAGCATCAAAAATCCCGTAGGATATTGGCAGTTTATTTAATAGATGTTAAATTACATCATGCTTTATTTTCGGTTTAGAACATTTGGACATATTTTCAAGGTAGCAGGTGTGAAACCAGATCTCTGTTCAGAGGCTTAATGAGGGCATCAGATAGATCAGGGATTCTCAGCGTTGGGTCCCCAGATGTTATTGGACTTCAACTCCCATAATCCCCAACGAAAGGCCAGTTGAAGTCCAATAACATCTGAGGACCCAGCGTTGAGAATCCCTGATATATATAGAGATAGATAGATAGATAGATAGATAGATAGATAGATAGATAGATAGATAGATAGATAGATAGATACAGAAAGAGACAGAGAGAGATATCTTTATTTCGGTCATTGACTAGCAGTAATAAACAAACAACAGTGAGGGCAGCAGACCAGGCAGAGAGGCACCCTTTCAGCTTCTTGTTGACTCCTGTGCCTGGACTGCATTTGACCACAATTAATATTGTTGGTGAGGGTGATGAAAATCGGAGAGGTGTGTCATTGGACAACAGCCACTGGAAGAGTTTTGTTTTTGCACAACAGCTTGTGGGCTGCTCACTGAAAAACAGTAGGAGTAGTCTATCTGAGCAGTGAGAACCTGGTGTTTCAGGGGTCAGTCCACTCCTGTTTTGTACATTACGTTCTTCATAAGTTAATAGAAAATAATTAAGCCTGAGCTAAAAGTTCTCTGAGAACTTGAAATCTGGGGCAGCAGGGTGGGGAAGCAAAATAAGGGGTCCCAAAACTACCCTTTGCTTATCTGTTTCCCTCCCTGGCATCTCCAGATAGCACTGAGAGAGACTCCTGCTTGTAACCTTGGAGAAGCTACTGCCAGTCTGTGTCTTTTTAACGGATGGAGCTGCTCTGGGAAGAGCAGAAGGTTCCAAGTTCCCTCCCTGGCATCTCCAGATAGGGCTGAGAGAGATTCCTGCCTGCAACCTTGAAGAAGCCACTGCTAGTCTGTGTAGACAACATAGGAACATAGGCAGCTGCCATATACTGAGTCAGACCATTGGTCTATCTAGCTCAGTATTGTCTACACAGACTGGCAGCGGCTTCTCCAAGGCTGCAGGCAGGAATCTCTCTCAGCCCTATCTTGGAGATGCTGCCCGGGAGGGGACTTGGAACCTAGATGCTCTCCCCAGAGCGGCTTCATCCCCTGAGGGGAATCTCTTTCAGTTCTCACAGATCAAGTCTCCCACTCTTATGCAACCAGGGCAGACCCTGCTTAGCTAAGGGGACAAGTCATGCTTGCTACCACAAGAGCAGCTCAGTGTATGGTACCTGTTTTTCCCCACCACTTGTTTTGTGCTGGCACTCTTCTCAGTGGCTGGCAGCGGACACATTTTCTACCCAGAAATCCTCTTGGCCCCGCACCTAACAATGTTTCCTCCTTGTCCCTTGTAGCAATCTCTGCCGCTTCCAAGGAAGTATTCCAGAGCAAGAGCCTGAAGCAGCTGCTGGAGGTAGTCCTGGCCTTTGGCAACTACATGAATAAAGGTCAGAGAGGGAACGCCTACGGGTTTAAAATTTCTAGCCTGAACAAGATTGCGGACACAAAATCCAGCATTGACAAGTAAGCAGCTTCTGCTTCATTGTGTGTTTGCGTCTCCTGGCTCCTTTTCTGAAAGGCGAGGCAAGAGAAACCACATTCTGCTCTTTGCAGATGCACATTTCATACCTGCAAAGGACTGTGAAACAAACACTTTGGAGAAAGGTCCCAGCTGATGTGTGAAATAGGGTTTAGCAGTAAAGCTCTGTGTGTCAACTTTTGTAACAGAAGGTTCCTATTAGAGCTACAGCTGTAATCGAATTTTTTTAAAAACCCTCATTAATTGGCTAAAAGGTGCTCCTGGATAACCATAAGTATTGTCTTAAAAGGCATTCCCTGTGTCCTCTCACAGAGGAGAGAATTAGTGGTGTGCATGGAACTGGCGCCTGCTGGTTCGAAGGTGTGGGAGATATCTTTAAGGACGGGGGAGGGTGCTCTTACCCCCACCCCTGTGCACCGGGCACTTCTGGTCTGAGGAGGCACTGGGGTGGCAAGGGGGTATGCGGCTGCCCCGCCAGACCATTTTAAATGACAGCGCCAGTGGGGGACATATGGCAGGAGGAGTAAGAGCACCCTCCCCGTCCTTAAAGATATCCCCCCCACCTTCGAACCGTCCGAACCGCTGGACATTCAAACCGGTTCAGAGGCCCGTAAAAGGACCTCTGAGCCGGTTCGTGCACATCCCTAGAGAGAATGCCTTTTAAAGATGATGCCTCTTGCAATACATGTGGGCATTGTATTAAAACAATGGAATTGTGCTGTTTGGTTCATAATTGTTATGTTTCCCATATGCAAATTTAATCAGGCTATTAAGATTTTTTAATTGTGTAGCAGCCTTTGTAGCTATTAGAGGTGTGCAAAACCTTCCTTATTTCCGCCAGTATTTCCACTGTGCCAGCCTTTATTTTTACATGGCGACAGGGAACTATCTTATTCCTTTTCCTGTGTGAACTGCTCTGGGAACTTCTTGTGTTGAGAAGCAGTATATAAATATTCTTAATAATGTGTTACGGTTGTTGCCACCAGCTCATTTGGTGGCGACTTGGGGCCGGGCCTTCTCTGTGGCCGCCCCAGGGCTCTGGGATACACTTCCTGTCAAAACAAAAACTTCTCCATTTCTGATTGCTTTTTAAAATAACCTCAAGACGCACCTGTTTTCTCAGGCTTTTAGTTAAAATTAAATTTAAGCGGTTTAATTTTGTTCTTATTCTGTAAAATTATTTTAATTGTTCTGTTTTTACATGTGATGTATTTTAAATTATGTATACCGCCTAGGGATACGCATATCAGGCGGTATAGAAGTATAAATAGGTAAAGTGTGCCGTCAAGTCGATTTTGACTCCAGACGCCCACAGCGCCCTGTGGTTGTCTTTGGTAGAATGCAGGAGGGGTTGACCATTGCCATCTCCCGCGCAGTATGAGATGATGCATTTCAGCATCTTCCTATGTCACTGCTACCCCATATATAGTACCAGCGGGGATTCGAACCAGCAACTTTCTGCTTCTTAGTCAAGCATTTCCCGGCTGTGCCACTTAAGGTGGCTGTAATATTTGGGTCAAGGCCTCTATGTAACTTGCAAGCCCATCTTTCAGTTTGTTTGTATCCTTGCACAGATGCTCCAGAATGCCTCCAAAGTGCGGAAAGGCTTGCCGTTGTGTGTTGTGCTGCCAGAGTGTTAATTCCTACCTGTATCAAAAGTTCTGTCCATCATGCTATTGCACACTATGCAGAGCTGTTGCTCATCTTTCTCTGTTCCGTGAAACTGGTTTAACCATTCGACAAGTTGCTTTTGATGGATCCTCCTCACTAAACCGTTCAGCTACTGTTGCCACAAAGTTGTAATTTTTCAATCCTGAATTAAAAAACAAAAACAAAAGTTTGTTGAAATCCATGGCTGTTATATAATGCAACCCGTTTTATTGTAGGAGCATTACCCTGTTGCACTATCTCATCACAATCGTAGAAAAGAAATACCCCAAAGTCCTCAACCTGCATGAAGAGCTAAAAGACGTGCCTGAGGCTGCCAAAGTCAAGTAAGTGTTTATCTTTGGGCATGTGGTGGGTGTTGGTGGGGAAGTTCATAACCTTTAGCACAATCTAGACCTGAGCCCAAACCAGAGGGCAATGAGAAAAATTACCTAAAACCATGAGCAACGACTAGCAGCCCAAAAGGGATGGAATAGACTCCCCATCTAGATGGCTGGCTGATAACCCTGAATAAATTGCCATGCATGTTTATGATCATGGAAACAGATAGTTAAAGCCTTGAAGCCTTAATAGAAACATTTGCTTCTATAGCAGTTCACTGCAAGGCATTGGGGGCCGGGGGGGATAAACAAATCCATTCTATTAAGTGTCGCTTTTTAAAAAGTGGATTGTTAATGAAATCTGAATTGCATATAAACCAGCATGTTAAATTCTATATTTATCTCTCAGAACCACATTTGTGGCCTTATGTCAAATACACTGAATTAAAGCCTTTTTGTTTAAAAGGCGAAAAAATGACTTCAGGTCAAGCATAATAAACATTATTGGTTGTATATAAGTTGAGGCTCAGTCCTGACAAGATGAAGGTGCTGTGGATTCGTCTGCTCAGAATGATGGTGTTCTGGATGGGATTGCGTTCTCCTTTAAGGCAGTGGTTACTAACCTGTCCAACAACATCCCTTAATGCCATTCAGGATGGCGCTGAGGGATGGCAGTAAGGATCCCATTCATCTGCTTAGACCGGTGCAACTTCTTCTGGACAAAGAGAGACGGTTGTAAACACAATTGTTTACACTCTGGTAACTTCCAGACTTGACAGCTGGAATGAGTTGTAAGACTACCTTTTGAAGAATGTCAGGGAATGGTGATTGGTTGAAAATATAACTGCTAGATTACTAACCAGGTCAGGAATTGGGAAGAGATCTCGCCAGTGTTTAAAGAACTTCACTGGCTCCTGGTTTGTTTCTGAACACATTTCAAAGTCCTGGTACTGACTCTTGAAAGCTAGACAAAGCCAGCATACCTGAAGGACTGCCTTCACCCACAACAACATTCCCAGTGAACTGTGACAGACTTCAGAGGCTCCTCAGGGTGCCCCCCCCACATCTGAGGTGAGGTGGATGGTGACTGGAGAGAGGACCTTCTTGGTGGTGGCCCCCTTTGTTGAATTGCTTTTCCAGGAAAACTCACCTGGTACTTACATTGCTCTCTTTGGTGCCAGCCAGCTGAAGACTTCTAAAATTCCCTGAGGCCCTTTATGGTTTTATAAATATTCACTGACATATTACAATGAATATTTTTATGCAACGAATATTTATATACTGCCTTTCAACAAAAGTTCCCAAAGTGGTTTACAGATAGATAGATAGATAGATAGATAGATAGATAGATAGATAAAAATGGTTCCCTGTCCCCAAAGGGCTCACCATCTAAAAAAATAAACCTAAGATAGACATCAGGAACAGCCACTGGAGGGATGCTGTGCTGGGGATGGATAGGGCCAGTTGCTCTCCCCCTGCTCAGTAAAGAGAACCACCACTTTTAAAAGGTGCTTCTTTTGTTCAGTTAGCAAGGGACAACGCTATGCTATGCAACACTATGCATATGGTTGGAATGGAATGTTTGCACAGTTGTGCAAGCATAAAGATTGCAGAGTTTCATGCCAGTGAGGTCATTCTGACTCTGTATAACGATCTCACTGGTGCAGAGCTCCATTTGTGCAGTTTTTGCACTTGTGAAACAGCACTCCTGTGCAACTGCAAACATTATGCTCCAGCCTGCATGTATAATGTTTCACCAGATGACAGCCTCCAACTGCTGGTTTTACTACTGTTTTATCCTAACAGTGGCAAATTCTGTGTTCTTGTGTGCCCTTTATTTTTGTATACTGCCCTGACTACATAATTAAAGTGTGGTCTATGTATAAAATATGTTTTTGTTGTGCCAAATTATTAATACTTACGACTATCCACTAAGTAGTATGGACCTTTTTACTTTCCCTCTCATGGAGAAATAAATGCTCCTTTGCCCAATAATTCCCAACATTGCTTCTGGAAAAAGTTCTGGGCACTCTGCCAGCATGCCTAACTCTGTGCTAGTTATGTCCGTTGTCTTCAAGTCAGTGATCTATTTTGGAGAGCCAAGCAGCAATCCTTTAATCGCACAACTGCCCCCTTGTCTCCAAGAAGATCCAGATCTGTAAGGCCAAAGGCATTTGGACTTGATTATGCTCCTAAATCATATAAAAGTTTATTTACTTATAAGCAAATATTTTTTAATTGTTAGAGCAGACAATGGGTATACATTGTTGTTCAGGAAATGCATAGATTACAAAATGGGAAACTTGATTTAAATCTATTTTTAGACCAGTCTTTTTATTGGTGTGTTTTTCCCCCAACTATGATTTAAAATCAATATGCCACAAGGGGTTTTCACAAGTGCTAGCATTTACTTACAGCTCCATAAAGGAGGTTAAATTGAATTAAAGAGTAACAGTCCTATCTTGGGTGATCTTGCAAACAGTCCTGCAGCGAGTGATAGAGGACTTGAACATGAAATGCAGAACTCTGAAATAAGCCCACCTGTCGTTCATGGGAGTTGAAAGCCCAGTACAATTTGTATGTGAGTTTAGGGTTAGAAGACACAGGTACAAGTGTTCCCAGTAACAGGGATTCTCGGCTGTTGTTGACTACAACTCCCATAATTCCTAGCCAAAGAATGCTGGAAGCCTTCATATGGGACCAACTCAAACAATACAGCCAGCAGCAGACATGAAGAAGGGATGTCTTCCACAGGCATCCTGCTGCATTCCTTGGTTGTGTGCAGGAGCTGCTCATCTGAATGGCACCTAAACACTGACTCCCAAGTACTTTTTAAAGCAAGTATTTCTAGCATACAGTGAGGGAAATAAGTATTTGATCCCCTGCTGATTTTGTCCGTTTGCCCTCTGACACAGAAATGACCAGGCTATAATTGGAATGGTAGGTTTATTGTAGCTGTGAGAGACAGAATAACAACAAACAAACCCTCAAAAGCCCAGTGCCCAAAAGTCAGCGATGGATTTGCATTGTAGTGAGGGAAATAAGTATTCGGTCCCCTATCAACTAGCAAGATTTCAGGCTCCCAGGTGTCTTTTCACTATATGCAGGTAACGAGCTGAGATGAGGAACACCCTCTGTAAGGGAGTGCTCCTAATCCCAGCTTGTTACAGTACCTGTATAAAAGACACCTGTCCATAGAAGCAAGCAATCACTCAGCTTCCAAACTCACCACCATGCCCAAGACCAAAGAGCTGTCGAAGGATGTCAGGGACAAGGTTGTAGACCTGCACAAGGCTGGACTGGGCTACAAGACTATCGCCAAGCAGCTTGGTGAGAAGGTGACTACAGTTGGCACGATAACTCGCAAATGGAAGAAACACAAAACAACTGTCAATCTCCCTCGGTCTGGGCCCTAGGACTCACCCAATGCTTTAGAAAAAACGAGAGGAGCTACCGGACGGAGCTCCTCTCGTTACGAAGGCCTGCTGCATACTGAAGGTACTTTGCGAGCGCGCGCATGCGCGCGCCACAAAGCACGCTGATCGCCGGAGGCCCGGTCTACCTGCCGGGCCGGGTAGACCGGGCCTCCGGCGATCGGTGTGCTTTGTGCCGCGCGCATGCGCGCACGCGCAAAGCACCTTCAGTATGCAGCAGGCCTTCGTAACAAGAGGAGCTCCGTCCGGTAGCTCCTCTCGTTTTTTCTAAAGCATTGGGTGAGTCCTCGGGCGGGCGGGCGGGCAGCTGGGAGGGAGGGAGGGAGGGCTGGCGGGCGACAGCAGGGGTATTGGCTGCTTTGAAGGGTAAATCTGCTCGCGGTGGGGGGGGGCGGCGGGGGCGGCTGGCTTCCAGCGCCCCGTTTGTCTGTTAAATACGGGTGCTGGAGGGGGCAAAGAGGCGGGAGGGGTAAGCAAGTCCTCCCCGCCCTTAAAGAAAGGCCCCCCTTCGGTGCCGGTCCGGACTGCTCCGGACCGTGCACATCCCTACCCCTGCTCAAGGCAGCACATGTACAGGCCCGTCTGCAGTTTGCCAATGCACATCTGAATGATCCAGAGGAGAACTGGGCGAAAGTGTTGTGGTCAGATGAGACCAAAATCGAGCTCTTTGGCATCAACTCAACTCGCCGTGTGTGGAGGAGGAGGAATGCTGCCTATGAGCCCAAGAACACCATCCCCACCGTCAAACATGGAGGTGGACACATTATGCTTTGGGGGTATTTTTCTGCTAAGGGGACAGGACACCTTCACCGCATCGAAGGGACGATGGACAGGACCATATACCGTCAGATCTTGGGTGAGCACCTCCTTCCCTCAGCCAGGGCATTGAGAATGGGTCGTGGATGGGTATTCCAGCATGACAGTGACCCAAAACACACAGCCAAGGCAACAAAGGAGTGGCTCAAGAAGAAGCACATGAAGGTCCTGGAGTGGCCCAGCCAGTCTCCAGACCTTAATCCCATAGAAAATCTGTGGAGGGAGCTGAAGGTACGGGTTGCCAAACATCAGCCTCGAAACCTTTCTGACTTGGAGAGGATCTGCAAAGAGGAGTGGGACAACATCCCTCCTGGGTTGTGTGAAAACCTGGTGGCCAACTACAAGAAACTTTTGACCTCTGTGATTGACAACAAGGGTTTTGCCACCAAGTACTACGACATCTTTTGTGAAGGGATTGAATACTTATTTCCCTCACTACAATGCAAATCCATCGCTGACTTTTGGGCACTGGGCTTTTGAGGGTTTGTTTGTTGTTATTCTGTCTCTCACATCTACAATAAACCTACCATTCCAATTATAGCCTGGTCATTTCTGTGTCAGAGGGCAAACGGACAAAATCAGCAGGGGATCAAATCCTTATTTCCCTCACTGTATGTTTAGGGGGCATTCAGGTGAACAGATGGGAGGAGAGCTGGCCTTGTGGTAGCAAGCGTGAATTGTCCCCTTTGCTAAGCAGGGTCCACCCTGGTTTGCTTTTGAATGGCAGACCACATGAGGGCACTGCAAGATATTCCTTTTGGGGGATGGGGCCACTCTGGGAAGAGCATCTGCTTGCTTGCATGCAGGAAGTCCCAAGTTCCCTCTCTGGCATTTCCAGATAGGGCTGAGAGAGACTCCTGCCAGCAACCTTGGAGAAGTTGCTGCCTGTCTCCGTGTAGACAATACTGAGCTAGCTGGACCAATGGTCTGACTCAGTAGAAGGCACCTTGCTATCTTCCTATGTAACAGCCCCAACATACAATCAAGGGGCGTGCCAGGAAGATGTCCCAACAGGCATACTCTTGGGGCACCCCCTTCTTCTTCATGGGTACTGCCGGCCATATCATTTGAACCTGTCCGCATAGGAATGATATGCTGGAGGACTTCTATATTGCAAACGTACAGCTGTTTACACAGTGCCTTTGGAACTGTGTATGGTACGTGCAGGTCTTCCCCAAGAAGCTTTGTAACCTGACAGTTGGAGAGAGCAGAGGGGAAGAGGGAAGAATATCAAGAGATACATCTGAAAAATGCAACTGAGTCCTTGGGAGAGCTGTAGATATTAGCAACACATGCAGCTTCTGCATGTCAACCCATGTTACAATGGTGTTCTATGCAGCAGTGTAGACAACATATGCGTGTACATGTATTTTTGAATGCCTGTGTACCAAAAACTAGCCCTATCTATCCATCCTCAGTTCAGCATCCCTCCAGTGACTGTTGCTGGTGTCTATCATATGTTTCTTTTTTTAGATTGTGAGCCCTTTGGTAATGGGGAGCCATTTTATTTTATTTTATTTTATTTCTATGTTCTACTGCTTTGGGACCTTTTTTGAAAAGGGTTTTTTTGTTTGATTTTTGAAAAGCGGTATGCAAATATTTGTCATATTCGTAAAAACCCTGTTCTGGACCAGCATCCCAGTTATGTGCCGACACAAGGGTGTCTCCCAGGTTGCAGTGAGGAAACACCAATGTACATGCAGCCTGTGCTTGCCTATAATAGCCAGAGTTGAGGATGAAGACAGTAAGCCAGTTCACACTGTGAACTGGCGTACTGTCTTCTTCCTCAGCTCCAGCTATTCACAGTCGTTCATTGGGTAACTCACGGTCGTTCACTGGGTAGGACAAGTGTCCTACCCAGCTCCGGGAACTGTGCATGCTCCCAATTTTTGATCATGCTGTAGCCTAAACCTAGGTAGGAGGAACAGAGAGGAACAGAGAGTGATCATCAGTGAGACAGGAATAGGCTAGGATAGCGTCTAGTGGTGATCTTATATTTCGCAGGGGGAGAGTAACTGGTCCTATCCATCCCCAGCACAGCATCCCTCCAGTGGCTGTCGCTGGTATCTACCTTACGTTTCTTTTTAGATTGTGAGCCCTATTTATTTTTCTATGTAAACTGCCTTGAAAACTTTGGTTGAAGAGCAGTATATAAATATTCAGAGGAGGAGAAGGAAGAAAAGCCATTCTACTCAGCTCCTGCCTCACAAATGAACACTTCCACCACCTCCTACCTAGGTGCTGGCTAGCATGTGATTGAAAATTGGGAGTGTAGGTAGTTCTCCAAGCTGGGTAGTTCGCTTGTCCTACCCAATAAATGACTGCATGAAGTGTCTGCGTGTCTGTGACCCTGCTGAGCAAATAAGCACCTTTTTAAAGTGGTGCTTCTCTTTATTTAAATTTTTATTGTTTGTTTGTTTGTTTGTTTTTATGCCGCCCAAAACTTACGTCTCTGTGCGGTTTACAACAAAATAAAAACAGAAAATAAAACATTAGTTAAAACAAAAAGTTTAAAACATTACAATAATTTAAAAATGTTCAAACAATATTTTAAAACAGCATTAAAACCATTAAAACAATATTAATTAAATTAAATCTGCCTGGGGGAACAGATGCATCTTTAAAGACTTTTTAAAAGCTGTCAGAGATGAGGAGGCTCTTCTTTCACTAGGGAGCGCATTCCAAAGCCTCGGGGCAGCAGCGGAGAAGGCCCGTCCCTGAGTGGCCACCAGACGAGCCGGTGGCAGCTGCAGGAGTGCAACTGGCCTTGTCCATCCCCAGCACAGCATCCCTCCAGTGGCTAGATTGTGAGCCCATTGGGGACAAGGAGCCGTGTTCTCTCTCTCTCTCTCTCTCTCTCTCTCTCTCTCTCTCTCTCTCTCTGTAAACCACTTTGGGAACTTTTGTTGAAAAGTGGTATATAAATATCCGTCACTCTTGGGGTGTGTGTGTCTCCCTTAGAATATATGTACATAGAATGACTGCCCAGAGTTTCATGATTGGTAACCTTACAAAATTCTTCTGCCAAGGGGAGCACATCTTGCATATCATTCTCATAGGTATGGATGCAGTGATATCTCTGAATTATCGTTGCCACTTTGAACCTTAATTGCCATCAATGCATGCTGCTGATTTTCTGCATGCAAGATGCTACTCCGAAGGCGGGTGGCCATGCTAAACATTTATGTCCCAATGGGAGAATCACAGATGGTTTCGAAGCTGCGTTTTGCACATTTGCTCGGAGCGGTTTGAAAATTAACGTGTTTCCCTTGTTTCCGGCAGCATGACTGAGCTGGAAAAGGAAATTGGTACCTTGAGGAGCGGGCTGAGAGCTGTGGAGACAGTAAGTATTGTTTATCCATGTAATGGTCCCCCTGCTGCAATTCATGGAGCAGCTTTTAATATCTGTCCTAGGAGGCAAGGCTGTGATTGCAACTGCTTTTATCTCATTTCCTAGAGGCTGGTTTCATTCTCCTTCCTGACCTGCATCTCATTATTTCTTACTATATTTGCATAGAGCTCTTAATGACTGGAATAGTTTCTCTCTTCCCTTTCATCATATGTGGCTACCTAAAAGTATAAATATGTGCACAATCATATAACCCGCCTCTCTGCCCCTCTGGTATAATGCACACAGTTTATTTTGTGATAGATAAACTGTGTGCATTGTGATGTCACTCATTCCTCATATCTGTATCCTACTTTTCCATCAAGGAACTTGGAATGCTTATCCCCACCACTGCGTTTTGCTGTAGGTTGGGGTTGTGCTCCCAGCACCAAGGCAGGCAGGCTGGCCACCATTTTGTCTCCCTCTGCACATGGTCGGGTGTGACAAATCATGGGGAGGATCGGCCAGCTATAAGGTTATAAGGCCAGCCTGTTTTTCCCCTTGCCAGTCGCTCTTTGACAAGGCACCCACCCTGTTCTCAGTGAGGTTGCCAGTTCGGGCCGGTTAACCAGTCGCCAGTAGGAATTTTTTGGGCCACACCAGATTGGCACCTTTTTTCACCTACTTCTCACTGGGTTTCGTGGTGCCGGGGTTTAATAGTATTTAGGATTGTTTGGTCGCATGGCAGGAGAGTGCAGGTTGGGGCAGGTTGTTTGGTAATGGTGTTGGGCTGGAGGACTATTTAAGGTGGGAGGGGGCCAAGGAACAGCCCTCCAGGATTTTATGGCCCAGAGGGTTGGGATTGGTGCCTACTGGGAGGGTGGCTCAGCTCACCAGCCCAGACTTCTGTGGCTTGGTTTGGGGTAGGTTGAGCCCCCCCATCCCACAGCAGGGGAAAGCCCCGCGGTGAGAGGATCTCAGGACCTGGTACCTGACTGAGTCTGCATTTGGCCCTTCACCTTGGTGTAGAGTGGTCCTCCTTATGAGGCTGACCCACACAGGTGGAGTACCCGTGCTCTGGTTAGTTAGGTTCCTTGTTGCAAGTTTTGATGATATATCTTTCAATAAAGTGGCCCTAGTTTACTCCAGTTATGTGTGTCCTGTCTTTATTGGGGCCCGGGGTGCAATGGCATACATCAATGAGGTTATCCTCACTATTGGGAATGAGGCTGTAGTTCAGCGGCAGAGCATCTGCTTTGGTCTGTGGTTTGATCCCTGGCAGCATCTCCAGGTAGGGCTGGGACAGACCCCTGCCTGAAACCTTGGAGAGCTGATGCCTGTCAGTGTAGACAGTACAGAGCTATGGTCTGACTTAACGTAAGACAGCTTCCTATGTGCAACCACCCTGGGAAGTAGATTAGGCTTGGAGCGTGAGTGAGTGGCCCAAGGTCATCCAGTGCACTCTGTGCCCTGAGCAGGGATTTGAACCCAAATCTCCTCAGTCCAAGTCAACATTCTAACTACGATACCACACTGGATTTTCAGCTTCATGCTTGGGGCTTATGCCGATGTCGCCCTTAACCATGGACAAGGTGGCTACCCATTTTAAAAAATTGTAGATGATTGATCAAATGAGCTTTAATATACGGATAAAATCAGCATAGGAACATAGGAAATGGCTATATACTGAGTCAGACCATTGGTCTATCTAGCTCCGTATTGTCTTCACAGATTGGAAGCGGCTTCTCCAAGTGGGAATCTCTCTCAGCCCTATTTTGGAGAAGCCAGGGAGGGAACTTGCAACCTTCTGCTCTTCCCAGAGCGGCTTCATCCCCTGAGGGGAATCTCTCCAAGACCAGCTCTTCTCTCCAAGGTTGCAGGCAGGAATCTCCCTCAGCCTTACCTTGTAGATGCTGCCAGGGAGGGAACTTGGAACCTAGATGCTCTTCCCAGAGTGGCTCCATCCCCTGAGGGGAATCTCTTGCAGTGCTCACACTTCTAGTCTCCCTTTCATATCCAACCAAGGCAGACCCTGCTTAGCTAAGGGGACAAGTCATGCTTGCTACCACAAGACCAGCTCTCCTCTCCTCTCAAATTGCATACTTTCTAAAAACAGTCATTTTGAAGAAGAAAGCATACTTCTTTTGCTTTTAGAGAGTGCATGTGTACAGCATGTTGCAACCAGCACCATCTTAGAATTGTTTCCTCCTGTGTGAGAGTGAAAGAGGAGTACCTTCTCTCCATGTTGCCTAGCTGAGATGCCTTTTTAGTCTTTTATCATTTTAATCACCTGAAGGTTGCAGCCCTAGGGATTGCTGTCCCATCCCAGTTCTTCACACACAGGTTCCCTCATCTTCTCACTCCCCACTTTTAACCATGGTTCACCATGATGTCTGCACAATGAACCATGTGAATCTGAGTGTACCCAGTCACTGCACCAGAACTGGCGGTTTGGCCGGTTCGAAGGTAGGAGGGATACCTTTAAGGGCAGGGTGAGGGTGCCCTTACCCCTTCCGTCACATTTTCCCCCAGTGCTGTACTTTCAAAGGGTCCGATGGGGCAGCAGTGTACCTCCCTGCTGCCCCGTTGGACCGAACGTACCTGACACGTGTGTGCACGTTGGGCATGCGTGCACACATTGGGTGGATGCACAGTGTGCACACGCACTCACTCTATGTGTACGTGCATTGGGTACTTCCAGTCCAACAAGGCAACGAAGCAGCAGGGAGGTCTGCTGCTACCCCATCGGACCCTTTTAAAGTGCAGCGCCGGGGGGAAACATGGCAGAAGGGGTAAGGGCACCCCCCGCCCTTAAAGATATCCTCCCCCCTGCCTTTGAGCTACCTCCCACACACACACCAGTTCCGTGCACATCCCTACACCCCATGTGGCGTGGAGTTGAGACACAGATGGTAGCCTACGGTCACAAGCAGATCCCTCATGGCTGGGTGAAGGGTGTGTGATGCATGCCCTCAAACTTGAGCTCTCGAGGGCAGGCGTTTTCAAACTTGGGTCCCCAGATGCGGCTGGGAGTGATGGGAGTTGTAGTCCAACAACATTTGTGGACCCTGGTTTGAGAACTCCTGCTTTGGGGCTTGGTAGATTTCATCCAGCACCTTGAACTGCACCTGCATTGGTCTCTCTCCTGAAACAACCATTAATCAAAGTGAAATTGTTTTTCTTCTAAGGAGCTGGAATATCAGAAATCTCAGCCCTCTCATCCAGGAGACAAATTTGTTTCTGTGGTCAGCCAGTTCATCACTTTGGCCAGCTTCAGCTTCTCGGATGTGGAGGATCTTTTGGCAGAAGCCAAAGAACTGGTAAGAGTGCTGTCCTTAGAGGCCTCTACAGCCCCAAATCTTTGTTGCGCCTGCCCTTCTGGTCACAATATTCCCATTTTACAGCTGCTTAACTGAGGCTGGCGGAATGCACCTTGCCTGAAGCAACCCACTGAGTTCATGACTGAGCAAGGACCTTGAGCCTGGTGCTTTTACGTCCCTAATGCTCAATTTTCCATAGGCATTCCTCTGTTAAATTCTCAGTTCAGCCACCTTTAGCTGCTGGGCTGCCATTGGTCCAGGGCACCTCCTTTGGGCATCCCCCGTGTATCATGTTGCTGCTACTGAACATGCAGATGCTCTCAACTATAAAGAAACATGGCAGCTAGTCCTTCTGCACCTTGCCCAACCAAGCTCTATGGCATAGGAGCAATGAATTGAGGGACCTGGTTAATATAAGGGAGCTGAACAAGCAGATGTTGGCCAGTGCTGAATGTGGACATGGCCGTCCAAGGTTCAAATCCCAGCACAACTGGGGACTTGCTGTGACAGATGTCTGCTTCTGGGCCTGTTTTTCAGCCTGTAAAATAGCAATAAGCACTAGCGGTGAGTCACACAGCTGTTGTGTGACAGAGTGGAATAAGGACTGTAATGTTCTTTGTCTAGTCTGAATTTTGCTGATTACTATTGTTAAGACATGCCTTGCTGATCAAGCCAATTCTAGTCCAACATTCTGTTGCCAACGTGACCAGCCAGATACTCCTAAGACAGGGGTTCTCAAACTTGGGTCCCCAGATGTTGTTGGACTACAACTCCCATCATGCCTTTGGCCATTGTGGCTAGAGATGGTGGGACTTGCCTTCTAGCAACATTGGGGAACCCAAGCTTGAGCACCCCTGCCCTAAGAGAATGCAAGCTGGGTGTGAAGTTGATGACCTTGTCCACCTCTGGTATTGTGCCTCCGGGCATGGAGCTTCATTTAACTATCCGCACTGATAGTCATTAAATTTTTCCACATGTTCTTTGGATAGGCATCTAAACTAGTAGCCATAAGAGCCAATGTGAATGTGGTGATGATCGATGGAACTAAGCAACCAGTTGTGTGTTTGTGTGTGTCTTTATTCATCTCTCTTATGACCATGATGACGACGATGGATATATATATACCGCTTTTCAACAAAAGTCCCCAAAGCAGTTTGCACAGAGAAATAAAAATAAATAAAGAAGATTCCCTGTCCCCAAAGGGCTCACTATCTAAAAGAGAAACATAACAGACACCAGCAACAGCCACTGGAGGGATGCTGTGCTGGGGATGGATAGGGCTCAGTAAAGAGAATCACCATTTTTAAAAGGTGCCTATTTGCTCAGTTAGCAGGGGAACTGCTAACTATCCAATATTTACAACTATCTGATATTACTACACAAGGTTTGTACACAAGGGTCATCTTTGCTTTTAGCCAGAATGTTGCTTGTATTTACTGTCCTGGGCACACAACTGTAGACTGCACAAGCTTCCTGCTTAAGACGGATGAAGCCGTTTCTCCTGCTTCATAACAAAAAATTAAAAAGCAGGGGTGAGGGGAGAGAGAATTGCTAGCACATTTGGTTCTAATATTGAAGCATGTGGCAACAATAAATAACATACAAAAGCAAATCTTCAAAGAGAAGTTGAAAGTGCAAGTTTGAGTTTTATATCTTCTCTGCTGCACTACTGAGCTTTGTTGTTTTTATTGCTCCTGAATTAATTTTTTTTTAAAAGTGAGCCAGATACTAAAGGGCATTAAGCAGAAACAGAGGTGTGATTTCCTAAACATGTCAAAATGGCAGCTGAGGTTCATGAGGAGGTGGAGTAGGCCCTTGAGAGAGGATGCGTTGGTGAGGAAGACGATTCCAGCAGTGGAGTTGGAGCAGGTCAGGGCCTCGGCTCAGGATGGATCCAAGCTTAAATTGGCTTAAGTTATGCCCCAGATCAATCGGCCTCCAAGACTCCCTCCAATTCTTCTCTGCTGATAATAATATATTTTATTTACTTATTTCAAGAATATATATGCTCTTGCCTTCCAATGCACCACTGCTCAGGGTGGCTCACAGAATTCGTAAAACAGATAAAATACAAAAACAATACAAAATCAATAGGCGTTAACTAAAAACAAGACCCATTTAAAAAATTATAAATTAGACATTTAATTTTTAAAAGTTATGCATTTGAGGCAAGCCCATACCAAACAGCCTGGAGATTTCTTCTATCATTAATCCTAATTGTTTATAGGTGAATTGTTGTTTTTTTCTCTCCTGCCCTTCTTCGGGGCTCAAGGCAGCATATAGGGCTTCTCATGCCCCTTGTATTCTCAACACAACCCTGTAAGGGGAGGTTAGGGTGAGAAACAGTGACTGACTTGAAATCACTTGCTGTCTTCCATGGCTGACAAGTAAATGGGTATAAAGTGCTGTGTAGGAGGGCAGACAATCTGAACTCTGCATTTACACTGATGGGGTCTGAGCTGACAGCAGCTAACGGGGAAAGAGACCTTGGAGGTTGTGGCCAGTAGCTCAATGAAAATGTCAATGCAGTGTGTAGCAGCTATGAAAAAGGAGAATTATGTGCTAGGAATTACTAGGAAAGGGAGGGAAATAAAACTGCCAGTATTGTCATGCCCTCATATATATCTGTGGTTGTGGCCACATTTGAAATACGGGCCAATTCCTGACTAATGCCACGCTTGCGCATTAGACGAAAGTTATGCCAGTGCAAGAAGGTCACATAGCTGCACTATGTCATGGGGATTTTTGGAACTGCATTCCTTTTTATTATTTATTTATTACATTTCTAGACCACCCCATCCAAAGGCTCTGGGCAGTGGGCAACAAGTTTAAAAAACATAAAACAAACACCATTTAAAACACACTGCTTAAAACAATATAAAAACAATTTTAAAACAGTTCAGAACCAATTAAAAATACTTTTAAAAACAATTTTAAAACCTTAGAAAGCCAGGCCAAACAAATAAGTCTTTAGGGCTCCCTTAAAGGCCAACAGCAAGCCTAAACTGTGGATATCTGCTGGGAGTGCATTCAAGGTGCTGGTTTTGACCTTTAAAGCCCTTAACGGTAGGGATGGGCCCGGACCGGTCCGGAGGCCATTAAAAAAGCCTCCGGACCTGGGTGGTCCGGTTCGGGTGGCGGGGTACCTTTAAGAGCGGCGGGAGGGTTTACTTACCCCTCCCGCCGCTTTCCCGCTCTGGCGCCTGTAATCCTTAGAGTAATTGGGGTGGCAGGACACCTCCCTGCCGCCCCTTCCCCTACATTGCTTGTAAAAATTACCAGGAGTCCTTTCAAGCAATGTCGGGGAAGGGGCGGCAGGGAGGTGTCCTGCCGCCCCAATTACTCTAAGGATTACGGGCGCCAGAGTGGGAAAGCGGCGGGAGGGGTAAGTAAACCCTCCCACCGCTCTTAAAGGTACCCCCCCCCACCCCAGTGCCGGACCGCAGTTGGCGGTTCCATGCATACCCCTACTTAACGGTTTGGGCCCGGGGTTCTTGAGGGACCACCTGCTCCCAAGGGCTGCTGCCCACTTGACGAGGTCAGCTGAGGGGGCTCTGCTCCAGGTGCCGACAATGAGGGAGGCTCAGCTGTCGTGCACTCAGGACAGGGCCTTCTCTGTTGCTGCCCCCAGACTCTGGAATGCTCTCCTGGTGGCCATTCGCTCCTCGGACTCCATCACAGTTTTTAGAAAGCTTGTTAAATCTTGGCTTTTTATCCAGGCTTTTACATGATTGTTTTTATTGCTGCTTCTATGTGTTTTTACCCATGTATAGTTTTTATGCTTGTATTTTATAGATTTTAAATTAGGTTTGTTTTTATATTTTTATCTTAATATTTTTATTGTCATTTTATTGTATGTTTTTTAACTTTTGTAAACCGCCTTGAGATTGTTTTTAATGAAAGGCGGTATATAAATTCAACAATGAATGAATGAATAAATAAAGTCCAGGAACAGCAACAGAGAAGGCCCAGTTCCATGTTGCCACCAGACATATCAGTGGTAACTGGAGACGGGCCTCTCTAGATGACCTCAGCGTTCAGTGGGGATCATACAGAAGTTCTCTAAGGTAACCCAGACCCAAGCTGTTCACTCTGTATTTTGCTCAGAAACATATTGATAGCCAGGCATAAATTATGGTCTCTCCAGGTTACCCCAGAGACCAGTCTGGCTGCCGCATTTTGAACTAACTGAAGTTTCTGAACTACGTACAAAGGCAGCCCCACATAGAGCGCATTGCAATAGTCAAGCCTTGAGGTTACCGGCTGATTACCTGTGTTTTGAGATCATTCTCTTCAAGGAATGAACGCAGCTGGTGAATCAGCTGAAGTTAATGGAAAGTGCTCCTGGCCATGGCCTCCACCTGAGATAAAAGGGTGAGGCCTGGATTCAAGAGCACTCCAAAGCTGCGTTCACCCTAACCCTAACCTGTTCCTTCTGGGGGAGTGTAACCCCATCCAGCACAGGAAGATCTAACTCCCTCAAATTTCCCTCAAATTTCAACCCCCCACAATGAGCACCTCCGTCTTGCTTGGATTCAGCTTCAATTTGTTGTCCCTCATCCAGCCCATTACTGCCCATGGGCAGGCATTTAGGGAGTGAATGCCATTTCCTGATGGTGATGGTGATGGTGATAAGGAGAAATAGATATGCGTGTCATCAGCATACTGATAACACCCTGCACCAAATCTCCTGATGACCTCACCCAGCAGTTTCATGTAGATGTTAAAAAGATTTGGTGACAAAATGGAGCCCTGAGGAACTCCATATAATAGCTCCCGTTTCAAAGAGCAACTGTCACCAAGCTCCACCACCTGGTATGTACCTGAGAGATAGGAGCGTAACCACTGCAGAGCAGTGCTTCCTATCCCCAACTCCCCCAGGCGATCCAGAAGGACACCATGGTTGATGGTATAAGAACATAAGAACAGCCCTTCTGGATCAGGCCCAAGGCCCATCTAGTCCAGCATCCTGTTTCATACAGTGGCCCACCAGATCCCACTGGAAGCCTACATGCAGGAGTTGAAGGCATGCCCTCTCTTCTGCTCTTACTCCCCGGTATCGAATGCCGGTGAGAGATCCAGAAGAACCAACAGAATCACACTCCCTCTGTTGATTCCTTGGTAAAGGTCATCCATCAGGCCGACCAAGGCCGTCTCAGCCCCCTAGCCTGCTCTAAAGCCAGTTTGAAATGGGTCTAGATAATCGGTTTCCTCCCAAACTGCGTTTTGCTCGTTAGCCACCATTCTTTCAATCACCTTGCCCAACCATGGGAGATTGAAGACTGGCTTATAACTATCCATCACTGAGGGATCTAGGGAAGGCTTCTTAAGAAGCGGTTTAATCATTGCCTCCTCCAAACAAGGAGGCATCCTACCCTCTCTCAGCAATGAGCTGATGATATTAACTAGGCCACCTCCAACAACTTCCCTGCTTGACAGAAGCATCCAAGTCGGGCAAGGATCCAGAGGCTGCACTGCCCCAAGCAGCTTGTCCAAGTCATCAGGCATCACAGATTGAAACTGATGCAGTCGAATACTGCGAGAGGGATTGCTGGACTCCACCTTAATAGACTCTGCAAAAACAGTGGAGTCCAAGTTGGCCCAAATACAAGAGATTTTGTCCTCAAAGAACCCATTAAAAGCATCACAGGAGAACATAGTCTCCGGGGACTGGTTTGAAATGGAAGGAGGCTGAATCAAACTCCTCACAACCTGGGACAACTCAGCTGAATGCAAACCTACAGAAGCAATGTGTGCAGACCACAGTTGGGGTTTTTCCCCCCACATGCACCATTTTCACATAAACCATCAAATGGACTCTATGCTGTGTCCTGTCAATTTCAAGCCGAGTTCTCCTCCACTTGTATTCCAGTCACCTACCTTGCTGCTTCAGACCCCACAACTCCTCTGTATACCAAGGGGCCACTTTTAAAGCAGGTTGGAAGGGATACTTAGGAGCGATTGTGTCTACTGCCCTGATGAGTTCCCTGTTCTGGGTTCCCACCAGGGCATCAACAGAATCTCTGGCAGCACCAACATTAAAACCCTCCAATCATTTTTGGAATCCTACTGGATCCAGCAGCCATCTCGGGTGGACCATTTTAATAGGTCCGCCACCCCTGCAGGGCTGGTTTGTGGCTGTGAAACCAACCTTAACCAGGTAGTGGTCCATCTATGACAATGGGGAAACTGCAGGATCCCCCACCCACAGAATACCCCATGATCCGAACAGAAGACCAAATCGAGTGTGTGGCTGGCACTATGAATTGGTCCTGAAACTAGTTTGGATAGGCCCATAGAGTTGTCCTGGCCGCTATGAACTCCTGAGCTGCATGAGACAAGTCAGCCTCACAATGGGCATTGAAGTCCCCCAGCCCTAAGAGTTTGGGTGACTCCAACACCAACTCCGCGACCAGCTCTGTCAGCTCAGTTAGGAAGTCAGTTGGGCAGCGGTGTGGACACCAACAGAATCCCTAATCTTTCCCTAGTTCCCAGCCTCAGAAATACACACTCAGTATAAGTCAGCTGTCTCACAGGGGCCCTGGCAAGGATGATGTAAACATTTTCTTGCCCAAAAGTTCCTTGCAAAATATATGAGGTGCGCCACAGGTTGTGCAAGTGGAAATGTGTGTGCGTGAACACAACTCTAGTCTGAAAGGCAAGCTCCAGATTGGGTGCCATTTGCTGGCTCAACATCCTTGCAACCATGCAGCGTTAGGATTTTGCCACTGTGAACACTTCTGGTCTCCAAAAGGGCACCCCAGAGCTGGGAAGGTGCTGAAGAGGACAATCAAAATGAGGAGGCGGCAGGAGCGCCTCCCTAAAAGGGAGGCATTTGTGGCCTTTCATTAGACTGCAAGTGGGGAGGATATGCGAGAGGCTTATAAAACTGTGGATGATGTGAACAACGTAGATAGTTTTATAATACTAGAACTTGGGTCATTCAGTTATAGGGGCATAACTGTAATTGGTTGGACGTGTTCTAAGAACGTGAGTGGCTCCGGACCCCCTGAGAAGAGAGACCACTGAGGGCCTCTCACCCACCCACCCCTGCTCACCCACCACCTCTGCAGTGGCCCCACAAAGTTCTTGGGCCCTGCGCGCAGCCTGGCTTCCTAAGCTGTTGCTGGCTGTGGCACGGTACGATGACATCACAACCCACCAATAGGTGCCGGGCTATGATGTCGTCATACCACGCCATGGCCAGCAACAGCTTAGCAAGCCCAGCTGTTCATGGGGGCTGAGAATTTTGTGAGCCTCTGTGCAGGCTGGCAGGAGGAGGCTGCAGGAGGGGTGGGGTGAGGGGTGGCAGTGGCTGCCGAAAAATTTGCACGTGGGCCGCCACCAGCGTTGCTATACCACTGTTCAATGAAATTGACTGGAAGTAGATTCAGGACAGATGGGAACGTGCTGCTTCACGCCATGCATCATTTATTAAAATTGTTGATGTGGTGATGGTCACTGGCTTGTGGTGCTTTAAAAGGGGATTATACAAATTCATGGAGGAGGAGAGGCCTATCAATGGCTGCTATCCATTATGGCTCTGTGGAACTTGCATGTTCAGAGGCAGTAGACCCCTGAATACCTCTTGCTGGGGAACAGCAGCTTGGGAGGGCTATTGTTTTCATGCTTTGGTTGTGGGCTTCTCGGAGGCATCTTGCCACTCTAGCAAACTGAATGCTAGACTGGTTGGACCTTTGGGGCTGATCTAGCAGGGCCCCTGTGTGTTTAGGGAGCTGGACCCAAGTTTAAGTCCAGCACTCTGCTCACTACACCAAGGGTTCCCAACCCTACCAAGGGCCATTTTGGCTGGGGATGATGGGAGTTGTAGTCTCTCTCTTCACTAGACCATGCTAGCTCTTGTTTGTTTGGTTTTCTGGCTTGTTTCTAAAAGCATACCAGGGTACTTACCAAAGATAAGCGAATAGATCCCTGCCCAAAGATGCTTACATGGAAAAGGGAAGGCAAGAAGGAACAGGGAAGAGGGAAAAGGTGAAAGCAAAACTATGCACATGATGGCCATTTATCTTTATTAATTAGGTAAATTAAGCAAGACTAAGTTAACAAATGAGTGCGTATTACTTTTTTCTCAGGATGTCTTTCTGGAACAGTTCTAGGATCAAAGAACCTTACAGTTCCCTCTTGTATTTTGTTTGTCTTCATTCTCTTGTTCACTTTTTTCTGATACCCGGTGCGAGCCCAAAATTTGCGTCCTCTGTTGCCCAACTGTGCCCGTTTTCCTTTGCTGTTCCTCCACCACTTTGAACTCTTGACTTCCAGGCATAGTCTGGCTCCTTCTATTACTTTGTTCAAATGCTTGTTACAACCCAGATGTTTCACTGGACAGAATATGAGAGGTTATATTGAGGGAATGGAATTTTGCAACAATCTTTGATTATTTTCTTTCTGATCTTCCTCCAGTTCACCAAAGCAGTTAAGCATTTTGGAGAAGATTCTGGTAAAACGCAGCCAGATGAGTTCTTTGGGATCTTTGACCAGTTCCTTCAAGCTGTCTCCGAAGCCAAGCAGGAAAATGAAAACATGAGGAAGAGGAAGGAGGAAGAGGAGCGGCGAGCACGTATGGAAGCGCAGGTGGGTCAGAGGAACATATGCTACTGCTAACCTCGTGCTATGTCCCTGCAGGGGAGCTGCTACTAAGCTGTCCTCAGTGTGACCTTCGTGATGCATATCTGAAAAGAAAGTCTATGGTATAAATTGTACCACATATGATGGCTTTAAGAGGGGTTTGGATAACTTCATGGAGGAGAGGTCTATCATAGGCTTCTAGTCAGAGGGCTACAGGCCACCTCCAGCCTCAAAGGCAGGATGCCTCTGAGTACCAGTTGCAAGGGAGTAACAGCAGGAGAGAGGGCATAACCCCAACTCCTGCTGTAGGCTTCCAGCGGCATCTGGTGAGCCACTGTGCAAAACAGGATGCTGGACTAGATGGGCCTTGGGTCTGATGAACCAGCAGGGCTGTTCTTATGTTCTCATGATATGGAAAACTGCCTCATATGATGTCAGACCATTGATCCATCTAGCCCAGTATTAGCTGCTCGAACTAGCAGCAGCTCTCTGAGGTCTTGGGCAACACTAATTATTGGGGATAAGAGTTGGTCTTGTGGTAGCAAGCATGAATTACCCCCTTTGCTAAGAAGGGGCTGCCTTGATTTGCATTTGGATGGGAGATTACATCTGAATGCTGTAAGATATTCCCCTTAGGGCAGTGGTTCCCAACCTGGGGGCCTCCAGATGTTGCTGGACTACAACTCACATCATCCCCAACCACAGTAAATTGTAGCTAGAAATACAATTGCATCTGTCTTCACGGTGGAAGATAATGACCATATACCCTCTCCAGAATTGAGCTTTTCAGGTTTAGCAGCTGAAGGACTGGGCCAATTTGAGGTAACAAGGAAAGATGTTCTAAACTGTCTTTAAAAACCAGAAATTAACAAATCGCCAGGGCCAAATGGCACCCACCCAAGAGTTCTGAAGGAACTCAAATGTGAAATTGCTGATCTCCTAGCAAAAATATGTAACTTGTCCCTACAATCAGGCTCTGTACTAGAGGACTGGAAAGTAGCCATGTGACTCCGGTGTGATTTTCAAAAAGGGATCCGGGGCAGGGGGTGCCGGGAAATTACAGGCCGGTCAACTTAGCTTTGGTGCCAGGTAAATGGATGGAAAGCATACTTAAGGACAAAATTGTTAAACATATAGAAGAAAAGACCTTGCTGAAGGAGAACCAGCATGGCTTCTGCAAGGGAAAGTCTTGCCTCACTAACCTTTTGGGGTTATTTGAGAGTGTCAGCAGGCATGTGGATAAAGGTGATCTGGTTGACATAGTACACTTGGACTTCCAAAAAGCTTTTGACAAAGTTCCCCACCGAAGGCTCTTGAGTAAACTTATCAATCATAGGATAAGGGGCAGGTTCATGTGAGGGTCCGTAATTGCCTGTGTGCCTCTCCCCACACACATCTCGCAATGGAAGACCATATCGTCAACATGAAGTGGAATTTTCAGTCAAGTTCATATGGGCTGGGAGGCAGATAGTATTCCTCTATTCAGTCTACAAAGCCATTTTCCCCTGTAAAAGAGCAAGTCTGTGATTTGGGGATGGTGGGATGGGGAAATACTCCTTTCTTCCTGGTGTTTCCTCAGAACATCCATTGACTATCTGCCCCCAAACCGTCTTACTTCCATGGGTGGTAGTAGTTGCAAAGAGGACTTACTGAATGCTTCTTTCTCCAATATTGAGAGCCCTTGTTAAACTTTTCTTGTCCTTCCTCCTCCATCCAGCTCAAAGAACAGCGAGAGAGAGAGCGCAAGGCTAGAAAGGCGAAAGAAAGCAGCGAGGAAGGAGGGGAGTTTGATGACCTAGTCTCTGCCTTACGGTCCGGCGAAGTCTTCGACAAAGACCTTTCCAAGCTGAAGCGCAATCGCAAACGCATCACCAACCAGTTGGCGGACAGCAGTCGTGAGAGGCCCATCACGAAACTCAACTTCTGAGTCACTTTTTTTGAAATGAGCATTTTAGAAAACACTCACCAGTCATTTTCTTGAAAAGGCCCAGATTTTTCATCTTCTGCCTTGTCAACCAAACAGTGGCACTTTCCCCCTCTCTTGTTTTGTGTGTATGAGTTGATGGAAGTATGTGTGCATATGTGCTGTATATATACAAGTCTGGTTGTATGGGTGGAGATTCAGAAGTGTGTTTGTGCGCACGTGTAAACATACAGAGGCACTTCTGTCTGAATGAGTGAGTGTTCCCTTTCTTTTCCGTCATCCATGGTGACGTTTCCAAAAGTAGCTTTTTCTCCGCTGTCTAAGCACAAACTTTGTGGAGAGAATGAGAAGGCAAAAAACATTCCCAGGAGAAATGAGAGATGTTGACCAATAACTTTGTACATTAGCTCTAATTGTGGGAGTTCGTTTACCTTGGTAAAAAGGGAGTTGGAAAAATGGGGGTGGGGGGGCAAAAGGGATGCCTGTTTGCTAGATGGCACAAAAGCATCCTGACTGGGTTGGATCAGCCTTGGGGGATTTCTCACCACTGGGACTCGCAGTTGCTAAGAGTTTATTAGCAACTCCTTTTGTTTAATCTGAACTGAAAGTCTTGTTTCTGTTGTTACTCAAAACTTGAACATCCCTTGTGATTGTGCTGGCTCCATTGTATTCCATAACCCCCTTTTGGCAATTCCTCTTCTGTTTTGTATCAAATAAGATATGCCTCTCTTCCAGAAGCCTTGCTGGAAGAAGAAACCTTCTCATGCATAAATAGAACTCGCTCTCTTTCTTGCCTGAGACCAATGGGGACTTTGGGGTGGGGTGGGGTATTCTCCCCCCCCCCATTTCATGGAACAAAGAGCCTATGTTTTACTTCTGTTCATTGTTGTTTTATTTTGTTGTTTCATTTCTCTGTCCAGTGGGACAAACTGTATTCTCTGTAAATATAGCTCAGAATTGACTGTGGCCAGTTTCATTGTGACATTCAACCGATGCAGGATGATTCCAGGAAAGAGTTGCGTGGCTGGACACACATGCCCCGCTGGATTGGACACAGTCCAAAGAGCCTTTACCATGCCTGCTAGAAGCAGGCATGTATACAACTCAGTATTTGTAGTTTGGTTTCCAATCCAGCAGCCTGCTTCTCCTCCTCCCCCCCTCAGATGGGCCACCTTTGGTTTAGCCAGTCTTTGGCTTCCTGCTCAGTGGGGCGCGGGCTACTGGGATGAAGACAATAAGCATCGATCTTGGGATGGGACAAATGGCGTTGCTTGCTCCCTGATGATCCCATGAATTGGGAACTGGAGGCTGGGGCTGACAGCCAGTGGAAGTGGTGTTTGGCTGTGTGTGCTCTCCATTTGGACAACATGCTTGCTCCTGACTCATTCCTGGGTTGCCCTGTGTCTAGAACAAGGTTAGTAGGGAGCAACATCTAGAAAAGGTCATATAAGGGGTTGGCCTTGGAGTCTGTTGAGGTCCAGGGGAGAGATTTAGGGACCTAATAGTCTATAGTGCAAAGTAGCAGAAAATGGCCAAGAAAACTGTTTCTTGAAAACATGCTTTGCTTTTTATATTTGCCTTGCAAATTGTAAGAACTACTGCCTGTCAAGATGTCAATCCAAAATCACCTAAGCCCAGATTGCTCAGGGAGTAATAAATAATTTAAAAATAGTAATACAAAAAATTGGAAAACAAAAAAAAAAGCCAATATTATAGCATGGCTTAATATTCTTAAATTATAGAGAATATAGAGGACTGTTACTTTTTTGTTTTGCTTTTATTTATTTGGGGGTTTCTCTCGAGTAACTTTTATACCATCTGAAATTTAATGGGGATTCTCTTTTTTTCTTTCCTTTGAAGATGTTTAGTTTGTCCCTGTTGCACTAGATAGATGATGCTGTTTGATTTTCTCTCTCTCTCTTGTAAAGGATGTTAACTAGTGGGGTATTGAGATAGTATTTCCCCCCCCCATATGTACTGTACAGCAAATGTGTGGTTTTATATAAACAAGTTTGTACAAAATACAGTCCTTGGATCTTCCCAGATCCCAGTGCAACATGAAAGCTGTGAAGATCACTCGATAGAGAGCTGTCAAAGAGCGGTTTGTGTGCGTGTGTATCTAGGTGTACTTCTCTTTTTTTAAAAATGATTTTCTTTTTCTTCATTACAACTTCTGATGCACCCGCACATGCAGAGGGCTCTTCAAGTAGCTTGTAAAGCAGTAAGAATGCAAAGCTGATGCTCCAAACCTCTGTGGAGTGCAGCTGTTCAAACATAGCACTTTGCTTCAGACAAAAGAAAGCAAGTTGATCAGAACTGTTCCTTAAACTAAAGTGCCTCTATTTTTATAATTTTTTTTTTAATACCTGGAAGAAATTTGGTCGGATAAGATTTAGGAAGCTGACTTTCAAAAAGGGTCCAGACTGATCAAAGGGTTGCATTTATTGGAGTGTGTGTTTGTTTTAAATGTGCTTTGAATTTGAAAAGAGCAGAAAGGATACTGTCACAGACAACATTCAGTCTGGTTGAGGGGACTTGTTCTACAGCCCAGCAGTTTTGGGATGGCATCTAAACTTCTTGTGGCCAGTCGTGAATGCGTCCTGGGGAAAGGCAGGTACCTTCCCTCCCCCCAGGACAACCCTGCCTTCACTTCAGGAAGTCTATTGTGTTGAACGGGTGTTGTGCACCCATGTGCGGCAGCCAAGTGGACCAGCAAGGACCACAGTGGGCTGAGGTATCCTGCAGTTCTCCATTGTGGAGATTAAGACTGCTGAATCAGTATTTCTGGTCCTCCGAGGGAGCCATCCAGAAATGCACGAAATGCTGGGGGAGCATTCAGACAATTCAGTGTTGCAGCAGGTGCAGCTCCTAGCTGTCACTGTTACACACGTGCCGAGAGAGAAAAGGCAAGATGATCTAAGAGCCTGTGGTAGAAATAAAAAGTGGGCCATGGAATCATTGTGGGGGCGGGTTGCATTGCAGTTGGCTAGCGTAACTGGACTAAGTGTGCAAGAAAGCCGTTTCCTGAATGCTTCCTTCACACAGCCAGCTTCTTCAACTGTCCCATTGGAAATAGGATAGTCTCATTTGGGATGTGGCTATGGGATGAAGCACTCAAGACAACTCTTTTCATCAGGAGTTTTATCAGGAGTATTTCAGTTCAGTGGTTGGGAACACAATTCTCAACACAGCCCTACAAGTGTGTCTGATTTGGGGCTGTAGGTTTTGAAAGGTCATCTATAAAGATCTCAGCTGATTCATTCAGGATTGGTCAGAAGGCACCGCAAAGTACTCATCTGGACCCAGAGTGGATCTGGATTCACAGTCAATGGTATTGCAGGGGCACATTGTAGGTGCTGTACTGGAACGTCCCCAGGCATTTTGTGCATTAAGAATCTACCTGAGTCAGCTTGACTATGACTGGGTTGTGTTTGTGCTGTACAGAGTGTTAAGTGTTCACAGGAGAGTTTGCATCTCTTTTTCTGCTCAGATTACTGCATCTCCGTGGATTTCCAGGAATCCATGCTGCATAGATTGCAAACCGGAGAAGCTGGGCATTGGTGGAAACCATTCCTTGTGCTTCCAAGCCATTCTCGCTTTACAACAAGCCTTGTTTGTCCCGTTTCTGCTGTGTTCTTTTCTTAAAAGAGTCTGTGTGCAGGTAAATTCCATGTGCCATTTGTTGCAAATTGCATTTAGACTGGTGCTGGTGGAAGTAGCCACTCTCCATTTTGTGTTAATCCCCCCCCACTTTGTGTCTCTCCTGGGTGTGTAATTTAAAAAAAAAATATGCCAAAAAAGAGACGAAAAAAGTGATAGTTTGTAAACTGAAGTATACTAATGTAGCTTAGTGGTAGCAAACAGTTTAGTGGTCCTAGGTGCAAGAATGTTTTTAGCTAGCAGGACATGCTGTGTATGTTATGAGACTGTACATTTTTTTATGACATGGCAATATGCAATAAAGAGTGTACATAACATGGATGTGCAGAACTCTTTGTAGAAATTTATTGTAGGCTTTAAGACAGAGGATGGGTTGTATCAAAACCATGCTTCGCAAAAGGCACTTTCACTTATGCAAGGAAACCAGTCAGTCGTTGCCACTCCCACTACAGCCCCTATCTTACACGGTAACATAGGAAGCTGCCTACTACCGAGTCAGACCCTTGGTCCAGCTAGCTCAGTATTGTCTACAATGACTGGCATCAGCTCTCCAAGGTTTCGGGCAGGAGTCTCTCCCAGCCCTAGCTGGAAATGCCAGGGATAGAACCTGAGACCTTCTGCCTGTAAGCATATGCTCTACCACTGAGCAATGGCCCCAGGAGAACATCTTACAGCAGACGGTGCTCACATGTTAGTCACCCATCCCGATGCAAACCAAGGTGGGCCTTGCTTAGGAAATGGGACAATGAATGCCTGCTATCACAAGACCAGCTGCCCTCCCACAGACCAGCTCTCCTCCCTGGTGGGCTCTAGAGTATAAACGGGAGAAAAATGATGCAGCAGCAAAAAAGGAAAGAAACCCAAAGGTGCTGAATAGATTGGTATTGTCTTTATTCTGTTTAGCCGGATGTGTTTTGAGCACTGCTCTTCCTCAGAGGCAACTGTAAAAACGTTTAACATATGAATAATCATGACTAAAACTTGAATAACTATAAAAACTACAAAACCCTCCATATACAGAGCATTAAATCATCAGTGCATAACCCTGCGAGTTTAAACATTGTTGACAAAAGGTTTTGCTTATACAAATATGCCATTAAAAATCAAACCATGTATTGCTAACTCTAAAAGACATTTCCAACATAAGTCGCAATATACAACAAAACAAAGCTATTTTTAAAACCATACAGTGGCACACCAGCCTTTATAAAATCAAAAAGATGAGAAGGGAAACTACGAAGCAGCTCTAGTAAGCACTAATTTGCCTACTCTCCTTTCACTATCCCTACAGCTGGACTAAATTTAGTCCAAATTGGTTAGGCTGTTCACAAGCTAGCCCACTTGCGCCTCAAACATTCATGCATCCGCCATCTTGAATTGGGGTGGATGACATTATCACAAACTGTGCATTTGAGGTGTCCCTACAACTGTACCAAATTTGGTCCAAATCAGTTCCCACTTGCACTTCAAATGTTCATGTGCTTGCCATCTTGAATCAGGGTGGATGACTTCATTACGAACTATGCCCTTGAGCTGTCCCTATGTGTCCCTACAGCTGTAACAAATTTGGTTCAAATTGGTTAGGTAGTTCTCAAGTCAACCCAATTGTGCCTCAAATGTTCACATGTCTGCCATCTTGAATGGGGGTAATTATACATCATTGGAAGCCACACCTTTGAGGTGCCCCTGTGTCACTCACTACAACTGAACCAAATTTGGTTCAAATTGGTTAGACAACCTACACGATAGCCCTCTTCCACTTCAAAGTTCACACGTCTGTCATCTTGGATCAGGGTCGATGACATCAGGAGCAGGGGGAGAAGGCAGCTGGTTGACCAACCTTCTGCATCACTTTGGCAGCCACAAAATGGTGTCTATCAGCAACTGAAGCCTGTGAGGGTCAGGAGAGCAGCACTCGTAGCACAAGTAATTTTCTCAAAGGGTTCTGCCATGAGGCCTCTCACATTTCCAAGACTAACTGGTTGGCAGGGAGTTGTGTCTGAAGAGCGTTCATTTTTGCTGATTCGGTTTTGCATTACATTGAGACGACTTAGTCCAGGACAACAATGAAACTGAACATATTTCTACCACAAATGATACACATCTCTCTCTCTCTCTCGGGCCAGTGGCAGGCTGGGCACTGGGGTTAGCATCCAAATGCTATGAAGGCTGAAGTGTGTGTGCTGCTCCCCCGCCCCATAAGTTCACCCCAACCCTTGCATTACTGTTCATCAGCATGGATCTGCCAAAGCAGCCTGTAGCTCCACCCTAACACATCCCTGATATTTGTGCCAATCTTTTCTCAGAAGACTTGCAATAGCTAAGGTGCCGCTTTCATGACACTCCAGGAATGTGACCTAATTGTAGGCTTGGAGCTAGGAGGTGTTTCAGCTGAATCGGGCTCAGGCTCTGACCCCTCAGGTGATGGGAACAGAGTCTGAAGAATCTTGATCCGACCTAACCAGTTATCTCTGGCACCACACCCCTGTGGGCGAAAGATAAGCTGTGTCTCTGTGTGTGGTTTCTGAAGGATTTTTGCTGTGCTGCAGATACACGTGGATTTTGTGGGATGGAGCTGATCTTATAGGGCAGCACATTTTCAACAAGTAGGTCAGATCTTAAAGATAGAGGGAGGCCAAAACTGGGGGGACACTCTGTCCCAGGACATCTGTCTGGTGACTTTCCTGATGACTTCCCATGGGACCCTCTACTTCCAGCAGATTTCTGGTCTGCGGCATGAACACTCTTTTATTTATTTTGTTTGTTTGTTCAGTTTCTAGACCACCCTGACAGAATAGCTCAGGGTGGTTCACAAATATCACAAAACAGTTAAAATCAATCAATGATCAAGAACAAAGATCCCAATCATATAATAAATACAATACAATCAATACAATAAAGCAGCTAAAAAAATAAAACAATTCAAAAATTTTTGTGGGGGTTTTGTGCATTTGCTTGCTCCTGAGTTTTATTTTCTCTTCCACTGAAGATTGCTTGCTATCTTTATTCTTTGGATACTGTTTTCCTTTTTAGTGTTGTGTTTTAAAAAGGGGTGTGTTTCTGCAAATTGCCTTGGGCATGTCTTTGAAAAATAGAAAGGTAGGCTATAAATATTTTATTCTTTTTAAACACACCCCTCAACCCCCAAACAAAAGCACCATTACTTAATCACTACCCTGCCAGAAACAAACCAAAAGGAGCACACCAGACTACTATTAGGAGAGGGATAGTGGTGACCATATGGAGTGTGTGTGTCCTGCCTTTCTTTAAAATGAAAAGAAAAGGGGGGGAAATCCAGGTGGCTGATAGCAAACTATAAAACAATTAAAAGTATTGCACAGAATATAATACGCAGAATGAATTGTGGAGCTGAAACATCAACATCATTACAAAATATTATTTTAAGTTCAGAGAAGCCAAAACAAAAACCTACTGTAACAACATAATTAAGATAGTGTAATATGAGAGAAAGTAGTTTCTCAGATAAGCAGCAGCACCTTAAATTGAGCCTGGAAACCTCCTGGTAACCAATGCAGCTGATGGCGCACAGGTGTGATCTATTCCAAGCACCTAACACTTCCCAGCACTCTCACTGCCACCAGTGGCAATTTTCGAAGAGTCTTCAAGGGCAGCCCCATGTAGAACATGTGAGAGTAGTCCAAACGAGAGGCAAGAAGCGCATGGATCACTGTGGCCATGTGTGGCTGAGCCCAAAATGGCAGCAACTAGAGCTGGGCAAATGTCCCCTGCCCTGGCCACACCTGATCATCTGGCAGCAAGGCTAAGACAGAGTCCTGGAATCCTTCCAGACTGCAGATCTGATCCTTCAACAGGACTGCAGTCCTGTCCAGAATGGGGAAATAAACAGGGTCAGTCCCTCTCCAGACCAATAGACTCTCCATTTTGTCCAAATTCAATTTCAGCTGGTTCTCCCCCATCCAGCCCATCAGACCCCAGACGAGTGTTCAGGACATCTGCTGCCTCTCCAGATGGGGCTGACAGTGAGATGAATATCCAGGTGTCATCAATATAAGCTACTGATGATGCCTCTTGCCCCAAACCCCCTGCTGACCTGTGTTCTCTCTAACAGGGATTCCCAGATGTTGTTGACTACGACTCCCAGAATCCCCAGCTACTTTGGCTGATCCTTCAAGGGGAGTGCAAGGATCAGCCTTTGGCTGGGGATTCTGGGAGTTGTAGTCAACAACATCTGGGAACCCCTGTTAGAGGGAACACTGCTGCTGACCTCTCCCGGCAGTTTCATAGAGACACTGAAGAGCATAGAGGAGGACAGAACAGCAGGTGCCCAGGCCGGGGCATTGGCTCCCAAGAGAGACCAACACTGGCCTGTGAGCCCCTCCTCCACCTTCCAGGTGGACTGCAAGACCTCCGTGCCCTGAGGGGAAGACAGGAAAGGAGGCTCCCTGGTCTTAGACTGGAGCTCTTGTCCTCAGCTCTTAAAGAGACCACCAATGGCCCGAGATAACCACACTTTGCACATCTTCTGTAACTTGGTTTGTTTTCTAATATTGTAAACTGCTTTGAAGCCACCTGATGACGCATCAGGGAAATGATTTTCCTAGCAAGCAAGCGTTGCTGGTTCGAATCCCCGCTGGTACACCTATATCAGACAGAAGCGATATAGGAAGATGCTGAAAGGCATCATCTAATACTGCGTGGGAGGGGGCAGTGGTAAAACCCTCCTGTATTCTACCAAAGACAACCACAGGGCACTGTGGTCGCCCAGGAGTCCACACCAACTCAACAGTCGTATGACTTTAAACTGCTTTGGGTACCTTTTTGTCAAGGCAGGAAAACAGTATAACAATGCAACAAATAAGTAGAGGCCTGAAGGACACTGTAAGCCATGGCAATATAAACAGAGACCGTTGTAGCCAATGACAGTCCCCTTCACAATCTGGACTCCATTGCAGGTACAGGTGCTTCTTTCTACCCAGTCTACCTGTTTTATTCTGTCATGTGCAAACAAGTCCCTATCTACTGAAGCTTCCTTTGAGTTTGGATTTTCGGTCCAGGATGGCTTGGGATGTGTGAAGTAGCAAAGTAACAATGGCCTCTGCCCACAAGCTGGGTGCTTTTCTCTTACCACTGTGTAATTTCAACCAGCTCCCATGAGTAAGAGATGAGGCCATAGCTCTGGGGTAGAATTGTGGAGGACAGATCTATCAATGGCTGATAGTCTTGCTAGCTATAGGCTACCTCCAGGCTCAAAGGCAGCAAGCAGGATGCCTCCAGATACCAGTTGCAGGGGAGCAACAGCAGGAGAGAGGGCATGCCTTCATCTCCTGGTTGTGTGGCTTCCTCAAGGCATCTAGTGGGCCGGCCCCTGTGTGAAACAGGATGCTGGACTTGGTAGGCCTTGAGCCTAATCTGTCAGGGCAGCTGTTCTTATCTGCCTTGCATGCAGAATGTCCTAAGCTCAGTCCATGGCATCTCCAGGCAGATGTCTGGAGATACTTGTGCCCAAAAACATAGAGAGCTGCTTCCAGCCAAGTAGACTAGCCCTACTGAGCTAGATGGACCAATGGTCCGACTCTATTCCTAGGTACCTATGAGTAGAGAGAGAAGCTTCCAGGGCAAGAGGAAAGGGTTGACAAGGTTAAGCCCCAGAAGACCCTCTCAGCAGAAAGGAGTGGCTAAGATGGCCTTGAAGCCATGGAGCTTGGGAATGGATCTTCTTTCTGAGTAGAAACAGCAGAGCCAACGTCTAATCTATGCTCATAAATTCATCATGGAGGAACTCATGCCAAATTTGCAACCCTGGGGCCTTTCCAGGGGATGCATTGCATTGTGAAAAGTCCCAACTAAGAAGGTGTACGTTAAGAAAATGAGAGGATTTTCTCCATAACTTCCTTTAATTTCTCAGGAGAATCCTCAGTACTGGTTACAATGCCTGGGAAGATTTTGTGTGCCTTAGTTTTGTTTTGTTTTTTGGTTTATTTTTTAAAGACTAATTTAAACAAGACTGCATGTGTGCACAGGTTGTGGCCACAGGTACCAAAGAGCAGCAGTGCCACCTGGTGGGCAGAGCTGCCTTCTCCCAGCAACCTTTTCTGCAGTCTGTCTCTTTGAACTGCTGCTAATTGCAGTGTCAGACTTGTGGGATACAAATGCTAACCTCTCTGTGTGTGCACTTCACAGAGTAACACATAAGCAAAGAAAACAGACACCTAGTCCAAGGTGTTTACTATCCAGATCGAGACAGTGCAGGCTGGCAGACCACACAGGGAAAGGTGGCTTTCCATAGCCACCCACTTCTCTCAGTGCTTCCTTGCTGTCAATGGCAAAGGGTCGTTTCACACAGTCAACCTGGAGACGGGTGGGTGCTTTTATTCTGCAGCCAGGATCAGGCAATGCATGTGGCAAAACAGGTCTGCTACACCCGGCAAATGCAAACTGGAACATAGCACACCACAATAGTCCTGTGGATTGCCCAAAAAGAAAAAGTGATTCCCACCTCCTCAAAACCAAACTATTTGGATGTGTAATCTAGGCTGGGGAAATAAAGCCATCTAAGCACCTGGGAATCAGCCTTGCTGAGCTGAGCTGAGCCCCACCACGTTCAAAAGCCAAGTACCTCTGAGAGTGGAGCTACCATGGGTAAGGCCCAGTTTATGAGTTGCCCAGGCAGGGGGTGGTCCAAAATATTTGCCTGCCTAAGGCAAAAATGCAATATGATGCCCACCTGCCCCCGTATTTGGTTGGCTCAGCATTCTCAGGCCATGCTGCTGAAGCAGCAATAGGGACAGGCAGAAACTCTCCCTGCTAACTGACCAAAGAGGCACCTTTTAACAGTGGAGCTTATTAATACTCTTTATTGAGCAGGGGGAGAGCAACTGGCCCTATCCATCCCCATCAAAGCATCCCTCCAGTGGCTGTGGCTGGTGTCTATCTTAGGTTTCTTTTTTAGATCGTGAGCCCTTTGGGGACAGGCAGCCGTTCTTATTGGTTTGTTTATATCTATGTGAACCGCTTTGGACACTTTTATTGAAAAGTGGTATAGAAATATTTATCGTATCCATATTCTCAGACGGGGCCAAGTCAAGCAGGCTTCCTAGCTTGACTTAGGGGAAGGGAAGAAAAGGTGTGCCCCAGGGGGCTGAGGAGGGGTGAATGTGTTGGGAATTCTATCTGGTAAGAGATACCCTTCTAATATAGCAGAATGCACAGAGGCACAACACAGTGGAGTCTGCCCAGGCATGCGTGTCTGCTAAGAGTGAAATAACTTGGAGCCAGTTCATAGTTTCAAATCAATATAAGGAGCCTTTATTAGTGAACTCCATTCTAGATAGTAAAGTGGAGAGATGGGATCTCTAATCTAGCTAGCTAGCTGGATGCAGGGGGATGGATTCTGCATCTCTGCACACAGGGTACAGGGAGAGAGAGGAGCTTGCATGTTGCAAGGGAGAAGAAAGGAAAGAGAAGGAAGAGGAAGTGGCCAGGAAGGAAGGAAGGAATTCCCTAAGAATAGCAATCTACATACCAAAAGGATAGTGTCAGAGCAGTAGAGAAGGGATGACCAATGTCTTGACCTCTCTAGCCCTCTGACTCACTAGTCTGTCCCCCTCTGCCACTGAGGCATGAGTCATCGCAGAGTCCTTCACTTCCAACAAAATGAACAGCGTGGCCCAGAAGGGTGTGGGGGCACAGCAGCAGTGGACAATGGAGGGGGCACCCATGGTGGGGAGGGGGGCTGTCACCTGCCATCCCCGTGTACCCCTCCCCACACCTGCAACTGAGACAGACACTTCCCCCAGGCTCATGGAAGAGCCACCCCTGTGCCTGGGTGCCTGTGGTTACCACTGTGGGAGACTGCAGGCTGGTTCTTACAGAGTAGGTTGTGCTGGGATTGAATACTCCAGTGCAAAACACACAGCTATGGTGTCAGAAATGCAGGATGCAGTTTTAGTCCCTACCTTCCCTAACATAAAGACCAGGGCCCCTCCCCTCATTTGCCACATGTGTATATTTTAACAAGGAATGAGGGCCCGGGGGCCCAGCTCCCTTTCCCCCCCACCCCTCACTTTCAGAAGCTGCCCACAACAGCAGTGAGTTATTTGCACATGGCTTCATGCTGCGGGGTGAATGTTGAGCGAAGCCACTTGGAATCACACTCGTGGCATTGAGGGAAGCAGCCCCTCCCCTCTGCTCTCGGTTTTTGTTCTTGCAAGTTCACATCGCATGCCTCCGTGTTTTCCTTCTAGCCAAGGGGGCGGGGGGTGGGGACCGGACGGGGGGGGGGGAAGAGATTACTAAAGAGCTATATCTGCATTTCTCAAGTGAGCCAGTGTTGGACTAGGACCGGGGATACCTGAGTTCAAATCCCCATTCAGTCATGATACTAGCTGGGTGACTCTGGGCCAGTCACTTCTCTCTCAGCCTAGCCTACTTCACAGGGTTGTTGTGAGGAGAAACCTAAGTATGTAGTACACCGCTCTGGGCTCCTTGGAGGAAGAGAGGGTTATAAAATGTAAAAATAAAAATAACATAACATAATAAAGAGAGTATCCCTCTTATCATGCAATTGATCCTACATCCGTGCCTGAAATACATTGAAATAAGCTAGAATTTGCAAGACAAAGCCCAATTTGTGTTTTGAGTGGATCCAAGGATCTCGAAGGGACTTCGGGGTAAGTCTGGCTGGTGTGTGAATGCACACACACTCTCTTCTGAAGGAGATTCGGGGTAGAAGCCCTGTTTGTAAAGCCTCCAGCTTTGACTTTGACAGAGGCTTTGACTCTGCGATAATATCATGATTCTTTGGGGGGGGGGATGTTGGCCTCCAGCACCAGCAAATGGGGTAATCAAATGAAGGGGGGCACATTTTGGCTCTGCAATATTATCTACTCTGACTGGCAGCTACTTCCCAAAGTATGAGGCAAAGAGAGATCTTCTCTGACCTGTTTCTGGAGAGTCTTCAGCAAGAGAGCTGGGAATGGTCTCTCTCTTCATGCCAAGCATGTATGTGCTCACTCTCTGCTTGGTTGGGGGTTCAGCTGTATTGCTTCATGCTGAAACATAATTGGTAGGAAATGGTGCACCTTAACGTCCCCAGAAAGGTTTCTTGGAAAGGGGTTTGCTTAGGACGGCGGTGTGCTTGATACGTTAGTAGCACTTGATCCTTAACAAGAACAGCAGGTTGCTTACCTGTAACTAAGGTACTTCTAGTGGTCATCTCCTTCACACCTGGGCTTCTGCGCCTGCAGAATCGGATACTTCCAAGCTCTTTTTTTTTTTGGCGGTAGCTCCTCCCACTTAGGCAGCCTTGGTTGAGTTTCCCTCTCAGTTCAGGAGTCCACCGACCTACAAAAAACAGGAAAAATATCGACTGCAGCTGGGACGGACAGGTGTGCACGAGAAAGGTTGTGTAAGCAACCTGCTGTTCTTCTTGTTAAGGATCAAGCACACTAACTTATGAAGCACACCACAGTCCTAAGCAAACACCATTCCAAGAACTGGTTTAATCTCTTGCAGAAAATAGGATTGATTGATTTTCCTTTCTTTTCAAAATGAATGACATCACATTCGCATACGTTGCAAATGGTTGGGAAAGAGGAGAAAGTTTGGCATTCAGTGTTTCAATACACTACAGGAAGCAAGTATATATTGTATATTATTTGGATTTCATATTAGGTGGGAGGGGGGGGGAAATAATCACTCACAGCCTTGGGAGGGGGATGTGGAAAGAATCTGCCACAGGCCAGATCCTATAGGACATAGCATTGGCAAATAATCGTTTTGTAGTGCAATAAACATGAGATCATTTCATGTTTTTTGTGGGCGTTTAGATGTCAAGGGACATGCATAGGGCAGAATCCAGCCAAAATGGAGTGAGAAGCTTCCATGAAATGCATTTTAACAAGAGAGTTAAAATGTAAAAATGTGTTCTAAATGTCTCCTGCTGAGAGCAACATGACTTAAATGTGGCTAGATTGTGCTCATGTTGATCTATTTTTAAAATTACAAAACACTTCCCAAGGCATAAAGTCATGTCATAGTAAGCAACTACTGAAAACCGCCTGACTAAAATGAACACTCTTTTCCTTGTAACCAAGCTGCAAATGTTCAGCACTGCAAAAGTGCCATATCCCCATCACCACTGTAGCTTGGGGCCCAGCTAGATGGGGCAAGGGACCCTTCCATGAGGACGCCTCTCCTCCTTCACACACACACACACACACACACACACACACACACACATATCTGAGAGAGGAGATCTAGTCTTGTAGTAGTAAGCATTACTTGTTCCCTTAGCTAAGCAGGGTCCACCCTGGTTGCATATGAATTGGAGACTAGAAGTGTGAGCACTGGAAGAGATGGAGCCACACCTGGGAAGACCATTTAGATTAGAATTCTCCCTGAATGGATCCTTGGTCACTGCATCCTAGTTCTTGCTGGGCTGGAGAGGAAGGGAGTCTCTGCCCGTCTCCCTCTGCAAAGGAAAGGAGTCTTTCCAGCAACAGCTTGCCACCCATGCCGGGGGGGGGGTGTAAAGTGATCGAGCCAGAGAGGCTGGGAGGTGGGAAAGGGGTCGTAGCTGAATGACAGAGCATCTGCTTTGCATGCAGAAGATCACAGGTTCAATCCCCGGCCGGCATCTTCAGGTAAAAAGGTGAAGTGTGCCGTTGAGTCGGTGTCAACTCCCGATGCCCACAGAGCCCCGTGGTTGTCTTTGGTAGAATACAGGAGGGGTTTACTATTGCCATCTCCTGCGCAGTGTGAGATGATGCCTTTCAGCATCTTCCTACATCGCTGCTGCCCAATATAGTTGTTTCCCATAGTCGGGGAAACACACCAGCGGAGATTCGAACCGGCAACCTCTGGCTTGCTCGGCAAGTCATTTCCCGCTGCGCCCTTCAGGTAGGGCTGGGGAAGTCTCCCCGAACCCCTGGAGAGCCACTGCCAGTCCACGCAGGCAGTACACAGCTCGACGGCCGATGGTTTGACTGGGTATAAGGCTGCTTCCTGTGTTCCTCTGAGGTAAGCTGATGGTAGCTGCAATTCGAAGCATTCCTGGAAAGCAGCTGCCTAGAAATCTGTGGGCTTTGCCTCGAAGACATCAAGGCATTTACAGTCCATATGAAAACAGGGACCACCCCTTTGACATGGGTGATGAGGCTCACTTGAAGTGGAGAGACCATCAGCCGGGGCTGGCTTCTAGGGATGGAGAGGAGAGCTGGTCTTGTGGTAGCAATCATGACTTGTCCCCTTAGCTAAGCAGGGTCCACCCTGGTTGCATACAAATGGGAGACTAGAAGTGCGAGCACTGGAAGAGAGACTCCTGAGGGGATGGAGCAGCCGCTATGGGAAGAGCAGAAGGTTCCAAGTTCCCTCCCTGGCAGCATCTCCAAGATAGGGCCGAGAGAGACTCCTGCCTGCAACCTTGGAGAAGCTGCTGCCAGTCTGTGAAGACAATACTGAGCTAGATAGACCAATGGTCTGATTCAGTATCTGGCAGCTTCCTATGTTCCTATGAGTGAGCATGCCGTAGATGACTTGGCGAGTCAACTGAAATGAGCTGGCATCCGCTCCACTCCACGTAACCAGGAACTGCTCGTGGCCTGTAATTCACATTTTCTCTCTTACCAGCCCCTCTATGAAATCCCAGCTCCGGGCATGGGCTGCAACAGAGGTGATCTCCCCCCCACCCCCGACCACACACAGTGGGATGTGTGCACAGAACTGGCAGGAGCCGGTTCGAAGGCGGGGGTGGGGCAGCTTTAAGGGCGGGGGGAGGGTGCACTTACCCCTCCCTCCGCTTGTCCCCTGCCAGCACTAGGTGCTGGGTTTGTAAAGACTCCGTCGGGGGCACAGTATACCTCCCTGCTGCCCCATTCACTTCTGGCCAAGGAGGGAATGGGGCAGCAGAGAGGTATACTGCCACCCTGAAGGAGTCTTTACCGGTGGAGGGGGGAGCGGAGGGAGGGATAAGTGCACCCTCCCCTGCCCTTCAAATTGCCCCCTCGCCCCTGGTGTTCAAACCTGCCCATAAACAGGCTCCTGCACATCCCACCTTTGCGTAGTGCATACTACTGTCAAGACCCAGAAGGAAGACACAGGAGTCCAGCAGCTTCCGGAAGCAACAGCAGAACAGGCAGGCGAAGAGTTGGCAGCAAGGAGGAGCAAGTTCGCCCTGGGTTTTCTCAAGTTTTACTTTTTAATTTGTGCTCAAATTAAAATGGCATTCAGACATGGATAGCAGAAACAAAAGTGCGCCCGTAATGTACAAAAAGGGGAAATAATTGAACATCCAAGCACTTCCGCCCCAGGTGCTGCTTTTTCAGGGCCACCAGAGATCTTAGTCCAGCATGACTACAATTCCTCCCACACTCCACTCCGATCTGCACTGCTATGATGGCCGCCAATAGCAAGAGTAACCGTAAGGAAGAAGGTTGAAGGTGTGCGAAGGCGCAGGATTGGAGAGGTGGGAACTTGGCATTCAACTATACTGTATGTAACTGCAGACGCCTCCTAGGACCCTGACAAGTTGCACCATGGTTTGTCTGCATTTCTCCTCCATCACACACAGTTTTTCTCTAGCATCTTAAAGCCAGACTAAATTAGATTTCTTCTGACAATAATGAGTATTTCATGGGAGTAACCACAATGTAATATGGGATGTAGATAACAACATCCGGACACTGTGCAAAATCCCCTGTAACAAAGTGTCCATCAACCAGCTTCCGGAAGAACCCAAGAAACACATCACTGCATTTCTATAGTCTTTGCATTTTAAAAAAAAAAAGCAGCTGTGATTGGGAAAGGAGATAAACTGAACTGAAAGTGCAGCATGTGGGGAGTGGGTTAATCCCTCCCCCCCCAATTTGCCCAGTGAAAAAATCTGCCACCAGCCGCTATTTGCCCCAGAAGGGGAAAAGGTATGGGTGGTCATCTGTTTTGTTTTCTTTGCCTTTCCAATAGCAGCTTTGGGGAGCAAGACGATTTTTTAAATCAGAAAAATAGGAGAAATGGCTTAAGCCCCCGCCCTTCTTTCTGGTGCTGATCAGCATCAGGACTCCCTTATGGCTATTTAAAAAAAAAAAAAAGCTATAAAAGATGGAGATGCAGTAACACATTTTTCATCTCATCTAGTGCAGCCTTTAGTAACTAGTAAGTGCTGGGAGGAATGTGGCTGTGCGTCAGGAGGCTATTGTGCGGTGACACACTCTTGTAACAAGCCATCCAGTTCTAGTCTCTTCCACCCCATTGCCATTTTGCAAATGTTCAGCATCAGTTACCACAACTATGCCACCACATCCTCCACATCCCATCCAGAATGAAGAGCGGTCCCTAGTTGTTCCAGTGTGGCCACTACTCACTCTTACCCCTGCACCTCATTGTTGAGCTGATTCTATTGTAGGGCTCCTGTTGCTAATCTCTTTAAACACTGGCTTTAAACACGAGGACACTGAAAGCAGCAGAACCCAAATCTTCTGTGTGGATCAGCATTGCACAAGTCTGTAAAACTAACCGATCTAAAGCATCAAATGACATAGGGCTCAAGAGTCCCAGGATTCAAGCTGACCCCTTCCCCTGCCCTCTGAATCTATTTTTCCCATACAGAGTTGTTGCTCCCCTCCTTACGGGCATTTTCTCTTAGTCTAGCTATAAACTGGCTGCACGGAGAAGGCTACCAAGCCAACTGCCATGCTCTTAAGCCAGTCCCAATCCGTGCTGGACGTTGTGTCAAAGGCTGGTATCCACCGTGTCTGATTGGGGTTGCATGCCAGCTTTGGAAAGTGGGTCAGGCTGCTGCCTGTCGCGGCAGAAGAGCAGAGCCGGGTTCTTGCAGGCCCACATGGCCACCTCCCCTCCACTGGCAGGACTGGAAGAGGACCGGGCGCTCCCAGCTGTGGCCCCGCTGCCCTGCCCATGGCTGGCGTAGCGCTCGGCCCGGCTTTTGGCCTCCAGCCGGTGCCCCTGCACTGCGGCCAAGTAGGCGCCTATGTTGTTGCGGGTCCTGTAGCCCCCTTCCCGGTTGCGCCCCAGCAGCATGGAGATGTTGGGGTTGCGGGCGGCGTAGATGAGGGGGTTGATGGCGCCGTTGGCCCAGGCCATCCAGTTGGCCACGGTGTCCACGGTGGGCGAAAAGGAGAGGCGCCCCGTGGCCGCGGCCAGGCCCAGGACGCAGTGGGGGCCCCAGCAGCAGATCATGGAGACGATCATGATGAGGACGGTGGTGGCGGTGCGCATCTCGCCATAGAAGCGCAGCACGTGGCCGTAGGCGGTGAGGGGCCGCACCCGGCTCTCCGAGAGGCGCACGGCCCGGCAGATGTAGTGGTGGCAGAAGCACATGAGGGCGAAGGGCAGCAGGTAGCACAGGACGATCAAGGCGGCGCTGTAGGGGGGGCCCACGCCCGAAGAGCCCCCCTGCGGCAGCGCGTACAGGCAGTGGTAGGGGGCAGGCGGCCCTGCTGCTGCTGCTGCTCCCGACGCCGACGCCGTCTCCTCCTCCTCCTCTTCCCGCGGCGGCTGCTGCTGCCCCTGAGCCAGCACATACCAGGGCCCGGAGAAGCCGAGGGCCACCAGCCACGCGGCGGCCAAGAGCTGGGCGGCTCTCCGGCGCCCCATCTTGTGCCGCGGCTGGCGGACGATGGCGCAGTAGCGGTCGAAGGCGAGCAGGGCCATGGTGAGGGTGGCGGCGATGCCCAAGCCCGTGTGCAGGGCGGCGCTGGCCAGGCACAGGCGCGGCCCGAAGAGCCAGGCCCCGTGGGGGCGCCCGCTGAGCAGGCTCAGGAAGGCCGGCGGCAGGCACAGCACGGCGCCCAGCAGCTCCGAGAGGGAGAGCGAGAGCACGAAGGCGTTGGTGACCGTCCGGAGCTGCCGGTGCCGGGCGATGACCACCACCACGGCGCCGTTGCCGAAGGCGGAGAGGGCGAAGATCAGCAGCAGGAGCAGCGCCTGCGAGGCCAGCGCTGCCCCCGACCAGCCCCACTGCGCCGCCTCCGCGGGGGTGGGGGTGGCGGCGCCGCCGCCAGGGGGGCCCTGCACAGACACCTCCCTCCCGCCGCCGCCGCTCTCGTTGGCGCCGGCCCCGCTGCCCTCCGAGGCGTTGCTCAGCAGGGCGGCCACCTCCATGGGCAGCGACAGGGGAGGGACATCCCGCAGCAGCACCCCCAAGAGCAGAAGGCGAGAGGCCGCTGGTGGCGAGGAGGGCCGCGGCTGCGTCTTGCGCGCGGCGCTACACATCGAGGAGGAGCCGGCGAGAGCGCATCTCCGGCCAGGCAAAAGCAGCGCCGCCGCGTCCCGTGCCTGCTCCGACGGAGGAGCCGGCTGCCCGCAAGGCCATGCGCTCCAAGGGGCCGGAAGGGAGGCTTGCTCCGGCCGCGCGATCAGCCAGCAGCCGCTGGAACGGCGATCCGCGGGAAAGGGGACTGTGCCCGTCCCAGCTTTGGAGCGCTGCCCGGACTCTGCAGCCAGGGATGATGCGCCAGCCACTCCATTCGCGCTGCTTGCCCGGGTAGCCGGTCAGGGCGCAGCAGCTGCCCGCTTGGACGCTCCGAGGACCCAGCCGCTTGGCGGGGTCCGCACGAGTTCACCGCTGCCTGGGACTCTCGTCCCTTTCCCGCGGGCCGCGAGACCGCCTGAGGGGCTCGGAGAAGCCGCTGACGTCTCTCCACCAGTTGCCCCGGGAAACCACGCAGCCTTCCCGCCCGACGATTGCGCACATTGGGCCGCGGCGAGAGCGAAGATGCCAGCTGCGACCCGGCCCCGGGGCCAGTGCTGCCGCAGTCTAGATCGACGCAGCTGACCTTTCCAAACGGCTGCCTGGGTTTGCTCTCTGGGTTCTGTGCGCCTTTAACGGTTTCATGGCAGGCAGCAGGTGGTTTCTCCCTGCAATTGCTGCATATTACAGGCACGCGCGAGGGTGACTCTCGAGAAAGAGAGCAAGCGCCCCCTCAGACCAGTAGCTTGCCCCCGCACCCCCAATTCTGTTTCAGGAGAACTCTAATATGTGGGTCCCACAGCTCACCCTCCCATAAATGCACTTTGCCGCTTCTGGGTTCCCCTCCAATCCCCCGCCCCCTTGTGCCGCCACTGCAGTGTTCCACGTTTGCACAGAGAGGCTGTATCATGCCTAGACAAGGTCTGCTCTCACCCATTTACACAGGCTGACAAGCTTACACCCCTCTCTGCCCCTCACTCTACACACAGAATGAATGCGACCAAACACAGGCTAGAGCCCATTAGGGTCAATTCTATGGCAGTGATGGGGTAAAGAAATCCTACAAAAATTGCAGGTAGAAAAGTTGCTCTGATAGGGGAAACACCAAGGCCACACTAGAGCGGGCCATAAATCACGAGTAAGCCTTCCAGTTCCACCCAAAAGTTTCCTTATAGGCCAGTGGCCTATAACATTAATAAAATCGATACAATATAGAATTTAAAAGTAATAAAAGTTAGAAGACCAAGCTAAAACCACATTTAAAAGTTACAAATTTTTGACGTTTCAAATTAAAAGTTATAAATAAAAACCTAAAAAATAAGAAACCTACCAGATATAATATAAATATTAAAAAACCTAACTAAAAAGCAGGGGTTATCCTCGGTTGACTACATTTTATTTATTGTTAAATTTTTATATCACATTTCATTTAAACAATCTCAAGGACATCAACAGGACAACCATATTCTCAAGAGAGTCTTTTTGTTAAAAAACCAGGGAGAATGTCAATAGTTTCCTTTTTAGTATTATTTTACATTTTATATCCCGCTCTTCCTCCAAGGAGCCCAGAGCAGTGTACTACATACTTAAGTTTCTCCTCACAACAACCCTGTGAAGTAGGTTAGGCTGAGAGAGAAGTGACTGGCCCAGAGTCACCCAGCAAGTCTCATGGCTGACTGGGGATTTGGACTCCTAGTCCAACACTGCACCACACTGGCTCTTATGGTTTTATGGATGATTTCTACCCAGCATCTCTGAACGACTGCCTCACTTTTAAGGAGCCTGGCCCCTTCATAGACAACTCACCGTGCCTTGGTAAAGCAATCAGCAAGCTTCCATCAGCCTCCTAGTCTACATAGATTGCTTGTGAGAGCTGTAACAAATTCACCCACCATTAATCATAAGAACATAAGCCCTGCGGGATCAGGCCCATCTAGTCCAGCATCCTGTTTCAAACAGTGGCCCAGGCCCACCTGGATCACATCACTGTGAATCTATCAGTATCACCTGCACTTTTAATGATATGGTCACCTTCAAATGCAGAATCTGCCCAAACTCTCTTTAAATTATTATTAAGCAGAACATCAGCTGCAAGTCCAACAATGTAGTTTGTGTCATAAAACTCAAGCATCCTGATTAACATTCAATTCAGTAGGCTGGGGAAAAAGACAGACCACAGAAAATGCAGAACTCACAAGTCAGCAATCACAACAAATCAGCTCAAACAATCTTACAAAATATTTCAGTTCTGATGGCCACAATCTTTCTGACTTGGAAACATTTTCCAGAGAGAAACCATGTTTATTTTATGTTATTTATTTGATTTATATACTGCCCTTCCAAAAATGGGTCAGGGCGGTCATCAAACATTACATCAAAATAAAAACAATTAAAATCAATTAAAAATTAAAACCAAAACTAAATCAATTAAACAATTAGTCATTTAAACATTAAAATCATTTAAAACCAACATTAAAAATTTAAAACCATAAATCTAATTAAAAGCCTGTGTTTTCAGGGCCTTTTAAAAAGTTGCCAGAGATGGGGAGGCTCTTATTTCAACAGGGAGTGCATTCCGAAGTCCAGGGGCAGCAACAGAGAAGGCCATTCTCGAGTAGCTGCCATTCGGGTTGCCGGCAACCACAAGCGAATCTCTTTGGATGATCTTAACAGGCATTGGGGCTCATGATGAAGATTACGTTCTATTAACTACCCGGCCTGAGCTGTTTAGGGTTTTATAGGTAATAACCAGCACCTTGTATTTTGCCCGGAAACATATTGGCACCCAGTGTAGTTCTTTCAACACATGGTCTCTCCTAGATGACCGGAGACCAACCTGTCTGCTGCATTCTGGACCAGCTGTAGTTTCCAAACTACGTACAAAGGCAGCCCCACATAGAGTGCATTCCAGTAATCCAGCCTAGAGGTTACCAGCATATGTACCACTGTTTTGAGGTCCATTGTTCCATTTCCATTGCTGATGGCAGTCCGTTTTTTTTTTATCGGGTTGTCTAAATCAGTCCGTAGTCATTGTCCATACATCAGATCAGTTAGAATAGTCTCCAAAAAAGTCCTTAGTCTAGTAACTGTAACATCAGGGTTTTTTTCACTGAAGAGCAAAATCTCTGAGGTACTGTTGCTCTGGCGGTCATCCAAGAACAGAGAGAAAGGTGCCCCAACTGCCAGTAATAAAGGAAGTACAGAACACGTGCAGGACAGAAGGCTGCTGCGAGGAGCTAGTAAAACTTGCCGTGAGATCCCTTCACAGGCACAGAAACCCATCACTTATGAAAGACAACCGATCCAGATCTATAGCCTTAGGACAGCATGGCCTCTATCCTAAGTATTGTATGTGTGTGTGTGTGTGTGTGTGTGTGTGTGTGTGTGTGTGTATACACACACACGCACGTGCTACTCTGCTGAGAATTCCACTAGCCTCATATTTTTAAAATTATCATATTGGCTTACAGCATTCATTTAAATCACAACTGTGTAACTGAGGAAGGCAGAAGCCAAAACATCTGGCTAAAAGGGGTTTTAAAATGATATTTTTTGTAGTATGACCAAGAAATAAAACAGAACCCAAGACAAGTTATGTAGATAGGTTTGTGAGGATGTGGCAAAATGGAGATTTGTTTTGTTTTAGAATTACTATTAGAAAATAATTGTATTTATGTTCGTAGTAAGGTATTAAACTGGCACAGTTGTGCCAGTATAGTCAAGTGTTTCCAACAGTCCATTATTATAAACATTCTATTGCTTATAAACATAACATGAACATTCTATTGCTTATAAAATCAAATGCATCTACTCAAACCCCATGAAACCGTGCAAGCATCAACTAGGGGACACTACTCCTCCAAATTTGGTGCATATGCATTGCAAAATGGCTGCAATATAACAATTTAAGTTTTTAACTTCTAAAAAGAGGGTTTAAAGTTTTGACATGTTTTCACCACAGATAAGATATATTTTTAATTTTTTAAAAATTTTTTAGCATTCCCCAAAAATTCAAGTCCATACAGGGCTGGTGCCTTTGCTGGTTTGAAAAACATCTAGTGATTTTTGAGTAATTATTGTTCAAAATCCCCATAATAACAGAGAAAACGGGAAGTTAGTTAAGAGCACTGAGTCTGTCCACCGAGAATTATGATGCCAAATTTGAAAGGGGCAAGTCCTGGCAATTTCTAGCAAGTGCCTTCCTGGTTCTGAACATTGGTGCCTGATGAGGACAGTATGAGCACTCTGACACTTGTATAGTTAAACAACCATTCCTCCCTGTCCCATTCCTTGGCATTTATTTTCTCCCTCTGCTCTCTTACTCTCACCCGCAACAAAGGGCGGGGGAGTAAAGCCCCTCAACAAAGTTTGGAATAAATTACTAGAAAGTAAGTCCATTGATTCCACTGGAGCTTACTTCTGAGTAAAAACACATAGGAATCGGGAACAGCAGAGATCCTAGGCAAGAATGTGGATTCTCTTTCCCCCACTTTCCTCCCAGACCCTCAGCAAAGCATAGAAGGAGGGAATCCCGCTGATTTATTTGGAGCTTTCTTCTGAGTAAAAATGTATGTTAAAATGTATTTTATGGGGTTTTTTAATGTTTCAATATATTTTAACAGTTTAGTATGTTGAATTCTTTTGCTTATAGTAATAAGAACTTAAAGATATTATCTGACCTCTCATATAAGCTTAAAATGTTTCTCATACTGTGACCAAACCTGAGGTTAAGAGATTGATAGCACAATATAGATCTATCTCCTCTTTAATTAGTAGGGAACACAGAAGAGTATTATTCAAATGCCAGTTTTAAAATATATTCTTTTTTGCCTTCCTCTCCCAGATTATTTCTACAGGAGCATGATCTGCATAGATTTTAGGAGCTATATTAACTGATTTTAGCTCTGCTGCTCTACTTTCAAATATAAACATGTAGTCACAATTAGGGATGTGCACAAACTAGTTCATGCACTCCCGGGAGGCGGGGTTCCTAGAGGGGCAGGGAGGGTGCCCTTACCATACCACTTCTGGTACGACGCTGACCGGGGCTGCAAGGAGGTATGCTGTAGCCCCACACCAGTGGTTTTGGGGAGAGCACCGGTGTGTGTGTGTGGGGGGGGACACCAGGGCAAGTAAGGGCACCCTCCCTGCCACTTAAAGGAAACCCACCCACCCCCGCCTCCAAACAGCTCAAATGCTGGACATTTGAACCAGTTTGCTGCTCTGTAAAAGGAGCGCCGAACTGGTTCGTGCACATCCCTAGTCACAATTCTGGTGGATGTATTGTGTCTTCCTAATAAAAAATGTAGTCTCTTTGATCTCTATTCTTTTCTCTCCAGGCATCTTTCAACCCTCCTAATTACCAAAAGAAGATAAGTGTGAAATACCCAAATTAAAGGCCGGGGGGTGGGATCTCACATACATACATGAGGACTACTCTTTTGATAAGGTTATTAAGAAAACTGAAGCAGAATTGTGGCACAGTCACTTGAGAAAGAAACCGTATTTCAGTGGGTCCTCCTCCTCAAAAGTAAAAGTTGATGTTCCAGTATAAAAGGATTCTCCTGAGACTTCTACTATAACAGCATTGCAGTCACCACATTTTGTTTCCTAGATCAAAATAAAAGGATTCAGATTAAGCAGGAAAAATAAGTGGTTCATTCCTTTTCCATTGGATATACCAAGAATATAGCAAGTAGTAATTGGCTTATTGTGGCATCAGCTTCTGCAAACAACCAATTATTTGAGATGAGTATATGAACAGGCTGAAAATTATAATTAAATAATTAAAGAGAACAGAACTGATTACCGTTGCACTTAATATAAATCCAATACATACAGATGTAAGGGAGACAATTTATTTCTGGTAGGGAGCACCAATTATAATCTTTTGTTGAAAAAGAACATGATGGCAGTATGGCACTATGATTTAATATAAAAAATTAGATTATTCCTGTTTTACTTGGCTTTTGGGGAACATATAATCAGTCTATTAGCAATTGTTTAACAATGTCAAAGAGAGATACAAGTTTAGAAAAAAGACGACTGGGGAGACATGATAGAGGTCTATAAAATCATGCATGGTGTGGAGAAAGTGGATGGAGAGAAATTCTTCTCCCTCTTACATAAGAACCAGGGGTCATCCCATGAAATTGATTGCCACGAAATTTAGGACCAACAAAGAGAAGTACTTTTCCACTCAACGCATAATTAACTTGTGGAATTCTCTGCCACAAGATGTGGTGACAGCCAACAACCTGGACGGCTTTAAGAGGGGTTTGGAATCGGATAACTTTATGGAGGAGAGGTCTATCAATGGCTACTAGTCAGAGGGCTATGGGCCACCTCCAGCCTCAGAGGCAGGATGCCTCTGAGTACCAGTTGCAGGGGAGTAACAGCAGGAGAGAGGGCATGCCCTCAACTCCTGCCTGTGGGCTTCGAGTGACATCTGGTGGGCCACTGTGTGAAACAGGATGCTGGACTAGATGGGCCTTCTTGGGCCTGATCCAGCCGGGCTGTTCTTATGTTCTAACCATCTTTTGGGGTAGGTCAGCACTGCCCCCATTTCACAAATGGGGAAACTGAAACACGAAGCAATTTGCACAACCCCAGAGCTGATCTCAGATTGCAACCTAGGTCAGCCACATCCAACAGTCTCTGCTACACCCAAGTGGCTCACTCACATGGGCTCCAAACTTCATCCTCTCCTCCACAACACTAACAATTGTGTGAAGATAGACCCTGTGGATGTCAAGGGGCTTTGCGTTACCAGCTTAACACTAGAGACAAAGCAGAGCTAGTAGTTGATGCAACAGATAGACAATTAGTTTTTCTAAAGGAAAAAAGAAGGGGTGTTGTTTACAGCTTGCCTTCACTGCTTTTCCAGTGAACAAGGAACCAGTTGAACTGCTTCTGAAGGTCCTGGTCTGGTTCAGTTGAATGAGTCCTTTATGGTACTGTAAGGCAATGCGAGCTGTCACGCCCGATCCAGTGGGACTTCGGTCGACCTAGTTCAGGAAAAGTATCTGCTGTGTGTTTTGTTTCATCATTCAGCACAGAACCACACAGAAATTCAAGCCACCTCCCCACATCAATTTGTGTAAAACACACACTAAGTATCATGCCACACTTGAAATATACTATAGCTTTTTAGTGGTTTTCATACCATTAAAGGGTATGGAAGGGTCAGATATTTTTAGAAGATTCTGTTCAGAAGAACTAGCTTGGTCCAACACCTGGCTTAAGCTACTGTCTTGGAACTGTCCATCTCTGTTCATTTTTTAAAAATTAATAAGTTGGCTGCTTCCAGACAAGTGTAAATTTTCTGCACCACTTTGTTTTTCCTGGCATAGAAGCAAGCACACCCATCCTCCCTCTCTCCACTCCTCACCATAACCTAGACACAAGTTTGCAAGTCTGAAAGCTTCCTCTGTAGCTCCTGATTTGCTCAGCAGAAGCTTTGGGCTACTTCAGATGAACACAAGCCCCTACATGCCATAACACTGAGGCCACAGCGAGAACACGCCTACCCCAATGTTGATGACAGACATGCCTGCGCACTCTCAAAACATCCTCCAATCGTGTGTAAAGGTTGTTCATCCAATCGCCCTTCTACACGCTGGCAATTCGGAGGAACATCCTTACACAAGATTAGAAGATGTGCTGAGAGTGCATCAGCATGTCCACCAGTGACATCGGGGCAGGTGTGTTGTCACCATGGCCCTGTCGTGTGTATTCAACCAAACCGGCACTCTGCTGATCAAGTTTAGGAACCACAGATAGGTTTGGGCAGCATTTATCCTCTCATGAATTAGAAAAGCTAGAGGTTTTTTTTACAAGCTGAGTAACTGAAGGCCTTATATACATGGCTTCATTGTACTTCATCTCTGGACAGCCCTGCTACAAATACCATGTGGGAAACCAGGACAGAGGACCAGCTTACAGCTTCTCTTGCACATTTTGAGATGCAGCACACATTCCTACCTGTGCATCAGCAAACACACAGATGTTGCTTGTTGGTTCATCACTAAATACATCTTTTCCATCTGTCAGAATAGTCCCATAAATGAAAGCCACATCTTCAATGACAGGATGATGAACTTTGAACTACAAACATAAATCATTTTTACATATTTATTCAAATGTGATCCAAGAAATGCAGCATAACAGTTAGTTGTACTTTATCCATCTCCTCTCTCAGACCAATGTCAAATTGGGGCCCCCTTTTCACTATTCTACAAAGTGTACTAACTGAACCACATTTAATAGGCTCAGTTAGTCTAATAGGGATATGGATGTTCAGTGCTCCATTCTAGGAGAGCCAAACTGGTTCCGTGGACCAGCATTCAAGCTGGTTTGAAGAGGAGGGATGGATAACTTTAAGGGGGTGGGATTCCAGGTTGTGTGCATGAATGGTGTTATTAACGAAGGTCAAGACAGGACACTGGAAGCTGATTGTCTCTTTGTTTAATGGGAGTAATAAAATTAAGGCCTGTATGAATCTTTATGACATCTGGAAGCCAAGAGGGAGGGAGCATGGATGCCAGCAGGCTGGTGTACTTTCTTCCTAATAATCATTCCATCTTTGGGCAGGTAGCAGCCAAGCAGCTATAGAGTTATAGTGGAAGATATTACATTTTAGATACTGCTGAAAACTTTTCTAGATTTCTCCTACACAGAGTCTAATACTCCACTCACAACTACCCAAAGCTGTTACTGGCACATGATTTACCATTATTTTCCTCTAGTAAAACAATCAGGCAAAGGAGTAAGGCAAGGCTGCATACTTTCTCCTTCTCTATTAAATGTATATGCTGAACATATACTAAGAGAAGCTGAATTGGAAGAAGATGAGCGTGGCTTTAAAGCTGGAGGAAGAAACATCAATAACCTGCGCTATGCTGATGACACCACTCTGATAGCTGAGAATGCGGATGATCTGCAAGCTCTACTAATGAAAGTCAAGGAGCACAGTGAAAAAATGGGACTACGACTAAATGTAAAGAAGACTAAACTGATGACAACGGGTACAGTAACCAGCCTCAGAATTGACAATGAAGACATTGAAGTGGTGGATAGCTTCTGCCTTTTAGGATCAACTGTCAACAGTAAAGGATCCAGCTGTCAAGAAATATGCCACAGACTAGCACTTGGTAGGGTTGCAATGAAGGCCTTGGAAAGGATATTTAGATGCTGTGGCGTGTCTACACCTACAAAGATTAGAATCGTTTGGACAATGGTTTTCCCTGTGACGCTCTATGGATGTGAAAGCTGGACTATGAAACAGCAAGACAGAAAAAGCATTGATGCTTTTGAACTTTGGTACTGGAAAAGACTTTTGAGGATACTATGGATGGGCAGGAAAACAAACAAATGGATCATAGAACAAATCAATCAAGAATTTTCACTCGAGGCACAAATGACCAAGCTCAAACTATTATACTGGGACACATTATGCGAAAACCCAGCTCCCTTGAGAAGTCTATAATGTTGGGGAAAGTTGAAGGAAAGAGAAGAAGAGCAGCAAGGTGGATGGACTTGATTATGACAGCAATGAATGCACCACTGAGAGACTTGAAAGGCCAAGTCGAAGACAGATCATCCTGGAGAGAATCTATCTATGCGGTGGCTAAGAGTCAACATCGACTTGATTGCACTTAATCAATCAAAACAATCAGTGATTTAATTTAATTTAATTGCAATTATCAGAGTACATATCTATGATATTCCATACAAACTGATGTGTATCAGCTTCATTAGGAGATGCATGTGGAAGATAAACTTCACTTGCTGCATTATACAGTACTAGATTTTTTTAGGCTCGTTCAATTAACGGGCGCTAGGAGAGTTGTGCACTCCGGGCCCCCCGCCGCCATTCCCCCTCCCGCCGCCTCCAGCCTCCATGCTGCGGCCGGTCTCCCCGGCCGGGCAAGGGCCCCCCGCCACCACCGGCCTTGCCTTTCTGGGCCGGCCGCCGCCGCCTGTGGCCTCCGCGGCTGGGCCGGGCCCGCTGCCGCCTCTGTCCCCCATCCCTCCCCGCGCGACCCAGAACCGCTGGGGGAGACACGGACACACGCCTGGGCGACACGGACGGACAGCAAGGCTTTTATTATAGAGGATGCTGAACAGGCTCAGCTATGGCAAGTAAGAATTGCCCACAGGTGATCTGGCAAGCAAGCATTGCAAACATTTATTCTTTTTTCTTTTAAGCTACAAATTAGGGGTGTGCATTTCAGGTTTTCGGTGATTCGGCTCGGGACCCGAGCCGAATCACCTTTGTTCTGTTCTGTGCCCGAATTTTGCTGACCCGAAACGGATCAGCAAAAAGGACCCTGGAGCCAAAAGAGTGGGGTGGGGTGGTAGTGCCTAATGGGTGTAGGCTACCACCCCAATTTCAGGGGGATGGGACATAGGGCTGATTTTTTGAAGTTTTTGTGTCTTTGGGGCAGATTGGGGGCAGAAAGTGTATCTGCCCCAAAAGAGTGGGGTGGGGTGGTAGTGCCTAATGGGTGTAGGCTGCCACCCCAATTTCAGGGGGGTGGGACAGAGGGCTGATTTTTTGTGAATTTCTGAAGTTTTTGTGTCTTTGGGGCAGATGGGGGGGCAGAAAGTGGATCTGCCCCAAAAGAGTGGGGTGGGGTGGTAGTGCCTAATGGGTGTAGGCTGCCACCCCAATTTCAGGGGGATTGGACAAAGGGCTGATTTTTTGTGAATTTCTGAGGGTTTTCTTGGGTGCAGCAGAGTGCTAGATTGATTCATTCATTCATGCAGCATATAGTACTCTCAACTCTAAATGACCCTAAAACTCTCACTTTCTCTCACTCTCTCCTTTATTACTATGACGAGTATGGGAATGAATCAATCTAGCACTCTGCTGCACCCAAGAAAACACTCAGAAATTCACAAAAAATCAGCCCTTTGTCCAATCCCCCTGAAATTGGGGTGGCAGCCTACACCCATTAGGCACTACCACTCCACCCCACTCTTTTGGGGCAGATCCACTTTCTGCCCCCCCATCTGCCCCAAAGACACAAAAATTTCAGAAATTCACAAAAAATCAGCCCTCTGTCCCACCCCCCTGAAATTGGGGTAGCAGCCTACACCCATTAGGCACTACCACACCACCCCACTCTTTTGGGGCAGATCCACTTTATGCCCCCCATCTGCCCCAAAGACACAAAAACTTCAGAAATTCACAAAAAATCAGCCCTTTGTCCCACCCCCCTGAAATTGGGGTGGCAGCCTACACCCATTAGGCACTACCACCCCGCCCCACCCCACTCTGCTGCCCCATATCCCACTCCAAGTCCAGCAACAGTGCCCTGCCCTGAACCTCACCTCATCCAAACTTTTTTCGCCCACTACAGTAAACAGACAGGCACAGCCAGGAGGGAACACGCATAGCATGTGGAGGACGCACGCAAGACAACAACACTCCGCAAGTGGAGTAGCAAGGCTTGGCATGTTGTTGTTGCCCCCTCCTAGCCCACACAGCTTTGAAGAGTAATGGATGATGATGGCAGATAAGAAGAGAATGGCAGCACGCACGTGTCTCTGGACATTTCTTTTCCTGTCTGACTCTGTGGCATGAGATCGCCGCATCTATGTATGGGCAAGCACAATCTTCAAATAAAATGCTGTCAATCAACGCGCAAACATGACCCGATCTTCATTTGGAAACAAAATACATCTCCCCACACACATGCACAGGCACAGTGAATTGCACCTGTCCTGTCCTTTACCGGGCCCCACACGGCCACACCACACCACACCACATCACACAACAACACCACACACCACGAAGAGGTCTCTGCAACAAAGCAAGCTAGAATTTGCAGGCTTTTTCGGATTGCATCCCAATGCATACCGCAGATACTGGGCAGAAAGACTGTGTGCAGTCACATGATACAACATTACCACTAGTTTGGAGTCTAGATGCCTTTATTCCCCTGTGTGTGTGCACTGTGCGGGTGTGCTGCTCACTCACTCTGCAAGAGGGTTAGGGCTGAAAAGGGCTGTGTCGCCTCAGGTTGCAATGTGTGCTCTCTCTGTCTGCGTGAGACAGACATTTGTGTGAGGGCTGCACCAGCATCAAGCTCATCATTGGCAACACAGCTTTTTGGGGGGAGGGGAGGGGAGGGGGGGTGCATGTGTGTGTGTGTGTGCCGCTTCAGGCACAGCAGTAGTACTACTCCCATTGTGGCCAGAAAAAGCAGGCAGCAGCAGAGCAGACCATCTCACTCAGCGGCGGCGGCGAAAACCTAATAGCTCAGTAGACCAAGGCAAACCACATATTTGGATTTGAACAGAGGAGAGCATGAAGACTAAGAAAGAAGTAAAGAACATCACCTGACAAGCAAGCCAAAATCAGAAATAAGCACATCACATTGAGAAACGCAGCAGACAGACGTTTTTTAGGTTTCAGCTTCAATGCTATTGTTCATGGGAGAAAGCAATGATGACAGTTTTAGCAGGCAAGCAGGCTAGCAATTAGCAGCAAGCCCTCTCAGTGACAGTGTGTGTGCCCCCCTCGCCAGGAGGCACAGGCCCATTGCACAGAGCCACTACTCTCCCCCAGGGATGTCCCTCCCTTCCAATCCTGACTGTGCCCCCCCCCCACACGCACACGCAGCAGCCTGTCTCTGAGGTTGTGGATGGATGGTGCGCTGCCCTACGGCCCAGCCTTCAGCACTGGGCAAGTGGGTGCTCCCAGCATCAGGGGGGGGCCCACCACAGATTTCTTCTGCAGAGACAGCGACTACAGCTCCCATTGTCCCTAGTCTTGATGGTGGCCAGCCATCGAGACAGTGGGAAATGGGAGTTGTAGTCTCTCTCTGCCACATCTGTGGTAACCCCTCCCTCATGCTGGGAGCACTCACTTGGCAGTCCACCATCCCAGGCTGACAGTGCAGCGGTGCCTGTGTATGCATGCGTGTCTGGATGTGCCAGCAGCACTAAGGGGCATGTTTTAGTGGCAGGGTGGGCTTAGAGGGATGGACTGTGACACGTCTTCTGGCCGGGATGAACTGCCGTGGCGTGGGAGGCGCTGCATAGGGGGGGTGACGCGAGTCACTCGCCCTCCACGGCCAGTTCGGGGTAGCCCAGCAGGGGGAGGTTGGCCTTCAAGAAGACGAGCTGCTCGACCAACTCAGCATCCAGGCGTGAGCGCAGAGGAGTCACCACGTCCCCGGCCATGGAGAACAACCTCTCGCTCGAGACGCTGGTTGGCGGGCAAGAGAGAAACCGGACAGCAACGCACGCCAAGTCCGGCCAGACTTTGCGACGCGTTGCCCAAAAGGGGAACGGCTCACTCTCCTCGTCTTCCGTCGCCTCCTCCAGGTACTGCAGAACAGTCTGCTCAGCACGGCTGGGGCAAGGGACAGGCTCCTCCCGTCTCCCCGGCATGAGACTAGCATAGCCCCTGAGCCACCGGGTGGTGGTTCGAGGTCGCGCTGGCTGCTCTGCTGGTCCCACTGCCGGAGAAACCACGCCGCTGGACTGGGAAGAAGTGGGGGTGGTGGCAGTGCTGCTGCTGCTGCTGCTGCTGGGGGTGGGATGCGCAGTGCCAGCCTGCGACCAAGACCCCTCCTCCTGGTCGTCTGCTGCACCACCTATCCCTAGCCTCATTTCCTCTTCACGCTTCACGTGTTCGACCAGGAGGTCCCTCCACCTGGGCAGCTCGCCAGGAGGCACAGCGCTGCCCTTCATCCTTGGGTCACAAATGCATGCCAGGACATGCCATGCAGATGCGGCCCATGGTGTCTTGAGCCGCTCAACTACCCCAGTCCTCAACCGACCTGCCAGGGCAATCGCAACCCCAGTGGTCAGAGTGGTCTGGAGATCGCTCATTGCCTTCTCCAGGAGAATAGCAGTGGGCAAAGCCAGGCTCAGTGTGGCGGTCTGAGTACACAAGTCGTTCGTAGCAGAATAGAACGGCTCTAGTACTAAGACCAGCTCACGGATCACTGGCCAGTCATCATAGAGAGACTTGCACAGATCCAAGCAACCACGCGTCCCCAGGCTGTTGAGTGCTCCCTCTTGCTCATGCATGCGCCGGAGCAAGAGAAAAGTGGAGTTCCACCGGGTAGGAACATCCTGGGGGATTTGGTGTTCGGGCAGGCCCAGCTCGATCTGTCTGGCCTTGAGCTGGTGCCTTGCCTTTTCACTCCGGTGGAAGTGGCCCGCTACCTGGTGGCAACGCTCCACCAGGGCGGCCACGGGAGCAGCAGGATCCTGACCTAAACTACTAGAAGAGCCCCGAACACGCTGGTGCTCCTTGGCCTTCTTCGGCGCCTCCTTGAGGCCAAGCGCACCCTTCACTACGAGGTTCAAGGTGTGCGCAGCGCAAGCGATGTTCACACCGTAAACCCGCCTAGCAGCCTTGGTGATGTTGGCTGCGTTGTCCGTCACCATGAAGCCCCGGCGGAGGGTTGGCTCCCCGGCCAGCCACGCCCCCACCTGCCGCTCCATGACGGCAGCCAACTCATCTGAAGTGTGGTCTGTGTCCATCGCCTCCACATGCAACACTGCCCAAGAAGGCGTGCATGCATGGGAGGAGCTGGATACAGCACCAGCAGCGCCAGATGTCCCCTCACCCCCATGCCCCCACCAATGGGCTGTCAGGGACATGAAGGCAGTGTGCAGCCCACTGCGGCTAGTCCAGATATCCGCAGTGAAATGCACACTGGTGTTTGGCCCAGCTGCACGCAGCTTGGCCAACACGGCCCCCCTGCACGCACGGTACAGGGAGGGGACCACCCTCCTGCTGAAAGTGGTCCTTGAGGGGATCTTGTACTCCAGAGAAAGCAGCTGGAGCAGACGCCGGAAGCCGACATTGTCGACAATGGAGAACGGCTGGTCATCAAGAGCGATCATCTCACCAATGGCCCGAGTCACGAGATGAGGCTTTGGACGATCAGACCGCTTCCCAAGAGATTGCACCCACTGATGATCGGTCAGCTTTTCCTGCCTGTGGGCAGGAGCCGCTGGCCGCTTGCTGCTGCTGTCACTACTACTGCTTCTGCTACCAGGTGAGGCACCGGGCCTACTGCCAGTGCCAGCAGAGGTCTCCACACCTGGGTGCCGCCGACGCATGTGTGACCACAGCCCCGAGGTTGTGAAGTGCATAGGGTCCCTGCCTCTGCTGACCAGTGCCTTGCAGTGGGTGCACACAGCATGGGTGGGATCACCAGGGCTAAGCTCAAAGTGATCCCAGACCACACTGCCAGACTCCCCAGCGACACGAGGTCGCTTTGTTGGTGGAACTTTTGCTGGTTCCTTCTCGGGCATACCACCACCAATGCCCTCAGCGCTGGCATGGGAAGGCCCAGGGGCAGGAGAAGATCCCCCCTCCTCCTGAGCCCCCTCAGATGCCAGACTGAGCCCCCCCACCCCCCCTAGTGACCGTTTGGGGGGTCCGCAAGGTGGATCTGGCTGGACTGCCAACCTCCTCCACCAGCACCACCTCCTCAGCTGCCACAGGAAGATCTTCTTCCCTGGCAATCTGGGAGCCCCCCCCCCAAATTCCTACCGGCCACAGGCCCTGGCATAGGGCCAGGCTGACCCGAGAAGAAGTCAAGCCTGCGCGCCGAAGCAGGGCCGGGGGTGACTTGGGGAGTAGGCCCCTCTTGCCACCCCCTGCCACGACCAGCTGTAGGGAAGACAAGCCTCCCACTTACTTGTGCCCTCCCTTTTCCTGCTGTCCTCCCAACCATTGCTTTTAAAAACTTTTTTTAAAATTTCAAAATGTGAAGAAGGGGTAGTTGTCTCAGGGGACAGCAGGTATACTAGAGGGCCAGAAAAACAGTGGATGTGCTGCGGTGCCGGTGACTTTACAATGCCTCCTTGCTTAAGGCTTGTTGTTGTTGGCACAAATGCTGTTGCTGCAAGATCCCAGTCAGAAGTTGCCGTGCAATGAATGTGTATCACGACACAGTCAGTCAGTCACAGAGGGACTGGGAGACAGTGGGAGTTACTTGATGCGCGATACAACAGAAGCAGGCTGTGCAACAAAAAAATATTAAAAAATTAAGATACTAGCTCAGCTGCTGTGCAGTGCACAGGTGCAGGAGGAGTTATTTAAGGCTGGAGCCTTGCGCACACAGTGTGCAGTGCACTTAGTCAGTAGAAGTGAAAGTAAGTTTAGTTATATTATCTTTCTCTGACTGTTGGTCACTTTGAATGGAATGGACTGGAGAATTTATTTGTTGCAAGTAACTTGTGTTGTTGTTACTAATGTATCGAATGCACTCCACCACAGGGGAAAGTTACTCTCTCTGTGGTCTGAAAGTAACACACAGTTACAAAAATGTTTCAAAAAATTATCTCTGTGTCAATTACACAGGCAAACAAGATGGAAAAGTAACTGTGGGCAGACTAGGCCCTTAAAAAATATTTCTGCAAAATACACAAAAGCAGCAACAGAAATATAAAGTTGCAGCACTACTAGGCCAGGCCACTCTTACAGTCTACTGCTACTCTACAGTTGAACCTCCTCCTAATAGCTAGCTACCGGGGAAGGCTACACACAAACCCTAGTTATTTAAAACCCTATTTATTTAAAACACTATTTATTTAAAACCCAATCTTACAACTATCACAACACTTTAAAACCCTATTTATGTAAAACACTATTTATTTAAAACCCAATCTTACAACTATCACACAACACTTATAGAGAAAAGTGAAAACCCCAAAAACCTAAAAACAGGGAAAAATTAATAAACCCCAAACGCACAGTTAAAGGAACGGAACACTACAGATTAGAACGCTGTGTGTGACGTGCGTGTGTCTGTGTGTTGTTTGCGTGTGTAAAATATAAATGGCTGGGCTAATCTCACTCAGGTGTAGGCTTCTCCAACGCCGGGTCTCTGGCGTCCACCTCTGAGGGTCTGGTCTGGTGGTCACACAGGCGGACCTGGAGTGCAGGCAGGCAGGCAGGGACAGGCAGCAGTGACTCTCCGCAGAAAAAAATTGCCCAAAAAAGTGGTTTGGCAAAAAATAGGGTGGGGGGATTCAAAAGGAGAAAAAAACCCCTCCTTTCCCACCAAGGGCTGCAGGCTGGCAATGCTTGCAGGCAGTCAGATGTTTAAAAAAAAAATCTAAAATCTATTCCTCTTCTCTTCACAAAAAAGGATTTTTAAAAATGGGAAGAGGTTTGCTCTGCAAGGAAGAGGTTTCCTTTCCTTAAAAAAAATCTCCCCCTCTTCTAGCCCCAACAATGATTAAAAAATGAGCAGAGGGTTTGCCTCTGCAAGGCAGAGGTTTCTTTTAAAAAAAAAAAATCTCACCCTCTTTTAATCCAAAAATGGATTAAAAATTGAAAAGTGGTTTGCCCCTGAAAGGAAGAGGTTTCCTTTCCTTAAAAAAATTCTCCCCCTCTTCTAGCCCCAACAAGGATTAAAAAATGAGCAGTGGGAAACCTCTGCAAGGCAGAGGTTTCTTTAAAAAAAATTTCCACCCTCTTCTCTCTTTATTTTAAAAATTGCTTAAATAAAGCAGAAAACCAACCAACAAGGCAGAGCACTGGCGTAAATGCAGAAAAACAGCACCCACAAAAATCCAAAATCAAAATGGAGGCAAGACTTACTAAGCAAGGCAGCAGATCTCTCTCTTGTGTCTCTTCTCCCACGCAAGGCAGCAGAAAGGAAGAAAATGGCTACTGGTGGCCCCTTAAATACCCTCCTGCAAAGCCCTCCAAAAATCACCCCCATCTTTGACCCTACCTCCACCTGTACCTGGCCAATGGGAGGGTGTGATTTACTATCCAAACCTTATTTGGTCATTTTCCTCTGCAGGTAGGAACTTTTATTTTCAATGGAGGTGAATGGGAAAAATTTTTTGCATTGAAGTCAATGGAGAAAAAAAGGCGGGAAATTCAAAGAGCTGTCAGAATGAAAATGGAGGGGGAAGAAGAAGGCAATTCTGCAGCCACAAAATGGAGGCTGCAGACATGCCCACGGAGGTCCGAATCACCCGAATTTTTTTCACGAAATCGGGGTGATTCGGATCAGGCACAGAACATTTCGGAGGTCCTCATGGGTGATTCGGATCGGCTCCGAATCACCTGAAATTCGTTGTTTCGGGCACAGAACGATCTGTGCCCGAAACGAAATGCACATCCCTACTACAAATGACTAACTCTGGGTAAAGCAAGCTAGTAATTTAAAGATTAATAATGTTTGGACTTAATTGCAAAGATAGACACGTTGGCTCAATTAGACAATATGGAGAAGAAGTCTGACTGTACCTGAGCCTTCACTGCTTCAGTTACTGCAGATCCCGCATCAACAAGATCCCTAAGCCTTGAAGAAGAAACATCAAGTCCCAACTGATCAGCGCTGAGAAATGCATAGAAAGCACCACCATATCCTACATCAACGACCACTTTTCCATAGCCAGGAACATCAATGGTTACATCTGAGAGTCAAGCAAAAGGGGGGGGGGGGAGTCCAAAGTTACTGTGCTTGAATATATATCTATATATCTATATATATATGAACACAGGAAGCCCTAACCCTAACTCTAACCCCTGACTGCCCGGGGGGCCTTCTACATACAAAGCATGTGTTCTGCTACTCTATGGCCCCCTCCTTGAAGCTGCCTTCTACCGAGTCACTGTATTGTCTGGCAGGGAGAGACCCAACCTGGGGTTTGAACCTGAAACCTTCTGCAGGCAAAACACATGCCCTAACACTGAGCTATGGCCCATCCTTGCAAAACATGTGTACAATTGCTTGTAGTCTCGAAGGACATTTGAAGCTGCCTTATACTGGTTTAATCAGTTTAGTATTACCTACACTGACTGGTATACCATCTAATGGGGCAGCGGGGAAGTAATTTGCCTAGGGTGCAAGAGGTTGCTGGTTCAAATCCCCGCTGGTATGTTTTCCAGACTATGGGAAACATCTATATTGGGCAGCAGCGATACAGGAAGATGCTAAGAGGCCTCGTCTCATACTGCGTGGGAGATGGCAATGGTAAACCCCTCCTGTATTCTACCAAAGAAAACCACAGGGCTCTGTTAATGCCAGGAGTCGACACCGACTTGATGGCACACTTGACCTTTACACTGACTGGCAGTGCTTCTCCAAGGTTTCAGGCAGGAGCCTTGCCCAGCTCTACCTGCAGTTGCAAAGAATTGAATTTGGCACACAGAAACATGTGTTCTGCCACTGAGCTACAGTTCCTCTAGCTCAGTACTGCCTCTGCTGACCAGCAATGGCTCTGCAGAGTTTCAAGCAAGGGGCTTTCCCAGCCCCATCTGGAGATGCCAGGGACTGAACCTAGTACCTTCTATAAGCAAAGCCGATGCTTTACCACTGAGCTACGGCCCCTTCCCCTACAGTGCATGTTATTGCTAGTTTGGCTCCAGAATCTACTCTAACAGCCAATCAGCTCAACAGCACCACCTATCTACTCTTTACAGCTAGTTAACAACAGTTAAGGATTTCTGCAAAGCAGTGCACTCTGTGAATGGAAAAGTATCTATTAAGAGACTGTCATTAGAATGGTTCTCGCACCCCGCCTACAAAAATGACTTTGTGCAGTTGAACTGCAAATCTGAACCATTATTTTTAGCTACCTGAAGCACATTAGAAAGCCCAAGATCTTGAAGGTTATTATTAGAAGTACTCGTGGCAGGAATAAGAATTCCCCACTGATACTTCTGAATTGCCTTCTTAAAGGTACAAGATGCATAGCAGTTTTTGACTTCACCACATTCCAAAGAGCACACAGTAAACTGAAATCGCTTCAGGAGATGAAAGGAAGGGAATGACTGTAGCTAAGCAGTTTTGTTAAGGTGTATGGGGAGCACAAGCATAAAGCATTTGGCTAACGTGACAGTCTGCATGCACTTAACAACAACATGTACAGCTCACTAGGACATTCACGAAAGGTAGTGTCGTTCAGAGGTGCTCCTTCCAAGATGCAAAGTCAAAGCCTGTGTAAAAGCAGAAAAGAATGTTAGTCAGATTAGTCGAGCACCATCACTCCTCTCAGACAGGGGTTCGCGACTTCTTAACAAATGTGCCTCTTATCTCTCAGAACTTCAGCTCACGTATCCTATACAGGCAGCTAATTTTAAATCGTGATCCCCAGAAGGAAGAAATCAGGAAAAATAACCCTAAACCCCAAACTTTATGCAGTGGTTTCCTGCCTCCTCCTGTCTTTTGCAGCTTCATGGCCAGGGCTCCACAGCATACCCCTGACCTGATGCAGCCTCTCTCTTCTCTTCACGATCGGGTGGCAGGCTCAGCAAACAGGGCATTGGCATCAGCCAGCTCCCTCCCAGCCAAGCCTGCCAGTCAGGTCAAGGGAAAGGTGGATGGAGCCTGAGCACATGGCCAGTTGCCTGGAGAGGAGGTGGGTGGGATGCTGCCTGGCATTTCTCCCCGTCCCGGAGTGGGAGCCAACCTAGCAAGAGCGCTGAGCATTCAATTAGAGAGCCCTACACCACCACAAAGGGGTGTACAGGAGGCCCTTGATTATCCCGGGTTGTGTTCACAGTTGCAGCTGTTCACGGTTCATTTATATGTACCCAGTTTCAATTATCGTGGGGGTGAATTCTGGATATCTGCAGTTCCTGTGCACGTTTTACACTTCCGGTGGCATTTCCAACTTGGAGGCAGCGTTGGGGCGTGTTTCTGTGGAATTTGGTAGATTTTATCATGGGGAGCAATTCAGGGCCCAGGAGCAAGTGCACCAAGGCACCTTGGGACCCCCCCCCAATTTTGTGAATGAAGTGCTTGACAGCTGGGAGCGCATGCCCCTCTCCTCCCCAGCCAGTGTTTCACTGAAATGCTGGCTGTGCTGCGGGGGAAAGCCCAGCCAGCCAGCGTTTCAATGGGGATGGAAGAGGGTGCAAATGGACCCTCTCCCGGGCACTGGTCTTGCCCATTGCATCCAACGTCAGATGCAAGGGGGCGAGGCCAATGCCGAGGTCCGTCAGTCCCAGCAGACCTTCCTTTCCCCAGTCAGGGGTTCATGAAATCCCTGACTGGGGGAGGAAGCGGACTCCATCCTCAGCATTGGCCCCGTTCCTTGCATCTGATGGCAGACGCAGGGGGCACAGCTTGGGGCTCGTGTGTACTTGCATGCGGAACTGTAAAGCGGGGGGGGGGAGCCGAAAGAGGACTTTGTCCCCTGGCCGTGGCCAAGCTACTATTACTGGAGTAGCCGGAGTAGGCACAGTGCTGTGTTCCACTCATTTCTTTTTCAGTGTTTGTAAAAGTCTGTGATGAAGGTGCATCCTTTGCCTCTACCGGTCTTGCTAACTGGACAGAGGCACCTTTTGAAATGCTGGCTCCTAGGGATGTGCACAGAACCATGGCTGCGCAGTTTGACGGAGGCGGGGGTGCCTCTTTAAGGGCGGGGCAGGGTGCACTTACCCCTCCTGCCACTTTCCCCTGCCAGCATTCGTTACTGTTAAAAACCTTCGGGGCAACAGCATTCCTCCATGCCGCCCCACACAAGGTTGCATTGTTCAGGCGTCCACTGCTTTTTAACACGGCAAACTGACACAGAAGTGAGTACCATGGAGTTCAGTGGTGCTTACACTCAAGGAAGGGATGACAGATGAACAGTACAATGTGGGGCTGGTCTACTTCTCTGAAGTCAGCCCCATTGCCTTCAATCAGACTCACTCCCAGATAATCTGGGAAGCTGGAAACGGCCCTTTTTTTTTTTTTGTTATATTTGGTAGGTTCTTTAGTTATTTAAATTTTCAGTTTTTAGCTTTTAAAATAACCTTTAATTCGAACCTCATAATGATTGTGGTTTTTAATCTGACAATTTTTTGTTTAGTTTAGTTAATTTTATTACTTTTATTGTATCTTGCATCTTATTGTTGTGAGCCGCCCCAAGCAGTACTGCACTGAAGGGGGGGGGTATTAGTAATAATAAGATTAGTATTAATAATACTAATAAGCACATGCAGAACCACCGGAGTAATTTTCAATTGAATTAATAGTAAGCTGAGATCATAATGCTTAATGCAGTTCTCTCTTGGGTGGCCAGACTCACCCACCCCCCCCCGGCCGCACCAGATGTTGTTGGACTACAACTCCCATCATACCTAGCCACGAAGGGAGTTGCAGCCCAACAACGCTCGGGGACCCTCGTCTGAGAAGCCCTGCTGGGGGCCAGGGGAGCGCCTGCCTGCCTGCCTGCCTGCCTGCCTGCCTGCCTGCGGAGGGTTTGTCAGAGGCTGCTGCCGGGTCCCTACCGGTGGCGGCGGCAAAGGCAGGCACGCTGTGGAAGCGGACGCGGCTGCCGCTGCGCTGCCCGTCCCAAGAGGCGAAGGCGGCGACGGGCCCGCAGGGGCAGTGGATGGTGACCGGGGCTTCGCCGGGGGCCGGCGGCGGCGAGCAGAGGCCGTAGTCGAGGGCGAAGCGGGCGAGGCAGAGGGTGGCGTGGCCGCACATGGAGCTGGCGCCCTGCTGGTGCACGAAGAGGGCGCCGACGGCCGCCTCGGGCAGCTCGCTGGGCACCAGCACCGCCCCGTACATGTCGCGGTGCCCGCGCGGCTCGTGCATCAGCAGCCGCCTCGCCGCGTCCAGCTCCGGGGAGGCCAGCAGGAGGCGGCGCCGAGCCAGGAGGCCGGGGAGGCCCGCCGCCGCCGCCAGGGGCTGCAGAGGGCCCAGCCCGCCAGGCACCACGATCCGCAGCGGCTCCCCGCCCGCGTGCATCTCCACCGTCCGCACCACCTGACCTCCCGCCGCGCGCGGAGGCAGCCAATCGCCGCGCCCCAGGCCCTCGCTCGCGGCCATGCCCGGCGGTTGAAACTAGCCCAACGGCCGCAACGGAATCCCCCGCCCCGCCCCCCGATGCATCGTGGGTGGGGATTGGCTGGAGGGAGCGGTCCCTGGGAGGAGCCCCTTTACTGGTGGTGATTGGCCTAGCTTGAGGACGTTCTGTGAACGCGATTGGTCCTTTCTCTAGGGCTACGGTTCAGAAAGGGGGCGGGGCGTGAACGTAGAGATTTTTAGGAAGAGAAGAGTTCGGATTTAAAACCCTGGCTTTCCCCCTCTTCCGTTACTGCATCTTCTTTCTTCCATTTATTTAAAATATGCAGTACAATACTGCTGGGGCTGCTCAAAACAGGGAAAGCAAGATAAAATTTTAAAACAAATAAAAGTCAGCGTAGGATAAAAGCAAACCAAACCCAATAGAAAACAAAAACCCAATGAAAAACCCATCAGACTCGAAAACAGATGGATTTTAAGATCTTAAAAGCAAAAAACCCTGAGGGAGGGAGCAGGGCAGAGTTCTTCGGAGCGTCCCGCAGCCGAGGGGCCACCACAGAAAAGGCCCTGACTCCAGTCCCAGCCAACTGAATCTCAGTGGTGGGGCCACGAGAAATATAAGGAGCAAAGGGCCCTGGCAGATTCATATGAGCAACTTAAAAAAACTATATAGCGGTCGGAGTCTGTGTATGTGTACACAGAATGCTGCTTCCAATTAAATTCAAAATTAAAATTAGCACTATGAGCTCCGTTTCACAAGGAACTAGATCCTTTGGAAACTAGATGCTTCCACCAAATATATACTGGTTTTCCAGTCTCGCCTCCAATGCAAAGCAGATAAGGTTTCACCACCACAGAGATGCTAAAGGTTAGGTGGCCACTATTCTGTGTAGATCACGACCAATAGGGCTCTCAGTTCCCGGAGGATTAGACTATATGTTACTCTAGTATTTTCCTGCTTCTATAAGCGGGAAGCGAACTGAAGCCCCGGAGGGCCACGCCCCTTGTTTTTCGCCTTTTATTTTCGTCCTGTAGGCTTTGGTTTTGTCAGGCTCCTCTCCAACGATGAAGGGGGATTTCGTGAAAACCACGCCCCCTCTAATGTAAGGCTGAGCAGCCGGAAATGGGTGAGAGGAAATGTGAGGCGGGTTAATGTAAGTCTATTACCAAGCTGTCACCGGAGAATTCCGAACGGAAGTGACGTATGGAGAAGACTTGGTTGCTGTGAAGAGCCCGGATATTTTTGGTCGACAATAGGCGAGACTGACTGGAGCAAGATGGGTGAGTGGGGACTCCTGTGGCACCTTAAAGAGTCACAGATTTGTCTTAACAGAAGCTTTTGCGGACATAGTTTACTTCGACGGGTTCATGAAGCGTTGTCTTTGGTTGAGAAAGGTGTATGTGTAATACACACATAGAAATGAGAGAGAGACTTGTTAATTACAGGTAAAAGGATTTTAAACGGTGAGGTCAGAAGGCCATTAAATACTTAAGCAGTGACGGATCTGCAGAGCCTCAAGATATACACGATAAGGTTACTGGCTTAATTGTAAGAGCGGTAGTTTAGCGTGCCCATAGTACACAGCTGAGAGCTGCAGACACTTAAAAAAAAGAACTAAAACTTTTAGTAACAGCTACTAATACAAATATAAAGTTAAGCAGATGCAGAACAACTTAAAAAAACTTGTAGCATATATATAAGGCATGATATTTGAAAAAATAATATAATAGAAATAACATATGCAAAATACACATGCATATATAGTTATATATACCCACACACAAATGTAAATAAAAATAATAGCTTTGTGTTATTTATTTTTGCATTCCCCCCCACCCGCTCTTCTTCTGAGGAGCATAGAGCAGTGTACATGGTTATATTTATACATAATAACACTGAAAAGCAATAGTTAAATACTCATAATCATTATTGGGCCTATTTATATAGCTTAATTCAGGGCTGCAGTTCTGACATGTTTGTGTTGACTATGCACATATGTAGAGTAAGGAGCACGATTGTGCCTGCTTGCTTAATATCCCAGTCCAGCCTCTGTTATTTAAAATATCTTGTGACAGTTTGGATGCACATAAGCTCTTTCGTAAATCATGCTGAGTCGGGGCCTTTTAGGTGGTGGCCCTGGCTGCGGGGAGGGCTTGGGGCCAGTGAGGTGGTGCGGTCTGTTCCCCTCCGTGTGTCTTGTGCCTATGCAGATGGAACACTGCTACAATTTTCCTGCCCTATCTTTCTACTGTCTTTGAGCTAGATCCCCAACTAGTGATATATTTATTTCCTGCCTTAACCCTTCTAAGCTCAGAGTAATTTTGCACATAAGCTTTTATGGGTCTATTTCCTATCTATCGACACACTTGTATATTGCCCAAAACTTGTGACTCTGGGAGATTCAAAATAAAATGCAAATTAAAGCAGAATTAAAATGTTAAAACTATTAAAAACGGTGAGTCTTAATAGCCTTCTTAAAAGTTGTCAGAGATGGGGAGGCTCTTATTTCAATAGGGAGTGCATTCCAAAGCCTTGGGCCAGCAATAGAGCAGTGCCATCCCTGAGTAGCCAACAAATGGGTTAGTGGCAACTGCAGACAAACCTTTCCGGGTGATCTCAATGGGTGGTGGGGCTTATATGGTGGCAAAGCATTCAGGCATCACTTCAAGCTAAGTTTCAATAATTACAAGCAGTTTAAGGTTTGGGATGGGGGAGCTGTGTTGAATCACCAGACATAACTAATCTGTTGGCCTTTTCTGTATTTTGTAAAAGCAGTGGATATTCAGCGAGACTGCTTTGGACTCTACTGTGGGAGAACAGAACAAATTATAAATGGGACCAAAAGTTACAGCAGTTGTGGGGTAAGTATAAGATTGTGAAAGACTCTAGAATGTTTGAAACAGATGCAGATTAAGATTTTGGCTTGGGAGGAAGCCCTTGTGCATGACACAAAATTTTTGTAGCCAGCTCTTCTTCCAGCTGGGTTGGGAGGGCCTATTGGATGGTTTAACTAATGGTATACCATGTTTGAAGAAGTGGATATCTCCTGCACATGACAAGGAGTGTACTATTGTCCTCATTCATTTCTTATATTTATAGCCTGCCTTCTTCGGTGGGCAACTTAGAGCAACATTATCGGTCATAACTGTGCTGGTATCCAAAAGGATCACAGGAAGGGATATCTTAAACAAGACGGCAGACTAAAAATGTTTGCTTACTAATATTTTATTCCCTCTACTTTGTTGTAGAAAAGGCCAACAGATTAGTTATGTCTGGTGATTTAACACAGCTCCCCCATCCCAAACCTCAGACTGCTTGTAATGATTGAAACTTAGCTTGAAGTGAAGCCTGAATGCTTTGCTACCATATAAGCCCCACCACCCATTGAGATCACCTGGAAAGGTTTGTCTGCAGTTGCCACTAACCCATTTGTTGGCTACTCAGGGATGGCACTACTCTATTGCTGTTCAGTTCCCATGCCTATTCTCAAACCATAATGTGTATTAAGAAGAAAAAAAAGACAAAAGCTCTTAGAACTTTTTAAGGGAGGAGACCTCATCTTGTGGTAGCAAGCATGATTTGTTGACTTTGCTAAGCAAGGTCTGCCTTGATTTGCATTTGGATGGGAGATGGCATGTGATCTCTGTAAGATATGGGGCCATGCTTGCATGGAGGAAGTCCCAGGTTCACTGCCTGGCATCTCCAGGTAGGGCTGGGAGAGACTTCTGCTGTAATATTGGAGAGTCACTGCCAGTCTGTGTAGACAATTCTGAGCTAGGTGTACCAATGGTCTGACTCGTATATGGCATTTTCCCGTGTCCCGAAATATTACACATTTATGTGTAGGTGTATATCTAGTCCTTGGAATACCCTGCTGTATGAGGGAGGGATCAAATAGAGGTGGTGACAGTTAACTTTGCTTGCTTCTCCCTCTCTTGCTTGCAATGTGCTTGGTTCAAAATAGTCACCATTGGGGAGGAAAGGATCCAAAAAATACTGAACCAAATCATGAGAATGTGTACTTGTCTGTGGTCTGTTGGCTGACATTGACTCTTGCGTATTTAATTGCTGCCAAGCAGCAACAATGCAGAGCAGCCTCAGGCATGCAGTAGATTGGATGATCTGGAAACAGGGGTTGTCCAAATGCAACTCCAACTGACCTAAGCTGCTCTTGAAATAAGGCATGTTCTCCAGTCCTGTTCATTTGTTTGCATCTTCTCCCCAAGAAAACTGTTAATGACCTGTGATGAAACTCTCCAGGTGTGTCCAAGAGGTCAAAGAACAGATCTCTACAAAATCTGTCAGCCTTGTAAAGGATATCCCGAGCGTTATGACTGGCTTTACCTTGGCTTTATGGCAATGCTGCCTCTGATCTTGCATTGGTTCTTCATCGAATGGTATTCAGGGAAAAAGAGGTAAATATTTCTTCACATCAGACCTTTCTTCTCTCAGATATAAAGCTCAATGTATTTTTTTCCCTTTTCTTTAATGGTCGGGGTCGTTATTCACAGGCATGTGTGTCCCACCCACTTTCTTAAATGCAAATTCAGTAGTATAATGCATGGGTATATGAAAATCAAGTCAGATTTGCACATACATACTTGGCAGAAATGGCATGAAAAGGCTTTGGATTTTTAAAAAATACTAGCAGATCCAGTGCATAGCATCTGCGCCACTAGTTTGTCGCTGTGCTTTCCTTCGCCTGCCAGCACCTGCCTGCCTCTCACCTTTCCCTCCCCACCCGCTATGAGCACTTTCCTTCCCCACCAGGCATGCCACCCGCTGTGAGTGCTTTCCTTCCCTGCCAGGCACCCAGCCAGGCTTCTCTTGGCAGGCTCCTGTTCTAGCCTTTCCCTCCCTGCCCAGCAACGCTTTCCTTCCCCTCCCCCCTTTCTCCCCTCTCCTCCTGGCAGCCAAACCAGGGCCCTCCCTCCTCCTCAGCCTGAGGACAGCTTCACCCATCAGCCATCTGCTTCCTTCTAACCCTCGCCACCCGCCCTAACCTTCACCACCTGCCCCGCAACCTTCTGGGCCAGTTTGCTTCTCCCCCAACTCTCCGCGAGAGTTCCTTGCAAGAGTTCGGCAACTCTTGTGAGTTTCCCCCGACGCATTCCCCTTCATCCACGCATTGGACCATCTTAGTGAAACAAATATATAGAAGAAGATTGTGTGATGCGGAGAGGAAACGTTGAGACTGAGGAAAAATAAGACAAAGGCAATAATTCAGTCCATACTTATCTGGAAGTCAGTACCATTGAAACCTGTGGAACTTCTGAGTAGACATGCATAGGTTTGGCTGCATGAATACTGTGAGAGCAAAACTGATTTCTCAGTGGAGTGTTAAATACACTTTCAGCAACAGAACTGAGTGGGCCGCTTTGCATTCACAGAACTTTGAAGTTCAGCATGATTAGAAATTAATCTTGGTCAACATTCGGTTTTCTTGTTCTCAGTATTGGTAGCTAATGTTGGGGATTTGTTTTCCCTCCCTCCAGCTCCAGTGCACTCTTTCAGCACATCACTGCTTTAATTGAATGCAGTGTGGCAGCAATCGTTACTCTTCTTGTGAGTGACCCTGTGGGCTCCTTGGATATCCATTCGTGCAGGGTGTTGATGCTCTCCGACTGGTACACCATGCTTTACAACCCAAGCCCTGATTACATCACCACTATTCACTGCACCCATGAAGCAGTCTATCCTCTGTGAGTACCACCGTGCACATGTTGCCTCAGCTGTAGTCAGTGCGCTCTGTTGCTGATCGTTTTGAAGTTTTGTCCATTTAAAAAACTTCTTGTGCTGCCTTCCCACCAAACAAGGCCCTCAAAGCAACTAACTGCATACAAATATAACTTTTTAAAAAATCAGTTTGAATTCAAATGAAAACAATCAACAGCAGTCAGCGCCTTCTTCCAATATCCTTGTGGGTCCTGCACCATCTTGACTTCTCTGCAAAATGCAAAGAATGGCACTACCCATGCTTACAAGACTGCTGTGATAAGGCATCAAAGCATGGAGGTGTGACATTATATTTTTGTGGAAACGCAGACCTATTGAATGGGTTGGTCAGATTCCCAGTTTGACCAGCCACACCTGTCCTTGTGAGAGCTGCTCTGATGGTGCAGTGTGGCAGCTGCAGGTCCACCCCCACCAGCTCATTAAACTGGCATACTTCTGCACCGTCCTAGCCAGCTTGCTATTCCTTTGGCACCCCTGCACATTCACATAGGGGCTGAGAAACCCCACACTCAGACATGGTAATGTGTTTGCTGATGTGTCTCTTAGGGGTTAATCTAGGCTTGCTCAACTTTGGTCTCTCATCTGTTTTTGGACTACCATAAAACCCAGCCAGTGTTGGCCAACATCTGCAGGAGGGCTGAAGTTGAGCAGCCCTGGTAATCCCTAGTGCAAAGGATCTGCATTGCTGTAATAGTTATGACAGAACTGTCACTTGTGACCAACATCTCCTGGGCAACTGAAGAAAATGAATGGAAATAAGCCTTAGAAGCTAGTATGCACTAGGGATGTGCACAAACTACTCTATGCTTGCCATTTGTGTGGTGACGTTCACCGGGGCTGCAAGAAGGTATGCTGCAGCCCCGCACCAATGCTTTTGGGGAGAGCGTCGGCGGAGGGAAAGCGGCAGAGCAGGTAAGGGCACTCCCCCCGCCTCCAAATTGGCTCAAATGCTGGACTTTCAAACCAGTTCGGCACTTCAGAAAAGGAGCATCGAACCGATTTGTGCACATCCCTAGTATGCACGTGAGCCATCCACCCCTTTCCATGTTGGTGTTGAGGAATTGAGAAGAAGAGGTGGCACCACCATATGGTACAGGTTCTCCAGGGATTGTGGGCCTGACTGGGAAGTGGAAAAGGATGAGAGTGGTGGGAGAGATGGTGTTGATGTGAGCATGAAGCACCATAGTAGAGACTGTGCATATCTGTTGGCAGGAGCTGGAGGTGAGTGTAGAACTGATGGCATATCTTCTGACTGCTAGTCATATGAAGATGTTGGTGGTCACTTCTTGCCCTTAGGAACTTCAGCTACCATGCTCTAAATCAATCAATCAATCAATCAATTAATATACTGCTTGATACGTGTATCCCTAGAAGCTGTTCACAGAATTAAAAATTTAAAACAATTTCATGGGATAAAAACAATTTAAATTTCAGTTAAAAGCCTAAGAAAACAAATGTGTCTTGAGGGTCCTCCTAAAAGCAATCAGAGATGGAGATGCTCTGATTTTGACAGGGGCATATTTCAAAGCCCCAGGGCAGTCACAGACAAGGCCTAACCAAACGAGTTACCAAAGTAACTCAAGTTGCCACCAAACAAACCAGTGGGAATCGTATCCAGACCTCCTCAATGATCTTAATAGGTGGCAGGGTTCATGACAAAGATCTGTTTCTAATTATGATCTGTTTCTTCCAGATACACAATTGTGTTTATATACTATGCCTTCTGTTTGGTGCTGATGATGTTGCTCCGGCCTCTTCTGGTTAAAAAGATTGCTTGTGGGCTAGGGAAGTCGGACCGATTTAAGAGCATCTATGCTGCTCTTTACTTCTTCCCAATCCTAACCGTGCTTCAGGCAGTTGGAGGAGGCTTGCTCTGTAAGTTGTTTTTATATTCCAGTCTGTGGGTGGCAGGTTTGCAGTGGGTGAAGGAAGAAACTGGTGACCTAAAAGGAGCTTAAACAAATTCACAGAGGACAAGTCTATCAACGGTTACTAGTCTGGTGGCTGTAGGCTACCTCCAGCCTCAGAGGCTAGATGCTTCTAAATACCAGTTGCAGGGGAGCAACAACAGGAGAGAGGGCATGCCCTCAGCTCTTGCCTGTGGGCTTCTCAGAGGCATCTGGTGGGCCACTGTGTGAAACAGGATGCTGGACTGGATGGGCCTTGGGCCTGATCCAGCAGGGCTGTTGTTATGTTCCCAATACACATATTAGGATTTGTTTCAGGACAATAACATACTGTCCACTGGAAAAAGCAGGTCTGTCCATCCCCAACTCATTTTTTAAGAGAGACCTAATCAAATATTTTGGGAAACCACGCAGAAATCCAGTTAGCATTCTCAATTAAAAGCAGGCAGATCTAAGGAAAGGTACTGTATTGGCCACAGAGGGCAAGTACAGAAATTACTCCATGCAGTCAGGATGTGTGCATTCCATGTGTGTATGTCATTTCCTCTCTCCTTGCATGCAGGGATGCCTTTCCTTAATTGTACAGGGGTGGGCGGGCGTGGCGGCGTAGCAGTTCATCTGAGTTGTTCCTATACACCTGGCACAGATGCCTCACGTAGAGAGGTTTGGATCACACACACACAAAAATAAAAAATTAGGAAAGGGCACTACTAATGTGTCTGGATGGGAGTACGTGTACTAATAGCATGCACACATCCTGATCATGTGGTCAGGCTGATGGATGAAGTAACGCTTGATTGGCCCAAATGTCAAAAATACTGATGGAATTAAGGTTCTAATCTTAACTACTTATAAGCAGACACACTCTGAACTCATACTGCAAGATTTCTAAATGTTCAGCAAACCAGTGTCTGTATTTTCCAAATTGGCAAACTCCAACTGTTGTAGGTCAATAGGCAACAATAGTAAATAGTTGGTTCCAGCCTCAGGGGCAAGATGCTTCAGAGTACCAGTTGCAGGGGAGCGATGGCAGGAGAGAGGGCATGCCCTCAACTCCTGCCTGTGGCTTCCAGCAGCATCTGGTGGGCCACTGTGGGAAACAGGATGCTGGACTAGATGGGCCTTGGGCCTGATCCAGCAGGGCTGTTCTTATGATTCTTTGAGAAGTATTATGGTATACTGGAGTGGAAGAATAGAAGTATTTTATATAATAGTAATAATTGTGAGCAATATATTTTAATTATGACATGGCTACTAAAATATAACAGCTATTTATAGGCTCTGCATAAGTGACATAATAAAACAGTATTACTGTGTAAATGTGACATACCACTGCTTTCTTCCAGACTATGCGTTCCCTTACATCATCTTGGTATTATCTCTTGTTACCCTGGCTGTGTATATGTCTGCTTCTGAAGTAGACGTAAGTAAAATGTTGCTTCTTTAAAAATGTATTGACCTCACTTGCTTTTATTTTTTAATGAGCTAGAACCTGAGGGGGGAGTTAAAGCATAAAAGGAAAATTGGTCAAACAAGTGACCAAGTGATTATTACTACAAACAGAGATTTGAACAAGTGATTATTATTATTTAAATAAATTAATAATAATATTTGAGCTATTCCACAGAAGCATGGGTTTGTTTTACTTAAAATGGCCTGTCCTGTCACTTTATATGCTTCTTTGGTTTTGTCTTCAAAATGGCTTATTCTATGTAGAATTAAGCCTCTTAGTCCGGTAGTGTTTGGGTCAGGAGAAGCCTTTGGTTTGGTTCAGATCCCCTCTCTCCTATATGGAGGGGAGCGGTCATTGGTACCGAACTTGAAAGAGGAAAGGGGTATCCCATCAGCATTCTGAACAGTTGGTAAGCGAGGTGAGGCTTCAGGGTCTGACTGGCTTGCCACAACCTAGCACAAACATCATAGGCACCTTTTAAATGTGGTAATTCTCTTCGTTTGGCAGGGGAGAACCACTGGCCCTGCCCATCCCCAGTTCAGCAACCCTCCAGTGGCTGTTGCTGGTGTCTATCTTATGTTTCTTTTTTTAGATTTTGAGTCCTTTGGGGACAGGGAGCCATTTTATTTATTTATGTAAACCACTTTGGGAACTTTGTTGAAAAGCGGTAGATAAATATTTGTCGTATTCGTATAAACCATAAAGATGCAATTGTGCACATTTACTCCCATAGCCTTCAGTGACTTGCGTGCTCCATTTAGTCTGTGTGTCTTTCAAATGATTTGCAAGCTTCCAAATGCACATGAGGTCTACCAGAAGTGCATAACTTTTGCACTAAGTTCCTGCACTAGTACGTTCTCTGAGAGGGAGAAGCAGCATTGGTAGCTGCTCCACGTGAAGCCTTCCTCTTAAGAAGTTGTGGCCAGCCTTTCAAACGAACTGTTCCTCAGTTTGCTCCATCAGCTGTTGATTTTGCCTGCCTAAGCAACGGCAGCTGCTGTATGGAGCACACTACTCACTTTTCCTTTCAAAAGCTGGCTGCTGTTCTTGCTGAAGAAAGGTTGATGTGGGCAGTGGTCTGCTTTTTCCTGAAAGTAAGCCAGTCAGTTCCCAGCACCCCTTCTGTCTTTTCAGCTCCTCTAGGCGTTGAGTGGGTTTGGCTGATACTTTGCCTGCCCAGCCCACTACCTGCCATAAAGAAGTGCCTGCGTGCTCGCCCGCTGCCAGTTCTAGCATGTGCAGAGGGGTAGTGCAGACAAATCGCCCCACAGACATGCAGTTAGGGAGGGGGAGGAGAAGCTCATGGCAAGCACACATCCTGCTTATCTGTAGCAGGCTGGTGCTCCATTGATGGGTAAGAGCCTCCTCACCTCCTTAGAACTTGGACGTAGAAGATGGTGCCCATCTCCACCAGGAATATATGAATTTAGCCTTTCTCAGCATTTCTTCAAGACAGAGGCAGGAAACCAGAATGTTCTAAAACCCTGGGTTTTCATTCTGACCCTTTCTGAAAACTGTGTACTAGATTTGGCCTCAAATGCCTCTGAGAACGTAAATGTTCTAATAGCAAACATCTTGTCTTCTTTTTTACAAGACTTTCAAGGATCTCCTTGTCAGGAAGAAGAGGCTGATTGTCCTCTTTAGCCATTGGCTGCTTCATGCCTATGGAATCATCTCCATCTCCAAGCTGAACAATGTTTACCAGGACTTGCCTCTGCTGGCCTTGGTGCCTGCACCTGCTCTCTTTTACTTGCTGACTGCAAAGTACACGGAACCTTCCCGGATACTCGCAGAGGGAGCAAATGGACGTTAAACACAACTGATGCCAGTCTGGGTAAGCAGACGTCCCAGATATGCAGACTGAAGATCGTGGGAGCTTCTTGGATCCATCTGTATGTTTCCCCTTATAGAAATTGACAGTTCTCTATGGAATGTCTTTCAGGTGAACCCTTCCTTCTCTCTAGGATCACAACTTCAGTCCCCTGCTAGCTACAAAGCAGAACAGACTCTGCCAAGCAATGTATGGCCACTCAGTGAATGTAACAAGATTGTCTTACAGCCACAGGAGCCAAAGGCCTCATTGACTTCAGTGGTGAAGTTTTATCCCTGTGTGTACGCATGCATGTTTGTCCACGGGAGGAGGGGAAACAATTTTGTACAGCACACTTGGAAACAGTGTAACTTATTTATTTCACAGTGCAGTATTTTATTGTGTCTTTGAATAAAGACAGGTAGCAAAATCTTCAGTATTCTGTTCACAGTTCTTGATATCACTTCATTCCTAAAAATAAGAAGTTTAGAACACTGCTGTTTAAACAGTTTTGTTAAAGTAATCTACTTGTAGAATGTTTTGTGGAGGTCTTCCTAGAATGAATTGGAGTTGGATGGGAGATACTTTATTCCTCTTCTGTTAATACTATCTGTATAAGAAATATTCTTGGTGGCTTATGCCTTTTCAAACACTCATCAGCCTGGGGCTGGGATGGATATCTCTCCCTCCTCCCCACCCCTAGTAATAGAGCTTCTGTCTAGAGAGTTCTGTACAAGTCAAAGTCAGTGCCAACAGGAGTTGCAAGCACCTGGACAAAATCGCAGACATGATGCTCAGCATATAGGTGTTGGTGCTAACCATGCTGGGGCTACTACAGATTCGTAAGGCAACCCAACATTATTCAGAATGAGCAGTTGTATCAGCAGCACTACTGCATATTTCCACTGTAGTAAAGTGTGGTGTGGCTGCTTGCACAACCACTTCTTTTGATGAGTGTTGGGGCAGTTCACATCATTGCTTGTTTGCTGCGCATCATGTTGGCCAGTGTCTGTCTGACCAAAGATGATAAATATTAAAATTCTATATTACAAAAAGCTGAATTCCACAGCACCTCTATAAATTAAGCAAATATGTATACAGTTTAGTGTTGTGGACATTTTTGCTGGCTACCTTGGGTTTCCCAGTGAAGGAAGGTAGAGTAAGAAGTAAGGAAAACATACAGTAGCATTTAGGGCTTGTTTGCCTGTTTTCACTAGGTTGGATTTTTAAAAAATCAAGTCAGATTGCAGCACATTTTCAGTGTGCTCTGTATCTGCCTTCCTGAGAAAGCTATTAAAGGTAAGGAAGGTAACAAGCCTCTGTGTCATCCGGCTGACAAAAGGTGTTGCCAGAACATCCATGCTGGCCTTCCTGATATCTGTACAGTTTTGAGTCTTCCACTGATGCCCAGCATGCAGATCATGTCATTTCAGCAGCATTTTGTGTGATTAACACATCAGCCCAGGATCTGTTTCACAGACTGCAATTTTTGTTGGTTTTGCCACCCTCTGTGGCAGTCACTCCAGAATACACAATAAAGGAAATGCTACCTTGCTGTGTGACTCCTTGGACTTGCTTTTTAACAGAGCCTCCATTGCCTCACAGTTGAGCTGAAGCCCAGTATGCACAGAGTCAACCGTCCCAATTCTTTTGTTGTTTCTTATGAGCAGATCTGTCAGCATACCCAATATGTTTTGCTCATAATTCAGGAACCTCTGCAATTAGATGGAAAGATAGAAATCACTGTCTAACCAAGAAATCTACCAGAAGGTGGCAATTATGGTTGAGTTGGCCATTTTCTTTTCTGCATTCCTATGCACTGTAGGTTTTGTCTGAGATTCAAAGGTGAAACAAGACATCTGTAGTTAATCCTATTGGCTATGGAGCAGGAGAGGCATGGAGAATGGTCCCTCGGCTTCCATATAGTAATCAGTCCTAAATCTTACTACAGGTTTCATATAGAACCCCCTACCTCATTGACTGAATTGTTACTGTTGAGTTAGATCCCATTCCTGTGAATTGTTTGTTCCAAACAATGTCCGTGTGTCATCAGTGTGCATCCTTTCTGTGGCGGCATTGACATGCTAGCTTTCCAATTGCTGACATGGTGGGACAATCAGTAACAGTACCCTCCCCACCTGTGCACAATCTGAAATGCCGAGTAAGGACTAAAGCATGAGGTTTTTCTGAACACGACTGAGGAGAAACAATGGTGGATGTGTCGGGTACCCACCTTTCAGCTTTCTCCCTTTATTCCATGTAAAGACTATATGTCTCCTTTCAAGCTAAACAACCCCCAAGGTGGCTGTTGTATAACTTCTGTATAATGTATACAAATATTTGATTGCACAGCAGAAGGTTAATTGTACAATAAAACAAACACTGTGCTGCTGGGACAGTTGAGATGCTGTAGTTAAAGCCACTGGCTGCTCTCCTTCCAGGACTGGAGGTGAGCTCGGGGGAAGCAGCCCTGCTCCAGAAGTGTGCTTTCCAGGCATCATCAAATCATGTAACTGTTACTCTGGGCTGTGATCCCTCCTTCCACAGGCTAGGATGCTAGAGACCACAGAATCAGGCTCTTAGTGCCACCTGAAATGTCACATTGATCTTCAGTGCTGAGAATCAAATGCCACTCACTGTCTCCCCCACGCTGCTATGACTGCTGGTCCTCCATCTGAATTTTGCTGCAGCCTGGCAAAGAATTTGCAAGAAGTGTCTGAGCCTGCCCACATTGATCCATGTTAGTTATTTGTGGCACAATGGATGGTGGGGTGAAGGACAAGGACGTTTGCCTCTTCCAGTCTGTAAGACCTACCCTCCTGATAATCTAAAAATTAATTTCTTACTTTCCCATGCAGTTATTTTATGAGTGTTTCTTAAGAAATGATCCCAACACATCTGAACTCAGACTCACAACCTTGCTATGTGCCTGTATGTGCAAAATCTAAAGGCAGATTCTGAGGATACCTAAACAGATGCCAGCATTTTACAATATCTAAAATGAGAATAAATAAATACAGTTGGAACTGTAGCTTCTATAGCAAAACTAGTTTAAAACAAACAAACCCATATGGGCTATTTTAATGAGTGGGTTGAGATAGAATGAAGAAAAAAAACCTTTCATTGCGAGACTGCAGTCAAACATTATTTATCTTCCATTATTTTTTTCCATCGGCCCCTTTCTCCTGAGCAAGCCCCACTGAAATAAGTTGTACCAATGTTCTTTTCATTTTATTTCAGTGGGGCTTGTGGAAGAGATGAATTGTGCTCCAACACCACTGAATGCCCCAAACTACTTTGACACAATGCCATGACATACCTTGTGAAGGAAGCTATCCTTTAACCACCTCTTGATGAAAAGGTCTAAAAGAAATGCAGACAGTTTACAAGGTTCTTGAAAATCTATGCTAAAATTCATAGCAATGTTTTTTTAAAAAACTCATTCTTAATCTAGTTATTTAGGAGTGAGTAAGCAGAAGTATGCCTTTATACTGGCTGACATAGTGTGCAATGGTATGTCAGCCAAGTAACGTTGCATGCATGCTGTGCTACTAATATTGCACAAGAGTAAGCCCACTGGAAACCATGGGCTTACTCTTGCATAGCATCATTTTCATAACTTGTGTGCATGCAACATTGCTAGGCTGACATACTGTTGTTGCTCAGGATGTCAGCCCCTATCTACAGAAATAAAATGTTTAAACACGTATTGAGCCCAAACAACACAGTGAGCCCTTTCTCACGAGCAGAGAAAAGGCTCCAATGGGGCGAGGGGAAGAAGCCTCAAAAAGTTTACCTCCCCCACAGATCGCCTGCCCAGACAATCACCGGCTGCTCCAAGGATGGGGTGTTGGAACACATCGCCCTGCCTCCCAGAGCTCCAATACTGCACCATGTGAGTACTGTATTATGGGGATTCCCCCCCCCCCAGCTCGTCTGCTAGCCACAGCTGACAAACAATCACAAAAATGAGGTTAGGAGAGCGCTCAGTCTCCTAACCTCATTTTGGAGGGAGGCTAGTGGGTTTGCTGCTGCAGTGCTGCCAAGATTGGGCCTGATCCTGGTGCTTCAAACAGGCGTGCAAAACACGGCTGGGCTCCCTTAGCCTGGTTTTGCACTTGCGTGTGAATAGGCTCAGTGTATGCCACTGGACCTTCTAGAACCCATATTAGCTTAAAAATTAATATTTAGCTGTTGAACAAGTATGGCTTCTGAAAGAACAGATCCCAACTGCTGAACACACAGAGACCCATACAAATGGGTCTATGGAAATAAAAGTACACTTATGAACTAGGAAGCTGCCTTCTACCAAATCAAACTTTTGGCCTATCCAGCTCAGCACTGATCAGCAGCCGCTCTCCATGGCCTCAGACAGGGATCATACCCAGCCCAGGCCAGGAACTGAACCTGGGGCCTTCTGTCTAAAAAGTATATTTTTAATCACCGGGCGATGGCTTGTCCCCCTTGCACCTAGTTTCATTCTCGTCGTCTGGGGTCATGTCGGGGGTCACTAGGAGCAGGGAGCAGGTTTAGCTGCCACACAAAGATGCAGGCAAGCTCACCCCTGCATCTAAGTGAGGAAGTTGTTGCTATTCATTCCTGTGAGGAAAAGAAAAGTGCTGGCTACTCTCAGAAATACTTTTGGGGAGAGGACAACCTCGGCTCTCCTCCTTGGAAATGGGGTGGCCAGGCCGCTATTAGCAGGGAACTATCAGGCTGCCCTTGTGTGCAGAGCACATAGAGGTGTATTCTACCCCATGGGGACCCCTGCATTGGACAAGGCCCCCCTGCACACACCTCCATCTCAGCCTGAACACAGAGCAGGGAGGATAACTGGGAAAGCTGCACATCAGCCAGTCTTGGAGTAAAGGAGCCAGGTTGCCAGAGCCTTGGAAACTGCTCACACCAGCCAAAAGATCAGCCCAGACTTCACATTTCTTTCATGAATTTAAAGAGAACACCATTATTCTACCTATCCACTTAAAAGTGAAAAAGCAGCAATGAATATAAACGATAGCAGGGTAGGTTGAGGTTGAACACTTGTGGGGGGGGGGGACTAACTGTAAGAATACTTATGCAATGGAATAACCTGTCTTGAGATGAAAACAGACAAACTATTTTCAGGGTTGTTTTTTTAATTGTTCTGATTGTTTAATTGTTTTTTAAGATGTTTTAATTGTTAACTGATGTTTTATATTTTTGTTTTAACCGTTATTGGTTTTAATAGTTTTGTTTTACTTGTAAACCGCCCTGAGCCACTTTGGAAGGGCGGTATAAATAGATAGATAGATAAAGTGAGGGAAATAAGTATTTGATCCCCTGCTGATTTTGTCCGTTTGCCCTCTGACACAGAAATGACCAGGCTATAATTGGAATGGTAGGTTTATTGTAGCTGTGAGAGACAGAACAACAACAAACAAACCCTCAAAAGCCCAGTGCCCAAAAGTCAGCGATGGATTTGCATTGTAGTGAGGGAAATAAGTATTCAATCCCTTCACAAAAGATGTCGTAGTACTTGGTGGCAAAACCCTTGTTGACAATCACAGAGATCAGAAGTTTCTTGTAGTTGGCCACCAGGTTTGCACACAACCCAGGAGGGATGTTGTCCCACTCCTCTTTGCAGATCCTCTTCAAGTCAGAAAGGTTTCGAGGCTGATGTTTGGCAACCCGAACCTTCAGCTCCCTCCACAGATTTTCTATGGGATTAAGGTCTGGAGACTGGCTGGGCCACTCCAGGACCTTCATGTGCTTCTTCTTGAGCCACTCCTTTGTTGCCTTGGCTGTGTGTTTTGGGTCATTGTCATGCTGGAATACCCATCCACGACCCATTCTCAATGCCCTGGCTGAGGGAAGGAGGTGCTCACCCAAGATCTGACGGTACATGGTCCCGTCCATCGTCCCTTCGATGCAGTGAAGGTGTCCTGTCCCCTTAGCAGAAAAACACCCCCAAAGCATAATGTGTCCACCTCCATGTTTGATGGTGGGGATGGTGTTCTTGGGCTCATAGGCAGCATTCCTCCTCCTCCACACACGGCGAGTTGAGTTGATGCCAAAGAGCTCGATTTTGGTCTCATCTGACCACAACACTTTCGCCCAGTTCTCCTCTGGATCATTCAGATGTGCTTTGGCAAACTGCAGACGGGCCTGTACATGTGCTGCCTTGAGCAGGGGGACCTTGTGGGCACTGCAAGATTTCAGTCCTTCACGACGTAGTGTGTTACCAATTGTTTTCTTGGTGACTATGGTTCCAGCTGCCCTGAGATCATTGACAAGTTCCCCCCGTGTAGTTCTGGGCTGCTTTGTCACCGTTCTCATGATCATTGCAACTCCACGAGGTGAGATCTTGCATGGAGCCCCAGACCGAGGGAGATTGACAGTTGTTTTGTGTTTCTTCCATTTGCGAGTTATCGTGCCAACTGTAGTCACCTTCTCACCAAGCTGCTTGGCGATAGTCTTGTAGCCCAGTCCAGCCTTGTGCAGGTCTACAACCTTGTCCCTGACATCCTTCGACAGCTCTTTGGTCTTGGGCATGGTGGTGAGTTTGGAAGCTGAGTGATTGCTTGCTTCTATGGATAGATGTCTTTTATACAGGTACTGTGACAAGCTGGGATTAGGAGCACTCCCTTACAGAGGGTGTTCCTCATCTCAGCTCGTTACCTGCATATAGTGAAAAGACACCTGGGAGCCTGAAATCTTGCTGGTTGATAGGGGATCGAATACTTATTTCCCTCACTACAATGCAAATCCATCGCTGACTTTTGGGCATTGGGCTTTTGAGGGTTTGTTTGTTGTTATTCTGTCTCTCACAGCTACAATAAACCTACCATTCCAATTATAGCCTGGTCATTTCTGTGTCAGAGAGCAAACGGACAAAATCAGCAGGGGATCAAATACTTATTTCCCTCAGTGTAATTTTAACTATTCCAAACCTACCCACCCTTCATGCACTGCAGCTTTCCGCTTGAGGCCACACATCACTTACCATGGAGGGTTTTCAAGTCTTTCTGAGTTTGCTGTCTCTTTGATTGATAGAGGTCTGCCTCTTTGTCTATGGTAGCAATATCTTCTTTGAGAAACGCAATGCCCTGTAGGGAGAAGAAATGCATCCAACTGTATCAGAGCCTGGCAGATCTTTTGGGAGCATCCTGGACATTCAGGAACTTCCCATGACCAGTAGAAATCCAGATGATTGCACATGTGCCTGAACAGGTTGTGAAATGATTCCACGCTAAGTGGCAGAAGCCATATCCCTTGTGGGCAAACTGCATATGTGGGAAGCAGTGTTCCCTCTAACAGGGATTCCCAGAAGTTGTTGACTACAACTCCCAGCATCCCCAGCAGCAACGGCCTTTGGCTAGGGATTATGGGAGCTGTAGTCAACAATATCTGGGAATCCCTGTTACAGGGAACACTGGTGGGAAGGAATCCTCCCTCCTGACTTGCCCTAAGCTAGGCCTACACTGGCTGCGACCTTCCATTGGACACCCATGTGTACCTCCTCTAAAAATGCACCCAGCCATCCTTCGGCTCCCCAGGGCCCGAACTGCAAATTACTCATGCTCCGAGGAAGCAAAAGGGTGGCTGGTTGTGTATATGGGAAGTGCGCAGAGACCTGTTGTAAGAGTCCATGCACCTGAAGGCCAGCTAGGCAGGAAAAAGGACTCCTTTGAGCCCAGTGCTAATTCCCACCTGCACAAGTAGTTGTGCCCAAAAGGAAATACATTGTACCCTAATTTTCTGGGTGCATGCGATTGTACTGAATAATGCTCCTTTGTGTGCACTAAATACATCCAGTCTTAGGGTCAAATATAGCGTAGGTCAATCACTATCCTTGGACAAAGTTACATATTATTATTATTATTATTATTATTTTTATATCCCGCTCTTCCTCCAAGGAGCCAAGTACTACATACTTAAGTTTCTCTTTCACAACAACCCTGTGAAGTAGGCTAGGCTGAGAGAGAAGTGACTGGCCCAGAGTCACCGAGCAAGTCTCATGGCTGAATGGGTATTTGAACTCGGGTCTCCCCAGTCCTAGTCCAGCACTCTAACCACTACACCACACTGGCTCTCATTGACATAGGAAAGCTATTTGCATTAGAGAGCAGGGCTGTCCATTGCTCTCTATTCACCGATCAACTTCTATATGCCATTTCCATATATCAGTTTTCATCCCTGCCTGTGTGGTTCAGTGGCTAGAATGTTAGACTAGGACCATGAAGGCTAGAGTCCAAATCCCCATTTGGCCATGAAACTCACCAGGTGATCCTGGGTCAGTCACTTCTTTCTCAACCTAGTTTACCTCACAAGGTTGCTGGGAGGATAAACATAACCACGTACACTGCTTTGGGCTCCTTGGAGGAAGAGCAGGAGATAAATATAAAAATAAATACATTCTGCACCAAGGAAACCCAGCCTTCACATGCAGGATCCATTATTTAATGGACTGCAAAATTACTGAATTTTCCAAAGTTATTCCAGCAAATTTGATGGCGACTGGGATGGCTGGCTGGAGTCTGTGGTGTACACAGAGTATTGCTTGCTGCATCAAATGTTCAAAGGCTATAATGAAAGGCAAAACAACATTTCCAAAGCTTTTCCTTAGTTTTCTAGGGTTTTCTCCATCCATACTAGCATGGGACTTCTGAGTTTGAAGATGGGGCTTTGGTGCTGCCCTGCCTGGCTCCCCAAATCCAGACTACTCACTGCTCTTAATCTGTCATTTTCGGCATTCAAAATGTAGAGCTTTCTGTCCACTTCGTAGTTGTCTTTCTCAAGGAACTTCACGGAGTGTGTAAATCTTTGCAGCTGCTCAAAAGCTACCTTCCTGCTTGCCATAATATCATTCTTCACTTGAACCTATTAGTAAAGGATAAATATTGATAGTATACAGATGGCTTTTCCAAAGTAGCTGAAAGACACTTGCAAAATAAAACCACGTCATCATAAACAAACAAAACAAAGATAAAACTAAGTATCACAGAAAACCACGAAACGGCCCAGATCAGCCAAATGCCAGATGGAACAGAGAAGAAAATAAAGATACTTTGGGACCAAGCCATTTATTTATTTATTAAATTTTTATACCACCTAATCCAAAAGGCTCTAGGAGGTTCACATGAGTAAACACCAATAACCCATTAAAACACTTAAAAGTCACTAAAGGTCAGGCTAACAAGAAGTGTCTTTAGGGCACTTTAAAAGATTGCTAAGCAATGGTAAACCCCCTCCTCTATTCTACCAAAAAACAACCACATGGTTCTGTGGCTGCCAGGAGTCGACGACACCGACTCGATGGAACACTTTATCTTTAATTCTTTTAAGCTTCAGATACCTATAGGGAATGCATTCCACAGCCCAGGAGCAACTACAGAGAAGGCCCAACCCTGAGCTGCCACCAGGTTGACTTGATAAGATATCCCTAAGATATTTAGGGATATCTTAGAGACCACCTGCCCCCATAGGAGTCTTCCTTTTCATTAAGATTCTTGGGAGAGGCTCTGCAGTGCATGCCAGAGCCTGCAGGAGTTGTGCATATAAGAACCGTCCTGCTGGATCAGGCCCAAGGCCTATCTAGTCCAACATCCTGTTTCACACAGTGGCCCACCAGATGCCCCTAAGAAGCCATCAGGCTAGAGATGAAGGTGTGCCCTCTCTCCTGCTGCTATATGCCTGCTACTGGTATTCAGAGGGATACCATTTGCATCCCCTGCAACTCATGAATTTGTCTAAGCTCCTCTTAAAGCCATCCAGGCTGGTGGCCAACACCATATCCTGTAGCAGAGAATTCCACAGATTAACAATGTGCTGTGTAAAGAAAGACTTCCTTCTGTTGGTCCTAAATGTCCCAGCCTTCAGTTTCATGGGATGACTCCTGGTTCTAGTGCTGTGAGAGAGGGAGAAAAAGCAGTCCTACTACCGAGAACAGACAGTGGCGCTAGTAGAGTGACTGTGTTGCTTCCCATTGTCGTGATGGGAAAGAAGTGAGAATTGCTGAAGAGCTCAAGAAGCTGTCTTTTATGGAGTCAGAACATTGGTCCATCTAGCTCCGTCTTCTTGCACTACTGCCGGTTCTCTACTGTGTCCCACAAGTCACTCCTGTTGACGCTGTACGGGCACATCGTGTCAGCCAATAAATAGATGTTTGTTCTCCCACAACCTCTTATCACCTTTTTCTGGTGCCACCACTGATTATTGAACAGAACTGTGGAATAATATGGCCATGCATTTGTTCAGCACTTGATCTTTCTAGTAGTGGCTCATCCCAATGAGTCAGTGGGGGGTGGGGGTGGGGCACCAAAGGAGGCACAGCTGTCTTTGCTTCCTGGCAGCAGCTCAGGTTGCTGCTCTCTATCCTGCCCAAGAGCAATGCCTGCCTGCAGGCTGGTCATTCATCAGGTTAACCACGCAGCTCTACCTAATGAATAGACAGCCTGCAAGCAGGCACCGCTCTTGGGCAGGATAGAGAGCAGCAACCTGAGCGGCCGCCTTTGGCACCCCCCGGCCCATTAGGACAAGCTGCTACTGGATCTCTCATATCCAGGACTCCATGCTTAATCAGCAACAGACACAAAGGTGAACTTTTTCTCTTGAAAAATATCACATTTGAGAGCCAAGCTACATATTATGTTAAGTCTGGCAGAGTTCACTTTTCGTTTAAAAACAGCAGCCAGATCACAATCATAGTGGGGGCGGGGGGAAGGGCTTTCATTCTATCTCCCTGTCAGGGGCCCCGATCCAGGTAAGACCACCCTCCAACCCCAGCAATGGGAGCTTTTTTCACCTTGGCAAATAGCAACCACAGGGGAGCCCTGATCCAGATGTTTCAAATGAGGAACAACATTGTTCAAGCGAGGAAGTGTGGTGGCTGGTGGGAGGTGTGATGCCTGCAGAAAGGTACACTGGTACTCACCGTGAAGGTGTCTTCTGGCTGGTGTAGAAGAGGTCACCCAAGCTTGGGATTACATCCCCCCCACATGCTCCAAAAGGCAGGAAGTAGTCATACTTGAAGATCCTTAACCCAGTGCATGTGGGCGGATCTCCTCAGTGCTTAAAACAGCTCAAGCTACGGAATGAAAACCACAGAACACAACAGAGAATATACAACAATATACAAACAATAATGCGGAGAAAGACAGAAAAACTGTCCCCCTACAACCAGATCATCAGCTCCAGCCTAACACAACCCGGGCGGGCCTTGGGTGACCTCTTCTACACCAGCCAGAAGACACCTTCACGGTGAGTACCAATGTACCTTTCTCGGCTGGTGTAGGAGGTCACCCAAGCTTGGGACATACCACAGCACCAACCACGGGAGGGAAAATACCCAAGCTGGAGCTACTGACCCGGAAGGACCCGTTGCAGGACCCTCCGACCAAATGCCACTCTGGCAGCTTCATGTTCATCCCACTTGTAATGCCTTGAAAATGTAAAAGGCAACAACCAAGTAGCTGCCTTGCAAATCTCTTCATGGGACACCGGTGAAGATAACACTGTGGAAGTGGCTGCCGATGTAGTTGAGTGCGCCGTAATCTGACCAGGCACCGAAAGTTTCTGGGCTTCATACAACATCGTAATGCATGAATGAACCCATCGAGCAATAATGGCTGAAGAGACCTTGCATCCCATCTTAGAAGCCTTAAAGGCCACAAAAAGAGCATCTGACTTACGAAAAGCCTGCGTCCGGTTGCACTCCTTCTCTGCAGGGTGACGAGCATCCGGACAAAAAGAAGGTAATTAAATGACCGCCTCACGATTAAACTGAGACTTTACCTTAGGGATAAACGAAGGATCCGGGATAAGTCTCACAGAGTCCTTAGAGAAATTACACAAATTACTCTGAACTGACAGAGCCTGCGATTCAGAAACCCTCCTGGCTGATGTTACAGCTACTAAAAAGGCCACCTTTCAGGACAGCATCTGCAATGATACAGATCAAAGTGGTTCAAATGGCGGAAACTGCAGACCACACAACACAATATGCAAATCCCATGACGGAAAACGATGGCAGACCAGAGGAGACAACAAAGCTGCCCCCCTCAAGAACTTGCGTAGAAGAGGGTGCCACGCCTGAACAAACGCTGATGAGGAAACAACATCTGGATCAAGCACGCCGCCTGGTGTTTAAGCGTGTTGGGTTTCAGACCAAGCGCAAGGCCATCCTGAAGAAAAACCTAGTAATCCCCTCGACCTGCACTTGTCCAGCTGCAGGGAGAGCTTTGCTGTCCAGCGCAGAAAACTACGCCAAGTCGATTGGTAAATCTTGTTGGCTGAACACTTTCTAGATGCAAGGATGGTAAATCGGACCTTGACACAGCAGAACTGGATGGTCTGGCAAACTGAGTGGATGACCTACGGTCAAGTCGACGATCTCAGAAAACCAAGGCCCTCTGGGCCAAAAAGACGCAATCAATATCAGGGATGCCCGGAAACCCCGCAGCTTCCTGAGGCAACGGGAGAGCAGCGGCACTGGAGGAAATGCATTCAGCAGACACGGAGGCCATGGCACCGATAGCGTATCCGTCTCTTCTGCCCCCAACATTGGGCAACGTGAGTAAAACCTCTGAATCTTGGCATTCTGAGGATATGCAAACAAGTCTATCTGGGGACACCCCAGCTGCTCTGTCAGCCACCTAAATACTTGAGGGTGCAGGCCCCATTCTGCCGGCTGGATCTCCTGCCGTCTTAGCCAATCTGCCCGAACATTGGAAATTCTGTTTACATGATGGTCCAGAATGGATATTAAGTTGTTCTGTACACATTAAGATATTCCTTCCCTTCGCCAAGGGCGTGAAGGCTCTTAGGGCCAGAAAGACAGCCCACAGCTCGAGCCAGTTTATGCTATGGAGCAACTCTTCCACCGACCAAAGCCCCTGGGCAGAACTGTTCCAACAGTGAGCCCCCCAGCCCGATAGACTGGTGTCCGTCATGACCATCACTCTCTCGGGTTCTATGAACAGCTTGCCCTTGTCTAGGTTCCCCAGGCCGTCCAACGAATCGACTCGCGAAGAGACACCTAGAGAGGAATGTTCTTGTCACGTTTGAGGGCAATCCTGTGCTGGTAAAGGAGGAAACCCCACTGTAACTGGCGTAGATGAAAACCTCGCCCAAGGCACCGAGTCCATAGCCGCCACCATGAGACCCAACAAACTTGCTAGATTGAGAAGGCTGGCCCACAGTCTCGAAGCAATCACACGAGCCAGTGACGTTAAGACCTCCATCCGATCCTGTGGCAGAAACAGTTTGCCTACTGAGGTGTCCATTACCATGCCCAAATGACGAAGGCTCTGTGTGGGCGTCAGGTGACTCTTGCCCACATTTATCAGAAACCCATGCGCACGTAACAAAGACATTGTTCTGGACAGAGCCGACTGAACTGCCCCTTCTTGAGCAAGTTGTCGAGGTAACAATACAGGTGGACCCCCTCAGTGCATAAAGTGGCCACTAGCAGACTAGAACCTTCATAAAAACTCGGGTGGCTGATGAGAGACCAAAAGGAAGGGCTCTGTACTGATAATGCCTCCCCATGTAGCAGAAGTGGAGTATATGTCGACTGCATGGATGAATGGGGATGTGTAAATACGCCTCCTGGAGATCTATTGAAGTCATGTAGTCCCCCATCTGCAATGCCTCTGAGATGGTACAAAGGGTTTCCATCCTGAACCTCCTTTTTATCACAAAACGGTTGACTGGGCGTAGGTTGAGAACTGCCCTGGCCGATACGTCCTTTTTTGGCACCGTAAAATCACAGAATAGATGCCCTTGCCTCTCTGAAGAGGTGGGACCTCCTCTATGGCCCCTATAGCCACCAGATACTGAATGGCCATGGACAACCCCTTGTGCTTTTCCGGTTTCCCAGATCTAGGGGTAAGGAGGAATCTGTTTCCTGGGGGGCTGGCCAGCTCCACTTCGTACCCGTGTAGGCTAATGGAAAGAACCCACCTGTTGATGGATTCTTTCCAAAACAGTCCAAATGGCAGACCCCCACTTTGCCTGAGTGGGAGTCAGAACTGCTGCTTGGGGGCCCCGCTGCTGGTTTCCAAGAGACTGATGGTTCTGCTGAGTGCACCCTTGCCTGCCTTGGCCTCTGGATCTGTTCCACTGCGATCAAAAAGGCCTAAAAGGCTCCCTCTGACAAACTCAGGTCTAAACGCCCTGAAGGTTTGCATCGGTCTATGATTAAAACTCTTGTCCTTCTTCCTAGGAGCTGATGGCAGAGCCCTGCGGTTATCCTTAGTTTCAATGAGGACCTCTTTCAGGGCCTCATTCCCAATTAGCTTTCCCCCCAGCATAGGGAACAGCAGCTAATTTAGCCCTAGACGTATCAACTTCCAAAATTTTAGCCATATGTTGCGTCTTGCCAGGACACCTGCACTGACCGCACGTGCCGAGAACTGAACACTGTCCAGAGTAGCATCCGCTGAAAAGGCAGCCGCCCTCTGCAGACGAAGTAGCTTATGCCACATCTTAGACTGATTAGTGGGAGGGTCATTGGGTAACTCGCCAACCCACAAGACCGATGCTCTAGACACCAAGGACACAGTGGTGTCAGCTCTGATGGCCACTGCTCAAGCCTCGTGGGCCCTGCGCAGTGCAGATTCTGCTTTTCTGTTTTCTGGCTCCTTAGAAGAGGAGTCCCCATCCTTGGGTACCACTGTGCTACTAAGTAGGGCCCCGAAGTGAGCAACCGTAAGTGGCACCTTCAGCAAGTCCAGAGTCTCCTCCTCAAAGTTGTACAATTTGCTAGCCAATGTCAACATAAGCTTTGGGAGTCGCAATAGCTGCCCATTCCTCCTTGATGGTCTTAGTAAAGCCCTCAGGTATCACTGATTTAATCTGCGGTACCTTAGCCTTAGGCAGCACCAAGGAGCCCTTGGACACAGGAGAGATCTGTTCCTCTGTAACTGGCTACAGATCAAGCGCAGCAATAGCCTGGTTAATTAGTGGCTGAAAATCCACCATAAGAGAGAGCCTCTGACTGTGTAAGTTTGCAGCAGAGTCCTCAATCATCTCCCCCTCTTCCGAGGAGGAGGGCCCCTTGTCTGGGTTGCCCAGCAATGTCTCTGACCCACTGACCCTGGGTCACAATAGATCTGGGGAGTCCTCTCCAGACTCATCTGAAGACCTCCCTCTACGCAAGGGCACAGAGTCCTGGCGTATAGCCACCCTGGGCTGCTTAGCGGGCACCATCTCCTCCTGAGAGTCTGAGGGCGACACATGGATCACAGCCTGCCTTGCAATGCCTTGCAGGCTTCCGCGCTTTAAGCGCCGCTGCCAGTGAGACCTGAACGGCCTCCTGAATCCAGCCCTTTGCAGTGGCAGCATCAGGGGGAACCCCCACATTCCCTGTAGGAGTAGGCCCTGAGGGAGGGGCCACATAGGGGGCATCTGCACTCACCTCCTCCCACCCGAGCAAGTCCCGATCTTACCGGGGGGAGCTGTTCATGGCCTTCTGGGTGCTCCGACGCCCCATCCACGGGCTCAGCACCGCCTGCCTCATCATCCTGCACGTCTTCCCCGTCTGATTCCGACAGGCTCTGGGGCGGCCACTCCTGCTGACGTTCCTTTCAGCGTGGCCCCAATACTCGCTGAGGCAGTCCTCCTCCTGCACGCCCAACTGCTAAGGAAAGGAGTTGGGGGGGGGGGCGAGGCCAAACATCACAGGCTTACCTTGCTCGCGCTGCCGGGCGAAAGCTCTCTCACCAACGGGGCCTCCTTGTAGGGAAGCCTCCGATTCTGGTGCTGCCACTTGTGTCCTGCTACGGTGGATTGCTGGTGGCATGAATTGCGCCCAGTCTCCTCACCGGTATCTGGCCACCAACGGGGCCTCCTTGTCAGGAAGCCTCCGATTCTGGTGCCGCCACCTGCGTCCTGCTTCGGTGGATTGCTGGTGGCATGGATTGCGCCCAGTCTCCTCACCGGTATCTGGCCACCAACGGGGCCTCCTTGTAGGGAAGCCTCCGATTCTGGTGCCGCCACCTGCGTCCTGCTTCGGTGGATTGCTGGTGGCATGGATTGCGCCCAGTCTCCTCACCGGTATCTGGCCACCAACGGGGCCTCCTTGTAGGAAAGCCTCCGATTCTGGTGCCGCCACCTGCGTCCTGCTTCGGTGGATTGCTGGTGGCATGGATTGCGCCCAGTCTCCTCACCGGTATCTGGCCACCAACGGGGCCTCCTTGTAGGGAAGCCTCCGATTCTGGTGCCGCCACCTGCGTCCTGCTTCGGTGGATTGCTGGTGGCATGGATTGCGCCCAGTCTCCTCACCGGTATCTGGCCACCAACGGGGCCTCCTTGTAGGAAAGCCTCCGATTCTGGTGCCGCCACCTGCGTCCTGCTTCGGTGGATTGCTGGTGGCATGGATTGCGCCCAGTCTCCTCACCGGTATCTGGCCACCAACGGGGCCTCCTTGTAGGGAAGCCTCCGATTCTGGTGCCGCCACCTGCGTCCTGCTTCGGTGGATTGCTGGTGGCATGGATTGCGCCCAGTCTCCTCACCGGTATCTGGCCACCAACGGGGCCTCCTTGTAGGAAAGCCTCCGATTCTGGTGCCGCCACCTGCGTCCTGCTTCGGTGGATTGCTGGTGGCATGGATTGCGCCCAGTCTCCTCACCGGTATCTGGCAACAGAGAGGACCGCTGTGGCCTACAGGCGCCAGCAAGGTCATCTGATACATCTGCCATTTTCCTTACAGGATTTGCGCAGTCCCGAGTTTTTGGCGGGAACAGGCGCTGATGGGCGGATCTCTCCCTAATAGCCAGGAGTCCGAAGGTCTTTTTAGTGGACATCGGCCAAAAGGTCGGCAAGAGGTGAGGAGAGGTAACGAATAACAGAAAGGACAGTAGAAGAACAGATATGATTTTTTTTTAAAAAATTTAAAATTATTATTATTATTATTTTCTTTAGTAACTAGAGAGAACTAATAGTAGTAGAATACCAGGTGAAGAATAGATTGGAAATAGTCAAAAACAATAGGAATATAAGCAGAAGAAAAGAAGAGGCCTAGTTAACTAGGCCAAAGCCTGCGAGCTGTAATGCGAGCCTTCTGGAGCAAAGGCAGGAAGTAGAACTGAGGAGATCCGCCCACATGCACTGGGTTAAGGATCTTCAAGTATGACTACTTCCTGCCTTTTGGAGCATGTGGGGGGGATGTAATCCCAAGCTTGGGTGACCTCCTACACCAGCCGAGAAGTACAGATCATACTCAGGGGGAAGTCTTACCTTGAGCCTTCTGAGTCTGTTAACCTCCTTTTGTGACTTTTCTATGGACTTGATCAGCGTGCGCTCTTCCTCTTTTAACTCTATCAATTTAAAAAATGAGGAGAAAGGCTTCTGTGAGCATTCATTTCTTTAGTTAAGCAACTAGAAGTCACAATGGCAATCAGGCCTCTCACAGAGGCTGGTGGCGGACATCCAGAGCAGTGGTCCAAGGATGCAGCAGGAGCCGAGTCCTCACAGAAAGAAGCTCTTAACACAGTCAGCGGTTTCCAAGCAGCAGAGCATACATGAGGTGAAGGGAGGAGTGATTTCTCCCCTGCCTCCAGAAATGTTCTTGGCCTTGCAGAAAAATGTCCCTGAGGATTGCGCATCCTCAGAGGCATACTTCCGGAAAAGCATCTTGCGCACTCCTTGCTAGTGCTGCCAGGTGAACTTTGAGCAGGGAAGCAGGTGGCAGGAAGTGGGTGTATTTGGGGACAGAAGGGCCGATGAAAAAGCCATTTTTTATTGATTCATTGCCCTGCTGGGTCTCCAATGCTGGTCTACGACTAGAGGCAGGCCTGGTGAAAGTGGAGGCCAGAGTATGGCTGGCTAAGACGATCCTTCTTGCCAATGGGCCTAGTCCCCTTAACGCTGGAGGATGGATATCAGTCCACATGGAAGTGAGCCCTGCTCATGAAACTATCACCCCTTGGCCTCTTCCCTCCCCACCTACTCTCCCTGGGATATGAACAGGCCAGAGCACTCCTTAAGCCACACATAATGGATGCAGAGCGCCAAACTGACTTAGGCAGGGCTCCAAAGCAGCCTATCACTGAAAGCCTAAGGTAGATAGTAACGCTTGCTGCATATCTTACGCAGCTAGAAGCCCCTTACCACGGAAGGGCCTTCACCTTGGCTTGCTGCAATGCCCTCCCTTCGGTTGTCTTTGATGGAAGATATAGGAAGATCCCAGAACATCTGTGCCTCTGCAATGCAGGGGAAGTTGAAATTCCTGAGCATGTTCTCCTTCACTGCTTATTCTGCGGAGACAACCTCTGTACCTTTATTCTCCCACTACTTACTCAGTTCCCAGGCTGTACAGGCCAGTTCTGTGTCTCTCTACTACTCTCTGACTGCAACCCTTTCATAACACCTACTTTTGTCAAGTTCTGCATGGCAGCATACAAAATTCCTCAGGAACTGACTGCCAGAAAGAGTTAGTCAGGCCCGACACAGCTCATACCTGTACCTTTGTCTTTCCAGCTACTCAGTCCTACAGCTTCTACTGTTATAGCTTATCCGTCTAGATTTAATTTTAACTTAATTTTAATGAACTTTATAGCTTCTCAAAACTAGAGGTTTTATAGCAACCTTATCTTAACATATTTTAGTATTCTTATTATAGTATACAGTCATCACTTTAATTTTAACTACATTTCAATTTTAGTTACGTCTCCACCTTTTAATCATATAGTTTTAGGCAGACTGCTTTTAATGCTACAGCTGTTAATTTCAGCGTCTCTATGTTTTTACCTTATGCTGGACAGAGACCAAATTAAAGATACTGACTGAAAATTATTTTAGCTGAGCCCATTTGAAATAGAGCTGGAGTGGAAAAGCTCACCCACTTTTCATTATTCTTCAGGAGACAGATTAAAACTTCATAGACAGGCTTTTGTCAGTGGAAAAAATTTTTAAAGATGGTTTTTAAAAGATGGCTGCATTCATGTAATGGTTTTTGGCACATGCAGTGTTAATCTGGACATCAGCCTGTATTTGTATGGTTATGGACTGCTGGATTTATAATGGCCTTTATGATCCTTTGAGCCACTTTGAGAACCTAGTCAGTTTAAGCAGTATGCACACTTTGAAAATAAAGTAAATAAGCCTTCACACTCCCCATGCCAACCTTACACATGCTGTCATGTACAAAGGGTTAGGTGGAGAGAAGAGGAGAAAACACAGGGGAGTGAGAGAGCTCCCTTCATTCTCCCACATTTCCCCATGTTCACTGCCACTCCGTGAAATAACAGCATGCACGAAGATCAGAAACAGGCAGGAGAAGAAGCTGTTGCCTGGGGAAACGACTCAAGGCGCACCCGCAAACAAGTCCGTCTGGTTGGTGTAGTTGGTGTTTGCTTGCTCAGATTCCTTTTGCAGCTCCTCCGAGAGAGGGAGTTTCACTTTTAGTTGATCTTCTTTTTCTTGCAGAAGTTTTGCTGTGGTATTATATTCTTCCTGTAGAGGAAACGATGGGAACTAAGAGATGCTGGGCTTTTGAATGATCCGATACAGCAGCAAAGTGAACAATTCCAGCTTTATAAACAGTTGCTTAGTGCAATGTGTTGGGGGCTGAAGTGCGTGCGAGAGGGAAAGAGAAATAAACAAATGGAGCGGGGTGGGGGCCTCCCAATCCAGCAGATGCACACACAAACCTCCTCTCACCACTGCACACCTCAAAACTATCACTGGGTCTGTTAGTTGAGGAAACGAGAGATGCGATCACTGTTTAGCCTGAACATACCCCTTGGCCAGAGAGAGTGAGGCAAGGTGATCAGTGATGGCTGGAAGCTGCTAGGCTACCACAGCACCCTAAACGAAAGTTGTTGTTGTTGTTTTTTAAGAATCAGATAGCTGGGAGTTGACAAAGAACCCTTCGATGGGATGTGGACTGGAAAAGGACTGTGCATAACTGCACAGCAATCTGCAAGAGGTGTGTCCAGCTGCAGAAGTGAGGGGGTACGTGGGGCAGATACACCTACAGGGTAGCGCTGAATAGATCCACATCCAGACACTGTCCTTCCTCTCACAGTATTTTCTCTTGTGCACTCAAGACAATAGAAAGGGACATACAGCACTCATTAGCAAAATATGTGGTAAGGGCTGTGGGTCATCCAGGCCATTCAGGAATGTTGCCCATAGGAAAAAGCAGTCAAGGTGGCATAAATCGCTACCTGGAAAGGGTCTATGTCCAAGTACAAACACTTTTATTATCATTTATTTATTACATTTATACACCGCCCATCCCATAATGGCTCATCGTGGTTCACATTCAAAACATTTAGCAGAAAACATAAACTAAAAGCAGCTAATCTCTCTCTCTCTCTCTCTCTCTCTCTCTCTCTCTATTTTTTTTCTCCTGGGTGTGCCTTCGAATGTGTGTCCCAGCTGCCCAGCTGATTGGCTGGGCAGCGTAGGCACCTGATTGGCTGGCACACCCAGGAGAATTGGCCAGCGGTGGGCCAGGCTGCAGTGGTGGGCCCGGCCCAGCAACTGTGGCTGCAGGCCCGGCCCAGCCACGGAAGCAAGGCAGCGGGCCTGAGCAAGGCGGTGGAGGGCCTGGCCGCAGCAGCGGCACTCGGCCTGGCAGCCTGGGCTCATCCCCGCCCGGAGACTGGGGCAGAAGGTGGGGGTGGGGGGAGAGGTAGCCGGCCTCAAAGAGGCCGGCCGCAGAGTTTGGCAAGTGGCGGCAGCGGGCCCGGTGGCTCGCGGAGGCAGCACTTGGTGCAGCAGGCCCGGCCGAAAAGGTGGCACTCGGCCTGGTGGCAGCCCAGGCTGTGATGGTGCTGGGCCCGGCTGCGGAGGTGGCTTGCGGTGGCGGGACTGGCTGCCGAGGCCAGGCACCCGTGGGAGGGAACCGGGCGGCGGGACTTCCCTGTTCACTGCTTGGGAGGAGGAGCAGCGGTGGGGGGGCCCTTCTTGGCCGCCCGCCACCCGGTAAGTAGAGTAAAATAAAATGCAGGGGGAGGAAGGAAGGGGGAGGATAGAATGGGGCAGGGGGAGGGCAAGAGAGAGTGGGGGAGGGGGAGAGGGGAAGGGCAGGAGAAAGGATCGGGGGGAGGGCAAGAGAGAGTGGGGCAGGGGGAGAGAGGAGCAGGAGGGGGGAGGGGCAGGAGGGTGAGAGAGAGGGGTGGGAGGGGGACGGGGAAGGGGAAGAGGGGCAAGAGAGTGGGGCAGAAGGGAGGCAGGGAGAGTGAGGCAGAAGGGAGGGGGGAAACAGCTGGCCCCAAAGAGCGCACAGATGCTCTGTGTGGGTTGGCTAGTATTAACATAAAACTCATTTTTAAAACCAATTTAATATTATTAAAAGCCAGGCTGAAAAGACGGGTCTTTAGGGCTCTCTTGAAGGCCTCCAAAGACAGCCCTTCATACCCACAAGGAGCATGTGGCGGCTCCATCCCCTGAAGGAAATATCTTCAAGTGCTCACACTTCTAGTCTCTCTTCCATATGCAAACAGGGCAGACCCTGCTTAGCTAAGGGGACAAGTCATGCTTGCTACCACCAGACCAGCTCTCCTCCACACACCTTTGATTTGTGGAGGCTTAATTTTTTGATATTATGTTTAAAGCAGAGGCTCTCAAACTGGGCCCCCGTTGTGGCTGAGGATGATGGGAGTTAGTGATGTGCATGAATTGCGATTCGGCGGGCGATTCGGCACACATCCTCTGCCCCTTTAAACACAGAGGAGAGCAGGTCCATACCTCCTCCTTTGCCACTCACTGCCACTTCCTTAATTGCAGCCCTCCTCCCAGCTGCCTTGGTGTGCCAGTGCTGCTCTCCCCCAACTGCCCGCACATGACACCAGCACGCACATGGCCTCCCCCACAAATTCGTGAAAATGAAAGAAGACCTTAATGCAAGATAATCAGGATCACATATTTCAAGCTTTATGAAAAAGTAGATCTCTTACCTGAAGCCTCTCGATTTCTGCCTCCATGGCAGCATTACGTTTCTTATAGAATGCGCGTCTTCTTTGTAGCTTCTCAGTGAGTTGTTTAATGGTCTCTAGGGATTTCATTATTTCTTTCTTGAGATCTTCATTCTAGTCCCAGAAAATAAAAAGCAACAGTGGTGATCCTTTCTGTTGCTTTGGTCATCATGGGACTGGGAGCCCAACTAGATGTGAGAGTGGCAGAGCCGTGTGCTGAAACATCAAATTGCGCCATTCACGGTGGAAGCAGAGGGAAGGATCCCATTAAAGGGCAAAAGAGGGACACAGGTGAGGAGCACCAAATCCTCGCCCTGCCCACTGCCTACCTCCCTGCAGCCCCCCTCTTTTCAAACACTTTTCTCTCAGCAAGGCACACTTCTGACACCAGAGCTTAGCTGAGGAGAAAAGTAGCTGGGCTGAGGAAGGATTGTGAGGAGGTAAGTTGTGAATGAGGGGGAAGGCTTCTGCACTCATGCCAAATGGACATCCGACCCCCTCTTTCTACATCGGGGTAGGCAACATGCAGCTCTCCAGATGTGTCCGAACTACAACTCCCATCACCCTCCGCCACCATTTATTACAGCTGGGGATGATGGGGGTTGTAGTTCAGCAACATCTGGAGAGCTGCATGTTGCCTCCTCCTGTTCTACAGGATGGTGTTGGCAGAGCTAGTTCTGAAGAATTCAGACAGAGCCACAAGTCAGATCTCTAAGGAAAGCTTTAAGCATACATGAAATAAGGAAAGGTAATAAAATTAATCACATTGGATCAGGGCTGAGGAACATGCACCTAGGTAGAAAGGAATCTACCTGCTTCTGCTAACTGCAAAAGGTAAAATGGTTAACCCTTTGCTGAGAATAATCCAACCAATGAGACATACACACATGAATCTGCTGGTCTGGCCTTAGCATATATGGGACCACGGGTTGTAGTCTGAGACTGAAACCTGTTATAAGCTGTGTCCCATCCTCTTCTGGCTTGACAGCTACTTACCTCGCCAATGTTTGAAACTTTCAGTGATGGAATCTCCAAAATCCCACTTGCTAAGCTATCCACCACTTTCAGATTCTCAGCATCTCTTTCATCTTAACTAGAGGTGCAAATGTTTTTGCATGATTTAATTGCAGCAATATGTGCTTGGCAGTGCAAGCAGAATTTCCAATCTTCCAGTTAACTGGAATCAATCTTTATTTGCATGGGGAACAAAACCCTCATATTAGCATAAGTTTCGCTGATTGGTTTTTTGACCCTGTCTTGAAGACTCTTTCTTTCCTTGTAAGAGACAAACTATGCTTTGTGTGGGAGAGCCCTGACTAGTGACTAACATCTGTACTCCCATCTTTACTCCCACCTGCAAAAGCTGCCTGAGGCAAGGCGGGGGGCGATTTTGATCAGGTAAATGGCATGAAGGGAAAGAGCTAGCAAACCCTCTCCTGACCATTCCAATAAAATTTGCAGACCCCTGCAGCTGCATTTCATCAAAGAAAAGAAAAAATTAGTAGAGCTAATCACAGATCTCCAGCATAACATGTAGTTTGGCCCTAAGACTATGAGGCGATTCTCACGATTGCCAAAAAGTGGGCTAAGGGGCCGCTTTTTGGCAGTCATGTGCCTAATTCCCCTTCCCCTTAGCCGAGGTTAACGGAGCAAGCGCTCCGTTCATCTCTTCTTCCTGATCTTGTATTGCCTTGGCACGGCTCTGTGCCATAGCAACACACAAGGAGACCCTCGGCAGGAGGCTGAAACCAGTCTCCTGGCCCTGGGGGTCTCTCCAGGATGCCCCGTCTACTCGTGAGGGGCATCCTGGAACTTCCGGGATAAATACCTAGAGGGCTAAGAGTAAAGTAAAAGCTCTCAGGTATTAATTGGAGGTGGTGGCAATGATAACTACTTTTTTGTTCATGGGGGTGCTTTTTTGAAACATCTGCTGGTCCAAGTCTAGGAGGGCAGTAAAAGCCCTGCTTGGTCCAAGGTCTCCCACAATAGCTCCCCCTGTAAAAACCTACATGGCAGCACAATTTGGTTGTACTAATAATAAACTTCACATTGTTCTCTGGGCGGTTCACAACTCTACATTAAAAGATTATTCCAGATGGGAATCATACCTGCTTCATTAAATCATCAAGCTGACTTCTCCCTTGGTCCAACTTCTGCTTTGCTGTGTTCACAATCTCATCGTGGTCAGCCTGCATTTTCTGGTACTCTGCTGTAATTTCGGCAAGTTGGTCCTGCAGTTCAGTTCTGGCAGTTCAGGAAATATAAAAATAGACTCGCCCAGGGGTTCTCAAATTGGGGTGCCCAGATGTCATTGGACTACAACTCCCATAATACCTAGTCACAATGGCCTTTGGCAAAAAAAAAAACCTTCAGTGTGGGAGCCACTTCCTAACATGTTGTCCTGTGCATTGCATTGGGCTTGTCCCAGTGGCAAGAGGGCCCTTGAAGAGAAAAAGAACCCTGCCAAGCCCCAGTGACATCTGGGAAAGCATACACAGAACTCTGGGAAGGGTAGTCCTTCCCAGCACCTTCACCACAGAGCTCTATGGGGAAAGCGCTGAGAAGGACTACAATCGCCTGCGTTCCTTGTGCACCTTCCAAGACAGCACTGGGGCTCAAGAGGGCTCCGTTTTCTTTAAAGAGGGCTCACACAGCCACCTGGAAGTACTTACCAAGTAGGTACAAGAGGAACCAAAGACCGAAGGGAGTGTGCACTCCTGTCGAGCATGATGTCTGAACCTGCCTGAGCCCAGTTCCCAATGTCGGTTGCTCCTACTTTTGCTTATACTTGGACAAGTCAACTTCAAAGCCAGGTTACAGAAGTTGGCGCGAAAGCAGCAAAAACGAAGGCGGAAGTGAGTAACCACTGGACTTGGGTGGATTCAGATGGCATGCCTGACCGAAGCAGATGCTCCCTGCGATCTCCAATTCCTTTCATAACTACTGGGTAAGTACTTGCAGGCGGCTGTGTGAACCTGCCCCTCTATATTTAACAAGTGGAATGCTTTGGAGTGTTCAAAGCACCATAAACATGCTGTTATTAAGTTTTCTGCACAGCCACTATCCAAATCACTAAACTTGGAATTTGGAACCAGTCTTTCCCTCCAGATACATGAGCTTTAGTTACCTTTCAGAGTGGCTGATGAAGAGTTCGGTGTTAATCAAAAGTTTACATTCTCTGACACACACAAAAATTGCTCATAGTAAAGATACTATTGTTCTTGATCCAGCAAGTCTTTAAAGTGAATTCTGGGGTTGCACAGTGGTGGTGTTTTTGGCTCCATCAAGTCTGCCTGCCCACCTGCCAACCTTACTTCCTCTGAACCGCAAGGGAGGTTAACACATGGAGTGTGGGTTTGGTAGGGTTGGGGTTGCTTAAGGGCAGGGGGGAACCCTCCTAAGACTGAGTTCTGTACATGCAGATTCCAGCAAATGCATCAATGTCTGCTTGATCATGGCCATTCATTTATTAATTGCATAGTTTAGGAAAACGTAGTCTGATATTCATATCTAGACACTGAAAAACTCACTTTGCAACTTCTAAGGCACTCTGTTTTGAATGCTGGCTGACATCAGGAAAAGCAAATGAAGCTGGTACAACTTCCTTCTACCACTTAGGTTTAACCCTTTGTTTTCAAAGAATAATTTACCTTCTTTCACTTTCTCTCCTTAAATTCACCTCTAAACTTCCAATTTCTCTTGCATAGGAATCCTGTGTGTTTCTGAAACAAAGTGTAGTGTTAAATAAACAGTTTTTATACAGCCTCCAAATCCTAAGGAACACTACCACCAAGCTGTTGTTTAGGATGAAAAAAAGGACAGGTGTCACATTTTAAGAGCACAGGTGTTTACTGCTCCCCAGAGTTAAACCCAATTACTACCCCACTGCTTCTCCAGATTTTGACACAGCAGTAGTGAAGGGACAATAATGCTAGGCTTGCCTGCATGGTTGCAGGGACAAACAAATCCACTAGCTAATGTGTGGTTTGTGATTGCCTGAATCCATCCTCAGGATTTCGGCAAACTTGACATTTTGGTTAGGGATGTGCACAGAACAAATTTTGCATTCTGTTCCAAGCTCAAATCAGAATGCAAAATCCACAGATCGTTCCAAACAGAACATTCTGAATGCCATTTTGGATTCCAAAAAGGCACTCTTCTGGCCTCTGTGCACATGCGGCGACCATTTCCGAGGTGGTGTGGACCACACAAATGGCCACAGCGCATGAGCAGAGGCCAGAAGAGCCTCTGAGATCTTTTGGATTCCCAAACAGCACTCGGAATGTGTCAAAATGTGTCAAAATGTTCCACCTTGGAACCTATCATTTTGTTCCGAGCTCAAAACAGGTCCCCCTTTTAAAGGGGGTTCTGTTTCAAGCTCAGAATGTTTGAAATGGGCGATTCCAAGGTGGAACATTTCGCCTGCGGACACAACCCTAGTTTTGGTGGGTTTTTTAAATTAAAGTTTCTAGCTCTCATGGTGATAGTAAAAGTGGTACTGTTAAAGGTGGGTTTCACTTCCCTTCTCTGCATGCTCCTTTCTGTGCAATGGGTAGACCTCCCACCCACTCTTTATATGTAAATAGGGCAGATGTGAATAAATATGTATGTATGTATGTATGTATGTATCGATGAATGAATGAATAAATAAATAAATAAATGGAAAGCCAGTGTGGTGTAGTGGTTAGACTGTTGAACTAGGACCGGAAATCCTAAGTTCAAATCCTCGTTCAGTCATGAAACTGACTGGGTGACTCTGGGCCAGTCACTTCTCTCTCCGCCTAACCAAACTCACAGGTTTGTTGTGAGGATAACAAGCCCCTGGTGAGGATAACAAGCCCCTGGTGGCGCAGTGGTAAAACTGCCGCCCTGTAACCAGAAGGTTGCAAGTTCGATCCTGACCAGGGGCTCAAGGTTGACTCAGCCTTCCATCCTTCCGAGGTTGGTAAAATGAGTACCCAGAATGTTGGGGGCAATATGCTAAAATCATTGTAAACCGCTTAGAGAGCTCCAGCTATAAAGCAGTATATAAATGTAAGTGCTATTGCTATAAACAAAGCCATGTACAACGCTCTGGGCTCTGCCAAGGAAGAGAGGGATCGAAATGTAAAATATCAATTTAAATGCATAAATATATGTGGCTGCCCCATCAAGTCTAGTTTGGCCCTTATCTTGCAAGTTTTCTCCATCAGTCACATCCATCCTCTCTCCCTGTTAAATGCCTCTCTCTTCTAATGGGTGCTTCCAGACAAGAGAAAGACTCTGTTTAAAACGGAAAGTTCTTTCCACTTGCCCATGCTGGATACAGATGATGCCCTAGCCCAGGGCATCATCACGCAATTTGCAGCTCCATCTGCTGGCCATTTGCTGCCAAGCCAGGATGAGAACTGACTCTTTTCAGACTCCGTTGAAAATATTATCTAAGCTGGGAACTAAAAACAATCCGCAGCAAGGTCTTTTGCTACACCTTGCATTCAAAATGGGACTTACTGAAATATGTCCTGCAGTTTTTGAAGCTCCTCTTCCATCACTCTTGTCTCCATTAAGCATTTTGCCACTTTGTCAAGCTTCTCGGTGAGCAAATTGGATAATCTTTCGAATCTATCAAGGGGAAGGAAAAATAGTTAAATGTGATCATCTAAAGAGGGCCCATTTATTTTAATTTGTTAGGTAACTAATAAGTGCTCAGTTCCCATACCACAGTTCTCTAAATTTTAAGAATTTCTTTCTATCTATAAGGAGATGGAGAAGAAAGGTGTAAGGAGATCTGATTGCGGAGCAGATATGTGAGGGGCAAAGGGATCAGAGACAGCAGAAGTGGTCAAGAAGGCAAGGGCTGATAGACCATATGCCAGCACCGCCCTGTTAGCAGCATTAAGCTGAGAACAAGCAAGCACACATATAAACATACTAACTCTTCTGCAAGCCGGTCTCTTTCTGCAAGGCTGCGTTCTTCTTCATCAGTTAATGTTCGAAACTGGGTGCTGAGAAGATCGTTTTCACCTTTGAGCTTTCTATTGGCTCGCAAGGCTGCTTCTAACTCCTCATCAATCTAGGAATGAATACCAGTGTAGTTAATTTAACTAGGCAGGGTCATCCTCAAAATGTTGCAACACTTCCAGAAGACCACGAAACACACCCAATTTAAAAAAATCTTGGTCAGTTAATCATGTGTGTTTTAGTGGATACATTGCTTAATTGCATCTGCAATTAAACATCAGCCAACAAGAAGAAAAAAGAGTTCTATGGCAAACTGAAGACTAACAAATGTAACGTATATTTGTAGACTGTTGCTGCCTTCATCAGATGCATGAAGTACTATACTCAGTTTAAGGTGTGTGTCGTTTACAAAATAAGCTCCAACCTACGAAACCTTATGCTATAATAAATGTGTGTCTAAGGTGACATAGGGCGCTTTGTTGATTTTGCTGCAACAACAGACTAACATGGCAACCACTGGATTTTTTAAAAATAGTTGTAAAGACCTCTCACTTTCAAGGGTGCACCTGGGTGTTGCAGGAGTCGTCATCTTAGGAAAAAGCATCCCCAGGTCTTCTCACATGAGAGGAAATGCTTCTGGAGCTTGCCACCTGCAGTTTCTGTCCTTACAGAGTGGGAGGGGGGAGCTGCCAATCTGACCCCTGTAGGCTTTGGGGTTTACGGAGGAGCAAGAAGGAGCTGCCAGCTGCCTCCTGTTCACCCCATGACATCTTCAGTTTCTCCTAATACCAAAGGAACCTCCCCCAGAGGCCTAGAGCCAGCAGGAGGCAATCCCTGGTGTAATGGCCCTATTCATCCCCAGCACAGTACCTCCAGTGACTGTTGCTGGTGTCTATCGTGTTTCTTTTTAGACTGTGAGCCCTTTGGGGACAGGGATCCATCTTATTTATTTATTATTTCTCTGTGTAAACCGCCCTGAGCCATTTCTGGAAGGGCAGTATAGAAACCGAATAAATAAATAATAAAATAAAATAAAAATTCAAGCCCTACTGTGTATGAGAACTTCCCGGTAGATTGTAGTCTAAAGAAGCATCAGGGAAACAGAATGCATCAGCATAATGAATGTAGCAGCAAATTCAGTATTGGGGGGGAAATGACTGACTGGAAGGCAGTCAAAGGCTCAGGGCCCATAACAGGCCTTATGACAGGATCCATATCCTTGCCTCTGTTACCTCTTGCAGCTGTCGAAGCAGTTCTCCTCTGCCATCATCATAGGTGGAATCCTGTGCCTTTTGCTCAGTTTGAAGCTCAGTCCTGAAGAATAATGGTGATAAATTAAGAAAGGCTCTTCTCTGCAAAAGAGAGAGCCACAGTCTACAGGGTGTTACATGCCGTTATTTTCATAGCTGTACAGTAATTATTTAAAACAAAATTATCAACATTATAGAAAATAAACGGCTGATGAAGAAAATTACTCAAAGTAGTCCTACTGAAAATTAGGCAATGTCTAACTGCTAACTTGGCAAAGAGGCACATTTTAACGTGGTGATTCTCTTTTATTTAGCAGGGGGAGAGTAACTGGCCCTATCCACCCCCAGCACAGGACCTCCAGTGACTGTTGCTGGTGTCTATCTGATGTTTCTTTTTGTGATTATGAGCCCTTTGGGGACAGGGATCCATCTTATTTATTCATTCATTCATTCTCTGTGTAAACTGCCCTGAGCCATTTTTGGAAGGGTGGTATAGAAATTGAATTAATAAATGAATGAATGAATGACTTGTCCTTTTAATGTCAATGCAACTACTTTCCTCATCATGTCAGCCAATATTAGTAACCCCAACCATGCTTGAACACAGATGTAAATGCCGTTAATGAAACTGCTCCAGGAGGCTTTACAGACAGGGCTTCTGCCCCAAATCTCCTTCAGAAGAGAGAGTGTGCATTGCGTTCACACACCAGCCAAACTTATCCTGAAGTCCCTTCGAGATCCTTGGACTAACTCCACACACAAATCGGGCTTTGTCTCCAGTGTTCCCTCTAACAGGGATTCCCAGACATTGTAGACTACAGTTTGGGGATTGTGGGAGTTGTAGTCAACAATATCTGGGAATCCCTGTTAGAGGGTACACTGCTTGTCTCATGAATTCTAGCTTATCTGGATGTATTTCCAGATTTTTTAAATGCTGGTTTTAAGCTATTTTCCTGAAAACTCTGGAGCAAATAGGGAGAGGCACTGATATAGAATCATTAGCATGATAAGAGGGATTGTCTCTTTAGAAATGCAGATATAGCTTTTTAATAATCCCCCCCCCATTGGCTAGAAGGAAACATGGAGGCATGCCATGTGAACTTATATCAAAAGCAAACTCGAGAGCAGAAGGGAGGGACTGCTTCCCTCAATGCTGCGAGTGTAATTCAAAGTGGCTTTGCTCAACATTTACCCTGCAGCATGAAGCCATGTGCAAATAACTCCTAGGGTGACTGGCAAACACCCCGAAATCTACCTTTTGGGCGTATGTGGAGAAAATTAGCTCAAAAAGGAAGTTTCACATTAGATTTTAATTTGCTCCAAGTTGTGGACTCAGGAAACTACTAGACTGAGACAAGATTTACGTTTCAAAATAAAAAGAAGATATTTATTGTAGGAAGGGGTACAAAGGAGAGAAATGTGTGATTAAAGCAATATTACTATCAAAAATACATTTAATGGCAATGAGGCGTTTTAGCTTAAGAGTCCTAATTGTGTAAGTTCCCAGGCGGGCAAGAGAGAGCGGTTTTTAGAGAAGGAGGGGTTTGGATTTAAGAAAGGGGAACAGAGACAGATTTTGGGCCCAAGGAAGGGCAAAGGCTCATATCACCTGATCTGGATGAAGGGCTCTGGGGACCACCAATGAACTTCATTCCTCAGGAACAGGTTGGGCCAAAGTGGGTGCAGGAAGGTTGTAGAGGAAGACTGGGCAGATCAGACTGGGCAAGAAAGCTGATCTGGAGATCAGCATGAAGTACTTAACACCGCCTTGTGTGATGGCCGGTGGACAGTAAATTGCCCCAAAGCTGATGGTAACTCCAAGGAAGCTGGCGCGTAGAGAACACGCAGATCACAAGGAGCATGTGATGGAGTCCCAAGTGAGCAAGCAAATCCCAGCAGATCCCAGGGAACACCAGATGGAGTCCCAATTGGAAGGCATGAGGGAGCACACTGAATCATGTAATCGGGGGTTCTTATACCCAGATACATATCCTGGGGGCAAATTCCAATTGACCGTTGCTGTCTGACAGGTGTGTTGGGACTAGTGGTGTGCACGGAACCACTGCGGCGCGTTTCGGCACTGGGGGGGGTCTACCTTTAAGGGCGGGGGGGGTAGTACTTACCCCTCCCACCACTCTTCCCCCTCTGGCGCTACATTTAGGCGACGGGCGCATGCGTGCTCGTATTTTCGCAACTTCCGGGCAATGACGGGGGCAGGGGCGGCAGGGAGGAACGCTGCCGCCCCCAAAACTACAAGCCTAAATGTAGCGCCGGAGGGGGAAGAGCGGCGGGAGGGGTAAGTACTACCCCCCCCGCCCTTAAAGGTAGACCCCCCCCAGTGCCGAACCGCCGGACCAGTCCGGTTCCGAACCGGTTCAGAGGCCTCCAACATGGCCTCCGAACCGGTTCGTGCACATCCCTAGTTGGGAGGAACTGGCAGGGATCTCATTATTGCTGAGCTTCCTTCCCATTATTGCTCAGCTTCCTTCCCCAGTGTAACAATGTGGGAATTGCCGAGGTATGCCAAGGCTTTTGTCATGAAAACAAAGTGCATAGATGTGAGAAGGGGCACCTGCATAAATGGAAAAGTCCAGTAATCTAATCAGTACTTTTAATGGGCGCATCTCTTAGGTATCGCTCACTCAACCTCCTTTGTGTGTGGTGGGGGAGGGGGGGAGATTGACCTCAGCAAGCCTTATCAATGTTCTTCCTGTTGAGCTAATTGGCTCATTAGCTGACTGCTATCCCTTTTGTGAAAGGAGGGAAAAGACAAGGCAGTTCACCCTGAGTGCAGAGTGGCCTTGGCAGAGAGTTAACCTGCTTTTAGTTAACTTCTGGGGTCTACTCAGGATGTTAGGGAGGGCGTGCATCTGTTCCCCTTTACAATTTGCTTGTTAGGAGCCAAATCTAGGGGCGACTGACCCACTGTCACTAAGTGACCTGTCCCCATGTGAAATAAACAGAGAGCTCATGATGCTGTGAGGCTCCTGAGCATATACAGAGTGAGATCTCCAAGCCTGGAGACTCAAACACAACCAAGGTAGCTCTGGGGAGTTGGTAGAAAGGTTTTGCTGGCAACAATGCCTACCCAAGGTTTTTAACCTTTGTTCTCAAATGTTGTTGGACTACAACTCTCTTCAGCCATTGTGGCTGGGGATGATGGGAATTGTAGCTCCCCAACATCTGGGGGCCCAAGGAAGGGAATGCCTGGACTATTCTGTACAAGCCCTGCAGCTGGAAGATCAAGAGCATGGAACTACAAACATTTTGCTTCCGATGCTGAAATGAAAAGGGGACATGACAGAGGCTTATACAATTATGAATGGTGTGAAGAGAGGGACATTTTTATTTTCAATACTCACAAATACTTGCTGAGGTGCAAGTAATAACAAAATTAACTTTTACTTTTGTTGTTCCACTCAGAATCTTTCCAAAGTTCCATCTGATGAAGGGAGATGTCTCTCTCTACCTGCTCGCCCACCTTTCAAAATATGAGCACCATAATTTCTAATTAACATGGAGCTTCGAAGCTCTGTGAGAGTGTGAGAAATACTACTGTGCTCTTTGCCTTGGTTCAAGGGGCAAGGATCACCCATCTGGAGGCTGAAGGGTGCTTTGCTAGCTTCTCCAAAGCTGTGGCTCAGGAAGAAATTGTCCCCTCTGATTCAGCTTAGAGCGCTAACTGAGCAAAGCAATGAAAATGTTTTTAAAAACCCAAACATTTTTTAAAAAATAACTGCACTTACACTTCAGCGCAACAAGGAAGTTGAAGGGGGAATTAAATGGGCTGTAAATGTAATGGAGGGAGAAGGAACATGTATACCTTTGTCAAAAAGGGATGCATGCTCTTGCGTTTTGGGGAGTTTTTGGTTTTGCTTTCACAGTGAGGGAATAGGCATTGCAAGATATAAGGGAAGATACAATGCTATATGAAGTGGTTTGTGGAATCCACTGTTATTTGGCTTCCAGTTGATTTGTGAAACAAAAATGCCTGAGGAAGCTCAAGGCATCTCATGTGGAAAGGACCATTTGGCAGGCCACTATGCAGGGCTGTTTGGCTGGATGGATCACAAATTGCACAGGCCTGATAAACAAACATGAGGGAACAGAGAAGGGAAGACATGTGGCAGGTTGCAGGAAAGGAGAGTGTCAGCTAAAGGACCAGGTGCTTTGATGTTCCTCCTTAGAAGTGCAGAACTGACCCCCTTCACATGGGAGCGAGGAAGCCTCCATGCACAGGAGCTCCCCCTAGTGTCCTGGAGAAATCGAACAAGAGTATTCACATATGGAACACGTCTTGCTTCATACTAGGAACATTATTTCACTTTTTTTAAAAAAATCCATTGATATGAAAAAATCAGTCCATATGCAAATGTAGGAAAGAAGCAGATCTTGCTTACCTCTTTTTGAGGAGATCCTCTTTTTCAGCCTTTTTGAACTCATATTCCTTGATTAGCTGCTTGATTTTTTTGAAAATCTGTGCTAGGTCCTCTCTCTGAGTAGAAATTCTCTATTAAATGCAAATACAAAAAAGAAAGAAGAAGAAGAAGAAGATCATAACAGTATGACTAAATGATTTCTATAGATGTCCAGAATTAGGGTTTTGTTGGTCTGTTTTTGCTAATAAAGGAAAGATTGTGCCATCGAGTCGGTGTCAACTCCTGGCGACAACAGAGCCATGTGGTTTTCTTGGTAGAATACAGGAGGGGTTTACCATTCCCATCTCCCGCACAGTATGAAATGATGTCTTTTAGCATCTTTCCTATATCGCTACTGCCCGATATAGGTATTTCCATATTCTGGGAAACACACCAGTGGGGATTCGAACCAACAGTCTCCTGCTCTCCAGGCAGGTTGCTTCCCGCCTCTTAAATATCTTGTTTCCCTAGGATTTCCCCTTTGCGCTCATTTTGTTTGCAAACCGTTTTAAAATACAAAAACAACAAACAGGTTTTTAAAACTCTCATCTTTTTCTCAAGTAAAGCAGCTGCCGCCGCTGCGTTCCTATTACACAGGGACGCAGCAAAAAGCGCTTGAGGGTCTCTTCCTGCACGACATCCAACGTTCGAAGCCGGGGATGCCGACCTGGGACCAGCTGTTCGACTGCAACTCCCACCATCCCCAGCTACACTCACTTGCGCTGGGGGTGATGGGAGTCGTAGTCCATCACTAGCAGGAGAGCCTCGGGTTGGCAGCCCCTGTCATTCAAGAAGCCAATGGGAAGCCCCTCCGGCGTCTTGCGCCACCACCATCGTCACAATCCACCGGTGGTTGCTGCCGCCGCCGCCGGCCCGGGACGTCCCGCAGCCAGCAACAGCAGCGGTGGAGCCTGCTCCATGCCGCCCGCTGCTGAAGCGCGCCAGCCCCATCAGCGGCGCGCGCTCCTCCCACCCAGCGCACTCCACCGCCTCCCGCCGCTAGCAGCGCTGATTGGTGGCGCCGCGGCAGCGTGCTGGGCAGCGCCCCCTTCAGCCTTTCCCCACTGGAAAAAAGCCGCCGGCCACGTGCTTCTGCCGGGAGTGAGCCGGGCGTCGACGGCGGCTCTCCGGCTCGCTCCCTCGGCCGTGTGCGCTCTTCTTCCTGCCTGGCCAGGCTCGCCGCGCGGAGCCCGGAGCCCTCCCCAGGATGGCAGCGAAGAAAGGGGCAGCCATGGCCCCGACGCTGGTGGGCTCCATCGACCAAGGGACCAGCTCCTCGCGCTTCCTGGTCTTCAACGCCAGCACCGCGGAAGTGGTGAGCCTCCACCAAGTGGAGCTCAAGCAGAGTTTCCCCCAGGAAGGCTGGGTGGAGCAGGATGCCAAGGAGATCCTGCGCTCGGTCCAGGAGTGCCTGGAGAAGACCTGCGAGAAGCTGAAGAAGCAGAAGGCGGACCTCTCCAGCATCAGGGCCATTGGCATCACCAACCAGAGGGAGACCACCGTGGTGTGGGACAAGTTGACTGGGGAGCCTTTCTACAGCGCCATCGTGTGGCTTGACGTCAGGACCCAGCCCACGGTGGAGAAGCTGCTGGACAGAATCCCAGGCCGCAACAGGGCCTTCTTCAAGTCAAAGACCGGCCTCCCGCTGACTACCTACTTCAGCGCCGTCAAACTGCGCTGGCTTCTGGATAACGTGGCGGAGCTCCGGCACGCGGTGCAGGAGGGGCGGGCTTTGTTTGGGACCATTGATGCGTGGCTGATCTGGAGCCTGACGGGCGGGAAGAACGGAGGGGTCCATTGCACGGACGTCACCAATGCCAGTAGGACCCTGCTGTTCAATATTCAGAATCTGGACTGGGATGCAGACCTCTGCAAGTTTTTCGAAATCCCCATGGAAATCCTCCCCGAAGTGCGGAGTTCCTCAGAGATCTATGGACGGGTAAGTTCTGGGCCCTTGATGGGTGTGCCAGTTTCTGGGTGCTTAGGTGACCAGCACGCTGCTTTGGTGGGGCAAATGTGTTTTTTGGATGGCCAGGCCAAAAACACGTATGGAACAGGCTGCTTCTTGCTCTGCAATACTGGTCACAAGCCTGCATTTTCTGAGCACGGCCTTCTGACCACAGTCGCTTACAAGCTGGGCAAAGACAAGCCGGCATGTTATGCCTTGGAAGGCTCGGTTGCCATCGCTGGGGCTCTTATTCGCTGGCTGTGCGACAACCTCGGAATTGCCAAGTCTGGAGACGAAGTTGAGAAACTTGCTGCTGAAGCCGGAAGTTCTCGTGGCTGCTGCTTGGTCCCAGCCTTCTCAGGACTGTATGCGCCGCACTGGGACCCCACGGCAAGAGGACTTATCTGTGGCCTGACACAGTTTACAAACAAGAGCCACATCGCCTACGCGGCACTAGAAGCTGTCTGCTTTCAGACACGGGAGATCCTGGATGCCATGAAGAAGGACTGTGGTGCTGGGGCCCAGCTAAGCCACTTACAGGTTGATGGGGGGATGACCAGGAACAAGATTCTCATGCAGCTGCAAGCAGACATTCTCTGCACTCCAGTGATAAAGCCTTCCATGCCCGAAATCACAGCCCTCGGGGCGGCGATGGCAGCAGGAGCAGCAGAAGGGGTGGGAGTCTGGAGTCTGAATACTGAGGACTGGGCAGCAACAATGTATGTACGGTATGAGCCACAAATCACCCCTGAGGAAAGCGAGGGCCGCTATGCAAAGTGGAAGAAAGCGATTACGAAGTCTAAGGGCTGGGAGGAGACATCATCAAAAGCTCAGTCATCAAGCGGCTGCAATGAGTTTCTTAAATGGATTTCCAGGAAAATGACTTGCCAGCATGATAAGGCTGTCAACTAACAGTGTGAGAATTACAAGCACTTGAGTGTGGAATAGGCAAAATACACAACACTGCTGCCACTTGTTGCCTGCCTAAATTTATGATGGGATGGATATACATCTTTCTTTGCTTCCTCCTCTAACTTCACGTTTCATATATTTTGACTTGAAAAACTGCCAGAATGAAACAGTTACATTTCATCCCCTAAACCTTCGCCTCAACAACTTGGCACTACACAGATGTCTGTAAGGTGATGGTGGCTTGTTCTAGTTTCTAGAAGGTTGCCCATATGATGATTGCCAAAACCATCTTTGTAGTGACCAATGGAACAACAACTCTTCTTTATTATGATTAGCTATCCTAATTCAAGTCTAAAGTCTTCAGTGGTCCCTTTTAAAAACAACACCTAATAAGTGATTAACTCAACATTATCTCCCCTATTGGTGTGCATTGGCCACTAGGATGAAGGAACCTAAATCCAGTAAATGCCACAAGCTACATAAAGGTTTCCCCACCCACCCCATAAGCATGTTTAAAACTTAAAATATATATAGGATTTCATGCACACTGGCATGCCAAAGTTTGCTAGTTTGTTTATCATATTTATACACTGCCTGCTGTGTACATCTCTAGGCAGTATACACAATCCAAGTTACACTATAAAAACAAACAAAACACTTTCACAGATTAAAAACAATTCACAGAGTAAAACAAAATAATTTCACAGAAAAAACAGTTTAAAATTAATTTTAATTAGAAGCCTGAGAAAATAGGTGTGTCTTAAGGGTCTATTAAAAAGCAATCAAGAGATGGAGAAGCTCTTGTTTTGACAAGGAGTGCATTCCAAAGCCCTGAGGCAGCCACAGAGAAGGCCTGGCCCACCAAACAAGCCAGAAGCAACCATAACCAGACCTCCCCAGATGATTTTAATAGGTGACAGGATTCCTGACAAAGGAGGTGCTCTCTGAACCCTGGACCTAAGCTGTTCAAGGGCTTTATAGGTAATGACCAGCACTTTGTATTTCTCTGGGAAACTTAGCAGCAGCCAGTGCAGTTCTTTCAGAATCTGTATTATATGGTCCCTTTGGGTTGTCCCTGAGACCAACCTGGCTGCTGCATTCTGTACCAGCTGTAGTTTCCATACAAGGCAGTCTATGTATAGAGCATATAGAGTACATTATAGTAGTCAGGCCTGGAGATTATCGGCATATATATTACTGTTTTAAGGTCATTTACCTCCAGAAATGGTTGTAGCTGACGTATCAGCCAAAGCTGAAGATGAAAAGTGCCCCGGCTACTGCCTCTGAGAAACCAGAAAGAATATGGGATCCAGGAGCACTCCCAAGCGACATACCTGATCTTTCAGGGGGAGTGTAATTCCATCGAGAATGGGCAGATCTAAACCATCTCCCAAGTCTTGATCCCCCACAATCAGAACCTTCCACTTTATTTGGATTCAACTTCAGTTTGTTATCCCTCATCCAGCCCATTACTGCCTCTAGGCAGGCATTTAGGGAAGTTAGGCTATTTCCCGATGAAGTTGATAGAAATAGATTTGGGTGTCATCAGCATATTGATGACACCCTGCACCAAATCTCCTGATCTCTAACAGGGGTTTCATGTAGATGTTAAAGAGTGTTGGAGACAGTATGGAGTCTTGTGGAACTCCATATAGTAATTCTCACTTTGCGAATTGACACCATCTGGAATCTACCAGAGAGATAGGAACAGAACTACCATTGAACAGTGTCACCTAATCCCACCTCCATCAGATGACCCAGAAGGGTAACATGGTTGATGGTATCAGCAAAGTCATACTCCCTCTGTCAGTACCTAATTGGAGGTCATCCATCAGACCGACCAAGGCAGTCTCAGCCCCATAGCCCACTCAAAAGCCAGTTTGAAATGGATCTAGATAATCAGTTTCCTACAGGAGTGTGTGGAGCTGAGAAGCCACCACCCTCTCAATCGCCTTGCCCAACCATGGGAGATTAGAGGCAGGCTTATAATTGCCTAACTCTGAGAGATCCAATGTCAGTTTTTTCAAGTATGATATAATGATATCCTCCTTAAGACAAGGAGGCATCCTACCCTCCCTCGAAGAAGTATTTATGATGTTTACCAGATCCTCTTTGACAATCTGATTGTTAGATAAAATAAGCCAAGTTGGGTAAGGGTCAAGAGAGCAGGTGGTAGGATGCACAGTCCAAAACAGCTTGTCAACATCCTCAGGAGTTGCAAACTGAAAGTGATTCAGTCTGACTACATAAGAGGAGTTGCTGGATAACAACCATAACAGACTCTGCTGTAATTGTAGAATGCAGTTCAGCCCAAATACAAGATATTTTGTCTGTGAAAAAATAATTAAAAGCATCACAGTGGGTAACTGATGGTTCCAAATTTGGATTCCAGGGGGAAAGGGGTTGTATTAACCTTCTCACAATTCTAGACAACTCTGCTGGACATGAACTTGGGGACGCAAAGTGGACAGAAAAGAATTGATTCTTTGCTGCACATATTTCCATAGCATAGATCTTCAGATGTGTTCTGTGTTGTAACGTGTCAGCTTCAAATTGAGTCTTTCTCCATTTGCACTCTAGTCATCTACCTCACCACTTCAGCTCCCATAATTCTTCCAAATTCCAGAGGGCTAATTAGGAGCTCTAGTGAGTTCATTATTCCAAGTACCAGAGCATCCAAGGCTTTGTGGAATTCTATTGGATCCAATAACCTTCTCGGGTGGACCAACCTAATGGGTCCTTGATCCCTATAGAGGTTGCAAGTCCTACCTTAACAAGATGGTGGTCTGTCCATGACAATGGGAAATAACAGGAGTCCCCACCCACGGAACACCATCCTGATCAGAGTAAAAGACCAAATTGATCGTGTGACCAGCAACATGTGTCGGTCCAGAGACCACCTGGGATAGACCCATAGTTGTCATGGTCACTATGAATTTCTGAGCCGCTCCTGACAACCTAGTCCCATAGTGAAATCCCCACCACCAACAATCTGGGCAACTCCAATGCCAGCCCTGCAACCAGGTCCATCAGCTCAGTTAGGGACTCGGTTGAACAATGGGGTGATCTGTACACCAACAGTAGCCATCAATCTAACTTTGGTCACTACGCTTAGGTACAGACACTCAATATGGGCCAATTCCCCAACAAATATAGCAATAGCACTTACATTTATATACCGCTCTATAGCTGGAAGCTCTCTAAGTGGTTTACAATGATTTAGCATATCATGGTAAGGGAGACAGGGTCCTTATAGACACCACCTCCTCACTGACTTCCTCTCACCTGCTTAACCACAGAGTATCCGGCTGGGACCAGACTGGACCACTAGTCTCCGCCAACCAGGTCTCCATTATGCATAGCAGGTCAGCTCCTTCGTCCAAAACCAAATCATGGATGATCTCTGGGTTTGTTTGGACTGATCTGGTATTACAAATTAGCAAGGTGCAGCTCTGTGGGAGATTGGCACCCCAAGGTGAAAGAGGTGATAGGCCAGCTGGAATGAGAAACAGCTATGAGGTTTCTGATTTCCCTTCTCCTGTAATGGCTTCCTGACCTACCAGCTCCATGTCTTCATCAGTTCCCTACCACCACTGGAATGGCCACTCCCGAGTCACCCCCATCTTTCTACATCCCAAACAACCTGAGGCCACTGCGTCTCCTTTGGTCCCCACCCCCACCCCCACACCGGCTCATTAGGACAAGCCGCTGCTGGTATAAATTGATTCCCACCCCCCCATTATCGGATGGAGGGCAGAAATGTTAGAACTTGTCACTGCATTTGGTGTGAAATGTGGACCGAATGTAGTCCCTGAAATCTTAATGACAATGTTCTGGGCAATGACCTTTGTGTTTCCTGAGGTTTTAGGGACCCACAAGAAAAGCACTACTTTTCTGGGCCACAGAGTTAAAAACTAAACAATTTCTGTTTTCAGATCACATCTTCTAGAACAGCCGGGGATGGGAATTGGATCCCCCGCTTTTCGACAGTAAATCCATCCCACCCTACTCTTCCCACCATCACCACCTCTTTTTCTTCTGCTTTCACCACTAGCACCCTGCTTTTCCTTATGTCCCTTTTACTAAACTTAGAAGTCAGTGAAAAAAGTTATGGAAGACGGAGGGAGGCAAACAAGGGCGCAAATGTCCTTACCTTAAAAAAAAATACTGAACAATCTCTAAGAACTTATACCAGGAAATTTTTCACACAGGGCTTTTAAAGCCCTTTAACAATTTGCATCCCCACCGGAATGGAGGGGGTCCGTTCATATTGGCCACCGGCTTCATCTGGTGGCTTCTCAGGGATGGGCCTTCTCCATTGCTGCCCCGAGGCTTTGGAACACACTTCCTGCTGAAATCCACATCTCTTACAACTTTTAAAAAGGCAGTCAAGATACATTTGTTCACCCAGGCTTTTAATTAGATATTGTTTTAATTGTGTTTTTAATAGTTTTAATGTATTAAATTTTAATTGTTGTAATGTTTTTTAAAAGCTTTTTATCTGTTGTTTTTATTGGAAACTGCCCAGAGACTTGCATTTTGGGTGGTATATAAATGTCTTAAATAAAATAAATAAATAATAAATAATCTATCATGAAGTCCCTGCAAGTTATCGGGAAGCAGTTCACACACAATTTGGGGGTTTTTTTAAAATGCGCGTTAGAGTGTAGCCCAATTTATATCCAGGGTTTAAAAAAATCCACTTTTTGTGCTCTTTTTTTGGGGGGGGGGACAACTTTGAGTTTGCAGTAAAGCCTCCCAGTAAATTCACAGTAAAGCCTGCTGTATGTAGAAGTCCATGTTCCTCTATAATGTGTCCCAAGTGCTTGCCATATCCTGTAGCTGGGAGGGTGTTTTTTTCCCCATACACTAAAACGAATCATGTGTAAGTGCTTGTTGAATGCAATCTTGTACTCTGGGATTCCCCAGATTACTAGAAGAATGAATCCCACAAATAACTGCAGGAAATAGTTTCTGTGGTATGTGAATAATATAGCTAAGCCTGTAACTCATTTCCTGTCATAAAAACCTTAGGCACAGGCTAATTAGGCCCCTGCTAACATTAGGCCCCTGCTAACTGGGCAAAGAGGCACCTTTTTAATATGGTGATTCTCTTTATTTAGCAGGGGGGGAGTAACTGGCCCTATCCACTCCCAGCACAGGACCTCCAGTGACTGTTGCTGGTTATCTTGTGGGTTTTTTTTTTAGAATGTGAGCCCTTTGGGGACAGGGGATCAATCTTATTTATTTATTATTTCTCTGTGTAAACTGCCCTGAGCCATTTTTGGAAGGGAAATCAAATTAATAAGAATGATAATAATATTAATTAATTTTTGGTCAATGAAGAAGATGAAAAATGTTTCCATACTGAACCTTCAAATCAAGCAGTTTCATGCCAAGAGAACACCGCTTGATTTGAAGGTTCAGTATGGAAACATTCCGGGTGGCAGCAGTATTTCCAAGTCTCTGCAGGAGAATGGCTAAAGGGGACGTTGCATGCTCAAAAGGTCTCTTTCCATGTCTGTCTTTTGTGAAGTTGCCTTCACTTTTGCAAAATGTGAGTGTTCCATCACTGACTGAGCTTAGGACTCTGTTCTGTTGAAAAGTACAGAAAATGCAGAAGTATCAAGCGTTTACAAGATACTTATACTGAATGCCTTTCACTGAGTGCCATGAAAATGTATCATGTATAACGATCGTATCTGAAGGTTGGTGTGAAATGTAGAATCCTCTCATGACTGTTCAGCATTCACATTTAAGTGTGGTTTCAGCATGTAGAAATGTAATGCCAAAAGCCATTTGGATTTTTTATTTTCATTTGGACTTGACTGCACATGTCAGCTTTTGGAGGATTTGTAAAACTCCGTAACTCAAGAATGGCCGCCATGATGCCTGTGGACTGTACGTGGCCTTACAAAATTTTTCCCTAGCTTGCAGGGCCTTATGCTGCTACAGTGTAGCAATTTCGCGTATGGCTTAGTGTTGAGTGGAAAGTGGGGGACGGGAAAGAGCTTTCCCAGTCAGGTCTTTGACAGATTGCATAGTAGGCCTGCATCATGGACACAGATCCAGTACAGCAAACACGCCACAATATTAGCTTTAATGATAAGTGTCAAATACTTATCCCTTTCCCCAAACAAATGCAAAACCTTGAATTGAACTTCAAAACTAGTCTTTTGATGGGCTGCTTTTTGAGAGTTGTGTTGCTGCTTTTATAGGGCATTAAATTGTTTTTGTGAGATTGCTGTTGCAGTTTTGTAAACCATACTTAACCCCACCATTTCCCAAACATCAATGGTTTTTTTATGTGTGAACAGAAAAGTACCTCCCCGCCCCCACCCCACCTCACCCCCCATAAACTGTGAGACTCTTAAATGGAAATACAAGTATGGAACAAACACTGAAACTACATGACTAGGGATAAATGTGATTTAAAATTTTCATCTCTACTAGGTGGTGTAAATTGTGTATACTCCTAGAATTGCATATATCAGAAGGTATATACATATGATGAATAAATAACTAAAATATCAAAAAAGAGAAAATATACTATTCTGCATGAAATGTATCTAAACCAGTTCAAAACTACTTCCAAGTGTCTGAACTAATCACCAAATCAATTTTTAAAGAACCTGAACCGGTTCAGTTCCAGTTCAACTCCCTATTTCCATCCATACATAACTTTATGCAAATTTAACTTGATAAGACTACTCACTCTCCTAAGACTCAAGCAACTAAGCAACTAAAATTTCTTTAATTTGGTATCAGCCTTACTTTAACGTGCAATATACTTTTTAAGTATCAAGACAGGGAAAACGTGAGAGAAATTTACAGTGAGATATGGGGTGGGGGGGGAGCCATAGTTTGCTGAGAGTAGCTCAGAAAAAGCAGGAGAGAGAGAAGCAGCTTGTTGAATAGGGAGGGAGTGGGGCTAATTCAAACAAAGAGCAGCATGGCAGGAGTGGAAGAAGAAGATGAGGAAGCCCACAACTGTGAAATGGCCTGCGCAAATCCAAGGAACAGAACAGAGTCTAGAAGAGATTCAGTGCTGAATCCCTTTTCAATGCGGCATAGGGATGGAATTCATGCACAGACTGGGTTGGTACTTTGCAACATGGACCAAACATAGTCCTCCAAATCTTCTGCTAAAGCAGGAAGAAGCCAGACCCACTTGTCTCTTTTCAGTCTTGTCAACGACTGCCTCTTGGAGTTTTGCTTGCTATGGCAGGTGAGGCAGGGGGGTGGACTACAAGCCCACGGAGGGATCGACCTGGACACTGGACCATTAAATGCTCTGCTAAAGTGGGACATAAGATTTAAAAGTCCAAGGTCCAGGTTACATTCCTGTGCCCAGAACCCAGCACATTAAGTCCCCAATCCCTGGTTTACAAGGGTGCAGCCCCCATTCAGTGCTCAGTGTGGACTGGGTCTTGGATCTCTCATTTGGTTGCAGTATTCAATCCCTCTCCTTTTATAGCAAATCATTAAATTAAACTCTTCTTTTACAGCAAACATCTGAATTAAAATAAGAGGATCATTATCCAAAGAAAAAAACTACTCTTACATTTTCATAGTCTGCAACTTCTGCCTGAAGAGCTTCTAACACTGCAGTCAGTTCTTCATACTCTGCCTGCTTGTCTATTACCTGACGCTTCCTGGCCTCCAGTCTGCTTTGGGTATCTGCAATCTAGTCACAAACATTCATATACCATAACATTCATATATCATAACATTCATATAACATAAGAACAGCCCTGCTGGATCAGGCCCAAGCCCTATCTAGTCCAGCATCCTGTTTCCCACAGTGGCCCACCAGAAACACCTGAGACGCCCACAGGCTCTCCTGCTGTTGCTCCCTTGCACTCGGATTCGGCGGCATCCTGCCTCTGAGGCTGGAGGTGGCCTTTAGCCCCCAGACTAGTAGCCATTGATAGACCTGTCCTCCATGAATTTGTCCAAGCCCATCTTAAAGCCATCCAAGCTAGTGGCCATCACCACATCCCGTGGCAGAGAATTCCACAGATTAATTACACACTGTGGGAAAAAGAACTTCCTTCTGTTGGTCCTAAAATTCCCAGCCTTCAATTTCATGGAATGACCCCTGGTTCTAGTGTTGTGAGAGAGGGAGAAACATTTCTCTCTGTCCACTCTACTCCATGCATAATTTTATACACCTGTCTCATGTCTCCCCATAGTTGACTCTTTTCCAAAGTAAAAGGCCCCAGATGCTGAAGCCATAAAAATAGCTTTATCATTTGGCAGGAGAGGCACAAATTTCTCCCTTACTGCTCCCAGCCCAATGTTTGTGTGTGTGCCTCTCTCTCTTGACATGAGTCATGTGCTGCTTCACCTGCCAAGTCATATGAATTGAAACAGAGGGAGTCTACCAGGGTACTCTTTTCCCCATCAGTTGTGAACTTTCATAAGAACATAAGAAAAGCCTTGCTTAATCAGGACCAAGGCACATCTAGTCCAGCATCCTTTCCCACATTGTCCCACCAGATGCTTCTGCCATACCCTTCAGTCAGGAGATTAAGGCATCCCCCTCTCCTGGCGTTGCACTCCTGTAACTGGTATTGATATCCTGCCTCTGAACCTGGAGGTAGCCTATAGCCATCAAGACTAGTAGTCACTGCTGCTTCCATGAATTGGTCTAAGCCTCGCTTAAAGCCACCCAAGCTGGTGGCCATCATCACATCCCATGGCTATGAATTCCATAGATTAATTCTGTGCTGTGTGAAAAAGAGCTCCCTTTTGTCGGTCCTAAATTTCCTGCCAGTCAGTTTCATGGGATGACCCTTGATTCTAGGGTTGGGAGAGAGGGAGAAGAGCAACTTATCCACTCTGTCCACACTATGATTTTATAAACCTCTATCATGTCTCCCTTTAGTTGCTTTTTGAAATTAAAAACTCCCAAATGTTGTAGCCTTACCTCCTACGGAAAGTGCTCTTATTTATTTGTTTGTTTGTTTGTTTACTTACTCTGTGTAAACCACTCTGGAAACTTTTGTTGAATAGTAGCATATAAATACTTGTTGTTGTTGCTCCAGCCCCCTGACCATTCTGGTTGCTCTCTTCTGCACCTTTTCCAATTCCGTAATATCCTTTTTGAGATATGCTGACCAGAACTGTACACAGTATTCCAAATGTGGACGCACCACAGATTTGTATAAAGATGCCAGAAACTGAAACCTGTGAACTTCTGCATGCAAAGCAGATGCTTGGCCAATGTGCTACAGCTCTACCGGCTGTTGAAAGTTAGCTGCTGACCAGGACAGTGCCCTTCTCCCTAGGCTCCTAAGGATTTTGTAGGTGGCCAGATTTTGTGGTGCAGCAGTATGCTGGCCACATTCAGCCACTATGAATGAGAAGAATTCCTCAACTATCATGAGCATGAACGTTTTGTAACCCTTCGGGTCTAGGAGGTGCTTTCCATGTACAAGGCCCGCATTCAGTCCCCGGCATCTCCAGTTAAGGCATATCAGACAGCAGGGCCAGAAATGACCACTGCCTGAATCTGTGGAGGGCTGCACTGGAGACCTGTTGACACTACTGGGGCAGACCGCCCAGAGGTCTGACAGTCTAAGGCAGCTCCTTGCATACTGAGTTGCTTCTCTTGATAACATACCTGTGACTCCAGCCAGCGCATCTTTTCTTCAAAATCATCTGCCTCGCTAGCCATTATTTCCTTCAGCTCTTGGATGGCACTCTTTTGCCTGACTGTTTCCTCTTCGTCTTCTCTTCTCAGGTTGTGAAGTTCGTTGATTTCAAGGTTGATGGTATGCTTTGTGGCCATCTGCTGGTTCAGTTGCTCTACAGCTGCTGTGTGCTGGAGCAACAGCTGTTTTTGCTCCTCACTGCCAAGAGAATAACTTAGGATATGTTCCTGACATCATGTTTACAGTGGCAGTCAAGAGCAAGGAAGTACAGGCTTGCCACCCCCTTTATTAGCACGGTGCATTAAGCAACCCAAGAAATGCCAAGGAGTCTTACTGTGTTTCTCTTGCACCCTTTGACATTCCCAAGAATCACGAGTGCTGGCACAGGTTTATACTTTTTTGTAGGTCTGGAATGAGATTAGACTGCAAATAATGCCAGTGGTCTCAACTGAGAGCGGCAAGTGAATTCCGCATGGGGATCTTGGTCCAGTGGAAGCACACACATTGTTAAAGCTCTCACTAAGATGTGGGATGCCTGGTCACTATCATGTCAAGTGGAATGAACCCCCCACCCCCACCCCGCCCCACACGTTATGCTGATCTGCATAAGCACCATCATAACGAAGATGACAGCATCCATATCTTGGGTACAGATGCCATCATTCTAGATATGCTCAAGGTGAGCACTCAGAAGCACATCCAGGATTACAGTGGCCATATCCAAGATGATGCAGCTGCCTCCCAGAACTATTTTAAATGTCTTTACCAAAAGCTGTGGCTGCTGGGAACTGTGCAGAACAATCAAATGACAGAGTTCCCAGATTAAGGACTCCTAATAACACAGGCCTGTTCTGGAGCTTGCTGTGCTGACGGCAGCCATTTGGGGGGCCACCACACATGCACACTGGCCATCTGCGTGGGCAGGAGACCTGGCCACGCAAATGGCCAGTGTGAATGTGCAGCGGCCTCCAAAATGGCCACTGCCAGCACAGAGAGATTCAGAATGGGCCCCAAACGGGCTGTTTGAGACCGGCGGGGGAGGCTGACGGGGGAGGGGGACCTCAAGAATCCTCCCCGCAATGGTGATTGGTGAAGTCCGCCATTCATTTTTTAAAAAGTTGTTCCCCCTCCCCCTGCAAACTGGGCCCAAACCAGTTCAAACTCAAGCCAGACCGGGACTGGCTCTAGTGCAGGGCCGTAAACAGTGTGAGTGAGTTAGTGAGTGAGATTTTTGGACATGTCCAACCAGCTTGTTCATAGAGTGCATTTGTAAGGGGGAAAAGTTAAAAGCACAACACATGCCCCTTGCTTTGCAGTTCTTACTCGGACATTCTGGATTGCAAAACAACTTGAGCATAGTGCATGTACAAATAAATAAAGTTTATTTAGATGTTTACAGTTAGCCCTACTTTCATTAGTTGTGAAGTACTCTATGGATAGAGAGAACTCTTACTGGCAGCTTTACTGCAGTAGGAAAATTTATTAAAAGTCATGAAACAAGCCACTTATAGGACTTTTTTAAAATATATTTTTAGAAAAATTTCAAAAAAACCCCATTAAGAACAATTTGTCCAAACCATTGCAATTTCAACATTCAGAGCTCTCCCACCCTGCCCTATATCTGTGCCGGATATCAAAGTCCTAATGCAAGTCATTCCAGGTGATCTAAAGGGTGGGGCAAAAAGTGGGGTGCTTTTACCCTTGTTTATGAAGGCTTCAGGTTCAAGAAGTTTTTGTAATTTTCTGCCAAGAAACAAGCCACTTGTAGGATTTTTTTAAAATTAATTTAAAAAAAATTAAGAACAAACAATTTGGCTAAACCGTTTTAATTTCAATATTTAGAGCCCTCCCACCCTGCCTTATATCTGTGCCCAATATCAAAGTCCCATAGGAAGCCATTCCATAAATATACAAGGGGGTGGGGAATTATGAAAAAAGGGAAATCCCATACCTTTCATTGCTGGCTCTGAGGAGGAGGAGGAGGAGGAGGAGGGTGAAGGCAAAGGCACAATCTCTCAGCACAGCCCAGGGTTGTAGGGCAGGGAGGACAGAGGGTGTGCACAGCACTCTGTTGGGTAGCCAGCGCTAGCCACTCTGCCTCCTGGCTGGACAGCTTCAGGGACTGGGGACAGCTTCAGGAAACTGGGAGGCCTTCAGGGAGGCCTGCTCCAGCAGAGAAGCCCTTGGAGTCCCTGCCCATCCGCTGAACAGCTGAGAGTCGGTCCGGGAAAGGGAGCTGTAGCAGCGTCTCCTCTTGTGCAAGGAGCCTTTGGATAGCAGGCTAGCCTGCACAGCTCCTGCAGGCTGCAGCTCGACAGGTTGGCCCAGCTGGGAGAGGGGAGGAAGGTCAATTTTTGCAGGGCAGGCTGCTCCCCTGTGGGGCCTGTCCCAGTGCGGAGCCTGGGGCGACTACCCTGGTTGCCCCACCCTAAGGATGGGCCTGCTCTAGTGTGCACAGAACTGGACCGGACCCAGCTCGAGACTTGAACAGAACCTGATTTTCTGGTTTTTTGCACAACCCTATGAGCAGGGTAAGCAATACAAATTAGCCTGAGCCTGCTCGGAAGGGTGGTATAAAAATTGAATGAATGAATGAATGAATAAGAGAGAAGTAACTTTATGTTTAGGGTGAGTGTCCTAATGCAAACAGCTACTTAGGAGTAGAATAAATTGTTTTCCTGCCGCCTCAAATGCTTACAAAAAAACGCGTGCTGGCAGGGGAAAAGCGGCGGGAGGGGTAAGTACACCCTCCCCCGCCCTTAAAGAGCCCCCCTCCCCAGTGCCAGACCGTGGAGCTGCGGTTCCGTGCACATCCCTACATCTGGGATGCTTTGGGTACAGAACACTTTACAGAATACCCCAGTGCTAACTGGGCAGAGTCACTGTTTAAAGTGGTGATTCTCATATATTTAGCGGGGGGGGGAGCAACTGTACCTATCCAGCCCCAGCACAGCCTCCCTCCAGTGACAGTTGCTGGTGTCTACCTTATGTTTCTTTTTTGGATTGCGAGCCGTTTGGGGACAGGGAGCCATTTTTTTTTTCCCTGTGTAAACCGCGTTGAGAACTGTTGTTGAAAAGCAGTATCTAAGTAATAATAGTAGTTATCTTGGGGCAAGAGCTAGACTGCAAAATTCACAGCATTCCTTCCCAACATTTATTTGAAGAAATCATGCCTACCACAGTGCACGGTTGAGTGCTTCAGAGAGCTCCTGCTTTCCATATGTCAATTCTATTGTAGAGGCAGTTGCGTGTATGGAGTCCTCCATCTCTTTTAACTTAGAGAAACGAGACCGGCGGGCGGCAGCAACGAGCTCTAGAACAAGAAATAAAGATGAGAAATTAGATCTGTTAGAATGCATGCGATGAAGTGCATTTATTCCCAACGATAGAGTCATTCTTACCACCAATACCAGGGTGGGGGTGTGGAAAGCAGAGTTCAGCCTATCTCCCCCTGCCCCCATATGATTGCTCAGCGTATCTTTGGCACACTAGTTGTGCGCCCAAACAATCCATGCTGCTGTAAGCAGCACAGATCTCCAGAGGCTGGGACGACACACGTCCCAGCGTCCGGATATCCCAGAATGCATTGTGTGACAAGAGCAGTGCATTGGGGGATAGCCCCGGGAGATAGGCATTCTAGGCACTCGACTTGTGCGTGCTCTTGGGCTGCAAGCAGCCCGGGCACACAAACAATCTCAGCGCCGGAGTTAAGGGTGCATTTCAAAGTGGCTGGGTTTTTAAATGAAGGCCAGGCTTCAAAGTGGGGTTAGGTGGGTGGGCAGTGCCAGGATCCGCACGATGCACACATGACGAAGACAAGCTGAGCGATCATCTGGGAGGAAGGTATGTTGAACCTGCCTTTCCCCCACCTGCTCAAGTGCATCTAACCCATCTAACTAGGATCCTGCTTCCTACAGTGGCCCGCCAGATGCCTCTAAGAAGCCTGTAAATAGGGCATGAAGGAAACAGGCCCCCCACTTTGGTTTCTCCCCCAGTCCCCAGCAACTGGTATTCAGTGGTATACTGCCTCTGAACATGGAGGTTTCATTTAGCCATCATGGCTAATAGCCATGGATAAACCTGTCAAAGTTTGAGAAAGTCAATAAAACTCCTCACATGCATGTGCACACATATGCCAACTTCTCCGAACACATGTGCATGCACGCACACATACTGCTCTGCCCACTCCATCATCTCAAGCCCGAGGTAATTGGGGCTGTGGCAGTCAGGGACTCCTACTTTTCAACAATCCCTGAGGGATTAATATCCATCTTTTAGGAAACTCTTCGCAGTTTATTAGCTTATTAAAAACATACCATATGTTTTTGTACACATCCTCCCACTGACATCCCATTGTCCTACAGGGCTCATCCTTAATCATCATTAATGCCATTTTAAAGATTTGGTACTTTAAAAAAAAAATGCTCCTCCTGAAGAATAAGTTTTAAAAACAAGCTTTTTGTAACAGATCTCTTGCACACATTATGTTGCACATGACCTGTCTGCATTTGCTGATAACAGCATCAAGGATCCAGAAGTATATAGTTCTATAACAGTAAAAACCACACTATGTCTTTGCTTTGCCATTTTATGCTGTGCATGAGTGTGTCTGCGTATAAATCACTGGAAGTCATCTTGACTTTAAGAAAAGGGAGGGAGGATTAAATATTTTAAATAAATAACAATATAATATCCCCAATTCTGGGACTCAAAGTCCAGATTCAGCCTCTGAAATAAATGATGTGAATTCAGTTTGTGGACACAGATTTGCTTGAAATGAATGATCACACAGTTTGCAGATGCCCCTCATTTGCTGCATGTGTGTGTGTGTGTGTGTGTGTGTGTGTGTGTGTGTGTGTGTGTGTGTGTGCGCGTATATCCTAGCCCGAGTTAACTTGGAATTGCCTTCAAACTCTTTCATTATGATCGCTGGGAATCCTTTGACATGCACACGGAGACTGCAGTTTTTGATGGTCTCTTCTTCCCACAATTCAATTGTATGTTTTCTTTCTTCTTCCTAGAAATTGACAGATACTTGATCAAATAAAAAAATTCAGTGGGGTAGAAAGCATAACAAATTCCCACACACAAAAAGAAACCCAAAATTGTGTGAGAGAGACACAAAGTCCACAGGAGATGGAGACATCCTGGAGCCTGAGCGTTCAGTATTCTTGATGGGACAGAATGTTCATTATCCCAAGGTAAATCTATGGGTCTCGAAGGTCGGAGATCTCCTAGCACAGGTCTTTCTCTGGATAACATTCATGAACAATTCTAGTAAAGCAGCACAATAGAACAGGCAAGTAGCTGACTGAATCCCAAGCAGCAGGGGCAACTCTAGAACCCGTTTGAGAGAGCAAAGGGGTGGCGAAGAACATTATTAGGAGAGTGAGGATTTGGCTATACATCAAATACTTTGAGAAGTAAGGTAATTAATTAATGAGGCGTGCTTAACATTTTCAAACCTTTAGAACATGGGCCAGATTCCTCTTAGAAAATACTGAAGCTATTCTCACGCACACAGGAAACCGGGCTAAGGGAGCTCAGCCTGGCTTCCTGCGGGCGTAGGAACCACTGGGATCTGCACAGCTGCCGGTGGTAAGCCAGCCCGCTTAATTTCCTCCCCTTAAACGTTCCAACGATCATGTGCCACCATGGTGCAGCTCCGTGCTATGGCAACTCACGAGGAGACCCCCTGACCAGAAGGCTACAACAAGCCTCCCAGCATCGGGGGAGTGCCCAGAATACCCCATGCACTCATGCGGAGCATTCTGGGACTTCCGGGGCCCGGGCAGCCCCCGATCTCCACCGCCCCAACCATCTCCGTGACGAAGCCGATAATCGTGTGGGTGGCTGATTGGCCACCCAGTGAGGGCTGGATGCTTGTGTGTGGGGAGAGCGGGTTAAGCTCGCTCTCCCCACCCAACCCCTTCTGGCTCGACACTGCTCATGTGGAGAGCCTTACTCTCTTTCTGGATTAAGCCAAACCTTTCAGTCTGTTTTTCAGGCTAATTTTCTCTTCCTGTCCAAGACCATGTGGCAGGAAAGAGTGGGGTGTGGGGAGAAAGGTCAGTACCAGGCCAACTGAGATCTGCAGGGGAAATGACCCTGCACCTGCCTGCACACATGGTTTCGCCCAGCCTTCTTCCTACCCAGGAAGAAAACTAAGGGATTAGCCTGGTTCCTGCCTGGGAGGCTGGAAGAGTCTCTTCCCCACCTAGCTGCTTGTTCTGGGGTAGAGGAGCTAGTGAATGAGGCTCCTTTAAACGGAAGTCTTTTAAAACAATACAATAATTAATTTACGTGCTAGGGCCATAATATACAATGATTATATTGTTTGCTCTCAAATTCCAGTCTGATGGATGGGGAGCGAAAAGGAGAGCAAGAATTTTTTATTTTATTTTTTTGTGGGGAAGCACCTGCTACTACTTGCTACTCCTTGGAGACATCCTTGCCAAGCAGTGCCTCAATCAGCCACAAATCCAGTTTGGTATCCGTTGAAATGCAAGCAGCTTCTCACTCCACATTACTTGTTTAAGTTTTTACATTACCAATTCCTTAATGGCTCTAATAGCATCTTGAAGGCGAAACACCGTTTCCTTGTTGAACACAAGTCCTTCATTTTGCAGCTGTTTTTCTGAAAAAGAATTGGGAGGAAAATCAGATCTTCACAATACTGTGTCGCTTTTAAACTGAGTAAAATGAAAATACTGCCCTGGAATGTTGCAAGTGAGACACTAAAAGGGGGCTTTGCAGCGGGGAGAAGAAAAAGTAATGGGCAGCAGGGTTGGGGAGCCACATTTACCAGCATATCTTTATTGGTTTCTTATCTGCGGACGGCCAAGGACAACTGTAATGTCTGCCGACAGAGAGACTCTGTGGTGCTTTTGGCAGTTACTTTGTGAGTTACCTCTCTTCTGGCTAATCATAACAACTTTCGGAAGGGTCTGTAGCTAGAAAGATGAGGGCTGTGCCAAAGGCCTTTGGAGGTGGGCTTTGGGGATGGGACTGAGCTGAGGGCTGGGGCAAGCCAGATTTAAAAAACCTTTCTCTTTATTAACTAGGTGTGTGCAGGAAGGAATGTGTTTCCGTGCATTTGGAGATGGGGGGGGGGTGCTCACTGTTGCTGGGGCTATTCCAGTGGTGGTGGGGAACAGAAGGAGATGTGGCATTGGCAGGGTAGCAGGCCATTACAGGGGAAGGGAGAACAGAAATTTCATAGCTTTACCCCTTCCAACTGCCCTGCCAGCAGTCCCAACCTCTCACGGAACCTCATCACCTTGCTTCTTTGTAATGCCAGGTCAGTCCAAAAACAAACCATCCATGATTTGATTGTGGATGATGGAGCTGACCTGGTATGTATTACAGAGTCCTGGATGGGGGAGCCTAGTGGTCCAGTTTGGACCCAACTTCTCCCAGCAGGATACTCTATTGTGGAGCAGGTGAGAGGACATGGGCTGGGGGTGGGGGGAGTGGCTGTGGTATATATGAATATCTCCTTTACCCAGGTTCCTGTCAGGGAATTGGCCTATATTGAGTGTATGTACCTATGTCTGGAGACCAAGCATAGACTGGGACTTTGGTTGCTTTACTGTTCATCCTGCTGCCCAACAGAGCCCCTACCTGAGATGACTGACTTGCTTGTGGAGTTGGCATTGGAGTCTCCCAGACTGAAAGTCCTGGGGAACTTTAATGTTCACTTTTGAACCAACTTGTCAGGATCAGGTCAGGAGTTCATAGCAGTCATGGCAACTATGGGCCTATCCCAAGTGGGCTCTGGACCACTGCACATGGTTGGTCCGATTTGGTTTTTTGCTCTGATCAGGATGGTGTTCCATGGGTGGGAACTCCTGTGATTTTCCTACTGTCATGGACAGAGCACCATCTGGTTAAGGCTGGACTCACAGCTGCAATCCTTCTCTGCAGGGGTGAAGGACATATTAGGATGGTCCGCCTGAAAAGGCTATTTGATCCAGTAGGATTCCAAGAAGCCTTGGAAGGCTTCAAGTTTGGTTCTGCCAGCGATTCTGCCAATGCCCTGGTTCAGACTGGGAACAATGAACTTAGTAGGGGAGTAGACATAATTGCCCCTAAACACCCTCTCCGACCCGCTTCTGAATTAGTCCCTTGGTATACGGAAGAGCTATGTGGGCTAAAGCGGCAAGGTAGATGACTAGAGTGTAAGTGGAGAAAGATTCATCTTGAATCAGATTACAACAAAGAGCACATTTGAAGATCTATGCTCTGGCAATGTGTGCAGCAAAAAAGCAGTTCTTTTCTGCCTGCATTGCTTCTGCGAGCTCACATCCAGTGTACTTGTCTAGGGTTATGTGCGGGCTAGTACATGCCCCATCTCCCTTGAATGAGAATTTGGATCCATCAATTACCCATTGTGACATTTTAAATGAGGTTTTTTTGCAGATAAATATCTTGTATTCGAGCTGAACTAGACTCTACAGTTACTGCAGAGCCACTGTGGTGGTGGTGTCCAACAGCTCCGCTTGTGGTTAAATTGGATCTATTTCAGTTTGTGACTCCCAAGGATGTGGACAAGCTGCTTAGTTGTCCTTACTATTTGTTCTTTTCACCTTACTATTTGCTCTTTTGATCCTTGCCCTGCATGACTTATACGACCTAGCAGGTAGGTGATTGGAGAGGGTCTTGTTAAGATCCCAGAGCCGTTTGGATAGGGCGGTATATAAATTATTTAAATAAATACATATCATTAATGCCTCTCTGAGAGATGGCAGGATGCCTCCTTGTCTCCAGGAGGCAATTATTTGAACACTGTTGAAGAAACCTGTATTGGATCCCTCAGGATTAGGCATTTATCTGTATTTTAAACTGTTTTAATTGTGTTAAAGTTTTAATGGTGGTTTTTAGATTGTGAACCACCCAGGGACTTGCATATGGGGCTGTATAGAAATATATTAAATAAAATATGTGTTAATTAAAATAAAATAAAATATGTTTACATTTATTTGTTTATTTTATTATTATTTATTTATTCGATTTCTATACCGCTCTTCCAAAAATGGCTCAGGGCAGTATACACAGAGAAATAATAAATAAATAAGATGGATCCCTGTCCCCAAAGGGCTCACAATCTAAAGAGAAACACAAGATACACACCAGCAACAGTCACAGTAGTGTGCTGGGGGTGGATTTACGGCACGCAGTTGCAGACTATTCCAACACCTTCTGTATGCCCAGATGGAATGTCCCTAAACTTGTAGTGACATGGACAATGGCTGACATCCTAACGAAGCAGTACAAGTAGGGTGTGTGGGCATGCAGCATCATCCCTCACACAACTCACCCACCCTCCTGTGCTCATGCAGTTGCGCAAGAGGACTCCGAGTCCAGAGTGCTCCCCACGCTCCGGAAGCATTCAGTAAGATCAGAGACATATTGCTGGCCCTGTGTGACATATTTCCAATCCTACTCAGTGGCGCTTCTGGAGCATGGGGAGTGCTCCAGACTCTCAGCCTTCTTGTGCAAGAGCACAAGCACAGGAGGACGGGGAGTTGTGTGACAGGCTCTTGTGCATGCCTGCAGACCCTACTTAAACGTGTGCATTGTTGGTCAGGATGTCAGCCAGCAATAATAGTAAAGCTCAAAAAAGCATAACAATGGAAGGGGTCTGAGAAATCATACTATCAAACCTTTTGATCTAAGATCTAAAATAATTCTATCCATCGGACTTAGACCCCACCCTTTAGGCACAAAAGCTTCACAAGGTGGTTTACAACAAGCGGCACTACCACAATCAAACAGAGATAACATATTACCAGTGCATGTCACATACAGTAAATTATCTTGTGAACTGTGTGGTCTGGGCTGTGTCTAGATGGAAGGGGGAAACTGTGCAGAGCATGGAATGTTGAGGTAAGAGGGATAAGGAGGGTGCAATGATGGGGAAATGAAGAGAAGATTTTACCACAACTTCATAGGAACAGGCCTACAATTCATCCTACTCTTACTCTCCTTAATTTCCTTCCATCCTTCCTAGGGTGGAAGTATTGATGGAGGCATATGCAAACATTTTTGCTCTCATCCTTAAATTCCAAGTGATCTAGCTTGCTATCCTTAGTTTTATCTCCTTTATAATGAAGCAAATAGAAAGCAAAGTGGCATATTCATAGCTTATTTCTTCCAAAACAGAAACATATTCCAGACTTGAAACATATTCGCAGAAATTTTCAGTCTTGTGACATTTCCACCTGTTATTAGAAGCACTAATTGTTGGCATCTGCTGAATTGATGTTTCATTTGTCAACTATTTCTTTCTTTTCATATCAGAACTCTAATCTGGATTCCATATGCTCTGGACGTGAGATTTGTGTTCCTGAAGGGGAGAGTTTTGTACAGCTGGCATTAATCTGACTTGCTCTTGAGCAATATTGGCAGGCTTTAGTGTTTAGGGAAGAGATTACAACCTCTTTTAAGAATATGGTAGGGTTAAAAATACTTATTCCTTGTGTTTTTAAAAAAATACAATTGGACGCTCAGTGTTGTTTCAAAGACTGGTAAATATTTGTCCTGTCAAGCACCTTGTTTACATGAGCAGAGAATCCCAAAGCATGTAAAGATTACTCCTTTGCTCATTATCTTTAATCATTCTGACATCACTTGAATATTGAACTGCCAGCTTCAGCCACCTCTATATATGCACATGTTTACACACCATGAATTATGTCTAGATGAAATAGCCCTGGTTATAGATGGGCTCTTGATTTCTAATTTTTTAATGTATGTATGTATGTATGTTTATTTATTTAGTACATTTCTATACTGCCTCATAAAGAAGTCCCTTGGCAGTTCACAACCTAAAAACAATCATTAAAACATTAACACAATTAAAACAATTTAAAATACAATAAAAAAATCTAAAACCAAAGCTATAAAACTATAAACTAAAAGCCTGGCTAAACAGGTATGTTTTCAGGTTCTTCTTAAAAACATCCAGAGAAGGGGAAACTCTAATTTCCTTAGGAAGCGTGTCCCAGTGTCCCAGGGCAACTCTAGAAAAGATACCATTTTGAGTTGTCACCAAATGAGCAGGTGGCAACCGCAACTGGACCTCCCCAAATAATCTTAATAGGCAGTGGGGTTGATGAAGAAGAAGTTCTCTTCAATACCTTGGACCCAAGCCATTCAGGGCTGTATAGGTAATAACCAGCACTTTGTATTTCACCCAGAAATGTACTGGCAGCCAGTGTAGTTCTTTCAAAATGGGTATAACATGATCTCTTCAGGCAAACCCACAGACCAACCTGACTGCTGCATTCTGGACTAACTGCAGTCTCCTGACTATGTACAAAGGCAGCCCAATGTAGAGCGCATTGCAGTAGTCAAGTCTGGATGTTACCAGGATATGCACCATGTTTTAAGGTAGTTTATCTCCAGAAATGGACGTAGCTGACGAATCAGCAGGAGCTGATAGAAAGCACACCTCAACCTGAGAGAGCAGGGAGAAGTTCGGGTCCAGGAGTACCCCCAGACTATGTACATGCTCTTTCTGGGGGAGTGCAACCCCATCCAGAACAGGCAGATTTAAACCACTTCCTAAATCTCGACCTCCCACAATGAGTACCTCCGTCTTACTTGGATTACTGATCACATTCCCTGAAATAGTGGCCTAGGGAAGTCCCAAGGCTTTCTTATCCTTTTCTCAAGACCCCCTCTACACAAGCCCTTCCATCTTACAAAGCCCCATTTGGTCATTACATTGCATGTGCATAGACATGTTTCTGTTTGAATGACTGTACATGCTTTCATTTTTTAAATGGATCTGCATACAGGCCCCTTAGAACATAAGAATAGCCCTGCTGTGCTGGATCAGACCCAAGGCCCATCTAGTCCAGCATCCTGTTTCGCACAGTGGCCCACCAGATGCCACTGGAAGCCACAGGTAGGGGTTGAGGGCATGCCCTCTCTCCTGCTGTTACTCCCCTGCAACTGGAACTCAGACGCATCCTGCCTTTGAGGCTGGAGGTGGTCTATAGCCCTCCAAATAGTAGCCAATGATAGACAGGGTGCAAGAATTGTATACTACTGCACATGCCTTGAACATAGTGTGTGACTAACTGTACGTGTGTATCCGAGTTGCCTGCCAGCTCTGACTAAAGCTATTCCTGGAGAATTTCTGCTCTCAATATTCTTCACAATATCATCCAGCCATCTTAATCTCCAAGATTGCTTTCTGGCGATGGATGCAGATTCCTGCAGGGGTGGGAACCTTTGTGCATACAGATGTGTATGGTGTGTACATGGTACACAGATTGTACGTGCACTGGACATAAAGTGTGAGCAGAGCCAGAGTTAACACCAATTTGGTTTTGCGGCGAAGCAAATACTACAAACCTCCCAGTCCCACCACGGGGGTCTATAGTTCGAACCTCTTCATCTGCTAAATCCACATGGGTCTACCTGCGCTCTTAAAAGCATAAGAGCAGGCAGCACCTGTGGGCGGGGGGAGAGCAAAAGCTGTAATGAGGGTTGCCAACTGTCCCTCATTATGCGGGATGTCCCTCATTTCAAGGATGAAGTGTAGCATTTGCCCCTCATTTTGGTGGGCAGGGCGAGCAGCTGCTTATTTTGAGATGTTTTTGGTTGAAAAGTGGCATAACTTGAGTATGTGCTGGCACTATTCAACAGAGGAACATAGGAAGCTGCCATATACTGAGTCAGACCATAGGTCTATCTCACTCTGTATTGTCTTCACAGACTGGCAGCGGCTTCTCCAAGGTTGCAGGCAGAAGTCTCTCCCAGCCCTATCTTGGAGGTAGTTTGTTGGTTCAATAAAAAAATCTTGTCCTATCTTGGAGAAGCCAGGCAGGGAGGGAACCTGGAACCTAGATGCTCTTCCCAGATTGGCTCCATCCCCTGAGGGGAAGATCTTCCAGTACTCACACTTCTAGTCTCCCATTCATATGCAACCAGGGTGGACCCTGCTTAGCTTCAGAGGACAAGTCAGGCTTGCCACCACAAGACCAGCTCTCTTCAATAGCATATAGTTCAATTACATATACATAGATGATACTCAGGTGCTTGAGGAGTATTATCTGCATACACCTGACGCCCCGCAACCAGCCCCCGCCCCCTCATTCTGGCAATGAAATATTGGCAGCCCTAAGACACTTTTCAGATTTCTCCCCGCCGCCTTCTGGATAAATGGGCTGCCTGCGGAGGCTCCTTTCCCCGACTCCGAGAGCCGCCACGCCGCGCCCCTCGACAGCCGCCCAGTCTCCTCACGCCTTTTCAGACAGCGGCTCGAGAACCACCACCACCCAACCCCGAGCCAAGGAGCGCGTGGGCTTGGGGTGGGGTGGGGTGGGGGGTGTCCCGCAACCGCGGCAGGGGTGGTGGTGGGGAGGGGAAGGTCTCTCACCCACGCCCCGCAGGTTCTCCAGGGCCGCCGCCGCCCACTCGGAAGGCGGAGGAGGCTCCATGGCGGCCCAGCCGAGCCAGGCCGCGCGGTTGCCATGGCAACTCGAGGGCGCGGCCTTTTCCTCGGGCTGCGCCCCACGAGTGGAGAAAACTCCCGGGAAGAAGCGGCGGAGGCCGTAGCTGCGCGTCGCCCCGTTGGGAAGCCGAGCCGGGGCTTCGAATGGGTGGCGGGGACGGGGGGGCAGCGGAGAGGTCGGGCTGAGCCTGCCCTGGGGAGGGCCGCCGGGGGGGACAGGACGCTCTGCTAGGCGCCTGCCTGCCCGCCCATCCATGATCGCCCCGAATAAAAGGCCAATTGAGCAATCAGGCCCCATCTGGCGGCTGCTCCTCCCCTCCGCCGATTTATTTTGCCTCTCTTGAAGAACGTGCGGCGGCCTTTACAAAGAAGAGCCCATTTTCGGAGAGCGCCCAAACGGAGCTGCCTGTCTTGAGCGGTGTACCCCTCGTCCGTTCAGCCGCGGCGCAATGGCCGTTCACTAGGGTTGCTATTGCATAACATGCTAGGGAAGGGGGCTTTAATCATGCACAAGATGATGCATCCGCCGCTGTGGCTTCTCCTTGCCGTGTGAGATCCATGCTTATGCAGGGAGCTGTTGTACTTCTTTTTGCTTCTCCGTGCCATATAGAAGCAAAGACACACACGCAAGAGCATCTTGCCTGCAGAGGGTTCCCCAGGTTCCCTCCCTGGCGGCATCTCCAAGAGGGCTGAGAGAGACTCCTGCATCCTTGGAGAAGCCGCTGCCAGTCTGTGAAGACAATACTGAGCTAGATAGACCAAGCGCCTGACTCCATATATGGCAGCTTCCAATATTCCTAATAGTGGTGCCATGGTGGGGAGTGCCAGTTTTGTTTTTTTAATTTAAGTATTAACTGACATGCCTGGCACACACACATACCCCCCATTCATTACACCGCTATTCTAGAAGTACAATCAGATCCATTGTGAGATTACATTAAAGGTAAAGTGTGTGCCATCCAGTTGGTATCGACTCCTGGCGCCCACAGAGCCCTGTGGTTGGCTTTGGTAGAATACAGGAGGGGTTGGCCATTGCCATCTCCTGCACAGTGTGAGATGATGCTTTTCAGCATCTTCCTAGACCGCTGCTGCCCAATATAAGTGTTTCCAATAGTCTGGGAAACATACCAGAGGGGATTTGAACGGCAGCCTCTGGCCTAATAATCAAATCATTTCCCTGCTGTGCATAAGCATACATAAACTGGTGTGTGTGTGTTTTTTTCAGGGAAATTATTGCGGTCTAACGTTGCTCTAGAAGTCAGTGCAGGACAGGCTATTACAAAGTAAATTTAATATGACCAGAAAAGCCTTCAGTAATGCATAATAGTTTACATTATTTTTTAATTCCACGCTTCCTCTGAGCAGTTTAAGGCTCCTCTCCCATTTTATCCTCACCGCAACCCCTCTGAGATAAGATGGGTTGAGAGAGCGAAAGAGAGAGTGTGGCTAGCCCAAAGTGGGCTTCACGGCAGAGCAACCATTTAACTCAGGTCTTCACAGGTCTAGTCAAGTACGGGCAGTGACCCCTGAGTAAGGTGTTAGAAAAGCACTAAAATGTTTCCGTGGTCAGCTGTGAAACCTTGGAGGGCTTGCAGCTCAGTCCTCTGCCCTCGGTGTATTAGCAGATCGAGACCTAACTGCATACTCAATAGATCTACAGATTGTAGACAGTACCTACTATCTCATCTATATATCCCATTGCAGCAGCATAGGGAGAGGCAGGACACCTGGAATCTGGTGATTGAAGACAGTGAGGCTATTCTCACTGTCATACAAAATTGGGCTAAGGGAGCCTAGCCTGATTTTGCATGACCGTGAGAACCACCAGCCTCACCAAAGTGGGTCACCCGCTAAAACTACCCTCCCCTAAGCCCAGGTTAGCGGAGCGAGTGCTCTGCTAACCCGGGCTTTTCGATTATGTGTTGCTGCAGTGCGGGTCCGCAGCACAGCAACTCACAAGTAGAACCCCGACCAGGAGGCTTAAAAGCAGCCTCCCAGCTCAGGGATCTCTCCAGCATGCCCTGCGCGCTCGTACAGGGCATGCTGGAGTTTCCGGGGGTCACACGGCCCCTGATCCCCCTGGCCCCCATCGGCTCAGTAATGGAGACGACAGTCATGTGGGTGGCCGATCTGGCCACCCAGGGCTGCCTCCCTGCTCGTGTCCCTGCTCGGCTAAGCCCGCTCTCCCTCTCGAGGTGAGTCTCACGGATCATGAGAACTGCCTCAGTCTTTCAAGAAGCAGATTTTGGGAGTTTGAGACTTCAAGTTAGAGAAAGAAATAGCTGGACAGCGTAGGAACCTGTCTCCAGGGCTAATAATGGCAATTTCTCTGGAAAACTAGTTTTATACAATGCATAAATTGTACTTATACTGTGCACAATATTCCTTTCTAGAAAAATACTATAAAATGAAACACAGCACCACAAAGCTCTTACTGGAATCAGTGTAATGCAGCAATGTCCAACTCATACAGCAAATAAAGAATATTTTAATATTCTGCATGCATCCATTCAGAGCTGAGAAAATGGAGCTTCTCTATTCCATCAGAACCAATGTTTTGTTACAAAATGTGTGGCTGGCTGTTTGGATGGGGACAGGGTGCAAGGCAGGAACACATGTGTACACAGAATATGAGTGTCCTGCGTGTTTTGGATGCCCTAAGACCCAGAACAAAATCTGCTGCTTGGATTGTACTCAAAAGCCAATCGGGTGACAGAAAAAAGTAGTGAAATTTGAAATATTTATAATCTTCCTGTGACATTTTCCTCCCTTACAGGCAGATGAATGACACCTCTTTGGGTGAAAACAGGCCTCCTTTAAGAGCTGTTACAGTGGGCTTTTCACCTGCAGTATGAGCCGAGTTTCACAATGGGCATTACAGATGTACTAGGATCTAGCGCAGGGTTTCTCAACGTGTGGGTCCCCAGATGTTATTGGACTTCAGCTCCCATAATCCCCAGCCCCAGTGGCCTTTGGTTGGGAATTATGGGAGTTGAAGTCCAATTACATCTGGGGACCCACACGTTGAGAAACCCTGATCTAGCGGGTTCAACAGTCGCTGTTTTGCCCCTTCCCTTGTGCATCAGATGGGCTGTCTGCCTTTTTCATTGTTTTAAACCATCACATCTACATTTATTAGTTTTGCATCCATCCTTCTCAGTAACTCTCTCCATACAATCACAAACATTTAAAAGAAAAGCCCAGACTGCAGGGATTAGCAGGGAAAACAATACTGGTGGCACAGACAGCCAATCACAGGCACTAGCCAATAGCCACTCCCCACAATAGTTTCCCCCAATTTAAACTAACCACGGACCGGACCCAATTTAAACTAACAGAAAGTTGCAGAATCAGTTTTTCAGAGTCCACTCAAAAGGGCATACAGTATTTGTATTGAATGCAGTTTTCCAAAATGCCCCTTACTGCTCTCAAAATGGCACATCTGACTTTACCCATGGATACATCTTTGGAGCTGCAACAGGTTTGCAGCCAACCTGAGGAAGGGGAGGGATCTTCAGCAAATTGTCCCCATGTGGGATGGCAACACCTTAAGTGCCTTCTGTTTGTACTGGGTACAAAAGAATCCATTTTCCCCTGTTGCTCCTGGTACTTACACATGTTCTATTGTGAGATGAACTTCTTTGGTGGTGAAGGAAGGCATCCAATTTGATCTCCTACTCCAAAGACAGGACTTGTGTGAATTAGCCCACACTTTACTAGTCTCATGGAGGAGAGTTCCTCCACGTTTTCTATCCTGCTCCTTTGAGACAGGCACTAGAAAAGCTTCCATCAGAGCTTAAGCCTCCATAAACATAAGATGTAATCCTATGGTTCTATACCCCCTGCTTTCAAGCGACCTTCACCTTACTTAAAAGATCCTTAAATTACCATTCCACTGAGGTCAAGAACCCTCCAAAGCTATTTGGCTGGCAGGCCACCTAGAATGAACAAGGTTTCCTGGCAATGTAAAAGCACTAGTCATTCATACATACAGGTAGTCCTAGGGTTTGGAACTGGCTGTCTTGGGCAGCCTGGTGTTTTGGGAGTTTGTTGGACTCTGGGAATCTGCACTGATTCTGCCTTCAGTGCCAGCACTGTCTGTAGTTTCCCTAACATTGCTTTTCAAACATAACACAGCAGATTTTTCTGGAAAAAACATCATCTAATTCCAGTGCTGTCAAGATGAAGTTGCCATCAATTGAGAATGAGAATAAACACCCTTCCCTCAGCCAGAGCCTGAGCTTTGCCAGCAACACTGGGGTGAAAGGAAGATAAGAGTCATATAATGTAGATTCTTTGCAGTATTTGCAGTACAGATTGTTAATGATGATTGTGATCAAAATGGCAAAAAGTGAACAGTTCTTTTTAACATTTAGGAACATTTATTTCTGCATTCGGTATCAAGTACATAAGTGCAAATATTCAGAGTTCATAATTAAGTTCTACAGAGAACGTCATACAAATCTGTGATACATGTAACACGCCGGAAGTCTTTGCAGTCCCCATACATGTATATCAGCCCGTTGATCCCTTAAGAACAAAAAAGTACTGGGGTCGGTTGGTTTGTTTAATTTATTGTCACTTTCAGAGAGTTATACAAAATGGATTATGCCATATAAGTACTGATTGCTCTTTTGTTGTTATTACTTGTGCTGGGGAAAACACACACATATAAAGACTTCAGTCTACAGTTCTAGATAGTTAGTAAAGGTGAACCCAACCAGCGACCCCAGTGGACATAGAAGCAAAACTGCATTGGTGCACTAAGCAGGAAAGCCCTAGCCACACGTAACATTAAAAGTTATCGAAGCAATGCCAATAGAAGAAGAAGTAATAGTCGTAGAGTAGTAGTAGTAGAAGCACGAGGAAATAAAAAGTAGAAAGTTCAATAGTATTTTTAGGCTTTTACCATCATGCACTTGAGAAGCAACACAAGAACCACACCTAGAACACTTTTCTCTTTACTATACTTTAGTGCTTGACACACATGATTGCAAATAGTCTAGAGAGTACAGAAACAGCAGGAGAGGGGAGGGGAAACAGCTGCTTCATTGCTTCACATCTCTGAGATCATGGTGTATGATAGAGAGAGGGGGGGTGAAGACAGATGTAATGCTTTTAGAGCAGTGGGACCACTCGAAGTGTTCTCACTCTGTTCAGTCTCATTGTATTCCTGGGGTTCTCAAACTTGGGTCCCTGCATGTTGTGGGACTACAACTCCCATCATCTTCAAAGGCCATTATGGCTGGGGATGATGGGAGTTGTAGTCCCACAATATCTGGGGACTCAAGTTTGAGAACCCCTGCTGTATTCAATTTAACGCTTTAAAAAGCAGGCTGAGAGCAGAAACTTCCTGGGCACAAGGCTGACTGGCTTCTTCTCTCTGATGTCACCCCAAAACAGCTCCCCTCCCTAAGAATAATATATATATATATGCCTTTGTTTCAATTAATAAGGCAATAAATGGACAGATAAATGCATGAGCATTCAAGCAGTGTTTTGTATTTTTCTTTAAAAGGCAGCCAGTCCACCTAAAAAGGTGGGGTGGGGGAGAGACCAAGACTGACAACTAAGCCAACATTCAGTTCCCTGGCATGCACACCTGTCACTTCAGTGGCAAAGCCAGGAGGAGGAAGCCAGATTCACCTGGCGGCTGAGGGACACACTCTGTTTGTATTATGTCTCTGAGAGAGAGAGAGAGAGAGAGAGAGAGAGAGAGAGAGAGAGAGAGAGAGAGAGAGAGAGAGAGAAACAATAAATTATGCAGTAAAAAGTAAGAACAGAGCTGTTTTCATCCCAGACTCCCTCATCAATCACTTGTGTAGCTGATGAATTTCTGCTGTTGCCTTTACTCAGCCTTCCTCTTAGCACCCGGGATTTTTGCTTGGATCCTAGAGGAGAAAAATGGGGATGCAAAAACAAAACCACAATCAAGCAGAGATTCAACCAAGTAGTTCCAAAACATATTTCCTTTTCTTCGCCAGAAGGTGACATTTGGTAATGCTGTGTTTCAAATTAACAGAAATACATAAGAACCACCCAGCTGGATCAGGCCCAAGGCCCATCTAGTCCAGCATCCTGGTTCACCCAATGGCCCACCAGGTGCCTTTGGGAAGCCCACAGCCTTCCTTCCCAATAGCTGCTTCTTAAAGGGATGAAGTCCTGCTCTGTAACTGCTGAACTGCTGACTGTGTGTGTGTGTGTAAGATCTATTTCAAAAGTGGCTAGATTTCACTAGTGGTTAGGAGGGGAAAGAAGAGAGAAGCTCCACCATCTGGGAGATAGCACCAGATTTTTAAAACTCAGTGAGGCTATTCCCACGATCAACGGAAAGCAGGCTAAGGGAGCGTAGCCTGCTTTCTGTGGAGCGTGGCAACCACTGGGCTCACTAACGATCCCAGTGCTCCCAAGGCAACTAGCCCGCCTAAAACACTCTCCCCTTAAATGAGGTTAACGGAGCCTAATTTCTTTGCAAGCATCCTCCCAGGCTCGGGGATCTCTTCAGGATGCCCTACACGCTTGCACAGGGCATCTTGCAACTTCCGGGGGCCGCGTGGCCCCCGATCCCCACAGCCCCCGCCGGCTCTGTGACGGAGCCAGCAGTTGCTTGGGTGGCCGATCTGGCCGCCCCAGGGCTGCTCTTTGATCGTCTGCGGGGAGAGCGGGCTAAGCCTGCTCTTCCTGCAGACCCAACAGAAGCTCTTTTCACAGATCGTGAGAAGAGCTTCAGTCAGTAACCAGAGGCGCTTTTACTCCTGGACTTTTGGGCCAAAGTCCAAGGCCTCCACACCCCCTGGGGCCCCTCAAATCTTTTTTAGTCTGTCCTGGATGTTGTGGTCACGTTAAAAATGTGTTTAAAATATTGTTTTTGGGGGGGGGGCCCTCCAAAAGCCTTTAGGTCCAGACTCCAAAACTACCTAGGTGCACCTCTGTCAGTAGCAATGACAGGTCTTATTCCCCCCTGTAAGAAGCTACTACAGTGAGTTTGACAGACTGATATCTTCCCGGAGGACAGAGGAAGGTGCAGAATGCACAATTAACCTATGGAATTCTCTGCCACAAGATGTGGTGACAGCCACCAGCTTGGAAGGCTTTAAGAAGGGCTTAGATGAATTCATGGAGGACAAGTCTATCAATGGCTACCAGTCTGAGGGCTAGAGGCCACCTCCAACCAAAGAGGCAAGAATCTTCCCACATGCAGCCTATCATATGTCTTAAGTGATAATGCATCACCTAGTCTGCTGACTGCATATGCTGCTCACTTGTTCATTAGCCAGAAATATATTTCAGTGATATTTTTCAAGAACAGCTCCAGGCAACTTGTGCAGGAAGATTTCTTAACATAATAAATTACTGGGGGCTGGTTGTTGCTATGTCATTTTTTAAAATTGTTACAATATAACACAACAAAAATTATTAGAGTGGCTTCTGCCTGAGCCCATCTGGAAGCCACTAATAATAGTCCTGTGCAACTGACGGCATAGCATGGCAAAAGGAAAGGGGGTGCGAGGCAAAAACCTGTTGATAGCCACCTTGCAAGTGCAGTATCTATCCAGGGTGTTTTCCTCTGCTATGAGAAAAGCAGCTCGGGGGGGATGATTTGGCGTTAGTCCAGTAGGGCTGTTCTTATGACAGGTGAGCCACAGTTTCAAGGTTCTTCAACCTTCCCTGTCGGTCAGGACAACCTGGTTGAAAGTTCACCTTTCCCTGACAAAATCCTAAGCAGAGTCCAGCCCGTTTGCTTCACCGTTCCAAGCAGAGTTGAGCTCCTTCTCTCATGACGAGAGTAACATCGGAGCAGCCCAGCTCTCAGATGGATGGAATGATTGCTGAACTCCAGGCTTGGTCTCCTTGCAGTTTGATTCTCACACTGAGCAACTTGTTCCTGCACACGTTTCAGCACCAACCTGTATCTCAGTCCTGTGCTGTCCACACAGGCGGAACACCCTGTTCCTGCTCTGGTCTGCTCCACTCTTCTACCAAGGAGGAGATGGCAAGCCGAGACTCCCTACTACTGATTGATTGATTTCATTTCTATACCGCCCTTCCAAAAATGGCTCAGGGCGGTTTGCACAGAGAACCAATAAACAAATAAGATGGCTCCCTGTCCCCAAAGGGCTCACAACCTAGAAAGAAACACAAGACAGACACCAGCAACAGTCACTGGAGGTCCTGTGCTGGGGGTGGAGAGGACCAGTTACTCTCCCCCTGCTCAGTGCAAGAGAATCACCATGTTAAAAAGGTCCCTCTTTTCCAAGCATTTGGGGAACTATTGAGTGAAGGAATAGGGAAGATACTACCTTTGAAAACACACATTATTATTGCCTGGAAGTTTTTTACACGGGGCTTTTAAAGCCCTTTAATTCACATCTCCTCTGGAATGGAGTGAGGGATGTTCACATATTGGCCAGATTTACCCCGAAGTCCCTGCAAGCTTTCGGGGAGCATGTCACACACGATTCGAGTTTTTTAATTGTGCGTTAGAATGTAGCCCGATTTATATCCAGGGTAAAAAAATTCACTTTTTGTGTCGGTTTTTTGGGACAACTTCGAGTTCACAGTAAAGCCTCCCTGTAAACCTGCGGTGTGTAAAAGTCCCTGGGGAGAAGGAACCAGTGGTCCTCCACTCCAGAGCTGTATGCACTAATCTCTTTAAAGGAGAAACTGTAATAAACAACTTCTGGATAGGACACCACATTACCGCTGGTCAAGGGTCAATCATACAGAAGCAGGAATATAGATGTTTACGAGATGTTTTCATTCCTGGCAATTTGCTACACTCCAGCCAGAGGTGAACACGTTTTGTGAACATGTGTTGAATGAGCAGCAGTTTCAAAAGTATGAAGCTTCTTGTTAGCAAAGTCCTGATGGTTCTGAGTCCAAAACTTTAACCCTCTTTCTACTCTAGAGTGGCAAGGAAGCAGAAGAAAAGATTACAAAATACCTGGTCAGACATTTTAGGAACAGTGTTGGTTAGCCATCTTTGACCCTCCAGCTGTTGTTGGACTACAGCTCCCATCATCCCCAGTCACAGAGGCCTGGGATGGTGGGAGTTGTAGTCCAACAACTGGAGAGTTGAAGCTGTACAGCCCTGATCCAGGGCCAACACAATCCCTTGCAGATGTAAACACAAACCTGTCTTCCAGACTCTATGAGGGCCAAAATTCTCACCTGGCCAATTTCTCACCCCAGGGGTCATATTCATAATTCTTCCTCAAAAGTGATCTTTAATTTATTTGATAAATCCTAAAGAAATTAGTGTTTCCCCTTCTCTGATTGTATTTAAGAAGGACTTGAAAACATACTTGTTTAGCCAGGCTTTTAGTTTATAGTTTTAAAGCTTCGGGTTTTAACATTTTTATTTGTATTTTTAAAATTGTTTTAACTGTGTCAATGTTTTAATGGTTTTTAGATTGTGAACTGCCCAGGGTCTTTTTGTATGGGGCAGTATAGAAATGTAAGAAACAAACAAACAACTCTCAAATTATTTGAGGTAGCTTATTTGGTCAGGTTGGTCGATTCGAACTTTTTTTGATGAACATCGGCTCCTCAGACTTCTCTTCCTGATGACCATCATACCTGGCAAGGACTTCATTTTCTGGATTATACCCCAGGCAGGAAAACACAGCAAGGGCGTGGGAGAAAGAAGGCACTGAAAGACGCTTCACTAGCAACGTCCATGTTCTGCTCTTTGCCTGCCTCAACCTCTCCCCCAAGAGGTGGTTTAAACAGCAAACTCAGATCCTGAGAACAGTGGCTGAACTTCTGTGTCACTAAGCTAGACTGCCACTTGGGGCTTTTTGGCTCTGGAAATGATTGAATTGTGTAGAGTGTGGTAGGGATGTCTCAGACCATTTGGACACCCCAAAGGGTCTTATATTTATCACTCCTGACTTATACCATCCTAAATGTACAGCTGTCAGTAAATGACTTGACCTCCCAGGAATACTTTGTTGGATGACTCACTTCGCCACAACAGTATTTATGTGGGTCCTCATAAGTCCCAAGTATTGGTCAATCTGTGCCTGAAAAGAGGAAAAAAAGAATCAACAGAGCATCCACATAGTAGGAAAATGTGTATAAATTTTCCAGAGGTGGTTTATGGAACTGATATAACTTTTGCCATTCTTTTGCCATGTTCCCCAAGTGCATTAAAATTTACTCTAGCCTTTAATATTGTCCAGTGTTTCCCATTTCATAATAATTTCATAATCATTTATTTGTAATTATTGTCAACAAAAACAGTGGGAAGAGGGAGGGCTTTTACATTGTCAACCTTTTCCCCAAATCTATAGACTGCATTAAGAAAAACAAGCATTCAATTTTTATAAATGATGAAAACTACTTTAAAAGGCTTTCAATCACTTAGCCTAATCTTCCACCCATAATTTAATTATAAATTTCCTCTTGTCACTACACTATCCTCTGCAAAACATTTTTTGGGGGAAATGTCTCTAAAAACACACACACAGTGCCGTGAAACTGTGGCCTGGTTCACACAATAGTTGGAATCTAGCTTTCATGCGAGTTACCGACTTTCATGTGATTGTGTGAACCCATGCCAAGGCGGGTATCAGATTCATCATAGGTCCTAAACCACCTTGGGGTGTGTTCACACAATCTCACTGTCAGTAAGCCACATTAAATCTAGATTTGAATGATTGTGTGAACCAGGGCAGTGTGTAAAATGTCACCCGCGGCATTGTGGAACAGGTCTGTTCCGCAGCCACTTAGAATTGCACAACCACAGTTGCGGGATGCTACCTCCCATTATTTCCCACCTGAACTTTCATGGTCAGCCACTACACACAGACCGCTTACCCATGTGAACTGTCACCACATGGCACAATTAAGCTGAGTGGCTGAGCCAAGCAAACTGGCCCTTGACTCAGTTCATTGTTTTCAAATTAAACCTTCAATTAGTTACGTGATGGAGGCTGTTTTCAAAGAAAGACCAAAATGAACTCAAATGTGCAGGGTGGTAGTGGTCAACTCTTGTTCAATAATTTGTGTAATAATAAATGAGTGAGTAATTACAGCTTAGTGTGGATTCATACCATTTTGGGGCATAGAATTTGGGCATCATTTGGTGCAACATTATACTCCCCCTGAAAAATCAGGTACGTAGCTTTGGAGTGCTCATGGACCCAAAGCTCTCCTTGGTTTCTTAGGTTGAGGTGGTGGCCAGGAGCACTTTTTATCAGCTTAAGCTAATAATATGTCAGCTACGTCAATTTCTAGAGGCAAATGACCTCAAAACAGTGGTACATATGCTGGAAGCATCCAGGCTTTACTACTGTACTGCACTCTATGTGGGGCTGCCTTTGTATGTAGTCCAGAAACTACAATTGGTACAGAATGCGGCAGCCAGATTGGTCTCTGGGACAACACGAAGGGACCACATAACACCAGTTTTGAAAGAACTGCACTGGCTGCCGATATGTTTCCGGGTGAAATACAAAGAGCTGGTTATTACCTATAAAGCCTTTAACGGCTTGACCAGGCTATTTAAGAGAATGCCCTCCTTTGTCATGAACGCTGCTGCCTGTTACGATCTTCTGGAGAGGTCTGGTTACGGTTGCCACCAGCTCGTCTGGTGGCGACTCAGGACTGGGCTTTCTCCGTGGCTGCCCCACAGAGAAAATGTGGCTCTGGAATATGCTCCCTACTGAAATAAGAGCATCTCCTTCTCTGTTTGTTTTCAGGAAGAACCTCAACACTTTCCTGTTCTCGCAAGCTTTTTAATTAGAATTTTAATAATTTTAATAATTTGTTTTATATTGTTTTTATCGTGTTTTATGTATTTTAACCTGTGATTTTAATGTTGGGATTTGTACACAGCCTAGAGATTTACATATCAGGCGGTATAAAAATATGATAAATAAACAAACAAATAAACATAGTATGCCCCCGACTATAAATAATTCCAGAAATAAGGCCCATGGGCTTGTCCCAGTCTACTGAGTACATACTCATTTTCTTTGTCCTACTGTCATCTAGAGATGTGCACAAAACTGGTTTGCCTGGTTCGGTTTGAATTCGAACCGAGTTCAGACCTGGAGGGGGGAGGTTCGGTTTTGGTTTTGCTCGATCCTCCCCCCCCCCGCTTGGTTTGAATTCAAACCATTTTGAACTGGTTTGAACCTCCCAGGTGGGTGGGGTGGTAGTTGGCACCCATGAGTACCTACCACCCAACACCCAAAGCAATCAACCGTCCTTTATTGTTATGGTCATTCAACCAGCAAAACACAAAGTACAAAAACTTTACATAAAAACAAATGAGAGTGGATTCATGGTTTGTCATTGAAAATCTCATATGCTACCAGAGAATCTACACTCAGAACACCTCATAAAACAACAAAACCCTGTACCCCATGGGTTAACAACCCATGGGGGTGGTTGTCTGTGCACTACACTTCCACTTGCTCTGGGATACCCCAACACCCCCCAAGTGCAGCTATGGGGCTGCTGAAACCTCCATTCTTCCCTATGTAGAAAACCCTTAAAGACACATAACTTCAAAAATCACTTAAAAATCAGCCCTTTGCCCACTTCCTTTGAAATAATTCTGGTAGCTTCCTTGCCCCCCTTGGGCACTACCACCCACCACAATCCATTCTTGAAATAATTCTGGTAGCTTCCTTGCCCCCCTTGGGCACTACCACCCACCACAATCCGCTCTGGGCCACCCCTTTGCCCCCGACGTGAAGCTATACATTTGCTGATATCTCCATGCTTCTTTATGGAGAAAAACCTTAAAGTCGCGTAAACTTCAAAAATCACTTAAAAACCAGCCTTTTGCCCAATTCCTTTCAAATAATTCTGACAGCTTCCTTGCCCACCTTGGGCACTACCACCCACCACACTCCGCTCTAGGCCACCCCTTTACCCCAGATGTGAAGCTATACATTTGTTGGAATCCATGACAGCTTCCTATGTTCACTCATGCCCTTTAACCCAGGTAAAGGCCCAGATATAAAACCCAGGTTTGTGGGGGAGACAGCTCTAGGATAGGGCTTCCCTAACCTGGGTAGGGCTGCTCATATGCACAGCCTTTTATGTCAGCCAGAGACAATATGGGAAACACACAACAAGCAATAATGGCTGTATCATAATCCTTTCAGTTCTCTGATAAAATCAATCTTCTGCTCTCCACCCCCCACTGCTTCTGTAGTGGCTGAAAAGGCTTCAGAATACCACCATTACATCAACTTCTTAACTGTATTAAGGATTTAAAGTGATTTTTTCCCCTTTTGTTTTTCTTTATTGGGATTTTGTATCATTTTGTTATATGTTTGATTTTCTGTTTTCTGATCAACAGTCAAAATAAACCATTCATTCATTCATTCATCAACTTGTAATGGACTCGGTCATTGTTGGGTTCCAGGTCCCTGTTGGAGGACTATATACCCAGCTTTTAAAATACTCCCCTAACAACCACCTGTGCTTATTTAGGAGGACTATTTCCTCCTTGAAGAATCATTGATCCAATAGTCAACAGCTAACCATCTGCTTTTACATACCTGGTACTTGTCGTATACGACAGGAAGAGTAAACATCGAGACCACAGCTAGGAAGGGGACAGAAGAAAGAGTGTTACATTGCCAAGGCTGACACTCACATTTTTATGCATAACAAACCTTGAAAATTTTGTCCCCCACTGAAGGAAGATGCAAAACAGAGGACAGCTTTCTGGTGATTAAGAAGCAATGCTATGGCTTTGCAGTCACAGGTCACTGTGCTGTCTGTGCACTTGTACACACTTTATGTTAGTGCTGCAGATAGAGACTATTCACAAATGTTCTGAAGGGCTGTCAGCAGCGAATGCCACTGCAGCTGGGGATTCTGGGAGTTGCAGTCAACAACATCTGGGAATCCCTGTTAGAGGGAACACTGTCAGCAGCATCAAAAGAAAACTTCATAATAGATTTGAAAAGTGTAGAATTTCTGCTAACTGAAATGTGGATTTGGATCCACGCATCCACTGAAATGTGAAGCTTAAGACTAAATGTAGGTGGGAATTCCCCATCCTCTCCCATTAATTCACTTTAGCTGTGTTCATAATCTTGGAGTATTCACTGCTGGCTCCTTTGGATGAGGACTTACACTTAATGCAAAACTTTGAGAAAGAATGAACAAGAATTAACAATTTGCTAATTTGAGTTGTTAAGCGCAAAAGACTCAACATTTTATATTAAGTTTATTTCCTGGGAACACTGGATGACAGTCTGCGCAACAGTTCCAAGTGCATATTAGTGAAATATGCATGCAGTTGCACAAGAGCGCTCTTTCACAAATGACAAAACTGCAGAAATGCAGTTCCACAGTGGATGGTCGTTATTTCCAGTGGCTGTCCATTGCGCAACTCAGATTGTGCAGTTTCACGCATTCGTGCAAGAGTGCTCTTGCACCACGGCATGTGCATTTCATTAAAGCGCCTACAGAATGCTGCACAGTCTGTCACCCTCTGGCCAAAAGGAAAACATAGAGAGCAATGACAAAATGATAAGGACAGAAGATGCATTTTGCAGCCAAGTTCACAATCCTAGGAGAAAGGTTCATTGCAGCTTCCAGAGGGACTTACTTCCAAGTCCACATGCTCAGGTTCAGGTGCCACAACTGCAGTCCTGCTCCCCCTTATGTGTCAATGTCCTGCTTCCTCCTAAGTATACATGACTAGGATTGGGTCTGCATGCACAAGCTCTGGGGTCCGCCAGAGGCTCGTCCTCCGCTTTCCTCCACCCACAGCCACTATTAGTAAGAGTAGCTGTGCGACCGCTCTGCAGCTCCCAGTCGACACTTCATTCAAGCGTTGGCTGGATGCTTCTTTCTCTGCCTTTGCTTATCTCCAAGCCTACACATATGATGTCATATGCAGGGGTGTGGTGAGCACATACTTACATGCATGCACTAAATCACAATATATGGGGGGCCCCCGCTGGCAGGAGCTTGTCCTGCAGCCACCTATGACCTATGAGCTCCCTAAGCCCTGGTTGGAAGGGATCTTACGAATACGACTATGATGAATATTTATATACCGCTTTTCAACAGAAGTCCCCAAAGCGGTTTACATAGATATAAATAAATAAATAAAGATGGCTCCCTGTCCCCAAAGGGCTCACCATCTAAAAAAGAAACAGAAAGACACCAGCAACAGCCACTGGAGGGATGCTGTGCTGGGGATGGATAGGGCCAGTTGCTCTCCCCCTGCTAAGTAAAGAGAATCGCCACTTTAAAAAGGTGCCTCTTTGCTCAGTTAGCAGGGGACTAGCTGAGCAGGATCTCCTCTTGGAGATCTTCTATTCCAACCCGATGCTCAGTGCAGGAAACTGCTACAGCAGCATCCCTGACGAATGGCTGTCCAGCCTCTGTTTGGAAATCTCCAGTCAAGGAGAGAGGGAACCCGCCCCACTACTGCATGAGGCAGACTGTTGCACTGCTGAGCAGCTTTTACAGTCAGGAAATCCCTCCTAAGATCTAGCCTAAATCTGGTTCCTTGTAATTTCAATCAATTGGTTCTAGTCCTGCCCTCAGGAACAGCAGAGGCCACTCCTTCTACACGGCAGCTCTTCAGATACCTAAAAATGGTTATCATATCCCCCATCTCTATCACATCCCCTTGTGTGGTAACAAGCATGGCTTGTCACCTTAGCTAAGCAGGGTCCACCCTGGTTGCACATGAATGGGAGACTAGAAGTGTGAGCACTGGAAGAGATTCCCCTCAGGGGATGGAGCTGCTCTGGGAAGAGCATCTAGGTTCCACGTTCCCTCCCCGGCTTCTCCAGGATAGGGCTGAGAGAAACGCCTGCCTTCAGCGTTGGAGAAGCCACTGCCAGTCTGTGAAGACAATACTGAACTAGATAGGCCAAGGGTCTGACTCAGTAGAAGGCAGCTTCCTATGTTCCTATGTTCTTTTCTCCATCTCCTACGGTTCCTCATGGGACTTAGTTTCCAGATTCCTTGCCAACTTTGTTGCCCTTCCCAGAACCCATTCCAGTTTATCAACATCCATCTTAAAATGTAATGCTCCGAACCAGATACCACAGTCCACATGAGGTCTAGCCAGTGCAGAATGGAACAGAACTATCAGTTCTTGTGGTCAGACCTCATTTGGAGTAACTTCTCAGAGTAACCTGTAAGTCTCAGGTAGAGAGGGGCAAGTGTAAAATAAAACATTTGTAGCAGATTACCAGGAAAGGAGAAAATATAAATGATTACATCGTGTGGAGGCCACTTTTCAACAGAGTTGATGATGCTATTTTATCAGAGTTGATGACGACCTAACAGATATTACCACACACATTGAAAAAAGAGAAATTATAGACTTTACCCATTATCAGAAGAGTCAGGCCATTGAAGAGAGCTCCAACATAAGTCAACAGCCACATTAGAACTGCAAACTAGACCAGATACACAATCGTTAGTTAATAATTAAATTGTTCTTAAATGTTTTTAAACTGTTTTTAAATTAGTTTTTATATTGTTTTAAGCTGATTGTTCTAAATGGTTGGGGTTTTTTTTGTTTTTGGTTGTTGTACAGCCAAGAACCTTTGAATGGATAAGGCGGTATAGAAATGTAATAAAGAAATAAAGAATGAATAATAAATAAATAAATTACATCTCCCAAAAACATACTAGACTGTCAGGAGAACAGTAAATGCCTCTGGAAAACTTAGCTTTACTACACTAGGTAAAGGTAAAGTGTGTTGTCTAGTTGGTGTCGACTCCTGGTGACAACAGAGCCCTTTGGTTGTCTTTGGTAGACTACAGGAGGGGTTTACCACTGCCATCTCCCGTGCAGTATGAGATGATGCCTTTCAGCATCTTCCTATATTGCTGCTGCCCGATATAGGTGTTTCCCATAGTCTGGGAAACATACCAGCGGGGATTTGAACCAGAAATCTCTGGCTTGCTAGTCAAGTCATTTCCCCACTGCACCATTAGGCACTAGCAAGCTATTAATTATCCTACTAATTTCATTTAAAGCCATTGTAGCTGGGGAGATTTCTAGACCAACAATATCTGGAGACCCATGTTTAAGAACCCACGTTAAGCAGCCAATATGGAAAATCAGAATGTAGAGGTTTTTCAACTCTAATGTGTCCAAGTTCTGCTCTCTCCAACCCCTTTCGTTCTTTGTTGGCCACATACTTTTAAGGAATCCACCAAATCCTGTACAAGGAAAAGCCGCCTGAGTTCTTTGACTGTGCTGTTCACATAAGACTGGAGGCAATCTGTGTACTTCTGAATCTGTTCCTGGGAGAGAGACATTTCCATTTCCAAGTAGCTTCTGTTGAAAAAGCACCAGATCAGGTTATGAAAACAAGCATTTTGCAAGAAATCTGCTCACTAATTTCACTAGCCCCACTAAATACAAAGGACTGGTTATAGCCCATATAACCCTAAACTTAGGTCCAGGGTATTTAAGAGAATACCTTCTTCATTATGAGCCCACCACCTATTGAGATCATCTGGTAAGGTCCGTCTGCAGTTGCCACCACCTCGTCTGGTGGCTACTCAGGGATGGGCTTGTTCCATTGCCTCCCTGAGTCTTTGGAACGTGCTCCCTGCTGAAATTAGAGCCTCCCCATCTCTGACCACTTTTTTAAAAGGCTGTTAAGCACATTTGTTTATCCAGACTTTTAATTAGACTAATTAGACACATAATTTAACATTGTTTTTAGATTTTAAATTGTTTTAATGTTTTAATTTTGTTTTAATTTGTGTTGATTTATTATAAATCACCCAGATATGTGAGTCTGGGGCAGTATATAAATATGATAAATTAGTAAGTAAATCCTTTATTAGGGTCTTTGACTAGATATATTATAACATAGTGGTAATATAATGCCAGATATGACGTAACAGTAGGGGATATAAATAATATATAGAATAGTATAATACGTAATGGCAGTATAACAAGAAAGAACTTACATCTCAAAAATAATGATAGAATAAAATATAATCAATTGAAACAGACTGTGCACAGAGACCAATTCATTTCAATAGTTTATCGTTACTCAGTTCACCCAATTATAGGTTGCAGGAGTCCTTTGTTAATTCTGCTAGCCGTAGTGCAAAATTTTGATTAAGTTATCACTGGTTGCTTATCTGATAATTTAAAAAGACACATAAAATCCTTCTCAACGATTTGGCAATTGTAGAGAGAAATGGGTTAATTAGCTGGCTGTGAAGTTGGCCATAGAAACTGCAGTCTAACACCAAATGTCCTGCTGTCTCTAGCCTTCCTGCATGGTGGGGGCAGAAACGGTCGTTATATGGCACTTTATTAAACCTGCCCTCCAGAAGTGCTGATGGGAGCACATTAAATCTGGCCATAGAGTATAGTCTCCAGTGTCTAGGAATATGTCAAGTGAATGAATGAATTTTGTTCCTGCATCCCTCAAAGACCTTTTGCACCGACCCTGCCCTGAAACATCAGGCTTTGGTTCTATCACACATTCCAAAGTTGTCTTCATGCCCCACATCTCATGAGGTCCCACCTCACTGTTCTGCCAGACCTCTGTTCGAGAGCCTGTTGCCTTATTGTCTTTAAGGCACCAGATCTCATGCACTGCTTACGTATAAACTACCATGGCCCATTTCCCAACCAATTCATTCATTTCTAGTCTTCCAGTCCACGCCCTAATTGGCTCCTACATCCCGCCACTAAACCCCCTTTGCCCTGGCTGGCCATTGTTAGATCCTGATTGGCTGAGGAAGCAGCTTATCTGCTTGCCTTCCCAAGAGCCCCCTTGAGAAACAGGCACTAATACTCTATTCCGACATAATGCTGTATCTGCATTCAGATGTCTGTTCACAGGTACATGCTTTTGTGCAAATGACTGTCTTTGGGTTCATTGTAGAAGTGAACCTGGGTACAGATGCAGAACACAGATAGGAAGGTACTGCTGTACCTGCATTCAACATAAAATGTGAATAACTGTACCCATGTACAGATCTATACCTGTGCTCACTGTTCACAGATTGTATCGGTAACGTGTGAACAGGGCTTAAGAGGTCAGGGATATGGTTACACTGGTTGGCTCCGAGAGCCTGATAGGTTTCTTGGGTTGCCAGGCTGCCTACTGGCTTGCATGGGAGAGACAGGCTGACATCCAGACAAAATGACTCAGTCGTACTACTGGTGTGTCTCTCTAAAGCAGCATTTCCCAACTGATGTGATGTGGCAAACCAGTGGAGCGCTGTCCAGGGTGCTGCACTGACTCGCTCTGAGTCAGCCGCAAAAGTGGAGGAGTTTTAAATGCCCGCTTTTGAGCCAACTCACCCCATAATGCACCAGGAAGGATACTTTCAGAGCTGGCTCATTCCTTTATGCACAGTGGGGGGACACACACCCTTTCCTGTCCATTATGGGACAAGTCGGCTCCAAAGGTAGAGAGTTTAAGTGCTCCACTTTTGCAGCCAGCTCTAAACCAACCAACCAACCAACCAATCAATCCTGAACAGCAGCTTTGCTGTCACAACCCTGCCCCCCAACACTGCTGTGTCTGTATTGGGGGAGCAGTGTGCCCCATTAAAAAAAAGATTTAAGTATACTTTAAGGTGAAAACGGTTGGGAAACACTGCTCTAAAGGACTGGAAAGATGGAAAGATTGTGCCATCGAGTTGGTGTCGACTCCTGGCGACCACAGAGTTATGTGGTTTACTCGGTAGAATACAGGAGTGGTTTACTATTGCCTTTCTCTCGTGCAGTATGAGATGATGCCTTTGCCGTTGTCATTGAAGTGAACCTCTGCCTCCAGCACCTTCTATATCGCTGCTGCCCAATATAGGTGACTACAAATACATATTTACTAGGCACAGTTTGGGAAGCACACCGGCTGGGATTCGAATTAACAGCTCCTTGCTCCCTAGGCAAGTTGCTTCCCCACTGCGCCATCACAGCTGATGCTCTAAACTAAAGGACTACTTAACTTTAATAGGATACTCAAGAGTAATTTAGTCTGGCTGTCAGCCACTGTTTACTTTAGCCCAGGGCTGCACAACTCCGGCCCTCCAGCTGTCTTTGGACTACAACTCCCTTCAACTCCAGCCCCAGTGACCAACAGTCAGGAATTATGGGAGTTGTAGTCCAACATCTGCAGGCCCCCAGACCTGGCAGCCCTTAGGGTCTGCCGCGTGTCTCAGCTCTCCTGCTTCTGTTTGTCTTTTTTACGGTTGTTGGGTTTTTTTGGTGTGTTATGGTTTTTACTGTTTAACTGATTTTTTTTAATGTGATTTTTATGGAGTTTTATGCCCTTCTCACTTTTGTAAACCACCATGGGATGCCTTATGCTAACCCCTGCTAACTAGGCAAAGAGGCACCTTTTAAACGTGGTGATTCTCTTTATTTAGCAGGGAGAGGGAGTAACTGGCCCTATCCACCCCCAGCACAGCATCCTTCCAGTGGCTGTGGCTGGTGTCTATCTTATGTTTCTTTTTTAGATTGGGAGCCCTTTGGGGACAAGGATCCATCTTATTAAGATGTAATAATCTAATTTACATCTATGTAAACTGCTTTGGACACTTTTGTTAAAAAGCAGTATACAGCATAAGTTGTTGTTATGAAAGGTGAGATGAAAATTGGACAACAAATAAACAAATACATCTGGAACTAGCAAGCAAAAGAGTCGAGCAGGGAGTTATTCCTGGTCATTTGATGTCCTAATGCATTGCTTTTGTGCTCTGATCCTAGAAAGGGTCTTTGGTGTGTACAAAGAAGCAGAAAAAGATGCCCCTGGCCATTTTGACAGAGCACTCACTTGAACGGGTGGCCTTCGTCAGTTTTTTGCACAGCCTGGAGGACTGACTTGTAGATTCTGAAGCTAATGGTGGCCGAGAGAGCTGCGAGTGCCAGGTAGGCGATCACGCTGACGACGCTGAACTGGGTCAGAGAGAAGAGCAACAGCAGGACACTCCCGAACATGATGCCCGTCTGCTTGATGTCGCGCCAGTACAACAGGTCAATCGCTGGGGGGAAAGAAAGGCGACACATTATTGCCGATGGCTGGAATCGTCTCAGTGAAGGCAGCTGCTGTGAAAGGATATCAAGCTTCTTGGCAAAGCTGCAACTGGAACAAATAATTACGGCAGAGTAAACAGAGCCTAATAGCCCAGTTCTACTTTTATTTATTTCTTTGGGGAAGGACCGTAGCTCAGTGGAAGAGCATCTGCTTTGCATGCAGATGGTTCCAAGTTCAATCTACTACTACTACTACCACCACCACCACCTCTACAAATATTTATATACTGCTTTTCAACAAAACAACAACACTTCCCAATGTGCTTGTAGAGATAAATAAATAAGATGGCTCCCTGTCCCAAAAGGGCTCACAGTCTAAAAGAAAGACAAAATATAAAATATGTTATGTATAAAAATATGTTAATTTAATAAATAAATAAAAATAGACACCAGCAAAAGACACTGGAAGGATGATGTGCTGGGGTTGGATAGGGACAGTTGCTCTCCCTCTGCTAAATGTAAGAGAACCATGACTTTAAAAGATGCCTCTTTGCTCAGTTAGTAGGGGGCATCTCCAGGTAGGGCTGGAATTCTGGGGGCTGCTGTCAGTCAAGTGTACTGCCCCGTCCCACAAAACCACAGGCGTTGTTTTAGACGCGCACAGCCGTATAGGGCGGTCTGTACCATCTGCATTTTGCTGTGCAGAATACCAGCCACTAATAAAAGTCCAAACACCATCCCCACCATGTCAACAACAACAACTGTGAAAAAGCAGGCATAAAAACACAATTTTTAAAAATGCAGTCAAAAGAGACACCAGCAGCTAAAGATCTGAAAACAACTTAGCTTGCCCTGGCCAGGTCCCAAAACCCTGGCAACTTTCTTCAGCAAAAAAAGCAGAAGAGAAAACTAAACGAGTTGGTGGAGCTTGTGTGCCAATGGCATAAATATATCTGTATAAACTCAGGTTCAAATAAATATTATTTCGGGGCGGGGGGGGGGGCTGGTCATTCTATGCATGTGTAGGCTGAATACTCAAGAACTGCTCACACCCCACATTTTCACCACCTAAAATTTAATGATTGAGGAATTGTCCACACAGTGTTTTGAGCCTGTGGGCCTGTGGTTTTTGGTTAGCCCAGACCAAATTTTGTCTGTCCACTCTGTGGACAATGGGTTAAAAGGTATGTGAGATCAAACCAATAGGTAGGGTGAAATGATCATGTGAGAGGCGGGAGCTGGGTTGGACGGCATTGTCCTACCCTGCACTCCTACCCAGCATATTGTCAAAGGGAGGAGGAAAAGCCATCTGACCCAGCTCCCACCTCCCACATGATGGCTTCCTCTCATCCTACCTAGGTTTCTGCAGGCACACAACCAAAAACTGGAAGTGTGCTCATCTCCCAAAGCAGGGTAGGATGCTTCTCCGACCAATTTTTTGCTCGTGATAAATCGGTTCAGCGGCTAAATCAGCACCAATCCAGATGACAACAAATCCAAAGATCTATTACAGGGTGACTCACAGTTGGAATTCTTGCTTTATGATATTAATCAAAGAAATAATTGGCTAATGATATAATAAGCCACCAGCATTTCCCCCTCGGGAAAAAACAGGCTGCTCAAAATCAAAGTAGCTACCAGCAATGCCATGTCGTCTCTGCTTTCGTCTTCCTTTTGAAGACATATTTTTCACTTTGAAGGGGAAAAGATTATGCATGCGTTTGAAGAAAAAGAAGAAAGAGGTGATGTTAATTCAAGCACATCACTGCAGATTTGACAAGGAATATAAATATGTGGCAGGGAGGTAGATGCACAGGAGATATGAAAAGAGAAACAGAACTGATATAATCGACCAGTTGGATGAATGAATAATAAAGTGCTTATGCATGCCCTAAATCTTTTTTGTATGATTGCAGGCTTTCCAAAGGTTGATGACAATTTCCCCATTTAGGTAATAGCTGTTATCTACCTTCTTTCTTTTCTGGATTTCACCAGCTCCTGTTTTATTTTCCCACTGCCACTCACTCAGGCAAGATTAGAACTGTGTGGCCCCCCAGAGAAAATGTCCTCATCTGATTTCAGCTCTTTTAGCTTCCCTGAAATTTGTCAGAAGTTTCATCTAGGGAAGAAACTCCAAATATGCCCAAACTGGTAAAATCCAGGGACAATCTAGAGCAGGGATTCTCAGCGTTGGGTCCTCAGATGTTATTGGACTTCAACTCCCAGAATCCCCAACCAAAGGCCACTATAGCTGGGGATTCTGGGAGTTGAAGTCCAATAACGTCTGGGGACCCAATGTTGAGAATCCCTGATCTAAAGCAATGCAAACCACCATCATCAGCACCACCTGAAAAATGTTGCTAGTCTTAATTTTGACTTCCCTGAAATTCGCCAAGTATTTCATCAGAGGAGGGACTTCTACATTTTATTATTGATTTTTTGCTTACATTCATATCCTGCTCTTCCTCCAAGAATATCAGAGCAGTGTACATGGTTATGTTTATCTTCACAACAACCCTGTGAGGAGTTTGGCTGAGAGATAAGTGACAGGCCCAGAGTCACCCAGTGAGTTTCATGGCTGAACAGGGATTTGAACTTGGGTCTCCCTGGTGCTAGTCCAACACTCTAACCACTGAACGGTGCTGGCTCTCTACATTTCTAGGCCCAGGGCCATTTCTGACCTTTAAAACTCCAAGTAGTTTGGGACTAGGATATAAAAGGATCAACTTCTCCTATAGGAGGTGCGCCAGTAATTAAAAACAACTTCAGGCACCTTTTTGCAGGTGATCCTACGATCAGGAGCACCCCTGCTAACTGGGCAAAGAGACACCTTTTAAAGGGCTGATTCTCTCTCTCTGAGGCTGTGCGCACGAGCAGTCAACTGGGCTAAGGATATGTGAAGTTGGGGTTTTTTGCCCCAATATGCATCACTTTACACTTGCTAATATTGAACTGCATCTGCCATTTTGTTGCCCATTCCCCCAGTTTAGAGAGATCCTTTTGGAGTTCCTTGCAATTTGGTTTGGATGTCACTACCCTATATAGTTTGGTGTCATCTGAAAATCTGGCCACCTAGCTTCTTACCCCAACTTCTAGATTATTTATGAATAAATTAAAAAGCACTGGTCCCAGAATGGATCCCTGAGGACCTCACTTCTTACTTCTCTCCAGTTATAGAACTGTCCAAACCTCTGTTTCCAAACCTCTGTTTCCCGTCCTTAAACCAGTTACCAATCCACACATTAATATATCCCCTTATCCCATGACTGCTAGGTTTTCTCAAGAGTCTTTCATGAGGATCTCTTTACTGGTGGCACTCCACCTTTGGAAAGCCCTCCCCAAACAGATCTGTTTATTATTTATTTGGCATATTTATATCCTGCCCCAAACTTACATCTCTGGGCAGCTCAAAATAAAATACAAATTAGAACAAAATGAAAAGGCTAAAACCACAATAATTTAAAATTTAAAACAATGTTAAAAACTATCAAAACATTATTAAAAGCCCAGGTGAACAAAGGTGTCTTGACTGCCTTTTAAAAAGTTGTCAGAGATGAGGGGGCTCTTGTTTTGGCAGGGGGTGCATTCCAGAGCCTCGGGGCAGCAATGGAGAAGGCCCATCCCTGAGTAGCAATAGCAATAGCACTTACATTTATATACCGCTCTATAGCCGGAGCTCTCTAAGCGGTTTACAATGATTTAGCATATTGCCCCCAACATTTCTGGGTACTCATTTTACCGACCTCGGAAGGATGGAAGGCTGAGTCAACCTTGAGCCCCTGGTCAGGATCGAACTTGTAACCTTCTGGTTACAGGGCGGCAGTTTTACCACTGCGCCACCAGGGCGGCAGTTTTACCACTGCGCCACCAGTAGCCACCAAATGGGCCACGGGCAACTGCAGACGAACTTCTCCTGATGTTCTCAATGGGCAGTGGAGTTAATAGCGAAGAAGACATTCCCTTAAATACCCAGGGCCAGGGTTCCCTCTATCAGGGATTCCATCCCAGATGTTGTTACTACAACTCCCAGAATCCTCAGCTGCAATGGCTTTTACTTGGGGAATATGGGAGTTGTAGTCAACAACATCTGGGAATCCCTGTTAGAGGGAACACTGGCCAGGGCCTGAGCTATTTAGAGCTTTATAGGTTATAACCAGCACCTTGTATTTTGCTCGGAAACATATCAACAGCCAGTGTAGCTCTCTCAATACTGGAGTGATATGGTCTCTTGGAGATGACCCAGAGACCAACCTGGCTGCCACATTCTGGACCAAATGCAGTTTCCGGACTGCATATAAAGGCACACTGCTGTAGTCAAGTTTGGAGGTAACCAGCAGATGTACAACCATTCTGAGATTGTTTATCTCAAGAAATGGATGCATTTCTATCAGCCGAAGCTGATAGAAAGCACCTCGGCCACCGCCTCAGCCTGGGAGACAAGGGAGAGGTGTGGGTCCAGAAGCACCCCCTGTCTGAGTACCTGTCCCTTCTGGGGAAGTGTGACCCCACCCAGAACAGGCAGATCAAAATCGCCTCCCGAGTTCTGAACCCGCACAATAAGTCTTAACTGGATTCAGTGTGCATTTGTTATTCCCTCATCCAGCCCATCACTGCTTCCAGGCAGGCATTTAGGGAGGTTCTACCTTCTCCTGATGATGTTGAAATGGAGAAAGTTAGTTATAAGTTTATTCGGTCATTGACCAATGGAGAAATAGATTTGGGTGTCATCAGAATACTATAACAATAGTTTAATTACACATCGTGTAAAGAAGTATCATACTTCCTTTTGTCTGTGCTGAATCTCCCGGTATTTCACTTCAACAGATGACCCCAGGTTCTAATGTTATGAGATATAAAGGTCGTTCACATGACAGTTACTGGGGCGGGGAGGGGAAGGCATTGATGAACCTACTTTCCCACTAGACTATCATTAGTCTTCTGTGTGGCACAGGGCTCACGCACCCACATGATCTCAACCGCTCTGAGAAGCGTAGAGCTCTGGAGGCCAGGAATATGAATCCTGGCCTCCAGATATCCCTAAATGCACCACGCAAGGAGCATGGTGCTTTGAGGGATTTCTCCTCAAACCGGGCACTCTAGGCACCCGGCTCTGTGTCTGCTTGTGCTGCCTGCAGCCCGAGCACACACATGACCCCAGACAGTGGAGCCAGACCAGTGGCAGCATGTGTCCAGCTGCGGCGGCAGCCCCACTTGCCCTGCCCCCCACGTGGGGGGGTGGTCTGGCTCCCAAATGGGGCCACACGGCTTCATTCGGGAGTTAGATTGAGGCCAGCGCTGCGTTCGCAGCATGGGCAGGAGCAGCTCTTCCCTACACAGCTGGTCTTGTGGTAGCAAGCATGACTTGTCCCCTTAGCTAAGCAGGGTCCACCCTGGTTGCATATGAAAGGGAGATTAGAAGTGTGATCACTGTAAGAGATTCCCCTCAGGGGATGGAGCCGCTCTGGGAAGAGCAGAAGGTTTCAAGTTCCCTCCCTGGCGGCATCTCCAAGATAGGGCTGAGAGAGATTCCTGCCTGCAACCTGGGAGAAGCCACTGCCAGTCTGTCTAGACAATACTGAGCTAGACAGACCAATGGTCTGACTCAGTATATGGCAGCTTCCTATGTTCCTATGCCTTAAAGGCCTTGATCCTGGAGCTTCACCCAAGCCTCATGTGAACAGCCTCATAAAGAGAAACTTCTCTCTTTATCACCCTTTAGCCCATTCTCGACGGCATCCTTAGACCTCTGGCCCTCTACTCCTTTTCCACCAACGTCCAAACTGGATGACACCCACTGTGGCTGTCACAGTGTTTGCCCAAATACAAATAGGCTAATATGTATAAAGCTAGTGCCAACATACTGCGCAAGGCAATGCCAGAGTCCTCGACCCATCAGGGTTGCTGCCACACATGCGAAAACCAGCCCTTGTGGTGATACACAATAGCGCAGCTGAACAATTACTTAAAACAGCATATGGGAAGAAAGGAAGTAGCCCTCAGAAGTGCCCACACACTCTTTTAAGTAGATGAACAAATGTGCTATCGCACAGCACTGCCAAGGCTGGCTTTCATGTGTGCAGCAACCCTGGTGGCCGAGAAACATCGGCGTTGCCTTGCACAACATGTCGGGCAGTAATCTCAAATAATAAATAATTGGTTATAATTTTAAAAAATCAATTCCTCTAGCACATATTACTTAATTTATGCTGAACTATGCAGAATCTATCAGAAATATTATATTTTTAAAAAATCCTTGACAGATAGTATCTCAACTGTTCTTATTTTGCCATTTTTTACCAGTTTTGTGACATACCACCATTTCTTAAACTGCTGTCATTGACGGAATTCCATCCAATTGCTATTTAGCGGTAACTAGAAAAAAAATTTGCCACTGAAAAGCTTAATTCGCATTAATTGCAAATTTGTTATGTCAATATATTCCTTAAGGTTACTCCGCAATATGACTTCAAGTCAAAATTGAATTGCACAACCTATTAGACTCTCAATTTATTTAGTGTTTACTTCAGAAACACTAAATAAATTGAGTGTAGAGCCTGAAAGGAGCCCCTCGTGATCACACAGAACTCAGCAGCAAGAGAAGGCTAGTACTACCCCCTCTTTTATATCCTCAGGAGGGAATTTTTCAACTGTTGAATAGCTGACAACTTCAGCTAAGACATCACTTTCAAACAAATAATCTCCAAATATTTTTGGACAATTTCCACATTTTTCCACCCGAGCTTTTTAAACTTTTAAAATAATGGGTGACTTCAATTACCCACACGTAGACTGGGCAAATTCACAGTCAGGTAATGACAAAGAGGTCAGATTTCTAGATACGCTGAATGACTGTGTCTTAGAACAGGTGGTCTTGGAAACAACCAGAGAGAAGGCGCCCTTGGACTTAATCCTGAGTGGCACCCAGGACCTGGTGCGGGATGTCAGTGTCATCGACCCTTTAGGGAATAGTGACCATAGTGCGATCAAATTCAGCATACATGTGTCGAGAGAATCACCAAGGAAGTCTAACACAGGCACTTTGAATTTCAGAAGAGGAATACTTCTCCAAAATGAGGAGTGGTGAAAAGAAGACAGAAAGGGGAAAGCATAAGAGTCACTTCGCTCTAGAATGCATGGAGTTTACTTAAAACCATAATATAGAAACCCAGTTAGAATGTATACAAAAAAGGAGGAAAGGTACCACCAAGAGCAGGAGGATGCCAGCATGGCTAACAGGTAAATTCAAGGAAGCTATAAAGGTGAAGAAAACTTCCTTCAGAAGTTGGAAAGCCTGCCCAAATTTTTATTTATTTATTTTACATATTTACATATTGAAGAAATCAGAAAGAACACAAACTCTGGCAAAAGAAATGCAAGGTGACAATAAGGGAGGTGAAAAGAGAGTTTGAGGAACATTTAGCTAAAAGCATCAAGGAGAATAACAAAAACGTTTTTGTTTTTTGACAAAGTTCCTCATCAAAGACTATTGAGAAAACTTCGCAGTCATGGGATAAGGGGACAGGTTCATGTGTGGATTGCTAACTGGTTGAAGGACAGGAAACAGAAAATAGGTATAAATGGACAGTTGTCTACATGGAGGAAAGTAAGAAGTGGGGGCCCCCAAGGATCTGTATTGGGACCAGTGCTTTTTTATTTATTCATAAATGATCAAGAAGTTGGGGCAGGGGCATAGCAAGGTTGGAGTGGGCCTAGGGACCAAAAGTGAAGATGTGCCCCCTTGCTCCCCATCTTCTTTGTTTCCCCCATATATATATTTTGCAGAAAAAACTGTAAGGACATGATGAAAGCAAGATTCTTGGCATGCCCTTTCTGTCCCTTCTATGCATATAATATTACATCCTCTTCATATATGCATACACTTTCACATACATACGTGTGCACACATATTCCCCTAGCTCAGAAACATTTTTAACATATTCCTACTGCTGTGACCTGATATTTGCATGCATACAACCGCTAACAATGTTCGTATCCCTATTTGCCCATTTGTGCACGCTCTCTCTCTCGCCTTCGCGCTCTCTCTCTCTCTCTCTCTCACACACACACACACACACACACACACACACACACACACACCAGATTAAGGCTACAAGCAGTCTTCAAGCTCAACAAGCAGCACTTAATAAACCAAAAGGCAGGGAAAAGCAGAAAAAGATCTATGTTTTAGAGCATTTTTCTTTCCTCTTATTTTTAAAGCCTTTAATACTTTTTGTAGTGACTAATTTCCTCACAAGGAGGTATACTATTGGGGTAAAGTAAGGGTAAAGTGTGCCGTCGAGTCGATGTCGACTCCTGGCACCCACAGAGCCCTGTGGTTTTATTTGGTAGAATACAGGAGGGGTTTGCCATTGCCATCTCCCATGAAGTGTGAGATGATGCCTTTCAGCATCTTCCTCTGTCGCTGCTGCCCAATATTATTTATTTATCTATCAGATTTATAACACACACACACACAAACACCCAACTTACGTCTCTGGGCGGCCAGATATAGGTGTACCAGCGGGGATTCAAACCGGCAACCTCTTGCTTCATAGTCAAGCATTTCCCTGCTGAGCCATTAGGTGGCTTATATATAAATAGTAGTAGTAGTAGTAGTATATTGTCAGGCCATCTTGTTTGCACTGACTGGCAGCAGCATGTCAAGTTTTCATGGGGACTTTTCCACCCTACCTGGAGATGGATTATTACAAGTTTGTATCAGAATGTTTTGGGCTTACATTTGGCACCTTGATGTGCTGCTTTGAATTTTTTTTTTAAAGTGTAAAAATATCTCTCGCTCTGCTATGTATACCATTTTGAGAACTTGTTTGAGAACAGACCAGCCAATAAACTCCAACCCCCTCACTCTCCCTCTTACGTTCTGCTTCCCTTTCCACGATAACTACTCGTTGCAAGTTCTGAGGGGAAGATCACATGGGTCAGGGCTTATTGGGAAGAACTCCATCATTTTAAATCATTTTTTAAAAGTTAAAAATCTCTCACACAAGCACAAGCAAGGGTTTGGAGATAGGGAAGAGACACACCAAGGGAGTGTTTCTCAGTTGGGGATGGGAGATATCTCTCTCCCTCTCTCTCAAACACACACACACACACACACACACACACACACACACACACACACACAGAGTTAATGAATGTGGGAAGGAAAAAAACACACATTGGCTTCTGAGGGAAGAAATCACATTCACAGAAAAAATAAATAAGGGTTGTTTGTTTATTTGAGTTTCCTTTCCAGCTCTCCTCCTTGTGGCCATCCTGCTTCCTTGCTGCTCCTTCACCAACTCTGCATTGAATTGCTGAGCAGGGGAGGAGCATGACTCAAGGAATGAGGACCAATCCCTGGGCTGGTTTAACCGTTTCCTTTCTCAGCTGCTGTCATGCTCCTGCTTGAAAAAAGAGAAACAGCTTCCTGGCTGTGATTAGGAGTCACACAGCTGGAGCGGGGGGGAGAGAAACATTTGGGGGGTAATGTCACACCCTGGCCATGGGTCTATAGGGCCTTGTGGAGCCACTTGATGCTCTGGGCCCAGGTGGAAATGCATCCCTTGTCCAATGGCCCCTATGCCCCTGAGTTGGGGTAAGCAAGGAGGTGGCCAAATCTGCAGATGACACGAAACGTTTTATGATAGTGAAATCCAAAAAGTGAGCCAGCATGGTGTAGTGGTTAGAGTGCTGGACTAGGACTGAGGAGACCCGAGTTCAAATCCCCATTCAGCCATGATACTAGCTGGGTGACTCTGGGCCAGTCACTTCTCTCTCAGCCTAACCTACTTCACAGGGTTGTTGTGAGGAGAAACCGAAGTATGTAGTACCCCACTTTGGGCTCCTTGGAGGAAGAGCGGGATATAAAATGTAAAATAAAAATAAAATAAAATAAAAATAGATTGCGAGATCTCCAAAAGTATCTCTCCAAACTGGGAGGGTGGGCAAAAAAAATGGCAGATGTGGTTCAATATTAGCAAGTGTAAAATTATGCATATTGGAACAAAATTCTCCAATTTCACATATACGCTGATGGGGTCTGAGCTGTTGGTGACTGACCAGGAGAGGGATCTTGGGGTCATGGTGGACAGTTCCTTGACAGTGTCGCACAATGTGCGGCATCTGTGAAAAAGGCCAATTCCATGCTTGGAAGCAGTAGGAAGGGGACTGAAAATAAAACTGCTAATATCATAATGCCCTTATACAAATCTATGGTGTGTCCACATTTGGCGTACTGTGTACAGTTCTGGTCACCATACCTCAAAAATGACATTATAAAACTGGAGAAGTGCAGAAGTGAGCAATCAAGATGAGCAGGGACATAGAGCACCTTCCTTACAAGGTAAGGCTACAACACCTGGGGCTTTTTAGTTTAGATGACTGAGGTTTGACATGATAGAGAGCCATAAAATTATGCATGGGTGGAGAGAGAAATTTCCCCCGCTCTCACATACCACTAGAACCAGGGGTCATCCCATGAATCTGATTGTCAAGAAACTAGGACCCACAGAAGTACTTGTTCACAGAACTCATAATTAACCTACCAAATTCTCTGCCACAAGATGTAGTGACAACCACCAGCCTGGATGGCTTTAAGAAGGCTTTAGATAAACTCATGGATGACAAGTCTATCAATGGCTACTAGACTGAGGGCTATAGGCCACTTCCAGCCTAAATACCAGTTGCAGGGGAGCAAGAGCACAAGAGAGGGTATGCACTCAGCTCTTGCCTATGGGCTTCCCAGAGATATCTGGTGGGCCACTGTGTGAAATAGGATGCGGGACTAGATGGGCCTTGGTCCTGATCCACCAGGGCTGTTTGTGTGTGTGCATGTGTGTGTTTGCGCGTGCTGACAATTCAGTGTAAGCGCTTAGAATATTTTGGTGAAGTGTGTGGGGAGCTTCACTCATGTGGATCCTCCCACATATAGCCTATCATATGTCTAAGTGATAATGCATCACCCAGTCTGCTGACTGCATATGCTGCCTCTTCCCCCACCCCTGCTGCTAACTCGCCCATTAGCCAGAAATATCTTTCAATGACATTTTTCAAGAAGAGCTCCAGGAAGCTTGTGCGGGAAAATTTCTTAATATAATAAGTTACTGGGGGCTGGTTGTTGCTGTGTCATGTGTTTTTTAAATTGTTACAGTGTAACACAACAAAAATTATTAGAGTTGCTTCTGCCTGAGCCTATCTGGAAGTCCCTGATAATAGTCCTGTGCAATTGATGGCAGACCCACCATGACTATTCTACTCCCAATTTCAGCCCCTCATTACTACTTTTTATTTATAATGAAATATACATTGGAAGGAGGAATCATGGAAGTAATAAATAGGCCCTCACTGGAGTTACTTCTGCAATCCATTGGAGCTGTCCCAGGTGCTGATTTCAATCAGAAATCTGAAAAGAGCTCTCTGCTCTCAGAATCGGTCTTCTTTTCCTTGCTGTCACACCCTACTGACTGTTGCTGTTTGCTTTCTGCTCTAGGCTAGTTCCCTGGATCTTATCTAGCACCTTGCGAGCTCTCTACCAGGGCAGAACAAGACAATAGCCTTCTGTCACATGTAATTTATCCATGTGATGGATGCATGGAGAAGTGACATGCAGAATCTTGGGACTTTGCAACAGCACACAGTGTCTTTTTGACACATGCAGGGCTTCCTACAAATAAGAAATTGCAGGGTAGCTTTGAACTGCAAACAGGGGGACTGACCTCACAGGAGACCTCTAGTCTGTAATGACTTTATTAGCAAGATATGTCTTTGCTGCTGTGGAAAGTGTGGAGTGGCTCTTACATATGGCATACATAAGCTGAACATGTATACAAACCCAAAGATCAGAGAATACGCAGCCCTTGAATTTTATTTCCTCATTTACAAGAGGCTCAGGCCACTCAATTTGAGAATATGAGCCTTTCCAAACTATGGTTCAAAGAGCAGTGTCCTTCAGGAGGCTCATGGGTCACTGTAGGCATGGTATGTGGCATGCTTCAACCCCTATATGCACTGAGAGTTTATGAACAGGCACCACTGTGAAGGAAAACAGAAAGGCCTGGTTCACACAATAGTCTGAATCTAGGTTTCAAGTCAGCAGCTGACACTAGTGTGATTGTGTGAACCAATGCCAAGATTATCTGTATCAGTGTCCCAACATGAATCTGAGATTTCGCCTTGGTGTGGCTTCACATAATAATGCAATATCAGTTACCAACTTTAAACCTATATCCAAATTCTGTGAACCAGGCAATAGAGAGGTGGCTCAACACGGTGATTTTGAACTGACAAGGTATTTAAAGGCATAGCTTTGCACCTGAGCAGGATGCCAATTTTAATCCACTCAGGGCCAAACTACATGTGACATTAGTTATGTCATTAGCCCTAGGGCAGAGCTTTTAAAACTTGGCCTCCCAGATGTTGCTGGACTACAGCTCCCATCATCCCCAGCCACAATGGCCAAAAGTCATGATATATAATATTTCATGCCTATATTTTAATTTATTTATTTAATTCATTCAATTTCTATACCGCCCTTCCAAAAATGGTTCAGGGCGGTTTACTCAGAGAAATAATAAATAAAAAATAAGATGGATCCCTGTCCCCAAAGGGCTCACAATCTAAAATGAAACATCAGATAGGCACCAGCAACAGTCACTGGAGGTACTGTGCTGGGGGTGGATAGGGCCAGTTACTCTCCTCCTGCTCAATAAAGAGAATCACCACGTTAAAAGGTGCCTCTTTGCCAAGTTAGCTAGGCAATGCTGCTAGACTGTATGGTCATGATGTTGGATGACTCACTGTACAACTCTCTGAAGCTCTTGTTCCCTAAACAAGTATCTTTATCAGATATCAGAGGATATGCATTCATTTGCATCTTTTGTGACACTCATCAAAGTGCATATCAGAAAGGAAAAGCTTAAAAGGATGGGATTGGTTTCTGGGCAACCCCCCCCCCCCCAAACACACACACTTCTAGATAGGGAAGTAGACCTGCCTCGGGGGCAAAATGCTCTTGATAAGTCTTCTTACTAAAAACAGTGGCCAACATCCTGAGAAGTACTGTGCTTGCACAATGAACAAAGTTGCTCTGGTGCAAGAGGATTGTGTAGCAGCACAGGGATTTTAGGAACTACACTCTGACAATCTTGCACAGAATTCTCTGCAAAACCTAAGAGGCATTCCATAGGTTGCACAAGTGCAAACACCTTTGCATTAGCACAATATTAGTCGGGAATGCAAGCTTCGGACGTAGTGCAACTAGCCGCCGCAACAGCCTTGGAGTAGTGCAAAATCCCTGCACAAGTGCAGTGTTAGTCAAGATGTTGGCCACTGTAGGCTACTGCTCAAGATCTATAACTCTTATTAGATTCATGCTCTGTCTCTCTCCCTCATCAATCTGATATTCTACAAGGGAGGAAAGGTGTTTGTTTTTTTAAGGCAAAGGGAAAGCTCAGCTCAGGATAAATAAATAAAGACATTTCTGTATAGACAGAAACATTATTTTCTAATGATTCTGTCTTGAAGGTATCCTTAGAAAACAAGGGAAGCCTAGCCTAAGAAATGATTTCCTCATTAGGAGATTGATCCTGCACATGCAAACAGATTCATCACACACCACTGGCCACAGTCAAGGCATAGCAACAGCTTCAAGACCAGGCTCTATCACTCTGACCACATTCACAGGCAAAGGGTTCGGTCAGTTGATCATGCGGCTTGATTGGCACTACCACCATCACTGTTGTTATTCAAAATGGTTCAGACCTAGCTAGCTTTAGTTTTCTTGTTGCGGATGATATTTCTGGAGTCGTCTCACAATTCATCCCCTTGCAGGTCAAAAAGCTTTTTGTAAACAATCAATCAATCAATCAATCAATCAAAACAAAATTGAGGAAGTGATTGCTAAAACTGTTAAAGAAAACAATAACATTTCTTTAAAATCAGAAGCAAGAAACCAGAATAGCAAGATGGCAGAGAAACGAAATGAATTATTTCCATCAGTCTTCTTTACAGAAGATGTCAGACAAACACCTACCCACGCCTGAACCAGTTTTTTTAGGGAGTGCTTCTAAAGAAATAAAGGCGGCAAAATATTACTATTATTAAACAATATCCTTCTTTTCTGTTATTAAACGATATCCTACTTTGATTCAAGGTGTCTCATAGTCACAAAATGTAGAACAATTCTGTACATCGCAAAATAACATAATGAATTTCATGCCAGGACCAAGAATAAAACATATCCACAACACATATCAAATGTCAGCAAGAAGTGGGAAAGCCTGCCTAAAAGCCAGTCTCCCAAAAAAAAACACAAGTGTTTGAGAACAGACCTAATCTCACAGGGGAGGGAGTTCCAAAAAATGGGGGCCACTGCAGAGAAGACCCCGCTCCCATGAGGCCACCAGATGAACTTCAGCCAGAGAGGCACACACACAAGGACCTCACTGAAAGGTCTAATAGTCTGGGAAAATTCAAGGAGGGGTGCAGCTAGGTGGGCAAAAGCAGCCCCCTGAAAATATCTAGTTCTAGATCTATTTGACAAATTAACAAGTTACGGGATCTGAGGAGCATACAGTTCTTGAGTACTCATATGTTCCTCTTAACTAGCATATGTAGCTTGTCACAAGCCATTTGTTTTTTAAAAGTGGATCCAGAAGGAACCGAGAAATGACAGGCTCATTAGCTTAGCTTCTGTCTAGTTAAACGCACAGAAAGAATGATTAAAACTAAAGTCATTAAACATATAGAAGAACCAGCTCTGCTAATGGAAAACCAGCATGGCTTCTGCAAAGTGAAGTCCTGCCTCATCAACCTTCTAGCATTATCTTAGAGTGAACAAGCATGCGAATCAGGGCGACCCAGCAGACACTATATGCTTCTAAAAATCTATTGACAAAGTCCCTTTCCAAGCCCTCTTAATGAGCATATTTAGACTAATGCTATTTAACTTATTAATGAATTATCTGGAATCAGGGATGAGCAATGAAATAGTCAAGCCTGTGGAAAATACCAGCAACAAGGGGCAAAAACCCATACTCCAAAAGAATCTCTTCAAACTGGACAAATGGGTAATACAATGGTAAGTTACACTCCGTGTAAGTGGAAGAGAATATACATTGGGGCAAAAGGGCCTATAGAGCCTAAGGACAAAAGTAGCTGTGTGTTGCTGGAAAAGAGTGAGAAGCAGGGACAGGGTTACTGAGGAGTCAAAGTAGTTGACATGTTGGAGATCTGTGAGTCGATTTTTTCTATCCTGAATTTTCTTCTTTAAGTAACTGTAATCTGAAACCAAGCCACCCAATGGTGCAGCGGGGAAATGACTTGATTAGCAAGCCAGAGGTTGCCAGTTCGAATCTCTGCTGGTACCTATATCGGGCAGCAGCGATGTAGGAAAGATGCTGAAAGGCATCATCTCGTACTGCCTGGGAGATGGCAATGGTCAACCCCTCCTGTATTCTACCAAATAAAACCACAGGGCTTTGTGGTCGCCAGGAGTAGATACTGACTCGATGGCACACTTTACCTCTAATCTGAAACCATTCATATTGGGGCAGTGGTACAGAAGTAGGCTTCCCCCATTCCATTTTCCTAATGTAGTTCCCTCATCCTGCAAACTGCTATTTATGTTAGAGAAAACATACATATGCCCGTTTTTTGTTTTTAAATCCTTCCCTCAGCAGTGCAGTTCTGATCAAAAAAAGAATTCCCAGGGGCTGCTAAAAAAAAAAAAAATCATAGAGACAGAAGAAGTAATCACATGTCTCCAAAGCCTCATCTAGTTTCATCCTCAGGAGGCTGATTGCCTGGAGGTTCTTGGAACACAGCCTAAGAGACTGAGAAGCAATTCTATTAAAAATATAATTTATTTATAATTATATCCCTCCCTAAGACTCAAGGCTTTACACCAATAGTGACTCTTTTACATAGGTAAGGAGGGGGGAAATAAAAACGTCCTTGTATGTGTTTATGAGATCCAGTCATGTGATGCAGGAGTACCACGTGACTCAACCAGTGATCAGCTGACTAACAGAAGCCTCATGTGGTTAGGCTTTGGATGTGGTTTGGCAGATGTGTTGGATAAAGGATATTAAAGGGGAGGGTTCCCTTTGGGTGAACACCATCTAGGATCAGGATGGGCTTCCAGCTCAGTGCTGGGAATAAACCACCAGTCAGGCTAGGTGAGAAATAGCCATGTTGTATCTGGGCACCCAACTCAGAGGCCTTTTGCTGCATATCTTCCTAGCAAGGTGTTGAGGTTGACCAGCAAGATTTCTGGAGCAAGCATCACAGCATAGTCGTGGAAAGATGAATACCAATGAATGGCCGGTGAACACCTGCGACACAACATTGTTAACAAGAAATAAATGTTTGGGCTTCATTAGTGCCTAGATGGGGAGACCACCGTGAGCCACACATAGGCCATTCCAAACTTTCCAAAGGAAGAGCAGGATACAATAACACCAAACAAAGAGAATAATCAAAACAAATACCACCAGAATGTTTAAGGCCTACTATTCATGTGCAGCTGAATGAGGCTGTAGAATGGTAGGAACATAAGAACAGCCCTGCTGGATCAGGCCCAAGGAAGCCCATCTAGTCCAGCAACCCGTTTCACACAGTGGCCCACCAGAGGCCTCTGGAAGCCCACAGGCAGGAGTTGAAGGCATGACCTCTCTCCTGTTGTTCTCTATCTGTTCAGTCGTGTCCGACTCTCAGTCACTCTATGGATCAATGCACTCCATGCCTCCTGCCGTTACTAGGGATGTGCACGGAACCACAGAAGCATGGTCCGGCACTGGGGGGGGTGTGTCTTTAAGCGGGGGCGGTAGTACTTACACACACACACCGCTGCTCTTCCCCCTCCGGCGCTGGTGTTTCTAAAAACATTCTTGGGGCGGCAGAGTTCCTCCCTGCCGCCTCTGCCCCCGTCGTTGTCTGAAAAGCGTAAAACTAGAAAGAGCTGGCGGCGCGCATGCGCCCTTTGCGGTGCGTGCGCTCGTCCCTGCCGCTGGTGCACGTGTGCCACATAAATCATGCGGCGCATGCACCAACGGCAGAGACAAGCGTGTGCACCGCGAAGGGCGCATGCGTGCCGCCAGCTCTTTCTAGTTTTACGCTTTTCAGACAACGACGGGGGCAGAGGCGGCAGGGAGGAACTCTGCCGCCCCAAGAACGTTTTTAGAAACACCAGGGCTGGAGGGGGAAGAGTGGCGGGGGGGAGTACTACCCCCCCTTAAAAACACACTCCCCTGCCCTGCCGAACCGCTGGAATTCCGGACCGGTCCGGAGGCCTTTTCTATGGCCCCGGACCGGTTCCGTGCACACCACTAGCTGTTACTCCTCTGCAACTGGTACTCAGAGGCATCCTGCCTTTGAGGCTGCAGGTGGCCTATAGCCCTCCAACTAGTAGCCGATGATAGACCTCTCCTCCATGAAGTTATCCAAACCCCTCTGAAAGCCATCCAGGTTGCTGGCTGTCACCACATCTCGTGGCAGAGAATTCCATAAGTCACAGAAGGTTCCTCCAAATGTTTATGGTTCACATTTTAAAATATCATGCTAGTGAGACCCCCGCTCCCCATCCACTGAACCCGCTATATTTAAAACTCCCTGCAAATAGAAAAGCAGCACAAAAGACAAAGAGCTGGGAGAGCACTTTCTACCTGAGTTTTCTATGTACAGTGGCTGACATCCAGACCAAAGCTGTGCAGCCACAGAGAGGTGGTGTAGCTGTACAGAATCCCAAGGTTGTGCTCTTGTGCAAATGTTCTCTGCAACGCCTGCAGATGAGGAAGAGGTTCCCCAGCAGGGGGTGCACTACAGATTGTGCACCACGGTGCACTACAGGTGCACTACAGATTGTGTACCACGCACAAGTGCAAGGATGTTGGCACTAGTACAACACTAGTCTGGAACCCAAGCTGTAGAGCTAGTGTAACACACCCTGTTTGCACAAACACACCGTTAGACTGGTGGTCAGCCAGCAAGTTTATTCTGTGTGGGAGCACTGAAAAGAGGTCTGTAGTCTGAAACAGGGCGGTCCTATGCTCTGAGAACTCTTCCGTCTCATTTTGCTGCAGGTGTAGACAAGGTCTCAGACGATATCCAAAAGACAGCCTGCGTAACCCAGCAACTGCAAGCAACGTCTGAGCTACCGCCTGCTAACTTGGCAAAGAGGCACCTTTTCACGTGGTGATTCTCTTTTATTTAGCAGGGGGAGAGTAACTGGCCCTATCCACCCCCAGCACAGTACCTCCAGTGACTGTTGCTGGCGTCTACTTTACGCTTATTTTTAGATTGTGAGCCCTTTGGGGACAGGGATCCATCTTATTTAGTTATTATTTCTCTGTGTAAACTGCCCTGTGCCATTTTTAGAAGGGCGGTATAGAAATTGAATAAAAAATAATAAATAAATGACTGCTTGGTGGGATGACATCATCTGGAAAGTGCTCCTGCCTGTGGTTGATTTCTTCTGGCAATATGTTAACAAGGGCCTGATCCTCACGTACAGACATCAGCACAGCTATCAGTATTTCACTCCTGTACGCTGCCAAGATCAAGCCCACTTGCTTCAGTGCATGATAAATATGCTGGGAAGGATCTCGATCACACCTTAAGCCTGGCAGCCTTGCTTAAGTGAAACTGCCTTATATCCACTGATCCGGTACCGGCAGCAGGGGTGGAGACACCATTGGGTGAATGGGTACAAGGAACCTGACCCGCCATTTCCTTGGGGCCACCTCTGCTGCCCCTGGAGAAGGGGTGCCCCAGCTGTGGGCAGTCCCCCGGAAAGTCTAGGGGCCTAGGGGCGGAGTGGGTCTCAGCAGCCACATAGCAAAGAAAGAGAGAGATTCCCAGAGGTGAAGCCTCCAATGCGCCATGCTGCTGCCTCAATCACCAACAAACAGCTGATTGTCAGCTGTCCATGTGCAGTAGCAGCAGCAGCAACAGGCAGCTTCTGCGCAGACCCACCAGGCTCCCCGCTGGTCCAGTGAGCGGGAAGAGTGGGTTTTGGAGGAATGTCAGGCTTCTACTGGCAGGTCAGGAGTTGCCTGGGTAGGTGGGTGGGTGGGTGGGAAAGGGAGGGAGGGAGGAACTGAGGGAGCAAGCAGGGACAGACAGATGTCGGAGGATCAGGATTGGCAGTCATTTCCCAAGGTCTCAGGCAGAGGATGGTCCTTCCCCATTCAGCTACTGGTGAACCTTTTAACAGGAGATGATAGGGAGGGAACTTGCAACCTTTGTTGCACATAGTATAAAGTGCTACCACTGAGCAATGGCCTCTCCCCAGCTAGGAGGGGGCCTCGTCCCATCTGAGCCATTAGGTCTCTAGGGACTTCCAGGGACACCATAAGAACATAAGAACAGCCCTGCTGGATCAGGCCCAAGGCCCATCTAGTCCAGCAACTTGTTTCACACAGTGGCCCACCAAATGCTGCTGGGAAGCCCATAGGCCGGAGTTGAAGGCATGCCCTCTCTCCTGCTGTTACTCCCCTGCAACTGGTACTCAAGAGGCATCCTGCCTCTGAGGCTGGAGGTGGCCTATAGCCCTCCGACTAGTAACTGTTGATAGACCGCTCCTCCATGAAGCTATCCAACCCCCTCTTCAAGCCATCCAGGTTGTTGGCTGTCACCACATCTTGTGGCAGAGAATTCTACAAGATGATTATGTGTTGTATGAAAAAGAACTTCCGTTTGTTGGTCCTAGATTTCCTGGCAATCAATTTCATGGGATGACCCCTGGTTCTAGTGTTATGTGAGAAGGAAAAGAATTTCTCTCTATCCACTTTCATGCTGAATTCCATTGGGAGCAGACCATTCTAGCATGCAGACCGAATAAACCCCATACTTGAATTATCAAGAGCAATTTCCACTTTACAATTTGGAAACTGAGGCTGAGAGGCGGTGACTTTCCCAAGCCCACCAAGACTGCAACCACAGGTGCATGTAATTAAGTGCAGGACTTCAGCCTTGGCAGTCTTGGGAAGGTCACCATATCTCAGCCTTAGTTTCCAGACAGTAAAATGGAAATGATCACAAAATGATCACAGGTGTGTTATGAGGATGATTTGGGCATGGATAGATGGGAAATAGAGCTATATGCCTGACTGATATATCTGAATGCCCATGCACATATAAAAAGGTGTGGGTGTGTGTGTGTGTGTGTGTGTCTGTGTGTCTGTGTGTCTGTGTGTGAAGGCCTCTATAAGATTAGAAGGAAGAAAATTATTTTTGTTTCTTTATATATGGCATGAATACATACAGATTCACAGCTCCCAGCATGCGAAATTACCACCTTCTATAACAAGGATAAATCATGTGTGCAGATCAGATGAAGGGCCTTAGCTCAGAAGAGAGCACCTGCTTTGTATGCAGAAAGTACCAGGTTCAGTCTGATGTCTCCAAGCAGGGCTAGAAAATATTCCAGTCTGAAGCTCTGGAGAGCAGCTGCCAATCAATACAGATAATACTGAGCTAGATGGACCAATGGTTTGACTCCACTGAAGGCAGCTTTGCATGTTCATAGATTGTGCACCAAAGTCATTAAAAGGACTACAAATGGAATAATTAAAAAATGATAAAGCTTTTCAACAGATTGAACAAATGGAGGGGCAGAACAGGAACGAGGAACTATGATAAAGCTTGGAGGGTGTATTAAAATGATTAAAGCTCGGAGGGTCTATTAAAAATGCAACAGGACGGGCTTTCATCAAGAGATCAATGAACTAAATGATAGTTGACTAATTGGGGGAGCCAATATTAATCACTCAGGGCAAATTTTAATCAGGAAGGGCTGAGAAGAACATGCTTTACCTTTTGTATGTGTGTTTTGTATAGTAAGAATGAAAAAATGGCAAATACTCTAACAATGTTTTTTAACAATGAGTGGCAGCTTATGCAATTCTCACATTTCCTTCAGTATCTCCAAAAAATATATCTGGATTAAAGTTTCGGTAGTCTGCGAATTTCTATTTACTCCATTAATTAAATGATCAAACTGATTAATCAATCAGTTTAAGGCAGGCATGTGATCCATTGATAATTGTTTAAAACCACATAGTAAACCTATACGTGCTGGGCAAAGTGAGTTTTCATGAATGGATCCAATATGGCTGAAGAATGCTCTGAGTCATAGACAGAATAGAAGAAGAACCGAACCAGTGGAGATGTGAAATAATATGCAATAAGGTGCAATATATCCATTCACCCACTTGAAGATGTCTCATTTGCATGTGGGAGGATGATAGAATACAGCTTTATTCACTGAAAATAAAAAGAAAGGCTTCTTCAGCAAAATAATATGAAATGTACAGTTGATGACGTAAAGCAGGGTTCCTAACTTTGGGTTCCCAGATGTTGTTGGACTACAAATCCCATCATCCCCAGCCACCAGTCCCATCATCCCCAGACATTGGCCATTGTGGCTGTGGATGATGGGACTTGTAGTCCAACAACATCCAGGGACCCAATGCTGGGAATCCCTTGTGTAAAGGGTGAATGTTTCAACAAGGGGTTTCCTGGGCCTGTGTCAGGGCTGAGAACCAGTGGGCAACTACTAAGCACCACTGCTGATCCCTGAGACCACATTGTCCCCATAGTCCTTGAGCAGTGGCAGCAAAGTACCTTTCTTGGGTGTCACTCAGGAAGGAGGGAAACCCCTTGAAGCCTGGTTCACCCCTAGGGATTTCAGCACAAACGGCCACACAGATGGACTTCTTATAGGGCTATAGGGCCAGAACTGCCTGTGCCTCTTTGCTGAGTCTATGTTCCATAGAAAACCTGGGTTTGTTGCTGTGCAGTGTGAGAAAATGTTCCTCTAATTAATGAGACCAAGTTTTATGAAGCTATTTAAATTATCACATCATGTTTACAAAAAGCATATTTTAAGAATGGGAACCCCAAAGCTCAGATAGCTAAATAGTTTTCAGTGGAAACATATTAAAATGCTATCATAGTAAAGAAATCCTAGATTGCTGGGGGGGGGGCATCTATGGCATCAATTGCATTCCTTCTGAAATTTGGCCCTCTCCCAGTCACAATCACATTTTCCCTTAATCAGTGCCTAATTCCCAGTATGGTTTTCATAGGCCTTTGTCTTTATTTGTTATAAAATTCTTCTTTAGGAAATTAAGAGTTAGCTGAAATGAACTAGTGATTAATCAAGCAATGAAAGATGATAGAAACGATCTATAATTCAATTTTGCTTCTTGGGAAATCCAATATTTGTTCTGTTTTTTGCCCTTGACAGGTTTCAAAAGCATATTCTAACATTTCTGTTAACAGATGGCATTGTTATTTTTAAATTGACCAGTTTTCATTAGAATTCTCCTATCAGAGACAAGGAAATGATTATAATTTATTTCAGCTCTGTACACTTCTATTTTAAGATGGGCCGTGGCATTCCAATCTATTTAAAGCAATATTTGCTATTGATTTCAGAGAGGATGACATGGGAACAAACCCATGGAAATAAATGATACCATATTATTCATTCTTTCTCAGCACAGTGCAGTAGAGCCTGTGGCTTGTGAAAAACTTAACCTTAAGAAAAAGGACAAATCTGACTTTAAGTCAAGGTGAATTCAAAAACCTGACTTGGCAAATAAGTCTTTTTTCATATAACCTGGTATGAAAACCTGTTATGAGGAAAAGATAGTAGGTGGAATCTTGTATCTTACAATTCAACAGAAACAATTGTTATAAATATTGGTCTACTCTAGTATCATTCTCATAAATATGCCCATCTTTTCAAAATCCTAGCATCCCAATCTGATTACAAAGAACCAGAAGATACACCAGCCTATAAACAGCAGGAGCCTCTGTTTTACATATACTGTAGTAGAGAAACCATCCTGAAAAATCCTTTTACAATCTTGAGTCAATCCTACAAAGACGCACAGTTTGCAGTCGGTCAGAACCACAACATCCTGGACAGAGAGACAATTGTTTATATCTTGTTTCTCCCCAGCCCCACTCCCCAGAAAAACAACTCAACAAAGGATTGGGAGATCACGTTACTGTTGACAGGGTGGCATATCCTTTTTGTTTCTGTTTCTCTGTTGCATTGTGAAAATTGCATCTGAATACTACACACACAGGCCCTTTCAGTCAAACACAGCTTGACGCCAACCGCATCCCAGGGTGCGTTAACAAGACTGATTCTATGTTGGTGGCAAGATGCAGCTTGCCCACACAAAACAGCGCCTTAAAATGAATTAAGGCAAAGAAGCAAAATGTGTATGATGCACAAAGGATGGTGGAGGAGGAGACAAGGTTTGTTCTAACCACCACAATCGGTACCAAAACAAAGGAAGGTTGCCAGTAGCTATGAAGTCTACATAAAAATGGCTGAAAAGCTAAGACAAGAAGAAGGTAGCCACACCCAGGGGGAGACGCTTCCAAATAAATCTCTTATGACTGAAGGGGAGCTTGTCTTGTTTGCATCCTCTTGCTCAACAGATGATCACAATTGTGGAACATTACTGTATTTTTTAAAAAAGGCAATCGCTTCCACAGCATGCCCAAGAATTTCAAAAAGCCCCAAGAATCAGCTAAAGGCAAAGGCAAAGTTAGGCAATCAAAAAATGAAAATGAAATGGCTAAGGCAAAGCATTCTCACATTCAAAGGAGTGACTGCCCTGGTTGCAATGGTCTTTGTGTCCACCACGGAGCTTTCACAATGGGTGTGTCCCCTGCCAAAAGATGCCCTGAAGCATCCAGAACATGGCCATCACCCCAAACCAGAGACGGACTCCCCACTTCTTCTTCTTCTTCTTCCCTGCACACCCATGGGCCAGCACACACATTTACAGGTGGCGGCACTTAAAAGACCAGCCACAGGCGAGCTAGCCAGGGTCACCGGCAGACCCCTCATGCGGAGAGGAGAGCAATGGTACCTTTTTAAGAATGGCACACCTGGGAGTGGGGAAATAAAAGGGGTGGAAAGGGCATCGCCGCCGGCTGTGTGGCTACCTCCCTGTTTTTCTTTAAAAGGAGCCATTCCCAATACAAATGAGTAGAAAGCGATGTCCAAAGCATGCAGAGACCCCAGAGGTGGAGGGTGGCGCCCACGGGGGGGCGGATAACAGAGAAATATAAATGTTTGCCCCGTGCAATCTTTGGCAGGCATGCAAATCTAAGAGTGCATCAAATACCCTGGCCTTTCCAATTGCTCCAGAGGCACTCCATCTTCGTGGAATCGGCACTGGCTTGCATCTTGCGAGGAAGGAATGGCGGGCTCCTTGTCTTCTGCGGGGCTCCTTCTACCACTCAAGCATTCCAAAGCATGAGTGGAAGGTGAGTGGGTACCACGCTGCTGCTGCTGCTGCTGCTCTCCCCCCCTCCCTTTCCCTGGCACTGGCTACAGAGGGATGGATGCTGCTGTTCAGCAGAGCAGGCGAAGATGGGGGAGGGAGGGGACGTGGGAAGCGCCGCCGCTGCGGTCTCCACTGCAGCAAATCAGCACACCAGGCTGCTGTGATGGCCCCGGGGACCAGGCGCTTGGGCGAGTCGAGGGGGAGAGGCAGCGGCAGCAGCAGCAGCAGCAGCGGCTTCTCAGTGCAAATCGACACAGCGGGAAAGAGGCAGGCGAAGCCCCCGAAATGGTTAACGAAACCTGTCAGTTACGGAACACACAAACACAATCTGGGTGGGGGGGGGGAGAAAAGGCAGGCCGCCGCCGCGGGGAGGGGGCTGGAGGAGAAGGGCGCGGCTGCTGCTGCTGCTGCCGCCTCGGTGTTTACGCAGCCGCGGCTCTTCCTCGGGCAGAAACGTCTTGGTAACTTTAAGAAATCCGTCTCCCCCGACAGCCACACCCCGCCCCGCCACACGGGCTGCCACTTCTGCCCTCGCTTCTGCCCATCTGTCTCGACTAATCCTGTTTCCCAGTCAGCTCACCCTGCTGAAAACACACCAGAGGAGCCTCCAGCTTCAGAGGAGTTCAGACCTGGAAAGATGGTGCTTAGAGGTTGGAAGCCCACCTCTCCCCATCCAAGGAGCTGTTCCTTCCCCTTTGCACCCCGTAACGGAGGTTAGACCCGGATTTCTCAAATGTTTTTAATGGGATGCCACGCTTAATCCCCCCCCACTTGAATTGTACCACAGTGCCCCCCAACTGGTCCCCCCCCTTTTGCAGCAGCCATCACGCGGTTATTTATTTATTTTATTTATGAGCGGGCTCACTCCCTTATACACAAGGATGGCTTCGGGGAGGGGGTCAGCGAGTAACCCCTGCCCCCCCCAAGTAGTTGCCATCCTCCTGCCCCATTTCAGAAATAAAAAATGTGGAACACAGCTTGCCCACCCAGAAATGCAACAACAACAACAACAAATATTTAGATACCGCTTTTCAACAAAAAATTCCAAAGCGGTTTACAGAGAGAATGAATGAATGAATGAATGAATGGGATGGCTCCCTGTCCCCAAAGGGCTCACAATCTAAAAACGAACATCAGATAGACACCAGCAACAGTCACTGGAGGTACTGTGCTGGGGGTGGATAGGGCCAGTTGCTCGCCCCCTGCTAAATAAAGAGAATCACCATATTAAAAAGGTGCCTCTTTGCTCAGTTAGGAGGGCAAATGCACTTTGCCCCTTCTGTGCCCCTCATCCCCCTCTCTACTGCCACTGCTTATACACCAGGAGGAGCATGCCCTTCCCGGTGCATTATGGGGAGAGTCAGCTCCAAAAGCTTTAGGAGGCAACCCACCCCATTTATCTTATTATCATTATTATTTTTACATTTTATTTCCTGCTTTTCCTCCAAGGAGCCCGGAGTGGTGTACATGGTTATGTTTATCCTCACAACAACCCTGTGAGGTAGGTTAGGCTGAGAGATACATGACTGGCCCAGAGTCACCCAGCAAGTATCATGGCTGAATGGGGATTTGAACTCAGGTCTTCCCGGTTCTAGTCCAGCACTCTAACCACTACACCATGCTGGGATGGGCACATCTCACCTGATGAATAAGGAAGCTGTCAGGTTCCAAAAGTGGGGTGTTTAAACACCCTATGTTTGAGGCTAAGTCAGTCAGTGTGCTGGGAAATGCTGGGTTATGCTCAGAGATATTGACTGGCTCAAGGTCACTCAGTGGAATGGATTTGAACTCAGGTCCTGCCAGATCTAGTCCAACACTAATAATTATAGTACACTGGGCAATTAGGCAGGCACACCAGAGATTCTTTTTAGCTTATCTTTGCTTCTTGGATTCACTCACTGGGACCCCCATGATTTTGAAATATAGGCAAAATCAGCAAACTGCCATCACCCAACAACAGACCATGATGGAAAAACCACAATGGAAAAACCACCGAGAAACCGATCCAGACCCTGGAAAGCAAGCAAATGATCATAGTTCACGCATCTTGCTGTCCACACAAGTGTGCTCCGGTGATTTGAAGAGAACGTTGGATTCCAGGGCTGCTTCACGAGTTCTTTTCTGACCCAGACATTTTGATACATGCCAGGGAAACAAATTCTGGTTTGCTGCAGCCTGGACACTACCAGCCGAAAGCAGGAGATACTGTTCTGGAATGCTTCTCAATAAACACCTCCCTGCGAGGGAGGGAAGCTAGAATACCAGGGATAAAGTGCTAGCTTTCTACCTGCAAGTGTGGAATTGCGTTTGTGATCCGTCATCTACTACAGTCCACTTTGCAACCTCATTCTGTTGCATTTATGGAGCAGGCCTCTTATACCTCACAATGCAGGAATAGCCAAATGGTATACCATGAGCTACATCTGGCCTCCTCCATCCCTCCCTGCGATAGGCTGGCAGCCCACAGGACCCTCTATCTTCTGCCTGGGAAAGTGGAGATTGCCCCACTGGTCTCTGCACTTGGACATGAGATGACCCAGAAGCCTTTGGGACAGGGGTGTCCCAGCTGAGACTCTCCGGCTGTTGTTGGACTACAACTCCCATCATCCCCAGAGGCAACACTTGTGGCAATGAATGATGGGAGTTGTAGTCCAACAGCTTTAGACTCAGTAGTCAAATACTGAGCTAGATGGACCAATGGTCTGACTCAAAACACTAAGATAAATAGAGCAGCAGCAGCATCTCCAAAGCTCCCCTGGCTCACCAGAATAGAGAGGCTCATAAAGAGGGGAAAGCTTTTTGAAATAACCATGTTTCACCAGCCAGAGACAGCGGAGGGGCCAGACAGATGTCCCTAGGGAGATATGTCCATGGCAAGGGTACCACCAGTGAAAAAGCCTTGCCGGGGCAATTCCCTCATGAGGCCAGTTGAGGTGACAGCCTCAGGCAGCAAATGTGCCATGAGGCAGCAAATGCAGGCACCCCATCCCCCTATGGTGGTCATGGGCTACCTCACCTGCCTCCTGTGCTGCTGCCCCCAACTCATCTCTGGGCCAACCACCCTGTCTCTGGGCTTCCCTCCTCCTTCTGTATTCCTCACCACTGTCAGCTTTAGACCTTAAGTTCCTCAAGGGTGGAGATCTGTGTGTGTATATAAAACTCTATAAAACACTAACCAATTAATTAGTGTTTTATAGAGCACCACACAAAAAGGACAGGTCTCTGCCCTCCCACCAACTGAGCAAATAGGCACCTTTTAAAGAAGTGGTTCTCTAAATTCAGCAGGGAGAAAGCAACGGTCCCTATCCAGCCTCAGCAAAGCATCCCTCCAGTGGTTGTTGCTGGTGTCTACCTTATGTTTCTTTTTTGATTCCTTTGGGACAGGGAACTATCTTCTATATAACCGCCCAGAGATGAAAGTTTGGGCAGTATATAAATGTGATGAATAAAATAAATAAATAAATAATTCTCTAAGGCGTACCAGTGGCTGATCCCGTGTGTGGCAACTCTCACGAGAGTTTGCAAGCAGAAGCACTGTGGTAATTGGGCAGTGGGGATTCCATATGCAGATAGGGAGGAGGAGCCTGTGAGAGCAGAAGGAAACAACATGGTGGTTGGGCAGTGGGGAGCCTGTGATGGCTAAGGACAGTTGGAATGCAACTGTTACTGGTTGGAATATGTTCTTTATTGTAGAGGAGAGGGATAGATAGATAGATAGATAGAAGGCAGGGGTATGCGAAGAGAGGGGCCGTGAGGGAAGAAAGAGCCCCTTCAGGAGAAGGAGGCTGCTGTTGTGTGAATTAGATGAAGAAACAAGATGAACAAGATCAGTTAACTCAGGAAAGGAGGGAGAGAGAGGGAGAGGGAGAGGGAGGGAGGGAGGGAGAGAGAACGGAGGAGAGAGAAAGAGAGAGAAAGAAGGGAGCAGAAGAGAGAAAGAAGGAAGGGTGAGGGACCAGCTTGAGCCTGTCAGCAGCCTGAGGGGAACAAGTGGCCATGGCAGCGCCTATTGGCAGCAAGGAAGGGCCCAGTCAAGCACTGCTGCTGCTGGGGCTACCGAGGCCATTGGCGGAGGGAGGGAGGCAGGCAAGGGACGGGCCCGGGCCTGTCAGCGGCCTGAGGGGAATGAGCAGCCATGGTGGTGGCAGCAGCGAGGAAGGGATAGACTTCCTCTGACCACTGCTGCTGCTCCTGGGGGGAGGAGCAGGAGCGGGACTCGGGTGGAGAGGTGTCTGGGGATAGGGAGCTGCAGTTTGGCCAATAGGCTCCAGCAATGCTGCAGCTGTGACCAAGAGGGGTGAGGGGGATGGAAGCAACGGGATGGAGGAGGAGGAGCAGGAGGGCGGCTCAGGTGAGGGTGAAGAGATCTCTGAGGTGAGGGGGTTGTGGCAGGGGGTGAGGGGAGCAATCAAGTACTAGCACGCAGATGCTCTGCACAGGTTAAGCTAGTTTTATCTGTTTTTCAAAATAAACTGCTGCAAGAATATTTTTGTTGAAAAGCAGTATTAAAGTGTTGTTGGTGTTGTTATTAATTTATAAAATAATTAATTCGTAACAACGGCTGACATACCAAGCAAGGGTATGCCAGCTCAGTAACATTGTGTGTATACAAGCTGCACAAATGGTGTTACACAAGAATACACCCACTGGAAATGATGGTTTTACTCTAGTGCAACATCATTTGCGCTATTCTTGCATTTGTTTTATTTCTGCAACTTGCCTGTTTTGCATACAAGCAACATTACTGAGCTGACATACTATTGCCACAATAGTGCCAGCCTCAAATACTTACCTAGTTAACTAAAGAAGAAAGAGTTGACTCCCACCAAGCCGATTACAGCAGGGGTTCTCAATCTCGGGTCCTCAGATGCTGAACTACAACTCCCATCACCCCCAGATTTCAGCCATTGTGGCTGGGGGTGATGGAAGGTAGTCCAACAACATCTGGGATCCACTCAGGATTGAGAAAGCCTGCAACACAGCATTAAGGCAGGAGTTCTGGGAAGAGGCTGCAGTTCCTGACTTTGATGAAAAAGAAACAATGGAGCTTGGGTGTCATCAGCAGATCCAATGACATAGCACTCCATAATGGGGACCTTTCAGAAGGCTACTGACCTTGCCAAACCTTTTTTGCAAGCTGATATCTGGCTTTTTTGCACTAGGATGGTCATTTCCTTCTCCTCCGTGGGCTTGAATCAAAGTCCACGAGGGTCCTGGCAGAGTATTACTTTGCAGACACCCAAAGGCCGCCTTGTGAGTTGGCAGAAGCATGTGTGGCACTGGTGTAGTGGTTAGAGTGTTGGACTAGGATAGGGGAGACCTGAATTCAGATCCATGAAACTCACTGGGTGACTCTGAGCCAGTCACATAACTATTCGCCTAACCATCCTCACAGGGTTGTTGTGAGGAACTTCATCATGTATGGGCTCCTTGGAGGAAGAGCGGGATATAAATGTTAATTAATTAACTTACAATAAAATAAAACTGGGGGGTGACCTGATTTGTGGCTCAGCCACTGCACAGCACCAGCCAAAGATTTGTGCTTTTAACTTCTGTATGATGGGGAGATATTCAGCTGGTGAATATCTGTCACTGCATATCTATGCTGGGGAAAGCGAAATAAGTGGGATGTCTGTTTATGAAGCTTGTACGGTGCTTAAAGGCACACAGCCTGTGTCGGGTGGGGGAGCGGGGGAGGAGAGGCAATCTTAGTGATTGTAGCTCGTAGTATTTCCATATTCCTTTGAGGGACATCTTCAGGCAGAATTTGCTAAGAAAGAAAGGCATTGTTATTAAAATCTCTTTTTTTGTAGCAGTAATGAAAGTCAAGGAGCACAGTGAAAAAATGGGACTACGACTAAATGTAAAGAAGACTAAACTAATGACAACAGGCACAGCAACCAGCCTCAGAATTGATAATGAAGACACTGAAGTGGTGGATAGCTTCTGCCTTTTAGGATTGACCATCAACAGTAAAGGATCCAGCAGTCAAGAAATAACGCTGCAGACTAGCACTTGGCAGGGTTGCAATGAAGGCCTTGGAAAGGATATTTAGATGCCATGATGTGTCTATACCTACAAAGATTAGAATCGTTCAGACAATGGTTTTTCCCGTGACACTCTATGGATGCGAAAGCTGGACTTTGAAGAAGCAGCATAGAAAAAGTATTAACGCTTTTGGTGCTGGAGAAGACTTTTGAGGATACCACGGACAGCCAGGAAAACAAACAAATGGATCATAGAACAAATCAATCCAGAATTTTCACTCGAGGCACAAATGACCAGGCTCAAACTATCATACTTTGGACACATTATGTGAAGATCTAACTCCCTTGAGAAGTCCATAATGCTGGGAAAAGTTGAAGGAAAGAGAAGAAGAGGACGGCCAGCAGCAAGGTGGATGGACTCGATTACAACAGCAATGAATGCACCATTGAGGGACCTTAAAGGCCAAGTTGAAGACAGATCATCCTGGAGAGAATCTATCTCTGTGGTTGCGCTAAGAGTCTACAGCGACTTGACGGCACTCACTCAATCAATGAATCAACCAGTCAGTCAGTCAATGTCTGTTCCTACAGTTGCAACCAAGGGTCTAATCCAGAGGTTCTCAAACTTGGGAATAGCATCTGGCCATTGTGGCAGGGGTTGATGGAATAACCTCCCCATTCATGGAATAGCCTCCCCAGTGAGGTTCACCTGGCTTCATCACTTTGTTCTTTTAGATGTCAGGTAAAGACCATTTTGTTCACCCAGGCCTTTTACATTTGGGTTTTCAGATTTGATCTGATTTTTAACTAATTTTAAAATGAATTTCTAAGCTGCTTTGCATTGTATTTTGTATTTTCCTTTCTTATTTTTTGTCTGCTGTGATTCATTGTGTTATGTGTTTTTATTGTATGTTTTAATCCTCTGTTGTGAGCCGTCCAGAGAACAATTTGTTATGGGATGGCTAACAAATAAAGTTGTTTGTTTTTATTACTATTATTATTTCTTGTTTACACAGTCAGACAGGTGTTATTGACTGGTTTGTTTTATCCAGACATTGAGTCCTTCCCAGGGACCTGGGATGACTGAATTTTATTATCAATATTGTTTTTATTATTATAGATATCATCGCAAAATGTAGGCTGTTCCCAGTAAAGTTGCTTTTTGTAACTGGCTGATGGTGATTTCTGTGGCCCCTATGGTTTTGAGGTGCTCTTCAAGTTGTTTTGGAATTGCACCTAGGGTGTCAATTACTACTGGGATTATTATTGTTGTTATTGATGATGGGAGTTGTAGTCTAACAACATCTGGGAACCCAAGTTTGAAAACTCCTAGTCTAATGTTTGCTGCTTTTATGGTGTCTTGAAACTAATGCTCAAAAACTATTAGTTCTTAAGTAGATTTGGCCTTCCTTCACACACACACACACACACACACCCCTTTCTTGTGGTACCCAGTGCTGCAATATGTGGATGAATTCCACCACAGAGCAGGTCTTTCCCCAATAAACAGTTATCCTCTTTTGTGGCAAGGTAGCAGTTGGGTAGCAACAACTCGTGCAATTTGCCACACTCACATAGTTGCGCTGTTCACACATTAGGGCATTTCACACAATCATAATTAGGGCTCCCTCCCACCCAACTGCTGCTGAGCAGACGAACATAGATGGCAATTCTGGCACTAGTTTTAACTCACACAAGTTGGCAAATGGGCAAATCCGGCATGCACAGCTTCCAGATTAGTCTGGGAGGCTCCTCCGACCCTAATTATGATGGGGTTAATTGCCCGACTATCTCATGCATCCCTCCTGTGACTTGATTTGCAAGGCTGCAGCAATGGTGAGGTGTGCTTTTTTCCTGCAGGGTCTGGTGCAGAAGCTGCCACCTTTCCTATGAAACAAGGACCTTGCGATCATAATGCATGTCGCACCAGCCTCTTGTTTGGACAAATATAGCACATTCTGTGTTGGAGAGCTGTCTTTGTGGAGCATCTGGAGGCTTCAGTTGGCCTGCAGCCAGCTGTACCGGCTCCTGAGAGGTTTCTGGGCTCAATTCAAAGGGCTAAAGCTGACATAGAGAGTCCAATATGGCTTGGGACTGGCATATCTCAAGGACCTCTTGCTCTCACATGAACCTGCTTGGTTTTTAAAAACATCCCAGGACAGCAAGTGTTAACTTTCAAAGCCCCGAAAAGCCTAAGCTCAGGCTAACTTCAGGATACCAGGGCCCCATCTGTGCAGTCTCTCAAGCTATAAGACAGGGGTGAGCAATCTTGGTCCTCCAGATGTTGTTGGACTACAACTCCCATCACCCCGAGTAACAATTCAGTGTGGCTGGGGATGATGGGAGCTGTGGTTCAACAGTGCCCACCCCTGTTATAAGATGTGCTTACTGCCTGTTTCTTCATTTTGGCATGTCCTCCTGTTCTGAATGGTGGGGACTTGATCTAGGGCCTTTTCAATTGCGGTACCACCTAATGGCGCAGTGGGGAAATGACTTGACTAGCAAGCCAGAGGTTGCCGGTTCGAAACTCTGTTGCTATGTTTCCCAGACTATGTTTCCCAGACTATGGGAAACACCTATATCGGGCAGCAGTGATATAGGAAGATGCTGAAAGAAGATGCTGAACATCTCATACTGTGCGGGAGATGGCAATGGTAAACCCCTCCTGTATTCTACCAAAGACAACCACAGGGCTCTGTGGTCGCCAGGAGTTGACACCAACTCAATGGCACACATTTAATTTACTTTACCCCATCTTTGGAATTGCCTTTCTCAGTTGCCTGGGTGCCTCCCTTGACACCTTTAAAAAGCCTGACAAAACCTTCCCTTTCAAAAGGCTTTTGGGCCCCTATCAGGATGTTAAAGACTTCTCCTCTACTGTTCTGGTTATGATTTTGTGTTGTTCTGTCTTAGTTGCTATTTTTGTGCTGAACTTTAACCTGGATTTTATATAGGGAACTGCTACAAGAGCTCCCCTTCTTTCCCTAAGGAGTTTATTATACATGGGTCTTCCATCACCCCATGGAGGATTAGAAAAAGATAAGACCACCCAATGAGCAACAAATATACCACACTGGCTTACATTTGCAAATTAGTCAGGTGAGCACATGGATACAAACTGCAGCTATGTAGGATATAAGCATCCGGTTGCTAACTAAGCAAAGAGGTACCTTCAAAGTGATGATTCTCTTATATTTAGCAGGGGGAGAGCAACCGGCCCTATCCATCCCCAGCACAGCATCCTTCCAGTGGTCATTGCTTGTGTCTGCTTTATATTTCCTTTTAGATTGTAAGCCCTTTGGGGCAGGGAATACTTACTTTATTTTTAAATTTATTTTTCTATGTAAATTGCTTTGGGAACGTTTGTTGAAAAGCGGTAAATAAATATCCATCACAGTCTTAGTCATGGAAAGCGTTGGCTACATGTAGGTGTTAATGATCCCGGCATAGCAGGATTTAACAGAGGGTCATAAAGTTATTTCAGACTCAGTTTCCTAATCTCCATTCTAACCTGGAAAGTGTTTATTTTTAAAAATGCACAATTATAGGCTGTAATGAATATGCTTAGAAAATGTATGTATCCCTGTTAGTTCTAATGCCTTTTATGAGCTCCTGTTGTCTAAGGGGAAACATCAAGACATAAAAATAGCAAATGATAATTTGCTAGTGATGAATGAATTCTGAATGCCAGTTTTAAAAGAATTTGGCTTCCAAATTCCGGACCAGATTTCCCCCCACCCGCCAAAATAACTCAAATTCTATTTTGGCATGAAAATGATAGGCAGATTTTCCCAAACTGCTGATTAATTTAGAAATGGCTTGTTCCCATTGTGTCTCATAGGGTCTGACTTTTCTGAGCTTAACTTTCAAAATAAAATGGGAATGGAAATGCAGACTGCACACTTCTATTTAATCCAAGTTTGAGGGTGGGCCTATAGTTCAACAAGGGAGCATCTGCTCTGCAAGCAGGAAGTCCCAGGTTAAATCCCTGGTAGAGCTAGAAAAGACCCCTGTCTGAAACCCTGGAGAGCTAAAGACAGTCAGTGCAAGCTAGATGGACCAATCATTTGTACAAGGCAGCATCATATACGAGATACGAGGATCGTATCTCAGCAGAGAGCGCATTCCACAATCTCGAGACAGCAGCAGAGAAGGCCCGTCCCTGAGTAGCCACCAGACGAGCCGGTGGCAACTACAGATGAACCTCTCCTGATGATCTCAATGGGTGGTGTGGTTCATAGTGAAGAAGACGTTCTCTTAAATACCGAGGGCCCAAGCTGTTTAGGGCTTTATAGGTTAGAACCAAAACCTTGTACTCTGCCCGGAAACTTACTGGCAGCCAGTGTAGATGTTTTAAGATAAGAGTGATATGGTCTCTCCGGGATGAACCAGAGACCAACCTGGCCACCACATTCTGAACGGAGAATTCAACCTGGGACTATCTACACACAAAGTACTGAGCTATGGCCTCTCTGTGTTGACTTGAGTCAGCTAATCTGGACACACAGGATATTTTTCTGATGTACAGTTTTGCTATCTGGCAGTTCAACCCTGGGCAGCTGCTTCAAGAAAAAATGTGAAGATCTTGCTCCCATTCTGAAATTATTATTATTATTATATTTATATACTGCCCTTCATCCTAAGATCTCAGGCCAGTTAACCACCAGAAAAAAACAAAATAATAATAATAATAAAATCCAAAATAAAACCAACATAAAAACAAAACAATTTAAAAAGAACTCATTGGTCAAAAACCTGACTAAAAAGGGCAGTCTTCACACATGCACGAGATCTGTTCGGGAAGAGGTGGCTCAAACACTGCACAAATGTCTCTGCATGTTGTAACACAATGTGCACACAGTTGTACAAGGGCACTTTTGCACACATACAAACTGCACAAATGCAGTGGCACAAGAGCACGGCCATTATTCTCAAGGATTGTACTATCATGCAACCCCAATTGCCAAGTTTTTGCATGAGCCCCGAGCGCAGATTTGAGCAGCTGTGTGCACAATTATTTGTACAGCATGTGGGGGGCAGGGGTACCTATATCTTTAAATGCTCGGAAGCACTGTGATAGGACACAACCAATTCCCTTCTTGCTCTGGTTCTGCACCTGTTTTTTCATCCACCCTCCTCCTCCCTTCCATGGCCAACAGGGCTCAGTGACTGGCATTCAGACTAAAGCTGTGCTAGTGTGACAAAGAAAGATGCACGCAAGGTCATGGCGGTGAGCAAATGTTCAAAGTTGTCCCATCTGTTGTACACTTGGTCCACTTGTGCAAGCATTGCGCTTGCGACAAGGACAGCAGACAGCTTTGCATCATCCCCCTGCAACCTATCTGGGCCAAGGAACAGGTTGCTCAGCAGGAGAAGCACCATCGATTGCGCAAGTGCACCCCGTTGCACCAGTGCAACACTGGTCTGGAATGCAAGTTCCCAATGAGCGGAACTAGCTAGCGTGACATCCTTGCACTGGTGCAGCATTCTGGATTGCAGCCAGCATGTGGGGGGACGAGGCAAGGGGGCCTGCTGGAGGAACAGGGCAGGAGGCCCAGCGGACACAGTACCTTGGGAAAGAACAGACACCAGAGGGCACAGGACTCTGCTAAGCAGGGTCTGCCCTGGTTTGCATTTGAATGGGAGAATGCATGTGAGCACTGTAAGATATTCCCCTGAGGGGATAGGCCCTAACATAGCCTTTGGGGATAGGCTTTAGTGGTGTGCACGGAACCGCACCTCCGCAGTCCGGCACTGGGGAGGGGGGCTCTTTAAGGGTGGGGGAGGGTGTACTGACCCCTCCTGCCACTTTGCCCCCTCCAGTGCTCCTGTTTTTTAACGCATTTGGGGCAGCAGGGTACCTCCCTGCTGCCCCTTCCCCTGTTCCTCGGCAAAAGGCTTCAAAAGCTTGACTGCGCATGCACACAGTCACGCGCACGTCACGTCTGTGCGTCTCGTGCGTGCGCATTTGACGTACGCACGCACGGGTGTGACTCGTGCATAACGTGCACACCCACAGTCAAGTCTTTTGAAGCCTTTTGCCGAGGAACAGGGGAAGGGACAGCAGGGAGGTACCCTGCCACCCCAAATATGTTAAAAAAAACAGGAGCGCTGAACGGGGAAAAGCAGCAGGAGGGGTAAGTACACCCTCCCCCACCCTTAAAGGTCCACTCTCCCCCGATGTCTCAGGTCCGGACCTGTCTGGAGGCCCTTATAATGGGCTCCGGACCAGTCTATGCACATCCCTAATAGGCTTTGGGAAGAGCATCTGCTTGCATACAGAAGGTTCCAGGTTCCCTTCGTGGCATCTCCAGACAGGGCTGGGAGAGACTTCTGCCTGCAACCTTGGAGAAGTCGCTGCCAGTCTGTGTAGACAATACTGAGCTAGATGGAACAATGGTCTGACTCTGTAAGATACAGTTTCCTATGTTCCTAACTGGGTCTGCAATGTATCATATTTAAGAGAACATCATCTTCGTTATGAGCCCCGCTGCCTACTGAGATCATCTGTGGAGGTTCATCTGCAATTGTCACCAGCATGTGTGGTGGTTACTCAGGGATGGGCCTCCTCCATTTCTGCCTCTGGGCGCTGGGATGTATTCCCTGCTGAAATAAGAGCCTCCCATTTCTGACAGCTTTTTAAAGGGCTGTAACGATGCATTTATTCATCCAGGGCTTTAATTAGACTGATAGAATTCATCGTTGTTTTTAAATTGTTTTAATGTTTTCATTTTTGTGGTTTTATTGCAAACCTCCCAAAGACATGAGTTTTGGGCGGTATATAAATATGCCAAATACATAGCAACTAAATAAATATCAATTTTGTATTGGTAAGGACCTGGCAAGCCTATCTGATTCCTCATCACTTGGTGATTCAGAACTGCATGAGCTGTAAGCTCCTCTGCCTTTGCTGGAAAATGCGGCTGTGTGTAAGATGATTTGAAAGCTCTGTCCAGAGTGCTGGATCTGTGATCAGACACTGTCCCTTCTCTCTGGCCACAGTACTCTTTGGCAGTACAATACTCTCAGCTTTTGGCACATATTACTCTGGAAAATCAGAAACAATATCATTATGGGGTTGCCTGCTAGGAGATGAATGTTATGATCTAAACACATGGAACCTGTTCTCCCAACCACAGATTCGTGGGTAGGTCAGGGTTAACCCAGGAATTCGTGGTCGTCTGGGGTGAGAGCCGGGAGGCCTTCCAACCCAGCAGCTCTGAACCTGGATAGACCAGATCTGCTATTCAAATTCAAAGTTAGGAAGGAGGAAAACAGAGCCTTTTCTGTTTGTTTGCACTGCTGCACGAGTTTAAACTGCTCCCAGGCAGCCGGCAGCCATGTTAACCATAGAGTTCTGTGGCAAGCAGGGCCAGGAAGAGGAGAGCTACTGCAGTACTTGAGAGCTGCTTCTCTGCTGCTCCTGCAATGCATTGTGGTACAGGTGGAGGCTCCAGCTCCTGATTTCAGCAATGGAGAATACCACTGCTGTGTTCATGTGGGCACACAAGTTGCAGAGCCCAAAGGAGGCTCTGGTCATCTGGAGGCACAAGGTAGGAGCATGCCTTCCCTCCAGACCACCCCCATGTGTTCATGAGAATAAGCCCATGGTCTAGATTCATTACTCTATTATATGTTAACCTATAACCGTGGCTGGCTGCAGTTTGGACTGAGCAAGGCTGGAAGGCCAGCAACATTGGCTGGTAACCATTGACTCTCCACTATGTGAGCCAACACATGGGACTCTTTTAAGATGCAGGGAGCCACGTATGTGTGCAATAGAAGTAAAGATTGTGACAATGAGTCCCAACTGCCTCTCATGCACAGGGCTCAGCAGCTTAGGTGCATATTGAAAGAACCCTGCTAAGCCTTTACTTCTGTTCACCACATGGTACTTCTGTTGAAAACCTTTGTTGAAAAGCGGTATATAAATATTCATAGTATTCATCTGTATCCATAAAAGAGGGCAAAGAGACTCGGGAGTGGAAGCTATGCCGAGGACTAGTCAGGAAGGCTTTAGGTGTCAGCATGAGCTCTAAGGATTGCAGTTGCATATCCCTAATCTTTGAGACATAGGTAGCTGCCTTAGACTAAGTCAGACCATTGATTCATCCAGCTCAGTATTGTCCGCTCTGGCTGGCAGCAGCTCTTCAAAGTTTCAGGTGGTCTTTCCCAGCCCTATCTTGAAAGGCCAAAGACTGAACCTGGGACCTTCTGAATGCAAAGAAGGTTGTCTGTGCAGGGGTGTAACTACAATAGGGCAAGGGGAGACAGTTGTCTGGGGGCCCACTGCCTTGGGGGGGGCAGAGGCAAGTCACATGACTGACTCCCCCAGCCGCGCACCCACCCGGGCTTCCTTCAGTTGTATTCATCCTCCGAAACTGATGAGAGTGTTAAGACCTGGAGCTACCAGAACAGCATATCTTTCTCTAGGACCATTAAATGACTTGCATCATCCACAATTTACAAAACCTTTTAAAAAATAATTTAGGATGATGTTCTATTGTGGCACATAGGTGTTTTTATTTATTTTTATATCATCTATATCTATATCTATCACTATGCTTTTTGTGACCACTATTCAGCCTCATTTAGGATTTCTTTCATTCATGAGCTGAGCTTCGGGGGGGGGGCATTTTAAAATCTTGTCTCTGGGCCCACTCCAACCTTGCTATTCTCCTGGCTCTGTGACTTGAGGGACAATCCCATCCCTATGATTCAAAGAGGACTAACACAGGGCTTCGAACTCTGATCCTCTAAGCAATTTCCAAGGGGAATAAAAGTGAGCGCTTCTGACTAATTTACATGTGCAAAGTGCTTCACAGAATCTAGCCTCGTCCTGTCATCACAACCACTGTGTGGGAGAAAGGTATTTATTAAGGGTGAAGAAAGGGAAAGATGCCCATGGCCACCCAGTAAAGTGCATGACTTAAAAGGGAATTTGAACTGCTTTCCTTCCCAGAGGCCTCTGGTGGGCCACTGTGTGAAGCAGGATGCTGGACTGGATAGGCCTTGGGCCCAGTGTTCCCTCTAACACAGAGATTCTCAGCCTTGGGTCCCCAGATGTTGTTGGACTTCAACTCCCATCATTCCCAGCCAAAGGCCATTGGGGCTGGGGATTATGGGAGCTGAAGTCCAAGAACATCTGGGGACCCAAGGTTGAGAATCCCTGCTCTAACAGGAATTCCCAGATGTTGTTGACGGCAACTCCCAGAATCCTCAGCCAAAGGCCATTGCAGCTGGGAATGCTGGGAGTTGTAGTGAACAACATCTGGGAATCCCTGTTAGAAGGAACACTGCTTGGACCTGGTGTTCTAATGTCTCTTCTCCATCCGCAGGCTTATATTCAGCCCATCCGAGGATCGAGGCCTCCTTTTTGAATCTCTGCCGCTGAATCTGGTTCTCAGTAATTAACCTTTCTTTTAGAAGTGCTTGCTCAGAACTGGTCATTCAGCAATTATACTGATGGGCAGTTTTGCTGAAATCAGGCTATTGATTGTTGCTATATGAACAGAATTGTCTACGGCAGGCCTTGATTTCTTCAGCACTCAGATGAAGCCATCCATCTGTCTGTCTTGTAAATCCTTCCAAGAGCCTCTTCTGAACTTCCAATGTCGTCACTGGGCTTTGAAAGCCGAGTCTGTTGAGGATTGCGGGTCCGGGTCATGCACATAACAAAGGCTGGCTGGCTGACTAGCCCCCTTTGCAAGCAGACCATTTAAACATTTTTCTTTCTGAATTCCTGGCCAGCCCTTGTATCCAGGGCACCATGAGGCAAGGTGAGGCAGTCACCTCAGGCGGCACATTATTAGGGCTCCAGCAGAGAAGCAAGATCTACTTGGCAACAGAAATCTTTCCCTGATTATTATCGGAAGAATCATGGCTGACATACTGCGCATGGGTGCGTCAGCCCAGTAATGCTGCATGCATGCAAATTATGCAAAGTTGGGCAAATATTACACAAGAGCAAGACGACTTGTTGAAAGTCGTTGAAAGCCACCCAGAGACGGAAGTTTGGGCCAGCATACAAATTAGATAGATAGATAGATAGACAGATAGACAGATAGATAGATAGAATGAATTATGGGCTTAATCTTGTGTAATATCATTTGCACAATTTTTGCTTGGGTTAAATCTTTATTTTCCCTCTTCCTACTCCTGGCTCCTGGACTCAGAGCAGAAGAAAGCAGCAGCCTCTTCATCAGCTGTTTCCTCTGATGCTCAGTGCCTCTCCAAACTCTTAGATGTCTCACTGTTGTCTTTAACAGGCCCAACGTGTTTCAGATAAAAACCCTTTGCCAAGGGCACTTGCACAGCATCATAAGGCAGGCTAAAACCAACCGGCCTCACCTTAGCACTGCTACTATGGTGAGGCTGGTTGGTTTTAGCCTCCTTATGAAGTTGTGCAAGTGCCCTTGACAGGACTTTTACCTGAAACATGGTAAAGGCCTGCTAAAGACAACTGAGTCCCCTCTCATTGGTGGTGGCTCCACGCTTCTCTTTTCCTTTTGCTCTCAAACTCTTGCAAGATTTCCAGATCTTGGGGGAAGGCCAGGTATGGCCCTACAGCAGGCCTGCTCAACTTAGGCTCCCCAGCTGTTTTTGGGCTACAACTCCCATAATCCCTAGCCACAGTGGCCAATAGCCAGGGATTATGGGAGTTGTAGGCCAACATCTGCAGGAGGGCCAAAGTTGAGCAGCCCTGCTCTACAGCAACAGATGTGCAGCCAGCCTTGATGTTCACAGGCAAGCAGGACTCTCTGGGCGTTCTTCTCCCCTTCTGCTATGTGGGGACTCTATCAACTCTTTAACAAATCAGCAGGTCTGAAGGAGGGGCCAGAAAGCAGACAGGAACTGACCCTGCAAAACTCCCTTGGAACTTTCTGCCACTTGAGGAAACAGGGAGTCTGAAGCAGTATGTATTCCCCACTTGCCGAGATCTAGTGGTTGACCGCAGATATGTAAGCTGTCAGGGCTAGATGGCCATCCGACAGGAATGCTGTAGCTGTATCCTGCCCTGAGCAAGACCTCCAAGGTCCACCCCGCCGCCCGCCCAGTATTCTGTGAGATCCTATGTCTAGATCAACACATACAGCAGAATGAGTGTTATAAATCTGAGGTGAAAGAATCTATTATATTAATTCTCGTAGACGTGCCTCTGTGGGGATGCGTCCCGGCAACCCAGCAGATTGGCTGGGCAGAGACACAGAAATGGCTGGCTGCTTCGGAAGACGCTCGCTAGAGGGAGGGAGGGCCATGCAGGAAGGAGCTGGCTGAATGCTTGGCCACCTGACGCTAGGGACTGGAGGAAGGAGAGGCGGCAACGGCCAGCGGGGGAAACACAAGCAGGCTAAAAAGCGGGCGGGGGGGGGGAACACGAATGAGAGAGAGAAAATGAGAGGGGGGGGGAGGGAGCAAGCTGGGGCAGAAGGCTTGGGGAGGGGACTGGGGCAGAAGGCTGGGGGAGGGGACTGGGGCAGAAGGCTTGGGGGGAGAGCGGACTGGGGCAGAAGATGGGGGGAGTGTACTGCGGAGGCAAGCGGTGGGCTGCAGAGCCGGTACTTGGCCCAGCGGTGGGCCTGCCAGGCCGTGGGCCCACTCCGCCCACGGAGGCCAGGCAGCAGCGGGCCTGGCTCGCCTGCGGAAGCCAGGCGGTGGCGGGCCACGGAGGCCAGGCAGCGGTGGCAGGCCCGGCTCACCCGTGGAGGCAAGGAGCCTGTGGGGGGCCGGGGCGGGAGGGAACCGGGTGGCGAAACTTCCCTGTTCGCCGCCTGGGAGGAGGAGCAGCGGCGGCGGGGCCCTTTTCGGCCGGCCGCCGCCTGGTAAGGCCTGTAGCAGCAGAGGTAAAGAACTCAGTGAGGGGAGGGGGATGGCAAGAGAGAGTGGGGGAGGAGAGGGGGAGGAGGGAGGGCAGGAGAGAGTAGGGCAGGAGGGGGAGGGAGGGCAGGAGGGAGGGGGGCAGGAGGGAGGGGGGGGAAAGCCAGCCCCAAAGAGCCCACAGATGCTCTGTGCGGGTCGGCTAGTGGATTATATTTCAGGTTGTAGGTGAAGAGTGACCTTTTGAATGCTGCCCTACAGCTAAACAAATAATTAAATCACTAATATCTCACTGCGAGTTATAAACTGTCAGGAAGAAAGGTTATAGTTCAGCCTTGTTTTCTTACTACAAGGAGGTGTTTTTTAAGGGGAGCACTAAAGATGTGATTCCCCTCACCTGCAGCCTGAAGAGGAACAATCCATTCTACCTTCTCATCCCACATGTGTGGGCCTCTTCACTTTTAAACCATGGCGGCTTTGCTCATAGAATGGGGTGCCTATGCTGAGGTGTAGGGATGTGCACGAACCGAGGTTCGTGCTCTGGTTCAGTGCCGAACCGGTTCGGACGAGGTCCGAAACAGTTCGGCACTGCGAGGAGGGGAGCAGCGAGTGGGTGCATTAAATAAGAAGGAGCAGGGCCTTACCTGTTCTCCACCTGTGCATGCAGCTTCCTGCTGCGGCAGCGCTCGTCCCAAGTACCCGTACGCAGCGCCAGCACACACATGGCATCCGTGCATGTACGGACACCATGTGCGTGCCGGCACTGCACGCGTGTACTTGGGCCATGCGCCGCCACAGCAGGAAGCTGCATGCAGTGGCATAGAGCGGGTAAGAGCTACAGCCCTTACATGCACGTGAGCACTGGATCCGAGACATTTTGTTCTACTGAGCATGTGAGGGTTAAAATAAGGGGAGGCTCCTTAAAGCATGGGGCATCTTGTAAATGGCTGCACATGACATCCATTTGAACTCTTGACTAATCTTAACTAAAACTTGACTACTGCAATGCGCTCTATCAGGGGCTGCCTTTGTACGTAGTCTGGAAACTGCAGTTAGTCCAGAATGCGGCAGCCAGGTTGGTCTCTGAGTCATCTTGGAGAGACCATATCATTCCTATCTTGAAAGATCTACACTGGCTGCCGATAGGTTTCCGGGCAAAGTACAAGGTTTTGGTTCTAATCTATAAAGCCCTAAACAGCTTGGGCCCTGGGTATTTAAGAGAACGTCTTTGCTATGAACCACACCACCCATTGAGATCATCTGGAGAGGTCTGTCTGCAGTTGCCACCGGCTTGTTTGGTGGCTACTCAAGGACGGACCTTCTCCATTGCTGCCCCAAGGCTTTAGAACACACTTCCTGCTGAAATAAGAGCCTCCCCATCTCTTACAGCTTTTAAAAAGGCAGTCAAGATGCATTTGTTCACCCAGGCTTTTAATTAGATATTGTTTTAATTGTGTTTTAATAGTTTTCACATTTTAAATTTTAATTGTTGAAATGTTTTAATCTTTTTATTGGTTGTTTTCATTGTTTTGTTGTAAACTGCCCAGAGAACTTGCATTTTGGGCAGTATAAAAATGTGTTAAATAAAATAAATAAATAGATAAATAAATTCCAAACGTTTCCATGGAAGCAGGAGTGAGAATCGACAGCCACTGGCTGTGGATCTGAGCTTGTCTCACTGATACTTCCCAGCAAAGCCAGGTCTTATTTACATTAAAGCTCAAACAAAATGCAAGGCTGCAATTCATAAATGTCATTTGGATTTGTGACCCAGCAGGCTTAGAGGCCAGAATGAGCTATCCATTGCAGAGGAGATAAGGGCGTGTAATCAGAAGAAGGAGCTGTCTCTAAGGAATGAGGACACCATGCAGAAGACAAAGGGAGCTTCTTAACAGGACCAATATTATGTATGTTTGCACATACATTTTGCCTAAAGAGAAATGGCATATCAAGAAAAAAGAGTAAAGGAGCCATGGAGCACTTCCACACTAGGGTCATTTAGCACTGCTGAAGCACCTCATCTTTCATTTGACTGTCACGGCATCCATCACTCATGCTAGCCAAGCAGATCAAGAGGAAGAGGGCAACCAGACAGACTCATGGGTGGTAGGGTCTTATTACAGAATTTGAACCAAGGAACAATTAGAGCACTTTGATGCTCAGGCTAGAAAGAATGAGGAAATCCTCATTTTCAAAAAGACAGCAGAGAAATTTTCAGGACATTAGCAGAGTATGTTGATAGAGAACCTACCCTTCCCCTAGGCAACTGCAACCATTAGAACATGGGTGGCCAACCTGAAACTCTCCAGTGGTTGGACTACAACTCCCATTGTCCCCTGCCATAATAATTTGCAGCAGGGAGTGGTGTGATTTGTAGTCCAAACACAGCTGGAGAGCCTCAGGTTGGCCACCCTGCATTAGGGTAACCCAGAGCACTCAGCAAGAGGCTGCAGCAACACAGCAGAGAAGTCAATGGTTTAGGGCAGGGGTTCTCAGCCTTGGCTGCCCTGATGCATTTGGACTACAACTCCCATCATCCCCAGTCACAATGGCCAAAGGCCTGGCCCCCTCCCTTAATTTTCAGCTTTGGAAACTTGAGAACTCTTGGATGAGGGGACACAAAGTTTGGTCAATTTAACAGCAGTTGCAGTACAGAGGGAGAAAATCATGGGAAGAGAAGGGGCGGCCCAACTATGAGGGGGTCATGTCCACCGTTCCCTCTAAGACGTGCGCATGTGAGCATGCTCACAAGTTTTAAAATGCCCACTCAGTTCATTTTAGATCCTGCTCAGGTTGAATCAGGAAAGCCCCATTCTGAATGCCCGGGCGCACACACTGCCGTGATACTGCTACCCAGAACAAAACTCATTCTGCACGGAGATGAAAAAAAATTAGAGGGACCACTGGTCATGTCTGTTTCTCTTTGGCTTGGGTGGAAATGACCTTGGAGAGGAAGCTATTATCTAACGGCACAAGTTGCAGGAGGCAGCAGAGGAGCAGGGGGAAAAAATTAATTACGAACGATAGATTAGGCTTATGGTCTGATAAGCAGCTCACAGAGTTCAGCGAAGAGAAATTTTAAATGAGATTAAGCGGCAGAACCGACGCTTAAAAGGATGTGTGAAGCAGAATGCAAAGCAAAAAAGGTTGGGGGCCGGGTGGGGGGCGGGACTCGGGCAAATTGGAGTTACAGCCCTAAAGGCTGTATCTGTGCCTTTTCCTTATTGCTTAAAAGAAAGGCATGGTATAATATACAGCCGGGATGGATAATAATACTGAAGTTATAGTCATCTGGCATTCCAGTGCAATGACCCCAGCAGTCTGGAATCCTGCCGTACGGCATTTGCGAAGTCACTGCAGTGTCTAGGCAGGAGACTGAGATGATGCAGAGAACAGCAGTGGGTGGCAACTGAAACGGCAGTGCTGAGGGATGAGAGCCAGGCCTTGCTGACACCACCAGAGTTCCAGAAAACCATTCTCTTCCTTTCCTCCCTTGGCCCATTATTATTAATACAACCAAGGATGTCCCAAAGTATTGCAGCCACTGAGGCAAGACGCCAAGCGCTGCCCCTAGTGGCGGCCAGCCCCCTTTCAAAATGGACCCTCGCAGGCTTCGAAAGTGGCCCAGCAGAGAGGAGGGAAGGTCGCCAGCAGCCTTCTTTTCTCTTCTTGTGCCTCTTGTAAGCTGTGCAAGGAGTGTGAGGAGAGGCACTCCCTGAAAAGCTTGTAGGAGTCAGATCAGTCCCAAAGAGCTGCTCTGATGGCAAGAGGCGGGGTGGTGGTGGTGGTGTGTGGATCTTGCTTCTCTGCTGGAGCCCTAATAATGTGCCGCCTGAGGTGATTGCCTCACCTTGCCTCATGTGAGGGCCGCCCCTGGATACAAGGGCTGGCCAGGGAATTCAGAAAGAAAAATGTTTAAATCATCTGCTTGCAAAGGGGGCTAGTCAGCCAGCTAGCCAGCCAGCCAAGCAGCCAGTCAGACAAAGGGCAATAGAACTGCACAAGTGAATGCTCTGTATGTCCTGACTCGGACCTTAAGAACGTCTTCAGAGGCCCTCCGCTGAGTGCCCCGGGGGCCAAATGAGATGAGGCAGGGGACTACTAGGGAGAAGTGGCCTTTTCTGCCCACACAGTGCTTTACCAATCAGGGGTAACAGAGCAGAAGCACCATGGTGATTGGCCAGTGGGGATTCCATATGCAGATAGGGAAGAGGAGCAGGTAGGAGGCAAGTGAGTGAGTGAGTGGCAGGAAGAGGGTGAGTGAGCAAGCAAGCGGTGGAGAGGGGGTGTGCAAGTGAGCGGGGAGTAGGCGAGTGAGTGAGAGGCAGGGAGGGGGCGAGCAAGCGAGCGGTGGGGATGGGGTGAGTGAGAAAGCGAGTAGGGAGTGAGCGAGCGGCGGAGAGGAGGCAAGTGAGCGAGCGAGCGAGCAGAGGGGAGGGGACAAGAGTATGAACGAGCAGCGGGGAAGGGGCAAGTGAGTGGCAGGGAGCGGGCACCCACCTGCCCTCCTCACCACCACCTCTATCCACTGCTTGGAAGCGGCAAGGAGGGCGGGTGATGGAGAACACCGACTCGCTCACCTTCCTTGCCGCCGCCACCATCCACCATGAAAGCGGCAGGTGGAGACGGCAGAGGAGGGCAGGCAAGTGGGCGGGTGTTCCCCATCGCCCGCCCACCAGCAGCCGCTGGGAGGGGGTGGAGGCCAGCGATCCAGGGTCTCACATGACCCAGGTTGTTGCTGCCTTCACCAGCTTTGCGCCCTAAGCAGGTGCTGAGCTGGCTTTAATGGGCCGGCCTGCCAGCCCTGCTTGGCATAAGCTGTCTGTGTGATTGTGCATGCAACTTCACACATGCAGATTTTGTCCAGGCCTTCAGAGGAACCGGTGAAGGGCAGGCATGGGGGCAGCAGGTGTGACCCCCATTCCCCACTCCTCCACATATTTAGCAAATGTGCAAAATTAGCCCCTCCCATTTTAAGATGAGTCCAAATGGAGACGGAAAAGTGGGCACAAACATAAAGCACAACAAAGCAGCACTAAGTGGTGGATTACAAAGTAAATAACATTGAGCTTGTTTGGACAGGCATCCTGTTAATTATGGACCGGGGGTGGGGGCAGGGGCGGGTGGCTGGGCAGCTTTCAGACCATCTAAGCAATTGGCTGCTGGGATTACTGCATTAGTATTGATTTTTTCCAAGCACTCTGTTGCAGCCTTTATGAATTTTCCCTGGTTACTCCCCACAACAATCCAATCAGGGGACACACTTATGGTAGGAAACAGAGGTTCTGAGCTAGGTCTAAAACAATGCATCTCTTGGGGTTTCTGCATTGCCTCTGGTCTGACCTTTTCTCCATGCTGTCTCAAAAGCCAAGAGCAATGTGACGATGCTGGATGAATCACATTATACTAGCAGGGTAGTGTCGATATAGTTGAGATGAGGTGGCGTTTCAGTCTTCCAGCATATAAAATCTAAACTGTCTGCCTGAACATCTGTGGACTTCAACCAGCTGACATTAGATTGTGAGCCCTTTGGGGACAGGGATCCACCTTATCTTATTTATTTATTATTTCTCTATGTAAACAGCTTTGGAAACTTTTGTTGAAAAGCGGTATATAAATATTTGTTGTTGTTGTTGACATGTGACACCAGAGAGGCAACAGTTTAAAAACTGACTCTTAAGTCCTAGAAAACAAGCGTTGGTTACTTTTTTTTGCCATCAGATAACGTATCATAGAATATATAGGTAATAGTTGGTATATGACAGTATATATCAGTCTTCCACATGTAGTAGGAAGGTAAAACCTGGCGCCCATATAATTTTTTGGTGGGTTATCATGGAAAACATTCAAAATCATAGACTTCTTAACTTTGAAAGGTTCCCAAACCCTATGCATTTTAGATCACTGTTGTTCTTTAAGTGGATTTCACCATACTGGAAATGTGTGTGGGTCTATGGAATTCAAAGTTGGTAAATACAAATATGGAAGAATTTACACATGCAGAAACTGGATTCATGGACACTGAAATTATTATTGTTGTTGTTACATTTATATCCCGTTCTTCCTCCAAGGAGCCCAGAGCAGTGTACTACATATTTGAGTTTCTTTTCACAACAACCCTGTGAGGTAGGTTAGGCTGAGAGAGAAGTGACTGGCCCAGAGTCACCCAGCAAGTCTCATGGCTGAATGGGGATTTGAACTCAGGTCTCCCTGGTCCTAGTCCAGCACTCTAACCACTACGGGGGTAGTGCTCCAGGAGAAACAGCCAGCATCATTTCAAGGCAACATGTACAGCTGGAATGTCCAATTTCAGTGCAACTTCAGTGTATTCTGTTGGCCCTCATTATCTTCGGTTCTGACACATGCCGTTTTGCATATCCACTGTCGGGCAATGAAGACCCAACCTCGTTATTTGCGGATACAACAATAATTAAAATTCGCCTATCCACGGTTACTGGGTGGCTGGAAGTGTTGTTGCTGGTCATGAGAACGACCTTGTTGTGTTCAGATTTGTGCTGCTACTACTACAAATATTTATATACTGCTTTTCAGCAAAAATTATCAAAGTGGTTTACGCAGAACTATAACTAATAAATAAACAAGATGGTTCCCTGTCCCCAAAAGGGTTCACAGACTAAAAGGAAACACAAGGTAGACACCAGCAACAAGGACTGAAGGCTTATAGATAAGTTTTTGCAAGTTATGTTGAACACAGATACAGCAGTATACTGCCGTTCTGTACTATGCATTTGAGGGACCTTATCCCTCAATGAACACAGTGACAGTCATTCACATGAACACCTGTACAGATGTACAGAAATCTGTACACTCATACAACATAATAAAGTATTTCACACAACCAAGAATCAGAAGAGAAGAAGCAGGAAAACCTAGTCTTTTCTGCCTGTGAGAACCCATGGGATACCCAACTACCTAGCCCATTTACATATGGTAAACCTAACTTCTTTACCTTGATTTTTACCAAGGTAGGATGAAAATAGTGGCTGCCCAACCCCAGCCTGGCCGTTTGTGTGTTGAAATCTCTGTTTTAAGCAGTTCCCAGGAGCTGGTGCCATGTTTGTCAAAGAGTTCTGCAACTTGAAGGACCAGTCAGAGGAGAGCTGCTGGTGTACTGAGGGCTGCCTCTCTACTGGGAACAGAATGCACTCTGGGATACCTCCCTTGATCCTTGGAGGACCCAGCTCCCTGAGGCAATAATGGAGCCTGCGACTGCTGTGTTTGTATGTGGGGTGACTTAGCAGAGCCAAACGAAGGCTCTGCCCATCTGCCAGGAACGGGGTGGGAACTCTTCTCTCCCTCAAACCACTGCCTGATTATTGTCTGAAAGACCTGAATGGGGTTCACTGAGGAAATGAGATTCAGGACACATTCTGGATTCAACCGTTTTTGTTCACTGTGGAAATTACTAGAATCTGGTGAGTTCTACCTCAGGGATGGAGCCGCTCTGGGAAGAAGGTTTCGAGTTCCCTCCCTGGCAGCATCTCCAAGATAGGGCTAAGAGAGTTTCCTGCCTGCAACTTTGCAGAGGCTGCTGCCAGTCTGTGTAGACAACACTGAGCTAGATGGACCAATGGTCTGACTCAGTATATGGCAGCTTCCTATGTTCCTATGTTACCAGCTTCAAAGGCTCTGGTGATACTATAGCCTGCATGTGAGTGCACACATACACACACACGGAAGAGGATGGCTGTGCCAATCAAGCATAATCACATTTTTGTGGCCACATTGGCTCAAGAGATCTCTATGTATGCATGCATGGTGCAAGTGTCAAATCCAGGTTCAGGAGCTGTGCATGCCCATGTTTATTTTTTATTTTTTTAAATCATTTTTTGCTCGTAAAAAGCAAGGTGGAGACGGGGGAAGTGATCGTCTGCAAGGTTCCCACTAGGTAGGAGGGCTCCACCCTGAGCATCAGCTGCACCCAGCTGTATGGCGAGGTAGGAGGAAAAACCCTCCCACCCAGTGGGAACCTCGCAGTTGATCACTTCCTATGTCTCCTACCTTGATTTTACTCACATACAATCACCAAACAGGAGCGTGCACAGCTCCCGAACCTGGGTAGGACACTTGTCCTACCCTAATTAGGATCGTGAGAAACAGCCTGCAGTCAGAAAATGGGTACTACAGCATAGATTTAGGGGCTTTTTAGTTTGGAAAAGAGGCAACTATGGGGAGACATGAGAGAGTTGTATAAAATAATGCATGGAGTAGAGAGAGTGGACAGAGAACAATTTTCCTCCCCTTTTCACAACACTAGAACCAGGGGTCATCCCATGAAACTGATGGCTGGGAAATTTAGGTCCAACAAAGGGAAGTACATTTTAACACAACACATAATTAACCTATGGAATTATCTGCCACAAGATGTGGTGACAGCCAACAGCCTGGGTGGCCTTTAGAGGGGTTAAGATAATTTCATGGAGGACAGGTCTATCAATGGCTACAAGTCTGAGGGCTATAGGCCACCTCCAGCTTCAGAGGATCAAGCAAGTTGCAGGAGATCAACAGCAAGAGAGGATGCTGGACTTGATAGGCCTTAGGCCTGATCCAGCTGGGCTGTCCTTATGAAAACCTGCCTGAAACTTTGAACAGCTGCTGCCAGTCAGTACAGACAGTACTGAGCTAGATGGACTAATGGTCTGACTCAGTAAAAAGCAGCTTCATATCAATCTTTTTTGGCCGGGGGCGGGGGCGGGGGGCGGGCTGTAGCTTGGTGGTTTCTACTTTGCATGAATAAGGTTCCAGGTCCAGTCCCAAAACGGGAGCAGAAAGAGCAACCCCAGAAGGACAGTGAGGCGCTTCACACAACATGTGTGAAGCACCTGAGAGTGTTCTGTGAGGAGAGCGGGCTTAGCTCTCTCCGTGTGTAGCTGGGCAGCCAGATCAGCTGCCCATACAGCTGCCAGCTTCGTCACAGAGGCGGCAGGGGCTGCCTGGATCAGAGGCCACGTGGCCCCCGGAAGTTCCAGGATGCCCCACACGAGTGCACGGGACATCCTAGAGAGACCCCCGAGCCCGGGAGGCTGCCGGCTGCCAGTCTGCTGGCAGCTTCCCGGTCGGGGGTCTACTCGTGTGTCACTGCATGTTGCGGCGACACACAAGCAAAAAGAAACCAAGGTTAATAGAGCGACTGTTCTGTTAATCTCATTTAAGGGGAGGGGGATTTAATGAGGCTAGCTGACGCGGGCCGCATGGCTCCCTCTGCAGCACACAATCGCGGGCTGGGCTCCCTTAGCCTGCTTTTGGGCGATCGTGGGAATAGAATGGGAGCACCTTTGCTTTCCCAGCACCTGGGGCAGCAGGAGCTGTCCTCCATGAATTTGTCTAAGCCCCTTTTAAAGCCATCCGCACTTGTGGCCATCACCACATCCCGTGGCAGAGAATTCCATAGATTAATTACGAGCTTCGGTTGGTCCTAGGTTTCCTGGCCATCAGTTTCATGGGATGACCCCTGGTTCTAGAGTTGTGAAAGGGGGAGAGAAATTTCTCTCTGTCCCCTCTATCTATTCCGTGCATCACTGTATACACCTCTATCACGTCTCTCGATAGTTGCTTCTTTTCCAAGCTAAAGAGCCTCAGGTGCTGGAACCTCGCCTCAAAAGGAAGGTGCTCCAGGCCCCTGATGATCTTGGTTAACCTCTTCTGCACCTTTTCCAGTTCTACATTGTCCTTCTTCAAATACAGTGAGCAGTACTCCAAATGTGACGACATCATAGATAGTTACCAATCCACACATGAACCTGTTCCCTTATCCCATGACTGTTAAGTTTATTCAAGAGCCTTTGATGGGGAAATTTGTCAAAAGGTTTTTGGCAGTCCAAGTATACTATATCAACCAGATCACTTTTATCCACATGCCTGTTGACCCTCTCAAAGAGGCCTGTAGTTTCCCGGATCACCCCCCGTCGGACTACATTTGCTCATATGAACCTGCCAGGGCTCTCTGTTCAGTATCTCGGGCCCTGCTCATAGCTCTGCCACTAATGGAAATTCAGTTGGTGGGGACTAGGGACAGGGCCTTTCCAGTTGTGGACCCTCATCTTTGGAAAACCCTCCCAGAAGAATGTTGCCATGCTCCCTCCCTCAGTGTTTTTAAGAAAAAATTAAAGACACATCTGTTTAGAGAGGCTTTTAAATATTTTTTCCGCTGCTTATATCTAGTAGGATTTTTATTTCTTAGTGTTCAGCTTTCTACTTATAACTTTTAATGGGAAACTTTTAAAATGTGTAACTTTCAAATTGGTTTTAGCTTGGTCTTTTAACTTGTCTAATTTTATTTGTTTTATACTGTTTCTGTTTTAAGTAGTGTACTGGAGGGGTATACAGTACATATTTTAAATAAATAAAATAGGCATTCTAGTCCAACCTAGCCTCCGCTCACTGCAGGAAATCTAGAGCTACAGCATCTTCAACAGAAGGCTGTCCAATTTCCGTCTGAAGATGAGGGAGAGGCCATCCCCACCCCAATTCCATTGCTGAATTGCTCCAACCATTACAAAGTTTCTCTGAAAGTTCAACCAAAATCTATCCTGCTGCAAGTTAAGCCCAGCAGAATCAGATTAATTAAACAAGTAGAGCTGAAAGGTATGAAGCTGCTATGTGTGGAAAACGAGAAGAGAGCACAAAACCCACATGAGGATGATGGAACTGGCATTTAGCCACCATGGCCCAGAGCAAGGCCTAGTGTGGCAAACAGAAGACAGACATCTTTATGTTCATGTAGCATCAATGTGGCCAGGTGGATTTAAGATTCATTTCCAGTTCGCTAGCTGGTGTTATTTCTTTTGTGTCAGCTCAACCAACAAACATATTGATCAGCTCATCAGGGTGTGAAATGTACTTCTCTCACTCTCACTCTACACACAGAACGTATTTTGCTTCCTGACTGTTGCATGGTTGGCCATTTTTATCTTACAAGTATGGATCTGCAACAAAAGTTGCAATATATCTCTAGAGTGGAAAAAATGTTGAATACTGTTAGTTTATTATGTGACTATGTGTGTTCATCAGCACATACAACAACCTGCAGATTAAGAGATTCAGTGTATAACTTCTGCCTCTGTTCCTCAGGAGAGTTCACACGGATACAGCTGTTTTTTATGATATTTTGGGTGGTTAGCTCACACACACCAAGAGCTTCAATATGTAAATCCCCTTTTCCCTCAGACACAAATCTGACAAATGGCTGGTGAGAAAACTGAAGAGTTTTAGACACCTTTCCCCCTCAGAAGCAGGAGTTGTGACTGTCTTGAGGGAGTTCTTCAAGCTGATAAATTTCCTACTTTTTTTTTGTTCAAGCCCTGCCCCCAGTTCTATTAGTTCCACCCACCTGGTTGACTGTTAAGTGCCCTCTGAGTCCACAAACATTCCACTCCATTGAATTACACTGGGGCAAAGGAGGGGATTGTTCCCTTATATCCTTTTCTTCTTCATGTGTTTGTGAAACCGACATATCTGCATTTTACCCCAAGTCTGCAAGTAATGTCCCTCCTGCAAGTGCTCCAGTTATATATCCATAAGGATCATAACATTTCCAGCTCTTTTGGAAATAGATATAAGATGCCAAGCCTAACATAAGCTTAAGTTTATTTATTTATTTAAAATATTTCTATACCACCCAAAACGTGCGTCTCTGGGTGGTTTACAATTAAAATCATTTAAAACATCAACTCAATTAACAATTAAAATCATTTAAAACATTTAAAACCCAATATTAAAAATATTAAAACTATAAATCTAATTAAACGCCTGGATGAATAAATGTGTCTTCAGTGCCTTTTTAAAAGTTGCCAGAGATGGGGATGCTCTTATTTCAATAGGGAGCGTATTTCAAAGTCCAAGGGCAGCAACGGAGAAGGTCTGTTCTCGAGTAGGCGCCAAACGAGTCAGCGGCAACCACAGACGAACCTCTCCAGATGATATTAACCGGTGGTGGGGTTAATAAGTTATGCCTGTTAATTAACATGAGCTATAAATAAAGTTGTTATCAAGTTTTGCTTCCTAGCAAGAAAGAGACTGGCCCTTTTTCTCCCCAAGATGAAATGTTCTTGCTTCTGACTTTGTCCCGTCTTGTTTCTGCTAGCATGTGCATGATGATAGTCATGGCATTATTGATGGCCTGGTGCTAACCATCTCTCCTATCCTTGGACTTCCTAGGTCATCTACACACTGTTCCCTCTAAGGTGTGCGCATGTGTGGGCACTCACAAGTTTTTGGATGTACACTCAGTTCATTTTAGATCCCGCTCGGGTTGACTCAGGAAGGCAGCATTCTGAATGCAGGTGCGCACATACTGCTTTGATACTGCTGCCCAGAACAAAACTCATTCCACATAGATGGGGGGGGGGAAATTAGAGGGACCACTGCATCTCTATCAGTTAAAGGTATCTTAATGATGAAAACAGAGGAGATGGCTTGTTTTTGGAGAAACGTCACAGGAGCAACTGGCAGCCAGCATTCTTGCCAAAAGTAATGGCCTCCAGAAAGATCAGATTGCACGAGATGCTGCATCACTCAACAGTTTGACTGCCAGCATTCTGTCAGTCTTAGGGTTGCTGTTTCGGAATATATTTTAAGAACAATTGTTTCCAGAAGAAACAAAACCGCACAGGAAAAACTACCCTCATCATTTTTCAGGATGAACTGAAATGTGTTTTGTGGCTAAGGGTTATCAACAGGAGAACACTTTAAAAAAGGGGGGGGGGGTTCTGTCAATGATGCCAGTATCTTACTCCCATAGCACAGGTTGGGGGGAAACTATCTTTAACTCTGAGTTGACACTGCCATTTCAATCCTCAGCTGTGGTATCATTTTAGAGGTGCTGAGCTTTGCACCTTTCTAGAATTCACACTCTATGGCAGGCATCCCCAAACTGCGGCCCTCCAGATGTTGCTGAACTACAACTCCCAGCATCCCGACACAATTTTTTGTGGCTGGGTATGCTGGGAGTTGTAGTTCACCAACATCTGGAGGGCCGCAGTTTGGGGATGCCTGCTCTATGGCTTGGCAAAGTTGTACTCCAGTCCCAGGTGCATAGGCATTCTGCACATGCTCACAGATGCTCTCTGCTTTATTATGCCTCTATATGTTCCAAGGGTGATCCTTGGCATTCATAACTGATTCAGGGCTAAGTCCAAAATGAGGCGAGTCTCGCGATCAGTGAGACTTGCCTGAATGAGGCTAGCGGGGAGAGCGGGCTTAGCCGGCTCTCCCCGCAGACGAGCACACCGGCAGCCCTGGGCGGACGGATTGGCCTCCCACACCAGTTTCTCAACCACCAGTCCCCGGACCGCTGCCGGTCCCCAGGGGGTTGAGTGCCGGTCCGTGCAAGTCCTTTAACACCCCCTCCTTTTCAAGCATGCCAGTCCTTTAACACCCTGGAGACTAGCTCCCTGGAGCTAATCTTTAACCAGGCAGCCTTCGCTGCAGGGCTCTGTCTTCCTCCGGGAGTCCCAGACAGCCTTTTCTCACTCCCAGCTAATCTCTCCAGTCTCTTTGATGAGAGGAGATAGCGAGAGTGAGTGACGTCACTGGTATGCAGCCAGTGAAACACGCAGGAGGCAGGTAGCAGGGCGAGTGAGAGGGAGTGCTTGGCTTGGCTGGAGTGCTGCATGCATAAACTCTGTTCTGAACTACTACAGAGGAGGAACAGAGGAAGGCAGGCAGGCAAAAGATAAGAAAACAAACAAAAGTAAGCAACAGTGCTGATCAAATGAAAAAAGAAGGGAAAGATAAGAAGAATGAAAGGGGTGGGGTGAGGGGCGGGCTGATCATGTACTGACTCAACAAAAGGGGATGAAGATCAAATAAAATGGGATTTTTAAAAGCAAGCATACAGGAGAGAACAAGTACAATCTGTGTGAACTGAGAAATAAAATGTTCGGGGGGGATGAGGGAGATGAAGAAAGGGGTGGCTAGGGTGAGCTACTGACTTACCAAAAAGGGGATGAAGCTAACATAAACTGGGATTTTTAAAAGCAAACATGCAGGCAGGAGAGAGAACTAGTGCAATGTGTGTGAACTGAGAAAGCCAGTGGAAAAAAGAGATCACGAGAAAGGGGATGGAGTGGGGGCTGGGTGTAGCAAGGTATTAAATGGTGAATAGAGGAGAGAGAAGGAGGGAAAGAAGGATGAAGAAGAGACCCACTAAAAGTCTTCCCACTCATGTGTGAGTACATAGTACTCCCCCCCTCCCTTAAACCTCTGCCTAAAAATCATTGCAGTTGTGAAAACCTGGATATATATGAATGTGTGGTATGAGGGTTAAATCTCCCACCCCATTCCCTGTGGTTTACTTTCCTAATGTGGATGCCATATTGATGTGTAAAGTTCATTACCATAACATTACCTTTTCCACCATTACCTTATGAGTGTTTTAGTTCTGAGTGTACTGCTTGGAGGTTTTTGGGATGATGTTTGGTTACAGACTTCCAGTATGATATGAGATGTCATGTTTTAAGCTTCCTATCAATTAAGTTGATAAGCTGGTTTTATGGTAGCAAACATGCATTGTCCCATTTGCTAAGGAGAGCAAGGGCAGTGATTACCAAATGAAGAGAGGAGGAAAGCTGGAGGGGGAGTACTGTGTGTGTAAGAGAGAGTACTATTTTAAAAGCAATATTAAATTACTATTTTTATGCTTTTAAGAAGCAAGATATTATGTATACAGGAACTTGACACAAGTTCCTGCCTGCATGTTTATATGCAAAATAAATAGATGAGGAGTAAGAAAAGACAGAATTGGAAGAATGGAGTGTAAGGTTGCAACCTATTTTTAAAATATGGTAATGTTAATTCTGGACTGGACAAATCTCAGGTGCCAGGGAACCATAATGTCTCATCCTTTCCTCCCTCCCCCTTTTGAGCCAGAACGTCAAAAGTTAAATATTGATTAAATTCATTTTCATTTATTTCACTTTGATTTAATTGATTGATTAAGTGTTATTTTAATAATCAGCACCCTAAAAATTGACCTCGGCCCCCATGAGCCAAGTCACGGTCAGTTTTGGCCATCAGGACATTTGAGTGGTGAACACCTGTGAACGCCTGTACTAATAGATAAACTTGAAACCCCTTTGCTAACAGCTGGTCTGGGACTAGAAACTGCACACAAAAAATGTAGCGGTCCTTGAAACTCTGCATGACGAATTTAGCGGTCCTTGACTCCAAAAAGGTTGAGAAACACTGGCCCACACGACTGCCAGCTCTGTCACAGAGCTAGTAGGGGCTGCGGGGATCGGGGGCCGCGTGGACCCCGGAAGTTCCAGGATGCCCCATGTGAGCACGAAGGGCATCCTGGAGACTCCTTGTGTGTTGCCGCAGCGTGGCAATACACGATCAAATAGACGGGGTTAGCGGAGCGCTCGCTCTGCTAACCTCATCTAAGGGGAGGGTTAGCTAAGCGGGTTAACCGTTTTGAGGAAACTGGGCTTGACTGCAGGCCCGGTGGTTCTCACGCTCGCCCAAGAGCGGGCTAGGCTCCCTTAGCCCACTTTTGGCTGATCGTGAGAATCTCTTCATAGAATATTCACAGAGGCTTAGTTCATATGTAAGTGACTCTGAGCCGGGTCTCACGATCAGTGACACCCATTTTGGAAGGGTGAGCGGGGAGAGCGGGCTAAGTCTGCTCTTCCCACACACGAGCAGAACGGGAGCCCTGGGCAGCCAGATTGGACGCACACACGATTGCTGGCTCCGTGACGGAGTGGGAGGGGGCTGGGGAGCTCAGGGTCCACGCAGCCCCCGGAAGCTCAGAGCGCGCAGGGCATACTGGGAAGACAACAGGAGCTGGGAGGCGGCTTTTCGCCTCCCCTCCAAGGGTCTACTTTTTATCTTTTTATCATTGTGACACATGATCTTTGTTGGCTGAAAAGCAACGTGTAAAATTTGCAATGGGGCTATTCTCACAATCGCAGAAAACCGGGCTAGCCTGCGATCATGAGAACCACCGGGTAACCCGCTCAAGAACCCTTGCCCTAAAACCAGGTTTGCGGAGCGAGCGAACCAAAACCTGGTTTTGTAGATCGTGAGTAGCTGCGATGTGGCTCTGCACCATGCCAACTCATGAGGAGACCCCTGGAGGGGAGGCAAAAAGCCGCATCCTGGCTCCGGGGGTCTCGCCAGCATGCCCTGTGCACTTCCGAGGGCCAATCGGCCCCCGCTCCCCCCAGCCCCCACTGACTCCATCACGGAGGCGGTAATCGTGTGGGCGGCTGATCCGGCTGCCCAGGGCTCCCTCCCCGCTCACCCCACCAAACCGGATCTCACTGATTGTGAGACCCGGCTCAATATATAAACAAACTGCCAGGGCTATGCCTCCACTTTGTCTGCTCCTATAGCACACAATGGCCTCATTCGCACATAACGCAAAACCAAGGGTCTAACAGACACATAGTTCCACCTGCAACCCTGCACTTACTTGTCTGTGGTCAGACAAACAGACAGGAACCGAACTGCAGTCAGGGAATTTGCAGAGAGGAGGGGAAACTGGCTGTGTGGGCTTCCTTCTGGCATGAAGGACAGGCCCAACAGCCAATCACAGCCAGAGAGAGGAAGGAGCTTCCTCCCTTCACTCCGGTCACACCCAGCACAGTCTGTAGTTCTGCATTCAGACATACAACTGGCAGCTGGAAAACTCGGGTACGAGCAGCAAAAATCATTACAACCTTAGGTTTCAAATTGAAGTTTGGCCAGAGAATCCTTGGGTCGCTTCTTTGATGGGACTGGGGTTTCACACATTCACAAGTACAAGTTTGTCAACCTTCGGCTCCTTCACCTCCGGTTTCCCATTACGTAAGACTGTGGCCTCTGACTTCCCCCCTCACTTCCTGGTTCAAGCAAACCATAGTTTACTGTGACATCTAAATCAGGCAAATGACGGTTTGCAAAAGTCCATATGTTGCCTCCAAGGAAACAAGAATCAGAGTGCACAAAACAAAGAATCAGAGTGCACAAAACTGGAAACAAAGGAATCAGAGTTCACAAGAGAACATGACAGAGAGCCAGTTAATGGCCTAGTTGTTACATATAAAATGTAGTTGACAGTGGTGCTTTTCAATCCATGTTCTAGGGAACCCTGGGATTCCTCTCGCTCACAAATCTTTGATAAATAGTGACAAGCAAGTTTTCCTGAGAGACACTTTGCCTAGTACCATTCTTATCTAAGAGACACCTTACCCAGCACTACATTCCTTCTCCTGCAAAACGTGAGAGCCAGTGTGGTGTAGTGGCTAAAGTGCTGGACTAGGACCGGGAAGACCTGAGTTCAAATCCCCATTCAGCCATGAGACTTGCTGGGTGACTCTGGGCCAGTTACTTCTCTCTCAGCCTAACCTACTTCACAGGGTTGTTGTGAGGAGAAACTCAAGTATGTAGTACACCGCTCTGGTCTCCTTGGAGGAAGAGAGGGATGTAAATGTGAAAATAAATAAATAAATAAATGTAGCCACAGTAGTCCAGTATTGTTTGCAACTGCTCTCCAGGGTCTCAGGCGCCTTTTAGTGGGAGACACCAGGACTTGAACCTGGGGCTTTCTGCTTGCAAGGCATACACTCTACCACTGAACTATGGCCCCTCCTCATCCTATGGGTGTGTCCTTTGGTGAATATAAGGCAGGGGTTAATGTAGGGCAGGGGTCCCCAACCTGCGTTCCTCCAGATGTTGCTGAACTACAACTCCCATCATCCCCAGCCACAATCAATTGTAGCTTGGGACGATGGGAATTACAGTTCAGCAACATCTGGAGGACTACAGTGTTGTTGCCAGATTTGGCTTATTTTAAGCCAAATTTTGGGTTAAGGCCCATTTGACCCACAAGTATACCCCTTAAGTTCTGGCAACAGCCCTGTTATATGGCAACAGTAAAGCCTAATAGGCCTGACCAGAACTCCATGTGAATTGAGTGTACACTACCTTGTTTTTTGCACCACCTTAAGTGGCGCAGCAGGGAAATGCTTGACTAACAAGCCGGTCGAATCCCCGCAGGTACTATACCAGGAAGCAGCAATATAGGAAGGTGCTGAAAGGCATCATCTCATACTGTGCAGGAGGAAGCAATGGTCAACCCCTCCTGTATTCTACCAAAGAAAACCACAGGGCTCTGTGGGCGCCAGGAGTCGAAATTGACTTGACAGCACACTTTACGTTTACCTTGTTTTTCTAGAACTTTCTAGAGTGCACAGGGTTTCTGGGGCAAGCAATGCAGGGGTTCCTCAGCAGACAGGTTGATATGGGGGGCATTCCCTGACAGTAGAAACTTTGAAAATAACCGCAGACAAACATGAGGTTCCTCCCTGTTATAGTCACTTGAGCACTATAAAAAGTAAACCAGATGGGCTGGAGTGAGTGGGAGGGGCTCACGGCAGATGGCACTAAACTATGAAGCAAAGGTTTCCTTCTGCTCCGAGCTCAGTTACAGCTTCGCTGCCAATTAAGAAGCCAGCGTACTCCGAAGCCTGCAGAGGAACCAGCCAGCCAAGCCCCTCGTGTTGCTCAGAGTCCGACGTTTTAAGCAACACACCCCATCTCCTCCCCACCCTGCAAAACCTACCCACTGATTTTAATTTATTTAAATAGAGAGACGCCCATATTATTCCAGCGACATTGCTGCTCCCTCTGCCACTCCAGATAAATTAAACTCTCAGGCAGCTTCTGAAAAACAAGCCCACTGTGATGCTGTACAACCCAGCATCGCCATGGCAACGGCAAAACCCCAAGGTAGCCGAGAAATCAAAACACACAAAAATACACAGAAGTATTGGCATCCTTTTTTCAGCATCTCGCTAGATGTGTGGAGACAGGCTGGGCTTCAGGGAAAACAGACACCCGAGCTTTGGGGTGGGGTGGATCTGAGGACTCCCCCCCAGGGGGGGAAATGTATGAGCTCATTGTTATGAATTAACATATGCTCATTGTTATGAAAGCTGACACAAATGGGAGAAAAATCCATCTGAATGTGGAAGAGTCACATCCAAGTGTTGTACAGAAGCGAAACGCGATTCTCATCCACTCCGGTCCTCCCCCCACACACCAAACCTGACCTCCACATTCTATAGCTTAAAAAACCTCAAGATCTGGGCAAAGATTTCATTCACCTCTGCCTCTTTTTGAGTTTTGAGCAGGGTTTATTAAGCTTGTCGGATTTATGCTTGTTGGGTTAGGGCACGGTTTCTTAGTTGTTGGACTACAACTCCCATCATCCCCAGTCACAAAGGCCATGGCTGGGGATGGTGGAAGTTGTAGTCCAACAGCATCTGGGGGCCTGATGTTAAGAAATCCTGGAGTGGAAGAAACCCTAGTTTAATTCTCTATACCTGAATTTTGTCACCAAAAATTGCATCTACATCCTTCAAACCAAGTTGCTTGTGTTTCTGTTTAAATAGGCCTATTTTTTCAGTATCAAATCAGACCCATGATTATAGGAACATAGGAAGCTGCCACATACTGAGTCAGACCATTGGCCTATCTAGCTCAGTATTGTCTGCACAGAATGGCAGCGGCTTCTCCAATGTTGCAGGCAGGAATCTCTCTCAGCCCTATCTTGGAGATGCTGCCAGGGAGGGAACTGGGAACCTTCTGCTCTTCCCAGAGCAGCCCCATCCCCGAGGGGAATATCTTACAGTGCTCACACTTCTAGTCTCCCATTCATATGCAACCAGGGCGGACTCTGCTTAGCTAAGGGGACAAATCATGCTTGCTACCACAAGACCAGCTACCACATCTCCCACGGTCTTTTCCAAAGCTTAAAAGCATCATGGGAGCAGAGGGATAGATCAGAACCACACTGCAGGAGGTAGATGGTTAATCCTTTCCCCTTCATCATTCGCCTGATTAAATTTGCCCCCTGCAAGTTCTATTAGCAATAGTATGTGTGGGGGTGGTTGGGGTTTAAGGACTACATGGTATTTTTCTCCCCACTGAGAGTGGAGCAGTAGATTTCAATTAGGAAACTGGCATGGGAGGAAAGGGTTAACTTCCCCCAGCGCCATGGTCTTCCTGTTCCACTCTGTAGCTGCTTTTTAAACTTTGAAAGAGATGTCAGGAGAGCTGATCATGAATCTCCCATAGTTGATCTAGTTTTACCATGACAAGTTACATTTTATGGTTCTACACTTAAGCTGTTCATCCAGTGGTCACAGTTGGAAACAATGTGGGAGGACATCCAACAGAGCTTTTCTCATGATCTTACGGTGTTTGCAAACATGGGTTTGTATAAACACCTATATATTACAGGAACACTCATACAGGAATCGTGATTGTCTGCACCTGAGTTTGCCTCTATATAATGGCCCAGTTCCCACAGTCATTTAAATCTTGGTTTAATGTGGGTTGCTGGCATTAGCATGATTGTGTGAACCCGTGCTGCAATGGCTTATGGCCTGAGATAAATCTGAGTGTCCCACCTTGGCGTGGGGTCACACAATCACACTAATGTCAGCAACCCATATTAAACCTAGATCCAAACCACCGTGTGAAACAGGCCACTGTGTGAAATATCCTTAGAAATGAAAACATTTAGGATATTTCAAGCACTTGCCAGTGTTTGTTTCTGCTCTGCAATTCATCTTGCAAAAAGGGTGAGGGGAAATTGTTCCTCTCCTGCCATTTTGATGTCAGCAAGGATAATTTTATTTTATTTTTTACACTTATATCCCGCTCTCCCTCCGAGGAGCTCAGAGCAGTGTACATGGTTATTTTTTATCCTCACAACAACCCCGTGAGGTAGGTTTGGCTGAGAGATACATGACTGGCCCAGAGTCACCCAGTGAGTTTCATGGTTGAATGGGGATTCAAACTTGGGTCTTCCCAGTCCTAGTCTAACACTCTAACTACTACACTATGCTAATTCAGAGGAGGAATTTCCTGGACAGTTTCTGAGGTCTCTGTCACTAAAGTACAGGTAAGCACATCTGCAATCTGAGCTCCATTAGCAAACAGAAAACGTTTGCAAACAGAAAACATAAAAGGACTATTGTTTATGCCCAAACTGTTTTATACTAACCCTCATTATTTATTACTTGTATAGTGCCTTTTGACTGTGCAAATGTACTTCCCATGAATTTTCTTGAGGTAATCTTCACAAAAGAGCTGTAAAACTTTGGGCCTCCAGCTGTTCTTGGACTACAACTCCCATCATCCCTTACTATTAGCCACTGTGGCTGGGGATGATGGGAGTTGTGGTCCAACAACAGCTGGAAAGCTGAAGTTGTGCAGCTCTGCCTTACAACAACCCTGTAAGGCAGGGGTAGGCAATCCTTGTGGGCACTGTAAGATATTCCCCTTAGGGGATGGGGCCACTGTGGGAAGAGTCCCTGCCTCCTTGCATGCAGAAGCAGAATTCTGTGCCGCAAGATGTGGTGACAGCCAACAACCTGGATCTCTTTAAGGGGGGCTTGGATAACTTCATGGAGGAGAGGTCTATCAATGGCTACTAGTCGGAGGGCTATAGGCCACCTCCAGCCTCAAAGGCAGGATGCCTCTGAGTACCAGTTACAAGGGAGTAACAGCAGGAGAGAGGGCATGCCCTCAACTCCTGCCTGTGGCTCCCAGCGGCATCTGGTGAGTCACTGTGTGAAACAGGATGCTAGACTAGATAGGTCTTGGGCCTGATCCAGCAGGGCAATTCTTATGTTCTAGAAGGTCCCAGATTCCTTCCCTGGGACTTTTATGCACAGCAGGTTTTACTGTGAGTTTACAGGGAGGCTTTACTGCGAACTTGAAGTTGTCCCCAAAACCTGATGCAAATAGTGGATTTTTTTTACCCCAGATATAAATCAGGCCACACTCTGAATGCGCAGTGAAAAACCCAAATTGTGTACGAACTGCTCTCTGATAACTTGCAGGGGCTTCAGGGTAAATCTAGCCGATATGTGTATGCACCCCCTCCATCCCGGAGGAGATGCGAGTTAAAGACTTTAAAAGCCCCGTGTGACAAGCTTCCTGGCTTCTCCAAGAGAGGGCTGAGAGAGATTCCTGCCTGCAACCTTGGAAAAGCCGCTGCCAGTCTGTGTAGACAATACTGAGCTAGATAGACCAATGGTGTGACTCAGTATATGGCAGCTTCCTATGTTCCTATGTAATCCTGCAGTTGGCTCAGTTAGGACCAGCTCGCAGAACTGCCAACAACAGCATCCATTTCACTTGGTCATTATGTAATGTCAGCACAAACAGTATAAAGGAGCAGGCCTCTTCTCTCCCTGTTCCTCCCCCCCCCACTTTTGTTCCATGTCTCTTAGACTGTAAGCCATTATTTTAAAACTCTAAACTGCCTCGAGTGCCTTGACAGAAAGGCAGTCTATACATGTGGCAAATGAATAAACAAATACTAAAGGGGCAGAGGCCACAGAAAACACACAGTCGGAAGGGAGACGGAAGCGGAAACAATGGCCACGCACAGAGGTGGCCATCTCAATGTCTCTCGTTGGTGCTGTGAGCCCACACACCAGTTTATAGGTCTCCCCTGCCCTGCACGCATGTGCAAAATGTGAAAAACGAACACAAGTTCTAAAAGTGGATGGACAACCAAATGGTGCCAGGAAAACCAGCTTTCACTTCCTTCACCCAGCAACAAGTGGGCTGGGATGCGGGGGGAGACAGTGGCCGACATCCACACTAGTGCAAGGAAGTTAAGAACAGAAGAACAGCCCTGCTGGATCAGGCCCAAGGCCTATTTAGTCCAGCAACCTGTTCCACACCGTGGCCCACCAGATGTTGCGCTAGCTAGTTCCTGTAAGCCAGGAGCTTGCATTCCAGACTAGTGTTGTGCTGGTGCAGCAGGATGCATTGGGGCAATCTGTGGTGCACCTCTTCCTGCCGTGAAGCCTTTCCCCCAGTCCAGATACGTTGCAGGGAATGATGCAAAGCAATCTGCTAACCTTGTTATGCAGCTTGGAGCACCCACACAGCTACGTGACCTCTTTGTGAGGCTATTCTGACAATCAGGCGAAATCGGGCTAGGAGAGCCTAGCTCGATTTCGCCTGACCGTGTGAGCCACCGTGTGAGCCACCCCTCCCCTTAAACCGGGTTTGCGGGGTGAGTTCTCTGCAAACCCAGTTCTTAAAACTGTGAGTAGCCGCGGCGCAGCTACGCGCAGTGGCTACTCACAAGGAGACCCTGACCGGGAGGCTCAAAAACAGCCTCCCGGCTTGGGGGTCTCTCCAGTATGCCCTGAGCGCTCGCGCAGGGCACACTGGAGCTTCCAGCGCGGCCCCCGATCCTCCCAGCCCCCGTCGGCTCCGTCACGAAGCCAGCAGTTGTGTGGGCAGCCGCTGCGGCCACCCAGAGCAGACTGGCTGGTGGTCTGCAAGGAGAGCAGGCAAACCCCCTAGAGGCTCTTCTCACCGATCGTGAGAAGAGCCTCTGTGTATGTGCATCTTAGCTTGTTGCACTAGGAACACAGGAAGCTGCCTGATACTGAGTCAGAGCCATTGGCCATGCAGTTTGGTACTGCCTACAGACACAGACCGGCAGCGACCCTCTAAGGATCCAGGCAGGAGTCTCTTCCAGCCCTACCTGAAGAGAGAAGGGACTGAATCTGGGACCTTCTGCAAGCAAAACAGAAGCTATACTGGGGAACTATGACCCAATCCTCCAAAAAAAGACTGACTTCCCAGTGGAATGCAATGGAACATTACTATGGGATGCCAAGCTAGCCACTGAATGGTGCCAGCGGGGAAGTAACTTGCCTAGGGAGCAAGAGGTTGCTGGTTCGAATCCCCGCTGGTATATTTCCCAGACTATGGGAAACACCTATGTCGGGCAGCAGCGACATAGGACGATGCTGAAAGGCATCATCTCAGACTGCACAGGAGGCGGCAATGGGAAACCCCTCCCGTATTCTACAAAAGATGACCACAGGGCTCTGTGGGCGCCAGCAGTCAACACCACCTCGATGGCACAGCCTTACCTTTACCTTTTTAAGCTTATGCAGATAGCACAGCATTAGTCTGGATGTCAGGCACAGAAATCCCCCAAACAGCTGGGCCAGTTGTTTTCTGGCCAGTTAACCACCCTAGGACATCCACATTTTGCTGGCAACTACTACAGGTTTGGCGGGGAGGTGTGATATTATATTGTAGCCTGGACTGTGCAGTTCACTTACAAATGGGGTCTGCCCCCCACTTTCAGTCCTACATGAACAAAATACAAGACACAAATAGTGGAAGAGGCTCAAACATGTTTTTAGTGCCACATGTAAAAACAGGATGAGAAGGGGTTCTTTTTAAATTAGGAACATAGGAAGCTGCCTTCTACTGTGTCAGACCATTGGTCCATCTAGCTCAGTATTGTCTACACTGTCTGGCAGCAGCTTCTCCAAGGTTGCAGGCAGGAATCTCTCTCAGCCCTATCTTGGAGATGCTGCCAGGGAGGGAACTTGGAACCTTCTGATGCTCTTCCCAGAGCGGCTCCATCCCCTGAGGGGAATCTCTTACAGTGCTCACACATTAAGTCTCCCATTCATATGCAACCAGGGCAGACCCTGCTTAGCTAAGGGGACAAGTCATGCTTGCTACCACAAGACCAGCTCTTCTCTTCCCCTCCAGATGACCCACCTTCTTGGTCATCTGGGGGGAAGGTAAGATGAAAGCAGGGGCGTAGCAAGGTTGGAGTGGGCCCAGAGACAAGATTTTAAAATGGGGCCCCCCTCACTGAAGCTCAGCACATGAAGTAAAGAAATCTTAAATGAGGCTGAATAGTGGTAACAAAAAGCATAGTATTTTTTTAAAATATATATAAACTATGTGCCACAATAGAACATCATCCTAAATTAATTTTTAAAAGGTTTTGTAAATTGTGGATGATGCAAGTCATTTAATGGTACCAGAGAAAGACATGCTGTTCTGGTAGCTCCAGGTTTTAACACTCACATCAATTTTGGAGGATGAATACAACTGAAGGAAGCCCGGGTGGGTGCGCGGCTGGGGGAGTCAGTCCTGTGACTTGCCTCTGGGGGCCCCCTCAAGGCAGTGGGCCCCCAGACAACTGCCTCCCCTTGCCCTATTATAGTTACGCCCCTGGATGAAAGCAACCTTCCCCCCACACCATGCCCTCCCTGCCCACCAGGGGCAATCGTGTGAATTGCCCCATAGATTGATGTCACACATCCTTGGAGTACTCATTGAGATCAAGAGGAAGACTCAGGGCTTAACCTGAAGCGAATGGCATCCTCTTAGAGCATATCATCCATATGGGGTTTGTTGCAATACAGGAGATACGAAAACGACAAGCATTTATATACGGCTTTCCCACAAACATTCCCAGAGCAGTTGGTAAACAAAAGTTTACAAAGCAGTTTCATGGATCACGGTTTCATGTACCTGTGGATGGGTATTAGAGACCCGGTTTCTCCCTCTCTGACAACACTAGAACCAGGGGTCATCCCATGAAATTGTAGGTCGGGAAAATTTAGGACCAGGGAATGCCAGGGAATGTGGTGATGGCCACCAGCTTGTATGGCTTTAAGATGGGCTTGTACAAATTCATAGAGGGCAGGTCAATCAAAGGCTACTAGTTGGTGGCTATAGGCCACCTCCAGCCTCCGAGGCAAGATGCCTCTGAATACCAGTTGGAGGGGAGCAATAGCTGGAGAGAGGGCATGCCCTCACCTCTTGCCTGTGGGCTTCTCAGAGGCATCTGGTGGGCCCAGTGGTGAACCTAGGTAATTTTAGAGCCCAGACCTGAAGGGCTTCGGAGCCCTCCTCCCCCACTGCGAGGCCCCTCGTTAAAAAAATTCAGCCCCTTTGCTGAGGGTGGGGGCTAGGAGGTGAGAGTTTGCCTTCACCAAATGTTTTCCTTTACCCAGGGAGGGAGGGGGCAGCTGCAGGGATGGGGGGGTGGAGTCCAGGGGGGGAGAGTTCTCCCTGTTTATTATTTATTAATTTATTTATAATATTTATACCCCGCCCTTCCAGTGCGCTACTGCTCGGGGCAGCTGACAACAATAAGGTAGATACAAGATACAATAACAGTAATAAAATTAACTAAGTTAAACAAAGAAGTTGTCAGATTAAAAACCACAATCATCATTAGGTTCAAATTGAAGGTTATTTTAAAAGCTAGAAACTGAAAATTGTAAAACCTACCAGATATAACAAAAAAAAAGGGAGCATTAAAAAGCCTCTTAAAAGGTGTGTTTTAAGATGTTTTTTTAAAAACACTGAGGGAGGGGGCATGGCGAAGCTCTTCAGGGAGGGCATTCCAAAGCCGAGGGGCCACAACCGAAAAGGCCCTGTCTCTAGTCCCCGCTGTTACCGGGATGGAGGGTGGCGCGCTCCTTCCAGCTCCCCTTCCTCCTCTCAGAGCCTCTCTGCTTCCTCCATGTGGAGGAAGGCCGGAAACGGGCTGTTTAGCAGAGAGGCGAGAGGCCCATGCAGTCACTTGGGAGGAGGGAGGGGACCTGGAAGGAGCTCGCTGCCCTCCATCCCGGTAACGAGGAGGACTCTCCCCTCCTCGCCCCCTCTCCCTGCAGCCGCCGCCGCAGCCATGCCCCACCCTCCCTCCCTGGGGAAAGGTGAAAGATTTGGTGAAGGGGAACTCTCCCCTTCTCTCTCCCCCCGTCACCCTCCCTGCAGCAGCAACTGCTGCCACCACGCAGTGGCGGGATCTTTTAACACAAAAGGGGTGGATTTCTCTCCCCACCCCACTGCAGCCGCCACTGCCATGCCCTGGACAAAGGGAGGTTTCCCCTTGTCCCTGCCCTTCCCACAGCCTACTCCACACAGTGACTTTTTTTTTTAAAGGTAAAATCTGGGAGAGGAGATGAGGGCAGGCATGCTAGAGCCAGCGTAGTGTAGTGGTTAGAGTGCTGGAGTAGGACCGGGGAGACCCGAGTTCAAATCCCCATTCAGCCATGAAAACTAGCTGGGTGACTCTGGGCCAGTAATGTCTCTCTCAGCCTAACCTACTTCACAGGGTTGTTGTGAAAGAGAAACTCAAGTATGTAGTACACCGCTCTGGGCTCCTTGGAGGAAGAGCCGGATATAAATGTAATAAAATAATAAATAATAATAAAATAATTCTGAGCCCCCTCCCCAAGACAGAGAACAGGGACCAGCACCCCCAAGTCCAGGGGTAAGAGCGCCTCTGGGTGGGCCACTGTGTGAAACAGGATGCTGGGCTAGACAGGCCTTGGGCCAGATCCAGCAGGGCTGTTCTTATGTCCTTATGTAGCTTTTTAAAAAGAAAGAAAGAAAGCTGAGGCAGAAAGAAATGCTTTTCCTCTTTGCTTTGCTTGCACACAGTTATCACCTGATTTGTACAGACTTCCATATTAATCAACAGGGCCAGCGCTATGATAAATCGTGCCCTGGGCAAGGACTGCCTTCTGCAGCGCGCACACACACACACACACACACACACACACACACACACACGTTTAGTTTATCAGTGTTGCCAAGTTCTGTGCCTGGCGCAGGGCTATAAAACCTGGTACTGTCACAGCCCCGAATACTGTTTCCAGACATTCCCAGAAATGCCCATAAAAGAGGGCCCAGAACTCCCTCTCAATCATTTGCTGCTTTGTTGCCTGTTCTGCCCTGCTCCCATTCTGGGATCCCACTGAAGCCTCACAGTCAGGCTGTGCACCCATCGAACAGCCAAAGGTGCAGCTAGGTAATGTTGGAGCCTGGACCTAACAGCCTCTGGAGGCCCCCCTCCCCTGCTAATTAAGCATCATCATGCTTCACTGGGAGACCGCACCACCTGGGACAGACTAAAGAGGCTTTGGGGGCTGGCCCGGGCTTAGCTTGGCACTTCTTCAGGCAGGTACCCGGCATGACCACCCAGCTCACTCACCCCTAAAAGCCAATGGTGGTTATCAAAAACCATGGTTTGCCTCCAAACTAGAAACCATGGTTTGAACAGGATTCCCAAGTCCTATCCATACGTTACGTTTTCAACACTTGCACGGGTGTACAGTGTACACAGGTACAGATCTCTACACAAGTACAGTTATTCACACGTTACGTTGAACTCAAGTACAGCAGTGTCCTTCCTATTGGTATGCTGCATTTCCAGGGGCCTGTACCTAGCTTCATTTTTAAAATGTCTTTCACATTAAAAAAAGTACAAGTGTACAGACATCTGTACACTCGTACAATATAATGTCTGAATAGGGCTCCAGTTCTGGTCTGGAGGTAGCTGTGATTTGGAGTAACTATTGGTGGCCTGATTTGGATATCATGGTAGTTACTGGACCCATTCACATGTTAAGTTCAACACCCGTACAACGAGTGCACAGTGAACAAAGGTACAGGTCTGTACACAGGTACAGTCATTCACATGGTATGCTGAACACAGGCACAGAAGGACACTTCTTATCTGCACCATGCATTTGAAAGACCTGCATCCAAATTCACTTTTAAAATGAACCCTGGTACAGTCATTCACACAAACATCCGTACAATTGTACAGTCATCTGTACACTCGTACAGCATAATGTCTGAACAGGGCTACTGTGAACCAGGAAGTGAGGGAGAGAATTGGATTGTGCAAGGGCAGAAATGGGTGGTCTGCACAAGCCCGAGATACACCCCTGACTGCTAAACCATGGTTAGGTCCTGAGGTCTGAAAGTAATTCAGTGTATCCAGGGTCTTAGTATACGAAATTGGAGATTTGCCCTCCTCAGAGCAAAAGCCAAAGACAATTGTCCAGGGTAGACATCTGCTTCCCAGTCTATTCTTACGTTACGCTGAAAAACGAATGTCTCTCGTATTAACTGAATAATGCATATTTGCAACAGAATCAAATAAGAAGAGAGTAAAAACAATCTGACACGACCGTTCTGGTTTAAAATGACAATAATAGAGGTACGAAATACTGTTCATCTTTTGCCACTGGATGGCAGCAACATACGCTCAACGCAGGGAGGTTTGAACTAATGCTGCAGTCAGGTATCTCTTTCTGTTTCACAGTCAGCTTTTGGGACCTGGGGAAGCAAAACCCATAATAAGGTCACCTGAAATGAACAGAAGGGAGAGAGAGCACAGCAAACAGCAGCCAGCAAGAGGGCAGCTGTCTTCAGAGAAGAAGGCCGAGCTCAGCTGTATAGGAAGCGTATCTCTGCGCTGGTTCCCACAATCAAAAATGGGGTAGATTCCAAAGCCCAGGCACACTCCCCAGAAATGGCTGTGTGTAGGGTTGCCATGTCCCCCGGAATTTAGGGTAGCCCCTGGATTTTTGCTCCTCCACCCGGCTGCTAAACTCCCCCCGGATTTACACAGATTTCAAATGCGCCGCCCGGATTTTACTCTGAGAAGGAGGGGAAAGTATACAAACCCGTCAAATAAATAAGTAAATGAAATGAAAATTAGCTGCCACATAATTTGCATAATATGCAAATTAGGCCACCCGGATTTGGGAAGCTTGAATATGGCAACCCTAGCCGTGCGTCAGCTAACATCGAGGTCAAAGGAGAGAGAGGTGATCATCTGCTAGTCTCAATCTGTGTAGGATGGTGCAGGACGTGCTTTCCCTCCACTCTTGGGAGAGGGCTTGGTAAATTATGTGGATTGGCCGTCACCACGCTATCCAGATTGCGATTAGCACACGATCACTTCCCCCTCCTCCTACCTTGATGTTTTTCCGATGCACAACCGTGTCTCTTCTCGGGAGCTCACAGGGCTTGGAGCCTGGCTGCATATTCCCCCTATCCAGCTGTGGGTCGTGAGAACAGGCTTTCTGTAAATAAGTGCAGCAACGGCATTATAACCAGAAGCAAGAACTTTGCATTCTGGTTTGCAATTCTGTGGTTTACTCTGGATTTCAAAGGACTCCATCAGGTCTCAAGAACGGGGTTGCCAACTGCCCGTTGTAAATGTTTTTTGTAAGAATAATGTTAGTGTGAGCTGCTGCTGTTTGTTATACCTATTCAGGGAGCTCCCACCCCAAGGGTTCTCTAGAACAGGAGTTCCCAACCTGTGGTACTCCAGATGTGGCTGAACTACAACTTATTGTGGCTTGGGATGATGGGCATTGTAGTTCAGCAACATCTGGATTATTACAGGTAGGGAACACCTGCTCTAGAACAAGGGTTCCCAACCTTGAGCTCTTCCCAGAGCAGCCCCATCCTAGAGCAGACGGGGCCACTTTGAGAAGAGCATCTGCCTGCTTGCATGCAGAAGTTCCCAAGTTCCCTCCCTGGCATCTCCAGATAGAGCTGAGAGAGACTCCTGCCTGTAACCTTGGAGAAGCCGCTGCCAGTCTGTGCAGACAATACTGAGCTAGATAGACCAATGGTCTGACTTGGTAGAAGGCAACTTCCTATTTTCTTAAGGATGGATCTCATACCTTTAATAGTGGTGTAGGAAAGGGGATTTTACAGTAGCAGGTACAATTTTTCTTCCACCTACATGGCAATCTGCAGCCACCCAAAACTCCTCTTGTACACATCTCTTAAAAGTACAGAAGCCCATGTGATAGAAAGGAAGACCATGTTGGATCATGGTGTGGAGAAAGTTGATAGAAAGAAATTCCTCTCTCACACACATAACACTAGAACCAGGGGTCATCCCATGAAATTGATTGCCAGGAAATATAGGACCAACAAAAGGAAGTACTATTTTACACAACGCATAGTCAACTTGTGGAATCCTCTGCCACAGGATGTAGTGACAGCCAACAACCTGGATGGCCTGAAGAGGGGCTTGGAAAACTTCATGGAGGAGAGGTCTATCATCGGCTACTAGTCGGAGGGCTATAGGCCACCTCCAGCCTCAGAGGCAGGATGCCTCTGAATACCAGTTGCAGGGGAGTAACAGCAGGAGAGAGGGCATGCCCTCCAGTCTGTGGGCTTCCCAGCAGCATTTGGTGGGCCACTGTGTGAAACAAGTTGCTGGACTAGATGGGCCTTGGGCCTGATCCAGCAGGGCCGTTCTTATGACCTGAACTACGGATATCTGGGTTCTGTTCCAAGTTCCATCTCAGCCATATCACACTTCCTTGGTGACCTTGAGCCAACCACTGGGCTGTCCTAACTACCCAGAACAGGGGAAGAGCAGTGCCCAGTCGGGATAAAAGGGTCATGCATGATCCCGACTGGTAGTCGAGTGTTTGCAAAGATCATAGTCAGAGGAGGGGAGAGTGACTGTGTGGGAGCCCGGTGGAACTGGCACCAACAACCCACAATGAGTCCCCAGGGTGGACAAAAAGCTGACCTACTCAGCTCCCACTGCCCACACGGTCACTCTATCTTGCTGTTTGGGTTTACACAACTGTCAATCAGAAGCACATCCTACTCTTCTGTCCTGGCCGGGCGTTCCTCCTAACCTGATTAGGACCACGAGATCTAAGTCTCAGCCTAACCTACCCACAGCATTTTGTGAAGAGGAGAGCTGGTCTTGTGGTAGCAAGCATGACTTGTCCCCTTAGCTAAGCAGGGTCTGCCCTGGTTGCATATGAAAGGGAGACTAGAAGTATGAGCACTGGAAGAGATTCCCCTCAGGGGATGGAGCCACTCTGGGAAGAGCATCTCAGGTTCCAAGTTCCCTCCCTGGCAGCATCTCCAAGATTGGGCTGAGAGATATTCTTGACTGCAACCTTGGAGAAGCCGCTGCCAAGTCTGTGAAGACAACACTGAGCTAGATGGACCAATGGTCTGACTCAGTATATGGCACCTTCCTATGTTCCTAAGATATAATGGGGAAAGTCCTAACTATACTGTCTTGATGTCATCAGGGGAGGTCGGGGGTGGGTGGGAAATCAGAATTTAAAAAATGTGATGATAACAATGTTCCCATTCTGACTAGTAAATTAGCTGAACTGTAATTATTTGGTTGTGCTTGCAGGAGTTTATAGTGGGGGCAGATCTGGAGAAGTCCATCACACTTATCCTCCTCACATTTATCGGTTTTCAACTTGGCTACATATCAAGATGAACTGATGAATGTTGATGCTGCTGCTGCTAAGATCAGGGAAAAATCTGGGAAATGTGCTTGGAAATAACGAACAAAGCCTGTTGGGAAATGCATCACAAATGCGAACATAGGAACATAGGAAGCTGCCGTATATTGAGTCAGACCATTGGTCTATCTAGCTCAGTATTGTCTTCACAGACTGGCAGAGGCTTCTCCAAGGTTGCAGGCAGGAATCTCTCTCAGCCCTATCTTGGAGATTTTGGGGATTGAATATGGGATTAAGGAAAAAGCCTGGGGGAAAAATTGGACAGATTGGGAAGAAAAAGTAATGCTTAAAATCACCATGTGGAAAAAATGGAGCCTTGCCATGTACCAGAAAGCGGTTTACATCTGGACTTACCTGATACCCCCGGTGCATAACCTGGTGGTAGTCTATCCTCCCCCGCTCGATCTCCTTCGGAGAGTTGAAAGCCAGATCTTCCGTCACACAGCGTCTTTCCCTTTGGCCTGTGCGGTAGCATTTAAGGAGGTTGAGCGGGGAGGCCTAGCCCTACCTGCCCTGCAACCCTATTTTGTAACTGAATTCATATCCTACAATTTTGGAAACTGGATTTTCGTGAATGTCCATGATATGTCCAACCTCCTGCAAAAAACTTGGGTCTCGCTTTTTGCTCTGCGTTGGCGCAAGTCAGCATGGGGCATAGCATGGTGAGGGAAAGGATCTTTCAATGGCAATATCACACAACTATTAAAAAGAGAACACCCAAACTACTTGAGAGATTTGTTATTCACACTTTTAAAATGGAAGGTTGAACCGGATCTATTTAAAGGATCCTCCTCAGTTAAGCAGCTAAGGAAAACAATTTATGGAGAGATTCTAGAAGTGGGTTTCTTAAAACCTGATTTAGAACGTAAACGCTACAAACACCGCACTTCACAGTACTTGTTGCAACCCGATCACCCTATCGCTCTCTTTAAAGAGAAAAAAGTCCCTTTCCATTTATGGGAAACAAGTTGGCGCTTATACCATCAAGTACTACCACTTAATGCGGCTAAGCCATGGCTCCCAGAGGACCAGCAAGAGTGCCCTAAAATCACCTGCAAACAGAAAGCTAGTGAGCTAGGCAAAACATTCAGGGAAACCCACTCACATTTCTTAAAAGAGTGTGTGGTAGCCAAAAGAGTGTGGCAGGGAGTAAGCAAGCTGTTAGAGTGGCCTGATTTGGAAAAACAGACTTGGGAAGAACTAACCTCGGGTTTGAGCGATAGAACCTCCTTTCGAGGTCCCAGAAAGAAACCTTCAAGGAAATGGGACGGAACGGGTGCCCTCATACTAGGGAATTGGAACATTCCCCTTCTCGTAATCAGTTTAGTAAACCTGTATGTCATTTATGCAATGCTCCTGCATAGGAATAGGGAGGGAAGACGCGACCAAGAGGTTCACGCAGATGAGACAGTAAATCTCTTCTGGAAAAGTTTGTATGGTTATGTGCAAAAAGACAAGAGTATCTCTTCTAAACAGCAATGGGACAAATTGTGGAAATGGACGTCGGACGTAACCCCCCCAATTACCTGATGTGCCTTGGAATCCCCCACCCCCGAGTTACAGTACTACCTGCATATACTTCATAACTTGTGTGTTTCCAAATCCTTGTGTGTAAATCTTTGTAGATATATCATGTACAAACAACCACTTTGTATATAATTGTGCTTTGGCAATGTACTGTATGCTTTGGTAGTTTGTTGGTTCAATAAAAAAATCTTGTCCTATTAAAAAAAAATAAAAATCTTGTCCTATCTTGGAGATGCTGCCAGGGAGGGAACTTGAAACCTTCTGCTCTTCCCAGAGGGGCTCCATCCCCTGAGGGGAATATCTTCCAGTGCTCACACTTCTAGTCTCCCATTAATATCCAACCAAGGCAGACCCTGCTTAGCTATGGGGACAAGTCATGCTTGCTACCACAGGACCAGCTCTCCTCTCCTTCTGTCTTCTGTCTTTTAACAAAACAATACAGTGTTTGAGGAACAGCCAACTCTTTGAAGTTATCTTTGCAAGTTTATATTAGTGCATTTATAGGTTTGTATTTGAACCGAAACAAGAGAAAAAAAGATACAGCCAACTCTTTGAAGTTATCCTTGCAAGTTTATATTAGTGCATTTTATAGGTTTGTATTTGAACCGAAACAAGAGAAAAAAAGATATGCCCCAGTTACCAAAGAAATTTAACATGAATGCACTTTCATCAAGGGGATCTGCATGACGAAGCAGGCTTCCATACCTGGATTTTGATCTTATCTGCACACTCATAAGGGTGCTGTGCAGGGTAAGGAAACCTCTGCCCAGCACCTGGAGGAGTCTGAGCATGCATCATGGAACAGAGGATGAAGAGAGTCAGCTTTAACAGAGCCAGTGGCCTGTTGGTGGGGCAAACTCAAAACATCTCTTCTGCCTTTCACCTCCAACTCTACTTCAACAGGTAAGTGGTGGTGGTTGTGTGTGGCTGCTGTGGTCAAGGACTTTAGTCCTGGTTAAGTGAGAGTGAACCTGAAGTTTCCAGATTCTCTCAGGGGCAATCTGATGAGCAGGATAGGGGTGGTGGTGGATATTGTCCAACAGACCACACGTCTGATGGACTCCTCCAATAACACTGGAGGGGAAAGGGACAGGGTGTTTTAAGACTACAAGTGAATGCTTGTAGCAAACAAAAACCTACTCAAAGTACTTCCAGTGTTAGGTACGAAACCAGCCAGAGTTGGGTAGGTGTAGAATCCAAGGGAAAGAGTTGTAGTATTCAAAGACAAGGACAGATATGATGTCCAGAGAGGCAGTTGCAGCCTGTTTTTTCAGTGCTCTTGCTGCTGGCTGTTTGTTAGCCCTGCCTCTACTCCAGGACTGGGAAACAAGTAACTAAAGCTCCATTCAAAAGCTGGCCTGGATCACAGTGGGGATGGGGATAGCCCAGTCAGTTTTATGATATCTGGGCCAGTTGCCAAAATATCTGAGCAGAGGCCAGTATCTGGGGCTGCATTCCAAGGTTTTCTGAACACAAGTAAGCTCAGCATCGTAATTCTTGATCAGGGCAGCTTCTCACAATTGCCTATAAGTACTTGAATGATTTGACTAGCAAGCCAGAGATGGCCGGTTCGAATCCCCAGTGGTATGCTTCCCAGACTATGGGAAACACCTATACTGTATCGGGCAGCAGTGATACAGGAAGATGCTGAAAGGCATCATCTCGGACTGCATGGGAGGGGGCAATGGTAAACCCTTCCTGGATTCTACCAAAGATAACCACAGGGCTCTGTGGTCGCCAGGAGCCGACACCGACTCGACAGCACACTTTACCTTTACTTGCAAAGTAAATAGGAGATGAACTGGTGGTTTTGGGGAGTGGTTTCAGCACTCCCGTCGGGCATGTTGCCTGAAGCCACCAATGCACCCGTTCCCCCCCCCCACTTTATTCTCCCAAGAATCTCCCCACAACTTAAAACTTAGGTGTTAAGTTGGGCAGAAAATCTGGGCAGAGCGGGGGAGGATAGGTTCTAACTGGGAACATCAGCAGCTTCAGACTACATGCCCGACAGGAGCACATACTCCCAGGGACATCCAATTCCTCTTCTACCTACTCTGTAAGAATGTATGGGCTACTTTGAGAAGCCCCCCCCTCCATTAGTGTGCATGCTTGAATGGAGGGGCCCATGCTAAGGATGGGACCAGATCAGTTCCAGTGCACCATTCCATACTCGGCTACATGAAGGATTCCAAGGTCAAAGTGAGGGCTTCTTCCGTAGCTGCCCCCCCTTACTTAAGAAGGAGGAGGGTGAGGGTGGCAGAACATGGAAAGGCAAGGTGGAAACTTGGCAGTGGCAGGGGTGGGGTCTGCTCTCATACAAACCTCCCCGTGTGGCTCTTCTCCCCACACCAGAATCCAGGCACATGCTCAGCCTGCCAACATCAGCTCTCAGCAGGTTTCTCCCACCCTAATTCCAGGGCTGGGTGTACTCCCCATGTCTGATAATGTATTAGAAAAAAGCAAGGACAGAGGCGTGCAGCTTGCTTGTGCATCAAGCCCCGGTTGGGCAGGCCAAGCCTGCTGTACCCAGATTCTGTCCCCAGCTTCAGGGAAACACCCTCCTACCCAGATGGCGCTTGACAGATGATCAAGCTCCCTGCCTCCACACTTACTTCCATCTAACACACCATCAGATACAGGGCGTATGCCCAGCTCCCTAAATTGGGTTGGAGAAATCTCCTAGCCTAATCATGACCATGAGGACAGCCCTAGTATCTGCCAGCACCAGCCACAGAGGCACATGGAAAGTTTTTGCTTCTAGTTCTGTCCCCAGGGACTACAGTGTTTTTGAAGACCTCAGCTGGCAGCTCTAATTTGATTTTGCAAGGGCGAGCCAGTGGGAGACGTTTCCAGTTGTCCCCACTTTGTGGAATATACTGCAGGAGGGGTTTTCACTCCTCACTCTGGGCCACACTGGACTGGCCTCATCCCAACCTGCCCCATACACATAGGGGTGAAGGAAAGCATATTTGCCCGCTCAAGTGTGCCAGATCCGCTTCCCAAGATGTCCCGCAAAACTGTAATATGGCCTATGTGCATAAAATCCATTGCTCCACACTTAAACGTTATGGTCCCATGTAGATAGCCAGGGATGTCAGAGGCAGAGCTGGCACAGGGAATACTCTTACTCCCCTCCATCTACATGGGCCAGATGGGAGTGGAGGATCATCTGATCTGAGCCCCCTTTTTAGGCAAATGGCGACCAATATTTATTTGTTATTTCTCTGTATAAACCACCCTGAGCCATTTTTGGAAGGGTGGTATAGAAATCAAATCAAAACAAAACAAATCAAATCAAATAAATAAAACCTTACGTTTCTGTCAAACATTTGGCTACTGATGGCTGAATGTTTTCCTGCTTATTATTCTTGAAGAGCTGATGAAAGTTAGGATGGTTTGCTGTATCTTTTTATGAATATGGCCTTGTTGCTGTTTTCCATGGTTGACATCCAGACTAATGCTGAGCTCACACAACAAAGTTTTGCACCCACAAGAAAATAGTGGCTGCATTCACACGTAACGTGGAACCGCATTGAATGGGCCAGAGATTCCACGAGCATTACATCCGGATGCATGGAAGTGCAGTTTGCAGCGGCAACACACCCAGTATTTCAGATTTGTAACTCCAATCCGAACCCCTGGGTTGTAGTGAGTTTTGTCACCACAACCCAAGGTTGGACGCAGCCTGCAGTACATCCAAATTCGGAACTGCAGGCTGTGTCCCCTGGAACTGGAGTTGAGGGAGGAAGCTCCTCTCTCAACTCCAGCGTGATTGGCTGTGCAGGCTGTCTTTCATGGAAGAAGGAAGCTCGCACAACCAGTTTCCCCTCCTCTCTGCAGTCTCCCTGACTACAGAAAGGGAGCTCTCCATCACTTCCGAATTGGACGGGAGAGCAGGGGAAGTGGAACTGCAGGTCCACTGGGATTTTGTTACATGCGAATACGGCCAATAGAACTGAGAGCAAAATCCCCAAGTTGTGTTCTTTTGCAAACATTCCTTGCAAAGCAAACGGCTGGAGGAAGTGGCTTCCCAGCAGAAGGGCACACCACCAGTTGTGCTCTTTGTGGTGCAGGGATGTCAGCAGTAGCTTAACACTAGACTATAACACAAGCTCTCAATGCAGCTGAGCCAGAATAATATGTTTGAACAAGCGTAGCGTTAGTCTGGATGTCAGCCCTTTTTTTCTATATTTCTTTTATTTCACATACTTCTGTTTCATTGTGCTGTCTGGTGTGTTTTAGGAAAACTATTAAGCCCCCTTTAATGCCAAAGTGGAAAATAAGCAAGATTAAATTGCATTTTTAATTAGTGGGAATAATTATTCTGTTACATATAATGTTACATATAATGGGCTGGATCAAGTGCATTTAGTTTGCAGTAAGCCACAGTTTCAAAAACAAACACCGTTTCTTATCAATGGAACAAAGTCTGAGAATATTTGTTCATTTGGAGCAAATGAATTGGTTGCATGCTGTTTGTTTTATGCCGTAAAAGTAAACTGCCAGATGAACAATAAACTGAATTTCAAACAGGGTTAAACTGAAAATAAACTCAATTGTTGGTCCCAGGAGTCATAAACCCATACTGTTTACAATTCGTTTTTCTTTTCAACGGAATAGGCTTACCTTCAGCTACTGCCCATGGGAAGCCAAGACATCACTGTTCCTGTCTCTGGTAGATCAAAATGCATCCCCCGCACTCATTTATATTTGGGCAAATATTCATTACTTAAGATAAAACGTACAAAATTACCTTTTTGCTTATTTAAAATTGGCAGTGGTGGAGAAGGCCAGGGACTTCTTCCCACTGAGCCCTTGGAAGGTGGTTGGTTGGCGGTAACCGTGGCTGCCACCTCTGCTGATTTCTTCTGCGCTACTTTGTCCTTTGTCTCTTCAACACTGACAGCAGAGGAAGAAGGTGGATCAACGCTAACTTTAGGTGCAGCAAAGGAACACTTTAGGTAGGAGGCAGAGTCAGCTAGGTTTTCCCTGTTCATCCTGCTCTCCTTGGAGCTACTTACGTTGTAATTTGAGGCCCCGCGGCTTTCATTTCTGGAATGGTTCTCTTCCTGAATAATGTCCATAATAATCGGTTTCATTAAGGGAGAGTCGTGCTCCCGCTTAGGACTCTCCTCAGAGGCCGACGAAGCATCACACGACTCAATGATGAGCTCGCTGTCCAGTTCGGCCTCCCGCTCTTCCCTCAAAATGCTGTACTGTATCGAAGGAGAAGCTGGGGAAGGAGGTGGGCCTCCGGCATGGCTGAAGGTCATATAATTGGAGTGGAGAACCTCTTCGGCCGCGAGTGGGTCTTCCGAGACCAGCTCGATCTCGGAATCACCAGACTCAGCACTGCTCACTTCATTATCTAAGGGAGCGCCACCAGCTGGGAGTCCTGCCACCTTGCTTTTTGGATCTCGTCTCTCTGGGGCAACAGCTGCAGGTCGTTGGCCTTCAGGCAGCTCATGATGGGCAAAGCCTTTTGCTTCTTTAATGGCACTGATGAGTTCCTCTTCTGATAGGCTTCCTTTCCCTTGAGACTCTGAGCCAGATGGTTCTGGAATTTCAAGAGAAGATAGACAAAGAAAGAAAGAAAAATGGGGGGAAAGAGAAGATGAAAAAGGAGAAAGCAAGGGGGAAAAGAAGAACACATTTTGGTTAGCAAAAAAACATAGCTCCCAACCTCAAGTTAAAGAGCCCACAACACACAAGGATCTTCATACACTACTCATAAAACGTACATGAGGAAACTCAGGCATTTCCTCCATAGAGATGTACATGAACCATTTCCATGAGTCTTCTCAGAATGAAGATGCATTAACTTCCCCTTGGTATCTTGCAATTACAAAGCAAGCATTCAGGATGAAGGATATCTGATAAGCTTTCATTCTTCCCACTTCTGAGTTATGAGAAGTTCAGGGCAAAGGCCCACAACATCTGGTGATCCAAGGTTAAGAACCTCTGCCTTAGAGAGACTTGTGCATTAGAATGAATCCTTTTTAATTATTCAAAGATGGGAGTTCCCAACCAGTGGTACTCCAGATGTTGCTAAACTACAACTCCCATCATCCCCAGCTACAAGCTACAGTTCAGCCACATCTGGAGCACCATTGGTTGGGAACCCGCTCTGAGAAATCACAGAAGCCAGAAGACCTTACAGAGTCCAAGTGAGGGACTTGAGTGTCCTGCCCTTGTCTCTTTTGTATTGCTACATTTGTTTAGTTCCTTGCACTACATCCCAATTTTCCCCATCTTCACAACTGTCCATCCTTCCATTCTCCCATCCCTAGCAATTTTCTTTTCACATTCCATGACAGCATTGATCTTGGCAGCAGAATACATCCCACGAGTATAAGAGGATAGCCACATATTTTATTATGCTAATTTGTTTTTCCTTAACACAGAAGTTGGGTTACTTTGGGGCAGAGCTGGCTGTGATTTTATGGCTCAGAGTTATACACGCCTATGAAGACTAGCAAGACATCATCTGGAGAAAACGTCCAGATCACTTCCACTGCTACAATAAGAGAAGGACCTTCTTCATTGTTAATTAAAGCAAAGACTTTGAAAACCTGACACCCATTTGGGAAACACTGTTGGTCTACTGAATCAGTGCATCCCACCAAACATTCAAGGTCATGTATATTCCATTATTGCACTGCACAGGCCTAGATTTTGTGTGGGGTGCAGAACTGAGCATTCTGAGACTCACAGCGCTCATTTGAAAAAATAATAATTGTGTTTAGGCCTTGTGAATATGAAGATGGGTTTAAATGTATGTGGGTGATATTGCTCAGCCATCTGCTTACTGGGTGACCTTGGACCAGTTTGATATCTCTCAGTTCTCCATCTGCATAATGTGACTAACAAACTATCTCACAGGGTTGTTATGAGGAGGAATGAGACCATTTCCTAGGGTCAGGGAATTAATACCTTACTTAGCCTTTTGTCCATCCTCATGACTAGGCGAAGCAGAACAGGTCATGCAAATAGATGTAAATAAGCACAGATCACAGGTCAGCATGCTGACTAATGCTGACTAATGCTGCAGTTGTGCAAGGATGTTGCACTAGTGCTAGGCTAGTTATGCTAAGTCTGGTGCCTGCATTCCAGACTAGCGTTGTTATAGTACAGGGCTGCACAGCTGGGCCCTGCTGCAGATGTGGGACATAAGAACAGCCCAGCTGGATCAGGCCCAAGGCAGCCCATCTAGTCCAGCATCCTGTTTCACACATCTTGCCTCTGAGGCTTGAGGTGGCCTAGAGCCACAAGACTAGGATAGACCTGTCTGATAGACCTGTCCTCCATGAATTTGTCTAAGCCCCTTTTAAAGCCATCCAAGCTAGTGGCCATCACCACATCCCATGGAAGAGAATTCCATAGAGTACTTATGCGCTATGTGAAAAAGTACTTCCTTCTGCTGGTCCTAAATTTCCTAAATTTCCCAGACTAGAACTCCAATCATCCTTGGCCACCACGACAGGGGATGATGGGAGCTGTAGTGCAACGACATTTGGAAGTAAGTAAGTAAGTTGTGCAGCCCTGTGCTAGCACAAGTATGTTTGCCCTTGCACAACAAGTTCATGCCTCATATGCTTTGCAGGGAACTTCTGAGCAACAGCCCAAGAGTGGAAGAGTCTAGTTCCAAAAAACCTCGTAATTTAGCACAGCTACGCGGTCTTCACCAGAACAATTTTTTTGTTGTTGAGCCACTTCAAAATTAGTCAGGATGCCAGCCACAGAATTTGGTTTTTTTCAGCTCAAAATTTGGCCTGTCTTTTGATTTGTTGATATTGTTTTAGGTAAGAGCTACACCGCCCTAATGATGTACCAGCTGATACTAGTTTTACCTCACCATGAAGTAGGACAAAGAACAGAGTTCCTCCGAGGATATGCTCTCCTCACTTCCCTCCAAACATCTGGAGTTCTATGCAAGGGATCTGGTTAACATGCAGACTTCAGCCCTGGCCATTTTTAACCAATTGTTCACTTTACATAGGAAGCAATGCAACCTCTGGTGGTCCCAAGGTTGGGAACCTTGGGTCCAGTGTACCCTCTAAGGCGTGAGCGTGTGCATGCACACACAGGTTTTTTTGTGCCCACTCAGTTAATGTTAGATCCTGCCCAGGTTGAATCCCTTATGCAGCATCGTGAGCAAAGATTCCAGGCCATATTTCAGAACAGTGTTCAACAACGAATTATTCAAAATATTAGAAGTTAGCAAGGAATGACAGTATAAACTGGGAATTGTTTAAAGCTCTGTGAATTTCTTGTTCATATATTAAAAATTAAATATTTTTTATTTTATTTATTTTTATTAAAAATATTTTATTGTTTAATAGTTTTATATTGTTCTAAATGTTTTGTAAACCGCCTTGGGATTCTTTTAATGAAAGGCGGTATAAAAAATCTAACAATAAATCAGGAAGGCTCCACTCTGAATGCACGTGTGTACACACTGCCTTGATGGCGCCGCCCAGAACAAAACTCATTTTGCACAAAGAATTTTTAAAAAATTAGAAGGAACACTGCTTGGGTCCCCCAGGGATTTGCAAATCATCTTCAAAGAAAGACATACTCAGGCCTGCACCTATGAGTGCATGAAGTCTTTACCTGTTCCTGAAGAAGGTGGTGTTATAGACCCTGGGCTGTCATCTTCTGGCTCAGACACAGTCACCGTTGGAACGACTTCATGGCTTGGTTTGAGGCCTACCTCTTGTTTTTCTGGACTTCTCTCCTGCGTAACAGACTCCTCTACACTTTCTATCTCAGTAAATGTAATCTTGACCGGTGCTGTCACTGAGGCACGGTATTGATGGTCACCAAACATTTCCGATGCAAAAGTTGACCCCTCCGATAGACCTCTCCCTTTCCCCTCAGCAGCTGTTCCCTTAGCTCCAGTTAGATCCTCTTGGCACTTATTTGACAAACTTGGAGGGCCCACATCTCCCAAGCCTGTGTCACACCTCTCTTGGTATTTGATCTCTTCTGATCGACTGATGTCCATGTATTTATAAGCTTCTGATTTCATCTGTTCCGTGGAATCAGCTAAGGTTTTGTTGATGTCGGTGCATTCGGCTGGGGTCATCTCTATTCCCGAATCGGAGCTGAATAAACCACGAGATTCAAAAGAAATCCCATCCTGGACATGAAATCCCTCCATACTGTCTGAAGTAGTCACATGGACGTCCCCTTTGGGCTGAATTCCGGTGAAATAAGAGGAATCCTGAGGGGATGTATAGAGGTCATCAGAAATCAGGGAGGTGTAAAAGGAGCCATTGCCTCTGTCCGGAGACTTTGAAGAACTGAAATCATAGAGATGAGAGGCTGCCATACCTCCTAAAAGAAACAGAAATAGAATTTAGTGGGGAGAAATTGTTGTCCTAGCTTGAGAGACTTTATTGCCCATATGAATAATCACCAGTATGATGCTGGCTGATGTACAGATCAACGAAGTGCTTGCACAAGTGTCTGCACACTGCAAGGATGTTGCACAGTCTAGTTGTGCTACGTCTGGAGGTTGTGTTCCAGACGACGATTGCTGCACTAATGCAAACATTCTTGTACTTGCACAACAAGGAGGTCATTCAGACAACCTAAAATAAGTTTCCTACCCAGCTTTTCCTCCAACCTTGCTTCCACACAATCACTTCTTCTTCCTCCTACCTAGTTGTTTGCTCCCACACAACTCAAAACTGGGAGCACTCACAGCTCCCAAACCTGAATAGGAGAAGTGTCCTACCCAGTTTTTGCTTGTGTGAACGGCCTCATGGTGTGCAACCTGTGGTGCACCTCCTTCCGCAGGATCTCTTCATTTACACTGCAGGGAACATTTGTGCGATTTTGGGATTTTGCACAACTACACAGTTGTTTTGCTGGTGTGCAACCTCCTTGTGCCAGCACGTTGTTAGTCTAGATCCAATATAACTTAACAGAAGAGCCACTGGTCTGGAATTGCCCTCAGTAACTCATTTAAGACTTTCACACAAACATAAATTGGGTAGGGCGAGAGTCCTACATAGCTTCGGGAGCCATCTGCACTCCTGATTTTCAGCCATGAATTAGCAGAAACCTAGGCAGAAGGCAGTGATCATCTGCAAGTCAGGAGTTGGGAAGGACAGAGCCATCTCAGCATTCTATTGAGGGGGGACGGAAAGCAGGACCCGACTATGATATGCTGAGGCCCTAAGCTATGTCAGGCTTAAAAGGCCCCATAGCATTACTCCTCCAAATGATTCTAACAAAAAGGACAATGAAAACAGAAATAACAAAGCTTTGTTTTTTACTCCCTCCAATATTCCTCCGGATTTAAGTTCCTGAGGATGGTGCAGGGTGCTAGGCAAACCATGCACTCCTGGACACCACATCTCCTCCACAAGGCCTAGCCACAACACAAACAGAAAGATCGCCTTTGATAACCCTGCTCAATACAAAGGCAGATTTGTATATGATGCCGGCAGAATTGAGACACACAGGAAGAAAGCTGGTGCCTCCAGGCAAACAGTAGCCAATTAATCTCTTGTGTGGCCACCAATTCACCCAGCAGGCCCGATTTCTGACCAAACAACACAGCATCATTTTCCAGCAACCGAAGAAGTTGTCTTATCCAAACGGTTGCTCGGCAGTCACCTTTGAACCCAGCTGCACCAAATCTCCTTACAACGAGCCTGTAATTTCCCTTTCTAGAAATGCAAGAGCTTTGCAGGGAAGAGCCATAGCTCAGTGCCTCCCATCAGTCCACAGAATCTGCAAGTAAGGCTGGGAAAGACACCTGACAGAAACCCCGAAGAGCTGCTGCTGCCAGTCAGTGTAGACAATGCTGGCTTAGATGAACCGATGAATCTTTCTAGGTAGAAATAAACTGAGGGCTCCGCAAAGCTTCCACACAAGTTCCAAGCGCAATCTGTACATGCTGCAGCTTCTATGCTACTTCCTAGCAGGGACCACATGCGAGTTCCACAGCACCACCTGCTGGCCAGCTCACCTTTTCCCAATGGTGCATGGGATGTTTCCGGGATGTGCACAGAACCGGGCGGGAGAAGTTCGAAGGCGGGGAGGGGATATCTCTAAGGGCCCTCCCTCCACTTCCCAAATCCCCTTTAGTAAAGGCTCAGTCGGGACGGCAGCAGACCTCCCTGCCGCCCCATTCCCTCTTTGGCCAGAAGTGGCTGGATTTGCCGGGTGCATGTGTGCACACTAGGCGCGCACATGCGCATGTCGGAACCTTTACTAACGGAGCGCCGGTGGAGGGAAAGGGGAGGGAGGGGTAAGTGCACCTTCCCCTGCCCTTAGAGTCACCCCCCTGCCCCCTGCCTTCGAGCCCCCAAACCGTCCGGTGTTTGAACCTGTTTGGTGGCCTGTAAAAGGGCCTCTGAACAGGTTCACGCACAGCTCTATATTTCCCATTATGACATTTATGGCTACTGGAGGAAAGTGTGGGCTCTTCTCAGAACGCAACATCTGGCCAACAAGCACTGCTGCAAAAATCATGCATGGTCCCTGCGCGGCATGTGTACAGAGGATAAGATTGTGCTAGGAAGTAGCATGAAAGCTTGCAGCAGTGTGTGTACAGGGAGTAAGACTGCTCACAGAAATGGCATGACAGCTTTGAACGTCCCACAGGTTATTGCCATCTGGAAAGGCCCAATGATCAGATTCAGGGCAACACAGCTTCATATGTACACCCATATAGATTTCTGCCCCAGCCATTTCAAGATGGATCAAGTTAGTGTGAAAATGGGCAGATCATGTAAGCGTCAGTAAAGGCAAAGCATGCCGCTGAGTCGATATCGACTCCTGGCGCCCACAGAGCCCTGTGGTTGTCTCTGGTAGAATAATAATAATAAAAAGAACAAGAGATCCAGCAAAGCAGATGCAGCAGGCTGTGGTGCTTCTGCACAAGCAGATGCTCTGGAGAAGTAGGTAGTTCCAGCCTGCTGCTCAGCATGGAGGCTGGGATGTTTACTCGCAAGGAAGTATGCCAGCCAGCCGCTCCAGGCAGCAAACGTTCAAGGTCAAAATGCCTTGTGATGTTGGTAGACACCACAAGGAACTGCACAGGACACCATAGTTGGGTGTCATGGGAGCTGTAGCCCAGCTACAACTGGGGACCCAAGTTTGAGAACCTCAACATATAGAAAAGGAGTCTCTAAATCTCTTTTACTATCCCTTAGACCTGGAACTCCTTCCCCAGTCATGCATGTGGTGCCACCAAGACCCTCTCTCTTCCACAGAGCTATGGCTCTTCCCTTAAACCTCGCCTTCCAAGGGTAACTAACTCAATTCACTTGCAGGTTGGTTGCACATTGGTCTCTGCGTCATCTCGGAGAGATCACGTTACTCCTCTGTTGGTGGAGCTACACTGGCTGCCAATAGGTTTCCGGGCAAAATACAAAGTGCTAGTTATAACTTACAAAGCCCTAAACAGCTTAGGCCCGCCCCTGGCTATCTAAGAGAGCATCTTCTTCACTATGAGCCCCACCGCCCATTGAGGTCACTTGAGGAGGTCCGTCTCTAGCTGCCGCCAACTCGTTTGGTGGCTACACAGAGACGGGCCTTCTCAGCTGCTGCCCCAAGATTGTGGAATGAGCTCCCTAATAAGATACGAGCCTCCCCATCTCTAGCAATTTTTAAGGAACTTCTGAAAACATATCTCTTCAACCAAGCTTTCTCAGCTTTTTAAAACTTGTTTTTAAATTGTTTTGGCTCTTTAATTGGTGTTTTATGATGTCTTACTTGTTAATTATTTTATGCAGTATTATAATTTCTGTTTTAATTGTTAATTGATTTTAATGTAAACCGCCCTGAGCCTTTTGGAAGGGCGGTATAAAATTCTTAATAATAAATAATAAAAAATAAATAAATTGCCCCCTAGCCCACCGGCCCCTGCTCTCTGTGCTTCTGTTGATATTATGAAGCTCCCTTATGCCGAGTCTAGACCAAATATTGTCTACTCTGACAGGCAGCAGCTCTCCAGCCTGCCTACCCCTGCTAACTGAGCAAAGGGACACCTGTTAAAGTGGAGATTCTCTTATATTTAGCACGGGGAGAACAACTGGCCCTATTCAACCACAGCACAGCATCCCTCCCGTGGCTGTTGCTGGTGTTTACCTTAAGTTTCTTTTTAGATTGTGAGCCCTTTGGGGACAGGGGACCACCTTATTTATGTGGAGTGTGTTTTTTTCTGTGTAAACCGCTTGGAGAACTTTGGTTGAAGAGCGGTATATAAATAGCTGTAGTAGTAGCAGTAGTAGTACTCAAGATCTGGTTTTAACAGGTTACATTCAAGAATTGAATCTAAGGCCTTCTGCATGCAAAACATGTGCGTAACGACTGAGCCACGACTCTCCCAACATGTAATTCTTGGGTCAGAAGAAGCTGCCTTCAGCCAAGACTGACCACTGATCCATCAAGCCCAGTATTATGGACTTGGACTGGCACCAGCATTCCTGGGTCTCAGGCAGGGGTCTTTCCCAGATATTCTTTTAACTGAAGATGCCAAGGACTGAAATCTGGAACTTTCCGCATTTAAAACATGTGCTCCTTCTCCAAGGCACAGCCCCTTCCTAGTTATTCGGAAACAACATTAGATTGCAGACCTTTTTTGCTGATGAAATGTCTCCAAAGCACAGTGTACAGTGAAGGCACTATGCCAAATCTCCCTAAAACCAGTCTATAGCATCCCTTTCTAGAAATGCAAGAACCTTGCAGGGAAGATCTCCAGGATTATCTATTATTAATTATATTATTATTCACTTATTATTCACACAGTCAGACAGATGTTATTGACTGGATTGTTGTATCCAGACAACGAGTCCTTCTCAAGGACCTGGGATGCTTGGATTTTATTGTCAGTATTGTTGTTGTTGTTGTTGTTATAAATATCGTCGCAAAATGTAAGCTGTTCCCAGTAAAGTTGCTTTTTGTCATTGACTAATGGTAATTTCCATGGCCCCTATAGTATTGAGGTGCTCTTCAAGGTGTTTTGGAATTGCAACTAGGGTGCCAATTACTACTGGGATTATTTTGGTCATCTTCATTATTAGGTATCTCTCTACTAGACTGCACCAGGTGTTTTGACTGAGTTCTATAACCAATATCTGTCTCAGATTCTGAATGGCCAGATGCTCCTTTTTGAAACTCTCTCTCTCTTTCCATCGTTACAGCTGCTACCTATGAAATGCACATACCAGGAAGCCTGGAGAGCACCGGAACTTCATTGAACCAACACAGTTAAGAAAGAAATCATATTAATCAGTGCTGCTCTGCTCCAGTAGATGGCGCTCATGAAAGCTTTACGCATCAGTAGTACAGGTATGTACTTTTCCCTATACCTGACTCAGATCTTTGCCTAAGCAAGGAATTATCTGCTACAGTAGCCAGAAGAAAAATAATTAGCAGACATCTTTTGATAGTACGTTAATATGAGAGGCCTTATGTGGAAATGCCAGATGGCATTTTAACTTAGGCATTGTTCAGGGCCTGCAAAAAAGAAGGGTAGGTGGGGGGAATGCATGTACATAAGAACAGCCCTGCTGGATCAGGCCCAAGGAGACCCATCTAGTCCAGCATCCTGTTTTGCACAGTGGGCCACCAGATGCCACTGGAAGCCACAGACAGGAGTTGAGGGCAGGCCCTCTCTCCTGCTGTTACTCCCCTGCAACTGGTACTCAGAGGCATCCTGCCTTTGAGGCTGGAGGTGGCCCACAGCCCTCCGACTAGTAGCCATTGATAGACCTGTCCTCCATGAAGTGATCCAAACCCCTCTTAAAGTCATCCAGGTTGTTGGCTGTCACCACATCCTGTGGCAGAGAGTTCCACAAGTGGATCACGCATTGTGTGAAAAAGTACTTCCGTTTGTTGGTCCTAGACCTCCTGGCAATCAACCACTGCTTTGCACAAGATAATTGGTTTCTTGTGGGCTATTTTCCAGGACTGAGACTTTGGGTAGATTCCACGCACAACCAGATGCAAAGCAGGAAATATGTGATTAGGATTCCCCATGGTTTAAATAAATAAATAAATAATAAAAATAATTTAGCAGCAGGTGTGTGGGGGCGGGGAGGGATAGTGGGCGGATTCACCCATAACGCTGAACCCACTTGCAGAGTTGGTGACCGACTTGATTGAGACCGCCTGAACCAACGCCAAGGCAGGAACTTGAGGTCCAGCTGGGGCCTCAAACTGAGATGTATGTAGCCAAGATCTGAAGGTGGCCTGCCAAACCAAGTGCTGCTCCCCCTGAGATGCATGTTATGCCTGAACCCACGCTCTTCATGGACCTCTGCATCATTCCAGGCAAGCCCAACTCCTTTGTCATCTGGCCCAATGGCTGTGAAGCAGATGGCCTAAAGAAGGCTTGCCAATCGAAGGACAGCACAAGGCAGGTTGGGATAGCATCCAGGGTAGGGCTGCCATATTCAAGCTCTCCAAATCTGGGCACCCTTTGCCTATTATGTAAATTGGCTTGCAAATTTGCATATTATGCAAATCGTGCAAATTAGCGGATGCTCTTTCCAGTTGACTTGTATTTGCTCTGGATATCTACCAGCAATCGTTGGGGAAGATCGCTTTGCCTGACCATTTTCCTGAGTATTAAACACCCAGACCTTATATCCTAACACTTTCTAATATAGAAATTCAGTTTTTAACATTGTCTAGTGAGCTGTGTGTAATGCTGTCATGGATTTCTCACCAACTGCAGACTGCCATCCCACTCCATTTTCCAATGCCTGGATATGCTATTTATTGGTGAATAAATATGCTATTTATTGGTGAAGGTGAAGATAATTATAAAACTCATGCTGAGGAGCAGTATTGACTCTGAATGCATTTCCATTGCCACTAAATTCTACCATTAACCCTACAAAACTGGCACTAGGGATTAAGGTTTTCAGGCTTAAGCCTTGTTACAGTCACCATTTACATCCTGAGATAAATACATAAAAAGTAACACCAAAATGACTACAGGAGAGCCTCTCCATTTGCGGACTTGCCATCTATGGTTTCACGTATACGAGGTTTCATGTATCTCGAGTCAGGAAATGGACATCCGACCTCGGCATACACAGAAAAAATCCAGCCAGAAGGGGGTTAATTCTTTGTCTCTGCATGCTGGGGGTGGCTGGAAATTACCTTGGAGGCCATTTCCAGCTGCCATTTTGAGCACAGGAGCCATTTTATGGCTCATTTGTGTTAGAACAAAAAACATGCAATTTTAAGCCAAATTTGAGGGACTTTGCACTTGTGGGGGGCATCCTTGGACTCTTGGTGGCCCGCAGAGCATGGTAGAGGACTTTGTTTGGTCCATTTTTATGTTTGGGGGGTGATTTGGAGATGGGTTTTTTTGAGTCTGGGAACCTAACCCCCATGTTCCCATAGACTCAATGATTCATTATCAGCTGTTTTGTTCCCCGCAGTAATCTGAGGGAACAGAACCCCCCCAGATAATGAGTTTCTCCTGTATAGGCTTTGAAAAGAGCAGGGGGCAGGGAGAATTCATGGTGACTTAAAGCAAAATGTGAACACACAAAAACAAAATAATATCTATAGAAAATAAATGAAGACTACACGAAGTTTGACATATTAACAGCAGCAATAGAACAAAAAAAATAAATAAATGCACAGCTTTTCAGTTAAGGCTGCAACTCTGTACACACTTACTTGAGAGATGATCTGATTGAAACCAGTGGTATTTCCTTCTAAGTAGGCATGCATAGAATGGATTGCACTATAAAGCCAAAGACCTTAAACACTACAATACACAGTCTGGTAGGCAGTGATTTACATCAAAATCAAGCTATCCTCTCAACTGCTGGATAGAGATCCGCTGCTGATTAAGAAAGCAAAGAAAAAGGCAACATTCCTCAGGGGACCGATGTCCTTGTGAACTTCTCCCAGCTAGCCTCCTGCGCTTTACCTGCCTTAACTGAAGTCCAGCGGTTGAGTAGAAAAGTGACCACATGTTTTGCTCCATAACTCCACTTCTACAAGGGCTAGACTTTAGCTTTTTCCCCCCTTCTTAAAATGAAAGCTGAGAATCTGGGGGGATCTTGGCAGGCTAAGCAATCCGGGTGATGTGCTTAAAATCCGGGTACTGCCCAGAAATATGGGGGAGATGGCAACCTTAATCCAGGGCCTCGTTGGGATAAATAACTTTGGCTCAACGTGGCGACTACTTCCAACAGACCAAGATGTTGACCGTCTGATGCAAAAGCTTCAAGTTCACTCCATGAGGTCTTTCACACAACCTCGCGCGGTCGCGGGGGTGGGGGGGGGGAGAGCAGGCTGCAGGGAAGGCAGAATTTTTCTCCCCTCCACTGTCCTCCCCTCCAGTGTGCCCCATGCCCACACAAGCAGCAGCATGGTGAAGGGCCACGCTGGCAGTGGGAAGGCTTCCCCATTTACCCAGTGGTAGAGTATCTACCTTGCGTGCAGAAGGTCCCAGGTAGACTTGGGAAAGACTCCTTCAGCGTATGAGGTCAGGAGGAACTTGTGCCATCAGGGCCTTGAGATCTGCTCCATGAAAAGCTTGCATCTGATTGGTCCCAAGAGCTGCTCTGATGGCAGCAGCAAGGAGACTGGGAGAATCTGTAGACTGAGCAACTGCTTCACCTTGCCTCATGAAAGCACTGCTCCTAACTGCCTGAGAACGTAGCAACAGTGGGAGCTGCCTTCTACCGAGTCAGACCATTGGTCCATCTAGCTAAGTATTGTCTACATAGGCTGGCAGTGGGTTATCCAAGGCTGCAGGCAGGAGTCTCTCTCAACCCTGTCTTGGAGATGCTGCCAGGGAGGGAACTTGGAACCTTCTGCATGCAAGCCTGAAGGTGCTTTTCCCAGAGTGGCCCCATTCCCTAAGAGGAATATCTTAAAGTGCTCACATATGTAGTCTCCCATCCAATTGCAAACCAGGGTGGGTCCTGCTTAGCAAAGGAGACAATTCATGCTTTCTACCACAAGACCAGCAATCCTGGGAATTACAGATGTACAGCAAACCATTGTTGTACAGCAAACCATGGGGAACAAAAGCAGCCTCCTATTTTTGCAGCGAAACCTGGGGAACGTTTGGTTATATCCACTCTACAACCTTGCCAGGGTTTCATGCTAGTTTATTATGGCTTCTTCCAAAGGAAGCTGGGAACTATAGCTTGAGGATCCTGAATCCATAACTCCCTGCTCCATTTATAATTCCCAGTCATCCTTACATGGGTGGTGGAACAAATAGTTGCTAAACCAGCCAGGAGTGGCGAGATACCTTTGCTTTTGCTTTCACCCCAAGGAGAGCTGTAAATCCACCATCTCATGAAGATGAATAATTGCCAGCAGGTGTTAAACATCTAAACAAACAAGTTGACTTGACTGACTTTGCCAACAGCCCTGGCAGAACATTGTATTTACTTTCATCATAACGTACAAGTAAAAGGAAATGACTTTCCTACTCTTTCTGGGAGAGAGCCTTTATAGAGGCACCTCATATCCCTGAGGCACCCAGGGCTCCTGCTGCTGAAATTATTATTATCATCATCGGTATGATAGACATCTTGCATGATGCCATGTTTCAGAATTGTTATGCTGGGTGCTTTCCAGGTTAGCCGCTCAACAGCAGCAAAATGCTTCCGTTCAGGCAGATCACATTCAAAATGTAAATAGCAAAGCGCCCAGCAGGGGAATCAGTCTCGTGAAAACTAAAAAAAAACAAACCCAAACAGCAACCTTTTTACGCCAGACATACAACGTTTTATCAATAAATCGCAGCAATTAAATCCGAAACAAGGCGTCGGAAATGTGAGTGGCACCCTGCTGTCAGCGTAGGGACTGCGGTGTCACAACACAGGGAGTGTGGAAGCACACTTCACAGATACGCCGTGACCCAGTTGCAGGGTCTAATCCGGAAAGTGCCCTGCCGCTGCTGTCACCACACCACCCCCTGTGCCTAGCTATTCCTGATGACCGTTCAGAATACATTTTGGTCCCGTTTCCTGTGAAGCTTTCCTCATTCTCCGGGCTCTGATTTCCTTTCACGAGGCTGAAGCCTACAATGAAATACGACATCCTGTGAGTCTTATTTTTTAAAACACACACAAACCTGTGGATGCAGAAGTTCAGTGACTGAGAATTGCAGGCAGAGCTGGGGCTTTCTAGCATTGGCTACAAAACAGCTCGTGTTTGCAAGTAATACAAATACGATGAATATTTATATACCACTTTTCAACAGAAGTTCCCAAAGCAGTTTACATAGATATAAATAAATACATATGGCTCCCTGTCCCCAAAAGGTTCACAGTCTAAAAAAAACCCCATAAGATGGACCCCTGCAACAGCCACTGGAGGGACGCTGTGCTGGGGATTGCGAGTTGTGCATTCTGCTTTGGACTACGTGTGAGCACTGTAACATATCCCCCTTAGGGGATGGGGAAGAGGATCTGCATCTGCTTTGGGAAGAGGAGCTGCATGCTTGCACACCGGTGGTTCCAAGTTCCCTCTGCTGCCAGTCTCTGTAGATAATACTGAGCTAGATGGACCAGTGATCTGATTTGGTAGAAGGCAGCTTCCTACAGTATGTTCCTATGACCATGCTTCTAGGTCACATGACTGTAGGAGAAAAGTGGAAAGCTGCTACATAGGAAGCTGGCTTACACAGAGTCAAACCATGGTCCATCTAGCTCAGTAATGTCTACAGTGACTGGCTCTCCAGGCTTAGTATTGTCTTGCCTCAGTCCCATTCCGCCTCCCCAACCTCCAGAATCTTATTCCTCTTTCTAGGGTCTGTGTGAGGTTTTTAATACCAGCTAGACTGACTACTTTCCCTTCCCTTATAGAAAGCAAACATTTTTACCGCTCCTGAACAGTTGAGAAGAGGTCTGGACTGGCATACAGAGCAAGGAGGATGTACCAGGGCTGCAAGAGAAAATTACATCCTTACAGCATTAGACCCTTTCATCCTAACAGAACATTCCAACTAAGTATACCTGTGCGGTGTGAATGTGGCAATTTTTTATGCCCTCTCCTTCCCCAGGAAGCCCTCTATGCCACCCCAAAATACATCCCTGAGGGCTGCGCAGCTCTCAGGGACATATTTGCTGCCTCTCTGCTGCACTGGTGTATCTTTGCTCTGTATGTCAACCTTGATTGTGTGCTGCTGTTCTCATATATCATAGAAACATAGGATGCTGCCTTCTACCGAGTCAGACCATTGGTCCATCTAGCTCAGTATTGTCTACACAAACAGGCAGCGGCTTCTCCAAGGTTGCAGGCAGGAATCACTCTTGGCCCTATCTTGGAGATGCTGCCAGGAAGGGAACTTGTAACCTAGATGCTCTTCCCAGAGCAGCTCCATCCCCTGAGGGGAATATCTTACAGTGCTCAAACTTCTAGTCTCCCTTTCATATGCAACCAGGGTGGACCCTGCTTAGCTAAGGGGACAAGCCAGGGAGGGAACTTGGAACCTTCTGCATGCAAGCATGCAGCTGCTGTTCCCAGAGTGTCCCCATCCCCTAAGGGGAATATCTTCCGTACTCACACATGTAGTCTCCCATTCAAATGTAAACCAGGGTGGGCCCTGCTTAGCAAAATGGACAATTCACGCTTGCTACCACAGGATTATCTCTCCTCCCATAGCATCACTCTGTATCATGTAACTCCATACTATTATTTAGCCGTTGGTTCTATTCCAGCTGTTTACCCAGGCAGATTATTTCATACGAATTGCAGTGACCTTCCTTGTAAGAACAATAGACATTCTTATTTATCAACTAAGGATGACAATACAAGGTCACTCTCTCACAGTAGAAACCTCTCTCCTCCCCACGGGCTATCCCTGGAGGTGCACAAGACACACACTCCCAACTCTGTTACACTATGTTCATTCTGCAGCCGCTGAAACTTGCAAATCATTTTCAAGGACAGCTCCATGTAGGATTCAGATTATAGGATGTAGCTTTTCTTGGCACAGAATCTGGGTTATGCTGGTATTGAAATCCCTTTACACACACACACACACACACACACACACACACACACACACACACACCCCAATGTATCTCCATGGCCATGCCCTACAGCACACTATCAAATATACAACATTTGTATATTTGTATATCATCGCCACTCTATCGACTTACGACATTTGTGCCAAAGCAACAATCCATCTTTTACCGAGGCTATTGAACAGCATCGCATTTATCCACTAAGGATTTCCATAGAAGCCTGTAATTTTCAGGAGTGTTTGTTATTAAAATAGGTCAGGGGCAGTCGCTTGCCATCTCACGCCTGTACACAAAATGGACTCGTTCTTTCCGTCTGCCACAGCCTTTACTGCAAGCAAGTGCAACCCTTCAACTGGCAATAAATAAATAAATAAGATGATGATGATGATGATGATGATGATGATGATGATGATAATTTCCAGATTGCAGTACAGACTGTAGATGGTATGCATCCCCACAGAGTGAGAAAAGAGCATTAGTGCTGAAGAGCAAAGCGCACCAAAGCTCTGGCGCAGGCATAAAATCCCTTGTCAACTGGGATCTCAGGGTTTGCACTCTCAAAAAATAAAACCTTCCAAATTATGCATCCACAAAACCCAGTCCTTTTAAGGAAAAACACACTGTGAAGATTTGCATGCATCTCCCTAATTTAGTCTTCCTGCATAGCCAGAAGTCGTTGGCAAGGGATTAAAGGGAGAGTACAAGAAAACGCAAAGAGTCAAGGGAGGCAGGCAGAAATATTTCAGTTCAGTTCCTAGAAACCTAGGCGGGGGGGGGGGCAGGGAGGAGGAGGAAAGGATGCCAACAGCCTCCTCTCCTCTCCTCATGCTTCTTGCAAGATGGGAGAAGAGAGGGTGCTCCTTGCAAAACGTGCAAGGAGGGTCAGATTGGTCCCAAAGAACTGCTCTGGTGGCGGGATGCATCTTGCTGCTGCCCAATAATCTGCCTGGGGATTGCCTCCTCTTCTCTGGGAGGAGAGCTGGTCTTGTGGTAGCAAGCCTGACTTGTCCCCATAGCTAAGCAGGGTCTGGCCTGGTTGCATCTGAATGGGAGACTTGATGTGTGAGCACTGAAAGATATTCCCCTCAGGGGATGAAGCCGCTCTGGGATGAGCAGAAGGTTCCAAGTTTCCTCCCGGGCAGCATCTCCAAGATAAGGCTGAGAGAGATTCCTGCCTGCAACCTTGGAGAAGCTGCTGCCAGTCTGTGAAGACAATACTGAGCTAGATAGGCCAATGGTCTGACTCAGTATATGGCAGTTTCCTATGTTCCTCTGCCTGCTGCTCCTGGCCACCCCACTGCCCTCAGGGATGGATTTTAAGCTGCAGGTCAGGCAGCAGCAAAAACAGCAGAGGAGGAGCTTTTTCTTTCCTCCCCCACTGCCAAACCTGGAGTTGAAAACCTGTCCCCAGGGCGATGAGGAAGGGTGGGGGCTGCAGGAGGGAGGCAAAGCTGGCCCTACTGCCTGACACTGCTGTCAGCATCAGGACATGGGGCCAGCGGTGCACAGGCCTCGTCTCGAGCAGCGCCAGTGCTGGAGCTGGCACTGCTGGGGAATGGGCGAGGTATGGAGCTGTGGATCTGAGGAGCTCTTGAGAAAACTCAATAGGGGGGGAGGGGAGCAATGTGGGAAAGTAGGAACCAAACAGCTAGGATTGTGGAGGGACTTGAAGGCTAAAAGGGGTGTTGAATTTCACGTATTGATTTGACCAGCCAGGTACAACTTCTCTGGTACTATTGTTTTTCTAAAACATTTGCATATTAATAAATAATAATAATAATAATAATAATAATAATAATAATACGATTTCTATACCGCCCTTCCAAAAATGGCTCAGGGCGGTTTACACAGAGAAATAATAAATAAATAAGATGGCTCCCTGTCCCCAAAGGGCTCACAATCTAAAAAGAAACATAAGACACACACCAGCAACAGTCACTGGAAGTACTGTGCTGGGGGTGGATAGGGCCAGTTACTCTCCCCCTGCTAAATAAAGAGAATCACCATGGTAAAAGGTGCCTCTTCGCCCAGTTAGCAGGAATGTCTTATTTCAAAAGATATAGTGGGCACAACAGAAACGTGGTGGAACAGTGAGGACCAATGGGGCACTGTTATCTCTGGATATAAACTCTATAGAAAGGACAGGGAGGGGCGCCTTGGAGGTGGAGTAGCACTGTATGTTAGATAGAATCTAACAAGCTAGAAAACCTAGGTGGACTGGAGTCCTCCACAGAAACCCTGTGGGTGACAATACAAGGCCTGAAAGGGAATGTGCTACTGGGGACGTGCTATCGCCCTCCGTATCAAGACGCTGACCGTGACTGGGAGTTGCACAAAAAAATCAGGGAGGCGTCAAGGAGAGGCAGGACAGTAATAATGGGTGACTTCAATTACCCACACATAAACTGGGTAAATTCACAGTCAAGTAATGACAAGGAGGTCAAATTTCTAGATATGCTGAATGACTATGCACTAGAACAGCTCGTTGAAAATGTCAACTCAATGTGTGGCAGCTGTGAAAAAGGCTAATTCCATGCTAGGGATCATTGGAAAGGGGACTGAAAATAAAACTGCTAATATTATAATGCCCTCATACAAAACTATGGTGCGGCCACACTTGGAATAAAGGTAAATTATGCCATGAAGTCGCTTTCGACACCTGGCACCCACAGAGCCCTGTGGTTTTCTTTTGGTAGAATGCAGGAAGGGTTTACCATGGCCTCCTACCACATTGTATGAGATGATGCCTTTCAGCATCTTCCTATATCGCTGCTGCCCAATATAATACCAGTGGGGATTCAAACTGGCAACCTTCTGCTTGTTAGTCAAGCATTTCCCCACTGCGCCACTAAAAGTGGATTACCCTTGGAGTACTGTGTACAATTCTGGTCACCACATTTAAAAAATGACACTGTAGAACTGGAAAAGGTGCAGAAGAGGGCAACCAAGATGATCAGGGGCCTAGAGCACCTTCCTTATGAGGCAAGACTATAACACCTGGGGCTATTTTGTTTAGAAAAAAGACTACTGCAGGGAGACACGATAGAGGTCTATAAAATCATGCATGGAGTGGAGAAAGTGGATAGAGAGAAATCTTTCTCCCTCTCACATAACACGAGAACTAGGGGTCATCCCATGAAATAAATAAATTGATTGCCACAAAATTTAGGACCAAAAAATGGAGGTACTTTTTTAACACAACGCATAATCAACTTGTGGAATTCTCTGCCACAAGATATGGTGACAGCCAACAACCTGGATGGCTTTAAGAAGGGTTTGGATAATTTCATGGAGGAGAGGTCTATCAACGGCTACTAGTCGGAGGGCTATAGGCCACCTTCAGTCTTAAAGGCAGGATGCCTCTGAGTACCAGTTGCAGGGGAGTAACAGCAGGAGAGGGGGCATGCCCTCAACGCCTGCCTGTGGGCTCCCAGTGGCATCTGGTGGGCTGCTGTGTGATACAGGATGCTGGACTAGATGGGCTTCCTTGGGCCTGATCCAGCAGGGCTGTTCTTATGTTCTTATTCTAAGAGGGCAGGATCAGAGGGGGCACAGAAGGGGCAAAATGAGTGAGCTCTGTCCTACATGATAGATTTCTGAAACAGAATGGGGGGAAGTTACTCCCCCCGCTCTCTGGAGCCACTCATGGGTAGAATAAATCAAACCGTTTCAGGCTGCATATGGGGGAACCATATTTTAAATGCTTTCTCATATGTATACATGGTAAACTGCTCTGAGTTGGTAAACTGCTCATGGTAAACTGCTCTGAGCCATTTTTGGAAGGGTGGTATAGAAATCAAACCAATAAATAAATAATAAATAAACAGGTTTGGTACACATACAGTACATGTATATGTGTATGTGTATGCATTTCGAACTCTCTGCCAGCAGAAAATAGTCAAACAGGAAGAGGACTAGGCTAATCACCTTTCTCACCACTGTGCTTGTTTTATATTTGCAGGCAGCATTTGTTTTTGTCACACTTTAAACTCTAAACTATTTAATTTTATTCCGTTTTAAATCATTTGTGTACACACCACTTAGAGACAGTTGCTTGAGGTGGTATAAAATGCAATGATAGACAGACAGACAGACAGACAGATAGATAGATAGATAGATAGATAGATAGATAGATAGATAGATAGATAGATAGATAGACAGATAGATAAGCATCCAAAAATGGTTTGTCACACTTGCAGTCTGGATGAGCACAGTCCACTCAACCATCTTGAGATGATAATATTCTATTCTGCAACATATACGTAGACCAGGCATTAAAGTACAGGGGGCTCTCATCACCTGCGGTTTCAACAACTACAGGTTTGTGTATCCGTGGACAGGTCTTAGAGACACATTTTTTTAATCCGTGGTATAAAAATATGCAAAAATTAGCCTATTCACAGTTTTGAGTGGCCGGAAATGACCCAGAAATGACTAGCGATGTCATTTCCGGCTACCATTTTACAATGCAGAGCTGGATAGGGTTGGGGATATTACTGGACCCGGCTCTGCTTTTGGAAGCTCAGGTGGAGGCGGTGGCCAGGGGTGCCTTTGCACGGCTTCGGCTAGTGCGCCAGCTGCGTCCCTTTCTCGAGAAGGCAGATCTGGCCACAGTTACTCATGCCTTAGTCATGTCATGGCTGGATTACTGTAACACACTCTACATGGGGCTGCCCTTAAAGAATATCCGGAAACTACAGTTAGTGCAAAATGTGGCAGCTAGGGTTTTATCTGGAGCTGCCCGACGGGAGCATATCACACCCATTCTGAAAGAGCTGCACTGGCTGCCAGTTCGTTTCCGGGTACAATTCAAGGTGCTGTTTTTGACCTCTAAAGCCCTTAATGGTTTGGGCCCGGGGTACCTGAGGGACTACCTGCTCCCACGGGTTGCTGCTCACTTGACGAGAACATCTGAGGGGGCTCTGCTCCGGATGCCGACAATGAGGGAGGCCCGGCTGCCATGCACTCGGGACAGGGCCTTCTCTGTTGCTGCCCCCAAACTTTGGAATGCTCTCGCAGTGGCTATTCGCTCCTTGGACTCCATTACAGCTTTTAGAAAGCTTGTTAAATCTTGGCTTTTTATCCAGGCTTTTACCTAATTGTTTTATTGTGGCTTCTATTTGTTTTTATCTGTGCATCGTTTTTATGCTTGTATTTTATTGATTTTAAATTTGGTTTGTTTTTATATTTTTAGCTTAATACTTTTATTGTCATTTTATTGTATGTTTTTTAACTTTTGTAAACCGCCTTGTGATTGCTTTTAATGAAAGGCGGTATATAAATGCAACAATCAATCAATCAATTTTCTGGCTTTTAAAAAAAAATTCCACAATTTTTTGTGGAAAATCAGAGGAATTGGGGTTGGAGGGGGGCATTGCTGGAGAGGATGGTACAGTACTTTGTCTCATTTCTGCCTCCTCCTCACTTTTTTAGCCCTTTATTTTAAGTAGGAACCTAACCCCTAGATTCCCAAGGGGTAAGGTTTCATTATTGGCGGGTTCCGTATCTGCACCTACAGGCGAGTACAGAACCCCTGCAAATAACGATGGCCACCTGTACTACAATGCAAAATTTCTACAACAGCCTTGTGATTTTATGGGATGGGGCTGGTTTTGCAGAGCTCCTTGGATGCTGGCAGCTACAAATCAAACAGCAAAATTTGCATGTGAGGAGAAAGCCATAATATATTTTCTGTCTTGCAAGGAGAAGCCACTAAGCTCAAAAAGAAATGTGTGGAGGAATTTGACACACGCATAATTCACTGCAACACTGCACCAATTTGGGCCACCGCAGACTGCGAGGAGGCAATTAAAATATGTAGCGGTTGGCAATAATTTTTGGCCTAGATACTAAATTCAGTGCCTCCTGGGACTCCTATTTTTAGACAGCTCAACATAGCCGGAGAATGCATCTGCCCGCACCTGACATATGTAGATCAAAGTTCTGTGAGTAAGCCGTATATCTAGAATGCACATCATCAGCCACCATGAAAGGGAAGGGATACAGCTGCATAGCTCAGGAGACCAAAAATGTGTGTATGGTACACTATGAATCAAGAGCTATGCTGTAAGTTCATAGGAACATAGGAAGCTGCCTTCTACTGAGTCAGACCACTGGTCCATCTAGCTCAGTATTGTCTCAGGGGTTCTCATCGCTGGGTCTCCAGATCTTATTGGACTTCCAACTCCATAATCCTCTGCCCAAGTGGCCTCTGGCTGGGGATTATGGGAGTTGAAGTCCAATAACATCTGGGGACCCAACGTTGAGAATCCCTGGTCTACATAGACTGGCAGCAGCTTCTCCAAGGTTGCTGGCAGGAGTCTCTCTCAGTCCGATCTTGGAGAAGCTGCCAGGGAAGGAATCTGGAACCTTATGCATGCAAGCATGCAGGTCTCTTCCCAGAGCTGCCCCATCCCTTGAGGGGGATATCTTACAGTGCTCACACTTGTAGTTTCCCATCCAAATGCAAACCAGGGCAGATCCTGCTTAGTAAAGGGGACAGGCCAGCCCCCAGCTGCAGACAGGAATCTCTCTCAGCCCTATCTCGGAGATGCCAGGGAGGGAACTAGGAACCATCCCAGAGCGACCACATATCTTACAATGCTCACACATGTAGTCTCCCACTCAAATGCAAACCAAGGTGGACCCTGATTATCAAAGGGGACAATTCATGCTTGCTTCCACATAACCAGCTCTCCTTCTTTGTACATTATAAAATAATGCACAAAGAATTTACAAATTTTATAATGTGTACATTATTTATAATAATCAGCCAGTCTGAACATCATTGTCCTTGTTGCTGGTCATAGACCCTAATTAAGTTTCCATTCATTCATATAAAATACAAATTATAAAATTAGTACATTATAAATAATGATTTACGTAAGACGGGATGTAATTTGAATTTGCATACAACTTATTATTGTAAAGGGTTCAATATCTACAACATCAAAAGCCTTAGAGGGCTTAATTGTATACAGAGTACTTTTTGGATGCCTTCAGTTCAGGACTGGTGAAATGTTAACAAAACATGGAATCTATAGTGCTACATGTGCTCTCAATTTTAGCAATCTTATATTGTCCCTACGCTTTCTGTGCCACATTTCATGTATTTAAAGCGAGTATGACCTTTACATACCTGAATTACTGTTTACATTGTATATTAAACATTTCCTAACTGTTTTGTTTCCTGTAGCACTCCTTGTGTTGAAATTTCTTGCTATTCCTTAAGTGCTAGCCCTGTTCGTTCATTCTCTTTCTAATCTAAGCATATCCTAAACTTGCTGACAAATAAGTTAAGGCCAGCTTACAATACTTTGGACTTATTTGACCACTCAGGTTTAGAAAGTTTATTTTAATTAAATTGTAATGGAGTTTTGAGTTGCTCTAGCAACTGAGGTTCTGCAAGACTTATTTTAACTGAGAGCCTGCGTGGTGTAGTAGTTAAAGTGCTGGACTAGGACTGGGGAGACCCGAGTTCAAATCCCCATTCAGCCATGAGACTTGCTGGGTGACTCTGGGCCAGTCACTTCTCTCTCAGCCTAGCCTATTTCACAGAGTTGTTGTGAGGAGAAACTCAAGTATGTAGTACACCACTCTGGGCTCCTTGGAGGAAGAGCGGGATATGAAATTTTAAAATATATAAATATCTAACTAAATTGCAGAAGATTTAAGCAGGCTTACACAATCAAAAGGAAAGCAATCAAAAATTCCCTCCCCTCCATTCAGTTTACAACATTGCAACCCAATCCTTGGAATGTTTACTCAAAAATAAATCCCACTTAGTTCAATGATATTTACTACTAAAAGACTAAACTAATGACAACGGGTACAGCAACCAGCCTCAGAACTGATAATGAAGACATTGAAGTGGTGGGTAGCTTCTGCCTTTTAGGATCAACCATCAACAGTAAAGGATTCAGCAGTCAAGAAATACACCATAGACTAGCATTTCGTAGGGTTGCAATGAAGGCCTTGGAAAGGATATTTAGATGCCATGATGTGTCTATGCCTACAAAGAATAGAATCATTTGGACAATGGTTTTCTCTGTGACATTCTATGGATGCAAAAGCTGGACTTTGAAGAAGCAAGATAGAAAATGTGTTGACACTTTTGAACTTTGGTGCTGGAGAAGACTTTTGAGGATACCATGGACAGCCAGGAAAACAAACAAATGGATCATAGAACAAATCAATCCAGAATTTTCACTTGAGGCACAAATGACCAGGCTCAAACTAACATACTATGGACACATTATGTGAAAATCCAGCTCCCTTGAGAAGTCCATAATGCTGGGGAAAGTTAAAGGAAAGAGAAGAAGAGGATGACCAGCAGCAAGGTAGATGGACTCGATGATGACAGCAATGAATACACCACTGAGAGACCTTAAAGGCCAAGCTGAAGACAGATCATCCTGGAGAGAATCTATCTATGTGGTCGCTAAGAGTCGATACCGACTTGATGGCACTCACTCACTCAATCAATATAGGACTGCAGCCCTAAGATTTGATTTCTACCCTGGTAGAGGCTAGTAGAAGCGAGATTATGGAGGTCTTAACCATCCAAGGCAAAGCAGGGTCTCCAAAGGCTTAAATGCAGAACGGCGGCGAGGTACATGTGTATCTTTCAGGGTAGTTATTCCAGATGGAATACAGAATGACTGCAACTTTAATAAAGGAAACAATTTCCTTCTACCTTTCATCTCCATTTCCTTGAACCCATCCTTTTTTTCCCCTCTTTGTCTGTCCTCAGGCAGAATGTGCTGAGTTCTTTATGAGAAAAGGGTTTGGCCCCTCTGCTGACATACCACCTAGAATGCTCTGCCTGAATCCTGGCAGTGCCTGGGTGGAAAAGCCATCTTCATTCGTTGGCCCAAAGCAGGCCATACCAAGCAGTTTATGAGCAGCAGGCGTGAACCACTTGCTCACAAAACATATTTGCTTGGGAACTGCATTCCAGCCATCAGGCAAGGCAAGCAACAAGGTTGGAAATTAAATCCTGATGCAATCCTAAACAGATGATCAATAAATACCTAACTGATAGATAAATAAATAAATAAATAAATAAATAAATAAATAAATAAATAGCCAACCAGAATAGGAATATACACACGAACATGATACAATGAGGTGATCCACTAGATAGTAATACAAACAAACAAAAAAGCTGAGATTACCTTGGAAAGATAACTGGAATAAGTGCCGAAAAGGTTTTGGATTATTAGTTCCTTTGTAACGTTGGCTTCAAAAATATTGTATTGATAGTTTAGATTTTCACCTTTTATTTTAAGAGTCCACTATTTGAAAGTATCACCTATCTGAAGATTGTGAACGACTTTCTCAATCTTTTGAGCAAGACTTCAAGACTATTTGCTCCCTTTGGATTTAAGGAGGACTCTGCAATGTGTTTATAATTCAAAAATTAAGTGGCTCGATTATTGAATGGACTTCATTGACTGAGGAAGATTTCAAAAATTGATCTTAGCGCGACAAGTTTCACATTGCTTAATTGATTACATAATCTCAGCTTTCTGTTGTTTGCATTACTTTCTAAAGGACCATCTATTGTATCATATTTGTGTTTATATTCCTATTCCACTTATAATATAAAGTAGTTCTTTATCAGTTAGGTAGTTATTGATTGTCTGTTTAGGATTGCATCTCATTTTTAGCACCTATCCTCCTCCTCCTCCTCTCTGGAAATTAAACTCTTCCATGGTCTTCCTTTGACAATAGGGGAGAAGGATCCATGGCTTCAGCATTTGAAAGAGAGTCCAAGGTTTGGGAGCATCACTTGGAAAAGCCAATCTGAGCTGCAGCGGTTGAAGGGTTCCCATCCCAAGAGACAAAGAGGCCAAAGCAGAATGGTACCAAAAGAAGCAATGGTGAATTTTGCAACAATAATTCATTGAAACTTATAACCTACCCACAGGTAGTAGGTAACTCAGTAGGGCTGTTCTCATGACTGGGAATAGGGTCGGCGAAACCTTCAACCCTAATTCAGGAATCGTCCCAGTTGGCCATAATGAGAATTCTTCAAGCAAGGCAGGAAAGGCAGGAGGAGGGGAAAATGCTTGTCTGCAATCCGGGTACAGAGGTTTCCCGCCACGCTCACTCTGGAGTTGGGTACGAGTTCTGGGCTTGACACTGCCACCCGCCTCGGTACCCAGTTCACAGGAGATCATTTCCCCCTTCCCCTACCTTGTTTGTAGGAGGCCAGTCCTACAATGGCCAATCAGTAGTGTGCACAGCTCCCAAATTAGGGTCGGCGGCTTTACTTATCCTATTCCTGGTCATAAGAACAGAGCTAATGGTTATAACACCAAAAACATTCTACAAAAGAATGTATTAAAGTAAAGTGTGCCGTCGAGTCGGTGTCGACTCCTGGCGACCACAGAGCCCCGTGGTTTTCTTTGGTAGAATACAGGAGGGGTTAACCATTGCCATCTCCCGCACAGTATGAGATGATGCCTTTCAGCATCTTCCTATATCACTGCTGCCCAATATAGGTGTTTCCCATAGTCTGGGAAACATACTAGTGGGGATTCAAACCAGTAACCTCTGGCTTGGTAGTCAAGCTATTTCCCCACTGCAATTAACATAAACAAATAGACAGACACAAAGAGTATCTATATATAAAAGCACAGGTACACACACAAAATAGTGCAAATATATTTTATTTAATTCTTCAATCTATGTAATTAATTAATTAATTAGAATTTTTATACCGCCTTGCCTCACGCAGATGGCTCTAGGTGGTTCACAAATATAAAACCAGATAAAAAACGAATAACTCATAAAAACAAAACGGAAACCAGTTTAAAATCATTTCAGTACTCACTAAAGGCCAGGTTAAAAAAGATATTTTTAAAGGGCTCTTTTAAAGGCTGCTAAAATTCTTAAGCCTCTAATATCCATAGGGAGCACATTCCAGAGCCCAGGAGCAGCTACAGAGAAGGCCTGATCCCAAACTGCTACCAGGTGGGTTGGCGGCAGCTGGTGACAGGCCTTCCCCAATGACCTTAAAATGCAGTGGGGATCATACTGAAGAAGGCGCTCTTCCAGGTAACCCAGTCCTAAGCCATTAAGGGCTTTAAAGGTAAAGGAGAGGAGAGCTGGTCTTGTGGTAGCAAGCATGACTTGTCCCCATAGCTAAGCAGGGTCTGCCCTGGTTGTATCTGAATGGGAGACTTGATGTGTGAGCACTGCAAGATATTCCCCTCAGGGGATGAAGCCGCTCTGGGAAGAGCAGAAGGTCCCAAGTTCCTTCCCTGGCAGCATCTCCAAGATAGGACTGAGAGAGATTCCTGCCTGTAACCTTGGAGAAGCCACTGCCAATCTGTGAAGACAACACTGAGCTAGATAGACCAATGGTCTGACTCAGTATATGGCAGTTTCCTATGTTCCTATGTACCAGCACTTTGCATTTTTCCTGGAAACAAATCAGCAGCCAGTGCATGATATGGTCTCTCTGAGAAACCCCAGAGACCAATCTGGCTGCTGCATTTTGAACTAACTGAAGTTTCCATAAAAAGGCAGCCCCACGTACAGCACATTGCAGTAGTCAAGCTGAGAAGTTACCAGTGAGTGCACCACAGTTTTGAGATCATTATCTTCAAAGGACAGATGCAGCTGTTGTATCAACCAAAGAACTGATAGAAAGCACTCTTGGCCATAGCCTCTATGTGAGCCACCAGGGTGAGGTTTCGGTCCAGAAGCACTCACAGGCTAAACACTTGTTCCTTTAGCGGGAATACAACCCCATCCAGAACAGGACGTTCTATCACATCCCTCCAATTATGACTCCTCACCATTAGTACCTCTGTCTTGTTTGGATATATGTAAGACACACATTAGTATACGTAAGGCACACAGGGAGAGACTTAGGCAAATGCATTTATGTAACATGGAAGGAAGTCTCGGGCGTGGGCAAAATGAGAGCACACTTTATAATACCCTCAAGGTATCAGTATAAATGAAGGAAGGGAATTAATCTCAGTCTCCAAAGCAGAAAGGCTACAGGAACGCTACCAGGAATGAAGCTAAGAAAAGATAATGAGGCTAAGAAAGGTTTCCCATCACCGTAAGCGTGAGAGGCATTTTCTCTTAGAGACGGCAGGGGAGATCAACTCTGGCCTGTAAGTAAATGAGTTTACAGGAGAGGAAATGCAAGTCCTAGCAAGAGAGGCACTGGACTTTGATAGGTTACGAGGACAGAGCCGTAGGAAGGTTGATCCTGAGGTCGAGTTCATAGCAAGGCAGGACTGGGGTCCAGGGAAGCAATCCAGCTAAGGAAAGAAGCAGCACAATAAGAACCAGTGCTCAGGACAGGAATCACGTAGGAAGAGGAGGTGGAAACTCAGACGCAGATAACAGAGGCCAGAAAACACAGGGCTGGCTCCGAGCTCAAGGCCAGGTAAACTCTTCAAATGAAGAGCCAGCCAGGCCTGACCTAGCAGTATTTATCGCAAGCCAGGTAAAGAGGAAGGAATGGAGTAGTGGTGGTGGTGAGGGGCAGCCATGCAGCCTTGTTGGAACCAAGGAGAGCAATATTCTTAAGCCACAGAGTTGAATGAATGAATGAATGAATGAATGAATTTATTTATTTACTTATTTAACATATTACTTTGCTTTATATCGTACCCACAATGTATGTCTCTGGATGGCTTACAATTAAAAAGGTACAAATTAAAACAGAATTAGGAACATAGGAACCTGCTGTATACTGAGTCAGACCCTTGGTCTTTCTAGCTCAGTACTGTCTTCACAGACTGGCAGTGGCTTCTCCAAGGTTGCAGGCAGGAATCTCTCTCAGCCCTATCTTGGAGAAGCCGGGGAGGAAACTTGGAACCTTCTGCTCTTCCCAGAGTGGCTCCAGCCCCTAAGGGGAATATCTTACGTGCTCACACTTCTAGTCTCCCTTTCATATGCAAACAGGGTGGACCCTGCTTAGCAAAGGGGACAAGTCATGCTTGCTACCACAAAACCAGCTCTCCTCTCATTTGAATTAAAACATTCAAACATTCAAACAATTTACAATTTAACACAATGTTAAAAACGTAAAAAAATTATTAAAACCGTTAATCTAATTAAAAGCCTGGGTGGGCAGATGTATCTTAACTGCCTTTTTAAAAGCTGTCAGAGATTGGGAGGCTCTTCAAGGAATGGACACAGCTGTCGAATCTGCTGGAGCTGATACCATGGTGAGTCCTGGACCCACTCCCAAGCTGTGTACCTGTTCGTCCCGGGGGAGTGTAACCCCATCCAGCACAGGAAGCTCTAACTCGACCCTCAAATTCTGATCCCACACAATCAACACCTCTGTCGTGCTTGGATTTGGATTCAGTTTGTGGTCCCTCATCCAGCCTATTACTGCCTGTATGCAGGCATTTAGGGAATGAGTGCCATTTGATGATGATGATGATGACGACGACAAGGAGAAACACATTTGGGTGTCATCAGCATAACAACAACCAATATTTATATACCACTTTTCAACAGAAGTTTCCAAGGCAGTTTACATAGATAAATAATAAATAAATAAGATGGATCCCTGTCTCCAAAGGGCTCAAAATCTAAAAGCGAACATAAGATAGACACCAGCAACAGTTACTGGAGGTACTGATAACAACCTGCAACAAATCTCTTGATGACAAGAAACTAAGAAATTTCATCAAGTTATCAGTCACGCAGAGGTTTCATGTAGATATGACCCCTCCCCCCATTTTTGTCTTAATGAATCTTTTACTTTGTTTTTATTCTGTTGTAAACCGCCCAGAGACGTAACAAAACGATTAAAAACAAGTGAAAAGGTTAAAACATTACAACAATTTAAAATGTAAAACAACGTTAAAACTATTAAAAACCATCAAACTATTAAAACAGTATCTAATTAAAAGCCTGGGTGAACAAATGTGTCTTGACTGCCTTTTTAAAAGTTACAAAAGACGGGGAGATTCTTATCTCAGCAGAGAGCGCATTCCACAATCTCGGAGCAGCAGCGGAGAAGGCCTGTCCCCGAGTAGCCACCAGACGAGCTGGTGGCAACTGCAGATGAACCTCTCCAGGTGATCTCAATGAGTGGTGTGGTTCATAGCCAAGAAGATGTTCTCTTAAATACCCAGGGCCCAAGCTGTTTAGGGCTTAATAGGTTATAACCAAGACCTTGTACTCTGCCCGGAAATTTATCGGCAACCAGTGTAGATTTTTTAAGATAGGAGTGATATGGTCTCTCTGAGATGACTCCAAGACCATTATGAATTGACTGAAGCAAAAACTGGCTTAAGCCTCAATGCCCTGCTCATGGGACTCCCTTTCCCTCTCTCTGGGAGGTCTGTTGCATAGGAAACTGCCTTATGCCAAATCTTGGTTGGTTCATCTAGCTCAGCACTGTCTACACTGACGGGCAGCAGTTCTCATAGGTTTCAGGTGGGTATTTCCCAGCCCTACCAGGAGATGTTGGTGATTGAACCTGGGACCTTTGGGGATGGGGCCATAGCTCAGTGACAGAGCATTTGCTTTGCAGGCAGAAGGTCCCAGGTTCAATCCCTGGCAGCATCTCCAGGTAGGCCTGGGAAAGACTCCTGCCTGAAACCTTGGGAGAAGCCAATGCCAGTCATTGTAGGCAATATTGTGCTAGGTGGACCAAGGGTCTGACTCGGTATAACGCCGCTTCCTACGTTCCTATGACTGTCTGCATGCAAAGCAGATGTGTTTACACTGAGCTATAGTTTTTCACCATAGGCATGGGATGCATGAGCACCTTGCCTGCAGCTACCTTTGCCCTCTCTCCCAGGAGATCGGAGGTGGGCAGAAGAGGCACATTGGTGTCATGCCAAGATCTGCCTCATCTACCCGCACACTTCCAAAGGAAGACATCTGCCTAGCTGAGCCATTAGTGACCTAGAAAATAAAGCCCAGATCCCTGTGGGGTATGTGTGTGTGTGTGTGTGTGTGTGTGTGTGTGTGTGTGTGTGTATATATATATATATATATATATATATATATATATATATATATATATATATATATAATATTATGTTATATATCTGCATTGCCAGCCTCCCTGCTTTTCTCTCTGCTGAGAATTTGGCTTCTTTGCTTGTCAGTTACGGGTGCTTGCTGCAAAAAAAGGAAAAGGAAAAGAGCTCAGTTAATGGCTCTTGCCATTAAATGCGGTGGATTGGTCCTTGTAATAAATAAATGCGAGGGATGCTGCGTCAGGAGATGTCCTTAATTCAAAAGGATGTTCAGGGTCAACCCCCAGTAGCTGGAGAAACAGCAGCGGAATTATAATCTTTGGTGCTTTGTTTGCAAAACCACAAAGGGCTCTGTCATCTGCGGATTATTTCCATTTCACACACCAAGATGCACACCTGGAATATAACGATCAAGGCTGTAACTTTATCAGATCAATGATCACATTCCTTGTGTTCGGGGCTGGAGAAAGCTGGAGAATCCCTGGGTATTTTAGAGCTGCAGAGTGGGTATGATTGCATTGCATTTATTAACACTATGCTCTATTGTATGCTCCTTAATCCTAAACAGATGGGCAGCGACAGTTTGGCTAAAATTCAACAAGCCCATGCTGACTCTTAGAGCTCATTCAAACTGAAGCAATGCAGGGATAGAGAATAGACGTCCACACCTTTGCCCTCTGTCTAAAGGCATGCTGGAACCATCTAGTATTTTTCCAGGAGGAAACCACCAGTCTGTCAATCAATCATCTTTATTACTGTCAAAGACCAGCATTGGTAATAATACAGCAGAACAGATAATAGAACCATATTGAAAGCACCAGTCTGTCTGAGAAACGTAGGAGCATAGGAAACTGCCTTACACAGAGTCAGACCACTGGTCCATCTAGCTCAGGATTGTCTCTACACTGACTGGCAGCAGCTCTCCAAGGTTTCAGGCAAGATTATCTCCCAGTCCTACCTGGAGATGCCAGGGAGTGAACCTTCTGCAGATCCTCTTCCATTGAGCTATGATCCCATTCCCCAAGGGGGATATCCAAATGCAAACCAAGGCAGACCCTGCTTAGCAAAGGGGACAATTCATGCTCACTACCACCAGTCCGCCTTGTGACCCTCACTCTCAGAACATTCTGCCAATGCTCTTTGCCGATGTAGAGTTTGACCCGTCAAAGAAAGGCAAAAGAATGACTTCTTATTAAGCATTCCAGCTTACTGCTGGTTGGAGTGCCTATTCATGAGTAAATTTGCTGGTGGGAGACTCTGATTCGCCACTTGGAACAGGGCACTTCCCAACCAGCAGATCTATTCCTGATGAAAGGACGACAGCAGACCTGCTTGCTGGGAAAGGTGCTAGATCAAGCAGCAGAGTTTTGACCTTCCAGAGTACTGGAGTGGGGAGTAGATAGATATCTGCTTCCTAGTAGGAAACCCAGCATTATTAACCCAGAGTTAAAGAATAGCAATTATCTTCAGGGTCCTTCGTGCTGGAAGTGAAGGACTCTGTGCCTCAATGACAGACGGGGACAGACTAGTGAGTCAGAGGGCTAGAGGGGTCAAGACATTAGTCATTCCTCCTCTCTACTGCTCTATCCCTTTGATATGTAGATTGCTACCCTCAGGGACTTCCTTCCTCCCTGCCTCCCTTCCTTCCTCTTCTCCCTAACACACACGCTCGCCTCTCTCTCTGCACCACATGTGTGCAGAGATGCAGTCAGCATCACTCTGCATCCAGCTAGCTAGCTAGATTCGAGACTCTATATCTCCACTTTCCTATCTAGAATGGAGTTCTCCAATAAAGACTCCTCATATTGATTTGAAACTATGAACTGGCTCCAAGTTTCTTTTGCTCTCAGCAAACACGCATGCCTGGGCAGACTCCACTGTGTTTTGCCCCTGTGCAATCTGCTGTAATAGAAGGGTATCTCTTACCAGAGAGAATTCCCAACACTTAGCTGATCTCAGAGGTTAAAGGGTGAGCCTGATGTGTATATGCAGTTACCCCTTTTAGGACCAGAAAGAAAGTCGAAAAACAACAGGAGGTTAAGCTCTACGTGTCACTCTAGATATCATTAAGTCTATGTTTCAGACAGATACATAAATGAATTCAGTCCAAGTGGAACTGATTCTTACTGCCTGTAGGAAAAGCCAGGTATCTGGAGTACGGATTGGCTGGTCTTTATGACAATTGTATGCCAGTTCTCCCAACTCACCATCAAGATGTACAGAGTGCTGATTGGCTGGCCTTTGTGGCAATCACAAAGCCATCTCCCCATGGAGCTGTGCAAAATATTGATTGGCTGGTCCTTGTGGTACTCAGGAAGCCACTCTTCTTCACAAATGTGTGTGTGTGTATATATATATATAAAGGTAAAGTGTGCTGTCGAGTTGGTGTTGACTCCTGGCGCCCAAAGAGCCCTGTGGTTGTCTTTGGTAGAATACAGGAGGGGTTTACCATTGCCTTCTCCCGTACAGTATGAAATGATGCCTTTCAGCATCTTCCTATATCGCTGCTGCCTGATATAGGAATTTCCCATAGTCTGGGAAACATACCAGTGGGGATTCGAACTGGCAACCTCTGGCTTGCTAGTCAAGTCATTTCCCCACTGTGCCATTAGGTGGCTTGTCTGTCTATGTGTGTCTGTCTGCTTGTCTGTCTATCAAACAGATCAAGTCTTTTTAAAAAGGGGTGTACTGAAAAAATGTTCAAATGGCAAAGCAGGCTAGGCACCTGGGAAAACAATTTTTTTAAAAAAAACTTGAAGCCCTATTCAGACATTATGTATATGTGCATACAAGGTGTCTGCGCACATGTATATGTTGTGTGATTGACTGTACCTGTATTTATTTTAAAAGTGAACCTGTATACAGGCCTCCTCAAATGTAGCTTATGGACAGAAAGTACACTATCACATGTGTATTGAACATGATGTCTGAATAACAGTACATGTGTAGATCTGTATGTATGAATGCTGCCCACAGGTTGTACATGCATCAAACACAATGTGTGAACAGGGCTTTGATGCTGGCCTAAGGTGAAGTCGGAGCTCGGTATATGTGTCAGCAGAGATGCAAAGGAAGCCCTAGCACAGGGCTGCACAATTTTGGCCCTCCGGCTGCTGCTGGACTACAACTTCCATCATCCCCCACTGGCCACTTTGACTGAGGATGATGGGAGTTGTAGTCCAACATCAGCTGCAGGGCTGAAGTTGTGCAGCCATGCCCTAGCAGAAAAAAGTGAACCTGATCCTGAAAAGAGATGCATCATATATTCATTAATTCATTCATTCATCGATTTAGCAAGTAAGTACAACACCCCAAACTTTCCTCTCTGGGCTTTACAACAACATAAAACAAGTTAAAACACATACACACAAATAAAAAACCTTAAAACAATTTAAAATCACAGTCACATTTTAAAAAGCTTGGGTGAAGAAATAAGTCTTTAGGGACTTTTTAAAAGTTGTCAGAGATGGGGAGGCTCTTATTTCAGCAGGGAGCACAGTCCAGAGTCTCGGGGCAGCAACAGAGAAGGCCCATCCCTGTGTGGCCACAAGACAAGCCAGTGGCAACTGTAGACAAAACTCTCTGGATGATCTAAATGGGAGATGGGGCTCATGGTGAAGAAGACATTCTCTTAAATACTCGGGGCCTAAGCTGTTTAGGGCTTTTTAGGTTATAATCAGCACCTTGTATTTTGCCTAGAAACTTATTGGCAGTCAATGTAGCTCTTTTAGTATAGGAGTAATATGGTCTCTTCGAGGTCACCTGGAGATGAACCCGGTTACCGCATTCTGGACCAACTGCAGTTTCCAGGCTACATACAAAGGCAGCCCCACATCGAGCGCATTGCAGTGCATAGGAAGGTACACAGGAAGCTGCCATATACCAAGTCAGACCATTGGTCCATCTAGCTCAGTATTGTCTACACAGATTGGCAGCGGCTTCTCCAAGGTTGCAGGCAGGAATCTCTCTCAGCCCTATCTTGGAGATGCCAGAGAGGGAACTTGGAATCTAGATGCTCTTCCCAGAGTGGCTCCATCCCCTAAGGGGAATATCTTACAGTCCTCACGCATGTCGTCTCCCATTCAAATGCAACCAGGGTGGATCCTGCTTAGCTAAGAGGACAAGTCATGCTTGCTGCCACAAGACCAGCTCTGGAGGTTACTAGCAAGACCACAAGACCAGTCCGGAGGTTACTAGCAAATGTACCACTCTTCTGAGGTCTTTCATCTCAAGAAACAGATGCAGCTGGCATATCAGACGCAGCTGGTGCATCAGCCAAAGCTGACAGAAAGCACCTCTGGCCACCGCCTCAACCTGGGACACCAGGGAGAGGTTTGGATCCAGATGCACTCCCAAACTGCATACCTGTTCCTTCTGGGGAAGTGTGACCCCATCCAGAACTGGCAGATCAAAATCACCTCCGGAGTTCTGACCCCACACAAGAAGTACCTCCGTCTTGGATTCTGCAGAAGCCCCAATTCAGCTCCACTTGCAAGCAGACTGCCATTTGCATCCAATGTAACGGAGAATGGCTGCAAGGGCTCAACTCCACCTCCTCTACTAAAGTGCCTTCCAAGAGTTCCTCCTCTGCCCAAATCCCATTAAGGATTGAATGAGGCTATCAGAAGAATTAAATTGGGCAAATGCATCTTCGTGTCACTAGAATCAGAGATAGAGACTGAAAAGGAGAACGAGATGCAATAGCCTGACCATTAATTCCTCCGCAATATTGCAAGTTCCCTGGCTCAGCAGAGATCTCTAGAGAGGATGGCCAGCTATGAGGGGGACAGGGCCCCTGCACCAGGCAGAGGAGGGGATCTTGGTAAGTGCAATTTGTCATGCAGGGGTGAGAAAAGCTGCATCAGCTGAAATTCCCCCTTCTGAATCATGACCAATGTACAGACACTCTGTCCTCTGCCTCTGTTCACGGCTGATGTCCTGATTACATTTACTCAAGGAAGGACATAGCGGGACTTACTTGGGGGTGGAGAGCCAGTCTTGCAGTAGTGTGAGCATAAATTGTCTCTTGATAAGCAGGGTTCACCTTGGTTTGCATTTGGATGGTTGACTACACGTAAGTGCTCTCTGCTGTGAACGATTCCCCTGAGGGGAAGGGGCCAGACCTCAGTGGTTGAGCATCTGCTTGCATGCAGAAGGTCTCAGCTTCAGTCTGTGACATGTCCTGGTAGGGCTCAGAAAGACCCCTGCCTGGAACCATGGAGAGCCGCTGAGCTAGATGGACCAAGTCAGATATAGGTACATAGAAACATAGGAAGCTGCCTTCTACCAAGTCAGACCCTTGGTCCATCTAGCTCAGTATTGTCCACCAGGGTGGATTTGATTTAAATCAAATCGATCTAAATCACGATTTAAATCACTAGTCAGTAAGACTAGATTTAAATCATGGCTTCTTTTACATAAAGACTCATTCTTGCTGGTATAATTTTAATATTTACAACCAGAAGAAGGTTTCATTTTTTGAACAATAACTTTTCAGATTAGTTACAGTTATATAAAAAATTACTGATTTGGTTATACTATTAGAAATACATAGATAATTATGAAATTATTGCGAGGTGAACTATCTCCAGTTTAATAGGTTAATCATTCATATTTGGACAACTTTTCGGCTGTACTTTACTGAAAGGAGAAAAATAGTCATTACTTTAATAACAATTTAAATAGTTTTATATACTAAAATAATAACATTATGCTAATCCTTATTTCATAATGAATAACCTTTGGACTATAATGTATCTTAAATAAAAAACTATCTTTAGATAGATATTTTCCTCAAAAAGCATTTTATTTGAAAAATCTGATTTAAATAAAAAAAATCCAATTTAAATTTTTAAAATCCGATTTTAAAAAAAATTCATTGATTTTTATCCATCCTGTTGTCCACACAGACTGACAGCGGCCTCTCCAAGGTTGCAGGCAGGAGTCTCTCTCAGCCCTATCTTGGAGATGCTGCCAAGGAGGGAACTTGGAACCTTTGGCATGTAAGCATGCAGATGCTCTTCCCAGAGCAGCCCCATCCCCTCAGGGGGATATCTTACAGTGCTCGTACATGTAGTCTCTCATGCAAATGCAAACCAGGGCAGACCCTGCTTAGCAAAAGGGACAAAGGGGACACGCTTCCTACCACAAGACAAGCTCTCCTCCTGGTCTGACTTGGCATATGGCCTCTTCCTATGTTCCTGTGTTCTATATTCCTGATGAATATGCATTGGATCATTCAAGTTTTACTGTATGGCCAAAGCTGACATAATATTATGAATTTATTTATTTAACATATTTTTATACCGCCCCAAACCCATATCTCTGGGCAGTTTACAACAAGATAAAAACAGAAGTAAAACATTAGTTAAAAACAAAAACAAGAAATTTAAAACACAATTTAATTTTTTTTATAGGCCTTTCACAAATTTTCTTCGGATCTTGGAGCCAGATGAATTTAGGAGCCACAAAATGGCCACTTGAAAAAAAATCATTGGACTCAGTGATTGAAATTTCAGGAGGAAGGTAAATGGGCTTCTCTCAGTCCCCTTTACAAGTAACAGAAACAAGGTGCCTGGGACAAATAAAGATTTCATTAAATAACTCTACCTCTAAATATCCTAGCCGAACTACCAGAGTTGAATTTCTAAATGCCAAGGCTCCCTGGCACTTGGGATTTGTGTAGCCCTGCAATATTGTATCATCATGACAGTATTATGAACACAGTACTGTAAGTTAAAAGCATGTAACAGTCTCCACGCAGAACAACAGTACGGCGTGGAATGTGTTGCTACAAGATATGGTGATGGTCATTGCCTGATTCATTCATTTGCCCACTCATTCATTTATTTCTTTATTCTCTGCTCTCACAATGCTCTGCTGTTCGGGGCAGCTCACAAAATTAGTAAAATGGATATGATATAAAACAATACAAAATTAATAGCAATTAAAGGAACCAATTACACCATATTTATTATTATTATTTATTATTAATTCGATTTCTATACCGCCCTTCCAAAAAAGGCTCAGGACGGTTACAAAAAGTTACAAATTTAAAATGTTATAAGCTAAAAACCCACCTGATCGTGAATTAAATATTTAAAAGCCTCCCTAAAAAGATGGGTCTTAAGTTGTTTTTTAAAAACCCTTTTAAAAGGAAGCGAGCATAGTGAAGCATGAGGATGTGCAAGCTGGTTCAAGTCGGACTGGCCCGGTTCGAGTTGAACGGTCCTGGTTCAACTGGTTTGAGCTTGAACCGGCCCGACCCTCCAAAAAGGGGGGCTGGTCCAAGCTCAAGCCAAACAGGACCCGGTTCTAACAAACTGTTTAGGGGAATCTTACAGGGGTTTAAAAGGCCAGGCGGCAGGGCGGGTAGAAGGTTACCTTACACGCTATGGCATCAGCATGGCTCCTCGGGGTCATTGGCAGGCTGGCAGCAGCTCCCCTAGGCCCCACTGATGCTCCCCCCATCATCTGGGCTGGATGGGGCCCGGTTCAGCCCAGGTGATCGGCCACCAGCCCGCTGCCGCCTCCAAGGAGCCACGCCACAGTGGGTAAGGTCACTTCCTCTCAACTCCCAGCCTGGCCTTTTTAACCCCTGTTGGGTTCTCCCGTGTTGGTTGTAAAGGGGGATCCTTACCAGATTCCCCTTTACAAGCACAAGAACTGGGGTCAAACCGGTTCAACCCTGGTTCTAGGCACGAACCGAACTGCTGGCCGGTTCGGCAGAACCGATATGCAGACTGGGTGGCTCGGTTTGAGTCCAGTTAGGACTCAAACTGAGCCGCCCAGAATGGTTCCATGCACACCCTTAGTGAAGCGCTTCTGCGAGGCATTTCCAAAGCTGAGGGGCCACAACCAAAAAGGCCCTGTCTCTAGACCTCAGCACTTTGAATCTGGCCCAGAAGCAAACTGGTAACCAATGAAGCTGCCTTAGACTTTAAGAGGACTCAAATTCATGGAGGAGATATTTTATCAACTGATACTGATACTGCTACCCCTGCGAACTTGGCAAAGAGGCACCTTTTAATGTGGTGATTTTCTTTAGTTAGCAGGGGGAGAATAACTGGCCCTATCCACGCCCAGCACAGTACCTCCAGTGACTGTTGTTGGTGTTTACCTTGTGTTTCTTTTTAGATTGTGAGCCCTTTGGGGACAGGGATCCATCTTATTTATTTATTATTTCTCTGTGTAAATCGCCCTGACCCATTTTTGGAAGGGCGGTATAGAAATTGAATTAATAATAATAATAATAATAATAATAATAATAATAACCATCAGCCAATTACAAAAAGCAGCTTTACTGGGAACAGCCTATATTCTGCGACGATATCTATAACAATTGACAATAAAATTCTGGCATCCCAGGTCCTTGGGAAGGACTCGATGTTTGGATAAAACAAACCAGTCAATAACACCTGTCTGACTGTGTAAAATAATAATAATAATAATAATAATAATAATAATAATAATAATACTGATGCCAAATGAGAACCTCCATGTTCAGAGGCAGTATACCCCAGGGCTGCTGCTTATGAAAGTGTAGTTTGCCACTACAGCCCTTCCCTTTCCCCAGATCAGTTCTTCTCTGGCAACACGTAGATCATTCCCTCCAATTGGAAAGAGGCAGAGGATGAGGACTGCATGTTCCATTTGAAAATAACTTCTGATCTCTCATTTCCCCCCATTCTCTCATTTAATGATTAAACAACACAATCTTTGAACTTCAAAGCAGAGAGAAGTAAACATGGCCACGAATTAAGTGCTTTTGCCAGCGTGATGCCAAGGATAAATGAACAGGAACCAAGTGCCCAGAGACAAGAAGGTACACACAGTGTTTGCAAAGAGGGTCAAAAGCCATTTTCAGATTAATAAAACAGGAAGCAAAGGAAGGCTAATTTTAAAATCAATAAATGCATCTTCTCTGCTGTGGCAACAATTCTAGCAATATTACTGATGTTTTAAATCATTATATGGAACCAAAAGTTCACCATCCTATTTCCTTTTAAAACTAATGAAGCCTGTGCCATGAAAGCATCCGAATAGAAATCCTCTGATTGGAAAACCATCGCTTTTAAATCATCAGAGTGATGCTTTGAAGAGCTACTAGATAATAGCCTATCAATTTGTACCTGGGACTTAGATACCAAGGATGGGGATGAGGCCAGAGCTCAATGGTAGAGCATCTGCTTTGCATGCAAAAGCTCCCAGGTTCAAACCCTGGTAGCATCTCCTGAAAGGGCTGGGAAAGACTCCTGCCTCAAACCTCAGACAGCTGCTGCCACTCAGTGTAGACAATATTGAGCTAAATGGACTAGTGGTTGACTCCAGATAAGGGTCAATGGTATTAGGCAGCTTCCTACGTCCCTAAGGGCTAGTTTGGGGGGTGAGGCCATAGTCTCACATAGAGCATCTGCTTTGTATGCAAAAAGGTCCCAGGTTCAATCCTGGTTCAATCCAAACTAGTTATGCGACCCCTGAGCGGTCGGCGTCGCTTTGGAATGCACTCCCTAGTGAAATAAGAGTCTCCCCATCTCTGACAGCTTTTAAAAAGTCTTTAAAGACGCATCTGTTCACCCAGGCTTTTAATTAATATTGTGTTAATGGTTTTAGTGCTGTTTTAAAATATCGTTTTAAAAATTTTAAATTGTTGCAATGTTTTAAACTTTTTGTTTTAACTAATGTTTTACTTTTTCTGTTTTTATTTTGTTGTAAACCGCCCAGAGACATAAGTTTTGGATCGTATAAAAAGATAGATAGATAGATAGATAGATAGATAGATAGATAGATAGATAGATAGATAGATAGATAGATAGATCCCTGGCTTCTCCAGGTAGGGCTAGGAAAGATTCCTGCCTGAAACCTTGGAGAACCTCTTCCAGTCAGCATATGTAGCTAAAGTTTTTAGTTACGATCAAATCAAGGATAATCGATCCCTTCATTCCTTCCACCACTTTCTGAAAGAAGAAAGTTGCCTGTAAGACATGTCAGAAAAATTTGTTGGAAAACTGATGATCCGTGGAGTTTGCCTCCCATCAGATATCAAGGTAGCTGAAGTCCTCCATTACACTAATTCTGGCTTCCTTTTGTTTTTCTTTCAGAAAAATATCACCCACATCCTCTGCTTGTATAGCAGTCTGTAGCAGGCTCCGACTGCAATGTTGTTTTTATTTCCTTTTACTCAGATTCAACCAGCACTGAATTCTAGTTATCTGCCTGGTTAAATGCTGGCTAACCAGAACAGTTTGACCAGGATTGCCCTGAAATTCTGCCTTCTCACAATCAGCTCTGCCCAAGTGTGCAGATCATGACTGACATTTTAAACCAGGATACTTGTAATAGTGAGAACACAGCCAGGAGTTCAATCTCATCTTGTTTATTTACCATGCTCTGTGCATTAGTGTATAAACACTACGAGCCATGGATATTATGCTCCAAGGTCTCTGCTACTATTTTACTCTGGAGTTTGCTTATCAAATTCCCCAATTTCTCCTGTAGCATCCAAACACCTGTCTTCAAAATCTATCTTTGGGTTTTGGTCCTCATAGCCCCGCTGGTATGTTTCCCAGACGATGGGAAACACCTGTATTGGGCAGCAGTGATACAGGAAGATGCTGAAAGGCATCATCTCATACTGTGCGGGAGATGGCAATGGTAAACCCTTCCTGTATTCTACCAAAGACAACCACAGGGCTCTGTGGGCGCCAGGAGTTGACACCGACTCAATGGCACACATTTAATTTACTTTACCCCATCTTTGGAATTACCTTTCTCAGTTGCCTGGGTGCCTCCCGTGAAACCTTTAAACAGCCTGACAAAACCTTCCTTTTCAAAAGGCTTTTGGGCCCGTATCAGGATGTTAAAGACTTCTCCTCTACTGTTCTGGTTGTGATTTTGTGTTGTTCTGTGCTTAGTTGCTATTTTTGTGCTGAACTTTAACCTGGATTTTATATAGGGAACTACTACAAGAGCTCCCTTTCTTTCCCCAAGGAGTTTATTATACATGGGTCTTCCATCACCCCATGCAGGATTAGAAAAAGATAAGACCACCCAATCGGGCAACAGCGATATAGGAAAGATGCTGAAAGGCATCATTTCATATTGTGCAGGAGGCAGCAATGGTAAACCCCTCCTGTATTCTACCAAAGACAACCATAGGGCTCTGTGGGCGCCAGCAGTCAACACCAACTTGCGGGTACAGCTTTACCTTACTTATCAAATCTGTCTGGCTTCTACCAAATGCCCAGTCTTTTATGAGATGCAGCCTGTTTTCTGCCAGCAATCTATCATTAATGGAGTTAAGACTGTGGTCCCCAAAATGGGATCTCTCTCATCGAGACTATCTGCATAACCAGGAATTCACCTGAACAATTCTTTTCTCCCTTTGTTGTCACAGGAACACAGGAAGCTGCCTTCTACTGAGCCAGACCATTGATCCATCTAGCTCAGTACTGTCTACACTGATTGGTAGCAGCTCTCCAAGATTATGGGCAGGAATCACTCTCAGCCCTACCTGGAGATGCCAGGGAGTGAATGTGGGACCTTCTGCGTGCAAGCATGCTCTTCCAATGAGCTATGGCCCCACTCCCTAAGGGGAATATCTTACATCACTCAGCACTGTAGTCACCCATCCAAATGTAAACCCAGGCAGGCCCTGCTTAGCAAAGGGCACCATTCATGCTTGCTGCCACAAGACCAGCTCTCCTCCCCTCTCACAGGAAGAACTGAGGGGGATTCCATCTGAACCCCTCAGGACCTCTGTCTCCTTTCTCAAAGCCTCATAGTCAGATGCAATCCATCTGCTATATAATTATTTCACCAAGCCAGTGCGTGGCGTGTGGATGCATGGGGATGTGGGGATGCATGGGGATATTTGGTGGGTGGAAATGCTGCAGTGGAGGCAGGCCCAGGCCTGGTCGCCGATAGCGGGGGAAAGAAAATGGGGGGGCGGACGGCGGGGAAGCAGCAGCGAGGAGGAGGTGGCAGCAGTGTGGAGAGGTGTCTGGGCCCAGCTGGGCAGGCGGCAGAGTTGTGCAGGCCCGACCTGGGCCGGCCGCGGTGAGGAAGCAGCGGCGAGGAGGAGAAGGCGGCGGCGGTGGTGAGGAGAGGTGGCTGGGCGGGCGGCGGAGCTGCACGGACCCGACCCAGGCCAGCCGCGGTGAGGAGGAGGCGGTGGCAGCGATGGTGAGGAGAGGCGGCTGGGCCCGGCTGGGTGAGCGGCACAGCCGTGTGGGCAAGGCCCAGACCGGCCGTGGTGAGGTGGCGTCTGGGCCGCCAGGAAGAGGCAGAGGGTGACAGGCAGTGGAGGAGAGCCTGGGGCAGAAGGCGGGGGTGGGGAAGGGGGGTCCGCCAGCCCCGAAGAGCGCACAGATGCTCTGTGTGGGGTCGGCTAGTCCATTTATAATTAGCAGGTGCTTGGAGTGGCCTGGAATCCGGCCTCTGCTACCTGCCCCACTGGGAGCTAACCAAGGTCCTGATCCCCTGCTCCAAGCCTGTTGTTCTCCTGTCTTGCCAGTATTGCTCTGGGGTTCCAGCTGGGAATTTGATGGGTATGGTTTATGGGGGGTGGGAAAGAGAAGCCCTCCCCATCTCCCTCATTCCCCTTCCCCTTCTCCTTACACCTCCCCTTGGCTCCAGCCCTTTCTGTCCCACTTCCTCCCCACTCATGCGAGGCTCTGAGCATCCTGGGTTCAACAGGTGGGTAGGAAGAGGAAGTCCATGAGGAAGGGGAGGTGAAGGTGTCCAAGCACACTCTGCAGAGTCGCTCCGCCTGCTCCCCTTGCTCTGCCTGTGGTAGTCCTGGAGGTAATGCATGCAAAGAGCTTAGGATTGCCATTCCTGCATATAAATCTATGCTGCAGCCCCATCTGGAATACTGTGCACAATTCTGGTGGCGTCATCGGAAAAAGGAGATTGCATGACTGGAAAGGTGCAGAATGGGGCAAATGTGACAATCAAGGGGCTTGAGCTTCTTATGTTCCCCCCCTTTTTTTAGCCCTTTGGGGACAGGGAGCCATTTTTATTTATTTATATCTATGCAAACTGCTTTGGGAACGTTTGCTGAAAAGTGGTATGTAAATATATTCGTTGTATTCGTGTTTCCTGAGCTTCTTCCCTTTCAGGAAAGTAGGGGTGGCTCACCAGCTGTTGCTGGACTACAACTCCCTTCATCCCCAGCTGAAATCAATGGTGGCTGGGGATGATGTAGTCTAACAACAGCCGAAAAGCTTAAGGTTACCCATCTCTGGGTTAAAGCATTCGCGGCTTTTTAGTTTAGGGAAAACAACAACAACCACAACCAGAAATGGATGGCATAGACGCTTATAAAACTATGCTAGTATGGAGAAAAAGGAGAGAAAGATTGTTGGAACTGTGCAGTAGTTGAAGAGCAAAGTTGCTAGCCCTCAGCAAGGTCTTAGTAAGAACACCCAGAGACACGGGTAAAATCACAGCCAAGTTGTATTAAGTTGAAGGATATTTACAAAATGCAGAGTCCAAAGCCAGTCCAGACTTAATCGGACCCCTGATACAAACATAAGGAGGGGCAAAATATGTGATGGTCATAGTGGATGATTATTCAAGGTTTGGGTTCTGTTACTTGTTGTTTCAAGATGGCAGCCTTTGTAAACCATGTGCAGATGTTAAAAAGAAGCAGATGTTTAAAACTATGTTTAAAAGAAGCAGAAAGTAGGCTCCGTTAGTTCTACTTAGAGCTACTTGATAGTCATGTATTTGCCTACAAGAAGCCAGAGTTGGAGTGCATCTCTCTCTCTCTCTCTCTCTCTCTCTCTCTCTCTCTCGTATCAGGCTTTCCTGATGGCACCATGTAACCAATGAGATTAACAAGCAATACATACCAGAAAAGCAAAAGGCCTTTAATGCTGAGAGGGCAGCTCTTTGGTTTCCCCAAGGGTTTCCTACTGTGATGTCTGGAAAGCACAATCCTTGGATTCCAGAGCCAAGAAGTCAATGGCTGACTAATGGAGCGGACTAATGGAGCAGACTAATGGAGCACAACGGGACAGTTGTGCACCCACAAGAAAAATGCATCGCTGCATGAAATCCTGAAATTGCACTCTTGCACAAATCTTCCCTGCAATGTAAATGGAGAGAGGAAGAGGTTTGTCATCAGGAGATGCACCACAGGTTGTGCACCTTGCTGTGCAAGTGCAAGGATGTTTGCACTAGCGCAACACTACTCTGGAATGCAAGCCCCTCATGTAGCGCAACATCCTTGCACGGCATGTTTGTGAAAGTACTTAATCTAGGAACACAGGAAACAGCCTTATACTGAGTCAGCCATCTAGTTCAGTATTGTCTACACTGACTGACAGCAGCCTCTCCAAGGCTTTAGAGAGGAGGCTTTCCAAGTCCTACTCAGAGAGGCAGGGCTTGGATCTGGGACCTTCTGCATGCAAAGCAGATGCTCTACTCCTGAGCTACGGCCACAATCCCAATGACTCTGAACTTCTGAAGTTGTATGAATTTGCATGTTAGCCAGAGAGATTTGACTACAAGATGACCTTCAGGTCGAATGTTAACTTCTAAAACAAATATCTCACTATTGCTTCATTCAAGGGATCAGAAATTAACTCCTCCCAACAGGAGGCATTGACCACACCTTGGATGAGAACCAGCCAAAAATACGACAAACACGAAAACGATGAATATTTATATACTGCTTTTCAACAGAAGTTCCCAAAGCAGTTTACATAGATATAAATAAACATACAAATAAACAAAAGGGCTCCCTGTCCCCAAAGGGCTCACAATCTAAAAAGGCAATGTAAGGTAGACACCAGCAACAGCCACAGGAGTGATGCTGTGCTGGGGCTGGATAGGGCCAGTTGCTCTCCCCCTGCTAAATAAAGGGAATCACAGCTTTAAAAAGGTGCCTCTTTGCCCAGTTAGCAGGGGCAAGAGTCAAATAATTTAGCTGATCACATACTTCCAAGGACTCTGCCCACACCCTCGGGTTACATCATTACTTTGGCTGCCCTTCCTCTCCAGTTAATTGCCCAAATCCCATCAGCAATTATACCCTCAGTGCCAAAGAGATCCCGGGAAACACCAGCCCTTTGGGCTCTTATGCTGCTATTTCCAGCTAAAATCCGTAGGCAGTAATTAAAGAGCAAGAAATGGATTAGATGGTGCCCGTTCGGTCTAGGCTCTCCTCTGTGGCCCCCAACGTGCGGGGATTGTGTTGACCAGACATCACAGCACGGAAGCTTTGAGAAACCAAAGGAGTTGCCCTCTCAGTTTCTAAAGGCCTTTCACGTTTTATTCTGATAATGTATTGCTTGTTAATCTGCATGGAGGGCATGTATCAGCCAGCCGGTTTCCCTGCCAAAGCAAAGCCGTAATAAAAAGGCACCACCCTCCCAGACGCATTCCAGGACGGGCCTCCGATGGTGCCTGTCTTTGTCTCGTTTCTCCGGGCTTCCCAGACGGATGGCAACAACATCCCACACAGAGACTTCTGGAGGAGCTTTTGCAAAGAGCATCCACAGGCTGGCCGCTCCGGAGAAAAAAAGTTACCCAGCAAACAGCAATTCAGCATTTCTCGGTGTGGAAGCTTGTCAACCTCCCAATTATACTTGGCTTATGCACAGGCTGTGGCGCTGCAATTCTCCTCTCAACAAAGGGAAGCGGCACTCTGGGGGTGGGAAGAAAGCCCCACCGCCACCACCGCCACCCAGCACACCAACTGACACGTCAACAGAGCTGTCCAAACTCGGTGGAAGGGTTTCAAAACAAAGAGAGGGCTTTTCAGCAGCAGCACACTGGCACCGCTGTTCGAATGCCATTCAGCTCTGGGGTGACCTCATGAGCAGGGCTTAAAGGTAACCTGTTTTGCTGGTGGGCCACTGTGAGAAGGATGTGAGAGGGGTGGGCCAAGGCTCTGGGCTAGCAATGGTGTGTGGGGTGAGAGAGGAGGTAGATGACATAGGAACACAGGGAGTTGTCTTCTACTGAGTCAGACCATTGGTCCGTCTAGCTTAGTATCCGCCATTCCCCTTAGGGGATGGAGCCACTCTGGGAAGAGCACCTGCACTCTCGCGTGCAGAAGGTTCCAAGTTCCTTCCCTGGCATCTCCAAGTTAGGGCTGGGAGTTAGGGCTGAGAGAGACTCCTGCCTGCAACCTTGGAGAGGTTGCTGCCAGTCTGTGCAGACAATGCTGAGCTAGATGGACCAAGGGTCTGATTCAGTAGAAGGCAGCTTCCTATGTTCCTATGTTACCTCATGGGATTGGATTTGGTCCAAAGGTCACAAGTTGGTGACGAGTGTTCTCTCTAATTTTTTTCATCTGTGTGCGGAATGAGTTTTGTTCTGGGCAGCAGTATCAAGGCAGTATGTGTGCACGTGCATTCAGAATGGGGCCTTCCTGATTCAACCTGAGCGGGATCTAAAATGAACTGAGCGGACATCCAAAAACTTGTGAGCGCTCGCATGTGCACACGCCTTAGAGGGAACAGTGTTGGTGACCTCTAAGCTCAAATGCTAAGACAACAGTTTTCAAACTTGGGTCCCCAGATGTTGGACTACAATTCCCATCATCCCTAGCCACAATGATCTTTAACATGATCTCTGACGATTTTTAGAAAGCATTTGAAAACCCACCTCTTCACCCAAGCTTTTTCAGTTCTTTAGAATTTTAATGTTTTAATTTGTGGATGATTTTTAAACTGTTAAATTGTTTTAAGTTTTTGTATATATTTTAACTGGTTTTTATGCTATTGTTAACCACCCAGAGACTAAAGTTTGGGGCGGTATAAAAATGTGATTAAATAAATAAATAAAGGCTGGGAATGAATAAATAATGGCTGGGCGCTGTAGTCCAACATCTAGGGACCCAAGTTTGACAACCCCCACATTGTGCCAAATCGCCCGCAAATGGCCACCTCAAGGTCTCCTACTGCACTGCATTGTTGCCAACAGGGCTGAAAATTGGCCAAAAAATTTTGCTTTTTTTTGGGCTTCCATTTTGAGCCATAAAATGGCAGTCCCTCTAGCAGTCAAAATGGCGGCTGGAAATGTCCTCCAAGGTCATTTCTGGCCACCCCCAATCCGCAGATACACGGGTTTAGCCCTTTCACTCTCTCCACTTTTCCCCACGTATTCTGAGGTAGGGTGCTAATTACCCGGCCGCGGATATGCAAAACCACAAGTGCCGGACCCAAGAACAGCGAGGTCCTCCTATACCGTTCTTTCTATGCCATGGCATCACAGGCAAATGTATTTTACTCCCCATAAGCAAACAGGTAAAGTGGATGGTTTCAAGAAAAACTATATTAGGACTGTCACTCCGTTAAAGAAATCCTAATTAATTAATCACACGTGCTTTAGTTAATTAAATCTGCATGGCATGTTGAACAAAACAATACACCCAAGGGGTGGTGGGGGAGGGGAACTTGCCTTGTTTTTAAATGATTCATAAACATGTTTTTGATGCATCATTATGCAATGATGCATAAACATGTTTTTAAATGATGCATAAACAAATTTGAGCAGACAACATCTTAGAAGTATTCCTTTCACTTTTGGAACAATTGAGCCTGTTTATAATTTATTGGGGGAAAGTCAAATCTTATGAAGAGACAAAGAAGGGAATGCTAACCATTATGCTCTCAAAGAAACTGTTTAGGCCTGTTTTCACAAAATTAGGTTCTCATCAAAATTGGGGTAGGAGGCATTCTACCCTGGTTTGCACGAAAGTGTGAACTCACAAAAATCCCTCCAGCCAAAGCAGGGTAGCCCAGTATTTGTATCCTGCTCCTAATCAAGTTAGGGGGAGAGGAGAGCTATACAAACTTGCTTTTCTGGTCATGTGAATCCATCTACCTCTTGTACTCAGCCACTGCGACTCAGCAGCCCGCCCGGAAAAAACAGAGAGTTGTGGCTACAGGGGCTGCTGTCATGGATGTGCCACTCTGCAAAGCATACTCTATGATCCTGAAGTGGCTGTGGTTTCAGCAGGGCTGGGCCCGCCTCCTGCTCCTTTGTGGCCAATCAGAGGCAGCTGCTATGTAATGAGGTTTTCCAGTCTACTGGCAGCACAAAGCATGTTGGGAAGGCCTGCTAGACCTTTGGAGGGCTTTCCATGTTTGCAGTTCCCGATTCAGCAATGGACGCTTCACTTGGCTTACTTGTCTGTTTATTGGGTTTGCTGAACCAAACGAAAGTTCTGATTAGGTGCCACTACTGGGGTAGAAGCTCTCAAACCATCCAACCCACCCCAAATGGTTGTGTGAATAGGCCTTTTGTCTCTCCCCCGTCCCCATAATTTTCTCCCTGTTCTTCTGTACTCTTGCTGGTTTTCCTGGGTTCCCTCCCCACACTGTTCCCTCTAAGGCGTGCGCATGTGTGTGCACATGCACTCACACATTTTTGATGTCCGCTCAGTTAATTTTAGATCCCGTTCAGGTTGAATCAGGAAGGCCCCATTTTGAATACAGGTGAGCACACACTGCCTTGATACTGCTGCCCAGAACAAAACTCATTCCGCACACAGATGAAAAAAATTAAAGAGAACACTGCCCCTCCCCTTTGATAAAAAGAGGCATTCCCTGTGTGAGAGAAGGGGAGAGGATGGGGAAAGCCTCTTCTATGCTGGTGCTACCAACAGTTTTTATATATTCTTCTATTAAAATAAGTAGCCATCTTTTAAAAATTCGGCTGCTGCTTTATTTCAGTCAACAGAGATTTAATTAATTGAATTGACTAAACACTGCAGTACTTAATTAATTATATTTCATTCCAGGACTTCCTCCAAGGAACCTGGGGGCATACACAGTCCTCCCCCCCCCCGGGTACTCCTATGCTCACAACAGCCCTGTGATGTAGGAATGTGCACAGAACCGGGTGGGGGTGGCTTGAGGGGGTGGGGGGGTCTCGCTTTAAGGGTGGGGAAGGGCACACTTACCCCTCCCCCACTTTTGCACCCTCCCTCACCCTTAAAGCGAGACCTCCTACCCGCCTTCGAACCTCGAACCCACCCAGTGTTCAAACCTGTTCGGAGGCCTGTAAAAGGGTCTCTGAACAAGTTTGTGCACATCCCTACTGTGATGTAGGTCAGGCTGACAGGGGCGAGTGGATTTGAATCTGGGTCTCCCGTTACCAAAACTACAACCACACTTTTTCTGTCTTTTGAGAGAGTACAAGACAGCTTTGTATGTTCCCAAGTCAGACCATTCGAGCCCTCTAGCTCAGTACTGTCCATATTGACTGAGAGCAGTTCTCCAGTGCTGGAGGCAAGGGATTCTGCCCGCCCTGCCTGAAGATTCTAGGCCTCTGTCTAAGATATTTGTTCAATGGTTTATTTGTCATCATATATAGGATAGTGTAGGAGCAGCTTGCAAAGGCCCTGATGCATGGCAGAAAAGATAATCTAATAATAGCCGTATTATTATACTCTGATAATAATAGCAGTCAGTCTCTCTTTCCCGCATGCATCAGGGATTTTGCAAACTGCTTAGACGCTGCCCTGATATCCCGCTGCACGATATATAAATATCAGATTTGATTGCAAACTTCAGTGCTAAATGACTGGGGTTCCCCCCCCCCCAAATCTCTATTGTTAAGCATCTTGGGTTAATTGTCTGCTGACTCCTAACTGACTCAACTCCGCACGGTTTTAACAAGCTCCTTCTTTGCAGGCACCAGAGCTACTGCTGTGTTGTCAGAGAGGCAGGCTTGGCCAGTAATGAGTGCCTGCTGGTCACGCAACTTGCAGAAAGGTGTCTCAAAGGGAGGCAAGAAAAAGGGGAGCCCATGATGCTGGGAGTTTCCCTTCAGAAGGCTGCTCCCTGCTAGCTTTAAGCTCACAGAGAAACGTCATTTGGCACAACCGCAGGAAGAAAAAGCATTCCACGCAGAGAGCACTGAGGCACAATCTTTACACCAGCGGTTCTCAGATTTGGGTCGCCAGATATTGTTAGGCAGTGAGCCTCTTCTAGCGGCCACAGATTCCTGGGTAGGAGAGGATTAACCCAGGAACCTCTGGGGCAGCAGGAATCCTTCCAACTCAGCAGTCCCAAACCTGGGTGGCCCAGATCCACTACCCAGGTTAAAAGTGAGGCAGGACAAAAAGGGAGCCTGTCCTTCCTTTTAGCACTTAGCAATAGCAATAGCACTTACATTTATATACCGCTCTATAGCCGGAGCTCTCTAAGCGGTTTACAATGATTTAGCATATTGCCCCCCAACATTCTGGGTACTCATTTTACCGACCTCGGAAGGATGGAAGGCTGAGTCAACCTTGAGCCCCTGGTCAGGATCGAACTTGTAACCTTCTGGTTACAGAGCGGCGGTTTTACCACTGCGCCACCAGGGGCTTTTGTTTTGGTCAACTGTGCAGCCGATGCATTTTAAATTGTTCCTGGGCTGCCAGCAGCCATGTTAACCACAGAGTCGGTTGGAAAGCAGAGGCAGGGAGAGGAAAGCTGTTGCTGTACTGCTTCTCTGCTGCTTGTGCAATGCATTCTGGGATAGCTGGAGGCCCCAGCTCTCCATTTCAGCTCTCGAGACCACTGCTGTGGTGTTCATGTAGATGCATGAGCTGCAGAGCCAAAAGGAGGCTCTGGTCATCTGGGAGCAGGATGGTGGGATCCTGCCTTCTCTCCAGACTACCCACATTTGGTCGTGAGAACAGCCTCTATAGCGCTCATCACTCCCAGCTACAACAGCCAAAGGCTGGGGAGGATGGGAGCTGCATTTATCCTCTATAAGGTCGGCATTTGTTTAGCAGGCAAGAAAATTGGGAATTAGACAAAAATCCTGTAAATTGTCATGGAGGTTAGAAAAAGTAGAAGAGACTGTAAAGATTACTATGCATATGCTGCTGACTGTAAGGTTGATTATGTATACGTTGATGCTGTTGTCTATCATGGCCTATAGCTAGTACGATAAAGTTTTATCTCTCTATCTCTGCAACCAGCAACCATGAGGAGTGCTGGCGGTCTTCTTGGATGCATTCTTACACACACACCCCAACATAAACCCTTATGGGCTTAGCAGGTGTATAACTCCAGGATTGCCTCTTGCAGCTGGTTGTATCCCAGCCTGTGAGGTCTTCTCAGCTGGCCGTCCTTAGTGCCCCAGGCCCTAGTGTAGTGTGTGGTGCCTGGGCCCATAGGAGGGTCTTCTCTGTGGCCCCCCTCTTCTTTGGAACACTCCTCCTCCCCTAGATTCGTTCAGCCCCCTCCCTGGATGTTTTTAAGGCCCTTCTAAGGACCCACCTGTTTTGCCAGGCATTTGCCCTTTAATAATAATAATTATTATTATAATAATAATTATTATTATTTACACAGTCAGACAGGTGTTATTGACTGGTTTGTTTTATCCAGACATCAAGTCCTTCCCAAGGACTTGGGATGGCTGAATTTTATCATCAATACTGTTGGTTATTATAGATATCGTCGCAAAATATAGGCGGCGTGGTTGTGGGGCTTGTGTGCTCTGATGAAGGTGAGAGCTATGCCAGAAGGCCAACCATACTGGACAGGTCTCACCAGAGGAGCCAGACAAAGAGTGCCTCTCCCATCAACAATATGGTGAGACGTAACTTTAATAATAATAATAATTATTATTATTATTATTATTATTATTATTATTATTTTTAAACCAATTGTTATTGGTATTGTTGTTCACTGCCTAGAGTCTCTGGAGAAGGTAGTATATAAGAAAATTTAAATAAATAAATAAATAAATAAGTTTCTCAGATGGAAATAGGGATATACTTGTAACATTCCTATTTTCACAATGAATATTTGTCTACCGCTTTCCAACAAAAGTTCCCAAAGCAGTTTACTTAGATAGAAGTAAATATGGCTCCCTGTCTCCAAAGGGCTCACCATCTAAAAAAGAAACAAGACAGACACCAGCAACAGCCACTGGAGCAGGCGCGGGCCGTGAACGGCGCACCTCCAGTGGGGTGGAGTGGGGGGCAGCCTCTTTAAGTGTAAACGGAGCCGGTGCTCCGTGCCGCCCAGCAGCCCCCGCAGCGGGGAATCGCCTCCGCCACTTACCTGGCTCCCACGGAGGTGAGCCCCCGCCAGCGGCCAGGTGAGTGGTGGAGGCGATTCCCCGCCACGGGGGCTGCTGGGTGGCACGGAGCACCGGCTCCGTTTACACGTAAAGAGGCTGCCCCCCCCACCCCACTGGAAGCTTGTTCACGGCCCGTGCCTGCACTGGAGGGATGCTGTGCTGGGGGTGGCGAGGGCCTAGCACATCTAGGATAACTTCATGAGCCCCACCCCTTGAACGGCTACACCTTGGTGACGGGGTTGGAGGCTCTTCCCTGTTGGCTGCAGAGATTCACTCGGCACTTGCCTGACCTCTGCGGATAAAGTTCTTTTTTTTAAAAGGCAATTAAGATGGGACGTGATAGAGCCTTATAAAAATCATGCATAGCACAAAGCAAGTGAACAGAGCGCAGTTTTTCACCCTCTCTCATAATCCTGGGATCCAGGGCCACCCAATGCAAGTGACTGGCAGGAGATTGGCAGGACAGACAAAAACATTGCCCTTCACACGCAACACATCATTAGAAGTCTGGAGTTTAATTGCACGAGAGATAGGGAGGGTCATTAGCTTGGAAGGCTTTGACAAGGGATTTGACAAGTTCAAGGAGAATGGCCAATTAATCAGTGACCATTAAACAATGGCTACGTGGCACCCCCATGTTCAGAAGCACTAAATCCTCTGAATGCCAGTGGCTGAATACGAATACAAATACGATAGATATTTATATACCACTTTCCAACAAAGGTTCCCACATCAGTTTACACAGATATAAATAAATAAATAAATAAATGAGAAAGATGGGGACAAGGGGCCATCCTATTTATTTATTCATTTACTTATTTATATCTATGTAAACCAATTTGGGAACTATTGTTGAAAAGCAGTATATAAATATTTGTCGTATGTGTAATCGTATTCAGCCACAGATATTCAGGGGATATTCATATTCAGCCAATTGCATTCCCAAAGGGATTGCGAGCCCTTTGGGAAGGGTTCACAATCTTAAAAAGAAACATAAGATAGACATAAGCAACAGCCACTGGGGGGATGGTGTGCTGGGGATGGATAGTGCCAGTTGCTCTCCCCCTGCTCAATAAGCTTAAAAATTCAGATTATGTTTTAAAAAGAGAAGATTAAGAATCAGAAGCAATGTGTCTCTCCTACCTTCCCCTCTTGCCTGTCCAGATTTCTTTTATGACAGGGATTCCCAACCTTGGGCCCCCAGATGGCCAAAGGCCACTGTGGCTAGGGATGATGAAATTTGTAGTCCAACAACATCTGCGGGCCCAAGGTGGGGAATCCCTGGTATAACCCACCAGCAAATCATCTCCTTTGGCCACTGAGGCTGAGCATGCTGGGAGTTGTAGTCCAACGAGATCTAGCGACCCGTAAGGTTGGGAGCCCTTGCTTTGCAATCAGAGGCGCTCTTACCCCTGGACTTTGGAGTCAAAGTCCAGGGCCTGCACACCTTCGGGGGGCCCCCAAAGCCTCTTTAGTCTGTCCTGGTGGTGTGGTTGCCACACTGGGCCACCGGTCTGCGCTGCGCAAGGCCGCCAACTGTGATTCTGACCTGCGCTTGGTGCTTTAGAGTGGGGAAAGAAATACGTGGGTGGGAAAAAGTTGCGTGTTGAAATGTTTCTCCTAATGCATATTTGCATAAAGATGCCTGTTTTATATTCTTACATTCTTGTGAGTTCAGTTGCTGTTTGTTCCCGCAAAACCCCCACATATTAAAATTACTGCGTGTGTGTGTGTGTGTGTGTGTGTGTGTGTGTGTGTGTGTGTGTAGGGGGATGATGCTTAACCGGCAGTGGGAAAGGGGGGTCTTCAAAGGCATTTCGGTCCAGGCTCCAGAATTACCTAGGTGCACCTCTGTTCAGAATATCTCAACCCACCCACCCTCCTGAGGCCTGAATGATTGTGTAACTCAAATAGACTCTGTAGAGGAGTAAATTGAGAATAGTATCATGCTTGGAATATATTTTTGAGAGGCTGTACACACTATAATGTGTGAGGTATGGGATTTTAAGTAAAAGAGGAATGTATACTAATAACATTTGAGACCCACCCTCTGCATTCTTATTTTCATTTCCACTGATGACAGCTAAGTCTGGGGTGAGTTGCTGAAGAGCCTCAATGATTACAAATCCTAAGGAGAAGAGTCATGTGGGAAAGCTTTTAGAAATATTGTACTTGGATTATATTGAGAAGAAAAGTTTCTTTGGGGTGCATTTTGGAGAGCGTTTTTTGTTTTGTTTTTTTACATTAACACTTATCCATTATGTAGACTGTTTTGAAGAATTTTTTTTTAATCCACGCCACTGAAGAAGGCTGAGAAACAGCCGAAACACGTCTGGCACATGGTAAAAAATCAACTGCACATGGCACACTCAGCGGGAAGGGGGGATTCTGATAATGCACCACACACTCTCGCGGTGCATTATTGGAGCTTGGAGGGGGCAATGCATGGCACCCCAACCCCTGGAGCTGCAGGGGAAGTTGCCACTCAGCTGGGTGGGTGATCCACCCACCCAGGGAAGGAGTAGAGATCATCTGCAGGGAAGGTAGGCAAAACCCGCCCTCCCCGCAGACCTGGAGCTCTTCTCACCGTTTGTGAGAAGAGCTCCACTGACTTTCATTGCACCAACTGGGAATCATAGAAGAGATCTTCTCCAGACTTTTTAAGAGACAATGTTTATATACTTTTTAATATAGGGATGTTTTTTTTTCCCCATGTGTATTTTAAAGGTGTGAGTGATTGGAAGGATTTTAGTATTTGGGTTCTATATATTGGAAATAATGGAGCGTTATTATTTATTATTCAAATTTGATTAAGGTGGGATACCTAATGGTTTAAGTTGTCTATATAATAAGATCGGGATTCTCATTTGGGGTTCTTTTATGTGCCACTCACAATAGCTCAACCCACCCACCTCCTGAATGATTATATAACTAAAATAGATGTGCAACCATAATCCCCAAGAAAGGCTTCTTGTTTTTGTTGAGTTTGGGGTGGGTGGGTGTGGGATGCTTTTAATAAGGACTGGCCAGTCTTTAATTTCTTTCTTTTCCTTTTTTAAGCTTTATTTGCTCAGGTGGGACGAAACAGACATGGCGTGATCATGTGGAGCAACAGGGAGACTTTTTAGAATTCAGACTGTCAGCTCCGGCACCCAAACAAAAGTGACCGGCATGCAGAAATAAAGCGCTCCCTGCCAGATTACATCATCCCATTTCTTTCTCCCTGCACAATGCATTCCACTCCCTCTCCTATTAAACTGGAGGTGGGAAATCCATTTTGGTTCTGTGTTGCACCATAAACTCAAGCAGATATGTGCCTATTTCAGGGTTGAAATTTGTGCCAAAGTTGACTTTCCCTTGTGTTCAAAGTGAGGTTCAGCCCTTGAACAAATGAAGCCAGAAGCAAGATGACAGGACCCCTGAACATATACACAGTGCACTTTCTTGACACTGAATTAACAAAACAGAGATTAGAGATAAGGGCTGTGAGCGTACTCATTTCTAGGCTTGAGTACCAGCACTTCTTTTTAGAAATTACTTGCTCTCCCCTCAACACAACTTCCCGTCAGCAATAGCCCTTGGTTGGGAGTTGTCAGAGCAACATTTGCTCAGCCCCTTCATGTTCACTGGCCTGCATCCTGACTAGAGATGTGAAGGCCTTGAAACACACACACACACACACACACACACACACACACACGTTTTAAAAGTTTTATCCAATTTTTCCCTGAAGGACTGTTTTCTTTCTCAGCTTCAATTCTAAGTACGGTACGTGCTTTATAACAGAGGTAGGTAGCATGTAGCTCTCCAGGTTGTTGCTGAACTACAACTCCCATCATCCTTAGATGTAATAAATTGTGGCTGAGGATGATGGGAGTTGTGGTTCTGCAACATATGGAGAGCCACACCTTGCCTACCCATGCTTTATAAAAAGGGGCAAATGTTCACAAATTAGCATATTCAGCCGCAAAGTGGCTGAAAATGTGAGCTGTAAACCCCTGGGTTTGAAATCTCAACTGAGGCAAGAAACTCACCAGGGCACTTTCCAGGCTGGCTGCTCAACAGCAGCAAAATGCTTCCGTTCAAGCAAATCGCATTCAAAATGTAAACAGCAGGGGGAGCAGTCTCGCAGAAACTAACCTCGGAAAAACCAGCAACTTTTCAACATGGGATATACAACATCCTAGCTCTATATCTCAGCGATTAAATTTGAACCAAGGCATCAGAAATGTGAACGGCAGCCTGTCAACGTAGGGACTACGGTGTCACAACACAGGACGTGTGGAAGCACACTTTCGAGATGCATCCTGACCCCGTTGCAGGGTCTAGTCTGGAAAGCACCCAGCTTCTCTCTCTCTCTCAACTTCCCCTGCAACTGCAACATGCGATTAATAATACCCGCCTGCCTTACAGTTGTAAGAATTGCTGACATCGTGTACATGACTCAGTACCTTCGACCATTTAAAATCCACGGTATAAATATACTAAAGGCTAATTATTAGGTTATGGTACTGATTCTTTTGTTCAGCCAAGCACCACTGTAGTGGATGATAAGTGTAAACATATTTACATGAATTAACATTTTCCAATGAGGAACAGTCTTCCTTCTCTCCTCCTCCTCCTCCACTTCCCACCCCATAATTTAAGACAAATCCCTCTATGTGCTGCATATATTCAGTTCTGCCATTTCAAACCGGCACCAGAATGCCTCAAAATTCCTACCTCCTCCTTAGTGATGAGTCTTAAGACTGGTGTAATTAAAGGATCTTTAAATGTCCTACGGTAGGTGGCTTCCAAGTGACTCAAGTTTTGTATTCTGAAAAGAACACGTGAATTTCCAGCTCCTCGGAGCTATTTATACACCACCTGCCAGGAAAATCCACAGATCAACCAACCAGTGAAAGAAGCATTCGTATCTTTAAAGCTGGAGGCAAAGGAAATCAGAGGATATGCTAATGAAAAGATTCCCAGACTTGGGTCCAGAGATGCTGTTGGACAACAACTCCCATCAATCCCAGCTACAATGACCTTTGACCATTATAGTCCAACAGCATCTAGGGGCTCACAGTTGAGATCCCCTGCACTAGGATAGGAACATAGGTAGCTGCCATATACTGAGTCAGACCATTGGTCTATCTAGCTCAGTATTGTTTTCACAGACCGGTAGCAGCTTCTCCAAGGTTGCAGGCAGGAATCTCTCTCACCCCTATCTTGGAGATGCTGCCAGGGAGGGAACTTGGGACCTTCTGCTCTTCCCAGAGCAGCTCTATCCCCTAAGGGGAATTTCTTCCAGTGCTCACACTTCTAGTCTCCCATTCATACACAACCAGGGTGGACCCTGCTTAGATAAGGGGACAAGTCATGCTTGCTACCACAAGACTGAAAAGATATGAGGACAAAGGCTTCTCTCAGAAAGGTGATTATTTGGTACAAGCCGACTGAACTGCCACTAACATATAAAATAAAAGTTTCTTTCTCCTTTGAAACTTTGCTTTTCAAATATGTCAAAAGCAACACTTTAGACTCAAGGATCAAAAGTTAGAATGCTAACCAGAAGCCTTTATTTTATCTTATCTTTTTTGTTTACACTTGCCTCCCGCTCTTCTGCCAAGGAGCCCAAAGTGGTGTACATGGTTATGTTTTGCCTCACAACAACCCTGTAAGGTAGGCTATGCTGAGAGATAAGCAGTTGGCCCAGAGTCACTCCGTGAGTTTCATGGCTAAATGGGGATTTGAACTCGGATCTTCCCAGACCTAGTCCAACACTCTAACCACTACACCACACTGGGAGGAGAAATGGTTTAGGGAGGAGAGATGGTCTTGTGCTAGCAAGCATCAGTTGTCTCCTTTCCTAAGCAAGGTCTGGTTTGCATTTCAATGGAAGACTACATGTGTGTTCACTATAAGATATTCTGCTTAGGGGATGGGACCACTCTGGGAAGAGCACCAGGTTCTAAGTTCCCTCCCTGGTAGCATCTCCAAGATAGGGCTGAGACAGACTCCTGCCTGCAACCTTGGAGAAGCCGCTGCCAGTTTGGGTAGACAATACTGAGCTAGAAGATGGACCTATGGTGTGACTCAGTATATGGCAGCTTCCTATGTCCCACTGGCTATTCCACTCTTCTACAGACCCACCAGCAACAAGTACACACACTCCTTTTCCTGTGGACATTTCCCAACATTTATCATCCCTAGTTCCATAGAGCGTGAATGTGCAAACTGCTGGGTCACTGTTTTATAACAGTTTCCCCTCTGCGCTGCATCGCCTGTGCTACTTTCCTCCTTACATATTTTCTTTGGGGGGAGGGATTATAAACTGCCCCTGTGAGCATTTGGAGGTCAGACTGTGATTCATGGCCCAGCAGATAAGATTCCGACACATCCTCCCTTCCTCCTCCCTGCAAGTAGACAAAACGGCAATTTTGTCCTGGTTGGAGCACATTAAAAATGCATACAATCGCTCTGGTGGCAGCTGTTTTTATTTGGGGGAACAAAAGGGATCTCTGAATATAAAAGAGAACAGATTGAGAGCTGATAGAAAAGAGGAGCATATTTATTCTCCCTGACAGAAGGAAAACCTTGCTGCTTATGGGGAAGGGGGCATAAATATTGCAGAAGCTGTAGAGGCCGTTCCTCCAACGTTCCTTGAGGAGTTTGCTCTGTCAAGCTGATCCCTTCTGACAGATAAATGGAGTTTATACTTCACTGCAACTTCACCGACAGAAAATGTTCTCCTGACCACAGAACGTGTGAGCAATGTTTTCATAGAAAGCCCAATAAACTTCCTCTCCTTCGTGTTTTGCAGATCTTTCACTCCTGGTCCGAAAGGTGGTTGCTGGGCTTTGGGGTTGCTTTCTCTGACATTCCTGTGTTCAGACTACAGAATATGCTTTTAGTGACAAACTCACCCAGATGCTTGTCTGGCAATTCGGTTATCTTCGTCTCCAAAAGAGGAGGTCTGGCGTAGACCTAATGGCCTGATCTTTTAAATGCACTTAGGAGATCAAGAGTTAGATGCAAGAAGACGGCACTCCTTCCCCATTTCCCCTCTCTCCCTTGGCGTGAATCCCTCCCTCCTGCAGCTCCTTAAATACAGTTAAGGAACATGGACAGCTTCACATGATTGTTGGGAAGCTCTATTCCCGTTGCTGGGTGTGTTGTCCGAACCTGCCAAAGTCTGGTTCCTTAGTCTTCTGCCCGTGCACCATTCACCCGACATTCTCCGTCCATAAGAACATAAGAACAGCCCTGCTGGATCAGGCCCAAGGAAGCCCATCTAGTCCAGCATCCTATTTCACACAGTGGTCCACCAGATGCCGCTGGAAGCCACAGGCAGGAGTTGAGGGCATGCCCTCTCTCCTGCTGTTGCTCCACTGCAACTGGTACTCAGAGGCATCATGCCTCTGAGGCTGGAGGTGGCCTATAGTCCTCCGACTAGCAACCGTTGATAGACCTCTCCTCCATGAAGTTATCCAAACTTTAATATGAAGCTATTATGAAGTTATCCATAAAGCCATCCAGGTTGTTGGCTGTCACCACATCTTGTGGCAGGGAAATCCACAAGTTGATGATGTGTTGTGTGAAAAAGTACTTCCGTTCGCTGGTCCTAAATTTCCTGGCAATCAATTTCATGGGATGACCCCTGGTTCTAGTGTTACCTGAGAGGGAGAAAGATTTCTCTCTATCCACTTTCTCCACACCATGCATGATTTTATAGACCTCTATCATGTCTCCCCGCAGTCGTCTTTTTCTAAACTAAAGAGCCCCAGGTGTTGTAGTCTTGCCTCATAAGAAAGGTGCTCTAGGCCCCTGATCATCCTGGTTGCCCTCTTCTGCACTTTTTCCAGTTCTACAATGTCCTTTTTAAGATGTGGTGACCAGAATTGTACACAGTACTCCAAGTGTGGCCACACCATAGTTTTGTATAAGGGCATTATAATATTAGCCATTTTATTTTCAATCCCCTTCCTAATGATCCCTAGCATGGAATAGGCCTTTTTCACAGCTGCCGCATTGAGTCGACACTTTCAACGAGCTGTCCACCACAACCCCAAGATCCCTCTCCTGGTCCGTCACCGACAGCTCAGATCCCATCAGTGTATACTTGAAGTTGGGGTTTTTCGTCCCAATGTGCATCACTTTACACTTGCCAACATTGAACCGCCACTTTGTCACCACTCACCCAGGTTGGAGAGATCCTTTAGGAGCTCCTCACAATCTGTTTTGGATTTTACTACCGGAAAGAGTTTGGTATCATCTGCAAATCTGGCCACCTCGCTGCTTACCCCTACTTCTAGATTATTTATGAATAAATTAAAGAGCAACGGTCCCAGTACAGATCCCTGGGGATCTTCTTCCCTCCATTGTGAAAACTCTCAATTTATACCTACCTTCTGTTTCCCGTATTTCAACCAGTTAGCAATCCACACACAGGTACCTGTCCCCTTATGACCACTAAGTTTCCTCAGGAGTCTTTGATGAGGAACTTTGTTGAAAGCTTTTTGGAAGTCCAGGTATACTATGTCAACAGGATCATCTTTATCCACACACTTCAAATGTACCAAACTTCGACTTCAAATGTCCAACTTCAAATGTACTAAATTTACCCGAATTCAAGATGAGGTTTCCCCCCATTTTTTCCTGTTAAATACAGGGGTGGGGGTTCATCTTGAATTTGGGGTTCATCTTGAATCTGTTTTGGGTACATACAAGTATAACCTTTATTTAACCTCTAACATTTAAGGCATCAACTTAAATTCAGAGTTGCCTTCTATTTGGGTAAATACTGTAAGTTAAAAATAGGCAGAAAATGGAAAGTGAATGGTAGGCAGAAATTTCGGGAACTGGACTTTGGTGGGTTTGGGCAGCACACCCTCCAGAAATGCACACTGCCCGAGAATGGGAGGTTCCTGGGAACTAGACTTCTTGGCTATTGTCAGCACTGGTGCCAATCACTGTTAGAGGTATGCATAAAAACAGCTGGCCTGGTTTGGTTTGAGTCTGAACTGGACCTGGACCAGATTCGGTTGTTGGGGTTGTAAGCTATTTTGGTTAAAAATAAATAAATTTGAACTTACCTGGGCCATGCAGAGGCCACCGCCACGACAGGGGTGAGACCTGGAATGGGCCGAAGATCAGCCATAATGGAGGCCCGCAGGGGGAGGAGGAACCTCCAGAGACACTCCCCCCCCATGGCTTTGGAGAAGCCCCCCAGAGGGGGTAAGTACAATTTTATTTTGTTTTTAACCGAAAAAGCTCGTGAACCCCCACGAACAGCTGGGGGAAGAGGGTTTGGCTCGACATTGAGCCATTGAACTAAACCAGTTTGATGTCAAACCTGTTCGACATTGAACTGGTTTGCAAATCCCTAATCACTATTAGGGCTAAGCAGCCTCCCCATTTAAGCAAGATTTAAAGCCAAAGTTTGAAACTTGCCAAGCAGGAAGCTGGTTAGCAATATCAGAGATCAACACCGAAGCCCATGGATCCCTCAACCATAGTTTAGGCAGGAGGTGGGATTTTCTCCATGAGAGTTTCTTTTCCCACCAGCCTTGCATGCTGCATGAGGTCACCAAAAAACAGGAGAAGGGCTGGGTCAGGAGGGGAGCTGTCCAGCAGGGTGTCATGGCTCAGACCTCTGAGTCAGAAGTCAGAGGAGGAACGGGAGGACTCGGTTGGGAGTTCAGGCTCAGAGGCACAGCAGCAGGATTTGGCTGGGAGAACACACTCTGAAGCTGAGCTGGGACGGCAGCAGACAGAGGAATCTGAACAGCTGGCAGAGATGAGGGCTGAGAAGACTGATCAGGAGGAAGCTGGAATTTCACCTGTGCTAAGAAGACGTCTCAAGAGAAAGGCTCAGTGGGAGACATGCAGGCGCAAGATCTCGCAGGAGAGGAAATAGAAATGCTGAGTCAGGACAGCCTGATTGGCTGCCGATTATCTTGAGCCCTATATCAAGCAAATGCTGTTCCTGAGGCAGTACTGTCAGCAACGTTGCCTACCACAGACAGTGTGCATACTTAAGAATTATCCAACCTTTAGTGTGTCAGCCTGTCCTTGTTCTGTTCATTCCTTGTTCTGTTATTTCAGTTATTGCTCCGTTATCGTAGAGAGGGGTACCTAGTTTAGTTCAAGGGACTTTATTTTGTTTATGCTGTTTTTCTTTGTGAGTCATTTTTCACTTTCGTTCGTGCAGCCAAGCGGCTACTCTTATCTCCAGACTTTCTAATTAACTCACAGAAGTAGAGCTGAAGGGATTGTAAATCATGTCGGGTCAGCCGAGCCAACAGATTTACAACACAGGATCCAAGCAGGCAGAGCCGGGTGCACCAAACTGGGTGAGAAACCACTCCACACAGAGCTGTCCCACCAGCACTGATCATCTAGGGGCTGGTGCTTTGAGAGAGGAGTTGATGGCTCTGCCTCTTCCTGGATTGTAATTTAATTTAATTTAATTTAATTTAATTTAATTTAATTTTTTATTTATTATTTATATACCGCCTGACTCCAAAGGCTCCAGGCAGTTCAAAGGCAGCAAGTATTGGTCCAAAGGCACCAAGTCTACTTCAGTGGCAATTATCAGTAACAGATCAATCCTTATGTTGGGTAGAGACTAATAGGAGACAATTGCCACTGAAGAAGACTCAGTATAGCCGAAATGCATCTGGCAACAACACAACACTGATCAAAACTACGACATGATATTTCATCTTCCAATTAAAACATGATACAGGGAACATTAATCTATACTTATTCCATTTTATCAGCAATTTTGAAATGAACTATTGGACCTGCTAGTTGGACACAGAGACTATCTCACTGATAATTCTGTATTCATGTTATTGAGACATATAGATATTTTTTAATTGATTCAGATTTATTATTTATTATTTGGTGACAGCCAACAACCTGGATGGCTTTAAGAGGGGTTGGGATAACTTCATGGAGGAGAGGTCTATCAACGGCTACTAGTCGGAGGGCCACCTCCAGCCTCAAAGGCAGGATGCCTCTGAGTACCAGTTGCAGGGGAGTAACAGCAGGAGAGAGGGCACACCCTCAACTCCTGTGCCTGTGGCTTCCAGCGGCATCTGGTGGGCCACTGTGCGAAACAGGATGCTGGACTAGATGGGCTTCCCTGGGCCTGATCTAGCAGAGCTGTTCTTATGTTCTTATATCTTGCATAGCTGGACAGTATTTTCAATCCATACAATTTTATTACTATTATATTAAAATATTTGTATATAACATTTGGATTCTTTTTTGATGTTCTGATAGATTGTTGAATCCTAACAGGGTTTTGTTTACCTTCTGCAAGCAAAGCAGATGCTCTTCCACTGAGCTATGGTCCTTCACTTTGCTTTGTTTAACACCCAGCCTCATGAAGTGTTCTGATGAACCTGTAAGCTTGCTCACTGCTCTATATTTTTTAAAGTTGATCTTAATAAATGTATTGCCCCACTACTGTTGCTTTTGGACATCTTCACCTTGTATTTCACCTCCCAGCCAGTGCTGAGCTTCTTCCGGACAGCTGCAGGCTCCCATATTTCTCGTTTCATAATGATGGGATTCTTAGAACAGATTCCCAATTTGCAGATTAAATAAAAGGTCAACACCAGATTAATCTTCATGTGTTACAGGTCAAGAGGCACAGCGACTGCCAAAATGGTGTGAAATGTAATATGGCATTCAGTGTCGTCTGTGCTGACTGCAGTGCCTCCGAGCCAAAAGAAGCGGAAAAAGATTTTTTATGAATAATGGACAAAACATTACTTGAGTAGATGGAGACAGGCCATAATGCATTAGGGAAAAATCAACAGAGGATGAATGTTTGGATATATGACCTACTCTCACACAGTATTTTTAAAATATATATATATATATATGAATACATGTATTCTATTGCAATGCATGTTTTTATAAGGTGTTTTTAAAACACAGGGGAGGCACAAATAAGTGTCCTGATCTAGACAGCCTGTGAAGAGTAGTGGTTAGGGTGGTGGACTTGGACTAGAATGCCTTGGGTTCAAATCTCCACTTTCCACAAAGCTCACTGAGTGACCTAGGCCAGCCATCATCTTGCAGCCTAGCACCTCACAGGGTTGTTGTGTGGATAAAAGGGAGGGGGAGGGGGGATAATCCCCTGCTAACTTGGCACAGAGGGACAACGTGGTGATTCTCTTTATTTAGCAGGGGGAAAGTAACTGGCCCTATCCACCCCCAGCACAGTACTTCCTGTGACTGTTGCTGGTGTGTGTCTTACGTTTCTTTTTAGAATGTGAGCCCTTTGGGGACAGGGAGCCATCTTATTTATGTATTATTTCTCTGTGTAAACCACCCTGAGCCATTTTTGGAAGGGCGGCGTAGAAATCGAATAAATAAATAATAACTAATAACAATGGGTTTTTTACGTCTTTTTATGTTTCCGTCTCTCAGGCTTAGGAACATAGGAAGCTGCCACCTTCTGCGTCAGACCATCGGTCCATCCAACGCAGTACTGTCTACTCTGACTGGCAGCAGCTGTCCAGGGTTTGAAAGCAGGGGTCTTTCTCTGCCCTACCTGGAGACGCTGCCAGAGGTTGAACCTGGGACCTCCTGCATGCAAAGCAGATGCTCTTCCATTGAGCTACAGCCCCGGCCACATGGACTGAATAGACTGGATCGGCACTGGGTAGCCCCTGCAGCAGTGGAGCTCCACAGAAGCTCAAGTACCTGAACAAGAAGGAGCTGCAGCAAGCCGTGTGTCACAAGCCCTTAAGAGGGGTGCTCCTGTTGAGGACGGCAGCATCGGGAACAGGAGTCTTGTTCTGCTGTTCATGGTACATGGAGGAGCGGGGAAAGGAGGAGAGAGGAGTGCTGGTCTTGTGGTGGCAAACATTAATGGTCTCCTTTGCTAATCAGGGTCTGCCCTGGCTTGCATTTCAATGGGAGACCATCTCTCAGAGAGGGCTGAGAGAGACTCTTGCCTGCAACCTTGGAGAGGCCGCAGCCAGTCTGTGTAGAGTAGACAATACTGAGCTAGATGGACCGAGGGTCTGACTTGGTAGAAGGCAGCTTCCTATGTTCCTCCTTCCAAATGGCCATGGAATGCATGGAATTCCCGGGTGGCCATTGGCCGTTTGGAAATTCCATGCATTCCTAGGGCCCTTGGGAAGGAAGCTGGGCTTTTCAGTGTGCATTCCCCGCCATTCATTTTAGTACATTCCCTAGAGCAGACCTGCACAACATAAGGCCCGGAGGCCAGATCTGGCTCCCAGGGATTTTTTTTTACTGGCTCTCAGTTAGGAATATTCTGCAGCAACATGGTGGCTGGAAACAGCCTTGCAGTGCCATTCTATGCATGCCTAACTGGAAATACATCCCACAGTGTACCCAGTGAGGCTTACTCCCAATTAAGCATGCCTAGGATTTCAGCTTGAAAGCAACAGCAATTTAGGGAGGAGAGGGCTGGGCATTTGTTTAGGGCTGCTATGTACTCTAGGTGCCCCACTGCATAGGGACAGGGACTATTTTCTAGCCCATATCCTGGGTTAAAAATTGCATGTCCCTTGATGGTGAGGGGAAGGATTTGACAACTAACATCTGCTTTCATTAACGTTTTTAATAATTAATTTTAATGTAATACAGGTGAAACTCGGAAAATTAGAATATCGTGCAAAAGTCCATTAATTTCAGTAATGCAAATTAAAAGGTGAAACTGATATATGAGACAGACGCATTACATGCAAAGCGAGATAAGTCAAGCCTTAATTTGTTATAATTGTGATGATCATGGCGTACAGCTCATGAAAACCCCAAATCCCCACAATCCCAGAAAATTAGAATATTACATGGAACCAAGAAGACAAGGATTGTAGAATAGAACAATATCGGACCTCTGAAAAGTATACAGTGTACTGTGCTTGATTGGCCAGCAAACTCGCCTGACCTGACCCCATAGAGAATCTATGGGGCATTGCCAAGAGAAGGATGAGAGACATGAGACCAAACAATGCAGAAGAGCTGAAGGCCGCTAATGAAGCATCCTGGTCTTCCATAACACCTCATCAGTGCCACAGGCTGATAGCATCCATGCCACGCCGCATTGAGGCAGTAATTGCTGCAGAAGGGGCCCAAACCAAGTACTGAATACATATGCATGCTTATACTTTTGAGAGGTCCGATATTATTCTATTCTACAATCCTTGTCTTCTTGGTTCCATGTAATATTCTAATTTTCTGGGATTGTGGATTTGGGGTTTTCATGAGCTGTACGCCATGATCATCACAATTATAACAAATTAAGGCTTGACTTATCTCGCTTTGCATGTAATGCGTCTGTCTCATATATCAGTTTCACCTTTTAATTTGCATTACTGAAATTAATGGACTTTTGCACGATATTCTAATTTTCCGAGTTTCACCTGTAATTAATGTGCTGAAAATGGACCTCAGCCCCACAGATACAAAGTCATGGTTGGTTCTGGCCCACTGCGGCATTCGAGCCGTGTTCCCCTGCCCAAGAGTATTTGCTTTGCCTGAAGAAGGTACCAGATTCCCTCCCTGGCAGCATCTCCAGATAGAGCTGAGAGACTCTCCTGCCTGCAGCCTTGGAGAAGCCGCTGCCAGTCTGAGTTAGATGGACCAAGGGTCTGACTCGGTATATGGCAGCTACCTACGTTCCTATGCACTTTTTTCATTACCACCCCTTTGAGGTCTTCCCTGCTATGCTATACAGCATTGGACAGTCAAGTTTGGGACTTGCAGCCAACCCCAAAACTGAACATGTCACTGCCCTACAGTATAGCACAGGCGGAGAGATGGTCTGGGAAGTGGGGAAGGGAAGCGGTGTCATTCTTCCTTTCTTCCTCCTGAAACATCCCTGTATCGCAATTTATTTATTTTTATTTCATGGCATCCATTCTCCCAATCCCAGACCTCCCCATCACATACAGTATATTTATTATAAACTGTTGATGGCTTGATCAGGTCAGCTCCTCCTTTCTCTCCTCCATCCTCTAGTTTCCTTTTTCTTCTTTCAAGCGACACCTTCAACGTTCAGTGTCTCCAGTGCGCCTTTCATTCCATAAGGTCCTGGAAGTTCATATCGCTGTTACCTGGTTTTATCTCATTATTTTTTCTTTTAATCTACAATCTTATATACTTCCGCAAACCTAGAGTCTATTTGTTTTGGGATGACCCTGTTTCACTTCCCAACTGATAGGCACTTGATCACCTGAGTTTGCAATTTGTCTATACAATGATTATACATCCTTTAAAAAAGCCACCTAATGGCGCAGTGGGGAAATGACTTGACTAGCAAGCCAGAGGTTGCCGGTTTGAATCCCCGCTGGTATGTTTCCCAGACTATGGGAAACATCTATATCAGGCAGCAGAGATATAGGGAAATGCTGAAAGGCAACATCTCATAATGCACAGGAGATGGCAATGGTCAACCCCTCCTGTATTCTACCAAAGACAACCACAGGGCTCTGTGGGCACCAGGAGTCGACACCGACTCAACGGCACACTTTACCTTAAATATCTGAAAAAGGCATCTGTACTGAGCTTTCTACCTATGCAAAATCATTTAAACAATTAGCCAATTAATCAGTTCATTTGTTCATCATTCTCACTTTGAAAGTTTTAAATTGTTTTAACAATTTATTTAATTTTATTTCTGTTGTGTTTATTTTTGTGAACTGCCTAGAGCCTTTGGAGTCATGCAACATATAAAATAAAATAAAATAAAATAAAATACTAATCACTAAAAAAACTTTAATCACTGTTATGGAGGTTACCTTTAATTTCCATGCTGTCACCTAATATATATTAACTTTTAATACACATCCCAGTGTTGCATTGCAATGAACCTAGAAATATTCTCCTAAAACTTTTAAACCGTATGCAGTCTCTCTATTATATCGCTTAACATTATGCTTCATATTTTATTTATGGTGAAAACAGACTTCCCTCTCTTTCTTTCCGCTTTCCTCGTGGGACTCTGATGTTCAGAAGAATTCTATTTTGAGCAAATAAACATGGTTGTGGATTATATTTAAGGAAGAGTAAATCAATAAAATTATGGGGTGGAGGGGGCAGTGATTCCAAGGCTCTGCAGAGGACTAATTTCGGATTAAAATCCTATCCCACCACAGAACAGCACACCAGGGGTGAGCATGAGGTAACTACGGAACTACTGGCAGCCCATGGGCATAGCCACGCTCCAGGCATCTGGGCTTCTCCCTCCCTCCCTCCCTTCCAGCCAATTCTGCAAATCTGATAGGGGGGTGGCTAAGTGGGGGCATGGCTGCAGTATTTTCTAATCTCTCTCTCCCTTTGAATAATCAAGGTCACTTTTACTTTCTCCCCCATTAGTTCCCCCCAGTTTCTTTCCCCACCAAGCAGCCTCTCTTTCTGCTTTTCTGTTCTGCAGCAAAATTCTTGGTAAATTCAGGAGTTCTGACGTTAAAATCCCTTATTTTATTTTATTATTTATTTTTACATTTATATCCTGCTTTTTCCTCTGAGGAGCTCAGAGCAGTGTAACGTGGTTATGTTTATCCTCACAACAACCCTGTGAGGTAGGTTAGGCTGAGAGATACATGACTGGCCCAAAGTCACCCAGTGAGATTCATGGTTGAATGAGGATTCAAACTCAGGTCTTCCCGGTCCTAGTCCAACACTACGCTATGGTGGCTCATTTTTGTACAAGCTTCTATTTTGCAACTGGCTTTGCCTCCTCAGTGAGCCACCTAATGGCGCAGCGGGGAAATGCTTGACTAAAAAGGAAAAGGTTGCCAGTTCCAATCCCCACTGGTACTATATCGGGCAGCAGCGATATAAGAAGATGCTGATAGGCATCCTCTCATACTGCGCCGGAGGAGGCAATGGGAAACCCCTCCTGTATTCTACCAAAAGAAAACCACAGGGCTTTATGGGCGCCAGGAGTCCAAATCGACTTGACAGCACACTTTACCTTTTGCCTCCTCAAGCCACCATTTTGTGAGTGGCTCTGCTATCCCAGGCCACTATTTCAGTGTCCTTCACTATTTCTTTTGAGCAGGACCCACTCTCTTAAGAGGCCTCTCTCTAAAGGGAAAGCGCTGAGAAGGGCTACACTTCCCAGCAGCCTGTGCACACCTTCCAATATGGTGCAGGGGCTCACGAGGGCTCCGTTTCCCTTCAAGGAGCCTCCCTCCTCGACGCTGGGCAGGACACAGCACTGCACAGTGGGGATGGTTATCTCTGCACAGTGCCAGGGGGGACTGTGCAGAGTAAGGTTGCCATATTCATTTTTTCTTTTTAAATTTTTTTTATTGGTTTTTACAATATCTTAACAATCCCATTACATCTGATTAAGTAAATATTGACTTCCCACTTACCAGTCAGCACGATTCATTAGCTATACAAGTCAACCATTGCTATAGTAATTCAAAACATATATCCTACACATTGCAAACTCGATTTTACTTACCCAACCTGCTATTATTACTAAATTTCAAACCCTGCTGAAAAGTTGATATTAGAAAAATAGTTCTTTAAATATAGTAAGAATGGTTTCCAATCTTCTTTAAAACATTCCAAGTTTTCATCACTTATACTGCAAGTTTTGCCATCTCAGCATATTCCAAAATTTTTATCAACCAATCTTCTTTTGAGGGCATTTCATTGTCCTTCCATTTCTGCGCATATACTATTCTGGTCGCCGTGGTTGCATACATAAAAAATGTTAAGTTTCTTCTGGAAAACTCTCCTTGCGTTATTCCCAGCAGGAAGGATTCTGGCCTCTTAGGAAATGTCATTTAAAATTTTTCTTCAACTCATTATATATCATATCCCAAAAGGCCTTTGCCTTCTCAGAAGACCACCACATATGAAAAAAAGTTCCTTCACAATGTCCACATTTCCAACATTTGTTTGGAACATTTTTATACATTAATGCTAAATTTTGGGGTGTCAAATACCACCTGTACATCATCTTGTAATAATTTTCTTTTAAAGTATAATATGCAGTGAACTTTAAATCCATTTTCCATAATTTTCCCAAGCTGCCATATCTATATTATGACCCACTTCTTGAGCCCATTTTATCATAGTCGTTTTAACCACTTCATCTCTTGTCTCCTCCAAAAGCAACAGCTTATACATCTTAGAAACTAATTTTTCGTCATTTTCACACAGCTCCTTCTCAAATCTCGACATTTGATCCTCAAATCCAACTTTAAGATCCTTCTTATAGATTTCATTTAACTGATGGTACTGAAAACAGTTACTAACCAAATTTTGTACTTCAATTAGGTTTTTTAATTTACAGCCCTGTTCTAGGAAACAATTCAAATCCCTGTAAGTACCCCATTCAGGTTGCATATTTACCTCTTTAAGCTTCAATCGGAGACAGCCATAATGGAGTTTTAGATTCCAACCATTTTTTATATTTTACCCACACTCTCATTAGACTCCTTCTTACATAGTGATTAAGAAAATCTTTATGCACTTTACTTTTATCATACCACAGATATGAATGCCATCCAAACCTTCTATCAAATCCTTCCAGATCAAGTATTCTTGGATTTCTCAATGTTATCCATTCTTTTAACCACGTCAAACAAACAGCATCAAAATACAACCTTAAATCTGGCAGGGTAAGACCACCTCTTTCTTTAGCATCTGTTAAATTTTTAAATTTAATTCTTGGTCTTTTCCCTTGCCAAACAAATTTGGTTATGTCCTTTTGCCATTGCTTGAAACAAGTTAAGGTGTTAATTATAGGAATAGTCTGAAAAAGAAACAGCATTTTAGGTAAAACATTCATCTTCACAACTGAAATTCTTCCCATTAAAGATAAGTTCATTCTAGTCCATCTTTGCAAGTCAGTTTTTACTGTATTCCATATTTTGATATAATTATTTGAAAACAACAAAGAGTTTTTGTTTGTCAACCAGACGCCCAAATATTTAATTTCCTTCTCCACTTTCAGTTCACTTATTTCAAAAAATCTATCATTAGATTTCTGGTCCATATTTTTTGTCAACACCTTGGTTTTAGTCTTATTTATATAAAATCCGGCCAATTGGCCAAATTGTATTTTTTTGCAAAAGTCTTCCAATCTTCTCTAATGGATTTTCTAGAAAAAATACCACATCATCCACAAAGGCTCTAAGTTTATACTCTTGTTTCCCAACTTTCGGGCCTTGTATTTGATCATCTTCTCTAATATTTCTGTAAAGCACTTCCAGTACTAATATAAAAAGTAATGGAGAAAGTGGACATCCTTGTCTAGTTCCTTTTTGTATTTTACAATTATCTGATAATTCCCCATTTATAATAATTTTAGCTTATTGCTCTGAATATATTGTCTTGATAGCCCTAATAAAATTGTTACCAGCTCCCATTACATCCAATAGCCTCCACATAAACTACCAGGAGACATTGTCAAATGCTTTCTCTGCATCCAGAAAGATCATAGCTATCTGTTTATCATTGTGTTTTTCATAATACTCCAATACATTCAGAACGGTTCTCACATTATCTTTAATTGTTGTTTTGGCAAAAAACCTGCTTGATCTTCGTGAATAAAAAGTCTTAAAACAACCTTCATTCTCCTTGCCAAAATGGCAGCAAAAAGTTTATAATCATTATTTAAGAGTGAGATTGGCCTGTAGTTCTTGACTTGCGTTAAACCTTGATCCGGTTTTGGAATTACTGCAGTATTAGCATACTTCCAAGACTCCGGCATAATTCCTCTTTGCAAAATATCATTCATCATCCATTGCAAAAGCTGTAATATTTGATCTTTAAAAGATTTGTAGTACAAAGCTGGTAGCCCATCAGGCCCTGGCACCTTATTAGCTTTGCTTTGATTTATTACTTCTGTTATTTCCATTATTGATATTGGTGCATTCATAATTTCTATATGGTCCTTAGAAAGTTTTGGAATATTTTGTGTCTTGAGAAATTTGTCGATTTTTATATCTTCTACTTTATTTCCTTTATATAATTCAGAATAATATCTAAAAAATTCCCTTTTTATTTCCCTTTCGTCATAGGAAAGCCCATTTTTTGTTGATATCTTGGATATGTATTTATTCTCTTTCTCACTTCTAATTTTCCAAGCCAGCAACTTGCCTGGTTTGTTTGCAAATTCAAATGACTTTTGCTTCGCACATTTTAAGTTCTTTTCAACTTCATTTAATAGTAACATAGAGAGAGGCTGCTGAAGCACTTTTATGACTTCAGTAATCTTCTTTTTGTCCTTAGCCCATAGAAGTTCTCTTTCTTTTTTAGAAATCTCAATCAATAATCCCTCTTTTTTCAATCCCCCTTTTTTTTTCAAGTATGCATTTTGTTGTATAAAAAAACCTCTCATAACCGCTTTTCCTGCATCCCAAACTATCTTATTGTCCATTCCTTGGTTTAAATTCAGTTCAAAATAGTCCTCTAACTTCTTTTTGGCTTTCTCCACAACTTCCACTTTTTTCAGCAAGTATTCATTCAGTCTCCAGCGAAAGGAAACTGTTCCCTTCTTCTTCCATGTAAAGCAAATTGCATTATGATCTGAAAAGGTTCTGGGCAAGATATCCATTGGTGTAATAGATTTAGATGTCCAGACCATATCTATCATTGAATAAGATTTGTATCTTTCAGAGAAATAAGTATACTCCTTTGCATTTGAGTTTTTGATTCTCCACAGGTCGTAGAGATCCATATGTTCTACTAAATCAAAAAAAGCTTTAGGTAGTCTGCCTTGCAGATTCCTTTCAGATGTATCAGATTTTCTATCCAAGGATGTAGAAACAACCCCATTAAAATCTCCCAGTAAAACTAAATTAGCATTTGATACCTCAGCCATTTTCTGTTCTAAATATTTATAAAATTCTACTTTTTTTTCATTGGGTGCATAAATTCCAATTATCACCGTTTTGATTCCGGAAACTAAGATTTCCAAAGCTAGCACCCTACCTTCTTCATCTTTAAAAATCAACTTGGGTTCAAATTGTTGTTTCACATAAAACACTACCCCTCTTTTTTTTTTCTTGTCAGAGGAAATGAATTCTTGTCCCAAGGCCTTTCTAATATGTGTCTCTTGTAAGTATACAATGTCCAAGCTTTGTTTTTTAAGAAAATGAAAAACTTTTAGCCATATTCAGGTTTCCCAAAATTGCCATATTCAAGCTTCCCAAATCCGGGTGACCTAATTTGCATATTATGAAAATCGTGCAGCAACTAATTTGCATTCTATTTATTTATTTGACAGATTGGTATACTTTCCCCTCCTTCTCTGCCCTCCCGTGTGATCAGATCCAGAGTAAAATCCGGGCAATGCATTTGAAATCCTTGTAAATCCGGGTGGAATTTAGCAGCCGGGTGGAGGAGCCAAAATCCCAGGGGGCAACTCGAAATTCCGCGGGACATGGCAACCCTAGTGCAGAGTGTTCAGCTTTGGCCGAAGCTTCGCACAGGCCCAATAAACAATCAGTCAGGGAGTCACATTTGGGGTTGATGGGGGCCACAACCGCCCCCCAGACCTTACAATGAAGAGCTCCCAAGGCTCTGGCCAGCCACAAGAGAGAGTAAAGTCCAGAATGCTTAAGTCTGCCCACTCCTCTAGTAGACCATACTTTTCTTTCCCAGATATTCTGTGAAAGGTGATCTCTCTCTCTCTTTCCAACACCCTGACCAATGGAGTACTACATGAGAAGCACCCAGTGCTGCTGTTGGGTTTGAGTAACACAGCATGGGCACATATATAGGAGGAGCAAATTTTGACCTCCTTTTCCCCTGAAAGCACTCTGTGCCTCCTGAAAATAAATCCCTGAACATCCCTGAGGGCTGAATGTCCCTGAGGGTTGTGCACGTGCGCGCACACACACACACACACATATTTTGGGGTGGCATAGAGGACTTCTGGGAGGAGGAAAAATCCTCCCCCCACACACACACCTCATATGAGCACCGGGGGTGGTGGTAGCATGGAATTTAGGCAGCATCACCGGCATTTCTCACATAGCACCAGCGCATCGTAAATCAGGACATTGGCCACACTCTCTGAACTCAAAAAAATGTGTCCTTTCCCACAATTCCACAGTAGGTTATTCCAACACGACTACTTAGCGCTGGAAGTCTGCTTCGCGTTAAACAGCTGGATGTGTCATGGCTTCACTGCAGTCTATTGTGGCTTCTGATGTTTTGCTACCTCTTTGCTGATGTGGAGACATTTGTTATCTATAAAGTAGTAGCACTGTTTGCAGTGACAGCTGGAAAACATAGGAATACGCATGTGCACGCCAAAAACATGCTGTAGCGGAGACCGTGCGACCAAAGTTGTCATGAAGACACCTTATAAAATCTTCTTTTGCAACCAAGTTGTTTGTGTTGTCCCTAGGCTGTGCATGTTGTCTTTCTCCCCCAGCTGCTTGGTTTGTAATTAAGCTTTTGTGATAGCAATAAAGCACGGGGTAGTCAACCCGGGCATTGCAGCTGTTGCTGAACTACAACTCCCATCATCCCCAGACACAATTTATTGTGGTTGGAGATGATGAGAGTTGTAGTTCAGCAGCAGCTGGCCTGCCAAATGCTGTCTACCTCAACCAGCATTTGAATCAAATTAATTTAACAAAATAAAATAGATACATCAAGGGCAGAATGGGTTGAATATTTTAAAAATATGCCTTGACAGATTCCGGGTAACAATTATATCCTGGCAGAAAGGATATAATTAACCTGTCTAGTCTTTAAAAATTGGCCTTAGACGCCTTGCTCTATAGCCCTATACAGACATTATTTTGTAACTAAATTCAGATATCTGTACACATATACATGTTTTTGTTTGAATGACCGTAACTGCATTCCTTTTAAAAGTGAGCCTCTGAAATACAGGATACAGATGGGGAGTTTGCTGCTATACCCATGTTCAACATAATGTGTGAATACCAGTACCTGTCTACAGATCTGTAGCTGTGTACACTGTATACTGAAGCCTTATTCACATGTTATGTTCAGCACTCATATAATAAGTGTACAGTGTACACAGGTACAGTTATTTACACATAATGCTGGACATAGGTACAGCAGTAAGTTTCTTATCTTTCGCATTTGAGACTGTACCCAGATTCACTTTTAACATTAACATAGGTACACTCATTCACACAAACACATCTGTACACTTGTACAACATGTACAAGTCTGATCAGGGCTAGACTGCACACTCGTACAACATAATTTAGACATCTGTACACTTGTGCAACATAATGTCTGAATAGGGCCAAACAATACAAATTTTGAACATGCAAATAGGGCTTATATTCTGCCACTTTCAAAGGTACAGCAAACAGATACAAGGACAGGGCCTTTCTAGTGGTGGCACCTACTATGAAAGCCCCCCCCCCCCCAGCAGAGATGCATTGGATCCCTGAAAATCTATCTTTTAAAGCAGGCTCCTAAAGTTTAGTAATGTATCTTCTGGAATATTTTGAAAAATGTCTTATGCTGCTAAGGTTGCTATTTTGTTTTGGGTTCTCTTTCTGTATGTATGTTTTACCTATCTTAACTATTGTTGATTAATGTTTTGCTTTCATATCCCAAAGTCATCTTGAATATTACTGGTATAGAAAAACAGGGTTAAAAAAAATAATTAAATAGAGCAGTAGACTGTAATTTTATTTATGCGGATATTCATGATGTATCAGAATCCTGCATAATATGCCCTTTCCCCACAGTTCTTCCTTAGATTATCTCACCACAGCTGTTGAGCACCAAACAGCCTGATAAGCTTCGAACAGCTGGTTATATTAAGCAACCACATGTTTTGGACCCAGGTTGGAACTGCTACCAAGTTTGGGGATGGGGCCACAGGGGCAGAACATCTGCTTTAAATGCAAAGTCCCAGGTTCACTCAATGGCATCTCTAGGTAGGGTTGGGAAAAACTCTTGCCTGGGACCTTGGAGAGTCGCTGCCAGTCAATGTAGACAATACTGAGCTAGATGGACCAATGGTCTGACTCAGTAGAAGGCAGTTTGATCCTAAGGGCAAAACTAGTTGCTACAAAGAACACGAGGCTGCCGCTGAAAACTGCAGCCATGTGTAGAGTTCCCTCCCATCTCATAAGAGCTCCTTAAAATTTCCCTCTGTCTTGGCACCTATTCCAAGGTGCTATCCTGTTCTGAGATGAGCTGGGGCCACTGCCAAGGAAGGGATCCAGGAGCTGTATTCCCTGGAACATGGATTCCCAGGGGTTGTTGATGACAACTCCCATAATCCCCAGTCAAAGGCCACGGCAGCCAAGGATGCTGGGAGTTGTAGTCAACAACATCTAGGAATCCCTGTTACTGAGAACACTGTCCTGGAGTGATATAGACCTTGGACAGCAACAAGAACCTCAGCTGTCCCTGAGTAGGAATAGGGATGTGCAAACAGGCTTGGAACCGGCTCGAAGTTGAAGTGGTTTGGTTTGAAGGCTCAGGGTCGAGCCAAACCATTACTGGTTCGGCTCGACCCTGGTCCAAACACGTTTGGGGGGTACGCAAACATTTTTAGATTTAAAGTAATAATATTTTTTAAAAACTTACCCCCTCGGGTGGGGGGGGGGGTTCCTTCAAGGTGGCAGGGGGGTCCTCCAAAGTTCCTCCTCTCTGCTCCAGCCTCCCTGTCTTCCAAAACCAGCCTGTTTGGCTGTTCTCTAGCCCATTTGGGCCTTTCACCTGCGCAATGGGCCTCTGTGTAGGTTTCCAAAATGGTCTCCAAAATGGCTGCCACGCTGGGGGGAAAGGCCCAAATGGGCCAAAGAACAGCCGAATGGGCCGGTTTTGGAAGGCAGGGAGGTGGGGGGGGGGAGAACCTCCACAGAACAAACAAACACACACACACACACACACACACACCGCCACCTCTGAGAACACCCCTAGAGAGGGTAAGTGTTTTTTTTTAAGTAAAATGTTTGTGAATTGGCCCAGTCCAGTTCTGGTTCAGACTCAAACCGAATGGGACCAGCCAGTTCCGTGCACACCCCTAAGTGGGAATACAAGGGCTGGGTACAGTAACATAAAGGGAATGCTGCTCCAGCAGCTTCTTGAAGCAGACTGCCTTGAGCACTCCATAAAAATCACATGTTGTTGAACTCAAGGGTGTAGCAAGGTTGAAGTGGGCCTTGGGACAAGAAGTGAAGATCAGTCCCTGGTCCCCCTGCCTCCTTCTCCTCTCCCCCTCCCCAAGTGTCTTTGCCGAGAAGAACTACATGGGCATCGTGAAATGCCCTTTCTCTTGCTCCTCTGCAAATATTATCACACACATACACACACCACGGTCCAACCAGGAGCCAGTAAGCTTGTCAGGGAGGTGGGAGGGGAGAGCAAGAAGCAGGCTGTTTCCCAGCCAGGCAGAAGTCCTCCCTCCCTCATGGACCCAGGGGCATTTGTCCCCCTTTGGCAAATTAAAGCTATGCCCCTGCTTGGACGACAACTCCCATCCTCTCCAGCCACAATGTTCAAAAGCCATTGTGGCTGTGGGATGATGGGACTTGTAGTCCAGAAGCATCTGGGCACCCAGGGATGGGAATCCCTGCCTTGAACTGTCTGACTTATCCCCCAATTGGGGAGGGGGGGAGAATCCTGGATCTGGGGTCCGCACAAGCGCATTTCCCTGCTTCTGCCAGCAGCAGATGCAAAGGGTGTGTGGAGCAGGGACAAGGTTAATGCACATCGTAATGAGGTCAGTGCCCTGTACCGTAATGGTGTTGTGGGGGAGGAAGGACCGGGCTGCCTTTCTCGGTGGAAATCCTGCATCAGTTCTGCCCTCAGTGGCTCCCTCACCCCCTGAGTCCTCCCTGCCCAGGGACCTGACCTCCCTCCATTTCTTCACAATGGAAGACACAACTGTAATCTTGAATCCCAGCAATACAGCAGACATCTTGTGATCATCTGGCTACGCAGCAAAGCCACACACACCGCGAGCCCAGACAAGCTGATGGGAGCTGTACAGCAGTGACACGCCGCAACACCAGATGTGAAATCATGACTGACGGGAGTTTCTTTGCTTCCCGAACAGTGGCTTCATCACAGCACTGGGAGCACTGGTGTGGAAGAGGCAAGTCTGATTCTGTTCAAGCTGAGCTGACGTACGCACAGCAGGAGAGAGGATGTTGCTTTATAGGAATGAAACCTGTACGTTGCTCCAAGTCCTGATTTTGCACACATCTTTTTCTTTAAATTGCCACAGTCCCTGCTCGCATAGCCTAGAGCAGGGTTAACCCTAGGCCCCCAGCTGCTGGACTACAACTCCCATCATCCCTCACACAACTGTGGCAGGGGATGATAGGAGTTGTCCAACAATCTAGTTTGGGCCAGGTTAAGAAGCTCTGGCCTAGAGCCACAAAAGGCAATGTATCCACCACCAGTTAGCATAAGTCTACACATAACAATTGATATTTGTCTGACAGCTGAATATCGTATCTGTATGGCATTTGCAGTCATTCTCACGAGCTGGATGCATAATTTGTACATATGATTTATCCCTTTCATAAGCCCGATTCAGACATTATGCTGTACGAGTGTACAGATGTCTGTGCACTTGTACATGTGTTTGTGTGAATGACTGTACCTGTGTTCATTTTAAAAAGATAATCAAGATACAGGACATTCAAATGCATGGTACAGATAGCAAGTGTACTTCTGTCTGTACCTGTGTTCAGCATAACATGTGAATGTCTGTACCTGTGTACAGATCTGTACCTGTGTACACTGTACATTCATTGTACAAGCATTAAGTGTAACATGTGAATGGACCTATGGAAGATGAGTAATTTGTACACATAGATCTGCAAATCTGGTAAAGGTAAAGTGTGCTATCGAGTCGGTGTCAATTCCTGGTGACCACAGAGCCCTGTGGTTGTCTTTGGTAAAATACAGAAGGGGCTTACCATTGCCATCTCCCACGTGCAGTATGAGATGATGCCTTTCAGCACCTTCCTATATCGCTGCTGACTATATTGCAGACTATTCCCATAGTCTGGGAAACACACCAGCAGGGATTCAAACCGGCAACCTCTGGCTTGCTAGTCAAGTCATTTCCCCACTGCACCATTAGGTGACACTTTATGGTATTTATCCATGCCATATGTGAGCAAATAAAACCACATGAGCCCCTGGAGGCGCAGTGGTAAAACTGCCGCCCTGTAACCAGAAGGTTACAAGTTCAATCCTGACCAGGGGCTCAAGGTTGACTCAGCCTTCCATCCTTCCGAGGTCGGTAAAATGAGTACCCAGAATGTTGGGGGCAATATGCTAAATTATTGTAAACCGCTTAGAGAGCTTCCAGCTATAGAGCGGTATATAAATGTAAGTGCTATTGCTATTGCTATTGCTATTTGTTTCCTCTAGTGTCTTATAGAAGCTTTTTAATTTGAAGAATATTTAAGATTTCCAGTTGGTCTTCAAGTGGTCACCCGAGCTGTTACGGGCAGTGGCCATTTTTGACACATTCACCCTTTGCAGTATCATGGAAGACCTGCATTTTGAAGTCTGGGAATGATGAGTGTACACACTGTCAAAAGGAAGTGTCAGAAAACTCATGTATATGGGAATTCTGGAAACAGGTCTCATGTATTTGCAGAGTCATGCTGCAAACATTCGGGTGGCTTTCTGGGCTGAAATCCTTTTAGCCATCCTGAGACTGATGAATCAGAAGCTGCTTTGCCCATCTCAGTTTACCAAACACATTCGATTGCATTCCTTCCTGCTTTCTTCAGAAGCACATTCACCAATTTGATCCCCTAGGATTGTTCAGTCGCTAAACAAACAAGAGTTCTTGTGTATTGAGAAGGTTCTTCCTGAACCGTTTGGCCCAGGTCCGCTAGTCTAAGAACACCTTTTGTTACAGCAAACTAAACTCCAGGATCCTTTGTCTAACTTCATATACCGTATCCCCTCCTAGGAAGTCAATAAGAACCTTTTTTGGAGTACCAAATAAGCAGCCCCCAGATCTTCCCTTGGGCCGGCACGTGGAGTCATATGAAATTGCTTTGTTTTATTAGCGGTTAAGGTTTTTATTAGCAAAAAGTGTTAAACTTTAGAAAATCTGTGTGTTGACACGCAGATTGACTCGTGTGTATACCTGTTACATGGGAATACCCACTTACCCCTTGTTTTCAATCTCCCTCAATAAAATCTTGCTATTTGGACTTTGCTGTGTCTGTATTGCCTCCAGCCAGCTTCTGATCCCAGAGTGGGGAATCCCCCTCGTAACAGAACTGCCTGGTCCACAGCTTCCCAACAAAAGGCACTCTGTAGCTTCATCCCAGCAAGTTCCTTATTTTGGAAATATTGCTGTGGAAGCATCCCTAATTTGGACCCACACCCATCCGCTGATGTTGATATAGCCTTTCTCACACAGCACTGCCAGCAAGGTCAATTAGCTGAGAACTTTAGAGAAAACATTGCATAATGTTATTTTTAATGGGGAACTTCTGTCAGGTCAAATACATGGAGCGTTCGCCACACTGGAGACAGCTGATGACTCAGTTTGCTCTTCCTGATTGATAGTAGAAAGAGAGAGAGAGAGAGCGCGCATGCATTTGTAGGCTGGGATGGTACAAAGGAATACAAATATGATGACCAATATTTATAGACTGCTTTTCAAGAAAAAGTTCCCAAAGCAGTTTACATTGATAGAAATAAATAAATTAAATGGCTCCCTGTCCCCAAAGACTTAAAAAGAAATGTAAGATAGACACCAGCATCAGCCACTGGAGGGATGCTGTGCTGGGGATGGATAAGGCCAATTGCTCTCCCCCTGCTAAATAAAGAGAATCACCACTTTAAAAAGGTGCCTCTTTGCTCAGCTAGCAGGGGACAGGGCACTTGCTTACCTTGAAAACTGCATGGGTTAGGACAGGGGCGCCCAAAATACAGTATTTCGCTGCCTGAGTTGAAGAAGAATTCACACACACACACACACACACACACACACACACACACACACACACCCCACAAACACACCCATCTGCAGGAAGATCCTCGGGATTTTCAAGCCATGCTGCCAAGGTAGGGGCGTTCCTAGCTCATATTGGGCAGCAGGGGAAGAAAAGGGAGGAAAAATGTGCCCCAGCAGGGCGAGGAGGGGGGAATGAACAGCATGCCCCAGGGGGATGAGGAAGAGTGGTAGCAGGGAGGTCTGTGGGGTGGCAGGGGACCGCTATAGCAAGCTGCCTTATACCAAGTCAAACCCTTGGTCCATCTAGCTCAGTATTGTCTACACCAGGCCTGTTCAACTTAGCCCCCCCCCAGCTATTTTTGGACTACAACTCCCAGAATTCCCAGCCACAGTGGCCAGTAGCCAGGGATTATGGGAGTTGTAGGCCAACATCTGCAGGTGGGCCAAAGTTGAGCAGCCCTGGTCTACAGAGACTGGCAGCAGTGGCTTCTCCACAGTTGCAGGCATCCTTCCTGGCATCTCCAGATAGGGCTCAGAGAGTCTCCTGCCCACAACCTGGGAGAAGCCACTGCCAGTCTGTCTAGACAAGGCCTGCTCAACTTTGCTCCCCCCCCAGCTGTTTTTGGACTACAGTTCCCACAATTCCCAGCCAAAGTGGCCAATAGCCAGGGTTTATGGGAGTTGTAGGCCAACATCTGCAGGAGGGGTGAAGTTGAGTAGGCCTCCGTGTAGACAATACTGAGCCAGATGGACCAACGGTCTGACTTGGTAGAAGGCAGATTTCTATGTTGGCAACCAGTTGGCAACCAGTTAATCAGTTAATAAACCAGTTAATCCTGGCAACCAGTTTCCAGAACCCTATGTCCCTACGAGACCCACCTAGAACCCCTGATAATGTATTTTCTATGAACGTGAAAACATTTTTATTTTCCCAGGTATTTTAACACCTGGTGAGTTTTTAACATCTCATCCAGCTCCCTTTACTTCACTGTTTTAGTAAATGTTTTTATATGATATCGTTGTTTTGCTGAAGGTCTTTCTAACCATTGTGAGTTGCGAACCATGCTAATAATCTCTACTGAAGGGCAATATTTCGGGATTTGTTCGTGATTTGAGGGTCCTTTTGGACTCGCACCTCCTGCTTGAACAGCAGGTGGAGGCTGCGGCCAGAAGTGCTTTTGCCCAGCTTCATCTGATTTGCCAATTACGTCCTTACCTTGGCCGGCAGGTATTAATGACAGTGACCCATGCCCTTGTTATCTCCCGCTTAGATTATTGTAACGCTCTCTCTCTAGGGTTACCTTTGAGGACGATCGGGAAGCTACAACGGGTCCAGAATGCAGCAGCTCGCCTACTCATGGGTGCCAGAAAATATGACAGGGGAACACCTCTCCTGCAGTCATTACACTGGTTGCCTATTTGCTTCCAAGATCAATTTAAGGTCCTGGTTTTGACCTTCAAAGCCTTGCGGGGCTTGGCCCCTGACTACCTACAGACACGCCTCTCCCATCCAGTTACATCCCGTCCGGTTAGATTATCTCAGATGGCCCTCCTGTCGGTGACTTCCAAGAGGTTCAGGGCTCTCGGACCCATGAAAGGGCCTTTTCGGTTGCTGCCCCACTTCTTTGGAACTTCCCCTCCAGATTCGTTGAGCCCCTTCCTTACTGATCTTCAAGTCTCTATTGAAGACTTTTCTTTTTCGCCAGGCTTTTGCCCTGTAGTTTAATTATTTGTTTTTTGTTAGTTACTTTAGTTTTTAATTTAGAATGTAATTTTTAATGTTGCCTTGTTTGCATGCTTTTGTACACCGCCCGGAGTCTTCGAAGTGGGCAGTATATTAAATGTTTCTAATAAAAAATAAAAATATTTGGCAAGGGTTTTGGCAGTTCTGGCGGACATGCCTCGGGTACCATCTGGTCCTATCGTGTTGGATTCTTTTCAAATAGTGGAGCCTGAGGATGTAGACAAGATCCTGGCCAGTATGTGAACGTCATGTGCTCTGGACCCTTGCCCTTCATGGCTAATAATATCTGCCAGGGAAGGTGCAGGCAAATGGTTGGAGGCTATAATCAATACTTCATTAAGGGAGGGCAAGATAGCACCATGCCTCAAGGAGACGATGGTAAGACCATGATTTAAAAAGCCCTCCCTTGATCCCTCCAACCTGGAAAACGATAGACCTGTGTCTAACCTTCCCTTTTGGGGCAAGGTAATAGATTTTGTGGTGCCATCATGGCTGCAGAAGGTCTTGGATGATATGGATGATCTAGAACCCTCTCAGTCTGGCTTCCATCCTGGAATGGGACTGAAACAGCCTTGGTCGTTCTAGTGGATAACCTACACCAGGAGCTTGACGGGGGAGTGTGTCCCTGTTGGTTCTGCTGGACCTCTCAGCGGTGCTCGATACTATTGACCATGGTATCCTTCCATATCACTTCTCAGAAAGAGAGATTGGAGGTACTACTTGGGAATGACTTCGGTCCTTTCTTGGGGGGAGGGTCCAGAAGTTGGTGCTGGGGGACTGCTGCTTGGCTCCTTGGCCTGTGGGGTCTTGCAGGGTTCTGTTTTGTCCTCATCTACATGAAACACCTACATGTTTGGGGAAGTCTTCCAGGGACTTGGACTGAGTTGTCAGCAATCTGCAGATGACACTCAGCTCAATCTCTCCTTATCACCTGATCCTAGGGAGGCACCTGCCCATTGTGTGTGTGTGTGTGTGTGTGTGTGTGTGTGTGTGATTGTTACTTATTACTAGCATGTTGGTTATATATGGGGTGTTTGGTCGATATCCTGACGAACAGTGTGCTGATGGGAGTTGTAGTTCAGCAGCATCTGGAGGCACCCAGGTTGGGAACCACTGCCCTAAGGGGAATATCTTACAGCACTCACAGGTCGTCTCCCATCCAAATGCAAACCAAGGCAGAGCCTTCTTAGCAAAGGGGACAATTCATGCTTGCTCCAGCCTCAGACACAGGATGCCTCTGAGTACCAGTTGCAGGGGAGTAACAGCAGGAGAGAGGGCATGCCCTCAACTCCTGCCTGTGGCTTCCAGAGACATCTGGTGGGCCACTGTGTGAAACAGGATGCTGGACTAGATGGGCTTTCTTGGGCCTGATCCAGCAGGGCTGTTCTTATGTTCTTAAGACCAGCTCTCCTTCCAGGAACAGGGCATTCTCAGTGTTGGTGCTAAGGCTATGGAACACTCTCCCTAGAGATTTCCATCCATTCCCTCCTTAGCTGTCTTCAGAAAGGGTGTAAAAGCATTCTTCTTCTACAAAGCCTTTTAACTGATTTTTAAAATTGCCTCTGCTTACAATTGTTGCACTTGGTTTATTCTACAATACTCTGCTGCTGTTAACTTTGATAATATATATGTTTTAATATTTACATGTATTTTATATCTATATATAGTCAGCCGATACTAAATATTTTAAACAAACAAATAAAATAAACCCAGGAATCAATAACAGAGGCTGCAAAGAAGAGGTGTTTTAACTTACAATCACAGGAGCCCTGAAACCCTTAATATCATCTTATCTGTCTACATTTTACAGACTGGAGCTGCCAAAAAATCGCCACCAATGAGATTTGATAGAATATGGGCAGGGAATGCAGCAAAACACACAACATGCAGTATTTTAAACACAGTATTTTAAACACATTTTTAATGCAACCACACCACCTGGGACAAACTAAAGAGGATTTGGGGGGCCCCAGGGGTGTGTGGTGGCCCCGGACTTCAGCCCAGAAGTCCAGGGGTAAGAGTACCTCTGGCTCCAGATGTCGCGCAAGTACCTAGCGCTACTTCCTTGCACAAGCGTAGTGGGTCCCAGAGCATGGTCTAAGTGTACGAGACAGCCACTTTGCTGAAGCAACGCAGGTCTCAGTGAGGTCGGTACAAGGATGGGAGACCCCCTATCCATCCCCAGCACAGCATCCCTCCAGTGGCTGTTGCTGGTGTCTGTCTTATCTTTGTTTTTGTTTTTAGGTTGTGAGCCCTTTGGGGACAAAGAGCCTTTCTTTCTTTCTTTCTTTCTTTCTTTCTTTCTTTCTTTCTAATCCGCTTTTGGAACTTTTGTTGAAAAGCGGTATATAAATATTTGTCGTATTCCTATGTATGTCACCTTTGGGGATGGGGCCCGCAGCTCAGTGGTAGAGCATCTATTTTGCATGCAGAAGGTTCCAAGTTCCCTCCCTGGCAACTCCAAGATAGGGCTGGGAGAGACGCCTGCCTGAAACCTTGGAGAAGCCGCAGCCAATCCGTGTAGACAATACTGAGCAAGATAGACTGACAGTCTGACTCAGTGTAAGGCAGCTTCCTGTGGCAGCCAGGTTGTCGGCCAGCGTCATTCAGATGTTCCGTACAAAGCAAGTGAACAAAGATGGCAATTTCAGGGGAAAGAACCAGAGTGGAAACACCTTAGGCTTTCAGCTGATGATAGGCAGAAAACCATCCATATGAATCCTAATACGGGCCTAGCCCTATTCTGTATGCTTAGTACAGGTTGAGTATCTCTTATCTGAACTGCTTGGGACCAGAAGTGTTCCGGATTTTGGACTTTTCCGGATTTTGGAATATTTGCATACTGTAATGAGATATCTTGGGCATGGGATCCAAGTCTAAAAATGAAAGGTTACTGTACACTGTCTTTTATTTTTGTAGGTTTTATTTAAAGTATAAAAACAAATAAGCATTGAATTTATGATAACTACAGGAAGCTGTAAATGTAATGAAAACTAATTGTGAGAAAATTTTCAATGCAATAATGTTGCTGGTCATGTTAGAATCAAACATGGCATTTTGGGTGGTGATGAAATTCAGATTTCATGTGAAAATAATGTTTGGTACTTACTAAAAAAAAAGCCGTGGTGGTTTCCGGATTTTGGAGCATTCTGGATTTTGGATGTCTGGATTAGGGATACTCAACCTGTAGTCATGCAGAAAGTATTTCCATTGATGCAGCTCAGGGTATCCCAAGGGGCAGGAAAAGCTGCATCTGTTTAAGTTCCCTCTTCTCTGCAAGTATTTAAAGATCTAGGAGATGTCCTGACCTCCTTTGCACCTGGTTGTTTTCAGAGGACTGCCCCACACATTTGGCAGATGCTGCTGATGTAGAGAAATCCTGGTTGAGGACACGATTATTTCTCTGTGTGTCCTGACCCGCAGTATGCCCCCTGCACAGTGGCCGTGCACAGATTATCTTGGCAGATTATCTTGGAAGAGAAGGGGAGTGCTGTTGCTGGCCTGGATAAATTATTAATTCTGCTTTGCAAGGTGCCTGCTGGCCTTCTACCTATGCCTGCACATCCCTGACTGTCAGAAGCAACCTCCCATGTAAAAGCAAATGCTGGGATCAATGCCTCCGTTGATTCCACGGTGCTGGTCCTGGGTTGCATGTTGGCTGTTTTAAAAGTGCTATCTTTGCAGCATTTAGTCATGGTGCTTTTGTGAGTAGCATGCAAAGAGATGAGCAAGCTTTGGCGACCAGACCAGGAAACAGCTTTGTGAGGCTTGCACAACAGGCAGGCAATGATCTAGGTAGGATCTCATTACACTCGCAGCAGGATTCAAAGTGATCCTTGATATCAATGGAAGGGCTGCTTCTGTGGGTTGGCATCTTTACCATAACCAGTCCTTGAATACATCTGCGTGTCCTCCTCCTTCCCTCTCTCTGGAGGGAAGAGCCGGGAATGTAATAGTTTTAACACTGTTTTAAAATACTGCCTTAAAAATTTTAAAATTGTTGTAAGGTTTTAATTTTTTTCTGTTATCATGTTGTTTTAACTTTTTCTGATTTTGCTTGGTTGTAAACCGCCCAGAGATGCAAGTTTTGGGTGGTATAAAAATATGCTAAACAAACAAACAAACAAACAAACATTAGCTGCCAGGGATCAGATGAGACTGGCCATATATACACACCCATGGATCCTTAATATCTTATACTGTATCTTTGTAACGTATTTTAATTGCTGGAGACTGCTTTGGGAGACAATACTGGTCCCAGGGCACAGCCTGAAGGCAAATGATGCAGCAAGTAGATGAGGTATTCTACACTTTTTAAAAAATCAATGACCTAAATGAGGAGATTTCAGGCCATTGTGGTTGGGGACGATGGGAGCTGTAGCCCAACAACATTTAGGGACACAAGACTGGGAACCCCTTGCATGAAGGCATGGAGGGCATCCACATCAGATTTGCAGAGGGACAAACATGAGAGGGACAGCAAACACTTCAGAAGGTAGGAATAAAATTGAAAATTACCCTGCTCGTTTTAGCCCACTTCCAACAAAATGAGAAAGAATGGCAAAGTTCTGCAACTCCACCTCTGTGGTTCTATGGTCACTGCCCACATCGAAGACTACTTGGAAGCCATAGGCATGCTGCCTTGAGTAAAAGGGGATGGAACCAATTCAACTCTGCCCATGGCTGCAAATCATGGTGGCCACATGCTACCTCCAGATTCAGCGGCAGGATGCTGTTGAATGCCAGTTGCAGGGGAACAACAACGGGAGAGAGGGCATGCCTTCTTCCTTCTGCTTGTGGGCTTCCTGGAGGCATCTGGTGGGCCACTGTGGGCAACAGGATACAGTACTAGATGGGCTGTTACATAAGAACAGCCCTGATGGATCAGGTCCAAGCCCAGCATCCTGTTTCCCACAGTGGCTCACCAGATGCCCCTGAGAAGCCCATAGGCAAGAGCATGCCCTCTCTCCTGCTGTTGCTCCCCTGCAACAGGTATTGAGAGTCATCTTGCCTCTGAGGCTGGAGGTAGCCTATAACCCCCAGACTAGTAGCCATTGATAGACCTGTCCTCCATGAGTTTATCTAAGCCCCTTTTAACACCATTGAAGTTAGTGGCCATCACCACATCACATTGGCAGAGAGTTCCATAGATTAATTATGCACTGTTTGAAAAAGTACTTCCTTTTGTCGGTCCTGTTTCCCGGCCTTCAGTTTCATGGAATGATCCCTGGATCTAGTATTGAGAGGGAGAAAAATTTCTCTCTATCCACTTTCTCTACTCTGTGCATATTTTAATAAACCTTATCATGTCCCCTCGTAGTCACTTCCTTTCCAAACTAAAAAGCCCCAGATGCCTTGCCTCATAAGGAAGGCTCTCATTTTGGTCTCATCCAGCAAGACTCTTCCTATGTTCTTCAAGAGTCCAGCAAGATAAGTGAAATGCACACTCCTCACCCAAAAACCGCCAGAGCCTTGGGGGAAATGGTTTGGGGAGGCGAAGCCAGTTACAAAATGGATGCCTGGAGAGGCAGAGCCAATCACAAGAGGGCTTCTTGTACAAACATTTACATCAACAGAATAAGATGTTTCAACATCAATCCTCTCCTTTGAAAATGGGAGGATTTTGCTGCAGTACAGGAGGGAAGGAATGGGAGAACAAACTGAAGAGAAATTAATTGCAGAGAAAGTAAAAGCCAGCCACCCCTTTAAAGAGATTTAAAATAGTGCACTGTGCCCCCATTCAGTCAGCCAATAGGATCTGAGGAATTGGCTGGAAGGAAAGAGGAAAGAGAGGGACTTCAGACAAGCTTGGGAGATATCCGTAGCTCGTGAACGACCTAAAGCCCATCCAAGCATAAAGGCCACCTCTAAGGCTGGGGGCTTCAGTTTGAATAACTCATCTACCTCCAGGAGTCCCCCTTTAGGGTTTTTCAACCCTGGGTTATTTATTTATTTATCAGATTTGTAGACCACCCCAAACTTCTGTCTCTGGGCAGTTTTTACAACAATATAAAAGAGATTAAAAATGAAAACCTTAAAACAATTTAAAACTATGGTTTTGGTTTTAAATTGTTCCTGGTCTTCACTTGTTGCTCTTGGGACTTGACTCTGCCCTGCCCTGCATCATGTTATCCATCCCTGACCCTCTCAGGGTGATAGTCAGCTCCTTTGTACATGGAAACAAACATGACTGTTTGGGACCATACCTGAGGCTGCTGCTTTTTCCCCCTTTAAAAAAAAAAAGAAAGAAATCCAGAATTGCACAGTGGTATTTGAGTGTAATTTATGCACGTAACGTGTACCACTACAATACACATTTGTGCATTTTCCTTGTCCATACACACCTTGTTACCTAGAGTCACATTTACATACCTACATGGAGTGAGAGAAAATCCTCAGAACTGGGAATTTGACAGCACTATTGAGGAAAAATGTTATATTCATTGATGAAGACTCTAGCATCATTGTCATCAGGAGGCTTTACTCAAGCCTCCAAAAAAAAAAAAAAAAGGTGAAAGTCCTGCCCAGCGTACAAATCACTATCCCCCTACTGGACAGGTCCGTCACGTTTAAAGCCTTTATCTGATGAGGTGAAGTCTGTGTGATGGAAAGTGCTTTCGTGAAACAGAGACTCCTGAGGAAGAGGATTTATCCTAACTAGAAGTTATCCTCCTTCTAATAATGTCTGAAGGAGGCTCTGTGGGGAGTGTCTTTGACATAGGAAGGAAAAATTTGAACTTTTATTGAGAGTCTGAGCTCTAGAGGAGCCTGGACTGCTCACCTCACTTTTCTCATTGCTATCACTCAGACACCAGCAAGAGCCACCAGAGGGATGCTGTACTGGGGCTAGATAGGGCCAGTTGCTCTCCCCTTGTTCAATAAAGAGAATCACCACTTTAAAAAGGTGCCTCTTTGCTCAGTTAGCAGGGGCATACAAGAACCATGCAGTTGGATCCAAGCACTTAAAGAAAAACAAATTCCCTGATACATCTAACTAAACTGGTCCGTATCCTTCTGACTTCCTTCCAGGTGAGGAATACCAAGTTGATTCCTAGCCCAAGGCTGTTAGTCTTCCCTTTACCTACAGTAGCTACTGATCAGAACTCACTCAGAGGCCTCCAGCAATGAAATGAACTCCAACAGACCCCTCCCCTACTCCTCTATAGGCTGTTGTCCAGTAAACCCCGCCCCTCACTCTGGATTGGGCCACAGGGATTTGATTCTCCTCGGCTTTCTTCCTTATTTGGAGAGACCCACCATCCAAGCAGTTACTCTAATTGATTGAGAGCTAGTCCTCCCTCAAGCCTGACTATCACTACATCACCCTTCCTGTGTACATGAATGGGGGTGATTAAAAAACAGTTTTAAGCAAGTGATAGGGGGAAATTAATATTAAGGTTCTAACTATGTTAAGTCTAGGGGAGGAGGAAATAAAATGTTCATTGCCAAGTGTTCAAAAGATGAGAAACCTGTAAACTCATTCTCCTGTTCCCCCTGGTAACTGCTACGTCTCACATGAATTTCGGAACTGAAACCTGACATTCTCCAATGTCTGTGGTGTTTTATTCCGGTGGTTATATGTACATTCAAACTCTCCTTGTAGTCCTTGGGAACTTATTGCTTTGGACTACAACTCCCATCATCCCCAGCCACTCCTTGCATCCAGCCCGGGCCTCTAACTCAGGCCTATCATGGCAGAAGGCCTCGTTCTAGGCTTAGATTCTCCACAGTCGACACCTCAGACTTGTTACAGTAGATTTGACTACACACTGAGGGAAAATTCAGTGTGCAAGGGAGACTGCAGAAAATATCGCATTACCTCTGTGGCCTAATAAAAGGTCTTTCACGATGAATTGTACAGAGCTGCCCTGGACACTGGCTGATACTGCAGCTTGCTATTGAGACAGGATTAAAGAGCCTTTGGAGCTATTGTGCGCAATAATGGTTTTGTTGTTAATGATAAATTAAGCTCTCCTCAGCAAGGGGAAAAAGGGGAAGGCGGGAGAACACACTGGATATAATTTAAGCCCCATGCAAATCATCTGAAGCATTTGTATTTCAAGTATGCGCAACAGCACAGGGCTTTGGGAGCACTAAAGAATCTCTCAGAGCATTTATGTTTGCTCCAGGAGTTCCTATTTAGCAGGAGCTTTTTCAGACAGCGACTTTATTGCGATTTTAATTTGGGAGGATGGGTGTGCGTTCACATTATTGGCCAGATTTACCCCGAAGTCCGTGAAATATTTCAGAGAGCACTTCACACATGATTCGGGGTTTCCCCTCCATATTGGAACCTAGCCCGATTCCGGGGTTTGAAAAATCCCCTTTTTTAATCGGAGTATCCATTACACCCCGAACTCACAGTAAAGCCTTGTGATAAAACCTACAGTAAAGCCTACTGTCTGAAAAGACTCCAAGTAAAGCCCCTGTTTTCTAGGGGCAGCCCTTACTTTCTGACACCTGTCCCTGATAAAGAACTGTCCTTATTTGCCTTTGAGGAATCTCTGAAAGATGCCTTTTACAAATAGCATTAGTGGAGTTGCTAGAGTTGTCATTATCTAAGTCTCTGTCACTGAGTATATGTTAGGAGGAAGCATTTGCACAGACACGAATACTTTATTTTATTTATTTATTTATTTAACACATTTGTTTACCTACCGCCCAAAATGCAAGTCTCTGGGCAGTTAAGCACAGGAGAGCACACTCAAGCACAGTCTCATCTGCAGCTTTACAGGGTTGTTGTAAGAATTTCAGAGACAATGTTTGTAAAGCATTCTGAGAGCAGAGAGAAATGCTAGATAAATATCCTAACGTTATATAGGATTTTATTATTTAGCGTTATTTAACGCTAAATAAATATCCTAACGTTATTAGGTTAACGTTATTAGGATGCCTCTGAGTACCAGTTGCAGGGAAGTCACAGCAGGAGAGGGGGCATGCCCTCAACTCCTGCCTGTAGGCTTCCCAGAGGCATCTGGTGGGCCACTGTGCGAAACGGGATGCTGGACTAGATGGGCTTCCTTGGGCCTGATGCAGCAGGGCTGCTCTTATGTTCCTATGTTCTTATTTAGCAGCACACGTGAGGAGGATGCAACAGGAGCCTGCACACAACTCCCCCAGTCCTCCTCTGGGCACACTGTTGCACCAGAAGGCTAAAACTGCTCAATACCTCCAAGCACTTTGTAAGTGGAGGAAACACAGGGGAGTCTTTGGTCTTTGGAACAAGATGGGCTCCCGATGCATTCCCGCAGACTGTGGTGGCTGGTGGAAGTTGGGGGTGCAGAACGGAAGGCAGAATATACTTCTAATTCTCAGTAAAAGCCCCCCCCCCAATACTCGGCATCCCTCGCAGCAAACAAGCCATGTGGCCGCCCCGCCACTTAGCTGGCTGACGTGCATGTGCCGGCTGATGTGCACTTGCTATGTTGACTCCTCGAATAGCCACCACACAAGTGCATCAGCCACCAACCATCAGCCAGGATATGGCAAGCGGCTCATTGGCTGCACGGGATGCTGGGCAGCAGTGGCAGGAGCTTTTACTGGGAGTTAGAAGGTATACTCCGCCTTCTGCTCCACCAGCTCTCACCGCCCACAGAGTGAGCCCACTAACTTGTGCACTTTGTAAATTAGGATGTCAGCCCAAGTATTTACACAGGAGCCTTGTCACCCTTATAAAACTCCAGTTCCCAGGATGCTTTGGGAGGTGCCATTTTATGAACCCTGTTTTTAAAAGAAATGAAATGGGAATTTCCCCCTCTATTATGCCCTTACTCTGCCGCCTGCTTTCTATGTGAATAGGGTACCGGCGAACACAGGAACAACACCCATCATATCTTCTTTGGCCCTTTGCGGCAAATTTGAGGCTTTGCACCTACCATGTTAGTGATTAACCAGTGCATACTATCCCGGGCATGCCTTTTTTAATGCTACCCAAGAGGACAACGGTTAGGTTACATTCCAGAGGGCCAAATAAAGTTCTGAGATTGTCAGGTCCAAGATAGCTGTAGACTAGTTTGTGGGAGTCCAGAGATCTTGCGGATCCCTATGAATTTATGTCAGAGAACAGTTTTCAGAGAGTGGCATTAGCTGTATAATATTTATGGGTTTTTGTTTTTTTTTACCATTCATGTATAAAAATAAATAACAGAATCCAGGTCCAGATGGTGTGTTGGGTGGCATGAAAAATACAGAAAATGCTCCAGCATCTCTCCTGATGATGAATTAATCTTAACAGCTTGAAGGATCAGCACAGAATTGCTTCTTGTTCTTGCCCACACACCCCTATCCAAACAAAGGAACACTCATGTTTTGGCAAGATGGAAGAGAGATAGTGTATATGTGTGTTTTTGTGTTAAATTGCCATTCTCCGAAAAAGGGCTGAGCTGCCTACAGGAACAGCATTTTGTCTTTTTAAATTTGGTGTGTGCCAGGGTAAAATGCACTCTAATAATTTCTATAAGAGTCATGTGGAAAGAACAGATGTGAACTCCTCAACTTTTCACAACCCTGATTTTTACTGAAATATTTAAGCATCTATTCAGTAAATCATATGTTAAAAGGTTTGCCTTGCAAGTGCCCCACTAGACAGACTTGCACGTAGCCCGTGTGTGTTCATCCAGGTTCAGTCTGACTGAACATGAAACTGAAGCCAAGTATACACTGAAGCATAGCTGTTTCCTAAGCTTCACATTTGCCTCTGCTTATTTATGAACTATGTGCAAATATAAGATTACTCACGGGCCTGGTTCACACAACTGTTGGAATCTAGGTTTAATGTGGTTTACCAACATTAGCGTGAGTGTGTGAACCCATGCCAATACAGAAATCTCAGATTCATCTTAGGCCATAAACCACCATGGTGTGGGTTCTCACAACCATGCTAATCTTGGTAACCCACATCAAACTTAGAGTCAAACAGTTGCGTGAACCAGGCCATGGTCTTCCAATGAGGTTACACTAACTAACAAACAAGCACAAGTTAAGGGGCAGAATGCAGTCTTCCATTGCCAGGTCTGAGGGGGCCACTGCCAAGGGAATCTCCCTTGCATAAGAACAGCCCTGCTGGATCAGGCCCAAGCCCAAGCCTACCTAGTCCAGCATCCTGTTTCACACAGTGGCCCGCCAGATGCCTCTGACAAGCCCACAGGCAAGCGGTAAGGGCATGCCCTCTCTCCTGCTCTTGCTCCCCAGCAACTGGGATTTAGAGGCATCTAGCCTCTGAGGCTGGAGGTGGCCCATAGCCGCCAGACTAGTAGCCATTGATAGACCTGTCCTCCATTAATTTGTCCATAAATTTTAATAAATGAATATGTCTCCTACCTCAGTAGATAGTAGACACCCCTCTCCTTACCTCGGCAACACAGCTGTTGTGGTGGGCCAGCTGCAGCACCAACGGCATTCTAGCCAGTAGCCACTGGGCTAACCCCCTCCCCACACCATGTTTTTCTACTGTCCAATGCCCTATATGGTGTTGCACGAAACTATATGGGCCATTGGTGGAGGTAAAAAAAAACATGGCAGGTGGCAGATAGAGCAACTGTCACATCTGCTCCGACACACAAGCCAACATTATAAAGGAAGGACAACCCAGCTGCTACCTGCCCAGGGGCGGTACCAGAAAAAAATTGAAGGGAGCACAGAAGGGGGAAAGTGCATTTATGGGTGGGCAGGGATGTGCCCCATGTATTAGATTTCTGAAACAAAAAGGGGGCAGTGGGGAGGCAAGGCACTTTCAGGGGTGGGGGGTGCTTGCCCCACCATGTGTCCCCCCCACCCCAGAGAGGCCCTTGCACCTGCCAGTTGCTGGATGGACTCAATCCTCCCCATGGAACCAGGGCAGATGTCGGCAATGCTCCCTTCCCATGCTGGTGTGTCTTTGCCAACTGTCCAAGGATGGCATGTGTCAATGCAGGCCCTGGTATCTGCAAACAGATGAGGATCCAAGGGAGATCAAATCAAATAAAAGGAACGTGCTTGGTGTACGAAGAGCCCAGTGCTAACCTGGCAACAGAATTTTCCTAGCAGTTCAAGTTTCTAAATAGTTCTCAAGGGCAGCCCCAATTAAAGCGCATTGTAACAACCTAAACAAGATATGCCCGAGCTGGTTCTCCTTCGCTGAAGGTTTCCGGAGAGAGGCTCAATGGCCATCTGTCAGCGATGCTGCAACAGATTCCTACACTGAGCAGGAGGGTGGATTAAAAGACTCCCGAGGTTTCTTCCAGCTCTAACATTCTTTGATTCTATACCTGGGACTAGGGTCTAACGACACCTTACATACAAATGTGAGTAAGGTGTAGACGGCCGGCTTTTCCTTTCTTTCCCTTTTCTTTTGCCCTGTAGAAGACACAACAAGGGATGGTGAGATTAGAGACAGGCAGGCAGACAGAACCAGACTATAGGCTAGGGTTCAAAGAAAAGCCTTATGGATTTGGGAAGGTGCTGGTCAGTGGTGGAGGGAGGCCAGCGGTGGCCCGCTGCAGCCCCCCTCACCCCACCCTCCTGTGTCTGACATCAGACACAGGGAGTGTTTAGCCACACCTTTAAGGCAGGGAGAGTCTCTCTGGCCGTGCTGCGAATGCAGCACTGGCCAATTTAACTCTTGAACAAGGCCACACAGCACTGTTTGGTAGGGATGTGCACAGAACTGGGTGGGGGTGGCTCGAGGGGGTGGGGGGTGCCACTTTAAGGGCGGGGGAGGGTGCACTTACCCCTCCCCCCGCTTTCCCCTCACCAGTGCTCGTTGCCCGTAAAAGCCTTTGGTGTACCTCCCTGCCGCCCCTTTCCCCTCTTCAGCCGGAAGTGGCTGGAAGTACCAGGTGCATACATGCACGTCACATGCGTGCGTGCATGCACGTCAGATGGGCGCACGCACATGATGTGCGCATGTGCACTTGATACTTCCAGCCGAAGAGGGGGAAGGGGCAGCAAGGAGGTACACTGCCACCCCGAAAGCGTTTATGGGCAACAAGCGCTGACAGGGGAAAAGTGGGGGAAGGGATAAGTGCACCCCCTCTCGCCCTTAAAGTGGCACCCCTCCGGCCTCAATCTTCGAACCCCTCTCCAGTGTTCAAACCTTTTTTGGAGGCCTGTAAAAGGGCCTCCAAACAGGTTCGTGCACATCCCTACTGTTTGGGAGCTAAAACATGCCCCCCCCCGTGTCTGACATCAGATGCGGGGTGTGTGTCGGGGCTGCGAGGCACGACCCTTGAGGGGCGGCGGCTCGGGTTCTTTGAACCCTGTTGCTCAATGGTGGCTCCGCCCCTGCTGCTGATGGAAGATCTGAAAAAGCTATCAGCACTCTTCTGGACTTTCAAGGAGAGCAAGAATTCTTTGCCTTAGTTAAGGAAGCATCAGCAAACTACAAAAGCAGTCTACAACTCCTGTCCGTTTCGCTACATGTTCTCCGTTATTGTTTTAAATTGCCCCTTTCTTCTCTCATGGAACTCATGGAAAGCAACATCTATGGGGCTCCCAAGTAGTTTCCCATCCAGGCACTGGGCAGATGCAGACTTGCTTTGCTTCAGCAAAGTGGCTACATTGTGCACTCTGAGGCCATGTCCTGGGGCGCAGCCCTTTATATCCTTGTTTCTGCCTTCTTCCTATTGTTCCCTTCCCTTCCCACTGCAAAATGCTTAGAGTCAGATTGCACATTACGCCTGCCACAAGCACTCTCACAGCGAGTTCTTGTCCTCTCCAGAAACACTTGCCACGTGACGCTGAAGTAACAGCAGGGATCGGGAGAAATTGCCAGGGCAGGCATCCCCGTGGCAGGCAGAATATGTATTCCGGCTCTTCGATGTTAAGCGTCTTAGACAGGGGCCTGTCTGTTTTGGTTATGCTACTCTGGAGAGTGCCACGTACGATCGTGGTGCTATAAAAATGCTACACTAATGCTAATATAGCACCATCATTGTGCAAGTGAAATGGGGCAGGTCTCTGCCCCCAAGGGGCTTACAATATACAGTTCAACATAGGGGAGATGACAGAGGAAGGGGAGAGAAACAGAGGCAAGAGCAAACAGGGAATAATCTATTATTATTTAATGTACATGTACTTAGGCTTAGGCATTAAGGAGTTGTACCAAAAGTCTTTGTATAAAAAGGTGGGTTCTGGGGAGAGATCTGAAGGGAGAGAGGAGGCACCACATGGGTGTTCGGGGAGGTAGTTCGAGGCAAAAGGGACAATAAGAAAGAAAGGGCAGAGTTATTTAAGGGAGCAGCAAGAAACCTTTAGATGGCTGAGAGTGATGGTTCTGAATAAACAAAGGTCATAGGCATAAGGGACACAGGCAGCTGCCATATACTGAGTCAGACCATTGGTCCATCTAGCTCAGTATTGTCCACACTGACCGGCAGCGGCTCTCCAAGGTTTCAAGCAGGAGTTGTTCTCAGCCCTACCTGGAGATGCCAGGGATTGAACCTGGAACCTTCTACATGCAGGCAGATATTCTCCTACTGAGCCTCAACCACATCCCCTGCCTAAGGGGAATATCTTACAGCTGAGCGCACTCAAATGTAGTCACCCATCCAGATGCAAACCAAGGTGAATCCTGCTTAGCAAAGGGGGCAATTCATGCTCGCTACCTCAAGACTGGCTCTCCATCCTCCAGAGACAGGGATGTGTCGGGATAGAAGAGCAGAGAAATAGGAAGGTAAGCCAGGGAGGATTTCTGGATCATCCATAACGAATTTGTGGAGGATCCAAAAGCAGACAGGAAACCAGAGTAGTACTTACAATAACAATACTAATAATACAAGTCTGCAAAATATTCAGAGCAAAAGCATGCAAATATATTGGCAGTTCAGTTTTTGCAGGCTAATGGTTGTTTAGTTTGCTATATAAAATTAATTCTGTGCATTTATTTATGATATTTATATTCTGCCTTGCACTATGAATGGTCTGAAGACAGCTTAAGAGAGTAATAAGACAATAAAATACAGTACAATATATTGAACAGCAGTAAAATCACAGAAGTTAAAAAAGCAAACAAGCAGATAAAAACAAACAGCTAAAACCACTGTGTTGCAACAGTAAACTCTGGTGATATTTTCTGCAGCAGAAAAAGCTACATCCCTAAGGCTACTGAACACACTTACTAGAGAGTAAGTACCACTGAACTTAGTGAGACTACTTCCCAATAAAGAAGGTTAAGATTGCATTTGCACATCCAGTACATTTTGGGTCCAAACGTTGTACAGCATGCAAGTAAAAGATGTAGTAGATTATTTTGTAAACGACAGAACAGGCCTGGTTACCAAACACGGAAAGTTCACAACACGATGCAGTCTGCCTATGAAATGCTTTGAAAAGCTATTTCATGCAATAATGCAAAGGTGAACAAAAACACTTCCTCTGGCAACAGGAAGCAATAGGAATGCTCATCTGCATACTCTGGAGCTGCAGATATCCCAGTCAGATCAATAAGAAAGAGATGGGCTATGGAGACTGACAGCCTGATCCTAAGCACAAGTACTGTGTGCTCACATAAATCCCATGGCAATCTATTTCCAAGCAAATGTTATTAGGATAGGGTTATATAGAGTATGCATTAGGACTGGATCTGCAGCATTTCAGAAAAACCAGAAAACTACCCCTTTCTCCTGCAAGGATGCACCCCTTGTTATTAAATTAGAAACATATGCAATGAACAATCAGGCCATTGTGCTTTTGTCAGCTCTTTTGAACAGCAATCCAGCCACAAGAAGGAAAAGGAAGCATCATAAAATCACACACTGCCCATCCATCCCACTCCCTACAGCTTTTCTAGGTGTCAAGATTTAGACTGCATAAAAGTAAGGGATTTTCTTAAAATTTGCTTTGGAGGGGATTCCAAAAGAAGGGTGAGAGGAATCTCTTCCCAATTCTCCCCATCTCTTGCTTAAACTACATAGTTCCTAAAATCCATTTAGGAAGTTTGAAGTCATATAATTTATTTATGACTACTACTATGAATAATTTATTTATGTCGCTTATATAAACTATATACAGTGGTCCCTCTACTTACAAAATTAATCCGTTCCGAATGCACATTTGTAAGTCGAAAAATTCGTAAGTCGAAAAGCGGTTTCCCATAGGAATGCATTGGGAACGGATTAATGCGTTCCGGAGCCTAGAAAAAAGACCCAGACCCCCAGTAAGGCTTGCAAACTGCACAGGAACATTTCTTTTCAAGAATAAACAGGCAGTAAACAGGCAGGCAAGTCAAGGAAACCGCATGTAAAATTTGTAAGTTGAGGAAACCCCATCTAAAAATTTGTAAGTCGAGGAAACCCCATCTAAAAATTTGTAAGTCGAGGAAACCCCATCTAAAAATTTGTAAGTCGAAAAAACCGCATCTAAAACCGGATCTAAAACTGCCGTTTGTAACTCGAAAAATACTTATGTCGAGTAGTTTGTAAGTCGAGGGACCACTGTGGTTTCCTTAATGCCATCATCCAGTGGTTTTCTTAGCACCAATAATTTCCATATGAGCATATATATGAATATAGGTGTTTTAAAAAACCACTGGATGGTGGCCTTAAGGAAACCACTCTTCTGTGTTCTTTACCTTTTGAGATTTTTCACCTCAAGGAAAGACTCAGAAGATATTAGGGGCTCCCCCTCCATCCATCCCCCCCCCACACCCAGGGGCGTAACTACCATTAGGCAAGGGAAGACCATCGTCTTGGGGCCCCACTGCTTCAAGGGGCCCCCCATAGGCACATCACATGACTCCCCGCCCACCCGTGTTGCACCCCTTATGAATTATGTTGAGTCTCTTGAAGATTGGCAGTAGCAGAGAGTAAAAAAACCTAGATTCAATATGAACTAGATATTCACTGTATTCATAATGGGGATGTGAGTGCACTATAATGGGGATGTGAGTGGGGATGTGAGTGCACTATATACTGTGAAGTGTGTTTGTGTGTGTATATCAGCGAGGAGCCCACTTTAAAATCTTGTATCTGGGCCCACTCCAACCTTGCTACGCCCCTGGCCACACCAAATAAATCCACCTCAGGTCCTCTTCTTTTTGCAGTCACACTCTATTCCTCACCATCTACCTTCTGCTCCAAGATTAAATCACATTTCTACCACAGAATATATCAAAAACAACAACTTAAAAAAATCTGTGGCATCAAGGTTGATTTATCAGCAGCTGCTGGTGTGCTTGCTCAACACATAACAGCAGAATGTTTTCCCAAATCAGTCCACAGGCACTTAGTTTCTCTTTCACTACCAGATTAGATAGGGGTGGGGTGGATCCTAAAAGATCCATGTTGTGACTACACCAGAGAGCCAATACTCCCCCACTCCACCTACAGAACACAGCTAGCTGGGCAGCCAGCCTAAGCAGAAGTATGCCCAGGAAATCAGAGAGGGAAGAAAACCAAACCCAGCAACACAGTTCCTAAGGCAGCAGCGAGTGCTATATTGTGTAACTCAGACCCATCTTTTCTCCCACAACCACTCCCACTCCTCAACTTGTTTCAGTCAAGTTTAATGCTGCAAGATTACATAACACAGACACCAATCTGTTTCTTGGCAGGTGGGAATTCAACTAGAATAGACAACTTCTTGAGGCACCAGAGATGAAGAGCTGGAAAAAACCCTTTCTCCAAAGATTTCACCCACAAAAAACAAAACCAAAGAACTATTATCATAGAAACTGAGGTGCCTATAATTTCATAAGCAATGTGCACATGTGTGCGTGCACACACTGTCTTGAAAATAACTACTGAGCAACAGTTCTACCTAACTCCAATGTATGGAAATAGCGCACATACAAAACGCATCCCAAGGGGAAAAAATAAGCAAGTTCAAACTCAACTACAGCATCTGAAAGCATACTGAAAGTAAACATGACATAGCATCCCATGGAGATCAAGAGCATCCCAAAGGCAGACCAGATCAGTCCAATTCTCCCTCCCACATGCACACAACACTAATCAGAACTGGACATGGGAATTACTGTAATTAAATGCCATGGGGCATCTTAGGATGCAAGCCGGCTGCCCGGCTCCTAGGTTCCTGGGATATCTTCTGCATCCTCTTACAGGATTTCCCTGTGGAGGAAGGGGCAGGGGCAGGGGCGGGGCGGAGTGCAGCTCTGACCCACACACGGTTCTAAGTGGAATGTTACATCATAAATATGCAATGAAAAACGCGTGGCGTAGGCCAAAGAGAATGACAAAGAACCATATGGAACTTTGGAGCGAAAGCGAACCCTTTCTCTCTCTCTCTCCCCGCCCCCCCCACCCCCAATTTCTTTCTGGGGCCTTCATTTTCGTCGCGCTCTAGCCAGAGTCCCCACGAGACTAGCCTGAGCGACTGCCCCAGCCAGCGGCCAGGCTGGGATCGTCAGCGCCGGGGCGCAGGGAAAGAGGCGCGCGGCGGCGGCGGCGGCCCTTTGTTGAGCATCTCTGGGTACCTCGCCTTTTACCTGTGGCTGCAGTCGCCATGGCAACGGGCGGGGGTTCCTTCGCGAAGCCGAACGCCGCGGCCGGCTGCTGCTGCGACGCCGGCACCCTTTCTCGGTCCCAGCGCCTCGGAGCAGCAGCTCCGGCTGCGCTCTCGTCTTCCGCGCCGTCCCCAATCCGGTGCTCCGCGGAGCTCTGGCGATCCGGCGGCGCAGACATCCCGGCTGGCAACAAGGCGAGCTTCCTTCCGAGACTCCGAGTCCGAGGATGGGCAGGAAGAAAAGCGGCGGCCGCTGGGAGGAGGGCTGGGCAGCTGCAAGGGCCGCGCTGGGGAGACGCTCTGGACGGCTGCAGCAGGAGGAGCCGGGCTGCCGTCGCCGCCGCCGCCGAGTCTCCGCTAGCGCCTCTTACGCAGGTGCAAATGGCTTGTTGAGCTGGAGCCTTCCAGCCCTTGCGTCACCCTGTGGCTGGCATATCACAGGGCAGGCAGCAGCAGGCACCAGTCTGGCGCTCCACGCTCTGCCCCGTTTAACTGCTTCCACTCACGGAGGAGGATACCTGAGTGAGTTGCTCCTGGGTTTTTCCAACCAGAGAGGTGGGCGGGGAAGGGCTGGGGACCTTTGGAGGGAGAACTCCCTCCCCCCGATCTGGCTTCCTTCCTTCCCCTCGTTCGTTGTCGTCCGGATGTGCAGCCCGGCCAGCAGCGGCAGGCCACATTCACGGGGCCACCCTGCATGAATTCATCTGGATCCGGGGGTGTCCAACCTGCCTCAGAAAACTGATGTAAAAAGTGGGCGTTTGTTTGTTGTTGTTTTTACCGGGGCGTTTTTCACACAGGGCTTTTAAAGCTTCTCTGGAATGGAGGTGTGCGTTCACATATCAGGCAGATTTACCCCAGCGAGCTATCCAGGTGGGATGGGAACACTTCACCCACAATTCAGGTTTTTCACTGTGCATTAGAGTGTGTAGCCCAATATATATCTGGGGTTTTAAAAATCTACTTTTTGCATTGGGTTTTTTGGGACAACTTCGAGTTCCCAGTAAAGCCTGCTGTCTGGGAAAGCTCCTGGATATAAATCGGGCGACACACTGTTTTCTTTTGGTGTAGGTTCACATTGCATGCCTCCGTGTTTTTCTTCTAGCTAATGGGGAGAGAGAGAGAGAGAGAGAGATGGCGCGCCCCTTGGGTAGGAACACAATGTTGCCTTCGATGGTGAGAGTATGAAAGGGATTATTAGGGAGGATAAGGAGATTGCAGAGAAGCTGAATGAGTTCTTTGCATCCGTCTTCATGGCAGAGGATACTGATCATATACCATATATACCCACTCCAGAACTGAGCTTAAGAACATAAGAACAGCCCTGCTGGACCATCCAGTCCAGCATCCTGTTTCACACAGTGGCCCACCAGATACAGCTGAGAAGCCCACAGGCAAGAAATTAGGGCATGCCCTCTCTCCTGCTGTTGCTCTCCTATAACTGGTATTTAGAGGCATCTTGCCTATGAGGCTGGCCTATAGCCACCAGACAAGCTTCTCAGACTTGGAGGATAAAGAACTGGGCCAATTTGAGGTGATGAGAGAGGATGTTCTAAACTGTCTTAATAAACTACAAATTAACAATTTTTAGCATTCTGCACAGGGGCGTAACTACTATTAGGCAAGGGGAGGCGGCTGTCTGGGGCCCCCCATGCCTCGAGGGCCTCCCCAGAGGCAAGTCACATGACTATATATTGTGAAGTGTGTGTGTGTGTGTGTGTGTATCAGCGAGGGGCCCATTTTAAAATTTTGTCTCTGGGCCCACTCCAGCCTTGTAACACCCCTGATTCTGCACCAGGGCCAGATGGCATCCACCCAAGAGTCCCGAAGGAACTTAAAGGCAAAATTGCGGATTTCCTAGGAAAAATATGCAACTTGTCCCTACAGTCAACGTCTGTACCAGAGGACTGGAAAGTAGCTAATGGAACTCCGATTTCCAAAAAGGGATCCAGGGGGGATCCCTGAAACTACGGGCCTGCTAGACTGATGGAAAGCATACTTAAACTGCCCTGAGCCATTTCTGGAAGGGCAGTATAGAAATTAAACAAATAAACAAGTACATTTTTAAAAAAATTATTTATTTATTTATTTAAACATATTTATATACCATGTGTCCTATATAAAACCAGGGCAGTTTACAATTTAAACAAACAGCAACTAAACCTAAAAATCATATAAAATTACCATAAATGAAACTTTAAAACATCATAAACTAAAAGCCTGATGAAACAGGTGTGTTTTCAAAAGTACTTTAAAAACAACTAGAGATGGGGAGATTCTGATTTCAACTGAGAGTGAGTTCCATAGCCTTGCGGCAACCCTAGAGAAAGCCTGGTTTTGGTAGCCATCAACAGAGCTGGTGGCAACTGCAACTGGACCTTCCATGACTATCTTAATAGGTGGCAGGGTTCATGAAGAAGAAGGCACTTTCTTAAGTGCCCTGGGCCCTAGCCATTCAGGGCTTTATAAGTAATAACCAGCACTTTGTAGTTTGCCCAGAAGCTAATTGGCAGCCAGTGTAGTTTTCTTAAAATAGGAGTAATGTGGTCTCTACATGTGGCCCTGTAGACCATCCTGGCTGCCACATTCTGCACCAGCTGCAGTTTCCAAATTAGGTACAAAGGCAGCCCAACATAGAGTACATTGCAGTAGTCAAGCCTGGATGTTACCAGCATATGCTCCACTGCTTTAAGGTGATTTATTTCGAGAAATAGACGTAGCTGGTGTATCAGCCAAAGCTGATAAAAAGCACTCCTGGCCACTGCCTCCATCTGAGATATCAGAGAGAGGTTTGGGTCCATACTCCCAAGCTACAGACATGATCTTTAAGGCAGAATGTAACCGCATCCAGAACAGGCAGATCGAAACCACTTCTTAAGTTCTGGCCTCCCACAACGAGTACCTCTGTCTTTGGATTCAACTTCATTTTGTTTTCCCTCATCCAGCCCATTACCGATTCCATGCATGGCTTTTGCAAGGGCAAGTCTTACTTCACTAACCTTTTGGACTTCTTCTTTGAGAGTGTCAACAGGCATGTGGATAAGGATGATCCGGTTGACATAGTATACTTGGACTTCCTAAAGGTTTAGCTCCCCACCATAGGCTCTTGAGTAAACTTAGCAGTCATGGGATGAAGGAGACAGGTTATAATGAGGTGCACACACCACATTCTGAACACTTTGAGCACTTTTGGGGCAGGGGGACCGGGAGCTTTAAGAAAAGGGAGAGCAGGTCCTTACCTGCAATCCATTGCCACATGCAGCTTCCTGCTGTGGCTGTGCACGTCCCTAGAAGCCTTGTGCAGCATCAGCATGCACATGGCGTCTGTGCGCAGATGCAATGTGTGTGGGGACACCATCTGGGCTTATAGGGATGCACAAAATGGTTGAAGGACAGGAAACAGAGGGTAAGAATCAATGGACAGTTTTCATAATGGAGGGAAGTAAGAAGTGGGGTCCCCCAGGGATTGGTACTGGGACCAGTGCTCTTTAACTTGTTCATAAATCATCTAGAAGTTGGGGTAAACAGCGAAGTGGCCAAATCTGCAAGTGACACTAAACTATTTAGGGTAGTGAAATCCAAAACAGATTGTGAGGAGCTCCGAAATAATCTCTCCAAACTGGGTGAGTGGGCGATAAAATGGTAAATGCGGGTCAATGTAAGCAAGTGTAAAGTTATGCATACTGGGGCAAAAAAACCCCATATATACATATACACCAATGGGGGCTGAGCTATCAATGACTGACCAGAAGAGAGATCTTGAGGTAGTGGTAGACAGTTCGTTGAAAGTGTTGAGAAAAGCAAATTCCATGCTAGGGATCATTAGGAAGGGGGTTGAAAATAAACATGCAGATTCTATAATGCCCTATGGTGCGGCATTATAATATAATGCCCTATGGCACGAATCTATGGTGCGGTTACGTTTGAAATTTTGAGTACAGTTCTGGTCACCATATTTTAAGGACATTGTAGAACTGGGAGAAGTGCCGAAGAAGGCAACCAAGATGATATCGGGCCTGGAGCACCTTTCTTACGAGGCAAGGCTACAGCATTTGGGGCTCTTTAGTTTGGAAAAGAGGCGACTATGGGGAGACATGATAGAGGAGTATAAAAGGATGCATGGGGTAGAGAGAGCGGACAGAGAGGAATTTTTCTCCCTCTCTCACAGCACTAGGTCTTCCCATGGGAAGCAGGGGTCTTCCCATGAAACTGAAGGCTGGGAAATTCAGAACCAACAAAAGGAAATGCTTTTTCACACCGCATATAATTAATGTATTGATGCTTTTGAACTTTGGTGCTGGAGAAGACTTTTGAGGATACCATGGACAGCCAGGAAAACAAACAAAAGAATCATAGAACAAATCAATCCACAATTTTCACTCGAGGCACAAATGACCAGGCTCAAACTAGCATACTTCAGACACATTATGCGAAGATCCAACTCCCTTGAGAAGTCCATAATGCTGGGGAAAGTTGAAGGAAAGAGAAGGAGAGGACGACCAACAGCAAGGTGGATGGACTCGATGACGACAGCAATGAACACACGATGTGCTGGATTGTGTCACTCAGGCCTCAGGGTCCCCTTCAGGCACAGAAGGAAATAAGAAAGGCAACATCAGTTGCTAGAGCTGGTGGGTGCTATGAAGCCTCTGGATTGATCAAGTGTGGTATAAATCCTAGGAATCAGGCCTTCTGCCTTTGCCCGGCCAGAATGGTCTCTGGGATAACCCGAAGGGACCATATAACACTGACTTTTAAAGAACTGGAGAGGAGAGCTGGTCTTGTGGTAGCAAGCATGGCTTGTCCCCTTAGCTAAGCAGGGTTCACCCTTGTTGTATAAGAATGGGAGACTAGAAGTGTGAGCACTGGAAGATAGTCTCCTTAGGGGATGGAGCTACTCTGAGAAGAGCAGAAAGTTTCAAGTTCCCTCCCTGGCTTCTCCAAGATAGGGCTGAGAGAGATTCCTGCCTGCAACCTTGGAGAAGCCGCTGCCAGTCTGTGAAGACAATAATGACCTAGATAGACCAATGGTCTGACTCAGTACATGGCAGCTTCCTATGTTCCTAATTGCACTGGCTGCTGCTATTGTTTCCAGGTGAAATACAAAGTGCCGGTTATTACCTATAAAGCCCTGAGCAGCTTGGGCCCAGGGTATTTAAGAGAGCGCCTTCTTTGTAATGAATCCTGTCGCCTATTACGATCTTCGGGAGAAGTCCGGTTAAGGTTGCCGCCAGTTCGTTTATTGGTGACTCGGGACGGGGACTTCTCTGTGGCTGCCCCAAGGCTTTGGAATAAGAGCTTCACAGAATACAATCAAAACAATCTCATAAAAACAAAAACAAATTAAACAGTTTAAAATTAATTTCAGTTAAAAGACCGAGAAAGCAGGTGCGTCTTGAGGGTCTTCCTAGAAGTAAACAGAGAAGGTGAAACTCTTTTTCTCCCGAAAATCATAATAGGCGACAGGATTCATTACAAAGAAGGCGCTCTCTTAAATACCCTGGGCCCAAGCTGAGGCCTGAGTGACACAATCCAGTCTGGGGCGTATCTAGGTTAGGGCAGGCTGGGCATGTGTCCCAGGCACCACTTGAAGGGGGCGCCATTTTGTAAAATTAAAAAAAATGGCTGCCAAAAACAAAATAGCCACCGTGCATGCTCAAATGGCCTCTGTGAGGCCCTAGGTCATGCCAGGCCTTGCAGAGGCCATTTGAGCATGCACGGTGGCCATTTTGTTTTCAGTGGCCTTTTAAAAAAAGGTTATTTTAAAAATGGCCACCGGACGTGCTCAAATGGTCACTGCGAGGCCCTAGAGGCCAGCGGAGTGAGGGGAAACCTCTGCAACCCCCCCCCCACAGCCTTTAGGAAGCCCCCCAAAGGGGCTACAGGTAAAAAAATAATAATATAAGACACTGTACACATATTCAGATTGGCACTATGTACAGAGAATCAGGGCTTGTGAATACTGAGCTGATGCTTATGAGCTAGGATTGTATTCATTTGCTCTTACTTTGCTTCTTGTGATAAGTGAGTTAAATGTGATGTCTTGCTAATATGGCTATTAATGGTGAATTTGTTTTTGAATCAGTGTGAAATCCTTAATATTAAGTCCCACTGGGAGTTTCTTGCTCTCTTTCTCTCATTTTAACTGTCTTTCTGAAAGACTAGAATATATTCCAAGCAGTGACACAGTTTACTCTGCATATCCTTTAATTATTTTCAGAGTATCTGGGAAAAGTCAAATTCTCCATTGATTTTTAAAACTTATGTAATGGTGATGCTACAATGCATAGTAGAGAATTAGACAGGGACTTCTGTTTAGTTTTCCAAGTACACCTCCATATAGTATTTGGGTATTTCATGAGCCCCAGCATACTGAAATTTGTAGTTTTCCAGCATTTTTTGGTCTGGCTAAGACCACTGCTAAAAGGTTTTTGAAATATTAAAATATTAACAAGCCGGACTTGTATTTTTGAGCTGATATTATGGTAAAGTTATCTGAAAGATGGGTGTCAGATGTTTGGACAGGGGGCGCAATTTCAGTGCTTGCCCTAGACGCTATTTTCCCTAGATACACCTCTGAATCCAGTACCTTTCTAGGTTTGGTCCCAGCCTTGTGGTGATAAGAGAACATGTGAACAGTGAACATAGAAACATCGGAAGCTGCCTTATTCCACGTCAGACCATTGGTCTAATTAGCTCAGTATTGTCTACACTGGCTGGCAGCAGCTTCTCCAAAGTTTCAGGCAGGAATCTCTCTCAGCCCTACCTGGAGATGCTGCCATGGATTTGAACCAGGGACTTTGTGCATGCAAGTAGATGCTCCTCAACTGAGCTACAGGCCCATCCCTGGGAACATAAATGCAAAAACTGGTATTATTTATGTATTTGAAATATTTATCTCCCACCTTGCCAGCACAAAACTGCTCGAGGCAGCTCACAAAAATAATAGATCGCAATAAAGCAACCTAAAAAACCCTTTTTATTTTTATGTATTACTATGGTAAGCAGGGAGCACACCCCATCCCATTCCTCCCAGCCCAGCAGAGTTGCTCTGCGCTACATCAATTTGTTTGATTTTGAGATGGAAAGGATGGGGGAAGGCTGAGTGAGGCACGGGGCCAGCCGGAGGGGGCTTGGTTTGGTGGGAAAGCTGTTTGTACAGCAGCTTATTAAATTCTCCTTGAACAATGAATCCGTGCTGGTTGAGATGAGAAGAGATGCTATTCAGATCTTGATCTTCCTGCTGTCTGAATGCCAACTCCATTGCAAATGTGCTGGTCTATTTTTGTCTGCTTTATTCACCTCCGCTGTGTGGGAATCATATTGCCAGAAATAATAGGCTTTATCCTTTAACTGGGACCAGATCAGGGACAAGACACAACACCCAACCACTCTTAATTTCTGACATTAGTACCGAAACTAGTATTCTGCCAGGACTATGCTTTGCCTTTTGTGCCAGGAATAGCAACAAACAAAGCCATTTACACCAATCATTTTTCTTTTTTAATCTCTCTTTTGGGATTTGATGATATTTCGCACAGCAAGGAGCTGTATGTCCCAGGTTGGAGATCTTTCCTTTAGTAAGAGTTTGGCATGAAGCTACGTTGGCACCTTCTCCTGTTATTTTAATGGAATGGAATGGGGTTTTTAAACAGTGACATAATAAACAAGAATAATTATTCACTTTAAAAAAAATGTCTTTCACCTTTTCCTAAACCAGACCCAAGATTTCCTAACATGCATTTTTGGTCAGCATCGTTAGATTCCAATATGAATGGGATTGTTCTTTTCAATTGCTTGCCATCAGAAGAGGTATATGTATTGTGTACTGCTTCTTTAAGAGTCAAGCCCAAATGGCCTCAGAATGAGAAGGTCCATGTGAGAGAACTGAGGCAACAGTTTCAGTTTTGCAGTAGAAGCCTGTGTGAGTGGTTGGGCTTGCATGATCTCAGGGGTTTGAACAGCCCTACCCAGATGGACTAGAAACTAAGACAGTCCTCTGATAAGTTGTGCTTGTTTCCCTCACCAATCTAAGCATTATGCTCTGTGTTTTTCAGTGAGTTGTAAGCAACAGAGAGTTATGAGAAAAGGCAGGGGTGACCCAGGGTATTACAGTGCCTGAAGTGAGCTGCCGTATGAGCCTGCTGGGGGCCAGCTCCCTTTAAAACGAACCTGGCCAAGCTTTGGAAAGAGCACAACGGGTGGTGAGGAAGGAAAGTTGCCAGTAGCCTCCTCTTCGCTCCTCGTGCTTCTTGCAAGCGTTACAAGAAGAGATGCTCCTTGCAAATGTTGAAAAGGTCAGATTGGTCCTAAAGAGCTGCTCCAACAGTGGCCGGGGGGGGGGGCGGGGTCATCTTGCCACCTGTCTGGCGTCCCAGTGATCTGCCACCTGAGACAACCACCTCACCTTGCCTCTTGAAAGGGCCGCCCCTGAGAAGAGGTCCAGAGTGTGCTGCTGTTGTCATATATCCGTTAAAACATCCGTAATTTGAATTCTTTATTGGAATTTCTACCTGTTCGGCCCGGCCTTCCAGTGCTCTTAAATTGTTTTAAAGGGTCTTTGATGTTTGTGAACTGCCCTGAGCTATTTTGTAAGGGCGGTGAAAAAATTGAACAAACAAATAAATAAATACATCCAATATGCTATTTGTTGTTTGGTTGAAGGCAAATGGTCCTCAGGGAAAATCCTTGAGTCTATGGGAAGAGAGCTGGTCTTGTGGTAGCAAGCATGAATTGTCCCCTGTGCTAAGCAGGGTCTGCCCCAGTTTGCATTTGAATGAGAGAGTACGTGTGTGCACTGTAAGATATTCCCCTTAGGGGATGGGGCTGCTCTGGTAAGTGCATCTGCCTGCTTGCATGCAGAAGGTTCCAAGTTCTCTCCCTGGCCTCTCCAGATAGGGCTGAGACTCCTGCCTGCAACCTTGGAGAAGCCACTGCCAGTCTGTGAAGACAATACTGAGCTAGATGGACCAATGGTGTGACTTGGTAGAAGGTAGCTTTCTATGTCTCTAAATGTGAAACACTCATGCCCCCAATTTCAGGGGACATTCCTAGTGTTATCAAAACTATTTTGACATTTCGAAGTTCCTCAGTTGTAAAAACAAACCAAACAAACCCATGCACCCACCTGCACACCCACCTCAGATGCTTAACGGAAAGAGAGACTCCCAAATTTGCTCCGAATTTTGCTTTAGGAGAAATGTCGGTTGTAGCTCTAACCTTCCCTACACACTTTTGAAGTGATTTTGTATCCCAGCCAAGCTGCAATCAATTCAAGCAGCTCGCTGTGCAACCATCTTCCAGCCACTTTTTACCGTAAACAACGTTACTAGATATCTTTATGGCAGGAAGCAAGACGCTCCAGTGAGGCCTAGTTATGGCTGGATCTGTCTTCCCCAAACAGACAGGTCACTTAAGACGCTGTTTCATCTTGGTAAGCGGGTTGCACTTGTTTCACTCCACCAAGATTTCGGCGGCCACTGTTGCTTCTTGCAGACTGATGAGATGTACCAATACAGGGAAGGGAAGTCTGAAGATGGAAGGAAAAGGGAGGGAGAATTTGCAATCTGTTCCCTTTGTTACTTGGGCAGCCCAGGACATTTCTGCTTCTAAGGTGAGGCACCAAATCCCGCCTTGCCCTACACCCCAGGAGAGATTTAGCCCCCTTTCAAAACTGACCTTTCAATACCGCCCTTCCAAAAAATGGCTCAGGGCGGTTTACACAGAGAAATAATAATAATAATAATTAATAATGTGTGTCTGTCTGTCTCTTTGCCTGCTATTGTTTGTTCTCCACAAATTTAGCTAAATTTAGATTGCAAGTTCTTTGGGGCAGAGACTCGTCTTATGCTTATATTACTTTGTAAAGCGCTGTATACATTGCTAATGAATTCCAGTAGTTGCTTTCATCTGCTTAACACAACCAGGAATTCCGTGGCACCTAAAAGTCTAAGAAATGTATTGTTTATTGTGGAATTGTATGTACCTCAGGGCTGGGGAAACTGATATACAGTGGCACAAATGGTTTATTCCCATTAGCAGTACAATGGAACCTAATTCCAGTGGTATCTTCTTCTATGGGTAGAAGTGGAAATCTATAGTACTGATTGTGCTTAGTCTTGCTTAAGAAAGAAAGAAAAATCCCCCAAACTATCTTGTGCTATTTTCTTCTAGTGGTATTTTCTTCTAGGGGTATGATGTGCATATGAGCTCTAGGTATCTTCACTTTGTTTTACAGTCAATTTAAATAGTTATGCTTTTAACAGCAGGGCAAACAACCAAGTATATAGCTATTCTGTGTCTTAATTGATGTTAAGAGCCATCTAAAATGCTAACAGCCTTTTCAATTACCGCTAATCCATTCTTCGGTTTGAAAAAATTGAACCTCTTGTGGTATTCAGTTCCTTTTTGCTTTCATCAGCACTGATGTCGGAAATGTAATCTTACAAGTGGTGGTGGTAAATGAGGCTTGTTTTCACTGATACACAGGCACAGCAAACCCAATAATGAAAAAACAAACGGTACCCAAAGATATGAATGGCAAGAGCAACTAAATGGGGCAATTTGGATTTGGTTCTAGGGGTGGTGAGTTCTGGGGATTGCTGAGAAACTCTTTGGGGTTGTGGACGATGGGTGCATAGTGGGATGTGGTTGCCAACTTTATTTTTGGCACAGTTCTTCTGCCTTTGTCGGCTGCCTGACATGGAGAAAGAGCTCAGTAGAGCAGAGCAGAAGTCCATCTCTCTTGCTTCTCAGTGGTCAACTAGAAGGTTCTGGGAACTAGCCTTGAAGGAAACAGACGTCTCTTGCTATTGACTCTCCCAGCCAATGGTATTTGAATGTATATGGCCTCTAAACATGGAGGCTCCATGTAGCTATCGCTTATGACTGATATTTGCGGACAGGTCTTTCCTCCACAATCTTGGCCAATCCCTTTTTAAAGCCATCTAAGGTAGTGGCCGACACCATATCCTATTGACAACCTCAGCATCACCCTAGCGACTACGCAGGTGAAGCTTTTCCCACCACTGAAACTCCATGTGAGGAAAAGTTTCGCCTCCTTAATTCCTGTATGTCAGGTGGCTGCTAAGGCAGAGGAGCCCTGAAAGAAAAAGAGCCGGACAACCCTACAGGGAGCAGGTGGGAGGTGCCATTTCAGAACAGTTGGCAAGCACAACAAAAAGCGCAGTTCCCGGGCTGGGGCGTGTGGAAGTAGCAGATGGCACCTGGCAGTGTGGCTGTGCCTCAAGAGGTAGAACCTGATGGCTGTGGAAGCACAACAAATTGCAAAATCTCCTACCTCTCCGAACTCTGATATTATTTGCATCTTTATTAAGCCAAGGAAGAGTCAAATGCAAACTCTTTAGAGCAGGGGCAGGGAACTGCAGCACTCCAGCTGTGGTTGAACTACAACTCCCATCATCCCCACCGAAATTGTGGCAGGGGGTGATGGGAGTTGTGGCAGGGGATTATGGGAGTTGTAGTTCAACAACAATTGGGGTGCCACGGTTGCCGAGCCCTGTTTCACAGCATCAGGGGATGACCTCTGAATCAGCCCTTGAACATCTAAGCCAGTGGCTCCCAACCAGTGGTACTCCAGATGTTGGTGGACTACAACTCCCATCATCCCCATCCACAGTAAATTGTAGCTGGGGATGATGGGAGTTATAGTTTAGCAACATCCAGAGCACCACTGGTTGGGAACCCCTTGATATAAGAAAATCAGAGGTGAGTTCAGGGGTTATCCTCTAGTTGTGGAGAACTAAACATTAGCATTTGGCACCTCTGGGCAACTGTCAGGACCTGAGTGTTTCAGGAGGGCTGACTGCTCATGCCTGACCTTGGGCTCCCCGGGGAGGGGTGGGCCAGGCCACCATTTTGCTGGAAGTTGCCATACCTTCCCCCCAATGCTCCTGATGTAGTCTTGTTCTGGATTAGGGGTTCCCAACTTTTGGTTCTCCAGCGGGGTTGATGGGAGTTGTAGTTCAGCAACGGCTGGCGTACCGAATCTTGGGAGCCGCTGTTCTGAATCTGGAGCACTGTGGAGAGAGAAAATGGCTGCCATCAAGGCTGAGGACGTGATGCCCCAGAACACCACTTAGAGGGCTGGCATTATGGGAGGAAAAAATGGCAGCCGCTGGTCTGCCACCACCCAGGTGACCCACTGCCTAGGGCAAGGCTGCACAACTTCAGCCCTCCCACTGTTTTTGGACTACATCTCCCATCATCCCCAGCCACAGTGGCCACTATTCAGGAATGATGGGAATCTTAGAACAAAAACCTGCAGGAAGGCTGGACTTGTGCAGCCCTGCCCTAGGGGGACCCACCCACGGGAAAAGGGACCCACAGAGCACCTTGCCAACCCCACCCCGAAGCTTGGGAGTCTGCCTTGTTGTGGTGACGACTGATCATGTAACGGGATTACAGAGGGCTGTTTTGAAGACCTGTCCTGGCAGTGCTCTACAACTCGTTTGTAGGATGCATTGCTACTGCAGCTGACAAGCACAGCAATTTTGCAACAGTAATCATGAACTGCCGCGAAGCAGAACAGATACTGACCCGTCTCCATCAGACTCTGAAGGTTTATATTGCTGTTAACAGACACTTTATGCCATAATTGCATGGCCAGCAATTCCAGACAGCAGCAAGATCAAAGCACTGGAATACTTTCCTTAGAAGGGAAGGCAAATGCATTAGGAGCTTTTCAGTTTATAAAAGAAAAAAAACAAAAGACCAATAAGGAGGAATGATAAGAGATTTATAGAATAATAATAATCTTTATTTGTTAGCTGCCCCATTACAAATTGTTCTCTGGGCAGCTCACAGCAACACAATTAAAACATCAAACACATAACACAAAACAAACAAATTATACTAGAAAATACAAAATACAGTACTAAACATTACATAACATTTAAGACCTTTTTAAAAAATCAGTTTTAAAAAGCCCGAGTCAACAGAAACGTCTTCACCTGGCATCTAAAAGTACACAGTGATGAGCCTTACAGAGCTGATGCTCCCAAACTTGGATTCGAAGATGTTGTTTGGCTACAACTCCCATCATGTACTACCTTTGGCCACCTTGGCAGTGGATGATGGGAACGGTAGTCCAACATTATCTGGGGACTGAACTTTGAAAAACCCCTGCACTGCCTTTGGCCACCTTGGCAGGGGATGATGGGAACTGTAGTCCAACATTATCTGGAGACCCAACTTTGAGAAACCCCTGCTCTAGATAAATCTTTCTCTTCAGGACAGCATGCAAATCAAATGGAACCACCAGAAGGTAGACTCATCTGCAATTTATGCAATTGTTGAATACCCATGTAAAATACATACAGAAAGTGCTTTTAATAATTCCAGATGCTACCATATTGCAGGTGAATCCTCTTGTTCCATGATGCAGCGTATGGATTTGCTGGGCCTCTTTTTGTATATTTATTTTTACATTTCTATCCCACTCTTCCTCCAAGAAGCTCAGAGTGGTGCACTTGGTTATGTTTATCCTCACAACTCTGTGAGGTAGGTTAGCTGAGAAAGAAGGGACTGTCCCAGAATCACCCAGTGAATTTCATGGCTGAACGGGGATTTGAACTCACGTCTCCCTGGTCCTAGTCCAACACTGGTGAAGCAAATCTAACATACTATAGCTCAATAAAACTCTGGTTTGTGTACAGGCTCCTACAGCTCCATATAGTGGGAATATATTTATACAGTATATCTTATATTGTGCTTACTTTTTCAGAAGAAAGATAGGATGACAAGCAGAAAGGTTCATAAGGCACAATTCAGTCTTTGAAGGAGGCAATCACAGACCAGTTAGGGTTCTTGTACATCATATATCTGTATTGGTGCCAACCACAAGTAGGATTCCTTACGAGGTAAGGCTACAACACCAGGGGCTTTTTAGTTTAGGAAAAAAAGACAACTGCGTGGAGACATGATAGAGGTCTATACAATTATGTATAGTGTGGAGAGAGATCAATTTTTCTCCCTCTCTCGTAGCACTAGAACCAGGGGTCATCCCATGAAACCAATGGCCAGGAAATTTAGGGCCAACGAAAGGAAGTATACAAGTCATGTTCTCACACCACATAATTAATCTTTGGAATTCTCTGCCACAGGATGTGGTGACAGCCACCAGCCTGGATGGCTTTAAGAGGGGTTTGGATAACTTCATGGAGGAAAGCTCTATCAACAGCTATAGTACTAGTCTGCTGGCTATAGGCTACCTCCAGCCTCAGAGGCAAGATGCCTCTGAGTACCAGTTGCAGGGGAGCAACAGCAGGAGAGAGGGCTTTCCTTCTTCTCTTGCCTGTGGGCTCCCCAGAGGCATCAGGTGGGCCACTGTGTGAAACAGGATGCAGGACTAGATAGAATTTGGGCTTGATCTAATAGGGCTGTCCTTATGTAGGATACTGGTACTTGTACAGGTGTTGTTAATGCTAATGTGGCAGCTTCTCAAGAAGAAATATGCAGAAGAGGATGCCTCTTTCAATGTCCTCTCAATAGTTGTGTAAAGTGTGTGTGTGTGGGGGGGAGTGTTCTGCAGGTGCAGTTTGCCAAAAGGGCTGATGAGAAAGTTTTGGTAGGTTTACTTTCTCTTCTACTGTTAAGAGGTACATGAACCCTTTACAGCCATAGAATCAGACTAAGCTGGTGCCCTCTATGCTCAGCGCTGGCTGAAATTACCCCACTCCCAGCTCATTCCCCATTGATGTTCAGTGGGCATTCTGGAGGCTCACTGGCATAGCTGAAAGTACATGGATTATGAGTGTCAGGCAAATTATTAATTTTGAAGCGTTAACTGATGAGAGACACAGAAGCTTGCTAGGGATACCCTTATTCACATTTGAAATGGATCAGAGATGCGAACATGTGATCAAGAGTGACATCTGGTGACAGCATGATGCCATGCTATGAAACAGTTTAATGTTGATTTGTGTTGCTTCCACACACTTGGGAGGGGGGCACAGGGAGTCTACATAAATCGTTTTGCAAATGGCCAAGCTGAGTTGGGTCTAAGGTAGGGAGCTTCAAACGTGTGTCCCCAGATATTGTTGGACAATGACTCCCATTATCTCCGGTGGCAGGGAATGATGGGAGTTGTAGTCCAACATTTGGGGACCCCGTTCTAAGGCTCCAACAAATCTCACCCCCTGACCACAAACACATTTTTATCAATTGATTGATTAAGTGCTGTCAAGTCAGTGTCGACTCTTAGCGACCACATAGATTCTCTCCAGGATGATCTGTCTTCCACTTGGCTTTTAAGGTCTTACAGTGGTGCATTCATTGCTGTTGTAATCGAGTTCATCCACCTTGCTGCTGGTCGTCCTCTCCTTCTCTTTCCTTCAACTTTCCCCAGCATTATGGACTTCTCAAGGGAGCTGAGTCTTCGCATAATGTGTCTGAAGTATGATAGTTTGAGCCTGGTCATTTGTGCCTTGAGTGAAAATTCTGGATTGATTTGTTCTATGATCCATTTGTTTGTTTCCCTGGCTGTCCATGGTATCCTCAAAAGTCTTCTCCAGCACCAAAGTTCAAAAGCGTCAATACTCTTTCTATCTTGCTTCTTCAAAGTCCAGCTTTCGCAGCCATAGAATATAATGGGGAAAACCATTGTCCAAACGATTCTAAACTTTGTAGGTAGAGATATGTCATAGCTTCTAAATATCCTTTCCAACAGATCCTTTACTGTTTATGGTTGATCCTAAAATATGGCTCATCAATTGTTCACCCAGTTTTGTTGAAAGGAGAGAACTGTGATAATTTGCTTATTGACAGGTGTATGGTTTTATTCACTGAGTTTCTTACATTTATATCACACCTTATATCCCATCATGGGAGGTTGACACTGACCAGACCTAACCCCGTTTAGCTTCAGCAAGGTGGCTGGATCATTTACCCTCAGACCATGCCCTGAGACGCCTCTATCATGTGCCCTCAGGATCATGCCCTGGGTTAAGTAGATTATTCTTTGTGGGAGGGGAGGAAGAACCACAGGTAGTTAAGGAAAACAATGTCTTCTTAGAGAACATTTAAGAAAAGCCATATCTGTGTGTTCTACTTTGATGTGTAGCTTAAACCCTCAGTATAAGCAAGCAAATATATTTAAATGCAATCAATAAAAATTTAAAATATCAATTAACTAGTTGATGCCAGCCACAGTCCTTGCATGGAGTGGAGAGGGTGGACAGAGAGAAAGTTTTATTCCTCTCACACTAGAACCAGGGGTCATCCCATGAAACTGATGGTCAGGAAATTTAGGACCGACAAAAGGAAGTACTTTTTCACACAGCACATGATTAATCTATGGAATTCTCTGCCACCTGATGTGGTAATGGCCACTAGCTTGGATGGCTTCAAAAGGGGTTTGGACAAATTAATGGAGAACAGGTCTATCAACGGCTACATGTCTGATGGCTAAAGGCCACCTCCAGGCTCAGAGGCTAGATGTCTCTATATCAGTTGCAGGGGAGCAACAACAGGAGAGAGGGCCTGCCCTCTGCTCTTGCCTGTGGGCTTCCCAGAGGCATCTGGTGGGCCACTATGTGAAACAGGATACTAGACTAGATTTTAGATTCTAAGCCCTTTCTTTGGGGATGGGGGACCATCTTGTTTATAGATTATTTTTCTGTGTAAACTGCTTTGAGGACTTTGGTAGAAGAACAGTATATAAATACTCGTAGTAGTAGTTGGCTTTAGCCACCTAATGGCGCAGTGGGGATATTACTGGACTAGCAAGCCAGAGGTTACCAGTTCGAATCCCTGCTGTTATGTTTCCCAGACTAGGGGAAACATCTATATTGGGCAACAGCAATATAGGAAGATGATGAAAGGCATCATTCCAGACTATGAGGGAGATGGCAGTGGTAAGCCCCTCCTGTATTCTGCCAAAGACAACCAGAGGGCTCTGTAGTTGGCACCGACTCGACAGCAGACTTTTACCTTTAGTAGTAGTTGGCCTTGGGCCTGATCCAGCAGGGCTGTTCTTACATTATTATTATTATTAATTCGATTTCTATACCGCCCTTCTAAAAATGGCTCAGGGCGGTTTACACAGAGAAAAAAATAAATAAGATGGCTCCCTGTCCCCAAAGGGCTCACATTCTAAAAAGAAACACAAGACACACACCAGCAACAGTCACCGGAAATACTGTGCTGGGGGTGGAGAGGGCCAGTTACTCTCCCCCTGCTAAATAAAGAGAATCACCACGGTAAAAGGTGCCTCTTTGCCCAGTTAGCAGAGGATATTATTAGTTCCTTAATAGTTTCTAGCCCACATCACAGTATCTTTTATTACTGATATACATTTTTTTCAAGAAAAAACATTCTCAAAGCAATTTTCATAGAAAATAATAAAACCCGTTCTAAGCTGGGTTGTAAACCACCCAGAGATGTAAGTTTGCAGAGGTGTACAAATATACTAAATTAATAATAAATATGGTCCCATCCCCAGAGGGCTCACAGTCTAAAAAGACACACAGACACCAGCAACAATCAATGGGGCCAGCTACTCCCCCCACTACATAAGACACATATATAAGATAAAGAGAATCAGCACTTTGAAAAGCGCAACTTTATCCAGTTAGCAGGGATCCAGTTAGCAGGGATATTTTAGGGCATGTAAGATAGGCAGGTTTTTATTTATTTACTTATTTAATTTATATACTACCCAGTATCAAAATCTCTAGGCAGTGTACAGAATCAAAACATAATATAAAATATATAAAACATTTGAAATTCATAGAAAAATAAAAATCATAATAAAAACATTAAAATTTTAAAAAAAGTTAATTATCAAGAATTTTTATATGCCACTTTTCAACCACAAAAAAAGTTTTGTCAAAGCAATTTACAAAACAAAAGGAGCAAATAAATAAATAAGAATCCTGTCCCAAAGGGGCTCACAGTCTCATAAAGAAACAAGAAAAGCCACTAAGAGTGATTCAGGCTGAAGAGGGCCAGTTGCGAAAATCGAATAAATAAATAGATAAATCTCCCTGCTAAATAAGAGAGAGAGCCACTTTAAAAAGTTGCCCTTTTGCCCAGTTAGCAGATCCTGCGGACGCACGCATGCTTATCGGGAACTTAAGTAAGTTCTTTTGAACTCGGTCTGTGGCTGCAGCACTCAACTCCTCAGTGAGCAATAAGCATGCATGACCTGAACTGTGCAGTGCAGATCAGGGTCTTATATACCCTGACGCGGGGAAGGGGGCGGGTGTTGTGTCGCTATTTCTCCTGTGTGACGACAACAGCACAACCTCGTGCGGGCTGCACTGACCGCCGCTCATTGGGCGAAAGCGGCCAGGAGAACTGAATGAAAGCCACGCCCAGCGCCTGCTCGCCCCGCCCGGACTCCATTCACTACCCGTTCCCTCCCTGCAGAACTGGATCACGGGACACCCCGCGGGCTGCCAGTCGGCTCTGGTTGGCTGCTGCTTGGCAGGGGGCGGGGAGAGGTGGTTTCCTGGGCGACCGAAAGAGGCTGCTGCTACACAGACACAGCCTGGCCTTGTCTGGCTCTTTAGCCTCCAGGTAGGTTGGTGTCCTCCAGGAAAGAGGGGCTGCTTGTGGCATCTGCCCTTGCCTGGCAATGGCATCTTACCGCCCTCCCCTGTATCTGGCACTATCACCTCCCCTTCCCTCCCCAAGAGAAGGAGCCTATCTCCCTTCTACCTTCCTTAAAAGTAGAGCACCTGCTTCCTTTCCCTTCCTCTCCCCGCTTAGGTTGCAACCCACTGGCATCCCTTGCTACCCACCTGCATGGGCTGGGAGCTCTCTTGTAGCTGCAGGGCTGCACACTCAAGATCACCTAACTTGGATTAGTTACCCCACTTTAACCACTCTTTCCTGTCTGGAATCCAGAGCGGTAGAAAAGGGCTGTGCATGGATATCTAGCTGCTGCTTGGGCACATTCCAAGCAGCAGCATATTTAAGCGCATATTTAAAGTGCATATTTAAGATATCTTAATTAGTTAACCCTTAAAAGACTAGGGGGGGGGGGAAGCAACAGTTTCACATGTGAGGTAGCTGCAAAGTGTCAGAAAGTCATGGAATGAATGGAAATTCTGATCTGTGTCGGTGATTGGGAGTGTGGAACCACAGTGGATTGTCATGGAATGTGGCTTTGTTGTGGCCTGTTGAATAGGATTCTTTTGGAATATCGTGATTTTAATGTTCTTACCAGGCCTGTTTTGATTCTTGTGAATGGCAGCTAATAATAATGCTTTGCATTTTATGTTTTGGTTGGTGCATATTAAAAACTCATCATGTAGATTATCATTCATTCATTCATTCATACATTCATTCAAAATATTTCTATACCACCCAAAATTCTGGGTGGTTTACAATTAAAATAATTTAAAACATTAAACCAATAAATAATTAAAATCATTTAAAAGATTAAAAGCATTAAAAACCTTTAAAATGTGTTTAAAACATTTTAAATCTTTGCAATAGCTTGCAAGGTAGGCTATTGTTTGTTTAGGAATATAGGAAGCTGCCTTATACCAACCATTGGCTCATCTAGGATAGTATTGTTAACATTGGCTCTCCAAGGTTTCAGGCACGGGTTATTCCCAGACCTACCTGGAGATGCTGCCAGGGACTGAACCTGAGACCTTCTTCATGCAAAGCAGGTGCTCTGCCACTGAGCTATGATCCCATCAACTACTTTATTTCCTGTGATTTCATATCATAACCATGATTTGCTTCCCTCATAATCTGTCTTTCTGCTGAAGCGCTCAGAGGGGTTTACAAGTTAAAATTATGTCTGACCATGTGAGAGACATAATATAAAAGGAATAGAAAGATATAAGAAAATTATTTATATAGACCCATTGGTGTGCATGGCACGTAACGGATAATAAGAGGACAGGTCCCTTACTCCCAAGGAGTTTGTAATCTAATATGCAACCCAGAAATATACAATTTAAGTATCAACACTTTGATACTGTTAAAAAATGAAATGTATATATGTTCAGGTGGAATTGTTGCTTGCCAGAGAGGAAGAACCAAATGGCTAAGGGGATAAAGTGGGTCTTACCATTTTATCTCTTCCTCAAATGGAACTGTTGCAATCCCCATATTACATTTGCAGGACTGAGAAAACAGTCACTTGTCGAAGGTTGCCAGTGAGTTAGTGGGTGCGGAAAAATTCGAACACAGCACTTTGCACCTCATAGTCTGAGCCAGAGAGGAGGAGATGATGATGATGATGATGATGATGATGATTACTACATTTATATCCCGCTCTTCCTCCAAGGAGCCCAGAGCGGTGTACTACATACTTGAGCTTCTCCTCACAACAGCCCTGTGAAGTAGGTTAGGCTGAGAGAGAAGTGACTGACCCAGAGTAGTCAACCAGCAAGTATCATGGCTGAATGGGGATTTGAACTCGGGACTCCCTGGTCCTAGTCCAGGACTCTAACCACTACACCACGCTTAGGTCCCCAGATGTTAGACTGCAACTCCCATCATCCTGAAAAGAGGTTTTCACAGTGACCCATCCAAATTTGAGAACCTCTGCTCTGAGCCATTACATGAGATGTTTTGCAGGGTCTTCTTTGAACGATGTCATGGAGTTGACAGCTTTCCTTAGTCCACATAACCCAGATATCAGTGGATGAAGCTTTTCTCCTCAGCAAATCTCTGTGTCAGGAAAAATCTCAGATGCCATTTTCAGTCTGTTATGGAAGTGTTGAAGGCAGAGAGTTGCCCTTCCAGGAAAAAGAAAGCAGGATTCTTGCAGTTGTGACTGTGGAAGCAGGGTGCAGGGGCTGAATTAAAATGAAATACAAGGATGTGAAATTCTGAGTGTGATGAAAATTAGTCACACAGAAACTATGTTCCTGACTTCTATGCTTCACTTGTGAAGTGAATGATGCTGGGAATGGATGCATGTCAGTTTTTAAAAACTCAGCTGTAGGGTTACCGCACTGGATCAGAACAGCTGTGCTGGGAAGAGGGTTTAAACCAAGAGTTTTCAAATTTTGGCTAGAAGTTGTTGGACTACAACTCCCATAATCCCCAACCACAATGGGCTAAGTAAATAATTTTGGTGATGGTATAATTTAGGGATTTCAAACCTTGTGTCCTCAGATGTTAGACTACAATTCCTATCATCTCCAGCCACAATGCCCAACGGCTGGGAGGTGGTAGGAACTGTAGGCTCACATTATTTTTATTTGTTGTTATTATTTCAGGAAACATGTATTCTCAAATCTGTTTTTGACAACATCATGCAGTTTAGCCCTTGGTTCTGGGTTCTAGTTTGTGTAGGAAGTTGTAGTATTTAGAATCCTCTTCTCCATAAATCCCCAATTCAGTAGCATTTTAACAGATGTGGCTCTTTCTCAGCAGATAATTGTGTTCCATTCTCCTTTTTAGATCCTCTGCTATGACCATTAAGCTGAAATGCTCAGAAAATGATCCAAAGTGATAGCCAAAACCAGGCAGCTTCTGAGGAAATAATTAAAGAACTGGTAAGTTTTACTATGCTGTTGAAATCATCTTTGGTAGGATAAATGGCTTGTAGTGTAGTTGTAGAGAACAATTTTTTTGAGTGTAGAAGTAAGGAACCCTAGGAATTCTAATTTCTGTGAAACAGCTAGAGATCTCCAACAGTCTTGTAACTACAGTTCCCAGGGTTGTCTGGGGAAAGTCACAACTTTTAGACAGGTCACGGGAAGTCCAGAGAGTAGCAGAAGTGGACATTTGCTGAGACTCCAATGTAGACATGTCTTTGTCCTATAACTTACATACTTAATTTTCATGTTGGGTCAAAACAGTAGACCATCCAGATTGAGCCAGCATAGCATTATGGTTAGAGTGTTGGACTAGGACTGGGAAGACCCGAGTTGGAATCCCCATTCAACCATGAAACTCTCTGGGTGACTCTGAGCCAGTCATGTATCTCTCCGCCTAACCTACCTCACAGGGTTATTGTGAGGATAAACATAACCATGTTACACTGCTCTGAGCTCCTCAGAGGGTTACAAATGTAAATAAATAATGTTCCTCTCTATAGGCTGGTCAGCTGCCTCTGGAAGATCACAAGCAGGACATATAAAATATGTGCAAATGTAATCAAATGGAGTCAATCCATGTGTCTGATAGACTAAGATTTCTTTAATCAAGTGACATCACTAATTTTTTAAATCATGTTTGTTTTGTTCCCTCTAGTGCACTTGTAATGGACTGTCTTATGAAAGAATTGAGCAAGAGGGGTCCTCTACAAGCAGCCTGGAGATGTTTTTCTCCGGCTACCCCAGAATAATGGGCCTGTCTTATTTCCCCAATTTAACGAGGCTGATTCTTGTGAGACAGAGCATCCAGCAGATTTCTGACCTAGGGAACTGCCCGTTTCTTAAAGAGCTCTGGGTGGCCGAGTGCTTCTTAACAGTAAGTCCTGCCTTTCCCCCCCTCCTGTGATAAATAAGGGTAGAATTATACATTCCTCCTCAAATTTGTGTAGCAAAACCCTGTTCAGCAACTGCAGATCGAGCCAGGAGGGTACACTTTGGGCAGGGGAAGGATTCTTGACTTTTCAACCATGCACTGGGAACATAGGAAGCTGCCATATACTGAGTCAGTCCATTGGTCCATCTTGCTCAGTATTGTCTACACAGACTGGCAGCAGCTTCTCCAAGGTTGCAGGCAGGAATCTCTTTCAGCCCTATCTTGGAGATGCTGCCAGGGAGGGAACTTGGAACCTTCTGCATGCAAGCATTCAGTAGCTCTTTCTAGAGCGGCCACATCCCTTAAGGGGAATATTTTACAGAGCTCACATGTAGTCTCCCATTGAAATGTAAACCAGGACAAATCCTTTTTAGCAAAGGGGACAATTCATGCTTGCTGCCACAAGACCAGTTTTCTTCCCAGGTCAGGTTTCAGATCTCTTCCTCCCACCTGTCCCCCCACTCCCCCCAGTAAAAGTTGTGGAAGTGGTCTGGAATCTGGGCTGTAAGAAAAGCAGTTGTTGGCTGTGTGAGGTGGTGGAGTGGGGTGGAATTGGAAAGGGGAGGGAAGTGCCCCCTTCTTGTCAAAGCTGCTCTGCTGCAAATCGAGCCTTGCTGGCCTCAACTTGCACAGGAGAAGCAGTGGCCAGGGTTTACAGAAATGAAGATTTTCCATCCTAAATTGCTTGTTGCTCGATTGAGGAAACCAGATTTGGATTTGGGGTCATTTTGATGAGGAGAGGAGTTCATGGCTCCTCCCCCCATGGCTTATCCTCTGAACCGTTTGAGGGGTCCAGGATCTGGTGCCAAACCTCTCCACGTATCAAGCTTAGCTGTGGAATGGATGGTTCAGAATGGGCAGAAATGGCTGGAGAGTGAGGACTGAAGCACCTTCTCCCCACCTACCAGTTATCCTGCGATAATGCTCCCCTCCTATCCATATTAGTGTTTTGAGGGAAGTGCAAGGCAGCTTTGAATTTTTCCTTTTGGGATTGGAATTAATCTCCTGATCTTGTTTAAAATACTGTTTCCTCTGATCTGTAAATTAAGTAGTTGCTTCCTGAACAGTTCTTGGTGAACAAATTATTCTCCCTCTGTTCTTGCCATGCATTTAATAGATCTGAGAAGTGTAATTTGTTACTGCTTTTGAAGGAAGCGTTTTTCTAAGATTTGTCAGGAAGTTACCTTCAGTCTTTTGAGGGCCTGAGGGTTGGTAAGATTTTCCTCATCAAACAGACTTCTCCTCACTTTCTTCCGTGGTTGCTTAAAAAGATTCATCTTCACTCCTTTACAGAAAATTGACGGTCTGAAACAATGTGTTGACTTGCAAAAGCTTTATCTCTACTGCAATATGATTTCGGCAATTGAAAATCTAGAGATGCTAACGAAGCTGGAGGTAGTTTGGCTCAATGGCAACCAGATTAAAGTAATAGAGGTAAGGTTAGGGTTTTTTAAAAAACTATAGAGCCCCTTCTGTCTTCGCATTTGAAAGGGTGAACACAGGAAAAATAAAGGTAATGCACAGGGCATTTAAACAGTTTTTAAAAAATCAATTGTGCTGGTATGGGACAAGAGTGGCCTCTTGGTTTTTCCACACTAAAGCCCTTTAGCTGTGCAGAGGCACTGGTTTTCTGCAATTAGCTGCATGCAGAATTAAATTGGAGGTTCCATACAGCATTTAATACAGTGTAATATCAAATAGGAATGGGCCTTCCTTTGACCAAGTTCCTTCTTTAATGTCTGCTCACAAGTAAATTTATTATTATTATTATTATTATTATTATTATTATTATTATTAATTCGATTTCTATACCGCCCTTCCAAAAGTGGCTCAGGGTGGTTTACACAGAGAAATAATAAATAAATAAGATGGATCCCTGCCCTCAAAGGGCTCATAACCTAAAAGAAACATAAGATAGACCCCGGCAACAGTCACTGGAAGTCCTGAGCTGGGAAGTTTTAGCAAATTTCCTTGGCTGTTTCAAATAAAAAAAGAGCCTGTTCCTTGCAGGCTCTGTCTTTTTTATCTCTGCTGGGGAATTAATGCCCCTTGAATATTCTCTCTGTGAATTGTGCCAGTTTCACTTTTGTTTCTGGTGTGAGTGGGGCTTTAATTACTGGGTTTTTCCCTGACTCTTTTTTAATACCACAATGCTGCTGTTTCTCTTTTGAAAAAAGAAAAACAAAGAGAGAGAAAGAGCAAGTAAAAATAAGTAATTAAAGCCACTGTTTCTGTTCCCATGGGAATTACTGACATGGAGCAATTAAGTGAGGCTATTCAAGGGGCAATTACTCACTAATAATAATATAATTAATTAATAGGATAATCGGGAAGCAATAAAACAGGCTGAACCTTCAAAGGGGAAGTGTTTTGTTTGTCACTGTTAAATGACCTTAAAACAGTGGTACATATGTTGGTAATCTCCAGACTTGACTACTGTAATGCACTTTACATGGGGCTGCCTTTGTAAATAGTCCAGAAACTACAATTGGTACAGAATGAGGCAACCAGATTGGTTTCTGGGACGACACTGGTTTTGAAAGAATTGCACTGGTCGCTGATATGTTTCCGGGTGAAATACAAAGTGCTGGTTATTACCTATAAAGCCCTTAATGGCTTGGGTCCAGGCTATTTGAGAGAGCGCCTCCTTTGTCATGAACCCTGCCACCTGTTACAGTCTTCTGGAGAGGTCCGGTTATGGTTGCCACCAGCTCGTTTGGTGGCAACCTAGGACCGGGCTTTCTCTGTGGCTGCCCCGGGGCTTTGGAATATGCTCCCGGCTGAAATAAGAGCATCTCTTTCTCTGTTTGTTTTCAGGAAGACTCTCAAGACTCGCAAGCTTTTAATTATAATTAATTTTAATAATTTGTTTTAGTAACTGTTTTATACTATTGTTTTTATTGTGACTTTTGTATTTTAATCTATGTTGATTTTTAAATATTTTAAATTTTGTACACCGCCTAGAGATGTACATATTAGGCGGTGTAGAAATATAAGTAAATAAATAAATAAAGTAACAGCTGCCCTAAAAGGCCTTACCACTTTCTTTATCCATACTGAACAAACTGGGGTTGCAGTTTCATGTTATTGGAGCAAGGGAGATTTGCCCTAGATCAGTTCAGAAAAATACATGAGAGAATACAGAAAACACTGGATTGCAATGAACTGACCACGATGTCATCTGGGTTCTCTTTGAAAAATGAATGAACAAAGGATTTGGGGGCATTCAAAGTTGGAGTGGGCCCTGTGAAAAAAAGGTGGGTAGGACATTTGCACCACACACCCCTTGTTCAACTGTAGCAACACTCCTGAAAGAATGGCAATTCCAGCGAAAAGGGCAAGTGTGAGAGCAACCTTTGGCACAATGCAGTCATGATCCAGGCTGGTGGTGGTGAGAAATAGCATTTTCCCAGCAAATCAATATTGTTGTTTGCATGCAGGGCAAATGCAGTTTTCCATAAATAGATGTGCTGGCTAGTAGAAGATGTTCAGGAACCTCCTGAACAGATGGGTAATGATAATTTACTTTCTGCACAAATGCAACAATAAGAGCTGAAAGTAGCCTGAGTGAGATTTTGCTTCCCACATTTCTTTTCTCCCACTGTTGCCTCTAAACAGGCTTTGCAGACCTTTGAAATAAAACGAGGTTTGTGTGCCAAAGCTGAAAGTGGGGATGTACATGCATCATGAGCAGTGGTCCCATCTTCAACTCCCTGAAAAAAGCTTTTGACTTTCTCCAGCCACTGTCTGGTAAAGCACTCCAAGAATGTTCTTTAGGGAATAACTCTGCTTGGTTGTTGTGAACTTTGAGAACTTTCACAACTGGATAACTTCCAGAGGCATAGGCCTATTTGTTGCAACAAAAACAGCAAAGAGTCTTGTGGCGCCCTGAAGATTAACAGATTTATTGTGGTGTATTTGATGTGCAATGTGATCTAGCAACATTTCCAAAACCATCTTTTTCAGAACAACTTAGGTTTGCACCGCTCCTTCCTAAATAACTGAAGTTGATTGATCAAAATCTGATAGTTTTTCAGTCCACTCTGATCTTCCCAGATAAATAACCCTTTCTGAGTTTTTCAGGGCTTGGAATATGCATGATGTGATCCTAAAGCCACACTTCTATCATGTTTCCAGGGGCTGAGTGAACTACAGAAACTAAAGGAGCTCAACCTTGCAGGGAATTCCATTAGTAAAATTGGTAGGTGATATTTTTAAAAATGCAGGCGATGTTTCTGCATTACCTTGTTTTACTGTTGTAGAAAGTATAAAGGGAAGAAGACCAGGGAAGGGCGTGCTGGCAGATTTCTGCTGCCTAAAAGGATCGGAGGAAGAAGATAGAGATGCACTCTGGATCTGTTGAGACAACTACGACAAAAGGCTGGAGACCAATGCACCATGTAACAGGGATTCCCCGATGTTGTTGATTACAATGCCCAGCATCCCCTGCTGCAATGGCCTTTGGCTGGGGATTGTGGGAGTTGTAGTCATCAGCATCTGGGAATCCCTGGGAACTTTGTTGGATACTCACCAGAGTCTAAGCCTGAGCATTTTCTGGAGGTACGGCACTGGCCTTTGCCAGAATGAGGGGATTTAATTTTTTTGGTAGTGTACCATTTTAAAAGAGCTCCTATTTTATGCATGCATGTATGTTAATCTTACCCTTTAAAAAAACCCAAAACAGAATCTCTGCCCCACTTGTCTCTTTATAGGGTCAAGGTAGGGTTCTTCCCCTCCCCATTGAAGCGAAACTGTAATTTTAGGAAAAACAGTATATACATTTCATGAATAATAGTGGCTGACATCCTGACTAAATTACTTAATAGTACACAGCCACCTAATGGCGCAGAAGGGAAATGACTTGACTAGCAAGCCAGAGGTTGCCAGTTCGAATCCCCGCTGGTATGTTTCCCAGACTATTGGGAAACACCTGTATCAGGCAGCAGCGATATAGGAAGATGCTGAAAGGCATCATCTCATACTGCACGGGAGGAGGCAATGGCAAACTCCTCCTGTATTCTACCAAAGACAATCACAGGGCTCTGTGGTCGCCAGGAGTTGTCACCGACTCAACAGCACAACTTTACCTTTACTACATGGGGAGTTATTCTAAAGGACTACTAGGTTTCAATAGAACTTTCTCCTGCAAATTTTGTCTGGATGCCAGCAAATAATACATACATACATTAAGCATGAAGTGAAATATATGAACTGAAATACACATTGTTTCACTGTATTTAGCTCCTCTGTAGGAATGTCAGCTGCTCATACTTTTATTGAAACTATGCTTATTGATGACTGAGTTTTAAACTAAGCCGCATTATCGTAATATGCTGCTTCTGCAATTTTCCTAATATGCTTATGTGGTTATATTTTTGTATGGTGTTAACTCCTTTTCTTGTAAAAATTGTATGAAAAATGTTTTGCTTTTAAATAAAAACATTGTTTTAAATTTTATCTTCGTCCTGTATTTTAGGAAATTGCTTGGACCCCAGTGGAAATATAGAAAAATTAAATCTGTCTGGTAACAGAATATCTTCCTTCAAGGTCAGTGCTGGATACTCATTGCCTTTGGATAGGTTTTCTTGGTTGCTGAGGAATACCTCTTGTATTACATGTTTTCTACATGGCATACTCATCCCAAGAAGAATCTTGGAAATTATCTTTCATTACTGGTATGCAGATCACAGTCTCCTAGAAATTAAGAGAGACTTGTCTTAAGAGGTATTACAAATGGTTTCTATCTACAGGTGCTTCCAGATGGAGAAGAACCTTGTTTCTTCTCCTGCTAACCGAGCAAAGAGGCACCTTTTACAGTGATGATTCTCTTTATTTAGCAGGAGGAGAGCAACTGGCCGCATCCAAACCCAGCATAGCACCCCTCCAGTGGCTGTTGCTGGTATCTGCCTTGTGTTTCTTTTTAGGCTGTGAGCCCTTTGGGGACAGGGATTTATTTTATTTATTTATTCTCTATGTAAACTGATTTGGAAACATTTGTTGAGAAGCAGTATATAAATATTGTAGTTGTAGTAGAAGTTCTTCTCATGGGTGTACATGGGGTCCAGATGACACACTTCTGTGTTGCACAATTTTGCAGCTCCATCTGCTGGCCATTTGCTGCCAATCCATGATGGGAATCAGCTTGGTGTTCATCTGTGGCACCAACCCAGGTTTCTTAAACAAACCTAAGTTAAAATAAACCATCATTATGGCTGATGTCTGAACCTGGCCTTTTTGCTGCTGCTTCTAAGATTTTTCTGAATGGTTTAAACACATAATTTCTCTCTAGAAATTCAGTGTATTGTCGTGAATGATATTAGATTTATCATGGTTTTTTGGTGTGTGTGTTTTTTGTCTTCTTTCCATCTTTAAAGGAAATTACCCACTTGGCAAGACTGCCTCATTTAACAGATCTGTGTCTGAATGACCCCCAATATGATCCCAACCCAGTTTGCCTCCTTTGCAATTATGCGACACACGTCCTGTTTCATATTCCTCAGCTTCTAAGGCTCGACACTTATGACATTTCCTCAAAACAGATCAAGGAGTTGGCAGAGGTGGGTGCAGGTATTTATTTATTTATTTATTTATTTATTTATTTATTTATTTATTTATTTATTTATTTATACGTATTGCCTGATTAACAAAACCTTACTCAAACTGTTGTTTGAGTTGTGGCCGAGTAATCCATAAATCTGTGTGTGAAAAAAACAAATCCATCATTCGGGGGAGGGGGGGCAGGGGAGTGACATACTTTTTGTTTTTAGATTTATGCATGCCAATGTCCTACCAAGCCCTGCCTGAGTAGAGGCATTCTTCTGTGTCTCACAGAAAGGAGGCATTCCCTCCTTTCTGTGAGACACAGAAGAATGCCTCTTACTGATTGGCATTTAAGATGTGTCCAGGTTTTTATGTAAGAACATAACAACCCTGCAGGATCAGGCTCAAGGCCTACCTAGACCAGCATCCTGTTTCCCACAGTGGCCCAGCAGATGCCTCTGGGAAGCCCACAGGCAGGAGATGAAGGCGTGCCCCCCCTCCCGCTGTTGCTCCCCTGCCACTGGTGTTCAGAGGCATCTCGCCTCTGCACCTGTAGATAGCCTATAGCTACTTTAAGGTAGTACCTCCCAGCTATAGTATTAGCTACTAATCCTAATGACTAGTAGCCACTGAAATACCTGACCTCCATGAATTTGTCTAAGCCCCTGTTACAGCCATCCAAGCTGGTGGCCATCACCACGGAAGTCCTGGATGTCGTGACCCACAGCCCACCGATGCTGAAAGGAAGGCTTTAGAGACCTGCAGGTGCACAAGCAGCCTCCACACAGTGGCTTATTTATTTATTTAATAATATTTATTGCCTTGGTTTTCCTTTATCTTTGAAGACAACGGTGATGAAAAAGGTGATGTACTACAATATGCGTATCAAGAGCGC